>NC_141695.1:1027854449-1030583199 GCF_964263255.1 Lissotriton vulgaris
ATAGTGAGCTGCCTGGGTTCCTTCTTCACACTCTGCTGGGAGTTCTTCTGCCCGCCTGTTCTCTGGCCGCTGTGCCACACCACGCCTCGCGGCCCCCGCTCCGCGGGTGCCACTCGTAGGCGAAGACACTTTCTGGGGACTTTGTTACTGGCCCAACGTGCATTGGAGCACCACCACAGCCACAGTACCTGCCAATCCTGCAACCAAGCCCAGAGGCGGGACTGCGAGGACCAGCGTGCTGATCGGCGCTGATTGGCCGCAGCTGGTCCTCTTCCCGCCCCCTCCTCCTGCCCCTCTCCTTGATAAACTGAGTCAGTGACGCGCACGCAGGACGCGCGCGGGGCTCAGGCCGGGGAGAAGACCGGGCAAAGAGTGGGCCGTTTGAGGACGTTCGAGGACAAAGAGGACTGGCCTGGCCCACCCCCCTTGGTTCGTGTCTTCTGGCCTGCCCATTGCTACCAGTAAGCACATTGTCGGAACTGTAATTTAAATATATCATGAGTACACGGGGCAGTCGCAGTAAAACTGCAATGGGGCTGAGTAAGCCCAGCGGGACATTGGATGATTTCCTTGTGAAGACTAACTTGGCAATTGACGCCGAAATTACCAAAATGCAGAAGAGGGTGTCAGTTGAGCTTGACGCTGCACGTAGGCTTTCTCAGACCTTTGCCCATTCTAAAAAATCTTCTCTAGGGAAAATCGCGTCTGCTGCATCTCCGCAACACGCTTCTTGCCCTCCCCCACTGATAATTCATGCCGATGTTCACCATGTTCTCCCATCTCTTTCCCTTCCATTAGAGCCCATATCCACCTTAACTACTGTGCCCTCTAAATCTTTTGAGGGAATCGTGCCTATTGGACATGGAACTGCCATTATCTTGCCGGACAGTCCTAACCCCCCTCCCCCTGTAGTAAAAAATAAAAATAAAGATGGCCCAAGTCTAAAAAAGAAAAGCAACGCAAGATCTGCCTACGCCCGCAAAAAAGCAAAAATTGCAAGGCTGCAGTTTTTTAACAACAGGCGAACATTACCTACCACGGGGGAGACCACACAAGTGCCAAACTTGGATAACCACCTAATAGGGGGGGACAGGGAACACAGCAACCTTAACGTGGTCCTTGGCCCTATTTCAGGGCCTCTCCCCGCATACGGCGAGAAACTCAAAGAGGGAGGGCAAAGTGAGCCAGGGAGGGATAGAGACAAGGGGGGTGATGACGAAGATTTTCTTAAGACAGTCTGGGTCACTTTAAAACAGCTATTGTCACCTCTGGAACTCAGACTTTCACGTATTGAGAATAATCTTCTCGAGATGGATAAGACCTTAGTCTCCCTGGCCACTCTTAGCCTAAAACAACTGGAAGCAAGTTATCCTCGTATTGCTGAGTTGCTGAGGGTGCTCCCCAGGATGGTGATGATGGCATCCAATCGGCCCCAGAAACTAACGTTATTTCCCCTGCCCCTGAAATGTTGCCCCCGGTCTTGCTCCCACCCCCACCAAAACCGACTCCAATACCCAAACCCCGGTCAATCCCAAATGTTCCCGTTCCTCTCATACCAAAACTCCCAATACCAGTGACAAAAGGCCCCGAGAACCAGACCCTACCCAAACCTATCCCTAAGGCTGCCCACAAGCCCAATAAGAATAAGACTAATATCCCCCCTACTGCGCGTATAACTAACCAGCACCATGGTCGCCAGAACTTTCGTGGGGGCTATATTGATCTCCCTCCTGACGCCGGGCCCTATGTCGTTATACTGGCTGGTGTACCACCACTTGACCCTCATTCTATGGAGACCCAGTGGTCCCTAAAGAATAAGGTGATTCACTGGCTTAACGTCAACAGGCAGCTCCCTAATACTGTCAGGAGCAGGGTCCTAATGGTTAGGAGAGTGCCATGGGTGGGTCGTACCCATAAATCCATCCCTGGAGACTGCATAGTGGTTTCATTTGCAGACCCCCACACAGCCCAACTTATCACTATATGGGATTCACGTGACACTGACCAATCTATTGTCACCAGACCCCTTACTTTTTTCTATCCCCCAAAACAGACTGTTGAGCTACCTGGGGCTTGGTCAATAGCCCACAATCGCAGATGGAAAGGACATGGGCATGGTTGGCAACCCATTAATAACTGGTGGGAAGGAGCACCCACTATGAACAGGTTTGAGTGTCTGGATCAGGTGGATTGACTGGGAACTAGTGTTACTTCAATCCCTACCAATGCCCATAATCCCCCAATGGAGACCGTTTCGAGCAAAAAATTAACGCCCACACCCCAAGATCTAAGTCCAATAGGGATAGACTTAAACTCCCCTGAACAGCACGCTCTTACTGCACAGGTCACACGACAGGCAGAGCTTGCACACTTGCAAGATCTGAAAGGCACAACGGGGAATGAAGGTCATCATCCTCAGGAAATTGGAAACCCTATGCACTCTCTCCTTTCCTGGAATGTAGCAGGCCTTGGTAGTAAGATCACCCACAAACCTTGGCTGGAGATTGTGCAGAAGTATGGCATCCTATGTCTTCAAGAAACCTGGCTTATAGAGGAAGCCCAAAGGTTGGGCTACCGAACCTTTCATTCTCCTGCTGTGCCATCAGCCCAGGGTCGCAATAAGGGGGGCTTGTGCATATACATCTCGAACGTAGGGGATGTAAAAGTTTGCAATTTTCATTCCAATCAGTATTTCCAAATCATACTACTTAAATGGGGCACTTCGCAAAAGGTGATTCTTGTGAATTTCTATAATAACTTGCCAATTAGTGAAGTGGAATCAAATATGAACAATATGATCCATCATATCCACAAACTGAGAGATCAAGGTACGGGGGATCACATAATGCTGTGGGTGGGTGACTTCAATTGCACCATCTGTCCGTCTTCTGAGTTAGGTTTGTGCTGCCTGTCAGATCTCGGGGAGGATGGTCCTCTGCACTTCTCCCACACCAACATGGGGTCTCTTCTTAACAACGTTATATTCACCTTCGACCTCACTTTTATCAACCAGGCATGCTCCCCCCCGGTTCCCTTTGCCCCAACGTATAATGGAAGAGGTTGTAAATCGACTATTGATTTTGCCTTGATATCACCCACTCATCCTGATTTTATAACCTTCTGGGAAATTGGGGACGACCCTATGAGCGATCATTATCCCATCACCTTCGGGGTAAAGCTTATGGAGGGCAAAGTAAAGGAACCTAGTAGGGTTTTATACCCATATGAGACCAACGGGTATGTAATTAAATGGGAGAAAATGAACCCAACATTCTTTTTTCAAAACTTCCTATCCTCTTGCTCCACGGACATACTTGCTTGCTTAGAGGAAGATACCGACCCAAAGAGCATCATGGCTGCATTTTCTAACATTCAGCGCCACATAAAAAATGCACTGACTAGGAACTGCAAGGACAATGGGAGGCATACTCGTGGGTGGTTTGACTCTAGATGCACATCTACACTGAAAAACTTAAAGAAAGCTTTATCCGCTGACCCAAAAGATAGGGTTCAAATTCGTCAGGCGAGACAAGATTATAAGCTGGCAATTAAACAGCGGAGGGCGACACTGAAGAAGGAAGCCTGGGAAGCTCTGGGGGAAGCCGCTAGGAACAAGGACAGTAATGCCTTTTGGAAAGTCATAAGATCTGTTTATAATTCAAAAGATAGAGATAATTCTGTAGATGTAGCCATAACGGCCGAGCTCTGGGTAGAACATTATGGTAATCTTTATACCAACACCCAGGGTAATGCCCCGAACCCACACAAGGAGACTTCACCTACAGATAATATAATTCAGGATAACCAGCTAACTGTCTCTCCAGCACCCCCTTACCCGATTGAACTGGTATTTACCACTCTAGAAGTGGAAGATGCCCTTAGGGAAAGTCCGTTAGGCAAAGCCCCCGGCCCTGACCACACCCCAGTGGACGTCTATAAATCAAAACCGTATTTCTGGGTTCCTTTGTTAACCAACGTATTGAATATGGGAAATAAATGCGGTTTCATTAACACCTGGTCAGACGCGATCGTAGTCCCCATATTTAAAAAAGGGAACAGGGACAACCCTGCTTGTTACCGTCCAATATCGTTATTGGACGGACTTATGAAAGTCGCAGGAAGGATCGTCCTTAAGAGGATACAACACTGGGAAGAAGAGAAAAAGGTTATCTCGGAGTTCCAATATGGGTTCCGAAAGGGACTAGGGACACTGGAGCAATGTCTAAACCTGTCCCTATTAGTCTCTAAGTACACGCAGGCCAAAAAAGGGGACCTATTTGTTACCTTTGTCGACCTCAGCTCCGCATTCGATTGCGTGGACCACGCGCTGCTCTGGTCGACATTGGAAGACATCGGGGTGGACTCAACTATTCTCACATTTATTAAAGAACTATACAGAGATGCTGGGGCTAGAGTAAGATTTGGGACCCAGGGGCAATGTTCTCAAAAATTCGCCATAAACAGAGGGGTTAGGCAAGGCTGCATACTTGCGCCCTTGCTTTTTACATTTTACATAAATTCTATCGCTGAGAGCTTAATAACTCTGTCAAGCGATTACCCAGCTGTCAATGGTAGGCCTGTACCCATTCTTTTATATGCCGATGACGCGGCAATCATGTCTAGGACAAAAGTAGGCTTGCAGAGAGCAGTAAATGAATTTGCATCTTACATGGGTAAAAGAAACTTGAAGGTGAACATTTCTAAAACTTTCTCTATGTCCTGCTCCCAAAAGAACAATAGACCACCATGCTCAATATATCTGGAGCAGCAAAAGATTGCCATTACAGACACTTTTTGCTACTTGGGCATTGTGTTTGACAGGTGGGGAAGGTGGAAACATGCAGTGTCAGCTAGGAAACTCGCCTTCAGCCGTGCCATAGGTGCTCTACGAACCTTTGCAGGCAAAATTGTGGGTAAACCCATTAGAGAAATGTTACAGATCTACCGGGCAAAGTGTATAGCCACGGCCACATATGGCGCAGGTCTTTGGGGTTTCGAGAATGTGTCCTCATTACAAACTTGCGAGAACATTTTCATTTGTTACTTACTAGGTGTGCCCAAAACCACGCCGACTTTTATGACTCACATTGAGACCGGCGTTAAATACCTTAGCGACATTATAAAAATATCACCCTGTTTGCTTTGGTATAAGATTTGGACCACAGAGGAGTGCAAACTGAATAGAAACCTCATTAAAGACTGCATGGCTTTGGATGGTGCAGCAAAAGTCAAGTGGCTGCGATATGTACAAACGATGTTCTCTAACATTGGACACCCTGAATTTTATGATGAACCAGAGACTCTACAAACCTTGACTAGGCCGGCCCTTAAAAAACTATTAATTACACACCTAGAAAGCGCAAGATGGGACATAGAGAAATTTAAAGGCACAACCCTTAGCTATCAGCAAATTACCCCTACTGAAGGCCTACAATTTTACCTCGGGATTGAAATAGCACCCTACCCTCGCATGCTTTTGACCAGGCTGCGCCTAGGGATTTTCTTCCGCATGATCACTTTGCCGAAACAGAATGACTGGGCCTCATTGAAACTAATATGTCCATGCGATGACCATTCAACACAAAGTAACATTCATATCATGTTCTTTTGTAACCTGTATACCAGCCCGAGGAAACTTTTCCTTCTACCCTTACTTAAACGCTGGGGGCTAAGAACATGTAAACCTGCATATTCGAAATTATTGCTTTTAGAAGATGAGGATGTTATCTTTGTTGTTTCTCGCTTTTTAATGTCAGTGATGAAATTTAGAAACTCAATGAGTTAAGTAACACATGTCAATATCGACTGATCAGTGTAACACGAGGCCCTTCGCCCAAATGACTGTTGTAGATTTTAATCTTTGGAGAAATGTTTTACCTATTTTTGTAACTTTGTTTATGTGAAAACTGTTCTTAAATTTCCTGTATAAATTGTATTTGCACGCTTTTATGATTTTCTGATAAATCGAATAAAGCTTATTTGATTTGATTTGATTTGATTTGAGTGTATTCGACCTGAAATGCATGGGTGCATGGGTGCATAACAATGAGAGGCGTGTTTGTGTACTTGTTCAATAACTAAAGTCATCCTGCAGAATTTAAACGCCTGTTCTGTAATGTAGCGGGAGTTGAACTTTTTTACTCAATTACTTTTAATACTCACATGCCACAGACTTCATGTATTTGCATTGTGATAAGACGTAATATGTATTCTCCTCACTGTCGCAAACAATGACATTCTAGTCATATGTGCTGGTTGGCAGACTGTAGGCAGGAGAGAAAAACGAGGATGCCGAGAAGAGAAAGAGATAGGCCCTTTAACACGAAAAACGATTAAGTTAGTCAGACGCGCGTGTGAGAGGCTCCGCTGGGACACCCCGGCGTTTTTCGTACCTGAGGTCTGTGGCGGCCCTCGGCAGCAGTTATCCCGGGACATTTGGTGATCTTGCGTGGCGCTTGCTTCGGTAGTCCCCCAATGCCATTGGGGGGGCTCTAAACGGCAAGGAGCAGCAAGTCGGCGCGTGGGTGTGCTTCCTGGCGTGGCTCTCGGCGGTGTGAGGCTGAAAGAAACCACGGAGCAAGTGGTGGGCGGAGCGCACCGGGGAGCTGCTGTGTTCGGCCGGACTCAGCTACCTGGATACTATTTGGATACTTCTACGTCTACGGTGATATTTCTGCTGGGATACAGTGTATAGAGGCAACTCTCTCTCAGCAAGGGAGCGAGAATACTACCAATCCGCATTTCTGACGCCCTGGAGAACAAGCATTTGCAATGCAATAGGTCTCGCATTAGGAAAGTTTGAGCTATTGGTACTGTAATTTTTTTATTTTTTATTTATGTTTTGTTTTTGAAAATAGCGAAATTAATAGCTTTGTCATTTACAATGCCAATAGTTATAACTTTTGCAAATGGGACACCTATAGCATTTGTAATGCAATATGTGTTGTATTTACGTGACTTACATGTATTGATATTACAAATAACAATGGCTTTTAATTTTTTGTTAAACATTACTACTTAAATAAAGGTTATTGTAATTTATGATGGCAATAGCTTAAACTTTTGTAAATAACTTTTTTAAAGATTATGTGCAGCGTATTTTATTGTGACCAAAATACAAGAACAGAAGTGAAATATTAACATCTTTTTGTTACATTTGTAATAAAGCTTGAAACATTGAGAAAACATATTTAAACCAAGTGTTGTTGAATGGTTGCACAGATTGATGCTGTGGTGGCGCTGGGTGATGTTGTGATGGGGAACGAGTGATGCTCTGGCTTTCAGTGATGCTGTGGTAGCGCATAGTGATGTGTTGCCCCTCAGTGATGCTGTGGTGCTGAATGAAGCTGTATGCTATGCTATGTTTTGCTATCCTATGTTTTGTATTGTTATGCTATGCTATGTTTTGCTATCCTATGCTTTGATTTGTTATGCTATGTGTTGTTATGCTATGCTATGTTTTGTTGTGTTTTATTATGCTATGCTTTGTTTTGCTATGCTATGTTTTGTTATGCTATGCTATGTTGTTTGGTATGCTAGGTTTTGCTATGCTATTATGTGTTTTGTTTTGCTATGCTATGTTTTGTTATGTTATGCTATGTTTTTTATGCTATGCTATGTTTTGTTATGCTATGCTATGTTTTGCTATGCTATGTTTTCTTTTGCTATCCTATTCTTTGTTTTGTTATGCTATGCTATGTTTTGTTGTGCTATGCTGTGTTTTGTTGTGTTTTGCTATGCTTTGTTATGCTATACTATGTTTTGTTATGCTAAGCTATTTTTTGTTGTGCTTTATTATGCTATGTTCTTTTATGCTATGTTCTGTTATGCTATGTTCTGTTATGCTATGTTCTGTTATGCTATGTTCTGTTATGCTATGTTCTGTTATGCTATGTTCTGTTATGCTATGCTCTTTTATGCTATGTTTTGTTATGCTATGCTTTGTTATGGTATGCTTTGTTATGCTATGCTTTGTTATGCTATGCTTTGTTATGATATGCTTTGTTATGCTATGTTGTTTTTGTTATGCTATGTTGTTTTTGTATGCTTTGCTATGTTGTGTTTTGTTATGCTTTGCTATGTTTTGTTGTATTTTGTTATGCTATGCTATGTTTTGCTATGCAATGTTTGTTGTGTTTTGTTATGTTTTGTTTTGCTATGCTTTGTTATGTTATGCTTTGTTTTGTTATGCTTTGTTTTGTTATGCTATGTTTTGTTATGCTATGCTTTGTTTTGTTATGCTAAGTTTTGTTATACAATGCTAGGTTTTGTTGTGTTTTGTTTTGCTATGCTATGCTTTGTTGTGTTTTGCTATGCTATGTTTTGTATCCTATTCTTTGTTTTGTTATGCTATGCTATGTTTTGCTATCCTATGCTTTTTTTGTTATGCTATGCTGTGTTTTGCTATGCTATGATATGTTTTGTTATGCTATGCTATGCTGGTGAGAGTGAATGAGGGTGAGTGAGGGTGTGTGAGGGTGTGTGAGGGTGAGGGTTATTGAGGGAGGGTGAGGGGTGTAAGTTTGTTAGGGGGTGTGAGGTTGTGAGGGGGTGTGAGGTTGTGAGGGGGTGTGAGGGGGTGTGAGGGTGAGGAGGTGCGAGGGGGTGAGGGTGTAAGGGTGAGGGTGTGTGAGGGTGAGGGGGTGTGTGAGGGTGAGGGGGTGTGTGAGGGTGAGGGGTTGTGAGGGTGTGGGGTTGTGAGGGTGAGGGTGTGGGGTTGTGAGGGCCATTGGGCCCGCCTCTCGTGCAGAGTGCAAGAGGGGGGCACCTGGAGCCCGGGTCCCACCTGCACTGCAGGGGGTGTAAATCTCAGTTCCCAGCGCTCGGTAAATGCTGTAATTTTTCTGTAGTGTGCCAAGTGCTGGACATGGAAGTACACAGGAGGCTCAACAGAAACACCGCACAATGCCATAGTTGAACACCCGTGGTATTTTCTCGGTGGGCTGGAAGCTAGGGGGTGCTTTCTGTGATAGCCCAACCATGAAAGCTCCGTTAGTTCATTCTGCTCATGGCCTCCTGCAGTGTGGGGATGGTTTTAACATTTTTGCGGAAGTTTTTCGGTCCGGCCCCGCCCACGACTTTTCTGCAATGGCTCCTTACCCTGGACAACCCTGCACCTGCGGGCGCGCGCCAGAGAAGGCCATCCTCATGCGCACTCTGAGCAAGGTCCTCGTGCGGCAGGCACATTTTTAGCGCAAGCATTGCATGGGAAAGGAATGCAGGATGCTGTAACCGAGGCGGGCTGGGCCCCAGCAGCACGCGGCACAGTGTTCTAATAGAGTGGCGCGAGCTCGTTTAATCACTACTGCACCGCCATTCTTTCCACATATATAGTGCATCACAAAACGCCGGCATCTATGAAGGCGGCAGGATTCAGAATTACTGAGTTCTACCCAAACTTAAGCATAACGGAGCAATTAATGGCCGGGGGAAAAAAGCACACACAGCTCACCAGGTCAATTGGTCTATACCAGGGGCGTTCAACGCCAGTCCGGAAGGGAAGTTGCAGGTGTAATGTTCAGGATTTACACTCAAAGTACTTTTTATACCGCTGATATCAATGAAAACGATTACGATAATGTTATTAGTGCATCACAAAACGCCGGCATTTATGAAGGTGGCAGGATTCAGAATTACCGAGTTCTACCCAAACTTAAGCATAACGGAGCAATTAATGGCCGGGGGAAAAAAGCACACACAGCTCACCAGGTCTGGTTTTAACATTTTTGCGGAAGTTTTTCGGTCCGGCCCCGCCCACGACTTTTCTGCAGTGGCTCCTTACCCTGGACAACCCTGCACCTGCGGGCGCGCGCCAGAGAAGGCCATCCTCACGCGCACTCTGAGCAAGGTCCTCGTGCGGCAGGCACATTTTTAGCGCAAGCATTACATGGGAAAGGAATGCAGGATGCTGTAACCGAGGCGGGCTGGGCCCCAGCAGCACGCGGCACAGTGTCCTAATAGAGTGGCGCGAGCTCGTTTAACCACTACTGCACCGCCATTCTTTCCACATATATAGTGCATCACAAAACGCCGGCATCTATGAAGGTGGCAGGATTCAGAATTACCGAGTTCTACCCAAACTTAAGCATAACGGAGCAATTAATGGCCGGGGGGAAAAAGCACACACAGCTCACCCGGTCAATTGGTCTATACCAGGGCCGTTCAACGCCAGTCCAGAAGAGAAGTTGCAGGTGGAATGTTCAGGATTTACACTTTTTATACCGCTGATATCAATGAAAACGATTAAGATAATGTTAGTTCTGACAAGGTGACAAAGAGATCCAGCCCCAGCGTCAATGGTCGAAATGGGGAAAAAAAAGTCTGTTTGCCCGCCTCCCTGCTCGGGGCCGCGCTGCCATTGGCGGACCCCTGAGGCAGGAAGCCAGGCAACGGGAGAGAAGACGTAGGCCGGGCCAGAAGACAGAAGGAAGTCCCGCCTGCTGCTGGGCTATGATTGGCTGCCCGCCGGTAAGGAGAAAAGAAGCCGAGTCCTCCCGCGGCCGGGGCTCCCGTGAGCTACGGAGCGCCCCGGGGCCGCCCCAGAGAAGAGAAATCCTGCGTAGCCGGTGAGTGGGGTCCGGTGCTGGTGTGTGTGTGTGTATGTGTACTATTGCGGCGGCGGGGGGGAGGGGGGTCTTTGTATGTGTGCGTGCGTGTGTGTAGGTGCACTGGTGTGTGTGGGGGGGGTCTCTGTGTGTGCGTGTAGGTGCGCTAGTGTGTGTGTGTAGGTGGGGGGGTGCCTGTGTATGCGTGTGGCTGTGTATGCGTGTGTCTGTGATGTGCGCATGCGTGAATGTGGGTGCGCGTGCACGCAGCTGAATCCATCCGAGGAAAAGCTCGTGACAGTTTCTTGTCCTCCCATTCCCCCGTGTCAGATAGCTATACGTCTCCGCCCTGGACGCATCCTTCGGATGCGAATTCCAGGGCGAGACCTAAAAAACGCATTTTGCATGGCTAAAGCGGCAAGTAAGTGGCTCAGGAGTGCTGCACAGCTGCTTTACTAATTAATAACTGCTCCGACTGCCCCAACATTGTGAAAGTCGTTTTTGGGGGGGAATTTGGTGCTGTGGAAAGAACAAATAATAACAAAATGTGTTAAACTGCATGCCCCATTAGTTCTGTGCGTCAGTGATTCACCGCAGGGCATTATGGGAGGAGGCAGGGGGAGACGAAGCTCTGCTAGACTGTGCTATTTGACTTGTGTTCTACGCAAACCTAACACCAGCTGCTTGTCATACAGATGAATAATAGAGCGTCATACTAGGACATAACGAGGGAACACTCTTCTGGAGGGCTGGAGCTGAAGGCGGAGCAAAGATTTCTGAGGGATAGCTAGGGACATAGCTAGCATTAGTGGAGAAGGTGCAGTGGCACCGAGGTCTAGAGGGAACAGGGTCATCAGGACTCAGAGTGGTTGACACCTTCCTGCTTTCTCAAATGTGCTTGAAAATGCACAATTTGCTCACTCATTTTCAAAATAATTCTCGAGGGAGACCATCTAGGTGATTCAGGCTCGCTAGCTATGCTCGCTCATCACAGTGCAGTACGACAATTGGTTTACGCCTTACCACTTTCAAATTTCACCATCCGCCACTTCCGCAGGTTCTGGTGACTGAGTGAAATACCGCTATCAGTGGAATGTCGGGGGACGCTTACATCCTTGTGCCCCAGCGCCACTGCAACTGTTGAGCTAATGATAACAAAGCCCTCGATAGCCACAATGAATATTAATGGGAAAACTGTATATAACGAATGTTGCGCGATTATTTTTAGTTTTTGTAGCTCAGCTAGTTAAACATGGATACACAGACAAGCAGGCATGATGGTGACTGACAGACAAGACCTACGACAGTAGAAGACGAGGAATGAAAGACGAGACATAACAGTCAGTAGGTTACAACAGGGGGCATGGCACAGAATACAATAAAGGAATAAGGGGTGAGTGATAGACAGATGTTGGATAGATTACAGTCCTTTTGGCTCGGTTACTGATCTTGCATCACCACATTCAGGACAGAAAAAAAATCCATATTTTAATCCTAACCCCGGGCCTTCTCTCATTTCATAAACACTTTTACTATAAGTATAACTTCCTGTAAATCTCAATTGAGCTTGTCTTTTCTGCATTATGTGTACTCCGTAGTGGTGGTGACTAGAAACTTTCAAAGTAGTAGTGTGTAAGTACCTGCCTTTAGTCGCGGCTCGCAATACTGGCCGGGGGGGGGGTGGTTCGTGGTGGGGGTTCGCGTGGGGGTAGGGGGAGGGTTTAAAGTTAAAATAAAATAAAACTTACCTGACCCGACCAGTCCGCGTCGCCTCTGCTCCTGGGACAGGGTCCGCCGTTCTCAACAGGAACAGGCATGCTGCAGCTCCCTCCCCTCCCATAAGCCAATCACAACACTGCAAGGTGAGGAGTCTCGGATGGCACCAGTAGGGACGCCTTTTTAGGTCTCGGGACGAAGCTGCGAAGCAGCTTCCGGTCAGGAGAATTAATGTCAGTTAGTAGGGCAGTTTAGACCCGCCTCTCAGCTCCGTTCGCTTCCATTGGCTGGCTTCCTAAACAGAGGCCAGCCATTGGAAGAGAAGTGAGTCATTCCAAACAAGCCCCGTCTTTTTCGGATTTGGGGGTGTCATTTTTGCTGTTCTTTAGCTCGTGACGTTGTCCGTCACTCAGGACAGCAAAACACGCCCCCAAATCCGAAAATGGCCGTGCGTTTCTCCAAGGCATTTTCTCCTTGCCTCGGAGAAACGTGGTGGTGTTTTCGGAGCTGCTCGCCTCCCTAGGATCTGCTCGGCTTCGCTCCTTTCCTCCCTTCCCTCTGCCCTCCTCATCGCGCTCTCGCCTCACTCCCTCCTCCCCCCCCCCCCTGCAGCTCTCCTCCGTGGTGCTAAAAACACATCGGACCGTTCTTCACTCCTCCCTAGGAGCTGCTCGGCTCCGCTCGCCTCCTCCCTTCCCTCTGCCCTCCTCCGTCGCGCTCTCGCTTCCCCCTCCCCCTCCCTCTGCTGCAGCTCTCCTCCGTCGTGCTAAAGATCACATCGGACCGCATTTGGTCCACTTCTTCACTTCTCCCTAGGAGCTGCTCGGCTCCGCTCGCCTCCTCCCTTCCCACTGCCCTCCTCCGTCGCGCTCTCGCTTCCCCCTCCCCCTCCCTCTGCTGCAGCTCTCCTCCGTCGTGCTAAAGATCACATCGGACCGCTTTTGGTCCACTTCTTCACGGAGAGGCTAGGTTTGGGTCCAAGCCAGAAGACTTTCAGCAGGTCAGGGAACCCGCAGTCAACTCATCTGTCAGGCGCTGTGCCCCACTAGAGGTACGCCGGAGGCGCGCTGTCCAGCGATGCGATGCACCTTTTCTGTCTTAATCTTGCTAACGGAGATCCAGTTTGGAGATGTGTTTCAGAAAAGCTGGTGCTTTGTTGCTGTCATCCTAGCAGTCTGGTCAGGTTGAGATGGATCTGTTATTTGGGGTTTATATGAAACCCAATGTTCTGACTTGAGATGCTTGTTAACGGTGCACTGTAACCCTTGGTGAGCTCCAGCGAGAGCAGCTCTCTTCAAGCACTACGCCATTTTGGTTGCAAGTATTGGGCATGACGCGACCGAGTTTAAGTTGAATTGTACACTCCATCAGTCAGCTACCTGAATACCATCAGTGGTCCGTGGTGGTGGTATCTCTTCAAAATAGGAAGCGTTAATCTCTGCACACCAGACTTGGAACTTCAGAAGCCATCCTAATTTCCTACTTATAGCCATTAAAAATGGTTAAATGTCAGTGATGTTCTGCATATGGTAAACTGTTGCATACTGTCACGGGGCAGTGTACTCCAGCTGTATCCACTATATTCACACTTATAAAATTCAGTACATTTAAAGGAGCACTTGTTTTATGTTTAGTGATCTACTCACAGGGGTCCACCCAGTGAAATATTTAACCGAACATTTCAAAATCGCAACAGAAATCACGAAACAATTCTACAATGTCTGTTGGTGGTTGTTAGAGATTGGGGACTGGGGAAAGCGCGCTGTGTGTTTTTTATTTTCTCTACCCTAGAAGGCCCTTTTATATCTGGTGCATTTTCTGTGCCATACAGACCGAGCATATACTTGAGCATTAATTGCTCAGTGGCATATCCTATAAAATAGTATTTATGTATGGACAACATATTTTCAATAGGGACATTTTTACATTATACATGTTTAAGGTGTTTCTACTACAACAAATTTTTTTCTTTTGAAAAGTAGAAGCACCTATTGCCGAGCGAGTATACTATTCTTGGATCATTTCTGGGCAGATATTGTTCTTTTTGTTGTAATCGGATGTAGCTCTCTTTGGTTGAGGAGGTGCATTTGCACCAGGTCTTATTTGTGTAAGGTTTCCCCTGACCGCCATTGTAGCTGTTTTCTTTTTTGTCACCCTTCTGTTTGGCCAATGAACTCATTCACATTGCTTGCCTGAAGATTAGTGCACCCCTGCTCTGCCACTGAATGCAATATCACGTTTATAATACTCTCACACACCGGCAGCAGTGGGAGGAGGAAGCAGCGTCATGGCAAGAGATGCTTCTGTGGTAACCGTCTTCTGTTACTGAAAGCCGTCATCTAAAGGCTAGTGTCCAACAACTTGCACTGTGTTTGCAGTGGGGGAGGGGGGTTGTGCACCACTTAAAGCCTGGCACGTCACGGCACAGAGTAGCCTTTATACGTTATTGTTCAAGCCACTCAGTCCGGCGAGTTGCATCAGCCTGCCACCCTGCAGGACTCGTGGCCATATTAACTCAAGCGTGCAGCAGTGAACACCGACAGGAATGTGCTTGCACAATAGTTTCTGCATCACCCATCTGTTCTGTGTTAAATCCCTTGCAGCGCCATCATTTTCAGGACAGCAAGTTACAGCTACGCGTGTTATATCTACACATGATTTAAAAACCCGTTCTGTAAACACGCCTTAAGAGGTTCTTATGGTTCAAGGAGACACAACACGTGGTTGAAACGTGCTGCGCATTCTTAACAGTTCGGAAAGGCAGAGGTGTCCCGGGAAAGCTTATAAATGTAATCCGTATATTCCATTCAGGGGCGGGGGGCTGGAGGCCCCCATCCTTCAGGGATTCCCCATTCCCCTGAAAGCCTATGACTATCTTTCAGATATGGGATGCTGGGGGCCCCTCCTCGTATATTATGCTGCGGGGACACATGGTTTTGTGTTATGCCACTGGTCCAATTCTTGTGAAAACGAGAGAGCACTGTTCTCCTCTTAAATAAATATTTGTTTGTGTGAATACACTTTCAGATCAGATCTGCTTGTATATTAAACGTATTCTGGTTTTTTCTACAGTCTGTTCTGGGTTTGGCATATTTGACATTCCTGCTCTCTTTAATTTTTTTTTTTTGCATCGTGGATCCTGCTGCCGCTCCAGAGTCTCTGCGTCTGTGCTGTTTTTCTTGACTCTGCCACCCTGTTTGTGCATCCAGATCTCTTGCCCCCCTTCTGCCCGCAGCTCTCCTTCCTCCTGCTCTCGCCCCCCCGCCCCCACCTCGAGGCTTAATGAGGAGGGCCTAGCCATATGGTCGTTACATATATCTATCAGTGATGGCGTTATGCCTTTAGTTAGCAGAAGCTTGGATCATAAATGGCTCTGTCTGTGTGTGGCTCTGTCTGTGTGTGGCTCTGTGTGTGTGTGGCTCTGTGTGGATAGCTTTTTTGTAGGTGGCTCTGTGTGGGTGGCTCTGTCTGTGTGAGGGTGGCTGTGTAGGTGGCTCTATGTGAATGACTCGGTGTGGGTGGCTCTTTATGTGTGTGTGGGTGGCTTTGTGCGTGTGGCTCTGTGTGGGTGTAAATGCAATAGGTCATGCATTTGCGAGCGATTAAGCTATTGGCATTGTAAATGACAATGACATTTATTTAACGATTAAACTATTGGCATTGTAAATGACAATGCCATTTATTTATGATTAAAAAAAAAATCATGAGCAATGCCAATAGCTCTACCTTTAATAATGCCGAGACCATTGCATTGTAAATGCTTGTTTCTCTATGTAGGCTGTTTGCAGCCTATTTAGAGAAAATGTAGAGTGCGAATGACTTATTTGATCGGCCCCACAGCTTACCAAGCAGTCAGGGCACTTAGAGTGGTGAAAGCTTTTTCTGCTTCTCGCACTGCAAGAAAGCAATGGGGCTGTTGGAGCGGCCGCTACTGGGCTAGGGCTTCAAAGAAGCGCAGTACCGACTATCTCCCGTACAAGAAATAAAGTTAAAACATACATGCTAAGTGACTCTTGTTGGATGACATGCATGTGTTTTCAGGAACAAAAATGACAGTTTAGCTGCAATGTAATTTTAAAGGGAGTAAATAACGCATTGCTGTGCAGCCAAAGGTTTACTTTAGACCAACAGTTCCTATATTATTAACATTTATTTCCAACAGCAATTCAGTGCTCCTGAAGCAATAGGGGATGGAGGCAGGAGTTGGTGGAGGCGAGTAAGGGGGGTGGGTAACGTAGAAGCAACATGAGGGACGGTGTGTGGACTAATGTAAAAGCAACATGGGAAGGGTGGGTGTAGGCAGTGGAGCGAAGTACAAGGATGAGCACATCAGGAAGGGGGCCCGGCCCCAGCCCTACTTCCAGAGCTGGGGAAGTGAGGCGAAGGTGGCAGTGGAGGTAACTGGGTGTCTTGGACATGAATCCTGAGGAGTTAATAAAAACAAGGCGAGCTCCCACTTCTTGCGCTCGGCGCTCAGCTCTGCCACTCCGAGGCTCTGTAAATTAAAAGTCAAAGTGCTTGCAAAACAGAAACAATTCATCCTCTTGCGCTGTAGAAGCTATAATTGCTCATGAATATACACATTTCAGATGGCGTTTGTAAGAAATTTAAAAATGGGCAATGTATAACGGAAACTGTTCCAACATGTGAACATTGTTTATAATGTTTTTGCTGCACTGTTTCCAGTGTTTCAGGACAGGGGTTTCCAATGAGGCAAAGTGAGCCTGTGATAAATATACCAGGCTATCTATGGACAGATCTTTTAAAATGCTGCAGTTACCAACTAACGTTAAATGAAGAAGTGCAGCGGTCAAAAGCCATATGTAACTGTAAATTAGCAGTGAGAGGAACAGTCTGGCAACAGTTCCAATAGAAGCGCAGGGATTATTATGCTTTTTTTAAGCTCCAGGTGTATTTAAATGAGAGCAGGTCGTAGGATATGGCCCAACTCCAAGGCAGAGGATCACCGGACATCCTAGGGCTAATATGGTGAAGAGCTATTTATTTATTTATTTATTTTATTTTTTGTATTTGTATGGCGCTCAGCTACCCAACAAGGGTTTCCCGGCGCCTTTGACATTGAGTTGGCCAAAGGAAAATGCTGAGTTGGTTGATTAGCACATTTGTTTCTGAAACAGCCAGGTTTTTACGTATTTCCGGAATTTAGTGTAGCTATCCTCTTTCCGGATATGCAGGGGGAGTGAGTTCCATAAAATTGGGCCTCTAACAGAAAAGGATCTCCCGCCAGTTCTTTGTAGTTTAAATCTGGGTACGGCGAAAGTCGAGGCCGTTTGGGAGCGGAGGTTTCTTATTGGTAGGTAGGGGGAGACTAAGGCTTGTAGATAGGAGGGAGCCGTTTTGTTTTTAATTTTGAACATGTAGCTCAGGGTTTTGAAGCTGATCCGATGTTCAACTATGAGCCAATGTTCATTCAGGTGTTTTGAGACTCTTTCAGCCTTTGGAATCCTTCGCAAGAGTCTTGCAGCAGAGTTTTGAATCATTTGGAGTCGCTTGATTACTGCTAAGTTAGAGCTAAGATAGAGGGTATTTCCGTAGTCGATACGCGATGTTACTAGTGCGTTGACTACGGTTTTCTGCGTGTCAGGGGGCAGCATCCAAATGATTTTCTTTAACCATTTTATTATGGTGAAGCAGAGTCCTGCGACTTTGTTTGCCTGCTGTTTCATAGACAGAGTATCGTCTAGAATGACCCCTAGGTTTCTTACCTGAGTAGCTGGCGGGGGAATGTTACCCAGCTCAGGCGGCCAGTGGGAGGGGTTCCAGAGTTCCTTGTTTCGTCCTAGTAGGAGTACCTCCGTTTTGTCCCCATTTAATTTCAACTGGTATGTAGTCATCCAGTTGAAAATTTTCTGGAGTCCGGTTTTGAGTAGGGAAGGGGCTAACGGGTTTGCTTCAGAGAGGGAGAAAATAATTTGGGAGTCGTCAGCGTAGGTCATTAAAGTCAGGCCTGCGCCATCTGCCAGATCGGCCAGTGGTCTAAGGTACAAGTTAAAAAACAGCGGGCTCAAGATGGAACCTTATGGTACTCCATGTGGAGCAGGGAAGATGTCTGAGCTTGCAATACTGGATTTAATCTGAAAGGTTCTTTCGGAAAGAAAGGACTAGATCCACTGTAAGGCGTCATTGCGAATGCCGTTTTTCTCTAGGGTGGCCAGAAGAGTTTTGTGTGATATGGTGTCAAACGCCGCACGCAAATCTAAAAGAATGAGTGCGACCGTTTGACCCTTGTCCAGCAGTTGTCGATTTTTTTCCGTCACACCCAGTAGGGCAGTCTCCGTGGAGTATCCTGCTCTGAAGCCTGACTGTGAGGGGTGGAGGAGATTGTTGTCCTCTGAAAAAGTGGTGAGGGCGGAGTGTATGTGCCTTTCCATGAGTTTGGAAAAGGCGGGAAGCAGAGATATAGGTCGATAATTCGAGAGAACTGTGGGGTCGGATGACGGTTTTTTCAGTAATGGGGTTACCACTGCATGCTTCCAGTTAGATGGGACAGTGGAGGCTTGGAGGGAAGCATTAAGCACGTGTATTATGGCAGTCAGGGGGGTAGGATCAAGTTGTTTTAAAATACTCACTGGGACAGGGTCGCAAGGGAAGCCTGATGAGATGGACTTTAGGGAGGTTTTTAGGGAGTCCATCGTTACCAGGGGCCAGTTTTCCAGGGTGTTTACTTTGCCTGATGACATGGGGATATCCTGGTGTGAGCAGTTGCTGAGGGGCCTGGTCGTGATGTTGATGATAATGTTCTCAATTTTATCATTAAAAAATGTCGCAAGGTCCTGACATTGTTTTTTAGTTAGGGGATGGGCAGTAGCCGTTGTTTGGGCCCCAGCTAGGTCCTTTACTGTATTGAATATAGTCTTTGCTTTGTTTGTGGCATTATTGATGGAGTTTGCCACATGTTGGGCCCGTGCTTTGATGCAAGAGGAGTGATATGCGTTTCTCGCCTTATTGTATGTAATCTTTTTTTCAGGGCAGTAATCTTTGCGCCAATTTCTTTCTAGTGCTTTACATTTAGATTTTTCAACTATGGTTTTCACACCCATAAAAGTTCAACACTAAAAGTCAAACCCTGATCTAACAACATGCTGTATCTGTGTCGACCCGCAGCAAAACGTCACCCCAGAGAGCCCCACATGCTAGCCACCTCTCACAACCAAGAGCACCAAAGAGCTCTGTTTTCCATTCAAGACACCAGGCGAGCAATACTTTCCACATCTGCTCATTGTTTGACTGTGCCAGGGTTTACCTTCCGCTCCGTCTAGTGAGCAGGACAAGCTTGAAGGGGAGGGGAATCAGCAGCGCCATGCAGGCTGCAAGGGGGAAAAGAGCCTGACAAGCAGGAGGGAGGAGGAGGCAGCTGCAGCTCGAGAGGGAGCAAAGGGCAGCTGATCAAAATAAAAACAAGCTGCAAGGGCCGAGAGGTGTTGTTGAGGGAACTGCACTGGAGATTAAGTGAACTCAGAGCAGCGGCGAAGAGATAGTGAAAGATAAAGTAGTGCACTGAGGTAAAACATATGGCCCATAGTTAAAGGATCCATATATCAAGGCAGAACAAAACAGCCCAAAGGCCGGACCAATGTATGCCATTGACCAACAAAAACAATGGAATTTGTAAAATCAGGCAAAAGAACCAATGGAAAGCGCTGGGCGTCTTTGAAGCGCAATTGCTGAAAACCACACGTCTCGAAGGCAGCGCATGCGCTGCCTGGGTGAGACCTAAAAAGGAGCTGTCTCTTTTTGTGGACTCATCTCAGGGTTATAATAATGAAATACCAATACTTCTTAGTGGAATGGCAAAGCTCCATAAATCACGAATGATATTAACTGTCAACCAGTGGCTGATGGATGTGTAGATTACAGGAGCTCTGTCAAAGGCTACAGGGTCTCTGTCACACCTAAGCATCATCTATCCATGTAAGCTTAAAGAATTGTTTTTCAAAACACCAAGATCATAAGCAAATGCTTGGCTAGATCTGCCAGGGCTATTTTTGCACCTTTGGTATTTATATGTCATGACCGCACACTGACTCTTTGTTTATTTGCTTGCCTTAGTTTTCTTTTAGAACCTTATTTCAGTTTTGAAAAATAAAAAAGCACATTTTGCAACTTGCATATTTATTTTGTGTTATCTTGAAAATGTAAAGCTACACACACAATTCGATATCGTTCTCCTCCCCTTTATGACCAAAATTAAATATACTTAAAAACATTAAATAAAGTACCACTTTACACTAAGTGTGCGCAAAATTATAATTCTGCTGGTGGAACTGGGAGCAATTCGCAACTGTCCCCTTTATGACATTGACATATGAAATGTATAACTTTTGTTTTCCCAATGTAGTAGGATATTTTTTTATTAGCATAAGTAAACATATTCCTGAGTATTTTCTAATTACTTTGCAACGAAGAAAGAATTGCAAAAAGTCAATGTGTGCTTTTTCTCGCAATGTTATTTATCTGATTTTGTTTCTGAATCAATTGTTTTGACAAAATATGCACATTTCTTTTAACGTTGTTCTCCATTGCTTCATGAAATATATGAAAACAATGTCAACAATTTTGCACACTCATTCCTATATCTCCTGGCACGTTTAAATGAAATAGTTCTATTGCTGATTACCAATTAGAGAACTACATTATTGGGAAATAGTCATGTTATCAATGGTTCGCGAAATGACTCTTACTTGTCTAAAAGCCTGAAAAACGGTGAGAAGTTTCCCAAAGGGCAGCAACCTGCACAGAAAAGAATCGGTTACCCCTGTGAATGAGGCATCACTAAATGTTTGGGAGATTTACCATTTTTTCACGTAGCGCACTGCAGCAGCCGCAAATATAGGAGAGCGTCCAATTTACTAAAATAAGGCACTCTCCTTCCGTCTCCCTTGCGCCATTGCTGAATCAGCTGCAGTGTGCCTCTGAGACACCTTTGCGTCAGGGTGCATGGGTGTCTCAGCGAGTCTAGCATAGGTTTTGTACTGGAAGGTAATCCTTCCAGTACAAAATACTATGGGGCAGATGTACAAGGACTGGCGCATCCCTGCATATCAGCAGGGATGCACCAGGTAAGATGCGTCACGCAAGGTTACCCTTGCGCCACCACAGAAGCGCCGCATTTATAATGCGGCGCATCATGGCGCAAGGATAAACAGATGCGTGACGCATCTGATGGCGTAAGGGCGGCGCATTGCTGGAGTTGTGTCGCAAGCGTGAGGCAACTCCAGCAATGCTCAAGGGCTGCCCATACCTAACATGCTGCGTCACGCCTTACGCCTGCTTCAAGCAGGTGCAGGGTTTTGAAGCAGAAGCTCGGAAAGGTGACTCCGTGTAATCTTGTAGATTTCACTGCGTCACATTTCTCAGGCTTTAGACAGAACGCCCACCCTGCATACATTAAACCTGATGCAGGTTTAATGTGGGGCAGGGCTTTACAACGTGACGCATCTCCCTAGGTGCGCCATGTTGTAAATAAGGCGAAATATGGCGCATGGTTTAAGCCGCCGCTGTGTCACAGAAGTCACGCAACGGCTGCATAAATGTGTTGCAAGGGGCTTGTGAATCTGCCCCTATGCTTAGACTAACTTGAAGCCTTTTCCCACTTTGTATGTGTGCTGTACAGTGCAGCACACATGCAAATTCGGAAAAGGAAGGGGAAATGAAAGCCTTTCTCCTTCCTTGCGCCTACTTTGAAAGGGTGCAGTTTTTTCAAGCTAAATAAACCCTGTTAACTTTGTTTACTAAATTGAGTTTAACATGAGAAACCTTGGGTGGTTGCATGGGATCGCCCATGCTCTACCAATGATACGCCCCCTTGAAGCTAAGTAGTGCAAAGCAGCGCTACTTTCCTGTTATTTCCAGCTCTAAACAAGTTTAGCACTGGAAAGTAAATCAGGAAAAAAGATTTTGCGCCTATTTGCGTCACTTTTGTGACACAAAAATGGCGTACCATCTTAGAGAATCTCTCCCTTTGTAAAACTAAGCACAGAGAACAAGTTGTTGTATACCATTGAACGCAATCAGTAGTAAAGGATGGACCGGTATATAGCCTTGTCTGTAATGCAGTGGCCTATATTCAATACAATCTGATTAGAACCATTCTGCAGTCTGTGCAACCACCGGATCAAATACTGGGGTGAACCAGATTCCTACAAAAGTCCAAAGGGTAAGAAATCGAACATGCGTTCACTGTACAGCACTGCCGCTCAGGATGCAGAGGTAATGTTCTATGGTGAACCACAATTGATAGAGGCAAAATTTGCAGACTTCTTCAATCTATATTGGAGATTTCCATCTAGATTCTCAGATCATAAACCACTTTGACTGAAGGGGGTTATCAGCAGAGTAAATAAGGGCAATGCTCAGGTGTTCAAATATGAGTTTTTAATCTCTCAGACCTAGATCTTGGTTTTGCTGCCTTTTAGGGACTAATAATTACAAATCTCCTACTAACCAGTGGCTTCAGACATCTGCTAACAAGGGCAACTGATGTTGTTTTTTTGTTATGTGACACAATGGTTTGGTGCTCTTCTACATTTTTGTATGGCCCCAAAGTGCATTTGCAATGTAGGTGCCCTTTACAATTCTGGGATTCTCAATATTCAGTGTCAAGGTGATTTGTGGATATTGTTTATGGTTTTGTTTCATGAAATTTAGAGGGGTAACATATTTGATTGTGGCCAGAAAGGTTAGGCTAGAGTCTAGACTATTACATTTGTTTAGTTATGAGTTAAACTGGACATTGGCAAGCTAGATGTGTAATGGGTACGAGTTGAGCATGTTTGTGTGTTGAAGTGTATGCCTAAGGAATTTGATGTTTATTTAGTTCTGCACAGTTGTCCTTTGCTTGTTGTGGGTGTTCAGATTGGAACCATCTTTGCTGATTAAGTGACTTTGGTACAATATTGTGTGCATGTGAGTGAGGAATATTTAAGTAAATATCTTTGTGAATGGTTTATATGGAGATTGGTGAGAGGTCATGACTGTTTTGGTCGGATGGCATACGTTATAAAGGTAGGTGGATTTGTTGCTGTGCTGTGTGTGTCATGGTGCCGGAAATTGTGTCTAATGTGGTATGTTGGAATAGGGTGTAGTTTGTAAATAAGCTTATAAGGTGCTGCTGTTGAGGTGGGAACATTCATCTAACTACATGGCTTGGAGACGTGTGATCTGCATGATGATGCTATAGGTTTTATCTCTTGTTTACTACTAGTGCAGGTTGATATGTAATTTCTGTGAGTTCTCTTTGACGGGGTCATTTATTTGGTATGCATGTCTGTAACACTGGTTTTAACCTATATTCTCTGCATACTGTTTTGTTGGGCGTAGGGCCGCCTGACAGCTTTAAACTAAACAAGATGGGCTGTTCAGATGGCAGTTATTAGCCAGCTATATTGCTTTGGTGCTGTGTGGTATATGTGATGGTGTTAAGTTGTGTGTGTATGTTGTGTTCCATTGGTGTAGTGGTAAATGCGAATACATTTTGATATTGAAGTGTGGTGAAGATGGCAACCCTGGTCCACCTCTATGGTGCGGTATTGTGGGTGTTATTTGTGCCAGGGGGTATAGTACATTTACATACGCTGTATATATTTGGTTATTGTAGTTATAATTGACCAGAGTCAGGCATCATCCAGCAAAAGTATTTAGTTTGGTTTAGATGTTCAGCCTTGAATGTATGTGAGTTGTTCTGCATGCTGTGATGTGTTCAGTGTTTAGTTGTGTGGGATAAAATCATGGAGGAATTGAAGGGGGGAGGAGTTGGCCTAACGGCTTGGGCGGCCGTCCTCGAATCTGGGGAACTGGGTCCGAGTCTCAGCAACAACACTGAACATCCTGTGATTCTGGGCAAATCACTTAATCTCCCCGTGCCTAACAAAAAAATAAATGTGTCCTCATGTAACGCAACTGGTGCTATGTAAAGCGCTTGATACCCGATTTGGGTCAAGTTTGCGCTATATAAAACTCCGTAAAAAAAAAATCTTTGCCATTATAAATACTTGCGTTCTAACCAACGTGGAACCTCTACTGCGATTGTGAGACAAATACCGAGGCACACTGCATGAAGAAATTCATCTTTCCCTATTAATCTGAAGAGATTCTAACAATCAAATATTTTTGCTCTCTTTTAAGATTGGGGATATCCCTTCTGGGATTCCCATCTGGCCTTCAATTCTTTGACCAAGGGGTCAAGAAATTACACATGAATATTATTTGTCCTGAAGATGGTCTTCTTGACTTGATGCAAGGAAGACTTAAACGTCAGCGACTAATCCATTCTTTCCTTTAGTGATTGTTTAGTTCTGAGTCCTATGTATAAGACAGGCTCACTATATTGCTTAATAAAGATGGATAGCCAGACATTGATAACTAAGATTATTTCTTTGAATCTGATTTATATGTTCACTATTGTCAATGTTTGTTAAGTTTTTCTGTTGTTATTTCTGTACACTTACTGCTTCATTTATGCCATTTGAAATATATTTTTCAATTTTGGTTCACCCGATTGCTATAATTGATATATAACTTATTTTGATTAATTGTTCTTATTTAATCAATTGAGTGCCATTTGATGCCACTTCATATAGATTGGCATAGAATTTATTCAAAACCTTTGTACATTTAAGTAAATCCCTTGTAGGCATCTTTACCCTTCATATTTCAATACCCAAGCCCACAAAGGAATATTGGTTTGCCCATTGCTATATTATAAATACTTAGACAGCATATCAGTCACTTAGTTAGAATCAAAAAGGTAATACTGAATACATAAATCTTACGTTACCTGCTCTTTCTGATGACGAAAAAGTGTCCTCATCTACAGAAGCTCAGCAAACCCTCCATCTGTCGCAAATCTGTGATGTTTTGGTTATGCCCTGGAGTCATGGGGCTACCGCAGTGTGAGCATCCTTTACCTCCTGCTAGATGTGGTACAAGAGATCCCCAAGGTCTGAGGTGATGATTGGGAGAATTGGAATTATTGCGAGACCTGGTTATTTTGTAGTGGTTATTATCCTTATGAGCACTGTGATGCCCAGCACTATTGCATACATCTGCTGTGTTGGATATACAATCTAATATTCTGTTGGATTTGTTTTGTACATAGTTTCTCTGACTTTTGCTGTTCTGGGTGTTGTGTTTAGGCTATATGCAATATGTGCGCTGTCTAGATGCACGGGTGACTTTTTTTTAAATAGTTTCTCTTGAATGCTGTGGTTAGACTGAGTGTTGAACACTAAAGGATAAAGTACATTAGCAGGGATATTAAGAGGGAGGTCTTTTTGATGAATTGAATAATGTATTTTATTAGTTAGCTAAAAAGAAATAATTTTTAGGCAGTATATTGTAATTAAACGTCTTTCCTTTCACAAAACATTGTGGTGACCTGTGACTGTATGGAAGTTTTCATGATACTTTGTGCATCTTGTTGAATAGGATGTGATACTGTGCCAGAGTTTAATGAGCAAGTAGTTGTGCTTACCTTTTAAAGTACCCACCAAAGTGCTCTCAATGTGTTCTTTGTCCACTGTTGTTGGCGTCTATGAATAACCTTTCGGTCCCTAGAAAAGTAGAATGTAGAAGTCGATTGGAAAACTGGTTCTTGTGAACTGTTGAATTTTACAGCTATTCTTTGCCATATCGGAAGTATAACAGATTGCCGCCGATAGAACTGACATGATGCGGGTTCTATGTGGAAGAAGGGTGATTGTAAACCATCAGTACGAGAAAGAGAATTGCAATTTTCCGAGTCAAACAAATCCTTGGGTGAGAGGCCAATGCTGGTGAGAAAGTCTTCTATTGTGTTATATAAAAGGATGTTCTTGGTAAAGTGTTTATGGAGTACATTGACGAGTGATTTATAAGGAATGTAGGGAAATACCCTGTTACTGGAAGGATCTTTGATTTTGAAGGGCCCAATTTTTGAAGGCCCCAATCCTTATGTGATTGGCCAAGGATACAAGGTTTTACTCAGTTCAGACAATTGATTTTATTAGATTTATTAATATTTGAATGTGCAACAAATGCCAGGTGATGAGAACGGGATATCCCCTGCATGGTGTACAGTCGTATCCCTTGTCCTGATTGCTTAACTATAAGTAACTAGTATCCTGTTTTTTTGATTTTTGGTCCCAGCCTCACGCAAACCTAGGGTGTGCCACAAGTACTATGGCTGTCGTTAGATGTAATCACAATCCTGGAACATCAGGGGTGCACCAGGCACACTCTCTGCTGTTACACAAGAGTACTGTACCTGCCACGATTAAAGTATGCTGGTAGCAGCATACTGTGTTTTTATCAATCCTAGTGGAACCAGATAAATTAGGCCTCGCCTAAGGCAGCGCCTGTGCTGTCTCCTGCAAGAACTTTAATTATTTTGTAGGGGGCTTACAGGGTGCCCATTGCTTACAATTGGGTGGCTGTATTGTCACTCTCATTTGCTTTCTTCTTATTGGTCAACTTTCATCCTTCCTCTTCATGTATTTGTCCCTGCCATGGAGCATGGACGCATTACTTGTGTCCTTCCAGTGTACATTTTTAGAGGCGCTATACTTTTATCTTTATTAAAGCATTCTACGAGAGCGTGTGTTTTTCAGTTGTCTCCCTCATGTCCTTCTTTCCTCTCTGCATTCCTCTCCCAACCCCTCCCTCTCTCCGTTGTCAGTTTGCTTGTCCCCAGCAACTCTCGACCACCCTCTGTTGTCCGTCTACTTGCCACAACCCCTCCCTCCCCTTCTCCATTGTTCATCTGCTTGCCCCAGTCCCTCCCTCCCACACTCTGTTGCCAATGTGCTTGCCCCAGCCCCTCCCTGCTGCCCTTGGTTGTCCATCTGCTCAGCCCTAGCCCCTCCAACACACCCTCTGATGTCTATGTGCTCCTGCACCTGCGTCCTTGCTTCCCGCCCTCCTTGAGGCCTTCCTTCCTCCCTACCATCCTATGTTTTACCTTCTTCCCTTCCTCCCTCCTTGTTGCTTTGTGGGAACAATAAAAAAGAAAAAGCACTGACACAGCAACCGCTGCTCGTGTCACAGCACTTTTTGTTTATTATTCAATACTCTACCCACGTCATAGTCTCTCGTCCTCCATCTCTCCATGTTGCCTCCCACCGTCCCTCCCACCCTGTTGCCTCGGGGAAGCAATAAAAAGAGCACTATAATGCGGCCAGCACTGGACGCGTCATAAAGCTTTTTTTTATTCCTACCCCACCCATGTCTTTGCCTCCTGCTCTCCGAATTGCCTCTGGGAGTATCAAAAAATGCTCTATGACACACCCAGTACTGACCGTGTTACAGCACTTTTAAAAAGTACTTTTAGCCCTTCTGCCTAGCAGATGCGCTAAAGTACAATAATGCTATGAAACATTGAAAAAGTCAATAGCTATCATAGGCGAAACAAATTGGCGTTGCTAATGCTTGTTCGGTGTATCACCTGAGTGGTGGCCTACCGGCCCACTCTTGTAAAGTTCCGCTGGAACAGACGGACCCAGATACTTGTGCTACTATCACAAGCACATGTGTGTATGTATGTATCTGTGTGGTCTACGTGTTGCACACATCTGAGCGAACCAGAGTGAAAGAGGCCTGAGGATTCCATTTTGAAAGCTCATGGCCTGTTCATATGCAAAAGATGGAGGTAAAGTTACTTCCTCCGACGGAGGAGGTGTATTTCTGACATTCCTGAGATTGGAGGGAGGGGACAAAGACACACAAGTGGGGAAAGCGGTCATTTGCTGCTGATTAGTCTCCCTGACTACTGCCATTTAGTTGATAGAGGGGGTGAAGGGGGAAAGATCGGACTGCAGTTCTTGTTGTCAGTGTGTGAATGGTCCTTTAGAAAGGGCTCCCATTTTGTCTCTCTTTCTGATCAATGTTAGGTGTGGCTGTCGATTGCCGAGTGCAGAATACTCACACTTCTCAGTTGTGGGTGTTTTAACCTGGAGCGACACTGCTGTGAGGGGAGACTCTCTAGACAAAGGCTGAGTCTGAAAGACAACCGTAGAACCCATGAAAGAAAAACTTACTCAAACCAGAGCTGGTCGTGCAGACAGACAATACATATCTATTTTCTGCTGTACCTTTATAAGAGTGAGAGCTGTTGGACGACTTGTTGTTCCAGTTCAAATTTCTCTCTGACCAAGAAAGGGGTGCTCCTCCAGAGAGTACCCAGAGGGAACTCTGCACAACCAGTGTCTGCCTGACAGTCAGCTGCAGTTGAGGGAACATCAACCTTGAGTCTGATCTGGAGGAAGAACTGTTTCTGATCCTGGAATGCCTGGAGAATCCTGTCTGGAAGTAAAGAGAAGGAGTGAACCCGTGCTACAGGAGGAGCCGACTACTGGTATTGGCAAGAATAGTTGATGGCGGTGCTGTGGCTCTGTCCAGCAGACTACTAAAAGCCTGACTAGCTCAGAGTCATCACCATCTCTGAAGTTGAGGATTGGCAGCACTGCCGAAATGTGCTCAAGTGGATCGCACCATTGACTCTGTTGTTGCACATGTAGCATTCTTTCAGGGTGCCTCAGGAGTCCGTATCATTGAAGAAGAGACTTACGTTACGTTTGGGTGCTATCCAACTGTTGCCGAACAGACTTTTGTAGTGGCTAGCTGTGTGGCACTTGTCCAGGCCGGACCAAAGAGGACTAACCTACTGTAACTAAAGCTGCTGTGTCAAAGCACTTTTCCACTGTGTGCTGAAGTGACTATGCGCTGACTGAGGCACGGACTGAAAATATACCCAATCAGACTAAACCACTGTCGCTGAACTGAAGCAACTGAACATGTGATCTAAAGCAGACTGCATCGCCGCCTTTAGACCTTAAGAGCATGGATCAGCTGAATCGCTGACTCACTACACTGTCCAGGAGGAAGGAGGCCCAGCTGAGACCTGCAGAGTCCAATCTCCAACTGACGCCATGTGCCAGGAAGAGGGTTGCTGGCTGAAGACAGCTGCACACCTGACTCTTCTTTTATGCGCCGCTGTGCAGACTGCAACTGCTCTAAAGAAGCAGGGCAGCTAATTGATGCGCCTGCGGCTTTCACCTCTTCTCACCAAGTTTGAGGCCACGTCAGAAATATGGGAGGCGGGTGCGAGCCACACCATGGACACAAACTGTTGAAGAAGTAACAGCTGAGTGACTTAGTGCTTGCTATTACCTACTAGACCAAAGCAGGGGGTATTGATGCACTTGTGCCTTTACCCACAACAGAGTACCTTTAGAATGCATGGATAAATGGAGGTAAAAAGGGGCACAGGGGGGACATCCTCCCTTAGGAAATAGTAGCCCTGCACCAGAGACTCAGAAACTCTGAGTTTATGATACAGTTTATAGTGTGCAGTGCTGAGTTTTATTGTTCATTAACCTACTTCTTCTCTTTTACCAATACTGACTGGGCAATCAAGTTATTACGCTGTCAAGCATCTGTTGAGCTTGTTATACCTCCACAATAACCTGCCTGAGAACCCAGTGACTGCTAGTGAGATGGACACCAAGACAACACAGGCAAATGACCTCAGTCCCCGCTGCTGTAGTCCAGTAGGCCCTGCTTGCCTTGTGTCCTCATAACGGGGACTGATGCCTGAGGTCCATTTTCTAGATGCAGTAGCTTGATGGTAGCATGTGAGGAGTAGTGGGACAGAGCTCTCGACAATGACTGTTCTCCTGGCGTTTTGGGAGGACCAGGTAGGAATCATTGTAGATGTACAAGTTCTGGCTTCAGACCCTTCCAAGCCCACACAGGGAAGTTGCCAGTGGGAGTCTTCCTTTACGTCAGACCCCATTCACTAGGGAGTGCCTAAGAACAGGGATTGTAAGAAAAGGCCCCCTTAGATCATGTGAATCGATTAAAAGTGGCAACGCTAATTGGGCCCCAGCTATAAAGTGCCCAATAACCATGCAATTTCAATAGGGAATCCCACATTTTTAAAACACAAAATACATACAACAACAACAAACCACCAATTACCAATCATACCCGTCACATTCATGTCCCATCAGTGGAACCTCGTTTAATTTATTAGATGGGCTAGAGAAGATTATGGAGGATTACCTTCTCTCCAAACTACCATAGGGTGGTTCATGTTATTATTTTTGCCTTTTGGGCGGGATTATGTAGCCACATTAGTCACAATGTAACGTCCCCGATCCCAGGACTTCGCATCTCAATATTTCTATATTTCGATGCTGGGTCTTTAGGGGCAGCGCAGAAAAGGACAAGGGTTGACACGCAAGCAGTGAGACAGAAATAGGGTGAGGAAGAGAGAGCACAGGCATTTGGACAATAGTGAAACTGGAAGATCAGAGCAGCATTTCAATGAGAATACAACCCTAGCCCCCTCATCGACTTGTTTCCCTCGTGTAAACCGTTCATTGTGAGCAAAGAACAAACTTTGTGTGGTTGTGTGTCATAAAAACTTTACTTGGATTATTCTGTGGAAAAATCAATATATTAAAATATGAACAAGGACATCACATGGCAATTCACAAACCAGAAAATGTATAATTGCAAAAAAAAAAAAAAAAAATTTGGCATTGCTAAGGTGAACTGACAGAGGGAAGAACAACATGATCACTTGTGTTCCCTGTAAAGCTCAGGTTACATAAATAAGTGTCAATGACAAACGTTAATTAGACCTAAATTCCTACTCAGCCCCCAATTTAGGTACATGGAAAATAACCCATTCAAATATTACCCTCAGCGGTTTAAAATGCTTCATGTGTTCTTTCTAGAAGGCAAAGGCAAATCTTTTTCATTTCAGCCAATCTGTGTCCTGCTTGACTAACCAATCAGAAGTGAGGACACACAAAGCCCCGCCTCTGCAAAAATTGTCCTGGCACATAGATGTGCTATTGCACTGTTATATAATGTTGAACATTCTTGAATACCTGGCAGTTCATTTGTTGGTCTATACGATTTCAGTCAACTCACTGAAATCCCTACTGAGAACACATGGGATGTCACATAATATTACAACACGGTCATAATTTACATCCTTGCTGTTGAGTTCAGCATAGAGGCCAAGTAACCTTTAAAGCTAGAGCTAAAAGGTTCCGGGGCAGTTTTATGGGCAGTCTGATGCAGGCTTGCACTTACTTTAAAACACAATACTTTCTACTGCTCCCACTGTATCTCTTTTTGCAAGAACAATATTTTCACTCAGCAACATTCACATACGCATTTACAGGTAGCTCACGCAGCTGTAATACTATTCAAATTTTCATTCGTGACAGCTGGTAGAAATCGTTCTGAAAACAACTAAGAATAGTGGATGCGTCTGTTGTCTTAGAGCAGAGATTAAGGTCGGTATTCAGCGACTACGACATTACACGACTTCACTGAAATGATTTAAGTACTGGAACTGGAAGATGCAACTACATGAAATTAGCATTAGTGAGATGCGTACTGTAGATAAGAACAACATTAAATGCACAAACTCTCAGTGAGATTTTTTTTACTTTTGTCCTTGATTTTAGTATTTCTACTTACAACTTTTCTGACACAAATAAACTCATAATAGCTAAGTTTGTTCCAAGGAACACAACTTCAAAACAGATTTATATATTTTTTAAACAATAGTCTTGTAGTCACATATGCCAAATGTGGTCGGTGAATAGCTATCATGACTGTCAATGCATTCATTAACAGCAAATACTCAAAAATAGACCTTGGTTACCTGGGTTTGGTAAATTCTGAAGTTTCTGAGCTTTTAGGCAATTCAAGACTTGTTTGACTTACAATTTTGGTAGGTATGTGTGAAAGGTTCTAACAAGACAGATACATTACAGAACATAAGGCAATCCCACAATGCTTAGAAAATAACCACTTACCCTTAAAGGTTACTCTAGGTGACAGTAAATAAGAAGTGTCTTTAAAAAGTGAAAATGTTTACAGTACAAAAGTGAAATTCTTTACAAAAGTGAAATTCATTGAAGCCCACCCTAACACTTTTAGATGAACTACTTCTCATTAGTTAAAGTTAGACACATTTTCATCATTGGAATGGTGCAATGCTGAGCCAGCCTTGCTTAGATCAAAAACGTTGTCATGCTATGAGCTGCACATGCCTTTACTATTGGCAAGGTAACCTGCTGTGTTATGTCACTAAGATGAGAACCTTCTACCTGAACATTACACACAGATCTCCAAGGCAGACACAGTAGGGCACTGATGCTATCTAAATGACATTGGAAGAGGTGACCTGCAGGTTAATCCACATCCCCATAGCATGCACATTAACCCACTAAATTATGTAACTGGGTGGACATCTTTGATCTTTACATTACGCACACAGATATCTTTAGTTGTCACATGCTTCCCTGAGCTATTCCATAGGCAACCAAGAGCAGGAAGAAATAAGGGGTGGGCTACAGTACCTTTGGATGGCCTGAAAGGGATGGGAAGAGGTTGTTACATATAAAAATGACGAAATCAGATACATGTTGTGCATGCCAGATATATATTTTTGCCACTTCCCCTGCCTTGCTAGCCCTTCACAGGTACCAGCTATGAAGAAAATCGCATTCAGGCCTGCATGTTTGAAGGGACAGAAGAGCTCGAAAGGAGCTAGTCAACTGTCAGCACCCAGATTTGATCACATCAGCTTGCCTTCATTTGAAACTGTATTTCAGTCTTTCCAGCCCACTGTTTTTCAAAGCACGCACCTGATTCCAGACATGGCAAAATCTTAAGAGGATGTAAAGCCTGGGGATAGTGGCAAAAGCAAGTCATGAGTAGCATAAAAAACAGACATACTAGACACTGGAAGACTCACAAAAATGAAAACCACTGACTACCTTCCCAAGTCTCCTGACCAGCGACAATCTGATCATTTGATTATATTTGGAAGTTTAAAGATAGCCTTGAAAAAGCACAGTGGTCACCCATGCCATGAGCAAAACACATGTCTGTTTTGTGTTTTTGTTTAATATTTTTATATCCCAACACAGCAAAGTTAATAGACTATGGATGTTATTTTCCTTTTCATGGAATGATGATTGCTTAATAACAAACTACAAAAGTTAAATACAGTTAATGAAAAATGAGTTTTTGGAGTATGACATTTTCATATAGTTAGTGGAAACACCTTCACGTCAATAATTAATACAAATTGGAAAATGCGTTCCTGATTAGGGTATCTACATCCAGAAAAGATTACAAATTTTGATCTGAAGTTTCAACTCAGCACTTAGATCACAATTTGCATTTATAACACGCAATGGTAGTTCCAATCAGATATACCCAACTATAGCCCTTCCAATCACAAGGAATTAACATAACAGACTCCACCTGCTAGATAACTGACTCTTCCTCGGCCCTGGTGGCCTTTTAGTGTAATTGGCCATGTCTGGAAATCTCCACTGCTGCCTGCAGGTCAGCTGCTTTCTGCACACTCTGAGAGGACCTGATTCCCAAAGATGTTGTCTTACTCCAATCTTACATCTAAAACACTCCTGAATGTTCAGGTCTGATTCACATTTTCTGTGAGTAGCTATGATGTACTTCAGGCTTAGGTTAGTCTTGCTAGTTAATTTTCAAGAGTAAGATATGCTTTTCGAAGAAAAAAAAATTAATGATTTACAAAGCAAATTTTCATGAGATCGCATGTGTTACTCATAGCAATAAGTACGTAAGTCATACCTGGAGTAAGAGAAAACTACTCAGCTCAGCGAAAATGTATCATGATCAGGCCTGGAAATGCAAGTGTAGTTCACACCTATGCCAGATGAGAGACACAGCAGCTCATAGAAAAAGCTTTGTGAATCAGGCCATGAAACTTTAACACTGTCCATTATTTACTCCCTATTCAACTCAAATCTAATCTCCCCTCTCTTGATTTGTACAACTGCCTTTGAATATTATTTCTACATTTTTTTCAAATATCAAATTTCCATGAGAGATATTTCGGATCCTGATTACTTTGCAAAGGTCCACAAATAACTTCTACAGAAAAACGTGAGCTCTCTGCGAACTACTTGAGCAAGAGAATTGTCTAAGGATACTTGCACATATATAATAGTACCATATTTAGTAATACATTATTGAAAGATAGATGCAACAAACCTCAAGTCGGTGTTCAATGTAAAATCAATACAGAAATGAAATATTACAAAGTAAAAGTTCTAAAAAACTTGGCATCCATACCAGTTGCCATTGCAGTTTAACTGTTCGTCTTATTATGAGTTTGATGTAAAGGTACCTTGTAGAAATTCCCTTTATCAACCATGATAGGACTGCAGCAGGAAGCCTGAGATAACACTGATTGACTGGGAGTTGGACTGGATGTCATCCCAGTAGGAATATAGTACAAACGCTCCAGGGGGTTGTCTGGCTGGTTAACATGCACTTCCTGCTTTGGAATATGGGAGCAATTGCCACTGGTGATTTGATGATCATGTCTGTGTTGTTGATTCTGCAGGTGTTCAGGATGAACATGTGGCATTGTCAATGGAGGAGAAAAGCCTGGAAATCCTGGGTATTGTAAGTAAGATGATCCATAACAGTCAGAACTCAAAACCATTGGCGGAAACGGAGCCTGATAAAACCCAGCATGTGGGGGTACTGGGAGAGGTGGTATCAATACTTCAACATATTGGCCTGTTTCTGGATCATAGAGCATTTTGAGATGAGGGTTTCTCGGTGGTTCAATATAGTAGCATTTTCCACTATCAGGATCAATCAACATTTTTCGCTGCACCTGGGGATGATGCGCACAAGGTATGCCACGACATGAAACACCTCTGTTACACTGGATTGATTCGTCACTCACTTGCGCAGAACGGGCAGTTAATTTTGCAGGAAGAGTCTGAGGATGTTTTCGGTTGGGTTTAACATTCTCGAAAGATTGGCCCAAAAGTGATTTCTCTTGCAGTATTTCTTGGGGATCTTTTCCTGGTGTACCTGACTGTGAAAGATCAGAATCTCCTTGTGTGAAGAAGGAGAAATTTGAAATTGAAGATGCGGTGCTTGAAGCCCCTGAAGCAGTGCTGGATTGTGGAAGAGTGGACCCTGACGAACCCGTCTCCACTGATTTCTGTTCTTGGAAAGGAATTGTAAAATAAGGTGCATTTCCAGGTTGGGCGGGCGAAGAAGCATCTTCATCAATATTTTGTACTTTACGTAACAATTCTGGATTCATATCTAGTTGTCGAGCCTGTACAGAGGTTTGTGACAAAACAGAAGATCCAGACAGTAATTTTGCTTCTTTCTTGTACCCTGGAAAAATATTCAGAGGAACGCTGTACTCAGGGTCACATTCCTCATACAAGTGTGCAAGGTTGCCATGTTTCTGAGTGGTATCACATATTTTATTTTCATTTGTGTCATGTTCCACGACTGACTGTATGTTGTCATTGACAGATGCATTAGTGACAGTTTCTAGGTTCACTGACACTGTTGATTTTCCCGCAGAGTTGAACTGATGATGCACTTGTTCACAATTGCCCCTGGGCAGATCGGGACTCAGTGGTCTACTTTCATGTTCTGAATGTAAAGGACTAAAAATGGCCTTATTGATCTCCTGTAGTTCAGCTGTGTTAGTTTCAGCAAATACATTTTCTGGCAATGATGAGTCTGTATTAATGTCCGTGAAAGAGTCACGAGAAATCCATGGTGGGATACTTGTTTCGGGAGTGACACCATCATTTGGACTATTCCAGGTAGTTTCCTGAGTCTCTTTGATGTGACATGATGAAGTGTCACTGATTTCATGACTACCAGTGGCAGGGACTGTACTGCAATCATAGGAGTTTACCTGGGTTAAACAAGAAGACTTCAAGTCCTGTTTGGCTTCTGTTGGTAGGTCTTCTTCAGCAACTGTACTGTCAGATTCTGGGTTATTTAGACATTGTGGAGGTTTACTGTTTATTCTAAAATTCAAATGAGATTCCTTCATAATTACTTTTTCACCTATGTTCAAAGTACGTTGTATAGTAATGTGGCTAATTTTTGACTGACTTCCCACTTCAGTTTTTGTCTGCTCAACTGGATCTTTATTTTCGCAAAGCACATTTATACTGTCTCTTGTGTATGGAGGCGTAATATTGTCCATTGGAGAGCTATTGAATAAAGCATTCTCTGTCTCAATCACATCTGTGATGTGGGCATTGACACTTCTGCTGTGCTGCTGAGGACTTTTCTCATCTTGCACGGTAAATTGTGATCCTTTTGACTCAACGTTGTCAAATGTTTGTTTTTCATTCAGTGAGGTCCTATTTTGTGAAACATCTTTTTGGCATATTGCTTTGCATTGTATGAAAGAAGGTGCTAGTGAAAGCTGTCCTTTATGCAAGGAATCCGATGCCTTCGTCATGGTAGTTTCTTGGTTATGTAAAGTCTGGCCTGTACTAATAGTGGGTATTTCAAATCCTACACTACAAGATTCTTTCTTTAGTTTGGAGATGTCTCTTGTTTGGCAGATCCATGATGTTGGTTTGTTTCTGTCTTCTGTGGCTTCCCAGCTATCAGAGTAAGAAGATTTATTTACGTTAGCATCACTATCACAAAACAGGTTGGCTGATGATGGAGCAGTAGGAGACAAGATCGCGTGCTCTGTAGCTGACACTGGTTTTGTCCCCGCATCAGTTTTGCGTTGTAAATTAATAACTCGACAGATGCTGAATGTGTTGTTCTTCTGTTCACTGTTTGCTTGTGGCATTAGCTTTATTTGTGGTGTCTTTGATGTAAAGACGTTCACTGGTGGCAAATCGTTTTCCAAACTATTGTCTCTTTTTTCATCCCTACTTAAAACCTTCCTATATTGGTTAGCAGTTCTTTTTGCGGGGCCTGGCCTCAATCTATTCATTACAGCGGTAGCACTGAGTGGTTTACAGTTAAGCTGCTGTGTGATGAATCCTGGTTTGGCATCAGCCTCATGTTCTTCCCGCTTTTCCTCAGCCTCAGTGTTCGTCTCACCAGAACTCCATTGCAGGCGGTTGGCATGTGTGTGAAGGTTCTTCAATTGTCCAACTTTCTCATTATTTACATGTTTGCGATTTTGTTTGCGTGCATTGGTCAAAGCATTCTCTCCTGGAGAAACCCCTGAGTATTGCTTGAAGAAGCTGGAAGTGTTCGGAAACACGCATTTCGACGAAGACCTCTTAGAGGAATTGCACGGCAGGGCTTTAGAGGAACAGTCGCTCTCTGGCTTTGATGGACCACTTGTTTCATTGTCTATGTGCATCCCAGTGCTTTTGCCATGGCCTGATGATTGTGCTAACAAGACATCTTTTGGCAATATTTGCCCAAGTCGGAGACTGCTCTCACTCTGCATTTTTCTAGCCAATACATCTTTGACATGGCACGACGCAAATCTGGAATTATATGCTGCTTTATCTAAAGATACTGCACGGAGACATCTTCCCTTCCCTTCTGGATCTTTAGTTGCACCAGAATATCCATTCAGACCACCGTTACTGTTTTGTAAAAGTTGTTCTTTGTTATCCAACTCTGCCGGTGGCTGGGCAGGTGCGTGAACAGCGGGGCACACGTTCTTTTCGTTTTTCTCTCTGCGCTTAAGCAGAATTTTGCGCTTCGGCACTGTTTTTTTCGAAGAGTCTTTCTTAGCGCCATAGTTTTCAAGGTTAACATCAACACATTCAAAATGCTCTCTCCCGCTCTCATCGGACAGGTTCTGCACCGGCGTTGCCTTGGGGGGCGCAGACGTCGCATCTTCCTCAGAGTGGCACGTGAACTCCGCAGCGCGCAAAGTAGTGCGGTTAGTGGGCGGTTTATGGCCGTCGCCGCAGGGCACCAGCCTTGGAGCCGCTGTGTCCCACTCCCGGTGCGTGTGCAGGTAACGCTCCTCCGGACCTGACAGGCTGTGAAACGACAGAGCCGTCAGCCGCCGGACCTCGCTGTCTGCCTCGTCCGAGTCACTCATGGCGCCTCTTTGCCTCAGCACACTCCGCGCGCGCTCGCGCCGCTATACTACTTACAGGGAAGTGGCCGCGTCCACCCGTGTCCCTTGCACCCCAACGCTGTGCACGCAGAGGAGGGAGTCGTCTGATTTTTTTTGCAAAAGATTTTATAAGCCGCGGTCTGGAAAGTTAGACCGTCTGTGTCCAGGCATTTTTTTTCTTTGTGTGGGGGCCCAGGAGGGCAGTTATTTTAAGCAGTGACTGACGGCTGAACCTGTTGTCGGTCTGTGCCAAGGCGCCCCACCAGCCGTCCGCCTACGCTCCGGCTGCAGCACTTGCTGTTCTGTTGGTGTCTGTTTGTTGGGTGCGTGACCTCTTACTCGTGACTGTCGCAGATTCAACTGGGCTTTTACTTCTATTAAGGGTTTCACCAGCCCTGGATTCATCATTGTCCACACGGTCTTATCTTTTGCTTATTTCTATTCTCAGAAAGGCAGATTACGGATATTTTAACGTGACCATTTATTGCACCGATTTCGCTGACTCAATCGTAAACTACCACATTGCCTACTTTTTATTTAATGCATGGCCTTGCACACGTACAAAATGTGCAGACGACTCAACGCATGCAGTAATTTCACCGTAAAGGATGTGTGAAGTGAGCAGGCACAATCACAAATACACTGCAGAATTTGTGTAGCACTTCCCAGTCATGACTAGGACATTAAGTACCTAGATTAGTATTGGTTTCCTGGACGGCCTTTGGGAGTGTTGGGTTGAGCAGAGTGTTGGTTTTAGGATGACCTATATGGAACGTGGTGGGTAAAGTGTGTGAGGGGGGAGATGTGTTCTAAATGTGGTGCTATGTTGTCGCAGTGCCTAAGCACGAAGGACGCCATTGTGAGTCAACAGGAACCCTATCCCCACATTGGATCTGACTGCATTCCCTGACCTCAGATTACCAGGCCCACAAATCTCGGACTAGATAATCCCGGTCCCAGAAACACTTGTCCCAATTTAACTGGGTGCAGATCCCCACCAGGTGAAACAGGGGTCAAAGGCACAGCCTAGCCTCTGTCTGACCCCTGCAGCACCACAGGGGAGCAGACAACACACACCCCTTCCCGCATTGTCCTGCCCTTTTTTACCTGCAGCCGACCGCTTCAATCCCTCCACCAGCATTTACCAATTTATAATACAGGTAGTATTGAAAATATGATGGTTAGTCGGCCTGGAAGGAGGAATTTCATGTGGAAAAGGACCCAAGATTTCCAGGTTCGCATGTTATTCCCCATTCAGGCTAGATAAATGTGTAGTGTCTGGTATTTGTTGTGCCAGCCATATTCATTGATTCTAGCCCCTTAGTATCCTTGCACAAAATAATAGACAACTTGAAATAAGGCCTGAAGTGTTGAGGAATAGTGTGATCGTAGGCACTATGCTGACGCAGACATATGTGGTTAATTATAGCATGGAAGTTAAAAACATAGACAAAGCCAAGCTGTTAGAGCTCTAACGACTTCAGACTGGCTGTCAGTAACTCTTTTCATGGTGGAAGATTTAAATGTTTTTGCAGTCTGAACAATTAAGGAGTTTCTCCTGGTACGAGATTTGTTGAAGAAAGGGACAACTGGCAGTGGACCCGTCCTGAATCCAATTGGTCTGATTTGATGGTAGTCATGAACTTTTTGTTGAAGTAAGCAGGACCCTGACCCATGGATGGCACTATGAGCTGGATTTAGGCACAGCTCTTTGTACTGGGGTGAATGTATGACATTGTTCTGCATTCTGTCCATCAATTGTTCTTTTAACTATGAGCTGGACACCATGCTTTGAAAGGGATACTCCTAGCCAAAGGCAGCCAGTGTAGAGACTGAAAAGCAAGGAAAATGCATGCTCTTATATGGAGGTTGATGAGTTGTTTTGAAGTTGCATTCTGGATTCTTTTTGATCCCTTGGTTGGCTAATGCGAGTTATAAACCATTGTCGAAGTCCAGATGGATGAGGACTAGACTAAAGGTAGCATGTATCTTTTGGTCGAATCCTAAATAAAGGGAGTTTTTGCCTATGCATTGGATCATGTAAAAGCACCATTTTGTGACTTGCCTCATTTGACATGTCAGGGACGGGCTTGAGTCCCAGTGCTTATTTTGTGCCAGTGTTAGTCAGTGCTCGGCTCCTGTACTTATTTCTTCACACGGCACACATTTATGAGAGCCCACTACATGGTGGCACTGCCAGTCTATTTAAACAAAAATGGAGCAGAGTGTTTAGAAATCGGATGCACAATTAAAAATAATTATTATAATAATACCAGTATGCCCAAGCCATTCTTACATCTTTAAGTCACCTGGTATAGCCCAAATTGGCATATTTATAGGAGTGTGCCGGTTAACCACTGCATCAACCGCAGGTGCCCGGGCTGAAAAGTTTGTTAAAATTTGAAATTGCAGGGAAATGCTTCCAGCAAAAAATTTAGAAGGGAGAGCGATGGTCTCTAATTGTGAAGTAATCTCCAAAATAGGTAAACAGAAATAATTGCAGTAGTGGAAAATATTTAAGTAAATGCATCAGATATGCGTATACAGTTTCTATGATACTCCAGGTTTTGTGACATTTTACACCCTGGCAGAGCTTTTTTTTTTTTTTTTTTTGCTCTTTCAAAACCTTTATTGTCAAATTCAATATGAACAAAATACATGTAATGATAATACTGTCATGCAAGAGTCGAGCTCCGTAAGGCACTACTATGGCACCATAATTAACACATTTGCTAAAGGAGGTGGTGCCACTACCGTAGGGATAGAGGCAAAGACAACCAGAAGAGAAGGCAGGAGGGAGAGAGGGGGCCAGTTACTGAACAGCACCGGCGGCCACTGCGGGCGGAGTGCCGGTCGGGAGTGAGGGGAGGCAGCAGGGCTCAAATGAGGACGGGAATGAAGATATGTCACCAAGGGCCCCCATATGTCAATTGGGCAAGATCGCACAGGAAGTAAGTCTCAAAATCCAGATAGCAGGGTCTGACATCTCGAGGCGTCTTCAAGCCAGTGAGCGAACTGGGGTGCCGGCCTGCGACCCAAGCACATGGCCACCCTACGCCTAGCCAGGACGAGCAGCATTGCGATCAGGCAGCGAGAAGCATCCGGGCAAAATTTAACAAAGCCTAGCAGACACAGCGTTGGGTCGGGCTGCACCGGTGCAGAGGTAATCTCGGAGATAGCAGAGCAAACCGCCAGCCAGAAATCTGACACCTTAGGGCACAACTATGCTAGATGAGCAAAATCCGCAGCAGGGGCGGCGCAACACATGCAGCTATCGTTAGGTATGAGTCCCAGTTTGTGGAGCTGAGCAGGAGTGCTATATAGTCTATGCAAATATTTGAAATGGATAAGACGAAGCCGGTAGTTGGGAGACAATGTCTTCGTCTTGATTACAGCAGTAAAGCCAGTCGGCCTGGGTGATATACATGCCCAAGTCCTCGCACCATGCCATACGTGCCCGATGCGTGGAGATAGAGGCGGACGATAACGTAAGGGCGTATAATTTAGTGACTAATTTATGAGTTGGGGATGTATATATAAAATCAAGAGCAGGCATCAAATGTGGAGGCAGGGAAAACGTTGGATGTAGCTCCCTTCATATAGCACGCAACTGATAAAAGAGTAAAGTGTCCAGATTGTCTTGGGGGTGGTGAACGTACAATGTGATGTCATCAGCATACATGGAGATCAGGTGAGAGCGGGCCGAAAAACCTATACCCCGCTGAGTATAATGCCGCTGGAGTCTAGCCGCAAGAGGCTCCATTGCAATGGAGAAGAACATAGGAGATAGAGGGCACCCCTGCTGAGTTCTACGTTTGATCAAGATAGGATCCGGTAACTGACTGTTGATTCGAAGACGAGCAGAGGGGCGAGTATAGAGAAGGGATACCTTTCGTATGAACATATCACTAAATCCAAGGCGCGGTAGGAGATAAAATAGAAAGGGCCGTTCAAGCATATCGAACGCCCTAGTGGCGGCGAGAAAAACGACAACAGCGGGGAGACTGGGGTTGATTTGATAAAGAACCGAAAAAATGGTACTGAGGTTATGCAAGGTGGCCCGGCCAGGGATGAAAATGGACTGGTCCGGGAGAGCAATTAGGGGCATGAGGGGGAGAAGGAGGAGGCCACCAATTTTGCAAATATTTTGTTGTCAATATTAATTAGGGAGAGGGTCGGTAGGAATCACGACAGTCAACCGGTTTGTCCGACTGGAGCAGTAGCGTTATCATCGCCTCACGGAAGGACTGAGGGCAGAGGCCATTGTCGAACGAGTCTTTGTACATGGCGGCCAGATGTGGTTCTAAGAGCGATGCAAAAGTCTTATAGAAAGCGGCCGGAAGCGCATCGAGACCGGGGGCCTTATCACTAGGTAAGCTGTTTATAGCGGCAAGAATCTCCTCCTTGGTAAGGAGCTCGTCTAAGAATTTCCGGTGATAATCCTCCAGCCAGACCAACTAGATAGTTTAGAAATATTGTTCAAAGGCCTCACGCGAGGGGGGGGGGCCGGCGGTGTAAAGTTGCGAGTAATAGTCTGTGAAACGAGCCTGGATTTCCACAGGAGAGGTGGTTCTAGTGGGGCCACCATCTCGGAAGGATGTGACGTACGACGCAGCACAGGGGGTGTAGAAGGTTGGCCAAGTGCTTCCCAGGCCGATCGCCTTCCCCGAAACGACAGGCTCTGGCCTCTCTACCCAGGAAGGCAAGTTCCCTGTCGGCCTCCTCAGTAAATTCCGTATGCTTTTCCCTTAAAAGCGTGAGGTCTCTGGCCTGCGGTGGGTCGAATGGGCAGCATCCAGAGCCCCAATTTCAGATTCAAGCTTATCCAGTGTGGTACGGATAGAACGAAGGACACCGGCCTGTTTGGAGATGCACTCACCCCGAATTACTGTTTTAAACCCTTCCCACAGGGTGGAAGCAGAATCCACCGAACCAACATTTAAGTCGAAATAGTTGGTGATCGCTGCTTGGATCCCGTTGCAAAAGACTGTATCGCGAAGGTCATTCGGAGGGAGCTGCCATGTAAATGCACACTGTGGAGAGTGAGGGAGACGAAGACAAATTTGAACTGGAGCATGATCCGAGAAGGTGCGCGCCATATGAGTAGCAGAAGTGAGCCAAGTAAGGACATCCAGTGAGGTGATCCATTAATCGATGCGGGACCAGCAGCAGACCAGCAGGTTCCTTCACGGGCATCGGGCCATACATGACGCCAGGCATCATATAAAGAGTTGTCCGTCAGAATGGACTGAAGCAAAGCGGTAGCGTGAGAATGGGAAGAGTGTGGGCCAGGTCGGTACAAGGCCGCCGAAAGGGTAACATTAAAATCCACCCCCCAAAGAAGGGCCACCGGGCCCACGGAAGAAATAAGGTGGCACATATGGGTAAAAAGGTTGTGGTCGTCAGAATTAGGGCCGTGCACTGCAGCTATCGTCATGGGTTGGGACAACAAGGAGCCGTGTAGAATCACGTATCGTCCATCAGGATTCGCAAGTACCTAAATAGTGTTCCAGGGAAGACCCCTGCGTATCAGAATGGAAACCCCCCTTGCGTAAGAGGAATAATACGCTGAATGTGATTCACCCCAATAACGCGATTTAAATCTGGAGGAGGTCTCGAGCAGAAGGTGGGTCTCCTCCTGCAAGAGACAAATGTCTACTCTGTGCTGCTGAAGGTGAGAATGTATGAGCCTGGCTTTTCGGTGATCGTTAAGACCACTGATGTTCCAGGTCCAACAAATGGTGTCAGTCATGTGAACTATATCTAGGTAAAATGTGGCGCAGCGCAAGAGGAGCAGGCATTATATAAGACTGGTTGGTGTGCTGCAGCTTAATAGTGCCAACCGAGAGGGAAGCAGGATGGACGCCTTTAGCAAATGGTTGGACAGATTGGGGACCAGCAGAATGAGAAGGCCCAGACACAGGGGAGACCTTCCAATGCGCAAATATCAGAGGGAATAACAGGGAAGGAAACAGTGCCATTCAGACAGAGGAGTATATCATGCACAATCGTGCTGCAGAAAAAACATTGATAGCGGTAAAGCGATGCATTCTGAGTACAAAAGACAAATTAATACAAAACGACAACATCCCAACCCTCAAAAAACGCAGGGCAAACCTGCAGAACCCCCCACCCCGACCCGACCCACTCCACAGAACCTTCGGCGGTCTAGAATCTAGAATCTGCCAGAATAAAAGCAGACAAAGTACAGGCAATAATAGTACAAGAATCCCCCACCCGCCTTTGCAACCCAAAAAACATTCCCAAAAATCCCGCCACCTGCACACCCACTCCAACCCCCCAATCCTGCTGAGATACCTCCTCAACCCACCCAAGGGACCAACAACTGGGAAGAAAGGAAAACAACAGTAAGAAGGGGACACCCCGCAGTAACGCACGGTGGCCAAGCTGTTTAGAAAGCAGACAGCGTACAGTAGAGAGTTTACCAATGAGTCAAAGCCAATCAGTCATTGTCACTAAGATTGTCAGAAGTAGCGAGCTGGGAGCTGGAGGGAGACTGGCATGAAGATTTATCAAGTTTCTTAGCAAATGCAAGTGCATCTCTCGGGTCAGGGAACATGGGAGGAATTCACGTCAAGCTGCCAGAACTGCCAGAGTATAGTCCGGGAAAAAGGAGAGTGAGTTTCCTTGATGAGTGATTTTCCCCCTGTTGCGTGCTGCACGGAGGATCGCGTCTCGATCTCTAAAATTCAATATTTTAGCAATTAAAGGGCGAAGAGGGATCCTGGGCCAGGGTGGGGACCAAAAGAGTGGTGGGCACGTTCCACAATAAAGACTGGAGAAAGAATGTCTCCAAATAGTTCCCGGGCCAGCTGTTCCACGAAATCCTCCATGCGGGAGATATTGGTTGATTCTGGCACGCCCGTGATGCGGAGGTTGCTCTGACGGGAACGTGCTTCCAAATCTTCATTCTTACTTCGAATAACGTCCAGAATTTTATTCATTTGAAGCATCCTCTGGCGATCCTGAGTGGCAGCGTCCTCAATTTCCGAAATACGGGACTCTACATGGAGTAGGCAATGGTCATGAGAGTCTACCCGGGCCTTAACCGAGTCCAGTCGTGCAGAGAGTTGTTCGAGTTGCACAGCGATACCAGTGACCGTTGATTTAACGTCCAACATGATCGCCTTCAGGTCGTCATCGTGTGCCGGAGGCGCCTCCATGCTGGCAGCAGAGTCACCCCCGTCCGGCCCGCACCGTCCTGACGAGTAGATCTACGCTGATCAAAGCGAGTTTTGTCTGTTTAGGGTCAGTCCTCCCCATGGCGAATGGTCACCGGCAAGGGGCGCCTTTAAGGCGCAGAGAGGCTGGACTGCAGGCAGGAGGAGCAGCAGCACAGAGAGCAGCGGGCCGGACACCACCTCTCAGAAAAGGCAGGCCGGGTGGCAGAGCCGGCAGAGAACCCAGCGCCAAGCAGCAGTAGGGGTCAGCCGCGACCCGCAGTGGACACAGAAGGGCGCCAGAGAGCAGCTACAGGAGGAACCGGCTCCCAGATGTCACGAATCCGCCACAGCGTGGCTCCCCAGGGGCGAGCCACCAGCGTGTGGTGAGATTATTCAGAGAACACACCGCGGTATCGGCTGCAAGCTTCAGGTAGGCTACAGGACCAATGCGGCACCGAATACTTGGATAGGCAAGACACGTAGCGCAGCTTATTGGAGTCTCAACAGCCTAGACCAGGGAGAGTCCAGGGTGCAGGGGTGCACCAAGCTCCTAAAGCTGGGGCAAAACGGTGGAAACAGGGCTTCACACAAATCGATGCAACAGGCGGTAAGTGCAGGATCAGAGCGTCACGCTGGATCTCCTCGCTTTCTGTGGAGCAGCCAAAGCGGAGTCAAGCAGGCCAGGGGGTAGGCGTCGTCAGCCCAGCGCAATTACAATCTCGCAGCCGAGGCCCAGGGTTAACACTGCAGGAGAGGCAGGAGGGAGGCAGATCCAAGAGCCGAGGAGCAGCCAGAGCAGGGCGCGGTGGGCTGTGGGGACAGGCAGCCGGAGCGCGGTCTCACGCTGGCCACGCTGCACTGGAGCTTCAGGAGGCCACCGGGAGCACACGCCAAACTGAAAGGGAACCGTGGCGAGGAGGCGCGGGTGGTCCGCCGCTCCCGGTACCAGGCCCAGCCTCTAGCAGCCGTAAGCTTGATCCTGGCCGGGAATCAATGCAGAGGAAGTGTGTCGGCAGGCCCGGGCCGGGCCGTAGCACTCACGGACCCCCAACCCCGCCGTGGGCAGCCCCAGCAGCAGCCGCACTCACTGAGACAGGATGCAGAACGGCCCTCGGCGTCCCTCGGGCAGCACAGACCTCCCAGGCGGCAGGCAGCGCTAGGCCAGACCAACCCCACTACGAGGAGCGGGCCCGGCGAAGCAGGCAGGCCACTGATCTCGGCCCACACAGGTCGTCCGGGAATCAAAACGGCAACAAACAACTCCCAGGGTGTTGCAGCTTCGGGATCGGCAGTTAGGTGGCAGAATAACTGCTGTCTGTTGGCAGATTATGTCGGATTATTAGCGTGGCCGGCAGAGCCCACTTAGAGTGTGGCCATCTTGCAGCCGGCCAAGCCACGTCCCCCCATCCGCGCAGAGCTTTAGTGCTACTAATGGACTGCACTTACCGCTCGTAAAGCGACAAAGCTTAGTGTATGAAGGGGTTCACAGATGTGAGCTGCCCTTCGGAGCTCTCAGCTGCCTCCTGCTGTGGGCTGGGGCTGGCAGAGCGAGCAGCCTCAGTCTCACACCTCAAGTACCCCGGCTGCACCAGCGCCCTGTGCTCCACGCGGCATGGAGGTTTGTGGGGTGGGGACCTCCCTCAATGTTCTTCTCACTTGCGGCCAGGCAGCGAGTAGGCTAGTCTGGTCTCTCTTCATTGACCAGTCTCGTGACCTTCCACACTCTCTGTTTTGTGCATGCACAACATATTATACCCGAGGGGGGATGTGGCACGCAGAGGTTGGGTCTCGTGCCCAAGGGGGATGCCTGCCTTTAATTTCCTAGCTGGCGTTCATTTGTAAGCATGCCTTCTCCTTAGATGCTCCTTGTCCTTCACATGACACTTTATTTTTAAGAGTGCACCTTGAGGCCCTGGTGGGGACTTAAAAGTGTACTACTGTAGCTGGTATGGCACCAGAAGACTGTTTGGAAACTTTGGAAAAAATTTTCACCAGAGCTCCAGAGGGACTCGCCAGGAAAAGTATCTGTCCAGCAGGTCTACAGCATTGGACTGGATTTCAGCATCATCCTGTGCGGAGACCTCCGTACCTCAGAAAAATTGACAAAGTCCCATTCTGCCTTGGGCCTTTGAACACATTTCAATGTTTTCTTTGATAAACGGACTAAGTCCAATTCTGAAGTGGGACTTGGAAACTTTTTTGAACTTTTTGGCTTACAGACTTTCATACGGACCAATCCACTTGGTGCATTTGACCCGGGCTCCACTGCAGTCAGCCAGAAATCGCACCTAAGTCCCAGTCTACTGCTTCAATAGACTATCCTTTTCACTTAGTGCTTTTTGGAGCTATTTTTCTTAAATAATTAATATCTCTTATTTCCCTTATTGTGTTTTTCATGTTTTTGTGTCATTTTCTTTATTAAATGTTCCTCTATATTTCTAATCCAGTCTTGGGTTTTTATTGTTTGCTTTTTTGTCTTTTTACTGTTTTGACACAGCATGAATACTTTATACAGTGCCCGTTAAGACTGTCTGCTCTGCACAATAGCTACAAGTGGGTGGAGTTCAGGTTAATTTTGTGACTTGAGGTTGGCAGTTGCTACCCCAAATAATAATCCACTTTCTTACATACATCAACTATATTATATAAGCATTGTATGTGCTAAACAGTATACTTGCTAATATAAATATATAATGGAATGGGATGCATATTTTAAGATGAAAGGAAGGATGACGTATGTAGGAATGAAGGAGTAGCTTTCCAAATGGTTTCTTGTTTTTGATGAATGTAAAATAGATGAATATACACTCATTCCTCCCTGGTGGAAGTCCTACCACTAGTAATATAGCTGTGAACAAAATCCGCCTAAACCTTTTGACGGTAATTGCTATTGCCTGATGTAACTGCATCACATATGGGGAAACTCGTAAACAGATATCTTGAACAGAGAGTAACAGATAAATAACTTGCATCTCAAATGGATATTAGGACAACAGTTTCTAAGTGCTGTAAATAAAAGATGTCTATTTACTGATATGCAAATCACTGTCAATAAGCATTATGGATTTAACTCTTAGTTGGTCCTTACTGAGAGTCAAATTTGCGTCCTCTGGTATACTTAGTAATTGGCAACTAACCAAAAAACAATAATCTGATAACGTTACCCTCTCACTACGTTAGCAATGATCAGTATGCAGCTGGATTGACTGACGCAGCCTCTACCATGGAAGAGGAGACTAAGATGCCCTGTGTGATGATTGGAAACAGAGGAGTGATTTGTTCAATGGCAAGGTCCCTAAGCGTTACCCCTGACTTTCATAGTGGCCTTTTCTGGGAGGGAACCATTCTCAGGAACACCAGGTACCCATAAAGGTGTGACCCTGGGAGCTATAACCGGAGAATAAACAGGGCGTGTAGGGTGGGTGCAAGGGAATTTATGAACTATCCAAATCCTTACCACCAATGAGACGACTGAATGGGCTTTACATTATTTTGAGCTGCGAGTGACTATTGTACTTCGCTAAAATCTGAGGTTGGAAACACTTAGGCATTAGTGAAACCTGTGAGCGTCATTTCAACTATATCAAAGACCTCCAGGCTACCAAATTTCACACCCTACCATTCTGTCGAGAGTGGTAAGCGGCAGCGCCACAACATCAGAGATAACACACAGACGGCTGCAAGTTCAGTCCAGCTAGTGCACAACATGTGTTCCCCAACTGGGTACCGCTGAAACAGACATCCTGTATAATGCCCTCTCACCTCATGTGCTGAAACGTCAATGTTGCACTTACAACTTGGGGACCAAAGAACTGATATAAAGATCTCAGGACTTTAACATACCCAGGAGTATGACCTGTCCTTGCTGCTTCCCTCTATTAGAGCACAAGTAGCGGCATGGTGGCTCCCAGAATGGACTTGCAAGCATACCTCTGCACCTCATCCAACATGTTCCATTTGAAGATCCATACCCCAGCTTCGCTTCCTGGGGTTGGGAACAGTAGCAGCTCTTAGATGTGGAATTGGTGGCACATAACTGAATGAATGACCTGCCTCTGCAGTGTTCAGCAGAGTTTTTCTTTCTGAAAACATTTTTAAGAATGGGGCCATACAGTGAATTTTACAGCAACATTTTTAGATAAACTGGCTAAATAACCACATTATTCATACAGTTTTGTTGGGAACGTATACATTATTCCAGTATTTGCATAAAGTGAACAGCAAACCCATCCTTTCATAGGATTGCCATTGATGGCACCCCTCAAAAAAACATGGAAAACGGCGGTGGCAGGTGGTACATTGTTTTTATGCTTTATTGTTAATGTTAGTTAAAAGCATACATAATACAACAAAATCAAATACCTTGGCACCGCTGGATGCCGGCTTACCTCATTTATAAAATACAAGCAAAGCACAGTTTTCCAAGTGCTTCCTTCAGTCAACTCACATCCATACATTTTACCAACAAATGACATACATCAAGACATTTACGATTTAACACGCCTCAAAGTATCATATTAATTAGATATTTGTTTGGCCAATACAGATTTAATCTACCCTAATCTTGGTTTGTATAATTTTTTTAATGATGCATGTGTCACCACAATTTTCCTTGAAAAAATCACTGAAAGGTCATTAGTTAAACAAGCTGTTTGGCGCCAAACAATGGTAAAGATGTATATTAGTGTTTTTCGTCATTTCTAGCTTCCACTTCTTTAATTTTTCAATCATTCATCTCCTAAATAGATTTTCGGTGATATATCTTGACTAATAATCTACTTGGAAGAACCGAGTGAAAAATACACTTATTTCACAATTTCAGATTGTAGGTAGCAGTGCTATCTCTTGGTTTTGTCAGATCACACTCCCTCAGACACTAGTATGGCTACTCATCTTATAGAGACCGTTCAAGTCTTTGACTGCAAACGTACCGTGCAGTATCTGGCCTTAAATAAAAGTTCCTATGATATTATCATAAAATGCTATTTGAATACAGATGACAAAATGCCTGGAGATCAGTCATGACACAATAGCGTACCAACAAGTACTTATTGGCACCAAGTTAATCACATCAGCAATTAGTATTCCACACTCAGCATGAACTGAATAATAGCTTCAAATATTTCATATAAATGTAATAGGGTAGGTAAATACTTAATTACATCAAATAAAACCATATGATTGTTGGACCTGGCCAAACGTTTTTGCCTTCACTCTTTTGTTGGCTTTAGGACTCTGTACACTTTACCACTGCTAACCTGAGCTAAAGTGCTTGTGCTCTCTTCTTTAAACATGATAAAATTGGCTTACAGCCAATTATCCCACTTAATTCATTTATAAGTCCTAATAAAGTGGTCCTACAGGTATCCAGGGCTTGTAAATTAAATGCTACTAGTGGGCCTGCTGCAGTTATTGTGCCACCCACTTAAGTAACATTTAAAACACGTATCCGGCCTGCCATTGCAGCCTGCATACAGTTTTAAACCAACATTTTGCTCTGTCAAAATAACCAGGTCTAAACCTTCCTAATACATATATTTCACACCTTAGGTAGGTCCTAAAATGCCCATATGGCAGGGTGTGTTGTACTTTTAAGTTTTACATGTAGTGGTAGTAAAAAACTCTCAAATTCGTCTTTCACCATTGCACGGGTTACCTCACCCATAGAATAACATTGGATTGCCTTATAACAATTAATAAGTGATAACTTCTGTGTGGGAGTACGTAGTAATATCATTTTTGGTGTCTGAGGAATTTTAATGTAAAACCTTGTTTAATGGTAATGTTGGATCTTCAGTCAAAATTCTGAAAATGCAACTTTTAGAAAGTTGGTATTTTCTTGTTCTAACCATTTGGTGCCTGCAGCCTGTTTCCTGGGTCACGTGAATAGGTGTAGTTGCCCTATGTGTATTCCTCCCAGACAGTATCACAATATAGAGCCAGGGTGTTGGCAGGATGGGCCATCCTTTCTTGATGGGGGGGCGAGCTGTCACCTAGCACACTTGCTCATCAAAGACACTGCCTCAGCTCACACACAAACAACTTCACACTAACCGCAAGAAGAATGGGAAATTCCAAACACCTCTGTTGGGGAAAAACTCCAGAAACTTCTTCCATATCAAAGCTAGCCCCAGGTATAAAATTGGGCTGGCACCAGAGTGTACTCCTACTGGCCCAACTATGGGACTCCACAGAACTGACAGTGCCAAGCAACTCTATGCAGAGCAGTGTAAGACCATAGATCGCAGTACATCGCAGTTCCTCATCCGAACCGATGCAGCACGACGCAACTTAAAACAGGACCTCGCATCACAGCCCTCGCAGCTTCTCATCGGAACCAAAACAGTATGATGCAACCCAACACAGGACCGTGCATCGCAGCCCTTGCAGCTCCTCATCGGAACCAACGCAGCATTCCTGTATTAAGGATATAAGATACAATTCTCAGTGGGACTAACTTGTTTCCTTATATCCAGCCCACATTCCACCGCGATCAGCCTGAACTTGTGACTTTGTCATGGTCCACCGTGACCAGATAACCACAGTTGATGCTTTGCGCTTTTAGACGCTGTACTTACCTTAAGACTTTTAAATTGCATATCTCCAGTTGTACTGGGTGGATATTTGTTGTTTTGGTGTCAAATAATTTATTAAGTATTATACTATTTTTCTAAATTGGTGTGGGATGTTTCTTGTGTTATGTTTTCACTTTATTACTGTTTAAGTGCAGCATAAAAAACTTTACACATTGCCTCCAAGTTAAGTGTGAGTGCTTTTGTCCCAAGATGATAGAGGGTTAAGCACAAGTTAATTTAGTGACTGTGGTTCAGCCTGAAAAGGATTGTGGCTGTTGCTTGAGAAGGGTTCACACCCCTCCTCAACCAACAACCAAATTTCTCTCAGTAATCATAAAATCATATTTTACATAATGCCAGGCCGTGAACCACCCTCAGTTACAGAAAGTAAAAACCCTTAGTCAGTCATTTCTAAACAAAACATTTAATTATTGTAAGTCATTGTTCAAAAAAGGTAACATATAACAATAAGTGACGTCTGTATAATCTCATTAAAAAGTAGCCTGCTTATATCCAGTTTAATAACTTAAGTACTGCAACTGAGTGTTCTGTTAGATCCTTTTTAAAAATACATACCAATTGCTTTATGTATTGCTGGGCAACCCAATTTAAGGACAATAGGGTGTGAAATGCAGCAACATTGTCAAATCATTGTTACATTAGTTTGTCATTTTCTAAAAATACACACATTTTGCTCTCAAATGCCAACTCTTCTAAAATGATAAATGAAAAGACACAAAATCAAAAGAGGTTGTTACAGGGGATGGGACAATGCAGGCATATCAATTCTGGATGATAAGTGGAGCGAAGCAGGAATCAAAAATTTGCTAGCATTCGCGCCAAGAATTTTCAATTCTATTACGGACACAGAGGCGAGGATTATGCTTCTCTTATCTTTACTGCAAAACACAGCAGCCAATGAAAATGCATATTTTCTGTATAAACATTATAAACAACTACATTTCCCATGATGCACACATATAGCCACGCCTCCATAGTCCATAAGAACCCTCTGCGTGGTCCCATCATCCTCTTTCTTTGTAGAAAACGGAAGTCCCAACGGTAACATGAATAAGTCTATAAACTCCTCTAACGTGGAAGAACAACCAGTCCTCAGGCATACCCTCGTACCATCCTTCTTCTTTTATTCAGACTTCTTGTCTGAACCTGAAACAAATGAAATGAAACAACCGTAATCACCGTATAAATCAGATCGTCATAACAGTGAACATGGGCGGGTAAGCTTTTTACAGTTAACAAAGCTGGGTGGGATAATCCTCGCCTCCGTGTCCTTAATAGAATTGAAAATTCTTGGCGTGAATGCTAGCAAATTTCAGATTCTATTACAGGACCGGAGGCTTCAGATTATGCTAGTTTAACGCTGTTCAAACACCACAGAAGTAATATCTCCCACCGGCTTATAGTAAAAGGTTTTAAAAGTCGACTCTGAGGACCAATCTGCACAACGCGTAATGTCCTGAATGGTAGAACCCAACATGTATGATTTCGAGGCCATAGCACCTCCAACAGAGTGTGCACCAAAAATCTGCAGATCAACACCAGCTTCCTGCATTATGAATCTGAGCCATCTGGCAATGGTGGCAGCTGCCACAGGTCCGTACGGTTTTTGCAGTGCAATCAATAATTGGGAGCAGTTTTGCGGTCTCAAGGCTTTTGTACTCTCTTCATATGCCTTTAAACAATTCACAACACATAATTTGTCATTTTTTGGAAAAGCATTATAATCAATATGACGAGGCATTGTCTTGGTACGTCTTGTAATAGTGAAAGAAACCCCTTCCGGGGTAAACACTCTACCTGTAACGTCGAGTGCTCTCACGTCCGAGGAACGTCTGCACGCTGACAGACACAACAACATTGCCAATTTTACCGAAAGATGCTTCCTGGAAAGAACACTATTGCCAGGCCAGGTATTGAATAAGGAGAGAACTAATGACACGTCCCAAAGACCCGAATACTTGGGTTTAGGAGGATTAGCAACCCTAATTCCTTTTAGCAGTTTGCACAAAACTGGATGCATACCCACTGGTTTACCATCTACTAGCCCATGCCCCGCCGAAATTGCCGATCAAAAATTGTTGACTGAACGATAAGCCAGTCCCTCTGCCGCTTTATCCGACAGGAAGTTTAGCACCTGGGAAAGCTCTGACCCCACGGGATCCAAGTGTCGTTCCACGCACCAATCCATCCAGTTCTTCCAGGCCGGGGAGTAACGCTTTCTGGTGGAAGATGCCCAGGCTTGCTTGATAAATTCCGAAGCCTAGTCCGAAACTCCCAGCATGTGCCACTGTTCCCTGAAAGCCGCCATGCCATCAGAGTGAGTCGTCCCTCCATTATCATTGGATGCCCCTCCTGATGAGGGCCCAGCAATAACAAGGTCGACTCGGGGAGTAACCTGGGGAGATCGCAGATCCACTGAAGTAACATCGGAAACCACGGTTGGGATGTCCACCATGGCGTCACCAGGACAATCTCTGCCTGTTGCCTGATCACCTGTGACATCACCCTGGGGATCAGTAAGAACGGAGGAAACGCATATTGAACTGCTCCCGACCATTCTTGAAGGAAGGCATTGGTCGTCTGAGCCATTGGATCCGGCCTCCAGCTGAAGAACCGGGGTAGCTGGCAAGTGAGTCTGGAGGCGAAGAGATCCGTTCGAAACGCACCCCATATCTGATGAAGCCACTGAAAGACCTCCGGCAGCAACATCCAGTCACTGAAGTCTCTGAGGTGTCTGGAGCTCCAATCCGCCACCTGATTGGACTGTCCCGGAATATACTCCGCAATCACTGAGATCTGATGATTGAGGCAGTAGCGCCAAAAGTCTTTGTCTACCTCGACAGAAAGAGATGATCTCGTGCCGCCCAACTTGTTGATATACCTCACTGCAGACACATTGTCCATGCGCAGGAGGATGCAACATGAGGTCTGCCTCGGGAATAGTGTTCGAATTGCAAACGACCCTGCGAGCAACTCCAAGCAATTTATGTGGAGAGACAATTCCTTTGGAGACCATCTTCCGCCTGTGGAGATGTCGCCACAGCGCGCGCCCCAGCCCCAATGGCTGGCGTCGGACTCTATTACCACCTCTGGTTGAGAACCGAAGATTGCTCTGCCGTTCCAGGCCTTGACGTGACTTAGCCACCACTGTAGCTCGGTTCTGACTTCCTGCGACAGTGGGATGACATCCGCGTACGACAACCCTTTCTGAATGTGTCTGATCTTCAAGCGTTGAAGGGCCCTGTAGTGAAGGGGGCCCGGAAATATGTCCTGAATCGATGAGGCAAAGATCCCTAGTACCCTGGCAATGGCCCGGAGGGAGACAGTCTGCTTGCCCAGCAGGGACAGAATTTCTTTCTTCAAATCTCTCAGTTTCGCCTTGGAAAGACACAACTGAGACGACCTGGAGTCTATTGTGAACCCGAGGAAGTCTATGACCTGCGTTGGGAGAACCACCGACTTTGCCAGTTTGATGACAAACCCTAAGCCCTGAAGCAGCGTTGTCGTGAGGTTCAGATGCTGTAGGAGGGAGACTGGGTTCTGCGCCATGATTAGAATATTGTCCAAGTATATTATCAACCTTACTCCTCGCTCTCGAAGGTGAGCGACTACCGGTTTCATCACCTTGGTGAAGCACCAAGGAGCTGACGAAAGCCCGAAAGGAAGGGCCAAATATTCGTACCATCGGCCGTTCCACCTGAATTGGAGGAAGCGACGATACGGTCTGAAAATTGGAATGGATAGGTAGGCGTCCTTGAGGTCCAACCTGACCATCCAGTCGTCTCTCTGAAGTAAGTCTGCTAAGAGATGGATCCCCACCATCTTGAAATGATTGTACGTGAGAAATTGATTAAAATCTTTGAGGTTTAGAACAAGCCTGTTCCCACCTCCCTTCTTCTGTACAAGAAAAATGTTGCTGCAGAAACCGTGAGGCCCCGTGTCGCACTGTGCTATCGCGCATTTCTGCAGCAACCCTGCAATTTCTTCATCTATAAACTTGCGATCTTGTAGGGAAAAATGGAGACTCGCGGAGGGAGCGGTTTGAAAAGGAGAAGAATAGAAATCTAAGTGAAAACCCATGACTGTTTGCAACACCCACGCGTCTTGCGTCAACTGCTGCCACTGTGGTAGACAGTGCTGAGTTCGACCCCCCAAAGGAAGATGTGAATGATCGGAGACACTCACCTGTGGACTGCTGAGCCTTCAAGTTTGTCCTGTTGTTTCCGGTCTGGAATCTTCCCTTGTTGAAGCCTCGGCACGATTGGTAAAAGGTGCCTCCAGGAGTGGAGTCCCAGTCCCCTCAACCACAACCAAAGTTGCCTCTCTGGGAGCCTTGCTGGAAACTGCGGCCTGACGAGCGGTCCCTACCTCGTCCGGCCTGATTAAAAACACCCTGCTGGAATACCCTCTTTATTCCAGATTGTGCCTTATCCAAGGATGTAAACATGCCTACGTACTTTGAGACGTCTTTAACAAATCGCTCTCCAAAGAGCTGTCCGTTTGCCAGGGGGCCAGGTTCGGCGTCCGCCAGCTCTGTGAGATTACTGTCCATCCTGATGAGTAATGACTTCTTACGTTCCGCAGAAATCGCACAATTGGCGTTCCCAATGAGCCATACGGCCCGTTGAGTCCAGCCCGCCAGGATATCTGGGTCTATTGAAGAATTGCTTTTTTTTGCTGCCAGGGCCATCTCTAAGATTTTTGCCAAAGGGCCCACCACGTCGAGCATCTTATCTTGACAGCCGCGCCAAGCGCGGTCGAGGCCCCGTTTAGGATCTTTTGATAATTTCTTCAGGAATGTTATTAGGCTTGCGTCTATGTCAGGCGTCTCAGCCACCTTGTCTGGTAGATCGGGGCGTGGGCATTCGGAACGCAGTCGATTGCGCACCTCCAGAGAAAAACCCTTTCGCAGATTCTCATGCAAGTAAGCCGCAACTGCCGAAGGCGGTATCCAATCAGAAGATCGTGGGTGCATGATGTCTGAAGGATCGAAGGTAAAGGGAGTTGAGGGGGCCGCCAAGGCCAATGGAGGCGAAGTCTTCGCCTTGTTTCGAGGGGGAGGCTCCTCCGAGGCGTCGGTATCGGTGTCTGTGTCCGTTGTGGTGGAATCCATATCAGTATAAGCCGTTAGTTTAGCCTTGGCCTTACCTCTCATGTAAGAATGGTCGCTTGCCCCACTGGCGGGCAGCGTGGATAGCGCCTGGGCGTGTGGCCACTGTTTGGCATTAACCGAAACCTGACCAGAGATTGAAGCCTCTGACTTCTGCTTTTGAGGCCGCTTGCCGTAACCATGCCGCTTAGCGAAACCTTCCAACTGCTTCCTAATAGGCCGCAAGGCAGTTGCCAGGGCCTGCTGGACGGTCAGGGGGACCGTGGTCTCCATTGCTCTACTTACGGAGGACTGGACAGAGGCGTCCAGTGCCTCCACCAGATTATCTTCTAGGACAGCCTCCTGCTGTCCATCATACGCCTCCTCCTCCTCCTCGTTCTCCTCAGGGTATTTAACCCAATCTTCCATAGTCAGGGTGGACTGAATAGTATGTTAATAATGACGCAAGAGATGCTGGTACCGTAATACTCGAGCCACCAGGAGGGATAATGGGGGGGGCAACCCACAAGCACACTAATGGAAATTCTTAAAGTTCTTTAAACTACCCCCCTCAGCAAAGCTGTAATCATTGAGGTCAGAGACCAGGGCCAATTGAATGATATAACGAGCGTATGCCCACTCTAATGGCCGATATTTTCCAACCATAACAGGCGATTTTGAACAGGGCGGCAAACCGAGTCCTAAAACGTGTTTAAATGTAGCTGAGGGATCGCGCTGAGGCTCGCCGCCCAAACGCGCCCAAAACCAGCCCAATTGAGCATGCTTGAGGCACGCGCGTCAGCTGAGAGCCAGCCGGTGCCTGCGTAAGACTGAGGGCGATGAGGGAAGCCCAGACGCTGATGCCGGTAGAAGGCCCCGTGAATGTGTGAAGACGGCCGCCGCCCTGCCCGGTCAAGGACCGTGACCTAGACGCGCTATCAAGCGTTGCGTCACTGGCGGGAGAACTCCGCTTCTATGAGGCCACACAAGGAAGTCTAGAAAGGCTGAAAATCTGGCATAGACCGGAGCGTTCGCTCCTAGGCTGAAAATCAAGGGTAACAACCCCTAAAGGTAATTCAAGACACCCAATGCAATATAAATCACCCCTTAATCAGTGACAATATCAAAACACAATGAAAGCCCCCATCATGCAAAGCAGAGTGAGGGAACATAAAATGGAGCACTTAACTCTTGCTGTGAGCAGCAAAGAAAGAGGATGATGGGACCACGCAGAGGGTTCTTATGGACTATGGAGGCGTGGCTATATGTGTGCATCATGGGCAATGTAGTTGTTTATAATGTTTATACTGAAAATATGCATTTTCATTGGCTGCTGTGTTTTGCAGTAAAGATAAGAGAAGCATAATCTGAAGCCTCCGGTCCTGTAATAGAATTTAAATATACAAGCAACTAAAGTTTGCAACACAGGAATTCCTGATAATTAAATACTTGCAACTAAACCGCACCTTGGGCCCTTATGTCCCTAAAATGGTCACCATCCCAGGAAAATCGCCACTTTGTTGCGCGCACTGCATCGCATTTGGGAATGCAGTGCACTCAACAAAATTTGTTTTATTTATTTAAATGTTTACTTACCTGGGAAACTCCGTAATCCATACATTACTACCCCCCACCCTGCCCCTCCCCAAGTCACCGCCCTGCAGGTGCTCCCACTGCCGGCCGCGGCTGGTTCTCAAATGTTTGATTTTAATTTGTGTACATCTTGCAATAAATATCACCACACCTGATTCTTTGCTGACGGAATGTACTACACAGTGCTTTAGCACAAGACATTTTGCAAGGCTCCATTTACACATTTGCTGTATTTTATAGTTTTGTGTATTAATGAATCTGTTTATTCAGCGCAAAGGTTTATAAAAATTATTAAAAATGGTTTGAACAGAAATTATGCCTGGCTCCTTAAAAGATATAAATGTAAACATTAACATACGAAACTTCACAATTAGTGGAACCTCCTAATACACACATACTATATACTAGTTTACCTGGATGCTGGATTTGCAATGAGTAAAAACATGAAAACATTTTAGCTTTTAGTTTGAACTAAATTATCGCCAACGTCCATAATTAATAGAAATAACAAACCATGTAACTATTTTCAGTTTAGCTGGAAACACTAACTACAAAAATCGAGTTTCATATGTTTCAATAATTTCTTGCAAAATAAGTTCCAATGGTTCAGTTTTCATCAGTTCTCTCTTACAATGAATACTCCTCGTCTTGTTGTTGCTTCAGATGTTTTAAAATCACATTTGACAGAACGTGTGAATTGTTTTCTTCTGTGATATTTCCTTGGAAGTCTGAAAAAATGTATTGATTAAGATATTTGTTAAAGTTGAATCACGCTCCTTTTATTGGTAAATACATCATGTTTAAAAAGTTAAAACGTAAAACATTGTTTGCATAAAAAGATTATTATTGATATTCGTGCCAACTGAGATGTGTTGCATATCACGAATGCACAGCAAAGGAAATGGATTCTATTTTTAAAAAACATATTTTATTGAGTTTATTAGCAATTGTGGAAGGGGCCATCATTATTGTAGAGCCACGATTAATGTAGGGGTGACGGTTTGCAAAGCCAAACAAGCATTACCAAATGCAACACGTCTTGCTTGCATTCTAAATATATGCCTTTAATACACAAATTAAGCCAAAGGGTGGTGTTAATACACCATGCATATTAAATTGTAGGCACTCCTTTATGTTTTGAGAAATCCATAATATTATGTTAATGATATTAAAATATAAAATATAGCAATTACTATAGCATCACTTTAACCTTTGTTTTTTCAGTGAGTTTCTTGGCTTCATTTCAATGTAAGATAAGGACTTAGAACCTAATCTAACTATAACGTCACATTTGTTTTTTTTCAGAGAATTTCTGTGGCTTTTTGATCATACTTTATATTGAACCAACACCCAAACTTTGCACGCAGCCAATCTGCTAGGCCCTACGGCCAACTACAGCAGGTGTTGGTCGCAGGACGTGGCCAAACATCAGGTCCTGCACCAACCCCCACGTGTTGCCAGCTCCGCTGCACTCAACCTTCGCCCAGGTCCTGCCCCTAAAATCCCATGTGCTGCCAATCTCAGTTGCGCACGCCATTTGGCCGCGCGTAGTTGGGTTGGCCGTAAGGCTGCGCTCGGTCCCACAAAAGTACCATAGTACCATCTACAGTACGCCAGTGCCATGTATAATCGATAGATGGCATTAGCAGCTACTAGCAACTAGAAAAGGTGGTTAACTCAGGGGTGGTTCATCAAGTGCAGGCTGTTGGAGGGCGAAGTGGGCTGGGAGATGCTGTCTAAAGGAGCAGAATATATTTTAACGTAATTCTCTGGAGGTAAGTTGAGTTTAAACGAAATAAGTGTTGTATTAAACTAGGTTGAAAGTATGAAGAAAGTCTTATTAATATAGTGCAAGAATAGACTGAGTTCGCAGATTCAGATTTTTTTTTTTTACATTAACTAACTTTATTTATTAAATACTGTAATGCAATGTCAATGATTTGAAGAATCTAAAGAAATATCTAAATAAAACTTTATTTCAGTCGTAGACCATAAAAGTATGAATACAGTAAATTACACACCTAACAATTTTAAGCCATTAAAAATACACTAAAAAACCTACTATAAATACCAATCATGGCTATGTCTACAGTTCATAATAGAGTTCAACAAGTATCATTATCACCTGGCACCAAGGAGGCAAAAGCCATTGTGTATCCCCATTTGGATGGCATGCCCCTCTATGCTGCCTGGTTCAGACGTTATTTACACACTCGACAAGGTTAAACATTTCCAAACAACACAGACCATATCTTCAATATTAAATAAAAGTTGCAACATAGAGCTGTTCGAATAAAAAGGTTGGCAACCTATACAGCAATCTAAAACGTTCGGCAAGTGCCTTCTAATTGCCCACATATGACCCAGAAACTTAGAGACAGAGCAAACAATTGCTGAGCTAGTGTCCGATCTTAAAATGCGTAAAGCTTCGCGCAGTGTCGGGTGCCCTGCTGCTTGCAGATCGACCTCAGCCACTTCTTTCTTGGGCAGGAGTCCTTGGAACAAACAAAAAAGACATGGGCAGTGGATTGGATTATAGTGGGACATTTAGGGCAAAACTGGGAAATAGTCGTTATCTGTCGCCAGGAGGCAGTAAACGAATTCAAGGGAAGGCAACCAAATCTAAACTGCATATAAAGTTTCCTTTCCTGGGGTGTGGTAATTATTTCAAAATAGTATTCATAAGAACCAGTCAATTTAAATGTAATAAAATCCATGGTTAAGCGTCCCCGTGAGGAACTGGAAATAGAACCCTGTATTACCCAGTCTCAATATTGCTTTTGAACTGTACCTTAACTAGGCGGCAATGATCTATTCTTTGGGGCCCAATAGCTCTCTAGACCTATTGCACTTAACAGAGAGTTCAGATTATAGATCCAGCCAATCTTCCATGAACGATCAAGTGCAATAACTGCATTAAGGGCAGCAGCATATGAGGAAAGCTCTGGGGTAGACCTAACGCGCAGCCAAAACAGTAAGGGGCATAATTTAGCCTTCTCAGTGCTGGTGGCTGGCTCTACCCGGATCCAGCCTTAGCAGAAGTAGCAGGGTGCTTCAGGGTAGAGAGACCAGGGACCTAATGAACTTGTTCTCGCAATTCAAAAGGGAATCCACCGTCTCAACCCCCCCCCAGTTCGGCTCCGTACAGTGCAGAGCCTACTGTCTTGGCCTCGCAGATCTGGAGTGGGGCCGCCAACGGTCTGCTAAAGGAAGTACTATGTTCTTTTAGCAAGGCCCCCACAATTTGTTTGTGCTTTAGGGTTTGTTTGGCTACGTGAGGCTTCCATGAAGTACCATCTGAGATGGTAATACCCAAATAGTTGAATGTGCTTACCTTCTCTAGAGGACCCCCCTAATGATATTTTGCATCTGAATGACTTTTGGGGGTTTAGTTTTAAAGGCTTTGTCTTAGAGGTATTAACCTCTAGACCATGTCGCAAAATGTTTTAAAGTGATCTAGGAGTAGTTGGAGCCCTCCTGGAGTTTTAGAGACAAACAGAGTATCATCTAGAAACAATAGTGTTACCACTTAATCACCCCCCAAAATTGGAGCGTCCTCTGCACCCTCTGAAAGTTACTGAACCACACCATTAACAAAAAGAGAGAAATGTGTAGGCAGCAGCGGTGCGTCCATTGGGGCGTAGGGGCGGAGCCCCACCAGCCACCATGGACGCATCGCGGCCGCCGGCCGTATCTTAAAAATTGCGCAGGGGGGTGGCCTGCTGCAGCTTGAGTGACAGTCCACACACTCAGGCTGCAGCAGGCCGTAGTGCGCAGTCCCGCTGGGGAACTTACAGTACGCATGCTTGAGAAAGTTTTCAACTTTTTCAAGCATGCACACTGTAAGTTCCCCAGTGGGACCCTGGGGTGCTTCACAGTGCTGCTGTAGCCCGGGTTTCCTAAGGGCGAAAGGGCGAGTAGCAAATGTGACCCCCTAGCCAATCCTGGCGCTGCTGCTGCGCCAGGATTGGCTGGTCCACCTGCAAGCGGCATCCCATTGGATGCCGCATGTGGGGTTGGCCCGGTGGCAGCATTCGTCTCGTCGTAAGCCAAGGAGGACTGGTCGTTGGTGCCGGCGGTGCCCGATTCCGGTTTTCCACAGCACAGTGAGTGACTTTTTCAATTAATTTTAGCTCTGGTGAAGAGAAAATCGGAAGGCGGTGGTGCTGCTTTGCATGACCTGTCCAGGAAATATGATTAATCTGGAAAGAATTTCAGTGATTGAGGCCGTAACAGAGTATGAAACCTTCACGGTAAGTGAGCAGGGTGCATTGCTCATGGTGGCCAAATCAAAGCCCCAGAGATCTGTCTTCTCACCTCCATTAACATTATGATTCACGTTATTATGGGCTGTGTGAAGTGTGATGCTGTTCATAGCAAAGATGCAAACATCACGCTATTAATAAGTCAGATCCCTGATTAGTAAGGACTAAAAGCAAAAGCAATAAACATAGGCACAGAGACGTTTCAGATTTCAGAAGTTTAACTTGCAAAGACTGTTTTAGAAGATGGAGTGTATATTCGAAAAGCAAGTCATGCCCAGTGGTCAGCTTTGGACTTTTCATTGGAAATTAAGCAACTATAAATGATAATCGTGATTTTGCCACACATTTATATCTTGGCTGTGCATGGCGCGCTTTCGGTTTAGGTACGGCTGCCGACTGCTTTTGTTTCCTTGTTTAAAAATATGATTCGTTTTAGACTGATCACCTTCAACACTGTTTTTCCTATTGCGGTGCTATCAACTTACTGTGATGTTGGTGCAGTGTTTTTTTTAAGTAGCAGCCATCCCATGCGAGCAGGCATGCTAAGGAGGTGTCCTGTCCATTTATTAACATCGCAATTCGCAAAGCTGTTCTCATCTCTTTCACATCGAGAGAGAGAGCGAGAGGCGGGAGTTAAGTGGAGGGGGCCGAGGGAGGAAAACGAGATAAGAGCGTGGACGGAGAGAACGAGACGCAGAAAGGGAGACGGGGGCGACGTGCAGAGAAGGGGACGAGAAGAGACAAAACAGCCCTGAGAGAAGATAAGAGAATGTAAGAGAGAGGGAGAGAGAGAGAGGGGGGGGGGGGGTGAGGAGAGAAGCTAGGTCACTGCTGAGAGGGGAGGGCAGGCACGAAGGAAGAGGAAGAGCATGTGAAACATAGGGGGGGGAGGGTTGAGGGAAAGAGTGACCCAAGCAAGGGAGAAGAGATAGGTGGGTGGAAGAGAAACGTGTGAGGTGAAGGACAGAAGGAGGAAGTGAGGGAAGCGGGGACAGAACGTGGGAGGGAGTGACACAGAGGGAGGGGGTGACACAGAAGGAGTGAGTGATACAGAAGGAGGGGGTGACACAGAGGGAGGGAGTGACACAGAGGGAGGGAGTGACACAGAGGGAGGGAGTGACACAGAAGGAGGGGGTGACAGAGAAGGAGGTGGTGACACAGAAGGAGGGGGTGACACAGAGGGAGGGGGTGACACAGAGGGAGGGAGTGAAACAGAGGGAGGGGGTGACACAGAGGGAGGGGGTGACACAGAGGGAGGGAGTGACACAGAGGGAGGGAGTGACACAGAGGGAGGGAGTGACACAGCGGGAGGGACTGACACAGAAGGAGGGGGTGACACCGAGGGAGGGTGTGACACAGAAGAAGGGGGTGACACAGAGGGAGGGGGCGACACACAGGGATGGAGTGACACAGAGGGAGGGAGTGAGGGATGGAGTGACACAGAGGGAGGGAGAGGCAGTTGTGGCAACGCCAATACATTGATTGCTATTGGGCAGTACTTAACTTCGCAGACCACGAAATCGCACGCCCCGACAACGCGTTTTGTTTTTTGTACCCCTCTGTTTCATGTGTGAACTGCTCTTTTATCCTACTGAAATGAAATTGTTGTAAAAAAGACAAGAATACATATCCCATATCGGTCCGTATTTAGCCAGCCACGCATTTCCCAGAGTGTGCTTGCTGCCCGTCCTATAAGGCACCTGGACGCCACCCAAAGCGTTATGAAGCGCTATGTAAATATCATTACTGTTGGGGATAGTCTGGTCCGCTGTGTATGAATTGTGATTGGCTTTAAAATCTGTTCCCTAAAGTGTACTTTATATCGGTGCATATTTCGTCAGCCACGCATTTCGCAGATTGCGCTTGCTACCCGTTCGATAAGGCACCTGTACGCCACCCAAAGCGGTACGAAGCGCTATGTAAATACCATTAGTGTTCGGGATAGTCTGGTTCGCTGTGCATAAAATGTGATCAGCTTTATAATCTGATTTCTAACGTGCATTTTTCTTTTCTGCTGTGTACGTTTCTTTCGCTTGCAATTACATTTTTGAGGCACAGTGTTTTCTATGGGAACGCAAACTGGCACTGACTGTACATGATTTACGACCTGATTCTTTAAACATGGCTAGTTTTTCTTTTTAAACCTAGTTCATGTACGTAATGGAACGACAGAGGTTTTTGTGAATACATTTATTGCAGCTCGCTCCTCCCGTCTACAAAAGGCCCTGAAATGGTTATGCCTGCAATTCCATCCATCCACCCTGTACAGACTTACATGAAGCAATTATTAAGTATTTGTTTGCGAACTATCCACCCATTCATCCATCCACCCACCCTTTGATCCATCCACATACCCATCCAGCCATCCTTCAGCCATCCTGCCTTTGAAACATCCATTCATCCATGCACCATTTCATCTAGCCATCCACCAATCCTTCACGCACCCACCCTTTCATCCGTCCATGCATCCAGCCACCCTTTCATTCAGCCAGCAAGCCATCCGTCATCCACCCACCCTTTCATCCATCCAGCCAGCCTTTCACCAGTCCTACATACACCCTTTATCCATCCACCCACCCTCTCCCCATCAATCCACCCATCGCATTAACAAAGGAATGATGATATTGACATTGCGCACGATTTACGTTATTTGTAGCTTTGTTGAGCGTTTGCAGTATTAATGAATGCATTACAAACAATTCAGTCAACTGGCATTAAGTATATGACCGTTATTAAGTATATGAGCGTTATTAATACGCGCGTCAATAAGCTAAGGTGACATAGCCGCTGTTTAAAATAACCATGTCTTCAGCTTTTTCTGAAATTAAAAAAATGAGGTACACTTTCTCAGAGACTCAGGAACAGCGGTCCAGAATTTGACTTTGACAAGGATGTTTTTTGGTCTTGTGGTAGCCAAGACATTTTGATTTTCCTAAAATTGTATACAATATACTTACCTATTGGGGCTTTCAGCCAACCGAATTGGTCTGTTGTTGACCCATGTGCACCCTTGACTTGTGCCTGATTTCAAAGCCATGTACTTCAACATGGCTAATGTCCATCTCGGTGGCCATGTTTAGGTCACCAAATACTTCATAAGTACCTGAGTATGAGAGACAGTGGAGGATGTGGGGCTATTTAATACATGTCCTGGGGCCCAGTTCCACTTTTCAGGTATTGGGTGACCTGGGAACTGAGAGGTTAAATCACAGGAGGGGATGGGAAAGATTGGAAATCATGGGAAGGAAGGCGCATATATCATGTGGAGGACAAAAGAAAAGTAACTGAGACCTCGAAACAATAAGGGAGTGGAAGGATGAAAAATAATGAAACAGGAAAAAAAAAAGAAAAACAAGCAGTGGCTCTGTGTTGAGTAATGTAGTCTTTTTAAACCATACTGCTCACGGTTCACAGGATATAGGCAATACACCGTGATACTGGTCCCCCAGGGATCTGTAGTGGTGCTTAAAGTTTCAGTAAAAAACACTCTTGATTTCTGAATAATAAGTATAAAAGTGTTAAGGTAGCTATGTTATTCTACTTACATTTCATATACTTTACTTAATCTTGCATCCATATGAGGGTTTGCTTTTTCCAGGAAGGTACTTTTTTTCCAGGCAGCATATCACTCTTGTGCATAATTTAAATTGAGCCGCATCCAGGTATATGTAGCAGGGCACAACTGGGTTGTAGCTGAAGACAGTGTGGGTGTCTTTGTGGGATAGTATGGTGTTCATTGGGGGATGTGGCACTACACCAGAGCTGCCGAATTTCGTTCTGGGGAACCAGGTTCAGCCTTCATGAACAGTCCACCAGACTACCCTCCTGGAATCCTGGAGTGCCTCTGACTTCGTTCTGTTTCTTTACTTTTTGTGACTGTTGGTCCTGCTGGGAAACATTTTCAATTTATGTTGTCTTGTTTACTGGGAGCATTGCTTTTATTTTCCTTTAGTGTAATAGGCTGGCTGGTGAAGTGCACTTCCCATAGTGTGCAGTCACTTCAATTTGCCTTTAGGTGACTACCTGGCTTGATGGTGGTTTTCTATTTGATTTCATGTAACTCCTTGTCTTGATGAGTGCATTGGTTTTAGTTTGTTTGAGGTAACTGCTTCACATGCTGGTTTCATCACACAGCTGACACCCACCCTGAGAAAGCCAGAGCTGCCCTGTTATTGGTATCAACACCAGTGCGCTTAGGTTCCTTACAGCTCCTTCACTTGAAGTGGGTTACCACCTACTCGTTTACTTTTTGTATCCTGCTCGTACCAAGTCAGATCCAGACCCAGACCAGACATTTGTCTTTCATTAAACTGTTTGACTTGCTTGGTGCTTTTATGTTGGTGCCTGCATGCTGAGGTGTACTCTTCTTCAGTTTAAATGTATGTGACTGGCCTGTTGACTAGCACCCTGCTTTCAAAGTGAAGGTTAATTTTGGAAAAGGTGATGGACAGAGTTTCTGAATGATGCAGAATACTCCTACCCAGTCAAGAGATCAGGGCTTGATCCATCACTGTTTTTTAGCTCACTGCACCATCCCAGCTTCAGAACTTGGCTATATGCAAATTAGTCTGTTCCTGTCCCAGTGCATGATGGGAACAGGGCAAACCAAACTACCAAGCCAATTCTTATACTGGAAAGGAGACAAGCTACCGGGTACCGGTTTCTGGCATATCAGCCTCGTCGGCCCGGCTTGCTTGAATCCTGATGGTGCAATGAGCTAGGGACTCACGTCTGAGTATACCCTCCCACAAATAGTGTGGATAAAATCAATTTTGGAAAAGGTGATGGACAGAGTTTCTGAATGATGCAGAATACTCCTACCCAGTCAAGAGATCAGGGCTTGATCCATCACCGTTTTTTAGCTCACTGCACCATCCCAGCTTCAGAACTTGGCTATATGCAAATAAGTCTGTTCCTGTCCCAGTGCATGATGGGAACAGGGCAAACCAAACTACCAAGCCAATTCTTATACTGGAAAGGAGACAAGCTACCGGGGACCGGTTTCTGGCATTTCAGCCTCGTCAGCCCGGCTTGCTTGAATCCTGATGGTGCAATGAGCTAGGGACTCACGTCTGAGTATACCCTCCCACACATAGTGTGGATAAAATCAATTTTGGAAAAGGTGATGGACAGAGTTTCTGAATGATGCAGAATACTCCTACCCAGTCAAGAGATCAGGGCTTGATCCATTCAGAAACTCTGTCCATCACCTTTTCCAAAATTGATTTTATCCACACTAAGTGTGGGAGGGCATACTCAGACGTGAGTCCCTAGCTCATTGCACCATCAGGATTCAAGCAAGCCGGGCCGATGACGGCTGAAATACCAGAAACCGGTCCCCGGTAGCTTGTCTCCTTCCCAGTATAAGAATTGGCTTGGTAGTTTGGTTTGCCCTGTTCCCATCATGCACTGGGACAGGAACAGACTAATTTGCATATAGCCAGGTTCTGAGCTGGGATGGTGCAGTGAGCTAAAAAACGGTGATGGATCAAGCCCTGATCTCTTGACTGGGTAGGAGTATTCTGCATCATTCAGAAACTCTGTCCATCACCTTTTCCAAAATTGATTTTATCCACACTAAGTGTGGGAGGGTATACTCAGACGTGGGTCCCTAGCTCATTGCACCATCAGGATTCAAGCAAGCCGGGCCGATGATGGCTGAAATGCGGAAACCGGTCCCCGGTAGCTTGTCTCCTTCCCAGTATAAGAATTGGCTTGGTAGCTTGGTTTGCCCTGTTCCCATCATGCACTGGGACAGGAACAGACTAATTTGCATATAGCCAGGTTCTGAGCTGGGATGGTGCAGTGAGCTAAAAAACGGTGATGGATCAAGCCCTGATCTCTTGACTGGGTAGGAGTATTCTGCATCATTCAGAAACTCTGTCCATCACCTTTTCCAAAATTGATTTTATCCACACTAAGTGTGGGAGGGTATACTCAGACGTGAGTCCCTACCTCATTGCACCATCAGGATTCAAGCAAGCCGGGCCGATGACGGCTGACATGCCAGAAACCGGTCCCCGGTAGCTTGTCTCCTTCCCAGTATAAGAATTGGCTTGGTAGTTTGGTTTGCCCTGTTCCCATCATGCACTGGGACAGGAACAGACTAATTTGCATATAGCCAGGTTCTGAGCTGGGATGGTGCAGTGAGCTAAAAAACGGTGATGGATCAAGCCCTGATCTCTTGACTGGGTAGGAGTATTCTGCATCATTCAGAAACTCTGTCTATCACCTTTTCCAAAATTGATTTTATCCACACTAAGTGTGGGAGGGTATACTCAGACGTGAGTCCCTAGCTCATTGCACCATCAGGATTCAAGCAAGCCAGGCCGATGACGGCTGAAATGCCAGAAACCGGTCCCCGGTAGCTTGTCTCCTTCCAAGTATAAGAATTGGCTTGGTAGTTTGGTTTGCCCTGTTCCCATCATGCACTGGGACAGGAACAGACTAATTTGCATATAGCCAGGTTCTGAGCTGGGATGGTGCAGTGAGCTAAAAAACGGTGATGGATCAAGCCCTGATCTCTTGACTGGGTAGGAGTATTCTGCATCATTCAGAAACTCTGTCCATCACCTTTTCCAAAATGTATTCAAAGGGAAGGTTCACAGGTTCACACTTGCTTTAGTTTACTTTTGTATGGTTGACTGCATGCACTGTTTTGCTGGATGCATTGCTTTAAGTTACTACTTGATGCATTGCTTTCAGTTTGCTTTCAAGTAATTCCCTCTCATTTTCCTAATGCTTTGTGAAGGCTGTTTCCCAACTGCTGTGCAACTTCTTCTACTCTTAGAGCTGAGATTTTCATGAAAGTCTTGTAGTCTGAATTCAGCACCTGAGCGTAAGAGCGTAATAGGACGAAAGGAATGAAGCTCTGTGGTTATACTGAATAAGCAGCTACCTATGTTATGCCATCTATTAATGTAATAACTGCACTTTCACAATTGCTTTATTAACCTTCCTGCTTTCTGAAATTTGCTTGAAAATGCACGATTTTTCTTCTTTTTTTTCTTCAAAATTTTCATGGGGGGGGGGGTAATCCCCCAAACCCCCCTTTTGGGGTTCGGGCTCGCTCGCTGCGCTCGCTCGCTACGGTGCTGTATGCAAATCACTTGCCGCCCCACCACTTTGAAATGTCACCCACCGCCCCTGTGTGTAGGAGCCAGGACACAGCCCTGGCGTACTCTCCTATTGATTTCTATTGGATCAGTGAGCTGACCTTGGCAACCTAAATGGACCTTAGCAAAGTTTGCTTCATGAAGGCGAATGATGAAAGAGAGAATTTCTGCTCTGGGGTACCTCCCACGATTAAATGGGGCTCAGGGTTTCCTACACAGGAGCCTTATATACTTTTTAAGAACATGGAGACCAAGTCCCTAAATCCTGTCATGGCCACTTCAAAATTGTATTTAGCTCTTGCTGCTGTCCAATCAGATCACGAGTTACCACATTGGCTGATGAGAGAAAAGGCTCCCTCAGTTAATAGGGTTCAATAATTGTACTATGAGAGTTCCGCGGTATATAATGGTCCAGATATCATTACGTTTTCCGGCTAATTAACACTTCCATAACCACCACGAGCGCCTCTTCAATAGCAAATTTATGGAAAACTAGGAAACAAATTTACAACAAATGACGAAAAGCATACTATCTGACTTCTAACTTTCTGACAACATTGATGTAATTCCGTTCAGATCTTTTTTTCTGTATTGGGAGGCAAAGTTTCCCATGAGAATTAACAAATTAACATGGGAAATCATTGTTTTGGGTGCCAAGTCCTTAAAGAACACAAGAATGAGACAGTGTGATATATATATATATATATATATATATATATATATATATATATATATATATATATATATATATATATATATATATATATATATATATATATATATATAGACATATGTAGAACATAGAGGCACAGTAGTGTGTTCCTAAATTGAATATCATGGAATTTAATCCTGTATTTATGTCATGTTATGCATAATCGTAAAAATGCTTTTACAGATTTTAATTATTATACCATTACCAGTCAACATAGATCTATATTTGTATTTATATTTTGGTATATATTTATATATCATTGATGGTTTTTAGAGTAGGCTTTTAAACAAATTCTTGTATTTGCTGGAATGTTTTTAGCATGACCCGATTATTAATGAACTTTGCTCGGGGCAAATGGTATTTGCAAATCTGGCATTTTAGCACTGTACAGTGCACTTTACATGTCGAATCACACTGTGTTTTTAGAAATAATAATGCATTAATACAATGATCAACTTTGCATGTAACCTAGGTCGTATTGATTTGAAATACTAGCTTGGTTAAATGTGCATAGTTTTTCTACCATGTCTATCACCATCATGTGACTGGGTGGGGAGATACGTCATTCTCACAAAAAAACACACAGCATATCTATAAAAATATTAGCGGACAGCGTTTCTGTGAGTGAACAAGGGTACTTGTTACCCGAAACGTGTCTGACGGTGGTGGCTATTGAAATAAAGACCTGCTGAATCACAAACTGCTACGGAGTCTGTTTCCCGTTTTTTCCTTGATGAGCCCGGCTGGGAGCGCTAAAAGAAGGGCGGGAGATTTCAAAAACACACGTATATATATATATATATATATATATATATATATATATATATATATATATATATATATATATATATATATATATATATATATATATATATATATGTATATGTATATATATATATATATATATATATATATATATATATATATATATATATATATATATATATACACGAAAATGTAACATTTTAAACTAAAAAAACACTGAAATTAATCAAGTTAACTGAAGAAACTATAACTCATGCCCGCCATGCACAGTACTGTCATCAATGATGTAATTTCAGATGTAGTCAGTGATGTTATCAATGATGTCATAGAACCTTTCCTGAGTGGTGTATTATGTGAGGTCATAGCTTGCTTCCAACTCCCCTAGGGGGGGCAAAATCCTGCCGCACACTGTCCTTTTTTGTTTTTAATTTTCTCTATCCCATTGGACTCTCGCAAGAGTCCCTTGGGGTGCAGCTTGTCCACCTATGCTCCCGCAAGACTTTGTCACTAGCACAAAGTACCATGCTGGCTCTGAAGAGAGACCTGCTGGATCGGGGAACCTTAAAAAATATGATTCCAAATTTGACTCCAGGGGGTCCATTATGGACCTCCCCTACAAGGCCTTTTACCTTAATTAATTTTAATTTTCCGAAAACAAGGGACCGAGTCGTGACTCCTTTAATGGTGGCCAAAACATTTCTGTTTCTACTGCAGCCAACCAATCAGAGCGAGGGCTCTCGTTGGACTTGCAAAAGCATCCCACTCCAGTGAGAGTGAGATGCCCCGGCAGGAAAAAATGTCCTTGCGGCCAATCACATTGCTCCATTATTTGAAGTTGCGTGACCATGGTAATCTCTTGAGACTCCTGCGTTCCCAACCCTCCAGATATCTATACATTTTTAACCTTAATTTCTCAAAAACTACTATATGCATTTACATTAAATCAGAAAAAGTAGGCTTTCTGAGTAAAGATCTAGTTTTCTACCAAATTTAGCGTCATTATGTTCAGCTATTTTGGTTGTAGCACTGTATAAAATTCTCTATGGAAATTTAATGGGGAAATTGTGTTTTGGGACCCCCTCTTTTTCTTGGCACCTGCTTGAAGGATTATCCCAAAAGTTTCAAGGAAGGAGCTGAGGTGGATGAACTTCTTTTTTCAAAGAAGGAGGTGAGGTGGATGAACTTTTTTTCAGAAAGTTTCGAGGAGGTTTGTCCAACAGTGCCTAAGTTATAAGCAAAACAAGATGCTGTCTGTCAATCAAACGACTTGGCCAATCCCAGTAATCTACACATTTTGAACCTTAATTTCTCAGAAAAAACTGAACAGATTAATACCAAATGACAAAGTGTAACTATTTAGCTTTCTGTCACATTTGGTGAAATTCCATGTAGCCATGTTTAGGTCTTGCCTAGCAGCGTATAGCGTTGCATAGGAAAAGACCTGTAGCCATCGCTTCAGCTTTGCTGCCAAAAACGTGCACGCATTCCATTGCTTTGAATGGGAACGCGTGCACGTTTGGCTATTTCCTTTCGGGAGTGAGTTTGAAACCATCTGTTAGTAATTAACAGACAGTTTCTGCTCGCTCACATAATTAAAACAGGAGCAGGCCCCCTCCTCTCTCCCCTCCCCCTGCTGCCAGCTCAAGGCTCGCTGGGCAGACCGAGATCTGCATAAGATCACACTGTTGCTTGTCTAACATGGCCGCCTTGCAGCTGTGCGAGCTGGCCTCTCCCACTCCAGCGGGCTGTTGATTCATGGCTAACAGGATCTTTATGAAGAGATAAAATGCGAGGTGTTCTTGAACATCAGAGAGCTATGGGAGGCACGGGCCGCTGCCGCTTCCCCTCTAAAAGCATTCCGGCAAAACACCGCATGAAGCGCGGCGAGGACGGAGATTTCATTTATGAAGGCAAACCCTTTTCAAAGAGCACATGTAATGAAACTAGATGTTTTCGGGGCTCACGCCCCTTCTCTCAAAACTCAGCCCTGTCGATTTCGATTAATGCTAATGGGCTTCTGTTACTGTTAGGCATAATGAAGCCCGCTCTCTACCCGAGGTTGTTGTATGGAGGCTCATGGCTTTAAAGCCGTGGAGTGCAGCGCCCTGTGCCCCAGTGATGCATATGAATTAGGAGTAGGCACACTGGTGGTGTAGTCAACACTATTTTCCTTGTTTTTAGCACTGCAATGGATTCGCACTGCTTCAGGGAGCACCAGTAGCCCAGTTTGGTGAAATGCGGCCAGATCAAGGTGTGCGCCTCCAGACCCTGATTCTCTTCTGCAGCCCAGGGGGGGTGTTGCCAAGGGACGGTGCTGCGCCAGGTTTAACTTAGTGTAGTGGCAGGTACTGCACATGAACCGAAGTCGGCAGGTACGTGCTGTGCTCAACTTCATGCATTAGGAATTTAGGGGTCTTTTATTCCAGCCGTGCTGGCCAGCTGCAGATCTCTCTATGCTCGAACAATTACCCTGCCTGCAAGCATAACTCTGCCATGTGCCACTCTCCGGTACCACGAGCAGTGAGTCAGCAGGGGGAGTACCGATGCTTTGATGGGGACAGGTGCTAATCACAGCGGTTTACTTGCTCTAAGGAAGTGTTTTGAACTGACCACTGATATGTGACACATTGTTCAGATGAAAAATTACCATTTTGTATAGTGCATAGTGCCCCAAAAAGACCCAGCAAATGGTGCATAATTTCATTTGTTGAGCATAGTAGCTTTCATGAGGCTGGCTTTACATAACAGCAACCTTGCTGTGACAATTTCATTAGAGATGGGCGAGCCACTGAGAGCTCGAGCCAGGCTCGAGTCTGAGGCCTGGCTCGAGCACAGCTCGAGGTCCAGGTGGAACCACCAGCCTCTAACCAGCCGAGTATTCTTGTAGATTCTGCCTGCCCCCATCACTGCACCCAGGATATGGCGTTATTTCCACAGCTGCCGACTTGGAAACTGGTGAACCAGATTTGAGAATCAGCGCAGATTGACACACCCCGCAGTCCACTACTATAAACAGATAATTTCTCCACGGGACAGTGTATGTCAGGCCAGGGTTAAGTGATATTTTCCTGCGTGGCGAACGTGTCATAAAATATTCAAATTGGGCACCTGGTCTAGTCTCTCCCCATGAGCCATGAGTCGAGGAACAATTGAAGACTCGGACTGGACTGGACCTGCGTTGCTTTGCAACTTGCGTGGGCAACAAACCATTAAACTAACTCAGGTCTCCTGGTCACAAAGTGGCAAATCAGAATACATTACAATTCCATATGGTTTGGGGCACAAAAGGGTACACATGTGGCATTGCAGACTTGCTGCAAGCTAAATTTGCTGAAAGAAGCAAAACAAGAAAACACACTAGAACAGACTTTCAAATACGAAAACAGAAAAACAAAACGCAAACAATGCATCAGTCCAAACATTGCTAATACCAAATGTAGAGGATGTCCAGAATATGAGAAAAGTGAATAGGGTGGATTTATAATTGCAATGCATTCTTGATACTAGTGGATGTGAAGTTCACTGCACACATGTGATACAAAAGTATCTGCATGAAGTGGGATAAATAAATTAAAAAACACAATCTATTACATTTTAGTCCATGAACTGACATCTCGCAGCTTGGTGCGCAATGTTTACTTTTGGGGAAATAAAAGTGAAAATAGAATTAATTTGAATGTGATGTTTCGCTTTAGAAGTGAATGAATGCTCTATGGAAAGCCACAGCTGCGCACATTTAAAACAGGGAAGTTCCTGATTGAATGGATGACCGTCGATCAATTATTTAGTTAGAAACGCATATAACATTCAAGACCGGCACAACCGATTCTAGGTGGTACCAGTGAATGGGGTGTAACCTGCAGACTACGACAATCATACATCGATCTATTGGAAGAGTTTGTTAACACCCCCAAACTGCGAGCGTCAGCGTACACTCACTGTGATGTCATATACCCATGTCTTCCTAAATCTTGTTCTTAGTCTGAGAATCTGACACCTGCAGTGTGTGTCCGGGGCCCCTGTGCAAGGGGGCCCCCATGGTGCTGCTTGGGAAGCAAAAGTAGCAGTAAACAGGGTTCAGGTGGCCGATCGGACTTCCGGGCGCCGGTGCCACTGCACCTGCTGTACCTGCTGCATCGCTGTTAGCCCCTGGCTAACTTGTTGATGGAAGAACTTTGTTTAGTGGGTGAAATGGGAGGAAAATAGGGCGCAGTATATCGTACGAATTTTAACTTAGCACCAACAAGATAGTTTATGTAATTTGGCCCATCGCAGGTTTCCATTGGCAAGGATAGTAGCAAAAACCTCTCTTACAATTTTATACATTTCTGCTACGTCCCCGATTAATTAAAAAAAAAAAGTGGCTAAATAGCTCATAAGATATGTGCTCTATTAATACATGTATTTTGTTTCTTGGAAGCACAGTTGTGCAGCTCTTGCATTCTGTTTATTGTTCAAGGCCCAGATTACACCAGCTCCCACACATGAAAAGGATTAATCGGATCCTATGACTAATGATGCCCTTGCCTCTTGGCCTTTCTTTTATCAGAACTATGCAGAGGATCCTTTATTTTAAACTTTCAAATAAGGTGTGCCGACCAAGCAACAGCCCGTATATTCTTCACTCGCAGAACGTATCAAATTTCTATTGAATCTTGACCTGACATTGAACTACAGCCCTAAAGTCCTTCTCCTGTGTCCCTCTGCCCAGTGGGGTCCTACAGCTGGACAAGTCAAGATGTCACGAGAGATGCAATAAGCATTTGCAATGCAGTAGGTCTCGCATTTACATGACTTTCAGCTATTGGCATTGTAAATGACAATGCCTTTTATTTATGTTTTAAAAACAAAAATAAAAGGCATTGTCATTTACAATGTCAATAGCTTAACGCCTTAACCGCGGCGGTTTTTCCGCCACGGTGCGGGCGTTCTATTGAGCCGTTGCCTGACGGCAGCACCCGCGAGGCCGACGGGAGCACGGAACGGGTTAAAGTCATGTAAATGCGAGACCTACTGCTTTGCAAATGCCCGTGTTCTCTGTTTGTGACACCATGATCTGCAGCATTCATGGTATGGCTGCAGTGCATCGGAAACTTAAGTGTATCAACTGCATTTAATTTGTTGTTCGGACACTAGACCATTGGTTAAAAAACAAAGAAAGAAAATATTCGTTTTCCCAACAGGCGTGGCGACATGATATAGTGTAAGTGTGAAACCTGCATGGTATCTGTTGTGAAGGAGGCAGCTTTGCTCCATATTTCTAAGTTTATGAGGTGAGGGATTCGCTCATGCTCTGAGGTGGAGGACTAGTGGGTATATTATTAGGTTAATGGGAGTATGGAGATGGCTCAAGGTGGTAGGACACTTGGTTTGTCTCCAATACATCACGCCCCTTGTATATATGCAGTGACGTGGAGGAGACAACCCATGTCTGCTGGCCCAAGGAGGTGGGGGCTGAGGGAGGACACAGGCCCTCACACAAACCTGTTGTCTGTGTGTGCTGTGTAGTTTTCGAGGTATGTATCCTTGGCATCCCAGACAGTGTGGTCTCTCGCCCCGTGAAGGTGGCAGCAGTGCCATGTTGAGATTTCCGCTTTTACCCACTTAAGTAGAAGGGACTGGGAATTTTAAAGCCATTGCTATACAAGATTTTATGAACATACACCAGGTTTATGAATTTAATGACACATGTGTTCCTATATGTGCACGGCAGGATCCCCAAGAGACATTGCAAGGGATCAGTGGGTACAACCCAGCCTGTGGCATCCAGCTAAAACTGCCTGATCTCCGGGCAGGCCCCACCATATGGCAAGACTCTTCCCGGGAAAATATTGTGGATACATGAGGGAGTGAGATAGGTTTGATGTGGATGGTTAAATTGAGTGAACTTCAGGTGGGGGTTCCTGGACACTGTACGAACATATTCCAGGGCAACAGACCGTTAGAGCATGGTCCTTGTTCGTGGCCAATTTGTATTTGAGGGTAGAGAAACTTGTGATACAGTCATCCAGAAATGCTTTATATTTCACTGCAGTTGCTCGTCTATCATTAAAGTGAACGAGCATTGGCATAGCCAATAGGTCTCGCCTTTGGGACCTTATAAGTGTTTAGCCATGCAACAGTTGATGTTGTTGCGCCAAGGATATTGTACTGGATAACTAAACACTTATACGGTCCCAAAGGCGAAACCTATTGGCTATGCCAATGCTTGTTCTGTATTGCTGTTTAATTTTCTTATGGACAAATTGCATGGGGAAACTGCATTTTGGGACCCCCCCTTCTTTTTTTACAGCCCCTGCTTTTCGCATCTCCCTGAAACTTTCCAGGAAGGAGATGAAGTAGATTAGACTTTTTTGGAAAGTTTCGTGAAGATTTGTTAGACAGGGTTAAACTTATTAGCAAGCCAAAAAATACATTTCCTATGGAAACATGGTCCTAACTAAAATTACCCAATGCAACTTCAATTTGGGAATATATATATATATATATATATATATATATATATATATATATATATATATATATATATATATATATACATACACCACGGCTGTTCTCCTTTCTCCTTTCGACATAGGAGAAAGGAGAACAGCCGTGGTGTATTTTGAAGAGGCTGCCTGCCTCGTCACGGACCGCCTTCTTTGAGTGGCTGGGATAGGCGCTGCAAGCAAGTGTGTGTGTGTGTATACATACACACACACACACCCATATATACACACACATATATGTACATATATATACTGAAAAAAACAAAGTTTACAGGAACGTTATAGTTAGGCTTCAGATTTCACTCGCACAAAACCAGTGAAATTCAGCAGCTATAGTTACCTGAGCTAACTATAACTTACACCTCCACAATGCACTGCTTATGAACTCACATATTACATCACTCGTGACATGGTCAGTGACATCATTGATGATGTCTCAAATTACATCACTGATGACATCATCCACAGAACCACTCGCACAACCACTCACACCGCCCATACTTCCTCTCATATGCCCTCTCACAAACCCACACAAGAGAACAAGGCTTGGGGCTCAGGGTATTCCTGTCTTGCCCCCTTTTCTTTTTTTCACTTTTTTGGGGACTCGGCAAAGCCAAGTCCCAAGATGGCTAACAACACTTCCTGGTTGAAGTGTTGGCAGCCAATCAGAGTTCTGCATTTCCCTGCCTGAGGTCGTCATTTTTTGCGATTATTCGCACAGGACCCGTAGCCCTACATATCACCATCTTGATTCTCTTAAATTTCTCAACAACTACTGAACTGATTTACACCAAATAATTGCATATGTGATCTGTGTAACCAAATCTATCTTTCTGCCAAATTTGGTGTAATTCTGTCCAGTGGTTCAGACTGCAGGATCAACTAAATGTCCTAGGGGAATTGACATGAGAAAACACACGTATTTTTACCTCCCTTTTTCTCAGCTACCCCTTGATGGATCGCCCAAAACTTGTGATGCACATCAAGATTCAATGGGGCACTTTCTAGGGAAAATTTTGCGAAGATTTACCAAACTGCATCAAAGATAAAGGCAAGGCAAAAATGCTTTTCCTATGGAAACATGGTTTTAACTATAAGTACCTTCTGGTGAATATATATATATTCGCACTAGATGGTTCCTTTTCTCCCCGATTTGGCGCTGCTTGGCAGGTGCGTAGCTCTCGCAGTTGAACCACACCGCTAACAAATCCAACAACGTTTCGAAAAACAAGACCATTAAGCCGCAACTCCAGTCATTTATTCCTGAAAGTTAATTTATTCTTAAATCAATTTTTAGTCTTAGTACAGACTTAAACCAACGCGTTTCGGTTGCTCCGTCTACCTTGTTCACGGTTAATTCATAAGGTGATTATACACAGTTTAAAAACACTTCTCTACAGGAAGCCGTGATTACCCAGCTTCCTGTTTGTCACGAAAGGAGGAAAGGCTACCCCAGAGGATTCTGGGCTCTGTAGTCCTCTCACTTCTTTTGCGACCTAAATCATTATGAATGCAACAGTTGATCTTAATTTTGCAACACATTATTTCTTGTTCAGGGGAAAACACCATTGTTAATATTGCCCAATTATTTCAAGAAGTTGATTTTCAAATAAACATATGTTGTAACATATGATTTATATAACCAATATCAATAAAGTTTTTTATCAATAAAGTTTTTCCTTTTCTTCCTTTAGTGGGCTATTGCTATTGTCTTTTCGCATAGTGATATTTATTATCCATAAATCAAGCCCTCCAGTGGGCACATATTTTTGGTGTTTTGTGTTCCTCATTTTACCTGAACAGTGTTATGCTCTGTCTTTCCCTCCTTGTTGCAATCATACTCAAAACAGAAAAACGAAGCCAATTGTTTAAGTTCACAAATGTATATACAGTTCTTCCGACTGATTCAGTCCGAAAGGTGTCATGGTGCGGAAGTTCAGAATTTGACGTGACTCCTTTTGAAGTAAGATTTTCTCTCGGTGGCCACCTCTATCGGATAAAGGCAATGTTTCTATCCCAAAAAACTTTAAAAGTTTCCAATTTCCGTTATGGTGAATTTCCATATGCTTTGCTACAGCATTGTTTCTGTCTTTGTTTACTGTAGCACGAACATGTTCAAGTATTCGTTTCTTTTTTTTTTGTTTTAATATTTTATTGAAAAGAAAAAACAGAGAACAGCAGAGTCATCATTCAGCAAGCAAGCAATGCAATACAGAATCAAATAGAATGGGCATACACAGAAATAAATCAGTTAAGGATCATTATATCGTCTCGGTCTAGCCTTATCTAATGCCATTTCCACAGAGGGGGAGGTACAGTTCTCGCAAGTATTCGTTTCTTTAATTCACATATAGTGCTCCCTACATATTTTAGCTTGCAGGGGCATTCTATGATGTAAATTGTGTACTGACTCTTACATGTAATCAGTTCTTTTATTTGCCAGACTTTGTTGTTTGCTATAGTTATTTCTTTTGTAGGTTTGGCGATCTCACAAACTTTACAGTTATGGCACTTTAAGAATCCCTTTGTTTTCAGCCAAGTTGTTTTCAAATTTTTATTTCTGAAATGGCTGTGGACCTGTTGATCTTTTACGTTTCTGGCTCTCCTGTACGTTATTACTGGATGTGTCCCCATTTTTTCTCCAACTGTGGTATCCAACTGCAGAATCTTCCAATTTTTCCTTATTATTTGTGCTATATTTCCGGACTCTTGACTATAGTCCAGAATTAGCCTTATGGGTTCCTCTTTTGAGCTATTTTTCTAATTTTTTGGCATGAGGCACTCCATTCTCGGTTTATCTTTAGCTCTCTTCCAGCTCTTATTTATCATTTTCTTACCATATTTCCTTTGCTAGAAGCGCTTTATCGTTCCTGCGCTGTGTTTCTTCCATTCATTTTCCTCACTGCAGATTCTTCGCAGACGGAGGAATTCCCCGTAGGGGATACTTGAGATCAATGATGGTTGATGGAAGCTTGTTGCTTCCAGAGTTGCATTGGTCGCTGTCGCTTTTCGATGTAAGGTTGTCTCCACGCAATTATCCTTCACATACACTTCTGTATCCCGGAATACCACCTTGCTCTTGCTCTGTTCATAGGTAAATTTTAAACCTGGAGTACTCGTGTTCAGAAATTCATTTGCTGGAACTCCATCTCACTTCCATCCCAAATGATGAAAAGATCGTCTATAAACCTTTTCCAGGTAACTATGTGTTTGGTGAATCGCTCATTATTGCTGTTCCAAGTCACCTGTTGTTCCCACCAGCCCTTAACTACGCACGCATAGCTTGGGCTGAAGAAAAAGCCCATTGCAGCTCCATTTTGATGAGGACATACCCTACTTTATAGTAAGTATAGCAGACTCTTTGCTATGTAAGAGTAAAACATTCCTTGATAAACGTAGATAGTAATAAGTGTTCTTTTTGAACCCATATTAGGATTATGATGAGAATTTGCCCACAAGCACCTACGCAGTAATAACTAGGGGTACTATTGGAGTTTTTAAAGGTATGTCTATAAGTCTCCCATGATATTGGGAAGAGTGATGAGCATGTATGAATGTTTCGTCTCTCACATGGCTGGGGAGGGTAAGGTATAATAGTATGGATGCAAGAAAGAGGAAACACGAGAAGAGAGGTTTCCACCACCTTTTATAATAAGGGGAACCTGCAAACAGCACAGGAGTCAATGTAAATATTATCTCTATTAGATGAAATGTTATATAATATGCGAAGTAATGTAACTACTGAGATGAAATTAAAAATAGTGAATTGTGTGATTCTATGTAAACGTTTGTCAAGGATGGATAGTGATTATGTTTTCCTTTCTTATAAAAAAAAATATATTTTCAGAATACTGTGTTTTAATTGTCCTGAGGAAGGTGGAGCGCACAGCAGGATCCACCGAAACGCGTCGACATGTATAAATTTGTATGGTTTTAACAAAGGATTGTTTTTGGCATTGTTTGTATGGTATTTTGTTTTATGATATATGAACTTATCAAGTAACATACAATTGTATACCCTTACAAGTAGTATATGTACACTTGATTGGTATCTTCAAATGTTTTTAAATCCTTCTTTTTAATAATAAAAAAAACTGAATGATATATACACCTTGGCAGCGTAATATATATATGTTCCTAGTTTGTAAGTGCTTTTGTGGTTTCACTTAAGGTGTGGGGCTCAGAGTAAATGAGAGGATGACTGAGGACCATCTTTGACTAAGAGATCCCTAGAATATCAGGAAAACGATATTGGAGGCGGTTGTATGATAATTTTAACTATAATCAAGGGAACCTTCTTGTTTTATTGAACTACTTACCCTGTTCCCTTGTGGCAAAAATGGTTACTCTCCTTTTTTCCCACAATATAATAGTTACAGTTTTGCAGAAGTACTCAAATGGAAAACCTTTGCAGGTGGAAGAGTAATATAAGTGTAATATAAATCTGCATTAGCACATTACCTTTCTTTCTCCATGGCACCAATATTTTTTGGCCATGGAGGTACTGATGAAAACTAGACCGTCATCAAACACACATATCGGTTCCTTCAACCACCTCTAGTGTACAAACACACTTGCTACTCCCCTTGCCAATGTAGTATTTCTTTCCAAATGTGTAATATTGGGTGAATTTATTTTGGGAAAAGTGAAGATTTTAATGATGCATAGGGTCATAATTGATGAATCAATGATTTTGCCCTTGAAATGAATTTACTGAGTCATTTTGAAATGTAATTAATACTGTGAAGTGGTTTTGCCACATTTTTTTTATTTTTTATTTTTAAACTTTATTTTTGTCATTTTGCAAGTGCAATACAATAAGACAGCACAGTGACATATTTCAACGAAAGCAGTCCTGTATGATTCACAGTGGGTAGGAGTGCATTTCCCACGCAGAGATAAGAGTGGGTAAAAAAGAAAAATGAAAACAAACATTACACGTCCTCTCAAAGATACATAACTCAGTACAGGGCAAGGCAGTATCACATGTTACAGAACCCTCGTAACAGATCATATGCAGTCCTACACAGTTTGACAATGTCGACACCGTCTTCCAAACAGTACATTACATCGCAGCCGATATCCTCTAAACAATCAACTACTATCAGGCATGCCTCCAACTTCCTCCAGTCCAACCCCCGCTTGTACCTCCTCATCTATTGTGGTATCTCCCTGTTGTGGTATATAGTCCTGTAGTGGCCCCCAGATGTCCTTAGGCCTCAAGGACATGGGCTGTGTTTCGGCATAAATTCCAACCTGGTCCTGGCAGTATATCATGTCCTGTAGCCATTCTTTATATTTCGGGGCCCTCCCCCTCCCCCATTTGCATGCAAGTCGCCGCTTAGCCAGCAACAGGGCTATATCTAATAACTTTCTGTTTCCTTTAGGTATGTGTGAAGTATACCCAAGCAGGAGGATTATGGGATCCATATCAAAGGTCAAATTTAACATCTTCTCCAGAGCACCATGGATTTCCTCCCAATAGTGCCATATCTGTGGGCATTCCCATGACAAATGGAAAAATCCAGCCCCTGTCTGTCTACATCTCTCACAACAGTCAGTGTCAGCTAATTTGAACCTATACTTCCTGGCAGGCGTATAATATACCCTATGCAAGAATTTATAATGAATAATCTTAAAGCAGCAGCTCGAGGTGATACGTCCGGTAACTTCACAACAGTATTCCCATTGCTCATCAGTGAGCTCCTGCCCTAAGTCGACGTTCTAGTGCCCCCTGGCATTCCCCACCACCTCTGGAATGTGTGTGCGATAGCTGCTATATATTCTCGATTCCAAGTGTGAACTGTCAGCGCTGCCCAATAAAACATTCAGTGGAGGGACTACCTCCGGTTCTCGCGGGTAGTCTGAGAGGAGTTGTTTCATTCATTCCTGCAGTCGTACACAATAAAAAATGTCTAGGGGTGTGGGGACAGTATCTCTAAAGAATTGCTCCTTGGAACGAAACATCCCATCAAGAAACAGATCTCCCCAAAGTGTTATGTGAAGACGCTTGCACATGTTTTGGAAGCCAGTTTCTTGTATCACATTCACTCTAGGGTGATAGGTCAGGGGCAAGCGTGGCGCATACAGCAAAGGGATCTGCAATTTATGCAGTATTCTCTGCCATGCATCTATAGTACAGGACACCGTGGTAGGTGGTGTCTTAAGGACTGTAGCCGGACCATGGACATCACCATTAAGCGGCAACGGTCGTGCAATCCAGTCCTCCACCGCTATCTGCGGCATATATCGAGTAGGTGTAATCCAATGATATACGTAATGCGCCTGAGCACTGAGATAGTATGCCTCCATATCTGGGACGACAAAGCCCCCTTTGCCATATGGCTGGGTCAGAACAGTCCACTTAAGCCTCGGCTAGTGACCTCCCCAGACTGGCCTAATCAATTCCGATTTCAGGGTTTTGAAGAAATACGCTCCCGGATGATAGGGTATTTTGAGGAAGAAGTATAAAAAACAAGGCAGTATGACCATTTTAATAAGCAAGACTCTGCCAGCCATTGATAAAGTCAATGCGATCCAGTGGGTGATGGTATCCTTCAATTGCATCATGGTCGTACCATAATTCATCCGTATTGTCTCCTCTTTATCTCTCGAGATCTGGACCCCCAGGTATTTCAGATCAGATTGGCACCATTCTAACGGATACTCTAAGGGGAATTCAGATACAGCGGGTGTTAGTGAGAAAAATTGGGACTTGCTCCAATTAATAGTTATACCCAACAGTCTACCAAAACTACACATTCGAGTAGCAATGCGTTGAGTCTGAGCTGGGGATCCGCGACGTATAACGTCACATCGTCCGTGTACAGAGATTTGACGTTGGAAGCATCGTAACGCACTTTCCTGGTGCAACTGTCGTAACTGGCATGCCAGTGCTCTATTGCTATTGCAAAAAGGAGGGGCGACAGTGGACACCCCTGCCGAGTGCCTCTAGTGATGGATAGGCTGGACGAGAGGTGGCCATTTACAAGCACCCTCGCAGTAGGTTTATTGTATAATAACTGCATCCATGTAAGGAAAACGGGTGGGAAACCCATCTTTCGCAATAAAGTGAAAAGGTAGCTCCATTCCACCAAGTCGAAAGCGTTGGAGGCATTCAAGAACACTGCAGCAAGTGGGAAGTCTGGTGCTACCGTTTGGATGAGGGAGAAAAGAGTACGGAGGTTATGACTGGTCGCTCTAGACGGGACAAAACCTGACTGATCTTTAAGTACAATTTGTGTCATGAGCAGAGACAATCGAGTGGCAAGGACTTTGGCCAAAATCTTTGCATCACAATTAATTAGGGACAAGGGACGATAGGAATCGCAGTCTTTAGGGTCTTTGCCAGGCTTCAACAGGGATGTGATCACTACTTCACGCATTGTTTGTGGTAAAATACTCTTGTCAAATGAATCTTCAAAGACTTAGCGTAATACCTGCGCCATTACATCTATGAAGCATTTGTAGAACTCAGCCGGTATACCATCTAAACCCGGCGCCTTCCCATTCTTCAGGGACATGATTGCCTCCCTGATTTCGTCCAGTTCTATTGGGGCGCTTAAAAATTTTCTATGAACATCACTCAGCCAACATAGGGCCACGTCCCCCAAGTAACCATCATATTCCATGGCGTCCGAGGCCCGCGTGGTGTACATCTGTTCATAGTGTGCGCCTAAAGTGTTCATGAGATGAGCATTGTCCCTACATGCCACTCCATTCTGATCATTAAGCTCAAGGATAGTGTTATCTCCTCGAGCCTTCCGTATGACCCCGGATAATGCTTTTCCTGACCTTTCCCCTTCTCCGTATTTACGGGCGACCCAATATTTGTTACGAAATTTCAACTCCCTTGCCACTTCCTCCTCATATTCTGACAACTGATTTCTAAACTCTTCTTGCACAATGGCTCCATTCCCCCTCTGCATTCTACGCTCTAACTCTTTCAAGTCTCCCTCCAGCCTGCGGATCGTGCGTTGGATGTCTCGCAGTACTCCACACCCTTTCGCTATGCACCATCCACGGACTGTGACCGTAAAGGCCTCCCATACCATAGCAACGCTGTCAACAGTGCCCTTATTTAGTGGAAAAAAGTCCAGTATATCTCCCTTCAGCTCTTCCCGAAATGCCATATCTAGTAAAGCAGTAGGTTGTAATCTCCATACAGGAGGTCTGGGACAGTCACACCCAGGCACCCGCAGTTCAACTAGTACTGGGCAATGATTGGAATATGCACAGGCCAAGTGCTTCGCAGCGGTGATACCTACAGCCAGACCCCTTGCTAGAAAACAGTAGTCCAGCCGTGCCCAAATGCCTGTGTATGAAGTGAAATGTGTGCCCTCCAGTTTCATGGGATGCATATGCCTCCAGCTGTCAATCAGTGACCCGTCTTCAACTATACCTTGCAGAGCCTCCCTTGCTTTGGTGTGATAGTGTGCCAGACCATCTTCCCTGTCCAATGCAGGCACCAAAGCCACTATAAATCTCCCCCCCCAAATCACCTGCGTAGAGCCAACATCAAGTACCTTGCCCCATATCATTGCAAAGAATTCTGGCGTATCTGTATTGGGGGCATAGCAATTTACGATAGTAATCGTTCCTTCTCCCAGCCTCCCCCATATTATGACATACCTCCCTGAGGTGTCCACCATTTGGCCAATCAGGATAAAGGGGACTGACCGTTTAATCAGTATTGCCACACCTATGGCGTATGAGGAGTAAGACGAGAATTATCTACCACCTGCCCACCTACTGGCAAAGGAAGGGCTAGACTGTGGAGGAATGTGTGTTTCCTGCAACAATATTATGTGTGACTTGTGTCTGTCAAGGTATGAGAGGACCTGTCTACCTTTGCGTGCATCATTAAGGCCTCTAACATTCCAGGAAAGTAACGTAAGAGATGTATCAGGTGAGTCGCCCATCAGTTATCTGAGAAATGCATCCTAAGCGGGTCAACAAATCGTGCATGAGGTCTGCCCCTCCCACCCCACCATGTCGTCCTGAAGTGTGATCTCGTGCATCCGTGCCGTCTAAATCATAACAATCATCCCCCTCCTCCACCCTCCTCCCGGAGGCGTGCCGCATATAACAAGGCGTAATCAATTTGTGCTGCTCGCAATTTTTTCTTGACCTCTATGAATTTGCGCCTTTCTTCCAGTACTATTGGAGTAAAGTCCGGAAAAATGGAGACAGAAACCCCATTGTACACCAATTCTTGTTTGGCGCACGCTGCACGTAGGGCCACATCACGGTCGCGATAATTTAGTAGGTGTGCAATGATAGGTCTCGAAGGACAGCCAGGTTTTGGTTTGGGCCCGAGCGACCGATGTGCTCGTTCTACGATTAGATGTGTGGAGAATGCCTCAGACCCAATGGACGTTAATAGTAGCTTCTCAATGTAGTCCTCCATGTGCCCAGTGTCTGTGGATTCCGGAATGCCCGTAACGCGTATATTGTTGTGCCGACTACGGGCTTCCAAATCTTCATTCTTTGCTACGATGACACGCAATAGCTTATCCATTCTTGCCAATTGTGTTGCATGACCTGCAGTGAGATCGTCAGTGTCCGATATCAGCCTCTCGGTCTCCTTAAGGCGTTCCTCATGTTGGTCCACCTTATGTACAATGGCATCCATTCTGGAGGACATGCAGTCCACCTTGTCGACAACTGTAGCAAACCCTTGCTTCATTTCCTGTAAAATCTGCCTCATGTCCAAGTCGGGGGATGTCGCGCATTGCCCGGCATTTCCGCAGTGGCCAGTTCCACATCAGCTGAGCCCGGCTTAAGCCCTTTTTTTTCGCAGCCTCAAAGTTGAGTTTAGGCTGTCGGTGTCTGGCTTCCCCATAGAGTCCCCTACTCAGGGCTTTCGTAGGTCAGCCACCGCCACACAGCGCAGGTTCCTCTTTGGCACCATCTGCAGCACAGAGCCACGGCGAGAGTAGAGGCAGTATCTGCAAAGTCGCTATCTGTTGACCTTGTGCCGGCCGTAGGTCACAGAACACCGCACCGCCCTGTCAGGCGTAGCCACAGCTTCAGTCTGAACCTCAGTGCGACATGCCTATCCACACCAGTCCTCAGCTTAGAGGCCGCACAACACCAATATACCTCTATTTTCAGGATCACCACGCTGGCGGCGGGGGTCCGGTAATGCGCCCAGCACAGTACAGGCATCCAGTTTCAGGTCTACAGGCCTTCACACATCAGTCGGCCTGTTCGTTGCCCAAGCAAGCCATTTAGTGGGCACCATCACAGTTCAGACATAGCACAGCGAGGAAGGTGGAAGGGGGGGAAGGTGGACTAGCAGCCCCCGCATACTGACCTTTCTATTAGCCAAATGCTAATGCCAATATCCGCTGTGCCGCTTCACCACCGCCACCGCTTGTCGTCCTCTGCACCTGCGGCCTGAACAGCAATCTCCGTCTTGGCCTACACAGCCCTCCTTTGTAGCCGCTAGTACTCCAATGCGCCCGTGTGCCTCCCAGCCATTTCCAGCCTCACCGTCGCAGCAGGGCGTCTCTCTCACCAGCCTCCGCATTCTTCGGGGGGGGTCGCGAGTTCCGAGCACCTCAGGCTGGTGCCTCGAGAATTCACCCACAGTAGCTCGCCGCAGGTTACCCAATATGTCTGCCACCCTGATTTGCAACCGCTCATAAGCCTCAGTGGCGGACGTTATTCCTGTAAAGTTGCTGGGCTTTCAACATTGCAGCTGCCTGCAGGATCCCACACTGCGAGCAGACAACCCGTTTCCGCTATCACTGCCGGGTTACAGCCAAACATGTCATCGGTTATCTCCAGCTTACCAGCCAAATCGACTGCCGCGGCCTAGGCACCTCGTGTTAGACCGCGGTCTTTCCCAGTAGCAGTCTCCGCCTTCCGCAGTCGCACCTCTCCGGCAGCAATCCCGGGCAATTCCGTCCCGCGCCAGTTCTCAGGGACGAAGCATCGGAGCAATTTGACACTTTCACCGAGGAAGGATGGCAGGTCAATGAATCCTCCGGTGTAGTTGAAGCGAAGTTGCAACCCAGTTTTTAAGGATAAATGTCGGATCAGTTCTCCAGGAAGCAGGAGCCTCACGCAAGCGCGGCCATTCTGCTTGCCCGCCCTCTAGCGCCCCCGGTTTTGCCACATTTTCATGTGAGAAGCCGTTTCTTTGAATGACAATTCAGTTTCTGGTGTTCTACTTATCTTGCCCCTGCTCATTCCCCATCCGAATCAGTGCCCTGCTGCAAACCATCCCTCCTCTTGTTTCTGTGGATCACCAAGTGAATGACGTCAAGGATTCAAGGATGAATAACTTTGTTAGGAAGTGTGTATTATGAATGAAGCTTTCATCATGTACCCAAATTATCATATTCAAGGACTTCCGCTGGAATTTCGGCTGAAGGCATGCTAATTCTATGAGCTATTGTTTAAGAAATGTTTAATTTTGTGCTCAACATCTCCGGAGTGCAGTTGCTGAGAGAAAAGGTGGAAGATTTCTCTTACCTTAAGAATTGGGTTAGTACTAAAAATATTACTTTGTTGTTTCTGATTTGCCAATGCGAACTTAACCATGATCATACATGCTGAATTTGCAGAATCTATTAATAGGCAGTGTGATTTATGTATAAAAACTCTTGGTCTTTGGAATCATGGGGGTCATTTTTATAGCTGCCTCTAGGGCTGCTAGGGAGAGTTCTAATTTGTTTCCCTGATACTATGTCCATTTGACTTAGATTTTCTCTTGGCAATGCTGTTAGTACTCTTCATGGGTTTGATTTGGGATTTTATCTAGACTTGAATAATTGGGTCTAAGTTTTGTGACTTTGTATTACTGTATATGGACCTTCATGGCAACTCATACATTTTTCTCTGTACCACATTTATTAGTAATTTTGCAATAAATACATTTTTACCTTACTGTTTTTATCTAGAATTCAATTATTAATGCTTCCTCGTTTATTTTGTTTTATTCTGCGGAAATGTATATTGTTTTATGGGAAGTGTAGTCTCTAACCGTTAGATCTATTAGAGATTCTGGAGCCAAATTAATTGAGTGCAAATTCAGGTGATCAAAACATTGGGGTTTGGGTAATTATTAGAGTTTGGCTCCCACACCAAAAGAAAATTTGTGAGAATTTCCAAGATAGAAAGCTACCTGCATGGGCTATAACATTTCACAGAGCCTGTGTTTCTGGTTGTTCACACAGGATCTCCAAATAAAACCCACAAACTTTCCAGCCCGCCTTTCCCCAAAACCTGCAAAGGCAAAAATTTTAATATTTTGGCAGAATTTACAAATTCAAAAATCTTATTACGCGGGTATATTTCCACCAATTTGCCCTCGTAAATGTGTTTATTTGCACCCCTAGCTTGAATTCCGTAACCAAAAACATTAGTAATACAATTAGTTTAAGATTATCTCCCTGAAGCTAGAATTTTATAATTCTTTTTAAACCATCTATTTTTCAGCCATTAAAAATTTGGAGACACCTTAAGTTTGTCCAAGTGGACGAAAACAAAAAAAAAGTAGAATAGCCTGGCAAAAAATGCTTACCTGCAATTTTCCATCGTTCTACATGAGGGGGGGGGGGGGGGGGAGCAAAGAGTTTTCTAAAAAAAAAACTAAACACGTTATTTTGTGAAATGGAAGGAAGTATTTACCGTCATAAACAACGAGTCTACACAAATTTCTGTGTTCAGGTTCCAGACATGTTTCCAAAATGTTTTCTAAAGTCCGATAGAAGAGCTTTGCTTGTTGGACGCGATCTTCGCTGCTAAACGCTGCACTGGATAGGTTTGACATCTCACGCAAGGATGCCAATGGCGTTGCATATTCCACAATACAATAATGTGGCTTCCGAAATAAAAGAGAAAATGTAAAATGTTAATAAAACTTAAGTATGTGTGCAATTGCAACAGGGTTATTTTTGTTACAGTTATTTCAAAACAATATAACTTCTAGACGTGCAGAAATACAAAGGTGCAACAGTAGACAGTTGTTATTACTGAACAGTCCAAAACATGCTCACATAATACAGGAATATTACATAATAGATTTTAGTCAAAGTTAACGCATCAATTATTTTTGAGCTGTTGAACCAAACATCCATGAATCTAGGGAAAGACACGAAACTGTACTTGAAGTCTAACAACCTAGAGCAATGATTCTGAAGACAGAAAGAAAGACATCATGCATTAAGAAAAGGCATTCATTTATATATGTGGTATTTGTATAGCGCAAACCCAGTCAAATGCAGAGAAAGAATCTGAGTGACTCTGGACAGAGTGTGCTGGGGTTTGGTGTGGGCTATTTACTGTGTTATGATGTATTATTCTTGGAAGAGTTGTCTCTTCGGCTCTTTTTGAGAGCCACTGGAGATGATGAGCTTTTGAGCCAGGGAAGTGAGTATGCCAGTTGTGAAGGCTTTGTAGACGATACAGCTGGCAATTTATAATAATGGAACATGTGTTTTTCGTGTTCTAGTTAATTAATCCATCATGATGGCCATTTACAAAGGTATGGGAGGATATGCTTTGCAAAGTGTAAACTTTGATTATAAGATTATGCTTGTGCATAAATAGCATTTTTTGATGATTGCGGCACATTTCATTGCGGTCCATATTAATATACAAACTGCATAAACAATATATGCATCTCCTTGTAATTTACATACAAAAAAGTGACCCCTTTTGCATACCCGGTAGACTTAGGAAAATTCCCCAAACTGTTTCCATTTCACTTTTCATTTATTTAGTTTTTCTTCTACATGACACCACGTCCTACACATATCACATCTATATGTAAATTGTATTTTATTTTAATTGCATTTATATAGCGATTACTACCCCTGACGAGGCGTCAAAGTGCTTTTTCAGCAAGTCGCATGCTACTCCAGGAACCCATAAAGAATTAGTGGTGAATTAGCATAGTGAAAATATGAAAGTAATTTGAGTGGTGAATATGCTAGTCAGTTAATTGGATTGAGAAAGATAGAGGAGGGCTAGAGAAGGGAAAAAGGTTTGCATCTATATAGCGCTTGATACCCTTAATGAGGTGTTGAAGTGCTCTTTGGCGAGTAGTACGCTACTTTGGAACCCAGAAAGGATTAGTGCCGGATTAGTATAGTGAAAATATGAAAGAGATTTGAATGGTGGATATGTTAGTCAGTTATTTGGATGGAGAAGGATAGTGAAGGGATAGAGAAGGGAAAAAGGTTTGCATTTATATAGTGCTTGCTACCCCTGATGGGGTGTTGAAGCGCTTTTTCGGTGAGTAGCGCATTACTTCGGAACCCATAAAGGATTAGAAGTGAATTAGTATAGTGAAAATATGAAAGTAATTTCAGTGGTGGATATGTTAGTCAGATTATTTGGATTGAGAAGGATAGTGGAGGGAAGGAGAAGGGGAAACATGGTTTGCATTTATATAGCACTTGCTACCCCTGATGGGGGGTTGCAGTGTTTTTTTCGGCGAGTAGCACGCTACTCTGGAACCCATACAGTGTTAGTGGTGAATTAGTATAGTGAAATATGAAAGTAATTTGAGTGGTGGGTTTGTTAGTCAGTTATTTGGATTGAGAAGGATAGCGAAGGGGTAGATGAGGTAAAAAGGTTTGCATTTATATAGCGCCTGCTACCCCTGATGAGCTGTTGGAATGCTTTTTCGGTGAGTAGCACACTTCTCTGAAAGGCATAAAGGATAAGTGGTGAATTATAGGGTAGTGCATTGGATATGCTGAATTAGAAAAAAAGTAATAAATAAGTAAAAGTAATAAATATATAGATCCAAAATAAATAAAGATATAGATCCATAAGTACATGGACGGCATATAGATGCATAAAGGAAGGATGTTGTTCTGTGATATTTTTGCAAATAGGTTCTGCAAATCATGGTCTAAAGATGAAAGCCCAACATGGCAGCTGGACTCAAAATAAGATAACCCAAAGTATTCAGTCAGCTTTAGTGGCGGTTCCTCTGCTAAGTCGGAGGAGTGTTGCCCCACTGCCCTCAGAGCAGTTAAAAAAGGAAAAATAAAATGATAATAACACAAAGTTATTATTATTATATTTTTCCGTACTAGCTCATTTCTCGGGGCGGACTGTGGTGTGGCTGGGCTGTGCAGAGCAGGGCGAGGAGGGGTAAGAACTTTCTGAATGTGCATGACGGTTTGGCCGGCCAAACCATAATGCGCACTTTGCATGTTCTCCACTGTGCTACAATGCACAGCCTAGTTGGAGAACATGCAGAGGCTCATAGTCCCTGTCTGAGTGCCAAACCACTGAGCTCAGACCAATCACAACGCTGCTGTCATGGTGACAACAGCGTCGTGACTGGCTCAGGGGAGCCTGAGTGCTACCTGCTTCGGACCGGGAATCAGAAGAGACAAGGAGAGGTGGTGTTGTGGCGACAGTACCCAGGTAAGTGATTTTTTTTTCACTTGTTCTCCCAACCCGCTCCCCACCACACCTTTCCTGTTCGGTTGCAGCTGATCAGCTTTAACAAATCAGATGCCCAACATCGTACTCAAGTGCCTAGTGAGCACAGTCTGGAGCATGACCCATTAAACGAAGGACGTGACCTTGTGCAGTGCCCAGCAACTAGCCAACAGTGCCCACTATTAACAGTCTGAAGATGTTCTCCTTCCCCAATGTATTCTTGGTATGGATTGTGGCTGTTTCCACTGTAGAATAATGAATAGCCACACCCTCTACTAAATATCGAGGCTCTAATTCCCACTGGCCATCTTGTGCGTCCATTGGCCCCTAAAAGACATGTTGTTTTGTTGGATGTGAGGGTAATCTGGATCTGAGCCGAGGACAACAGACCCATGATTATGGTTACACTAATGCCCAGATTACTAGTTGCACGGTATAGGTAGCGTGCAAACTCTTCTTCCATAATTAGCACTACAGTAAGTTAACACCCCACAAATACCTTGCAATATGTGTTGACCTGGGTTCACTAGATCACACATAGTTATCCTTTTTCCATGGGGTTTAACACACACATTTCATACCTTTTCTCAGTGGTGGTGGGAGGGTAAATGTGTGCGAAGGTTGGTGTTTGCTGGGGGACAGGGATCGGTTTGAGGAGTGTGGTAAAAGGTAAGGGGAGAATGTTGGCTGCAGAGGGAGAACTATACGCTCCCTTGTGCCTAGTCTGAGGGTTCGGCGGGAGCCCATAGTACAGGGTTGGGCTTCAATCCAGATATTTCCCTATGCGATTCTACTGGCCAGATTTTTGGTCTGGTAGAGCAGGGTGCGGGACAAACAACCCACACATGATTGGGTAGCCCAGAATTGCACACAGGAATTCTGCTCCGCTCTACTCATATTCATAATGGGGCCCTATATGTGAAAGACCAGACACAAAAATGCATATTATTTTTCAAGTGTCAGTCAGTCCTGGTTTTAAATGTGCGAACGTCACATTCCAAATTGTAATTCTGTAATATTGGTAAATTACATTTTCCATCCCTCCAATCTCAGTTCTTCCCCCCGATGCTTGCCGCCATAGCTCATTCCTCATCTCTAGGGCAATACTGCCAATGGCAAGGCCCACACACCTCACAACATGGCAGACAAAGTACAAGACGTCTGCAGTCTTTCTGTTCACAGACTTTACAATTTACCTCAGTTTTCCGGGGCATTTCTCAAACAACTCTTGATTAATTTAAACGAAAAAAAATAGCATTGAAGACAACAGAGAAATATGTAATGTTGATCGAGCAGGCGTTTTATTTTTGGTAGTAAAAGGAAAAATTCACTAAGGGACTTAAAATGACAAGCATTTAAAATGCAATAGGTCCCGCATTATTTAAGTTTGAGCTATTGGCATTGCTAAATATTGCAACACCAATTTCAACTTAAGTCTATAAATTGTAGGCCAAAAAAATGTGTATTTATTTTTGTAGCAATGGTGGCATGCTGCGCTTTATTTTAATATGTTTAAAAGTAAAGTGTGTCATAATGCGATTGCTACAATAGTTAATTGTGGATGCGTTAACAATTGATGTGTGTACTGATGGGTGTTGGTGTATGTGCCTGTAGAAATTGTGCACTGATGGCTGGTGGCGTGTGTGCTTGGTGAAAGTATGCACTGCCGACTGGTGGTGTGTGTGTGCCTGGTGGAAGCGTGCACTGACGGCTGGTGGTGTGTGTGCCTGGTGAAAGTGTGCACAGATGCCTGGTAGTATGTTCCTGGTGAAAGCGTGCACTGACGGCGGTGGTGTGTGTGTGCCTGGTGAAAGCATGCACTGACGGCTGGTGGTGTGTGTGTGCCTTGTGAAAACCTGCACTGATGTCTGGTGGTGTGTGTGCCTGGTGAAAGCGTGCACTGACGTCTGGTGGTGTGGGCCTGATGGAAAAGTGCACTAACGGCTGGTGGTGTTTGTGCCCGGTGAAAGCATGCACTGACGGCTGGTGGTGTTTGTGCCCGGTGAAAGCGTGCACTGAGGACTGATAGTGTCTGTGCCTAGTGAAAGTGTGCACTGTCGGTGTGGTTGTGTGTGTGTGTGGTTGTGTGTGTGGTTGTATGTGTGTGGTTGTGTGTGTGGTTGTGTGTGTGTGGTTGTGTGTGTTTCTGGTTTGGTGTGGTGTGGTTGGGTGTGGTTGTGTGTATGTGTGGTTGTGTGTGTGGTTGTGTTTGAGTGTGGGGTGGTGTGTGTGTGGTTGTGTGTGTGGTTGTGTGTGTGTATGTGGTTGTGTGTGTGTGGTTGTGTGTGTGTGGTTGTGGTTGTGTGTGTTCTGTATGTGGTTGTGTGTGTGGTTGGATGTGAATCATGGGCAGTGTCTAACTAAGCTCAGCATACATATTAAATACTTCTATTAACAGGCTGCACGCAAAAACAACAAGAGTTTGAGCTATTGGCATTGTAAATGGCAATGGCTTTTATTTATGTGTTCTTTTTAAAGCAGATAAATAAAAGGCACTGTAATTTATATTGCAAATAGCTTAAAATCTTGCCAATGCAAGACTTATTGCATTGCAAAAGCTATGAGAGAAAATAGTGCACGCAGGCTGTAATTAAGACATACTGAGCAACAACACACGTACAAAGGGGTGTCGCCGCCGGAGGTTCCAAAATGATACACATCTGTGCGAATATGCTGCACACGCAGAAGCGAACATTAAAGGGCCCTTTACGATGTTGGGCGGATTGCCCCCGCCAGGCTGGTGGGGGCAATCCGCCCAACATCCACACTCATTTTCTCCCCGCCATATTAGTATGGCAGGGGGGACCTAGGCGGACGGAAAGACCGTCCGCCGCTTTTTCGCCCCTGTCGCCTTGCGGCCAGGGCGGAAAAGGTTTAATATGGGGGCGGTGTCTAATAGACACGCCAGCCATATTATGATGGGCATTTTGGAATGCCTTTCCGCGGCGGCGATGCCGCCACGGAAAGTCATGCGGTCTTCACTCTGGGGGCCCCCTGCAGGCCCCCAGAGTAAAGGTGATGTGAGGGGTGCACACTGCATTTGCATATACAAGGCGGCAGGCACCGGGCGGTGCCTGCTGCTTTGTATATGCAAATGCTGCCTTACATTGTTAGCATTGTGGCGGGCGGTGCTGAGTGCTCCGCCCGCACAATGCTAACAATGCAGGATGTGCCCGCCACTGTGGTGGGCACATCCTAATACCAGTCACGGGACCCCTGCACTTATGGCGGGTGGTCCCCAGTTACGTTAGGATGGCGGGTGGACTAAGTCTGCCCGCCATCCTAATGGGCCCCTAAGTCTTAGAGATGTATAGCACACATTCACTTAGTCAATCACAAAGTCACAATGTGCATGAGGATCCAGGCATTGAACCACAGAGACACACTGTACAATCAGGCTTACTGTATTCATAGAGGCATGCACTCGTTGAATCTCGTAGGTAAAACCAGAGTACCACACCCATACACTGTGTACATGGGTACAGCTTCACAGATGCACTGTGCACAGAGCTAAGTCTGAGACGTATTCTGCACACACACAATGTATACAATAAACGTACTGTACACATAGATGCATGCATTCACCCCCAAAGACACTTGGTACCCAGGTATGTCCTGAACCTCATAGATACAGTGTTCATTCAGACAGCAGGCACACAAACACAAGGATTCAAGCACACAGATTCAATGCAATCCTATAGACTCACTGTGCATGCAGATACATAATACGCAGAGGCAAACTCAATTCAACAGATTAAAGACAGGTAATGCACAGACATACTCTGTACTCAGGAACACTCCCCACACAGATACTAACATTGTTTAGCACAGGTGCACTGTACCAAGATACCATCTTTGAACAAAGAGATGACCAATGAACACGGATATTTGTAGATGTGGAAGTGAACATTCAAAGCATGCGACCGACAAATCTACAGAACAGACAGAAATACAAATTCAGATTCACAGATGCACTCTGTATACACAGACTCCTTAACCTGTATGGATATTCTGCACACACTTAACCTTTGGGTGCTGGGATGGTGACTTCCTGAGTGGAGCTGCAGCCAGTGAACCAGGCACAACCTATGACTAGAGTGATACACAACGTATATTAAATACTGTAACCTATGGATGAGTAGTGGCACCTGGATCAATGCACAGGGTGCGCACTGTGCGCTATTTGATGTCAGTCATGATTAGGAACACATAGCAGCAGGTGGCAGGAAAAGCGAGGAAGGAGAATGCAAGATCCCTGGTTCTCTTGATGCGCCCCAAAGATCAGGAACTCCCTACCCAGGAATGCACCACGACTCTTACTACGGCTAAACTGAAATCTTCCTCTTCAAGCAACATCTTTACCATGTGCTCCGCTCCAGAGGATGCTCCTCAGCCAATTATGCATCTTGTCCTGCCTGCAACTCTCTCTAATCCCCTTTCTGTGTCCTACCTTCTACTCCCACCTTCGTGTAGTGCTCTGTTGCTTTGCAGCTATGTCTGTGCTATGTTATTCTCTGTGTGTGTGTGTACGCATATGTCTACACATACATATGTCTCTCTCTATCCCTTTTGTTTGCCTGCCTACCTTCAGGAGTCGTGTGGATCTGACTGAGTTTTTAAGAGCGCATGGCTCAATGCTACAGAACTCTCTCTCTCTCTCGGCTAAGAGGCAGAAAGACATTGGCTGCTTTTGCAAAACATTAAACCTGACTATTCATAGAAAGTGCCCCTTGACTCTCCTTGTAGGGCACTTCGCTAAGTGTCTGGCATTTTTTTCACACCTGAAAAGCCCGTTCTGATGAGGACAGTGATTCGTTCTTTGACCTTTATGGTGCATACGGCGAGGTGTCTACAAACCAAAAATAACATAACCTGGCATAACATATGGATAATCTCTTGTGAGATTTGTTACAAAAGAAATGGCTTCCAGAAAATAAAAGTGTTTTAGGTACGTACAAAGACCCACAAATGAGTAAACTATTGTGAGCTCCTATCAAAACAAGTAAATGTTATGGAATGTTCCACATTCTATAAAAAAGGCTGGGTGATGGGATGATGTCTTGGCGGTTCAGTATACAAGTTGTCGAATGTTGCACTGGCGATAGACATGGGTGTGGGCTGGATGATGCAAAGGAGGTGCTATATCGAGACTGTAGAATGTTCCAGTTTCTATAGACCTGGCCACATGTTTGAGTGATGCCAAGGAGGTTCTATATAGAGTCTGAGGAATGTTTCAATAGATTTCTGTGCTGGTTTATATGTGGTCCTAAGTGAAGAGCTAGCCGAGTACACACCTAGCCGAGGTGTGAGCATAAACTGAAAATCCACACGTTTCTGCAGTAATCCTCTTTCGCAAGAGGGTGTTGGCGGCCAGAGATGCCGACTCGGATGCTGGGGATCCAGGGTCGAATCTCGGCGTCAGCGCAACATGCTTGGCAAATCACTTAATCTCTCAGTTGCCAATGGACAGCGCCTGGATACCCTAACGGCTGATAAGCCGCGCTCTATACATTTATTATTAAAACATTATATATATTATATTCATTATAATAATTAATAAATCAAACGTTGGGTGAGGGTGTGATGCCTCCGCACAGGAGGAGTGTGGCAGCCATGTGTAGCCTTAGTTTTTTCTAGACGATTTGGTAATTTCTGACCCACTTTGTGCAAATAGCAAGCCATGGAGGAAGCAGTGAAACAAGAGTGCACACGTTTTCAGTGAAAAGATCACATTTCCTGCCACACTGTTAGTCATGTTGGTGCTTAGCAGCTGCGAACCACCCCATTGCTAACCCCAAAAACTGCAGTGCCAGGGTGTGCCAAACTTCCTGCCGCCTTCAAACACATACCCGATAAGGACCGTGGGCACACACACACCAGCACAGACCCTCTGCTTCTGAAGAGGAGGGCCTCAAAGGTCCCACGGCATGATAAGTGTATAACACTTCAGGTTGGCTCACATCACTGATAATTCATTTAAACAAGAAGGTGTTCAAGTCCTGTCGAGGAAACTCGTCTAACATCGTACACATAGTGTATCCTGTGGTGTTTGTGATGAATAGGCGGCATTTCGAAGGTTGTTGAGCACACAACCTATTTTTTTTACGTCTCACGGGCTGAGAGCCGCGGGTAAAAGTATAACATAAGGCGTGCCCGCTGGTATCATAAACAAACAAGGCGATATGAGACCATGGTGGGCAGGGAGGGGCCAGAGAACAATAGGAGAGTGTGGTGGGTGGAGAATTGAGTGGGCACAGTGGAACGCAGGAGTCACAAGAGAGAACAGAGGCTAGACTTGTGCACACGTGGTGTGCATCTGGTGATGTGTACCGTGGCTGCACACGCAGCGCTTCAAGCAGCTGGGACTCTTCCAGCCCGCGGAAGGTGAGCGGCAGTGTTCTACGCTTTCTCAGCTCAACAAGTGGCGCCCACGTCACGCCTGTGTGGGCACAATCATAGCTCCTCCCACAGCCTATTGGTGTCTTTTACAATAAGACGCATGCAAAGGCCAATGGGGGAGCTGAAAAGGAAACGCACATGCACGAGCGTGTGCGATTCCTAGGTGACTGCTGAAACCCCTTTTTCGATTACTAAATGCCTCGTTCTGCGCGAAGTACTGCCGCGCAGTGCAACGCTAGGTGGAGACCTAAAAAAGGATGTTTTTGAACCCTGCCTAAAACAGTTCCACTACTTTGACCAATCTGTGTGGAATGGCGCATGGCCATCTGTTTTTTTTATAAACGGTAATGCAAATTCGCCAAACAAAGGTAAAGTTGTCAGCAAAACAAAAGCCTGTTTTTCCTTGGAATAACCAGATATGAAGAAGGGTGCAGGGATAGATATTGTTTATTATGACTCAATAAGTCGATAAAGGAACTCATCCTGGCTGAAGATGGCTGATAGCCAGAAACCGGTCCTAGGATGCTTGATTCCGGTCCAGGAAAGACATTATTATTATTATTATTATTATTATGTTTCTTATATAGCGCCAGAATCGACCCCCGAAGGGGTATCTCCGCGCTTGCCTTGGGAACCCGTCCTGGCTTTTCCCTGTGAGATAGCCCCTACAGGGCATCCCCAAGGTGAAAGCCAGGCATCCCGCCACGGGGGGCCGTAGTGGAGATTAAGCAAGCTTAATGCCCAGAGTTGCAGAGTGTGAACCCAAGATTAGGTCAGGCCCCGAAGCGAGAATTATCGAGTCCATGGACATTTGAGCTCAAGACCCTGCCGCGTCGGGAATTGAACCCTGGTCCCGGGTCTGACCTCTGCTTCAGGGTCTGCCTGCTCTAACCAGTGAGCCACACTTCTCCAGTCAGTTCGGGCTGGACTGTTCCCATGAGGCACAGGGTCAAGGCTGATTTGCATATGGCCATGTCTGAACTGGGGTGGTGTGGAGTGCAAAAAACGATGGATTTAGGCCCAGATCTCTGTACTGGGGTGAATGTATGACATTGTTCTGCATTCTGTCCATCAACTGGTATTTTTGTAGAGTGTATGGTGGCATAGAGTGCAGTGGTGCTGAGAAGAGTGGCACAGAGTACAGTGGCATAGAGTGGTGCAGAGAAGAGTGGCATAGAGTGGTGCAGTGTAGAGTATAGTCCCGTAGAGTGCAGTGACACAGAGTTGAGTGCTGGAGAAGGCAGTGGCATAGAGTGGGGTGATGAAGAGTAGAGTGGCGTAGGGTGCACTGGCATAGAATGCAGTAGTGGAGAGTAAAGTGGAGTAGAGTTCAGTGGCGTAAAGTGCAGTGTTGAGTGACGTAGAGTGCATTGCTATAGAGTGCAGTGGCATATAACAGAGTGGTGCTGAATGAAGTGGTGTTGAGTGCAGTAGCGTAGGGTGCAGTGGCATAGAGTGCAATGGTGTAAAGTGCAGTGTAGAATAGAGGGCAGTGGCATAAAGTGCAGTGTAGAGTAGAATGCAGTGGCGTAGAGTAAGCCATACTGGTAGAGTGGTGCAGACTATAGTGGCATGGAGTGGAGTGGCATAGAGTACAGTGACATAGAATTCAGCTGTGTAGAATGTAACATTGTAGAATGCGGTGGTGTAGATTAGAGTGATGCATAGTTGAGTGCAGTGCGGTACAAAAGGGGGTGGTGATGGACAGAGCATCTGAACCAAGCAAACACTCACACCCAGTCAACAGATCTGAGTTTAATCCACCTAAATTGGCAGGGTATGCTCAGATGTGAGTCCCTTGCTCACTTTGCCACTGGATTCAAGCAAGCCTGGCTGAAGCCGGTACTAGGAAGCTTGATTCCGGTCCAGGGAAGGCATGGCTTGGAATTTCTGGCTGGGCTGTTCTCATGAGGCACAGGGTCAGACTGATTTGCATATGGCCATGTCTGAACTGGGGTGGCAGAGTGGGCTAAAGAATGGTGATGGATTAAACCCAGATCTGTTGACTGGGTGTGAGTGTTTGATTGGTTCAGATGCTCCGTCCATCACCACCCCCTTTTGTACTGTAGTTGAGTGCAGTGGCATGCAGTGGAGTGGCGTAGAGTAGAGTAGCATAGAGTACAGTGATATAGAGTACAGTTGCGTAGAGTGCCGTAGAATAGAGAGGCAGACTGCAGTGTCATAAGGTGATGCAGAGTGCAGTGGCATTGAGTGCAAAGATGCAGAGTAGAGTGGCGTAGAGTGCACTGGTATAGAGTGCAGTATGCAGAGTATAGTGACGTAGAGTTCAGTGGCAGAGAGTGTAGTGTAGAGAGCAGTGGCGGAGAGTACAGTGGTGAAGAGTAGTGTGCAGTGGCGTAGAGTGCAGTTCCGTAGAGTGCATTGGCACAGAGTGCAGTGGTTTGAAGTAGAGTGGCATAGAGTGGAGTGTAGTGGCATGGAGTGTAATGGTGTAGATTGTTTCAGAGTAGAGGGAAGGGGCATAGAGTTGAGTGGTACAGGATAGAGTGCAGTGGTGTCGAGTGTAATGGCGTAGACTAACGTGGTGTAGAGTGCAGTGGCACAGAGTGCAGTTGTGCAGAGTAGATTAGAGTAGCCTACAGTGGACAGGCACAGACAGCAGGGGCGTACAGTTGAGTGGTACAGAGTAGAGTGCATTGGTGTAGAGTGAAGTATTGCAGAGTGGCGTACAGTGGAGTTGTGCATGGTTGAGTGGAGTGGCTTAAACTGGAGTGGTGTAGAGTGCAGTGGCGAAGACTGCAGTGGTGTACAATATAGTGGCGTAGAGTGCACTGGCATAGACTAGAGTGAGTAAACTAAGAAGCATAGAGTGATGTGGCACAGAGTGCAGTGGCGTAGAGTGGAGTGGAGCGCAGGGGCACAGAGCGCAGACGCTTGGAGTATTGTAAAGTGGAGTTGTACATAGAAGAGTGGAGTATGCATGGTGTGGCAGCACACTGCCAATAACAGACAACATATTTTCAATTGAAATGACCATTACATTTTCACAGACATATAGTTTTACTAATAAAACTATACAGCGCACAAATGCTAATGCGTGGAAATGGCATCACCTAGTGTATGGATTTGTTTTGATCACATTAAAGTATTTGTCTTCTACACTCTTCAGAATTAACAAAACATGCTTCATTTGTGGGTTTCCTAATTCTGATACATTCAGAAATACTTGCACAGTTCATGTGCAAGTATTTGTTGGCATGCTTGTTGGCATGCTCTCCTGTGCTTTATCTATTTATGGACCCCTCTTCACCTACCCCTTACCCCCTACCACTACAATTTGTTCTCCTTGCTTTTGTTTATTGTGTGCCCTGATCGTTACTTCCATTTTATTATTTAAATGTATATAATACTATGAATTCTCACTAATCTGCCTTCTCCTAACTCAATGGTGAGAGTTGCTTGAGCCTGATTGTAGCTTTTGCCCAGAACTATTGTATCCTGTATATTTTGCCTGCTCCTGTAAAGCGCTCTGATACCTCTGGGTGAAGCCAGCGCTTTATAAAACCTTACAAATAAACAAACAAATAAATAAATAAATAAAATGTTGTGTGGTAGAAAAAAAACTTTCTTACCTCCAGTATCCTGCAAGATTGTCACATACATCCTCTAATTTTGAAGTAAGAGATAGAAAAGTAAACACCAAGCTCTCATGAAAGACAGAGCCTGACATTTGACCTCTGTCTTTGAATGCACAGCAAATGTGACAAGATAAGATAAACTTGACATGCCTGTTTACAGAAAGGAGAACTTGTGGAAGAATACAAGGAGAGTTAGTGTGAAAAGGCTTTTCTCCTTGAGAGGGTCAAACTCACGCTGGCCACCCTAAAACAAATAAAGCCAGCAAATATAAAGCCAGGAAATGTGAGTTACAAACCAATGGTAAGCAACAGGTGGAATGCATTCCCAGGGAGGCTTTCTGAATGTTCCAAAAATGTCCTTAGCAAACCTGACAGCTGCGCTGACTGGTCGACTTTGACCTAAAAATATCTTCCTCTGGCATAAAAAAGAAAACATTTTTGAACTGCTATCCGTAGGAACCGAGTGGTTTGTAAATGTCACCAAAAATCCATGGGTCCATAATACACGTTTAAATGTTTCAAATGTTGTGGTTTTGTCATAGTTGCCAGCTTTCACAGGTACCCGGTGACAAAGATCAGTCAATTCCATTTTTTTCTTTACGAATTCTTGGACTTCTTTTCTTAAGAGTTTTATGACTTGTAGTCCTCGGTTCATACTGGGTTAAATATGAAAGTCCCAGAAGTCAAAGAAAAAAACCTGGACTCCCCTAGTCACGCATGAACCAAATGTGTGCAGCATGACAATATCAGATTTTTGCCAGCCAAGAATCAGATAGAGGAGTTGAGTATTTTGCAGTATTATTTTGGAGGTTGTAGTAAAACTATGAAAAAATAAATCGCTAGTTGACTCTAATATTTTCACTATAAAAAGGCGGTTTTGGGCTTGGAGACTAGTTGCCTGGCAACAAAGAAATAGGAATGATGAACATTTTCAGGCTTACCATTGGATGAAATCCTTAACCCACATAATTGATGTAATTCCTAAGATTTACATATTCTAACTCCGGTTTGGTACATAATTTCCACATATTTCGTGTTTTCAAGCTACAGCTGTGCAATGACAAATGTCACAAATGTAAAATGTATATAACTTGTTTGTATTACTAACACAATTTAATAGACTATTTAATAGCATAACATTTACCCTTTTTTCTTCATCGAAAATTTGGTACATGCTGTTTTTATAGACTCTTTGCTTGACTCCAGCTCTGTCTTTGTAAATTGGTGGCAGGCTTTTGAAGAACTCGATGTTGCTGTCCGCGTTAGATAAACTGTCGTACATTTCACAGCTTACTGGAATTAAAATGTGCAATTTACATGTTTCTTTGTGTTTGAGAAGGTTCTCATTTTCTTCGGATTTGAGAAGGTTCTCATTTTCTTTCATGAAAAGACTTAAGGACTCTTTAAACTCTGCAAATAAACAGAAGGAACAAGTCACACGTTTGTTTAGTGATTTAAAGTCAATAACACCATTAAGTAATGTTTTCTGGTTCTTTATACAAAAGTATTTTCAAACTGAAATGATTTAAAATCCTTGATAAAACAATTTTTATGTGGACCTGTGACCTTGACTAGTAGAGGACAGATGGTGAAAACACGCGAGAGAAAAGGTTAAACCTCTTTATACAAATCTAATAAAACAAGCAACAAGACTTCTTGAACACGCGCATGGTGGAAATTCAGACCACAGACATGGACAGTTCTCACTGACCCATCCTCCCTTGTTCGAGTATTCCTCATTGTCAAGCAAACTGCGAACAACCAACCAGATTCTTGATGAACTCAATGGAAACACTAAGACAAAAAATATCCCCTCATCTCCCACAAAAATCTGATTTTGCACACATCTTCCATGATCCAATTAACAAATCCTTCAGCGAAGGACAATTTCAAAATGGGCATTCATGCCACCTTCTCTAACCCAGGTTTCATCCAATTGCAGACCCACTACTAACCACTTCATCATGGCAAGATCCTTAAAAATATTTTTCTTTCTAATACAATGCTATCTGGAGAGCTATTTAGGCCTCTCACTTATCAATTTCTGCTCGCCTCTAGAACTGCGAATGTGGATCAGGGAGACCTCCACATCCACCATGTCCAGTTCACATTTGCCAACTGACCGCTTGCGAGCCCTTGGTCGTCCGTGGTTGATGGGCAATATCCGTGATGGGTGATTATGTTTATACATGGTATCCCAGACATTTAGATACTAATGACTCTACATATGGGTGCTCTCCAGCGTAGGTATCTTTGGTGAGCAGTCAAGGCAAACCACAGGAAATTATGTAGGATAATAACTTAGACACAGTGTGCCACAGTAAGCATACACAATTAAGTGAATGTCCAGTCAGAGCTATTACGGATATGTTTTTATCTGCATGTAGGTCAGACTGTTTTACATATGGCCATGTCTGAACTGGGGTGGCAGAGTGGGCTAAAGAACGGTGATGGATTAAACCCAGATCTGTTGACTGGGTGTGAGTGTTTGATTGGTTCAGATGCTCCGTCCATCACCACCCCCTTTAGTACCGCTTTGTTCGCCATAAGTTGGCAGGGTATGCTCAGACGTGAGTCCCTTGCTCACTTTGCCACTGGATTCAAGCAAACCAAGCTGAAGACGGCTGAAATGCCAGAAACCGGTCCTCGGAAGCTTGTTTCCTGTCCAGGGAAGGCATGGCTTGGCAGTTCGGCTGGACTGTTCCCATGAGGCACAGGGTCAGACTGATTTGCATATGGTCATGTCTGACCTGGGGTGGCAGAGTGGGCTAAAGAACGGTGATGGATTAAACCCAGATTTGTTGGCTGGGTGTAAGTGTTTGATTGGTTCAGATGCTCCGTCCATCAACACCCCCTTTTGTACCGCTTTGTAGGGAAGGCACATCACAATTCTCAACATAACATAGTAAAGCAGAAAGTCTTAACAATTGAGGCTGAGATGCGACACTAAGCTTGGTGGAGTGTTTCTCACATGTGGCTAGCAAACATTAAGTTGGCGACCAAGAAAATCGAGAGCTAGGACGAGTCCTGGTGCAATTTCTCAACGCTGGCGATCGCAGCAGGTCGCTGCTGTTCGTGTTGAGAAAGCTGCCGCTCGAGTAGAAAATCTACTTGAATAACAGAAAGAAGCAGTGCCCTCTGGTGCACCGTGGTGCCTTTCCCACGGATTTTACAGCGTGGAACAAGCTCCCGGTGCTAAAAATTAGCATGAGTAGCACGATCTGCCGAAATTCCGCCTTGAGGAACTCTGCAGAGATTTTATGGAACTCCGCAGAATTTCACTGAGTGAAACTCTGCGAGTTACACACACTCCTAGCCATGAACTTGTCTGCCATTTTGTGATGGATGTAGGCACTCGCTAACAGCTGATAGTGTGGGTGTCACTATGGCACATACCGGGAACAGTGCTGGTTGATAATAATATAGCTTCAGGGTTTCATTGCTTTCAACACAACTGAGCGTAGATGGTATCACAAAAGGGAAGAAATTACACTAATTCATAATGCTTCATTTCAGATTCTGAGAATCTTATAAATATTACATAACAAGCAAGTACAACATCTACTTAAACTACTTAATCTATATTAGACCTGCCAGCCTATGGGGTGGTCTTCCACCAAAGCTCTGTCCAACTGGAGATTTCTGACTTTCAACAAAGTGACAAAGTCTGAAAGCAGAAATGCTCACTGTAACTTTGTCCAGTGACTCCCCAACGACAATGCCTCCTCCTTGGCCACTGCTGGCTACCTTGCCCCACTTACCTTTACCATTTAGGGGACTTTTGCTTGAAATTTCTCCCAAGTCTGAAGGTGAGTCAAGACAAGGCACTACAAAAATGGGAGTCTAGAGGGAAAGACAAACAGAACTAGGACGCCCTCCACTCTGAAAACTAATCAACAACACCAGTCCTAGTTCTTATGGCAATATTCTTTTACTGGACTGTAAACATCCATGGTCGAAATTCGTTATCCAAGGGATCTCTTTAGTCTCAAGATAATCCTAAGATGTTTCAATCTACTGCCTCTTTAAAACAACAACCTCTCTGATCTATACAAACAGGACAGCACAAACAAAAATGTGTGAAAAGCGAGATGGCACCTCACGGGCGCACCACCAATGGGGCCCCTGGTTGGTACTCACCAGGATGGCCCTGTTCTCATCATCGGTGCCATCAAGCTAAAACAAAAGCGTGTCTCGAACCCAAAAATAAAAAGACAGTGGATGGTGCAGTGGACACAACTTATATGTGACACAACTGACAGCATGTAACATTTAACATATAAGGCACTGCGCAACTGGGACAATAAACTTTACTTTCGTTCCTTTCTTTGTTGCAAAACAGTGAACACACATATACTAAAAAAGGAGAGAGTAAATACTACCTATCGATTCACTCTCTACTTACAGCCGACATGTTTCATTGCCTTGGTTTCTATCAGGCAATTTCTTCAGGGCAATTCACTTTAAATGCCACTGCAAGAGACACTTAATCTTGGGTGCTGTAATATAAACAAACAAAAGTGTGGTCACCTGGTATCCCTCTCTATGTTCTGCATACCAAACTGTCTATCAGACCACCATGCTGTATTGATAAGTAAATGAATGAATTCCATTATTACCCTGCATGCAGTTTTGCCTCTCATACCAGTCATGAGGATATGATAAAATCGGAATCCAGCTCCCTTAGGTGAGCTTGGTCCTTACTCCCCGTTCGAGAAAGTTACTGGAATGCAAAAAACACAGTGCATTCAATTATTTTAGTATTGGAGCCTTCTCCTACCTTGCGCAGTGTACACAGCCTAAATATTCACACATTTTTGTTTGTGCTGTCCTGTTTGTATAGATCAGAGAGGTTGTTGTTTTAAAGAGGCAGTAGATTGAAACATTTTAGGATTATCTTGAGACTAAAGAGATCCCTTGGATAACGAATTTCGACCATGGATGTTTACAGTCCAGTAAAAGAATATTGCCTTAAGAACTAGGACTGGTGTTGTTGATTAGTTTTCAGAGTGGAGGGCGTCCTAGTTCTGTTTGTCTTTCCCTCTAGACTCCCATTTTTGTAGTGCCTTGTGTACGGCGGCTCAGCCGTGAGAGTACTCCTATACAACCTTACGTCGTAACTCTGATTTTTTATTCATATGTGTGGTCACCCCTACCTGGCTTCCCTACCACTCACTGCACAATCAAACCACCAATAAGCCTGTATTCTGAGAATGGACAAAAATTGCCTGGCTTTCACGAATGAACAGATCGCGGCAATTTTTGCACGCCCATCATTATTTGAAGGGAATCCCCTTTCCGGTAATAATAAAGTCAGAGAAGAATGGGAGAAATTGAGTAATCTAAAAAAGAAACACATAAGAATTGCCCTGCATGGGGCTCTTATGACTGAATATTATCAGTCTGGAGCCTCACCTGCAAGTCTAATAGTGAGAATCGAACCGCGGATCTTCCTTGACGATAAACAGTTCCGACGTGATTGGAGCTTTATCGCTAATAAATGTACTAGGGACTGGCTAATATTGATAATAAGTACAGCTCAGAGATTAAGTGAAGAGGTACTTAAAGAGATTGTAGAACTTGAGGAGGCCATCAGTCGGGACAGTAGTTTTACTGACGCAAAAGAACATCTACAAAAAATTCAAGACGACCTGGATGAGTATAAACAATACATGATAACTCATATCCTCATGACTGGTATGAGAGGCAAAACTGCATGCAGGGTAATAATGGAATTCATTCATTTACTTATCAATACAGCATGGTGGTCTGATAGACAGTTTGGTATGCAGAACATAGAGAGGGATACCAGGTGACCACACTTTTGTTTGTTTATATTACAGCACCCAAGATTAAGTGTCTCTTGCAGTGGCATTTAAAGTGAATTGCCCTGAAGAAATTGCCTGATAGAAACCAAGGCAATGAAACATGTCGGCTGTAAGTAGAGAGTGAATCGATAGGTAGTATTTACTCTCTCCTTTTTTAGTATATGTGTGTTCACTGTTTTGCAACAAAGAAAGGAACGAAAGTAAAGTTTATTGTCCCAGTTGCGCAGTGCCTTATATGTTAAATGTTACATGTTGTCAGTTGTGTCACATATAAGTTGTGTCCACTGCACCATCCACTGTCTTTTTATTTTTGGGTTCGAGACACGCTTTTGTTTTAGCTTGATGGCACCGATGATGAGAACAGGGCCATCCTGGTGAGTACCAACCAGGGGCCCCATTGGTGGTGCGCCCGTGAGGTGCCATCTCGCTTTTCACACATTTTTGTTTGTGCTGTCCTGTTTGTATAGATCAGAGAGGTTGTTGTTTTAAAGAGGCAGTAGATTGAAACATCTTAGGATTATCTTGAGACTAAAGAGATCCCTTGGATAACGAATTTCGACCATGGATGTTTACAGTCCAGTAAAAGAATATTGCCATAAGAACTAGGACTGGTGTTGTTGATGAGTCAAGACAAGGCCCAATCCACCTCGTGTATCCATAATGTGCTCCATCGCAATTGGCTATAACTTTTGACTTCGTATCAGTCTTACACAACTAAATGCCTGCGGTTCGTGCTTTGATATTTTAGATGCTAATTTTAAAATGTTAAAAATCCATAACTACTGTTCTACTGAATGGATTTAATTTTACAATTTTTTTGTCATTGGGGCCTAGTCACAGAACTAATCTGAGACAAAATCCTAAACTTATTACTTCTGGTATTCACACAAGGCACTTACGATTTTTGGTATTCACAGAAATCACTTACGACTCCTGGGCCCAATTCACAAAAGTAATCTGAGACAAAATCTTAACTTCACGACTTTCGGTACTCACATAAGGCATTTAGGAGCACTAAAGTTAGGATTCCTACCTTTACTACTACTAAACTGAGAAAAATCCTAACTTTACGACTTCCGGTATTCACAAAAGGCATTTAGGAGTAGTATTAGTACTCCTAAATGCCTTTAGTGAATACCAAAAGTTGTAAAGTTAGGATTTTTCTCAGTTTAGGAGTAGTAAAGTTAGGAATCCTAACTTTAGTAATCGTAAATGCCTTCTGTGAATAACGAAAGTCGTAAGTGCCTTCTGTGAATACCAGAAGTAGTAAGTTTAGGATTTTGTCTCAGATTAGTTCTGTGAATCAGCCCCATTGTATTTATTAAATTGTACTTTATTTTTCTAAATTGGTGTGGGATTTTCTTTGTGTTGTGTTTTCACTTTATTACTGTTTGTGTGCTGTATAAATACTTAACACAGCGCCTCTATGTTAAGCCTACCTGCTTTTGTGCCAAGTTACCAGAGCGTCAAGTAGAGGTTAATTTAGTAACTTTTATGGTTTACCAGCACAAAGATTATTGTTGTTGCTTGAAAAGGGTTAACCCCTCCCAAACATAAACCCAATATCTTACATAGGTGTTCAGCTGTGGGATCCAGTACTTGTGTTTGTACAGTATCACACAGAGAATTTTTGTAACACTAAAATCCTTTGTAAATAAACTAACATTAAGTTCGTTTACTTTCTTTTTCCTTGATTGACTTTTTTTGCTCTTTTCAAATTCACTTCCATTGTAGCTGTTTGCACCTGTAACTCTGCCTACAAGCATTGAGTTTGAGCTCAACAACCCAGAGAGCTACTCTGTGGCTGAGCTCAAGTGATTCTGCAGGAAGAGGGGGCTTCCAGCCACCAAGAGCTCCAACAAGCAGGAGCTCTAGAAAGTCATCAGGGCCACCCTACAACACCAGAGGAGAAGGAGGATGGCAGCCCCATGATCAAGGCTCCAGAAAAGAGAGAGGGCCCACAGAAGTGAGGTCCCTTTCCAGACCAAGAGTGGGCAGGACCATCTCTTCCATCAAACTGCCCCTAGAGGAGCTGGAGGACCGGAATGCAACAAGGGAATTTAGGCTGCAATTGGCCAAAATCAGGATGGAGGCGGCTTCTGCAAAAAGTGCTGCAGAGGAGGCTGCTGAAAAAAGGGCTGCAAAGAAGGCTCTGAATGAGAGAAGGGCAGACGCAGAGATCATCCTAGCCAAGGAGAAAGTTAAGGCTGAGAGAGCATTGGCTGAAAGGAAGCTGGTCTTGCTTGGCTCATGAGGTGAGCCTGAAGGAACTGGATCTTAAAACTAAGCAAGCAGGAGAATCCAGCAGCAATAGCAGTGGCAGTGGCAACCCAGTGTCCCATGGAGAGGTAAGGATCCATTTACCCCAAAACCTAGTGCCGAGATATATGTTGGGGGACAATATAGACAAATATTTTTCTACCTATGAAGTAGCCCTGAGGATGGACAGGGTCTCGGAGGAGGATTGGGGATCAAGTCTGTAGAAACACATGCCCACAAATACATGCCCACAGTGGGAGGTACCCTTCTTACACTAGAGGTGGGGGATCAGATGAAGTACGCTCCCATAAAGGCCATTCTGGTCACTAAGCTTTGGCACACCCCAGAGAAATACCGCTTAAGGTTCAGGGATAGCCAGAAATTGCCAAACTAGTCTTGGGTGGGTTTTGTGGAGTATTCTAGCAAGCCACTGACTGGTTGGGTTGGGGACAGTAAAGTAAGTGATTTCAATGGGCTGAAGAGATGTTGGTCAAAGTCCACATGACTTCAAATATGTTTAAGTACAGGCAACGAGTCAACATCAGTGGGCAGAGGTTGGAGGCCTGAGGGACACTGGAGCCAGTATAAGTACTGGAAGGTTTCATCTGGTGTCCTCTGAGCAGGTAATCCCCAATACATTCCACAAGGTTGTAGTAGCAGACAACTCAGAGTCACTACCCTGAGGCTCTGGTTCCTTTTGAATGGGGGGGGGGGTCTCTGTTTCTGTAAACGTAACTGTGAGACCTGTCATCTGTATTGTTTGATTGTATGGAATGATTTGGAGCACACCATATGGAAGGAGGTAGAACTCAAGCCTCACCTGGAGATGATAGGGTTGCCTGAGTAGGTGTGCCTGACCACAAGGTCCTTGGCAGCCTGAGAGGAAAGTCTAAAAGCATGGAACCTGGCAAAATGGTCCTTACAGCTGACAAAAAGAAGAAGGGTCAGGGACATGGGAAACCAACTCCTGAAACTCCCACATCCGGGATGAGGCTCAGACTGAGGGCAACACCCGGGAGCCTACAGGGGAGGTCAGTGCAGCCCTGAGAGACCTGCCTGAGCAGGCTGAATGGTGAGTTGAGGGTGAGCCCACCAGGCAGTTCTGCTGAACCAAAAGGGAGTGCTCAACTCTTAAAGGCTTGAGGTGGCAAGCTGAGACCCAGGCTGGTGACACATGTGGAGATCACATTGCCTATCTGAAAAATACCTCCTATAAAGTGAGTCGACGGTTCCTGAGTCTGTGGCAATCTATGTGTTAGATGTCCCTCAGTGCTACAGGGCCTTCCTACTGAGTCTGGATCATGAAATACTCCTGGCAGGACATCTTGGACAGAACAGGACCATTACCATGCAGGTCACCCACTTCTATTGGTCCCGGATGAAGACAGTTTGAGATGTATCCTGTAGGTCTTGTCCCACCTGCCAGGCCTGGGGAAGTCAGGAAAAAAGCTCTAGACTTCCCTGGTTCCCTTACCTGTCATTGGCACCTACTTTTAAAGAGTGGACATCTGCATTGTTGGGCCTCTGGACCCCATGACTGCCATAGGTAACAGGTTTATTCTTGTCTAGTTGGAACATGCCACTAGATACCGATACGCAGAGGTCATACTTCTGAGGAACTGTAGCTGCATCTGCAGTGGCTAGGGCCTTGAAGGAGATTTTTACCTGGCAGGGTTCCGCAAAGCAGTAGTGTCTGGCAGGGTTACAAATTTCTTATCAGCCTAAATTTCACCAAGTCAGTGTGGGATGAGTGTGGAGTAACTTACAAGTTCCCCACACCCAATCACCCTCAGACCAATAGGCTTGTTTAAAGATTCAACAAGATACTTAAAGTCATAATTAAGGGGCTGCCTGAGCCCATGAGGCAGAAGTGGGATGTCTTCCTGCCATGACTTCTTTTTACCTACAGGGAGGTACCACAGAAAGGGGTTGGATTAAGTGTCTTTGAGCTCCTCTATGGCCACCCTGTTAGAGGATCTCTCAGTTTGGCGAAGGAGGGGTAGAGGCAAGCTCCCAAGAAGCACTGCCAGGATGTAGTTAGCTACATGCTGGCTGTCAGAAACCAAATATAGATGCAGCACTTCTGGAATAAGACCTCTGAGACTCTTGAAGCCAAGCCAGAGGTGATGAAGATCAGGCATAAGCCGAACCCCATTCAAGTTGAGGTTCAGCCTCAGCGTAGATTATGGAGCAGGTGGAGCCCAACACCCTCCAAGACTGCTGCTAAGGGCATTATGAGGTAAAGGAGAGAAAGCGGGCAGTTACCTAACTGATGGACATCAAGACCCCCAGGAACCCCTTAAGGGTTCTCTATGCTAACTGTCTCAAACCACACTATGAGAGGCCTGAAGTCACCATTCTCCTGGTGACAGAGGATGGGGTGGAAGAGGACAGTGAATATGTCCCCAATTACCTATCTTCCAAGAGCAGGAGGGGTCAGTGGAAGGTGTCAACCTCTCCACTATCCTGACCCCAGAACAGCAGAGGAACTATCGCCAGTTGCTGGAGCAGTTTGCATCTTTGTTTTTCCTCCCCCTGGGCTTACACATTTGTGTATCCATGACATTGAAACAGGAGACAGTATGCCTGTAAAAAATAGAATTTACAGACTGACACAGTGAGGGCTAGCATCAAGGAAGAAGTGTCCAAGATGCTTGAACCTGGGGGGGATTGAGCACCAAAATAGTCCTTGGTCCAGCCCAGTAGTTCGGGTACCCAAAGCCACCCCAATTGATGATGCCCCAAAACTCAGGATCTGTGTGGATTATAGAGGGCTCAATTCAGTTACTCAAACTAATGCTTAACCCATCCCCCAACCTGATGAGCTCATAGACAGGTTGTGATGTGCCACGTTTCTGAGTACTTTTGAGTTAACATCAGCATACTGGCAGATTGATTTGACTGAGGGGGTTAAAGAGAGGTCTGCATTCTCCACCCCAGAGGGCCCCTTCAAATTCAGGGTGATGCCTTTTGGGTTAAATAATGCCTGTGCCACCTTTCAGAGGTTGGTCAACAGGGTCCTGGCTGAGGTGGAGGCTTTTAGTGTGACCTTACATGATGACATAGCTGTATTCTGTTCCAGCTGGAAGGATCACCTATTTCACCTCCAGGAGGTGCTTCAGGCTCTGCAATAGACATAGCGACATCAAGTCCAGCAAGAGAAAGACAGGACAAGGATCTGTGGTATATCTGGGACACCTTGTGGGTGCGGGCAAGGTGCAGCCCCTCCAAGGCAAGATTGAGACTATTCTGGCCTGGGACACCCCTCAATTCAGACTAAATTGAGGGCCTTCCCAGGACTCACTGAATACTATAGGAGGGTTGTCAAGGGCCTGGCCATTGTTGCCCCCTTGACTGAGTTGCCTTCTAAGAAGCAGCCCAAAAAGGTGATCTGGATAGAGGCCTGGCAGAAAGCTTTTGATACTCTCCAGGAGGATATGTGTACAGCACCAGTGCTCAAGGTCACAGCATCAGTACTCAAGACCCCTGACTTCTCCAAGGGGTTTACAGTGCAGACAGATGCTTCAGAGCATGACATAGTGGCTGTACTATCACAGTTCATTGAGGAGGCCCGAGTCAAACCTGTAGCCTTCATCGTAGGAGGTTACTGCTCATGGAAAGAGGTAGAGTGCTACTGAGAGAGAGACGCCTTTGCTGTGATCTGGGCACTGAATAAGTTGAGACCATGCCTGTTTGGGGCTCACTTCTGGGTACAGACAGACTACATGCCCCTCAGATGGCTCATGCAGATGAGGGGTAAGAATCTTGAACTGTTTAGGTGGTCTATCTCACTAAAAGGAATGGACATTACACTGGAATACCTCCCTGGGTCAGACCACTCCAATACTGATGGTCTATGCAGGTTCTTCCACTTTAGTGATGCAAACTCCCATGAGGGTGAGTAGTTCTCCCCACTTTCAGTTGGGGCGGGGGCACATGTTAGATCTGACAGCCTTTAGTGTGGTCTTCCCCCAAACTTTTTGCCTTCCCCCCTCCTGTTTTCTGACATTTGTTTTTGTTCACTTAAGGACTCTGTGCATTTTACCACTACTAACTAGTGCCAGAGTGCTGTGTTTACACCATATTGTCACATTTCATTTACTTATAAGTCCCTAGTAAAGTGGCACTACAGGTACCCAGGTCCTGTAAATTAAATGCCACCAGTGGCACTGATTGTTCCACCCACTTAAGTAGCCTCAGGGCTGCCACTGTAACCTGTGTGCTGTTTTACACTGCCTATTCGACCTGGCAACATACATTTTTGCCAGCCCTAAACTTCCCTTTTTAATAAATATATGTCCCCCCTAAGGTCGGCCTTAAGAAGCCAATGGGGCAGGGTGCACTGTATTTAAAAAGCTGGACATGTACTTTTAACTTTTACATGTCCTAGTAGTGAAAAACTCCCACTTTTGTTTTTTACTACTGTGAGGTTAACTCTCCCATGGGATAACATTGGGTTACATTTAATAAGTGCTAACTCTTGTTTGGGAACAGGTAGAAATGTCTTGTTTGGTCTCAAAAGAATTTTAATTTAAAATCCTCTTTAATGGTAAAGTTGGATTTTATGTCACAATTCTGAAAATGGTACTTTTAGAAACTTGTAATTTTCTTGTTCTTACCATATGGTGCCTGCAGCTTGTGTCCTAGGTCACATTGCTGTGAACAAGAGTGACAGTTGACATTTGTGTACCCCTCCCACAGAGTGCGACAAAAGGGGACAAGGTGTTGGCAGGATGGGATGGATGGACCTGTTCCTTGCCCCGCTTACATTTCAAAGAGCTGACTACAGCACACTCACAAAGAACTTGATAACAGCCTTTTGTCACTATAGCCCTCTTGGCACCTGGGCATGGGAAGGAAGGAAGTTTCCAGACTAGATGTGGGAGAAAGTCTAGAAGTTACTCCCACTTCAAAGGCTGGCACCAGGTGTTTACATTGAACCCTCAGGCCAACTCTTCAGTACACTCCTGGACAAGCGGAGGACACTGAGAAGGCCTGCTTTGTACTCTAAAGGACTGCCCTGTTGATTTAAGCCTGCTTTGTACCTCAGAGGACTACCTTTCTGATACCAGAGGAATGACCTGCTGCTTGAGCCCTGCCTTGACGCTTGAACCCAGGACTACCACTATGGCACCAAGGGCTAGTTGGCTGACTTCCTGTTCTGAGCTACAGGGATACAACAAGCTCCAACAACCGTGAACCCTGGACCTGGACCCTGCCTGAAGTAAATCCTGTTCTCTTGGGTACCACCAATCCTAGAATCTTGGAAAAGGCGCTAAAGATGCCCAAACTGCCTGAAACTTGGGACTTGGAAACTTTTTCGCCAAAAAGTGGCCTGAGAACTGACAGAAGAAAGGGACCTACCTGCTTGCTGATTCACCCAAGGTGCAGTGCCAGTCGGCCTGACTTTCCAGTAGCTCCCGCTACATTCTTTTTTGCAGCAGCAGATCCTGTTCAGCAGGACTTTATGGTATCTGGCCTAGTGGAGCCCTTGATGGCTACAGCCTGCAGCTTCGTCTCACTGCAGATTGTCACTTTTTTCGAAATCAAAAAAGTCAGAATGTAGAAATTTTTACAGTAACTTCATCCAGTTGCTCCCTGATGATGACCTCCCCTCCTCAGACACAGCTGACTGCTTTGCCGCACTGAACTTTACCTTCTTTACCTTCTTGAAGACTTTTTCTTGAAATGTTTTTTAAGTCCAAAGGTAAGCTTAAACTGGGCCCAATCCGTCTCGTGTACTCGAACTATCGCAGTGGGCCATGACTTTCGAATTTGTCCCATGCTCGCACGACTTGATGCCCACAGTTGTCGCATTGTTGTTTTAGGCACTCGTTTTTACAACAACAAAAAACTTTAAAATAACATAACTTCGGTTTTACTGAATCAATATAATTTGTTTTTGTCTAATTTTATTTATTAAATTTTACTCTATATTTTTCTACATTTGGGTGGAATGTCCTTGTTTGTGGTTTCACTTTATTACTGTTTGTGTGCTGCATAAATGCTTAACATGCTGCCTTTAAGTTAAGTCTGACTGCTTTTGTGCCAAGCTAACAGAGGGTCAAGCACAGGTTTATTTAATGACTTGTGTGGTTCGCCCTGAGAAGGACTGTGGTTGTTGGTTTAGAAGGAATAACACCCACCTCAACCAAAGACCTAACTTCTTACAATCTAGTTAAAAGTTCATGAATAAAAAACCACAACAAATGTTACTCCTACCTAAACATTTCAAACAGAGACAGTTTACAATGTCAGAGAATCTTTAAACAGCTTAATCAATATCAATTATTATCTCTATCAATTTTATAATAAATAAAAGGTAATGAAATAATGGAAACATCAGAAGACACCTGGCACAATATAAAAACACTCTGGATCTGATTTAGAGTTTGGCGGATGCGGTCAACTACCAAAAGGAGGTGCGTGTTCCATCCATCCTATTTGCAGTGCATTGACAATTTTGCACTCTAAATTGGGGAGAATTTAATGAATTTTAATATCTTGCCCCAAGCTGTTCCTAAATATTTTAAACCTCAATGACTATGAGGTTCATAGTTCAATTTACAGAGAGACAAGATGCAGTTTATATCTGTGATCTTGTAGTGGAATGGGCAGCTCTTAAACACAATCTCAAAATCCTGAGTATGGGACACAAAAAGAGGAGGTGGACAGTTATTTCTTTGCAAGTAATACAGGCCAGGCAAATATCGGATTTAGTTTGTGTTCCATTAGAACTGTCTTCCCACACAACAAGTATGTGTAGAGTAATGTGAAGTACCCCAATTATGAGCGAATGCATTGAGTTTATAAGAGAGGGCAGTATACTTTATCCGAAGGCTGCAGGTTAAAAAGGTCTGTGTCACTGCCACCAAAGGACAGCCTTCCAATAGCCACATAGAAGTAAGTAGCCCTCTATTATGGGTATATTTTAGGTGCATGCACCTGCTGTCAGCCAAAGCCCTAGTGGAGCAGGTTTTGGAGCACCCTAGTCATCTCATAAAGGCTGGGGCCACAGGGCCACCAGCCAGAAAAGCACAAAAATGGAAGGATGGCAGCTTTCCGCATATTGTGATGAATTTAAGCTCGACGGCAAGTTACTTTCAGATTAGACTTGGAAGGCAGCCACATCATTTGACCGGGAAACACTTGAATGGTTATAAGCATTCCCATGTGATATTCTTGCCATATGCTCCATGTGATATTCAGCTCTTGCTGGAAAAGGAGCCACCACAAAACCTAGGGGATTTCACTTTTCATAAGATGCATTCACACTTACCTGTCATAAGCTACTTGAAAGGTTTGTGGAGCATCAGTGAGGTAAAATAGCACCACACAAATAAGGTCTGAACCTCTTTAAGGCTCAGATAACTGTGAAACAGTCATTCTTAATCAGTAATCAGTTTTCTGCAAAAGGGATGAAGACTGATCAAGGCCGTGGGATGCTCACTTCAAATTTAAATAGGAATGGTACCAACTACTTTGTCAAAAGTACCCGGGCTGTCATTAGTCCAGATGCTTTACAAGCACTGCCTTACACTCTACAGTACAAATGATCTTCTTGGGTTTCTCATTGAGGTGATGCAGTAAAAGGTGTAATTGTGGTTCTATAATTGTATATAAAGTTGCTGTGGTGTCCTGCAGATCTCAAGAAAGCTCGTACATAGACTTAGGTGTCAAGAACCTAGCAGTCCAGGGAAGACTAAATGTTGTATTTTTTTTTAAAGTGTCATTTTAATACGAAAGCGATACAAAATAAGGAAAAAAAGCAAAGCAATACAATATAATTTTGTGAGTACAGTGATCAGAGGTCATTCGTTGTTTCTCATTTACAATGCTACATTACTCAATAGTCCATTCAATGTACTGCTTGTTGTGGATACATGTTTCCCCTTTCAAAAAATCTTCAACATATTTTAATCCCTTACATTAAAGTTAAGCCACCTTATCTTTCATTTCATTACAATTAACTTTTCCCACCGATTTGATTTTACAGCATCTTCACCTCACAGAGAAGGAGATCAGATTATCAGCATATTATGTGGTCTTTTCAATGTGCAGTTAGTAAACCCCCTCTAGATTGTAAGCATCTCCAGTCTTGTGATCTGTCTCCGCTAGCGTTGCCCTTTAGTACAGAAGCGTGCAGTCAGTAGTCCATCTATCGCCTTCTGTCTCCCAGTATGTAATTATTGATCATTTCTCTGACTTTTGTGCATTAAATAGTGCCTTGAAGTCCTAGGGAGTGATGTTGAGGGTAAGGTTTCAGCACGTTTCTCTACTCTCATTGTAGTACATCAAGACCCTCATGCAATCTTTTAACCGAGCTGCTAACGCCAACATTGGTGCGCCACTCTTCTTTTGCTTAATAGAAAAGAAGGCTACAAATGTCCTCACCCCCTCCGACACATCTTTGATGTGTCCCATCAAGGCTATTAATGGTGCAGGGGTAATCTCATGCTCAAATATCTTGGAGAGATGCTTCCCATATGTGACATTGTAGTTGGTAGTTGATTATGAGTATTTGCCGGTCTTTGATCTATGGAATATCTGAGACCAGAAGGTCTCCGGCAGGGGGCACTTCACGGCTAGGTGCAGAAAGTGAAAATGAGGGTCCCTACATCTAATGCAGGTCGGTTCAACATCGACTCCTGCCGTGTGTAGGCCTGCTGGTGTATAGTACTTTTTGTACAAAAATTGAAAATGTATAAGTCTGCACTAATTGTTGACCAATATCTTGCACGTCTATGCACAACAGTAGTACCATAACCCATCTGTCACTTATTCTCCCAGATTTATCACCCACCTTCCCCTGCCCCTTATCTCTCATATAAACGTATGTAGCCTAGTTATCAAGCCTTTAGGAGAACTAGATGAAATAAGTATATCTAAGGTTTACAGACAGGGCGGCTCCACAGGGAAAGAAGAACGGACCCTAACCACGTGTTTAAGTCTAAAATAAAGAAAAATATAAAGCGGAGAGGTCTCTCCTTAAACGTATCCCTGTTCAGTCACGGTTGTTTATTTACCCACATGTAATTGAGCATGATTGTCTGGGTTTCTGCGAAAAACCCTTTCATCAGTGGTATTGGTATGTTAGTGGACAGGTAGAGTAGACATGGTGAGGATACTATTTTTCTAACTGCCACTCAGGCACCCATCAAAAGTGGGAGGGAGTGTCGTGCAATTGCCTAATATTGGAGCTTCTATACTGCTGGGTCATATCTCTCTCATGCCACCCTGTCAGAATTTCTATGGATTTTAATGTCCTAGTATCTTGACGCCACAAGGGAAAATTTGAATGTCATTCTTGGTATTTTTATAATGATGGGTTTGACCTGAGGTCTATACCACTTAATCTCCAATCCCCGACAGTTGTCCAAAACATATTTTTGTGGACTCATGTTAGAGGGGTATTTGATGTAGAGTACAATATCGTCGGTGTGTAGAGATATATTGGTTCCCCCGTATTTCTCTGGACATGCTTTACTTTGATAATACTAATCAGGGGCTCGGTTCCTATCGGAAAGAGTAGCAGGGACAGTGGGCATCCCTGTCTCATCCCTTTCTTAATATTTCTTACTGCCCATAACTGGCTGTTTATTCAGACATGGGTGATAGGATCTTTATAAGTAGTGTACCCAGCATAGTATATTGCCCCTGGCCCATCCTCTTCAAGACTAAGAACTTCTATTCCCAATTGAGACAATCAAATGCTTTTTAGGCACACAACAGTATGGCTACCACCATAAGATGTGGATCATTCTGATGGGATATGGAGAAAAAACAGCTGTTCTCTCTTTGGCGAGAGGACATTCGAAAGCTAAAGTCATTGATGAACAAGGCAGTAGAACCAGGACACTACGTAAACAATTTTTGACTGGTAACATATACCACAACGTTTTTTTCATTTTTTAAATATTTTTTATTGATTTTTTAACACACACAACCCATTTTTACATGGCATATTTCCAATGGGAAGAAATACATTGCATGTGTATTCAGCATCCACAGTTGAGACGACATCAGTATCATTAGTCCGTATCATCTTATATTACTTCCCGTTCACGTTACTAATCAAGGTCTTCTCCAATATACACTTCTGATGTCATCCCATGGTGCAATGATCCGTCGACTTAGTGCCTCCCACATGTTCCTGCTCTGCCCTCCCCCAACTCCCTCCACCGGTGTGCTCCAATAACATAAACAAGAATAATCCAATATCCTTCCGTGCTAGGGAATGTAGGTCTCTGATCTCACTTCACTCATACTCCCAGTTCCGTAGGTTCTGCCCCCGCTCTCATTTTCCTGAGGACTACTCAAACCTAACTACGTGTGTTGTGGTCCAACTGTTTCCTGAGAACCCTCCAGTGAGCCTGCGTCTGAATCTGCCTTCGGGTGTGTCAACAGCTCCACCAATGCCTCCCATGCCTGCGCGGCTTCTATCGCTAAGTCATTATTTACTCTCCTGGCTGCTGAATTCTAACCATGCTCTCACTGGATGCCCATTTCGCAAACTCCACCCTCCATCGTTCTACACTAGGGCCCTGCCTGGATTTCCATTGCCTTGTTAATTCTCGCTTAGACAGCAACAACCCCAAGTGCACGAACTTGCTTGTGATCTTAGTGCGCTTTGTGTGTGGAAACCAGAACAGTATGCACGCCCCATGTCAGGTTTTATCTGTATGTCCGTCACCCCGCCCAGGACCTCCATCACCTCCTCCCAATACGTTTCGAGCTGTGGGCAGCTCCACAGCATATGTTGGAAATCTGCCGCTCGTGTGCTGCACCTGGGGCAGCACGCCGTCTCTACGTGGAAGTATTTAGCTATCCGCTCAGGGGTTAGGTAGGCACTATGTACAATGTAGAAATGAATGAGTTGAAACCTGGCATTCCGTGTACCTTTCCATGCCCTTTCCACTATTTTGGTCCATGCTGTCTCAGGAATATCCCTTCCCAAGTCCACTTACCACTTTTTCGCGCAGCTGTGTCAGTGGTTGCGGTCCCTCCTCCACCATTCGCCTGTGAAGGCATGTCACTGCCTTCACCGTCCCGCTTGCTATTAACACATATTGACACGTCAAAGACATCTGGAGTTCTAGTAGCCCAGCCCGTCCCCCAGTACTTCTGAATCGCAGCCACCAGGGCTGCATGAAGCAAATAGCCACCTCTAGGCAGGCCATATCTGTCCTTGAGTGCCTGGAAAGGCAGAAGGGCCCCCTCCTCATATAAGCCCCCAATCATCTGCAGTACTAAATCCACCCATTCCACTAACGCAGACCAGTCCTCCCCATGCGGGAAGGTCGTGCACATGCCCAGGGGAATCTCTGACGCATACGGGCGTGGAACACCACTCCTATGCTTGTATCCGTTCCAGCTTGCCCTGAGCGTTTTCTCCTCACTCGTCAAAGAGTTGAGTCGCAGTCGCTGTCCCAGTACCACAAATGAGAGAATATGCCTTGGTAGCCACCTGTCCTCTGGTCCATCCGGCTGCCTAAATTCCCTATCTACTGCCTGCGTAAGCCACTGCAACTGGGCCCCAAATAATACCCTTCAAAGTCCGGGACTGCCCATCCCTCTGCGCCCCTAGGCCTCATCATCGTGGTCAGAGCCACCCGCCGTCTACCATTTCCCCACAGAAAGCCACCCACCAAGGACCACAGTGCCTTGAACACTGAGCCCTGAATCCCGACCGGCAGCATCCTGAAGTAATATAGAAGTCTAGGCAACACTACCATCTTCAGCAGCGCCACTCTACCCGCTACCGAGAGTGGCAGAGTGCCCCAAAACACCATACTCCCTTTGATCCCTCACACTGCCCTGTTCACATTGCCCTCCAAGAGGTCCGCCTGTTCATGTTAGATGTTAGTTCCCAAGTATTGTAAGCAACAAGGCTCCCACCTCTCTCAAGTCCTGCGGGAGCTGCCATTGCCCTGCACGCCGGGAAAAGGCAAGTCTTCTCCCAGTTCACACCAAACCCTAACACTTCTCCAAACATCCGCAACAGTTCCGTCGCCCCCGTATCTACCTCATCAGGGTCGGCCAGAAACATCAGCAGGTCATCCGCGTAAAGCAATATATAGTGTTTTCTCCACGGACCTCTATCCCAGCATAATGCTTCCCCCTATCTGGCCTGCATCGCCAGTGGCTCAATTGCCAAAGCAAACAGGAGCGGGAATAGCGGGCAGCCCTGCCGCGTCCCGTGTCCCACTGAACAGGGCCCCGACACCGTCCCCTCGTCCGCACCCGGGCCATCGCTGAGACATGCAATATGCGGGTCACCCTCACAAACGTTTCGCCCAACCCCACTTTGCGCATTACCTGAAAAAGATACGGCCATTCCAGGCTATCAAATGCCTTCTCTATATCACCGATAAGATCAGGGCTTTCAGTGTCGGCTCCCGGCAGTTATCCAGGGTTCGCAATAAGCGCCTAATATTGATATTTGTGCTGCGTTTAGGGAAAAAACACGATTGGTCCCGGTGCACTAACTGCGTCATGTGCGGGAGTAGGCGTGTTGCCAGGATCTTACTCAGGATTTTGTAATCTGTCGCCAACATTGAGAGTGGGCAGTAGGCCTTCACATCCGATGCTTCCCTATCCGGCTTCAGGAGGGGGATGATAATCGCCTCCCTAATGGTCCCAGGCAGCCTCCCTGCTGCGTATGCCTCCTTATAGACTACTTGCAGTCGCGGAGCCGGAATGTCCACGTACTTGGAATAAAATTCAATAGGTATGCCATCCACCCCAGGTGTCTTGTTGTGAGCCATGTGCTTAATCGTGCATCTGATCTCACCCGCCGTGATCTCACCGCCCAGTGAATCTCCTTGCTCAAGCTCCGCATTGCAAACCCTTCCAGATAATCCTCTATGTCCCCTGCATCCACAGCCAGCTGTGTGCGGTATAGATCTGCGTAGTACTCTAGGAACCGCCCATTAATCCCTATCTGCGTATGTATCAATTCCCCTGTGGCCGCCCTCAAGCCTAAGATCGGCTTGCCTCTTGGTAGCGAGTTGGCCAGCCGCGCCAACAGTGCACCCGATTTGTTCCCCTCCGCGTGTATCCGTGCTCTATAATTCTCATAGTCGAATGAGCGCAATCACTCCATCTGCACCATAACCGCTTCCTTGGCTTCCAGCACCGCAGTGCATGCCCTGGGTCTTCCCGGTCGGTCCCTTTCCACTCCCCTCAGTCTGCCCTCCGCTGTTTCCAGGTCTGCTAGCAACGTTTTCCTTACCCCTACCACCTTGCTAATGCAAATACCCCTGACCACGATCTTAAATGCATCCCATTCTATTGCCGCCGATGTCGCGTCCCCTCGTTCTCCTCACAGTATTGGGCAATGCCCGCCCCCAACTCTTCACTAAAGACTGGATCTTTCAACGCCTCCAGGCGGAGCCGCCAGATCGGTATAGGTGACCGCTCTCGGCTCCATCGTAACGCACCAACAACGGATTATGGTCAGAAATTGTTCTCGCTAAGTACTCACTATCTATCACCTTGGCATGGACATCAGGGGTGCACAATACAGCATCCAGGCGCACATGCATATTGTGGATGCTAGAATAATAATAGTCTCTCTCCTCCAAGTGCTGTGCCCGCCAAGTGTCGATAAGTCCCCAATTAGTTTGCCACATCCTCCTCACCTTGGAGTTCCGATGTACCGGGGCACCTGAAAGCGGAGGGTAGGACCTGTCTTTGTCCACATCTGCTATGAAGTTGAAATCCCCCCCCCCCGGTAGAGTCGCCCCGGTTAAGTAGGGCGCCAAGCTCCCCGATAATGTCTCAAAAAAGGAAGGCTGGTCAACATTCGGAGAATACACACTGCACAATGTCAAATCCACTCCATTTAGCCTCCCCATCACTGCTACAAACCTCCCCTCTGGGTCAATCAGTTGCTGCGTTGGTTGAAACGGAATCCCTGCTCCAATCCACACCAGGACGCCCCTAGCGTACGCCAAATAAGTTGTACAAAATACCTGCCCTCTCCATCTCTTCCTTAGTGCTGCCCCCTCGGAACAGCTGATATGTGTTTCTTGGAGGAGCGCCACCTGCACTCCACGCCTTACTAGGTAGGCCTGCACCTTATGGCGCTTCTGCATGGAGTGGAGCTCCTGTACATTCCAAGTTATACATTTCAGATCATGTAATGTCCCCATGAGTCATGCAGACCCTCACCACCACCCGCCCTCTGTCAAAGAGCACACTGGTAGCCCTAACTTCCCCCAAACCTAACCCAGCCCCCCCCCCTCACCCCCAGTTCCCTCCCCCCAGAACAGGCTCTACAACATTAGAACCCATCCAAACTACCATTCAAAACACTCCCCTGATACTCTCAGGGAGCTACTCCCACCCAAACTTACGGGAGGTGAGCCCTCAACTTCAGAGAACTAGACGCCCAATAGACCCCCAGCCCGCGCTCAACCCCCAGTATAATATGCTGGCCCCCTCACATCCTTTAGTCTTTTACAGCACATTTTCCACCGCCACCCCAATGTGCTCCGGAACCCATTGAGTCAGCCCGAACCAACCTCTTACCCTACTGGCCCCCCTCCCTGCCTCTCCGCCCCAGCTGGAACCCTTCCCATGTCTAGCCAGAGTCTACGTCACCCATCTACAATCTCATCCGCCGTCCCTGAAGTCATTTGTGGCAACTTCAGGCTCCCAGCCTTCGAATGCTCATCGTCCTCTTCCAGAGATCCTCCGTCCGACTCCGACCTTGCTGGGGGGGTACCCCCCTCCATCTGTGAGATGGCTGTGACAGCCTGCAGCGCCGCTGCCCTCTCCTTCTCCGTTTGTGTCTCTGTCGGCCCCCGGGCTGCTGGCTGACGTCTCCGGTTTCACCTCAGTCTGCGAGGACGAGGTCTTTCTGTCCCCGCTCCCACGCCGCTTCCTGGCTCTCCGATACCCGCCTTGTACAACTCCACCCAGTCCCAGGCCCCCTCCGGGCTATCATGAAAGGACATCTTGCCATCCACCATGATCTTCAAACGGGCCGGGTACATCTCAGAGTATTGAATACCTTCATCCCGCAACGCTCTCTTAACTGCCACAAACGACACCCTCCGGTGTTGAACTTCGAGCATGTAGTCAGGGAACAGTGTCACCTTGCTGTTGTCCACTGTATAGGGGCCCACCGTCCTTGCTCTGTTCAGAAGGAGATCTCCCTGTCTTTATGATGGAGCAGTCTGGCCACCACCGGCCTCGGCGGTCTTCCAGGGGACAACGCTTGGCCGGCACTCTGAGAGCCCTCTCCAATGTAAAGAAAGATGACAGACCCTCTGGCGCAACAGTTCTCCTTAGCCACTCCTCTAGGAAGACCACCAAGTTGGTTTCCACTGCTCCTTCAGACAGCCCCACCACACAAATATTGTTTCTTCTGTTCTGTCCTTCTGCGTCCTCTGCCCGCCTCTCCAGCATCTTCAGCCGGGTCTGAAGGTCCGTCATCTGTGCCTCCATCGACTTCTGAGCAGGCCCCAGATTTTCCACGGCCACTTCCGTTTGTTTTACCCTGTCTGCCAGTTTGGCATGGTCCACCCGAAGCAGCCCCAGTCCCTGCGTCACATGCCCAATGTCCAACTGCAGTGCCTCCCTGGTATCCGTTATGGCCTTTAGTATTTGATCGGCCGGCTGCTGGAGCATCCTCTCCGGTTGCACTTGCATTCCCTTGGAAGCCTCTCTAGGTGTTGTTTCCTCTTCCTGTTCCGTTGGTGCTCCCACCTGCTTCCCTCTTGGCTTACCCATGTTCCCACAGGTCTTTAATCCCGCACGTCCCCAGGGGGGGTCCACTACAAGTCACGACCTTTCAGCGGGTCCCACTCCGCAGCCAGGTCCAGCGCAGCAGTCCGCCTGTCCCTCGACGCTCAGCGGCCCCTTCCAGGGGCACACCCCAGTCCGAGTTGCACTCTGCTCTCTGCCGGTCTTCGTCCCCGCCCCCGGTCCAGCTCTCAGTTCAGGCCGGCTTCCTGCTGGGCCTCCAAAACCTTCGCCCAGACGTGCGGCTCACTCAAGGCCTGCCATCAATGGCCACCATGTCCCCTGCATTGCGGGGTCCCTTAAGGCTCCGCCTCATAAATCAGGGGTGGCTGGGCTCTTTCCTCCTGCGTTGTATCCACTTGCCAGAGATGCAGCATCAGCCCGCACCGGTGTGACCCGCCAGGCAGTTCCTCTCACTCCCTGCTCCAGTCCATCTCCCCTTCTGCGGCGCCACCCGGTCCACTCCTTGCCAAGGTCCCTCACTGATGGCCGCCTCTCGCCTTCTCCAGGCTACAGGACCGCTGCGCCCTTCGGCAGTGCTCCGCCGACTTGCCAAATGCCTTCACTTCCTCCTCTCACCCTGCTCAATGCTGCTGTCTGGTAAGGCTCCAAGATGGGGAGGGCACAGGCATATTCCAGCAGTAGCAGCCAACTTCGCCCAGCTCTGCAGTCACGGCTTTCCTCAAAATTCCCGCTGTGGCTGAGCTGCCCTCTAGAGTCCCATTGTCCAGTAAGCAGGTTTCATCACCTGCGGCCCATTAGTCCCCCTGCACCCTCCACAGGGTCGGCGCCACTCTTGAGTCCTGGCGCCAAGTTCGCACCCGGGTCCTGCTTGTCGGGGCCTAAGCGCCCTGTGGACTCCGCAGGTATGCACCTTCCCAGACCCCCAACTCCACAGGGGTGGCACCAGGCGCTCCCAACTCCAGCTCAGCTGCCTCCCGTGCTCTACCTTCTCCTGGCCGCTCTGTGTCCCCACCAGCAGGGGGCCTCCACAATGGCCGCAGCTTTCCAACACCGCCACAGGCCACAAGATTCAGCTCCCGGCAGTTCCCCCAATGGCCGCTACCGTCCTCTCTTCCGGAGGGCCCCCCGCAATGCAGGCAGCGTCCTAAGGGGATCCCCGACTTGATCCACGCAATCCCTGCCCCCTTGTGTACACCGGCAACACCCGGTCTCGCCTGTGGCTCCTCACGGACTCTCACAGCGCCTCCGCTACCGTTTTCAATGCGTATGGGAAGGGGAGGGGCCCGCCGCTGAGCTCCTCTCACCTCCTCAACCGCTCCGCTCACGCAGGCCTCCTGCCAGCTGCCCGGACGCCGCAGCGGTAGGTGAGTCCTCTAGTCCCTCTGTCCGCCTCAGGTCCTCGTCGCTACATACTTCAATCTAGCCGGCGCCGCCACTATTTTAGGCGTAGGCAGTCGCCAGAGCCATCGGGGCCCCAGGTCCTTCGTGCCTCACCGTCTCCTCACTCCCGCTGTCAGGCACAATCCTCGTCAGCGCTAGGCTCTCCGCGAAGCTTCAAGGGCTGCACAGCTCCCACAGCCAGCTGGAGCTTAAAGCCCGCACGCCACAATCTTGGGTCCGTTCTGCGGACCGGGCGGCCCACCGCCAATCTCCCCACTGCGGCGTCCTGTAGCCGCCAAATTTTCAGTGCCGGAGCTTCCAGGCACCTTCACCACTCTCCAGCAGTCACTGGGGGGCTTCTCGTATAGCCCCTCTACAGGATCAGGGTTGGGGTCGGCGCGGAGCTCCGTGCTCACGCGTCCGTTCCCATCTGCCTCTTGGCCACACCCCCATACCACAACGTTAAGTGTCCAGATTTTCTGACTTTTTTCAACAGAAAGGGTTTCCTTCTGACTAGCTCACTGCTTCACGTTCTACTCGTTCAGCTTATAGTTGTCCTTTGTTTTCAGCCTACATCAAGTGGCTGAATTTCTTTTTCAGGTCCTTTGCATAAATTGCCACGCTATGTCTGGGAAATCTCTGATCTCCTTCCCAAACCAGCTTCATCAAGGTGGGGGGGGGGGTTGGTGGAGGGGGGCACTGTAACCAAGCTCTAAACCCAAAATGGCTCCTTTTTGTGGGCCTCTTAATAACTGGAGAGAAAGTATGCCAGGAGGATGTCCCAATTCCACCCCAAGAGCTACTCTTAGCACCATCACTGATGCAAGCAAATTAAGGAAATGCTCAATTAGCCAAATGGTTTGAGGGTAGTATGAGGTGGAGAACCGGTCAGTCACTCCGGATTTAACATGGCTTTCATATTAATGCACATAAATGTAAACCTCGGTCAGAGAGGCCTCTGGGACACCAACTTTGAAAAAAGATCTCTAAAATGTTTTTGGCTATCAAAGGGACAATAGTGCACCCAAATGCATAGCCTCAAGTTAAATGGTGGTGTAGCTTACCACAAAAAGAATGTACTTGTTGCCCGAGTTGTAGGACAGTCAACTGGTCCAAGAAAGTTGATTGTTGGCTCTCAACGTAAATAACTGCTGTTGGTAGTGGTGTACAAGAAAATCCGTTGTCTGCCCTCAAAACATACTACCCAATTTGCAAGTCAGGCAAGTCCAAATACCTCTTAATGTTGATGCCCATTCCAGGCGGCTAATAAAATAGAGGCTACAGGTGTTTCCTTGTTTTCTTGCCCCAAAGTGCTCTGACAAGGGTATCTTATGAACCAACAGTAACAGAAAGTTCCAGTGGCAAGGAGGGTGCCCTGGCCTCTGTCTAGCACACGGCTCAGGATCTGAGGTCTCACTAATCAGAAACCTATTTTCACAGGCCACCTTAAAGCGACCAGCAGAGTGACCTGTCGAGTGTGCCATCTGATACACTATTTCTAGAATAAGACACTTTTTTTCAACTTGCAGAGCTCATCTATATATCACATCCAGCAGCTGACACATCATGTGACCTTGGCAAATCCTCTTACTCAACCACCTGGCCAGGAGCAGGACTTTCAGATTCCTCTCTGTCTTGGGCAGTGAGCTCTACTGGTACACCTGCTGTGTCAGACTTGGCCTGAATGGGGAATGAGCCTTCATTCTCAGTTTGGCTCATATGAAATATATATCACTGAAAATTAGAGAACTTGTTTGTCATGTTCATTTACCTATATCTGGCCTCTGACAACGTTGATAGGAATAAACTTTGGTACTCCCATTCCAAGGCAGGTATTGATGATAGCCTAGTTGAAGATGTTCAGATGATGCATGAGTGAAATTTTGCTAAAATCAAGTGGGACACGTATGGGGAGACTATGTCATTCATTGGAGCGAATCATGGGATGAGGAAGGAGCGTGCAATGGTCCCTATCTTGTGCAGTACTTTTATTAATGAGGTAAATCTGTATCAAGCTATATTTCAAGATGACACCCTTAGGTTGCCTGGCTTCCAAAATACCAACTCCTCTGTTTGCTGAAGATCGAGTAATCATAGATCAAACACCAGAAGGCATTTTAAATCAGCAAAAGCTGTGGGCTTTATTAAATGCATTGGGTGTTTACTGCAAAAGGTGATTCAGGGATCAGCTTGTATATAACAAAGCGGTAATTCTGAGATAAAGGGAGACGCTCAGAAATCGTGCATTCCCAAGAATACAGAGGACAAGAGTCCTGGGACACCCCTAAAACAGAAAGGCAATCCAGAAAAGATTACTGCCCCTATGAGACATATATATTCACTATCATCAATATCAACAGAGCAGAATGCCCAGGTGATTACCTCCATCACATGAGGGGAGAGGCATAGAGATACATTAAAAGTGATGGTGCATTGGTCTGTGACAATACCTTTTTGAAGATAGCCCTTCGCATGCCAATGGATACCTCCACTGTGCTCCGTCACATGGAGTTGGTCTAAAATAGCACTCATTTTCAATATCCCACTGGGAATAAACCAGATGCTGACTATTGAGTGGGAAGAAATCCAAAAAAATCCCTTTCCAATTGCCTAAGAAACCTTTATCTATCCCCATCTAAGTCAGAATCTAAACAAAATGGGGGTGTTGTTTTGACAAACATCTATTTTTATTTTAAATCAGTTGTAACAAAAACTACCAAATTCTAATGGCGATATTAAGAAAGGGTCTCTCTTGTCACTCAAACAAAGCACAGAATTTTAACTCATCAATACCCTAGATCAGCCTAGGCTGAACTGCTGTATTATTATGTATGCTGGTGCATTGAAGAAACAACTTCAAAAACTAGATAGCATCCAACAGCAAGCAGCCAGAATCAGCCTGATTCTGAGGAAATTAGACCAGTTTACCCCAGCAGTGAAAACCCACTTTTGATTCCCACAACTACAGAATCCAATTCAAGATCCTCCCATTCTGAACCTTCAAGAAAGAGATAAAGACCTATCTATGCAAGGAGGCATTTGGCTCCAGTAAGGACCCAAAAAAGACTCAGACCCATTAACAATACCTGACAACAACAAAAAAACCCTCCTTCGATTTAACACCAGGATGGAGAGATTCAGGAGGCATCTGAGTAAACTAATCAAACCATCATTGCTAATCTTAGCCTCGACCGGACATTTAAGCGATTTGAGCGTGCAGAAGGTAATACACAGGGACAACGTAAAACCCTTAAATAAATAAATACCATTTCGTTTACACCCTTTCCTATAACGTCAGTTGTGGACAAATCCCTGCCTTATTCAATTAAAAAATACACTTCTAGATATTGCATCATGTTCAAGTGGCCAAAATCTCCCACAGATTGATTGCGTTAAAACGCTCAGTAGTCCATCTGCTTGGAATAATCTTTCTGAGAATATACCAATGTAGAACAAGTGAAGCAGTCAATTCTTTAGGGAGATAACTAGCTTAGGGCAGAGATGCATACAGTCTATGTCCTACTTCATTCAGATATTTGCATATTGAACAGGTACCAATCGTAGTTTCTGGATTCATTTTCAAGATACTCATCAACAGCTTAAGAAAACTTACATTCAGTTTATTGTGTGTAAATGTATTTTTTAAGAAGATTTCCAGAATATCTTCAATATATTGAACCTTCCTAATCTTATTTTGGACAGCCTTCGTATAAGAGTGCCTTTCTGGTTTATTACCACTAGCATCTCTAGGTGGTAAATTGAAGTCTTCTTTTGAGTCCTCTGACATATGTCTGTTTTACCTGTTTATCTGTTCCTTGCTCAGCTGGCATAGGACTTATATGTTTGTGCTCTGTTGCAGTGTATGACATTCTGTTAGTAAGCCATAGACGCAAGACCACCATCATCACCACTACGATTATCGCAGTTTCCAAAATCATAGGAGTGGTTGGTGTAAGTGCAATGCTTAACCTAACTGAATGAAAAAATACCTGTGTTTTTTTAACCAATTTTTATTGAGTTTTATATTAGTATCACATAGACATATTACAAACGTGTGGATCAATGATACACATCCATGTTTGATGACCCCCACCCTGGCCGCTGCACATACATTACAATACATCAGGTCCAAAAGGAGTGATTGGCTCAGTAGATTAACAATGAAAACATAGTTAAAGTTAAGTCATGACAGTTGCAGTTTCAAATATAGGAAATTAGAGGCAAGACAATCGCTGCCCTCTCGAGTGTCTGCCCTCCGCACACTCACGCCTTTGTTCTGAGAGACCCTTACAAGTACATACGATATGGCACCACCCCGACAGTATACCAACAAGGTATAGCCCCCGCCCTCTTAGCATTCAAGCTTGGGGCAGAGGGGAGGGAAAGCGCTAGGCTCTAGGAGCAAATAAAAAATACCTGCTGTATAAGAGTAACAATATCCTCTTATCAAAGGAGTTACGGGAAACTTGGGGCCCAATTCACAAAGTGCCTCGGCAGTCGTGGAGGAGGTTTTGCACCGCAGTTCTTCCTCAAGTACGAAGACTCCGCAAGGACGGCGTAACCTCCGCCACAACGGTGGAGGCTCTTCGTGAATCAGGCCCTTGGTATTTAACTGTAAACAACATCACTTGACAAGTAGGATTGGGCAAGTTGGCAATGCTGTGCTTTTCGATGACTGATGCCTGTTGTTATGAATGTGTATCTTTATAGCTTAAGGATACTGTAATCCTTATGGAATAAATGAATATATTGTGACTTATTTCAACAGATTTCCGAATGTTTGTTTGTAGAGTATTGAGTTAAATTCTATGGGCCTCATTTATGAAAAGTGACGCATCGCTGCGTGAAAACAGCGATGCGTCACTTTTCACTGCGCCCTCCTTGCGAGACCAATGATGCGTCATATTTACAGTATGACGCATCATGGCGCAAGGAGTTACAGATACGTCAGTATTTCTGACGTATCTGTATGGCGCAAAAGTGACGCATTGCTGGAGTGTGTCACAAAAGTGACGCAACTCCAGCAATGTGTCCTTTCACAAGGGGCAAGCCCCATGTGAAAGGGCCTGCGTCAGTCTTACGCCTGTTGAGAGGCAGGCGTAAGAAATTGACGCATTTGTGTCCTAGAAGTGGCGCAGTGAAATCTGTAAGATTTCACTGCGTCACTTCTATTACCCTGTCTTGCCTCAGAACGCCCCCCCCCTGCATACATTATACCTGGCATAGGTATAATGTAGCGCAGGGGTTTACAAAGTGACGCATCTACCTTCACTTATAGAATTGGCAACAAGGTCAAAAGTCAGGCGCACAGCTGGAGGTAAAACAATAGCAAATGAGTTGTAATATTAGTGAACGGGACAGGTTACCATACAATCCCCAGAAAACCCTGAATAGCAATCCAGAGTTTGTCACAAATTTTCACTGGTATCTCCCTGAGCTCCACAATAATAAACAGCAATGCAATCTATGCAAAAAAAGTATAAAGAACAGTTCCTCTCAAGTGCAGAAGTAATGTCTTTCTTGGAAGAAAATATATCCGTTGAAGTAAAGTGATCCACAAATCCAATGTTATGATTGTCCAATGTATTTTAATGGTCGTTTCTTCAAATAAATCCTTTAACAGCCACACAGCCAACACGTGTTTCGTCAAATGCTTATTATTGCATCAACTGACTTCATCAGGGCTGCAACCCAGAAAATAAAACATTATATAAGTAAGCCAATCTTACACTAATTTCTTAATAACCATCACCGAAATTCAAGGGTTGAAAAGGAAAGTAGCAACCAGTTAGAGAGACAACCAAGCAACTAGTGTGAATCAATAAAAGGCCACCTCAGTGAAAATACATATGCACCATAGTTTGAAAGACGTGCTTAAGTTACAAAGTAAAAAGTAGTCCCAACGTACCATATAATACAACTCAATGTAAAAAGAGAGTAGTTTACCTTAACTGTTATCTAGTCCTTCCCTGGACTATTAATCACAATGTTCAAAGTCTGAGACAAGTTTGAAAATGCCTGGAATAAAGGTATACCGACCTGATCAATCTTAGTCATTATATATCAAATCCAATTATCAATATACTAATTACTAAGCCATGACACCTATTATTAAGGTTGTATATTTAAAAATCATCTATCTATGACCACCATGTGTAATTACAAATAAAACTGCACTGTCACAACTATCCAGTAAATCTAGCTACATCTATCAAAATCCCAACTATACCCAAAACGTCTCTTATACACTATATGCCACATACATATCTATAAATGTTTTGTAAGGTGTATCACCTCACCTCATTTCATCCACATCTTAGACTCCACACATTATCTAATCGTCAAATTCTGCCTCGATAGTAATTTGTCCAAAATACAGGATACACGAGTACATGTACCTGTAAAGATAAGGGAAATATGTTTTATTGTAAGTTCCACTAATAAACGACCCTGCTCCCCTCGATGTCGGCACTCACCTGTCTAATGTCATCAATGCTCCCTCTTACAATTGTTTGCTTTCGCGTTCGCGTTGTACCCTAGCGCCATCTTTAAAATATTATCGTAAGTCAAATTAACGGGCGCCATGTTGTACATTCGATATTGCCATCTAGAGCAAATAACTCCAATAAGTCAATTCTTAATATGTGAGAATTAATTATCGGGTCAGGTACATGATCTGTGGGTGATCTAGTTTCGTTCATAATCAGATGTCGATATATATTCAACTCGTCAATATTAGCCAATACGGGTTTTAATATTTCTCAAATGGCCATCCAGTCACCAAGTATTATGATAAATTAGTAATCCGACTGTATATATCTATTTAAATCTAATGTGAGTCCGACTTTCTTAGGAAGGTAAGACAGTCCTCTCTCTATTTCCATTCAGACATTGTACACGGCGACTCTCCTCGCTTCGATAAGAGTTTACCAAAGTTCCAATTTTATTTACAGTCCCACAACCTTACTTAGTTTGATTAATGTCAAAAACTCATATAACTAATACTACACTAATTCTGTATTAAAAATAGAAATAACAAAAGTGCGTAAGAGAGCTGACATAACTCATGCTCATAGCTCCCACGAACCGGCGGTCTCAAAACTCACTGTCTCACGACAAACCTCATGGCTGTACTTTAGTATCCTAGATATCAACAGTATCCGGTATACCTATGCCCAGAATTCTCCATCCTTGCCCCCATGTCAACATTCGTGTATAAAGTAGATTGGTTCTATACACCAAGGAGAAGGGTTGAGTGAGGAAAATAGAAGTTAAAGTTTAGTAGAAACAAATAGAAAAGTTACAAAAATTATTCTAATGATGTCATTATAACATATCAGTATTTCACAAGTGGTATTTTCTCGTAAACCTAAGATTCATGTTTCCCCTAAAGTCCATTTACATATCAATAACATATACGACTGTGTACATTAGTGGTATTCGTCCACATCATTGTTCAAAATCAAAAAATAAAATCTCATAGTCATCTACTTACATTGTATGATCTACATCCATTGGTTAGAACAAGAACCATAGTATATTCATACAGTACAAAAATAATATTTCCCCATAAACCTGAGATACATGTTTCATGTAGAATCACATTCTGCCTGGTGATCCATTCATTCACCTAAGAAATATTGAAGCTCCGAATCCAAATTAAGACCATCTTCAACCGCTCTAAGTTTCATGATCCATCTTGCCTCAACACGTCTCAATTTAAGTACTTTATTGCTGCCCCTACTGTCCATCGTTACATGCTCTATCCCATGATACATAAATCTATGTTTATCTTGTTCATGACAGTTTTGGACTAGATGGGCAGCGATTGGATACCTCATGTCCCCATTTTTTAGTGCACGAAAGTATTCAATCATTCTGTCTCTCAGTCTTCTCACGGTACTCCCTACATAAATCTTATTGCTGGTGCATACTATAACATAAACAACAAACATCGTATCACATGTGATAAATGACTTGATAATGTGTTTGCCTGTGTTATTGTATTCAAATTGTTGAATCTTTCTGAAAGCCCATCTACATGAGCTACACTTGCCACAATAATAGAATCCTGTTGGTCTATCAGTTAACCAATTATCTCTAGATATTGGTCTCGGGTAGCTCGGGCTAACAATATTCGCCAATGTAATACCCTTCCTAAATGTTAAAGATGGTCTATCAGTAAGGAAAGGAGAAATATCTTTATCGTTCTTTAACCCCTTCCACGCTCATGACGAGCTGGGCTCGTCATGGCGTAGCCTCCTCGCACGCTGATGCCGAGCCCAGCTCGTCATGAAGCATGGGATTTTGAAAATCTGAGCATGCGAGCAGAATTCTCTGAGCGCGGATGCGGTTAAGAGGTGCCAGTATTTGTCAACTATAGAATACAATTTGTGGCTACCTGTGCCAAAATGTGTAACCAATCTAATCTTCTGTGCTTGTAAATCTCTAGTGTTAGCTTTTTTTGGTTTCAATGTGTCTCCTCTCTTAATTTCCTTCGCTTTACACATAGCTTGTGTTACAATTTTCTTCTCATAACCTCTGTTTGTAAATCTATTAGCCATATCGGTCAAATTATGTTCAAAATCTGAATCCTGTGAGCAATTCCTGCGGGCTCTAAGCATCTCCCCATATGGAATTGCATTAATTTGGCTTCTCAAGTGACAACTGTCAGCGTGTAAAAGTGCATTACAACTTGTCTCTTTGCGAAACATACGACTACAAAGTCTGTCCCCCTCCACAATAACTCTATATCCAAAAAAGTAAGTTGTTGTCCACTGTAACAGGTTGTGAGGACATATTTACATCATTAGTGTTCAGCTAATCAAAGAAGCTATGAAGTTCCGTAGTGGTCCCCCTCCAGATCAAAAGACAATTGTCAATATATCGTCCCCAATAGCATATACGATCAATCCATTGTTCTCCCCTTGATGCGTCATTTTGTAAATATTGTGCAACAAGGCACACTTTTTACGCTGCTGGTGCATCACAAAAAGTGACGCACCGGCGGCGTAAGTGACGCACGGCTTCATAAATGAGGCCCAATATTTTTACACCGTTAGCATAGCATCACTTTGTTTTTGCCCCCTGTATCTAAACTTGGGCTTTGAATATTTTTAAACAATATTTTACTGTTTATTTTATTTGTCATTTGATTGAGATTGCTTTATTACATTTTGCATACTGAAAATAATACTGAAAAAGGACAAGCTGTGTAAGTATGTGATATTGGAAATATTCATTCATATGTTAGTGACTGATCAATAACCCATCCAGAGATCACCTTAGATGATTATACAGTTCCCAGGCCTGAACTCTCTGAGATCAGAGGTAGAAGAAAGATAATATTAGCACGGGGAGAACATTAACTTAACAAGCATTTACAATGCAACGGTCTCGCCTTTGCAAAAGTTAGAGCGATTGGCATTGTAAATGACAACATTTTTATTTATGTGTTGGTTTTGAAAACAGATAAATAAATGGCATTGTCATTTACAATGCCAATAGCTTAATCTCTCGCAAATGCGAGACCTATTGCATTTGAACCCACACACACACACCGAGCAACACACAGAGCCACATGCACCCACACACACACAGAGCCACACACACAGACAGAACCCCACACACAGACAGAACCCCCCCCACACACACACAGACAGAACCCCTCACACACACAGACAGAACCCCACCACACACACAGACAGAACCCCACACACACACAGACAGAACCACACACACACACAGACAGAACCCCCCCCACACACACAGACAGAACCCCCCCCCCACACACACAGACAGAACCCCACACACACACAGACAGAACCACACACACACACAGACAGAACCACACACACACACACAGAGCCACACACACACACAGAGCCACACACACACAGAGCCAGGCTGCGTCACGTCAGATTACGGGCCAGTGTCCTCGAGTCATTCAACTCTGAGAGACAGCTGGGGACCCCAGCCTACACTCCACTGTGCTCCCCAAAAGGACAGTGGCCACCTTGTGATAACAGAGCACAGCACCCCAAACCAGATCCCGCTTCGACCCTATCAGAACCCACATCACCAAACTGGGCTTAATTTGTATACAAAAAAAAAATACAGTTGCCCAAAATGTTTGTTAGGAGGCTGCAACAAATTCCCTCCCAGTTCGCAATGCCCGCTTCCTTCTAAAGGTAATTTCCCACTTCTCCCCACTGGCACCACTCACTTCTGTATAGAGCGCGTCAAAGCCAGATTGCAGCCAGCAGGCAAAACCAGCAGGCCAGCTTCCCAAACAGTGTGAGTGTGTGTGTGTGTGGGGGGGGGGGGTGCGCAGGGGGCGGCTAGGGAGAGTTAGACAAATGTTCCCATGACACTTTCCATATTTTAAAAGTTGTGCAACTCCTTCACAAAGTTTCCCATAGAAAAGTAATTACAATAGGCACACCTGACAATAACTCTGTATGCTCTGCAAAGAGGCCAAGGATTGAATGGGCACTATTGAGAATCTTTATTGCATGGTGACTTTCGCTAATAGACACTCGCACTTCCTTCCCTCATCCTAAACTACAGAGCTCTTAGGCATGCTATCATTACCACTCAGCCACCTCTGGAACTCACTCCGAAACCTAAAGGCGGCTCAGTTTGCAGTATGTGCTGTACAAGATTCATATGTTAAACGAAAAACAAAACTGCAGAAACACATCATCTGGGAAAAGAAATCACTCTCAGGAAATAGGAGTCCACATACCATGCATTTTCCAGTAAAGCTTGAAAGCATCACCGACTTGAATGAACATAAGGGTTGTTGCACACATTGTTGAGAAATAAATCATTTTCTTTCCTTCGAAACACAAGGTCTTTAAAGAAAGGCCCACTTTCAAAGTTTGTTTTTAATTTAAAAACTATTGGTGCTAACCACCACCATCCCCCATAAAGCTGTCTCACACACTTTCACACTCACATATTCTCTCTCTCTCTTTGTCACTCACTCCTCTGTCTCTTTATCCCTGATTGCAATGACAGGCAGCCCAATACGTTTTAATAAATAAGGCAGCACAAGTTTCTCACTATTTACAAAATACTAGTGTGCAGTCAAAAAGCATTGTTTAGCATCAAAAGAGTCGTCCTCCCCTACAATAGGAACCAATGAGCAGGGTAAGGTGAGCACTGATAGGGTGAGGTGGGTACTGATAGGGTGAGGTGAGTTCTGCTGTTGTGATCTCTGGCGGTGTGAGATAGGTGTAGTAAGTACAAACTAACCACAGCCAATAAGGTGCACCACATCACCTTCTGCAGAACTGACCGCTCTCTCCACACACAGGCCACAAAACCACTTTACTAGAGCGCACCGCATAATTACAAAGCTCCCTTTTCCACCCCAAAACCCACTGCACAAAAACCTACTGCATGCAACTCACCAGAGATCACCAATGTCAATCACCATATGAGAGCCCACTTCACCCAGCAAGAGATCACAACAGCAGAGCCCACATACGAAAGCCTGTCTCACACCGCCAGAGATCACGATAGCACAGCCGATCTCTGCACAGCCCCTACCTCACCCCACTACTGATCACCAATACGGAGCCCGCCTCACCAGAGGCCCCATCCCAATATCAGATCCCACCTCAGTTTACATGAGCCTACCAGTCTAGAGGCGACCTCATCACCACAGCGCCCACTTCACCAGAGCCCCATCAGTACTTGAGAGCCCACCTCACTCCACCACAGATCACAGAGCCAAGCTCACCAGAACCAACATCTCCACTGCCCGCCTCACCCACTGCAGAGCCCAATTCACCACAGCTTATGTCAACCCAACAAAGCCCACCTCAATCCGCCCGAGATCACAACCGTAGAACCCTTGTCACTAGAGCCTGCCACAGTACTACCTTCCGAAGCCAATGCCACCTTTCACGACTAGAAGCTATTCTAGACAAAAGGCCGTTTCACATGAGGCCGCTTTACCACATCAGACTTCATAGATCACTCAGAACCCAAATCACCAGAGTCCATCTCAGCACATCAGAGCCTTCCTGGCTGCGCAGGAGTAGACTACAGTAGAACCCACCGCAACAGAGACCACATCACCACACCAGAGCCTACTCCACAATGCCAAAGATCACTACTACAGAGCGCAACTCACCAGACCCGACATTACCATATGAGAGTCCACCTGACTCTGCCGGTGACCACAAGAAAACCCATCTCACATTACAGCCCCCTTCACCTCACCCGGGATCCCCACTACAGAGCTCAACACATCAGAGCCCCATCACCACATTAGAGCCAAGCCCACCTCACCACGGAAGAGACCACACAGGACTCACAAAACCCACCTTGCCACAGGCCACTTAACAACACAAGAGCCTTCTTCACCCGCCTTACATCACTATTACAGGACTCACTTCGCCAGAGCACAATCACCACATCGGAGCCAGCCTCACCACGTAAGAGCTCACGCAGAACACACAGGGAAGGGGGAGGGGAGCCTGGCCTTGCACGGTGGCCCCGCTGGCCCAAGTCGAGGCACCATGGCCGCTGGAGAGGGAGGGAGGGGTGGGGGCCCAGGGAGCGGCTGAGGGAAGGGGGGGGCAAGAGAGCAAGCAGCACCAACGAGGGGGGGGGCAGGAGAGCAAGCACAACCAACGGGGGATAGGAGAGCAAGCACAACCAACGAGGGGGGGGGCAGGAGAGCAAGCACAACCAACGAGGAGGGGCAGGAGAGCAAGCACAAGCCACTAGGGGGGGCAGGAGAGCAAGCACAACCAACGAGGGGGGGCAGGAGAGCAAGCACAACCAACGAGGGGGGGGCAAGAGAGAACACACCAACGAGGGGGGGGCAGGAGAACAAGCACAACCAACGAGGGGGATTGGGAGAGCAAGCACAACCAACGAGGGGGGGGGGGGCAGGAGAGCAAGCACAACCAACGAGGGGGGCAGGAGAGCAAGCACAACCAACGAGGGGGCGGCAGGAGAGCAAGCACAACAAACGAGGGGGTGCAGGAGAGCAAGCACAACAAACGAGGGGGGGCAGGAGAGCAAGCACAACCAACGGGGGGTCAGGAGAGCAAGCCCAACCAACGAGGGGGGTTAGGAGAGCAAGCACAACCAACAAGGGGGGGTCACGAGAGCAAACACAACCAACGAGGGGGGGCAGGAGAGCAAGCACAACCAATGAGAGGGGGGAGGGCAGGAGAGCAAGCACAACCAACAATGAGGCGGTCAGGAGAGCAAGCACAACCAACGAGGGGGAGCAGGAGAGCAAGCACAACCAAAGAGGGGGGGTCAGGAGAGCAAGCACAACCAACGAGGGGGGAGGGCAGAAGAGCAAGCACAACCAACGAGGGGGGGCAGGAGAGCAAGCACAACCAACGAGGGGGGGGGCAAGAGAGAACACACTACCAACGAGGGGGGGCAGGAGAGCAAGCACAACCAACGAGGGGGAGTGGGAGAGAAAGCACAACCAACGAGGGGGGGCAGGAGAGCAAGCACAACCAACGAGGGGGGCAGGAGAGCAAGCACAACCAACGAGGGGGCGGCAGGAGAGCAAGCACAACCAACGGGGGGTCAGGAGAGCAAGCACAACTAACGAGGGGGGTTAGGAGAGCAAGCACAACCAACAAGGGGGGGTCAGGAGAGCAAACACAACCAACGAGGGGGGGGCAGGAGAGCAAGCACAACCAATGAGAGGGGGGGCAGGAGAGCAAGCACAACCAACAATGAGGGGGTCAGGTGAGCAAGCACAACCAACGAGGGGGAGCAGGAGAGCAAGCACAACCAAAGAGGGTGGTCAGGAGAGCAAGCACATCCAACGAGGGGGGAGGGCAGGAGAGCAAGCACAACCAACGAGGGGGGGCAGGAGAGCAAGCACAACAAATGAGAGGGGCAGGAGAGCAAGCAAAACCAACGAGGGGGGGCAGGAGAGCAAGCACATCCAACGAGGGGGGTAGGAGAGCAAGCACAACCAACGAGGGGGAGGCAGGAGAGCAAGCACAACCAACAAGGGGGGGCAGAAGAGCAAGAACTCAACAAGGAGGCACGGGGTGGAGGGAGAGCTTACCTGCGTCATCCAAGCAGAGGGCAGGAGAGCAAGCACAACCAACAATGGGGGGGTCAGGAGAGCAAGCACAACCAACGAGGGGGGGGGGGGGTAGGAGAGCAAGCACAACCAAAGAGGGGGGTCAGGAGAGCAAGCACAACCAACGAGGGGGGGGCAGGAGAGCAAGCACAACCAACGAGGGGGGGGGCAGGAGAGCAAGCACAACCAATGAGGGGGGGCAGGAGAGCAAGCACAACCAACGAGGGGGGGCAGGAGAGCAAGCACAACCAACGAGGGGGGGTAGGAGAGCAAGAACAACCAACGAGGGGGGGCAGAGCAAGCACAACCAACAAGGGGGGCAGGAGAGCAAGCACTCAACAAGGGGGCACGGTGTAGAGGGAGAGCTTACCTGCGTCATCCAAGCAGAGGGCCACGACCAGGAGAGACTCCACACAACCACATTTCTCCGAGGCAAAGCAGAAGTGCCTCAGAGAAACGACCCGTGATTTTCGGATTCGGGGGCATTTTTTCTTTCTCTCCTCTTCCCATTGGCTGGAAGGTAAAATTCCAGCCAATGGGAAGAGGAGAGAAAGAAAGTAAAAAACACAACCCCGAATCCCAAAAAGAAGGGGCTTAAACGGAGTGATGCCCCTCTCCTCCAATGGCTGGCCTCCGTTTATGAAGCAAGCCAATGGAGAACAGGGGCGGGTTTAAGCCCCTTACTGAAAAACATAAGATCTCCCCTGCAAGACTGCGCAAGCGCAGCCTTCGCAGGCGGAGACCTAAAAAGGAGTAAATATGCAAACGGATGAACCGTCACCGATAGTAAAAGGAAGTGAGCACTGAGGCTGAGTATAAACATTTTTTTTATTGAAAGCTCTGGAGCCCTGGGACATGAAAGAAACACAATTTGATGCAAAAAGGGGAGTTCAAATTACTAAAGAAAAAGACTATATAGTTTCCAGTTCAGACTATTCCTTTGAAAAGTAGTGACATGCACTAAAGCTCTGAATCTGAGATCACTGAAAGCCCAGTATAAGGAAATGTTCAGGTAATAAAAGCAGGCGTTCAGAGACAGAAGGTTGAGGCTGTGATGAAGGAAGCAAATTAAAAAGGCTTAAGGAAATGCTGGTCCTTCACAGTTAATGGGGCAAGAATTTACAGGAAAATATTATTGCCAAAATGACAAGGGATGCAGAGAACTTAGAAAACAAGCTCCAAACTAATGCAAATAAAACCAAGGTATTGGTCTTTGGACATAAACGAAAAAAATCTCTGTTGGGTTGGAACATCGGACCACTCATAATTGCTACTGCAAATAAATACACCTACTTGGGTGTACAATTCTCAGACACCGGCAGAACAACATCTCAGGCCAAATCATTGGAGACAAAATCCGCTAAGGTCACACACGCCCTATGTAAAATCTACCAGAACCTTGTGAGTCATTCAACTAGGGGCATTCGAAGAGTAATACAAGCCAAGCTCTTTTCAACAATCAGCTATGGCCACCTGGCTTTCCCGGGCGTATTGTCCGATAAACTGGAGCATCTACATATTATGGCTTTCAGGAAAATATTCAGGTTACCATTCTCGACAAGGCGCACACTGATCAGACTTGAGTTTAGCTTAACATCAATGGACATAGAATGTAAAAAAGACAGACATAGTGAAATTATACCATTGTGTGTACAAGGCTAGCCAGGTACCCTAGGGGAAGCACTTCAAACTCTCTTTATAGATCAAACCAGCCGTTGGGCTAGGTACATCGTTTTAGCGAATAAAACACTACGCCTGACAACTGATCAAATATTAAATCTGCCAACAGTTAGCCTAAAAAACCTGTTAAAAAACAGGGAAAGACCATCTCAAGGCTTCGGGATATAGATACAATCAGAACAATTTGTGGCGCTGAGGGCCTCGTAAAATCACATGAAGCCACTCCATGCCAACCATACCTGAATGCCGGACTGGGGAGATATGCTCTTCAAAATGTCTGAAAGACCAGGCTGCTAACCCTACCAATAAAGGACTCTAGGGCTCACTGGTCATCCACACTAAGTGGAAATAGAGGATGTCGACTGTGTCAATACCACAAAGAATCGGCAGAGCATATCATCTGTTGTTGCCCAGCATTGGTAAGTCCGAGGCGTAACTACTTAAGGGCAATATTCAATCTTAATAAAGTAAGAACATGTAAGGAGGCCTTAACACACATTTATACCACAACAGTGCCAATGGAGCTGGCACGTGCCGGGAAGTTCTTTGTCTCTGCTTGACAGAGCTTATGTCAAACACAAAGTCTAAAAAAATAACAGCTTAACTATAATTTGAACATGGACAAGCATCCACAGTATTAATAGTGATGCTTCACTAATTCCTATGGTCATGAACATTGCCACCCTAATTGAATAGACTTATTTTAATCTCATTGCATTTTAAATGTTTTGTTTTTTGTTTGTTTTACCATGGTCGTAATATGCTTCGCTCTTTGTAAATGATTTTAGGTAATCATACAATAAAGTATTTCACGGAGAGAGAGTACACTCTGTGGAAATTGTCTTCGCCCTGGATAAAAGTGAAATGATGAAGCATGGTCTGGGTCTGCAGGAAGAACAATGATAAACTTGTGAACTGGCTGGTGTTTGCAGTACAAATATAAAAAGCATCCTTAAGACCATTGGTCAAATATGGTCCCTTCATAATCTTTGCAATTTAAGAGACCAGTAAGCACCCATTCTTAGCAAATTTGCCATGTGGCTCACCAAATGGCATGATTTCTTGCATCTTTGACAAACTGTTACAGATAAACTAAAGAAGGAAGGAAATAAACCAGAATCCTATAGCTCATTAGGACTCTTAGACGCTGACCACAATATACCGCCAGATACATCTTTTCCACATTAGCAACGAGAAGGAGCCAAATCAAGAAGATATTCCCTACACAAGGTTGGTTCAGAATCGGCACGTCCGCAAACAATCAGATGTCCTCACCCATAGCATCGAGAAGAATCGGAAACTAAAGAAGATGTTTCTACACCTGGTCTTTCTATACCACAGCAAGGCATATGTTATAGCGGATAGAGCCAATCTTCGGACAAAGCCGAGCCGGGTGAGCACAGACACCGCTCTTTGTACATCTACCAAGCAAATGTATTTCAATACCGTTGTGCAATTTAGGAAAGGCCCAGAAGGAGACACAAGTGTACCTATAAACACTCACCGAAGAGTGATGTCAGGCAGTCTCCTAGTAACCGAATTACTTCTTTTTTTACAAAAATTGTATATATCACTTTAGGCTGGAAACGGCACAGGAAATTGTGAGAGTAAGAGATCAGAAAATGTAATATTACTGACCAATGATTTGCTGCACCTGGCAGGAATACAAGCAGCACTTTTGTGCCGCAGCATCAGTGTAAAAAACGTGGGCAATTTACAACATGATGCATCTAGGGAGATGCGTCACGTTGTAAAGCCCTGTGTCACATTTACCTGCGTTAGGCATAATGCATGCAGGGTGGGCGTTCCCATGCAGGAAAGACTCATGAAAAGTGACTCAGTGAAATCTACAAGATTTCACTGCGCCACTTTTAGGAAGCCAATGCTTCATAACCTTACGTCTGCTTGAAGCAGATGTAAGGAGTGAAGCAGTGTAGTGAGAATAGGCCTCAACATGCATTGCTCGAGTTGCGTCATGCTTGCGACATGACTCTAGTAATGCGTAACTTTCGCGGCAATAGCTGCGTCAGAATTTCTGATGCATCTATCAATCCTTGTGCCATGGTGCGCCGTATTGTAATTACGGTGCATCTATGGAGGCGCAAGGGTTTCACAAGTTGGCACAGGGAAACTAACGCATCTATACAGATGCGTCAGTTTCTTGAAAATCTGGCCCCTCTGCTCCTACAGAACTCCTACTGCTATGTTATTGCTATGTCATTGCTATGTCACTGTTTTGTTCTTTTCTTCTTTCCACTTCTCGCTCAGTGATACCATGTCAGCACGAGTTCTAGAGTGCTGGTTAGTGGACGTTTGAGCTGAGAAGGGAGCGGAGGCGTTACTTTGCTGTACCGGTGTTCCTGCATTAAAACCCACTTGAAGTCACACTCTAAGTGTCAGACCATCTTTACAATTGGCAACGAGTGGGACACCTGTAGGACCCACGATTTCACGCATCGGTTTGCTGCACTGATGTAAGCTTCAAAAGATTTGCTGCTCAGACCTGTGAGGAAATTGACATAGAGTGCGACTTGTTTTCCTCTTTCGGGTGAAGTTCTGAACACCTTCTTTTCAGGTCGTATGAGTCAAGCTGATTAATTTTAAGTACTTTTGCTGTGCTCTTGAAACTTATTGTGTTTCAAACTCTTAATTGCCTTCCACGAGCGCTCTGCTTACTTTGTTTACTTCTTGGAACTTGGAATTCCCAGCGGTGTTCGTCTTCTCTTCCTTGCGCTGCTGCTGTTCGACGCACTGCTGTTCTTATACGAAATCGCGTCTACGCACTCTATTCTACACAAGCTCACCCTGGGTCACACACCGTGACCTTATGTGCCGCCATTTTGTCAAGCACCTACTTTCATTGTTTCACTGCGCGGTGATACGCACACCTTAATTCTTCGTTAACACTTCTTATGTGTGATACGCACACCTTTTGCAATATATTTAGCACATATCTTGTTCATGCGGTGATGCACACACCTTCTCTACTATTTATGTCACTAGTCACTTCCCCCACCCACATCGCAGGCCACACACTCGACCCCATCTTCACCTCCAGCAACCATGTCTCCTTCAGCCACACTACGGACCTCCTCTGGACTGACCACAGCTGCGTTCACTTCACCTACAACAAACCAAAACCCAGCATCCACCTCCAACCTACCCTGAAAAGGAACTGGAACAAAATCACCACGGACCAAATCTCCGCATCGCTCCTTCAACACACCCCAGCCCCCTCTTCCAACGCTAACGAAGCCGCCGCTAACCTCACCCTATGGTTATCCAACACCGCCGACACCTTGGCACCACTGAAAAAACGCCAAAGCAAACCTGGCAGCAAGAAGGCCTCATGGTTCAACGATGATCTCAAGAAGTCCAAGAAACTCTGCCGCTCCCTTGAAAAGGCCTGGAAAAAAGACCCAACCACCAGCACCAAGGACGCCTTCAAAAACGCCACCCGCACTCACCACCAACTAATCCGAAAAGCCAAGAAAGCAGCATTCAAGGATCGACTCGACAACAACGCTCACAACAGCAAGGAACTTTTCAACATCGTCAAGGAATTTTCCAATCCCTCGGCCAACTCCAACGACATCACCCCCTCTCAAACCCTATGCGACTCCCTAGCTTCTTTTTTCCACAACAAGATTGCAGACATCCACAACAGCTTTGACAACCAACCCGGAAACCAACCCACCCTACCATCTGCTGTCCATCTTCCCCCCATGAACACCCTTAACGACTGGAACCCAATCTCCACTGAGGACACCATCCGCCTGATGAACTCCATCCACTCAGGATCCCCCACAGACCCATGCCCTCACCACATCTTCAACAAAGCAGACTCCGTCATAGCACCGCACCTCCGAGACGTCATCAACTGCTCCTTCAACTCCGCTACCTTCCCAGAAGACTGGAAACACGCTGAACTCACCGCCCTTCTGAAAAAACCAACAGCGGACCCCACCAAACTCAAAAACTACCGCCCAATCTCGCTTCTTCCATTCCCGGCCAAAGTCATCGAGAAAGCCGTCAACAACCAGCTCGCCGCCTTCCTCGAAGCCAACAAATCCCTCGACCCCTCACAATCTGGCTTCCGAGCAAAACACAGCACTGAGACCGCCCTCATCGCAGCAACAGATGACATTCGAACTCTACTGGACAATGGAGACACAGTCGCCCTCATCCTCCTCGACCTCTCTGCAGCCTTCGACACAGTCTGCCACAGCACCCTCCTACAACGCCTCAATAACATCGGAATCCAAGGAAAAGCACTTGAATGGATCACCTCGTTCCTCACCGGAAGAACCCAGAGAGTCCGCCTTCCTCCATTCAAGTCCGAGGCCTCTGAAGTCATCTGCGGCGTACCTCAAGGATCCTCACTCAGTCCCACCCTCTTCAACGTATACATGAGCCCCCTCGCGGCCATCGCACGCCAACACAACCTCAACATCATCTCTTACGCGGACGACACTCAACTGATCCTTTCTCTCACCAATGACCCCAGCACCGCCAAAACTAACCTGCACGAAGGAATGAAAGAAGTCGCCGAATGGATGAAACAAAGCCGTCTGAAACTGAACTCAGACAAAACAGAAGTCCTCATCCTAGGCACATCCCCATCTGCTTGGGACGACTCCTGGTGGCCGGAAGCCCTCGGAAAAGCACCCATCCCGACAGACCACGCACGGAACCTTGGCGTCATCCTGGATTCTTCACTCTCAATGAACAAACAAGTCAACGCCGTATCCTCTTCCTGCTTCAACATTCTTCGCATGCTCAGAAAAACATTTCGCTGGATCCCCTCCGAAACAAGGAAAACAGTCACCCACGCTCTGGTCACGAGCCGACTGGACTACGGAAACACCCTCTACGCAGGTACCACCGCTAAACTCCAGAAGAAACTCCAACGAATCCAAAACGCCTCAGCCAGGCTCATTTTAGACATCCCACGCAACGAACACATCTCTGGTCACCTTAAAGACCTCCACTGGCTACCCGTCAATAAGAGGATCACTTTCCGACTGCTCACCCACGCACACAAATCACTTTACGACATCGGACCAGATTGCCTCAACTCTCGACTGTCCTTCTACACCCCCTCCCGCCAACTACGCTCTTCCAACCAAGCCCTCGCCACTGTACCTCGCATTAACAAGACCACCATGGGAGGCAGATCCTTTTCTTACCTGGCTGCTAAAACATGGAACTCACTCCCCGCTTACCTTCGCCTCACCCAGAACCACCTAGCGTTCAGAAAACAGCTTAAAACGTGGATATTTGACAAATAATCCTCCTCCCCTTCCTAAGCGCCTTGAAACCCTCTGGGTATGTAGTGCGCTATACAAATTTTATGACTTGACTTGACTTGACTTGATCTTATTCACATGGTGATGCGTACACCTCAATAGTTATCATTTTACTTATTATTGAACATTGAAAGATTTATTGCACATCATTTCAGCGCGGTGACGCGCTCACCTTATTTGTTTTTCTTTCTTCTCTATTTTTTTTAATTATTTTATCTATACCATGGCAACTCAACATTTTTCTATTCAGCCACCCCAAGCGTTTTGGCCTGCAGGTACTAATCCATGCATGCAATAGTGGAAAGCATATTTTATCAACTTTATTGACACTAGAGGACTAAAAGCATATGAAGAAATGACCAAGGATTTAGGTGGTGGAGATGTTAATGTTTTTGATGCCATAATGAATGATTTTGACACTTACTTTGCACCCAAAGTATGTATTGGCATTGTAAGATATACGTTTTTCCATAGGAAACAAGATGTAAATGAAACTATTGATGAATATGTTTCAGCTTTAAGAAAGCTTGCTGCAGATTGTAAGTTTGATCACTTAGTGGACCAGTTTATCAGAGATCAAGTAGTCATGCATAATAAAGATTCTGTTGTACAAGAGGTTATGGATTAATGGAGATGCTGAATTAAAAGATATTTTAAGCATAGTTAGAAAAGCAGAAATATCTAGTTGCAGTGCCAAGTACTGAAGCAAGATGCTGTAGTCTCTGAAACTTATGCAGAGATAATTAGTAAAATCAAGGCCAAGGTTACTGCTGCTACCAAATCTAGCGCTCCAATTAAACTTAAAGTTGAAGCTACTAAAAATAAGGATCTTAATCGTTATGCCAATTTCAGGTGTTATGGTTGTGATGGTTCTATGTACCTCGCATCTAGCAAGTCTTGTCCTGCCTTAAAACAAAGATGTTACAATTGTGCCATTGTTGGCCACTTTGCCAAAGCCTGCAGAAGGAAGGGTGGTAGGAAAGTAAAGTGTTTGGATGAAGCTGAAAATGATTCTAGTGAATGTGAATACAGTATTAGAAAACTTGACGAACAAGTTACTTACCTTCGGTAACGATATATCTGTAAGAAACATTAGTTAGTGTTAGATTCCTTACCTTAGAATATCCCCAGGCGTCAGTCTGGATCTGGAAACTTTTGCGTAGCAGTACCCCTGCGCGTCGGTAGGCGTCGTCTGCAGGCGTCCCCTGCGGCTCCGCGTCCGTCGTCGGCGTCGTGCGCCGTGATGACGTCGCTGGAGTATATAGACGCCGCCTCCGCGCGCTGACGTCAGTTCTTTGCACACAGCTTTTCCGCGCCAGGAGACGCAGAGCCATGAGAGAACCAACACTGGTGCCATGCAAAACTAGGGCCCTGAAAGGGATGACCTTAACCCTAGGTATCAGTTCGCAGAACGGGGAGGATGGGTGGGTTCGGTAAGGAATCTAACACTAACTAATGTTTCTTACAGATATATCGTTACCGAAGGTAAGTAACTTGTTCATCTGAAAGAAACACGTTAGTGTTAGATTCCTTACCTTAGAATACATACCCCAGCAATACCAACCCCGGTGGTGGGTCTGCGAACCAATACAAACTACACCAGAAAGTCCTGGAGGACAGAACGGCCAAAGAAGCCATCCCTCCGGACTTGACTGTCCAGGCAGTAGTGCCTCGCAAAGGTGTGCAGCGAGGCCCACGTAGCCGCTTGGCAAATGTCCTGCAAGGGGACTCCCCGGCCCAGGGCAGTAGTAGCCGCCGTGGCCCGAGTGGAATGGGCCCTCAGCCCAACAGGAGGCTCCTTCCGAGCCAAAGAGTAGCACGCCTTGATGCAGAGGACAACCCATCGAGAGATGGTTCGTTTACAAACCGCCCGTCCCTTCTTCGCACCCACGTAGCCAACAAACAGTTGGTCATCCACCCGGAACTGGCGTGTGCGATCCATGTAGAATGAAAGCGCACGTTTTGGGTCCAGACGGTGGAGCCGCTCTTCATCCTTTGAAGGATGCGGAGGCGGGAAGAAGGAAGGGAGGGTGATGGACTGCCCGATGTGAAAGGCCGAAACAACCTTGGGCAGGAAAGAAGGTCTAGTCCTCAGAACCACCTTATCAGGATGAATGGACAGGAAAGGAGGTTGGACAGAAAGAGCCTGGAGCTCACTCACTCTCCTGGCAGAGGTGATGGCAACCAGGAAAGTCGTCTTTAAAGTCAGGAGACGGAGAGGACAAGAATGAAGGGGCTCAAAGGGAGCACACATCAGGAAAGTTAGAACCAGGTTCAAATCCCACTGAGGCATCACAAACGGAACAGGTGGAAACATGTGAGTGATGCCTTTCAAGAATCGAGTTACAATCGGGGATTTGAACAAAGAAGGCTGATCAGGAAGCCTCAAAAAGGCTGAAAGGGCAGAAAGGTAGCCCTTGATAGTGCCCAGAGCAGAGCCCTGCTGGGCAAGAGAAAGAAGAAACAGAAGAACCTCCGAAAGAGGGGCAGAAAGAGGGTCCACAGCCTTTGCTGTGCACCATGCCACAAATCTGTTCCACCGACAGGCGTATACCGACTTAGTGGAGGGACGCCTGGCTGCCAGAATAACATCACAGACTTCAGGAGGCAAGTCAAATGGCCTCAACTGCCGCCGCTCAATCTCCAAGCATGGAGGTGGAGACTGGACAGGTTCGGGTGGAGGACCGTCCCCTGCTGCTGCGACAGAAGGTCCTCCTGAAGGGGCAGGCGGATCGGGGGACCGACTGACATGCTGAGTAGCTCGGGATACCAGTACCTTCGAGCCCAGTCCGGAGCCACAAGGATAACTTGGGCCCGGTCGCGCCTGATCTTCTTCAGCACTCTGGGCAGAAGTGGTATAGGCGGAAAGGCGTATAACAGACCGCAACTCCACTCGCGCCGAAAGGCGTTGCCGTGCGAGTGCCGTCTTGGAAACTCCAACGCGCAGAACTGATGACATTGCACGTTCTCTTCTGTGGCGAATAGATCTAACCAAGGCTCTCCCCATTGCAGAAAGATGCCTTGCGCCACGTCCGAGTTCAGACGCCATTCGTGATCCATCGAGCACCGACGGCTGAGTTCGTCCGCATTGGCGTTCAGAGAACCTGCCAGGTGTTGAACCGTCAGAGTCACGCCCTGACGTTCCAGCCATTGCCAGAGGCGCAGAGCCTCCTGGCAAAGGGTCCACGACCCCACTCCGCCCTGTTTGTTGCAGTACCACATGGCGGTGGTGTTGTCGGTGAACACCTGCACTACACTCCCGTTGACAAAGGGGAGGAATGCCTTCAGTGCCAGACGAATCGCCCGCAGCTCCAACAGATTGATATGGAGCCGGGACTCCGCCGGAGACCAGATGCCTCTGATCTCTGCCTCTCCCAAGTGGCCACCCCAGCCCTGGAGGGACGCGTCCGTCACGACAACGTGCTCCGGTTGGGGAAGGGAGAGGGACTTGCCCCTGACCCAATCGCGGTCCGTAAGCCACCACTGCAGTTGTCTCGCAGTGCCCTCCGAGATCAAGACGTGGTCGGACAAGTTGCCCTGATGCTGGGCCCACTGAAACTTCAGGTCCCACTGCAGAGCCCGCATCCGCCACCTGGCGTGATGCACCAGAAGGATGCAGGAAGCCATCAGTCCCAGCAGCCGCAGCGTCAACCTGACCGAGACTCGGGATAGCGGCTGAAAGATGGGAATCAAAGCCTGAATATCCCGAACCCGCCGTTCCGGAGGATAAACCCGAAACTGCGCCGAGTCCAGAACCGCTCCGATGAAAAGGAGCTTTTGAGAGGGACACAGGTGTGATTTCGGCACATTGATGGAGAACCCCAGGTCGTGCAAGAGGTCTGCCGTCATCTGAAGGTGGTGGACGACTGTTTGGGGCGAGCCCGCCTTCAACAACCAATCGTCTAGGTAGGGGAAGACTGAAACCCCCAACCTGCGCAGATGGGCTGCGACCACCGCCATCACCTTTGTGAACACCCGTGGGGCGCTGGTAAGGCCGAAGGGGAGCACGATAAACTGAAAGTGCTCCAGGCCTACCGTGAACCGCAGGTAACGCCGGTGGGCCGGCAGGACGGGAATGTGAAAATAGGCGTCCTGCAAGTCCAACGCTACCATCCAGTCTTGTGGGTCTAGAGCAGCCAAGACCTGAGCTAACGTCAACATCTTGAACTTCTCCTTCCGGAGGAAGCCGTTGACGTTCCTTAGATCCAAGATAGGACGTAGGCCCCCCTTGTCCTTCTTGGGCACAAGAAAGTAGTGGGAATAGCAACCACGCCCTACTTCTGGCCCAGGAACGCGCTCAATGGCCCCCTTGGCCAAGAGGGCCGTAACTTCCTCCTGCAGAAGTTGCAAGTGGTCCCCCGACACACGGTGGTTCTGCGGTGGCATGGCTGGAGGAGAGGTCTCGAAGGGGAGGGAGTAGCCCCTTCGGACGATTTGCAGCACCCACCTGTCCGAAGTGATCGTGCGCCAGTGAGCGCGGTGATGGCGAACCCTGCCACCCACTGGCGTCACATGGGGCCGAAAGCACGGACTAGGAGGATTTTGGGGTAGATGCTGCGGGGGAAGGTGTGGTCTGACCCCGCCGTTGTCCCCGACCGCCACCACGGCGGTTTCCACGGCCACCACCGCGTTGGAAGGATTGTTGCGGCGCGTGGCTGGCAGCACGTGTGGGGGCGCCCCTTCCTTGGCCACGAAAGGGACGAAACGAACCCGTTTGCTGACGCTGGGTCGAGAGACCCAAGGACTTGGCCGTGACCCTGGAGTCCTTGAAGCGTTCCAGCGCGTGGTCCGCCTTGTCACCGAACAGGTGACAGCCATCAAACGGCATGTCCATCAATGTATTCTGGACATCAGCCGAAAAATTGGCGGATCTCAGCCAGGCGTGGCGACGAATCGCCACCGTCGTTGACATAGCTCTGCCCAGCGAGTCGGTCGTATCAAGACCACACCGCATTGAATATTTCGCTGCATCCCGGCCCTCAGCCACAGCTTGACCGAGTTTTGCGCGCACCTCCATGGGGCATTCTGGCAGCAGTTCCGCGACCGTATCCCACACAGAGTGGGTGTAGCGGCCCAAGAGGCAAGCGGTGTTGCAAGACCGCAGGCCCAAACTAATGGACGAGAAGACCTTTTTGCCAAACTGGTCATACCTCTTGGATTCCCGGTCGGGCGGGGCCGACGGGAATGCGGACTGGGAGGTCGAGGCCTGGATCACCAGACTCTCAGGAGTGGGGTGGGTAGACAGGTACTTGGGGTCGTCCGGACAAGGACGGTGGCGCCTGGCCACGTTCCGATCAACAGGCGCACCTGAAGCGGGCCTGGACCACGTGCCCAACAGAACGTCTGACAAGGCTTCATTAAACGGCAGCAGTGGCTCCTGTGGGCATGACTGCGGTTTGAAGACCTCGGTGAGGATGTTAGGCCTCACGGCCGCGACGGGGAGCTCAAGGTGTAAGGCCTTGGCAGCCCTCATCAGCACCACAGAATAGGCAGCTCCCTCCACCGATGCCACGGAAGGAGGAGAGATCAAACCAGGGTTAGGAGAGTCGTCCAAACCACTGGCATCCCCCAAGTCACCTGTCCAGTCCGGGTCATACTGGCACTCGCGTGACAGAGGGTCCTCGGACCCCTCCCAACCTTCACCGTACTCCTCATCTTCTCCGTATTCGGAGTCAACGATGAAGACCGGCTCCTCGGGGTTCATGGGCCCCATCGGCGCCGGGACCGGCGTCGAGCGACGCCCGTCCGGCGCCGCGTCCGGCGTCGGGGAAGGTAAGGGGACGGCGCCGCCCGGAGCCGGCGCCGGAACCCCACCGCCGGCCGGAGCCGGCACTGGAGAACCGGCGCCGCGCGGGGGCGGCGTCGGGGGTAACCCCGATGGCAACGGCGCCGGGGAGGCCGGAAGACCAGCCGGCGCCGATCCCGAAGGCCCTTGCGGCGCCGGGGTCGGAGCCGTCGGCGGCGCCGGGGCCGGAGCACCCGACGGCGCCGAGGCAGGGACACCCGAACCGCCAGGGCCCCCAGACGGTAGCACTGGGCCCGAAGGCGCCGTAGGCCCCGTCGGAGAAGCGAGCGCCCTCATGGCCATGAGGAACGCCTCGATCTCCTCAGGCGTCGCGCCATGCCCAGGGACCGGAGGGTATGAGGCAGGCCGCGCCGGCGACTCTCGCGGAGCCGCGGGGTTGGGGTCACCCGAGCCCCCGGCCGCATCGCGCGAGCGTCGGGGGGAGTCGGGGGTACGATGACGACGCCCCGACTTCTTGTGCTTCCTACCTGACGAGCCTGACGAGTGGTGTCGACTTCCGGAACGCTCGGCGCGGCTCCGCGACCGCTCCCTCGAACGCTCTCTCGACCTCCGGCCGGACCGGGACCGATCCCGGTCCCGACGTGGGGCCGACACCCGGAGCTCCAGTAGCTTGCGGGACCGCTCCCGCCTAGCCTTGTTGGTGAGGGCCCGGCAGTCGACACAGGAGTCCACGTCGTGGTCGGGCCCAGACACCGGAGACAGAGGCGGTGATGGTCCGTGACCGACATCGTGCGCTCACAGTCATCACAGTGCTTGAACCCAGGCATCCTATCAGGCACAATAAGAGAAAAAACAATCGAAAAACTTGGTCAAAGACCGGGTACCGCTCTTCAGATCTGCGTCCACTGGCGCGGAAAAAAGAAGGACTGACGTCAGCGCGCGGAGGCGGCGTCTATATACTCCAGCGACGTCATCACGGCGCACGACGCCGACGACGGACGCGGAGCCGCAGGGGACGCCTGCAGACGACGCCTACCGACGCGCAGGGGTACTGCTACGCAAAAGTTTCCGGATCCAGACTGACGCCTGGGGATATTCTAAGGTAAGGAATCTAACACTAACGTGTTTCTTTCAGATGTTAATCATTCCAGTAATGATCCTCAAAACTTAGATCCCAAAAAACTATTTATTTGGAATGTTAATGATAATTTCAATGTGTGTTTGAAAAAGCCATTATGTAGTATGTGTATATGGGGCATTTTTGTACAAATGTATGCTGATTCAGGCTCTCCATACACTATAGTAGATGAAAAACCTTGGAAATCCCTGTTTGCTAAAAGTTTGGGTGATAGACTCTTTGAGTCTGATATTCACCCAGAAGGATTTTCTGGAGAAAAGTTTGATATGGTTGGGTACAGGTCGCTGGTTTTTAAGTTTAAAAATAGGGAGACTACTAGCAAATTGTGTGTTGCTAAGAAAGGACCGGCAGTTTTAGGCTGGCAAGATCAGGGTAAATTGGATATAATTCTCAATCAAAATAGTCCTGATCCTGTCATGGTCCTTAATAAGGGTGATTCACTTTGTGAGAACATTTTGAATGCATTTCCTAAAGTTTTCAATGGAATTATTGGGTACCTCAATGACTTTGAACATGGTATTGTGTTAAAGACAGATGCATGCCCGAAAGTACATAAAGTCAGACACATTCCTGTTCTGCTTAGAGAGGATGTTGAAAAAGAATTAGACAAATTGGTAACGGCTCACATCATAGAGCCAATCGAATCCTCAGGATGGATTTCTCCAATTGTAGTAGCCAAACGTAGCAATGGAAAGCTGAGATTGTGTATTGACCGTAGGCACTTAAACAACAATATTGTAGTGGATACATTTCCCCTTCCAAAAATCTCTGAAATGCTTTCTCTAGTGAAAAATGCTGAATGGTTTTCATCAATAGATCTTTCTGCTGCTTATCATCAAATTTCCCTTGCTGACAAAAGTAAACAGTTTACAGCTTTTATTAGCCCTTTTGGCTGTTTCTAGTCCAAGAGACTTCCCTTTGGGTTAGCCTCTGCTGCTACTATCTTTCAGAGATTGCTGTACCATTTATTTGGCAAAATTAAAAACGTCAGGTGTTTCCAGGATGACATTCTTGTTTTTGGAGCAGATAGGTCAGAGCATGACAACATTTTGAATGAAGTTCTCACCATCCTGGAATCCAAGAGTTTAACTGTTGAACATTCCAAGTGTAAGTTTGCTGTCAAGTCCATTAAGTATTTAGGAAACATGCTCAACAGTGAAGGAGTTTCTCCTAAACCCTCCTTAATTGAAGCCATCCGCGATGCTCCAAGCCCCAAGAGTAGAGAGGAAGTTAGTTCTTTTTTAGGACTTGTTGAGTTTTACTCTAGATTCGTGAGGAATTTCTCCTCTGAAATGTTCCACATCAGACAACTGCTCAAGAAAAAAGTTACATTTTTGTGGGATGTTGAGTGCCAGTTGGAATTCGACAATATCAAGTGTGCAATTGTGGAAGCTCCTGCTCACAAGAGATTTGCTCCTGAATTGGATAATATTGTCACTGTGGATGCCATCGACAAGAGTTTAGGTGGTGTTTTATCGCAAGGTAGGGCTGATGGTAAAGAAAATATTTTTGGCTATGCTTCCCACTGAGGAGGAGTTCTCCGTAGTTGAAAAAGAAACTCTTGCATGTGCGTGGGCCATGGAACATTTTTGATCTTTTGTGTGGGGGAAGTCATGTGTGATTCGTACTGTCTACAAACCTTTGGTCAAATTATACTTACTACGGAAGGAAGTGTGAATGCTTCTGCTAGAATTGCCGGATTATCCTGGCGGCTGCAAGATTATATCTACAAAATTGAGTATGTTTATGGCAAGAAGAAGGTCATAGCTGATTTCTTGTCCAGAGTACCCATGGAAATGCAACAGTGTGATCATTATGATCTAGATGCTGAACAGATTGCTTTGATTCATAACCAGGGTTTGTCAAAGTTTGACGAGAAAGAATGGTCAAATTGCTATAATCTTGACTCTGTTTTACAAAAATTGTCTGAGTTTATTAACATTGGTTGGCCTTGCAAAACCAAAATTTCTAAAGTTTCCAAACCTTTTTGGGGAATTAGACATGAACTCTCTGCTGCCAACGGGTCTATCTTTAGAGGAGATAAGGTTATTCCTCCACTTTCCTTGAGAATGAAAATTGTTAAACTTTGTCATGAGGAGCATAGAGGCATTATGAAAACTAAGCAAAGAGTCAAACAATGGTTCTGGTGGCCTGGTATTGATCTCCTTATAGAGAGAATTGTACGTGACTGCTTGCTGTGATGCAATTCAGATAAATCTTTGGTCACTTTGAGACCTAAAATTGGTGAGTCCTTTGTTCCAGCCAAACCATGGCATAATATTGCAATTGATATCATGGGTCCCATTGGATTAGAGAAGAAGTTTGTCATAGCAATCATTGATGTTTTTTCAAGGTGGCCTGTCATTAAAGTTGTCAGCAGAATTACTTCTGTGGAAATATTGAAGTTTCAAGACAGGACTTTCATTAAAGAAGGTTTACCTGCTCAAGTTATTTCTGACAATGGGGTCCAATTCATGTCCAATTTGACTCAGGAATATTTTAGGAGAGCTGGGGTTAAACACAGAACCACTTCCCTTTACAACCCTTCTGGCAATGGCATGATTGAAAGATTTAATAGAGTTTTGAAGAATTCTCTTCAAATGGTTGTTCAAAATGATTGTGATTGGGAAGTGCAAATCTTTAAAACCGCCGGGATGTATAGAACCACGCCTCATGATGCTTTAGAAGTTTACCCTTTTGAAGTCATGAGAGGTCGTGGTGCCAGGACAAATTGCAATCCTGAATGGCTGTTAGAAACAGCTTCCAGGACCGTTCCTTTAGATGTTATCAGGTCAAGGATTATTAACAAACGTAACAAGTATCAAGAAATGTATAACCAAAAACATAATTCTAAAGATGTTTGTATCAAAGTTGGTTGTTGGGTTAGAGTTAAGAAACCTTGGAAAACTAGTAAAGGTGAAAGTCAATATTTCCGACCTTTAAAAGTTACCAAAGTATTGAGGAATGTCGTACAATTATCTGATGGCAAGGTTTGGAACTTTAAAAGAGTAGCCATTTTTTGCCCAAGTCTCAATTGCTCTGAGAATTTATTTCCTTCTCCTCGTTCTTCTGATTCTCATGCTGAGTGGGACATTGTTGCAGAGGAAAATGTTCCTACCAATTCTGTTACAGTTCCTACCAATCCTGATGGAGACTGTGTCAACAATCCTGGGGTTTCCATGGATGTTTCTAATTGTATTGGTGGGGATTATACTTTTCCCATTGTAAATAATGATGTGGTTACTGGTGATGGTGAATGCAATGTTGATGGTAATCTACCACCTTGTGACAAAAGTATTCACTCTAAACCTAAATGGATGGCGGAATATGTTTGTGAAGATGTATCTTAATTAGTTTATTTTGTTTTGTTAAGGTGGGAAGATGTGTTATGTTATTGCTATGTCATTGCTATGTCACTGTTTTGTTCTTTTTTTTGTTCCACTTCTCGCTCTGTGATACCACGTCAGCATGAGTTCTAGAGTGCTGGTTGGTGGACGTTTGAGCTGAGGAGGGAGCGGAGGCGTAATTTTGCTGTACCGGTGTTCCTGCATTAAAACCTACTTGACGTCACACTCTACGTGTCAGACCATCTTTACAATTACTGCTGGGAAAACAATCTCTCTCCAACTTCAACCCCTTTGTGGTGGTGAACGACTTAGGACTGATTGATTAAAATATTTCTTGTCTGACATTTCCAAAGTCTGCTTATTGCAGGTGAGACTGTTCTGCAGGATCTAGAATTTTCAAAATTGTGTGCATAAGTTCCTGGTTGTAAATGTCTTCATCAATTTGCACACTGATAACTGGGATTAGCTACTAAAAACTTTAACATATTCAAAACACAGCAGTTAGATTATGTGTGGCAGGCAGAAATTAGATCGATAGTAGTTGTCAGACAAAAGAGAGGTTGTGTCTCATTCTTTAATCTCCTACCTCTCATACCTCCTCTTTAGCCACAAATTGTTTCATAAATGTACTGGACTTGAAGTGGACACAATGAGAAGGGAGTCTGTTCAGCATTCAAGTAGGTAACCTTTGGAACAGACTCCCTCAGCATCCTAATACAGAATATTTCCGCGGAACTATAGAAAGCATCCTGAAATAGAACAGAATGTTGTTATTTAAAGTTTAGAAGGCAGTAAGAAGCTTTACTGTTCAACCAGGGTATTTTGGGTCCTCTATCTCACATATCCCCTGGGCAAAATGCTAGACCACCGAGATGCCTCGTTTAGTGTACCTGCTGCACTCAAAACGTGTTGAAGTAAATAAATACATAGACAGAGACTTAAACAAATGTAGGCTTGACAAGATGGAAGTGAAAAGCTATTTCAGTGTGTCTGTGTGAGAGAGAGGTGAAAATATTATAAGAGAATGTTTATTTTCTTAGCTGTTTTGATGATCAATGGTTACCCTTTGTGATAATGATGGATAAGAAAGGGCTCCTAGGATAACGGAAAGACTTGGTACCTCCTATGGAATGAACAAGTAATGTCATTCTGGAAAAGGGATGGGCTACTTTCAAGACAAGAACTTGTACAATAGCCGAATAAGAATGCTGCAAAATAAGCTAACAATTAAACTAGGGATTAACCTAGAGATAGCAAAGTAAAAAGGACTATTTGAAGTACTACTGTATTGAACGTATGCCAGTGTGGTTTCTTCCTTTCACAATGGACCGCTACCAGTGCCTTCTGATTGAGCAAAAACCAATTGCTTGCAGTTGCGCTGAAGTAGAAAGGGGGGTCACTCAGTTTGTGAAGTAGCTCAGAGAAATGACCATCACAAGTCTCTTCATACCATGGGGCAGTAGGCAGTTTGACATTTTTACAAGTAGGGCCTCAGTATCTGTTTTTTTCTTTTCTTATTACTTGCACCTCAGACGGCGAACGAGGAAAGCGCAATGATGGTGTATATGCCTCTGAAATACCTCTCCACAGTTTGGCACTAGGATACAGAGCTCATGGACTCTGGGTGCGAGACCTTGAGGGTTGATCACATGCAGAGAACAGACTTGGCTATCCGGTGTTTAGTATCCTGTTGGTAGGGTCCTGATGGTCAGGAATTTGCAAACTGATGAGCCCTGTCTCACCCAACGCTGTGTTGAGAGAGGAAAAAGCACACAAATCTTAAGAATTGACATTTTGTGTGACCTATTGTCAGATGCAATGGGATATTTGTATTTGTCTGGATTGAATAAAACATGATATATTTTCATAAGCCAGAGTGGCCTTTAAGCCAGTGTTTACCAAACTGTGGGGTGCAAACCACTGGTGGGTCATCAACTGTTGTAACCAGGAAGAAGACAGGGCACTCAACTTCCAATATGGGTCAACGTACCTAATTCAACAAGTAAATCACAGTGCTCAAAGGGAGGAGGGATTGGTTACCCTAACAACCCCACCGATACCCGCACACCCGGGTACATCAATAAACAGAAAATTGGATCCTCCCTGAGCACTCCAATAATAAAAGTTCCACGTATACAGTATTCAATGGCCAGTAATTTATTCTGTTTTCTTCAAATCCAAAGTTCTTCTGTTGGTACAGCACAAATTCTCATATCCAAGTATTCAAAGCAATCAAAAGAGTCTTTTTTCACATGTAACCAATTGTCAATGCAGCCAACACGTCTGCCCTAGGAGTCTATAGAATTTCACTACCCAGGGGGTCCTTGCTATTCTCAGCCAACACGTGTTTCGACATGCTAATTAAAGCATTCTTGACTTCTTCGGGGCTGCAAACCCAATAAACAGAACATAAGCACAGTTCATGCTAAATTAAAAAAAATCCATATTAATACTCTTTGAACCTCCTATAATTCAGAGACACAGAGTATAGCAGAAAAGAAATGTCTAGTTAAGGTATCATAGTACACCAGCACCCATTGTGCAAAAAAATTGAGTTTCATAGTAAATTTCAGAATAAGTACAGTAAACAAAGTATCTCCCTTTTAATCACCCGCGTGCGTGAAAGCCCAAGAGCAAAAATAATAAAGTTACTATCTATAAAAGTCACCTGAAAGTTGACAACCAAAGTGAATGTGTATTGAACTCCCCCGGTATAGAACGCCTCACTCACTATCTGTAAAATCGAGATCACATTATTATATACAACTCCAGTTACGATACCTACACCTCTAATAATATAATATGGTCCCCTATTTAATTCTAGTAAGGAACATGACTGTAACATAATTCAAGACTCTTAACTCCCCAATAACAAATCAATCACTGAGTTCTTAAATGTCCCAAGTATAAGGTACCACTTTCAGAGACATCCGATTTAGTAAGTCATTAATAATACTCAGTAGTGTTATTTCTACAATTAAGAAATAGCACTACTGAGTGTTACAACCTCTGGGGAGAGTGAGATGGTAATGCTACTAGTGGATTTTTCTATAAATTGGGGTATAATGGACTTACTAAATCGCAGTGTGGATTTGCCTGAGCAAGCTGTATCTCAGTATGAAGTGAAAGAACAGGAGTCTTTTTAAAAACTTTTTAGAGTTTTATATAGCACAAACTAGACCCGAGACATCGGGTTTCAGAGCACTTTACATGAGCACCAGTTTAGTCACAGATGGACACGTTCATTTTTGTTAGGCATGGGGAGATTAAGTGATTTGCCCAGAAACACAGGATGTTGTTCGTCGTTGTTGAGACTCGAACCTGGTACCCCGCTTCGAGGTCGACCGATTAGCCGTAAGGCTACATCCTCTCCCTAAGAGAAAGAGAGGATGTAGTGAGGGATAGAGAGCATGCACTTTACATTAAATTATTGATGTATCTGATTGAAAAGGTATCTGTTGTGTCCACTCAGGAGAGACATAGAAGCAGCCCCTGGCACTAGCAAGCACTATATATAGGAAGTTATGGCAGGCAATGTATGTAGTCAACCCAGCTGTAACAGGCACATACTAAGCTTTCGGAATCAGAGGAACTGCAATACAGGTTCCCTCTATTGGTAGCAGTTCAGGGTCCCAAAGGCAGACCCTGTGTCCAGGCCGATGGAGTAAATTGCTCAATCAAGTCCACTCTGGAGTGACAGAGGAGTAACCCATAGGCATCCACTGGGCACACGAATCACAGGTAAATGCAATATAGGGCCTTATCCGAGCAGCAGTTGAGAAACCCAGTCATGTACTGTATTATACAGCCAGCCAGGGTGAAATGTTCCATAACATCCACCTAGGAGGGACAGATGAGCAACCTACAGGCGTGCACTTGTTGCAGGCAGTCAGTCACAGATATCACAGGGCAATGCCATATATCTGTCAATTCCTTCGATCCCTGCTGAAAGCCGAAGGTTTTTTACCATACATAACAATTTAGAAATGTCTGTGCATGCTATACCTTTTTCGGCATATATTCACTACAAAGCGTAACTAAAACTATAATGTACACTTACCTGGCAGAATAATTTTCAAATATCCAATATAATAAGACCAAGCTAGTCCATGCGCAACATTTAGTTTATTCTTTTCACAGATTTCGGAAATGTCCACTTGTGTGGGAGTCTATAGAGGTGAAACAGACAATCAAATACAGCAAACATAACCCTCAGAAAAGATTTCACAGAATTTATTGCAATTGATACAGCTCAACATATGAAAAGCAAAACAAATGACGGCAGTGCCATAGTTGCCAAGGTTTCAGATTGCTTATGTGTGACATTTTCATAAGTCTGTGTAATTATGAGTGACAGTAACCGACTGTGTGCGACACTTTCTCGCGAGAAAAAAATCAAGCAATGAAAACCAGGGAAACATATTGATATCAGATATTACACCTATTTGATCAACAAGGAACCCTAAGAAGATCTTAAACTGCTGCAGAGCACCAGAAATTGAATGGTGCTAACCTCGCTCACTTGTAACCTGGTAATACTGTTAAACAAATAAATAATCATGATATTAAACAAGTCTTTTAGAGGCAGTACGTTATTAAAATTCTGTGCACATATGCAGACACACGTGCAGTTAAATACAAAATATAATGCTTACTTGATGCAACAGGTTGTCACACATTATAAAATAAACATTATACTATTAAAGTCCTTATGACCGTTCACAAGGTCATCTGTAATTATTAAAATGTTCAAAACGAGCTGGGATGCACACCATTGATCTCTCGCTTCCTCCATGTTTATCCTAAAGTCATCCAAGAGTGCGTGCGTTACTAGTATGGTGCCTGGCCCTGGTGGCAAACTGATAATTGATCATGATGAATGGGGTGACCAATTCACCCCAAACCCTGTGCACAGCTGGGTGTGAAGAAACACAACGCTTTGAATCGATCCATTATTCACCAGGTAATCAATATTTTAATCGCGCACGAAGACGTACTTCACCGTTGAAAACTGCATCATTTTAGAGACACTTTCAATAACAGAATATTATGTTATTATTTGCATAATTTGTTGTGCCTAAAAATTACCTGTGGTAAAGAATCGGGTGAATGCAGGTTTATGCATGATGGGAGTTGTAGTTGTTTTGGGTCTGAGTGGTTTAACCAGGTGATTCTTCAGAGTAAGCACGCATCAGGGAGGGATTCCAATTAGCACGTTTGGTTTAAAAACCGAGCGGCGCAACAGGGGAGGTAACACTTCTTCCAAACATGAGGCGGATACGGAGCTGTTAAAATCATCCAGACAGGTACGTGTGGCTGCTGACAGAACGTGGTGATTTTGGGAAATAAATTGATTAGAGCACAGCAAAGGGAGGGGGTGGAAGGCATTGTAGAGTCGCGCTCTAGTCTTCGCGGGTAGCGTCATGACGCAACACTCGAAGACGCCAGTCATGGAGCGAGTGCGCATGCGCGCCAAACTGAGTGTCTGCGCGAAAGGACGCTCGGCGCTCTTCCTGCCAGAGAAAGGAAATAAAGCGAACCTTTCCCCCTAAGCATTGGTCTGCCTCCTTATTGCTCCACCGATTGGAGCAACATTACAGTGGCGACGAGGAGTGGGATCTCCCACATGATACAAAAAAAAAAAAAAATTGCGAAAAACGGAGGGCCAGCAGCAGACAAAGGGGCACAACCTCCATAACTGACCCACCTTGTGGGGAGCATAACAGAAGAAGACACGACGGCCAGAGTTGCTGGAGGAGCAGGGAGAGCGCGGCAGAAGCGCAATAGAGCGGTGAGCACCCACCAAGTGCACCAGTGCCAGAAGGAGGCAGCAGCCAGGAGGAGAAGCACAGTAGGGGATTGATAAGACCCCACAGAGGCCCTGGCGGAACTGGAGGACCGCAGGGAAGGGGGCGCAGAAGAACCCCAACAGAACCCGACACAAGGTGGGAATGCAAGCACACCGGGCAGCCCGAGGAACCAGGGAGCGGGACCGGAAGAGCAGGCCAAGATGAGCACGCAGGCATCAACGCTTACAGCGCCGATCCCATTCTTGCCCAAACCAGGGGACCCTAGATGAAATGGGAAGACTGGAGGGAATATTTCAAGAATTATCTCGAGGCCCTGGAAGATGAAAAAGGGGAAGCCTTGTCCAGTGCTAGGAGGAGGAGGATACTCCTGCACAACATAGGCCCAGAAGGGATAAGAGTATTCACTAACATGGTGCCCATGACCAGACCACAAGCGGACGTCGACGTCTTTAAGCATGCCATGGAAGATCTGGACAATCACTACCGTCCAGCGGTGTGTGTCTCCATTGATCGCTACAACTTCCAGCAAAAGAAGCAAGAAGGGGGTGAATCCATAGACGACTATGTCGCAGCTTTGAGAAGGTTGGCGATAACGTGCAAGTACGGGGCCCTCCAGGACGAATTCATAAAAGATCAAATCGTTATGCACACGACCAATAAGACTGTACAAGATAAATTGTGGGCACACGGAGAAGCGTCGCTGAAGGTGTTGTGATCGTATCTAGGACCCTAATTAAATATTCCCGATTTATGCCCTTGTGTGGTTATAACAAATCATACCCTTATAAAGGCATAAGAATCATAGCCATATTTAGTAATAGCCAATGCAATCCAAATACGGAAAGGCTACTTCCTTAGACTCCTAGAAAGTACAACGAGTTCTTTCAACAAACCAAACCTCCAGCAACCTGGGCATTCCCCATGCTCTTGTTTTGATTTGTCCTAGAACTCCTGTGAGTCCGAAAGAACGGTCAGTTCTTAGTGACATCTTTTATTGACGTCATATGTCCAACCTTACGTCAAACTCGGCACCTTCCAGGTATAAATATACCAACGTTTGCCTTAAGCAACACACGGTGGTGTGGAGCAGAGCGGCTATCTACTTATCCGAAGCCCAGCTGATGCGAGTGCCGAAGGAAGCCGTCCCTCCCATTTGACGCAATGAGAAAGACACTGTCTTTTTCTCCTGCCGAGAAAATCCAGCTCCAGTGTTTCCAGTCACCCTTGCGGGTTACTGGGAGATCATGTCCTGAAAGCGAGATACAAGACCTCCTTCATTCTAAAACCAAGGTACGGAGCTGATTAGATCCTTAGAAAATTCTTGAGTCAGATTCTTGGCAAAACTAACTTAACTTAAAAACTCCTTTACTCCTTCCCACGTACTAGGCTTAGGTTAGGTACACCGGGGTAGGCATATCTAGAAGCATCAGTTGAGTACGTTTAGTCAAACTTTTATCATTGTATATAACTGTATATATTTTATACCTTTTAAGTATCATATGGCTCAGAAACCATATCAATGCTTTTACAGTATTATTTCATAATACTCCTTTTACTGTACGCACTTTACTTTATAACAAGTATTGCAATTGTGGCAATTCATTTCTCTTGCATGAGAAAGAAGACTGCTCAATAAATAACACCTTTTATTGAAAACGCCCGTCACTCTATTTCTCTGCACTCTGGTGAAACTAAGTATGCACGATTGACTGAGTGAAATAGCTATCTATTGTTTTCGCACAACTCTGGAGATATACTCCTTATTCTGGGGGAGCAAAGTTTGTCATGTTTATGCGGTTGTCAGAAACTGAATCCCTTCTTGTCTAATCAGGGAAGTTCACTCCTCCCTGTTAATTCGAGAAAGTTTCAAGTGACCTCTGAGCTAGCTGGCAAACCTAATTAAGTCTAACATATTCAATAGAGACCTAGTCGACCTCAGTCCTACGTCTAAACTATTGTTTATGTTATTCCAATGCGCAGAGCCTATTGGGAAAATAGGAACTACACTATAAAGGAGGTCATAGCGATGGTAAAGAAAGCAGAGTTATCGAAACGATGTGCCGAAGCAGCGAAAAGGGAGATCGCCCAGAGGACCATGGTGAACAGAGTGGAAGATTCGGAACCTTCAGGAAGGTACAGAACGGCGCCCGGAGAAGGTAAAGGAGCAAACAGATGGGCGGGATTACCCGGACAGACAGGAAAACAGGCAACGGAAAGCAAGACTGCGTGCTACAAGTGCGGAAGCCCGACACACTCAGCCCAAGATAAACGCTGCCCGGCGTTCAGGGCGAAATGCATGTTCTGTGGTCTAATAGGTCACTATGAAAAGGTGTGTTGCAGGAAAGGTAAGAGACCTGTGGTGAAGTACGTAGCACAAGACCAACCAGAAGGAGAAGAGGATGAGCTGGAAGAAGATGACATTGTGTTGTGCATAGGGGAGCAAGTGTTGGGAATAGACAACAAGCGTTCTCGTAAACCACAATGCGACATGCTGATAGGAAGAGTGAAGATCAAGATTGTAATATACTCAGGATCCCCGTACACTATAGTCCAGAGATCAGTATGGGAGGAAGAGTTCGAGCCCAGCCTAGGACCCAGATTAGAACCTCCAGACATACGGCCGGTGTCGTACACAAACAACCCCATCCCCATGGTGGGGTATAGGACTCTACTGTTCGAATTCGGAGGAAGAACAGAGGAGTGCAAGCTGTATGTAGCGGAGAAGGGTCCATCAGTGTTAGGGTGAATGGATCAAGGGGACCTGGGGATAAAACTGGACCCGGGGGGAGACATACAAGTGCTGATGACAGAGCATGAGTGCTGGCCGGACCTGGAGAAGATGAAAAAGGACTTCCCGAAGGGGTTCGGAGGGAAGGTCGGCAAACTGGAGAAGTTCATACACAAAATCCTGCTCAAGGAGAACTCCCATCCAGTGTTCCACAAGGTGAGGAATGTCCCCCTAGCAGTAAAGGAAGTGGTGCAACAGGAACTACATAGACTGGAAGAGCAGGGAATAATCGAACCCATAGACAGTTCGGAGTGGCTAGCGCCTTTGGTCGTGGTAAGAAAACCAAATGGCAAGGTGCGCCTGTGTGTGGACCTTCGAGAACTGAATAAGTGCCTGATCGGATGTATGACGGTACCACGCGTACTTTGACAACGCGTACCGTTACAACGCTACTTTTACCACGCAAGTCGTTACAACGACTTGCGTGGAGGGGCGCTGGATAGTAAATTATTTAATTTACTATTCCAACTCCAGTCCCCGTGGACTCTAGGGAAAGGAGGTGGATAGTAAATTAAAGTATTTACTATCCTGGAGCGCCCCCCAGCGCATTTCGTTGTAACGACCTGCGTGGTAAAAGTAGCGTTCTAACGGTACCGCGTTGTAAAATATGCGTGGTAACCGTTGCATACCGCCTGATCGTGGAGAAATTCCTGCTGCCTCGCATAGAGGAAATGCTAGCCAAAACAAGAGGGGTAAAGTGGTTCTCCACCATCGACCTCACATCCGCCTATCACCAAATAGACCTGCACCCAACGAGCCGGAAGCGAACATCCTTCATAACACCGTTTGGATGCTATCAATTCCGCAGAATGCCCTTTGGTCTCGCCTCAGCTGCAGCGATGTTCCAAAAGTTAATGCACCGCCTGTTCAAGGACATCGAGGGCATCCAGTACTTTCAGGATGACGTTTTGGTGATGGGGATGGACCAGAAAGACCATGACAGGAAATTGAATAAGGTGCTGAGTGTACTACAAAAGAATGGCTTGACAGCAGAATGGGAGAAATGTCGGCTGGGAATGACATCAGTTACATACCTTGGGCATGAGATAGGAGGACACGGGATCACGTCGAAAAGAGAGAACGTGAAGGCGGTCTGTGATGCCAGGCTCCCAATAGCCAAGAAGAAGTGAGATCCTTCCTGGGGATGGGCGAGTATTACAGTAAGTTTGTCCAGCACGTTGCCACTAAAACACATCAACTGAGGCAGCTGATAAGAGACAAGACAGCGTTCAAGTGGAATGAAGAAGCACAGAAGGAGTTTGAAGAGTTAAAAAGGGACATAAGTCAGGCGGTACCACTCCAAGGGTATGATCCCCTAGGTCAGACCATACTGACGACAGACTCCAGTGAGAAAGGACTATGAGCAGTCCTTGCGCAAGAGGGAGCAGACGGAACAGTGGAGACCCTCAGCTTTGCATCCAAAGCTTTATCTCCCACAGAACAGAGGTTTAGCTTGATTGAGAAGGAAATGCTGGCGGCGGTATGGGCCATGGGGAAATTCAGGCAATTCCTGTGGGGCACGAGATTTCGACTGCAGACAGACCACAAGCCCCTTGTCAAAGTTCTTACCTCGAGTGGACATGCGACCGCCATACCACGCATAGCCAAAATGACATTGAAGCTACTAGAGTAACGGTATGATGTGGAATATATACCGGGGACACGCAACAAATGGCTGATTACCTAAGTAGAGCCTCAGCTATTGAAGAAGCTCCTAGCCCCGCAGCAGAGAATGAAGAGATGATAGCTGTAATGGAGGACTCAGAAAGGGTGATTGGCCAGCAAGAATGGGCCCAAGCATATGACAGAGACGCAGAAATCTGTGAGGTCAAGGAGTACATAATCAGCGGTTGGCCCGAAAAGAAGAGGTTAAAGGAGGTGCTGCGGAAATTTTATTAAGTCCGCGAAGAACTGTCGGTGAGTGACTCTGGAATCTTCCTGTGCCGAGGTGACAAGGTGGTGCCTCCTACGAAATTGATCCAGCACCTGTTGGCCCAGCTACATGATGGACACCTCGGCATAGTGAAAACCAAAATGAGAGAGAAGCAAATGTACTGGTGGCCTGGACTGGGCATACAAGTGGAAAGGCATGTGAGAGACTGCGATCAGTGCCAAGGAGCTGACAAAATTCTGAAACCCCTAAGGCCAGCTTTGGGCAAATTCGACCAACCTTGCAACCCATGGGAGGATGTCTCGGTAGACATTTTGGGACCTGTTTTGGACAACCAAGGAATGCCAAAATATGTATGTGTCCTAGTGGACAAATACTCCAAGTGGCTTGAGGTTCACATCCAAGAGGAAAATGGACTCTGAAACGGTGATAAAGTTTCTCACCTCGATTTTCCTGAGGGGATCCCGAGAACAATCCTGAGTGACAACGGCCCGCAATTCACCTCCGAGAAGTGGCACAAGTATATGGAAAGGAATGGGATCAAAACCAAGCACACGTCCATATACCATCCTTCGAGCAACGGACAGGTAGAAAGATTCAATCGGGTCATCATGGAGTCCATCCAAGCGGCCATCATGAAGGGCAAGGACTGGGAAAAAGAGATAATGAGTATGATCTGGGCTTACCGGATTACCCCCACATCAACAGGGTACAGCCCATTCCAGATCCTGAGAGGCAGGCACCCCTTCACCAAAGACAATGTGGTTTGGAGGGAAAAGACCATCACCAGCAAATGGCCTCCAGCAGTAGTTCAACACAACCTAGAGAAGGCCCAGAAAGTATATACTGAACAATATAATCGGAGAAAAAGTGTGAAAGAGGCAGCCCTTGAAAGAGGGGAGCGGGTGAGAGTCAAACTGGTGGAGGGGAGAGCAAGCCTCTGCAAGTGAAAGAAGTATACGCCAGAGTTACTCAGCGACGGGAATGTGTGGTCCCAAGACTGCATGGCAAAAATCAACAAGATCCTACAGTGGCCTACGGAGGAAGGGAGAGCCCTACAAGATCAAGGAGCAAGAGGATGTGAAGGAGTTACTGCAGCAGGTGAAGAAGGTCAAAGAGAAGAGGGATCTTATGAGGAAGGGAGAGATCAAGATATGCCCGTGGTAGAGGAAACGGAGATAGAGAAGATGGCGACTCCGGAAAGAGCAGAGCAGAGTCCTCAGAGAGATAGTATGGTGAGCCCTGCTGAGAACTGCACTCCTCGTGGGCAGAGTGGTAGTCAAACCCTATCATTTCAGAGACTTTGAACTGGGGGAATGTTAAGTCGTGGGGACTTGGTGGACTCATTTCAATGTGTGTAAAAAGGGGAGATATGTAAAGTCCCACTCTAGTCTTCGCGGGTTGCGTCATGACGCAACACGCGAAGACGCCAGTCACGGAGCGAGTGCGCATGCGTGCCAAACTGAGTATCGCGCGAAAGGACGCTCGGCGCTCTTCCTGCGAGAGAAAGAAAATAAAGCGAACCTTTCCCCTTAAGCATTGGTCTGCCTCCTTATTGCTCCACCGATTGGAGCAACATTACAGGAATGTGAGGTTGAGCGAGGGAGGTTCTAGTTTGATATCAATCTCTGTGACAGGAAAGCCAGTTTGAAGGGTTAACAAGAGGAGGTTACCCGACTATGTGGAAAAAGAAGGGGAGCCATGTTTAGCGGTCAACATGGTTCTAGTGAAATCTATGTGATTTGCCTATAAGCTGAACAGTTGCATGAAGGATGAAGAGTTAGGCAACGTGTTGTGAGGTGAGAACGATTACATGGACACACACGAAAGATTCAGCTTAGAGGAACGTTTGGGCTTGGGTTTATAGAAATGTTTGGGTTTGGTGAACAACGCAGGTTAAGAGTAGGTTAGGATAAGCGAGTTACGAAGCTTCATGGGGTAGAATGGGGATGTTTTACGGTTTGGTTTGAGAGTCAAGTGGAAGGGTCACGTTAATGCACTGAAGCATTCTCACAATATGACCGTGTCTTTGAGCAGTTTTTCAAATGTTAAACATGTACCTAGGAATAAGTGTAAGCAAACAGTAACTGTGAAATTGTTTACTTGTAGTTACCCCTGAGGAAGGACTTGTGTAGTCCAAAATGCATTGGGTTTTATTAAAGAACAAGCCTTGAACGAATCGTGCATTGGTCGTGTTTTTGATAGAGGACCTGATGGTCACATCAGGAACACAAGAAGCATGGAAAATAGCATAATAGTCCATGTGTGGATGAAGCGCAATTGAGAAAAAAAAGAGGATTCAAATATTGATTACCTGGTGAATAATGGATCAATTCAAAGCGGTGTTTATCTTCACACCCAGCTGTGCGACTGGTTTTGGGGTGAATTGGTCACCCCATTCATCATGATCAGCTGTAATTATTCCCAAAAGATGAGTTTAGTTGCTACCTAAAATAATTTAAATCAATTCATTTACCGCGCTGAGCGGTTCGCCCAAGTCGGCACAGTGCTGGCCAGCCCCGCAGGGCACCAGACCATCTGTAGCCTGAGAGCACTCAGCATCAGCCAGTGACGGAGCTAGAGGCTCTGCAGACATACTATCGCTCAGCGCTAAAAGTTAAAGAAGTTGTGCCAACAGGGAGAAACAATCTTAACAACGCGGTCAAAACACTGCAGTACATTTAGATTGCTGCTTTTACCACGCAAGTCGTTACCCCGACTTGCACTGGAGGGCGCTCTAGACTAAGGAATAGTGTGATTTACTATCCCAACACCTTACCTACTGTACGTAGGCTGGTTTTGGAATAGTAAATCATACTATTCTTAAGTCCAGCGCCCTACAGCGCAAGACGTTGTAACGACTTGCGTTGTAAAAGCAGCGATGTAATATACCACGATCTAAATGATAGCGTTGTTACATCATACATCCCCACCAGGCTCACTCCAAAACAAGTTAATGCCACTGACTCCGTAACGCTGAAATCAACTTGCAGTGAGCAGACTGCAGAGAGATCTCAGCTGTAACTCACACAGCAGGGCAGCTCAGAATGATTTATTCATTTATTTGTATTTTCTGAGTTTTCTATAGTGGGAACTTGACCTGTAGGTATCAGAGCACTTTACAAGGTTGACTTAGCAGCAAATACATGAGTTACGTTTACAGTAACTATAAATACACAGTGATAGAGGGAAGACGAAGTGTATGTCAAACATCCGACTATGTTGACGATACATGTTTAAGGTAAGTACTCATACGTATAAAGTGCTTTACCAAGAAATAGCGTCGGCAGGTGCACAGATTACATGAGGAGTAAATACAATATTACATAATGACAATATATAATGACAAAATTGAGATGCAACAGTAGTACATATAGACTATTGAGGTAGAGGCGGTATATATAAATAAGACGGCATTTGGGGTAATTACATGCTAAGTATATCTAGCGCCTTGTAGAGCTAGCAGATCAGTAGGTGCACGAGCTTTTTGTGGGGTTAATAAAATAATAAAAAGAAAAATGCATAAAGGAAGTTTGCGACAGTGAAATCAATGGACGATAAACCTGCAGAGCTATCAAAAATCGGGTGTTGTACAGGCGAGGAAAGTAGAAGCACAGTTTTCACCACAGTATTGTTGTGCAAAGTTATTCATGGGGTGAGGGATGGGCGCAAACAGACCATTCAAATGGTTTAGGGTGGAGGGTTTAGATATTAGTTGAAGAGAAGAAGTTAAGTTTCTTCTTGAGGTGAGGAAACAACTGATTGTCATGTAAATCCTGAGGCAGTGAGTTCCAGATTCTGGGCACATTACCAGCGAAGGAGCTGGTGCGAGATTTTTCTTTTTAAACTTATAGCGGAATCAAGAGAAGACTGTGAGAGCTTCAGAGAGGAATCTTTTCACCGAATGTTGATAATTTGTTTGTGAGGTTTATTGGTTTTTCCATGTAGAGAGCTTTGTGAGTTATGCAAGGGGTTTTGAGTATAGCTCTTGCCTTGATTGGTAGCCAGTTGAGTTTCCGGAGAGTGGGAGTGATGTGGTTGAAGCAGTTATCACTATAAAGTTTTCTAGCCATTGTGTGAAGTGTGGCTTTCGAAGGGGCTAAGTGTATTTTTGGTTCACCCATAATCATTGCGTTACCGTAATCTAACTTGGTGAGGGCAAAGGATTGCACTACAGTCTTCGATGGGGATGAAAGGATTTACTTTTTTAACGAACTTCAGAATGTAGAAGGTACTTTTGGCAGCGGCATTTATATGCCCTTTCATGTTTACGTGACTGTCATGCATGATCCTCAGAGATTTAACAGAGTTGGAAAAGGATAATTTGCAGTTTCAAGCATTGAGGTTGTCGAGCCAGATGTCTACAGAGTGATTTTCCTTTGGGTTGGATACAAAGCAATTCAGTTTTGTTTGGGTTGAGTTGAGTTTAAGATGGTTGCTAGACAACTGGGATTGAGCAGTGGCGCGAGTGCTATTTAAATGCTGGATGTCTGTGATTGATGAGATTTTCATGTAAAGTAGGATGCCATCTGCATAGAGGTGATAGGCAAATCGGGCTTGCTTCAGGATCATTACAAGGGGTTCTACGTAGAGCTTGAAATTGGCAGGAGACAGGACTGACCCTTGATCGCCCTAAAAATAATACTTTTATTAGGAAGGAAATTGGACTCACACATCCGCTTACTTCTGTGTCTTTGCGACCCACGGTGCCAATTCAGTACACTTCACCTATGATACAGCCAGTAAAAAATACAAGTGGCAACCAGAAGGAACGAGTGGAACCCTTTCTAAGCCACTTTTCCTCTCATATACTCTCTTAACACTCAGAAGGCTCTTCAAAAAATGTAAATATATGACATAGGGGCCCCGAATTCACCTTGCCTGGCCGCAGTGCTTGGAAAAACACCAGTGAGGTGCTCTCAGGAATCTGACATTGCCCATACAGTACACCCTGTTAACCTGGAAGGAACTTGTTACATCCAGACTTCAATGAAAGGCGGATAAGAGACTGGTGAAGTATAGGTTCTTTAATAAGCAACCTTCACAGCAAACACGAAGCAACGTCAGCTCTGAACAGAGATCAGGCAGTAACTGACAAAAGGTAGAACATCAAGGATAGAACCTAAAGAGAGCATTCTAAGCAATAGAGACAGATGGGAATATAGATAGACTGAGAGACAGAACCATAGATACCACACATCTCCCTTCCCCAAAACGAAAAAGAAGGAAGAAGAAAAAGAGAGAAATAAATAAAAAAAAACAGATTAAAGATAATAGTCCTTTAGATAAGCAGGAACACAAGTGTTGCGAGAACTCCGCCTGAGAACAGGTGGAAGATCAAATTGAGCAGAAATGACATTTGTAGCAGAGTCAGAACCATCAGGAAAAACATTAGAGGCACAAACATCATCGATGACATCAGAAGAAGAACATTGGTCCAACAGCAAGGAAGAAGGACCTGGACGTTCCGGATCATCAACACCAGAAATGAAGGAAGAGTCTCTTTGAGGGGAAGGCGTGGAGGGCTGAAAATCCAAAGAAGATGAAACTGAAAAGTTGCTGTCCTTCTGGCCTTTGTAGTCTTTGGAAACAGGAGGATTGACAACCACGACACTTCTTTTGCTCCACCACTTCCCATTTGAAAGTAACACAGCATTCTTGGAGACTCTGATAACTTTAGAAGTAGGATAGAATTTTGAAGTTTGACTACTGTTTTTCAGAGGTCTCTTGACTTTGACGGAATCACCCACATTTAGAGGAATCACTTTAGTTTTGAATTTGTCATCATAAGCAATTTTCATCTTGTTTTGCATAGAAACAACCCTGTTGCGAACCTGATCAACATTGGGTAATTTCCCATCAACCTTTGTCTTGTCAAGGACCCAGTGGGGACTAAGCTTGGAAGAGCCAAAACGTTTCTTTAACAAGACAAAAGGGGTAATGCCAGTTTTGGAATGGGGAGTATTGTGATAACTCCACAACCTTTCTTTGACAGCTTTGGGAACATCCAAATTTTGCATGCAGGCTAACTGGATAGTGTCTTTTAGCATCCTGTTAACCCTTTCGACCATGCCATTTCCTTGTGGACTGTATAGGGCAACAGTCAAGTGTTTGATGTCAAGATTAGATAAGAACTTTTGAGTGACATGGGACTTGAACTGGACACCATTGTCAGAGACTAGAAACTTAGGGATCCCTTCTCTGTGAAAGAGGTCATCCAGAAAATCAATGACACCAACAGTGGAGGGATCAGACATGAACTTGCACTCAACCCACTTGGAAAAATAATCCACCAAGACTATGGCAAATCTTAAATGAGGCTTCAAGTTGTACATGGGACCAATAAAATCAATGCCCAGTTTCTCCCAGGGGCCCTGAGGGTAAGGAACAGGAATAAGAGGGGTATTCCGCAGCTTGAGAGACTTGTCAGCTTCAAAACAACAGGAACACCTACCAACAAAGTTTTCAACATCAACATCAAGATTAGGCCACCAGTAGTAGAGTCTTAACCTTTTCTTGGTACCGGTGATCCCTAAATGACCAAGATGAGCCAAATTCAACAATTTCACTTTGAGCTTGTTAGGAGGAATTAACAAGGAGCCCCTCATCAAAAAATCATCCTCTACAGTAAGTTCATCTTTGACTTTAGCAAACAAACGTAAACCAGAATCAAGATTCCTGTCATCGGGCCAGCCCTTGATAACATGACCCTTAACTAAATTTTGGACCTTGTCCAATTTAACACAATCCAACCACTCATCCTTGCTGATGATATTCTCAGAGAACAACAAACCATCAACCATACCTACAACGCACTCAGAGTCCTCACAAAGGGAAGAAGAATCTTCAGAATCCTTAAGGGGACATCTAGAAAGGAAGTCAGCACGGATATTTTTACCTCCAGGGATGTGAGAAATAGAGAAATTAAAATTGTACACCCTTGAGAGTAACCTGACTAAACGAGGACTGAGACTATTGTGGTCTTTGTTGGACAAAAGGAACACTAAGGGTTTATGGTCGGTCACCAAAATAAATCTTCTACCCCAAAGGTAAGTCTCGAAATGCTTGGTGGCCCAAAGACAAGCCAGAGCTTCCCTCTCAATGGTGCTGTATCTGCGCTCTGCAGGAGAAAGGGATCTGGAAGCAAAGCCAACAGTCTGTTCCACACCATCAACCAACTGAGACAAGACAGCCCCTAATCCGATGCCACTTGCATCCACAGTGACAACTGATTGAATATCATCTCTAAAGGAATGAAGAGAGGGGGCCTGAACAATGAGCTTCTTTAAGTGCACAAAAGTCCTGTTAAGAGAATCATCCCAAACAAACTTTTCACCTTTCTTGAGCAATTTTCTCAAAGGTTCAGTTTGCAAGGCAAAACAATCCACAAATCTTGAATAATACTCGCAAACACCGAGGAAAGACCTGAGTTGATCTTTGTTTTCCGGACTGGGACTATCCACAATGGCTTTAATAAGATCTTGTTTGGGAGAGATGCCACTGCTGGAGATGTAATGGCCAAGATAATCAATACTGTCAACCACGAACTTACACTTCTCTTTTTTTACAGTAAAACCATTGGTTTCAAGAATGTTCAACACTTCAGAAAGTTTCTTTATATGATCATCATCACATTTAGAATAGATGAGAATGTCATCTTGGTAAGCCAACACATTGCTACAATTACCAAACATTTTGTACATAAGCTTCTGGAAGACAGAGGCAGCAGACGCAAGCCCAAAAGGCATGCGTAAGAATCTATAGGGACCAAAAGGTGTATTAAAAGAAGTCAAATCACGGGAGTCTTCACAGAGTTCAACCTGGTGATAGGCAGACCTTAAGTCCAGACAAGAAAAAACTTTAGAATCACCAAGTTGGGCCAACATGTCTTGGATTTTGGGTAGGGGAAAGCAATCTATTAAAATATTTTTGTTTAAGGACCTTAAATCAATGCATAATCTTATGTCTTTGCTACCCTTTTTCTTCGCGATAACAATGGGGGCGACCCATTCTGACGAATTTATAGGCTCAATAACTTTGTCAAGGCATAGCTGCTCTAAGTGTAGTTTGAGTTGAGACCTAACAGATAGGGGAACATTCCTGACTTTATGGACAACAGGAATGGCATCCTTTTTGAGAACAATGCGATGCTCAAAGTCATGAACAAGACCCAGCTTGTCCCTGAAAAGAGCACTATGTTTGGCTAAAAGTTGGTGTAAGGCAAGATTAGAGGAGGAACAAACTTCAACCAAGGAGATAGGACAAGAAGTGCCTGGTCTTAAAACCATGCCGAATTTGCCCTGATCTTTCCATCCCAAAATGTTGTACCCATTTTTAGCAACATATATTTTAGTAGCAATAGACCTGTCCTCAAACTTTATGGTATCATTGAAAAATCCCAGCATGTCAATGGAATGGCCACCAAAAGAAATGGTGTGAATGTCAGGAGGGAAAAGTTGGGAAGAACTCCAGTGTAAATTAAATAAAATGTCAGTGACAAAGGTGATCGGAGAACCAGAATCCACCGTCACTTGGATTACTGTATCACCAATGGTGATATCGCAGATAGGACCACCATCATCCAACTCAGCATCAATGTACAAAACAATCTTTTTAGAAGGGACAACTGTACATACATTCTCAGGTTCAGAAAACTCAACATTTTCAATCGCATTAACTTTTACAGGATTTCTGTTACATACCCTGGTGAAGTGACCAGTACGTTTACAATTAAGACAAGTTTTACTAAGAGCTGGACAACTTTTGGAATTGGCAAGATGTGAAGAAGAGCCACACCTGAAACAAGCAAAGCTTTTTTTTGGTTCTCTGGAATCTTTGTTCTTAAATTGGAAAGGCTTTGGTTTGATGTTTAGAGCATTGACAGCTTCAGTTACAGCTTCACCTTTATTTTTGTTCAAAACCCTTTGAGAAGAGACAGATCTCTCAATTCCTCTCGCAAGCTCAAGAGTTTCATTGAGAGATGGATCCCTACAACAAAGCAATCTCTCTTGGACCTTTTTGTTATAACAATTAACCACTATTTGATCTCTGAGGTAAGAATCAATATTACCATCAAATTCACAAGTTGCTATCAAAACTCTAAGTTCTGTCAAGAAAGTGTCAATTGACTCATACTCAAACTGATGTCTGGTATAGAATTTGTGACGCTCTACCACAACACTGGTTTCAACAATGAAATATTTGGCTAACCTAGAAACAGCTTCCTGAAAACAATCCCACTCAGTTTCATGAGGTTGAGGAGAAACAGGTAAATGATCAAAAATACGTTGACCTTCTGCTCCAAGACTGTTATACAGTAAGGCTAATTTCCTGTCTGGTTCATATTTCTGACCATCTAAAGCAATAATATAACTGCCAAAACCCTTGAACCATTGTTTCCATTTAGTTTTAGGTACACCAGGATCAGGAAGAAAATAAGGAGGAGTGACAATGTTTTGTGACATAACAAAGCAACAATTTGTACAGAGAACACAATAAAAAAACAGAAATAATGTAAAAACACACAAAAAAAAATGGTCTCTCTCAATTGAGGGTTAAAGTACTTGGTAAGATGTGCACATCATCGAGTAGAATTCAAGGAGATGTGCCGTAGGAGAAGCAGAACCAAAGACTTGAATAGAACAAAACCAAACCTGAAGGCGATTAAATTGCTTGAAGTCCAGAACAGCGTAATGAAAAAATAGAATAAAAATGAAAAACGCTGTAAAAATGATGAAAAACACGTTGTCCACCGTGACGATGAGAAGCGATGATCTTGAAGAAGCGAGCGCGTGAAACTGACAGCGCATGCAAATGAAGGTGAAGAGACTTGCGTGAACTGCACCAAGATGGAGTCACGTAGGGTGAAACAACGTGAAGCGCGTCACTCCGTCATGGACTAGGCGGAGGACTGTGACGTGCGCGGAAGCTGACTGGGAGGAGGGACGAAGATGGCCGGGAGAGAAGACTCAGGAGAGTACGTTCGAATGGAATCCTCAAGCAGAGACTCGCTCGAGAGAGGGGAACGTAGAGTCTATGGCGCTCGAGGAAAACTCGCTCGAGGAAAAGGAGGTGCGCAGTGAAGATAAAGGTGGCGCAGGACAGGTAAGAACTGTCAGGAAATAAAAGTTTTCATACGACCTTTTTAAGAGGGTGCGCGTTTCTTGTGGAAAAAGTTCTAGCGCACTCGGATGGTCGAGAAGGCCTCCCAGTACTTCTGTGGATGCTGAAGATGTGAAGGAAATCCAGGAAAAATCCCAAACGTCGCCAAATGTTACATCCAGACTTCAATGAAAGGCGGATAAGAGACTGGTGAAGTATAGGTTCTTTAATAAGCAACCTTCACAGCAAACACGAAGCAACGTCAGCTCTGAACAGAGATCAGGCAGTAACTGACAAAAGGTAGAACATCAAGGATAGAACCTAAAGAGAGCATTCTAAGCAATAGAGACAGATGGGAATATAGATAGACTGAGAGACAGAACCATAGATACACAGAACTCTCTTCAGCGAACACAGTAGCCAAACACTGTCCTGGTGGGCGGCAATTAACCAGACTATTTTCTGCCACAGCATGATCCCGAAGCCTGAAGGGCCTATTTAGCCCCGCCCTACAGCCGCTCCCCTTCTAAAAAGTAAATGGGTTGCTGCAGTCTTTGCTCCATAACCATTGCGATGGACGGGGAGAAGTATTTTGACTGAGGAGGTTGGCCAGGACTGTTGTGTCTGAGAGGCAGTGCTACCTCACTACGTAATGGGTGCAAGCGAGTGGGAAAAAGTAGTAATTTTTTTAACAATAATCTTCCCTTGTTGTTGGCTATGTATATGAATGGTGGGTGGCCCAGTGTGAGCGGCCTCACGCTCCTCTAGCTGTTCCACATTTTCGTCCTTCACTCCCTCAATCACCTATGGTGCTGTCCAGAAACAGACCATGCCTCTAGCCAGCCCTGGCCGCAACTACTCCCCCCCAGCCATGGTCCATCCATGAGGTTGGGTCCGGTCACACAGCAGCTGCAGTATTTGATCATCATTAGTCAGAATTACTGCTGCGCTGCACAAGGCAGTGCGAGCAGCAGCAGCTGCGCTGCCATTTATGGCTGCCAGACATAATTTGAACTCTGCCCCCGGCCCCAGCTCACCCAAAGAGCAGCCGGGCCCGGCTATAAGTGTGTATGGCACACTGTCCTGGTTGTCTTGCCAGTGCCCAGTGGGCACGGACTCCTCGTGATGTTAGGCTGTATCCAGTAATGCCATGCTGTTGTCGGGTGAAACATGGTTATGTTGCTACATTTGTAGCATAATCATTTGAGCTGAGAGCAGCTGAACCAGCCTCCAAGTCTGGCGGGAACAGTGCGGATCGTGCACTGCCACTCCAGTTAAATTTCTCAGTCAATGAGTGGAGCATTACTTAGTAGCAATCTGTCTTGGCAGCTGAGGAGGCGCTATAATGCGTGACTTTGCATTTCAATGCAGTGATGCAGGAAGGGCAGCAGAGAGCAGCAAACAGCAAGCAGCAATCAGCAACAGCGAGCACGAGGAGGAGGGAAGCGGCAACTCCGGCTCTGGCGGCTCCAGTACCAGTACAGTGCCGTGGGTCTAGAGAGACTACAGAGACCGCAGAGACCACGGAGCCACAGAGCCATGGGTACTGCGAATTAGCGAGTGCCACAGGTTCCCCGCCTGATTCCTCGCACAGAGTCGCGGGCACTGCCGGTTCCGAAAACTACAGGAACTACAGCAAACTACAGGAACCATGAATTTGCTGGTGTGGCGAGTGCTGCAGGCACCGCGGGTGCCGCGAACCACAGGAACCGCAAATTTGCGTGTGCCTCGCCTGACTCCTCTCCACTGAGTCACAGTCCGCTTGGACATCCAATAGGCCATCAAGCTGCCAAATCTACAACATACCCCAATTCCTCGAAGAGGCGAACTTGGACTGTTTTTTCCGGTGACCTACTGACTGCCTCCCGCCGCATCCTGCCTCCTCCTGCCACAGTCTGCCTTCTGCAATCTGCTACTCGCTTGTTACCCCCTTGTTACCCACAGATCACATGCAACTTGCAAACAGGCTTGACCGGGGTGACAGAGTGCGGAGAAGGATGGATAAGGAGGCAGGTGAGAGTCAGAACCAGGCGGGTGCGCCTGGGGGTGTGACCCTGGATTGCAGCAGTGAATGGTGAAAGGTGCATGGTGTTACTCAACTTACACCAACTCACTTCCTACAGCCCGCTCTCCCTGTCTCTTTGCCTCCTGTTTTGCCTGGCGCTGTGCACTATCGCTGCAAGTTGGGTTGGCACCAAGGGAGCGCAGTACCGAACAGAGGTCTAAGAGGAGAACTAGCCAACCCGCAAAAGAAGAAATGAGATCTGGCAGGATCAGGAGGTGCCCGTCTGAAACAAACAAACAGACTACAATGAATAAGCGTAAAAGAGAATCCTTGTCGCCCAAGGGCTGCATGGCCGAGCCCCATCCTAAAACTAAGATTAGAGCAGACGTTACCTCCCCTGACATTGGCCCCACTACAAGGGTCAACAATTTGGAGCCAGGACCATCTCAGAACTGCTACAAATGGACATAGCCTAAGATTTATACAAAATTTCAGTTTTTAAAAAATCCATGAGACGCCCTCTTATCAAGTTCAATTGCAGTACAAGGTCTCAAAACTCCAATTTTACCACTCAAACTATCGGATAGCGGGGCGAACAAGACTCAAATCAGCGACCAAAGCGTGACATCTGGTACAAAAAGCGCCCACGAATCGAGTGATTTACCACACCGAACACACAGCACATCGGCTGCAATTCTAGCTATGCAAAGTAACTCCAAAACACTGCAACAAGAGCCACAAGAAGCTGGAATGCTAAAAGCAATTACACCAAGCATTTTAGAACCAACAAAGAAGCTGGCAATGCCTCCTGGACGAGCTGGAAGAGTGCATAAAGACCAGCAGGAAGAGCGAGGTCGCAGTGGGAAAAAAGAGAAAAATTTCACCACAAACAAGGAATTGTCTATAATAGAGATAGGCACACTACCTACTGCTACCAAAAAATCAAGGATCGGTTGGACCCCATCGCTTAACTCCCATTTGTTATTGTCATCAAAGCCCGACAGCACGGAACCAGTATTCGGAGAAGAGTTGGAAAATCTAAAGGAACTATATAAAACGGACGATGGGGACTGTGACGATTTACTGATTAACTCCACACAATAAACATCAGTGAGACCCAGGTTGGACCCCCAAAAAATGTCCTTTAACAGAGAACACAGAGCTGAAAGGGTCACAGGGCAAGGAGCCCCTATCACTGACACCCGACTTAGGAAATCCAACCAATCTTCATCCAAAACTGAACTCTGAAAATGCCTGGGCTAGCTTACTTAAAACAATACAACTCCTAGTGGAAGCCCTTAGGTATCAATCAGACAAAATGGATACTCAGCTAACTCTATTAAACGCACTGGCAGTGTTTGTGGTGGCAATTGATGAAAAACTTGGCTCTCTGAATTCACTCTTCCAGAGCTCACAAGGAAAACTACAAGAACGGGAGGTAAACTGTGGATGCGGCCCGATAGTAGACAAACTCTCCTCTGCCCCCTCAATACTGAGAGGGTTGTGCATCCAAATTAAAGACTCCTCACGGAACCCCACCGAGTCAAACCAAAAGGGAACCCAGTCCGTTGAGGATAAGTATGGAACAAGCACATATTTCACGGGAAATCCATGTTCTAAACCGCCTATCTCAAAGCCGACAAGAACAGGAAACACCAAAAAAGATGGGCACACCAAAACACGCGCATCAGAATCTTACCGGGGGACAGAGACAGAGTCGGCGGACCCAGGAGCAACTTCTAATGTCAAACAAAGGCGAGCCCAAACAAAGGGTCGGAATCAAAAACCTACCTCAAAAATTGAGGATTTTGCCCGCCTCTTTAAACAGACACTACCTGAAGTATCTGACTTTTCTAATCAAGCATCCCTAGCGGAATCCGTCAACACACAATCAATCAAATACATTGCGTCCTGGGCAAGGGTTGATCTCAAACTCAAACTCTATTAAAAAAACATCCACCACTGGTTCCTTGCAGCAGTCATCGCCAGGGGAAGAAGGAGGAACCCGCTCCCACAAGAATTGCAATTTAGTCAGGGAGGAAGCTGAAAATCAATTACTGCTGTGTCGAACTAAATTGGAAGAAACCACCACACAGCGTCATGTTTCTAATCAAACAACTTCAGGATCCACGGTCGAAGATAACAAAATCTCTAAGACTGCCAGCGCTACAACCCAGCCAGATCATCGAATGGAATGGGTGTTTAATTATCCGTCCAACCCGGCTTCTAGTACTGGAGGGGATGAGTATATCGTTTCCAGATATGAGAGTATAAGAATCAAGCCCGCTGCCGTGGAAGGTATGGAGCTGCCCTGCGCTGGGCCAGCTACAAATGTATTCCCTGACGACCAGAGCAGGGCAGAAGCAGCTACAAAATCAGCTCAAGCGAGCACAAACAACCATGAACCCACTAACAAGCCACAATTAACAACCAAGCAAATGACCGCAATAAGAATGTGAAAACACTGGAGCTTATACCAGTGTATAGATCAAGAGGGGCTCACGACTTATTAAACCGAGGGAATATTCTTTGTTTATTATCACACTTACTCTCGCTATCGGATGTAAACTCAACCGATCTGGACTCAGTAGAGTTTGTTAGCCAAGGAGACTCTTGGGGGTGTGAGGTCACACAGACAACATGGAGGTCGGAAAACATTGCACAAAAAATATTACAAGAAAGATCGACATTTGAAAACTGGGGCATAAAAATAAAACCTATCAACACACCCGGTTATCCAGCAACATTAACACAGTGGCAAGAGGACAGACGGTTAACAGAGAGGTCAACACCTCTAAGTCAATACAGAGAGGAGCAAGGGGGCCCTCGCTGGACCATGAGGCAGCCACTGGATACAGGGATATATCGCCTGAACCACACATATCAAGGTTTCTGCCATGAATGCTCAGAATGGCCCACGAGGGTAGTCACCAACCAAGAAAGAAACAACTGACAGAACAGGAGGTAGAATTTGCCAGAAGGTGAAATAAACTTACTACGGATATGCTCATGGAATATCAATGGGCTAAACAGCAAGCTGTCAGACCATGCCTTCATGAATTATCAAAAATCATTCCATATCATTGCTTTTTAAGAGACATGTATGACGGATCCACCGCATCTACAATGATATCTACGCTTTTATGCACCAGCCCTCAAAAGGGCAAGATTTGGTCACCTACAGGGAGGCCTAATGATCTACTTAAACAACATCTGCGCAACCTCAGTTCATACAGTTGGCTTAACAACACCAGAATCCATCGCTATAAAAATCTCCACCACAAAGGGGCCATCAGGGAATGGGCACAAGGATATAGTAATAATACACCCTAATCGGAAATCTAACGATGCAAAACAACTGGTCAACTTCGTAGATTCATATATGAGTGAGGTCGATACACCAGATATGATACTGACAGGGGATTTTAATTTATATCTACTTGGCCCATCAAAAGCGGAGGAAGTTTCTATACATAACCAGTTATGGAACATCCCACCACAGGGCACCAATTCATCAGCAGCACCCTCAAAAATTGGTCAGCGCCTTATAGAGGATCTTGAACATCTTGCCTCAGAGCAGCAAATTGCAGAAGTACAGTTGATACGCCCCCTGCATTCACCTATCACTCGTTAACCAAAAACTCAACATTGGACTATACCTTTGTGTCTCTAACCCTTTTTAATGGGGGGGGGGGGGGGCGGAGCTAGCCTTGAAGCGAGTTGGCCACTTGTTAGCGAGCTCCTCGCCAACGCCTGACTATCCTAAAGCTACATCCTTTCAACACTGGCCCAAGTGCCTGAAACCGGTGGAGGTCAAGAGGCGATGAGACAGGACCACTGTAGAGCTGTGTCCGACTCCGGAAGGCTTCGGCAAGCCCCGAAACGGCGAACAAGCAACTTGCGGCCCTCGCGGAGAAAACTAAAGTACAGCCGCGGGCTGCAGCAGGAAGACACGCTGAGACGTACGGCACGCAGCGCGGCTGAGGGAGAAAGGGAGGCTCGCTGCGACCGCTTCTCCGTGAATGCGAGTGGCGGAAAAGTTGGCGGACATGAACGCTGAGGCCCGACACCACCCGCATTGAGTGCGGAGAGAGGCGGGACACCTGCAGAGGCCCCGACGAGTGCCGGAGACCCGTGAGTAATACAATATCCCGCTCGGCCCAGGCCCTGTGGGCCCTCACGGGCAGAGAAGAGACATACTGACCTCCCCAAGACACTGGAAAAGCGCACCGGAGGATGCACCGCAAATATCCACAGATGTGGCCCACCCCTTTTTCTTCCTCTACCCCCATTCGCCGCCCCGCTCCCGCCTCCCAGTTGCTCCTCCCTTCCACTTGGCCATTTATGGCGGAGTCAACGCGGTGGTGAGCGGTGACCCTTGACCCAGCTTAAGGGCTGGTCGCTCCACACACCACGTGACTCCCCGTGAGTGTGCCAGGCTCCCCGCTGCTGACCTGACTCGAGCTCGCCGCTGCCCTGCAGCTGTGCCTTTGGTTTTTCCTCGGCGGTCTCCACCGGTGCTTTGTCGCCGCCCCTGATATTTATTTACTGTATTTCGTATTGTAAATTGTATCCTGTTCCTGTTTTTTTGTATCTGCCTTGTCTCTGTGCTCGTGTACTGCCCGTTCTCTTGTCCTCCGTACCCGCCTCCTCGCCCGTTTCTCCCGCTCTCCTCTCCCCCCGCTCCAGCCGCTGCTCCCCTGTGGCCCGCCCCTTTTTCTTCCTCTACCCCCATTCGCCGCCCCACTCCCGCCTCCCAGCTGCTCCTCCCTCCCACTTCGCCATTTATGGCGGAGTCAACGCGTACGCGCAGAGAGCCCGCGCAGCGGGCGCGCCGATTGTGCACCGAAGGCGCGCCAAAGGCAAGCCCATCTGCGCCCGTCCGCGCCTGGACCGCGCCCAGTGCCAGGACCCTTGGCCTCCGAGGACGCCATCCCACTGGACGGACTTCCGACGCCGCAACCCTCCACGCACTCAATGCCGTACGGTACCCCGCCTGCTACCGAGCCATCCCGAAACGCACCCACAGACCCTTCATCTGCCAAGCGTGCAAGTTCACCTGCCTCCGGACCTGCGCCGCTCCCGCCAAGCCACGCTCCAGCAGCAACCACCTCAAGTGCATCCTGCTCAACACCCGCTCTGTCCACAGACATGCCGTAGAACTCTGGAACCTGCTCGACACAACATCACCAGACATCGCCTTCCTCACGGAAACCTGGATGAACGCATCCTCAGCGCCCGACATCGCCATAGCCATCCCAAACAAATACAAGATCACCCGGAGGGACCGCGTCAACCAGACTGGAGGAGGCATCGCCATCATACACAAGAACACCATCCGCATCTCGACCAACTCCAACAACACCTTCACAGCCGCCGAACACCTCCACTTCCAGATACACACCGACCCCAAGACAACCCTCAGAGGCAGCCTCATCTGCAGACCCCCGGGACCACGCACACAATTCAGCGAAGACATCGCAGACCTCATCAGCCCGCACGCCCTCGACTCCTCTGAGTACATCCTCCTAGGGGACCTCAACTGCCACCTGGAAAACAACAAGGACAGGAACACTGCCACCCTGCTGGACAACCTCACCAACCTCGGACTCAAGCAACTGGTGAACACCCCCACCCACTACGCCGGCCACACGCTTGACCCTGTCTTCTCCTCCAGCAAGCACATCTCCTTCAGCCACTCCACTGGACTTCACTGGACTGATCACAGCTGCGTCCACTGCAGCTTCAGGAAAAACACGAACCACCACCACCCACAACAGATTCCTCACCGGAGCTGGAGCAAGAGCACCGCCGAGCAGCTCACCACCTCCCTCCACCAGAACCCTCCCGCTAGCACACCGGACCCCAACGAAGCAGCCAGCAACCTCACACAGTGGCTCACCAACTGCACCGACGACCTCGCACCACTAAAGAACCCCCCCCCCCCAGCAAGCCCAGAAGCAAGAAAGCCCCCTGGTTCACCAACGAACTCAAGGACTCCAAGAAGAACTGCCGCACCCTCGAGAAAGCCTGGCACCACGATCAGACCTCAGACAACAGTTCAAGCACGCCACCCGCAAGAACCACCAGCTGATCCGCACCACCAAGAAGACAGCATTCAAAGAACAACTGGACAACAACACCCACAACAGCAAGGAACTCTTCAACATCGTCAAAGAGCTCTCCAACCCCAGCACCGGAAACAACAAAATCACACCCTCGCAAGACCTCTGCGAATCCCTCGCCTCGTTATTCCACCGCAAGATCTCCAACATACACAACAGCTTCGGCGCACCAACCACGCACCCAACCGCCGAACCAACGCCCCCCACCACCACCCTCTACAACTGGACCCCGTTCAGCACCGAAGACACCACCCGCACAATGAACACCATCCACTCCGGATCACCTACTGACCCCTGCCCCCACCACGTCTTCAACAAGGCCGACTCCATCTTCGCACCCCAACTGCGGGACATCATCAACACCTCCTTCCACACCGCCACCTTCCCGGAGAGCTGGAAGCACGCCGAGCTCAGCGCCCTCCTGAAGAAACCAACAGCAGACCCCACCGGCCTCAAGAACTTATGCCCCAACTCGCTCCTCCGTTTTTCTGCCAAAGTCATCGAGAAGACTGTCAACAGACAGCACGCCCTTCCTCGAGACGAATGGATCCCTCGACCCGTCGCAGTCCGGTTTCCGAGCCAACCACAGCACCGAGACGGCCCTGATCGCAGCCACCGATGACATCAGATCCCTGCTCGACAACGGGGAAACAGCAGCCCTCATCCTCCTGGACCTCTCCGCAGCGTTCGACACTGTCTGCCACCGCACCCTAGCACAGCGCCTCAGCAACGTCGGAATCCAAGGGAAAGCACTAGAGTGGATCATCTCGTTCCTCACCGGAAGAACCCAGCGAGTCCACCTCCCCCCGTTCAGATCCGAGGCCACCGAAGTCATTTGCGTCGTACCACAAGGATCATCACTCAGCCCGACCCTCTTCAACGTCTACATGAGCCCCCTCGCAGCCATTGCACGCCAACACAACCTCAACATCATCTCCTATGCCAACGATACCCAGCTGATCCTCTCCCTCACCAACGACCCCGCCACCGCCAGAACCAGCCTACACGAAGGGATGAAAGACGTCGCAGAGTGGATGAAGAACAGCCGCCTGAAACTGAACTAAGACAAAACGGAAGTCCTCATCCTGGGATCATCGTCCTCCGCCTGGGACGACTCCTGGTGGCCCCCGGCCCTGGGCACCACTCCCAAGCCAACGGACCACGCACGCAACCTGGGCTTCATCCTGGACTCTTCCCTCTCGATGACTAGACAAGCCAACGCCATCTCCTCATCGTGCTTCAACACCCTGCGTATGCTCCTTAAGATCTTCCGCTGGATCCCCACCGAGACCAGGAAGACCGTCACCCAGGCACTCGTCACCAGCCGACTGGACTACGGGAACACCCTCTACGCCGGAACCACAGCCAAACTGCAGAAAAGACTCCAACGCATCCAGAACGCCTCCACACGTCTCGTCCTGGACATCCCCCGACGCAGCCACATCTCCGGCCACCTGAGAGACCTGCACTGGCTCCCCGTCAGCAAGAGGATCACGTTCAGGTTCCTCACCCACGTACACAAGGCTCTCCACGACCTGGGCCCCAAGTACCTCAACGACCGCCTGACCTTCTACGCACCCACCCGCCAGCTACGATCGACCAGCCTCGCCTTCGCCGCCATTCCACGCATACACAGAGCCACCGCCGGAGGAAGATCCTTCTCCTACCTGGCAGCCAAGACCTGGAACTCCCTCCCCATCCACCTGTGGATGACCCAGGACCATCTTTTCTTCAGGAAGCAACTCAAGACCTGGCTGTTCACGCAGTAACGTACCCCTCTCCCCCAGCGCCTTGAGACCCTTCCGGGTGAGTAGCGCGCCATACAAATGCTATGATTGATTGATTGATTGATTGAGTGGTTGGGACCCAGTGAGCAGCCCCGCCGAGGACGCATAGTGGACCGCGGAAGCAACGGCGCAGGACCACCCTAAATGCGAACTTCTCTTAGGGGCACTGACACTACAGAGCAGCTGATTGGCTAAAGATAGTCATGTGCCACCCATACAAACCTTCGAACCACAGACATTTTCGAAAACTAGACAACTAGGGGATTGCAGGGTGGTGTGCCTTGTGTAGATCCCATGAGGTCTACTTATCCACAATGTCCTGCAAACCTCAAACTTTGCCTGAAATCATGCATTTTCCTTCCATTTCTGTGATGGAAATGTCTGGAATCCGCAGGACTCCAGACATCCCTACCACACAGCGTTACCCCACTGGGGCAGATAAAAACGCTGTGGCACTTGTGTGGCTTGGATACTGCCCAAAAAGGAACAGATCAAACCAAGGTCAATGGGAGCCATTGGACTCCCATTGACCGTGGTTTGATTTGTTCCTGTCGCGGGAGGTCCAGCCACACAAGTGCCTCAACGTTTTCATCGGCACAAGTATGGAAATCCTGGGTGGTAGGAATTTTGTGGACTGCTGGAGATTCTGGAAGTTTTCATCACAGAAATGTAAGGAAAACACGTGATTTCAGGCAAAGTTTGCGGTTTGCAGGGCATTGCAGGTAAGAAAATGTTGAGGGATCCACAGCAAGCGCACCAACCGACTCCCCCGGATGTCTAGTTTTTAGAACTGCCTGGGTCTGGTAGACTTTCCAACGTGGCAACCTACTCAAGCACAAAAAGCCACTCACCATTGCAATTTAGACAATTTTGGGAGTAAGTCACTCTCTTAGACCACATGCAAAAACAACACCCAAAATAATCAAATGCCCTCTAGCTTGCCTTTGGGATGGGATACTTTATTCTGCATAGGAGCAGAAAGACTGACGCTTTAGGGGTTAGGGTTGGGCCTGAAGTTAGGGTGGGCCAACATTTTATTTTAAAAACGTGGTTCTGCCAAACCGGGGGTCTTTTTGCCCACCAATGGGCAATTTGGGGGCAGATCTCCTTTCTGCCACTGTGGGGGGGGGGGGGGGGGGGGGGGTTAGGGGCAAAAATACACTTTTGTCCCTTTGGGGTTGGGGGGGTTGACAAATGCCAGAGTGCAACACCTTAACTACTTTTTTTTGCTCCAAAGGCAGAAAGACACTAATGTTCAATCTGGGGCGGGGGAATGGCTCAGTGCTGCCCTGACCTTTTGTTTGTTTTGGTGCTGTTTTGTGGTTTTCTGCCCATTGCAGATTGGAAGTCAATACCCCTAGCTTCTTCCCAGGGGACAGACAGTCTAAAGGTTGGGCAGGGTGGGGGAGAGCACGTGCCCATGCCCCAGGGTTTATCCCCACCCCAAACAAATTCTGCATAAATGCAGTCCCTGGTGTCCAGGAGGCTTTTCGCCCCTGTCAGAGCAGATTTACTGTTAGCATATTTTTGGGGGTGGGGGATTGGCCATGCCTATGGTGGGCAGCTCTCATCCCTATATTTATTTCATCAAGCCCTGGTGTCTAGTTGTCTCTCCCCCCCTGGAGAGGCAGATTGGGGATAATCAGTCCGGGGATAATCAGTCCATTCGCCCCATGGGTGGGCAGACAAACTGACAGTATATTTTGTTGCTGGGTAGGGGGAATGGTCATGCCCATAATGGGGGGAGGATGGCAGACCAGGGGAAATCACTCCTGTCTGCCCCTTGGGGGAAGCAGAAAGATTAACTATATTTTGTTGGGGGTGATCATGGCCATGCCCTTAATGTGCAGCTCCAACCTCTATATATGTTTTTAAATTAAGACCTGGTGTCTAGTGCATTTTCTGGCCCCCTGGGGGTAGTTTTGGGGTAATAACCCCCATCTGATCCCCGGTGAGTGGGGGGGGGGGAAGCAGAAAGACTGCCAGTATTTTTTCTTTGGAGTAGAGCATGACCATACCCATAATGGGTAGCCCACCCCCCTATGTTCTTTTATTTTCAAGCCCTTCTGTCTAGTGGGCTTTCTCCACCGGCCCGCAGGGGGAGCACATCAGGGATAATTAGACTGTAGCCATTAAATGCGCTGGTAGGAGCATAAGCCCTTGCCTAAGGGGCCACTTCCCCATCCCTGGTGATTAGTGGGTAGATCCATGCTTGGGGATAGCTCTCCTGTGGCGATCCCCAAGCAGGGATACACTAGGCAGGGATATCATTGGAAAGGAAAGGGGAGATTCACCCCTTTCCAACAATACTCTTCCACACCAATCAGTGCTCAGGGGGACCGAGATATGCCCCCCAGCATTTTGTTTAATGACATCAAAGATTCAGGCTGCTCTGGAACCTCTTCCTGAGCAGCCTAAGTTTAAAAAATAATAAAGACCGCCCCAGTGTCACTCAATGGCTGACAGACGCGCTGGAGAGGTAGTGGGAGTCAGCTATTGGCTGACACCGCACTCAAGGGATTACTGTGCTCATAGCAAAGCCTTGTCTGGCGAGAACCAAAACAAACAACAAACTGTCATACAGCATTGCTGGAAGAGAGTCCATTAGTCGTGTGCCGCACCAAGCCAAAAAATTGTCCCAACAACAGTCTCAGTCGAGGGACATATGACTTCCAAGATGACATCACCCACCTCTGGTGGAAGGTTGAACTTGTTCGGCTGTCGCTGCTCAATCTCCAAGCATGAAAGTGGAGATTGCAGAGGCCCTGGTGCAGAATCCTGCTCCGTTTCTGCAACAGCAGATCCTCCCGAGGGGCAGCCTCATCTGGGAATATATGCTCAAGCCCAGGAGCTCTGTATAACCGGCTCACCGTGCAGTCCGGATCCACTAGAATGACTTGGGTCCGGTCGGTTCTGATCTTCATCAGAACTCAAGGTAGAAGAGGTATCGTCAGGAAAGCATAAAGAAGTCTTGAGTTCTACATTAAATGGAATGCATTTCCGAGGGAGAGACACATTGGAAACTCCAATGAGCAGAACTGCGCTGGTGTGGTTGATTATTTTTATGATCCTGATGCATAACTTTGCACTTGGCGTAGGTGCAGAAAGTGTTACTCCTCGGGTATAGAAAAATTAGGGGGTCTGAGGGAAGCAGACCATGTTTAGATGCATTTGATGTAAACAGAAGCCTGTTTATATTGAAAGTTGCCTTATAAACTTACAAGGGCCTCTACCTAAATTCCTCAAAATACCTTACATGACAAACTTGCCATATGGTGTCGTGCAAAGTTACTATTACAAAGAAGGCTTGTTAAAAACCATCGCTAGACCAGGCCAAACTCGGAAACTTCAGGCCTATATCTCTCCTCCCTTGGGTGGCTAAGATAGCAGAGGCGCATGTTAATAAAACATTTTTTGAACTTCAACAACATCCTGGATCCATCTCAAAATGGCTTCCGCTCGGGCCACAGCAAAGAGACTGCTCTCTTGGCCATGACTGAACACCTGCGGACCATTCTCGATGCCGGTCAGACGGCGGCACTGATTGTGCTGCATCTTAGTGCCGCCTTTGATATGGTCTTGCATGGCATTCTGCTACAGCAGTTGGGGGAGGCAGGTGTGGCTGGCCTGGCTCTGGAATGGTTTACATAATTTCTGACCGAAAGATCTGTCCGAGTGTCAGCCCCCCGTTTCTTTCTCAGGCCCATTACATCGACAATGGGGTGCCCTAGGGCTCGGCGCTGAGACTCTGACTGTTTAATCTGTACGTCCAGCCTATGGCAGGGGTCGCCATGCAGTGGGACCTCACCATGGTCTCCTATGCGGATGACACGCAGCTAGTGTTGGCCCTAGCTGAAGGTTCAACTCTGAATGCCTCTAGGTTTAGAGGTGGCGTGGCAGCTGTTGCAGAATGGATGACCACTAATTGCTTACAGCTGAATGCTAGCAAAACCAAGGTTTTGTTAGTAGGGAAGAACTCGAAACTGTGGAGTGAGCGATGGTGGCTGAGTGTCCTGGGTAGTACTCCTAACCCGAAGGCAGTGGTTAAGAACCTGGGGGTATGGATGGATTCCTCTCTCAGCTTTCAAGACCATACCAAAAAAGTTGCCGGCACTTGCTTTGGCCTCTTACAGGGTCTTAAGCCCCTTCTGAAGTTTTTTGACCCACCAACGCGCCAGCTGATTGTTCAGTCAGCTATTCTATCCCGATTGGACTATGCCAATTCTCTTCTACTAGGGGCAAATCAGGCTGAAATAACTCGGATGCAGCATGTTCAAAATGCGGCAGCCAGAGCCTTGTTGGGGCTCATGCGGTCCTGCCCCTCTGCTGGCGCTATTCGGAGACTTCACTGGCTTCCCATGGGGGAGCGCATCCAATTTAAGACACTGTGTCTTTCTTTCAAGATTCTGAAGCTTGCCACGCCTAGCCTGCTTGGTAACTTGCTTACGCCTTATGTTCCCCCGCGCCAGCTGTGCTCCCTGGGGCAGCACCTGGTTGCTGTTCCCTGTGTGAAACGTTATCGCGCGGGGGCTGGTCCTTCCACTGTCTGGCAGCCAAGCTATGGAACTCCCTGCCTGTTCAGATTCGTAGAATGGAGTGTCTGCTGGAATTCAGAAAAGCTATCCAAACCTTCCTCTTTCCTTTAATTTAGTTTTCTTGGCCTCTTTTTCTTTGTTTCAACATTCTACTGTTCTGGTGTTTAGATCAATTTTCTGATACTGGGAGCGCCGGGGCGCCCCTTTGCTGGGGCAGCTGTGCACTATATAAGTCCGAATATCATAACATAACATTAGAAAACACTAAAGGAACCTGAATTTTTCAGACCATGTCCCAACAGTATGCAAATATTTTGTTAGGACTCATATGTGGGAGGTTTCTTTAATAGCAGTGTCAGGACCTCGCTTTGTTAGATGATAAGGGAATGGACTTCATCACAGCATATGGAAGAGATGAATCTATACTGTGTAAGTATATAGTGTAATTATGTTCTCATGTATGTGGATCATCTCTTTGCCTGTCCAGACCTTTGCATATTAATTCCTTTAAATAATAAAATCTTTTTAAGTGGTCACTATTCTTTTGTTGAGCCTAATAGCAGTAACTTTAAATAATGTATTTAATGTAACTAAAAGTGCTATTTGTATGCCTGGATTAAATATTGGGAAATTGGCAAATGTTTAATTAAATATTTTAGATTTTTGCAAATTAGGGCCATCAACAGTAAGACAAAATGTAGGATGCTAGATTATTCATCATTGTATGTCTGACAAGATGCACATTAAGAGTGTCATGAATAAAAGGTATTTCCTCCTAATAGTTTTCAGGTCTTTTATGCAAGTAAGATGTAAGAGAAGTCCTTTGACACTTTCCTTGATTCACGGAGAACACCTGGGAAACATCAAGATGGCGCAAGGGTCTATTGTCAGGAATGAGCCTTATAACCTAAACCCACTAATTAATTACCAAGCCAAACTCTTGCATCACTAAGACAGTTCAGCTATTTCAAGGTATACCATGGCCTGATCCTCCCACAGGGAAGGTGAGCCAGAGAGAGTTGGAGAAGAAGACTGAACAAAGAAAGGCGATGGGAGTCATACACACCTTCCTGCCAATGACAGGCACGACCAGGAAGTCTCCCCTTCCTTAGCACCTGCCTTTACCCCGCAAGGGTGACTGGATAAAAATAAGATATTACATCTCACATTTCTCTAAACTATACGAGATAATCAAATATGTTTTCTGAACTGATCGATGTATCCTAAATTTCATAAACCTTCACAACAATATAAACTATGTAACTGCCACCGTCTTGAAAACCTAATTTAAATCCAAATCATGCATTTGCTTTGTTTAGGAGAGACAGAGATGTACCCTTTGCCATGTCAACTGTCTCTGGCATTCAAAAGGCTAGTTTAGACATTTGTTGCTGTAGATATGATTATCCTTCTCCAAAGCCCCATAATATGACACAGACGTCACTGGACAGTGGTGGTTATGAACACATCTATCCTATACTGTGCATGTTATGAATATTTGACTCAACTAACATCAACCTGGTGAAATTACACAATGTCAGGTTAGTCTAATCCTAAGAGAGGCTGCTTGTGCAGAGAAGAAAAACTACTTTCAAGAGAGACATGTTTTTGAAGCGTAGATAGTAGGCCACAGACCACAGCCAAAACAGGCAGGTGCTCTCACTCATACAAAAAACTACTCTCAACCCTGATGACCTCGCCAACTACCAGCCCATTATTCACATACTATTAGTTGGCAACACTATTGAAAAACGCAGTCTATGTTCAACTCCAAGATCACATTATTGCTAACCATCTCTAGCACAGCTACCACTCTTGTGTCAGATCACGTTCATGTAGACCACTAACTTACACATCATAGATGAGGCCGCCCTGATTATGGATGTAGCTGACATCTGCTTCCTGATACTACTGGACCTTTCACCAGCCTTTGTCCCAATTGAAAATCTCACCCTCATATGCATCCTAGAGTCTCAAATGGGATTCACATGCAGTGTTTCTCACTGGTTCCCTTCCTACCTTTCAACCTCCACCAGTTTGTTCACATGGCCATTTCATGGTCCCAAAAGATGACTGTCACCTGCGGAGTCCCCCAGAGTTCCATACTATCACCTGTCATCTTCAACGTCTACATGGAGCCACTTAGTGCTCTACTCACTATTAACAGCATCAAGATTCGCCAATATGCAAATGATTCACAACTCTAATTCAAAGTCACCTCTGCTTCAGACAATTAGTGCCTCAAGCACTGTTTGCACATCAACCATACATGGATGTGCAGTGCCTACCTGAACCTTAACCCACACAGGACAGAATTCCTGTTATTTCTGAAGAACAAACAAGAAACAATACAAATCTGGCTCAATGACAGGAACCTTCCTGGTTTCAAACGACAACATTCAATGAGCACAAAGTTATTTGGATTCACACCGGATACCAACCACACCCTCAAGAAGCACAGTGACGAAACGGGACACCAACATCACCCTCAAGAGGCGCAGTCCTAAAAAGGACACTACCCCACCCTCAAAGAACACAGTACCAAAAACACAAAGATGGATTGGTACCAGCTCCCTCTTCCATTGAAAGTGAAACTGTTTCTCTCACTAAGTGACATCAAATCTGTTGTTCAAGCACATATACTCTTACATCTGGATGCTGGTAACTCCCTGCTCCATGGCCTCCCAGACTCCACGATGGAACCCCTCAGGGATATCCTACATGTCGTAGCACATCTCATTCAGGCCTGAAGAACTATGATCCAATCACCCTCATCTAGATGGAAATCCTTCGGCTTCCCTAGCTGCCCTGCACCATCTTCAAAACCAGCTCCACACATTGGCAGAGCCTTCATGACCAGCAGCCCCGCATGCCCTGCATACAGGATCACCCCCGCTTTGGTGTTTCGTGCACATCCCCAGCAAGGACACGATCAGACTCCAGACTAAGAAATGTAAATAAGAAAAAACAAGGCAGCAGGCATTTACCATCTAAGCTCCCAGGATTACAATAACATTCATCCATCATGACTACCCCAACGCTGCTTCAGTTTAGGCAATATTTGAAAACACAACACTTTAAAGAACACTACATCACAATGTATTAACAGACTACATACCAGCTACGTCTCCTATCACTGATTGACTTTATGCTTGTCTTAGACTCCGTACAAAGCTCTGTTGCATTTGACTAGGTAAGCACTATGAAAATACCATATACAAACACACGAAATAAATAAAAATACAAGGGTCCAAAAAGTTTTTTTTTAAACTGGGTAAACATACTAGGGAGGTGGAATGTCTCACACTCTCAAACTGCGCTGCTAATAAGCATGCTCATTCTGTTTACTTGTTCTGGTGTTACAAACAAAAGTTACAACTAACATCAAATAGGCCTGCCAGAATGAAACTAAATATTCATATCATGTGAACCATTCCCAATCATGGAGTCTGGGTCTGTGCTGACTTACCTGAAATCCTGTTGCAATATGTAGCAGATTGCAAATAGATGCAAGAAGGATGTCCCTTATTAGTGTTGTTTGAAATGACTCATCATTGAAGTGCAGAAAGAGCAGCCCACAGAGTGGAACAAAGAAAGATACAACCAAAACTTTAAAATGGGCACAAGCCTTTGCAGCCTCAATCCACTTGCCATAGTACCTAAAATGAATAATCAATGTAGAAGGTAAGGTCCTACATTAAACATGTTGTATACAGTAACATGACATAGCACTAATAATTAACTCTACTCCTATGAGCACAATTGTATCTTTTACTGTATTCAATTCTCTGGTGCTTGCTATTGCAATATGTTGTGCTCTACTATATAAGGAAATAAGGTAAGTACAGATATGAGAGTTTGCATTGTACAGAACGTTGAGAAGTCTTTTTGTTATCCATTTCAGTGACACCTGACGAAGGGCCCCTGTGGCTTGAAATGCATTGGGTGAAAAGAAATAAACATCTTTTGAGCTAAAACGAGTTTCCAATGATTCTTTCGAACGTGTCACTGTCGAAGGCCTGGAAGGCATGCAGGAGATATGTGAAAATTTTAAATGAATCATTCTAGGATTCCGCTGCTATCACAGTGATGCTGAGAACAAGGATAAATTTCTGGAAAAAATATTGGATTACAGACTGGTTTACTGTGAGAAATAGAACACCACAATTAAACGACTTGGAGGTTGACGAGAGGGCACTGTCCTCCTGGCTCCTCCATGCAGCAGATCTGTTCGCCCCCTCCGTACACTTGTCTAACATTAGAGGTAATGATGCCCACAAATGGTTCACCCAGGAACTTAGAGCACTTAAACTAGGGGTTCGACAGAAAGAAAGACAGTGGAGAGCCACTTATTCCCCACAGGATAGGGAAATTTTCTGCGCTACTAGGAAAAAATATCAAAAAATTTTAAGCCAACACAAACTTAACTACTTTTCTACAAAAATTTTATCTTCACTTAACAAGTCCAAAGACATTTTTAATATAGTCAATGAACTCTGTGACAACGACAGGACAGCCCCCTCAATAGCTCCCACGCAGAAGCTATGTGATTCCCTGAATAACTTTTTCAGAGAAAAAATTGTCATTATTAAGTCGAGCATTGCTAGCTCCCCAACGTTACTTCCTTTGGATGACGTTTTTTATAATCCCTCTGTACTAGATGCCTTCCCGGCCATCGATGGTAAAACTTTTTCTTCATTGTTGGCGAGGGTTAAGTCCGGATCCCCAAATGACATCTGCCCCCCCCACATTTTTTCTGAAATCGGTCAGACTATTCCTCAGGGTATCCTGCCTCTACTAAACAAATCATTGGCCCAGGGCAGGGTACCTACTGGTTTCAAACACGCCCTGTTAATCCCTCTGATAAAAAAACCGGGTCTGGACCCACGGGACTCATCAAATTACCGTCCCATTTCCCTGTTGCCGTTCCTATCTAAGATATTGGAGGCTCACGTCTCCAACTGTCTTTCCAACTTTGTGGAAACCACGGGGTTTTTGGAGCCCAACCAAGCTGGGTTCCGTCCAGGCCACTCGACCGAGACGGTAACCCTGGCAGTCCAGAACACACTTCGGTGTAATGCAGACAGGAACGTCCACCAGGCACTGGTACTCCTTGACCTGTCTGCTGCATTCGACACGGTCGACCACACCATTTTGGTCGGCCGTGTCGGGCAGGCAGGCCTCAGAGGTGCTGCCCTGAGCTGGGTGGAATCATTTTTGTCTGACCGGACTCAAGCAGTGAGACTGGGCACTTTCACAGCCCCTAGAATTAAGAACGACTGCGGTGTCCCTCAGGGCTCTTCCCTGTCCCCCCTTCTATTTAATATATACCTGCGTCCCCTCTTGTATTCCTTGAGGAAATTTAAAGTGTGGATCTTTAACTATGCAGATGATCTGCAATTGATTTTCCCCCTAGGCTCGCCTGACGCTGTTACTGAGTTTAGGGAGGTCATGGCTCATATCCAGAGGTGGATGGGCCTTAACCACCTAAAACTCAACCCAGGCAAGACTGAACTAATCTTGCCTGGGAAGAGTGAACTCAGTTGGGGACCTCAATTTTGGCCTCCGGAGATGGGGAATCCCCCTTCCAAATCCCGCACGGTCAAGAGCCTTGGAGTCACCTTTAGTGAAGACCTCTCTTTGAAAAGTCAGGTAGGGACAGTTGTCTCCGCCTGCTTTATTCAGCTGCGCAAGATTAAAAAGATTGCCCATCTCCTAACCCACTCTGCCCTGATACAGGTGACCATCGCCCTTGTGCTGTCTAGGCTGGACTACTCAAATAGTTTATATTTGGGTCTTCCAGCCGGGCAGCTCAAGAGGCTGCAGCTAGTTCAAAACCAGGCGGCCAGGCTGGTCTGTGGGCTTCCTAAATGGCAGTCCATCAGACCAGGCCTGGCAGATCTGCATTGGCTGCCGATAGCCCAGAGGGCTGCCTTTAAAACCGGCTGCATCATCTTCAGGGCGCTACAAGGAAAGGGCCCCAAATTTATCATCAACTTGCTTGCTAAATATGTCCCCTCTCGCAACCTTCGGTCCAGTTACAAAAGCCTGCTCACGGTGCCTGTTGTTAGGAAACAACGTCAGGGCGGCAGCTCCTTTCACTTTCTTGCTGCTTCCCTCTGGAATTCCCTGCCAGCTTCCTTAAGGTCACACGAGGATATTCTGGCCTTCAGACAAGCCTTTAAGACCTGGCTTTTTAGAGAAGCCTATCCTTAGTTGTTTCAGTCTGTCCTTCTGTTGTTGTGTTGTGTTTCTAGAAAACTTCCTACAGCGCCATGAAGCCTACGGGCGTACGCGCGCTTTATAAATCAAATTTAACAAATAACGAAATAGAAAAATTGTTACTTGTTAGGATACATTCCTGAATCCGCAGTACGACATATGGGTGCGTACACTCGCACCCTTTTGGACAATCGTATACAGTAACATGACATAGCACTAATAATTAACTCTACTCCTATGAGCACAATTGTATCTTTTACTGTATTCAATTCTCTGGTGCTTGCTATTGCAATAAGTTGTGCTCTACTATATAAGGAAATAAGGTAAGTACAGATATGACTATATTACATAATATAAAGCAGGAGAATGACAATATGTATTTATATATTTTCAAGCACAGCATGGACTCTGTTAACATAAAACTGTGCGACAACTTGGATAAATCGTGACAAGAATCTTTAGTTAGGAAGAGATTTCATCATAGATTCTGATTAAATTGACCAAGGTTCAACACCTGTTTTTTTCTGGCATTTAAAAAAAACACATTTGCAAACAATGAAAGAAAATGTAAGTGTAGTGAAATTGTGTGCAGCTTTAGATCGCCTCCATTAGTCTTTAAGACAGTTGTGGTTAAGGATGGTCATATCGGATGTGAGTTAGCACAATTTAGAACAAGGGGCAAGATGTACAACTGCAAATCGCAAAATAGGTTATGCGGGTCGCTATCAGGAAGGGGCGTTCCAAGGGCATCCCTTCCTAATAGTGAGTAAGATTGTTTTGCAATCGCCCCTTCCCCTTTGTGATTGGCAGAGAAAATATTTTTAAGAGCAGGCAGTGGTTCCATGGACCAATGGCTGCTCTTAAAAAATTAAACTGAAAAGTTTAATTTTTCTTTTTTAAATGCATCTTGTTTTCCGTTAAGGAAAACGGGCTGCATTAAAAAAATAGCTTTATTGCAAAAGCAGTCACAGACATGGTGGTCTGCTGACCCCTGCAGGCCACCATCCCTGTGAGTGCCGGCCATTCCAAATGGGTCGCCAAATGCTACCAGCCTCATGTGTATTAATTGGGCAGGTCCTTTGCGACCCATTTGGGAATCGCAAACAGTGTCTCAGACACTGTTGTACATCAATGTTGGTGACTCAGAATTTGTGACTTGCAAAAAATGCAAATTGCGAGTCGCAAACACTGAGGGTCTTACATCTGGCCCAAGATTCTGTGAATCAGTGTAGCGTTGAAGCAACAGATGCTGTTTCTGAGGCTAGATTTGATACCTGATGAAGTCTTTGATTTATTCTAACAACAGTTTGGCCTTCGGTCAGAGGAAAGATTGAGGGCATAAGTAGGTTTTTGGTTCTGTTAAAAGGAATTTTCACAGTAGAAAATCTTGGGAAGTTATCAGTGCAAGGCATGATAGGGCCCAGGAAGAACAACATTGCCACTGCACAGTTGGGAGCCTAACTGGATGTGGGAGCCAACAGGCTGAGTGACATTTGAAATCTATTTACTATTACTTCCAATTAAAACAAACCCTTTGTGGAAGATGCAAGACCACAGATCAGAATTAGTATCAAACCATTCGACCCAGTTGATGTTGAATTCGAACTTCAACAGATACTAAGTAACCTTGTTTGTACAAAAAGTGATATCTGCAATGCCTAAGAAACATTTTATTGCTTTGTCAACGGCATAGTGAGAGATTCTTTAGACACCTTTATTATGGTTTACATCAGCGACAGCCTGATATTCTTTCCAGGCAAGTGCAGCACTATCCACCATGAGACAAGCATGACTGGTCCAAGTGTTTCAGTCCTGCTTATTTTGCTATAAAAGAAATGGAGAAGACTGGATATCAGGCTGAGGAGATGCAAAGCCTATAGGCTTCAAAAAGTCTACCTTCAAGTGAGAATGAATGAAGCTAAGTCTGAACAGGGATTTTTGATAACATTCAAAATGATTTGTACTTCGAAAGAAGCGGAGTAGGAGCATAATGAATACTCTGGGCAGATTTGAATGCTCCTGGGCTTCTCTTTCAAAGAGGTGTCGGTCCATCATGTGGTATGAAGTTAGAGTACGAATTCGATAATAGCGCCTGAGGAACTATAATGTAGCAATGAAAGTCGATCTAATGTGGAGCTGAGGTCAAACTTTGGATCGTGTTCTTTGATTTTACTTTTAATATATTTAAAAGCCTTTTTATGCTCGTAGCAGGGTACTTGCATTGGCATGAAATGTAGACGTTAGTCCTACTCCTCATAGTCATGATGAGTGGGACTATTTTAGTAGCTTAAATAACAAGAGTGTTCTCCTCCGGGGTCAGGGGACCAGGCGGTCGAGAGGAGTGGTAGGCTGGGAGCGGGCAGTTATACTGGAGTGGGTGGATCCTTCCGTCGGCCACAGTTCTCTGTTTATTTCCAGGGACTAGGCCTTACATGCTCATCCCTCTGAGCTTCAATTTGAATGCGGAAATGTCGTAACCCATGGTCATATCCATTAGGACAATAAGTGGTTCCAGACCGCTCATAAAAAGGCAGTTTCCCTACTCTTTTTTTCCACTTTGGGAAAGAGTGCTGGCAGCTTGGGCCCTAACCAGTCCATGGATTGTGCTCCCCTATGACGCCCCCTCCATAACCTGAAGTGGTAAAATCTCTCCAGGGTTCTCTAGGAGCTTTAGTCAGGCAGCTCCCTCCACACTTTAAAGCGTTTTCTTTGCCTGACCTAGGGGGGTCACTTCCCCACTCACTGCTTCCTCTGCCTTTCAGAGGATTATTCATACTCTCTAGTAAAGCTTCACAATGGCTCACTACCAGGCTGATTTGGAAGGGTACAATGAATTCCAGGAGGAACCTGGATTGGCCCCTAGGAGAGGAGAATCACGTCCAACAGTCTGTCACTAGGTCCTTGGAGCTCGCACTCCAGCCCTTCAAAAGACAGCCACAGTAGTACGCCCACTGAGCTGCAGTTTTGGAATCTTCATGCAGCCCCCCTCACACGAGGAAAGGACCCCCAAATTCTCGAAAGGCAAGGCTAAAGCACAGAAACAAAAGTTAGTTACGTTCGGTAATGCCTTATCTGGTACATGCTCTATCTAACCGTAGATTCCTTACCTTTGAATATTCCCCATGCGTCAGACTGGAACTGGAAAATGTTGAGCAGTACCTTTGTGCACCGGTAGGGGGCGCCGATCAGCACTGCGTAGGCACCGGATGTGATGTACTCAGTGCCTATTTGGCGCCAGCCAAGCACGCTAACATCAGTTTCTTTAAATGACAATTCCCGCACCAGAAGCACAGAGCTTCCAAGGGCCTACAAGCACCTTTTTAGGTGGAGAGGTCCAGTTCACAGGGCAGGGAGGATGGTAGAGTAGGTAAGGAATATGCGACTAGATAGAGTATCTACCAGATAAGGTGTTACCGAAGGTAAATAACTTGTTAATCTGATATACACTTTTAGCATCAGATTCTTCACCTTAGAATAGATACCAAAGCAATACCTCCCCGGAGGTAGGTCTCCTAAGTGGCTCACTCTAAAAAGTCCTGGAGGGCCAAACGGGCAAAGTGCCCATGACGACAGCCCTGACTATCAAGGCTTTAGTGTTTAGTGCAGAGAAGCCTAAGTAGTAGCCTGACAGATGTCCAAGACAGAGACTTTGTGAGCTAACACAGCTTTGGTTCAGGTTGAATCAGCCCGCAACCCCACCTGGGGTTGCTTCTTGGCCAGTGCATAGCAGATGTTAATGCAGAGTACAATCCGTTTGGAGATATTCTACTTCTGCACTGCTTTTCCTTTCTTCGCTCCAAAGAAGCAGGCATGGCCCCTGCAGGTAAGAGCATTGGAGCGGGGTGGGAGTCGACACATGACGATGAGGTAAATTTACAATAAAAAAAAAGGAAAACCACTTACCTTGCGCTCGCTGCATCCTAAACTCGGCAATGTGGCGAATGCAGGGTAAGTGGCTTTAGTTTTTTTTTATTTACGTTTACCTCGTCGTCGTCTGTCGAGTCACCCCCCACCCTGTCCCCCCGGTCTTACCTGCACGGGCCACGCCTCTAGAGCAGGTTGTCCACCCTGTGTTCCTTGGTGCGACTGATAAAGAATGACATAGGTCTTTTTGGGTCCAAATGGTGAAGCTTCTCCACCTCCTTTGGAGGGGTGAGGTGGAGCTAAGAAGGTTGGCAGAGTGATGCTTTGGCCAACATGGAAAGGTGTCCCCATCTACGGTAGAGAAGAGGCACAGGCTTGGAGACTAGTTTGTCAAGGGAGAAGCTGGTGTATGGAGGGTGAACAGAAAGAGCCTCTAGCTCGCAAGAGGACTGTCTTGATGGTCAGAAGTCTTGGAGAGCAACTATGAATGAGTTCAAAGAGGACACATCAAATAGGTAAAAACTAAATTAAATTCCCATTAGGGCCTTCCAGAAGGGTTGGGGGAAACATGAGCTCAAGTCCTTTGACGTGTCACAACGTGTAACTGAAACAGGGAGGGTTGGTCTGGCAGTCACAAGAAAGCTGAGATGGCAGAAAGACATCCCTCAACTGTACCCACAGCAAGTGCTTACCAGACTAAGGACAAAAGAAACAATAACACTTCAGACAAAGGTGCAGAAAGTGGGCCAACGTGTTTTTCAGCGCACCATGCCACAAACTTGTCCCAAAGGCAGGTGTGTATAGTTTTTGCAGATTGATGCCTGGCTGCCAAGATGACCTCACATACTTAGCAAGGAAAATCGAATACTCTCAACTGCCGCTGCTCAATCTCCTGCACAGGTTCTGGTGTAGGACCCTGCCCTTTTGCTGCACCCGGAAGTTCTCCTGAAAAGGCAGCCTGATAGGAGGACTGATGCTCATGCTCAGAAGTTCGGAATACCATATTCTCCATGCCCAATACGGAGCCACTAGGATGACTTGGGCCTAGTCCGTCCTGGTCTTCTTCAGAACTCGAGGCAAAAGTGGTATTGGCGTTAAAGCATACCAGAGTCCCAAGTCCTTCTCAAAATGAAATGCGTCTCTGAGCGTGCGCCACCTTGGACACTCCAATGTGCAGAAGTGCTGAGATTGAGCGTTCTTGGCGGTGGCAAAATGATCTAACCAAGGTTATTCCCAGACCCAGAGGAGATCTTGTACCACCTCTGAATGGAGATGCCATTCATGATTCACAAGGCATCAATGGCTCAGTTCATCCGTCAGGACGTTCAGAGAGCCTGCCTGATGTTGTTTGACCAGAAAAATGTCCTCACATTCCGGCCATGTTCAGAGGTGCAGAGCCTCCTGCCACAGGGTCCACGACCCCACTCTGCCCTGTTTATGTCATCAAGCATACTTCATCAGCAGGGTCCAAGAGGCCACCAGACCCAGCAGATCAGTCTCAGAGTCAGTCTCATTGAAATCCAAAATTGAGCTGAAACATCTGGATCATAGCCCAAATATCCTGGATTTGTCACTTAGACAAGGAACAGCAGTGTGTCCAGAATAGCTCAGATGAAAGGAAGCGTCTGAGAGGGAGTCAGGTGTGAGTTTGGCACACTTATAGTGAACTCCTTGCGATTGCAGCAGGTCTGCCATAGTATGGAGGTGGGGGACAACTGCCAGGAGAGAGGTCCCCTTCAACAGCCAGTTGTCGAGGTATGGAAAAACTGGAACCACTGAACTCTGCAAATGCAGCCACTACCTTCAGTTTCATAAACACATGAGGGACCCTGGTAAGGCCAAAGGGTAGCACAGTGACCTGAAAGTGCTCATAGCTCACGATAAACCGCAGGTAACGCTAGTGGGCTAGCAGGAGGGGATGAATCAATATCTGTCCTGTAAGTCCTGTCTAACACTACCATCCAGGATCCAGGGCAGACAGAACATGACCCAACGGGAGCAATTTGCATATCTCTTTTTTCAGGAAGTATTAGAGGGGACACATATCTGGTATAGGACAGAGGTCTCCATCCTTCTATGGCACCAAGAAGTAGCGGGAAAAGCAACCACAACCTATTACTTATGGCAGCACCCTCTCGATGGCTCCTTTGGCCAAAAGAGCCTGCACTTCCTGACACAGCAGGGAGAGATAGTCCTCCGTCAGCTGATCAGAGGGCGGTGGCAGGGGTGGCGGGTTACTGTGAATGGAATGGATTAATCCCACAAAGAATTTGGAGCACCCTTTGCCCAAATTTATGGCTAGCCATAGGGGCAGGTCGTGCCTAATCCTCCTCCAACAGGGTACACTAAAGGGGTTTGGAGGTTGCAGCTGCTGGTAGGCGGCAGGTGGGTGGCAGACTGGACACATCCCTGGCCTTGGGTCCCTCAAGGCTTCCTTAAAGCGCTCAATCACCATATCAGCCTGGTTGGCGAACAGATGACAGCCGTGAAAGGGGATGTCCATCAGGGATGCCTAAACATCCTCCGAGAAGCCAGATGTTCTCAGCCAGGTGTTGCGATGGAATGCCACCAATGAAGCAATGGCTCTGCCCAGTGAGTCGGTCATATCCAGTCTGCATCATATTGTGAACTTTGCTGCATCCCCGCTATCTTCATTTGCCTGGGTCAGGGTGACTCGGGCCTTCTATGAGACCATGCGCAGCACTTGCGCAGTGGAGTCCCACACTGTGTGGCTGTACCAGCCCAGGAGGCACGCAGTGTTCACTGACTGCAGTGCAAGACTGGTGGAAGAGAAAATCCTCTTACCAAAAGTATCCACCCCTTTTGATCCCCAATCCAGTGGAGTGGTAGGGAACATGCCAGGGTAAACTTTAGATGTTGAGTCCTGCACCACCAGGCTTTCAGTTGGGGTGCTAGGTGAGGAAAGCTGGCTCCCCACGAGCGGGGCAGTGGTGAAGAGTGATTGTCCTGTACAGAAGAGTGCCTGGGCAAGGCTTGGCCCAATCCCCTAGCAGGGCATCAGTGAGAACTTCATTGAAGGGGAGGAAGGGTGAAATAGCTTGGGTTAAAGCACCTCCATCAGAACACTGGTCTTGACCTCAACCGAGGGCAGCTTAAGGTGTAGAACATCAGGCACCCTCCTTAAAACCATAGCATATGAGGCCCCTTTCTCTGTAGACACGCTAGGAGGGAAGATCAGGCCAGTGACTGATGAAATGTCCACACCACTGGCATTACCCAGGTACTCATACAGTTCTCTTTGGCTAATTCAAAGGGGTTAGCGTAGCCAAAGAGATCCTCAGATCTGCACCAGTCATATTACTCACAGGGCTTATCATGAAAGAAAGGTACAGTCTCCAACCTTGAAGGTCTCGGTCTGGTGAGCGCCAAAGTCAACCGCGGATGATGCTGATCCAGCGCCATATTGGAGTCAGAAATTATGATGTGTTTGGTGGAGCAAGTGATGGGAATGGCGCAACAGGACCAAACCAAAGCGAATGTTGTGGATTTGCGAACAGAGTCAGTCTCGAACCAGGAACAGATCCAGACGTCTCAAATGGTGCCAAAGGCAAATCTGCCAGCAGCAACCCAATTGGGGCACCTCCCGAAACCGTAGGTCCCGATGTAACTGGAGACGGTTCTGCATGCCCACATGTGCAGTGCATAACCTTATAAAAATCTTTGAATTAGGGAGGGGTCCCTTCAGATGCAGGGAAGTCACGGAGGCCCAAAGCATGCACAGGCACAGTGGGGAGGTGTGGGAGCTGTGCAGAGACGTGTGGCATTGTTTCCGCATCTCGTCCGAAGACTTGGCCTTGTGAAGATGAAGAGGGTTTTGACTTCTTGGGTTTCTTTTTTTGTAGGACTTACCAGATGTCAATTTGGACCTCAACAACAACCAGCGGGATTGACTTCATGTGACCGAGACCTGGAGCAGTGCAGAGTCATCCGGTATCGAGAGGCCAGGAGCTCCCAGATCACCTGGAGTCATCATCTGGCTCCAGGCACCACAAACAAACTGGTTCGGGTCTGTCACTAACATTTACATGAGACAGGCTCCACAGGGTTTAAAGCCCACAGTGTTAGACATGTCAGCCTTTGGTGGTCTTCCCCCAAATACTTTGCCTTAACTCCTCCTGTTTTGCTAAATTCGTTTTGTTGGCCTTAGGACTCTGCACACTTTGCTACTGCTAACCAGTGCTAAAGGCCATGTGCTTTGTCCTTTAAACATGAAATTCAGGTTTCAAAAAATCATAAAAATGTTACTAGACCTGCAGGTCTCTAGTGGCTCAAATAATGTACTCGGCCTAATTGTAATGTTCTTGACCCATAAACTGGTTTCAAATGATGTGATTGTGGGCAAATATGTTAATTCATTGAGGGGTCATTTTATTCATTATCACATATGAGAGTACCTTCAAATATATGAGTTCAGCACGTCTGCTGTACAAAAAAACCTTTTTTGATTTAATAGGCTTAACTCTTGCTCCATATATAATACAAATCTAGCCACACCCCTTACTCACCTCTTAGTTTATTGGAAGCATTATCATCAGGGCAGGGGCAGGAATATTTTTCAGATCATGATTAAAAAACGATCACTTTTAATAAATACATACCTAAAGCATGAAGTGGTAGCACACTGTCATTTGCAAGCAGCTTATTTTACATTGAAATGGCCACACAATTTCCCACTGACATGCGGTTTTACTGATAAAACTATAGTGTAAAAAAGATAATGTTTTTCAATAGAGTTTCAGCAAACATGTGTCATTTGCACATCACCAAGTAAAGTTTTCTGTTTTATTTTGCTCCTATTTAACTTTTTTGCATTAACACTTGTTAATTACAAAACAAATGTGCTTTCAGAATTCCTGATATATTTTGAAATATTTGTAATATTCATTTACAGGCTATTTGTTTAAATGTTCTGTGTTAGAGGAAAAGAACTTGACATCTTCAGACAGCTCACTTGAAAAAAACCTCTAATTGTAGTTAAAGAAAGAAAAATAAACTCAATTTTCCAAGCAGCAATAAGTAAAAAGACAAACTGACATTTGACCTCTTTCCTTGAACAGACAGCAAATGTGTCAAGATAAAAACAAGATTTAATGGCAGCTTTGTTGCTCATTCACTTTATGAATGAAAATAACACCTGATCCTTTCTAGCTTAAGTTCACTCCCTAAATGGGACTCGTAGGTGCTAAAAATAGCTCGACCTGATAAAATCCACTCACAATTGGGAGTGGGCAAGGAGATTTTTTGAGGCCTGAAATTGGATTACATCCAGTTAGCACATTTAATTTATTTTTAAACTCCAAGAAATATATACCCAGACCTGTAATTTAAATGCTACTGGTGGGCTTGAGGCACTGATTGTGCCACTCACTTAAGTAGAATTTTAAACCTGTTTTAGGCCTGCCGTTGCAGCCTGTGTGTGCAGTTTTAAACTGCCATTTTTACCTGGCAAAATAAACCTTTTGCCAGGTCTGGCCATTCCAATTTAAAACATATGTCACAAATAGAGTGGGCCCTAAACAGCCCATTGGGCAGGTGCATTGTATTTAAAAAGTTGGACATGTACTTTTAAGTTTTACATGTCCTGGTAGTGAAAAGCTCTTAGATTTGTTTTTCCCAACAGCCAGGCCTATCTCTCCAATAGGATAACATTGGGTTACCTTATTACATTTAATAAGTGATAGTTTTTGATTGGGAGTAGGTAGGAATGTTGACTGTTTCAATTAACAAATATGAAAATGCCACTTTTGTAAAGTTGGCATTTTCTTGCCTAGGCTTTCAGCCTGTTTCCTGGGTCACATGACTAGGTGAAGTTGGCAGTTGGCCCTTGTCTATTCCTCCCAGACAGTAGCAGAAAGGGGGACTATGAGTTTGCAGGATGTACCATCTCTAACAGGATGGGGGGGGGGGGGGGGGGGTGGAGCTGTCACCTACCACAGTAGTACTTCAAAGGGGCCGCCTCAGCACAATCACAAATGGTTTCACGCTAGTCTATTTTGACCCCAAACAATTTGGGGCCAGGGCAGGGAGGAAGGACATTCCATACCATACACCTCTGTGGGGTGAAAATGCTAGGAGCTTCTCCCATTTGAAACAGTACACCAGATATAAAAATAAGACCCTTAGACCCACTTTTCCAATCACTTCTGGACCTGTGGAAGACTCAGAAGGAGGACTGCTCAGATGCCCTGCTGCTGAAAGCATTGCCCTGCTGTATGAAGGACTGGCCTGCTGCCTGGGGCAGGAGGACTGGACCCCTGGAAGTGGGGCTAAAGGTGCAGAACCTCGCAGCTCCTCATCAGAATCAATGCAGCACAACACAACTCGATGCAGGAGCTCATATCATATCCCTCGCAGCTCCTCATCAGAACAGACGCAGCACAAAGCAACTCGATGCAGCACCTCGCATCACAGTCCTCGTAGCTCTCCATCAAAACGACACAATGAGTTGAAATGTCCAGCATCAAGGACATAAGGTACAATTCTCAAGGGGACCAGCCTGGTCCCTGTATCACACCCACTATACATTGCGGTCAGGCTGAATTTGTGGCTTTGTCCCAGTCCTGCACAACCAGATAATCACAGTTGGCGCTTTCTGCTTTTAGGCTCTATTTATGGTATTTATTTACCTAAACCTTTAAAGCTGCATATCTCGCATTCTACTGATTGGATTTTAGGTGCTTTGATGTCATTTTATTTATAAAATGTTGCTCTATTTTTCTAAATTGATGTAGGACTTTTCTTGTGCTCTGTTTCCACTTCATTATTATTAAGCGCAGGTTAATTTAGTATCTTTAGTGGTTCTACCTGAAAGGGATTGTGGCTGCTGCTTGAGACTGGCTCACACCCCCCACAACCAATAACCCAATTTCTCACACACAGGTGTTTTACATCCCTAAAGCACACTGGGAGCTGAAAGCTCAATAAAGGTCAACAAAAATTTGAAAAAGGTAGTCAGAAAATGGCTGAGGCAGTTCTTCTGGATCTGCGCTCATGGCACGGAAAGAAAGGAACTTTTGTTAGCATGCTGGGGTCTTCTATATAGGCACCGTACATATCACACCCGGCGCGGACAACGCCTACGACGCTGATGCAGATCCGATTGCTGCCACCTACCAAATGCACAGAGGTACTGCTCTAGATTTCCGGATTCAGTCTGATGCCTGCGGAAGATTCTAAGGTAAGGAATCTGTGGCTAGAAGTCTCCATCAGATATGGCCTCGCACAGAGGTTTTGGAGAAGTTTAAAGTGCCTACTTTGGGGTCATGTTTATGGCTTGTCCAGACATGCCCGATCCTAGTACATAAATACGGACACAGATCCAACCACCGATCATTCCTCTTATTATAACCCAGAGGGATGACAACCCAGGGATAAGCAAGATCAAACTTAAAACGACAGGGAGTCCCACTCAAGACGCTAGGCCCAACAGAGTCCTGAAGTTTGATGAGGATGACATTACACACCCCAGTATTTACTGGGTTCACTAGGTGACTAGCTACTTCCAAGCATGTTTAAAGAAGAGTTTTTGAGAACAACGTTAGGACCAGAGTAAGGTTCGAATGCCTGAGACCAACCCTTCTGGGCAAAGTAACCGAAACCGTAAAAGTAGAACAGAGCATGGTTACTTTCATGAAAAAAATACTCTAAGGACCTGAAAGAGGGATTAGATTGAGGTTGGTGCAACTGCCAAGATAAATTCCTGGACTTAGTGGGTCCCCACAAAAAGATATTAGAAATGGCCTACGAAGGCATGGATACCGTAGAACCAATATACCCAGATGTATTAACCGGCTTGACTCAAGAATCCATTTGTCAACTTGGTAATGCAAATTGTGCAGTTTCATCAGAAAGACATATATCTACCTTGATCAGCATAGATCCTAAGTTCAATGATTCGATGAGCGCAGAAGCAGGCCCAATTGCTGAAAGTCTGTTGTTCATCGCCCCATTAGTGAAGGACCGCAGCAAATTTGTGACCACCTTCAGTGCCTTGGATAAGGCCCAAATTTCCCTTAAAAAGTGTTGATCGTGGGCTTTTTTGGCAGGGTAGGATGTTTCAGAGGACGATTGTTCGGTCGTGCCTCCGTTCAAGAAAGCCAAATGGGTTAGATGCCTCATGGTGGATGGTAAGACTCCTCTACAAGAGGCAGTTTCTTCTCTTCCATATCGAGAGGTGGGGGGAGAGCAGTTTAATAGAGGAGGTTACCGTAGATCAGCACCTTCAGGAACAGATGCCGGATCTATAGGTGAGAGTGGTGCCTCCAGATGGTTGTTTTGTGGGTCCGACTTCAGTTCTTCACCCCTAACTGGTAAAAGATATCACTATCCTATAAACTGTCGGATGTTACAAGCAGGACTTCTAAGTTGCTCCACTCCTGCAATTTCCTCCCAGACAGCTGTGATGTTCCCTTTTAGAACAGAGTTCCATAGATTGTGAGATTCAGGAGCTCTTGAGGAAAGAGGCAGTTTGTCAATCAGTTCCCCAACCAAGTGTATCATCAGTACAATTTTTCTGGTACAGAAGGGTGAGGCATTTTAGTTTGGTTCTGAATCTACAAGAGTTCATGCTTGGATTTTATATCCCCATTTCAAGATAGAGGGCATTCATCTACTTCGATATCTCCTGCAGAATGGGACTGATCTTAGTCTAAAGGACGTCTTCGTATCCATTCCAATTTCTGCTCTCCACAGGCGCTTTCTTCAATTCTTCTGGTGAGACACCTGTTATGAGTTCAATGTCCTCTTCTTTGGTTGGTCATTAGCTCCATGATGTTTCACCACGGTAATTAGACCAATAGTGGAATGATTTAGGATGAAGGGTGTCAGGATCATCATCTACTTTGACAAAGTGATCATCATTGCTCAGGATCTTCTAACAGTGCTCCCTCATCTATCTTGGACAGCCTTTTAACTGCAAAATCTCAGTATGTAATAAATATCCATAAATCCATGCGGAGTCCAAGTCGACTTGGTTCAAGCAGAACTCCGGCTGCCATCCCAAAAAGTGAGGACGATCGAGAAAGAATTGAGATTAGCTTAATCCTACTAGATCTCATCATTAAGGTCATTAGCCAAGATTGTGGCCCTGTTGGCATTGTCGATTCTCAACATTGCAGGGACCTACAGCGTCTTAAAATTCATTACCTATTCAAAGACCTGTCCTTTGCAGATCAAATAGCTCTATCTGCAGAAGTCAATATTGGAACTGACTTGGTGGCTCAACCACATGAAAGAATGAGATAGCAGGGCCATATTTGACAATTCACCAGAAGTGGTGATAAAATCCGATGCCAGTAGATGAGGCTGTGTAGTGAGATGCAGAACAATTCCATTGGCAGCCGCCGGTCTCTGATGGAGTTGAACTTACATATAAAGAGCCTCTTCCTGCAAAACACTTGTTTCATGCTATATTAGGTTAGTAGTGTGTGGCTAAATAGATGCCATTTGTATTCACGTCATGCAACCCACTGAGTTATCCCCGTAATGTGTAGGCTTCAGTTAGTGAGTGTGACTCCATTTCGTATTTCGTCATTCCTAATAGGCTGCTTAGACTGTGCCTGAACTAAGCCCTATTACTGGTATTGAATGCCTCAGCAGAACACTGTATTTTGTTATTATTTTCTCTTTTGTTCAAGGCTGTTTCTCGATTTACTAATGAATAGGCAATTCTGCCCTCGCATACCTATCGGAGTGTGTAGTTTCTGCTCCCACGTAAGGAGACGCTGAGGCTCAGCACAGTAACCTTGAATTGTCGATAACGTGTACCCATCTGGTAGGTAGTAGCTCATCCGTCTGTGCCCTCTTTGGTCATGTTTGGCACAGGCCGTTAGCCTTCCACTGTGTGCGTGGTTGGAGGCTATTGGGAAGATTCATTATGTGTTGTAGTCTGTTGGGAGGTCAGTCCATCGGTAGACATCTTAGGGTGCAGGTCAACATGGACTCCTCTGCAGAGTATTGCTAATAAAATGTATATTTGTATTCTAAACTGTTTGACCGACACTTCATTCTTGGGAAGGCCTAGCGGGTGGTTGTAAGTAACCCAAGTGGCCTCTAATGGCCACTTCCTTCATCTCCTCACAGAGAATGACTTTCTGTATCCGGTTCGCATGGACAATGTTTCAGCTGTCCAATACATCAACAAACTTGGGCAGATGAGATCCTGCTTGTTAGCAGAGACAACCAAGGACTTTTGGCCTTTTTTGTTTTCAGCACTACATCTCGGTGTTAGCAGACAACATTCCAGGAGGAATATGATAGCCCATTTGAACTCTCTGCAACTAGTGGACAACAGTGACTGGAGGCTCCGTCCTTGGGTTTGAGAGTCTCAATCAGACTTGAGGACCATGCCAGTCCTGTTTGTGACTCAACTCAACAAACTATTTCCAATGTTCTTCAGTTGATACCCAGATCCCCTGGCAAAAGCCAAGCAGGCCTCCCTTCAGGACTGGTCTGAGAGTCGGAATTAGACGTTTGCTCTGTTCTTGATGCTTCCCAGGGTTTTTACTCCAGTGAGGCATCGCAGGGATAGTCCTAGTGACTCCAATATGGAGAGCCCAACCCTGGTTCCCAGTGCTGCTCGATATGTCGTTCGATAACCATATCAAGCTCCGGTCTGCCCTGAATCTTTTAATGGATCCGGGAGAGCAACTATATACCTTGATTATTTTGGGACAATAAACCTCAAGCCATAGAGGGTTCACAGAAATGTTGCTATATGCTGGGCATTTTGCAGCAGGCCGGTCAATATATCTGGCAATCCTGGTCCACCACTACACATAAACAATATGTTTTGGGATAGATGCAGAAGTATAAATGGTAATCAATTTCTTGTCTCATATGGTGGAATCAGGACTTGCTTACAGGTCAGCAAATCATTTTAGTTCCACCATTTCAGCAGGCAGCAGATCATGCTCCACTGGAATTTAAGTCCATAGGAGAACAATGCTATTGTGCTTGACATTCTGCATAAGGGTTCCTTAGTCAGTAGAGTATCCTCCCCAGATGGAGTTCCCTTTACTATTTCAACAACGTAAGAAAACAAATTCACTTTGTATGTCTTACCCTTCTATTCCAGATAATTATAAATTGTGTGTGGCACATTGTTTAAAGGACTATGAGGCTTGTACAAGGGAGTTGCATCAGACACCAAATGGTCAATTATTGATAGCATTACAGAAAATGTTTTGCCACATTTCTTCAGCCACTTTGGCAAGGTGGGTTTCCTGGTTATTATTGGAAGCAGGTATTGCTGTATCCAAATTTAGGGCCCACTCAACGAGAGGAGCAATGGTTCCAAAAGCGTATGCTCTGTGCTCTCAATTGGAGGATATCATGTTGGCAGCAGTTTGGGCAGCAGAATCAACATTTAAAACCTATCGTCTGTGTGGCTTCTTTGGTTGTGGGACATATTTAAACAAGGATATCTGAGCCTCCGGCCTGACATAGATCAAAAATGTTTCTAGTAGACACATCAAGAATTTTCAATTCTATTTAGGAAACAGAGGTGAGGATTATTCTACCCATGATACAATTGGATTGTATTCTAATGTCATGAATTACAAGTTTAATTGTTAAAGTGTGTTTATTTGTATTGAAATATGGATTGCACCTTCACGCATTTATAGGATACTGTGACAGGATCTGTTGTTGGTTATAGAATTATGGCAGTCCTCTTTCGTTTTAGGGGCGACAGTATGCACGTGTAATACTCTTCTATGTCCTCAGACAGCCTGACAGATGTACAGAGGTTTGAGTGCTATCATCCATCTAGATTGAATTTCCGATGTCACAAGTTGAGGTTTCAAGTTCATTTGTCATAGAAGCAGACCTTTGGTTACTTCTGTTCACTGGACAATATATGTGGATTATTCTCCATGTTGGAGTTATGAATTTGAAGGACTGCCGGCGGTAACGATCCCGGATCTGATGGAGTTTGTTAAGGGGCTCGAGGTGCAGCGTTTGTAGCGGATCCGATGATGCCTCGCTTGACAATTGACTCCAGGTTTTGTCTGCCGGGTTTAAGCCGTGGCTAAGTATGGTGTGACGCCCAATCTGAATCAAGCATTCAGGCACAAGATATTCAGGCAAAATGCTGGCCGGATTTTGATATTCACCACAGCATATATAATGTGAGGCTTATAGTGATGCGGTTGGAGGATCTTTGCCGCTCTGATGGGGACTAAGATGAACAATAGTCAGGGGCTGTGAGATAGTAAGGTCCTGGATATTCCCCTAGGCTGAAGCCATTTTACGCCCAGAGCGGAGGCAGTCTTGGAGGTAGGCTAAAACAAGCAGACCAGCCTGTTTGTGATTATAACTTGCTCGAACTTGACTGGTGAATGTTTTTGTAAACTTTGGCCTATCCTGAAGGCCTTGACTGGGCAGAGGACTTCACTCTTGGGCGCCCACTTTGCTCGGTCGTTTGGTCGCCATGTTATACCTCTTCATCAGGCTTGAAGACGCCGCCCCCTTCCCTGGACCTGAGGCTCGGCATAGATGGGAACGTGAAAAAGGACTTGCTCCTCTGAACTCCCAGGGTGGCCATCTTGAAGTGGAGCCCTTTACTATAGAAGAAGTCATTCTGCCTTCGTAATTTAGCCTTAGAAGCTGCAGGATATTATCATTCTTACACTCCATATGCATCAAAATGTCTGCCCCCACTATGTGAGTCCGTATTACGGCTCGAAACTCCACGCCGCACTCAAAGTGCCGCTCCAGCTATCCCACTTCTTCCTGTGTGCAGTATATTTCTGATGGTCATGATACCCATACACCACCCTTTGGACTAACTTTTGGGCTGAACGGATATCCTATAACTAAAACTGATCAGCAGCTAGATTTTTGAAACCTTTAGTCTTACGAGTACCCAAATTTACTCATCTCCATCTTTATGCATTATGCGCTCCTAACATTTTTCATTTTATCTTATATTTTAAAGGCTTCTCGACAAGCTAAATTTTATGCTCAATTGCAACCAGACGTTGGTCGCCTATTGCGCTACATGCAATCAAACTGAACTACCTTGTCAGGAGGCTTTTTTATCACAAAGGTTCCTTTACCTGCTGCTAAACAATCTTTATCTTATTCGGAAAGCTCCAAGATGCTTTCAACTTAATGTGCTCTGTTGGACTTGGCCTTTTTCCCCCAAAATTTTTCGCTTTTGACCCCCTTACCTAGGATGTCTCCCCCATGGGATTAAACCTGTATAGGCCATGAGTGGTGTGAGACCCCTTTTGAAAAATGTAATTACCTGACATAATGTGAGCACTTGTAAAAACCCCCATTTTAAAACTGCACCTGACTGAAATGTATTGCTTTTAAAATGGATGCCATGGCCATGGGTTCTGCCACTGGACTGACATAGGTCAGCGGTCTAGATAATATTACCCAGCTACCCCTAGTTTTGGAGGGAAAGCCTGGCACCCAGGGTGCTCACCCCCTCCCCTAGAACCAGTTTAGGCTAGATGTGCAACATTCTAGAAGGTCCTGGCACTGCCTGGGAGGAGGGTATAAAGAGGGTGAAGTGTCACCAGAGAGTCAGTCAGCGCTGGGACAAGGAAGGGAGGGGACCTGTTGTGAGGTGCTACCGCCACATGGGCCTGTGAGCTGGGCCCTGCACCCCTAAAACCCCCCATCCTCTGCTGTCCCCTGGGCCCCTGACCAGGGAGGGCCCCTACCCAGGTCCCTGACACTGTGGGGACCGGGAATTCCGTCAGCGTTGCGCGGAAGAAGCGCCAAGGAGGTGAGGAGTGTGCCCCTGAGGCTGATGATTGGGACTGTCTGTACTCCTAAACGCTATAAATCTAAAGCGCCGTGCTGAACCCAGGGTTGCTGACCTGCCTCAGATAATTTGCCCCTGGAACGCCTAGCAAGCACCGTGGGAAGAGAAGCACTGGGGCTGTGTGGCCTGGGGAACTGTAGTGAGACTGTCCAACCCCCCCCTTGGGAATTTGTGGCCCTGGACTGTGAAAGAGCTGTGCTGTGCCCCTTTGAGGCCCCAGGGTCCTGGGAGCTGTGGTCCTGAACTGCCTCAACTGCCCTTCAAGCGCTCTCAGGCCGTGCCCCCTGATAAGCGCTGTACTGTACAAGCCTGCTGTGACTCCAGAGACCATGGTTGTGCCTCCAAGCGCTGCTGGCCATTAGGAGCTGTGTGTGACCTGAAAGCGGTGCCCCTTCGAAGCGCTGCTGTTTTCCCACTCACCGCCACAGCCCCGTGAAGCTCTGGGTCCGAAGCGCTGTTGTCTGCCCCGGCGGCCCCCGGTACCAGGAGAGGGCCGCCGCCGTGGTGTCAAGGGCCGCGCCCGGCCCGATTGCGTGGAGTCTTCCGCGGTGGCCCCTGGAGCCCTGAGGAGACCGCCGCGCGTTCCAAGCAGGCCACACTAGGCCTGAAGCCATCGCTACCTCCACCACGTGACGGGGGCGCCGGCCGCGTCACCGGCCTGCCCCCGCCAACGCCGCACAAGGATTGGACCCCGCGGCTACATCTCTGGAGGCTGCAGCTGATAGGCGGGTGCGGTCGTGCCTTTCCCCAAGCTGGGCCCTGATTGGTCCTTGGCCTGCCGGAGCTTGAGAAGGCCGGTATCGTCGACAAGTGGATCCTGGAGAGAGGGCACGGCCCCCGTCTGGTCCCCAGCCCCGATCTTGCCCAAAAGCCAACGCAAGGGCCCCGGAGGGCCGAAGACAAAAAGGTAATCCCCAGGGGAGGAGGGCGGAAGGCCGGAGAAGGCCTCGAGTTCGCCCCTCCCCCGGGAAGAAACTGTGGCTGGGTCCCGTTGGCCCTACTTAGCCAAAGAAAGACCTGGAAGTGGGTAGAACATGGGCAAAAGCCTTTGGTGATGGTCTGGCCATAAAGCTAACCCCTGGCTGGGGGATGGTTCTTCATGGACTACCGCTAGGCCCCGTTTAATGAAGGGTGTGCCTATTTGATGAAATGTTCTACTGGTTGGGTTACTGTTATTAAATGCAACGTTTATTCCAGCCTGACCAGTAATGAAATGTTTACCCCCATTTAATGACTGGCTGATTCCTGCAGCTAGGAAATATTGTTGGCTGTGTAGTGCAGCGTTTGTTCTCCTAATGGGATGACACCTGAATGTTAAGGGTTTATGACAGCACGAGGTTACATGATTTTCACTAAAGTGTTTAGGCCTGCCTGAAGGAAGCTGTTTACTCAGGCCCTGCAGTTATCTGTGGTTACTGTTTTTATGCTAAAGATGTCCTGCCCTAAGCGGGCCTAACGATTGATTCTAGGCCCCTGATCATACCCCGAGGTTGTTGATAGAGGGAGCCTAGCTAATCCCTTACAGGTGTTCCTGAGCTTTAAGGAGTGCCTCTACCTGATGTTAATGCTAGGCGATGTATGTTCCGCCTGATGTTTGATACACCTAGCCAGGTGACATGCCTAATGAAATGCCATAGTTACCTGTGCCAGATGGTCCCTGAGGTTAGGCATGGCTCTTAGGTTACTGTTTATACGGTTATGGTGAGGCCACTTTCCTACCTAATGGTTAATCGCATGCTTTTGTGCCTGTTATTACAGGTGCTCCTATTTATGAGGTACTATGTTGCCCTGATGTTTTCTTTTACAGGGGTTGGGTTGGCGTGATTGTGCATGATATAAATATCTATGCTAAGGTGGTATTTTGCATTTACAGCCTTCCCGGTAGGATGAGAGTCTGAGTTGGCCCCGCCAGATTGGGCTCCAGATCTAATGACATTTTTAACCCATCCTTTTTCCCTTACAGCATGGACTTTGGACTTAACCCTTTTTATCCCATGTAAATAATCCCCCTCTGAAGTACTGGGCTCTGGTGCCAGTTGGCGCCGTGTTATGATGACACTGTTGATGCATTTTTGCCTTGCAGGTTGGAGATACTAAACTGCTTAATTTTCCAACTCAAACTGGCATCCTGCCTCTTTTGTGGTGTGCCTGGTGTGTTGACTGAGGGTACTGCGTGAGTGCTTCACATGTCCTCCAAGTTTGGCCTGCCCGCTTGATGCCATGCTACCCCCTTTGAGACTTGGGCAACCCCCATTTCCAACATGCTCCCTTTATTATCTACCTCATTTCAACGCTTTAATATTTTATATATTTCCTTACCTGCTGCTTGACAACCTGTAATTTTTCCCCTGAACTGTCACTAGAGGTTTTTAACCTATTGTGATCTGTGCATCCAAATTGTTCTACCTCTTCTTGATGAGCTTATATTTCAAATGTTTTGTTGCCTGCTGCTAAGTTATCTGTATTTTTAACCTCATGCGCTACGTGCACCCAAAGTCATCTACCTCATTTTGATGCTTTACATTTCAAATGTTGCTTTGCCTGTTGCTAGTCTATCTGTATTTTATTTGGAATTGTGACTTGATGTTCCTTGTCTAATGTGCTTCATGCTCCCAAACCGATCTACCTCATCTTGATTTTAGTTGCCTTGAATGTTGCATTGCCGGCTCCTTAATTAGCAACACAATAGCACATAGCACCTTGCCTCTTAGTATTATTCTGATCTCCCTCCTACTTTTCACTTCTTCCTCTCATTTTTCTCTATTGTTCTGTCTCCCTAACCGCTAGACCACTATTTAATCCTCTCCTTCTCCATCGTGCTGACTTAGATCAGAGTCTCAACTTCTGGATACCCCCCTTTTTTCCAACACCTCCCCGCCTCAATACAAGACCCTTGCCCAGGTTTTGGGGCTAATTTCCCATTCACTGACTTTTCTCCCACCCCCCACTTCTACTCCCCCCCCATCTTTGCGCCTCCCTCCAATCTCCCGCCTGCACAACCTACTCTTTCCCCCTTGATCATCCTAGCTGAATTACCATGCCACCCCTCAATCATACCCTTACAGCTCAGGATTCGCTCATCACTAGGCGTGGCCCCAACTCTTGGACCATCCTTTACCCTCCCAACCTCTCTAAAAATGCTAAGAAGAACTTGAAACACAAACTAATAATAGGTCACCAAGAAACCTTATTTGTTGATAATTATCTTAGCTTCACCTCCATTATTAAAACTAACTACATTTTTTACTCCAGACGCCCCTCTAAATGGAAAAGTATCTTCCTCCACCACCTCCCCATAACGAAATCTTTCAAAATCCCATATGGTTTGAAACTGTCCCCCACCCCTTCCTCCACTTTTTTAAGCAAAGATGAAATCTCTTAAAAAAAAAATTGTTTATTTGCATTTTTAACAAACACAGCTGGCAAGTCACAAGCGATTATCCATACATCCCTGCGCTCCCCTGACCCCCCCAGCAAAAATGACATCTCTAATTTGAAATCCAAAAATATCCTCATACAAGACCCTGCAAACCACCTCACCGTCTTTGAGCACCACTTCAGCACCTTATACGATCTACTATCTTCTCCTTCCTATATCTCTGCCGCCCCTCAATCACAGTAAGTCATCTCGGCTTTGCCCCTTTTGACCCCAACCCTGCCGCTCCCTGATTCTGCAACTACCTATAAAGTCTCCCAATCCCAGACCTTTGATCCCACCGCCCCCTTAGCATCCTCTACTTCGCCTGACACTTCCACATCGTACTTAGCCACTCAAACCCTCTCTCCCCTCGCCTCATCTGCCTCTCCACCGTCTCCTGATATTTAGTCATCCCACTCGGCCACCCAAACCGTCTCTCTCCTCTTGACTCTCTCCCACTCAACCCTAATCACTCCCTTCTTACCTCTCATTCCTTCCAGCCCCCTCAGACTGATACCCCTACTTTGATCCCCTACACACTGCACCCCCTCACACTGACCCTCTTACTGCTCCCCTAAGGACAGCAATCTCTTGCAATCTATATGTCCCCCACCACTATAGACAAGATGGCACCCCACTCGCCCCATGCCCCCTCATCTTCTCATAGCACCCATCAGGCCCCTGGGTATGCTGGCTCTCACACTACATTTCATCCTCAGTCTAGCATCTAGAACACCCCTCACTTACCGCCTCCTGGGTTTCCTCCATGTCCACTTCCTATTCCTCTCTCCCTGTCTAATGTGGAACATGCCCCTTTCCCCCCCGAACTCCTTGCCTCCTTAACTTCCACGCTCTCAGGAAAGACTTTAACGCCCTCTTTGATACTAATCTTGCCAATCAAACCTTTACCATGGGCTATGTACAAACTAACAGAAGTGTGGCTCACCGGTTAGAGGAGGCAGACCCAGAAGCAGAGGTCGGCCCGGGACCAGGGTTCATTTCCCGACGCGGCAGGGTTTGGAGCCCAAATGTCCACGGACCTGATAATTCTCGCTTCGGTGCCTACTTGAATCAGGGGTTCACGCTCTGCAACTCTGGGCAATAACTTGCTCAATCTCCACTACGGCCCCCGCGGCGGGATGCCTGGCTTTCACCTTGGGGGTGCCCAGCTGGGCTATCCCACAGGGAAAAACCAGGACGGGTTCCCAAAGCAAGCACGAGATACCCTTTGTGGTGATACGTGCGCTATATAAGAAACTACATTTTTTTTTTAACACTACTTTCCCTCAACAAGGGAGTACTACTCCTTGCGGTATTTCAGCTGCTGGACCTCCCAGTAACAGTTTTCTTATACCATCCCAAGCCCTGATCCATCTCTCCTCCCCAGACCCCCGGGACTTAAATGATATACCTACCCCCATATCTCCATAACTACTGACCCTCCAACACTTCACTCCACTATTCCGGTGATCCTGGGGAAAAGCTGTATTCTCACATCCCCTGGCTCCCCCAGACCTCCTCCGCAACTCACCATGATTACTGACCCCCCTACAAGTCACTCCACTCTTCCGGTGATCCTGGGGAGAAGCTATACCCCTACCTCCCCGGCTCGCCCAGACCTCCTCCGCAACTCACCACCATCCATTCCTGCTGTCCCCCCAAAATCAACCCTAAACCCCTCAACTGCATGCTGGCCAACTGTAGATTGGCCGCACGACATGCAACAGAAATCTCGGAAACCATCCTTAGTGAAGCCATTGACATCGCTTTTCTTACGGAAACCTGGCTCAAGGCTCACTCTACATCTATTCTTGACCTGCTCTCTCCCCCGGGTTACTCCATCCTCGGAAAAGATAGGCTTGACAAAACTGGAAGGGGCCTAGCAATAATCTATAAAGAGGAACTCCAACTCTCCTTTGTTAAGAATTCCGATCAAGCTACTTTTGAATACATCGGAGCTGAACCTAAAGTTCAGGGTTCCCCTCCTATTCGGCTACATAATATCTACCATCCCCCTGGTGACCCTTTGCCCTTTATGAATGCTTTCCCAAGCCTCGATTTCCAACTCCGAAAACCTCTTCCTCTGAGACTTTAATATTCACTGGAACAATAAGGACGATCCCTCGGTTAACATCCTCAATGACCTACTCGATGTTACTGACTTAAATGAACTCTGCCATTTGCCAACACATTCCAAAGGGGCTACTCTTGATGCTATCATTACTAGCAAAGATCTGGCTTCCCTTTCCCACATTGTCCCTATTAACTGGTCAGACCATCACCTTATCCTCTTCACGATTAACAGCACCATACCTCCCCTTCCCCTAAAAACTTCAAACATAGGAAATTAACCAGAAATCTTCACCTTATTCCTCCAGGCGAACTGGAGACTAAGATGAAAGCAAAACTTCACCTATCACCTCCCTCACAAACACTACAACTATTCCATCATTGAGGTCCTTGACCAAATTGCCCCAGCCAAATTAAAACCACAAAGAAAACAACCCTGCCAAATCCTGGTTTAATGATGATCTCAACAATGACAGACGCTCACTTAGGCTGACCAAACGCACGTGGAGACAACACCCCTCCCCCCAAAATCTTGCTCTCCTCAGAACCGCAAGGGCGAATTACAAAAAAACACATCCTGAATGAAAAGGCCTCTTTCTTCCGCGCACAACTCGACCGGGCTAAAAATAGTCCCAGGGAAATCAAACAGCCTCTGCCTCCCCCAAATTAATGTCCTCTATCGAAAGATGTGAAGAAATTGAGAACTTCTTTTCTGAAAAAATCATCAAGATTGATCAATCCTTTGCCTTAACCCTTCCACCACATTGCTCATCACCCTTTATGACCTCCCATCCAAGTCTGCTTTTACACCTTCGCCCTCTCCTGACTCTGTTCATCACCCTCCCGCTGTCGCCCCTCCGGAACATTTACTCACCAGCCCACAGCTCAAAAATAATGCATCTTGGCTTAACTTCAGCCCGGATACAGAGTGGGAAGTCCTCAACATCATCACCAAGCTTAACCCCCCTCTCATACCTTGGGCCCTCTCCTCGCTAACCTTGTTCAAGATTTAAAGCATATCATTGCACCTTATTGGGCCACCATCATCAACTCCTCCTTGGCCCAGGGTGTGTCCCTGTTTCCCTCCAGCTTGGCCAAATCACTCCCACCCTCAAAAATGCTACTGCCGGCCCCACCAACCTTAACAATCTGCGTCCTATCTCTAATCTTCCTCTTCTATCCAAGGCCCTCGAAAAATGAGCATTGCTCTAACTGGACAAGCACATTGACTCTTTCAGCCTTTTGGACACATTATAGTCAAGCTTTAGAAAGGGCTGCAGTACTGAAACTGCTATGCTCAACATTGTTGATGACATCCACCACTCCCTCGACAAGGGGGAGGCCTCCCTTCTCATTCTTCTTGACCTCTCTGCTGCTTTCGATACTGTTAACCACTCCGCCTTACTCAACACCCTCAAAGATCGTTTCGGCTTCAATGGTGCAGTCCTCAAATGGTTCACCTCCTTCTTTCACCACAGAACCCAACAAATTACAATCAGCAATTGCCTCTCTAAACTTATTTCTGTCTCCCTGGCTGTTCCCCAGGGTTCTATTCTCTCTCCCTCTCTATTTAACCTCTTCATGGAACCCCTCACCCTCATTCTTAAACAAGCAGGAATCAACTACCACCTCTATGCTGACGATACACAGCTTTACTATAAGATCAAATCCCAAGCTGACATTCTGCACATCAATGATGCCGACTAAGATTCAACAATGGTTCCATCACAATCACCTTAAACTCAACCCTAAAAAAACAGAAGTCATTCTCTTCCCTCCTAAAAACAATGGGCTCCCCATTCAACACTGGATCTCTGACCTTAAAGCGCTCAACTGCTCTTTGTCCGCTTCTTTAACTCAGTTAAATCCCTCGGAATAAGCATTGACCAGAACCTCAGCCTTTCTCCCCACATAAAGAACGCGGCCAAAGGCGCTCTCTTCACTCCACATCACCTCAAGAAAATGAAACCCTTTAAATTAGTTGTTCAATCACTAGTACTTTCTAGATTGGACTGTTGTAATGCCATTCTCTCTGGAACACCGAAAGTCCACTTAGCCCCAATCAAATCAGTCCTTAACCTTGCGGCCAGGCTTATATATGATTGTAAGTGGTTTGGCCACATCTCCCCCATCCTCAAGGATCTCAAATGGCGTCCCATCGAAGGCAGATCCACCTATAAGAATGCTTGCATTACGCATAAAGCCTTGCATCATCACACCCCATTGTATCTCTCAGACAAACTCCACAAAGCGGGCTGCACTAGAGAAATGAGGAGCACAAATACTCACATGCTAGTACCTCCCTTGGTAAACAAGAAATCTACATAGTCACGCTTTTTAGCCGGAAATGCGCCTACTATCTGGAACTCACTCCCCAAAGATCTACGTTGCAACCCCTCCTACCTCAGCTTCAAAAAAGATCTCAAGCTGCACCATCTCAACAAATACTGGGGTCCTTAATCCTGCCACCAAACAGGGTTTCACAACCTGCCCATGACGGTGCTATGTTCTCGCCACATTATACCTGACTTACTACCCCCCTCTGTTCATTCTTACATATACGTCCACTCTCCCCCTACTTGTTCTCTTATAATCACTGCCTAATCCCGCATGCTATCACCTCTCCCATCACCCTCCTCACTTCCTCCCTACCTCCATACTCCCCCACCCTCCAGCCCCCCCCCCCGTCCCCGACCAACAAACGCTAGCTTAGCTATCCAATACTGGTTATGGCCTAATTGTACTCCTTATTTTCTCGTCCATGTAATTACTGTTCTTTGCATATTGTTCTTATTGTCTTGCATTTTACCTTTTTGTACAAATGTTATATTGCAATTTGTTCCTCTCCCAACCTATGTAAATCGCTCTGATAACTTTGGGTCTTGCCAGCTCTATTTAAAACTGTTTAAATAAAAATAAATACAAATAAATTATCATGTAGGGATACAGTTCTAAGGAGCAAAGAAAACGGAAACAAAATGGTGGCATGGCAGAAAGCTATGTGATTGGTACATGTGATCTATGAAAGCGTACATGTATTCATGGGAAACATTGTTTTTTATTTTGATGACTTTTCATTGGCTGCTGTAACAAATGCAGTAAAGACTGAGAAGTAGAATCCTTTCCTTTATGTTCTTATTAGAGTTGGAAATTCTTGACGCATCTGCTAGAATTTTTTTTTTATTCTACTCGTTTCCACATGAAAAGTGATACGAGAGGATTTGAAGAGAAAGCACAACTGGTATTCCCAGTATTAATATCCATTGACAAGGAATTTCATAATTTCTTGCATATTGTTCCTTTATTGCAGGTGGTAGCGCATAACAGATATGGAGACTAACAGGCCGTTTTGAGTGGTGAATACATTATCTTCGACGCTTAGGAACCCCAGCAAATATTAAATCGACAAGCAAATTGTTGTACGTTCTTAAATGCAGACGTCGATGTGAGCTAATTGGAAAAATGAAAATGAACAAGCTTTTTTTTATGAATCAAGTAGACCAGGGATTTATTCTATATTTTATTTTGTAGTTCATATTTTGTTTGCTTTTTGGTATAGGAGGTAATAACAAACAAATAAGAAGTTACATGGATACTTTCCAGAGGATTCTCTTTATCCGCTTACAACTGGGAAATTCATCGAATATTTTGCTGATAAGAACCCACGGTTGTAGTGGTAGTGGTTCTTTATGAAATAACAGGAAGAAGTAACCTTCTAGATTGAGATGAGATGATATTTAGTTAATTACCAATAATAATATTACGGGGAATGGGATCATTATCGATACTGGATATATTTTACTGTGAGTCTGAGCTACAAGAGAAATCTGTTATGTTAATCCCATTTAGTACATTCGCCAAAGGTTTTTTAGCGCTTAGTAGATTGCAGAAGTGACAATGCTGGCAGATACATATCGAGCTAATTAAATGCTTCCTTGAAAAGGCATGTTTTCAGTTTCTTCTAAAACTGCATTAAGTCTGATTTAAGGAGTAAGGTTACTGGAGGGAGTTCCATAGCATGCTTTCTGTATTCTTGGTATGATAAGAAGGTTGGAATGAGCAGATCTTGAGGAACGTAAAGGTGAATAATAGTTTTTTTTTTTTTTAAATTTTTGAAAACCTTTATTGTGCATGAGGAAAATAACAAATACGGGCCTACAACCATCCGGCCGGCCACAAACTCTCAGTTAGCACTACAGCTTACATTATGGCGACACAGTACTGCAGCAGAACCGCGAACATTCAAAGGAAGGAAAACTGGAGAATGTCGCAGTACCGTGGCACAGGATGAATGAAGGTTAAATTTTAAGTTTTTTTTTATGCAACTATCAAGTTCAGACCGTAGTGTTCCGTACTGATAAAATAAAAAGGTAAGAACAAGGTCCATGCAGGTGGGACACGACATTAGCTACTGTATCAAAGCAATTCGTACATCGATAATCAAGTCCCCGCCAGGCAGGGTGGTCTCACAATATCTATGCTACAAAGTAGCACCCACAACCCAGTCATATTTCCACTGCCACCCATCACCCAGCACTCCTGAACATGGGCAAGAAAAGGTAAAATCATAGAGGAAACAAGAACAGGTCCCATAGAAACTAACAAAAATGAAATATAACCCCCCACCCTACACACATGCAGAGGCTATGGCCTACCCCCCCCCCCCTAGCAGCGTGCCTGTCGCCCCATAAACCCGAAATTTAGTAAGAAGAGAAGTCGGAAGAAAGGAGAAGAGACAGCAAGGGAATGCAGTAAGAAGGAAAGAGGAGACAAAAAGAAAGAAAGAATGTCACTCTTGAATATAGGGAGGAAGAAAAGAACAAGCTGATCTACCACTCCCAAAGGAAGGAGGCGGGGAGGAGCCCACCCAGTAGCCGATCTCCCGGACTCCCAGCCACCTGCAACCCTATCGCCTTGCGGAATAAATGATCAGCGTCATGCGGAAGAGGAGGAGCAATTCTGAGAAAACAGGCAAAGGAAGCCGGAGCAGTCCCAACCTAATCCCCGCCCGCCCATGCATCTATCGCATTAAGGAAAGCCTAGCCCTGGCCCGATTTGGGACGTCCCCCTGCGCCCGCCCACCCCGAGAAGCCTGATCCTGCAAGAAGAAGGGGAGAGCCCGCCCCTACGAGAACAAAGGGACAAAATGGCCACACTCGGCAATGGAGAAAAGTCCGAGGGCTAAATAAAATTCGCCAGTCCCAAACAAAATCAGTACTTAAATCAAGCAGCATGGTGAAAACCACAATACCACACAGCACGGTAAACAATGAAGTCCCCACAAGAGAAGCATAGTCAGGCAGGATAGGCCGACGTCATAGCATCAGCCCCTGGAACTCCGTGGGAGGGGTTGCTCTCCGTGCTGGGGAGGGAGACATCGTAGCGATATACAGGCGAGAACATTGTAGCACATTCTCCTGAACATCACGAAGCTGTCGAATAATTCCACACGTCCCCGGCAACAATGTTTCCCTGACCGGGATCAGCAGAGGCTGTTCAGCAGAGCAGGGGGAGAGGATGGGCAGGATATATTCCGATCCAGACAGGCAGCCATCGACCTTCTCCTCCAGCTGTAGCAAGTTCGTACGCCATTCGCACCGCAGTTCAGTTAGTGCCAGGAAAACAGAGGCGAGAGTAACTTGTGAGCGTTCTTCCATTGCCTCCGTGGTATTTGCCTCTTCAGACACGTCAGCTCCCAAAGTAGATGCAAGACGAAACTGTCGGGCAGAAGCCAGGGCGCCACCCGCCATCACCACAGAGGAGCCGCCTTTCAGGATCCCACCATCGAGCATAAAGCGATTTCAGGCAGAACCAGGACAGGAGAACATGAGCCGCTCCCCCGAGGCAGGATAGGTCCGCATTCGCAGGGTGCAAACAATGGGGGGGGCTCCTTGCCGACCGACACTGGAGAGGCGAGGCAGCGTGGGGGTTACGGCTACTGAGGCGCCCTCGGCATGTGTTAGACAATGAATGGGTGTCTCACCGCCGTTTTCCGTGAGAAGGAGCAAGTCAGGATTACCGACGGCAAGCGGAGACAGTCACCAGAGCGCCCAACACAAAAGCCAACTCCTCCGTCGGCCAGCCCAGGATGTCAGCGCCGCCCCAAGGTAATCGGCCCCTGTGGCCACGGCAGTCCTGGCGGCGCTTTGTGAGGCAGAGCACGGGTCCGGGGCCAGGGTCGTCCCCTACACAACTCTCGACGGTTCTCAGGCTGCCGGGCGGGTAGAGACACCGGAGGGACACCTCCGGAATCAGGAAACTTCCCTCTTCGATCCGCCGGTGCACAAGTACAGGATAGGGAGCAGGATTGTTGTGCCGTGTATAATAGTTTTATCTTCTGGCTACACACTAAGGAGCCATACCTCTTAACCCCTTGAATGTACGGCAGTAAGGTTTAAATGGGATCCGTTGTTTTATTGGAACCCAGTGAAATTATTGCAACACTGGTGTTCATTCTCTACTACTTGCAATCTGTTAAGGATGTTTTTGGTAGTCCCAAATAAGTGGAATTATTGTAATTTAGCCTGGACAAAACAGTGGCCATAGTTGCAATTTCCTGAGTCTCTTTGCAGGAATGCTGAGCTTGAGTACCGATCCCATTCCAGAGGGCCAGTGTAACTGACTCCACAGGCTACTTTTATTGTTCAAAAATATGATCTCGTTTTGTCTATGTTTAGCTTCAAACAACTGGTGCTCACACAGTTCCCTATGAAGCACACTATTAGTTGAAATTCCATTTGGGAATCCATGTGCTATCAGGATACATCAGTCATTGTGAGGGGTCGGCATTGTTATAGAGTGTACATCCACTCGCTGCGAGTTCTTGAATCAAATGTTTTTTAACAGAGTTTTATATAGCTCGCATTGATCCGAATCGGGTATCATAGTGCTTTACATAGCACCAGTTGCATTACATGAGGACACATTCATTTTTGTTAGGCACAGGGAGATTAAGTGATTTGCCCAGAATCACAGGATGTTCTGCGTCATTGCTGAGACTCGAACCCAGTTCCCTAGATTCGAGGTCGACCGCCCTAGCCGTTAGGCCATATATGTTGAATAGGTGATGTGACAGGACGATCCTTGGGGAACCCCACATTTTATATACAATGCTTTAGCAGAAAAGTTCAAGAAGTGGACTGCCTGAGTTCACTCTACCAGGAAGAATTTGATCCAGTTCAGGGAGGCTCCTTGTAGACCAGCAACTTCAACCCGGTCAACCAAGGTTGTGGTTGAACGTATCAAAGGCAGCAGATACGTATAATTGCACCAGTGCCAATACTAGTCCCTGGTCATCATCCCATCTCATATCCTCTACCACTGATAGAATTACAGACTCTGTACTGTGCACTGGGTGAAAAGGAATGAAGATGAACAGACGTCTGTAAATATTTGCAGATGTCGTCAGGCACATGTGCTTTTAAAATTTTTGCTATATATGGAAGCAGTGATATTATTATTATTATTATTATTATTTGGGTTTTGTAAAGCGCGTAGTAACCCGTAAGCATCCCAGCGCTAAGATCAGGACAGTCTAGAGGGTGACATAGGGAGGAAATCAGGGGAACAGGTGGGTTTTCAGAAGTTTTCTGAATCGAAGGTAGTCTGGTTCCATCCTTAAAGTGCGGGGGAGAGTGTTCCACAAGCGGGATGCGTTCACAGAAAAACGCCGTCCGCCAGTGCGTGCCCTCTTCACTCTAACAGTGGTGATAAGGTGTTTGTGGTCAGAGCGAAGGGATCTTTATATATATATATATATATATATATATATATATATATATATATATATATATATATATATATATTCAATGAAAAAACCATAGGTTATAGGCCATATATAGTTAGGAATTAGCATTTACAAAACCTTATTTTACTCGCATAAAACCATTGAAATTCCATATATAGTTAGCTAACTATAAGCGCTAACTATATATCGCGCACCCGCAATCCACTGCTGATGATGTCACATATTACATCATTCATGACATGGTCAGTGACATCACTGATGACATCACTGATCAAAACAACCAGTGATTGTATGTGTCTGTAAAGTTTAAATATGTTTCACATATTGAAGAATGAGTGGATGTATAAGTGTCTGGATGAAGAATTTAGTAGGTGCATGACTGACTGTATGAGTGAGTGATTAAATGTGTCTCACTGAGTACATGGGTTAGTGACTAAACTGTCTTAATTCGTGCATCAGTATGTTTGTTGTTGTGTAAGCTGCTGCATGTGTTGATCAGTAGCTATAAGAGTGGCTATATGGGTTATTGATTGGTTGCCCAAATATTTGAATGGGAGGCTGAGTGTGTGTGTGGGTGGCTGGGAGGTGCGTGACTCTGTGCATAGATGTGTAAGCAGTTGATTCACTAGGAGTATGAGTTCAAGAGTGCATGTGGAAACAGCTATATGGGCGGTTGACTGTGCATGGGTGTGTTGGTGAGTGAATGGATTTCTCATTGCTACATGTGCAAGTAAGTACGTATGTAAAACACAATACATGTGAGAGTTGAGATATATAAATAACTGAACATAAGACCCAGTGAATGTGTGAGTGGCTGTATCGATCACTGTGAGCTTGTATCAGGGATTATATAAGAGAGTAAATATGTGTTATTATATGTTTGAATAAGTAAGATGTGTATAACTGTATAGTTGAGGAAATGGAGCTGTGATTGATTCTTTGCATGACTGACTAGGTGTGTGAGTAACTCCATGGATGAGTGACAGTCTGTGAGTGTCTGTTTATACTGAGTGTATGTAAGGTTATATTAGAGTCTGAAGAGGTTCATTGTATTATCACATGAGTGATGTGATCAGTGATGACAAATGAGATGTCATCAGTGATGTCATTTGAGTTGTCATCAGTGATGTCATCAGTGATGTCATTTGAGATGTCATCATTGATATCATTTGAGTTGTCATCAGTGATGTCATTTGAGATGTCATCAGTGATGTCATCAGTGATGTCACTGACCATGTCATGAATGATGTAATATGTGACATCATCAGCAGTGGATTGCGGGTGCCCGATATATAGTTAGCGCTTATAGTTAGCTAACTATATATGGAATTTCAATGGTTTTATGCGAGTAAAATAAGGTTTTGTAAATGCTAATTCCTAACTATATATGGCCTATAACCTATGGTTTTTTCATTGAATTTTCAAGGTTTTGTAAATGCAAATTCCTAACTATATATCCACTATAACCTATGGTTTTTTCTGTGAATTTCATTGGTTTTTTAATAGCAAATATGAAAAGCTTTAAAATGTCAAGTACGTGATAGATAAAAACATTTTCGTATTTATGCACGCTGATGTGCTTTGAACGCTGCCCCCCCCCCCCCTCCCCTCTTTTGCCTTAGTAGTACTCTCTCTTTGCAGATACAGAAGGGTAGTTAACGCAGGCCTTTACCCCCGTTGTAATCCGTCGTACCTCCTTGTCTCTCCATTTGATTGATTGTTGTCCAAGCATTTACTGTTTTAGAATTGGTTCTCTTTGGATCATTCTCTATTTACAAACAAGCACAAAGTCGCAATACTCTGTTTAGTCTTTGCAGATAGTGAAAAATCGTGTAAAAAAATAAAAGTAATCGAGCAAAATCAGTAGGCCACTAATTGGATCTCTTTTTGACCTCGCTAAAATAGAAATATTAGGAACAACCCTTCTTGAGAAATACGAAAATAGTGAGATGAACTGAGCTCCACACCATGAGGGCTGCAAGACAGCTCGGCTCCATCACCCATCCCGCACAAAATAATGACAAACCCTATGCAAATATTAAAAATATAGACAACACACCAGCAAAGAAACAGGGTAAAACATTTTATTAAAAAACTATTTACATAACGTTGGTTTATAAGATGATGTCAGTAGTGGACCGATGTGTGAATAGATCGAAAACAGCACAAGGCTCCAAGATCCGGATAGCAAGCTCCTGGATGTTGGGTGCCATAGTTTAGAGTTCTGAATTTCAGCCTTTTTCAATGCCTGTGCTTTGTTGAATCAAAATGGCGGCTTGACACAAAGCTGACTCAAGCGTTGTTACTGATGCTATGCAGACCAAAACTGGTTTTCAGTTTGTACATTTTTCTAGATTTTTCAATCCAAGTTTGGTTGACTTTGTAGAACGATGGCTTCAGATTTTCAACATACGGTGTGGTGGCGCTGACTGGGAGGGGGCGCTTCGCTCCTGCCCCCTCCCCAAGTAAGATTTTCATACGTGAAAGTACGTTAATGGTTTTGGTCCCTGAGATGCTTCGATGTCACTACCATTCTCAAATAGCATAAGTTCTAGATGTTGGGTGCCATAGTTAAGAGTTCTGAGCAGCGCTTGTAACACTGTCTGAAGCTTATTTCCACCTACTGCAGCTTCACTATTCTCAAAGTAAGTGAGTGTCGTTTGTGGACCTGACTGCATTAGAAAACAATGTGATATGTTACCTTCCTAAACAGCTTGACGGAGGCCCCTGAGGGGCGCTGTGATGGCCATGGACTCGGAGAAGACGCTTGGCTCCGACACCCTCCCCAAGTCTTATAGCACTGGTGTAGCCTGAGATCGCCCCCGACATAGGCGGCCGGCTCCCGGGGTCCGGCGGTACTTTTTGCCTTTTGATGACTCTTCAATTCTGGACCTTGTCCCACAATCCGTTTGACCTGAAGACAAGCTGTAGTGAGGCGCCCCTTTATCGTTTTAGTTGCCATTCCGCCCGCTTTTGCTACACTGTGCCTCTTCCGCCATTCAGCTGTTTTCCGCCCGCTCTTGCGACTACAGCGTCTCGCTCACCATGTAGTTGAGATGCGCCCGCTCTTGCGGTGCAGCGATAGGCGGCTGCCACAGGACTCTCAAAATGGCGGCCGGCTCTTCGGTTTTGGGCCTGGTCCACTAAAATGGCCCTGGGACACCTTGGAACTCGGACGCTTGTCTGCTAGGGCTTGGGTCCCATTCTCGAAAAGCGTCCCCTCAGCCGTGAAGATTCTACAAAAGTCTTGGGGGCCTCCGACTCCCGCAGGCTTCTGGTGGGGAGCGGCTGCCATGATTGCTCGTGGAATGGCCACGACGGAGCTACGAGATGGTAGTGGTCTCATGCTGACGCCAGCTTTAGTCTGAAACATCCAGAAACACTGTAGACTACCAATTCGATCAGTTCCGGTAGCGCCCCAACATGACCCGGAAGAGAAGAACTTGCCCTCCCCTCTTTGACTGATGGTTCTTGTTGCCTGTCCCCTCTGTTGTCATTTAACAGAACTTTTTGGACTGCTGAAAGGGGTTGTGTTCTGAACGCTGGTTGGTGGAGACATTTAGACTATATTCTTGACCTACGTTGTCGCGTAATGCGTTTTATGACACGCCGCGTTAGCGCACCCGGAAGTGATCCGAGGCGCGGCGCGCAGCGCGTAACGTAAGCATAACAGGTCATGTGACTTGTTAATAAAACTTTTCATTGGTTCATTTTACTTTTGTTAATTTAATGATGAAAAGCTTGGTCATATGACCTAAAAATTACGCTTTTTATTATTTTCGAACAATATTTTTTTTTCAAACATATGTTATAATATTCCAGGCTAATGTACTTTCCCGGAAAATTTACAACTGTCTTGCAAGTAAAATATATTTCTTTTTCGAGAAAAAGGGCGTTTCTTCCTTCCATGACGGAGCCGTTGAGTAAAAGAGATTCGGCCTGCTGTCTTAGTCGCCGATACGCCTGATTATCAGATTCTTATCGATCACTTTATGTTGCAGACATGAAAAACACAACTGCCCTTGACCATTTATCTTTACTGCGTTCCTACATATTATACCTTTTATCCGTCATGTAATTGGACTGCTTTATTTCACTTGCCTTTTACTGATTCGAAAACAGTCACTAAAAGTAAAAACTTTACAAATGAAAATACTACTACCGTGTTTTGTTTTAAAAACCTTTATTGTGAAAATGTCAGTATACAAATACGGGCCTATAACCACGTGGGCCGGCCACGGAGCAAACTCAAATCGTATATGATGAGGAGACATTTACACTGTAGAAGAACGTAACGAGCGGGCCATTAGGTGACAAGAACAAAGGTGTCTAACAGTTGCGGAATCGGTGGACGTACATTTTGTAATTAAAATACGACAGGGCCACTTACAATAACATTTTCTAGATATACATTTGCGGGCAAAGAGTTACGAGTCCCATTTATACCGGCGCCATTTTGGGCGAGGCCGGGCAGGTCCAAGATATAGTCAAAATGTCTCCACCAACCATCGGCCAGACCAGAACCCCTTTCGGCCCTTTATGTTACAAGATGGTGTCTTCCATTCAGAAAATATTGGTGGCAGCATTTTGAAAGGAAACAGAAACAGCCGTTCTCCTAGTGAGTTTCACATTGTTACATTTAGGAAGAATGTTGAAGAGTAGTATGTGGAAAATCTGAAGCCATTTTTCTACAAACTCTCAATCAGACTTGGATGGAAAAAAAAACCTGAAGAATGTACAAACTGAAAACCAATTTTTGTCTGTATAGCACCAACAGTAACGCTTGAGTCAGCTTTGTGTCAAGCCGCCATTTTCATTCAATCAATAGCGTCCCCCTGCACACATTCAGGGACCTGGTCGTGTCTTCAGATGAAACGCATTGTAGGAAAAGAAGCAGAAAGGAAAAGGAAAAAAGTTCCGCCGGACCTAGTGAAGCTGCAGCAGGTGCAAATAAGCTTCAGACAGTCTTACAAGCACTGCTCAGAACTCTCAACTGAGGCACTCAACATCCAGGACTTGCCATTCGGATCTTGGCGCCTTGTATTTTTGTTTTGTTTTTGATGGAGGGGAAAGAACAAAAAACAGACATTGAAAAAGGCTCAACAGTGCAGGGCGCCTTGTGCTGGTTCCGACCTATTCACACATCGGTCCGCTACTGACATCACCTCATAAACCAACGGGGCACCCCACGCCGACTTTCGGCGCAGCATTGTAGGATGGCCACACCAGTGCGGCAATTTGCTGGACACCACCTCGGTGCCATCCAGATCTCGGCGCGTTCATTCATTCAATAGCGTCCCCCTGCACACATTCAAGGACCTGGTCGTGTCTTCAGAAGAAACGCATTGTAGGAAAAGAAGCAGAAAGGAAAAGGCAACAAGTTCCGCCGGACCTAGTGAAGCTGCAGCAGGTGCAAATAAGCTTCAGACAGTTCTACAAGCACTGCTCAGAAATCTCAACTGAGGCACTCAACATCCAGGACTTGCCATTCGGATCTTGGCGCCTTGTGCTGGTTCCGACCTATTCACACATCAGTCCACTACTGACATCACCTCATAAGCCAACGGGGCACCCCACGCCGACTTCCGGCGCAGCATTGTAGGATGGCCACACCAGTGCAGCCACTTGCTGGACACCACCTCGGTGCCATCCGGATCTCAGCGCGTTCGAGTCACTGTGCCGGAAGAGTGACCGGAACTCAGCTGAACACGCCGTCTTTCGGCGCAGCATTGTAGGATGGCCACACCAGTACGGCAATTTGCTGGACACCACCTCGGCGCCATCCGGATCTCGGCGCGTTCGAGTCACTGTACCGCAACAGTGACCGCAATTCAGCTGGACACGCCGTCTTTCGGCGCAGCATTGTAGGATGGCCACACCAGTGCGGCAATTTGCTGGACACCACCTCGGTGCCATCCGGATCTCGGCGCGTTGTGCTGCCTTCGGCCTATTCGCACATCGGTCCGCTACTGACGCCGCCTCACGTGCCAACGGATTTTCTACGCTTTTTGTAGCCCTATGTCGCATAACAGGTCATGTGACTTGTTTATAAAACTTTTCATTGGTTCATTTTACTTTTGGTTTCCTAAAGATGGAAGGCTTGGTCATATGACCTAAAAATAACACTTTTCATTGGTTTAGAACATTTTTTTTTCCCAAACGATGAAAGCCCCACCTTGTTTCTGGATCATTCAGACTGAAGCTGGCGTCAGCATGAGAGCACCACCATCTCTTGGCTCCGTCGTGGTCATTCCGCGAGCAATCATGTCAGCCGCTCCCCACCGGAAGCCTGCGGGAGTCGGGGGCCCCCAAGACTTTTATACAATCTTCACGGCTGAGGGGACGCTTTTCGAGAATGGAGCCCAAGCCCTAGCAGGCAAGCGTCCGACTTCCAAGGTGTCCCAGGGCCATTTCAGTGGACCAGGCCCAAAACCGAAGAGCCGTCCGCCATTTTGACAGCCATGTGGCAGCCGCCTATCGCTGCACTGCAAGAGTGGGAGCAACTCCACAACATGGTGAGCGAGACGCTGTGGCCGCAAGAGCGAGCTCAACTCAGCTAGATGGCCGCCACCTGGGGAGGCCCGTTCACGCCGCCTCCCCCCCCCCCCGGGCCGCCGCACGCCAATTTTCGGAGCAGCATTGTAGGATACCAAAACCAGTGCGGCAGTTTACTGGACATCACCTGGGTGCCTGTCGTACATGTTCTGTCAGCCATGTGACACTGGACACAGACCGCTACTGACGAGGCCTCCCCCCGCACCACCCGGGACGCCCCACGCTGTTTTTCTGTGCTGCATTGTAGGATCCCTAAACCAGTGCGGCACCCAGGCGACATCACCTGGGTGCCGTCCAGAACTCTGCACGTTGTGCTGCCTTGGGACTATTCGCACAACAGACCGCTACTGACGAGGCCTCCCCCCGCCCCACCCGGGACGCCCCACGCCAATTTTCGGAGCAGCATTGTAGGATCCCTAAACCAGTGCGGCACCCAGGCGACATCACCTGGGTGCCGTCCAGAACTCTGCACGTTGTGCTGCCTTGGGACTATTCGCACAAAAGACAGCTTCTAACCATTGTTGCTTTTTGTGTTAATAAATGTTTAAATGTTTTTAGTTTTTGTTCTGTTCATTATCGTTAAAAGTTAATAAAGTTTTATAACCTTAATTTGTTGGAGTGTTATCTATTTTTTGAAAAACGGGTGAATGGGGCCTTGAATCGGGTTATTGTCATGTGTGGGCTTTGGAAGTGTGCTGCTGCAGGATCGGACATTTCAAACTCAAATGCACGTTCTTTTTCTTACCTTTCCGAAGCATGGAGCGCAATAGCAGGCAGAGAAAGGGTGATGCACGTGTTGAACACTACCTGACCTGGCAAGTTGCTGGCAGTGCCCCCCCGCCCGCTCCTGAAAGAGGGCACACACACACCGCCGCCCCGAGTACTTCACAAATCTTTAAAAGACCATGCGCTTGTTCATGAGGCTTAAATGGTTTATCACCTCTTCTAGAACCCCTACATCGACCCTCTGACGTTTCATGGAAAAATTACCATGTAACACAATACCAAGCCCTGTCAGCTGAAACCCCCAAGGAATCGTGGGGCATATTATCAAGGGGGTTTATCTCCGCTTTTTTGGCTTTAAAAACCATGAAAGCGGAGATAAAATTATTTCCCTATTATCAAGCTGTCGCTAACACCAGTTAGTGACACCTAAAAGGAGATAGCGACCATCTTGGGCCCGGCTTTGCATGTCAGTGATACTTATCACTAATGACATGCAAAGTGGCGTGCCAAGATGTTAGCGACTGGAAACAGTCCCTAACATCGCTACCTTCTATTACCAACTTTTGGAGATATTCGCGCTAAGCGCGAATATCTCCAAAATCTAACACCTGCCCTGAGCAGTTCTTAGCCATGTTATCCAATGGGAGGTGGATAACATGGCTAAGAGCATTAGGTCGATAATACATGAATATCGCTGACTTTTCTGCGATAATAGCAAGGTTTATCTGCGATAAAAATCGCCGATGTGCGGCGATAATTTTTGTCTCTAAACAAGTTATAGACAAAAATTATCGCTAGTTCGTAATATGCCCCCGGGTTTTTGCTTGCAGAAATCGGGAGGCGGGAGACTAGCACTGAAATCAGTACTCACACGCCTGAATCAGGAGGATTGGCATGTCTGAATTCTCTACAGCTGGGGCCATAAACTACATCCGCAGGGGTAGGTGATAGCCTGGGACCAGCCTGGCATCTAAAATGGCTGCCGTGCACGACAAAATTGTGGCATTCGAAAAAAGGCAAGATGGCGCAGCCGCTGGAAGAGATATATCAACATATATCAGCCTCCTCAGCCACCCTCAGGAAACATAGGGGATTAGGATATGTCTCCCGCACCCCCTTATACCTAGTACTTTAATTAACGAAGCACAAAATGGCGAATTCCCGTTTCGCTACCAGTTTGCGGCCCAGTTCGCGGCCCGTGAAGCGCTTCTACCGTGAAAAATCATTTTTTTTTTATTTTCCCCACGGGACCCTTTAATAACCCCAACAACATTCCTAGGGGGTCAAGAGGGGGATACCTTGCCCCCTTTCATTAAATTCCCCCTTAGTTTTTCACCTTTTCTTCTCTCTCGATCCTACCGAGAGACAAGATGGCGGCCGCTCCGGACTGTCACGCAGCAAAAAAAAAAAAAAAGCTCACGCACAGCCGCTGGAAGAGATGTATCAACATATATCAGCCTCCTCACCCACCCTCAGGAAACATAGGGGATTAGGATACGTCTCCCGCACCCACTTATAACTAGTAATTTAATTTACGAAGCACAAAATGGCGAATTCCCGTTTCACTACCAGTTCGCGGCCGCGCTTCTACCGTGAAAAATCATTTTTTTTTTATTTTCCCCACGGGACCCTTTAATAACCCCAACAACATTCCTAGGGGGTCAAGAGGGGGATACCTTGCCCCCTTTCATTAAATTCCCCCTTCGTTTTCCACCTCTTCTTCTCTCTCGATCCTACCGAGAGACAAGATGGCGTCCGCTCCGGACTGTTTAGAATGTTGACAGACACCGGAGAGCCAATCAGCTTTCTGCGCGCAAAGTTCCGATAAGCGAAAAGTAAGCGGACCGGATCGCTGCCCAGAGCGCTGTTACAGATATATATCTTGGTTTGAACGTTAATTTCTCAAAAACTACTGGAGCACATATATTGAGACCTAGCAAAGGCACATCGGGCTAACAGTCCCTACAATTTTGCCAAGTTTCGTGCAAATCCATTCAGCCGTTCGAGCTAAAAGTGAGTCCAACCGCCCTATGGAAAAATGAATGGGAAAAACGCGTTTTGGGACCCCCCTTTTTTCTCAGCCCCCCCTTGACGAAACCCCACCAAATTTTCAGGGGCTGCTCAGAAACAAAATGTGCCATTTTCCTGAAAATTTCAGCCGATTCCGTCCACAAACGCCAAAGTTATTAGACATAGAATTTTCAAAAGTCCCATAGGGAAAAAATTCTAACTATATATACCTACTGGCGATAGCCAGTAGGTAATATATATATATATATATATATATATATATATATATATATATATATATATATATATATATATATATATATATATATATAAGTGTGTAGTTTTTTAAGATCATCTCCCTGTGTCTTTTAGTATGGGAATTGCAACTGTCTTTGTAAATGAGCTTGGTACTATTGTGATCACGATAATGATTCAAGAGGTTCAAAAGAGGTCACTTTATTGTTGTTGACATTAATGTTAATACTGAAGAGTGGCATGGGTCAAGAGAAGGACCAGAATGAACCTTCAACATAAGATCTTGAAACTGGAAAGAGGTGGCGTGGCCTGAAGCGCCAAGATGGCGGTCGCACTCCAAGAGTGCTCCAGGACCTTTCCGTCATCCGCTTCATATGCCACCACCTTTGGCTGCCATCCATCTCCCGAAACTCAACACCTCTATCCCCGGAGAGGGTCCTGTGCAGCGACGGTGCGAGCTGCTGCCTTATTAAGGGGAAAGGCCCGTTTCGACGCCCGTACCCCCAAGGCCTGTAGGCCACAAGATGGCGGCACCTGCTGATCGGAACATGGGGCCCTGAAGAGATCTGTTTGCTGGATGCCTAGCGGCAGCACAGCTCCTCCTGAGCTTGGAAGTCCCACACGCCGAGTGATCCGCCAAGGAGGAGGACGTGAAGAGGTGGTGTGTTCCCCGGCTGCTCTGGCTCCCAGGCGGCCTACCGCGAGACGGCCTCCCTGGCTGCCAGTGGCGGAGCCTTGTCTATCCGGGCTGCACTCTGAGGCCATGACGGACTCCCGCGCCGCCCGCCTGGTGAGTTGTGTGGGAGCTGGGGAGTTCGGCTGCTGCCTCGGGCAGCAGGGGGAGGCTTGTGGCATGGGACTTCCCCCCCTCTGCTCTGGGTGCTGAGCTGTGCCAGTGGGGGTTATCCAGGAGCGGGCTGTGACTGAGTGTTCTCGTCTGGGGGCACTCCAAGCGGTCCCCCCGTGAATGTGAAGCACGAATTGCGGACCCTCTGGTGCGGAGTCGTGGGAGTCCTCCCCTGCTGATCCTCGCTGAGTTGGTGTGGCGCTGGCCGGGGGGTCGGAGTTCTGCTCGCCAGGGCCTCGGGGTGAGCCGGTCGGCTGCTGGGATCGTGCAGCGGGAGCCTCGAGAGGGACTCCATGCCCCCCCACTGTTCTTCCTACACCTGCGGCTCATCTTCAAGCCTGACGCCGGGGTCTGGGTGCAGGGCCTGTTGGCTGCTTCAGTCGGGCAGCGGATGCCTCAGGTGAGGCTCCCCGGCGTCCGTCCGCCCGCCCTCCCTCTCATTAGGCCACGTCCCTTGTCCGTGCTGCTTCTGGGGGTTGGGGCCGGGTGGTTCGGCTGCGGGTGTCGTGCAGCGGGGGCCTCGGGAGAGGCGCCCCACCACCATGTGAGGCACAGAGCTGCTTGACACAACGCCATTCTGCGGACACACCAGCTGCCCGCCGTTGGGGTCCTGGGATACACGGACCCTTGCACCCTTGCACCTACCGCCCACCTACCTGAACAGGCGAGGCCCCGAGGCCAGCTTGGAGGAAACTGATCACCCAGCCCTCTGGGATGTCCCGGCGATCATGACCCCCTTGAATTTCCTGCAGGATCAGGAGTGGTCCTGCTGCCGTCGCCACCCCGCTGGCACTACCCGGGATTCCTCGTGGGAGTCACAGAAGGATTTCGCTGGGCCTTGAACAGCCTACCGGTGTGTTGCTCCCCTGTTGGCCGGCCTGCATTGCAGACGTCTGGGACTGAGAAGGTCTGCCCAGGCTGTAGGGCGGTCAAGGTGGTCTTGATCGTGCTGCGTCGCCCGCAGGAGGGGGCCTCAGCTACGGGGTCGCGCAGCGTTGGTCTTTTGTAGGCTCCTGTGCCCCACCGAGATAGGCCCTGTGGACCCAGAACAATGGTAACTCACCCCCACGAGGCGGACCCCTCCACTGGTGCACCCCGGGCGACGCTTGGAGGTCACTCAGAGGTTGAGATCTAGGGGCAACAACCCCGGGACCTTCCCGCACACGATTTCGGCTGGGAGGGGGGTGGACCCCACCTGCGTTGGGCCCTGGGTGTCAGCTCACCCTCATTTGAACAGACACCCCCCTCCCTCTTTTGAAATCCATGATGGGGAGATATCATGTCCCTAAATTAACAGCGGCACCAACGCAAACTAAAATGGACCAGTTCACAATGGCTGACCCGGGCCCGGCGGGGGAGGCTCTTGGGCCCCTCCCTTCCGGGGTCTGACCTCTAGACTATCCTACAAGCCATCGGTGCCTCTCAGATCTCGGTGGACAACAAGATCGGCGAGATATGGGTGGATATGGCTCTCATTCGCCAGGACTTGCAGAACACCACGGCTCGTATTTACGAAGTGGAATCCCAAATCTGCACCCTCGAGGACTACCTCAACCAGCTGAAAGACCAAGTAACCCACCCGTGGAAACCTGGCTGAATTCCTGGATCCCCAAGGAAGAACTATCACCCTGGTTCGCTATCGAGCATGCCCACCGCTCTCTTGCCACTAACCTGCCTCCTGGTGCTCCGCACAGGCCCATTATTGCCAAGATCTTGAACTTTAAAGACAGGGATGCCATCCTGACTGCGGCCCGGGCCCAGGGCACCTTGAAGTTTCAAAATCACAATGTGATGCTCTTCCTAGACTATACTAAAGAGGTGCAAGCACAACATCGCTCTTATAATAAGTCAAACAGAAGCTTTGTAACCTGGGCTTGAGATAGGGACTCCTTTTCCCGGCCCGCCTCCGGGTTGTCTTGCAAGACAAGATGCTCTTCTTTGAGACCCCACAATCAGGGTGGACTTGGCTGACCGAGGAGAGGCCCCTTCGAATCCGGTCCACATCCTCGGCCGGAGCCTCCGGAGCGATGAAGGCTGACTCACTCCCCCCCCCCCAGCAGCAGAGGAGGCGCATGCGGTTCCACAGGGGTCGTGGACCGCGTGAGGCGTCATCTGCATTGCTTTGGTTCAAGAGCCCCAGATATCACAGTGTAGGAAATGGGACCCCCGGCCGGCCAGGGCTTGCGCCACAGCCAGTCAGAGACCACCACTCCTATATAAAGTCGACCCCAGCTCGCCCTCTAGGTAACGCGGCGCGGGCAGTCAGGCCTATCTCTGAGGACATGTGTGAAGCATTTGCGCACGCACCCACCAACAACAACCTCCCGGGCCCCCCACAAAAGGAACTCCACACCAAGTATATATATGAAAATAGTCTTTGTATTACGAAGCACACATAGGAACATACACTTTACAAGGGGCTCGAGGTACGGCAGGGGTTACAAGGGAAAAGAACAGGGCAGGGCCAAGGGGCCCCTGCCAGGGGTAGGCACATGATCGATCTAGCATTAGAACACATATTCACTGGGAGCTTCCTCGGACTAGGACTAGAACACATAATCACCAGGAGCTTAGCATAGAATACGTCACGCCCCGGGGTCTCATAGAACCAGCAATAGAACTCACTCTAACCAGTATAGACATACATGAGGCAAGGTTATACAGGAGGGAAGGAATGGCAAGGTACAGCACACCACAGAGGCCCCCATCAGCAGGGCAACACATAAGAATTCCTAGCAACACTTTGATGATAGTCGGTAGCGCCCCCTAGGCCAGATGGCCTTCCTGAGGCAAGGGCGCCTTAAAGTCTCGATGTCCATAATGGGCTGCAAGGGGCCCGGGGCAAACCTAAACGTGGCAGCGGCCCACTAAGTGCTGGGCCGCTGGGGGACTTGGACATAGCCCTGCAGGCTTGGGGGGACAGGGGGTAATGGTGGAGCCTCTCGCAGGGTCAGGGACACGTGGTGGGGCCACTCGGGGCCCAGGCAGGGCCAGGGACACGTGGTGGGGCCACTCGGGGCCCAGGCATAAGGACACGTTGGAGCCGCCTCGGGGCTCGGGGCCAGGGCACGTTGGAGCCTCCTCGGGGCTCAGGACAAGAACTGTGGGCAGGCGGGGCCCCCCCCTCGGGGGTCCCGGCATCAAGGGGCGCCCCCGGGGCCCGTGACGGAGCCTCGAGGGCTCGGAGGGCCAAAACTGTAGACGGAGCCCCTCGGGGCTCAGGGGGGTAAGGTAAGGCCAGGCGGGGTCCCTCTCGGGGGACCCGGCATTACTGCGGGGCCCGCGGGCCTCTAAACGCATTTGTGCTCGAGCTGGAGGGGAGGGGCGAGCACCGACAATGTGCTCCGACGCCCCGCCTCCCCTCCGGCGCACTCACCGCTCACCGGCCGGTCGCGCCGGTCTCTCTTCGCTCTCCGGGGCTCCCGCTCGCTCCTGGGGGGCCCCGGGGGGGGGGTCAGCGGCACTTCTGTTGGGGGGACGCAGGGGCGCGGAGTCGGCTCCCGCTGCCTCCTGCATTGCTCGGATCTCTTCTGGGTGGGCAGCTCCCCGGGCCGCCGGCCAATCAGAGCGCGGCCCGGGGAAACGTCATCGGGCCAGCCGCCTATCAGAGCGCGGCCCGGGGGCGGGGCTTCACGCGGGGTCCCGGGCCGCGGCGGTGAGCACAGGGGAAATTGACGAGGGCCCGGCTCCCTCGATAAGGCAGCCAGTGAGGTGAAAAAGCGAGGTAGGCACTCGCTGAGGTTGTTGAGCCTCCGTAGCACGGGGCAGACGCCGGGTGGGCACCGGTCTAGTTGAGGATAGCGCTCCCAGCGCGAGAGTATGAAGGAAGCGCCCTCAAGGCGCTTGGCCAGCAGGAAAACACTCACGAGCGCCAGAAGCGTAGATGAAGCGCCCAAGGCGCTAGGACAGCAGGTAAACGCTCCCAAGGGCTAGTGGCATGGAAAGCAGAGTCCACAGGAGGTCCAGGAGTTCAGGGGGGAGCACATCAGTTCTTAGAAGGGAAAGAGGAACATCAGCAGTCCAGGAGTAGGGCAGGGCCCAGGGAGGCCAGCCCACCCTGAGCCCACGCAGCAGCACTACCCAGGTAGGGACCCAGGCAGGAAGAAGAAGAGCGAGAGAAGAGGGCCCACCCCCCTTTTATACAGGAGCTCCCTTTGTCTCCAAAAGGGGCAGGCAGGGAGAGAACCAGCCAGAACTGGTTATAAGGAATTTCATGCTACTGGCCAGGCCAGGGGCACTGGACGCACCCTAGGGGGTGGAGCCAGCCTGGTGGGGAAGGCCCAGCCGGCTTCAGCCAATCATACACCAGCACACCTACTGCACACATGCACCAAAGTCTAGAAGTGGCACTTCCCTTCTAGTCACACACATGCTGCATACATCATCTTGTAGCATTCAACCTCACGAGCGCACACATACCAAACACGACCCGGCACGCCCCCACGCATCAGGAACTACCAGAGCCACATACATTCCCCATGCATTCCTATGGGAGGCAGGTCTCTCTCACCACACACACACTCAGAAGGGGAATCACCATTCCCCGGACACATATAATAAGCACCAAACTTCAGGGGCGGACCTGCCAGACGGGCCAAGTCCAACACACAGCCAATGCGAACTCCCCTGCTTCACTTGACCGCAGCAGGGACAGCTCCGTGGAGGCCACGCACTGTGATCCTGAACTCTCCGAAGACCCAGATCCTGTGGCCTCAGACACTGATCTCTCCAAAAGTTCGACAATTTAAAGACTGGGACAAACATCTTAAAGCTAAGTTCCAGATGCTCTTGACTGGTTGAGGTTGGAAAAGGTATATCCCAAGGCCCATGTAGCCCAGGGTGGCAAGACACAGAGACTGCTGTATCCGATAATGTGGAAGGGTCCACTATTTCCACGCATTCCCCGGTATGGCGTTTCAGTCTAGCTTGTAGTTGTTGTTGTTAATTTTTCCTTTTCAGGGCGACAGATGCTTCAGTTCCGGAAGTATAGGGCGGGGGGTGGGGGGAGAGGGAGGGTGGGGACCGTTGTCCTCTGGGTTGTTTTAGGTTTGAACCTGTCAGGGTATCCTTTTATAATGAACTGCAGCACTTCGACACTTGTTCACTGCTCTGACACCGCAAAACACGTAGCACCCAACTCGCACCACGTACATATGCTGGCGTTGCACCGCCCTTACCCTGTTGGGGTCCACTACCCTTTGGCTTACTCATTATGTGCACCTGTCCCGATGCAGTAATCCACCCCTGGTAGGCCCCTTCATGTTCTATCCTGGAATGTGACCGGATTATTGGATTGCATCAAGTGAACAGCAGTTCTTAAGTACGCCCAACGCCACGCGCCCGACATACTCCTACTGCAGGAGACGCACCTCCTAGGAACCCAATGCCTCTTCCTCGCACAATATGGTTTCGATAGAGTCGGGCACTCTGGGTTCGACTGCGGCTCCCGAGGGGTTGCGATTCTAATGCGGCGAGGGCTTCCCTTCCCTCCCGGGCAGGTCTTGGCCGATCCCCAGGGCAGGTTTGTGACTGTGTCTGGGAAGCTAAAAGGGAAAAGCCTTAACCTGGCTTGCATATATATTACACCCACTACGCTCACCTCCGCCTTACAGCACCTCCTAGGCACACTCTCCTCTCTATCCTTGGCAGATGGTGATTGGGGGCGACTTTAATGCTGTTATGCAGCCAGCACTCGACGCAACGGGCATACCCTCCCCAGCTAGACTAGCCAATGCTAAGAAGCTGACAGACTGGGTGGCCACCCTTGGCATGTGCGACATCTGGAGGATCTGGAATCCCAGAGGCATCCAACACACTCATACCTCAGCGGCCCATCATACACATTCCCGCATTGACTTGATACTCCTGACTGCCTCTGAGGGTATAGGGCAGAGGTATTCAAACTTTTCCAGGTTGAGCCCCCCCAGCTGAATTCCCCCAGATGTTGGGCCCCCCACCACCCGACCGAAACCTCGGGAATCCGGCACACCACATGATCGACTGCAACGCGCACACCACGGGCCATATCCGGCAAACAATGCTCAACACAACAAGAGTGCCTAGCAAACTGCAGGCCTGTGAGTGGGTGTGGCGAAACGACAGAGGCGTACCACACAGCTCAAAACACAATCCTCCAAGGCAAAGGAAGTCATCACAACCCTCCCCATCCATCATGTACACCTTGTCATCCACCAACTCCCCCACCATTCATTCCTTCCCTCCATCTGTGCCCCATCCACATCCAAACCCCTTTAACCACTTACAAACCCATCCACCATTGATCCCTCCATCCATCATCTTACCCATCCATCCCTCCATCCACCCCCTCACCCATTCATCCATCATCCATCCATCCCTTCACCCAATCCATCCCCTCACCAATCCATCCACTCTTCCACCCATCCATCCATCCACACACGCATCCATCCAACCACTCACCCCTTCACCCAAGCTATCCTCCCACTCATCCATCCACTCCTCCATTCATTCATCCATCCACTCCTCCATTCATCCATCCACTCCTCCATTCATCCATCCACTCTTCCACCCTTCCATCCATCCACTCCTCCACCCATCCATCCAACCACCCACCCTCTCACCCATCCAGCCATCCCCCCATCCACTCATCCATCCACCCAGTCACTCATCCGTCCACCCACTCAACCCCCCACTCATCCATCCACCCACCCATCCATCCCTCCCGCTCTTCACCCTCCCCCACTCATGCATGCACTCTCTGTCCCAACCATCTCCATGCTCCTCTCCTCACCCATCTATGCACACACCTGCCAATCATTCATCCATGTCCTCACTCATCCATCCATCCATCCATCCTCCCCCTCTCTCTCCATTCCCCCCTCACCCAGCCACCCATCCCTCCATCCACCCTTCACCCATCCACCCACTCATCCATCCACTCATCCACTCATGAATCCATCCATTGACCTCTCACTCACCCCTTCACTCCTCCATCCATCCCCCCGTCCATCCACCCTCCTCAATCACCCATCCATCCCCACATCCACCCCTTCACTCATCCATCCATCCATTCATTCACCCCTTCACCCATCAATACATCAATACATCCATCCATCACCTCTCTCATCCATCCACCCACCGACTCGTCCACCATCCACCCCCCATCGATCCATCCACCATTTCACTGATCCATCCATCCCTCCACCATCCATCTACCCTTCCAACCATACACACATCCATCCGCTCCCATCCATCCCTCCACTCATGCATCCATCCTCTCTCCCACCATCCATCCACCCCTTCACCCTTCCATCCATCCCCTCACTCATCCATCCACCCCCCCACCCATACATCCACCATGTCACCCACACATCTACCATTCCACCCATCACTCCACCCATACATCCAACACTACACCCATGCATCTATTCACCCACATGGCAACATAACGGACGTCTGGTGGCCGGCTCCAGCCGACATCCCTCGCTCTCCCTCTAGCTGCCTCTGTCTCCCTCGCTCTCCCTTTGTCTCCCTCGCTCTCTCTCACTCTGCCTCCCTCGCTCTTCCTCTGTCTCCCTCGCTCTCCCTCTGTTTCCCTCGCTCTCCTTCACTCTGCCTCCCTCGGTCTCCCTCTGTCTGCCTGTCTCCCTCCCTCGCTCTCCCTCTGTCTACATGTCTCCCTCCCTCACTCTCCCTCGCGCTGCCTCCCTGGCTCTCGCTCTGTCAGCCTCTGTCTCCCTCCCTCGCTCCCCCTCTGTCTGCCTGTCTCCCTCCCTCGCTCTCCCTCTGTCTATCTGTCTCTGTCTCCTTCCTCCCTCCCTCTCCCTCCCTCTCCCTCTTCATCTCACCCTGCCTGTGTGTGCCCGGGCTGACACAGCTTCTGGGCACACACACACACTCAGCCAGCCAGCCGCACCCGAGCACTTCACACCTCTTTAAGAGACCATTCACATGCTAATGAGCTTTGTTCAGCTCTTAGGCCCCTGCAGCCCCACTCTGACGGAAATCGCCCGCCCTCACAGAGTCTCTACATCGCCTGCCACAGGGACAAAGGAACGGGCACAAAGGGAAGATCGGAGTGGAGCGCGCGCCCCCCCTGGGATGGTGCCGGGCCCCCCCAGGGGGGCGCGCCCCACAGTTTGAAGAACCCTGGTATAGGGTATCCAATATATCCATTCTTCCCCGGGGAATTTCAGATCACTCTGCCCTATCCCTGCACCTGGGTGGGGCCTCAGACACAACCCGGGTGATGTGGAGCCTAAACGTGTGGTTCCTGCAAAACAAATAAGTTAAGAAGGCAATAGAGGTGGAATTGCATCACTACTTCCTCACTAATCACAGATCGGTCCCCTCCCCGGGCACCCTCTGGGAGGCAGGTAAAGCCACTATCGGCAGTGTGGCAAGGGGTCGGGTTAACGCAAAAGCTCTTGGCACAAAGCGACCGCCTGACTCTCCTTGAGGCACAAGCCATACGGTTGGAAGCAACCCGGACTGGGATCCCGGCCGCTCACTGGGACAGGCAGCTTGCGCTCACTCGGGAAGAGATCAAGTAGATCTCCTTGGAGTCGGCCAAGAAGCTGTGGTGCTTGTCCGCTGCCCATAATACAGGTGGGGAGACAAAAATGGAAGTCTGCTACACAGACTGCTTTCCTACACTCTCGCTAACAGGATAATACTACTATGCCCAGCTGTACTCTGCTCGCGAACCAGAGGCTATCCTCCCAGACACGCTCAGCCAGGAAGGTGTCCATCTCGTATGCCTCGCAGAGGATCAAGCAGATGTCTTGGACCTCCCCATTACCCCGGAGGAGATACATGGGGCAATCTCCCTGCTGAAAGCCAGGAAAACACTGGGGCCGGACGGTTTCCCTCAAGAGTATTATGCGACGTACTGTGACCTGTTGGTTCCCCATCTCGTGCGCCTCTACCAGCACATCGGAGAGGTTGGCTCCTTCCCTTCCAAGACTGATGTGGCGACTATTGTTGTTATTCCCAAGACCCAGGCGCCCTCCCCCAGATGTGCGGAATATTGCCCAATTTCTCTTATCAACACAGAGATAAAAATATACGCCACGATCCTGGCTCAGCGACTCCGTCCCTTTCTCCATAAGTTGGGCCATGCGGCTTCATGCCAGCACGGAGCACCAGACACTGCTTACGACGCCTTCATCTGGCCCTGGCTGGCTGCCAAATCCTTACACCCTACCTTGCACTCCTCCTTGTAGACTTTGAAAAAGCCTTTGACACGGTGGACTGGCACAGCCTTTGACACGGTGTACTGGCACTATCTGGAGGAGGTCCTGCAGCTGATGTGTTCTGGGCAGCAGTTCCGGTGCTTTTTCCAAGTCCTCTACTCCAACCCCAGAGTCAAGGTGCTGACCAACAGAACCCTCTCCAGGGCATTCTCAATCAAAAGGGGTACAAGACAGGGTTGTCCCCTTTCGCCCCTTTTATTTGTGCTGGCAATGGAGCCCCTGGCCTGCCTTATTCGATCTGAAAGCTTGATCCAAGGCTGGACTTGGGGAACCCACCACACCGACAAAATCTCCCTCCACGAGGACGATGTCCTGCTGTACCTGGCGAACCCAGCCAACTCCGGCCCTAGATGCCTTGAGGTCTTACAGGCCTTTGAGAGCATTTTGGGCCTCCGACTCAACCCGGTGAAATCAACACTGGTGCCCCTCCACCTCGCTAGGGAATGCTTTGACTGGCAGTCGACCATCCCCATCGGGAGGCAGTCATTCAAATACTTCGGGGTCTGGGACGCTCTTCTTCCTGATCTGGAATGGGCAATGATATCACCTTGCTGGTCCGTAAAGCCAAAGCAGAGCTCAAGCGCTAGCAAACCTTGCCAGTTAACCCGCTCGGGAGGATAGTGTTGTTCAAAATGATGATCCTCCCACACTTCTTGTACATCATTCAGAACACCACTTTTAACTTCCCACGTAGCTGGTTTAAGGAGTTAGAAGGGGTGATCACGAGGTTTCTATGGGGGGGCGAGGCCCCAAATTGCTCTTGCCCGTTGCAAGATCCCACCCTTCGATGGCGGTATGGGCATGACCGATCTCCACCTATAATACCTGGCCACCCGGCTCCTTGTAATTCACGACTGGTTCACTGGGGGATGGTCCGATCCGGCTTACATGACGGAGCTCAGAGATATGGATCTTCAATAAGTGCAAGCGTACCTATATGGATGCCCCATACCTAAAGCGATCCCGCAGATAACCAGGACAGTCCTGGTGGCTTGGCGCAAGGCCCTGAGGCACACACGATGGGACAACCCTCTGAGCGAGCACACGCCTCTCTGGCGGGGCACATGGCTGGGTGAGGTGTTAGCACTATCGGGGTTCAAGCAGTGGGGGCCTCATTGGGGTTCTCTCTCCTGGGTGATGTCTGGGTGGGAGACCACATTAGGACGTTCCAAGACTTACGGGGCGGTACACTCTCCACGCTTCACAGTTCTATAAATATCTACAACTTCATCATGCCCTCAACATACATATTTCAACAGGCACGTCCCTTCCCGAATTCAGCCCACTAGAAGCTCAAGTCATGATGGGGAACCTGGGGAGGGGTAGGGTCTCCAGAACATACCGTACCCTTGTTAATAACAGACCGGCAACTCTTGATCCACTCTAGACACGTTGGGAGGGGTGAGTGGGTCCTCTGGAGGACGAGGACTGGTGCGACACCCTCATGGCCCTTAAAATAGTCACGTCCTCAGCCAGACTACGCCTCATTCAATTATACTATCTCCACACGGCATATATCACCACAGCACGCTTACACAGAGCAGGGCTGCGTCCCTCCCCAAACTGCACTCGCTGTGGCCAAGCACCTGCGGACTTCTACCACATGATTTAGACTTGCCTAGCCTTGACACTTATTGGTCGGGCATTGAGACAGAGCTCACACAGGTCCTGGGATGGACAGTTCCCCACAATCCCGTACGCCTTGTCTTGGGGGTGATGGAAGGAATGGACGGTTCACGAGCAGACAAAGCATTTCTTGGGACTGCAGTCGCGGTGGCCAAGCGTGACATTGCGGCCTCCTGGGCGCAAGCCAAACCCCCAACCTTGGCAAAATGGTGCCGTGGAGTGGAGTGGATGGTGTGCCGCACAGGAAAAACTCTTATTTGAGGCCCGAGGTTGCCCCGCCAAGTATAACAGAGTTTGGGGTAAATGGCTGAACCCGCTGGTCTAAGTGCACAAAACCTCCCCTATGTGTATGGGTGTAATGTTAGCATGCTACGGTGGTGATTCCACCTAATATTTTGTATGCTGCACAAATGGTGTTTGCGGTAAATGCTTGTACTTCAGTGTCCCGTGATGCTAATGTGTTTGATCTAAAAACCAATAAAGTTGATTATCGAATAAAAAAAACTTGAAGCTGCTCTTAGTCAACACCTCTGAAAGAAGTATGCCTAGAAGAGGGCAATCTGTTTCTGAAAGCAATCTGTGTTGCCATTCAGGAATATATATTTATTAAACACTAGGGGGCTCACTATGATGTCGCACGGAATCACTTCCGCCTGACATCAACTCGGTCATGGGACGACCGACCGACACCCAGTCGGCGATCCCGATTGCCCCATTAGGATGCGACCGTACACTGTTCGGACGCATTCCTACATTTCACTATGGGAGCATGCATTACAGCCGTAAACAGTCCGTAATGCATGCTCCCATAGTGAAATGGGAGGTGCGGTTCATCACTTGTCACCGCGGAGACAGCGCAAATATGATAAGCGAAGAACTGTACTATTATCAGACATTTATTATGATCAGTTTCCACTGGTTTACGGGGTGGTACATTGGGAGAGCATGCTTGATAATCAGCATTTGCTTAATATCTAGTTCAGTCATGTACTCCGGTTTGGGTTTAAACTATTTTCAGATCATGGAATATTATTTATCTAGTTTGTTTCCTGGGTGTTTAAGTAGTGCATTTGTTTTACACAGAGATTTGGTGTTGTTTCTTTGAACTGTTGGGAAGGATTTTTGGGTCAGACATACAGAGTGAGAGATTCCGTGGGAATTCAGTTGAGGTTAACATTGCGTGCAGTTTGAGGGGGAAGTAATCTTGTGTTAGTAGTTAATGACCACGCCCCAGGGTTTTAAAAAGAACGAGAGTAAGAGCAGCTGAAGACTAGGTTTATTTGCCAGGAAGAAAGAGGAAGTAATGGAGAGAAGGACTAGGAGGTGAGGCTGTTGAAGGCAGTGTTTTTGCAAGAGGAAAAGGCGAGGGACAGAGAGAAGGAGGGAGAGTGTTACGAAGGAAGGACCGTGTTAATGGATGTAAATATGAGGGCTGAGAAGGATGCAGGTGGTTTCTTGTGCAGAGATAGCCATGGGGGACATGGTTATGGTGGGGATGGACGACTAATGGCGATGGGAGTTGATTTTTGTGTCTTTGTGGTTTTTCGAGATAAGGGGTATTATGAGTAATTTAGTAAAATTGAGGCGGCTTCATTTACGTAATTTTGGGCTGTGGGCTTTTAGGAGTGTAATGAGCAGGGTGATTTGGTATTTTGATTTTCATAGTATGATAGGGTCAGGAATATGAAGGGCGATATATGCACAAGTAGTCACTGTTTCATTTTTCAATAAGATGTACGCCTTATAATGGATCAGTTACTAAAGCTGTTTTAAGGTTTCGCCTGGCGAACAGCTGCGCAAGCAGCGTTTTGCGCAGGCGAAACTTTTGTTTACCAGTATGGACAAAAGTCCCGCCTCAGTCTTCCATTGGGTAGCTCCATAAATGGAGGCTAGCCATTGGAAGACCGAGGCGTCCGTCATTCTGCGAGGCGACTCGTGGGCGTTTCTGAGATTTTTTCTCATCCAGCCCCTTTGTTGCCGTCATTGCGGCGGTGGGCGGTTCCTATTTTTTTGGGGGGGAAGGTTTGTTTTGGTCATTGCAGGCCGACCGCCGCCGGAAGAAGTCCAGGTGAGTGTTTTTTCTTGCCGTTTCCGCCCCCCTCCCGCTGTCCGTGCCTTTCCCGCCCCCCTCCCGCTGTCCGTGCCTTTCCCGCCCCCCCTCCCGCTGTCCGTGCCTTTCCCGCCCCCCCTCCCACTGTCCGTGCTTTTCCTTGTTTTCTCTGAGATGTCCATCTAGTATCTCCCGAAGGAGCCGACACTCGAGTAGCTGGATATGAAAAAGGGGCTTTCCGTGTAGGAATAGAACGTCTCTTCTTTCTGCTGATGCCTTCATTTATTTTTATTTTTTTTGTTTTTCAAATCCGTTGCTCACAAGCAATAATAGACGATGACCTCACGCTGCAAGCGGGCAATCTGTCGGATGTGAGCAATCCTCACATGAAAACAAGGAGAAGAAAAATCCATTGCTCTTCCTTTGAATATGCCTGACTTAAAATACAAAAACAAACGTGTAGGTATGCAGCGTGTCGAGGAAAGATTAAGAATGAACACTTCGTGCGATACTATTGTCTCAGGAAAACCCTTGTAGATTATTCATTGGGGGGGGGGCATTTTGTCTGTTTACTCAATTGAGACCATCCAGACGTCTTCTAAATAAACCTTTAGCACAATGTGATTTTGGATATTTTCTTCATTTTTTTATTTTTTATAAATGTGTGCTTCTTTTTCCTAGTCTCACCTGCCATGCCCCTTACAAGCAGCACAGAATCCTTTATTAGCCCATTACGCCTCTCTTTTGTCTTGCTTTCTCCTCCCTTGTCACATCTTGTACTGACCTGTCAAATTAGAGATGAAAAAGATAACACGATCATATTTGTTTTTTTTCATTATTATTATTTTTTTTACTTTCCAACTTATTTGATCCTTTTATTTGTGAGTTGGGTTAAGGCGTGTTAGTATTTTTTTATTTTTTATTTGATTGACTCTGCCCGTTAGCCATGTGCAGGAATCTTAGAAATTCCCTTACGTTTTGCTGAAAAGAGGCACTTTTAATAAAATGTTTAATAGAGACACTCTTCAGAATCTTATTCCTCTGTACCATTCAGTGTGAATATGACTCGTTTCTTCAACCCATGCGGCGCCTTTCATCTGTTGCCTCTTTTCTAGGGCTCATGGCGCATGGTTTCAAAAGCCACCTCCCAGCCTGGACTGTTCCTATTGCTGCTGCCTGCTTACTGGTTTGATTTTAATTTAATTGCCATATTTTCTGAATAAACGAACTGCGAGTGGCATAAATACCATAATTGATTTGACGAGTGCCGGGTTTTCTCGGACTCGCAGGTCTGAGTCATCGACTGAAACCGGAAGTAAGGATGCTCTGCCCACCGTCCCTGGAGGCTCCATAGAGCCAGAGCGTTGGCAAGTCCCTGCCGCCAACTGCCTCTTTGCTAGGCCCGTTAGGAGGCGTGACGGAGCTTCCGGGATTTCACGCCTCTTTGCACAAACCTATCACGAATGCGTGTGCGGCGCAGGTGCTGGTTAATTTTGCACGGACGTTTGCACAGTCTGGCCAGTGTGAAAAAATTATGCAATCTCCCAGAGACCAGAATATTATTTTGCTCTGGCCAGTAGCTGCAAGTCCTTGCAAAATCACACCTGCACCACTGCAGTCTGGGTGAACCGCATTGGTGCAAACTTGCACAAGTGCAATGTCTGAAATATGCCGACTGCTTCCAATCAGTACTGATCGTGCATTTAGAAGGCCCAGTTCTTGTTAGTATGCACGCTGCTGATATGACCATTTTAATGCTATCTGCTCCCTTGCTTAATTTATTTGTATTTAATCTGGCGGCGTTCTGTACTATTCCCATTTCTCTGCTAATCTGTAGCCCATAGTCACTGGATGGGTTAGAGACCCATGCCCGCCCTTCTAAACCAAACATTCGACCTGTGTGCAAAAAAGCCACAAAAGCATATCTGTGTTCACAAATCGTGAAGCACTTGGACAAATGTAGCCAATTTCAATTTACGACTCATTACACGTTGAACAATTGGGATGCAACTGGCTAGTAAAGCTGTAGGCAACAGCAGAACATGAACGGCATGGTTTTTTTGGCATATCCGAGTTCAGCTAGAATAATAATTCAGTTTTTTAAACTGTTTTCCGGTTAATATAATTTTTTATAAAGCAGTTAATTTCCAACCCCCCACTGAGCATGGCCTTCGGTCATGTGCAGTGGGGTTTGCAGAAAGGGGCTTGCTGATGGCCAGCCTCTTAACTATCCAGGGGGGTTGGCGGCTGGGGTTGGCCAGTTGATGATGTTCCCCAAAACTGAATCAGTTGAATGATAGGGGGCAACTCCAGGCATTTTTCCTCCACACGTGTAGAAGATGGTTTCCATTACCAAGTTTTGATGAGGGCTGCTTTAATTATGTAGCTAAGAGGGCCAAATTATGTTTCAAGGTTAACTAATTTGTGCATCAAGAAAAGCCAAATTATAAGGGCTAATGCAGCACATTTTGAAGCAGTATTCACTGTTTTGCATTCAATGCACATTTTAAAACTAGATGGGGGGGGGGCAGTTTCTCCTGATTGATGTCAGTTTAATATAGTGTTCTTCAAACTTTATAATTCATACCTAGTACCGATGAAGAAACTGTTTTCACATCATCCCTCCCACCCCAGCCCACACATGCTCAAGTTGGTGTGCATGAAGTGATTGTATTTTTTCAAAGCAAAGGTGGCCTACAAACGGGAGGGGGGCTTATTCAACTGCACAGTGGGGATTGTTCTGGGGCATAAGGAGTAAAGGAGTGGGCTCACTCCAGGTTCCCGCAGCTCTTTCTTACTGCTGACTTCTGCATTGTTTCTGCCAAGCCCGCAAAGTCTCCTGCCTACTGCCCCTCCTCCCCCATCACCCACTGACTCAGGAAGCTTTCCTCCCATCCTCATTGCCACTATGCTAACCTTCCAATCTCTTGCAGCACACCATCCCTGGCATACCACTCAACTCACCCTCGTCTTGAGTGCCACCCTTGCTCATTTTCTCTCATCAGACGCGCAACATCTCTCCTATTTACCTGAATGGGATCACATGCTCTGAAAACCTTCAACTGGAAAACATTTTTTCTCACAATTTGTTTAAATGGTATCACCCTTCAAAACTTCTCCATCTTGCCAGACGCTGAGACTCAAGACTGAGGATCCTACAGCACTTACTGCCTCTGGTCTTCTGCGTCTTTCTTTGTCCCACGTTCCCCTAGTGCTTCCTCTGTTTATGATCCTTTAGAACTCTCTCCATGAAAAAATGTAGGAACTCTCTCTTTCTCCTGACTGATTTTCCTCTCAACCCTTCAATGCACTCCACCTCCAGAGTTTATCACCTCATCTACACTTACTACTGCAAAGACCCTGTTCCTGAAGTCTCCTGAAGTGCACCATCCCTTAAGGCTCCTGCAGCTTTCTCTTTTTGTTAGGTTTCGCCTGTCGAAAGCTGCGCAAGCAGCCTTTCGCGCAGGCAAAATCTAATGACTTACACTGTGTGGCTTTGTTCCGCCCTCTCTTTCCATTGGCTAGCTCCATAAATGGAGGCTAGCCATTGGAAGAGAGATCTGCTCGTCATTCTGCGAGCAGATTCGTAGGCATTCCGGCGATTTTTAGGCTTTTCGCTACGTCATGCGGCTGTGGGCGTGTGTTTTTTTTTTTTGGGAGGTTTTTTTTTGGTCATTCCGCCGAAAGCCGTCGGAAGAAGTCGTCCTTGGTGAGTGCTTATTTTATCGCGTGATCCACTTCAGTCCTCCCGGCTGCTTTGATGAAAGCGCCCGCTTTCCCACAAGCTTCGCCGCTCGCTCCGGGGTGCCGCCTAGTGATTAATGATCCACAACGGCTTCTCGCGACCAGACATGCACGGGGGCCAAACCCGCCCTACCGCCGCCGTGCACGTTCTTAAGTTAGTTCCTCCGGTGCAGCGCAGGGTGCTACTCAGTATTTCTCCCGGCCACCGCTATTCAGGCATGCCGTCAACGAGGCATATGGGCTCACCTTTATTTCAAATATGGTCCATCATCAATACTCTGCATCCAGGGCACCGCCGTGAGTGCCAGGCGTCGCAGCTGCAGTCCAAAGCACAACCCACGGCTTCAGTTTCACTTTCAGCAGGTAGGCCACCGCTGCGCCGGCTTTCGTTCCACGTTTGCAAATCGTCTTATGTGTTTACAGTCGGTGTTTTCGGATGCATGTACCCGTCCTCAGCTTTCCAGCAGCAAGTTTTCTGCCATCATCTGTGTAATTGCAGGATTATGAGAGGATTTTTAGGGCGTTCGAGAGGAGCTCGCTTAAAACGCGGCCATCTCTCTCAGCAGTTAGCTCCGCCCCCACCATGAAAATTAATATTTAGATGAAAACTAAGAGATGTATTACTTTTTAAACAAGTGAGTACTTCAATCTCTGAATAGTATACAGACATATAAGATAGATACATTGGAAGACCACTTTAGTGGCTCAGACAGTGTTTAAGGAAATACCATTGAAACATGATGTCCATAGAGAGGCCACATTCATTTTGCTAGGCATTTTGTCAAGCACAAGGAGATTAAGGGTCTAATTATGACTTTGGCGGTCCAACACCGCCGTAGCCACAGTGGCGGTGGGGCACCAGTGCATGGGCGGTCAGACCGCCCTATTGCAAGTTGGGCAGTCGGACTGCCATGGGACTGCAGCATCACCGCCAGGGATCAGAGATCCCTGGGGGTGTTGTGGTGGTCTTGAGGCCGTGATATGCTTGGCGGTGCCACTGCCACTGCGGCACCACCAAGCAGATTATGAGTTTCCTCTCTGCCACGGTTTCCATGGTGGTGAGCTTGCTATGAAAAATGTGGTGGAGAGGAAACAAAGGGGGCGTAACAGGGCCCCCTGTTACCTGAGGGCCATAGGGTGCATGCACTGCATCAACTGCACCGTTTCAAGCCATTCAGGAACTTCCTTTGACGCTCCCATTGAGGTGTCTTTTTCATAGGCACCGCCATGGGACCACCAAAGGACCACCAAAGAACCACTTGCCAGAGACTAAAAATGTAACACTCTAATCACCAATGTACGGATTTAGTGTTCTTGGAGTGGGGCAGCAGCATGGTGGCCCCGCTCCAAGACTGCCAAAGTTGTAATTAGGCCCCACCGGTTCCCTAGCTTCGATGTTGACTGCTCTATACGTTAGGTGACAACCTCAGAAAATCCTAAAAATTGCAAGCCAAGTTTTTAAGAGGCCTCAGTTGGTGTGTGTGTGTGTGGCTCTGGGTGTGTGTGTGTGTGGTGTGTGTGGCTCTGTGTGTGTGTGTGTGGCTCTGGGTGTGTGTGTGTGTGTGTGTGGCTCTGGGTGTGTGTGTGTGTGTGGCTCTGGGTGTGTGTGTGTGGCTGGCTCTGGGTGTGTGTGTGTGGCTGGCTCTGGATGAGTGTGTGTGGTAGTAATTGCTGTCTGCTGAGCCCGTCCGTAGGGTACAATAGGTCTCACATTTGCGAGAGATTAAGCTAATGGCAATGTAAATGACAATGCCATTTATTTATCTGTTTTCAAAACCATCACATAAATACAAATTTTGTCATTTACAATGCCAATAGCTCAAACTTTTCCAAAGGCGAAACCATTGCATTGTAAATGCTTGTTTTATCTGTTCTAGAATTCCCTGAAGAAGAGCCTTAGGGGCTCGAAATGGATTGGGATAATATAAGTCGTGCCTACTTCATATTTGACTTCAGTCTGTATGTACCGTTGTACGAAGCCAAAGGCATACAGCTGGCATTAGAAGTGTTTAATAAAGATTACAGATTGAATTATACTGTCTCCGTTGTGACGAAGAGAACTAAGTCTATGAAAAAAAATGAAATGACAAAAAACAGGAATGATTGAAAAAAAAAGGGTTTACCTTGGAATACCAGGATGAATAGTTCATGTCATAGGGATAAGTTCCAGCTTTTCGCAGTGCGTCAGTAAAGAGCACGAGAGGAGTGCTCTGTTCAGAATACAGTTGTATTTCATGTGGTTGGGGCGATCCACAGTACTGCACGCACGGATGCACCTTAAATGAAGTTTGTGGTGTCTCAGCAAGGGAAGTAGTGCGCTCTCAATTAGGTTTGTTCTACATCAACAGAGGGGCACCTTAGGTGCCTCCTTGGCCTCCAACCGGAGGCCGTGCACTTAAGGGGGCCCTGCTGGGGCCCCCCTAACACGCTTTCCGACATGTCAAAGCGTGTCAGACAGACCGGCATGGAAACCATGTCGGAGACCGTAATCGTAATCTGAAGGGCGGAAAGAGCCACCCTTGAGATTACAGGCCGGATTCCGACAGGTGGACCGGCTGTCTGAGCCCGCCGGAAGCCAGCTGGAATGACCGGCCAGTTTCCTTTCTGACCGGCTCCATCATAATGTGGCGATCAGAAAGGAAACCAACCCGCCCATTACGATGCAGGCCTAAAGGCTCCGACCATAGGTGGCAGCCTTTACGGGCAGTATCGTAATCTGCCCCTAAATATAAAAAAATATTTGAATGTGGAATTGGTGCTATTTTATATGTATGCCTTCATAATATGAGAAGTTTCTGAAGATATTCTGTGTAGAGGCAGCTTTGAGAAAATAATTGTATGTAGAATCAAACGATAAAAAGGACTGTAGTTCAAGCCTGTAGGATTTACAATATTTAAGGTTTGGCCAATTCTCTGCTTTGATCAAAAGGGGAGTGATAAGAGTGGTGTATTGTTGAATGGATTAAAAAAATGAACATGTGATAATGTCGTGAATTTTTATTCTACTTCACTGATGACATGTTGATATGTTGAAATCGGGAATGGTGTGGGATTGGGGGATTAAAATGTCAAGATTTTATGATAGTGATTTATTCTTTGCATGTTTTAATGTACATATGTGGTTATCAATATAGGTCAGAAACGGTATATGTTTTATTTGCAGATTTCTATATTTGCTGGTATATCAATAAATTAAATATAGGTATATTAATAATGCATGGTCCTGATGAAGGAGACTCATAATTCAAAGAGAATCCCAAAACGTGAACACAACACCTGTGTGAGGCAGGAAGATAATATATATGAATTAATTTTTTGCATTGTTCCATCAAGTGGATAACTAAATGAGGTTGTCAGAGTAATATTAATTGAACAGTCATTTGCCCCTCAAGATTTTGGATTGGAGCAGGGGCCGCAAAAGACCGAGCTGTGGAAATAGCTCCTGCTGTCTGTGGTGTGGGCCCCGACCACCAGGCGGAGGGGACTGCGCAGAGTGCGGCACTATCGGCCGCCGGAGAAAGGAGACAGAGCACCCACAGAGACCACACGATCGCGGCCAAGTCGGGCGCAGCAGGTGAGATACTGCGGACATCGCCCCTTCCCCTTTCGTATCTGTGGAGGGGGGAAGCCCCGTGCTGAAAGTGATCGGGCCGGGCCTCCCCCTGGGACGTTGGATACTTGCTGCGGACCTGTCGAGGCGGAGACTCGAGGTCACTGAGAGAGAGGCGACAAGAGGTGAGGTTGTGTGGACCGGACGCGGTGTTGTGGAAACGGAGGGCTGGGTTTCAGGCCTTGACGCGGACTGCATAGCTGATTTAAGAAGGCGCCATTTTATATGCTGAGTCGTGGCCTGGGCCCTCCTGAGCCATGAGCGGCGCCTCGGTCGCGGGTAGACTCTGCCTTTACGATCTGCGCGCGGCTACTTGAATTGAGGCTGCATAGGCACCGCAATATCTGCACAGGCTGAGAAATACTTGTCTCTCCTTCCCCCCCCCGGGTTGCCTCCCGAGATTGGCCTGCTCCTGCCGGTGGGTGAGGTGCTGTCGGACGCCATTTTGAATGACGGAACGTCCGTTTCCAGCTCCGACAAGTGAGATTGGCAGATAACCTTTAATTGTGCCTTCCTTGGGGACTTTCGCCCATTGATATCCCGCCTCGTGTTACACGCTGAGCTGATACCGCTTGACCGAGGGGGACTCACTTGCGGTGTACTTGCCTAAGTGCGACTGCGCTTCTGAGTCGATATGGGAAAGCCAGATGCTCGCCAGCCCAAGATCAACTTTGAGAATAGGCGGGGGACGAAACAGTCCGGCACTGAACAGGGAGATTTGGATGAGGCAGGTGGGGGTCCAACGGATGGCGCTACGGGGGCTGATCTCCGAACATTAATGTTAGAAATGCGTTCCAGTCTGCAAAGTATAGATGCCAAACTGGACACTCTAACGTCACAATTGGAGACAGTGAAATCCCAGGTCTCCACTCACGAAACTCGGCTGGACTGCTTAGAAAATCATCACACGGAACAACATGAATTCCAACAGGAAACTAGAGCCCCATCTCCAAAATGGATAAATTGCTGGCTGTTATACAAGCAAAGAACGATGATCTAGAGGCACGGTCTCGGAGGAGCAACGTCCGAATTACAGGCATTCCGGAGACGACAGCCACTTCCATGATGGAGGTGTATATCTCGGATCTCCTACACGAGCTGTTTGACCCTCATCTCTCACCTGTCTTCGTGGTGGAACGGGCTCACAGGGCGTTGGACCCAAAACCACCGGTGGGGGGTACGCCCAGGCCGATTTTGGCCAAATTGTTGAACTTCCAGGACAGATACAGTGCTAAAGCTGGCACGGGAAAAAGGGAAAATCACGCACAAAGGTAACCATATTTCATTCTTCCCTGACTTTACGCCAACAGTACAAGCTGTGAGACGCGAATTCCTGCCAGCAAAGAAGCTATTAATGGAAGCTGAAATCCCCTATTCACTATTGTACCCGGCTAAACTTAAAGTATCATATGATGGCACGTCACATTTCTTTGCTGATGCTAAATCGGCACTTAAATTTGCTAAACATGTCTGTGGCTCCAAAGCCAAAAAGTCTAATGTAGGACGAAACGGAACTGACGGCCACCTAAGTGACAATGATTGATGTACTACCCCTCTTCGGAGTGACTCCCATATTTTTGTTTAGATAACTGAGAAGGTCACATACTGTTCCTTGTGTCTCATTGTTCTTAACTGCTGTACTATTTGTTTTGCTTGGCGAGTGGCTCAACTCTCTATTTTGCAATGAATGCCGCGTGCGTGGTCTCTTCTTGCCTCGCCCTGCTATATCACATATGTACTCCTTTCAAGGTTGCACCGATTACTGCTTTTTTATAGATGGACAAGTGGGCGCCATATGATCTATTGCATTCCATGTTAAATCCTAAATGCTGTAACATATGCCATTATTTAAAACTAGCCACGCACGGTTTAGATTGCTGATTGATTAGCTGTCACGGGTGGATGATTGGTAATATGTGATATTGGTGTGCCATTTCCATTGCTTTCTTTATAGCATGGTTCCTGGGGTCGGTCCACTACACTGAGCTCAGCCACCCTGTGAAAACAGGGGTGTATGCTGGAGCTTCCACGCCTCTGAGGGGAGTTCCCATATGGTCTTGTTAAGCCACTCTGAGGTGGTATTTGTGAGGGTATGTCTCCGCCCAATTGGGGGGTTGGGCGGGATGGGTATGTTTGGTTTTGTTGGGCCGGTCTCCACTATTGTACTAGCGCTAGGTCTCTAATATGGATGAGCAGATCACCCGGTAGATCCATTGCACCTCACACTGAGTTTCCCCATGGCTGCGATTAGAATTCTTACTTGGAATGTGAGAGGGCTGAATGACTGTAGGAAGGCACGCTTAGTACATGCATACTTAACGAGGCACAATATTGACATCTGCTTCCTTCAGGAAACACACCTAAATATAACCCCTTCCCCAAGACTTAAGCACAGTAGATGGGCACATATTCACTCTGCGACCTATTCCAGATATGCACGAGGCGTTGCAATACTGATGCGCAGAGGATTAGACTGGAAAGAACATGAGGTGTACTTAGATCCTGAAGGTCGCTATGTTATCTTACAAGCAGTGGCGGGTGGTGGCATTTGAAAGTGGTAGGGCGTAAAAGTCAATGGTTGAGTGCCCAGTGGTGAGAGGTGGAAATCCAGATGCAAGCACAACATCATGGTTACCTATTCAGACTGGCAAACCGAAAATATGAATAGCTAAAAACCGGCCCACATGATTGATGACAATGACGTGCAAATTGGGGCAATTTTGAGCTTGTAAATAGTAGAGATACGCAGTGATGATGTAGCTATGAATTTACAAGGGTATATCGCATGCATTTGTTATTTGTGGTCGTCGGTGTTTGCAGTAATATCAGAGAACAAGTGCACAAAAGTAAACACCAAACCAGGTGGCCGCTGGCAGAAGCAGAACACAAATCAGGCCTACATTTGGTGGTGCTGCAGCTCCTATGATCTTGTAGAGAATGTTATGGCCATTATTTGGCAGTTTCACAACATTCCGGCAACCAAACATTAATGTGAGCAAAACAGAGGCACGCACAAGCAACATCAGGGTCTGGAAAACACAAAATAGATAGGTTCCACATGAGTATGTCGGACACCAAAATAAAAGAGGCCCGAGATAAATATGTGCAAATCGGGGCAAATTTGAACTTGGAAATACACAGTGACGGTGTAGCTATTATTTTACACGGGTAGACTGCATTAATTTGTCTGACTTTTGAGCTGTAGTCGATATTCGTGCCAGTAATATCAGGGAACACCACAACACTAATTACCAACCAAGGCCGCAGCAGCAGACGACAAAAGAGGCCTGACCAACATATGGCGGTGCTGCTGCTTCTGTGATTTTGTACTTGTAGAGAATTATATAACTAGTATTAGGCAGTTTCACTACTCTCATACATTCCGGCAACCAAATAAATATGAATGCGAGACAAACAGATGCACGCACAACCAAAGGGTAACGGGGTCAGACTGGTGAACAGAAAATAAATAAGATTCAGCACGGGAGCACATCGAGCACTGAAATAAAGGCGTCCCAAGATACCTTCTAACCATCCCACATCCCATGATTGAAGACCAGTCGCGGCCGGCATTATGGGCGGGTGGGGGGGGGTTGGAAATGGGGTCGCGACGATCTGAGGGGATAAGGGGGGAGGCGGGAGAGGTTTGGAAACTATTTAAACAAATTAAATATATATATAAAATAAAGTAAACTTACCGTCCGGAGACTCCGTCCCGACTCCCGCCGTCCTGGTTTTCAAGTCCTTCAGCACGTCATCAGGAAGGCGGCGCAGCAGGCAGCCTCCCTCACTTCCACCGCAGCCAGCGCTGTGATTGGTTCGACCGGCTGCCCTACCCACATAATTTCTCTCTGTATGCTGCAGCATACAGAGAGACAGGGAGAGTGGGAGGTGTTACTCGAGGGCAGGGGGGAGCGGCTTGCCTACTGTTGTTAATACTGTCTGTTTGGGCAGCCTCTCAGGCTACCCAAACAGACAGTATTAACAACAGTGGGTAAGCCGCTCCCCCCTGCCCTCGAGTAGCACCGCCCACTTTAAACCAGGAACTTCTGCTTTCTCGCAGTGCGAGAAGGCAGAAACAAATGGTAGTTATTACGCAGGGGGGCGGCCCCCAAACGCCCCCATGGAGGAGCCGCCACTGCTTACAAGGTACACTCGGAGGTAAAAAGGTGGTTTTGGCAGCTATATACGGTCCGAATGTAGACTCCCCGGTGTTCTTTCGCGAGGTCTGGGCACGAATTGCGGCAAAAAACTGCGATAATATCATCTGGGGCGGAGACTTCAACGCGGTGCTGAATGATACACTAGACAGGAAAGGGACTGCTAGGCCGTTACACCCACACACTAGAGCAGCATTGTATGACTTAATGACGGAGGGTGACTTTTTGGATATTTGGCGTGTTCGACACTTGGGTCTGCTTGAGGAGACATGTATATCAAATGCTCATGCCGCCTGGTCTAGGTTAGATTTTTGGCTGGTCTCCTCTACCATTGCTGCATTGACACTAGAGGTGGGACATTTGGCCCGGTCTCTGTCGGATCATGCTCCCGCTCTGATCATTGTCTCTATTCCTGACTCGCCTGCCCGGGCCTTTAGCTGGAGGCTTCCACCACATGCCTTACTTGATGAGGTGCTTAAAGAAGAAATTCGTACTGACGTTGTGGAATACTTCACCCTTAATGCTGGTTCGGTATCTACTGAAGCAACCTTGTGGGATGCTTCAAGGTGGTAATCCGGGGTAAATGTATAGCGAGACAGGCTGGGGTTTTGAAGGCGATTAGAGGTACCCTAGCCCACATTGAAGGTCAGATTCAAGGTCTGGAGAGGCAGTTCTGTGCTGACCAAAGCCCCCAGATTGCAGCTGAATTGAAGGACAAACTTTTAGAATATTCGGAGGAGGCCCAACGTGAGGTAAAATTCTTGGGGAAGTATGCTGAGGCTCGGCGATATGGCAAAGGAGATAGGCCGGGGAAAACTCTAGCAAACATGATCCGCAAGGCTTCATCGACACCTTTCATACACATGATTAAAAATCCGTATGGAGATACCGTAATAGGCCAGGCTGAGGTTCTCAATGAGTTTCGTGACTTTTATGCTAAACTATTTACAGCCGAACACACAAGTAGCCCCGAGGGTCTACAGGCCTTCTTGGACTCCCTTGCACTGGTGTGGTTCAATGATGCACACCATAGGTATATAGACCTCTCTGTCTCAATTGATGACATAAAGCAGGTCATTAAGAGCCTCCCACTGAACAAGGCACTGGGCCCAGACGGTCTAACCACTGCATTCTACAAGGCATACGCTGAGGAGCTTGCGCCGAGGTTGCACGAAGTATACGGCGAGGCGCTGGAGGCTGGGGTGCTTCCTGACTCCATGAGAGAAACCCTAATAATCACTCTATTGAAACCTGACAAGGACGAGGTGGAACTAGACTTGTATCGTCCTCTGTCGCTTATTAATGTAGACGTGAAAATGTATGCAAAACTTGTGGCAAACAGATTGCAACCTCTTCTCCCTATGGTAGCCCTGCCGGATCAATCGGGGTTTATACCCGTTAGATGTACGACACATAACATTAGAACGATATTTGCAGTCCTGCACTATCTACACCCTAGTATAAAAGCCGCCGCCGTCTTCTTAGATGCAACAAAAGCCTTTGACACCCTTGAATGGCCCTATTTATTTCTGGTCCACGTGAAAATGGGCTTTAGTCACATGTTCATTAACCAGATTAGACTCCTTTATATTGCCCCGAAGGCGAGAGTGAGAGTAAACGGCATGATATCGGAGTCATTTCCCATTACCCGAGGCACCAGGCAGGGGTGCCCACTCTCGCCCCTATTATTTGCCATTGCCATGGAGCCACTGGCTGCCAGAATTCGCCAACACCATACTGCTAGGGGTATTGGGTTTAGCTTATTTCATTATATGCGGACGATATCACTTTGTACATTTCGAACCCTTCAGAAAATATTAACACTACACTTAGGGAATTCATTAAATTTGGAGGACTATCGGGTGTGTCCATTAACTGGACAAAGTCCGTCATTTTTCCTTTGACAGACGGCACACCCGAGGTGAATTCGGAATATCCTTTGCGCTGGGAGCCTGTGGAGGTCAAATATTTGGGCATATGGATTTGCAGGAATATACAGGATATTTGGGGCATGAATTTTGGTAGACAGTGGATTGGCTCGAAGGGAAGGTGGAAATCTGGTCCCGGCAGCCGCTTTCGGCGGCGAGCAAAGTGGCTCTATCCAAAATGGTGGTACTGCCAAAATTTGTATATCTATTTGCGGATATCCCGATCCCACTCACACAACATTTTTTTAAGTGCCTTCGCACTCAGCTGCTGTCATTGGTATGGTCCGGTGGACCGGCCAGGGTGTCCTGGGCCCTCTTGACATTGCCACTACGGCAGGGAGGTTTAGGCGCCCCAGATATGCAGCTCTATGTGCTCTGTGTGCAGGCTCAATTATTACATTTTTGTGTACACCGCACACCGTACAAGCCACATGTAGCGGTGGAAATAGACTCAGTAGCCCCAACTTCGCTGGACGTCGCCCTTTATAAAAGGGCGCCGTGCCCTAGAGTTGATGTGGACACTGCGGATATGCTAAGGTGGACTTGGAGAGAGTTGCAGCACAGAGCCCGCCTCCCACTGTTGTTTGCTCCCGCAATCCCCTTGAGAGGAAACCCAATGCTGGCCTGCTTAGAGGATGGTGGTGGTATGTTGGAGTTGAATGGTTTTCAGTTGAGGACATTTGCAGATTTATACCCTGAGGGGCAATTCCGCCCTCCACCTGTAGGAGACGGAGATGAGGAGGTGCCATTTAGAGAGAGGTTTGAATATCACAGATTGAAACTGGCTTGTACCACACTATCAAAGAATTTCCCTGAAACCCCCCCGACATTAGCTGCACTGCAGGACATACTGGCGAGGGGGTCACCACGAAAGCTGGTCACTAGATTGTACACAGCTATGCAAGACCAGGCCCCAATTGCGAAACCTAGATCGATCCAGTTGTGGAATATGGATTTAGACCCACAGCTGTCGGATAAACAATGGGAATTCTGTTGTAAACAATTGCTTGAGCTTTCCCCGAATTATAGGTTGCATCTAGTACATTTCAAGTTTCTGCATAGATATTATAGAACACAGACTAGTCTACACCGCATGAATCTTCGTGATGATGCTCGATGTTGGAGGTGTGGGTTTGAACCTGCTAATTTTATACACATGGCATGGAACTGCCCCAAGCTGCAGGAGTTCTGGCATGCGATTTTTGATGCTATTAACCAAATCTTAGGCAGAGCAGACAACTCCGCCCCACATCAGGGACTATTAGGCCTTGTATGTGATACAGTACCCTCTGTGAGAAAGTTACATGCACTCCTGCTGTTATATGCTAAAAGACCGGTCGCTTTAAGTTGGGGAGGAAAAGGGCTCCTACATTCAAAGCATGGCTGGCAGATGTGGCCTATGGACAGGTACAACTGGGAACGTTCTGGGAACTGATGCCGGCTGCCTCCAGACCCAGGGATATTTGGGAGCCATTTCTATCTTGGGCTAGGGCGAGGGTGGGCTCCCCTACTGCTGAAGGATCCTTGGGACCAACATAACTACTGAGTGAATACTATGTTTGGCTCTGCAGGGTGTTAAAGATGGTGAGAAACCATAAGATTATTGACCTCAAGGTGTGCCTATCTACCATATGTACGATACCTGCTCGAAATCCTTCAGAATGTGTACTCTAACTGAGCTGACGTGTCCCAGGTAAACGAAATGTGTTAATAACATGTCGCCTTTGCGGCTATTTATGCCTTGTTTGTCTACTTTGCTGATCATCGCTCTGAACCTAAGAGTCCATGACCTATACTATGTCTTAATTTTTATTTTTGTTCATTCTTTCATGTGCTGGTTGGAATTGTGGACTTGACCGGTCCTTGTTCTCTTGGTTGTATTAATGTTATCTGATCCTATGACCTGATGTAGCTCGTGAGAATGACATTTGATGAATATATGTCTGTACAATTATATGAGCTGGATTGTTTGAAAATCTCAATAAACATAAGTAAAAAAAAAAAAGTATTTTCATGAGATTTGTGAGAAATGTTATGTTTTCCATTAGCGGTGATTAGCTCAATCCCAAATGATTGTGAACATTTGAAAGCACTGCTAGTGCTAGTCCTGTGGCCAAAAGATTTAGAGAATGAGCAAGACACTAGCGGATCATTCTCCTGGACAAAGAAAGCTTTAATTGCATTGAATATAAGAATTCACAATGATATTACTATATGTAGACCTTACCACTGCCTGAAAAACTGCATTCAAGAGGGATCAGATTGAATCAGAATCATAACTAGAATGCATTTATATAACCCAAATGAGGTCATGTACAGTGTGGCTGATGGGGACATCCTGTTATATTCATACAGGGATCTGGGTAGCGAGCAGTACCAAGAGCTTAGCAGGCAAAGACTGGATTTGGAAGGTAAAGAAGTATTACCATCCATCAGAGCATTGTCAGGCACGAATGTAACCCGCTGCTGAGCGTCCTCGCCATCTGTGTTATACCAGTACTTCAATGCTTGCAGTGACCGGGAGGGGTTTGTCTGAAAGTTGTATAGAGTGCACAGGGCAGCGACTGCACTTCAGAAATCTGTGCTGCATTCAAGGTTTGGCTTCTTTACAGTCTAATGAATGCCACTGGAAAGGGGATAGGATTGCGCTTTATCCTTCCTCATGTCCGGAGAAGTTTGATGCCTTGTTGATTTCTCAAGCGCTATCTTCACAGTCAATCAAGAATTACAAGATTGCCATAGGTTTTTTTCTCCTATCTGTGACAGAAGACAGGAGCTACTTGGCACCTTTCACGTGCACTACTTTGTGTAGGGCGGCACCATGGCTGCTGGGAGGAGTCAACAAAGGTACTGAACAGACCTTTTCAGCATCTAGTCATTCACACAACACTGTAAACCGGTGGATTATCTGCTACACCACACTCTGAGTTCTCGTGCCTCATTTAATAGTGGGGAAATGCTGTGTCCAACGTCGGAGTCTCGTCTTGCTCCACTGTTGGAAACTCCTTAGTGGTGGGCCAGCTACCTCAGGGATGACACTGAAGGCTTTGGAAGGCCCATCCTTTTTGGACTGGAGAATCAAATGGCAATCAAAGGAGGAACTCCTCCATACACTGGGATAAACTATGAGCACATCTGTTTCTTGATTTTTTTTTAAACTCAATTTAAGGATACGTTTCTAAAAACCAAAAAAAGATATCCATCATAATATGGCGCTCTGGTGGCAATACATTTCTGCGGCACTGGCAAATTCACTCCCAACCTAAATATTCCTGTTAAAATCATCAGGGGAAGAGGGGTTGTGGGGGAAGGGTGGAGTTCTCCAAATGTGTCCAGTTCTTTGCCAACTGGCTGGAAGTGGTAGAAGGTCTTGGAACAAGGTGGTGTACGGCCCATTGTGGTTTGAATGGCCCCTGAAAAACCTAAGGTATTCAGATTCTACCACATTCAACATATGTTATTGTAACTCTTTACTTAACTTGACCAAACTTGAAAACAGACTGAACTCAAGGGAAAGCCAATCCAAACTTTTATGTCAAGTACTGCCATGGGTATGTCTAGCCATTGCTGAGGAAACCTTCTACTGCCAGTCAGCTTAGCCCCTGCAGATCTCAGATCTCCAACTAGTACATCCCACCCAAGACAGTTGGTCCAGGCACCATCTGGTTCTGTGCAAGGACGAATATATGTCAGGTTTTAAAACTGGAACGTGGACTTAATCAAATTGAAGTTATTGTACGGTCTGTGAAGGCATGGTTAAATTTGGGAAAGCCAGAAATGTCCCGAGCTGTGAGGTTCTACACAGATTGCAGTACATTGTTAGTGGGAGCTCACACAATTTTTTACAAATATTTCTTTATTTTTGTTTTTATTTATTTAAATATTAACAACAAGCCAAACAGATTAGTCATTGCGTATTGCCATACATAAGCGTCCTAGAAATTGTTGTTAATGCTTCCCGACAAGCAGGGCATTACATTTATGGCTTGTTTAGTCAGCTTATGAATCTCCATCAGCAAACATGTAAAAAAAACTATCAACTATCACTCGATGCAGGCCATTGCTCCCTACTCATAATCCTGGACTTATTGGCTGCCTTCGACACAGTGGACCACAACCTACTCATCAAGGTACTTCAAGAAAGGGTAGTTGCAGAAGAGGTGGTCTTAAAGTGGTTCTCCTCCTTTCTCCAGAACCGCACCCAAAGAATAAAGATCAGAAACTTCTCATCAGACCTACACCCAGTCAGCAGGGGTGTCCCCCAAGGCACAGTTCTTTCCCCTCAACTGTTCAACATCTACATTGAACCCCTCACCACCATACTCAAAAAGACAAACATCCCCTTCCACCTCTACGCTGACGACACCCAGATCTATTTTGAAACCTCCTCCATAGATGACATTCATAGACTCAGCAACACTCTAAGAGAAGTCCAACACTGGCTATCACTAAACCATCTGAAACTCAACAAAGACAAAACGTAAATCCTCCTCATCTCCAACAAAGAGGAGAACCCCCAAATCGTAGAATGGCTAAAAGCAATTGATGCTCAAAACGGCAATCTCACCCTGGCGGATCACGCCAAATTGCTGGGAATCACCCTTGACCCAAAACTCGACATGACCAAACACATCAAGAGCACTGCAAAGAGCGCCTTCCTCAACCTGAAGCTACTCAACAAAATAAAACCCTTCATCCCGCCTAACGACCTTAAACAAGCTACTCAATCCCTGGTGCTGTCCAGACTAGACTAAGGGAATGCCTCCCTCACAGGTACAGCAAAATCCCACCAAGCCCCCCTCAGATCAACTCTCAATGCAGCAGCTAGAATGGTCACCGGAGTAAAGAAGTATGATCACATCTCGCCCGCACTCAGAGAGCTAAAATGGCTCCTAATTGAAATGCATGCCAATTTCAGAACGGCTTGCCTCACGCACAAAGCCCTGCACACAAGGAAACCCACCTACCTGGCCGCCATACTCCCGAAGGCCGGTCAGACAAGGAGCCTCAGAAGTTCTAACACTCTACTCCTCATCCTGCCTAAAATCCGCAAACAAAAAAACGCTTCTCAATCCTTCCCTGGAAATGCGCCCAAAATCTGGAACTCCATCCCAGTCCATATCAGGACTAGCCCCTCTTCCTTAACTGTTCTCTCCTATAGCGAGATCAACTCGCTGGGCACACCCTTTTTCAAAGCGTCGATCCACTGAGGCGCTGGGAACACTGAAAGACAGCTTTGGCAGCCATCTTTGATTGGGCAGGCTCGCCGGAGAGCTCGACGCCCCTCCCACCCTCCTCCCGCCCAGCCCGAAGTATGTATAAAAATCACAGTATCACCCGTCCGCGCAGCGGGCGGGCGCAGCGGGCGCGCCGGCGGCGCGCCGGAGGCGCGCCAGAGGCAAGCCCGTCTGCGCCCGTCCGCGCCGGACACGCGCCTAGCGCCATACCCCCTGTGTCATGCCATATCGAAAGGATTACATACACCGCTGATGAAATCCGTAAGCTGAATCCCGGACCACTGCCGATTTGCAGTCTATATACTCCAGAGAATCTTGAAGATCAAGCCACCATCAGCTGTAGGAGCTGCAAAACTACTATTCCCCTCATTAACAATAAAGTTAAACACCTGATCGACGCTACCACCACGCATCCCACGATATTCATCGCCCTTATTAATGCTCGCTCCCTGGCTAAGCATAGGCAGGATATTGCTGATTTAATTACAGATCACGCAATAGACATCCTTTTTATAACCGAAACCTGGATGGATGATACATCCGAGCCCGACCTTCAGGTAGCTGTACCGGAAGGTTATAAGGTGCATAGGCAGGACAGACAGGGGAGAAAAAGAGGAGGTGGCCTGGCTATCATCACACGGGTCATCTTCCCAGTTAGACTCTCCCCGGTACCATCGTCGGCATGCGAGGCGCTGCACTTTGCCATTAAATTGAACGCGTCGCACAATGTTAAGGGAGTGCTTATCTACAGGCCACCAGGACCTCGCTCAGAATTTCTTTCCACTTTTTCCTCCTGGTTGGAACCCTTAGCCATTGAGGATTCCTTTATGGCATTAGGAGACTTAAATTTCCATCTGGACAGGACAGATGAGGCGGATACACTAACGTTACTAGGAGATTGTAACACACTGGGCTTAACCCAGTACATAAAAGCCCCAACACACGATGCAGGACATACCCTGGACGCTATTTTTTCTAACATCAGTGATCTGGAGGTATCTAAAATCTTGCCGCTCACATGGACAGATCACCATGCTATTTTCTGTCATTTACCGTTTAAACGACCCAAACCGGAAAAACAGGTCCATTATCAAAACAAATTCAGAGTATGGAAGGACATCGATGACGAAACCTTTAAGATGTCCCTGTCCAACACCTGTCCGAATATCCAGTCTGACCCCACCGAAGCAGTGGAGCAGTACCATAATTGGGTAGACAAGGCGGTAGACATGCATGCTCCTTTAAAAACTATATCAAAAAACAGAAAGGTGCCCTCAGCGCCGTGGTATTCAAAAACCCTTAGACTGCAAAAACAGATTTGTAGAAATAAGGAAAGAACCTGGCGTAAAACATATGATAACTTAAGCAAAGCTCAGTATAAAGATGAACTCATCATCTATAAAAAAATGATTCAGGAGGTAAAAAAGGACTACTTCGAGCAGCAAATTGAGCAATCAAAAAATTCGAGTCGACAACTGTTTGAAGTAGTTAAGACTCTGGCAGGGAAGGTGGTAGATCTGAATCCCCCACACACTCAGGAATTCTGCAATAATTTAGCAGATTACTTTTTCTCAAAAGTAAACGATATATATGCAGAATTCTCGGTCATTCCATCAAACACCAGCACTTATCCTAAATCATCAAAAAATAGTATGGACTGTTCGTTTTCCCAATTTAGGGATATGACGGAACAGGAAATAGGAGATATTATGAGACTGGTTAAAACAGGTTCAGCCTTAGATCCTTGCCCCCCTAAAATTTTTATTCCAGTAACTGATGTGGTGAGCAAAGTCATAACCCCCATCTGTAACGCCATGTTCCAATCGGGGATCTTTCCGGATAAGTTAAAAAACACTTTGCTGAAACCCTTATTGAAAAAAACTGGTCTTGATAAAACAATTCTCAAAAACTACAGACCCATTGCTAGCCTACCCTACTTGGCTAAAATTGTGGAAAGAGCAATGAATGTTCAACTAGCCGAATATATTGAGCAAAACAGTCTCCTGGACGAATCGCAGTTTGGATTCCGGAAACTTCATGGGACGGAGACTGCCCTCATTAAGGCCGCCGATGATATCAGAGCCATTAGGGACCAAGGAGGGACAGCTTTACTGGTCCTACTGGATCTCTCGGCGGCCTTCGACACGGTCAATCATACCGTTCTGATTGACCGTGTCGAGGAGATGGGCATTTGCTCAAAGGCCAAAGAGCTTCTGGCATCATTCCTGTCCAATAGAACACAGGCAGTAACATTGGGCGCATTTCAATCCCCTCAGCTCGCCCTCCCATGTGGCGTCCCGCAAGGCTCATCCCTAAGTCCGACACTCTTTAACATCTATGTGTCGGACTTAGCAAGGGTGATTAAGAACCACCGGATGAGCCTTACCTCCTACGCCGACGACACCCAACTGGTGATCGCTATTAAGAACAACGGTGAGGAGGTTGCCGCCAGATTCCAAGAAGGCATGCTTGCCATCAAGGAATGGATGTCGGAAAACTGCCTGCGCCTCAACTCGGAGAAAACCGAGGTAGTGATCTTTGGAAATTTATCACCACAGTGGTCCACTCTTTGGTGGCCGACACCCCTCGGAGCCCCTCCAGAACCAGTAAAAAAGGTCAGGAACTTAGGCATTATATTTGACGACAATCTTAATTTTTCCAACCATGCCAACCAGGTTGCGTCGTCTGCTTTCCACAAGCTTAAGATAATTAAAAAAATCCTGCCCTATCTTCCGGAGAGTGCTAGGAAAACAGTGGTGAGCTCCTTAGTACTCTCTTCACTCGACTACTGTAATGGACTGTTTGTATACGCCCAGGCAAGGGTGGTGGCCAAACTCCAGCTTATACAAAATGCGGCCGCAAGGCTACTAGCTGGCATTCCTAAGTTTCAGTCCACCAGGCATGCGATTAGAAATCTCCACTGGCTAACAGTGAGAAATCGCATCAGATTCAAGACCCTGTGTCTCACCTACAAAGCTCTCAAGGGTCTTGGACCAGCCTTTCTCAAACGAAAACTTCAATACTATTCACCAAAAAGATCCTTACGCTCCGAACATAGTCACCTACTGGTAGTGCCTCGCACCAGGACGGTGACATGGGGCGACAGAAGTTTTACCAATGCTGCAACCAAAATCTGGAACATGCTCCCAAAGGAAATAAAACTGGTACCATCGTTATTTCAGTTTAGAAAACTGGTAAAAACTTGGTTATTTGACCAATAATCCGCTCAGAAACAATACGTTTGAAGGAAGATACCACCTTATTCTGGGATTTTCAGCAAAATTATAGCGCCAAGACACCCACGGGTATACGCCGCGCTTTATAAATTTTTAAAATAAATAAAATAAATAAATAAATGGATAGCTGCTGCCAAAATGCTTAGGCTTGCACATTGCAGGACTCAGACAATATGTCACTGAGACTTCTACCTCATCCCCTTCCTGACCCCTCCCTCTCCCCCCCCCCCCCCCCTGGCTAAAGGAGGCTCGGCTCGAGCCAACCTGCTCAATATTGTGATTCTCTGTGTCTTCCTTTCCTGCAATTGTTGTTCAGTGCACCGAGACTTCCTTTTGCGCTAATAATCAGTTCACAACTGCCAAACTGTGTGTTTTTACCCATGCTGTGAAGCGCTCCAATACCTTCTGGTCTGGCTAGCGCTATATAAAACTCTTCAATAAATACATAAATAAATATAAGCAAGCGCAAAGCAACACTTAAATCCACAGTCCGAAGGCCAACCAGGGTAGATTCTTGTTTAAAAGGAAAAAATTATGCGTTATCATGTATACCCTCTGCAACGGGGCAGTCACCTATACCTGCCAGGCAGGCACTCAAACACTACCTTTTTTTTCTCTTATCGGGTTATGAATGTTTTTTTTAAAAGCTTTATTAAGACTTGGTACGGTACATCAGTGTAATAAACAGTCCAGCGGATAATGAAATTGCAGTGTATTACATTTTAAACACCTTCCCGCTTCCACCAAGTTCAACAACGTGTTCCCCCTTCTCGGTAACCTTGTATGACAGTTCGTTCTCTGATGGCATAAGGCACTCAAACACTACCTTCCTCGGGGACAATGGCCCTTTGGGGTTTAGGATTTATCTGATTAAGATTTTTCACTTGTCATTTTTTGGCCTCCACCTTCACTATATATGTGTCCCTTTTGAACAAGTCAAGAAGCTTAAAGCTCACCTCTGTGTCTTACTAAAATGGGAATTTACAATCATCTTTTCAAATGTGCATTTCTATACAATAAATAATGGTGACATCCTTACCTTGTTTTCAAATGATTTATTTCTTCTGAGAAATCACATAGTCCTTTGACCAAATCATTTAGTCCTGTTATAAGGACGTGAAGTGTAGCAAGCCTTGCAATTTTTGCTAAATTATAACTGCTGCCCCAAACGATAGTAGCTAAAATAATCAATAATATGAAAGCAGCGATACGTGCCCGATTGCCTCTTTCTTTTGGAATGATGTTGTTTCTTTGAAAATGTAAGCTTTCTGAAGGACGGATCATCTGTAAAAGGAAAAAACATTAGAGCAAAAAATGATCAAAGCTTTGTGTAACAGAAATGTATAGAATTCATTTATCTTTAAAAGCAAAATGATTTCGATGTAACAAAGCTGTGATTGCATTTATCAAGAAATACCTACACAGAAGAGCAGCGTAAAGGAGTAAAGCATTCCCCCTATAAATGTTACCAGTGAATTGGCATATCAGTACTAGAGGGGCAAACTGGTTGCCTCTAATACTCTCAATGGTGGGTGGGAGTGTCATAAACATGTCTACAAACACATAGATTGTTTTTGAATATGTATAGAAAAGCACTATATTTTAATTGATTTTGTCTACTATATTCTACATTCGGTACAATTGCATTGAGCTTCTCCAGGGCAATAATATTCCAGATGGGGCTCCACCACAAGGAAAGTGGTGGGGGTTAAGTTGTGCAGCAAACAGCTAAGAGTGATTGGGATGTCAGACCTCCCATTTCCTGTTGTTGATCTTAAGGATTAAATATTATCTTCTCCCATGCCCCATAACACAACTACCTGGGAGTCATAGAGAACATGTATATTTGTGACGTTCCTGACTCTGGAATGGACCATTTTCTAGATAACAACATTTTAATGGGCTCACAGGTCCATTAAGTGTGGTACATATCACCAGGCTGATCATGTACCCTCTAACAGGCATCAGAAATTCCAAACATGGCCTTGGGTTTAACTGGAGCTTGGCATCACCAGCAGCAAAGTTTATATGTGTGTGCTTTGAACTGAGAACAGAGGATATCACAGCTCTTTATCTCCAATTCTTCTGAGATTGCTCTACCTTTTCCCAAAGGACGAGTTCAATGTATAAAAGTGTTCTCATGGGTTTCAACTAGTTGGAGTGCTTTGCACAAAATGATCTTTTCAATGGTGATAATATCTATGTTCTCCCCTTTTGCACTTTGTTTTGCTTACCCGAGTTTAAAAGTTGCACAATGTAAAAGTTATCAGTGTATCCCTTGCATCTGTTAAGCCATGCTTGCGCAACACTCAGTTTGTTATGTTGGTCCTATATATGCAGGTCATGCAGACATGAGGGGTTATTGGGTGACCATCTACAAAATCATTTACCTCAAACCTCAGGCAGCAGGTCAGGGTTGCTAACAAATGAGTGACAGTGCAGAGGTGAAAGATGATGCCGTTAGACCAGGCAACCGGTGTCAAGTAATATGGTGCTGTCCTGGAACATTTGGGAAGGGACACATTGCGCTTGTGATATTTTGCAGATAGGCAGGCATGTCCCAGTGGGAATGTAGAATGTTCCAGTTCTACAGGGAAGCTACGTTTCCCAATAGATGACCCACCTACGGTTTCAGTTGGGTTACTAAAAATTAGTAAATATGTCCACATAAGGAAATCTTAGTTCCTAACAACATATGGACTTACAGAGAACTGAGCTGGTAACTCAGAGATTTACTGAATCAAATAAAGGTTATAATTTTATGGTGAAGGGTCTCAAGGATATCTATGAAAAGACAACAGGAAAGGTCTGCACACCATGTAGACTCTGTGGCGTAAAATTTATCTTCACACAGTTCAATCAATCAATCACAAGAATTTGTATAGCGTGCTGCTCACCCGTGAGGGTCTCAAGGCGCTGAGGGAGGGGGTTCAGGAGTTGTTTCCTGAAGGAGAGATGGTCCTGGGTCAGCCGTATGTGAGTGGGGAGGGAGTTCCATGTTTTGGCTGCCAGGTAGAAGAAGGCTCTTCCTCCGATGGTGTTTTCCCGAAACCGTGGGACGGAGGCGAGGGCGAGGCTGGCGGATCAGAGCTGGCGGGTGGGTGTGTAGAATGTGAGGAGGCTGTTGAGGTACTTCGGGCCCATGTCGTGGAGAGCCTTGTGTGCGTGGGTGAGGAGTCTGAACGTGATCCTCTTGTTGACGGGGAGCCAGTGAAGGTCTTTCAGGTGGGTAGAGAAGTGGCTGCGGCGAGGGATGCCCAGGATGAGTCGTGCTGAGGCGTTCCGGATGCGCTGGAGTCTTTTCTGGAGTTTGGCTGTGGTTCCAGCGTAGAGGGTGTTCCCATAGTCCAGACGGCTGGTGACGAGGGCCTGGGTGACCGTCTTCCTGGATTCGGTGGGGATCCATTGGAAGATCTTTCGGAGCATGCGTAGGGTGTTGAAACAGGATGATGAGACGGCGTTCACTTGCTTGGTCATCGTGAGGGAGGAGTCCAGGATGAAGCCCAGGTTGCGTGCGTTGTCTGTTGGTTTGGGTGCGCTGCCCACGGCAGGCGGCCACCAGGCGTCGTCCCAGGTGGAGGGAGATGGTCCGAGGATGAGGACTTCCGTCTTGTCTGAGTTCAGTTTCAGACGGCTGAGCTTCATCCATTCTGCAACGTCTCTCATTCCTTGCTCCAGAACCATGATATCTCCAGTTTTTCCCATCTGTTTAGGTCTTTATACGGGATTTCTAGGAATGTGTCAGTGAAGAGGCCAACTTTATTGTGACCAGTCGGTATATGTCCTCCCTTGATGAACACATTGGCATTTAATTTTTTATACTAAGGGCTCCATTGTATGGTCAAACAATAGTGGGGAAACGCAGCAACTCTGTTTAATGACCTTTGAGAGCACAATGGAGTGTGCCAGTTGCAAATAAACTGGTATTCATACAGGGGGGCATTAAATTTGAACAAATGCATATCTGGATTTTTGGACCCAGGCTGGACTTCTGTAACATCTTTTGAAGAGACCCCCCTCGCCGTCTCACTGTCAACTATTTTGATTGCATTCTCAGCATCTAGTGACAGAAGAATCATTGGAGGGTCATCCCGCAAGGAAAAGTGTGCTACTCTAACAGTATCTATCGCCTGTGTGTCTTTCCTTAATTAAACCTGATGGATTTAGTGATACTACAGTGGGCATGTACCTTCTAAGAGCACACTAAAAATCGGGATCGTGGTTTTACAATCATAAAGGACACATGCGGTATAGGACTCAATGCCTCCTTCCGGTTTCGGCAGAAGGGATAATGTAAATTTCATCAAGCTGTCAGTAATTGACCCTGACTGTTGGAAAGTGTTAAATGCATTGGGCACTGAACCCTGAAAAGAATTATAAAAAGTGACTGTTAAGCTAACTGGACCAGGACACCGTTTTCATATTTGGGAAAATGCATTGTGCACCTCATCTTCCACCTATGTTTTGTGTGGCAGGGCTTTCCCAATAGTATATACATGTTACGTATAAGCCAGGCCTGATTGTATGCCAATTTAAATGCACTAATCCCTTAGACTATGGCTTAGGGGCTAAACAGCTAACTGTTTGAATGGTAATGCTAACAAATGGGTGCCCCACACCTAGATTTTATTCAGAACTACATTTTGGCATTAGTAGCATTAACAAAACAATAAAACTGGAAACTTTCCATTCTCTGAAAGCTGCAGAGTTATATGTAGTGATTACAGCTGCAATAACACCCTGCCTTGCATGGACCTGAGTTGGAAGGAAGAGGAAAATGTTGCACTGGCTTGCCTTCCTTACGCTCCGGTAAAACGTGTGTTGTCAATGTTCCAAAGTAGCAACATAAGAGCTGCCAGGAGTGCCCCCTCACCACCCATAAACCATAGGAGACAAATTTTAAAAGGATGCCGTAATTAGTGAGGGGCGGCATTCCTAAGGACTGGATGCTGAGGGGGGGCATGCTCATAGGTTGATATCCGACTGCAACCTCAACAGCTTTGTAAGGTATGCAGGGAAACCAGCATGCCTAGGCATGATAGAACTTAGGCTAATGGTGTACCCAAACCTATCTACTGTTTTCAGGAATCAGTGCAGGGTACTGTTTTTAGGTCTTGCCTCATGATGCAGCGCACAGCGCTGCTCGCGAAGCGAGTCTTATTGTCGCTGTGTAGGCTGCGAAGTGGGACAGTAGATGTGCACGAGCCTAAAAACCCATTGCAGACAATGGTTGTGAGCGCGCGCTTAAGCAGACATAGGCGGTGAACGTGCACGTCTGTTCTCGCGCTCTCCCACGCTTTCACTTTCACGACGGAGTGCGCAAGCCGCAGACCACGCCGGTATTGTAGAAGTTAGTTAGCTCACTGTTTGCTACTTAACTCGCTGTTTTTTGTCTGCACGTTTTCGCGGTGCCTTCATGCCTACACAGGCAGCACACGGCGGCAACATTCTTTTTTCAGTCGCAGCCTCGCCCCTTGCTCCTCGCGCGTCAATGTTTATTGTGCAGCAGAATAAAGACGGAAGCAGCAGAGTTCACGGACCTCTGACGGGCTTGTTTAAAAACAGCATCGTGCCCGCTCACCACTTCCGCTTCCCCAGTGCCACACGTCTTATCAGCTTCACCAGTCTGCTCTGTAGCCTTGCACTGTATATCTGTGCATACCAGGCTCTGATGCCTGTAACCCTGAACCCCCCACCGCGCACACAGACGCACGCGCTAGGCTTTGCGTCCATAGTTTCAATCACTTTAGTCCCTCCACCCACTTGGCTTTGCTGTTCCAGCCTCTTACCTTCCTTGCACCCAAGGCTCTGCCGCTGCGTCCAATCATAACCAGTTACCTCCCTCTGGACACCTGGCTCCTAGCCCACCGACCCTAACAGTACACTACCCTCTCTACTCTACCCGTCCCAACCGTGTTCCGTCGTCTGTGCCAGTACTTTTTTTTGTTAGGTCTGGTTTTATTTAAGCAGCCGCCTCAGATGAGATAATGGCGAACGTGCTTTTCTTTTGTTTATTGTTTTTTATCGTTGACAGCAGGTCAGGCCTGCTTTCACTTTAATATTAGTGTGCACACCATGCTAAATATGTAAAGTGGTGGCCACACTTTTGTTTTCTTATGCGCACATCACCAAAAAGAACTTACAAACATTGATTTCATACTTTTTAACAGCGCGGCATCCGTACTTTCACTTCTTTCGTATCGGACGCGCTCTGTGCCTTACAGCACTGCTGCGTCCCCGGCTTACACATGACACCCCCTGATCCGCCCCCACTACTCGGCAGCAGAAGCCAGAAGTAGAGGTGCCACAGTAAGGTATAAGGATACAATGTATTGGTTGTGGCAAAACGAGGTCACTGTAGAGAGGCTGTGTAACTACAACTAGGGACAGAATTGTTTTTTGTTCATTGGGTCAGTATACGCTGAGTCAAAGTGTGGGTTTGCGATTGGCTGTGAGAACCAGCAAAGTCGTTCACTGCGTGATAGTTTTAGAGACAGTTGTGCCACTGGTCAGGAGCTTGTAGAACTTCCCAGTCTTCCATAGGAGCACCAAGAGGTAATCAAAAGCTCTGCAGCGATGCTGCTTCACCAGACATCGACTCTGCCCGAAAAAGAGTTTGTAGTATCATCCGTTTCCAACACCTAGAGTGCATCTAAAGCAGCATCGATTTATTTCTCCCCACCCCGCGTACTGTAGTTCAGCACACAGACTGCACCCACCACAAAAGATATGACTGACATGCAGAACTGCTCCTACAAGCCTCCAGTAGCGATTTATCGTTTTTTTTTCCAACAGTACAATACATTTGTACTTTCACTTTTTTTCAACTTTATGTGTGCAGCTACCATTTTGCAAATGAATCTGTCTGGTTGAAACGCAAATGATGCTCATATAAAGCGCTCCGATACCTTCGGGTCTAGTTCGTACTATATAAAACTTCATAAACAAAACAAGCATTTGGAATGCAATAGGTCTCGCATTAACAAGAGTTTAACCTATTGGCATTGTAAATGACAATGCCTTAGACTTAGGTTCTAAAAACTAAAACATAAATAAAAGGCATTGTCATTTACAATGCCAATAGCTCAAACTCATGTAACTGCGAGACCTATTGCATTGCAAATGCTTGTTTAATAATATTTCCTGCAGATGAGACATGCAGCAGCGCTGACAAGTGCACATACACTCCCTTTCAAATTGAAGAAGTGCAGATACTCCGTACCGGAGAGCACCTGTCCATTTAAGCCTCTCCTAATTAGTATGTTTCATTTCTTCCTTTACTCTCTTCTTCCTCCTGTCCCCCCTATTTCTTTTTCTACTGCTCTCCCTCCAAAAACAACGTGATTTCATGCATATCACATTCTAAGTGTGCCTTAATTTGTATTTAGAATATAAAAACCTCTGTGTAACCAGTTAAAGTAATTGAACATCCTGGTGAGTGTGTATCAGCACACCTCTTAACACCTTGGCTGCTACTTGAATTTTTCCCCTGTGCTGGACATTCCAGAACAGGGTGTGGTCATGACGGAACCATTCCGTCATCAGCACAGCTCAGCCGTGACTGATGACGGAATGGTTCCGTCACAAGCATCGAAGGGGTTAAGGATTCAAGTGCGGCTTCATCAGACTGCAGTGGAGTATATGGACACTCAACGTAGTGTCGCTGTTTATTAAAAGGAAAAAACAAACAACAAAATATGCTGGGTGTGGGCTTGTAGGTACAACGTTTAGTTGGTAAGGCCATGACTCTAGAGCATTAAAAGTGAAAGTGGGCATGGTTTAGGTTAAAGTGAGCCCATAGTCGTGAAATTGGTATCATTGGCAAGGTTATTCAACAGACTCAAAAGTGCTCCAGACCTGCCTGCGTAACGGCTGGTGCCTTCACCATGCGCTCCGACATTATGCCAATCGTGCAGTGTGTTAAGAGCGCCTACAGCGCCCAAGCTATGTCTTAGTGCAGAGCTCTATAGAACATCAGAGTCAGCGTAGCCTCCCAAAAGACCAGCTGTAACTTGTTAGCAATTCCCAGCACCTCTTACCTCTCTTAAAAGCTTGTGACCAGGCATAGTCTCAACGCTTAATCCATACTCACCTGCTTCTGCTCAGAACAGTCCGGCTCACCTACCCGCTGCGCTGCATCAGGAAGGAAAAGACAGGTTGCCAGTTTATGTCTTAAATACCCTCTCCTGGTGCCTTTAAGCATGGTAAATCAGCCGCACCTGGTGTGTGGTGTGATGGTGTTGGCATGACATCATCAACAGTGTAACCATGGAGGCCATCTTTGAATGTGGTGAAAGTCTATAGTTCTGGCTATTACCTTGATGTGGACGCGTATCAAGGGCTTCAAATTTGGCATTGAGTGGTGCGGTTTTATCAACAATGTGAACAAGAATTTATACAGTGCAAAAGTGCTTGTGTCACTGTGCAAAATGTGTGCATAAGTTCCTGGCGTCTGCAGATTGGGTGATTCGTATGTCGACCATCAAAGAGTGCAGTATTGTACTCTATTGTTAGTTATTAGATATATCGTCCTAACATAGCCTAATCTCCATATCTGATTAGCCTGATGTCAATATCATGTGGCAGATGTATTAAGAGTTGAGAGACTAGCGTGGAGTCCTAAGCTGATATACTCATTTGTTAAAGTTGCGGACAATGGTTGTATATATCAGATTAATTAATGGTGCTCCAGGGTATGGCGTCATTCATGCCGTCATTTGCTAAGTCAAGACGGAACACCCACCTTTGTTCAATCCTGAACAAAGCAGTCTGTGTTATTTGTTGGTGAGATTCTAGGATGACCCAGCGTAGACTCCTCTCTGGGGGGTGTCCGTGTTCAGAGAAGTGGGTGTATAGTTTGGTGGTAGTTTTATGGCAACAAATATTGCTCATGTGCTCAGTGATTCTGACCTTAACGGTCCTCATGGTCATGCCAACATACCTCTTCTCACAAGGGCAGTTCAGCTTGTACACACAACGTGGGGTGTTACAGTTAGTGTGTTTGATTAGCGTCAATGTAAATGTGTCTGATAGAACCAATTGTTTGGTGTGTCTGGTCTGTGGGCACACTGTACAAGAGCCGCAGGGATAGTGTCCTGTCACGAGATCCCACAGATGCCTCTGGTTAGGGATGTTGCTCTTCTTGGGTCTAGTGTGCACCAACATATCTTTCAAATTGTTGGTAAGTTTAAACGCAAACCTTGGTTTGGGTTTTGACAGTGTACCCGTGTTCAGAATTGCTTTCAGATAGGGGTATATTTTTTCTTTGTTAAATTTGCTTATATCCTTCTGAAGCTTGCTAACCTTCTTCTTCATCAGAAATTCCTTGTGCTCAGCAATCTCATGGTTGATTTGTCAATTTGGATTTAAATACAGTGCCATGTATGGTAGTCTTTATGGCCCCTTCAGCAACCCGTATTCTAATAAGGAGGGCATCAGCTATCCTCTTTGCTGAATTAATAATGAGGATAAGTATGTCCCTGGTGCATTTCCATGTTTGTATATGGCAGCGTTTGAACAAGAGACCATTCAACATGTGAGTAACGCCTTCTGAGCTAACCTGAGACTGTGGAAGAGGTACATAGATGACATCCTCATCTTTTGGCAGGGTGACATACAGAGATGCGCTGAATGTTGTGAGTGGATTAACACAAAAAAACAGCACTTGAAATTCAACCACACTATATCTGCCACGAACACTGCCTTCCTAGTTCTCACCATCAGATTACAAGAGGGTAGAATAACAACATCCTTATACAAAAAGCCTACTGACAGAAACAGCTTGCTACTGTACAGCAGCTATCATCTGCTACACTGAGAAATAACCTTCCCTTCAGCCAATTTCTTAGAATTAGAAGAAATTGTAGTTCTAGAGAGGACTACAAAATTGAAGCAGAGATACTGGCTGACAATCTGCTGAAGAGACAATACCCTAAGAAACAGGTTCACTCTTGCATGAAACGAGCAAGAAACAATAATCGTGAAAGCCACCTAGAGGTACATGAGAGGGAACCAACTGACACTTTGACCTGTGTGACCACGCACACACCTAGATCCAAGCTAATGAAGAAGGCAGTGAACAAACACTGGGCAATTCTGAACACCGGTACACTGTCAATACCCGAACCAAGGTTTGAGTTTAAACGTACCAACAATTTGAAAGATATGTTGGTGCACACTAGACCCAAGAAGAGCAACATCCCTACCCAGAGGCAACTGTGGGATCTCCCACCCGTGACAGGACACTATCCCTGCAGCACTTGTACCGTGTGCCCACAGACAAGACACACCAAACAATTGGTTCTATCAGACACATTTACATGGGCGCTAATCAAACACATTAACTGTAACACCCCACGGTGTGTGTACATACTGACCTGCCCTTGTGACAAGAGGTATGTTGTCATGCCCATGAGGCCCGTTAAGGTCAGAATCACTGAGCACAAGAGCTATATTCGTTGCCATAAAACTACCACCAAACTATACACCCACTTCTCTGAACTCGGACATCCCCCAGAGAATCTACACTGGGTCATCCTAGAATCTCACCAACAAATAACACATACTGCTTTGTTCAGTATTGAACAAAGGTGGGTGTTCCGTCTTAACTTAGCAAATGATGGCCTGAATGACGCATTCCCTGGAGCACCATTAATTAATCTGATATATACAACCATTGTCTGCAACTTTAACAAATGAGTATATCAGCTTAGGACTCCACGCTAGTCTCTCAACTCTTAATACATCTCTGCCACATGATATTGACATCAGGCTAATCAGGTATGGAGATTAGGCTATGTTAGGACAATATATCTAATAACTAATAATAGAGTACAATACTGCACTCTTTGATGGTCGACATACGAATCACCGAATCGGCAGACGCCAGCAACTTATGCACAAATTTAGCGTAGTGACGCGAGCACTTTTGCACTGTATAAATTATTGTTCACATTGTTGATAAAACCGCGCCACTCAATGCCAAATTTGAAGCCCTTGATGCGAGTCCACATCAAGGTAATAGCCAGAACTATAGACTTTCACCACATTTAAAGATAGCCTCCATGGTTACACTGTAGATGATGTCATGTCGACACCATCACACCACACACCAGGTGCGGCTGATTTACTATGCTTAAAGGCACCAGGAGAGGGTATTTAAGACAGGAACCAGCAACCTGTCCTTTCCTTCCTGATGCAGCGCAGCGGGTAGGTGAGCTGGACTGCTCTGAGTGGGAGCCGGTGAGTATGGAGTACGTGTTGAGACTATGCCTGGTCACAAGCTTTTAAGAGAGGTAAGAGGTGCTGGGAATTGCTAACAATTTACCGCTGGTCTTTTGGAAGGGTGCGCTGACTGATGTTCTGTAGAGCTCTGCAATAAGACATAGCTTGGGCGCTGTAGGCGCTCTTAACACACCGCACGGTTGGCATAATGTTAGAGCGCATGGTGAAGGCACCAGCAGCTACACAGGCAGGTCTGGGGCACGTTTGAGTCTGTTCAATAACCTTGTCAATGATACCAATTTCACGAATACGGGCTCACTTTAAACTGAACCATGCCCACTTTCACTTTTAATGCTCTAGAGTCATGGCCTTAGCAACTAAATGCTGTGCCTACAAGCCCACACCTAGCATATTTTGTTGTTTATTTTTTCCTTTTAATAAACTGCGACCCTACGTTGAGTGTCCATATACTAGGGGTGGGCGTAATTTGCGAAATTGCGTTATGCAAATCTCCGCAAAATGGTAAAAAATCTCTGCGAACACGCAGAAATTCCGCAAACATGCGGAATTGCTTGTTCGCGATGCTTTTTACCTGTTCGCAATCACTGTTTGCGTGCTCAGGAGGAAATATCTCACGAACACGCATTTTGAGAATGCGAACAAGCAAATTTCGCGAAGTCGCGGAACACAGAATTTTGGGCAATTTGGCGTTCTCCGGGAAACGCAAAATTACCCAAATTCCGCAAAGTAAGCGAGCGGAATGGAATTTACCGCCCAGGCCTACCATATACTCCGCTGCGGTCTGATGAAGCAGCACTCGAATCCTTAAGAGGTGAGCCGATACACACTCCCTATGATGTTCAATTACTCTAACTGGTTACACAGAGGTTTTTATATTCTAAATACAAATAAAGGCACACTTAGAATGTAATATGCATGAAATCACATTGTCTTTCTCACTTGTATAGATTCAAAGAGGTTGTGTACGGTGAAACACACCCATTGGAATAATGGGACCATGTACCAATATCTCTATTTGGTTTTTTGATCCTTTTTGTTTGTACTCTAGGTTGGCTGCTTTTCTCCGGGGCAACGTCCTACCGAGAGAAGAAGTGGTATGTAGAACCACACCACACACTGTAGATAGTTTTCATTTAGTCACTAGGTCCTGAGGAATTGCAAACTGATCTATTAATGACATTTTATAGGCGAGAAACATGTTGACCACTAAGGGGTAGAGCGTAATGTTTGTCAGATTAAAACAAAATAGTCGCCCTTCTTCTTTTTACTTTTTAATCAGGTTGTGAACTCTCCAGAATAAAAATAATTATAGAGGATTCCCTTACCTGTTTTAACCCACACACCACATCTACATCTTACCAGGCTCCTCACACCTACGGCACCAATATGGCAAGGAACAAAAGAGCTACGATAAAGAGCCCCTTTATGGGTGCCCATCGAGCATTGCAGCGCCGGCTCGACGAACAGCATACCCATATGATGAAGCATGATACCTAGCTTGCTGGGTGTGTGAGGGTCTTAGTTCCGAAAGGAGGTATTCCCCACCCCCCCACCACTCGGAGTACTCACCAGGTGGCCAACTTGCCACCCACACCGTACCTCTTTTATCTTCTACTCTTTCCTATAACATACACAGCACCCTGCCCACAGGGGTACCTTGGGCCTACCTTAGGGGTGACTTACATGTAAGAAAAGTGAAGATTAGGGCTTGGCAAGTGGGTGCACTTGCTAGGTCGACATGGCAGTTACAAACTTCACGCAGTCACTGCAGTGGCAGGCCTGGTAACCCCTTTTAAGGGCTGCTTGGAGGAGTGGCACAATCAGTATTGCAGGACCACCAGCACCATTTGATTTACAGGTACTGGCACCCTCAGTGCACTTTACTAGGGACTTACCAGTAAGTCAAACATGCCAATCATAGAAACACCAATCCATAATACAATTTAGAATAGGACCACCTGCACTTTAATAGTGAACAGCAATGAGGAAGTGTGCAGAGACACTGAACCAGTAAAAAAAGAGTGAAAACTAGGTCAGAAAGGAATAAACCAGGAGAAACATGCCAGAAGATGGCAGGTATAAGAGGGGCATTTATAGTTATCGATATATGTTGATGACGAGAAGAACCAGTTTCTAGAAAATTTTGTCAGAAGGGGGTCCTTACACCTAAAAAGTTTGACAAGGAGTCTCGACATCAAAAAGTTTGAAGACCATTGCCTTAGATCCCCGTAGCAGACAACAAGCTCCGCAGGTAATTAAATACAGCAGCAATGACAGACTGGAGCTCAGAAGGAACAATGGAGGCGTAGGTCACGCGACAGGTTTGGTTTCTATTCCTCCTCCCTCTAGGCATGGAAAAAAGTTCAACAAAATTACAGACAAGTACCTGAAAAAATGTAAATACTGTAAGATTACGGTAACTTCCTGGAGTCACAACCTCGGGAACCTTTAAGCTTGGACTATCTTTGCTACCTTACGCCATTGTATGCTAAATAGCCTAACCTCAAACACTGCTGAACATTAATGTCTGGTTTAAATGGTAACCTGAAATTACTCTCTCGACTCGGGGACCACACACTGCTGTCTTGAACATGTGCTGACACTGCCATCTGACAGTGCTGTACACATATTTCGGGAAGTGAGATTAATGTATGTGTCACATGTGACTCCGAAATGTCACAGAGGCCTGGGAGTGACAGCGAGTTCCACCTACCGTCATTTTTGGGCTCAGAACCCTTGGGCTGCGGCTCGGCCTGTCCGGTTCACCGTCACAGAACTTAAGTCAGGAGAAAAGTGCCCCTGTGGCTACTATTACACCAACCATACAAAACTTGCACACTACCTTACACCAGTGCTGAGAGAGAGGACATGATACACAAATATCTGTACCAAAAATAGTAATCTATTTTATTAAAATACATACACAATTATGCTTCAATTAAATAAAAAGCACCATACATAGCTCATTAAAAGCATAGAAATAAAAAACATAAGAATAAAAAAACAAAGTATTGGTTACATAGGACAGTAAATTGGGAACAAGAGAAAAGAACACTAGTTCATGATTCTGGAGGAGACTACTAAATCAAGTCAGTATTCAATTGTGTCCACAATGGGTAAAGACTCAATAATAATCATACAGTACAATTGTCTCAACAGATTTTAAATAGTATCCTCTTCACAAAGCATCAACGCGTTTCGGTGGGCCTATAGATGAGCGGCCAACACCTTCTTCAGGAAATAACATACGTCCCAATCACAATATAAATAGTCTGTGTTTTCGGGGCTTGTAAGTACCTTCACGCCAGTATTTCCACTTGGTGCTCAGTATATTCAGTACTCCGTAACCTCGATATCTGAGTCAGAGAGACAAAGGGGACCACTGCTCAAAGCTAGACTGTTCGATTATAGTAGACCTTTCTTCGTCCCGTCACAGCACCTGTCTGCAAATATTTAGAGAAATGCTTCAAGGAGCCTTTGCTTCAATTTCGGGTAATAATTGCTGAATTGTAATGTTTTCAAGTTCACTCGATACAGCTTGAAAAATGTTGCAACGGTGCTTCCAATGATAAAACTGTGGAAAGCCCAACAAACCGCCCCCTTTCCCGATCTTCAAATGCTGTGTGTCTCGCTACGGGGTGGAATGCCTCCGAAAATAGTCACTAAATGCTGTGAGGAATTATAAGCGTTGAGCTAAACGTTTCTGTGCTAATCTGTTGCAGAATTTGAGGGGGTAGGACATCAAAACAGCATCTATTTTGTAGTTCATGGACAGCAGCTTCAGCAAATCATTTTACCTCATTTTTAGGTCTCGCCTGAGCCAGCGCATGCGTTGCTCTGGCGAGACTTTTAGTTAGTGGGTTTCCACAAAGCCGACCACAGCTTTTTGTGAGGCATTGAGCGTGCGGTTACACGCACAAACGCACGCGCCTCGCTTCGCCTGCTTCAACATCCTGCGCATGCTACGGAAGATCTTCTGGTGGATCCCCACGGAGACCAGGAAGACCGTCACCCAGGCCCTCGTCACCAGCCGACTGGACTACGGCAACGCCCTCTATGCCAGAACCACCGCCAAGCTCCAGAAGAGACTCCAGCGGATCCAGAACGCCTCAGCCAGACTCATCCTCGACATCCCACGAAACAGCCACATCTCCGGACACCTAAGAGACCTTCATTGGCTCCCCGTCAACAAAAGAATCACCTTCCGTCTCCTCACCCACGCACACAAAGCCCTACACGATCAAGGCCCGAGCTACCTCAACACCCGAATCAACTTCTACGCTCCCAAACGTCACCTCCGCTCAGCCAGCCGCGCTCTCGCCACCGTCCCACGCATCCGTAGAGCGACAACAGGAGGAAGGTCCTTCTCCTACCTGGCCGCCAAGACCTGGAACTCCCTCCCGGCCGACCTGCGCCTGACCCAAGACCACCTCTCCTTCAGGAAGAAGCTCAAGACCTGGCTGTTCGAGCATTAACGGCACCCCCCCGCCCCTAAGCGCCTTGAGACCCAACGGGTAAGTAGTGCGCTCTATAAATGTCACTGATTGATTGATTGATTGATCTCGTGCTTCAAAGCTCCTCCCCCTCCCCCACCACAGATCGTGTCTCGCGGACAGTCTACCAGATGAGTGAGTCCTACTTCTATTTCTGCAACTGTGGCCTTCTTCCCTCTGGAAACAGCGAGTGTCTTTCCTCAGTATCAATGAGATGTGCTTGCTCTCTGGTTGTGATCAGCTTGTGTCCTTCTTCTATGTCTGTGAGTCGTGCTTGCTCTCCAGGTTTGACCAGCCTTTGTCCCTCCTCTGTGTCTATGACCATTGCTTGATCCCCGGCTATGATTAGCTTGTGTCCTTCATCTGTGTCTGTTGCCCATGCTCGCTCTCCGGCTATGATGAGCATGTGTCCTTCCTCTATCTTTGATCAGCGAGGTCAGTTCCCGGAAGTGATTGGAGAGGTGTCTTAGTGACACACACCTGCACCATGCTGGACCATGCTGCGGACTGCGGTGTTTGGGGCGAGGGCCGCCCTACGGAGGGCGAGTGACCCTGTGGATGGATGGCAGGCTGTCTGTCTTACATATGGCTCCATGCCCCCTCCTGACTGTCATACTCAAGCGTTCCCTTCATGTCCCCAGCTCATCCCCTGTTTTGGGTTTACCCCGACTATGCCCCCTGTCTCTAGACTTTAAATTTGCCCCCATCCACCTGAACCACGCTCGTCCTGCTCAGGGGTATATGTGTGATCCATACTTTTATGCTGCCCAAGGCTGTACCCGGTACTCGGTTTTGTCTCCTTATATTCTTTGTGCTCCACCTGTCCCCATGTGAAGGAAGGTCATTTCCACATTGTTGTTCCACAAACTTGTTCCTTAGCTCTGGAATGTTTGCATTGCATTTTCGGTGCCCACTTGTCTTTTGTCCTAGCGTTGCCCCAACTGGTCCCTCTGCACGGATACAAGTGTGTAGGGTCTTAGAGGTGGCAAGCCTCCTGTTGGTGTTCTCCCACCTTGCATGTTTCCTTGGGAGGTGAGTGACGCGCTGAGGGGGGCACCGCTCACATTTCCTAATATAGTGATAGGGAGCTACCTGTTAGTAATAAAATTGAAATTACTATTGTGGTTGCCCCGAAGTTGTGGGCGCGTATTTTGTTTTTCAATAGTCCCTTTTCACTTATTACTTTCTTTCTGCTACCTTTCTTTATTTTTATTTTCTTGCCCTACTGTTGTGTATGTAACATGCGCAGTTAAAACAGTATATTGAGATATGCTCATAACTGATGGAAATATGTACACTCTTGCGTGTTACTTGGGTCAGTGTTACCTTTAAAAAAAAGTAAAAAAAGTTTTTGAACAATTTTCATGAAAAATTCACAAGTTGTGAGGTCTTTCTGAATAAAAAGAACGTTATTTGACATTACCTAGATGTGAAGTACTTGACCTTTATTTATATTATATATGACAAGTGCTGCATTGTAGGATGCACTGTAAAAAGCTGTGTTGCATTGGCCACTGTTAACTATGAACATATCAACTGTGGTTGTTTTTTGTGATTGTGTGAGCACGGATGTGTAAAGCAGCGACAGGACTGCAAACCTTGATATATGCTCATAAAGCATTAGTGGATACAAAGCATCCAATGCCATACAAACAGAATGGTAATGTGCTGGGCAACTTGAAGTGGCTTTGCAGTTGCAATGGGTTAAGCGTGTTTATGTGGCTTCACGATGTATTGTAATTACGTTCTAAAAGATTCCCTTATTAACCATACGGAATACACGCTCATTGTGTGATAAAGCAATTAAGTGTCTGGTGTTGATCTACATATTAACTACATTTGGCTTTGGTTAGGGCGGCACAGTGCCCAGGATAATGTGCTGCACAGCTAATCGCTTAGAAGGTCACAAAAGCGAGACCTACTGGCTATGCCAATGCTTGTTATGTCTGGCCTCTGAGACACCTTTCGTTTTCTCTCCAGGCTATTGTTTTTGGGAGAAAAATAATCATACTTATTATATAGACATAGTGGATTTCGACAGTAAGCTTCATCCATTGGTCTATCTTAAATATGTTTCCTCCCCCTACAGTATACAATGGGGCACCTCCCTTTGCCCACTTGCTCACCTCACTTCAAGTGAGAGTTTCTATATGGCTAAAACATGTAACAGGGCATAGAATTAAAGAAAAAATTAAAGAGAGTGTATCCTTACGGCCAGATCTGTCGAGTTTGTAGCTCGAAAGGCAGGTTCGAGCCTCGGCCTTGGCTCAGCATTCTGTGATTCTGGGTAAATCACTAAACTCTCCCCGTGCCAAACAAAAATGAATGTGTCCTCGTGTAACGTCACTGGTGCTCATGTAAGCACTTCAATACCTTCGGGTCGAGTTCGCGCTATATAAATCTGCAAAATAAACCAGAACGCTTCTGTTTCCACCTTTCAAGGGCTAGCAGTGTAGACACATCTAGAAATGAATCTACTGCTGTAGACAATTGCTTAGGCGGGCTGGGTTCCAGCATTGCACTCTGGTCACGTGATAGCACTATCCGACTCACTGGACGCTTTTTTAGGTCTTAGCTAGCGTGGGCTGCACACATGCGCAGTCTCGCTGGCAAAATGTAATGTTTTTGAGGGAGCTTCAGTATCGGGCTTTAAGCCCGCCCCTCTTTCCCATTGGCTGGCGTCGCCGTTTATGCTAAACTATGGCCAACCATTGGGAAAGAGCTCTTTGTGACGTGTTCTTTTCTCTTTTTGAGCCGTCCCACTTGGACGGGCTCACATGACTTCCTCCCGTCGCAAAAGGATTCTTATCTTTATGGGGCCATGTGTTTCAAACAAATGGACCCATAAAGACAAGCTCCGGCGCAGCACCAAACTTCTCTTGTATCCCTTTTCTCCCGCCCTCTGACTCGCCCCTCCCTGCTCTCACCCTCCCTCTTCTTGTTAAATGTTTGTCTCATGCCAGCGCCTTTGTCATATTGTTATCATCCTACTTTATTCATAAGCATTGCATGCAACAGTCTTAGCCCCAACTCTACACCAGGGAAATTAACTTATTTTAGTTGGGGAAATCTCCCGCTCTCATTGTCTGCAGTCTCAGCCTGACCAGTGTCACTGTCCACGTCGGATTTATTTGCTTCTCCCACGGGGAAATCCAAAGTTTTTCAGTTTAAAACATTGCCTTCTGCATCAAAGACGTCAGCCGTCTCTTGTGAGAACTTGATACCGCTGGTACGAGCCACTCCGCCTCTGATGCGGAAACCACCGTTCTAAGCGCATTAAACCTCTGGAAATGCTGAGGAACGGGGCAGCGATGCAGAGTATGCACCTCGTCTCATGGCCCGCACAGCCCCACCCACATTCCTCAGTGGAAAGAAACGGCCTGGTGCGCCTCTCTTGGGAAATGCTATCGCTGCACTCTCGTATGAAAGGTAATTATGGAAAGCATAATTGGATTTTATTGTCAGCCTTACATAACACCACCTCATCATACCCTCTTCCTCTAAATCTGTTTTTGACATTGTTGATGTTTTCTCTGAATTTTTCTTCTGTGCTGCAATTTCGACGTACCCGCACCATTTCCCCAAACGGGATATTTTTAATAACCGGATTGGGGTGTGCACTGGAAGCGTGCAATGTACTATTACAAGATGTAATCTTGCGGTACAATGTACTCTGTATCTTACCCTCTTCAATGTAAAAGAGGATATCCAGAAATTCTATACTTGTCTTGCTAGATTTGATGGTTCTGTTATACAGAACGAAACGTGTTGGCTGGCTGTGGTATATAATCCTAATGAAATTAAAATTTGAATGCACACCAAGATTCAGCGTCTTAATAAGGACTTTAACTGATAAATTATTTATTGAACTTATTGAGCAAGTGGTGCAGTTCCAAATTTGGAAATCATTTCAGTTTACCCTGCTGTAAGGGTGGTGTGGTTGGACTGGACACACCTTTTGGAACTGGCACACGGATTACATATTTTTGGTTCATAAACATATACTGGTTTGTATAAACGAGAAGATTGGTGCTAGTGCTTTTGGGTCCACTGTCCAACTAAGGTGTACACCTTTTTGGAAAAACTTTAGATTTATCAACCCCTTTTGGCTCATCCAAGCCCTCGCGATGCCGAATGATATTTAAATATATGCTAAATCTTCAGAAACTGGCAAACGTTTAAACAGCCAATAGGCCAATCTGTTCCCCAGCCAGCCAGTACCAAAGGGATGCTTGAACACGCCTGATGAAGCCTTCTGTTTTCGAGTTTGGATCATCAATAATTTTTTCTTGCAACAGCATTGTTTGTGAAAGTCAGTGCCAAACCTTCTTGTTCTCATTGTGCAAAAACCATACTAAGGATGACCTGTCCGATGTATAGTGGACTAATGCATAATCTCAACATATGACATACATATAAAGCTTGATATTGAAGCGCTGGTTGCTGAATAATTGTAATAAGAAAATATGGGCCACTCACTACTTGTGTTTTTACTAAAACAGTAAAAACCAATGCGCTGCACACTAGGATTCTCAAAATTCCAATGGTTAAAATCGTGACGCTTTCTTCTAATTGCTTTTCTACTACCTTATCACTTGTGTTGCTCAGATGTTTGCATTACTGATGCCACGCTGCACCTGTTTTCATTAGAGAAATTTTGCACTTTGCTAGGGCCCATTCAATCATAGTCGTGTACACTGCTATTGATCGGGTCAGCGTGATACCTGTTTGGTGTTCGCGAATCTTCCATTGATGCTTTCTGTGGTGTGCGTGTTATTTTTATTTTGGCTACACTTGCACCCCTGTTGGCCTTGTTTTTGCTCTCCATGTGTACTCTGCCTTCTATGTGATCCAGCTTGCACTGCTGCACTATGTGCTGTTATTACTTTATGCTTGTGTGGAAAGCGTGCACTGCTTATGAACATTCCATAGCTGTCATGTGTGGTAAGTAATCTACGCTGCAGCTTTAGTGCTGGTACACTTCTGTTCATGTTATAGAAGCTTGCACCATGGCCGCACATTCTACACCTGTTGTGTGTGGGAAGTAACCCACGCTGCAGCTTTTGTGCTGATACATTTTTGTTTATATTATCGAAGCTTTCACTGGTGCTGCACATTCTATACCTGTTGTGGGTGGTTTATATTATCGAAGCTTTCACTGGTGCTGCACATTCTATACCTGTTGTGGGTGGGAAGTAATACACGCTGCAGCTTTTGTGCTGATGCACTTCTGTGTATGTTATAGAAGCTTGAGCTGCTGCTTCACATTCTATACCTGGTGTGGGTGGGGGGGGGCGGGTGTGTGTGTGTGTGTGTGTGTGTGCGTGTGTGTGTGTGTGTGTGTGTGTGTAGTTATCCACGCTATTGCACAGTCTATACCTGCTGTGTATAAGAAGTAATCCACCACGCTACAAATGTTGTGCTGATACACTTCTGTGTATGTTTTTGAAGCATGTTCTGCTATACTGCTGTAGTGTATATTGAGGCTGCATCGGCTGTGTTTTATGCTGTATTGCGCGACTCTGTTTTAAGTTTGTCTGTTTTGTGTTTAATATATGTTTGTATGTACGTGCTTTGCAGCTGATCTCTTGGCATAAGTGCAAAATACACATTAAATAAACGTAACTACAAATAAATACACATTTTGAACGAGTTCTCGGGGTTTGTGTGAGTGTACACTGCCTGTGTTGTACCATCTTTCTTATTTTCAGAGAATGCTACAAAGTCACTGCAATCTACTGTCCTGTGACAGTTATTTGTGCTAGGGGAGCTTGCGCTGCTGCGATCTATGCAGGGTGGTCCTTGCTTGGAATCCGTGACTTTAGCTTTCACTCTTCTGCTGTCAACATGTTATTGCCGATAAGGTTCTCGCAGGGGCTAGTGCTGTTTGTGGAAACGCTTCGGGTGAGATTTCAAGTACTTGGGAGCAGCTCAAAGAAGCATAAAGGTGCTCCTGACGTCACCATGCGTTCTTTATCTGTGCGGCACCAACATGTCCTTTTCACTCTCTGGTGCAGCCTCTGTTCGTTCTCAAGTGACACCTGGGCAGGTGTGTGTGTGTCTGCGCTTTGTTGAAAGGACGCCGGGCCCTCGTTCATTCATGCCTACAGACTGCACCAAATTACTTACAAATGTTTCGTTCTGACTTTGAAATTTCACTTATTTTACTAGATTGTCCCTCCGCACCCTCGGAGGGTATCAAAATCGCAGGCGGGTGCACAGAACAACTTCCGTGCAGAGGGAACTCCCTCCTCTCAGAGCTCGTAACTTCCAAACGTTGTACTAAATACGAGGCGCGTGCACAGCAGCTTCACCCCCTGGCGTGTTTTTTTGTGAATTAGTGTGTACCGTACGCACACACAACACGTGGCTTCAGAGGGATATCTGCAGCAAGACTCTCTACTCCTCTCTACTACTCCCTCTCCTATTCTCTACTACTCTCTACTACACTCTTTGCTACACTCTCTACCACTCACTCTCTACTACTCGCTCTCTACTACTCTCTCTCTACTACTCTCTAACTACTACTCTCTAACTACTACTCTCTACTCTTACTACTACTCACTCTCTACCACTCTCAACTACTCACTCTCTACTACTCGCTACTACTCACTCTCTACTACTCTATACTACTCTCTACTCTCTACTACTCACTCTCTACTACCCTCTACTACTCTCTACTACTCACTCTCTACTACCCTCTACTACTCACTCTCTACTACCCTCTACTACTTTCTACTACTCTATACTACTCTATACTACTCTCTACTACTCACTACTACTCACTCTCTACTACTCCCTCTCCTATTCTCGACTACTCTCTCTACTACTCTCTACTACACTCTTTGCTACACTCTCTACTACTCACTATCTACCACTCACTCCCTACTACTCGCTCTCTACTACTCTCTCTCCTACTCTCTCTGCTACTACTCTCTAACTACTACTCTCTACTCTTATCCAGTATTTGGGTGTCTTTCATGGATTCACATGCCTGAATCATTCCCCGTCGCCGAGACGGGAGCCTCCGGTACATAAAAAAGTAATGTCCTAAGGACATACATAGAGAATATAGGCCGAAAGGCCTCCCCTTTGGGGCCTTTCCACGTCCTTATGTAAAAAGGACCGAACTCTCATCGTTAGCCAATCAGCTCCGACCTCCCTCTAGAACCTTCCCGGGAGGAGCCTCAGTCCCTCAGATTTTTCTACCGCACGTTGTGCTAGGGAGTCTCCAACCTGAGCTCTTCAGGTTTTTCTTGCTTCGAAGTCTCAAACTTCGCTGGAAGTACAATTTGTACAAACAGAATACATATCCTATCTTCGACTACTGTCTCCCATGTCGGAATCCAATAAGAAGGCTTCATCCATGGCGGACTCGCAAAAGAAAGCCCTTCTCAGGGCCTGTTCATCCTGCGGCAAGCAGCGGATTCAAGCGGAGGACAAGCACGATCTGTGCTTATATTGCCTGTACCCTGACCACGTCCCTGACAAGTGTAGGGTGTGTAGAGCCTTCCCAAAGAAGACTGTTAAAGAAAGAGAGGCTCGCCTTCTCGAATGGCTCGACAGGCTTAAGGTCCGAGACACTCTGGAATCTTCCGAGGGTAGTGTCTCCGTGACCTCCAAAGTCTCCAAGAAGAGACCCAGGGTGCAGTCCCCTGGAGAGACAGACACTCCTCCTAAGAAGGCGCAAAGGAAACCTTCGGAGGCACGTTCCACCACCTCCTCCGTGTCTGTTAAGGACGGCCAGAGGTTCAAGAAACCCGCTCCATCTACTAAGCGGACCACCTCGGTCTCGACCACTGTGTCGACCACTACGGCCTCATCGCCCTCCGCGACGGCCACAACGACCACCGCTGCGTCATCAGGCGCACCGGTCTCCTCGACCATTCCTCCGAAGCCTTCGTCCAAGACTAATACCGGACCATCGTCGCTATCTGCGTCATCGTCACCTAAGAGGTCCAAATCTAAAGGTACGCCTTCGCCGAAGACATCTCATACCAAAGGAGCGTCACCTAAACGGTCGAGGTCAAGTTCAAAGGGTCCGCCTTCACCCAAGAAAGCTCAAGTCGAAGGCTCTACCACCAGTAAGTCGGCGATACAATTATCCCCGCAAAATTTGATGCCATCGACACTAACGGAGGCGCTCAAGTCACCAGCACACACGGCGGGCGCGCCATCTTCACGCACGTCGTCGAAGAGACCCCGACGCCATCTTGGAAAGAATCTAGACTGGTCGAAGTCTCCATTCACTCGATTCCAACTTCCTCGGTTCCCCCAACGGTAGAGTTGGCACCCGAGCAAGAGCAGGTGACACTGCAGAGTGAGGAGTCCGAAGAGGACAACCAGGACGTTCACGAGGACCAGGACGAAGTTATGTATCAGGAACGCTCCATGAACGTCAACACGGAGAACACCCCGATGATCTGTTTGCCCCTGTCTCTGGTCAACGATTTGCGCTCCCTGGTGCAGGACTATAAACAACGGTTCCCGGATGCCGACAGCGGATCCCAGGTGCCGGTCACCCAAGCGCAACCGTCGGCATCGCGCCCTCCCGCCCTACAGGCCCGTCCTCGGAACCAACCCCAGCCTCGCACTCGGCCCCAGCCGCAGGTGGAGGACTCCTCGGAAGGCGAGGAGGAGGAGACGGACTTGGAGGAAGGCGAAGTGCAAGACGTCGACTCGGACCACAGAGACGACGATGCCGATGCTGCGTCATCACACCATTCGTCTACCCCGGCATCCCCCCGACCGCGCCAATCAGAGACGGCGGACGTTGGAGGTTTCCACAAACTGGTAGACAGGGCAGCGAAGAGGTTTCACATGGCGGTGGAATCCGCGGAAACGGAATGCTTCCTCCATGATTTCAAGGAGCACAGCCAGAAATTGGCCAAGTCTATTCCACTTATAGACTTTCTGTGGGAACAGGGCAAGAAGCTGATGCTTACGCCTGCCTCGGTGCCTGCGGTGGTTCCGCGCCTAGACAAAAAATATAAGGCCCCGATCACCGCGCCAGCCTGCCTGACCGGCCACCCCAAACCGGACTCGGTTGTGACTCAGGCGGCCCAAAAGCAATCCCGCAACCCCTCCTCGCCGCTGTCCGCACCCCCAGACAAGGAAGGAAGGAAACTGGACACCATTGGCAAACGGTTCTCTACCACGTCCGCCATGACCATCAAGGTGGCGAATTCCATCGCCCTACTTGGACGCTACAACCGTCAGCTATGGGAAGACATAGCCCCCTATCTGCAAGGTCTGCCATCCACGGTCCAGGACGAAGTGAAAGCTCTCCTAGCGGAAGGACAAAACTCCGCAGCTGAAATCATCGACTGCGCCATCGACGCAGCCATGACGGGATTCCGCCAGTTGGCCGGGGCTGCCGTGCTCCACCGCCAAGGCTGGCTCAAAGCAACGTCCTTTCGACAAGAGGTCCAATCTAAGGTGCTGGACATGCCGTTCGATGGTCAATTTCTCTTTGGGGAGAAGATAGACGAGGCACTACAGGCCATCAAGAAAGATACCGATACGGCGAGGGCTCTAGGCTCCCTCCAGTCCCGGAACCAGTCCTTTCGGGGGGGCCGCTCCAGAGGTCAGTACTCCTACAGGGGTTCCTACCAAAATCGGTCGTCTTACTCCTACGGCAACAGAAACCAGCCCCAACACAAACAACAGACCCAACAGTCGTCCTATGGGAGGTCGTCCTTCAGAGGCAAATCCGCCAAGAAGGGCACTGGCGGCCGCCAGTGACCATTTACTCCAGCCAGTCCCACCACCATCTCAATCCTTTCGAATTGGGGGAAAGCTGACCCACTTCCTCCAAAATTGGCGAAAAATCACTACGGATCGGTGGGTACTACAAATAATTCAATTTGGACATTCCCTCGAAATGGTCAACACCCCTCCCAACACTCCTCCGCTGAAGCGTACTCACAAACACCTGCACCTCCTTCTCAAGGAAGTATCCGCCATGTTGGTCAAAGGAGCCATCGAAAGAGTCCCATGGTCCCAGAAGGGGAAGGGTTTTTATTCCCACTTCTTCCTAGTCCAACAGAAAGGGGACAAATGGAGGCCGATCTTAGACCTCCGGGCGCTCAACGCCTTCCTGCGGAGTCAATCCTTCCGGATGGTCACAATCCAGGAGATCCTGGGGGCGCTGGAAAGAGGAGACTCGATGGTCTCCCTGGACTTACAGGACACCTACTACCATATCCCCATCCTCGTACGGCACAGGAGGTACCTACGGTTCGAAATAGCTGGCAGACATTACCAGTTCAAGGTCTTGCCATTCGGCCTCAAATCGGCACCACGTATCTTCACGAAGTGCTTAGCGCCGGTGGCAGCCTTCCTGCGACAAAGGGGTCACCAGGTATTCCCCTACCTGGACGACTGGCTGGTGAAGGCGCCTTCCCCGGAGGGCACGACTGCTTCCTTCAACGCCTGCAGCGCTCTTTTTCAACAGCTGGGTCTGACGATCAACCTCAAAAAATCCTGCACTACTCCATCGACGAGGATCACCTTCCTAGGGGCTACCTTGGACACGAGGCGCGCAAAGGCTTTCCCCTCCAAGGACAGGACCAACAAAATACTGTCTCTGGCCACGGCTGTGGCCAACAAGTCTCGCATCAAAGTCCGGACATTCACCTCCTTACTAGGGATGATGTCCTCCTGCATTCTCCTCATACCACACTGCAGGCTCCGCATGCGCCCCCTGCAGGAGGCGCTGGCGAGACAATGGAAACAGAGTTCCGGCTCCTTCGAGGACATTATCACAATCACACCGGCCATCACAAAGGCCCTTCTGTGGTGGAGAAAACGGACACACCTGACGGCCGGCTTGCAGTTCCTCCTGCCGCCGGCACCTCTGGTCATCACGACAGATGCCTCACTGGAAGGCTGGGGCGCGGTTCTGTTGGACCTCCGAGTCAGCGGCAAATGGGACGCCCAAGAGAAACAACTACACATCAACCTCTTGGAACTGAGGGCAGTGTATCTGGCTCTGCAAGCATTCCTGCCACGTATTGGAACTTCACCGGTGCTCGTCAAAACGGACAACACCACGACGATGCACTACCTCAACAAACAAGGGGGAACGCGATCTCTCTCTCTCTCCAGAGAATCGCAAAAAATCTGGAACTGGTTGGTGGCACACGGGCTCTCCCTCAAAGCGGAGTACGTTCCCGGGAAGGACAACACTATCGCGGACGCCCTCAGCAGACAGACCTCTCTCTCCCACGAATGGGAGCTGAACGGCGACACGCTGGCACACGTCTTCTCGCAATGGGGGACCCCGAGGATCGATCTCTTCGCGACGGCAGGGAACGCCAAATGCCCAAGCTACGCAAGCTGGCATCCCCAACGGGGGTCGCTGGGAAATGCTTTTTCCATCGGCTGGTTCAGCGTGTTTGCGTACGCTTTTCCTCCGTTCCCGATGATACCGAGGCTCCTCCGGAAGATGAAGACGGAGCCGTGCACCCTGATCCTGATTGCTCCGTACTGGCCGAGACAACACTGGTTCTCGGACCTGCTTCGCCTTTCCATCAAGCCCCCGATTCACCTGCGACAACACCCGAACCTCTTAACGATGTCCGGAGGCCAGGTACACCACCCGAACCTCCGTTCGCTCAAATTATCGGCCTGGCTCCTGAGCACCGAGAGTTCGGAGACCTAGAGATCCCGCAGGACTGCAGGGCCGTACTAGCCAAAGCGAGGGCGGGCAGCACGAACAAGACCTACTCGCTGAAGTGGAAGAGGTTCTGCCTGTGGTGTTCGGAACAAAGCTTACACCCTCTCCGGGTCACCCCAGTACAGCTGCTACCATACCTCCTCCACCTGGCTCAATCGGGGCTGGCTCACGCCTCCATTAAGGTTCATCTGGCTGCGATTTCTAGATTCACCAGGACCTCATCTGGACCTTCCCTATGGTCCAGTCGACTGATAAAGCAATTTCTGAAAGGGCTCTACAGATCCTTTCCGAGGCCTCGGAAAGTCCCTCCGACCTGGCAATTGAACTTGGTGCTCAACCAACTAATGAAACACCCTTTCGAGCCCATACACCGGGCCACTCTCAAACATCTCTCATGGAAGACGGCACTCCTGCTCGCCCTGACGTCGGCCAGACGAGTCAGCGAACTCCAAGCGCTGTCTATTCAGGAACCCTATCTCCAATTCAGGCACGACCGAGTGGTACTCAGGCCCAACCCTACATTCATTCCTAAAGTGCCGTCAGACTTTCATCTGAACGAACCAATTGTCCTCAAGTCATTTTTTGCGAACCCTTCCACAGCAGCAGAAAGGGCGCTACATTCCTTGGACCTTAAAAGATGTCTCAAATTCTACTTGGACAGGACCAAACATGTCAGGAAGTCTTCTCAACTCTTTGTAGCCTACAGCAACCCGCGCATGGGTTTGCCCTTGACAAAACAGAGCATCTCCCGCTGGATTTCTTCAGCGATTGCTTTCTGCCATGATCAGGCCGGACGGCCTTTGACGGACCGAGTGGCTGCCCACTCTACCAGAGCGATGTCAACGTCAGCGGCGCTCTTCGCTGGAGTGACGATCCTGGACATCTGCCGAGCGGCGACCTGGAAGTCCCCGCACACCTTTTCCAGGCACTACTGCCTGGACATCGAACTGCAGAAGGACGCTGCAGTGGGACAAGCGGTGCTGCGCCATCTCTTCCAATAAGGTGAGCCTTACCTCGTCCCGCCATCCAGGTATGCACATTCTTCATGGTTTTTTCTGCTATATGCATGACTGTATATTGCCATGTTTCTCTCACGTTGTCTGTAATTTATGCAGGCCTGCTGGTTGTGAGAATGTGCTTTACCACTATGCATGTATAACTGCTGGCTACTCTGATTCAGGCATGTGAATCTATGAAAGACACCCAAATACTGGATAAGAAATGCGTTACTTACCTGTAACAGCAGTTATCCAGTATTGGTGTCTTTCATAGATTCACATGCAACCCTCCCGCCTCCCCGGTAAGGACTCACGTACCTCTATGTCTACATTGCGACTCCCTATCTGGGTGCGTACGAAAATCTGAGGGACTGAGGCTCCTCCCGGGAAGGTTCTAGAGGGAGGTCGGAGCTGATTGGCTAACGATGCGAGTTCGGTCCTTTTTACATAAGGACGTGGAAAGGCCCCAAAGGGGAGGCCTTTCGGCCTATATTCTCTATGTATGTCCTTAGGACATTACTTTTTTATGTACCGGAGGCTCCCGTCTCGGCGACGGGGAATGATTCAGGCATGTGAATCTATGAAAGACACCAATACTGGATAACTGCTGTTACAGGTAAGTAACGCATTTCTTACTACTACTCACTCTCTACCACTCTCTACTACTCACTCTCTACTACTCGCTACTACTCACTCTCTACTTCTCTATACTACTCTCTACTCTCTACTACTCACTCTCTACTACTCACTCTCTACTACCCTCTACTACTCTCTACTACTCACTCTCTACTACCCTCTACTACTTTCTACTACTCTATACTACTCTATACTACTCGTAATTTTAAGCAAAGGTGCACCACAACAAGGACATGTGTAAACTAAGGTCTTCTAGTTTGCACACAAGATATATTCAAAAGAAATTTTTCATATGAAACAGGACAATTTTTTTCTCAAAAAAAGATTTTTCTTTATTCAGAAGAAAAAAGAAAAATCTTTTTTTGAGAAAAAAATTGTCCTGTTTCATATGAAAAATTTCTTTTGAATATATCTTTTGTGCAAACTAGAAGACCTTAGTTTACACATGTCCTTGTTGTGGTGCACCTTTGCTTAAAATTACGCTTTGTATCTCAAAGTTCTATATAGAACTGCCATTGTGATGGTGGGTGGTTGTCAGTGTGCACACTACTCCCTCGGTGATATTTAGAGGGGAAATATTAATTTGGCTATTGTGGTCAGGTGCTTCGTTAAGAAAGGTTCCACCATCCAACTTGCTTCTTTACTCTATACTACTCTCTACTAATCACTACTACTCACTCTCTACTGCTCACTCTCCTATTCACTACTACTCTCTCTCTACTACTCTTTGCTACACTCTACTACGCTCTCTATTACTCTGCTACTCTCTACTATTCCCAACTACTCACTCTCTACTACTCACTACCTACTCACTCCCTACTCTCTACTCTCTACCTCTCTCCAGGGCCGGACTGGTAACCAAAACCGGCCCTGGCAAAGTGCTCGGCCGGCCCCACCCCCGGGGGGTTGTGGGTACCGCCGAGCTGATTGCCAGGTCCGGTTTTCGTTGATTTTGTTGCAGGGCCAATTTTGCAGCTATGGTGCAAAAATGGCTCTGTAACAAAAACGGCCCCCAGAGGGACCCAAAACCGGCCCCCACCTGTGCGGCGCACCGGGGGATTGCCTGGTACCCGCTACGGCCAGTCCGGTCCTGCCTCTCTCTCTGCCTCTCTCTCTACCTCTACCCCTCTACACCTCTCTACCTCGCTCTACCCACACACACACACATATATATATATATATATATATATATATATATATATATATATATATATATATATATACATATATATACATATATAGACATATATGTCTATATATGCATATATATGTATGCATATATACATACATACATTCATACATACACAAACATATATACATCTGCAAATCTATATAAATACAAATATAAATGCATGCATACATATACATATATATGCATGTTATGTACATGAAAGATTGAAAACACTAATAAAACCAAAGCTAAAAAGCCATCTAATTACAAACAGAATTGCAGTAACTTTTACAAAGCCGAGACATGTTGCATTTTTAATGGTTGTTTTTCCAAGGACGCCAGCTCTTTCCGGTGCGCGCTTAAAATCATGTTTCTCTGAAACAAAAGCAGCGCTGATAAGAATGCTCGAAAAGCCCAGCTCCCTTCCTCTCGGTTCCCACTGAGCCAGTTTCCATAAACCCCGGGTGCTGGAAAGGTTTGTACAGGAGGGGGGGAGGGGGGGGGGGGGGCAGATCGCCACCGAGCTTTAGAAACCGGCCCCCGTGTCTCTAGACCCATCAGCAGAGCGAACTAGAGATTTTTCAAGAAATGTGACTCCTGTTCTTGTAAATATAGCATCTGAAATTACAGCCTCAGTAGTGACAACAGCTGGGAGATGCGCGACAGCCTCCTGGACTGTAGCTAAGAAAGGTACAGCAAGTGAGAAAAGCAAAGCGACACGAGCTCCAATGAACCTTACCTTGCTACTTGAAGCTTTCAGTTGAACAGGGTATTTTAAATATTGTTTCAGCATAAAAAACGATTTGTGCAGTACTCATACAGTAAAATATGTTTCCCAGGACTCGAATGAGAAATGTAGGTTGGGTCGGATGCTGTAAGAACGAGGAAACAAAAGTGAAACTGAAAGCACTGTGTAATAGAAAAGAAACTAGACAGCCTGAAAGTCTTAAAAAAGCATTAAATGGATGGATTTTTTGGGTAGCCATCTTAGTGGGCTACATTGAAAAGACATAGACACTCGTATAACAGATTAGAAGAATGAACCAAATTCCAAAAATCTTCTCTTGCAAGCATAGACCTGTCAAAATATTTGTCATACTACTAGACCTTCACAAAACTGATACAATGCCAATCACTAGACCATCGCTAGACCTGGGTGATAGTGGGTGGGTTGATGAATAAGCACCACTCCTGAAGAAATCTTTTCCCCTCCGTGACCCATTTCCAAAGAAAATAAAGGGTCGGTTTTGGTGAGGCTCATTCACTATTTTTATGGATTTCTGAATATATACTAATTTGCACATTATATACTATATATAATTAAAGTGTTATTACCTCCTCGTCCTGTCTCCCCGTCCCATTCCTGACAAGTGAGCAGCTAGTCTGCTTTACAGAAACCCCTACCTAGCTGAGCTGTTTGCACTTCCCCCTATGATGATGTCACCACCACGTGACTATAAAGGGGGAAGTGCATCTAATGAACATCCTGTTCTTTTTTTTCTGCGATCTGCGACCGCGTTCCTGGATGGGCTGTTCGTGGGCTGCCGGTGTTCCGGGTAAGTTCCCTGCTGTTTATGTTTGTTGTTGCGGCGGCGTGCTTCAGCGGCCGCCTTATTTCTCGCGATGCCGATTTCACCGCGATGCCTCTGGTGTTTGGGGGCTGTTGTATTACACGCGGCTCGCGTTAGCGGCCGTCTCTGTTTTATGCACTACTTGCGCTGGCGGCTCGCGTTAGCGGGCGTTTTTGCGCATTTCACTCACCGGGCTTTGGTTGGCCTGCTCCAGCGGCCGTTCCTGGGTTTCCTCCGGTCCTTTTTCGCCCTGCTTTAGCGGGCTGGGGCTTTTGAGGGGTTTGTGTTCTGGCGCGCCGTTGGCTTGGGCCTTAGGGGGCGTGTTGGCTGCTGATTGGGCTTTTTATGCCGGCCCATTGCCTTGCCTGCCACAGGTTTTCGGGGCCTCGTCTTGTATATATGGGGTCCTTCTTGGATGTTTTTTTGTCCTTGTTTTTGCCTGTTGGTGCGGTTTTTGGACTTTTGCTTCTGTGATGGATGCTGAGGCTTCATCTTCTGCGGCCCCTCTGGATGCCCTGCGCTTCCTTGTCAGTGAGGCTGTTGTTGCTGCTTTCCTGCTTAGGGATGCAGCTGAACCTCCTCCCAAGAGGCCTCGTGTTTCTGTGGATCCCCTGGCTGACCCTGAGGATGACTTGGGTCCTGAGGATGATGAGGGTGTGCGTGGTCGTTGTTCAGGGTGCTGAGCTCACTGAACTGTTCGCACATGTTAGGTCCAATTTGGGGTTCTCTATTCCTGCCGCTGATGTTTTGGAGGATGACTTCTTCACGCAGTATGTCCAGCCTGCTCCGGACTCTTTGCCTTTGCACGGTGCTATTCGCAAAGTGTTGTCTCACGAATGGCAGGATGTGGACAAGTCTGCTTTTCCTCGTTTCCTGTCTCGGCGTTACCCTCTGGAGGGTTTTGCTGCTGAGTTCCCTCAGGCTGTGAAGGTTGATAATCTGATGGCTGGCCTTTCTTCTCAGGGTTTGGTCGTTTCTGAGGACGCCCTTCCTGCGGACGCTGTGGATAAGCGTGTTGAGGGTGCTGTGAAGCGTTCTTATGCTGCTTCCAATTTTTCCATCCGTGCGACTGCCTATTCGAACTATATGGTTCAGTCGCTCCTTAAGGATTTCCAGGCCCTGTCGGTTCTGCTGCAGGACGGCGAGGATGCCACGCTTCTGTTGTCTTTGATGGAGCAACAGGTTCGATACCTGTCGGATATTTCCTTTGACAATTTGGGGGTGGAAGCGGCTGCTTCTGGTGCTTCCATCGCTGCCCGTCGTCATATTTGGATGCGTTCCTGGAAGGCGGACTCTTCACAGAAGTCGGTCCTCCTTAAGTTGCCCTTTGCTGGTTCCAAGGTGTTCGGTCCTCAGCTGGAGGGAATGGTCAAGCAGTCTGCTGAGAACCGCAAGCTGGTGGCTCCGGTCCGCCCTCCTTCTCGGGGTAGTGGATTTGGTTACCGTCGCGCTTTTGGGCCTCCTGCTCGTGGCGCTTCTCAGCCCTTTCGTGGCAGGGGTCATGCCCGGGGGGCCCCTGGAAGTGCCAAGCCCCGTGCCGCTGCCGGTGTTGCCACCCCCACTTCTTCCTCTTCTCAATGACTGTCTGCCCTTGCCGGTTGGTGGTCGCCTCCAGTCCTTCCGCCCCCAGTGGTTGTCGGTTCCGGATGCCTGGGCGGTTCAGACTGTTTCAGAAGGTTGCCGGATCGAGTTTTCCTCTCCTCCTCCTCCGGGTTTAGTTCAGACTCCCCTGCCGCGTCTTCCTCTGCGCAGGGATGCTTTGTTGGCAGGTGTGCGGCTCCTGTTGGAAAAGTGGGCTATTGTGGCAGTCCCCCCTCTGGAGAGGGGCAGGGGTTGCTATTCTATCCTCTTTCTCGTCTCAAAGAAGGACACTTCGGATCTTCGTCCTGTTCTGGATCTGAAGCGGGTCAATCGCTTCGTTGCCCACCGTCCTTTCAAGATGGTGACGCTCCAGTCCATCCTGCCTCTGGTCCTGCCAGGGGGCTTCCTGGCGTCCCTGGATCTCATGGATGCGTATCTGCACGTTCCTGTCCATCCGACAGACCACCGTTTTCTCCGGTTTGCTGTGGGGGCCCTTCGCTATCAGTTCCGGGTGCTCCCTTTCGGCCTTTCCTCGGCGCCCAGAGTGTTCACCAAGCTCTTGGCCCCTCTGGTGGGTATCCTTCATTCCAGGGGTCTTCTGGTGTTTCCATATCTGGATGACTGGTTGATTGTCTCTCCTTCCTTTTCACAGGCTCTGTCGGATGTGTACCAGGTGTGTCTTCTGCTAGGTTTCTTTGGGTTCCTTATCAACCACAGGAAGTCGTCCCTGGTGCCCTCCCAGTCCCTGAAGTTCCTGGGGGCTCTCTTCCACATGGACTTGGACATGGTTTTTCTCTCACAGGAGCGCCAGTTGACTTTGTTTCATCACCTTTCCTGGCTTCTGTTCCAATCCCAGGTGTCTGCCCGTCTCTGGTTGTGGAATCAGGGGGAGATGGCTTCCACTCTGCATCTCCTTCCTTGGTCCAGGCTCCATCTGTACCCCCTGTTGCATCATGTCCTGTCGCACTGGGATCCTGCCTCCTTGGACTACGATACTATGATCCCTGTCACTCCAGGGATTCGGGCGGATCTCCAGTGGTGGTTGTCCCCTCTCTCTCTTTCCCGGGGGTTCGATCTCCTTCCTCCTCAGTCTGTAGTCGTGTTGTCCATGGATGCCAGCGCTTTGGGGTGGGGTGCCGTTCTGGGTGCCTCCAAGGCTCAGGGTTGGTGGTCCAGTTTCGAGTCCCTCCAGTCGTCGAACTGGAAGGCGTTGAGGGTGGTTTGGTTGGCTCTTCTTTGGTTCGCTCCTCTCCTTCAGGGTCGGGCGGTCTCTGTGCAGACGGACAATCAGGTAGTTCGTTCTTATGTGAATCACCAGGTGGGCATGTGTCGTGCTCTGTTTCTCCTGTCCCGGGAGATCGGCTTTTGGGCCGAGTCGAGTCTCTTGTCTCTGACGGCATTCTATCTTCCGGGGAAGGAGAATGGGCCTGCGGATTCTTTGAGCAGGGTGTTCCCCTCCTCGGTGTCCCTTTGTCTGTCCCCGGATCTGTTCGACCTGATTGTCCTCCGGTTCCGCCTTCCTTGGCTGGATCTGTTTGCCTCGGAGGAGTCCGCCCTTCTTCCTCAGTTTTGCAGCATAGTTCCCTCTCCGTTGGCGTGGACTACCGATGCTTTCTCCATTCCTTGGTCGAGGGGTCTGCTGTTTGCCTTCCCTCCGTTTGCCTTGATTCCGAGGGTCCTCCGGAAGATCCGTTGGGATCGGGCGGAGGTTCTCTTGATGGTTCTGGAATGGTCTCGGCAGTCTAGGTTTCCCCTTCTGCTGGCCTTCTCGGTTTGCCCTCATTTGAGGTTTCCCCTGTCTCCCTCCCCGCTGCGGGCTCCTCTTCTCGGGGTTGCCTCCCTGTGTCGCCTCCAGCTGGGGGTTTGGCACTTGAGAGGTTAAGTTTGCTGGGTCTGGGTTGCTCGGTTGAGGTTGCCCGTTGTCTCCAGCTTTCTAGGCGTCCTTCCACCTTAAAGTCGTATGACCGTCACTGGAAGAATTTCTCCTCCTGGTGTCTTGTGAGGGGTCTCTCTTCTGCCTCCTGTGAGGCCGTGAAGGTTTTGGACTTCTTGCAGGATGGTTTCGTCTTGGGGCTTGCGGTTTCTTCCAGTGGGCTGCCATTCTTGCTTTCCGGGGTTCTTCTGTTTCCTCTGTCTCCCCGTTGGTGGCTCGCCTTCTGCGGAGTTTCTTGCTTCAGCGTCCTGTCTCTCGTTCTCTTGTGCCTCCTTGGGATCTTCCCTTGGTTCTCCGGGCTTTGATGGGTCCTCCTTTCGAGCCTTTGGATTCCGTGTCCCTGAAATTCTTTTCTGCTAAGGTTATTTTCCTGGTGGCCATTACTTCTGGGCGGAGGATTGGTGAGATTGGGGCGCTGATGGCTTCCCCTCCCTTCTTGCGCTTTTGCGATGATAAGGTCATTCTACGTCCTAGTCAGTTCTTTCTTCCCAAGGTGGTGTCTTCTTTTCACTGTCAGGAGGATATTGTTCTCCCGGTGTTTTTTCCGGCTCCTGCCTCTCCTGAGGAGGTGCTCCTCCATTCATTGGATGTGCTGAGGGCTCTCCGCATCTACTTGGAGCGTACGGCTGGCTTCAGGAAGGTTGATTCCCTGTTCGTCACCTATGGCCTGTCGGGGCTGGGGCTTCGTCCTTCCTTGTCCACTTTGTCTCGGTGGGTCAGGGGTGCTGTGGTTTCTGCTTACGACTCTGCCCACTGTCCTCTGCCTTCTTCGGTTCAGGGTAGGTCGACTAGGAGCGTGTCGTCCTCCTGGGCCATGTTCAAGGGGGCCTCGTTGAAAGACATTTGCAATGCTGCCACGTGGGCTTCTCCCCATACTTTTGTTGCACATTACCGTCTTCAGTTGGGGATGGCGGCCTCTGCTGCTTTTGGGGCTTGTGTCCTGTCTTCTGTACATGATGTATAGTCTGTACTGTTTTCTGTTGATTAAAATGGACCTGTTTGTTCTCGTACTTTCTGGTCTGTTTTTTTCTCGCAATCACCGTGTGCTTGGGTATGGGCTCACTTGTCAGGGATGGGACGGGGAGACAGGACGAGGAGGTAATGCCCGGTTACTCACCGGTAATACTCATTACTCCGAGTCCTGGTCTCCCCGTCCCATTCCTGAGCCCTTCCCTCCCTCCCTGGTTTGGGTTTTTTCTTTGGGTGATTGTCTGTTTTTTCGTTCTGGTTTTCTTTGGTATTTTCAGGATGTTCATTAGATGCACTTCCCCCTTTATAGTCACGTGGTGGTGACATCATCATAGGGGGAAGTGCAAACAGGGGGCGTGGCTAAGCACGCAATGGCGATAGTCGCACCAGGGTAGAGCTCCGTGTTAAGCTCCCCTTCCCTGAGCCGATTCTCCGCCACACTACTCCGCAGCCGCCCGAAACTGCAGGCGGATCCTCCCGGGACACTTCTCGGCATTTTGGCCGACTTTCACTCTGGGGCTCCGACGAGGCCGACCCCGGCCTATCCTGCGGCCCTCCTGAGGGATCTGTTGCCTCCTGGCTGGCACGGTATCTACGAGAGGACGCGGCTTGGGCCCAGCACACAGGCCCCGACCGGCGGTCCCCACCACACGGACTGCGGCCTCCCAGCCTACTGCCGCCAAGCTGATCACACCCTCCGGCGGCCCCGAGGTTGCCCCACCTCGTTGCTGGACGCCTGCGGGGGGATTAGATAGTGCGAGGAGCAGACGCCCGGCCATCGCGCCGCGGCCATCTTACACCTGAGGCCCCGTGAACGGCGCTGACTCACTAGGCTTCCTAACATCGCACCCGGGGCAGACACGACACGGAGGACACCACTGGCGAGGCGCTGGTGTAATGGCGGACCCAGCTGATGGGGGCTCCACTTCGGGATGCAGAACAGAGACCGGAGCCACCCGGTGAGTCCCTCTCGCGCCTGCAGGCATAACGGAATCTGTGCGGAGCAGCCGCCTGGGACTGGCGTTGTGTACCTGCTGCCTGACCAGAAGCTACCCGGCCCCATCGACCGGTCGCCGCACAATAATCAGCGACAGCCTGGCCGGCCCCCTGTGACGGAGGCTCTTAACAGCGCACTCCGCAGCGGACTCACCTGAGGGCCCCCCCACGAGAATAGCGGCTGCCCGTGGGACGGGGAGACACATGGGGAGCCGCGTCCTGGGCTTGGACCTGACGGCCGGTTCTGCCTGCCGCAACTGCACATTGAGGACCCGCGGGCCGCCCTAGCCGCCTTGGCGGCCCCAGCCCCCAGCGACTACTGGGCTGGTGCGGCGAAACCACGCCGGGAGAGAGCGGGGACTCGCTTGACGGACCCTCCCCCCAGTCACGACGACGAGGGTTCCGGCCGGAGGGGCGGCCGCCGTCCGACGGACCCCCCGCCTGGCGGTGGTCTGATCCCGGAGGCACTGCTGGGGTGGCCCGGGTGGAGGAGCTGCGGACCGGGCGATCCTGCCCATGTCCGGAGGGGTGCGGACCCGCACTGGGACTGGAGGTGCCCCGCCGAAGGGAAAAACAGACAAGTTGTTAAATAAAATGGCCACCGACCAACTAACTGCAAGGCTGGACAGCGTGCTAGCGGCCATGGAGCGCATGGAACAGTCGCTCCAACTGACCAGAACTTCCTTGGAGTCCAAAATCAACGGTGTTGCCGTGGACCTAACCCACCTCAGGGATGATCACAGGAAGCTGTCTGATCGGACCAAGACCCTGGAGGGCACGGTGAAGGAAATTGAACCCAAGGTCACACAGACGGACAGGCAAGTGCAAGACCTCCTGAACAGAGTGGAGTTCCTGGAGGACCGGGCCGAGGACGCGGAAGGGAGGGCGAGACGCAACAACATCAGGCTCGTAGGGGTCCCGGAAAAATGGGAAGGGAACCACCCTGCCCAGCATGTTGAGGACTGGCTCAGGACCCTGCTACCCAAAGGCACGCTATCACCCCACTTTGTAGTGGAGCGGGCGCACCGAGTGCCGTCGAGGCCCCGCACCACCGGCTCTAATCCAAGACCGCTGCTCTTCCGGATACTGAACTATAGGGACCGGGACACGGTGCTGAGGGAAGCCAGACGCCTAGGCGAAATCCGAATAGACAACACCACAATAATGTTCTTCCCCGACTACACTGTCCAAGTGCAACGCCAAAGACACAACTTTATGGAGGTGAAGCGGCGACTCCGCACCGCGGGCCTTAAATACTCCCTGCTATTCCCGGCAAAACTGAGAGTGGTGGCGGGGGACAAGACTCACTTCTTCAGCACCCCCGAAGAGGTCAGTGAGTGGCTGGATGAGGGCACGGACACGGCACCCAGACAGGCACAAGGAGAGGCAGAGGTCGCGCGGGCCGCGGCGCCGCCGCAGGAATAGAGCGCAGCAATCTCAACGCCCTGAGGAGGGGTCCCGACACTCTCCCCCGATGGACCAAATGCTCCAGGAACAACAGGATACGCTCCGGAGAGTCACCCAACTGAGTGCCTCGCCGTCCCAGGGGGCGGCTCTGGAGGACGGCCAACAGACAGTCCCTAGCGATGAAGATGAAGCTATATATGGGATCCCGAACTCACAGATATCGGTGGACCTGCCAGATGTCACACCGCAAACTGCTGACTTGTTTCATTGACTCAGTGAGAGTCATCTGTGCAACGTCTGCTGTGGCGGGGGAGATGGCGGCAGGAACTGTCTGGACGTTGAGGCGCGGCTGCTGCCTGGCGCCGCTGGGGACGTCTCCTGCCCCCCTGCCTGCCGATTGGACAGAGGACAGCTAGAACAGTGGAGATACTCCTCCGGGAGTCGATCCTAGCGCTATATAAACTTGCAATTAATTAATTAATTAATAGCTGTCCCCTACATCTACGGCGCATCGCTGTCACCTCCGCCCCGCACAAATGCGTTTCCTGCAGGAGTGCAATGTGCACCTGCTGCCTTTTCAAGTAAGAATGTATTTGGTAGCGGCGTGACGGTGTGTGCATGCCTCTGATGTTCCAGGTGCATATCGTTATCGCGGACATTCTAGCAGTGTGATCTCCCCCCCACCATATTTACGAACAGCAGCCCCATGAGGGCCCAGTGCATCCCCCTTCCCAGCTCTCCCACAACCACCCCCCTCAGTACACTCTGCAATGTTCAGGAAGACATTAGGGAAGGGGAAAACGAAGAACAACAAAAACCAGCTGTGGGTGAACTCCACTAAAATACCAAAAGGGCAGTGGCGAAACGGGCCACCGTCCATACTCTCGATCGAGAGGGACAACCTTTCAAGTCTAGGGGGTAACGCATAGCTTGGGAACGCCCACATCCGCCCATCCCCACATGGCGCTTACAACCTGCCCTACTGCTGGACGCCCCCTTACGGGACTCCCTGCAGGCTTGCGTAACACAATACTTCATAGACAACTCGGACACAGCGTCCTCCCCACGGGTCGAATGGGACGCCTGCAAGGTGGTGATACGGGCACACTGTCTGGGCACGCAGGGGAGTATGCAGAAAACACTAGAAGCTGACTTACGCAGGGTGGAGGCGGATCTGCTCCGCTGGGAGCAGGATGCGGTAGCCGGGCCAGGTGACCGATTACACGAGGCCCGGGCGGAACATGCGGCATTACTGGAACGACTGAAAAACATCAACTATGCGGCACACTCGGCGTGCGTACACCAACACAGTGACAAGCCCGGAAGATTACTGGCCTGGCTAGTTAGGCAAGAGAACCGCACGGAGCCGGTGTCAGCCATCCGAACAGCCGAGGGAGAGACAGTCTACACCCAGAATAGGATACACCAAGCCTTTGTGATACACTACCAGGCCCAGTATAGGTCCCAGCTGGGGGTCTCCTCAGCGGCCATAGCAGATTACCTTGCAGAGATACAACTGCCTTCCCTCCCAAACGCGCAACAGGGGGACCTGGGAGCACCGTTCACACAGGAGGAAATGCGCGAGGCCATTTTCGCCCTATCCAATGGCAAATCCCCTGGCCCGGATGGCTTGCCTGCCGAATTTTTTATAGCATGCTCAGACACACTGATCCCGGAGCTGCTCAAGGTTTATAACGCCGCGATTGAGGACTCTGCGCTCCCGGACACGCTTAATGAGGCCAATCTTGTCTCGCTATTGAAGCCCGGCAGGGATGGCACATGCATGGGATCATACAGGCCATTAGCCATGTTGAATACTGACAATAAAATTTTCACCTCCTTGCTGGCCCGACGCCTAGCCCTAGAGGTCCCACATCTAGTGCATGAAGACCAGAATGGTTTCATGCCAGCAAGAAGCACTTCCCGTAATATACGCCGCCTCTTTCGAGTTCAGGAAGCAGCCACGTTGCATTGGCCGAGATCGGGGTGTCTATTTTTGGACCTTGAGAAGGCCTTTGACTCCGTGGAATGGCCCTATCTGGGGGCGGTGCTAGACAGATTTGGCTTGGGCGACGCCTTCGCGGACATGGTCGGATTACTCTACCAGCGACCCAGTGTCCGAGTGAGGACGGGCGGGCTGTTATCGGAGGCGGTGCAGGTGCGCAGAGGCACCCGGCAGGGCTGCCCCCTGTCACCCCTTCTCTTCTCCCTGGCCATTGAGCCCCTGGCGGCATTGTTGCGGGACAAGGGAGCAGAATGGGGGATCCCGCTGGCTGACGGGGTACATACAGTTTCGCTTTACGCGGACGACCTGCTGCTGTATGTGAGGGATCTTACCGCAGTACCGGGCGCACTGTCAGACATCTTCCAGACATTTGAAGAAGTATCGGGTCTCAGGGTCAACTGGACTAAGTCCGGAGTGTATTAGTTCAGTCCAGACCTGCGGGAATGCGATGTGCACCTCGGAGGCGCTCGACTCGCATGGTATCCCACCACTTTTAAGTACCTCGGGATGTATATATACAGGGGCCCGCAAAACATACTGGAGGGCAACCTGGTGCGCGCTATCTCCTTGCTACGGGCCCAGATGACCTTCTGGAAGACTCTGCCACTGAACGTACCCAGCAGGATCGAACTATCTAAAATGATAGCCCTGCCCAGGCTCCTGTATCACTTTGCAAACCTCCCACTGTATGTCCCCACCAAGATATTCCGTGATCTGGAATCAATGCTCCGCAGCCTGATATGGAACATCGGACGCCCCCGCGTGGCCCTGGCGAAGCTGTACTCTCCGATTGCAGAGGGAGGGCTGGCTGTCCCTAATATGGAGCTATATTACCTGGCTGCGCAGCTACAGTGGGTGACACACTGGCTCAGTGACTCACACCTTGACGACACGGCCACCGCTGATTACCAATGGACCCACGCGCAGGTCTGCACCCTGTTTCATCCCTTGACCAAGGGATCCCGCCCCCTACCCCTGCACATGGCTGTGGCCCATAAATGCTTCATCCGTAGCCTAAAACTGACCCAGGCGGTCAGGCCATATGCCCCTGCACTCCCCCTGATGGGCACCCCCCGGGGGGGCAGGACAGTGACATCCCGTGTTCTGGAGAGCTGGACCGCGGCTGGGGTGGAAACCATGGGCGACCTCTATGCGGATGGGGCCATGCTCCCATTTGCTGAACTGTCGGAGAGCACGGGCCTTCCGGCGGGGCAATTCCTGCTCCATGCGTCCATACTGCGGGAGTACACGGAATCCTGGGGAGATATCCAGGATGAGCCACCGATTCACCACCTAATGCAGTACCTGCACGTCATGGGCAACGGCTCCCACATCATTCGCTGGCTGGCGCAGGCCCTCCTCATGCACACACAAAGGCCCATACAATCAATTAGAGACAAATGGGCGGCCCACCGAGGGAGGGATTGGACAGACAAGGAATGGAACCTGGTTCTGGCCAGCCCTGTGAATATCCCTCGTAACTCCCGCTTCCGGACCATTCAGCTGTACGTACTGCACCAGGCGTATTTATCACCAGACAGAATCAATAGGTACTTCGTGCTTAACACTGCCGCCTGTCCTAGATGTGACCTGCTAGACGCGGACATCTTACACATGCTCTGGCACTGTCCCTCTCTAGCCACTTACTGGGGGGAGGTGACATCTCTCCTGACGCACAGCACGGGCCCGGGGCTACCACACACGTGGGAGGCTTGCATACTTGGGCTATACAAAAGAACCAAACCCAATAAGACACAAGCTAGGTTCTGGGATCTAGGCCTCATCACAGCCAAACGGCTGCTCACCAAACACTGGAAACGGAGAGAACCGCCACACCCCAAATACTGGTATGCATCCTTCACCAACTGGGCTCGAGCAGAAAGTACAGCATTACACCGGGAGGAGACAGCGGGCCTAAGGCAGTTCCCAATAGCACAACTCTGGGATGACATCCTGAGGTCCCTCCAGGGGGAGGGCACGACCAGAGGGCTCACATAGAGACCGCCTCAAACGAGATTATATTGCTGGGGCAACAGTGGCGGAGACAGGGACGCAGGCTGTATATCTCCCCCCCCCCTTGCACGGCACCTGCCCGCCGGGAGCAATAGAGGCGAGGCACATGTGGCCTGTAAGAAGCCAGCCTCCCCCCCGGACGCCCTGAGCAGCAGATGTACCACACGTCCGACATGCTAGCTATGGACTCGGATGGCCACCCACACGAGGACTCACTTATCCACGATGGATTGAAACACACTCCTGGCCCCTCTCCGCGGCATCGCTCCCGCAGGTACACTCTCCCTCCCCGCTCCCCCTCCCACACATATCCCCATGTTCACTGTTTTGGACTCATGTTCCCCGAATGTAGCCATGATTCCCTTACACATCACACTTGGAGGATGTGCCTGGTCGCATGTCCGGCCATAGGACCGGACTCGGGCGGCATCTCCCAAAATCACAACATGGCTGCACCACTTACTAGTCAGGCGCGTCACGCACTCTTCCGACAGCCCATGGGGCCCCACTGCTCTTAATGGCTGTCACATGCTGCGACAAAGACAGGCCGCGTACATGCACTGATAACCCCCATTCCAACGCCACGCCCCCAAGGACTGATATTTCGCTTTGTGGGTTTCAGTGTCGTGGATGCTGGAAAGATGCGCGATAACACAGCTAAAGTACGGGACACACCGATGAGAACTGAACTGTTTTGTTTGCAGAGTTAAATTGTTTACTTATAGTAAAAAAATGGAAAAATAAGATGTCACTTGCGAATGTAATTGTCTAATGAGCACGTTTGACATGAAAATGGTCATTGAAGCCCCGCTCACTGGGAGCACAATCAATGGAACGGTGCACCTTTCCCCATGCTCCCTTACCTCCACGATACACCGTACTGTTGCAGCCGGCCCATCGGGTTGTAGGCTCAGCTATATGTACTGCTCTATAAACTACTAATAAACGTCTTACAAAAAAAATAGGGGGAAGTGCAAACAGCTCAGCTAGGTAGGGGTTTCTGTAGAGCAGACTAGCTGCTCACTTGTCAGGAATGGGATGGGGAGACCAGGACTCGGAGTAATGAGTATTACCGGTGAGTAACCGGGCATTCTCACGTTATAGTTGACCATGGTTAAAGTGTATTCCTGTTAAATTAGCCATAGTTAATATAGACCTCAGTTTAGCAACTCACTGTAACCTCAAAAATGCATTTTGGCTGCTGTGATTCTGTCTCCTCTTTCTCTCGTTTTAGGAGCCGAGCTATAGTAGTGAAAATTATTTCAACTTGTTGCTAATGTTTTTTTTGCTCTCTGAGGAAATGTCAACAGTATGTGTTCTTTCGCGAGTGAACAGTGAATTTCCACACCTGTGCCTGGGAAAAGCTGCCTGTGATATACCAACCTATTCCGAGATATCTTTTGAAGGCCACGCAGCTGAAATCTTCCATTGTGTGATGGCTGGAAAGACCGGTGACGCCATATCATATGGAAACGCTGGGCCCTGATAGGCCCTCCTCCCTGGGGAACCGTGAGGAGTGCTGCAGATTGTAGATAATTGTATGTTTAGCTGTGTATTGCTGAGCTAGTTAGATTCAGATACACTTACCCACTTGTTTGCTGACTCATTACTTGCCTTTACTGCTGCTCACAGAGTTAGACTCTTGAGCAAATCCCTTCTCATCTACCTGACTGAATCTTTACTTCACTCTGCCGGATTTACTTGCTGACACATTCTGCTTGATTCCCCTCCATTCATTTGACTTCTTAGTTTAGCGTTAGGGAAATTCCTTTCAGCGGAAACTAAAATGTACTTGATTTGCTAATGACAACTTTAACAGTCTTTCTTTGTTTTTACTATATTTGAATCTCTTTGAATTATACTTACCATCACCGATTACCAAATGATTTAGGATTTCTGACTCATTTGAATGATTTGTGTTTGGATCTTGCTAATCTGCTAATAAACCTTCATTGTTTGCACATCTACTACTGTCTGGCATCTTTGTGGGGTCAAACGTGCATCACTGTCAGAGGAGATATAAGGACCAAAGGGAAAAGTTCTTTTTACTCACAAGTCTACATAAGCAGGATACATTTCTAAACAATTTGTCTCTAGACATCCCATCATATATGTAGCCTCAGTCAGACCAATGTTGCTAACATTTAAAAGTTGAAAGTAGTAGCTTCACCTGGTCTTTAAGTGAACTGGTTCCCTCAGGGGTTCGAGACCCGGTAGTAAATAAAAACAGACATTGACACAGGTCCTTATATGGCCCTATATTCATGTCCATATTAGCGATTTAGCTCTTGTTTATATTTAATGTGTTTAACACTCATAGGTAATGCTAGATTAGGTAAGCTATTTCCAAGATGTTATGTTTCTTTATTTTATTTGCATGTAGCATACTACTCTTGCATAGTGCATACTTTGGACTGAGTTCTCTCCATGTGTTTATAACAGGCACGATTGAGAGCTCTGGAGCAAAGGCTGGAGGCAGTGCGAGTTATCACAGTGACTGTCAGTAGGTCAAAAAGGTGTTCAGAATTCATGTTCATCCAATCCTTGGCCGCTCTGCAGAGCACACAGAGGAGTAGTCGCTTATTCCAGTTGCAATTGTGGGTCTGTGCAGATGTGTATAAAAGAGGTACACACATCAAGATATTGACAAGGCGAAAGTAAAAACTAAATGCCGTGCTTACAGGTGAACATGTGCATTGTGTATAGGGGCGTTGGGAAGTGTACCCAGGAGAGAGTGAAAAGAGGGCGCTGAAGAGGAAAGAGAGAGGTGGAAGATATGCAGATGGATGAGATGTGGAGATAAAAAAGGTGCACATGGAGTGAACATAACAGGAGTGATTGAGACACTCTGAGAATGACTACCCCTTCCTCATACCTCAGTAATATTTAATTTTAAAATTGAAACATTTTCAGTATTATTCACTACAAAACCATTCTAGTTACTCATTTATCTCAAACTACTAACATCAATTGATAAAGCCAATAGTCCAGGCGGGTTTTAGGTGAATGCGGGTTCTGTGGAGGGTTTTGACGTATACAGGAAGTGTGGTAGTGGTGTGTGTTAGGTAAAAAACAACAATAATGAAGACGGTGCAGCAAGGTCAGAGGAGACCCCGAAACCTCTGCAGAGAGTGGCCAGGGCCCACTCGGTAATTATGACAAGAATCCTGTGCACACATTAAGTGAGGTGTATACATGTATCATGCTTAACCCAAAGAGCACAATAAGTAGTAGATGAAACAAAGTGGACACAATAGAAAGTCTTTTTGTTCTTCAAAGGATTGTATTTGACCTTCCTTTGTTGAAAGGTAACTTCAAAAGCAAATGACCAGCCGACACGTGTTTCGTCAAGCGGGTAAGGAGCCTGTGACTCTTCAGGGCTGTAAGCACAAATGGGGTAACGGTCCGTATAGCCGGTGATATTTCCGACCCGGCGTCAGAAGTCTGTAGTTGTATTATATATATGGAATCAATAACAGAAAGCTTAGGAACCAAAATACTGGTGGGGTAGCAGACTATGAAAAACACTGAAATGTAATCAATATGTTTAAGCCACGCCCTTAATTATGTAGGCCCCACCCCCTCTAGAGATCCCCTGCTTTCTTCATCCCACTTAAAGGTCTGAGCTTTTAGTTTGTTGAGTTACTGCTGGTAACTCACACTCAAGTTGAGGAAGGGGGTTGAGAAAGAATCCACCCTAAAAAACAGAGTGAACTTGGGACTGGTGTGCACGTGCTCCTAGTTGTCATCTTTGGATCAGCTTGTTGGCTTAGCCACCAGTGCTGGGGGGGGCTACTTTGATAATGCTGGGATGAAGTCACTTTTCTCCCTAACAGAAAGTTGCTGAGGGGTCTCTTTGTAATGCAATGTGGGGTAGTGCAAAATGCTCTTCAGAGGCAATGGGTAGGCCATTTGTTGTTCTAGTTTTCTCCTTTCCAAAGTATTTCATTGAATGGTGACATAAACTTCTTGACCTTTCCATTCATTTGGGGCCAGACAGTGGCGAACTTCCAGTGAGCAGTACCCAGCTCTCATAAGTAGGCTCAAAATCCTCCTCTCGGAGCGGGGCTCATTGTTTGTTTTTACCATCCCGGGGATGCCATATGCTGTGAAGATTCTTTCCAATGTTGGATGTACGTGCTCAAATGCCGTGGTTTAGGTGATTTCCATGGCAGAGTATTTCGTAGAAGTGTCTATGATGACAAGTAGAAGTCAGTGCTGAGGTTCATCCAAGGTGAATCACAGGCATCTTCAGTAATGACCAGTGCTGGTAGCTCCCGGCTGTCTTTTGCTTGGCACAAACAGCAGTTATCTGTTTTCTCAACCCAAGCATCCATGGCAGAGTACCACAGCTTTTCCTGGATTCTAGCTTTGGTTTTGATGATCCTTTTGTGGCCTAGGTGCACCAGTTGAGTCATTCGGTCTCTGAATCACAATGAGACTAAAATATTATTTCCCCGTGGAAGCAGGCCTTCACTTGTCACACATCATTTGGGACCCTTCACACGCCATGAGAGTTTGTTGGCTGAATGAATCTCTACCCTTTGATTTGAATAAGATTGTCTTCCACATGTTGTTTCTGGACACTTCGAGTGTCAGCAGCAAGTATGTTTTGGCAGGTGTGGCATTTGCTAGGCATATTGCTCTCCGGTATGTTGATTGGGCTACAAAACTGACATGCGCTCTGGCCTTCGGGCTTTGGCTTGTTGGGTGTTGTGAGAAGAAGTCAGCTGGATTGTTGCAGCCAGGATGGCCTGCTTTGCCAAATCGATACTTTCGCAGCTGTGCGATTCAATTTGCCCATACAAGTAAAGGAGAAAATGAGTACAGCCCCACTCGATTTCAATCATTTTTCCCTCAATCCGAGTGTATCGAGTTTCAGTCTCTGAGAGGGTGCAGCTTGCAAATGCTATCAGTGTCCATGTGTCAGTCCACTCTGCGTCAGTGGGGCATTTCCATCCTTGATGTCATTGACCTTTTAGGTATCAATGTTTAGCCCATGACATGGGAACACATTCCTACAGATGTTTATGATCTCTATGAGGAAAGAACACCTTTGTCTATGTAGCATGGGGACCCTTGTCCTCTGTCCTGGGTGTTCTGCTCGAACAGTTACTATTAGAGAAGTAGCATAAAGGAGTGGTCGTGGGCTCATTACGCTCGTACATATTTCTAGAAATAAACACCCAATGTTTTATTTACCTACTACTGGAGCAGTCTTCCTTCCAAGGCAAGATTTGGCAACAAAAATGGCCCGTATTTTAGCCAACTGACCGGCACAGATTCTTCAAGGACATCACTTGCTCCCACCTTGCCGAAGCTCCTGTATTCCTCCTGCATTGTTTGCTTTTCCCCAGTGAGGAAGACTGAGCAATCTTGTGGAGTCTTCTGGTGTTTCCAGGTAGCATTTCTGAAATTTGACAATAGTTGCAGCAACTCTTAGCTGTTTACCCAATCGCACAGCTTGAAGGCAAAATCATTCACAAGTTTTTTGCATAGTTCCAATATGTTTTTATTCTTCACTTTTAACAATTCATTCTGGTTTAACTTGATTTTTGACAATATGACTGTCCAAAATTGCCCATTGCTTCACATGAGGTGGTTGTGCCCATCCAAAGTGTATTTGTTTAGCATTTGGGTTAAAACGGGTAACACGAGTAAAAGGTTGATTGTTTACCAAGCAACGCTAGTATATTGGCAGGTTCTACATCGAGGATGGAGTGGGGGTGGTCACTGCGTGCAGTAAACTATCGACAATGCAGGAACATAATTGTGGGCATAAGGTAGATTTATGATTTGCAATGCTCCAAAAGGGGCAGAGCTTTGATTAGATTTTTTTGGAATATGTATTTGTTAAAATACATTACATTTGTGTACAATGTTCGACTAATATAGGTTTTATGTCATTTTTAAATCTGAACAGCTTCCCCTGAAGAAGGGCCAAAAATGAGGGCCCGAAATGCATTGGGATTATCAATTACTGCTGTGATACATTAATTTTATGTCCCGTACGTGAAGTGGTACGAGGTCTGGATGGGCACAACCACCTCATGTGAAGCAATGGGCAATTTTGGACAGTCATATTGTCAAAAAAAGCAAGTTAAACCAGGATGAATTGTTAAAAGTGAAGAATAAAAACATATTGGAACTATGCAAAAAACTGTGAATGATTTTGCCTTCAAGCTGTGCGATTGGGTAAACAGCTAAGAGTTGCTGCAACTATCGTCTTTATCTTCAACGTGCCTAGGGCAGGCACGGTCCCAGTCAGCACGCACAGTGGATCAACATGGAAAAACAAGAGAAACTGCACAAATGAACGAAATTAGTATAATTCAAAATTTGCAAACATTCGTGACAAGAACTTTCAATTCTATTAAGGACTAGGAGGCGAGGATTATGCTTTCTCATTTCTTTAATGAGCCCAGCAGCCAAAGAAACAATAAACTACATTACCCAGAAACACATGGGCAACAACCATAGAGTCAGGGGTATAAATAGGCATATAGAGAGTCACTCTTCCTCTTTCTTTCGTAACATAAATTCCAGGAAAACAGACCACATCCAGTCCGGAAAGTTCAACAAGGAAAACAGGAAGGCCAAACTAGGGAGTCCAAGGAGTATCCAGAACTGCAGAAAGTGTCGAAGACTGAAGCCAAAATCCTCAGCAGGAGCAGGAAGACCGGGTCCAGGCAAAACGGAGACATCCTCACTTGGGATCAGATCCTAAAAAGGAACACAAAGCCGTAATATCCAAGCCATTCAATAAATGAGCATAAAGCAGAAATGGGGTGGGAAAAGACAAGATACATGTCAAAACAGCATCAGAAATACCACAATATGATAAGCATCTGAACAGTATGCATACAATAACGGGTGGGATAATCCTCGCCTCCTAGTCCTTAATAGAATTGAAAATTCTTGTCACGAATGTTTGCAAATTTTGAATTCTATTTCAGGACAGGAGGCTCCGATTATGCTTGTTTAAAGCTGGTCCACCACAACCGAAGCAACAGTATAAATAGGCTTAAAGTAAAAAGTTTTGAACACAGAATCAGAGGACCAATCTGCAGCCTTCATGATATCAAACAAAGTCACTCCCAAAGAGAAGGCCTTGGAAGCCATAGCTCCACGTGCAGAATGTGCCCCAAAAACAGATACATCAATGCCAGCTTCAGCCATGAGCCACCGGACCCACCTGGCTAACGTAGCCGGGGTAACGGGGCGGAAAGGCTTCTGCAACGCAATCAACAGTTGACCTTGCATATCAGAACGTAAAGAGGAAGTACTTACTTCATAATCCTTTAGGCATTGAACGACACATAGGTTTGGACGTTGAGGAAAAGAAGGATAGGAAATAATGGCAGTATTCGTTTTGGTTCCTCTGGAAAGACGAAACGAAACCCCTTCAGGAGTAAAACAGCGTCCGGCTAGATCCAAAGCCCGAACATCAGAAACTCGTTTGCAGGAAATTAGACAGAGCAACATGGTAAGTTTAGCTGACAACTGCTTACGGGAAAGTAAGGAATTAGGTGGCCAAGATTCCAGAAAACGTAAGACGATAGAAACATCCCATAAAGAAACATATTTAGGACGAGTAGGAGTTGCTTGGCGAACACCCTTGAGCAACTGAGCAACCAGAGGATGTTCCCCTACCGGTTTACCATCCAAATGAGGATGACCAGCAGAAATAGCTGAAAGGAAGTTGTTCATAGTACGATAAGCTAGGCCAGAAGAAGCAAGAGAGGCCAAAAAATTAAGTATCACAGAAACATCCGCCGAAGAGGGATTAACTTGCCGTTGATGACACCAGTCACTCCAACGCTTCCAGGATCCCCTGTATCGTTTGTGGGTGCTAGGGGACCAGGCGTCACTGATGAATTTGGAAGCGTCCGCAGAAAGGCCTGGGACAGACCAGCGTTCCCCGAAATTCGCCACGCCAGAAGAAGGAGAGAGCCTGACTGGATCAGGGGATGCGGATTCTGAAGCGGATCCAGCAGAAGATTCCACTTCTGGGGAAGAAGGAACGGCACTGCACAAGTCATTTCCAGGAGAACCGGGAACCTCGCTTGAGCCCTCCAAAGAGGAGTGATTAGAATCAAGTCCGACCGGTACCTCTTCGTGTAAGCCAGAACCCTGGGAATCATCATGAACGGGGGAAAGGCATAACACAGAGCAGTCGGCCATGGTTGAAGAAAAGCGTCCGTGGGAAGGGCCGCCGGATCCGGTCTCCAACTGAAGAAACGCGGAAGTTGGGAGTTGAGACGGGACGCAAAAAGATCCAGATGACAAGGGCCCCAAGACCGGAGAAGAAGACGGAACACTCGAGGATGCAGCCTCCAATCGCTGAAATCCTGGAGATATCTTGAGTTCCAGTCCGCCACCAGATTGTTGCACCCCGGAAGATATTCGGCAATAACCGTGATCCTGTGGTGCAGACAATAATGCCAGAACTCCTTGGCGATCTCCGCCAACAAACGGGACCTGGTCCCTCCCAGTTTGTTGATGTACCGGACTGCGGACACATTGTCCATCCGGAGGAGAATGCAGCAGTTGGACTGAAGAGGAGAGAGGGAGCGAATTGCGAAAGAGCCCGCCAACAGCTCCAGACAATTGATGTGGAGCGATAGTTCCTGGGGAGACCAACGACCCCCCGTCGAGATCGGACCGCACCGGGCTCCCCAGCCCCAGCGGCTGGCATCCGATTCTATCACTATCTCCGGCGTGGAACCGAACAGAGCTCGACCATTCCATGCCTCCATATGATCTAGCCACCACTGCATCTCTGTTTTCGCCTCCTCCGAGAGGGGAACCTGATCCGAATAACGAAGGCCGTTGCGAAGATGGCGAATCTTCAGACGCTGAAGCGCCCTGTAATGCAACGGGAATATCGCCTGCAGAGAAGAAGCTAAGAGACCCACAACTCGTGCCAACGACCTCAACGACACAGTCTGTTTCGAAATAACAGAAGTCAACTCCCGTTTGATATAACAAATCTTTGGACGTGGCAAAAGAAGTTGGCAAGTGAGAGAATTGACCTCGAAACCCAAGAAGTCGATCACCTGAGTCGGACGTAACACAGACTTCTGAACGTTCACCAAGAAACCCAGGGACTGCAAAAGGTCTATTGTCCAAGAAAGATGAGACATCAATTTGACAGGACAATCTGCCAGAAGGAGGATGTCGTCCAAGTAAATGATCAGCCGGACACCCCGAATGCGAAGAGATTCTACGACAGGCCTTAACAGCTTCGTGAAGCACCAAGGTGCTGAGGAGAGGCCGAACGGAAGAACCTGATATTGGTACCAAGAACCCAACCAACGGAACTGAAGAAAACGGCGATGGGGAGGAAAGATCGGGACTGACAAATAAGCGTCCTTGAGGTCCAGACGGACCATCCAATCCTTGTCTTGCAACAGATCTCTCAGGAGATGGATGCCCTCCATCTTGAAGTGGCGATAAACCACTCCCCCGTTGAAATCCTTCAGGTTGAGAACCAACCTTGATCCCCCTCCCTTCTTCTCCACGAGAAAGATCGTGCTGACGAACCCTCGCGGATGACGGTCGGTTGGAACTATGGCCCCTTTTTGGAGAAGAGAGTTGAGTTCCTCTGTGATGAACTCTTGATCTCTTTGGGAAAAAGACATCGGAGAAGGAAGACGAGTTTGACACTGGGGATGGTAAAACTCGATCTTGTAACCCTGAACTGTCTCCAGCACCCAAGCATCGCTGGAGATCAATTGCCAATTGTGTAGAAAAAACTGAATTCTGCCCCCCAGAACAACACTGCATGCAGGAATTAAGCTCACCTGAAGTTCCGGAATCGTGAAATCCACCGGCCTGACCGCCGGAGCGTCCTTTCTGGTATTGACCTCGTCCTTTCCGAGATGGATAGAAATTGGACCTCTTGGAATAATTGGAGTCCTGATGACCCCCTCTGTTGGACTGAAAGCCTCGCTGCGAGGACTGCTGCTGCTGACCGCGGCCGAATGAGCGTCCTCCACCACGTCCGGCCTTTGCAAAAACCGGACGGAACGCCCGGCGGAGGGTTGCCTGCGCCTTATCCAATCCGCTGAAGGTACTCACGAATTGCGTCAGTTCCTTCAAGAAAGGTTGCCCAAAAAGCAAACCCTGAGCAGCAGGACCAGAGTCGGAGATAGAGAGCTCTGCCAACTTCGGGTCAAGTTTCAACAATATGGAGCGGCGCCTCTCACTAGAGAGCGCGCAGTTAGCATTGCCAAGCTGACAAATGGCACGTTGAGCCCATTGAATGAGGTCGTCCGGGTCCACCATGGTGGAAGATTCTTTAGCGATATATCCAAGATCGAGGATCTTAGTCAGGGGCCCCAGCATGTCCAACACCTTATCCTGACAGGATCTCCAAGAGCGGTCTAATCCTTTTTTGGGATCCTTAGTGAATTTCCGCAAGTAGGTCAACATAGTAGGATCTACCTCAGGGGTATCAGCCAAACCATCTGCAAGGTCTGGCCATGGACATTCAGAGCGGAGGCGCGCCCGGACGTCCTTATCAAAAGACTGCCTAATATACTGCTGAACATATTCCGCCACCGCTGGGGACGGTAGCCAAGCCGTCGAATTAGGGTGGATTATGTCAGCGGGGTCAAAGGAAAGAACTTGGGGGTGACTAGGGGCATCTACAAAGTGTTCCTTGCACTTTCTCTTCGCAGGAGGAGGGGAAAGATGGTCAGAGGAGGAAGAAGAAAGATGGTCCTCACTTTCGACCTCCACAGCCCTTTTTCTCGAGGTGGAAGCGGACAAGGACTTGGCCAAAGTCTGAAAGGCAGACGCATGAGGATTCCCTGGAGAGGAGGTATAGGACTGCGAAGCAGGGACCCAACCCTGCTGCTGCGCATATTTGGTCAAATGGCGCTTAAGAGGAGTAATGGCTCGAACCAAGGCCCTATTCATAGAGTGCTGGACACCCCTATCCAAAGCCTCCACTAATCCTTGTTCAAGGGTATCAGAGGCCTCCTCATCATAATAGTCGTTGTCATCAACATAATAATTGTCTGCCATTGTGAAGCAGAGCAAGTCACAGCCCACTAGATGACAAAAATTGAAATATGCCGAAGGCACAATCAGCGGGAGTGCAAAAACCCCACAGTAAGCCAAGAAGCAAGAAAAGAATGCTTCACAAAACGAGTAAAGCGTGGAGGGAAGGCTTGCCAAACAAAAGAATACACTCTAGGCAGAGCCTATGCTTGATTGTACTTGCCTGGAGCTTCAATAGCAACCGGCGTCTGAAGGGGTTAACTGGAGGCAGTGGGCGAGGCAGACACGAAGGAACTGCATTCAAAGTGCTCCGGTTCTGACAGACACGGAGCGCCGGAAATGCCTCTATGCGCATGCGCGAGCGCGAGACACCGGCAACCTCCCAGCTGAAAGGAAGAGCTCGCGCAGGCAGCGCGAGCTTTACCAATCCCAGAAAATCCACTCCACAAGGAGCAGCGAAGGCACCGAAGCGCCCGACTGCCAAAAGGGAGGTGAGCACACGCTCCCAATGCGCCGATAGACAAAACCGGCAAAAATCACGAGCACACCCAAGCGCAAACCACAAAGCCGCAAGAGGCAATACAATGCGCGATAGATAACGCGGCAACAGCGCAACAAAGCACACAATGACAAAGCCACACAGCACAAAGTCAAGTAATGCAAAATAGTCAACAAAAGCAAGAGAGCTCTTAACTGGCTGCGGAGCAGCAAAGAAAGAGGAAGAGTGACTCTCTATATGCCTATTTATACCCCTGACTCTATGGTTGTTGCCCATGTGTTTCTGGGTAATGTAGTTTATTGTTTCTTTGGCTGCTGGGCTCATTAAAGAAATGAGAAAGCATAATCGGAGCCTCCTGTCCTGAAATAGAATTAGGTGTGCATATGCCATCCATATATATATTTCTGAAATTTGGCCACAACCCCCATGTCACGCGCTCATCCAGTGACGCCTGCACTTCTCGCGTGCCTTTGTGGTTAGGCATCCATTCAGCACGTCACCACATTTCAAGTCTAAAGCGGTGGCCATCTTGGATCAGGTAAGGGATCTTTGTGAAGGTTTTTTGGTAAAGTTAGCCTGCACGTTTGGTGACAGGCACACCTTGTTTAAACTACTCTGTTAGAAGTGCCTGCACACTCGGTAACAGGCACCCCTTTCTTAGAATAATTTCTGACTTTGAGCCTGCACACTCGGTGACGGCCACATCATTTAAATTTCTACTTGGCTTTATTTGTTCTTTGATTTACAATTTGTTTGCATGGATAACCTACTTACTTGAAGTACTGATTACTAATATTGCTTAACGTTTCTTGATTGTGTTTGCTTATTTGGCTAATTACTATGGCTAATTTAAGATTTATTTTCAGAGTTTTTAGTCATTGGAGTCATTGATGTGAAAAACGAAGGTGATAGAGGCACATCCAGAAAGATATCAGACATATGTTTTAGATGTGGTTCAAGATCACACATCGGAAACAATCCGAATTGTCAAGCTAGTAACAAGCGTTGCAACAAATGCGGCAAGATTGGCCACTTTATGTCTGCGTGCAGGAGTTCCAGGAATACAATGAGAATAAGTACTGTGGATATCAACACTGATTCATGTTCACAAGAGTTATCATAAGTCGTTTTAACTGTTTCCTCTGATAACACTTCTGAATCTGGAGTAAAAGGACCCTGGTGTAAGGCCACAGTTGCACAAGTGTCTATAGACTTGATGGCAGACTCTGGCGATCCAACGACCATTATTTCAGATGTTTTTTTCATGGAGAAATAGGGTACAAGATAGCTGGATAAAACTGAAATTCACTCTGGACTCTTTGGTGAACAAGACATTGACATGCTGGGGTACTTTATAGATATCATGTCTTGTTTAGGAAGGCAAACCACCACAAAGATTTATGTTGCAATTAAAGGCAGGAACATCATAGCATGACAGTATTTGTCCGGACTTGGGATCATATTACTACCTGCTGTGGAAAATTCCATCTCTTTTATTGAAACGGGTGATGTGAATTTGGATACTGTATAACAAATTTCAAAATATTTTTAGTAATAACATAGGTAACATTTCAAAGTTCGAGCATTGAATCCTGCTCAAGGAAGTGCCATCCCTGTGGGGCACAAGGTCAGGTCAGTACCTTTAAGCAATAGGGCGGATCTAAAAAAAAAACTCCTTGACAAGCTATGTATTGATGGAGTCCTTCAGCCAACTGATTCTTCTGAACGGGTCCGTCCGGTTGTTATCATGAAGTAAAAGACAGGTGAGATTTGTCTCGGTGTAGACTTACGCACTGTCAACAAAAACATCATTGGCTGTGCCCCGTTACCCAAAGTACAGGATCTTTTAGATAATTTAGGGGGTGCCAATGTTTTTTTTGTTGCTCGACCTCAGATCAGCCGATCATCAAATACCAGTTGCTGTGGAGAGCCAGGACCTTACTGCATTTATAACACCTTTTGGAGCATTCAAGGTTTTTGTGCATACCTTTTGGTCTGGCCTCCGCAGGAAGTGTATGCCAAATGTTTAAGGATACCATGTTGGGAGGCATCCAGGGTGTGCAGGTGTTTCAAGACGATGCACTTGTTTTTGCTGAGAGTGCTAGGGAATGCAATTTGATTTTGGAAAGGGTACTTAGAGTTTTGAAAAAAGAGGCATCACCCTCAGGAAGGAAAAGTGTAAATTCATGGTTAATCATTTGGATTATCTTAGTCACTGCATCTCAGATCAGGGTATAAAACCCAAAATGTTCCTTGTCTGTGCCAATTAAGACTCAAACTAAGCAACAAGAAGAAATGCCAGTACTGATTCCTTGTGCACACTTCCTCTCTTGGGCAACCTCTGTTTTTATCAATTTGGAAATGATATGTTTGTGTATAAAATGAATTGTTAAAACATAAAAAACAGGAAAGATGATGAATAAGCTAATAAATCAAAAGTAATCTCTTTTTGGTGGTTTAGGTTTATTTTGTGGTACAAAAAAGTTTTCTCTAGTACAATAGAGCAGACGGATTGTGGTTGCTCTACTCACAAAAACTATGGATAGTATTGATTTGACTCATTTTGTATAATCATTAGGTCTAGGACCATTGTTGTTTTGATACCATTGAACGCCCAGGTCCATACCTTATGGGTTACCCCATTTTTCTTAATGGATAAGTTGAATGGGCCAGATGGGGCGGTTGATTGTGTTGTTGCTCTTATTGGAGATTTTGCAAAAAAACAAGAGTTTATTTCTAGAGAAGTGTGGATGAATTTCCTAAATGATGATCTTATTCTTAAACAGGTCATTAAACATGTCAAGTACAAGTGGCCTCGGGAAAGTAATCAGGAGACTGGGCTCAAAGTTTTTGCACAAGTTTCAGATGTTGGTGGTGTTATATTTTACAAGCTAGTTTGTTTTATTATGATCTATGTTGAACATGTAGAATCTTGTGGTTGCTGGGTTACCGGGAGCTGGAGGGTTGGAAAGGCAGTTCCAAGCCTGTGTGGGAAGGTGAAGCTGTGTCCCAGAGGTCCCTGCATCTGTACAATAAACCGACTTCTACAATCTCAATATTGTTGGTTGTTTCTTCAAAATTGGCGACAGAGGATGGGATCGTTCATTTTCAATGAAGAACACCTTTGTTGAAGATTGAAATTTCTTTTTTTACAACTCGATTCTGGAAATTTCAACTTCAAAGTGACCTCTGCATAAGGTATTTATGACACAAAATGCTTCTTATCACAATCTAACTCTACATAAAATAACCTGCTGTGGTTATCATCGATATTACTCTACTCTCAGTTCTCTCCAGACCAGAGTCTTTTACGAGTAGTAGAAAAGCTGTAATTTAACCATTTTTGACTTAAAAACAAAGTTAAACTATTGCGCTTTCAACAATTACAATCTTATGACACTCAAAATTATTTTAATATTTCTTGCTGTCAAGTTGTGCGCGTAATGTGTGAAGAACAGCTGTTTGTCTCCTGATTTAACTTTAAAGATTGAGTTTAAAGTATTTCTGACTGCCGTCCACTGTGAGTCACATTATTGCTATTCTTCGTTTTACCATAAGAGTGAGAAATTGGATTCATCGTTGAGTAAGGAAAATCTGTTACCTGAATGTGCATCTTTTAATTTACAAAGCAACGATCGAAGCTTCTGCCTCTGCACGGGTTCTGTTCGCGTGCGCAGTGTGGAGTTTGTAAAGTGAAGACGTTTTCATTACGCTACCAACACATGCGTGCATTTGTGTATTCGTTATCATAAACGTCAGCAAGTAGAACGTCTAAGCTTTGTTTCTTCCTGGCGCTTAGCAACAAACGACGAACCAGTGTGGAGAAGTTTTCTTCGGGGGATTTCACAGTTTAAGAACAGCATTCTCCATCGGGAACGATTTGATTTCAGTGATACGCTCACTGCGTATCAAAGGTATTTTGACTATTGGTTTTAGGCACACCATTGTTTGGAATACCTTTCAAGTACACTTTTCGGTGTTGTGACATACATTTGGAAATTTTCGGAAATTTTCAGTGATTCACACTCTACCAATTCTTGTGTGTTTCTTATTATCAACGGTGATACACACACCATATCAATATTGCTGACATAACTATAACTTTTGTGTAACCATTACCTTTATATTTTTAGTTATTGTTAAGTTGTCTAGTATTTCATTGTGTTTTAATTTTTTATTTTTTTTGCTCTAGAAGATAGTAGTTAAAACACATCAGTTATTAGATGAATATGTTTTCCCAAATGATTCCTGCACCACCATATTTCTTACAAAATCCTGGTCAACCATGCATGTTATGGGAGCATTGGAAGGAAACGTTCGAGACCTATCTTGAGGATATTGGTGGTGATGTTTTTGTTTCAAAAAGGAAATTAGCTATTTTAAAATAATTCTTGGGTCTTGAGGGAAGAAATGTTTTAAAAACTTTACCATTAATGGAAACAGTACCTGTAGAAACTGTTATTGATAGTGAATCATCTGGTGATAACAATGTGGATGTGTATGACATTGCTTTAAAAGCTTTAGAAGATAACTTTGGAAAAAAAGTAAATGTGGTTGTTGAGAGACACACATTTTTTTCACGTGCACAATCTTCAGGTGAAACTATCGAACAATATGTAGCAAGTTTAAGAATGTTAGCAGTTACATGCAAGTTTAATACCATGAGAGACAATATTATAAGAGATCAATTAATTAATAGAATGTCTGATCTTAGAATTCAAGAGAAACTTCTTGATTTAAAAGACCCCACTTTGGACAAAACTTTAGCTGTTGCCAAAAGAATGGAAAATACTTCCGAATACATGAAGGAACTTAATGGTGCTTCAAAGAAAGCCGTACAGGATAATGAGTCTGTTCATGTTGTAAATAAAAGTCAGAAAAAGACTTTTCAAAAAAACTTTTTCTGATACTAAACGGGATATTTCAAAACCCAGAGCCAAATATTGTTTTAGATGTGGTAGTCCAAAGCATACCTCTGATGCGAACTTTTGTCCTGCCGTCAAAACTAGATGTCAGAAATGTAAAAAACTAGGACATTTTGCTAGATGGTGTAAGACATCTGGTCCATCTCAAAGTGCAGTCAATCTGGTTGATGACTGCAACTTTGATCATAGTGTGATTATAGATCACAATAATGATACTACTGAGGATGATGACTTTGAAGTCATGATGATAGAACATGAACAGGTATTGGAATGCGATATAAATATTTTTTTATTTTAAAAATGTTTTATTTGCATCAAGGGGAATAAAAAAAAAGAAACCATAATAAACAATAATTATCTACATACAGTTTAGCAAGATCAGTAAATTGACATTTCCAATACAAAAGAATACATAAATCACAAGAAAAGTAGAGGCCACCCAGAAAAAAAGGAAGAAAAATATACAGTTATTAAGACATTATTAACCCCCAGATTCTGTCGACTTTCCGTTTCGTCTGCAAGCCCCTTGTAGCAGTCAGAGCAAGCTCCATATGATATATTTCCTTAACCAGGCTCCACCACTCCATAACCGTTGGTGAGTTTTTTTGAATCCAAGCCCTAGCAATAACGAGCCTTGCACAGGTAACTAAAATATTCAACAAGTCACAAAATACCCTATTACCCCCAAATATACCCACCATCACATCCATTGATGAACATGTAATAGGATGAGCAAGTCTATCAGAGACAACCTTAGCTATTCCATCCCATAATTCACTAAGGTGAGGGCAAGAAAAAACATGTGTACAATATCAGCACCAGTTAGATCACATTTTGGGCATTTCGTACACTCACTGAAATTATTATTTGTTGCCCATTTAAGAATTCTCTCGGGTATGATACAGTTGACATACGGTTTTAAACAGCTGTAGTTTAAGACTGGAAGATTGAACTGACACATTTAGGCTATTAAGAGATAAAGTAATCAAATCTGATGGTACATTCATCGCCAGCTTTCTACTCCATTTCTCGGTTAATTTTACGATGTCATTAGTATTAAAGCCAGAAAAGATCTTATACCCAATACTAATCGTGGCTTTATCTGCTTCTCTATAAATGCAATTCCAGACCTCAGAATCTAATACAGTGGTAAGTTCTAATAGATAATCTCTGATCTGATAGCATTTAAACCGAGCCACTTCCGGCAGATTGTAGCACATCTACGATCGTTCATATGCCATGAATCCATTGTGATCATATAAATCACCCAAAAATTTGATACCGGAGTCTAACAGTAAGCGACAAGCTGAGTCATGAAAAATTGCAGGTAGACCCGGATTACCCCATAAGGGTGTTTTATAATGTAGAAGATATACCTTACTCTTAACCAGAATGGAGCGCCAAATATTAACTGTCTCTCGTACCGGCTTGAATTTTACCCGTTTAAAGTAATTAGGGTCGTTTAGCTTATAAAGAAACATATTTGCATCCTGTCCTAGTAAAAATCTATGAAAATATAAGCATTTATCGGGGATCAACAGGCTACGAAAACGAGTCAGAAAGGCCGACCAATAATAAAGTTTAAAATCCGGGAGAGCCAGTCCTCCTTGTTTAAAAGGAAGTTTGAATGAGGACACAGCCCTTTGGGCTTTCTTATATCCCTGTATAAAGCTGCTTATAATTCCCTCTAATCTAAGAAAATATGAGTTGTTTACCCGTAAGGGAATTGCTCAAAAAAGATATGAGTACTTAGGTAATATTTTCATCTTGACCAGGTTTATTCGGCCAATAATGCTAAGCGGCAGTTTATGCCATTTCTTAAATTGCATAGCAGTCTCTTTTAATAATGGTTCATAATTTAATGCCAAGATTAGATCAATATCCGTGGAGATTTTAACCCCCAAATAAGTTGCTACACAGCAAATTCCTAAAACCGGGGCTAACGGTTGATGGTTCATAATAATTTGAGTTATAGTGGTGTTAAGTTGGTAGCCTGAGACTAAACCATATTTTCCCGCTTCTACTATAATACCCTTTAAAGCTTGAGGCACATTGGAAGAAAAAACTGCAACATCTTCTGCGTACACAGTAATATCAAGTGAATTTGAGCCGTTAAAAAAGGACAAATTAAAGCCTGGCGTTGAAGTGCAATCAAAAAAGGTTCCATACCCAAAGCAAATAGCAGGGGTGACAAAGGACACCCCTGCCTTGTCCCGCTCCTAATTGGGAAAAAAGAAGAGCATTTTCCCATATAGCATACCTTGCCCATAGGGTTATCATACAGTGATTGAATCCATCTCAAGAATTGGTCTTTGATGCCAAACGCCTGCAATGCAGCCCATAAGAAGCCCCACCCCACTCGGTCAAATGCCTTCTCGGCATCTAGTAAAATCATACCGAGTGGGGTGGACTGAGTCCGAGCAGCATCAAAAGCCGAGATAGCCATATTTATATGTGCTGTAGTATCGCGTTTTGGGATAAACCCATGTTGCTGGGAAGAAACAAGCTGAGACATTACTGGCGCTAATCTAGTTGCCAATATTTTTGCAAACATTTTAGCATCGCTATTAATGAGCAATATTGGTCTATAAGAGCCTCTCTCCTGAGGTGGTTTACCCATTTAAAAAAAAAAAAGAATTTGGGTTAGATTCCAAGACTTTGGTGCTTGCTCCCCATTACCAATAGCATGGATCACATCAATAAGTAGTGGTATCAATTCCTCCAAACAGCATTTATATAATTCCAAAGGAATAGAATCCTCACCTACAGCTTTGCCCGTTGCTAAGGAATTGATAACACTTCTAATTTCTATCGTTGTAATGTCTGCCGCCAGTTGATCAGATTGTTTAGGCTCCAAAGTTTTAACCTTATTTACCTCTATGTAATTTTTAATATTATCATCCGTCACTACGGTTTCAGGTGTATAGAGATTTTGATAGAACAATGCAAACTGTTGCAAAATTGATTTGGGATCTAAGAATAATTGGTTGTTATCCCCTTTAATTTCTTTAACAATGTTCTGAGATCGATCTTCAGCCACTTTATAAGCTAAAACTTTGCCAATCTTATCGCCATTTTCATATTGGTCACGTTGATATTTTTTTAATTTACTAATACTCTTAGCCCTGAGAAGATCTTTTAATGCAGCTTTGAGTTCAATTAATTTAAAGCTTAATGCAACCAGATTCGTTATCCCAACTGTTAGAGCTTCAGATATTTGATGTTCAATATCTAGTATTTCTGCAAGCATTTTCTCATTTTGACATCGACGCTCTTTATTTTGCCACCATATAAACTGTTGTGTGAATCCGCGTATGCTTGCTTTGCAAGCATCCCAAACTATCAAAGATTGAGTAGAATGTATATTTATATTGACAAATATATATGTTCTTTAAGTTGGTTCACAAAATCAAGGTCCGTAAATAAATATCTTGGAAATAAGAAAAGGCAAGGAGAAGATTCCACAGTTGTAACCTCAAAGGTTAAAGAGATCGGATTATGGTACGAAGTTGCCCTTGGACATATAGCCATAGAGCTAGTTCCAAGAATAAAATCTGAGACCCAAACCATATCTATGCGCGAGCATAGTTTATGCGCTGCAGAGTAATATGTAAAGCCAGCCAGATTAGGGTATAAGCATCTCCAGGCATCTTTTAGAAGGTGAATTGCTGCCAGATCTAAGATTGCAGCCCTAGTTTTCCTCATTCTCTGAAATGAGTTTTTTCTAGTAGTATCTAAATTATAATTCATAATACAATTAAAGTCACCCAACACAATATATCCCCCTTCCCATGCAAGCAATTCCATATTAATCTGGTCAATAATTATTGGATCATCTTGATTTGACGCATAGACCCTACAAATTGTATATTTACGAGCTTCCAATATTTTCTGTACGATTGCCCATCTACCCGCCTTATCAGTTAATGTCTTAAGTATTTCAACCTTTAGGCGTTTATATTTTAGGACCGCCACCCCCCGAATTGAAGCATTAAATTCAGTACAAATCATAATGTCATATCCCAGTTGATTAAGCAGTTTTTTATCCTTATATGCTATATGGGTTTCAGTAATGACCACAATTTGAGGATTATACATCTTAAGTTCCTCATATACGAGATTCCTCTTAATCCTGCTATTTGAGCCTGCCACATTCCATACCAAACATTTTATTTGATACATAAAGGGCCCGATGTAGGTAGGGCTTTACCGATCGGTATTGGCCGAAAATACCGATTTTTGGCCCTTACCGATCGGTAAACAGCCATCGAGATGTAGGGAACCAAAAACAGAACGAATCGGATAGAAAACCGATTCGGAATGAGTACCGAATGGGAAAGAATCCGATACGTACATACCGAAAATCGGATATGTAACGAATCGGAAAAACACCGAATCGGTTACAAAGACCGAATCGGTCCTTGTACCGATTCGTTAGTGACACCGAATCGGAAAATCACCGAATCGGTCCTTGTACCGATTCGTTAGTGACACCGAATCGGAAAATCACCGATTCGGTCCTTGTACCGATTCGTTAGTGACACCGAATCGGAAAATCACCGATTCGGTCCAAGAACCGAATCGTAAGTGACACCGAATCGGAAAATCACCGATTCGGTCCATGTACCGAATCGGAAAAAATACCGAATCGGACATGATCCGAATCGGAAAACATGCCGATTCGTATGAATCTCCGATAGGGAAATTCCCCGATTCCGACAGTTGGGGAGATGTAGGGAGGCACAGAAACACCGAAATCGGCTCAAAATCGGTAGAATTCACTCGGTATTTACCATGGATTGCAATCAGGTGGTAACCAACTCCAACCCATATAAACAGTCCCAAAATGCATTGCAACTTGCAGGATGGCAGCTTTCTATGTCATTGCGAGGCGGCTACGGCTACAGCAGGAAGGACAGAGGGAATGGCTAAGAAATGAACAGGTCTACAGACAGAGGATAACCCTGTTCATGCTCACTGAGGCTGAGATCCTACAGAGATACAGGCTGGACTCTGACACCATACTTGAGCTCATCAGGGACCTTAAGCCATACTTGGACCACCACACCCCAAGGGCACACGCCATCCCTGCGCACGTCCAGGTGCTATGCAGCCTACACCTGGTAGCGTCTGGCAGCTATCAAAGTGGAGTAGCAGCAGCAGGAGGGGTGAGCCAGAGCAGCCTGTCAAGGTTCTTCCACATATTCCTTGACGCCATGATAGACAGGATGGACCAATACATCTCATTCCCTGCAACCCACGCAGAACTGCTACAAACCAAAGCGGACTTCTACCAGATGGCACACTTTCCCCAAATCATCGGTTGCATAGATGGCACGCATATTCCGATTTGCCCACCAGCGGACACCGAATACATATACCGCAATCGGAAATCTACACACACCATCAACGTGCAGGTGATCTGCAATGCCAAGTGCACCATCACAGACCTGGTAGCAAAATTTCCAGGAAGTACCCATGACTCCTATATATTCCAACAGAGCGGCATATATGCACGGTTGATGGCTGGCGATTTTGGAGAAGGATACCTCCTAGGTGAGCCACATCATCAGACCCCCATAACACATAGTAGGTAGGTGGAATACATGTATGCATGTGTCTAATGTGACCCCTTTCTCTTCCAGGCGACAGTGCATATGCCCTCCGCTCATTCATACTCACCCCCTACCTCAACCCCTCCACACCCAGCCAAAGGAGGTATAACCGGGCCCACATACGCACCAGGAATGTTGTTGAACGGACCTTTGGCATCTGGAAAAGTAGATTCAGATGCCTGCACAAGAGTGGAGGTGCAAGGCAGTATACCCCCATCACCTGCTGCAAGATCATAGCTGTATGTGCAATGTTACACAACCTTGCGGTCAAGAAGGGCACTGAGGTGGAGTTGTCTGACTACGAGGACTATGACGACGACGAAGCTGTGCCACTGACACAGCCAGCTGGGGTGTGTACGCCATGTGATGGCAGATACAGACGTGAGGAGATCACTGAGAACTATTTCTGACTGAGTACAGATGCAAAGACAGCTAAATGTTGCTTGGAAAATAAAATTTTTAATAGTGATGCACCACAGTTACAGCACTGAAGTGCATAAAAAAATGGAGTCTGTAAAATCAAATAAAGTCCAGGGTACTGGTTTGCTCATCCCCCCTTGTCAGGCTATTTTTTGGCCCGCTTGGCAGACCCACTGGGGTGTCCCTCGGCCCCCTCCGAATGGCCAGCAGCATCAGCGGATCGCCTGGTGCTCCTCCGCGGTTCAGATGCAGCGCTGGCCGGGCTGCTGCGGCTGCTGCTGTCTCCAGCATCACCCAGGTCCAGGGCAGGATTGGAGGCGGCGTTTGATATTAACATGGCCTCCATGGCCGTGGTGATCCTGGCCATCCCCCTGGTGAGCTCAGCCGTGTGCTGACTGAGCACGGATTCCTGATTTGAGCTTCGATGGCACAGCTGTGCGGTCGCCGCTGCAAGGCGGGCCATGGCCCGGTTGAGCACCCGGGCATCCCTCCTGCGCGCAACCTCATGCTCCTCCTGCCTGGCAGATGAGTGGGTGATGGCAGTGGTCAGCCTGCCCAACCCTGCTGCCACCTCCTTGTTGCTGTCCACAACAGCCTGGAAACCCTTCACCAACTCCCCCATCTGCATGTTGTGCTGCAGGAGCTGGCGTTGGCAGGCCATGGTGGATCTGGCCTGTTGGCGCTGGATTTTGACCATTTGGCCCTCCAGGCCCAGGAACACACTGCCCTCCCGTGCTGGTGCAGCAGTGGTGGTGGTGGTGGCACGGCGATGGGCACTGCTGCTTCCGGCCTGCTGACTGGGCTGGGGTGCCACTGGTGGGGGTGTGGTGCTGGCAGGTCCCTGAGCCCCTGCTCCCAGGACTGGTTGGACAGGTGGCAAGGCCACGATTGTGGCAGGAGCTGGTGTAGGCGGAATGATCTGCCTTGTAGGGGAGTTTTCGGGTGAAAATTGCAAGGGGGGTGTGCTGGACAGTACTGGGGAGTGCACTGGTTGGAAATCAATCACCAGGACTCCCTCCATTCCAAGCCCTGGGGTGTCTCCTTCCTCATCCTCATCCTCCTCCTCCTGGCCAGCCTGGCTGTTGCTTGGCCCTGCGACTGCAGTGTTTGACGTTGATGCTCCCTCTGCTGTCACAGTGGTGCCGCCTGATGGTGCCCCTAGGTACAAAGAAGCATTTGTAAACTGAGTGCCGATGTATTACAGTCAGTACAATTATGGCATTCCACATGTCCTTGCATCTCCTTACACCGTGTCACACTGTTTCCTGTCTTGTGATTCTGCACTGACATATTTGGCTAACTTCTGCTGACTACATGTACCATGATGCTTGTCTCTTGTATGTTGGTGACAGTACAGTGCTGGTGTTTGCCTATGCATTGTGTCTAATGGGGAGGTGTCTGGTAGGGTGTGTCATGATGCGCATGCTTCTTACCTGTAGCTGTGGCTCTCGCAGTGCTGTCCAGGGTCCCGATTCCTACAATGCTCTCCCTCTCGATGGTGCTGGAGACAATTTCCTCCAGCTCGGTGAGGGGTGGCGCCGGGTTCTTGCCTCCTCCGGTGTGTCCTGCCTGCCTTTGAAGGTCAGCCAGCTTCCTCTTGGTGAGGCTGCGGAGGTCGTAAAACCTTTTCTTCAGTTCCTCAATGGACCTGGGGGTGACACCAGCAGCATTGACCTTCTGGGCGATGTCGGCCCACAATCTCCTCTTGGTGCTGTCTGGCACGTTGAGGGACAGCTTGCCAAAGAGCTGGCGGTGCACCCTCACCACCTCCTCAACCAGCACCTGAAGTTCGGTGGTGGTGAACTTGGGCTTCCTCTTTTGGGAGGACTTCTGGCTTCCTGCCTGATCTGCCATTTTCTCCTGCTCAGTTTGCAACCTCCTTCTCCCACTGCTGCTAACTGTGTGTGTTGGGCTCAGGCAGGCTTTCCAGAAAGTTCTAGAAACTTCTTAATTGGCTGCACCTGCCAGGGTTGCCACTCCCTGTTTGGGTGGGGGAGGGGGAGCCACCTCATTGGCTGAATCGCCTATTGCCGATTCGGCTTTTACCGATTCGGTAATATCCGATTCGGTAAAATCCGATTCGGTATTATCCGATTCGGTAAAAGCCGAATCGGTTCATGCAATGCATTCCTATGGGCTTTTTCGCCATGGGTCTATGATTGCCGATTCGGTTTTTACCGATTCGGCTTTTACCGAATCGGTATTCGCCGAATCGGAAATATCCGATTCGGTGGTAGCCGATTCGGTGTTTTCCGATTCGTTGTTGGCCGATTCGGTAATTTCCAATTCGGACCGAGCTGAATCGGAACGTACCGAATCTCATTACCGATGCCGACCGAATCGGTATTCAATCGGTAATTTTTTCCTACATCTCGTTTTCCGATTTCAGAATACCGATTCGGCCCGCCTCGGTATTTTGAAATCGGAAAATCGCGTTTACCTACATCGGGCCCTAAATGAAGTATATTTTCCTATCTGAAAAGCCTCTACAATAAATCAAAACAACCTTGTAATTCCTCACATTTATATAGATTTTTAACCCCTTGATGCATTTTTTACCCCAAGAAATATCTCCCTCTACCCCACCCTGCACACTATCCCTCCCCCACCCTACCCAATAGCTACCTGCAGGTCCCCCCTGTAGACCGGCTGCCTCTATATTGGCAGCCAACGAGCGTAGTCAACCGCTTGGAGGATCCGGGCATTCAAATAAAATTGTCGGATAAACAAGACCGTGCTGAACAATCACTATTATTGTATGCTTTATACTACCACCTGGCCCCAAAAATCAGAAAACAAAATAAAAAAAATAGCAGTAAATCCTTGAATAAACATCCACATTTTTTTCACGCATATATTCCATGCACAATCTCTTGTTATAGCATTATTGGAGGAAACAGATCAAGGAAGAGATTGAGAATATTTAAAACAAAACATTATTCAATGTCCGTTTTTTGCAAGTCTCCAAGTAGCCAAGGCTAATTCCACCTCGCTCTCTTCCAAAAAATAGTAAGAGCGACCATTTTTATTTACTTTCAGCTTAGCTGGCTCTTGTAAGAAAGATTGGCCACCCAGTTCCTTAATCGGGTCGATAAATTGTTTCAACTTCCATCGTCGTTCCAAAGAAAGTTTACTCAAATCAGATCTAACAAAAAAAGTAACTAGATCAGTGGTAACTGGAGTATTTGGTCGCGCTTTTATTGAGATAGCTTGGCGAAGCAGGTAGTTACCTATACATATCAGGATTGGGCGGGGATATTTACCACCCTTATTTCTATGAAACAATGGGAACCGATGGCACGTTGTATCTGCGAATCCCAATCCCAATCTGATAAATCAGGAAAAGCTTTTTAGAATTATTGAACAATGAATGCCCTAGGGTCAGCTCCTTCGGCCCCTTCCGCAATACCAAATATGCATAAATTCTGTCTGCGTTGCCTATTTTCTAAGTCTTCAAGTTTGAGTTGCATTTGGCATACTTGAGCGGCATGTTTATTCACAGCTATTTCAGAGCGAAGTGATTTTTCCTCTGTTAGTACCACTCTTTGCTGTAGTTCTTCCATATCTTGGGAGACAGCACCAAGTTTGCACGCCATTTCTTGCAAGGAAGATCGAGTCTTACTACTGTCTTCCCTCATCTGCTGATAATGAATCTTAGCTTCCTGTTTTTTTCACTTAGTGGTTGTAGTATCGTCTGAAATGAAGCAGACACCTCCCCTTGAAGGGTCCAATCCACCGGCAAGGAAGAAGAATGCTCTAGCCCATCTGAAGCAGATTCTTTTGTTAGCACTGCACTCAAAGCCATCTCGATACCTGCCTCTGTCGAATCTTCTATGTTCACTGCACTCTGTAAGGTAGTGGTGGTAGTAGAAGAGAGCGTACCAGGATTTTCCACAGATGCTATTGGTGCAAGAATTATCGCCGGCTGATGAGTTGATAAAGCAGAGGAGGAGGCTTCCACTAAAGCTTCCGTACTAGGACCGGATAGATCTTGTCCGCCCATTGAAACCAGTATAGGAATTGTTGTAGCAGTTACATGAGGAGAGAGGAGAGCGGGAGTAATTTGTGGATTCTGGTTTACATTAAGTACTTCAGCTGCCTGTTTGTTAGACCCCACTGAGCCAGATATATCCATCACCCACTAAAATGCCCGGATCAGTAAGACTATTTCCTGAAAGTCTCACAGCCATTGACTTAACACCTCCTTTAGCTTGTAGCCATTGTCTGATAGGGCTGTTTTCTGCTATCGCCTTCATAGTAGTAGGCTTAGGTTCATTTATAACCTTCTTAGTCTTATTCTTGGTTTTATTTTTGAGCTTTTTAATACTGATAGCTTTATCTTTGTCTTTAGTTGGCACTGGTGATGTATTATTACCCAAATCATAAAGGTCACAGTACTCCTCATCCGTCTCAGCACCATCAACATTTTCCAGTCCCTCTCCCCCTAGCATTCCCACTTCAGCTAGAACTTCGTCTGATGTAATAGAAGAAATTTGAATAGATGGCGTAATTAGCTTATCATTTAGACTAGGATTTTCCATAGACTGTGTCTCAGAGTGAATTGGAGTAATGCTAATAGTTATTGCAGGAGATGCAGCTTGAGTAGTCGAGGCAAGAGAGCGTGTAACTGATCCAGTTTTAGGGTTAATAGCAGTTTCAGTCAACGGGACAGAGCCTTTTAGTGTATTCGCAACAATTGCGTTAGTGTTATCCTCTCCGTCCTCAGGATCAGCTTGTGGTACAAGTAGGCCACCTCCAGATCTATCCAAGCCCCGAATGCTGTAATAGCCGTGGGCTAGAGAAGGATCAGGTGAGGGCAAAAATAATAAACAGGAAGGAAAGGAAGGGGACTGCAGGGAGAGAGAGCTGCGAAGACAGAAAACAAACAAGGGATTGGTGTCAGTTCTCATGAAAGTACTCTCTTATTCAAGCTACCAATCAGGCTATACCATGCTATACCTGTATGTAGAAAGCTGACCGCCTGAACTCAGAAGATGCCTCTCTTATACTGAGGTTACGTAAATCAGCCTGTAATTGCCTTCCCCTGTGAACACAAAACTTAACAGTAAAACACCCCCTAAGACCCTGCAAATAGCAATACCTATATGGGGGAAGAAGGACACTACGTACCCTAATCTTTGAGCTTCAGAGTCCTGAAGAAACGTAGACCAGGTTCTAAGGATTGCGTAGTATGCATACAGTAACTCCCACAAAGTAAAATAAGGGTTACGTCACCCACAAACAAAGGAGACAAAGGTTACCTGAAGGCAAGTGATGTCAGGTGGAGTAAACTCTTCGTCCCAGCATGGAACTAAATAATGCAGACCCTCTGCAATAGCCGGTGCAAGAAGGCTGTCCAACAGAGGGTCTTGTAATTCAAATAACGCGAAAAACAAACAACTGTTTCCTCCGCAATAGCCGTAGCAAAAAGGCTCGCCAACGGAGGAAACGGAAAGAAGCAAAAGCGTGTCCTCCGCAAGAGCCTGAGCAATGGGGGGGCTCGCCAACGGAGACACGCGTACAAAACCAGGAAAACACAATGACTGTCCTCCGCAATAGCCGGTGACAAGGCTCTCCAACGGAGGACAGTACTGAAGAAACAATGCCAAGGACACAAGACCGTCCTCCGCAATAGCCGGTGACAAGGCTCTCCAACGGAGGACAGGACTGACGCAAACAGCGCCGGAATTTCACACAACTGGGTGAATCCGAGATACCGAGGTAAACCAACAGCTCAGACGAAACCTCACCGCATAGTCGACAGGAACGCCAGGAAACACGAACCGGAATATCCGACACCGGCTCCAGGAAGTAGCGTCTATTTATGCTCCGCCTCTCGGCCGCTAAGCCTTCTGGGAAATGTAGTCTTTTCCCCGCGGTACCCGTTGGTTCCTTGAGGCGCGATAATATCTGACAGTACATCCCCCCTCACCTAGAGCGCCGAAGGGGACCAGGGCGCTCAGGGAAACGGCGATGATAAGCAGCCACCAGACTTGGTGCATGAACACCCGATGCGGGTTCCCACGAGTTTTCCTCGGGACGTAGCCTTTCCAGGCCACCAGATACCAAAGGCCACGGCCACGCCACCTGGAGTCCAGAATCCCCTCCACCTCGTATTCCAGACCATCAGAAACCAGCAAAGGGGGAGGGAGGCGTCGCACCACCGCAGCTGCAGGCTTGAGAAGGGACACATGGAAAACCAGATGAATACGCAGATGTCTAGGTAACATCAACTTCACTGCCACTGGATTGATGCGCTGCACCACACGAAAGGGACCTATGTATCGAGGGTTGAACACACTGTAATGTCTAAACCTGAAGTTCCGGGTGGACAGCCACACCCAATCCCCCACACGATACAAAGGACCAGGACGACGTCTTTTGTCAGCCGTGATCTTATAAGCCACCTTGGAGGTTCTCAGGGAGTCCTGCACCTGCTCCAGAATTCTTTTGAGTCGAGAAACCCTTCGGGCGGCTTCAGGCACGGTCTCCTCTCTGTACGGCTGCACAAAAGGGAGAAATCGGGGATGATGACCATAAGTGCAGTAAAATGGCGATACTCTCGTGGCAGAATGTGTCGCATTGTTGTATGCCACCTCAGCAAGCCAAAGGTGCTCCACCCAATCTTTTTTTCCCTGGGAAACATAGCATCGCAAGAATTGCTTCAACGTCTGGTTGAGCCGTTCCGTCTGTCCATCGGTCTGGGGATAGAAGCTCGTGGACAACGCTGTCTTGATGTGGAGAGAGGAGCACCACGCCTTCCAAAACTGGGCGGTGAACTGAGAGCCCCTATCCGACACTATGACCGATGGTAGGCCGTGCAAACGAACGATATGTCTCATAAGAAGCAGTGCCAATTGACCTGCTGTCGGTATCTGAGGACAAGCAATGAAATGCCCCATCTTAGTTAGATAATCAATGACAACCAACACTGTGGTGCAGCCCTGATCCCTTGGAAGACCTACCACAAAGTCCAAAGATATACGTTCCCAGGGAGTAGAAGGGGTAGGCATGGGCTGCAATAGTCCTGCAGGCCGACGATGATCAGACTTGGCGCGAGCACAAACATCACACTCAACCACCCATTTTCGCACATCAACCCTAATCGTAGGCCACCAACACCTACGCTGAATCAGATCCATAGTCTTATCTAACCCAACGTGTCCAGCACTGGGTGAAGCGTGACACCACTCAAACATTTGTTTACGCAAGGATTCAGAGGGCACCAGCATCCGTCCTTGGTTGATTGGAAAGCCATGTTGTAGTTGCCATTCAGGATGTGACTGTAGCCATCTCTTCCACTGATCCGTTCTAATCCCATATCGTATACCCTGCAGAAAGGCATCAGGTTGGATGCCACAAACCACCTTGACAGGGTCCACTATAGAAGTTTCTGCTCTGGCCTCCGAGACCTTTTATAGAAGATTGACGCGACAAGGCATCCGCCTTTCGATTGTCTGCTCCAGGTCTGAAAGTGATAATGAAATTATATCCCGAAAAGAAAAGCATCCACCTCAACTGTCTGGGGGTTAAATGTCTGGCTGCTGACATGAACTGTAGATTGCGGTGATCGGTATAAACCGTCACCACGTGCTTTGCCCCCATAAGGAAATGCCTCCATTCAGTGAACGCCTGCTTGATAGCTAAGAGTTCTTTCTCGGCTATGCAATAGTTAAGTTCCGCCCCCGTAAGTTTATGTGACATAAATGCCACGGGATGCAATTGTCCTGTGATTTCGTTTCTTTGTGAAAGAATGGCTCCGGTAGCTACCTCTGAAGCGTCTGCCTCGACTATGAAAGGGACATCAGTATTGGGGTGTGTCAATATTGGAGCAGTGACAAACGCTTCTTTTAAAGCAGCAAACGCCTCCTGAGCCCTCATATCCCACATGAACCCTTGGTCTTTTTTCAACAATCTAGTTATGGGAGCCACCACTTTCGAGAACTGGTTAATAAAACGTCTGTAGAAATTGGCAAATCCTAGGAAGCATTGGACATCCTTGATGTTTCGAGGACTTGGCCAATCTCGTACTGCTTGAATCTTCCTCTCCGCCATTTCCTGTCCCTGAGGGGTAAGCATAACCCCCAGAAACTCAACTGTAGTGACGTGAAAGTCACATTTGGACAATTTGCAATAGAGATGGTTTTTCTGTAGTATCCTTAGAACAGACTTGACATGTTGTATGTGCATGTCCTCTGATTCTGAATAGATGAGGATATCATCTATATATACAATGACATGTCTGTCCAATATTTCTCTTAACACGTCGTTCAGGAAAAACTGGAATGCAGCAGGGGCATTGCAAAGCCCGAAGGGCATGACCAGGTATTCGAATAACCCATACCGGGTCTGGAATGCTGTCTTCCATTCATCCCATGCTCGCATTCTAACCAGATGATATGCTCCCTTTAAGTCTAATTTGGTGAATACCTTGGCTTTCTTCACCTGCTCCAGTAAGACGTTTATTAATGGCAAAGGGTATCTGTTCTTGATTGTTACCGCGTTGAGGGCTCGAAAGTCTACACAGGCTCTCAGATCCCCGTTAGCCTTAGGGATGAAAAACAAAGGGGATGCTGCTGGTGATCTTGAAGGACGTATGAACCCTAATTCTAACAGCTTGTCTAAATAGGTTCTCAAGTAGGCGTTCTCTGGCTCTGTCAGTGCATACAGCCGTCCCTTAGGGATCACCGCCCCTGGAACTAACTCGATTTGGCAATCGTATGGCCTATGTGGGGGTAATTCTTCAGCTCTTACTTCGTCAAACACCCCTTCAAAGTCCTGATATGCCATTGGGAGAGATACTGCCTTTTCTGCGGCCGTGGCTATTACACCCCCACCGGCCAAAGCAAACGAAGGACATTGTGCATATTTAAAGCAATGTTCTTTACAATGTGCAGAATTCATCGAAATATTGCCGGTTTCCCAATTGATGTCGGGGTTGTGTCTTTTCAGCCAGGGAATGCCTAAAATCACCCCATAATGCGGTGCCTCTATGATGCTGAAAGACACTCGTTCTCTATGACGACCGAATCTCATCTCAGTGAAAAGCCGTTTGATAACTTATGGGTCCTGTGTTCAGTTTCCTCCCATCTACTGCAAACACATCAGTACCGTCTTCCTTGGGGATTAGAGGAATGCCTAACCTTTCTGCTTCTTTCATATCCATGAAGAAACCCGTAGCCCCGGAATCCACCATGGCCTGTGTATGTACCTCAATCATGCCTATCATCAAGACTATCTTAACGAATAAATGTTGCGCTCCTACAACCATACTCAACATGGAAGGGATAGTTATCTGACTCCAGGGAACCCCTTCAACACCCCCAGAGCTCTTCAGTTTTCCGCCGGTTTCTCAGTGGCTGCTGACACCCCCCTATTCAAGCGAAATTTGGAAAATTTGGGTTTGACAGGGCATTCTCTAACATAATGGCCTTTTTTGCCACAATAAAGACAAAGGCCCAACTTGCGCCTCTGTTCCTTTTCAGTGGCGGTCAAAGCGGCACAAACTGCTCCTATATCCATAGGCTCAGCGGTATGCGATACCGAACTATCCGGGGTCTTTACCGCCACGGAAGAGGAAACTGGTCGGTTCTTTGCTCCACCACCGCCTTTACGATTCTTCATCCTATGGTCTAGTCTTAATACCAAATTAATCAAATCTTCACATGACACCGGTTGGGGGTCGATTTGAGCGATTATGTCTTGCATTTCTTCGGTTAAACCCTGATGAAAGATTGACGCTTGTTTGGCTTCCGGCCACTTAGTTTCAGCAACTAAACGTCTGAAATTATTCAAATATGTTACCAGGTCTTGATTCCCTTGACGTAGGCCTAATAGTTCTTTATCTGCCGTATATGTATCAGCTCTCCTATCGAATACCTTTGTGAACTCTGCTTGGAATGCGTCCCAGTCATGTAACATTGGGTCATTTCTCTGAACCATGGGAACCGCCCATTGAGCCGCGTCTCCTACTAAATACGAGATGACAAACGCCACCTTTGACTGATTGGTAGGGAAGGACCGGGGTTTGCATGAAAAATGCATCAAGACTTGCGTCAAAAACACTTGCACTGATCCAGCATCGCCGTTGAATCGTTCTGGATGTGCTAACGGAATGCTAGGGGGTATCTCCACCACTACCGAACCGGCTGTACCAGACCCTGAAGCCCCAGCACTAAAGGGGTTTTTCTGGATGTTATCCAACGGGTTCCATAATTCAGTGCTTTCTTGCCTGGATGCTATCAATTCAGATTGCACCACGACTAACGCTGCCATCACCTCGTCCAGGGTTGCCATCACCCTAAACTGATCGGGAGGACTAAATAGCTTGGGTCGGATATTCTGTTATCCTCTCCGTCCTCAGGATCAGCTTGTGGTACAAGTAGGCCACCTCCAGATCTATCCAAGCCCCGAATGCTGTAATAGCCGTGGGCTAGAGAAGGATCAGGTGAGGGCAAAAATAATAAACAGGAAGGAAAGGAAGGGGACTGCAGGGAGGGAGAGCTGCGAAGACAGAAAACAAACAAGGGATTGGTGTCAGTTCTCATGAAAGTACTCTCTTATTCAAGCTACCAATCAGGCTATACCATGCTATACCTGTATGTAGAAAGCTGACCGCCTGAACTCAGAAGATGCCTCTCTTATACTGAGGTTACGTAAATCAGCCTGTAATTGCCTTCCCCTGTGAACACAAAACTTAACAGTAAAACACCCCCTAAGACCCTGCAAATAGCAATACCTATATGGGGGAAGAAGGACACTACGTACCCTAATCTTTGAGCTTCAGAGTCCTGAAGAAACGTAGACCAGGTTCTAAGGATTGCGTAGTATGCATACAGTAACTCCCACAAAGTAAAATAAGGGTTACGTCACCCACAAACAAAGGAGACAAAGGTTACCTGAAGGCAAGTGATGTCAGGTGGAGTAAACTCTTCGTCCCAGCATGGAACTAAATAATGCAGACCCTCTGCAATAGCCGGTGCAAGAAGGCTGTCCAACAGAGGGTCTTGTAATTCAAATAACGCGAAAAACAAACAACTGTTTCCTCCGCAATAGCCGTAGCAAAAAGGCTCGCCAACGGAGGAAACGGGAAGAAGCAAAAGCGTGTCCTCCGCAAGAGCCTGAGCAATGGGGGGGCTCGCCAACGGAGACACGCGTACAAAACCAGGAAAACACAATGACTGTCCTCCGCAATAGCCGGTGACAAGGCTCTCCAACGGAGGACAGTACTGAAGAAACAATGCCAAGGACACAAGACCGTCCTCCGCAATAGCCGGTGACAAGGCTCTCCAACGGAGGACAGGACTGACGCAAACAGCGCCGGAATTTCACACAACTGGGTGAATCCGAGATACCGAGGTAAACCAACAGCTCAGACGAAACCTCACCGCAAAGTCGACAGGAACGCCAGGAAACACGAACCGGAATATCCGACACCGGCTCCAGGAAGTAGCGTCTATTTATGCTCCGCCTCTCGGCCGCTAAGCCTTCTGGGAAATGTAGTCTTTTCCCCGCGGTACCCGTTGGTTCCTTGAGGCGCGATAATATCTGACAGTTAGCCACTTTAGCTCCTGTAGCAGCATTGATACTCTGACTCTCCCCTTTATCCCCGTTATCCTCAATGTTGCTCCCTGTCTCAGGCAACACTAAACTAGCTTCCGCGGTTTGTAACAAAACATCGTCAATTACTGAGTTAGTCTTAGAGCCCTCCACTCTCTCCCCCAGTTTCTCTTGCCTACCCGTAAGTTTTTTGTTTGTATCCGAAATTAACTCAATTGTATCCGTTTGGGAACCGGCAGCATTTCCCACAGGAGCCGGGTCAGTAGAGTTGGTAGTCGTCATCGGCATCGGCGCTTGTTTCGCCGCTGTAGTTGTTGTCCGGGTGCTTCGCGCTTGAGGCCATCCCCGCGTAGTCCGCTGCAGCCGTTGATGTGAAAGAGCGCCGATAGACTTTCAGGCCAAACCAGCTAACCGCCGACCAGCCCTTCGAAGCTTCAGAAGCTAGGCGCAGTAATTGAATGAAGCGGAGTAAGCTCCGCACTCGGCTCTCGATCAGCTGAAATTGCAGCATCCGCCCGAGTTCTGGCCACGCTATCAGCCTCCGTAGCTGCCCCGGACCAAGCCGTACCGGACTCGCACCAAGAGTCAGTAGTGTACAAGCAGTATCAGGTAATCAAAAGTTTCGAATAATTCCCACTCTCATTAGCGGAAAAATGCCAAAACACGAGCAGACTCATAAAAAGCATGGTCTGACATAATCACAGCCCGGACCTCATTCAGCGTTCCTCCGCACTGGCGGTGTCAATCCGCCATCTTGGCCCGTCAGAAATGTAAAAAACTAGGACATTTTGCTAAATGGTGTAAGACATCTGGTCAATCTCAAAGTGCAGTCAATCTGGTTGATGACTGCAACTTTGATCATAGTGTGATTATAGATCACAATAATTACACTACTGAGGATGATGACTTTGAAGTCATGATGATAGAACATGAACAGGTATTGGAATGCGATATAAATAAAGATGAGGGTTATCGTCCTCCAAAATGCAATGCCAAAATAAGAGGGAAGGATGTACAAATATGGGCGGATTCTTGTTCTCCCTATACCATAATTGATAAGTTCACATGGGAAAGTATTGGAGGCAAGTTGGAAGAATTACAAATCTACTGATGTACTTCTAAAAGGTTATTGCGGTGTAAAATTACCTATTATTGGATTTATTGAAACAGAATTGTTATTTGATGGTAGGAAAACTATAGTGAAACTCTATGTGGTTCATAAAGGCAAGTCCTTGTTGGGGTGGAAAGATCAAAGAGCTCTTGATATTATTTTAAATCCAAATCATCCTTTACAGGTGCTCACAATGTTCTCTGGGGAAATATCCAAATGGTGTACCAAGTTTCCTGAGTTATTCAGTGAAAAATTGGGTTGTCTTAAAAAAATTTAAGCACAAGATAATTCTTAAAAAGCATGCTGTTCCCAAAGTGCACAAAGTTGGGAATGTGCCTTTTGTTTTAAGAGACAAATTAAAAGAAGAACTAAATAGACTCTGTAATGAAGGAGTAATTGAGCCTATTGAGGCGTTGGATTGGTTAAGTCCGATTGTTTTGGCTAAAAAACCCAATGGCAAAATTAGGATGTGCATTGATTTGAGAGATGTAAATGATAAAATTGGGGTTGACCGTCATCCTCTTCCCCGAATTAATGAGTTGTTAGCCACTGTGAAAGGAGGGACACATTTTACTACATTGGATCTATCAAATGCGTACCATCAAATCTTATTGCATGAAGATTCCAGACACATCACATCTTTCATTACTCCTGTTGGAGCTTTTCAATTTTTGCGCATGCCTTTCGGGTTGGCGTCAGCTTCGGCTGTACTTCAAAGAGTAATGCAATCAGTTCTAGCTGACTTAAATAAAGTAGTAGTATTTCAGGATGATGTTTTAGTCTGGGGAGAAAATGAATCTGATCATGATTGCAATCTAGAAAAGGTTCTCAAGAAACTAGCGGATGCGGGTCTAACAGTAGCTAGGGAAAAGTGCAAATATGGCAAGAGTGAGGTTGAGTATTTAGGACACACCTTGTCCAGTGAGGGTGTCAAACCCAAACAGAATTTAGTAGAGGCAATTGAGAAAGCACCAGCTCCAAAAGATAAGGACCACTTAAGATCGTTTCTCGGCCTTGCCGAATATTATTCTAAATTTGTACATCATTTCTCAGACAGAGTGTATGAGCTAAGGAAATTAATGAAGAAAGGAGTTAAATTTGAGTGGTCTTTTGCATGTCAACAAAGTTTTGACTCCATCAAAAAATGCATTGCAAATGCTGTTTCTTTGAAACCTTTTGATCCTACTGATCAAATTATTGTCTCTACAGATGCCAGCAACTATGGTTTAGGTGCTGTACTTATTCAAATACATGTTGGTGTAGAAAGGGTTGTAGCTTTTGCGTCTCGCACATTGAAGGGTGCGGAACTTACTTATTCCACAATTGAGAAGGAGGCTTTAGCCTGTTGGTGGGGCGTACAGTATTTTAGAATGTTTGTATGGGGAAACCATTTTCAATTGCATACAGATCATAACCCTTTGATTGATCTTTTTTCCACAAAGGGAGCGAGCAGAGCTACTCCTAGGATAGCTAAATGGTTGTATTGTCTTCAGGAATATGTATTTGACATTAAATATATTCCTGGAGCAAAGAATATAAATGCAGATTGTGTATCTAGGTTACCTTTGGATGTTGAACAAGATTGTAAAGAGGATGATTGGATAGTAGCTGAGGTGGAGGATGTTTGCAGTGCCATTAGTCAAGTGGAGTGGTAATGGGCTTTAGATGAAGATGAGGTTTTAGGGAAAGTAAGAGATGTTTTGGGTGATGAACAGGGTTGGAAAGCACATAAGGACCTGTTGCCATTCAAACTGGTTTGGTCAGAATTGAATCTTATTGATGATTTGCTGAGAAGAGGTAATAGGTTGGTAGTACCTATTAGTTTAAGAGAAAGGTTGTTAAAGATTTTGCATGAGGGACATAGAGGCATGTCAGCTTTGAAAAGGAAGTGTAGGGAGAGTTTTTGGTGGGCAGGCATGGATATTCAAATGGAACATTTTGTCCGTGATTGCATTGCATGCGCATGTAGTGACAAGACTCATTGCTCTAGAGAAACTGAAATTGTATCATCCTCATTTCCCAAGGGTCCATGGGAGAAGTTAGCAATAGACATTTGCAGTCCTTTTGATACTCTGGGTATGTCAGAGATGTTTGCAATAGTCATGATTGACTATTTTTCTAAGTGGCCTGAGGTTGCTTTTGTGAAGGAGATTAAGTCTTGTAATGTAATTTCTTTTTGTGAGGATATTTTTAGAAGAGAAGGCTGTCCAGCTGAAATCATCACGGATAATGGGCCACAATTTATCTCTGATGAGTTTAAGTCCTTTTTAGACAGATGGGCAATTAAGCATAGCACCACTCCTCTTTATCATCCAAGGGGTAATGGTCTCGTCGAGCGTTTCAATAGAGTGTTGGTGGAGTGTGTTCAATTGGAATATACCAATGCGGAACCTTGGAGGGATCATGTTAGGAACATGTTGTGGTCGTATCGTACAACACCACATTCTGTAACCAAAGAAACACCTTTTTCTCTTCTCAAGGGAAGAGTTCCTTGTTCTCAAGCTGTGCCAGCTTGGATGTGTAGAGCTGGTAAACATGATGTAGATTTAAGTAAGTTACAAGAGAGAGTTCAGAAGTATCAAAAAGGTTATTGTGATCGCCATAATAAGAACATTGTTATGCCCAAGCATGTTTTTACTCAAGGGATGTTTGTCAGAGTATTTGTGGGTGACAAATCCAGGAAGGGTTGTTCGAAATGGTCACCTCCAAGAAAAGTGGTTTGTGCAAAAGGGAACAGTGTGAAGTTGGAAGATGGAAATAGGTGGAACACGAGAAAAGTCTCATTGTGTTCTGATACTGAGCTAAAGATGTTTGCAAGATCTCATCAAAGAAAGAGTTCTAATTTTGATGGGGTGTTTGACAAAAAGGAATCGTCTGCTTACACTGGTGATGTTTCCAATACTTTGATCAAAAGATCTTCAGAACGTTGTCATGTAAGACCTAAAAAATTCGATGACTATGTTTGTGCATAGAAACATGTCTTATAATGTCAAAGGTTATTTATTGTTTTTTTTTTATTTTTATGAAGGGAGATGTGTTATATTTTACATGCTAGTTTGTTTTCTTATGATCTATGTTGAACATGTAGAATCTTGTGGTTGCTGGGTTACCGGGAGCTGGAGGGTTGGAAAGGTAGTTCCAAGCCTGTGTGGGAAGGTGAAGCTGTGTCCCAGAGGTCCATGCATCTGTACAATAAACCGACCTCTACAATCTCAATATTGTTGGTTGTTTCTTCAAAAGGTGGCTTTGTACTCTCCGAATTCTAATGGCTTGGTAGAACGTCTTAACACATGTTTGAAGTAAGTGGTACAGACTACCTTATCTTCTGGCCTGCAGGTTGAGAAATTTCTTAGAGAGAAGGTTTGGAGGTATCACACTACACCATACATTACCATAGGTGTATCTCCATTCAAATTGTTACGCAACAGACAACCCAGTTGCAAATTGTGCCCTGAATGGGTCAAAGAGTTTTCTCATGACACTGAAATAAATGCAAACTCTGGGCATATGAAAAACAAAGTAAGAAATAGAAAGTGATTACTAAATATTTTGATGATAAAAATAATACCAAGGAGGTTGAGTATTTAGTTGGAGACTGGGTTCTTATTAAAAAACCTAATAGGGTCTGGAAAGAAGAGTCAAAATTGACTACCTGTCAAGGTGCTCAAAGTGTCTAAAGGTGCTCTTCTTTTGGAAGGGAGAGGATGGTGGAGCAGGAGGAGTCTTGTAAAAGTTACTCAGGACCAAGCTTTAACAATTACAGCTGCCAAAAACAAAGGCTAAAGGATTATTTTATTTTCCATTTTTCCTTGACTTTAGAATGTTATCACCATTTTGACATTTGAGTGGACAGCTGAGGATTTGAAGCAACAAATCTTCTCATGTGTCCTGAAAAAGAACTGCTCAATCTTATACAAAGGGATAGTCTTTTAATTCAGATAGTGCACCCATTCTGAAAGGCAAGATTCACTTGGCTGGTCACAGCCAACTATAGGCCTTATCAAATTCTTATCAGAATGTGATTTATTTCTATGACAGACCAGCCAATCTTAAAACCTGACACTAATGTGGGAAGTTCCTGGTGGGATGTTTCTCAGGATGGTGCTCATCATTCTGCTTGTGGTACTTCCTCTGATACTGGTGGTGCTAGTTCATCCAGTGAGGTGCCTCGGGGGTTTGATGATACCTATATGTTTATCAATGATGAAAGTCTTCCAGCTAGTTCCAGTTTGGGCAGTTTGAGTACATCTAATAGAGTGTCAAGCCCTTCAATTAAAAGGGCTTTTTTACAGAAATTCTCGAAATGTTTCCTTTCCTCTAAAATTCAAAGATTATTATTTGATGTGATATGATATTTATTTACTTTCATTGAGTATTCTTTTGTTGTGTTTTCCTACCATACTATGTGTTTAATCTTTAGTTGTTTGAAAAGGGACGGATGATGACGTTATGTTGAACAAGTTGTCCTTTTTCAGTGTTAAGGACAGCTTTGTATTGCCCCGTACTCCCACTCGGGAGCATGACTGTATTCTTTCAAATGTAGGGCTTACGATCTGTGGTCACTGTCCTGGGTGTTCTGCTCGAACCGTCACTGTTGGAGCAGTTGCATCGAGGACGTCGGAGGAGCAGTTGTAGGCTCATTACGCTTTTACATATTTCTAGAAATAAACACTCAATGTTTTACTCACCTATGACTGGAGTAGTCTTACTTCTAGTGCAACAGTCACGTGCTTCCGCAGTTTTCACATTTCATAGCGCGGAATGAACAGTTGTTATCGCTCAACTCCGGTTTACTCAGTGCATCAAATTCAGATAAAGAGTAGATTCATGTTGAGGTCGACACTCTTTCTAGCTTTTGCTGTTGGCACAGCTGGTGGGGACACAAAATCCCAGATTCACGAGCCCGCAGGAAGTGGGGCCATCTCCAGCGCAGCGCCGTGGAGCTTTAAAGCGCGTTCTCATCTCCCACAGCACTCTATCTGGCGGCTGCTGTTGGCATTTGATGCGGCTGCTGGGAAATCAAAAATTAGCTAGCATTCGCACCAAGAATTTTCAATTCTATTAAGGACACGGAGGCGAGGATTATGCTTCTCTTTCTTATATTTGCTTCTCACAGCAGCCAATGAAAAACGTTCTGTATGCAAATAAAACTACATTTCCCATGATGCTTGTACATACATCACATCCTGTATAGTCCCATAAGAGCTGCTGTACCCTGTGTCTCTTCCTCTTTCTTTGCTCGAACATATACAGACCACACATTAATAAATCCAGTCCATTCCACGGAATAGGGGTCCCAATAAACATCCTTCAACATGGGGAACCATCGTCAAACTGAAAAGGTTACGTCTTCTAAGCCAGAAGAACACCTGCTTACGTCTTCTAAGCCAGAAGAACACCTGCTTGGACGCCTTCGGGCAGCAATTCGCGCTCTATAAATTCACATCCATTCCATTCCATTCCATTCTTTCCTCGAAGCTGAAAGGAATGAGACAGGAAAAACCCGTAACTTCTGCTGATACAGAATATCAAGTACATGCGGGTGGGTAATTATTACCAAAACTGTAATAAACCGGGTGGGATAATCCTCGCCTCCGTGTCCTTGATAGAATTGAAAATTCTTGGCACGAATGCTAGCTAATTTTTGATTCTATTACAGGACCGGAGGCTTCGGATTATGCTAGTTTAACGCTTATCAACACAACTACAGTCTTAAATCTCCCACCGGTACATAATACACTGTTTAAATAGAGTCTGAGAAACTCCATCAGAAGAATTAAAACTTGCACAACAATGGGAATCATCAAAACAAGAATGATAAGTATTGTACTTGAACAAACTGCGTCTCACAATTGGTTCTAACACCCATTCTGGCAAAAGGCCCTCAACCATCGGCTGTAAAAGCCTCGTACTCATATATAAAATGTCAATAATCATCAACCATCATATGAACATATACGCGAAAACCTCGGATAGTAAATCCGAGAATCATCATTGTAAGTCATGAGGCATGTGAAGAAACACCCATAAAGTGCATTATCTCGATGTCGTGTGACCAGGCCCTGACCACATGCAGTTCAGACCTCGCTGACAGAGCAACTTCCTAGAGTATATACTGTACCTGTAAAACGCGGGCTTGCCTGCCATAGGAACACCTGAAGGTGGAATGCTTCGTAACACAGCCTGACAATATTTAATGTCCAGTCGACATACTATTATATGTTTATTAATAAAAAGGAAATCACGAGAATTAGTCCGGTTTGGGATATTTACGCCACCAAAAAGAATTTGAAAGAAAAACCCGACGCAAGTTCAGCAACCTGCCCTGAACCGAGAATGAGCCGCAGAAAAACGGCCAAAATGGACACTATAAGGTGAACGTTACTGAAGTCCCCGTACATTATTTGGTAAATAATTCACAAATAGAGAAATCAGTCCTCACAAAGCCGCCACATGGCGTACATATCAACAAAGCGACCCTCTATCTCCGAAACGTATGTCGGAAACGGAAGGACCCAGAAATACGAAATGAACGCCCTCAGCGCGTTCGAAAACCTGGAAAGTATTGTAGATACCAGAAACTTGATCATAAATAAAGCAGAGTCGGAATACATACCACCTAGGGAAAACTGTACTTTCCACATTGCCATGTGTCAAACCCAGACCCGTGCTTACTAAACGGCAACGATTAACCTGCGAGCGGTAGCTCCCTGGTGAACCATAAAGGCATCTGCCTGATCTACATGAGTGCTACTTCATGAGAAAAGGAAATTGTAAGGTAAGGCAGGAAACCGGGCCGGCCTCCGCCGACCCAAGGGGCATCGGAATTTCAAAAAAATGGAGTCCACCCTGCACGAAAGTTGCGACCCAGTCGCCGGAAATACAAGGAAACCGGATGGAACAATCCTTTACTGTCATGAACGCTAAGGAGGTATACCTCAATAACCTAAAATGAAAGTTCCAGCAGAATGGCCTGAGTCCTGGAACAAGTCCACTAAGAAGATGACCTATATGCCCATACCCGCTGATCGTTCTCGCAGTCGAGATATTGGGCATGCTGAACAGTCAGCCTCCAGAGGCGTGCACGATAAAGAGCCCGAATAACTGAAGGATCGGAAAAAACTGTTTGAATGACGGTGCCCAACGCACCGCTACCGTGGCACTCACACCAAGGGAAACTCTTGCACTGATACCATCGGAAAGTCATCCTCGCATTGTAGATTGGGTCGTACAACAACGGAGTCTCGTAGGATAGAGGTAAACCTGGAAACCTAAACTAAGAGCCACAAATGTATGAAGGTTATAACCGGGCTACTCCAGCACATCATAATCCGATGTCTGGAAATGTGAGGCCAAGGTCTGTTAGGATAGACCTATCCATACATATATGTATCCCATTAACTTGAAAGGTAAAATAACCGCCACCGGAACAACTGCCATTGTAGGGAAGGAGGAGACCACCAGACTCTCTCCTGAACGCTATATGCCAGAAGCTGCGGAAAACGACGGAAAAAGAACCGACCAACTAGTATGAATGTGACCACAAGCAAAAAACGTCTACCCTTTATACACGCAACAATCTGAAATCTGTCCCATAGGGGCCTGTCGCAAAAGGTCTACCTTGATCGGGTGTCCTGGTCGCAACGCCCTAGGCTAAATCCTGTCACACGCGCGCGGCTGCTTTACGTGTTGGCGAAAAGGAAAATCGAAATAAAAATAATAAAATAAAAAATAATAAATAAATAGATAAAACAAAATCATGCTCAAGGATTTGTGGTAGCAGAACGAAAATGGGCGTCAATCAAACCCTGTCACCCTGAGTCAGGGATAGTCATACTCAAGGCCCTGTTGACCACACAAGAACGAGAAGAACCTGGGTGTCAACATAATTAGTTCAGGAGGCTCTTGCGCTCCTATCGGTAGTTGTCATCCTCCAATAAATATATATAAATTATATATATATATATATATATATATCCCAACATCACCCTCAAGGGATATCCGTATTCAATATATATAGTAGTGCAAAGCACAGCGCAATGGAGGAGTAGAGGGGGAGCCAACCCTATGCACACTAAAACAGAGAAATGAATAATGTATCGTCTCCTCAGCAAAGCTGTAGTCATTATACCAGCCCAAAGGGCGTTGGAGTCATTGTGAAATACAAGGAGCGTGTGCGCACTCCGAGGGCCAGCCTATTGTTAAAGCCTGGAGGCTACCAGGAAATCTGCTCAGATAAAGCAGGAGGCACAGAGACCTCGAAACAAAACAAACAGGGGACGCGTGCGACGTGCGTAGGTCAAAGCGCCCAAAATTAAGCCCAAGTGGGTTACGCACACCGGAGCGTTATGACTCCATAACCGCACTCGGCTACTAGGGAAAGCCTTTGGCGGAGAAAACGCGAGACCGCGCAATAATTCAAACAACCCTTTGGAAGTGACAGGAAAATCTTTGCAATGTGGAAACAGCATCGTTGGAACCTAATCTAGGAGCAAAAATTCTAAATACAAACCACAGTTACCCATTTCATCATGGCGCAACGCTAGCGCCGCATTTCAGCTCCAGAGGGAGCGTTTGATTCAGTTTGCGGCCGAGCCCAGGCCTCCCATGAGGATTAAGGTCGCCGGCATAAGCAGAGCGACCTCACCACTCCCGCAGGAGCGATCTGAAAGTTGTATCGGCGGGTGAAACCAAAAACGCTACCAAGCGCACACTGCCGTCCAGTATAAATAGTGAAACATACACCAGGAGAATATTAAAATGAAATTGTTGGAAAATATAAATTATAAACATTATTTGATAATCGGAAAAACATGACTCGGGGCACCTGGGATCGAACCCTGCACCATGGAGATAAAAGGCAACAGCCTTGCCCCGAGGCCACGTGTAAACCAATAAACGCGAAGTTGATAAGGCCTGAAGACCCCGGCAGTGAAGCGCAGCATGTGAGGATCAGCGGGAGTACAGAGCGCCTGATAAGGCCACCCGCGTAGAGGATACACCGCCGTACCCACAGTCCCAGGATGTGGCAACGAGGCGACGCATGCGTGTAGAGTACTGCTCAGCCTGTGCACGTGAGTATAGAGTGTAGAATGGTAGAATGTTAGAATGTTACATGAAGGTCAGTTACAGTAGGAGTTGGAGTACGGGCTGAGCAGAGATCATACTGCTCCTGGTGGGGTTCTCCATTTAACTACTTAACTTGAAATAAATACCAGCTTACAACCTACAACATCGGCTTCCTGATTTATCTGTACTTTACATCTGGCGACGAGGATGGCGACGAGAGGGGTTTGTGTTGCCTTTTCGTTTTATTGTGTTACTCCAGTGTTTCTCTTTCTTAGCTCATGCTTTGCTTTCACGTGTGTTGCCTTTTCGTTTTATTGTGTTACTCCAGTGTTTCTCTTTCTTAGCTCATGCTTTGCTTTCACGCTTCTACACTCTTCTTTGTGTTTTCTGAAAATAGTTTTATCAATTTCAATCCACCTCTTCATATGTTTTTGCAATACATTTATTATATAAATGTTCTTAATTATATTTATATTTAGCATAATACTTTGTATGGTAACTTATCGTTATGATTTTATGAAGCCTTCTTTTCATTGTTAAGAAGGGAGAAGTTGTAGAGTACTGCTCAGCCTGTGCACGTGAGTATAGAGTGTAGAATGGTAGAATGTTAGAATGTTACATGAAGGTCAGTTACAGTAGGAGTTGGAGTACGGGCTGAGCAGAGATCATACTGCTCCTGGTGGGGTTCTCCATTTAACTACTTAACTTGAAATAAATACCAGCTTACAACCTACAACATCGGCTTCCTGATTTATCTGTACTTTACATCGCGCGCCTGCCTTTATTTAAGTGAGCTGTGCGGAGTTCAGCGGCCAAAGTGACTGAAACCGCGCACGAACGGGCCAACAGATCAATCAACAGACTCTGCTGCGGGAGGAGGCGCAACACCCGTACGCCGCTCCCTGCGATAAAACACTGCCATGCCCGCAGGCCATCGGGGACGTAAAACCCGGAGAGGCCGAACCGTTAAGTAAGCAAAGCGTCCACGGAGAACGCCGCTCCCAGCAGGAGCAAATAACCAATGAAGCCCGCGAACGCTGACTCAAGAAGTATGGCAATGCTGCTTAAGTCGATTTAATACATACTCCTAGTACCCAAAAACCACCATCTTGCCACAAGCATTAAAATAGCGCGATATAAGCGCAAAGCATTGTAACATTGTGCGATCTAAACGCAAAGCATGTAATATAGCGCGATATGAGCGCAAACATACTGGCAATAACAGCAAAGATAATCCAACAGTCAACTAAGACATTAATCATAGCATAATGTTGTGAGCACTTTACTGTCTGCGTGAGCAGCAAAGAAAGAGGAAGAGACACAGGGTACAGCAGCTCTTATGGGGCTATACAGGATGTGATGTATGTACAAGCATCATGGGAAATGTAGTTTTATTTGCATACAAAACGTTTTTCATTGGCTGCTGTGAGTAGCAAATATAATAAAGAGAAGCCTCCGGTCCTGTAATAGAATCAAACTCCCAGATTCCTGAGGCCCGAAGGAGGAGGAGGGGCCGCAACCTGTGTCTTCCACACCGTTGCATTAAAAAAGCCCGCCGAGGTGCAGGCCTCGCCCGTCCTGCGCCTCCCAGCACCAGGAAAAGACGGGCGGGTCACCCACCTTAGTTTCACCGCTGGATGTTGTCAAGCACCCCCACTTTTACCAACGGCTGTTTGATGCACATACAGGTATGCTCCTTATTATACCCCTTTGGTGGACCTCAGTTAGGATACGACTCAGTTATTCTTCCGAGAGCTAGGATTGCGGCGTATGGAGAGACATTCCAATTTGCGGCAAGTGAGTGGGGTTGCAACTATACAGAAACGCCAGATATATATCTTCAGCTGGGGTTTAACTGTGTCTCTTAGTGCCTGCTTTTCCGGCATTATCTAGGGGAAGGAGATGGCAATATTTTCTCTCCTCTCTTCCTATTATATACTGCGTAGGCCGCCTTCCGTGCAGTGTATATTTCGTACTCACCACAGCTTCATCTGAGCGGAGCATGAGGAAAAGAAAGACGCCTTAAAGCCACTGTCTCCACATGTTGCCTCACAAATTACCACCATTGATGGATTCCTGGCATGGGAGGTGGGGATTGTTTCGAAATAAATGGAGCTGGAAGAAAGAAAGCTGTCTAACTGGGAATGACCCTCTGCATTTTCTATTAGATCTCCCATGCCATTCTGCTGCTCCCACTGCGTATTCAGAATTTCGTGGTACAATTGCAAATACTCCATCAGAGGGCGAACTGGATGGGGCCTAGGTGGTTAGAGCCTCACCTTTGAGAATGGGCGCTCCAGCTGAACATACCCGGGAGCTTATCCACTCAAGCTCAATTGTAAGCCCAGGTGCAAGTGCAGGCGAAGGGCAATAGTCCCAAAATAAAGATGTAGTTCAGACAATGTGGGTGTGCAAGCAGACTCCGAACCAATGCCACGCTCCTCTCACTGATCAGACCATCTGTATAATGCTCACTTACGCAAGTTTAATGCGGTCTTGAACACTAAAATGGACCCAATTTTGTCCAGGCTCGCATTCATTGAAACCAGACTATTGCAGAATTTGGACTATATGGAAAACGCTGCAGACCCACGGCCGGGACTGAGTACTCTATCCTGTGGTGTACCTAACAAGACTTGTCCAGCCCAGCTGCAGAGACTGCCAGAGTACTTCAGTGAGCTATTTCCTTACCCCGAGCTCCTCAGCCTGTTAGGGTGTCATCTGGTGTCTCCGGATTCTTCAGACCCCGCTTGTCCCATCACATGGTCTAATCCTCCGCTAGTGATTACCCCTTCATCCCCTAAGGCAGGGGCTGTAATTAACTTGCCTCCTGAAGCGACTCCCATATGTAAGGCTCCTAGGGAATGACCACCCCCCCACCCCCGACCAAGCCTACACCGGAATCCTATGAGGAGCTGAAAAATACAGAGGTTCATTGGTTTAACTTGCATTCTAACTTAGGCACGAAGATTTATGGACCCATTAATAGGGTGTGAAGGGCAAAATGGTTTGGCTATGATGTTCAGAGGCAGACGGGGGACCTTAACAAACCCACCTTTGCTGCACATGTTCTGAATACCTTAAGCACATTTAGATCTTCTAGAACATCTAACATCCAGGCCCTTCCCCTTCCTTTTTTTCTATAAGCCAGAAATAGTTTGTCAACCTTTGTGGAAACCGGTCCGACAGGGGCAGGTCTCTTGGGGCAGACCCATCTCCTCCCTCTTGGTGACCCCACCTGTGCATATAATGAACAGATTAGCTCCTCTGGTTAACTCTGATACCTGCAACTAATTTACCTCCGTCCCCCCCAATCTAACATTTCCCACCACCTTGTGTACAATTTACCCTTCGGATATCCCAACTAGCAATTCTGATGATTTGTTGTTGTTATCCTGGAATACTGTAGGCCTGTCAGCCAAGTTTAATGATTGCAATTGGGTGCAGTTTGTTAGGCCTTATCAAGTGATATGTCTGCAAGAAACTTAGAAAGAGAAAACCTCTTTTTTCTAGGTTACAAAACCTACTTTTCCACCGCAGTGCTGGGGAGGGCCAATAAGGTACAGATCATTTTTGTTCAGGTGTAATATGGGAAAGTCAAGGATCTTGCATGGGATTCACACTTATTGCAAGTGATAAAGTTGACTTTCCCTGGCTCCACATCTCAGACATTAATTATATTTTATAACGCAAAAGAATTGTCTGAGGTATCATCTGACCTCACCAGCCTAAGCTCTGCCATTGAAACTCTGGCAGGGCATGGTCATAGGATGGAAAAGGCAATACTAGTGAGTGATTTCAACTGCTAGTTGTGTGATTGCACTTTAGATTCATCTAACACTAAGCACAAGTGTACACTGGTAGAAGGGCTTCACATGACTCATACCTGGGAAGGCTCGAGTTAAATACAATTTTATGTACCCATAGCACAAGTTACTTACCTTCGGTAACAATATATCTGTAAGAAACATTAGTAGTGATAGATTCCTTACCTTAGAATAACCCCCAGGTATCAGACTGTATCCAGAAAGTTTTTTGCCAGCAGTACCCCTGTGCGTCGGTAGGCGTTGTCGTGAGGCTCCGCGTGCGTCGTTGGTGCCGTGATGATGTCGTCGGCGCTACTTAGACGCGCACTGACGTCAGTTCTGTACACAACTTTCCATGCCAGGAACGCAGAGCCATGTAAGATACCGACCACTGGTGCCATGATACTAAGGCCCTGAAAGGGATGACCTTAACCCTAGAAATCAGTTCGCAGAACAGGGAGAATGAGTGGGGCGGTAAGGTATCTATCACTACTAATGTTTCTTACAGATATATCATTACCGAAGGTAAGTAATTTGTGCATCTGAAAGAAACACATAGTGATAAATTCCTTACCTTAAAATAGATACCCCAGCAATACCAACCCCGGTGGTGGGTCTGCGAACCAAGATCACACCAGAAAGTCCTGAAGAACAGAACGGCCAAAGAAGCCGTCTGTCCGGACTTAGTTGTCCAGGCAGTAGTGTTCGGTAAACGTGTGCAGCTAGGCCCACGTAGCTGCCTGACAAATGTCCTGCAAGGGAACGCTGCATCCCAGAGCAGTAGTGGCCGCCATCGCCCTGGTAGAATGGGCGCGCAACCCCACCAGAGGCTCCTTTTTAGCCAAGGAGTAGCAAGCCTTTATGCACAGAACGACCCACCGAGAGATGGTTTGTTAGTGCACAGCCCAACCTTTCTTGGCGCCCATGTAACCAACAAAGAGCTGGTCATCCACCCGGAACTATTGTGTGCGGCACAGATAGAAGGAGAGCGCACATTTTGGGTCCAGACGGTGGAGCCTCTCTTCCTCTTTAGATGGGTGCGGAGGCAGAAAGAAGGTGTGCAAAGTGATGATCTGCCCGATGTGAAAGGCGGTGACAACCTTTGGCAGAAAGGAAGGACTTGTCCTCAGAACAACTTTGTCCGGATGGACAGAAAGAAAAGGAGGTTTAGAAGATAGAGCCTGGAGCTCGCTCACTCTTCTGGCAGAGGAGATGGCAACCAGGAAAGCAGTCTTTAGAGTCAGAAGAGGACAATTATGAAGATGAAGATTCATGTCCCACAGCGGCATCACAAAAGGAAGGAGGAAACATGTGCGTGATGCCTTTCAATAATCTATTTACAACAGGGGACTTGAAAAGGGAAGGCTGATCTGGAGCCTTAGAAATACGGAAATGGCCGAGAGATAGCCCTTGATAGTGCCCAGAGCAGAGCCCTGCTGGGCCAAAGAAAGAAGAAAAAGCAGGACCTCTGAAAGAGGGGCAGAAAGGGGATCCACAGCCTTTGCTGTTCAACATGCCACAAACGTATTCCACCTAGAGGCATATACAGTTTTTGTGGAGGGACGCCTGGCTGCCAGAAGAACATTACAGACTTCAGGAGGCAGGTCGAAAGACGTCAACTGCCGCCGCTCAATCTCCACGCAAGGAGGTGGAGACTGGGCAGGTTTGGGTGGAGGACCGTCCCCTGCTGCTGTGACAGAAGATCCTCCCAAAGAGGCAGATGGATCAGGGGTAGATGCTCATACTGAGTAGCTCGAGATACCATACTCTTCAAGCCCAGCCAAGAGCCACAAGGATGACTTGGGCCTGGTCGCGCCTGATCTTCAGCATCCTGGGCAGAAGTGGTATAGGCGGAAAGGCGTACAACAGACCGCAACTCCACTCACGACAAAAAGTGTCGCAGAGTGAGTGCCGCCTTGGAAATTCCAACGCGCAGAACTGATGGCATTGCACGTTCTCTTCGGTGGCGAACAGATCTAACCAAGGCTCTCCCCACTGCAGAAAGAGACCTTGCGCCACGTCCGCGTTCAGGTGCCATTCGTGATCCAAAATGCACCGACGGCTGAGTTTGTATGCCCTGGCGTTCAGAGAACCTGCCTGGTGTTGAACCACCAGGGACATGCCCTGATGTTCCAGCCAAGCCCAAGAGACGCAGAGCCTCTTGGCATAGGGTCCACGACCCCACCCCGCTCTGTTTGTTGCAGTACCACATGGCAGTGGTGTTGTCCGTGAACACCTGCACTACACTTCCCCGGACAGATGGAAGGAATGCCTTCAGTGCCAGTCGGATCGCCCGAAGCTCCAACAGGTTGATGTGGAGCTGGGAATCCACCAGAGGCCTCTGAGCTCTGCCTCTCCCATGTGGCTGCCCCAGCCCAGAAGGGATGCATCCGTCACAACCGTGCCGTGCAGTGCCGAGATCTAGACGTGATCAGACAGGTTGCCCTGATGTTGTGCCCACTGGAACTTCAGGTCCCACTGCAGAGCCCGCAAATGCCATCTGGCATGATTCACAAGCAGGATGCAGGAGGCCATCAAGCCCAGCAGTCGAAGGATCATCCTGACTGAAACCCGGGACAGAGGCCGAAAGATCAGAATCATAGCCTGATTGTCCCGGACTCGCTGTTTGGGAGGATAAACCCGAAACCGCGCCAAGTCCAGAACCGCTCTGATGAAGAGGAGCTTCTGCGAGGGAATCAGATGCCACTTCGGCACGTTGATGGAGAACCCCAGCAAATGCAGGAGGTCGGCCGTCGTCTGGAGGTGGGAGACAACTGACTGGGGCAAGCCTGCCTTCAACAACCAGTCGTCGATATAGGGGAAGACTGAAACCCCTGATCTGCGCAGATGAGCTGCGACCACCGCCATCACTTTCGTGAACACCGAGGGGCGCTGGTAAGGCCAAAGGGGAGCCCAGTGAACTGAAAATGCGTGTGACCTAGCGTGAATCGCAAGTAGCGTCTGTGGGCAGGCAGGACGGGGACCTGGAAATAGGCGTCCTGCAAGTCCAACCCTACCATCCAGTCTTCCGGGTCTAGGGCAGACAAGACCTGAGCCAGCGTGAGCATCTTGAACTTCTCCTTCCAGAGGAAGTGATTGATGTTCCGAAGGTCTAAGATAGGATGCAGGTCCCCTTTATCCTTCTTTGGGACCACAAAGTAGTGGGAATAACAACCACAACCTACTTCTGGCATCAGAACGTGCTCGATGGCCCCCTTGGCCAACAGGGCCGCAACGTCCTGCTGGAGAAGCGCCAAGTGATCCCCGACATGCGGTGGTACTGAGGTGGCATGGCTGGAGGGGTTGCCTCGAATGGGAGGGAGTAGCCCCTTAAGACAATTTGCAGCACCCACTTGTCTGAAGTGATTTTGCGCCAGTGGTAGAGATGGCATATTCGCCCACCCACTGGCATCTGATGGGCCTGAAAAGTCAGACCAGGAAGGCTTTGAAATGGATGCTGTGGGGTGGAAGTGGACTGGCCCGCCCGCTGGCCCCCTGAACTGCCTCCACTGTTCCCTCGTCCGCGGCCACGCTGAGGTTGTTGCTGCTGTGGCCTTGAGAACACTATGGGGTGCCCCTTCCGTGGCCACGAAAGGAGAAAAAAGCAGAAGGCGGAGAAGGCCAAGCGGCCAACAGGCCCAAGGATTTGGCAGTAGCCCGGGAGTCCTTGAAGTGCTCCAACACACTTGTTGCCAAAAAGGTGGTTGCCATCAAAGGGCATGTCCATTAAGGTGTTCTGGACATCCCCCGAGAAGCCAGTTTTCCTCAACCAGGTGGGGCGCCGAAGCGCCACCGTCATGGAAATCGAACTGCCCAGTGAGTCGGCGGTATCCAGCCCACAACGTATGGTGAGCTTTGCTGCATCTCTCCTGGCTGTAATCGCCTGGGAGAGAACTGCCTGGGCCTCCTCCGGGCAGTTGGGCAGCACCTGCGCAACTGTGTCCCGCAGAGAGTGGGTATGACAGCCCAAGAGGCATGCGAAGTTCACCGACCACAGCCCTAAGCTGGCAGATGAAAACAGTTTCTTGCCAAACTGATCCAGCTTCTTGGATTCTCTATCCGTAGGTGCTGTAGGGAACGCGCTTCGGGAAGCTGAGGCTTGGACCACCAAGCTCTCGGGGGTGGGATGTTGGGTGAGGAAGAGGGGGGTCGCCCGGAGCCGGGCGATGGGGTCGGGCCACGCTCCTATCCACAGGAGCCCCTGTGTTGGGCCTGGACCAGGTGCCCAATAGAACGTCCATCAGCGCTTCACTAAATGGCAGCAATGGCTTCAAAGAGGTAGCTGCTGGTTGGAGCACTTCTGTCAGGAGGTTAGTCCTGCCGGCCACTGTAGGTAGTTCGAGGTGGAGAGCCTCGGTTGCCCTACACAACACCACTGCATAACTGTCTCCCTCCTCCGTAGCCACGGTAGGAGACAGCATGCCAGGGTCAGGTGAGGTGTCAAGACCACTGGCCTCCCCCAAATCCTCTGCCCAGTCCTGATCATAAGCACATTCCTGTGCTAGAGGGTCCTCAGACCCTCCCAGTCCACCCCTTCCTCCGAAGTCTGTGGAACAGGCTCAAAATAAGGAGGACAGAAATAAGGCATGAAAGTCCCCATCGACATCGAGCAACGCCGATCCAGCGCCGTGTCCGGGTCGGGGCTGAAGCTGGGTACGACTTCGTCCAGAGGAGGGGGCGACCTCGGAAGCGGTGCATGGGAGACCGGAGCCGGTGGAGGTGTCACGAGGTCAACCGGCGTAGATTGGAGTTCGATCTTGGATCCATGGGGGGCCGGCAGCGCCGGGGCCAGAGCCGGCGGCGACACTGAGGCCGCCGGAGATGGTAAGGCAGGACACCCTTCCCCCTCCCCCCGTCGGGCTCGCTGGGCCCGTTGGCGCACTGGCGGGGCCAGACCGCCCAAAGAGTCAGGCCATGGCCGTCGCCCCCGCACCGGGAAGGGGGGTAGACTGGGGGTGACGTCACAGGCTCCGCTGGAGCAGAGGGGGGGGGCACTGCCCACACCCTCAGTCGCGTCACACAACAGGGAGTCGAAGAGCGACAATGCTTCTTGGACTTGTTTTTGGAATGCTTCGACTTACCTGACCCGAGTGCGAAGACTTAGATCCAGAGGAATGGGGATGATGACTCCGCGACCGGTCCCTCGACCTCCCACAGGACCGGGACAACGAGCGGCACGGAGCAGACTGCCGGGCTTCAAGCAACTTTCGGGACCGCTCCTGCAAAGTCTTCGGCGCCATGGCCCGGCAGTTGGGGCACGACTTGGGGTCGTGGTCGCGCCCCAGGCAGTAGAGACACACGCGGTGGGGGTCTGTCACTGACATCATGCAATGACAGTCCCCACAGTTCTTGAAACCGGGCATCCCTACGACACCAGGAGTCGATTGAAGGCACTTCCAAACTGTAAATTTATCTTATGTAAGAGAGCATGGGACAAACTAGCTCTGACCTGTGAAACTAAAGCCATTTCTTTGTTTTGGAGAGTGACAAATGAACCGATTGTATGACGTTGCATTCCGCTGTAACACAAGCCTTTACCACGCATGGTTGCAACACAAATGCCATTACAACGCAAACCTTTACCTCACATAATTTTTCAACGAATATACCTTTACCATAAATGCCTTTACAATGAAATTTGTTGTAAAAGTATGTATGATAAAAGCATATGTGTGGTTAATATTTCCCTGACCCCTACCTTAAACCCTAATCCCGGCTTCTGGTGCACCCCACCCCTAGCCCCCAACCCTTCTAAAGAAAATAAAACCATTCCCCTGCTCTAAACCCTAAAACACTACCCGTGCGTGACCCCCCCCTCCAGTGCCCAGCCCTTTTCCTGCACTATACCCTAAAACCCTACCCTAGCGTGACTCCCCCTGGACCCCAGCTCTTTCCCTACCCAAAACCACTACTGCTGCGCGACCCCCTCCAGCCCCCAGCCTTTTCCCTACCCTAAACCAGAAAACCCTAACCATGCGCGACCTCCTCTGCCCCCAGGCCCAATCCCTCTTACCTCTTGTGGTTCATACAGGCAGCTGATCAGAGGGGGGCAGTGCACGTCGTCGTGAGGAAGCAGAAGAGTCTGCATATATTTTTTTACTACACATATGACTTTACCATACATACCTTTACAACAACATTTGTTGTAAAGGCATGTGTGGTAAAAGCAAATGCGTGGTAAAAAATGCATAGTAAGCTCTACATATTGTAATGCTTGTGCTGTAATGGCTTGTGTGGAAACAGCCGCGTTGTAATGGATATTTCCCAAACAAGCCTTGCTTTGCTAATGCAACTGGCCCAGCCATATGCCATCACATTTCAGAGCAACAGTGGATGCAGCATTTTGAAGGGGTATATGATTTTGGGCTCAGTGGAGGTGAGAAGAACCAGGATGGACTAGCGGGGGCAAATCTAATGTGATCTTCATGCTGCTTAAAGTAACCAAGGGCATTGAGGCACTATCTTGCAATAAGGACCCAGGACCTGATGGGATACCTTTTTGGCAATATTGAGATCTAGGGACCAACCATTAATGCTGCTGTGAGGGAGTGTGCACCACCTTCGTGGTCCACCACCATATCGTCCTGGGTTTCAAGCAGCGGTGTTACCTGCTGATATCACGGATTGATGCTGTGGTGAAGGTCCTAGGGAAGGTACTTTTAGGTTTAAAGCATTTTATTAAAACATTTACAAAAGGAAATAGAGACAGTCGTCGCTAAGAATCAGTGCAATTGTACAACCATACAGGAGCGCAACCAGCGCGTAAAGGTTCTGCAATCGTAATGTCCATCTGAGCGTGGTGCCTGGTGCGCATGCAGCAACAACAACTTCAAGAATAAACAACCCCTTCCAAAACTCCCCCCTCCCTTCCCGTCCCCTCGAATCCCTCCCTCACTCCCCCGTACAGTACTAGATTCGCCCTCCCGCGTCACCTCCCTCAGGCCACCCTCCCTTCCCAGCTGACCGTAACCCAAGACTCACTGGTTAGCTGGATCCGTTGGCGATGTTAATCTCAATAATCGGAGATATCGGGGGCATGTGAGTTCTCTAAATTCCGTTACAAGTAGTGAGTGAAACGGCTGCAACAGGTCATTAAACTGCTCCACCTCTCCCGCCACCATGAGCGACAAGTTCTCCATTCCCAGGACATGCCACAATCTATGCAGCCAACCCGTAGTGGAGGGGAGTGTGGTGGTACGCCAGTGAATGAGTATGTTTTGAACAGCAGAACCCAGTGCAATCGCTATCTGCCTACCCCTACGAGACTTCAGAGGGTACATCAACCCATTGGGCAAGCCCAACAGGACATACGCGGGGAAGCGAGGCAGTTCAATGTCAAAACGTGAATCAATCTCATCTAAGACTTCTTTCCAATAGGGGCACAGCAGGGGGCAGTCCCATAAAACATGTGTAAGTTTTCCTATCTGCCCACAAGCCCGCCAACAAGTGTTCTCGACGTTACAGTTCATTTCATGCAATCTCTCCGGTGTGTAATACCAATATGTGGATACGTTAGTGAACGTTTCTGTGAGTCCCGTGTGGTACGCGAAGTGTCGTGCCCGGTAAGAAATGTGGTCCCACTCTGTGTGACTTAGGGCCCTCCCCGTTCCCATTCCCAGCGTTCCCTACCCGGGTTATAAATATGAGATGAGGAAGGCTGCAAGAACTTATATGGATCTGAAATGAGTTTTGTGTCCGAGGTGCGCGTCACAAGCCACTTCTCATAAGGCCGGAGCCTCCTGTCCGCTGATTCGCGCGCTTGCGGCTGGAGCGCCCAGTGGCACACCTGCATATACCGCATCCTTTCCATCTCGGGCAATTGGTATTCACGCCTGAAATCTTGAAACGGGATGACGCCGTCCGGGGTATACATGTGAAACAGCGTCCTGCATCCTGCATTCCGCCAGTGCGCGAAAGCCCCGAGTTCCATCCCGGGATGAAAATCTGGATTCCCAACCAATGGCGTGAACGGCGAGGGGAAAGTAGTGAGATCATGTGCAACGTTAGTAGCGTCCCACACTCTCATCGGGACTCGCGTGACGAAGGACGCATACAGGTTGGGGGGGCGGTGATCCCTACGTAAGAAGGGCACCTCCTGCAAAGCCCGGCCTGGGACCGCCTGATCCTGAAAAAGCCAGTGCTTATCTGACTCCCACTTGCTCCACTCCACCAGATATCGCAGTTGTACTGCCTGGAAATACTTGCGTAAGTCCGGTATGCCCAGTCCCCCAGCCTCAGGGGCCAGTGTGGATAAGGCTCTCTTGAGTCTGGGTTTGCGGCCGTGCCAGATGAAGCGTGAAAGGTCCGCTTGGGTCTCCTGGATCCATCCTTTCGGGGGCTAGAGCGGCAGAGCCCGGAACAGGTATAGCACCTGCGGCAGGAGAGTCATCTTCACTGCGGCTATTCTGCCTAGCCAAGACAGTGTTCCCCTGCTCCAGCGGCTCAGTTCCTCCTTCATTTTCTTACCCAAGGCTGCGTAATTGGCGGTCACCATAGCGGGTAGGGTGGGTGCCAATAGTATGCCCAGGTATGGCACCAAGTCTTTAGACCAGTGCATGGGGAAGAGGTCCTGTAAATCGGTTCTTGTGGCAGCAGTCAGTGAAACATAGAGGGCCGCCGACTTCCCCATATTCATCTTGAAGCCTGCGACAGCCCCGAAATCCTCCAGCTCAGCAATACAGGCAGAGAGTGTCCTCCTTGGATCTGCCAGCGTTAGTATAATATCGTCTGCGTAGAGGCTAATGGTGTGTGTATATCTCCCCATCCGTATGCCGGTCGCATTCGGGTTTTGGCGTATCCTTTGGGCAAGGGGCTCCATAGAGAGTGCGAAGAGCAGCGGGGACAATGGGCACCCTTGTCTGGTGCCCCGCTCTATCGCAAATCTCTGAGAGCTACAGCCATTCACCCGTACTACCGCAGATGGAAATCGGTAGCAGTTGAATACTAGAGTGCGAAATTTCTCTCCTATGCCCACCTTTGATAGAACCTTCTCCAAATAAGGCCAATGTACCCGGTCGAAGGCCTTCTCCGCGTCGACAGCCAGCAGCATTCTCTCGCCGGGGATCCGGGAGGCCTTCTCTAGAATATGAACCACTCTCTTGGTATTGTCCACCGTTTGCCTCCCGGGGACAAACCCCGCCTGATCCGGGTCCACCAGCCCCGGCAGATGAAGTGCCAGGCGGGCCGCCAGGATCCCGGTGTACAATTTGAGGTCGATGTTCAAAAGAGATATCGGTCTGTACAAGCTGCATTGAGCCCGGTCCTTCCCCGGTTTGGGGATGACCGACACTGTCGCTTGGAGTAAATCCGGAGGGATAGCTCCAGGGAAGGAGAATGAGTTAAAGAGGCGTGTAAGGATAGGTGCCAGTCCGGGGCGAAATGTTTTATAAAAAAGGGACGTGTAACCGTCCGGGCCCGGAGCCTTCCCGTGTTTGAGCTTGGAAATGGCTGTAATTACCTCCTCAACCCGAATGTCTCTTTCCAGATGTTCCGCTTGTTCCGTGGTGAGGGAGGGAAGATCAACCGAGTCTAGATATTCTGCCTCGGCCTGCGCCGATGGGGGATCGCCTGTGTACAGTTCGGCGTAGAACCGATGGAAACCCTCCGCAATCTGGCTATTCTCCGTGGCGGTCTCTCCAGCGGAGATCGATAGCTCTTTCACTAAGTGTCGTTGATGCGCCACTCGGAACTTGTTCGCTAGGAGCTGGCCGCACTTATCGCCGCCCGTGTAGTACGCGTGTTTCAAGCGTAACGCAGCGTATTCCGCCCTGTCCATATCCAACGCTGACAGGACTTTCCTCGCTGCCTTAAGTTGCTTCCAGACTCTGGGGGCTCCCGTTCTCTGATGTACGTGTTCCAGCTCACGCACCTTACGGGTGAGTTCGTCCCGCTTTTGCTGCCGCGCCCTATTCTCCGCCGAGGAGATAGCAATGAATTCTCCTCGGAGCACCGCCTTCAGTGCTGCCCACTGTGTCGCCTGGGTGGTGTCAGCATTATCATTGTGCATCTGGTAATGACGAATCGAGTCCTGTATGTGCTTCACCACTGCCTTCTTATGCAGAAGAATGTCTCTGAGGCGCCATACCCCGCGTGAGGGAGACATCGGTGGTAGACGGAATGTGTCTGTGACGGGGGCGTGGTCCGATAGTGAGAGAACCCCTATTTCAGAGGCTATGGCCAGGTCCCAGACCGGTCCCGTGACCAGAAGGTGGTCCAGTCTCGCATAGGTTTTATGTGCATGCGAGTAATAGGAGTAGTCACGGGCGGTGGGATTGAGGCTTCGCCAGAGATCGTGGAGATCTAGTTCGTCCAGTTGGGACCTGCCTATCTGCGAGATCTCCCCCGTCTGTGGGTGCCTCTGCGCCGATCTATCCAAAGACGAGTCGAAGACCATGTTCAGGTCTCCCCCTATGATTATGTGCCTATCCGGGGTGGCCGTGATGTTCACCAAGGCCGAGCGAAGGAATCGTTCCTGGTGTTTGTTGGGGCTGTATATCGACCCAGTGGTAAACACCAGACCTCCCGACTTTACTCTATATGCTAGGAGCCTCCCTTTCTGTTCTGTCAGATTATGTAGGACCTCTCCCTTAAATGTTCTGGACATTAGGATTGCTACCCCTGCCGTATTGGTAGTGTTGGAGGAGAAAAACTGCGTTGGGAACTTTTGAGACCGCATCCTTTGACAATCTCGGGCCAGGAGGTGGGTCTCTTGCAAAAGACAAATATCAGCTGGTGTGTGTTTTCAAGCAAGGATAGCACTGCTTTCCTCTTCACAGGGTTATTCAGCCCTTTCACATTAAGAGTAACAACCTTAAGGGCAGTCATCGATGTGGGTAGAAGTAGAGCCCTATCTGTGGGCCACGGCCCAGGAGGGGCGGCCCCGGTGCAATCAGTGTGTAGGAGTAGTGTAAGAGCAGAGCGAATGCATCAAAAGTACTGTACGGTCCCCCCCCAACTCCCCGTGAACAACCCTCAAACTGCCCTTCCCTCCCCACCCCCTCCCCTCCCCCCTCTCCTCCCCAACAGTCCCTTCATGCAAACAGCCAACCTCCCTTCCCCCCTCTCCTTCCTCCCCCCCCTCCTCAACCCATCCCCCATCCCCTCCAAACCCGAAACCTCCCCAACTGCCCCCCTCCCTCACCTCCCCCTCGGCCAACTGTTCAAAAACCCCCATTGTCCAAGTACGGTCCCTAGTGGAAAAGTCCGTGGAAAGTTATTCAAGTGGACGTCCAGCCACAACACACCCCCTCACCGCCCCCTCTCCCCGGAACCCCCGAACCTGCATTGATGAAGAAGCCATGTCAATCTCCCCCCGGAGTGCACTCAGGCCGTTAGGGCCACATCACCAGACACTGTGTCTCTGGTCACCTCCCGCACTGCACTGTCCATTTCTGCCCGGATAGTGGGTGAGTCTGGTCGCATGGGCCTAGAAGGAGATCGCCGTCCCTGGAGCGTCTGCCAACCATCTCTAGTGCCGCGCCGACGGCGGGGAGTAGGTGCATCCTAGTCCGTTGCGGTGATCCCCAGCACTCCACAGGTGTCCTGCAGGGACCGGAGTTGGTGCAAAGTCCCGTTCCACCGAAAGATGAGCCGTAAGGGATGGCCCCAGGAGTACTGCGTGTCGTGTTCCCTCAGGAAATCCGTAGCTATTTTAAATGCTTTGCGTTTTTGCAGCGTGATTGCTGATAAATCCTGAAAAAGGGCCACCTGGTGTCCCCGGAAATGCAGGGACTGCTGCTTCCGTGCCTCACGAAGAATCCGTTCCTTCAAAGGGAAGTCCGGTAAGAAGGCCAAGATATCAGGGGGCGACGCCGAGGTCCGGCGCGGCAGGCCCACTCTGTGCGCCCTATCAATTCTTATAGGGAAGTCCCCTGGTTCGCCCAGTATCTCCCTGAACAGGTCCCTCAGGTATTCAGCGACGTCGCCGCCCTCCTCTTTAGATGGAATTCCCCGGACCTGAATGTTATTGCGCTGAGATCTATTCTCGAGATCCTCATTGTGCGCTTGGAGGTCAAGCTGCTGATCCCTTAGTCGTATCACCTCCTGCTGTAACTGCGCGATCTCTTCGTCTCGAGAGTGGGCGGCGTCCTCCACTCTTTCGCCAAGGGAGTCGACTTCTCTCCGCACCTCCCGAACCTCTCCGGCCACCTCTTTCTTTAGTGTTTGGAAATCATCCCTGAGGGAGCTGAATAGCGACTCCAGGAAGGATCTGGTTACCGGGGGTTCCCCTCCTTCCGCTCCGCGGGAGCTGCTCGAGGGGCCTGAGGGCCTGCTGATGTTTATCCTGTCTCGGGGTACCCCTACCCAGCATTTCCGGCAATGTGCGGTCTCCCTTCTTACTCTGTTACCGGACATCATGAATGTGGGAAAGCGCGCCAAATGATGTAGCCCTCTGGCGGGAGCAGTGCAACTTGGCATTAGGTCAGGGGCACTCTCCGTCCGGCGGGTGAAACTCCTTGTGGGACCCGGGTCCTATGGCACACCAACGGGTGTCACAGCTAGCTCTCGCTCCTGCCTGCGGGTCCCCAGGACACACCGAGAACCCCGATCCGAGGGGGGCGATCGAGGTCTACCTCCAGCGTTGGTCGCAGTAGTAGTGCACTGAGTCGAGGGGCAAGGCTGTGTGACTCCGGTGGTCAAGGCTTGCCACGACTGCGTAACGGGTCGCCTGAGGTGCGGTCGGCCCGCCTGGGACGACTCCTGGTGGCCCCCCGCCCTAGGCAGCACACCCAAACCGACAGACCACGCATGCAACCTGGGCGTCATCCTGGACTCCTCCCTCTCCATGACCAGACAAGTCAACACCGTCTCCTCGACGTGCTTCAACATCCTGCGCATGCTATGAAAGATCTTCCGGTGGATCCCCACCGAGACCAGGAAGACGGTCACCCAGGCCCTCGTCACCAGCCGCCTGGACTACGGCAACTCCCTCTACGCCGGAACCACCGCCAAACTCCAGAAGAGGCTCCAGCGGATCCAGAACGCCCCCGCACGACTCATCCTGGACATCCCCCGTCGCAACCACATCTCTGGACACCTGAGAGACCTGCACTGGCTCCCGGTCAACAAGAGAATCACCTTCCGTCTCCTCACCCAGGCACACAAAGCCCTACACAACCAAGGCCCAGGATACCTCAACAGCCGCCTCAACTTCTACGCTCCCAAACACCAGCTTCGATCGACCGGCCATGTCCTCGCCGCTGTCCCCCGCATCCGAAGAGCCACCACAGGGGAAAGGTCCTTCTCCTACCTCGCCGCCAAGACTTGGAACTCCCTCCCGACCCACCTCCGCCTGACCCAGGACCACCTCGCCTTCAGGAAGCAGCTCAAGACCTGGCTGTTCGAGCAGTAGCGGACCCCCCTCCCCTAGCGCCTTGAGACCCTCCGGGTGAGTAGTGCGCTTTGTAAATGCCTTGATTGATTGATTGATTGACATGGCTCTTTAACTTGGCTGTGTAGCCCCTCCCGCCATTCCGACGGTGTCCCCCGCTGGAGTCTAAGTCTCTTACTGGCTGGACAGGACCGCGGCAGAACTGCACCCCCTCAGCCAGGGAGCGAGGTGTATTACAGGCCGTGTGGTTCGACCCCCGCAATGTTGCGGCCCCCCTCAGGTCTCCGCAGTTTTTCGCTGTCTCTGGGGCCTGCGATGGTGGCCCCGGGCTTCCCTGTGGTGTCGGAGGGGTCATTGAGGGTGCCCCCAACCCCGGCGCCGAGTGTCGGCGGGCCACGGGGAAGACGTGTAGCTAGAGGCCCACTTCCGGCCGCGTCCTCGGACTCTCGTAGCGACCCTACTCCGATCCGCCGCTTCAGCCTCCGGGGCTCCGCACACCCAGCCGCCGCAGGCTCCGGCTCGGGTCTGTGTGATGTCCGGCAGCTATGCTCTGGCAGCCCGCGCTGCGCTGAGGTTCTCCCGAGTGGTCGTCCACTCGCTCTCTCCTCCTGCCCGGATCTCTGATGGAACAGGGGAAGAGCGTGCAGCCTCAGGCCTCCCGGCAGGCCAGGTCCCCGACCCAGCGTAGTGACCCCACACCGGTCCCTCAAGTAGTGGAGTCAGCTCCGGGCACCATATGCAATGCGTGCGTCCCCGCCACCGGGTCTCGCTGGGGGGCTGTGCAGGGGCCGCCCGTCACCCCCAGGCGGTCCGTGTGCCGTCGGGTCCACCCCCTCTCGGCTCCGTTGTTCTGCGACCCCAGCCTCCTCAGCGCTCAGCCAGCTCCCGAGCCGTCTCCTTTCCCGGGCTCACTCCGGATTCCAGCTGCCGTAACCACAGGGCTACTTGGAGCTCCGAGCAGCGCCGCTGTGTGCTCTCTCGTTTCTGGCGCCGATCTCCGTGCAGTTGGGGGGAGATCAGCAAATTTCAACGGTTCAAGGGCCCAGGATTACGGGAGCTCACGGACGGTGCGTCCTCTCAGCCCGCCATCTTGGCCACGCCCCCGAAGGTACTTTTAAATGGGCTGATGTGGGTAGATTAAAATTATACATTTTCTGAGGGAATAATATGGCTTCAGGCCAGGCAGATCAACAACAAACCAGTTTCTGAACTTATATTTAGTTATAAATAAGTATACTGTTGCCCAGCGTGAGTCGCTTCATTTGGCATTTATGGACCTTACTTCACTTTTGGGGGTCAAACACAGGAAGTTGTGGGGCCTGCTTCTTGCGATGGGGATGGGTTTGGATATTGTGCTTCTTTTATCAGATTTACATGCCCACATCTCCACCTTGCTGAGGTACTCTTAGGGCGTGAATTGCTCCCAGACCCTTAGAACCAGTAGGTGAGTTTGCAAAGGATGTATTCTTGCCCCATTTTTGTTTACCCTTATATTAATGGTTTAGAATACGTCATTTTTTCAGCGAAGGCTGATTGCCTAAGGGTGTGGATGAGATCGCATTCCAGTTTTGCTGTACACCAATGGTGCGGGCTCATGGTGCAGACCGCAGTGGGACTGCAGGCATTACTGGATAATTTGTTGTCTTTATGTCTAGTTTGGACCTTGCAGTAGATTTCCACAAAGTTGGAAAAACTATTACCTTGGCTAAAGTCTTGCTTTTCTCATACCTTGGGGTACTGTTCGGCTCAAACACAAATGGGAAAACCCTGACTGAAGTTAGAGGGAAGCTTGTTAAGGCCACGGGTGTCGTGGCAAGCTTAGCCCAGAGGTTGGGCTCTAGGCCCCCCAGCATTTTAGCCAAGATCAGATCAGGCTAAATGTGTCTCTAAGATTTTATATGGGAGTGAGGTATGAGGATTCACAAAATAAATGTAAGTTGACAATATTCAGACTGCTGAAAATCTTATTTAAAAAAAAGATTACGAAACAAAAGAACAAGCTTCAGATACAAGCAAATCCCAATATACATATACAATTTATGGCAAAGAAACAGCAGATACCAAACACCTCAGCACGCAAGTACAATTTACGCACTTCTGTACACTACTAGATTGAATTCTTCTCTTAACTCTCTCAGGATTGCCTATACAACACAACCCACAGACCCCATCACAGGCCTCTATACAATCTCCAGGCCCCCACATATTTTCTCCCACTTGCGAGGGCATCCACGGAAAATATGTTTTTAAGACATGTTGCAGGTCCCCAAACGCACCCTGGCTTTTTCTGTCCACGATGAGCTAGGTCCTAGCTCTATATCTCCTACATATAATATTCCTAGCTGCTAGGAATAATATATATAGGAGATATAATTGCTCTTAGACCCTTGCTATGTTGGATCAAGATCTGGACCGGGGAGGGAGCTCAGCTGAATAAGCAAGGTAATTTCTGATTGTTTGTCCCTTGACCACGTGAACAAAATTAATTTACCTGTCAGGTAAGCGCCGCGATCATTGAAGGCTGCTTGATCATTTTAAAACGCTGCTGAACTAGCGCGAGTACAGCGCTTTTAACACGACAATTTTAATTTAGTTTCCGGGCTTCTAATATTGCTTCGTGTGATCTGTGATTAGTGGGTTTGTGCTAGGACATACTCGCACATAAAAGTACAATTGCACCGCTGTTTAGCGGGACGTTAGCTGGTACCTTGGGGTGGGAGCCATCTTGGGGGAGGAAGTGCCGGGTCGGTACGCCATCTTTGGATGCAGGCTAGTTGCTGCCTGACGACCTCGCACGCTCGGGGCTACTTAAACCTGTCATATGCAAGTGCGCAGCGCACGCGCGCAGCGGGCTCGCCATGGGCACGCCGGAGGCTCGCCAGAGGCAAGCCCATCTGTGCCCATCCGTGACCAAACGGGACCCGGGGCCATGACCCCTGGTCCGCGTATCATCTATACTAGAGGTGAGTTATGGGCAGTTAATTCTGGAAACATATCTATCAGTCAGGGATGTGCTACCATACTCAGCCAGGAAGGACTACTGAAAGCTCCTAGGTCTTATACAGGTCGGAAGGACGTATATAAGGTTCGGGGTCTGCGCTATGGTCTCCTCAACACTCGCTCCCTTCAGCGTCATCATTTAGAGGTTTTTACTCTATTGGAAGATGGAGCATTGGATCTATTAGGAGTAACGGAAACGTGGCTAGAAGACTCCTCAATGCCTGATCTCGTAGCTTCTATGCCAGATGACTTTTCGGCGTTATGCCACAATAGAACGGAAGCTAGTAGAGGGGGTGGTGTGGCCCTTCTGTATAGCTCTCGCCTACGGGGCGAAAGGCTTCTGGCCGAAAGTATGGGTGGTGCGGAGGTGCTGGGTGTTAAGCTGAAGCTGGGGACAGACTGCATGATCATTCTCCTAGTATATCGCCCCCCGTGGGCATCGCCGGACTTCCCAGACCTGTTCCCGAGACTGGTCCAGGATATACGCTCTAGGTATGATAAAGTGGTCATCATGGGTGATTTTAACTACCATTGGGAAAAAGTCCCAAAAGAAGGACAAGCTTTCCAGATTGAGGAGGCATTGACATCACTGGATTTTGTCCAACAAGTGAGAGCCCGACACATGTCAAGGGCCATACCCTTGACCTGGTCTGGATGACAGTCCCAGCGCAAGGCTCGGTAATCGTCCAGCCGTGCCTATGGTCCGATCACCATTTGGTGAGGGGTGAGTTCCTAGTGGACGATCAAAAAATGACGTCCAGGGGAGGGTGGAAGGCGGTCAGAAAGTGGAAAAACATCGATGGAGATAAAATGGTAGACTATCTCCGAACCTATCCACTACCTAAGAACCGGACAGATAATCCAGATGTCCTTTGCAAGGAATTTATGGATAAACTCAGGAAGGCCGCGGATTGGGTGGCACCAATCCGTAGGATGAACTTAGTGGACAGAGGACTTGGTGCCCCGTGGTATAATGAACCACTTAGGGAGAAGAAACGGGGGCTACGGAAACTGGAAAGAGCCTGGCGGAAGGATTACAATTCCAACTCCCGGAGTCGATATACACAGGCACTCGCTAATTATAAGCAGGCGATCATAGCTAGGAGTTCTTTGAGGAGAGGATTGTAACTGCCACGAACCCCCAGAAAGAAATCTTCAGAGTCCTCACGGAGCTTAGGAAAAACAAGGAACAGACTACGGAGTTCATGCAGGAGGACTGCCAAAAATGTCAAGACTTCTTTACTAACAAGATTACGGATCTTGTTTCTGAAATTGTTGCGACCCCCAAGATTGACTGCCCGTCGCAGGTCATGCCAGTTAGAATGCCAGTGACAACCCCATTAATTACCTTACCCTTGATTACAAAGGAGAGGTTGTCTTTTCTTATGGGGCGGGTCAAGTCGGGCTCCCGGGCTGATCCGTGCCCACCTGAAGTGTTCAAATTGGCACTCGCTGGTATAGAGGAAGACGCGCTGAGCCTCCTGAATTTATCCTTACAGACAGGACAAGTTCCGTCTTCTTTCAAGGAGGCCCGGCTGATTCCCCTGCTGAAAAAAAACGGGGGCGGACGTGCAATGCCTGAAAAATTTCAGGCCAATTTCCCAGTTACCATTCCTGGCGAAGGTGGTGGAGCAACATGTACTCACCACTCTGTCGGAACACCTGGAAAGTAACATCCTGCAAGAGCCGAATCAGTCGGGGTTCCGTGCGAATCACAGCACGGAGCTCGTCATGCTGTCGATTGTGGATGAACTGAGAAACAGAGCAGATAAGAAAACTCCGGGTGCCCTGGTGCTGTTGGACCTCTCCGCGGCATTTGACACCGTTTGTCATAAACAACTATTGTCGCGGATGAGGGAGTTCGGCATTCAGGGCACAGCACTTGCATGGTTCACCTCTTTCCTCCAAGGGAGGATGCAGAGAGTGCAACTTGGTGACCTGTTTTCCACCACAACATCAATCACCTGCGGAGTACCGCAAGGGTCTGCACTGTGACCCCTTTTGTTCAACATTTATTTACAGCCTTTGATTCTGATGCTCAACCAAATGGACTGTCAGGTGTACAACTACGCGGACGACACCCAGATCATCATCCAACTGGATGATGGCCAGGATGCCTTCGCAAGATTGCAAAATATCTTGAGATGCACAGCCAACTGGATGTCCAGGAACTCTTTAAAGATCAATCCGGATAAGACCGAGGTGTTGCCAATTACCATCGCTGGCAACCCATGGAATGATCAATTCTGGCCAAGGGAGCTAGGTACACCCCCGGAACTGGCGGCTGTTGTCAAAAGCCTGGGCATCCGTGTGGATGGTAAGCTGTCCATGAAAAAACAAGTTATGGCTGTGGTGGGCACCTGTGTCGGCCACCTTCGACAACTTAGGAAAGTCTCCTCGTTGCTGTCCTTTTTCACCTTGAGGAGTGCTGTCTCTGCTATGATTTTAGCCAGGCTGGACTACGGCAACTTGTTGTACATAGGGCTGCCGCAAAAACTTCTGAACAAGATGCAGGTTGTCATGAATGACGCTGCTAGACTCATTTTTAAAAAGCAGAGGAACACGCATGCATCCCCCCTCCTGCGAGAATTGCATTGGCTGCCCGTCAAGCAGAGGATAATGTTCAAAGGGTTGTGCATTGTCCACAAAGCCCTATATGGTAGGGCACCAAGTTATATGAAATCACGCCTGACCCTCTACAGGCCGGGTAGGGCTCTAAGATCTGCAGAAGCTACCCTCCTTACCCAACCACGTTGCAGACTGGCTACCGTGGGAGGTCGTGCCTTCTCCCATACTCTCCCAGCTCTCTGGAACAAACTGCCAATGGAACTGCGGAAAGAAACCAAGTTGCTGTCCTTTCGAAAGAGATTAAAAACAGTGCTCTTTCAGCAAGCGTGGGGTTGCCTCTAATTTTTGACCAGCTGTATCTTTTTTTAATCGCCTAAGTGGATCCTGACAAAGCGCTTAGAGACCCCTGGGTTATAATGCGCTATACAAATCAAATAAATAAATAAAATAAATAAATAAATTTGAATACGTATGGGAAGGTAGCCGTTATTAGGCTGGGTAGGGAAGACATATTTGCATATGGCCATGTCTGAACTGGGGTGGTTTGGTGAGCAAAATAACGATGGATTAAACCCAGATCTGTGACAGGGGGTGAATGTTTTGTCCTTGTGAAACATTCAGTCCATCATCTTGTTTGTTTTGCTGTTCACCCTATGTGGGAAGGGTATGCCCAGACGTGGGTCCCTTGCTCACTACGCCACTGGAGTCAAGCTATCCTGGCTGAAGACGGCTGATGGCCAGAAACTGGTCCTAGGATGCTTGATTCCGGTCCAAGGAAGACATGACTTGGTAGTTCGGGCTGGACTGTTCCCATGAGGCACAGAGTCAAGACTGATTTGCATATGGCCATGTCTGAACTGGGGTGGCTTGGTGAGCAAAATAACGATGGATTAAACCCAGATCTGTGACTGGGGGTGAATGTTTTGTCCTTGTGCAACATTCCGTCCATCATCTTGTTTGTTTTGCCGTTCACCCTATGTGGGAAGGGTATGTCCAGACGTGGGTCCCTTGCTCACTACACCACTGGAGTCAAGCTATCCTGGCTGAAGACGGCTGATAGCCAGAAACTGGTCCTAGGATGCTGGATTCCGATCCAGGGAAGGCATGGCTTGGCAGGTCGGGCTGGACTGTTCCCATGAGGCACAGGGTCAAGACTGATTTGCATATGGCTATGTCTGAACTGGGGTGGCCTGGTGAGCAAAATAAGGATGGATTAAACCCAGATCTGTGACTGGTGGTGAATGTTTTGCCATTGTGCAACATTCCGTCCATCATCTTGTTTGTTTTGCTGTTCACCCTATGTGGGAAGGGTATGCCCAGACGTGGGTCCCTTGCTCACTACGCCACTGGAGTCAAGCTATCCTGGCTGAAGACGGCTGATAGCCAGAAACCCGTCCAAGGATGCTTGATTCCAGTCCAGGGAAGACATGGCTTGGCAGTTCAGGCTGGACTGTTTCCATGAGGCACAGGGTCAAGACTGATTTGCATATGTCCATGTCTGAATTGGGGTGGCTTGGTGAGCAAATAACGACGGATTAAACCCAGATCTGTGACTGGGGTGAATGTTTTGCCATTGTGCAACATACCGTCCATCATCTTGTTTGTTTTGATATTTTATAACCCCCCAGTCCCTGCACCCTTTGGAGCTGAAATGAGGAGGAATCTGTTTTTAGAACACAAATGGTGCAGTGGCATGTGCATTTAAAAGCAGTTCAGTTTATGGAACCATTTGTAGGTCGAGCCTGTGCAGCGCATGAACTGCTCTGTGAGCCATGCTGTATTGGAGTATGGAATAGAAGAACAAGTTACTAACCTTGGGTAACGATATATCTGTAAGAGACAAAGATTAGTTATGGATTCCTTACCTTAGAATGACCACCAGGTGTCCAGAAAGTTTTTCGTTAGCAGTACCCCTGCACATCAAAAGGTGGCGTCAGTCGGCTCTGCGTTCGACGTTGGCGTTGTGGTCGCCGAGATGACGCCGTAGTAGCTACTTAGACGCCGCCCTCATGCACTGACATCAGTTCTGTACACGGCTTTCCATGCCAGAAGCACAGAGTCATGCAAGACACTGACCACTGGTGCACAAAACTAGGGCCCTGAAAGGAAGTCTTTAACCATAGAAATCAGTTTGCAGAACGGGGAGGATGGGTGGGGCGGTAAGGAATCTATAAATAATCTATTTCTCTTACAGATGTATTACCGAAGGTAAGTAACTTGTTCTTCTGAAAGAGACAATTCGTTATACATGCCTTGCCTTAGAATAGATACCCAGCAATACCAACCCTGGAGCTGAGTTTGTGAACCAAGTTCACACCAGAAAATCCTGGAGAACAGAACGGTCAAAGAGGCCGTCTCTCCGGACTTGGCTGTCCAGGCAGTAATGTTTTGTAAACGTGTGTAGCGATGCCCACGTAGCTGTATGACTGACCCCACGTAGCCAGCAAAGAGCGTGTCATCCATCCAGAATTGCTTTGTGTTATACAAATAAAATTAAAGCGCACATTTTGGATCCAGACGGTGGAGCCTCTCTTCTTTGGAAGGAGGTGGAAAGAAGGAGGGGAAACTGATGGACTGTCCAATATGGAAAGAAGTAACCACTTTGGGAAGGAAGGATGGACAAGTGCGAAGGACAACCTTGTCCGGATGAACAGCCAGAAAAGGGGGCTTAGAAGAAGGTGCTCGGAGCTCACTCACCCTGTGCGCAGAGGTAATGGCCACCAGAAAGGCAGTTTTTAAGGTCAGAAGCCTGAGAGGACAGTTATTTAGCACCTCAAAGGGAGCACACATAAGATATGTAAAAACCAAGTTCAAGTCCCACTTGGGCATTATGAAGGGAACAGGAGGAAAAAGAGGAGGTTTGCCCTTAAGGAAGCGATTTACAAAAGGTGACTTGAAAAGAGAAGGCTTATCAGGAAGCCTAAGAAAGTCTGAAATGGCCGAGAGGTAGCCCTTTATAGTGCCCAGAGCAAATTCCTGTTGGACCAAAAAAAAGGAGGAACAAGAGAACCTCAGAAAGAGGGGCGGAAAGGTGGAGAAGTGTGGCTCAGGGGTTAGAGGCGGCAGACCCGGAAGCTGAGATCGGCCCTGGACCAGGGTTCAATTCCCCGCCTCGGCGGGTCTTGGGCTCAAAAATTCCACGGACTCGATAATTCTCGCTCCGGTTCCTTCTCGACTCACGGGTTCACACTCTGCGACTCTGGGCAATAGCTTGCTTAATCTCCACAACGGCCCCTCGCGGCGGGATGCCTGGCTTTCACCTTGTGGATACCCTGCCGGGGTTATCTCACAGGGGAATACCAGGACGGGTTCCCTAAGCAAGCGCCGGGAAACCCTTTGTGGGTAGCTGTGCACTAAATAAGCTCAAATACATACATACATACAAAGGGGATCCACAGCCTTTGCTGTGCACCATGCCACAAATTTGTTCCATCTGCAGGCGTATACTGTCTTAGTGGAGGGACACCAGGCTACCAAGATAACATCACAGACTTCGGGAGGAAGGTCAAAAGCTGTCAACTGTCACCACTCAATCTCCATGCAAGGAGGTGGAGGCTGGACAGGTTTGGGTGGAGGACCATCCCTTGCTGCGGCAACAGAAGATCCTCCCGAAGAGGCAGTCGGATCGGAGGATCGATGGCCATGTGTAATAGCTTAGGGTACTAGACTCTTCATGCCCAATCTGAAGCCACAAGAATGACTTGGGCCGGCTCATGCCTGATCTTCTTCAGCACTCTTGGCAGAAGTGGTATAGGCGGAAAGGCATATAGAAGACCGTAACTCCACTCGCGACGAAAAGCGTCACCGAGCGAGATCCGCCATGGAAATTCCAATGCGCAGAATTGCTGACATTGTGCGTTCTCTTCAGTGGCAAATAGATCTAACCAAGGTTCTCCCCACTGTTGATAGAGGCCTTGCACCACCTCCGAGTGAAGACGCCATTTGTGATCCATCATGCAGCTGTGGCTGAGTTCGTCCGCCCTGGCGTTCAGCGAACCTGCCAGGTGTTGAATCACCAGGGATATGGCTTGACGTTCCAGCCATGTCCAGAGGCGGAGGGCCTCCTGACAGAGTCCACAACTCCACCCCGCCTTGTTTGTTGCAGAACCACATGTAGGTGGTGTTGTCCTTGAACACCTGCACCACTCTTCCCCGGACAGAGGGAAGGAATGTTTTGAGTGCAAGAGAAATCGCCCAAAGCTCCAGAAGGTTGATGTGGAGCATGGACACCATTGGAGACCAGAGGCCTCTGATCGCCGCCTCCCCCTTGTGGCCGCTCCATCCCAGAAGTGATGCATCGGTCACCCCTGTGAACTCTGGTTGAAGAAAAGAGAGGGATCTGCCTTGGATCCAATCCTTGTTCGTTAGCTACCACTGCAATTGGTGTGCAGTGCCCTCCGAGATCTGACGCAATCGGACAGGTTCACCTGATGTTGTGCCCACTAGCACTTCAGGTCCCACTCCAGAGCCTACATATGCCATCTGGCATGATTCACCAGCAGGATGCAGGAGGCCATCAGGCCCAGTAGCCGGAGGGTCATCCTGACCGAAACACAGGATAGAGGCTGAAAGATCAGAATCATAGCCCGAATATCCCAGACTGGCTGTTCGGGAAGATAGACCTGAAACTGCATTGTGTCCAGCACAACTCCGATGAAGAGGAGCTTCTGAGAGGGAGTCCAGTGCGACTTCGGCACATTGATGGAGCACCCCAGCGAATGCAGAAGGTCGCCCGTAGTCTGGAGGTCGCTTCAGCCACACGTAGCGTCGAAGGGCTACCGACGTTGAAATTGAGTCGGCGGTGTCCAGTCCACAAGGAATCGTAAACTTGGCTGCGTCTCTCCCCTCGGCAACAGCACGGGAGAGCAACGCCCGGGCCTCCTCCGGGCACTGAGGCAGCACCTGTACCATCGTATCCCACACGGTGTGGGTGTAACAGCACAACACAATGAAATATATCTTTCCCAAGCAACTTCACACAACAGAATTGCAATAAAGACTGTAAACAAGTAAAAGAGTTCAGAAAAAAGATAAAATATGCATACATTTTTAATAAAATTCATCATAGTAAAACAAAAGCATTTCGCTAATATACATAATACATTTATTAAAAATACAAAAGGTGGCACAAAATAGTTCTTTTTTAACAAATGTATTATGTATATTAGTGAAATGCTTTTGTTTTACAGTCTTTATTGCAATTGTGTTGTGTGAAGTTGCTTGGGAAAGATATTTTTCATTGTGTTTATTACACTGTCCCAAGAACTAAAATTAGTTTCCAGGGGGTCCTTGCTACCTACATGTAACAGCACAACAGACATGCAGTGTTTATAGACCACAGTCCCAAGCTGAAGATAGAAAACATCTTCTTTCCAAGATGGCCCAGCTTTTTGGATTCCCTATCAGGTGGTGCAGTAGGGAAGGCGCTTCCTTTAGACGTAGATGCTTGGACCACCAAGCTCTCAGGGGTGGGGTGTTGGTAGAGGAAAATGGGGTCGCCAGGCGGTGGCGTTGGCCAATCATCCTATCCACTGGAGCCCTAGTGTTGGGCTTGGACCAGGTGCCCAAAAGGACGTCAGTGAAGGCTTTGTTGAACTGCAGCAGGGTCCCCAAAGAGCTCGCTGCCGGCTGAAGCAACTCGGTCAGGAGGTTAGTCCTGACTGCCACCGTAGGTAGCTAGAGGTTGAGAGCCTTGGCCGCCCTAGGCAACACAACTGCATAAGACGCTCGCTCCTCCGTAGCCACAGTAGAAGGAGACAACATGCCAAGATCTGAGGAAGTATACAGACCACTGGCTTCCCCCAGTTCCTCTCTCCAGTCCGGGTCATACTACAACTGGTCAGTGGAGGTTGAACAGACCCCTCCCAGTCCTCCTCACCCTTCTCTGGTTTTCAATCTGGCCTGATTGGAGCACCATGGTAGAACAAGGGCACAAAGGTACCCACCCACACCGGATCCGGCGTCTGTTGACGCCTGTCCAGCTCTGTGTCCAGTACAGGGCGGCGGTTGGGGTCAATGCCGGCTAGGAACACATGCAGTGTTGGCTGCGGACGTGGTGCCGGGGGAATTGTCTCTGGGGAGGTGTAATCTGCTCGACTGGTGCCAAACCGGATCCAGGCCAGAATCCAAGGGGACCTTGCTGATCCAGGGCCAGAGCGGCTGGCATTGGAGACCCAGGGCCCCCAGCCGCGTCCAAGGGGCCCGAAGGCGTGGCTGCAGAGTCGGGCTGGCCAAAGATGGCATGCATCGCTTCGTAAAAGGTGCGAAGCTGGGCAGGGGTCGCTCCAGGTCCTGGGAAGTGAGAGAAACTCAAAGTTGACCCTTCAGGCTCCGCACGCAGAGCAGCAACACCTGCATCCCTCGTCGCGTCAGCTGACCGATGGGGAGAAGTCGAGGAGCGATGATGCTTCTTTGACTTCTTCTTGTGCATCGACTTACCTGAGAAGTATGAAGACTTTGAAGGCTGGTGGTGGTTGCTCTGCGCCCGGTCCCTCAACCTCCCACGCGACCTCGAACGGCACGTAGCAGACTGCTGGGCCTCAAGAAGCTTTCGGGACCGCTCCTGCAAAGACTTTGAGTTCATGGTCCGGCAGTCGGAGCACGACTTAGGATCATGGTCGCGCTCCCGGCAAAACAGGCACACGCAGTGCTGATCAGTCACCAACATCAGTCGGCTGCAAGAGCCGCAAGCCTTGAAACCGGGCATCCCAGATGCGCACCAGGAGTCGAAGACTCAAAAACGTGTCAAGATAAGTCACCAAAAAGTCTGTAAAAAACTGACTGGAGGTACCACTCTCTCCAGATCTGCGCTGGTTGGCCCGGAAAAAGAAAGAACGGACGTCAGCGCACGAGTGTTTAATCTAAGTAGCTACCGCGACGTCACCCCTGGGACCACGACGCCAACAACAAATGCCGAGCCGACCAATGCTACCTTTCAGCGCGCAGGTGTACTGCTGACAAAAAAACTTTCTAGATCCAGTTTGACGCCTGGGGGTACATCTAAGGTAAGGAATCTATAAGTAATTGTCTCTCGCAGATGTCCCGCCCACTCTCCACCCAAATTTGTCAATTGCTTGTATCATTGTCCTTCGTAAATGCTTGCTTCCGATTCATTATTAGGCTCTTTAGTCCCTCCTTAGTACTGCCTTGTCTTCATTGGTAACCTCCCATGAGGACTGGCCCTTTTACTTCGGTTGTTACACGGTACGTAGTCTGTAGGCACTATTTTCATTAATGAGTTTCTTTTACTGCAGGAGGGTCTTATTGTGTGGATTTGTGACCATCGGCTTGTTTATTTAACTCGTAGCAAACTGAGAGCTCTTCAGAGGCCATGGTAGACAGAAAAGGGCAACTCGGGGATTCCTTCAAGCATTTCCAATGCAATAGGTCTCGCATTTGGGAGAGTTTAAGCTATTGGCATTTTAAATGACAAAGCCTTTTATTTATGTTTTAAAAACTAAAAACATACATAAAAGGCGTTGTCATTTACAATGGCAATAGCTCAAACTTGCCTAAATGCGAGACCTATTGCATGTAGGTGCTTGTTATCTATTATAATTAGGGAGAGGGATAGATTTATTTTGGCCAGATTTAGATTTAACCTGTTGCATCATCTTTTGGCATCTCCCAGTGGATGGAGTCTGTGGCAGTTTGGGGCCCTGCAGCTGCAACAATATGTCTCCGCAAGACACCCTACAATTTGTGATGCTTTGTAAATATTTGAGTGTGCCTAGAAGACTGTTTATTATCCCTCAACTGAAACTTTTGGATTTTATTCAAGTACGCCTGGCTCTCATCTTCCTTCAGGCCTACCTATGTACAGGTCATACTCATGGTGGTTTAGTTCTTTTTAAAATCTGCGTTGTGATCGAGGCATTCTAGACCCGATTAATTTTTGCTGCTGCTATTGGAGGATTTTAATACAAGTAACATTAGGGCTCTTCGTTTTTAAGTGTCTTTCATCTGCTGTTATGATCTTTTTGATGACTTTTTATTGAGTGTATGTTTTAGTTCTCTGATATGTATGTATTATATCAGGTTCTTTTTATGGTTATTAATAATAACTGAATAAAGATTTATGAATAGACCTGTGTCACGTGCTTCCTCAGTTTTAACATTTCATAGCCCTGCATGAACAGTTGTTATCGTTCAAATTAGGTTTCCTCAGTGCATCCAATTCGGCGAAAGGATAGATTCAGGTTGAGAACGTGTAATCAGGCCTACACAGCTCGCTTCTTCATTGCTAGTGTCATTGGTGATGCGGCTTTGTTTATTGTAACCAGAGTGACAAATGTTATCTGTTTTGTGACACTTAAACCCCAAGGTACTGTGTCTTCCTTCTTTACCTTTTCTCACCCAAGAACCTGTATCACGGCAGTTTGCTCCTGGTGCAGAGCAGGCGGAAACTGTAGACACCATTTGAATATTAAATTATAATAACAGCTGCTTGGCTGAGTTAATGGGAATTTCGACCAGCTGCAAACTTTCCTTTGTCTTTGCAGATGCAAGGCCTCAAAATTAATATTAATATAATCAAAACTGGGAAATCCAACAGACCAGCATGAACGAGCCTCAGCTGGAAAAAAAATGTTATCTGAATCCAGAATAATACAACTGGAACATAAAGCAAATCCAGGGGACAGTTTTACCCCCTGACTTGAGTAACACAGGGGACAGTGTTCCACCTAACATGTGAGTAACAAAGGGGTCCCCTTCCCTAAATGTTGGTCCTTACGAATGCCATTGACCCAGTGAGGGAGCAGGTGGGCTGAAACATGTAACCATTTTTTTTCACAAAACGATGTGAGAGATACATTGCACATCCCATTTTCACATCTTCTCTCGTTTTAACCTTACCCATATCTTTTTCTTTATTAAATCACTTTTTTAGATAAGAGGTAATTTATTTGTGGATCCCAACTAATCTCTCGAGTCAGAGGGATTACCTCCTCCTGATGGAGGAAACGACCCAATGACGATTCTAAGTTATTAGAACGCGGATGGCAAAACATATACCACTGGCAGAAAGTAGTTGTTGAGGGTCCTACAGATTTTTCATTGAGATCCCTCTTAATCACAAGGCCCCACTCTTTTCTTGATCTTTTTCGCAAAGACTGGGAAATACTTATTCCTTAGTTCTTTATTGGTGAGGGAAAGAGTGTACAAAAGTGTGAGGAAGTTACCCAGGAGAATGGGCTCGCACCTGGTATGGAAAGACTACATGTTTTCTTTTTCCGCTGTCCCGATTCTATTATGGCTACACCCCGATAATTCGATGGCACTACATGGATTAACCACTACATCAACATAAAACCAAATTAGTTCCGCTTCAGAGAGACTCCTCGTAATAGTCATTCATGGTCCATAACAATTAGTTTTGAAGTTCAGAGGGATACTCCACTGCCCATTTGAACAGTGGAAAATCATCAAGGAAAACCAGGGAGAAGGGCTCCAGAGGAACAAAAATCCATTCCAGCATCTACGGCCAAACGAAGAAGCATATCTGGGGCAATGGAAGGGTCTAGTAGACCAACAAGCTGGTTTGAGGTCTGTGCACATTTATCATATATTTCTTGCTGCCTGCTCTAACTTGAAAAATCTTTACATCAAAAAACATCTAAGTAATTAGGTCACCATGTTCAGCAGGACTCACCTTTGCTGCTAGCTAGAAAAGTCCAGTGGCAGTTGGCAAAGTTTTCAACCAGATAGGACATAAAAGGTGCTTTTACTGAACTGAGACAGTTCGGTAAAAGGTGCGCATATGCCTGTGGTAGAATATTTTCTTAAGCAATTTGCTAAAAGGTTATAGATTTGGCCAGCATTTCTGAAGGGGCCCAACAGCTTGTATTCTGCAAAATAAAGAGAACCCACCCTTCTCAGAGGGGCGGAACTGAATATTCAGATTATTTAAATATAAACTCAGGACATCAGTTTGCGTCGGGGACACTTAACCCCTTCCCTGCTGCGCACATTCCCCTGCTGTGCTGGGGGGCAAGGGGCACGCACAGCCCCCCCCCATGCTTATGACGAGCTCAACCAGTCATGCAGTACAGTGCTCCTGTGCTCATGACGAGCTGAGCTCGTCATGGCCACACCCGTTTCTTTAGAACGCTCAGCACAGCAGGGGAATTAGCCCAGCGTGCGAGCGTTCTAAAGGCCATGACGAGCTCAGCTCGTCATGAGCACAGGAGCACTGTAGCTCATGACGAGCTGAGCTCGTCATGAGCATGCAAGGGGTTAAGTAGCTGTGCACATTATAAGTCTAATTTAATTCATTTAACTATCTAGAGAAAATATTGAGGGGACCTCTGCACACAACCAATAATTTGCCTAGAAGTCCCTTGTAAAGTGGTATAACATATACCCAGGGCCTATAAGTAAAATGTTACTAGTGGGCTTGCAGCACTAATTGTGCCACCCACACAAGTAGCCTTTCAAACCTGTCGCAGGTCTGCCATAGTAGTGCCTGTGTGTGCAGTTTACTGCTACTTTGACTCAGCATTTAAAAATACTTGCCAATCCTTAAACTCTCCTTTTACTACATATTGGTCAACTCGAAGGTAGGCCCTAGGTGGCACTAAGGGCAGAGTGTTACATAAGAAAAAAGGTTGCACATGTACTATTATGTTTTGCATGTCCCAGTAGTGACAAACAGTTCAATTTGTATTTCACCACTGAGGCCTACTCCTCTCATAGGTTAGCATTGGAAAGTCCCTTATACACCTTTAAGTGGCAATTCCTGATCAGAAAGGATTAGCTACTTCACGTTTTATATCTTTGGAATGGAATGCTAAACCCTCCTTAATGGTGAATTTGGATTTAACATTACGGTCTTAAAAATGCAACTTTTAGAAGGAGTTTTTACATGAAAGAAATGCCCCCCCACTACTTATTTGAAAAAGCTCTTAGTTATAAGCAACACATCTACTTGAGTTAGAGGTGTTTGGTATATTTATTTGTACCTTAGATTCATCAATTAGTCAAAACGTTCAAAGATTTACATGTCAGACAAAAAACACTACAAATATGACATATACATATACCAGTTTGAACACAATGTTACAAATGAAAACAATGAGACAAATCAACATGTGCATGTACTATACACAACCAAGCATTAACGTCTGTATTCAGACAATTCCACACAAAAATCACAGTAACCAGTAATGAAAAATTTGTTATTTGGACAATAATGGACAAAATCACACATGAAAGGAGATATCACGACAAATGAATTGTGATAATCATTACAGAACACTAGTTCCTGGTCGTGTTAATTGTTTTTTAAGGATGATTATTATTTCTATCCCCTTTCTTGCCGACGCGTTTCGAACTTCATACGTGAATTACGAGTTCTCTTCAGGGCCTTGTCAATACTATCTTCAGAGCCTTGCCATTACTATCTGCCTGTGTGTAAAGTAAAAAAGAAAACACTCTTTCAGTGTCAAATAGTGTACCTCATCTCTTAAGATCTTGTGCGTTTTAAGAAAAATTATACCTGAATGGTAGCCGGATATTTCTCTGTGTCTTGTTCTGGGTGAAGGCGTGTTGCAGTCTACAAAAACGTTAAAAAACCAAAGTGACGATTTACAGTCAAAGTTCAGGAATGGCCCTACAGTCACATCGGCCAGGAACATTGCGGGACATACCTTTAATTTAGTTTAGGGTGCGGAGGGGCGTCTCCCTATGGCACGGTGAGGCTTCAGTTACCTGAGGGAGGGGGGGAGGAGGGAATCAGTGCCAGCACGTTTAACATTTTGTCATGAGCCGAAACATTAGATTAAAAAGGCTAAACGGTTAGCCTTACCTCAAAGGGTGCCCCACGGGCTTCAGGAGAGGCTCACTTTCTGCCAAACAGTTTTCGGGTCCACGTTAGTCAAAAGTACCGCGTACTCGCGCTCAGTCACCCTCCGATCTCACGCGCTGATAAAAAAGAGATCGGTTTCTGTTTTAGGTACTAAGTTAAGCAACCTATTTTAATTCGACCACACAAGCCCTCCGCTCACCTTTCCACAAGCGATGCGCTTTCCAAATGATTCAGTCTCGAGGGCGGCGGTCGGGTTGCCAGGCAACTAAGTACGGTCACATGACCGGAGGTTTTGTGGGAACTGTAGTACTAAGTGCGCGCGTACCCATTCAGTGGCTCACAGGTTTCAGGGGTTACGGTGCTCCAATTACATATCATCCTCTTGTACCCTTCAATCAAGGGGGAGATCACAGGCCCCCATGGAGTCCCATACAACCTTAAATTATAATCTGGACACCTCGGACAGAGTGTTCAATCCAGTTTGTGCGCTATTGAATTTGAGGATCAAGTATGCCTCTTTTCTTAGCAGGGTTTCCTCAATGTCAATCGGGCCCTTATTTCCTGATGGCACTACTGTGCACAGTACGGTCCACTTGAAATCCATTTCGCTGTGGTCTGAATCCAGAAAGTGTTGCACCATAGGAGCACTTTCCACTCTCTTTTTGATACGTGACCTGTGTTGGGTAATGCGACTGTTGACCTGTTGTGTCGTTTTGCCTATATATAGTTTTTGGCAGGCGCAGGTGATTGCATATACCACATTTCGTGTCTTGCAATTAGAGAATCCATTGTTTCGACATTTGATTCCCCTATGTTCAAATTCCGACCCTTTGATTGTGGATTCACATGATATACAGTTTCCACATCTGTGGTGCCCTATTATTGGCTTAAGGCCCCATATCGAGATCAGATCACTTTTGGGCTTGGGGGGTCAATACATCCGCCCTAATCACGCTTTGGCCAATGCTCTTGTTTTTCTTATAGGCAAATAACGGTCGCGGGAACGAACATTCAAGTTCCTCTAGTAGATGCCAGTTCTTCAGTACCATTTGTCTTACTCAATGTGTGTCTGGCCCAAAAGTCGACACACATACCAGTCGATCCATTTCTGGTTTTTGTGTTCGCTCGAGTAAACACTCCCTCGGAGTGTAGTGTGCCCTCTTTTTTGAATTGCTAAGCAATTTCTTGGGATACCCTCTATTTTGCATTTCTTCACAAAACCTGGTCGCATGTTTGTCATATTCAGCCACTTCCGAGCAATTTCTTCGAATACGAAGAAGTTGCCCGTAGGGCAGATTGTCCCTCAGGCTTCTAGGATGAGCACTTCGATGATGAAGGATGGTATTTTTGTCCGTCTTTTTGCGAAAAAGAGTGGATTTCAGGTGTCCGTCTGTGCATGTTATTTCTAAATCTAGAAATGTCATTTTTTGGTTGCTGGACTCCAGTGAGAATTTAATGTCACGGTGTCTCTCATTGATCCATAGGTGGAAAGCAGTCAACTCCGCGTGGCTCCCCTGCCACAAGAGCCACACGTCGTCGATGTATCTCCACCATTGTTTGATGTGTTTATTGTAGGGATTGTCGGAGTAGATGAATCTATTCTCATACTCCGCCATGTAGAGTATGGCCATCTCCGGCGCATATGGACAGCCCATGGCCGTACCTTTGACCTGCATATAGAATTGGTCATTAAACCTGAAGTAATTCTTTTTGAGTGTAATTTCTGCCAATTTGAGGATGAACGAGGTAGGGACCTGGTGTGGCCTGTCCCTCTTCTCGAGATATAATTCCAGCACTTCCAAAGCCTCATCTTGAGGAATTTGGGTGTACAAGGACGTTACGTCCATTGTCACCATTAGTTCTGTAAGTGGGTCAAATTGTGTTCCCTCAATTTTCACCAGGAAGTCAGTGGTGTCCTTCAAATATGATTTGACACCGCTGACAAAAGGCTTCAAGAAGAAGTCAATGTATTTAGAGAGTGATTCCAAACAAGAATCGCACCCAGAGACAAAAGGTCGTCCTGGGGGCTCTTTCGGATTTTTATGAATTTTCGGCAAAAAGTAGAGGATGGGGGTTCTTGGAAATTTCTTTACCAAGAACTCACTCTCCTTCCGGCCCACAAATCCTGCATCCACACCGCTCTTTATTATTTCACAAATTTGCCCCTGAATGGCCCGGACCGGGTCATTGGGGAGTTGTCTGTACCATTCTGTGTTATTCACTTGTGTCAACCCTTCTTTCAAATAGTTCTCTTTTGACCAGATCACGACTGCTCCGCCTTTATCCGCGGGTTTAATTACAACCGACGAGTCATTTGAGAGATTTTTAATTGCTAGCCTTTGGCCTTTGGTGATGTTTGGTTTCACATACTTTTTGCTTTTTTCTAATTTGTTGATTGATGATAATATAATCTGTTCAAATGCCACAACCTGCTTCGGGATGTTCTGGTACGGGATAAAGTTTGATTTATTCCTTAACCCTGTTGTTTCTGAGTCGGGAGCAGCTGGTTTATTTGCAAAAAAGGCTCGTAGGCGGCTCTTTCTACAGAACGCAATTGTTTCCATTTTGAGTCTGGTAAAATCCGTTCGCTGACTTGGGACAAATTTTAAACCTAGGTTGAGGACCGATTCCTCATCCCTGGTTAATGTTTTGGTTGAAAGGTTCACTATTGTTGACGGGGTGGGCTCTAGGATTTGTAGAAATTTCTGCGCGTGCGCATTTCCCATTGGGGTTTGAATCAGGTTTTGGCCTGTTGGCCTTTCTCTAAAAAAGGCCCTTTCTTGTTTGGATTGTTCCCTCTGTCCTCGGGACCAGATGAGTTCGAGGAGGATGACGTATCAGAAAAAGTCTTAAATCGATTTCTGGAACGTCCCTGAAAGTTGTATAGGGCTCCACGTGACTCTGTCCGAGTATAATAATCCTCCTTGAGGAATGGGTAGGCCCTCTCTAGTGTAAAGGATTTGGAGTCCCTCTCGTATTGAGCAGATTTAGAATTAATGGTGATGTCTCTAAAGGTTTGGATGTCTTTCTCAATCTTTTCGAGCAATGTCATGGCGTCAGTGATCGCTGGGCTATCCTGAAGACTCTTTGTTAAGACCTCAATTTCTTCCAGCTCTTTAACACATAGTCGTTGAGCTGTTTCAATAGTATGGACCATGAGGTCCCGGCTACACTTGGTATTTATGCAGCTAAATCCTTTTTTGTACTCACTATCCTCCGTAAATATCACAGGGACATTTTTAACCTGAAGTCCCCATGGGATGGTGCCACCCCTGAGGTGCTTCAGGAGGAAATGACCGTGGAGTTCTGTTCGAATGTGTTTTTTCTTGAGTCTAATAAGTTTATCTGACTCGTTCTGTTGTTGTGCGGAGTTGCTAAGAGTGATATTGTCAAAAGCTGATGAGGCACATAAGTTCTGAATATGTGCTTCTGAAAAGGACAAAGTGTCTTTCTCTGCCATTAGCTCGGAAGGACCAAACGACCCCCCCGCGATTATGATGATTAGTAGTTAGGGCTCAATTTACAATGCCCGTATACTACTCTCGCGAGTATGCACCCGCCCTCAACTTTTTAGTATGAAGGAGTTCGGTCCTTGAATAATGGGGAAGGCTGGACCTGAGATACTTTTTACTTGAAAGAAATGCCCCCCCCACTACTTATTTGAAAAAGCTCTTAGTTATAAGCAACACATCTACTTGAGTTAGAGGTGTTTTTTATATTTATTTGTACCTTAGATTCATCAATTAGTCAAAACATTCAAAGATTGACATGTCAGACAAAAAACACTACAAATATGACATATACATATACCAGTTTGAACACAATGTTACAAATGAAAACAATGAGACACATCAACATGTGCATGTACTATACACAACCAAGCATTAACGTCTGTATTCAGACAATTCCACACAAAAATCACAGTAACCAGTAATGAAAAATTTGTTATTTGGACAATAATGGACAAAATCACACATGAAAGGAGATATCACGACAAATGAATTGTGATAATCATTACAGAACACTAGTTCCTGGTCGTGTTAATTGTTTTTTATGGATGATTATTATTTCTATCCCCTTTCTTGCCGACGCGTTTCGAACTTCATACGTGAATTACGAGTTCTCTTCAGGGCCTTGTCAATACTATCTTCAGAGCCTTGCCATTACTATCTGCCTGTGTGTAAAGTAAAAAAGAAAACACTCTTTCAGTGTCAAATAGTGTGCCTCATCTCTTAAGATCTTGTGCGTTTTAAGAAAAATTATACCTGAATGGTAGCCGGATATTTCTCTGTGTCTTGTTCTGGGTGAAGGCGTGTTGCAGTCTACAAAAACATTAAAAAACCAAAGTGACGATTTAGAGTCAAAGTTCAGGAATGGCCCTACAGTCACATCGGCCAGGAACATTGCGGGACATACCTTTAATTTAGTTTAGGGTGCGGAGGGGCGTCTCCCTATGGCACGGTGAGGCTTGTGTGGTCGAATTAAAATAGGTTGCTTAACTTAGTACCTAAAACAGAAACCGATCTCTTTTTTATCAGCGCGTGAGATCGGAGGGTGACTGAGCGCGAGTACGCGGTACTTTTGACTAACGTGGACCCGAAAACTGTTTGGCAGAAAGTGAGCCTCTCCTGAAGCCCGTGGGGCACCCTTTGAGGTAAGGCTAACCGTTTAGCCTTTTTAATCTAATGTTTCGGCTCATGACAAAATGTTAAACGTGCTGGCACTGATTCCCTCCTCCCCCCCTCCCTCAGGTAACTGAAGCCTCACCGTGCCATAGGGAGACGCCCCTCCGCACCCTAAACTAAATTAAAGGTATGTCCCGCAATGTTCCTGGCCGATGTGACTGTAGGGCCATTCCTGAACTTTGACTCTAAATCGTCACTTTGGTTTTTTAACGTTTTTGTAGACTGCAACACGCCTTCACCCAGAACAAGACACAGAGAAATATCCGGCTACCATTCAGGTATAATTTTTCTTAAAACGCACAAGATCTTAAGAGATGAGGCACACTATTTGACACTGAAAGAGTGTTTTCTTTTTTACTTTACACACAGGCAGATAGTAATGGCAAGGCTCTGAAGATAGTATTGACAAGGCCCTGAAGAGAACTCGTAATTCACGTATGAAGTTCGAAACGCGTCGGCAAGAAAGGGGATAGAAATAATAATCATCCATAAAAAACAATTAACACGACCAGGAACTAGTGTTCTGTAATGATTATCACAATTCATTTGTCGTGATATCTCCTTTCATGTGTGATTTTGTCCATTATTGTCCAAATAACAAATTTTTCATTACTGGTTACTGTGATTTTTTTGTGGAATTGTCTGAATACAGACGTTAATGCTTGGTTGTGTATAGTACATGCACATGTTGATTTGTCTCATTGTTTTCATTTGTAACATTGTGTTCAAACTGGTATATGTATTTGTCATATTTGTAGTGTTTTTTGTCTGACATGTAAATCTTTGAACGTTTTGACTAATTGATGAATCTAAGGTACAAATAAATATACCAAACACCTCTAACTCAAGTAGATGTGTTGCTTATAACTAAGAGCTTTTTCAAATAAGTAGTGGGGGGGCATTTCTTTCATGTAAAAAGTATCTCAGGTCCAGCCTTCCCCATTATTCAAGGACCGAACTCCTTCATACTAAAAAGTTGAGGGCGGGTGCATACTCGCGAGAGTAGTATACGGGCATTGTAAATTGAGCCCTAACTACTAATCATCATAATCGCGGGGGGTCGTTTGGTCCTCCCGAGCTAATGGCAGAAAAAGACACTTTGTCCTTTTCAGAAGCACATATTCAGAACTTATGTGCCTCATCAGCTTTTGACAATATCACTCTTAGCAACTCCGCACAACAACAGAACGAGTCAGATAAACTTATTAGACTCAAGAAAAAACACATTTGAACAGAACTCCACGGTCATTTCCTCCTGAAGCACCTCAGGGGTGGCACCATCCCATGGGGACTTCAGGTTAAAAATGTCCCTGTGATATTTACGGAGGATAGTGAGTACAAAAAAGGATTTAGCTGCATAAATACCAAGTGTAGCCGGGACCTCATGGTCCATACTATTGAAACAGCTCAACGACTATGTGTTAAAGAGCTGGAAGAAATTGAGGTCTTAACAAAGAGTCTTCAGGATAGCCCAGCGATCACTGACGCCAAGACATTGCTCGAAAAGATTGAGAAAGACATCCAAACCTTTAGAGACATCACCATTAATTCTAAATCTGCTCAATACGAGAGGGACTCCAAATCCTTTACACTAGAGAGGGCCTACCCATTCCTCAAGGAGGATTATTATACTCAGACAGAGTCACGTGGAGCCCTATACAACTTTCAGGGACGTTCCAGAAATCGATTTAAGACTTTTTCTGATACGTCATCCTCCTCGAACTCATCTGGTCCCGAGGACAGAGGGAACAATCCAAACAAGAAAGGGCCTTTTTTAGAGAAAGGCCAACAGGCCAAAACCTGATTCAAACCCCAATGGGAAATGCGCACGCGCAGAAATTTCTACAAATCCTAGAGCCCACCCCGTCAACAATAGTGAACCTTTCAACCAAAACATTAACCAGGGATGAGGAATCGGTCCTCAACCTAGGTTTAAAATTTGTCCCAAGTCAGCGAACGGATTTTACCAGACTCAAAATGGAAACAATTGCGTTCTGTAGAAAGATCCGCCTACGAGCCTTTTTTGCAAATAAACCAGCTGCTCCCGACTCAGAAACAACAGGGTTAAGGAATAAATCAAACTTTATCCCGTACCAGAACATCCCGAAGCAGGTTGTGGCATTTGAACAGATTATGTTATCATCAATCAACAAATTAGAAAAAAGCAAAAAGTATGTGAAACCAAACATCGCCAAAGGCTAGCAATTAAAAATCTCTCAAATGACTCATCGGTTGTAATTAAACCCGCGGATAAAGGCGGAGCAGTCGTGATCTGGTCAAAAGAGAACTATTTGAAAGAAGGGTTGACACAAGTGAATAACACAGAATGGTACAGACAACTCCCCAATGACCCGGTCCGGGCCATTCAGGGGCAAATTTGTGAAATAATAAAGAGCGGTGTGGATGCAGGATTTGTGGGCCGGAAGGAGAGTGAGTTCTTGGTAAAGAAATTTCCAAGAACCCCCATCCTCTACTTTTTGCCGAAAATTCATAAAAATCCGAAAGAGCCCCCAGGACGACCTATTGTCTCTGGGTGCGATTCTTGTTTGGAATCACTCTCTAAATACATTGACTTCTTCTTGAAGCCTTTTGTCAGCGGTGTCAAATCATATTTGAAGGACACCACTGACTTCCTGGTGAAAATTGAGGGAACACAATTCGACCCACTTACAGAACTAATGGTGACAATGGACGTAACGTCCTTGTACACCCAAATTCCTCAAGATGAGGCTTTGGAAGTGCTGGAATTATATCTCGAGAAGAGGGACAGGCCACACCAGGTCCCTACCTCGTTCATCCTCAAATTGGCAGAAATTACACTCAAAAAGAATTACTTCAGGTTTAATGACCAATTCTATATGCAGGTCAAAGGTACGGCCATGGGCTGTCCATATGCGCCGGAGATGGCCATACTCTACATGGCGGAGTATGAGAATAGATTCATCTACTCCGACAATCCCTACAATAAACACATCAAACAATGGTGGAGATACATCGACGACGTGTGGCTCTTGTGGCAGGGGAGCCACGCGGAGTTGACTGCTTTCCACCTATGGATCAATGAGAGACACCGTGACATTAAATTCTCACTGGAGTCCAGCAACCAAAAAATGACATTTCTAGATTTAGAAATAACATGCACAGACGGACACCTGAAATCCACTCTTTTTCGCAAAAAGACGGACAAAAATACCATCCTTCATCATCGAAGTGCTCATCCTAGAAGCCTGAGGGACAATCTGCCCTACGGGCAACTTCTTCGTATTCGAAGAAATTGCTCGGAAGTGGCTGAATATGACAAACATGCGACCAGGTTTTGTGAAGAAATGCAAAATAGAGGGTATCCCAAGAAATTGCTTAGCAATTCAAAAAAGAGGGCACACTACACTCCGAGGGAGTGTTTACTCGAGCGAACACAAAAACCAGAAATGGATCGACTGGTATGTGTGTCGACTTTTGGGCCAGACACACATCGAGTAAGACAAATGGTACTGAAGAACTGGCATCTACTAGAGGAACTTGAATGTTCGTTCCCGCGACCGTTATTTGCCTATAAGAAAAACAAGAGCATTGGCCAAAGCGTGATTAGGGCGGATGTATTGACCCCCAAGCCCAAAAGTGATCTGATCTCGATATGGGGCCTTAAGCCAATAATAGGGCACCACAGATGTGGAAACTGTATATCATGTGAATCCACAATCGAAGGGTCGGAATTTGAACATAGGGGAATCAAATGTCGAAACAATGGATTCTCTAATTGCAAGACACGAAATGTGGTATATGCAATCACCTGCGCCTGCCAAAAACTATATATAGGCAAAACGACACAACAGGTCAACAGTCGCATTACCCAACACAGGTCACGTATCAAAAAGAGAGTGGAAAGTGCTCCTAAGCAACCTATTTTAATTCGACCACACAAGCCCTCCGCTCACCTTTCCACAAGCGATGCGCTTTCCAAATGATTCATTCTCGAGGGCGGCGGTCGGGTTGCCAGGCAACTAAGTACGGTCACATGACCGGAGGTTTTGTGGGAATTGTAGTGCTAAGTGCGCGCGTACCCATTCAGTGGCTCACAGGTTTCAGGGGTTACGGTGCTCCAATTACATATCCTCCTCTTGTACCCTTCAATCAAGGGGGAGATCACAGGCCCCCATGGAGTCCCATACAACCTTAAATTATAATCTGGACACCTCGGACAGAGTGTTCAATCCAGTTTGTGCGCTATTGAATTTGAGGATCAAGTATGCCTCTTTTCTTAGCAGGGTTTCCTCAATGTCAATCGGGCCCTTATTTCCTGATGGCACTACTGTGCACAGTACGGTCCACTTGAAATCCATTTCGCTGTGGTCTGAATCCAGAAAGTGTTGCACCATAGGAGCCCTTTCCACTCTCTTTTTGATACGTGACCTGTGTTGGGTAATGCGACTGTTGACCTGTTGTGTCGTTTTGCCTATATATAGTTTTTGGCAGGCGCAGGTGATTGCATATACCACATTTCGTGTCTTGCAATTAGAGAATCCATTGTTTCGACATTTGATTCCCCTATGTTCAAATTCCGACCCTTCGATTGTGGATTCACATGATATACAGTTTCCACATCTGTGGTGCCCTATTATTGGCTTAAGGCCCCATATCGAGATCAGATCACTTTTGGGCTTGGGGGGTCAATACATCCGCCCTAATCACGCTTTGGCCAATGCTCTTGTTTTTCTTATAGGCAAATAACGGTCGCGGGAACGAACATTCAAGTTCCTCTAGTAGATGCCAGTTCTTCAGTACCATTTGTCTTACTCGATGTGTGTCTGGCCCAAAAGTCGACACACATACCAGTCGATCCATTTCTGGTTTTTGTGTTCGCTCGAGTAAACACTCCCTCGGAGTGTAGTGTGCCCTCTTTTTTGAATTGCTAAGCAATTTCTTGGGATACCCTCTATTTTGCATTTCTTCACAAAACCTGGTCGCATGTTTGTCATATTCAGCCACTTCCGAGCAATTTCTTCGAATACGAAGAAGTTGCCCGTAGGGCAGATTGTCCCTCAGGCTTCTAGGATGAGCACTTCGATGATGAAGGATGGTATTTTTGTCCGTCTTTTTGCGAAAAAGAGTGGATTTCAGGTGTCCGTCTGTGCATGTTATTTCTAAATCTAGAAATGTCATTTTTTGGTTGCTGGACTCCAGTGAGAATTTAATGTCACGGTGTCTCTCATTGATCCATAGGTGGAAAGCAGTCAACTCCGCGTGGCTCCCCTGCCACAAGAGCCACACGTCGTTGATGTATCTCCACCATTGTTTGATGTGTTTATTGTAGGGATTGTCGGAGTAGATGAATCTATTCTCATACTCCGCCATGTAGAGTATGGCCATCTCCGGCGCATATGGACAGCCCATGGCCGTACCTTTGACCTGCATATAGAATTGGTCATTAAACCTGAAGTAATTCTTTTTGAGTGTAATTTCTGCCAATTTGAAGATGAACGAGGTAGGGACCTGGTGTGGCCTGTCCCTCTTCTCGAGATATAATTCCAGCACTTCCAAAGCCTCATCTTGAGGAATTTGGGTGTACAAGGACGTTACGTCCATTGTCACCATTAGTTCTGTAAGTGGGTCGAATTGTGTTCCCTCAATTTTCACCAGGAAGTCAGTGGTGTCCTTCAAATATGATTTGACACCGCTGACAAAAGGCTTCAAGAAGAAGTCAATGTATTTAGAGAGTGATTCCAAACAAGAATCGCACCCAGAGACAAAAGGTCGTCCTGGGGGCTCTTTCGGATTTTTATGAATTTTCGGCAAAAAGTAGAGGATGGGGGTTCTTGGAAATTTCTTTACCAAGAACTCACTCTCCTTCCGGCCCACAAATCCTGCATCCACACCGCTCTTTATTATTTCACAAATTTGCCCCTGAATGGCCCGGACCGGGTCATTGGGGAGTTGTCTGTACCATTCTGTGTTATTCACTTGTGTCAACCCTTCTTTCAAATAGTTCTCTTTTGACCAGATCACGACTGCTCCGCCTTTATCCGCGGGTTTAATTACAACCGACGAGTCATTTGAGAGATTTTTAATTGCTAGCCTTTGGCCTTTGGTGATTTTTGGTTTCACATACTTTTTGCTTTTTTCTAATTTGTTGATTGATGATAATATAATCTGTTCAAATGCCACAACCTGCTTCGGGATGTTCTGGTACGGGATAAAGTTTGATTTATTCCTTAACCCTGTTGTTTCTGAGTCGGGAGCAGCTGGTTTATTTGCAAAAAAGGCTCGTAGGCGGCTCTTTCTACAGAACGCAATTGTTTCCATTTTGAGTCTGGTAAAATCCGTTCGCTGACTTGGGACAAATTTTAAACCTAGGTTGAGGACCGATTCCTCATCCCTGGTTAATGTTTTGGTTGAAAGGTTCACTATTGTTGACGGGGTGGGCTCTAGGATTTGTAGAAATTTCTGCGCGTGCGCATTTCCCATTGGGGTTTGAATCAGGTTTTGGCCTGTTGGCCTTTCTCTAAAAAAGGCCCTTTCTTGTTTGGATTGTTCCCTCTGTCCTCGGGACCAGATGAGTTCGAGGAGGATGACGTATCAGAAAAAGTCTTAAATCGATTTCTGGAACGTCCCTGAAAGTTGTATAGGGCTCCACGTGACTCTGTCCGAGTATAATAATCCTCCTTGAGGAATGGGTAGGCCCTCTCTAGTGTAAAGGATTTGGAGTCCCTCTCGTATTGAGCAGATTTAGAATTAATGGTGATGTCTCTAAAGGTTTGGATGTCTTTCTCAATCTTCACGAGCAATGTCTTGGCGTCAGTGATCGCTGGGCTATCCTGAAGACTCTTTGTTAAGACCTCAATTTCTTTCAGCTCTTTAACACATAGTCGTTGAGCTGTTTCAATAGTATGGACCATGAGGTCCCGGCTACACTTGGTATTTATGCAGCTAAATCCTTTTTTGTACTCACTATCCTCCGTAAATATCACAGGGACATTTTTAACCTGAAGTCCCCATGGGATGGTGCCACCCCTGAGGTGCTTCAGGAGGAAATGACCGTGGAGTTCTGTTCGAATGTGTTTTTTCTTGAGTCTAATAAGTTTATCTGACTCGTTCTGTTGTTGTGCGGAGTTGCTAAGAGTGATATTGTCAAAAGCTGATGAGGCACATAAGTTCTGAATATGTGCTTCTGAAAAGGACAAAGTGTCTTTCTCTGCCATTAGCTCGGAAGGACCAAACGACCCCCCCGCGATTATGATGATTAGTAGTTAGGGCTCAATTTACAATGCCCGTATACTACTCTCGCGAGTATGCACCCGCCCTCAACTTTTTAGTATGAAGGAGTTCGGTCCTTGAATAATGGGGAAGGCTGGACCTGAGATACTTTTTACTTGAAAGAAATGCCCCCCCACTACTTATTTGAAAAAGCTCTTAGTTATAAGCAACACATCTACTTGAGTTAGAGGTGTTTGGTATATTTATTTGTACCTTAGATTCATCAATTAGTCAAAACGTTCAAAGATTTACATGTCAGACAAAAAACACTACAAATATGACATATACATATACCAGTTTGAACACAATGTTACAAATGAAAACAATGAGACAAATCAACATGTGCATGTACTATACACAACCAAGCATTAACGTCTGTATTCAGACAATTCCACAAAAAAATCACAGTAACCAGTAATGAAAAATTTTCTATTTGGACAATAATGGACAAAATCACACATGAAAGGAGATATCACGACAAATGAATTGTGATAATCATTACAGAACACTAGTTCCTGGTCGTGTTAATTGTTTTTTATGGATGATTATTATTTCTATCCCCTTTCTTGCCGACGCGTTTCGAACTTCATACGTGAATTACGAGTTCTCTTCAGGGCCTTGTCAATACTATCTTCAGAGCCTTGCCATTACTATCTGCCTGTGTGTAAAGTAAAAAAGAAAACACTCTTTCAGTGTCAAATAGTGTGCCTCATCTCTTAAGATCTTGTGCGTTTTAAGAAAAATTATACCTGAATGGTAGCCGGATATTTCTCTGCGTCTTGTTCTGGGTGAAGGCGTGTTGCAGTCTACAAAAACATTAAAAAACCAAAGTGACGATTTAGAGTCAAAGTTCAGGAATGGCCCTACAGTCACATCGGCCAGGAACATTGCGGGACATACCTTTAATTTAGTTTAGGGTGCGGAGGGGCGTCTCCCTATGGCACGGTGAGGCTTGTGTGGTCGAATTAAAATAGGTTGCTTAACTTAGTACCTAAAACAGAAACCGATCTCTTTTTTATCAGCGCGTGAGATCGGAGGGTGACTGAGCGCGAGTACGCGGTACTTTTGACTAACGTGGACCCGAAAACTGTTTGGCAGAAAGTGAGCCTCTCCTGAAGCCCGTGGGGCACCCTTTGAGGTAAGGCTAACCGTTTAGCCTTTTTAATCTAATGTTTCAGCTCATGACAAAATGTTAAACGTGCTGGCACTGATTCCCTCCTCCCCCCCTCCCTCAGGTAACTGAAGCCTCACCGTGCCATAGGGAGACGCCCCTCCGCACCCTAAACTAAATTAAAGGTATGTCCCGCAATGTTCCTGGCCGATGTGACTGTAGGGCCATTCCTGAACTTTGACTCTAAATCGTCACTTTGGTTTTTTAACGTTTTTGTAGACTGCAACACGCCTTCACCCAGAACAAGACACAGAGAAATATCCGGCTACCATTCAGGTATAATTTTTCTTAAAACGCACAAGATCTTAAGAGATGAGGCACACTATTTGACACTGAAAGAGTGTTTTCTTTTTTACTTTACACACAGGCAGATAGTAATGGCAAGGCTCTGAAGATAGTATTGACAAGGCCCTGAAGAGAACTCGTAATTCACGTATGAAGTTCGAAACGCGTCGGCAAGAAAGGGGATAGAAATAATAATCATCCATAAAAAACAATTAACACGACCAGGAACTAGTGTTCTGTAATGATTATCACAATTCATTTGTCGTGATATCTCCTTTCATGTGTGATTTTGTCCATTATTGTCCAAATAACAAATTTTTCATTACTGGTTACTGTGATTTTTTTGTGGAATTGTCTGAATACAGACGTTAATGCTTGGTTGTGTATAGTACATGCACATGTTGATTTGTCTCATTGTTTTCATTTGTAACATTGTGTTCAAACTGGTATATGTATTTGTCATATTTGTAGTGTTTTTTGTCTGACATGTAAATCTTTGAACGTTTTGACTAATTGATGAATCTAAGGTACAAATAAATATACCAAACACCTCTAACTCAAGTAGATGTGTTGCTTATAACTAAGAGCTTTTTCAAATAAGTAGTGGGGGGGCATTTCTTTCATGTAAAAAGTATCTCAGGTCCAGCCTTCCCCATTATTCAAGGACCGAACTCCTTCATACTAAAAAGTTGAGGGCGGGTGCATACTCGCGAGAGTAGTATACGGGCATTGTAAATTGAGCCCTAACTACTAATCATCATAATCGCGGGGGGGTCGTTTGGTCCTCCCGAGCTAATGGCAGAAAAAGACACTTTGTCCTTTTCAGAAGCACATATTCAGAACTTATGTGCCTCATCAGCTTTTGACAATATCACTCTTAGCAACTCCGCACAACAACAGAACGAGTCAGATAAACTTATTAGACTCAAGAAAAAACACATTTGAACAGAACTCCACGGTCATTTCCTCCTGAAGCACCTCAGGGGTGGCACCATCCCATGGGGACTTCAGGTTAAAAATGTCCCTGTGATATTTACGGAGGATAGTGAGTACAAAAAAGGATTTAGCTGCATAAATACCAAGTGTAGCCGGGACCTCATGGTCCATACTATTGAAACAGCTCAACGACTATGTGTTAAAGAGCTGGAAGAAATTGAGGTCTTAACAAAGAGTCTTCAGGATAGCCCAGCGATCACTGACGCCAAGACATTGCTCGAAAAGATTGAGAAAGACATCCAAACCTTTAGAGACATCACCATTAATTCTAAATCTGCTCAATACGAGAGGGACTCCAAATCCTTTACACTAGAGAGGGCCTACCCATTCCTCAAGGAGGATTATTATACTCAGACAGAGTCACGTGGAGCCCTATACAACTTTCAGGGACGTTCCAGAAATCGATTTAAGACTTTTTCTGATACGTCATCCTCCTCGAACTCATCTGGTCCCGAGGACAGAGGGAACAATCCAAACAAGAAAGGGCCTTTTTTAGAGAAAGGCCAACAGGCCAAAACCTGATTCAAACCCCAATGGGAAATGCGCACGCGCAGAAATTTCTACAAATCCTAGAGCCCACCCCGTCAACAATAGTGAACCTTTCAACCAAAACATTAACCAGGGATGAGGAATCGGTCCTCAACCTAGGTTTAAAATTTGTCCCAAGTCAGCGAACGGATTTTACCAGACTCAAAATGGAAACAATTGCGTTCTGTAGAAAGATCCGCCTACGAGCCTTTTTTGCAAATAAACCAGCTGCTCCCGACTCAGAAACAACAGGGTTAAGGAATAAATCAAACTTTATCCCGTACCAGAACATCCCGAAGCAGGTTGTGGCATTTGAACAGATTATGTTATCATCAATCAACAAATTAGAAAAAAGCAAAAAGTATGTGAAACCAAACATCGCCAAAGGCTAGCAATTAAAAATCTCTCAAATGACTCATCGGTTGTAATTAAACCCGCGGATAAAGACGGAGCAGTCGTGATCTGGTCAAAAGAGAACTATTTGAAAGAAGGGTTGACACAAGTGAATAACACAGAATGGTACAGACAACTCCCCAATGACCCGGTCCGGGCCATTCAGGGGCAAATTTGTGAAATAATAAAGAGCGGTGTGGATGCAGGATTTGTGGGCCGGAAGGAGAGTGAGTTCTTGGTAAAGAAATTTCCAAGAACCCCCATCCTCTACTTTTTGCCGAAAATTCATAAAAATCCGAAAGAGCCCCCAGGACGACCTATTGTCTCTGGGTGCGATTCTTGTTTGGAATCACTCTCTAAATACATTGACTTCTTCTTGAAGCCTTTTGTCAGCGGTGTCAAATCATATTTGAAGGACACCACTGACTTCCTGGTGAAAATTGAGGGAACACAATTCGACCCACTTACAGAACTAATGGTGACAATGGACGTAACGTCCTTGTACACCCAAATTCCTCAAGATGAGGCTTTGGAAGTGCTGGAATTATATCTCGAGAAGAGGGACAGGCCACACCAGGTCCCTACCTCGTTCATCCTCAAATTGGCAGAAATTACACTCAAAAAGAATTACTTCAGGTTTAATGACCAATTCTATATGCAGGTCAAAGGTACGGCCATGGGCTGTCCATATGCGCCGGAGATGGCCATACTCTACATGGCGGAGTATGAGAATAGATTCATCTACTCCGACAATCCCTACAATAAACACATCAAACAATGGTGGAGATACATCGACGACGTGTGGCTCTTGTGGCAGGGGAGCCACGCGGAGTTGACTGCTTTCCACCTATGGATCAATGAGAGACACCGTGACATTACATTCTCACTGGAGTCCAGCAACCAAAAAATGACATTTCTAGATTTAGAAATAACATGCACAGACGGACACCTGAAATCCACTCTTTTTCGCAAAAAGACGGACAAAAATACCATCCTTCATCATCGAAGTGCTCATCCTAGAAGCCTGAGGGACAATCTGCCCTACGGGCAACTTCTTCGTATTCGAAGAAATTGCTCGGAAGTGGCTGAATATGACAAACATGCGACCAGGTTTTGTGAAGAAATGCAAAATAGAGGGTATCCCAAGAAATTGCTTAGCAATTCAAAAAAGAGGGCACACTACACTCCGAGGGAGTGTTTACTCGAGCGAACACAAAAACCAGAAATGGATCGACTGGTATGTGTGTCGACTTTTGGGCCAGACACACATCGAGTAAGACAAATGGTACTGAAGAACTGGCATCTACTAGAGGAACTTGAATGTTCGTTCCCGCGACCGTTATTTGCCTATAAGAAAAACAAGAGCATTGGCCAAAGCGTGATTAGGGCGGATGTATTGACCCCCAAGCCCAAAAGTGATCTGATCTCGATATGGGGCCTTAAGCCAATAATAGGGCACCACAGATGTGGAAACTGTATATCATGTGAATCCACAATCGAAGGGTCGGAATTTGAACATAGGGGAATCAAATGTCGAAACAATGGATTCTCTAATTGCAAGACACGAAATGTGGTATATGCAATCACCTGCGCCTGCCAAAAACTATATATAGGCAAAACGACACAACAGGTCAACAGTCGCATTACCCAACACAGGTCACGTATCAAAAAGAGAGTGGAAAGAGCTCCTATGGTGCAACACTTTCTGGATTCAGACCACAGCGAAATGGATTTCAAGTGGACCGTACTGTGCACAGTAGTGCCATCAGGAAATAAGGGCCCGATTGACATTGAGGAAACCCTGCTAAGAAAAGAGGCATACTTGATCCTCAAATTCAATAGCGCACAAACTGGATTGAACACTCTGTCCGAGGTGTCCAGATTATAATTTAAGGTTGTATGGGACTCCATGGGCGCCTGTGATCTCCCCCTTGATTGAAGGGTACAAGAGGAGGATATGTAATTGGAGCACCGTAACCCCTGAAACCTGTGAGCCACTGAATGGGTACGCGCGCACTTAGCACTACAATTCCCACAAAAACTCCGGTCATGTGACCGTACTTACTTGCCTGGCAACCCGACCGCCGCCCTCGAGACTGAATCATTTGGAAAGCGCATCGCTTGTGGAAAGGTGAGCGGAGGGCTTGTGTGGTCGAATTAAAATAGGTTGCTTAACTTAGTACCTAAAACAGAAACCGATCTCTTTTTTATCAGCGCGTGAGATCGGAGGGTGACTGAGCGCAAGTACGCGGTACTTTTGACTAACGTGGACCCGAAAACTGTTTGGCAGAAAGTGAGCCTCTCCTGAAGCCCGTGGGGCACCCTTTGAGGTAAGGCTAACCTTTTAGCCTTTTTAATCTAATGTTTCGGCTCATGACAAAATGTTAAACGTGCTGGCACTGATTCCCTCCTCCCCCCCTCCCTCAGGTAACTGAAGCCTCACTGTGCCATAGGGAGACGCCCCTCCGCACCCTAAACTAAATTAAAGGTATGTCCCGCAATGTTCCTGGCCGATGTGACTGTAGGGCCATTCCTGAACTTTGACTCTAAATCGTCACTTTGGTTTTTTACCGTTTTTGTAGACTGCAACACGCCTTCACCCAGAACAAGACACAGAGAAATATCCGGCTACCATTCAGGTATAATTTTTCTTAAAACGCACAAGATCTTAAGAGATGAGGCACACTATTTGACACTGAAAGAGTGTTTTCTTTTTTACTTTACACACAGGCAGATAGTAATGGCAAGGCTCTGAAGATAGTATTGACAAGGCCCTGAAGAGAACTCGTAATTCACGTATGAAGTTCGAAACGCGTCGGCAAGAAAGGGGATAGAAATAATAATCATCCATAAAAAACAATTAACACGACCAGGAACTAGTGTTCTGTAATGATTATCATAATTCATTTGTTGTGATATCTCCTTTCATGTGTGATTTTGTCCATTATTGTCCAAATAACAAATTTTTCATTACTGGTTACTGTGATTTTTGTGTGGAATTGTCTGAATACAGACGTTAATGCTTGGTTGTGTATAGTACATGCACATGTTGATTTGTCTCATTGTTTTCATTTGTAACATTGTGTTCAAACTGGTATATGTATATGTCATATTTGTAGTGTTTTTTGTCTGACATGTAAATCTTTGAACGTTTTGACTAATTGATGAATCTAAGGTACAAATAAATATACCAAACACCTCTAACTCAAGTAGATGTGTTGCTTATAACTAAGAGCTTTTTCAAATAAGTAGTGGGGGGGCATTTCTTTCATGTAAAAAGTATCTCAGGTCCAGCCTTCCCCATTATTCAAGGACCGAACTCCTTCATACTAAAAAAACTTTTAGAAGGAGGACATTTGTCTGGACTTACTGCTCTGTGTGTTTTGCAGCAAGTCTCCAATACATTTCTGGGGAATTTGACAGTTACAGTTTGTGCATTCCCTCTAGACAGCCACAAACACAGGAGTATCCATCTATATGCATGAGCATTCTGAAGAGACGGAAGGGAGGCGCTAACATCACTGAATAGGTAGTGTCCTGTCCCCACACAAATGGCTGATTTACCCCCCACACCCCAGGGCTGGATTGAAAGGAGGACTTGTGTACTGCAAGAAGCTGCTGTGAAGTCATATGAAAATTTTCTTTCATATGGGGGTAAGTACGGAGTCGCTGACCCGCTAAAATCAGACACTACTGGACTTGTAACTGAAGCTCTGCCAGAAGAACTGCTGTGCTGCTAAAATAACTCCGCTGGACTGCTGATCTGGAAGGCCTGATGCTATCGTACTTTGCTGAAGGAGAGCTGGACTGTGCCTTCCCTCCAAGTGTGCTCCAAGGGCTTGCCTCATGTTGCTTGAGACTCTGGAATATCAGCTTCTACCCCTGCTTCTGTTCCTGGCTCACTGTAAGTTGCCCAGATACATGCAACACAGACTTCAACACATCTCATGTCTGCTTGTAGCAGAACTGGTGAATTGACCCAGTTGCAGGAGTGAAATTTGCGCATCACATCGGAACCAGTGCTTTGCCTCCCGCGATCGAAGCATCGGACAGCGTATCACCACCACTGCAGCTTGGAGAGATCGATGCATCCCCTCAACTGTGTGGAGAAACCCGGCAAATTGCTCAATGCCTCAATTCCAGCACCCGCCTATGGAAACGACGCATCGTCATCAGCGCATGGAAAAAGTTGATGCATCCTCGATGCAGTTCAAAATGCATCTCGCTGTTACAACCAGGAAAGGTACTTTATTCATTGTGGCCTGTGTGGGACCTATAACCGGCCAGCACTCTGTTGTGGTCGGCGCAAACTTTGACTTTGCCTCAGTCCAACACGACCTCAAGTTCTCAATTTCTATACAATGGATTTTTGCCATTTTGTTCAGAATATAATTGTTGGACAGGCCACATGAAGGGCTCGCTCCCTCCCCGCATGACAGGGCCCGGGCACCGGCTCTCCTGGTGCTACTCCCAGAAGCAACTCACAGAACGTCCCCCACGGGACTCCTGCTCCCGGACATCTCTATATTACCGGGCCGGGCCACCGTCAGCACCCTTGCCCGACCCGACCGCCATCTTAGACACTGCACCACGAGGCTGCGTGGCCTCAGCTTGACCCCAACCCTGGGCCTGGCCAGGCCCCGACAGCCCGGCACCACCATCCACCCAGGAGGTGAACGGACCACTTGGCAGGTCAATGGGAGAAAGGAGTGTCAATGGCTCTCCCCCGCCAGGTGCCGATCGCCCCCAGCCTCCCCGGGCGCTGGCTCCACCCCCCTGCTGGGTGTCTGGACTCCCTCATCCCGGACCTCCCGACCTCCAAGTGCGAGGGTCCGGACATCAAAGGGCGCCAGACCTATAACTGGGGCAGCTCCAGAGCAGGAAGGCAGTTGTATCCTGGAGTCGAGAGACACCGAGAAGAACTCATCCTTGACGGACTGCTGGCGGTGCCGCAGCCCTACCTTGTGAACTGTTGTCCTGCCGCTGGCGCTGCCGCGGCCCTCTGCAATCTACCGTCTTCGTTGGGACCTGCTGGCGCTGCCGCGATCCGTTGTAACTACCATCTTCGTTGGGACCTGCTGGCGCTGCCGCGATCCGTTGTAACTACCATCTTCGTCGGGACCTGCTGGCGCTGCCGCGGACCGTTGCCACCTTCGACCACTCCGGGATCTGCTGGCGCTGCCGTAACCCGTCCTTCAAGAACGCCGAGCTCGAGGATTGAGAGCTATCCACCATCTCATCGTAACTACCAGATTGGTAATAAGACTGTCCCGCTACCCCTTTCCTATCCAAGAGATTAGAATCGAGGGGACCCCTGAGTCCCGACCTCCTTGTACCATCCTACCGTACTTCAAGATTACTTATAAAAAACGTTAAATCTTATCCTTGTGTGGTGCCTATTCTGTGGGGGGGAAGTTACTTGTCTGTACGATCGCTGGAGACGGCTCTCCCCGGAGACCTCTCCCCTTATCCTCGGCCGACCCTCCAGGTCCCGTCTAACATTGGTGGCCAGCAGCGCGATCTGAACCAACGCGTAATCGTACAGAAAGCAACTCACCCCACGACTAAACCACAATGCCGGCCCAAGAGAGCGGGTCTACAGAGAAATTCCAAATGGACAAGCTGGAGGAGTACAACCATCGAGAATTAGAACAATTTTGTATAGAACTGGGCATTGCTACCACCGGTCTGAGCACAAAAGATGACTTTAAACACGCCCTAGAAGCATGGGCGGAGGTAAACCCCGCTGGTCCCCGGGACCAACACAGCGAAGCCCCGGAAACTGACCCCGCTCCTCCCGAGGAAAGGAGGGCAGGTCTCTCCCGGGAAGAGATCCAAGAGCGAGAGAAAACCAGACTGCATGAATTAGAGTTGGCACGGCTCAAAATGGATGGAGAACTAAAACTAGCGGAACAAAAACTGAACCTAGAACACTTACGGCTCCGAGAAGAGCGAGAGGAAAAACAAAGACAAAGGGAGCTTGAAGAAAAAAGACTGGCATATGAACACGAGCGCAAACTAGCCGAAATAGAACTACGTAAGCAGGGCAAGGACCTGGGGGTGCCCGAGCGACCACGCACCCCAGGGACTTCAGAAGCAAAGGTCCACATTCCCAAAGATGTCGTCCGAGAGTTCTACCGAAACGACGACATACAGCAGTGGTTCAAGGCCTATGAGATCGCCATGTCCTCTCACCGGATCGATCGGAGCGACTGGGGAGCCGGTCTATGGGGGAGGTTCGTCAACGAAGGCCGTGATGCCCTGTTACAGCTCCCCGATCACCAAATGACGTCCTATGATCACATGAAGGCCGCCCTCCTCACTCGATATGGGCTGACACCCGAAATGTACCGCCAGAGGTTCCGCGACTGCACCTGAATCCCGGGTACCACTTGGGTGGAATATGTGAACTATTTCAGCCGAGCCCTCGAGGGGAGGATCAAGGGGAGCAACGTAACGACCTACGAGCAGCTTTTTAACCTTGTTGTGTGGGAGCACCTCTCCAATAACTGCTTTGTCGAGCTCAGGCAGCACCTCCTCGACAGTAAAATGACTGATCCACGGCAGCTCGCCACCGAGGCTGACCGATGGGAGAGCACCCGAGTGGGCCGGGGTGGCCCGAACGAACAGAACAGGAACAACCAAGGCCATCACCACCCCCGAGGAGGAGGAGGAGGCCAGGGTCGGGGGAAAGACACCGTCCCGGCCGCTCCCGCCACCAGCACCCCGCCCCCGGCCAACAGGGGCAACCCCCCGATGCACCCGGGGTTCAGAGCCAATATCACGTGTCACCGATGCCAGCGAGTCGGTCACTACGCCAGTGACCTGAACTGTCCACAGAACCAGACTCCGAGGCCCCGCCAGGTAGCGGCCGCCGCCCTCGGAGAAGAGCAAACCTCCGAGGACCAGGAAGAGTACGAACACGAGCAGCAAGAGTGGGAGCCGGCCGCCATGGTCCTGGCGTGCCTAGGGGGAAGAGACATAGTTCTGCGGGCTCCCCTACCCGCCAACACCAGAAAGTATAGTCAGTGGGTGAGCATCAATGGGCGCAAGGCCGAAGCCCTACGTGACACCGGGGCCAGTGTGACGGCCGTCCGCTGTCACCTGGTGACCCCGAGCAAATAATACCGAACATTCTCTGCCCCGTCCGATCGGCCGACAATTCAGAGAGCATGTGTCGGATGGCCTGCGTCCCCTTCGAGTGGGGAGGAGTATCCGGCATGCTGAAGGTGACGGTCCGCGATGATGCCCCCGTGGACTGTCTCCTGGGGAACGATCTCGAGAGTTCCCCATGGGCCTCCGTAGAAAGAAGAGAACACCTGGGGATGTTGGGCCTGCCGGACTGGGCATGCGTAACCACCCGGTCCATGGCGGCCCGCACCATCCCCCGACCAGAAGAACCCGAATGGCCAGCACCTCCTCCCCCGATCGCTCCAGTGGGGGACGCCGACACCGTCGACCTCCCAGAACAAACCCAAGAAGAACTCGTTCAGCCCCAGGATCTCCCAGACCTGGCTCAGTGGCGTCAAGAAGGGGGACCCACACAGGAGCAATTCCGTCAAGAACAGAAGACATGTCCCTCCCTCGAGGGACTACGACAACAAGCCCTCGCCCAGAGCACAGGAGATACACCCGGGGCCCACTGGATCTATTGGGACAATGATTTGTTGTACAGTGAACAAAGAATCGCAGAGTTGGGGGCCAGTCGAGTGTTAGTGGTGCCCCTCCGTTTTAGAGACTTCCTGCTGAACTTGGCCCACGATGTCCCCCTAGCCGGCCACCTGGGTCAGGACAAAACCTACAACCGCCTGGTGACCCATTTTTACTGGCTCAAGATGAGAAATGACGTGCTCAACCACTGCCGGTCCTGTCCCACTTGTCAGGCCAGCGGGAAGAGCGGCCGCAAACTCAAGGCACCCCTGCAGCCCTTTCCAGTGGTTACCACCCCGTTTGAAAAAGTGGGAATAGACATTGTGGGGCCCCTAGACCCCCGAACAGCCCAAGGACATCGTTTTATCCTGGTACTGGTGGACCATGCCACCCGATATCCCGAGGCCATCCCCCTTCGAACTGTAACCGCCCCAGTGGTCGGCCGAGCCTTAATGGGGAGCTTCTCCCGAGTGGGCTTCCCCCGGGAAGTCGTCAGCGACAGAGGCACGAACTTCATTTCGAAATACATGAAATCCCTCTGGCAGCAGTGCGGGGTCACCTACCGATTCACAACCCCCTATCACCCACAGGGGAACGGACTGGTTGAGCGGTTCAACCGTACCCTCAAGGGAATGATTATGGGGTTAGAAGAGCCCCTCCGCCGCCAGTGGGAAGTGCTTCTCCCGTGCCTCCTCTTCGCCTACCGAGAAGTCCCTCAGAAGTCCCTCGGCTTCAGCCCCTTCGAACTCTTGTACGGGCACCCTGTTCGAGGGCCCCTCAGCCTAGTCAAAGAAGGTTGGGAGATGGCCCCCCTGAAAACCCCTCCAGACGTCTACAAGTACCTCCTGACCCTCCGCAATCAGACCAGGCGGTTCCGAGAAATTGCCAAAGCCAATCTTGAAGCCAGTCAGGAGGACATGAAGAAATGGTACAATCAGAACGCCTCCTCCATAGAGTTCGTACCTGGCCAGCAAGTATGGGTGATGTCCCCCACCGAACCTTGTGCCCTGCAAGATAAGTGGACGGGGCCCTTCAAGGTGGTCGAGCGCAAGAGCCCCGTCACCTATCTCATCGACATGGAATCTTCCCGGAACCCCCTCCGGGTCCTCCACGCCAACAGACTGAAGCCTCACTTTGTGCGCTCGGAGCTCAGCCTATTGATGGCTACAGACAGTGGGACCGAAGAAGACTCCGAGCCCCTCCCTGACCTACTGAGGACCCGTGAAAAGGATGGTTCGGTAGACGGGGTCCGGCTGTCGGACGCCCTGACCGCAGAGCAGCGCCAAGACTGTCGGGCGCTCCTGCTGCAGTTTGCAGCTCTCTTTTCTTTCACCCCAGGGGTCACCCCCTGGTGCCTACACGACGTGGACACGGGGGACAGTCCCCCCATCAGACATCGGGCGTACCGCGTGCCAGATCGGGTACGTGCCTGCATCCAAGAAGAAGTCTCCAAGATGCTCACCCTTGGGGTCATCCAACCCTCGGACAGCCCCTGGGCCAGCCCAGTCGTACTGGTTCCCAAAGCTGCTGCCCCCGGCACCACCCCTGAGCTCCGATTCTGCGTCAACTATCGGGGCCTGAACGCTGTCACCAGAACCGACGCTCACCCCATTCCCCGAGCAGATGAACTGGTCGACCGCATGGGGGCTGCCCGCTACCTCAGCATCTTCGACCTGACAGCGGGCTACTGGCAGATCGGCCTCACCCCCAGGGCCCAAGAACGATCCGCTTTCTCCACCCCGGATGGCCACTACCAATTCAAAGTGATGCCCTTCGGCATGAAAAATGCTCCAGCCACTTTCCAGCGACTGGTGAACCAGGTATTGGCAGGCCTCGAAGACTTCAGCGCCGCCTACCTGGACGATATCGCAGTGTACAGCCGCCACTGGTCAGACCACCTCAACCACCTCCGAAAGGTCCTGCAGGCCCTCCAACAGGCCGGCCTCACAATCAAGGCCAGCAAATGCCAGATTGGCCAGGGGTCCGTGACCTACCTCGGACACCAAGTGGGGAGCGGTCTGGTGGCCCCCCTCCAGCTCAAGATCGCTGCCATCCAGTCCTGGCAACCACCCATCACCCAAACCGAGGTCCGAGCCTTCTTGGGGCTCACCGGCTACTACCGGCGATTTGTGAAGGACTATGGCAGCATTGTGGGGCTCCTCACGGCACTTACATCCAAGAACCAGCCGAAAAGAGTCAACTGGACTCCTGACTGCCAAGCGGCCTTCGAGAAGCTGAAGGCCGCCATGTGCACCGCCCCTGTGCTCCAGGCTCCCGACTACAGCCGAGAGTTCATCGTCCAGACTGATGCCTCCGACCATGGCATTGGGGCCGTCCTCTCCCAACTGAACCCCGAGGGAGTCGACCAACCAGTGGCCTTCATCAGCAGACACCTACTGGACCGGGAACAGCACTGGAGCACCATCGAGAGGGAGGCCTTCGCAGTAGTGTGGGCCCTCAAGAAGCTCCGGCCCTACCTCTTCGGTACCCACTTCCGGGTGCAAACAGATCATCGCCCCCTGCAATGGTTAATGCAGATGCGGGGGGAGAATCCCAAGCTGTTGCGATGGTCCATCTCCCTGCAGGGGATGGACTTCACTGTGGAGCACCGCCCTGGCCAGGATCACGCCAACGCGGATGGCCTGTCACGCTTTTTCCGCCTCGACGAGGAAAGTCCCCAAGAAGATGGGTGACTCTCCCCGCCTTCAGCTTGGGGGGACGCATGTTGGACAGGCCACATGAAGGGCTCGCTCCCTCCCCGCACGACAGGGCCCGGGCACCGGCTCTCCTGGTGCTACCCCCAGAAGCAACTCACAGAACGTCCCCCACGGGACTCCTGCTCCCGGACATCTCTATATTACCGGGCCGGGCCACCGTCAGCACCCTTGCCCTACCCGACCGCCATCTTAGACACTGCACCACGAGGCCGCGTGGCCTCAGCTCGACCCCAACCCTGGGCCTGGCCAGGCCCCGACAGCCCGGCACCACCATCCACCCAGAAGGTGAACGGACCACTTGGCAGGTCAATGGGAGAAAGGAGTGTCAATGGCTCTCCCCCGCCAGGTGCCGATCGCCCCCAGCCTCCCCGGGCGCTGGCTCCACCCCCCTGCTGGGTGTCTGGACTCCCTCATCCCGGACCTCCCGACCTCCAAGTGCGAGGGTCCGGACATCAAAGGGCGCCAGACCTATAACTGGGGCAGCTCCAGAGCAGGAAGGCAGTTGTATCCTGGAGTCGAGAGACACCGAGAAGAACTCATCCTTGACTGACTGCTGGCACTGCCGCAGCCCTACCTTGTGAACTGTCGTCCTGCCGCTGGCGCTGCCGCGGCCCTCTGCAATCTACCGTCTTCGTTGGGACCTGCTGGCGCTGCCGCGATCCGTTGTAACTACCATCTTCGTTGGGACCTGCTGGCACTGCCGCGATCCGTTGTAACTACAATCTTCGTCGGGACCTGCTGGCGCTGCCGCGGACCGTTGCCACCTTCGACCACTCCGGGATCTGCTGGCGCTGCCGCAACCCGTCCTTCAAGAACGCCGAGCTCGAGGATTGAGAGCTATCCACCATCTCATCGTAACTTCCAGATTGGTAATAAGACTGTCCCGCTACCCCTTTCCTATCCAAGAGACTAGAATCGAGGGGACCCCTGAGTCCCGACCTCCTTGTACCATCCTACCGTACTTCAAAATTACTTATAAAAAACGTTAAATCTTATCCTTGTGTGGTGCCTATTCTGTGGGGGGGAAGTTACTTGTCTGTACGATCGCTGGAGACGGCTCTCCCCTTATCCTCGGCCGACCCTCCAGGTCCCGTCTAACAATAATCTATTATTCTAAACCTGTGTGGAGTCTTTTTGTGGTGTATTCATTGTGTTACTGTTTGTTTGTGTGTTGCACAAATACTTTACACATTGCCTCTTTTGATAAACCTTGCTGCTATGTGCTGAGCTACCAGAGGGTCAGTAAAGGCTATCTTTTAGTGTGTACTTAGACTAGAGTGGTGATCCCTGCCTGGCCTGGGTGCATACCTCAGCCAACCAGGAATTCCAGTTCTAACACTGCACACATATGAGATTGCACATTGGTCAGACAATTGCAATCAGTGCTTGTGTGAATGTACTTCCCCACTTACAATCGTACACAATCTTCTTCTAATAATGAGGAGAAACATACTATTTCCCATGGAGAATCTCCCTTATTGATGCCCCCAGCAGATATGGGGTGGGTATTACATTCCCAGTCCACCCTGGAAAGGGAAAAATAAAACTAACAATTTCCAGGGGGGGGGGGGGGGGGGGGGGGGGAATGGATGGGAAAGAAATGTGTGAATATCCACAAGATTTCAATTTGTGCATGTTCTTAAAATGTCGAGGACATCCTTCCCAGGTACGCCAACAACATGAACCCGGTGTAGGTTTTAATCTTTCACAAAATTACACTAGCGTGGGTTATTGTTACACACCAGTTGGCAAATTGAGAGGTGTAAAGTCATCTTTTGTGAATAACTTGAGCTTGCAAATCAGACCATTTTCAAATGTAAGCTAAGTTTACATGCATAAATGACTGAGAATTTGATGTTTTAACTCTATTTCTATCCGTGATGCACCTTTTTGAAGTGCTTTAGCTGTTTCTACCTTGGGTTATCAACCTTAATACATATAATACATATTACACCTTGCCTTTGATAAGGCTGGGGAGTGGAATTAACTCCTCTTGCGCTTAGACACAGTGGGGGTCAGAAAAGGGGACAGCACCTGCTTTATCTTTTCCTTCTCATCCATGGACATTAAGGATTGCATTACTTCTCCACTTTGGTGAACTGCAAGGCAGGGAGAGGTTTTGTACCCCAACCTTGGCCAGTGGTGAGTGGGTACACTTAGACCATTAAGTTTCCTTTACGCATCCCAGCCTTGCTCGTGGGTGGTATAATTCGGTCTAATGCCCCCTGATTTGATCAAGCCTGGGAGGGAGATTGGCTATTTCATCCTACCATTGCTCTCTTTATTTAAGAGTGAGGAGGTCTATTTCCGTTTGCAATGTCTGCTTTAAGCAAGCAGACTTATACAGACTAATTCGCATCACCCAGAGATGACCAGCATTCAGTGTCCTATTAAGGACCATATGACGAAGACACTCACCAACACTTCAACCACCCGCCATATCTCCAGCACCCCTCCCTTCCAAGCTGACCTCCAGTGTGCGAGAGGTGCCCTCTTTCTTGCATGGTATGCCCCCACTTTTTGCTGAATTGCTGATGTGCTTTGACTGAGTGTTCTGTGGGATCCTGCCAATCAGGTACCCAAAGCCTATGTTCTGAGGTTCCGTGACGATTTGAACCCGTGTTTTCAACATTGTCGTAAACTTATAATTTTGGTATCAGTGAACCGCAAATGATCCATTTAGCATATCCTGGTGTTTTCGCTATGCTACGAGCAAGAGCACTCCTGTTATAAACACATTTCTGGTTTACCCATGGCATCCATCTTAGATTACGGCAGCCATTTTGTATTCTTGCCCTCACATAGTCAATGGACACGCAGTGACCTCTGATCAACCCATTTCACTTAAGGACAGGTAAGCTTTAGCCGGCGATTCACCTTGCTAGTGACACGTGCACCTTAGGACAGAAAACGCTATGGCCGCATGACTCGGCAGAAGCTGCCTCCCCAGCCTGAGGCCAGTCCTGCTATACTGGTTCTCGTGTTCGTTGGCCTGATCATGATTAGGCGGCCGAAGCTGGTAGCTTTGCCCATTTACGACCCACAAACATCTCTTATCCTGCTTTTCTATCTTCTGCACCTGGCTCTGGTCCTTTCCTTCTGGGCCTTTATTAGGGGGAGGTAACGAAATTTACGATGAGGCGGTCCGGCTCTTGAATGAAAAGTTGACATGGGATTATGATGGAACAGTGGGAACCCCTCGTTCGTAATGTTTTGACATCAGATATTGTTGACGATTCTTGTGTAACGCCAAATATTTATTGTTTAGGACATGAAGGTTTAGAAATGTACTAGCATGTGAAGAATGTTGCCCCGAGCTGAAAATTTAGTATTTAAGGAGCAACCCACTTTGTACAAATCGAACAGGCTCCTAGATTCTGCCCGTGTGTAGTTTCTGTGACTTCTGTGTCCCTGCAGTAATAAACCTTTGGTCTTTGACGCCACCATCGAGAAGCCCGTGTTTCTGTTTATTTGTGCACCGAGACAGGTAGAACTCAGGGGTCTTCGGGTGTTGTCCCTGACACCTCTGGACGGAACCAAAAAGTCCAGAACTCCAATTGGCGCCCACTGTGGGGCGACGTCATTCGGTACCGGTCCAAAAGCCTGAAGAGTTCGAGAAGCTTCGTGTGAAGATTCCAGAGGGAGGCGCCCCACTTCATCGATCCCGGCATATCGCAAAAGTGGCCCGACGTTCTCTTCCACGAGGGTTCCCGTTCGGACGGCTGCAGTGGTCCGCTGCCTTGACTGTCGCCCTGTCTTGGACCCGAGGTGCAGACCTTAGTACGGCGAGACAAGACGGGTTTCTCCTTGGTGACGTCTTCAGTGCCTCAGTTAAGTATTAAGTGGTTGCTAGTTGTTTGGTTACTTCGTAAGGGTTTGCTCCTGTTTGGATCATCCTTTTAGTTCTTGGTTTGGTTTGGTTTCGTAAGATTATCACTGGTTGTTCTAGTTACGATAATCATTTGGTTTAGTTTGGGTATCGATACATTTGTTCGCTTTGGTAGGCCTAAGTTCTTGGTTCAAGTGCGCACCTTTGTTTGTGTCTGTTCTGTGTTCCGGATTATAAAATGGTAAGTCGGAAAAATTGTATGTTGTCGTGTTTCGGTTGCAACAGGGATTCCCGGTTGGAGGACTCATGTCTGGTTCCTCCGATTGGAACTCCTCTTTATGATCTTTATTGTAAGCATGGTGTGGGTCCTATATCTTATAATGAGGTATGGATCCGATATACAGAGAAAATGGTGTCTTTAGTTGGCCACTGCATGGTAGTTTTGAGCCCGAAATTCTTGATAATTTAGAAATGAAATTATTTAAGAAGAAAGCCCGGCCGGCAATGTTTGATTCTTTCCGTTATTGGCGAAAAGAATCCAAACAGAGAGAAACTAAAAAGTTAAAGAAAGAACAGAAAGAACAAGAGTTGACTTTAGAACAGTCTGCCAAGCAGCTGCAACTCAATGAATCTGAGAAAGCGATAGAGGTGGCCAATAGAGAGCGTAATTTAGCGATAGACAAGTGCTATCCTGCCTTGCCATCGAGTACAGCTAAGATAGTAGAGGACCCTGAAAAGGATCCCCTGTTGTCTTACTTGTTGAGGTCACCCCCACCGTATGCTCAGGGTGCTACAGCTCCACCTTTACCGAATGTTCAATTACCGGTTGCTGGACAGCCTGGTATTCCTGCTCCTGCTCCCCTGAATCAAGCTCCTGTACTTCCTGTGGTCAATATTAATGTTCCTCCGGCACCCCCTCTTCCAGGGTTGCCAGCTCCTTTGCCTGTGCCTGTACCGCTGATACCTGTTGTTTCACAAGCTACTTTGCCTGCTACCCCTACTGTTGCTGTTTCTTCTGTCCCGACTACTACTCTTCTCCAAACTTCTGCGAGCTATATGACTCCGCTTTCTGTTCGTCGGAGAATCACTGATTCTGTCACTAATATTCTATCTCCCTTTTACAAAACTTTGATTAGGAGTCCTGTCTCTGACTCTGTTCAGAGACGTAGTCAGCTTCCTAGTAGTGAAGAACGTAGAATATTAGACTCCACTGCCCTTAGGTGGATTTCGAAAGTTGGAAGATATAGTGTGCAAGATGTATTAGATACATTCATGCAATGGAAGGAACCGACACAGCGCTATGTGTTTGATGTCATGTGTTCCCTTTTACGTGAAGAATGGGAAGAGAGCGAATCTGAACAGGTACCGGATGAATTAATCCAAGTTCAACAAAAATTTGCAGCAGGTATGATAGTTGGTCAGGAGATAAAAGAAGCAATGGAATTAATTTTAGATTTTAGATTCGATCCTTCCCTTCGTTCACCAAGAGAGTTAGAAAAATGTAGTACGAAACAAGGTCGACAATATCCTATGAGGGAGGTTCCTCCAATATGGCGTGAAGCCATTCAAGCTGATGCAGCCCATGGTATTGCTGCCGCTCCGGCCCAATTCCAGAGAGTGTGGATACACATTCCGTGGAAACGAGCAGAAGTGTTAGCAGTGAAACAGGCCTTGCCAGATCCGCGTAAGAATCCAGCCGGATACTACAAAGAGTTAGCGCAAACAGTTGAAGCTTGCGTAATGAATTTAGCGGACATTGATATGTTATTTGGCAATGTAGTTCCACAACCAATTTGGGCTAAAATTCGTAAAGAAAATCATCCAGTTGCCCTAGGTGGTGATTGGGCAGCTATAATAGCAGCGGATGGTCAACAAATAGGTGGTTCTAAACCCGAACCTCTAATTGCTGATTTGCCTGGTAGAATAATCGATTTAATGAAAACTCTGATGCCAGCATTGCGCGTTAACTGGGACAAGTTGTCCGCATGCAAGCAGAAAAAGGACGAAAGTGTCTCCGACTTTTTCACAAGGTTTGAAGAAACTTTCGTAGATCATAGTGGTCAGGATATGAGCACGGAAGGAGGACAGAGACTATTTGTGGATAAATTTGTGCACAATCTGTTACCAGAGCTCACTAATAAATTAAAAGATTCTGAGAGTGCGTGGGCTGTCTCTACGACTGCACAAATACTTGCAACTGCTCAGTATTATGAAAACAGGGATAAAGAAGAGAAGGAAAAGTCAGATAAGAAAACGAAAGATTTGAAAACTAAAGTCCTTATGCAGCAAGCATATCCGCCTCGCACGAATCAGACGAATACACAGCAAGGGCCATATCAGAGGACAGATTATGGTTCTCAGAGACCACAATACCAATGGAATCAGTGTGCTTACTGCAAGAAGGAAGGTCAATATAAGAATGAGTGTCCAGTATTAGCACAAAATAATGCTGCAGCGGCTCAGAGAGGTCGTGGTGGTTCTACGCAAAATTCTAGAGGTCGAGGACGAGGTGCCATGCCTCCACAAACGAATTATCGCCCTTCTAATTATTTTGATCAACGAAATGGACAGTCTGCCCAACCAAATAGATCTCAACAGTATCACGTTGAAGACTACTGTGAAGTTAGTGAGGAATTTCAGCAAAATGAATACTAGGACAGCCTTGGACAAAGAGAGGGAGTAGTATCAGTTCCAGTAGATCAGAGTGGGCCTTATGTTGCAGTAGCAACATCAGGTGTAGTCGAACCGTTTCTGTTGGATACTGGTGCAGCAAAAAGTTCTATCATACATGCGAAACTCCCTGGCGCACCTTTGTCTGGCTTAACAAATGTTTCAGTAGGTTTTTCAGGCGCCCCTGTTCACAACCCCGTATCTGGTCCTTTGTCTATTTCTGTTGGACCCCGTCAATTGAAAGCCCCCTTGATATTGACGACTGGTTGTAATGAAAATCTGCTTGGTTTAGACTTGTTAAAACGCCTGTATGCTACTCTGTACTGTTCTCCGTCAGGAGTACAGCTTACATTGGGTAAGAGAATCATCTCTCCGATGTACTTATCAATGGATGCGCTCCCACCGGAGCTGCATTCTCTCCCTGATACTCTTTGGGCGACTGGTCCTAACGACGTAGGTCTTTTAGAAATTCCACCATATGTAGTCACTTTGAAAGCGAATGTCAAATTTCCACGAATCCCACAATACAAGATCTCTAGTGAAGGTGAACGTGCGCTTTTATTGATCGTGCAAGATTTGATCAAGAAAGACGTAGTAGAAGAAACTAGAGGAAATGTCTGTAACAGTCCTGTATTGCCAATTCTGAAACGCACTGATCCTTCAAAGCCTCCAGTCTATAGGTTTGTAATCGACCTTAGAGAGGTTAACAAAATTGTGATCCCACAGTTTCCTGTGGTGCCAGACATTACTGCATTGTTAACATTGATTCCTGCTACAGCCACATGGTTTTCAGTTATCGACTTGAAGAATGCTTTTTTCAGCATTCCGATAGCCGAGGAAAGCAGAGATATTTTCGGCTTCTCTCTAGGAGGCCGAAGCTTCAGGTTTAAACGTGCTCCACAAGGCTATTGTAAAAGTCCATCCATTTACAGTCAGGCATTAAAGAGTCAGTTAGATTCCTTTGTACTTCCTACTGGTTCTGCTTTAGTGCAATATGTTGATGATCTTCTAGTGGCTGCCGATGACAAGGAAACTTGCAAAGCAGCTACAATTTCCTTATTGCATCATTTGTCTAGTTTAAATCACAAGGTGTCACCCTCCAAAATGCAATATTGTTGTCAAGAAGTGACCTACCTAGGTCATATCTTGTCAAAGGAGGGAAGAAAGTTGACCCCAGAGAGAATAAAAGCAATTACGCAGATGAATGTTCCTAGCACACAGAGAGAAGTGCATGCCTTTTTAGGTATTACCTCATACTGTAGGCAATGGATCCCAAATTTTTCTCTTTTGGCAAAACCATTGGTGGCCTTGACTGGGAAAGGTGTTCCGAGTCCGGTGCCATGGTCTGCCGAATGTCAGCAAAGATTTTCTGAATTACGAAACGCATTGTGTTCAGATCCTGTATTGGGTACACCCGACTACAGCAAGCCATTCACACTCTATGTTCACGAGAGAGAAGGTTGCGCGTTGAGTGTTCTGACGCAACGATTTGGTGATAAACAACGCCCTTGTGCGTATTTTTCATCAACATTAGATCCGGTAGCCAGAGCGTTGCCTAGTTGCTTGAGAGCTACAGCAGCAGCTGCAGCGTCCATTCGACAATCTGCTGGTTTGGTCATGAACAACATGCTAGTGGTCATGGTTCCTCATGCTGTGGACACGCTCATGAACCGAACCAAGACACAGCACCTTACCAGTGCTAGATTATCAGGCTACGAGCTGACACTGCTAGTGAGTCATATTCAGATCAAAAGATGCAATGTATTGAATCCAGCAACATTGTTGCCGACTAGTCAGGAGTCGAGTGATTCGGAACCACATGACTGTTGTTTCAGAACCGAGGAAGAGACAAAAGGACGGATTGATCTTAAAGACACTCCGTTACCAGATCCAGATGGCACGTTGTATGTTGATGGGTCTTGTTTTAAATTGGAGAATGGTGATGCAACAGCTGCCTACGCAGTAACGACTTTGAGTACGATTGTGAAGACTGCAAGAGTGAGTCAGAATTCTGCCCAAGCTGCAGAATTAATCGCATTGACTAGAGCGTGTGTTTTAGCTAAGGGAAAGAGAGTGAATGTGTTCACAGATAGTCAGTACGCGTTCGGCGTAGCCCATAGTTTTGGCCGTTTGTGGAAAGAGAGAGGTTTCATTACGTCCCATGGGACTAAGATTCAGCATGGTCAGCTAGTTAATGACTTGTTGGAATCTCTAACCTTGCCGACTGAAGTTGCGATTGTGAAGTGCAGTGCTCATCGAGCAATCACGGATGATGTTGGTCGTGGAAATGCTTTTGCTGATGAGACCGCTAAACAGACAGCTAGAAATACGATGAGTAGAATGTATGTTGCAACGTCTGCAAGATGGATTACTGAGTCTGGAATGTGTGAGGATACAGTGGAAAGTGTGAAAGCAATTCAGGAAGAAGCGACTGAGGAGGAAAAGCTTGCATGGAAAGAGAATACGGGTAAATTGGACTCGAGTGGGTGTTGGATTGACTTGTCGGAGCAGCAGCGTTGGATGTTGCCTGATGCGTATGTGCTTGCGGTAGTAACGATGGCGCATGGAGCAGCGCACATCAGTTCTAAAGGGATTTGTAAGATGTTGGCTCCAGTCTGGAAGAATGATGGAATTAGTAAGTGTGCAGAGAGAGTGGTGAGAAATTGCATGATATGCCTGATGCATAATCCTGGCAAGGGAATCCCCACACCCGCTGGTCACTTCGCTCCTCCTTCTTGCCCCTTTGAAGTGATTCAGTTAGACTTCATTCACATGGATCGTTGCAACAATCTTAAGTACGTTTTAGTGGTAGTCTGTGCTTTTTCAAGGTGGATCGAAGCATATCCACTAAAGGACAATCCTGCCTTGTCCACTGCCAAAATCCTTCTCAAGGAATACTTCCCCAGGTTCGGCATGCCACGGATTATATGGTCAGATAATGGAAGTGAATTCATAGGGAAAGTTATGCAGAGTGTGTGTGCAGGCTTAGGGATAAAGCAAAAGTTCCACAGTGCGAATCACCCCCAGTCTGCAGGTTTAGTTGAGGGTTACAATGGCACCCTCAAGCTGAAACTTGCCAAAATACAGGCCTCCACGGGCTTGTCCTGGCCAGACGCCTTACCTTTGGCCCTGTTATCCACAAGAGCGACTGTACATTCTCGAGTAGGGCTTAGCCCTTATGAGATTGTATTCGGTCGACCTGCGAATATTTGGGGGGTACCTAGACCGAAAGAATTTAAGCAGCTGGAATATCCAATGCTAATTGATTACCTTTTTGACTTGACTGCTAAATTGAGTCTCATTCACCAACAGGTTTTCGATGCTTTACCAAAGCCACCGGAGAGTCCAGGTCATCAGCTGAAACCCGGTGATCAAGTCGTCATAAGGAACTTTTGACGAACCAGAAATCTTCAACCCAAATTCGTCGGACCATTCCAGGTCCTGTTGGCGACGAGGACTGCTATACGTGTGGCTGGCAGAAAGAATTGGATCCATGCGACGCATGCAAAATGTATGCCCCTTCCACTTCCTTATGATAACTGGGTGAAAAAAGGAATTGGTGCTTCCGAAACCGAACCAGTTCCTAAATACATTCCTTTCAGTGATGCAGAACTGGTTATTGATTCACCGAACTCTGACTCCTCTTCTGAAACTGCTCCTTTGAACTCCGAACATTTGTCCTCTGCATCAAAAGAACATTTGCCATCTGCGAACTTGAACATTGCCACCCCTGCTGAAAATAGACTGTTTCCGGATCAAACAACGCCAGGAAAATTGAGATACAACCTACGTTCTCATTCAAAAAAACTAATAAAGCAGGAAACTGCCTATTTTTCATATTTCAATTTGATGCATTGCCTCCAGCCAGGAAGTTTGCTAATATTTTGTATTTTTCTATGTATGTTTTGTTGTTTTAATCGCCTTGCCGTCTGGGTAGCCGTAGGGTCGTGGCTGTGTGCCTAGTTGAATCTGCGGGGGCCAGACACAAGGTCGGTCTTTCTGTTAGTTCTGGGAACGAAAGATTCCTGCTGGAAAAAGAACAGCGATGGGTTTTCCGCGTCCAGTCACATAAACATGGATTAAATGATGACATACCTTGGAGCCAACTGTAGGCTAGTACTACCATACTTCCCTTCAGCAGCTAATCCCCCCATGAGAGCTTATCAGCAATAAGTCTCTACATATATCTTATAAGCACTCTGCGCAAATGACATGCATATATATTCACTGTGCAATAAATATCACCCCCCAAAAAAAACCCCTCCCTTTTACATCACTATTATTAACCATCACGAGGCTGCAATAAAAGACACCTCCAAATCATCCAAAATTACCCGACCGATTGGAATTTGCATGAAAATAAGTCCTGAAGGGTTTACATTATTTTCTTTCTACTTGGATCGTAATCCATAGACATGAAAAAGAGACTTCCGCTTCTTGTGCGCCTCGCTGTGCCAAAAATAGGCCTCCATCTTAACGGGTTGACGCTCTAGCACTAAACAAAGGGGGCGGCACCCAGCGCGGAATGAACGCGGAAGCATAACGGCTTTTAAAAACATCAAGCCACTTGAGCCCAGCAATCCTCGGAGGTGCACGGGGGTAGGAACAATGCTTTCTTTTTGCTAGCAGAGACGTAAGTAATAGACTCCGACCTTGAGTCTTTAATAAACAGGTCGCGGGGGTAGATAAACGCACTAATATCTCGCTGCGTTTTAAAACGAACACCTAAAACGAACCTTTGTCTTTCTTAGTAAAAACTGCGCAGATTACCCCTCGCCTGCAAAACCTCATGGGGCATGATAACTGCTGAGATAAGTATGTCACAATTCCCAATTCTGAAACATTTTGCAAGGAGGTCCCCCTCCCCTCTCTTTTGTTAGTGTGCTGTCAGTGCATTGAGTCACGATTGTTAGTGTGTGTGTGGAAAATTATGACGAAGGTCCCGATAAAAACGGTACCAGTGGTGTCTCCCACATAGGGCAGTGATACTAAGAGACACATGACTACATGCTGATTTTTCATGTATGGAAATAGAACCGCTTTTAAATAATTGAAATTGTGGTCCTCTACAGAAAAAACCTGTTTGTTTGTTTGTTTTCTTTTCCACTTAGAAAACAATGTCCGTGCATAAATATATGTTGGTTTTTCTCTTCCTCTTTTCTTACAGAGACCATAATAGGTCGATTTTTTCTGCCTCACGTGAGCCAACTCATGCCCAGAGGCCTAAACATCCAACTTATTTTTGTTGAGTGTTTATAGGACAGTAGGCATTACCTGTTAGAAACTGAGTAAAAAAACAGTAGGGACTGTTCTTTTGGTCCTGATGAGTAAGCAGTAGGGGACTGCTTACGAAACATGTCGACAAGGTAGTAGCTAATGCTCTACCACACAACCCCTTCTTAATGTTCCCAGCTGGAGAAGTTAATAAATGTGTTTTTTTCTACTAGCCAGGGAATTTTTAAATCTTTTCCATTTTTTTCACTTTTTGCACACTCACTAGTGTTAGGTCCCTACACTTTCACTGACTCCTATACACCTACACATAGCCTCTGTCACATCTTAGTGCTCCCGCGTATTCCGTCTGGTCGTAGCACGCCCCGTCCCGTTATAGGGGCGGGAAGACCCCTATGATGAAGCATGACTCTATTTGGTTTTTTAGAGTGTGAGGGGTATTTTAACAAGCACATTGTGCTCCCATCTTTCCATGTGTAAGAGAGAGCCTAGCACCCTGGTGTAAACGGTAAAAAGTATATATACAAAAAATATCACCTATTCACTTTTTTGATAGAATCTCTGTGGTTGTAAAATCTTATTTGGAGGGTGATTCTATCAGTACCTCTACGCTTCTCCCTTTTGGTTTGGAAGTTCTGGGAACTCCCAGGGCTGATAGAGGCATTTTCAACTACGTACACATCATCAGTGGTCGCGAGCGGTTGTAGAAGATGGAGCTTCCTGAGCTGCACCGAGAGAATGTAATTTATGTTCGCAGAAATAGACTTTACAAGATTCTTCATAACAAATGTTTTCTGATGCAATGTGCGATTACGTTTTTGATTGTTTTAATAACGTTGGTGGGTGGAATCGTCTTTGGTGTGCATTTAATTTTTACACCGATAACAACTACAGTACCTCCCCTTGATCTTGTTTCTTCTACTGTTGCTTCTTATCATTCTTTTCACTCGTTCCCTGAACATGAGCAAGCTCGACGCTCAGAATTCATAAATAACACTTTTGTACAGCTCTTGCATCAACACCAACTGGTAGTTAACACAACAGACTGCTGGGTATGTGGTTTGATACCCCACACTATGGATAAAGGCATTCCCTATCTAGTCTTGCCTTTTAGCTATAATGGATCATGTCGGGCCTTCCAAACTGTATTTGTCTATGCTCTCGAAACCTATCCCCCGCGTCCTCCACGTTTCGCTAAGTATACATCCGTTAATAAAGCCTTGATAAAGGGAATAACTGACATGATTAAAGACGTCAATAACTCCCCATCTGTCCCTAGAGATGAACTACGGGTTTATCTGAGTTGGAATTCTACGGAGTATACTATTAGTTTGGGTGAAAGCAAGCGTAAAAGCTCAACTCCAGTCTGGGTCGTACCTCACCGAGGTCAATTCTGCTTGCAAGGAAATGGGAGAAATCCAAGAGCTCGGCTAGGGAGGAGTGACTGTGTTGAGACTTACGTGTATCCGTCGAACTCCTCCCCTGCCTTCCTAACTGCTAAGGGTACCTACTTCATCTGTCAGGATAGGGCATATACATGGCTGCCTGCTGACTTTTCAGGTTCATGCTATATTGCTCGACTGTTGCCTCCAACATACACCGCTTCCCCAGATTATCACAAGACCAGAGTAGCAAGAGGTGTTTTCAGCAAAGAAGATACCGCTGGTCAGGAAGCTGGAGACTTCTTCAAAGGTTTCCTTCCGTTCTGGGGGCCTATGGCCAATAGTAGAAATCTACGTCAGCTAACACAGGTAGTTGAATCTACTATTACAGAAACTGCTGGTGCCCTTAGTAACTTAACAGCTGAGCTCCAGGCGGATCGTCTCATGACGTTGCAGAACCGTATGGTTCTAGACGTAATACTTGCAGATCGAGGTGGGGTATGCAGAATGATCCAATCGAGCTGCTGTGTTTTTATTCCCAACAATGCTCCGACTGTATATGAAGCGATCTCTAAGCTACACAAGATTTCCGACTCTATTCATGTAGACAAGGGAAATTGGTCCTTAATGGAGTGGCTTTGGACTCTACTATCAGCGTGGGGATGGAAGGTTCTGATGGTCGTTGGTATTATCTTAGTATTCCTATTCTCGTGCTGCCTTATTATCCAATGTGGTCTCGCTTTGTGTAGTCTCTGTGCTGCAACCTGTTTCAGAAAACCACCTGTGTTTGGAGACAAGGTACGAGAAAGGATGATGATCCAACAACATATCACTGACCTAATGAACATCGAGATAGACTCTGACATAGACTGAGTAATTGCCTATGTAAGGGCAAAAGGAGAGTCTGAGGTTCCGTGACGATTTGAACCTGTGTTTTCAACATTGTCGTAAACTTATAATTTTGGTATCAGTGAACCGCAAATGATCCATTTAGCATATCCTGGTGTTTTCGCTATGCTACGAGCAAGAGCACTCTTTCTGGTTTACCCATGGCATCCATCTTAGATTACGGCAGCCATTTTGTATTCTTGCCCTCACATAGCCAATGGACACGCAGTGACCTCTGATCAACCCATTTCACTTAAGGACACGTAAGCTTTAGCCGGCGATTCACCTTGCTAGTGACACGTGCACCTTAGGACAGAAAACGCTATGGCCGCATGACTCGGCAGAAGCTGCCTCCCCAGCTTGAGGCCAGTCCTGCTATACTGGTTCTCGTGTTCGTTGGCCTGATCATGATTAGGCGGCCGAAGCTGGTAGCTTTGCCCATTTACGACCCACAAACATCTCTTATCCTGCTTTTCTATCTTCTGCACCTGGCTCTGCTCCTTTCCTTCTGGGCCTTTATTAGGGGGAGGTAACGAAATTTACGATGAGGCGGTCCGGCTCTTGAATGAAAAGTTGACATGGGATTATGATGGAACAGTGGGAACCCCTCGTTCGTAATGTTTTGACATCAGATATTGTTGACGATTCTTGTGTAACGCCAAATATTTATTGTTTAGGACATGAAGGTTTAGAAATGTACTAGCATGTGAAGAATGTTGCCCCGAGCTGAAAATTTAGTATTTAAGGAGCAACCCACTTTGTACAAATCGAACAGGCTCCTAGATTCTGCCCGTGTGTAGTTTCTGTGACTTCTGTGTCCCTGCAGTAATAAACCTTTGGTCTTTGACGCCACCATCGAGAAGCCCGTGTTTCTGTTTATTTGTGCACCGAGACAGGTAGAACTCAGGGGTCTTCGGGTGTTGTCCCTGACACCGCTGGACGGAACCAAAAAGTCCAGAACTCCAGTTCCTTCCCTAAAACTGCATTGAAGCCTAAACCCAATTGGCATCTCTGACCACATGTCAATCCCTGGTAAATGTTACCATAGGTACCCAGGACCCTGTGACCAGAGAAGGACCCTGAGGGCTGTAGCACTTATTGTGCCACCCTTGGAGACCCTGTGACCCTGACAGAGACAGAGACAGAGACAGAGACAGAGACAGAGACAGAGACAGAGACAGACAGAGACAGAGACAGAGACAGAGACACACACACACACACACACACACACACACACATACATGTTTATATCACTCTATGAAGACCAGTGAAAAAAACCTACATTATGAGGGCCACCCTTTCTGATCATCAGAGAATCAAAATGATCATACATTTTATGTTTATACTATAATGACATTATGAAAGTTATATCAGATTTTCAAAAACGATTATGGGAATAGTTTTGAGACTTTCTGACATAACCCCCTTATGAGGACCGCATATGTCCCGTATCCAAGAGTTATGAAGACCATTATTACACACTACATAAAGACAGCAAACAGCTTTACGAGGACCGGTGTGTGTTTTTATACAAGGCTGTTTATGAGGACCAGATTATATTTTACTTATAGTGTCTTCCTATTTGGTACAGTATATATTTGTAAAAAAACAGCCTTTATTTGGATCCCTTTCGTATGTGACTGACAATTTATTACAGAATACATATGCATTTAGCAAACACTGCTTTCTTATTTCATCTAGCGTATATTTAACTGACCATACTGGATTTAAAATAGTGTATTATTTAGACAATACCTTTAAAAAATAGTTCCTAACTGCTAAAATATCCATCTTTTCACTGTGTTTCCCTTTGAATTTGTGTAGTTCTGCATCCTCAATTCAGTTGGTATTTTGAACATTTGCGAAGTGAAGAGCTGCTTTTCAGTTTCCAGCCACATGTGCTATATTCTTAAAGTGGTAAAAAAGGTAGGGCCCGGATTAGGCATTGTAGCACTTGTAAAACTGCAGACGGGATCTCCATCTTGTTTGTGAAGGTGTATCCCATTCATCCAACTCTAATTATAGCATTTGACAATTTGTAAGTAAATTATGTCCATATATTGTGAAAAGCTGGTTAAACGTCAACTTCAACATAAGAACTTGAGGTCGCTCAGATAAGACCTGGAAGGCAAGAGTAGAGCTGAACCTATTATGATCTTTAAAATGGGGATACATAGGTGTTTGTCTTTCTGTAGCTATGAGTTTTACACCTGTTTAGGTGCCTGATATGTCTGTGCTTCTATTGCCATCATATGGATCACATCTTAGTGTGTTTCAAAAAAGTGTGATCTGTTATCCATCACAACGAGGACCATATGATATTGTGTGTTAAACATCTGACCCTATTCTCATAACAATTACCTCACCATTAGGTCTGATGAAAATTTGTGCTGTTATCAATGCTACTGTTATCAAGCATGAATTTCTTTTCTATTCAATAAGGACTATATCACCTAGTATATTACAATTGAATGTGGTTTTACCATTCACACTGAGAAACAGATAATATGGCATGCTACAAGATTGTGTTCTTTGATACATCACATTGAGGGCCACATCATGGTGTTTGTTAGTAATATGAGCGGGTGCCTATTCATCACAGAGGACATTTTCATACTGTGTATTGCAGGGTTGTGCATGCTTTAAACGTCACCAGGAGTAAAATATTATGGAGTGTGTTACAAGTCAATGCTTGTTAGACCAGTCAGCCTTAGGGTGGTCGTCCCCAAAGCTGATTGCCTTCACCCCCACTATATTTCTGAATTTGCTTTTGTTGGCCTTAGGACTGCTAACCAGTGCTAAACTGCGTGTTCACATTCCCTAAAACATGATAAAATTGGGCTACAGACCCCATTGTCACATTTAATTTATTTGCAAGTACCTAGTAAAGTAATATTGCATGTACACCCACGGCCTGTAAATTAAATGCTATTAGTGTCCCTACAGCACTTTTTGAGCCACCCACTTAAGTAGACTTTTTTTAGCCTGTCCCTGGTCTGCCACTGCAGCTTGTGGGTGCAATTGTAAACTGCCATTTCCACCTGTCAAAATAAACCTTTTACCAAGCGTAAACCATTCTGTTGAGTACATATAAGTCACCTATAGGGTAGGCCCTCAAAAGCACATAGGGCAAGGTGCAGTTTACTTTAAAAAGTTGGGCATGTAGTTTTTAATCTGACATGTCCTGGTAGTCACTATTGAAAGGCCTGCCTCTTTCATAGCATACCATTGGGTACCTTATTACATTTAATACGTGTTAATTTTTTATTGGGAGCAGGTAGGAACGTCATGAATGGTATCAGAGTAATTTAAAACCATCTTGAATGGTAAATTCATATTTCAATCCTCAATTTTAAAAATTCCACTTTTTAGAAAATTGGAAACAAGAAAAAGGTCTGGACGTACGTTTTGGAATAAATACATTCATAAATAACCACCTTAGATTCTCAAGTAGTTATATTGTTTTCCTTACACTTGTTATTTGTTCATTTATTTGTGGAACAAACAAGATGGATATTTCTTTCATGTCTTAAAGAAGAACAATTAGTACCAACATATATCAACAACACAATGGTGACAGTACTTTGGACATATAACAAATACTTAGGAAATGACCAAACATGACAAAACAATAGACCAGTCCTTATTTTGACATAAAGAACAATGGCGGTACAATTCAGTTATGTGTTTCACTACATACACCTGCCATAACCAGCAAAGCAGTTAAACAGTTACACCAGGCCTGAATGTCCTGTTTGTACTCGGTATGGGTCGGTTGATTGGTGGTGATTATTGCTGGCTGGGTGGGGTCGACACATTTCAGAACCCTATTTGATTTCAGGGTTCTCCTAAGGACCAGGACTTGGTCATTCACATTTGAGGTGAGGGAATTCTCACGGGTGATCATGCCTTATGAACTCAAGGGGTGTGGTCCTTTTTCTCTTGTTGTGTCCAGAAATGACTGCGGCGGTTGCTGGTGCTTCAATATGATATTCATGCTTCAAAATAATTAGATGAGGACAGGGGGGACTTGTTAATGGCTTTCAAGCTGTAGCTTTGTGAATGGTTCTCATGGGGGCCCCACATGGTTCCTCTCCTCATGTACGATGTACATCCTATGTACTCTGTCCCTGTTGTAAATCACAGATACCCCTTTATCTAAATCCTCCCCCCACCACCAAGTATAAATCACCCAAATCTTTTTCACTTGCCCTTATTAATGTCCGCTCGCTCGGGAAACACCGACAGGACGTAGCCGACCTGATGGAGGACAATAGTTTAGACTTACTATTTATGACAGAAACTTGGATGGATAGTTCGTCCGATCCAGATATAGTGATTGCAGCTCCAAAAGGCTTTTCCATCCATAGACTGGACAGACAACGCAAGAAAGGTGGTGGGATTGCCGTCATTTTACGCGACACTTTTATCGCCAGAACCAACATGATCTCACTACCATCCTGTGAAGCTCTGCAATTTTCTATCAAACTGACGCCCTCCCATAACTTTAATGGGATCCTTTTGTATCATCCACCAGGATCAAGGACCGGATTCATTTCCAACCTCAGGTCCATTCTGGAATCTTCAGCCCTTGATAGTTCCCTCACTGTCCTCAGTGATTTTAACTTTCATTTTGACAAAACAGAGGACAAAGATACTGCTGCGCTTCTAGGAGATATGACCACCTTTGGTCTCCCATTATTGGTCAAATCATCCACACATGACGGGGGCCATATTTTGGATGGCATTTTTACCAACTCACAGGATTTACAAGTCTCTCAAATCCTTCCAGTTACTTGGTCAGACCACCATGCCATCATGGCGTCACTAACCATTCAAGACATTGGAGCCTCCACACTACCATCCAACTCTCAATAGTCCTTCCAGGCGTGGAATGACATTGATAGTTCCAGCCTGAAAACTCTCTCAACCAAATCCACTCCCCCTCTATCAACCGACCCTAACACCGCCACCTCCCAATTCTATGAGTGGGTGGGCTCGGCGGCATCCTCCCTGGCCCCGGTTAAACAACGGTCTCGCAATAGATCTACCCCGTCGGCCCCCTGGTATTCGGAGGCCTTAAGAGAACAAAAACAACAGTGTAGGAATAAGGAGAGGCACTGGAGGAAAGACTACTCTGTAGAAGCCAAAATTAAGTATAAAGAAACGGTAGCCAAATATAAAACTATGATTAATGAGGCCAGGAAAAAATTCTTTAGCGTTAGAATCGAAATAGCCAAAAACTCCAATAAAGCTCTGTACGAAACTACTAAGCAGCTAGCAGGATACTCCACAAACCTGACTCCACCTCCCTCACAACCCCTCTGTGATGCCATAGCCAGCTTCTTCTTTAGTAAAGTCAACAACATCTATTCTGCCTTTGCTAATAACACCAAACTCCCTCCCAACTTGTCGACCGCCGCCCATACTGGACCCATCCTCTCTCAGTTCGCAGAAATTTCTAGTTCCCAGATTGCTGATATTATATCCACCATTAGATCAGGTTCTGCTCTTGACCCCTGTCCATTTAAAGTACTGCTACCTGTTATTGAAACGGTTCTTCCTGCCATCACCTCTATCTGCAACGCAGTGTTTAGTACAGGCACTTACCCTGATATTCTAAAAAAAAACCTCATTAAACCACTCTTAAAGAAGCCACATCTCGACATGGAAGAACCTAAGAGCTATCGACCTATTGCCAGCCTACCAGTACTGGCTAAAAAAGCTGAAAAAGCTCTGAATCAACAACTCTCCGCGTTCTTAGAGCAACATAATTTACTTGATGAATCCCAGTTTGGCTTCAACCAATTCCATGGGACGGAGACGGCTCTGATCAAAGCGGCAAATGATATTAGATCCATCCGCGATGCTGGGGGTACAGCAGTCTTGATACTGCTTGATTTATCGGCAGCCTTCGACACGGTCGATCATGCTACGTTGATCGACCGTGTCGAAAACATGGGTGTCCAGGAAAATGCCAGTAAACTTCTGGCCTCTTTTCTGGCCAATAGAACCCAGGTGGTCACAATGGGACCCTTTCACTCTTCCACTTTGTCCCTGCCATGTGGAGTACCTCAAGGCTCATCCCTAAGTCCGACACTTTTCAATATCTATGTGTCGGACTTAGCCAATGTTATTCGTGCACATGGGATGAGCCTTACTACCTATGCCTATGACACACAGTTGGTCCTGTGTGAAGTAGTGTGGCTCACTGGTTAGAGGCGGCAGACCCGAGAGCAGAGGACGGCCCGGGACCAGGGTTCGATTCCCGGCGCGGCAGGTTTCTGGACCAGGGTCAGCGGACTCGATAATTCTCTCGCCTCGGTGCCCACTCTGATCAGCGATCACACTCGGCAACTCTGGGCATTAGCTTGCCTCATCTTCACTAACGGCCCCACCAGACCGCCGGGGATGCCTGGTCTCACCCTGGAGATACCCATTAAGGGACCATCTCTCAGGGAAGCCAGGAAGGGTTTCGCAGCGGTCGAAGCGCCTTGGGACCCTACGGGTAAGTAGTGCGCTATATAAATGCCAATACATTTACATTTACACAGTCCTTGCCATTAAGAACAACGGCCATAAAATAGCGGAAGATCTTAAATCAGGCATGGTAGCAATTGGGAGCTGGTTGGCTTCCAATTGCCTAAAATTAAATTCCGACAAGACAGAAGTAGTCCTCTTCGGACCGCTGACTCCGGAATGGTCATCCAATTGGTGGCCATCCTCATTAGGCTCGCCTCCCGAGCCTGTCAGTAAGGTGAGGAACCTGGGAGTCATTTTTGATAACCGCCTCACTTTTCATCTACACGCTAACCAGATCACCTCCTCAGCCTTCCACAAACTAAGACTCATCAAAAAAATCCTCCCCTTTCTTCCTGATACAGCTGGTAAAACCCTGGTTACTTCCCTTGTATTGTCCACCTTGGATTACTGCAACGCTTTATTCCTCAATGCACAAGAAGGAGTTTTAAACAAAATGCAAATTATACAAAACTCAGCTGCCAGGCTACTGGGAAAAATTCCCAAATATCAATCCGCCTCGGACACAATCAGAGAGTTACACTGGTTACCCATCAGAAACAGAATAAAATTCAAAACTCTCTGTATTGTGTACAAGGCCTTGCATAATATGGGACCAGCATATCTTGTCCAAAATCTGATTCCCTATTGTGAGTCCAGAACACTACGTTCTTCAAGTCTAATTGATCTTGTGGTTCCTCGGACCAAAACTGTTTCTGGGGTGACAGAAGATTCCTGGTGTCAGCTCCAAAATTGTGGAACACGCTGTCCCATTTGATTAAAGCCAGTCCTTCCCTCTGGTCCTTTCGTAAGCAACTTAAGACCTGGCTCTTTAATCACTAGACTCAGCTCCCCCCTCTCAGGTTAAATATTAAAGATATCTTAGCGCCGAGACGCCCATGGGCCTTTGTTCACGCTTTAGAAATATCATTAATAATAATAATAATAATATGTGAAGCGAATGATTTCTGGCAGAAACCGTGATGCATTGACATTTTTGTGCAGTGTAATGCCAGTGGCGGGGAACACAAGTATTTCAATGACTTCCGCATTGTTGGCATACCAGGGAGAGACGATGCAGCAGAGGAGGAACTCGATCGGGAACTTATACATAATTGAAGGAGCTGAGCCCTTCATTGAAAGACTCGCAATCCCCACCGCCGGCATTACACTGCAAAAAAATTTCATAAGGCTGCCTTAAGATGCTTGATAGAGGCAGAACTGTATCCAATTCTGAGTGCACTCCTGACAGAGATTGTTCCTCTTAGGTGCTGATAAGCAGGAGTTGTTTTTGATAGTTTAGTCCATTAAAATGATTATATCACATTTCATATTGCAACATTGTGCGCTATTAAATCCTTTATTGAAAAAGCATCATGAATCACAGCAGGGTCATGGTTGCGGGGCGGCGTGGCGGCTGCGCATGGTGTGCCGGGATGACAGGCATTGGATTTGTTATTTTCGGGTGGCGTTTCTCAATGTACCCATGTCGAGTATGTGCTTTTCATTAATTATGCAAGTTTAGAAACTTAGTAGAACTTAAATGTTTATCTGGTATTAAGATAAATATTTATATATATTTTTGATGACCCTATATATTTTGTGATCATGTGAAAGCATAAGGTAAATCATGCACTTGTGTTAATTTATTTACGCTGCCTAGACCTATTTAATGCCAGGCTTTCTTCCAAAGGTTCTAGGCATCGTACAAGGTCCAACAAAGTCTTTTCACTATGTTTACTCATATGTGAGCTTGGTGTTTATAGGTGATATGGTATAATCACCAAGTATGTATTGGCTTTGAGAAAGACCAGTTTGGTTGAAACGCGTCAGCCGAATAAAACTTTCTTTGAAAACCCTAAAAAAAAAAGAACCAGCAGGGTCACAATCACAATCTTGCCAGTGGTTTTCTCCTGCTCTGTAAAATGACCATAGCTTTGATTTTTACAGGTGTGTTGGTATGTTATATATGTGAGCTACTATTATCATACTTTGGATCAAGTCATGGTGTGCATCACAGCAGTTTGATTTTATCCATCATAATGAGGACCACATGATGTTGTGTGTTACACAACTGAGCTTTTTCCTATCACTGTGATGACCACCCCACTAGGTCTGTTGCAAAATCGTGCTAGTACCTAAAGTACTGTTACCAAGAATTAACTTCTTTCCATAACAAATAGGAATATATCTCATTGTATGTAACAAATTAATTTGGGTTTATCAAGTGCAATGAGCACTAGATGCCATGACATGTTTCAAGATCGCTTGTTTTGATACATCACATTAAGGAGCACATCATGCTATCTGTTACAACATGAGAGATTGTCTATTTATCATAGAAGGTAATTTCACATAGTTTTACATGGATGTGCATGTTTTAAATATCACCAGGAGGGCAATATCATGCAGTGCACTACAGCTGCATGTTGGTTTATTTCTTCATTTGTAATTAATCGCAGAGACTTTGTGATGTGCTGGCATACAAGAACAAGGCTACCGTAGCATTCTTAATAGACATAGACCAATTCCTCATTACAACTGTATTCATGTGAGATTGGTCCGTCCTATCTGGTGTCACTAAATATGATTTGTTTAAGACTTTTAGTCCATCAAACTCATAACGACATCACAGTGCATGATTTAACTCTCTGTGATATTACACCGCACTCTGATGAAAAAAAACTCTTGCGTGTTTTTATCCATCAAAATGAGGACTACATTGTGGTATGCAATTCAGATGACCATGTGTGTAAATTGTGAGGTTTTATACATTGCAAAAAGGAGCATAGCAAAGCACATGTTACAGTTTTCTTTTGTGTTTCTAACATGTAGTAGACACTGCCACAACTTTACATGTGTATCAAGCATATGAACCTTTCTTCTGGACACTGAAAACCATTTCATATGAACCTTTCTTCTGGACACTGAAAACCATTTCATATTTTGTGTATCACAAGAAGGTGCTCTTTTATGCTTTACAATTGCTCCTATATAAAGGTGGCTTATGCTCCTATGTGCACTTATAGGTCACACTGAGGACCATATTAAATTGTGTGAGACAGGTTTGTGTACCTTTATCTGCCACAAGTAATATTGTGGTGCCTATTACAGAGGTTGGCGTTTTTATCTATCACAATGAAGACTGTATCAAGATGTGTGTCATAATTGTGTGTTTTAATCCAACACAATGAGGACCACACTTTGGTTCATTTTAGACATGTGTGCTTCTGCTATCACATAGTCACACCATGTGATATTGAACAAGTTCATGTTAATGTAGCTTAATTAGAAGTACTACATTATTGTGATTTAGTTTTATTGCACATTCCTTTAACAGTAAGCTCCATTAACAGTAAGCTTCTTTAACATTATGTTGGGTATTAGTAAAGCGTTTTTATCCATCACAATGAGGACTGTATCAAGATGTGTATAACAACTGTGTGTTTTTATCCAACACAATGAGGACACATTTTTGTGCAGTTTAGACAAGTGGGCTTCTTCTATCACACAGTAACATCATGTTGAATTGAACAAGTTCATGTTAATTTAGCCATCATTAAAAGTACGACATTAATGTGAATTAGTGTTATCACATATTCCTTTAACAGAAAACTCCTATGACATTATGCTGTGTATTAGTAATGTGTATGATCTTAAGTAACTAAAAGAATCTATATTGTATTGTATCTTGGAAATGTGTGCACTCATCCATCACAATGAGGGCTCTATACAGGCCTGGTCCCTAGGACATGCACCATCCAGCCAATCGACCATCATAAAAAAGTACAGGTGCTAATGTGCACCGGTATACATTTACACTTGCAAAAAGATGACTAGTGAATGTGAGTAAATACTTCTGTGTGTGGGGTTAGTGAATTTCAGAGGGCCTTGTTGTTCTGCAAAGTATTTGTGTGCCTGCAAATGTGCTACTTTGTAACTGTCCACAAACATTTCTTCAGCCCATTCCAACCCAGGGAACAATCTGATATTCACTTCTAACACGTGCCAGATTAAATCTGTTTCCAGGGTTGGAAGTGGAAGCAATCAGACTAAAAATTGGAAATAGCATAGATGAAGAGATTATTCCATAGGGGAAAATGTTTTTAAAATGTTATTACTTCTACTTGCTTCAGAATATTTCCCAAAATCTAAGCATGCAAACTTGTTCAAGGGAAAATGGAATTCTCAAAAGAAAATGAAGACTACCCCTTGAAATACATCCTCTGTAGCTGTATGCTAACTGTCCCCAAGGCAACCTTTGTGAATTAAAAAGCAGCTTGCTCATGTAATCCAAAATTATAATAAATGTAGCACTTGGTGTAGTGAATTGAGTAAATGTAAATGTATAGTATTTATATAGCACACTCCTACCCAGAGGCCTCATAGCGCTGTATTCATACCGCTGTGGAACCCATCCCGGCATTCCTGTGAAATGTCTACTCCTGGGCACCCCCAAGGTGAAGCCAGGCATCCAAGCGCTGCTGGGGCCGTTGTGGAGATTAAGCAAGCTATTGCCCAGAGTCACACAGTGGGACCCATGATTAGACTAGGCACCGAGGCAAGAATTATCAGGTCCGGGGAAATTGAGTCCAAGAACCGCCGAGGCGGGAATTGAACCCTGGTGCCGGGCCAGACCTCTGCATCAGGGTCTGCCGCTCTAACCATTGAGCCACGCTTCTCCAGTAAATGATAAAGGAGTATAAAAGGTGTTTGTCTATATGAATCACAGCAGGGTCACAATCACAGTCTTTCCAGTGGTTTGCTCATACCCTGCACAATGACCATAGCTTGGAGTGTTATAGGTGTTTTGGGGTTTTATATAAGTGAGCTACTATTATACTTTGAATCAAGTCTTGGTGTGCATCACAATTGTTTGTTTGTATCCATCACAACGAGGACTATATGATGTGTGTTTTATATCTGAGCTTTTGAATATCACTGTGAGGACCACCCCACTAGGTCTGTTACAAAGTTGTGCTATTATCTAAGCTATTGTTACCAAGAATGAAATTATTTCCATCACAAATAGAATTATACTACATTGTATGTTATAAATTAATTTGGGTTTATTAAGTGCAATGATCACTAGATGCCTTGAAGTGTTACACGATTGTTTGCCTTGATACATCACATTAAGGAGCACATCATGCTGTCTGTTAGTAATATGAGACAATATCTATGTATAACAAAAGACAATCTCATACAGTGTTTTACAAAGATGTGCATGCTTAACCATCACCAGTGGGGCAATATCATGCAGTGCACTAAAACTGCATGTTGATTTACCTCTTAATTTGTAATTCATTGCAGAGAATATGTGATGTGCTTGCCTAGCATCATAAGGCTGCCTTAAGATACTTCATAGAAACAGACCTGTTACTCATTAAGACTGCATTCCAGTGAGAGACTGGTCCTCCCTAGTGTCAATAAATATGAATTGTTTAAGAACTGTAGTCCATCAAACTCATTACAGCATCACACTGCATGCTTTTAACTCGGTGTGCTATTACACTGCACTCTAAAACAAAATCACAACAGTGTTGTTATCCATCAGAATGACGACTACATTGTGGTAGGCAATTCATGTGACCATGTGTATAGCGTGTAAGCTTTTGTGTAATGCAAAAAAGGGCACATCATGGCGCATGTTACAGAATTGTGTTGAGATTTTTAACATATTATAGACCCTGCCACAACTTTATAAGTGTATCAATCATATGAACATCTGTTCAGGACACTAAAAACAACTTCATATTGTGTGTCACAACATTGTGCTCCTTTATGCTTTGCAATTGCTCCTATATATATGGGGATTATGCTCCTATGTGCACTTTATAGGTTAAACTGAGGATCATATTACATTGTGTGAGACAGGTTTGTGTGCATTTGTCTGCCAGAGGAAATAGGCTGCCTATTGGAGAGGTTGGTGTGTTTATCCATCACAATGAGGACCATATCAAGATGTGTGTCACAATTGTATGTTTTTATCCAACGCAATGAGGACCATATTTTGGGGCATTTTAGCCATGTGTGCTTCTTGTATCACAGAGGAATATCATGTTGCATTGAGCAAGTTCATGATAATGTAGCTATCATTAAAAATACAACATTAATGTGATTTTGTGTTTTCGCATATTCCTTTAACAGAAAGCTTCTTTAACAGTAAGATGGTTTAACAATATGCTGTTTAGTTGTAGTGTGTATGATCTTAGGTAACTCAAAAAACTATATTGTATTTCATCTTGGAAATGAATGCACTTTTCCATCACACTGACGGCTCTATGCAGACCTTGTTCATAGGACATGAATTTATCTACATCACAAAAAATCCCAAGGGTTAATGTTGTGTGCCTTTATCTGCCACAGGAAATATTATGCTGCCTATTACAGAGGTTAGTGCTTTTATCCATTGCAATGAGGACCATATCAAGATGTGTGTCACAACTGTGTATTTTTATCAAACACAATGAGGACACATTTTGGTGCATTTTAGACACGTGTGCTTCTTCCATCACAGAGTAACATCATATTGTATTGAACAAGTTCATGTTAATTTAGCCATCATTGAAAGTACCACATTAATGTGAATTATTGTTATCACTTATTCCTTTAACAGAAAGCATCTATAATATTATGCTGTGTATTAATAAAGTGTATGACTTGAGTAACTAAAACAAAGTATATTGTATTGTACCTTGGAAATGCGTGCACTTATCACTCACAATGACGGCCCTATACAGCCTGGTCCATAGGACATGCATCATCCATCGAACAATCAATCACAAAAAAGCACAGAGGCTAATGTGCACAAGTACATATGTACACTTGGAAAAAGATGACTATTGAATGTGAGCAAACATTTTTTGTGTGTGGATAGTGATCTTCATAGGGCTTTGTTGCTCTATAAAGTATTTGTGTGCCTCCAAATGTGTTCCTTTGTAACTGTCCACAAACAATTCTTGAGCCTATTCCCACCCAGGGAACAATCTGAGATTCACTTCTAACAAGTGCCGGATTAAATCTGTTTCCAGGATGGAAAGTGAAAGGAATCAGACAAAAAATTGGAGATGGCATAGGTGAAGGGATTACTTGACAGGGGAAAATGTTTTTCAAATGTTATTACTTCTACTTGCTTTGTAATATTTCCAGAAATGTAAGCATGTAAACGTGTTCAAAGGAAAATGGAATTCTCAAAAGAGAATGAAGGCTACTCCTTGAAATACATCCTCCTTAGCTATAAGCTAACAGTCAACAAGACAACCTTTGTGAATTAAAAAGCAGCTTGCTCTGTATCCAAAATGATAATAATAAACGAAGCACTTGGTGTTGGGAATAGAGCCAATGATTAAAGGGTATAAAGCTGTTTGTCTACATGAATCACAGCAGGGTCACAATCACAATCTTTCCAGTGCTTTGCTCATACCCTGCACAATGACCATAGCTTGGAATGTTACAGGTGTTTTGGGGTGTTATATAAGTGAGCTACTATTATACTTTGAATCAAGTGTTGGTGTGCATCACAATTGCTTGTTTTTATCCATCGCAACGAGGACCGTATGATACTGTGTGTTACATATCTGAGCTTTTTCCTAGCACTGCGAGGACGACACCACTAGGCCTGTTGCAGAGTTGTGCTATTATCTAAACTATTGTTACCAAGAATGAAATTATTTCCATCACAAATAGAATTATACTACATTGTATGTTATAAATTAATTTGGGTTTATTAAGTGCAATGATCACTAGATGCCTTGAAGTGTTACACAATTGTTTGCCTTAATACATCACATTAAGGAGCACATCATGCTGTCTGTTAGTAATATGAGACAATATCTATGTATAACAAAAGACAATCTCATACAGTGTTTTACAAAGATGTGCATGCTTAACCATCACCAGTGGGGCAATATCATGCAGTGCACTAAAACTGCATGTTGATTTACCTCTTCATTTGTAATTCATTGCAGAGAATATGTGATGTGCTTGCCTAGCATCATAAGGCTGCCTTAATATACTTCATAGAAACAGACCTGTTCCTCATTAAAACTGCATTCCAGTGAGAGACTGGTCCTCCCTGGTCTCAATAAATATGAATGAGTCCATCAAACTCATTACAGCATCACACTGCATGTTTTTAACTCGGTGTGCTATTACACTGCACTCTAAAACAAAAACACAACAGTGTTGTCATCCATCAGAATGACGACTACATTGTGGTAGGCAATTCATGTGACCATGTGTATAGCGTGTAAGCTTTTATGTAATGCAAAAAAGGGCACATCATGGCGCATGTTACAGAATTGTGTTGAGATTTTTAACATATTATAGACCCTGCCACAACTTTATAAGTGTATCAATCATATGAACATCTGTTCAGGACACTAAAACAACTTCATATTGTGTGTCACAACATTGTGCTCCTTTATGCTTTGCAATTGCTCCAATATATATATGGGGATTATGCTCCTATGTGCACTTTATAGGTTAAACTGAGGATCATATTACATTGTGTGAGACAGGTTTGTGTGCATTTGTCTGCCAGAGGAAATATGCTGCCTATTGGAGAGGTTGGTGTTTTTATCCATCACAATGAGGACCATATCAAGATGTGTGTCACAATTGTATGTTTTTATCCAACGCAATGAGGACCATATTTTGGGGCATATTAGGCATGTGTGCTTCTTGTATCACAGAGGAATATCATGTTGCATTGAGCAAGTTCATGATAATGTAGCTATCATTAAAAATACAAAATTAATGTGATTTTGTGTTTGCGCATATTCCTTTAACAGAAAGCTCCTTTAACAGTAAGATGGTTTAACAATATGCTGTTTAGTTGTAGTGTGTATGATCTTAGGTAACTCAAAAAACTATATTGTATTTCATCTTGGAAATGAATGCACTTTTCCATCACACTGACGGCTCTATGCAGACCTGGTTCATAGGACATGAATTTATCTACATCACAAAAAATCCCAAGGGTTAATGTTGTGTGCCTTTATCTGCCACAGGAAATATTATGCTGCCTATTACAGAGGTTAGTGCTTTTATCCATTGCAATGAGGACCATATCAAGATGTGTGTCACAACTGTGTATTTTTATCAAACACAATGAGGACACATTTTGGTACATTTTAGACACGTGTGCTTCTTCCATCACAGAGTAACATCATATTGTATTGAACAAGTTCATGTTAATTTAGCCATCATTGAAAGTACCACATTAATGTGAATTATTGTTATCACTTATTCCTTTAACAGAAAGCATCTATAATATTATGCTGTGTATTAATAAAGTGTATGACTTGAGTAACTAAAAAAAAGTATATTGTATTGTACTTTGGAAATGCGTGCACTTATCACTCACAATGATGGCTCTATACAGCCTGGTCCATAGGACATGCATCATCCATCGAACAATCAATCACAAAAAGCACAGAGGCTAATGTGCACAAGTACATATGTACACTTGGAAAAAGATGACTATTGAATGTGAGCAAACATTTTTTGTGTGTGGATAGTGATCTTCATAGGGCTTTGTTGCTCTGTAAAGTATTTGTGTGCCTCCAAATGTGTTCCTTTGTAACTGTCCACAAACAATTCTTGAGCCTATTCCCACCCAGGGAACAATCTGAGATTCACTTCTAACAAGTGCCGGATTAAATCTGTTTCCAGGATGGAAAGTGAAAGGAATTAGACTAAAAATTGGAGATGGCATAGGTGAAGGGATTACTTGACAGGGGAAAATGTTTTTCAAATGTTATTACTTCTACTTGCTTTGTAATATTTCCAGAAATGTAAGCATGTAAACGTGTTCAAAGGAAAATGGAATTCTCAAAAGAAAATGAAGGCTACTCCTTGAAACACATCCTCCTTAGCTATAAGCTAACAGTCAACAAGACAACCTTTGTGAATTAAAAAGCAGCTTGCTCTGTATCCAAAATGATGATAATAAACGAAGCACTTGGTGTTGGGAATAGAGCCAATGATTAAAGGGTATGAAGCTGTTTGTCTACATGAATCACAGCAGGGTCACAATCACAGTCTTTCCAGCGCTTTGCTCATACCCTGCACAATGACCATAGCTTGGAATGTTACAGGTGTTTTGGGGTGTTATATAAGTGAGCTACTATTATACTTTGAATCAAGTGTTGGTGGGCATCACAATTGCTTGTTTTTATCCATCGCAACGAAGACCGTATGATACTGTGTGTTACATATCTGAGCTTTTTCCTAGCACTGCGAGGACGACACCACTATGCCTGTTGCAGAGTTGTGCTATTATCTAAACTACAGTTACCAAGAATGAACTTCTTTCCATCACATATAGGATTATATTACATTGTATATTACAAATTAATGTGGGTTTATTAAGTACAATGATCACTAGATGCCTTTAAGTGTTACAAGATTGTTTGCCTTGATACTTCACATTAAGTAGCACATCATGAATTCTGTTAGTAATATGAGACAGTATCTATATATAACAGAGGACAATCTCATGCACTGTTTTACAAAGATGTGCCTGCTTTAACCCCTTCGATGCGGCCGTGATTCCCCTGGTGTGCTGTAAACAGCACGAACAGGGGCGGGCCGTGACCAACCCCAGCCGTCATCAGCACACGAGCACCGTAGTGCATGACGGCTGGGGTTCGTCATGAGCATGGAAGGGTTTAACCATCACCAAGAGGGCAATATCATGAGGTGCACTAAAACTGCCTGATGGTTTACCTCTTCATTTGTAATTCATTGCAGAGAATTTGTGATGTGCTTGCATACGATCATAAGGCTGCCTTAAGATACTTCATAGACACAGAACTGTTCCTCATTAAGACTGCATTCCAGTGAGAGACTGTTCCCCTCTGGTGTCAGTAAATATGAATTGTTTATGAAGAGTAGTCCATCAAACTCATAACAGCATCACACTGCATGTTTTAACTCTGTGTGCTATTACACTGCACTCTGAAAGAAAAAAATCACATGCATGTTTTTATGCATCAGAATGAGGACTACATTGTGGTAGGCGAATATTCATGGGACCATGTGTATAGCATGTGAGTTTTTATGTATTGCAAAAAAAGGGCACATCATGACGCATGTTACAGAATTGTGTTGAGATATTGAGATTATGCTCCTATGTGCACTTTAAGGGTTAAACTGAGGACCATATTAAATTGTGTGAGACAGGTTTGAATGTCTTTATCTGCCAGAGGAAATATGCTGCCTATTAGAGAGGTTGGTGTTTTTATCCATCACAATGAGGACCTTATCAAGATGTGTCACAATTGCATGTTTTTATCCAATGCAATGAGGACCATATTTTGGGGCATTTTAGCCATGTGTGCTTCTATCACAGAGAAATATCATGTTGCATTGAGCAAGTTCATGATAATGTAGCTCTCATTAAAAATACCACATTAATGTGATTCAGTGTTTTCGCATATTCCTTTAACAGAAAGCTCCTTTAACAGTAAGATGCTTTAACAATATGCTGTTTAGTTGTGTATGATCTTAGGTAACTCAGAAAACTATATTGTATTTTATCTTGGAAATTAATGCATTTTACCATCACACTGACTGCTCTATGCAGGCCTGGTCCGTAGGACATGAATTTATCACCATCACAAAAAATCCCAAGGGCTAATGTTGTGTGCCTTTATCTGCCACAGGAAATAATATGCTGCCTATTACAGAGGTTAGTGTTTTTATCCATCACAATGAGGACCGTATCAAGATGTGTGTCACAACTGTGTGTTTTTATCCAACACAATGAGGACACATTTTGGTGCATTTTAGACAAGTGTGCTTCTTCCATCACAGAGTGACATCATATTGTATTGAAAAAGTTCATGTTAATTTAGCCATCATTAAAAGTATCACATTAATGTGAATTAGTGTTATCACCTATTCCTTTAACAGAAAGCATGTATAACATTATGCTGTGTATTAGTAAAGTGTATGACCTTGAGTAACAAAAAAAACTATATTGTATTGTACTTTGGAAATGCATGCATTATCCATCACAATGACGGCTCTATACAGCCTGGTCCATAGGACATGCATCATCCATCGAACGATCCATCACAAAAAAGCACAGAGGCTAATGTGAACAAGCATATATGTACACTTGGAAAAAGATGACTATTGAATGTGAGCAAACATTTTTGTGTGTGTGGAAAGTGATCTTCACAGGGCTTTGTTGCTCTGCAAACTAGTTGTGTGCCTCCAAATGTGTTACTTTGTAACTGTCCCCAAACAATTCTTCAGCCCATTCCCACCCAGGGAACAATCTGAGATTCACTTCTACAAGTGCCGGATTAAATCTGTTTCCAGGATGGAAAGTGAAAGGAATCAGACTAAAAATTGTAGATGGCATAGCTGAAGGGATTACTTGACAGGGGAAAATGTTTTTCAAATGTTATTACTTCTACTTGCTTTGTAATATTTTCAGAAATGTAAGCATGTAAACTTGTTCAAGGGAAAATGGAATTCTCAAATGAAAATGAAGCCTACTCCTTGAAATATATCCTCTGTAGCTATAAGCTAATAGTCAACAAGACAACCTTTGTGAATTAAAAAGCAGCTTGCTCTGTAATCCAAAATGATGATACTAAACAAAGCACTTGGTTTTGGGAATTGAGCCAATGATGAAGGGGTATAAAGGTGTTTGTCTACATGAATCACAGCAGGGTCACAATCACAATCTTTCCAGTGGATTGCTCATACCCTGCACAATGACCATAGCTTGGAATGTTACAGGTGTTTTGGGGAGTTATATAAGTGAGCTACTATTATACTTTGAATCAAGTCTTGGTGTGCATCACAATTGTTTGTTTTTATCCATCGCAACGAGGATTGTATGATGTTGTGTGTTACATATCTGAGCTTTTTCCTAGCACTGCGAGGACGACACCACTAGGCCTGTTGCAGAGATGTGCTATTATCTAAACTACTGTTGCCAAGAATAAACTTCTTTCAATCACAAATAGGATTATATTACATTATATTTTTGTCACCGGGTCGTCAAGGAAGGGGTTAAGCCCCGAAAGGAATCAACGTGCGACTTTATTCTTTTATCCCTTTTATTAGGTATGGTTTGAATATGTTTTTATTTTTCACGTCCGAGTTCGTCTGTTTACACAGCTAGTAGAGGTTAGGTATGAATACTGTTTCCGTTCTTCCTCTTATGAGGCCACCAGGTCAGTCATGGACTCGTATGTTCCTCGGTCAGAAAACCACTGGTGAACGTCGGAACATCGACAATATGTAGAAGTGTAGAGGGCCAGTGCAGGGAGTATCACCACACTCAAAGAAGCCACCACCACCAAGTGTAGTCCGGTTAACCCACTGGTTTAGCAGAGGTGTGTCCTCTACTTACTTTGCTGCCTTCCAGCCCAGTGCCCGTGAGCAGCCCGCAGCCGGACTGTACCTTGTTCAGCCACATTCCTCCTAGAGCGTGGCAGAGCGAAGCGTGAAACGGTAGGCCTCCTGGCGACTCCTCCTCTGCAGGGGTTACCTCCCCACTTGTTGCAGGCGATGAGGTCCCATTTCTCCATCACACGCTCTGGTTCACCTGGCTCTCTCCGCGTTCTTTAGGTCTCACTTCTTCCTCAGCATCCGTTCCAACATCCATTTCCGCTTTCATCAGCGTGGCTCTCTTTCCCCATTGGTCAGGGGGCAGAGACGTCATCCGGACTTGCTGACCGCCTTCTTCTTGGGTGTCAGAGTCCTGTTCCTTAAAGGGACAGACCGGAGAAAAATCCTGCACACAGAGGAAGAGTGCCTCATTCACCATAGTCACCGGGGAGTATGGAATCTCCTCCAATAAGTCATCCTCGACCTTGTGACACAGTTACAAATTCATTTGAGTTCATCATGTGCATCGAGCACCTGATGTCTTAAGATACCTAATAGAAACAAACCTGTTCCTCATTGCATGTGCATTCCTGTGAGAGACTGGTCCCCTCTGTTGTCAATGAATATGAATTACATCACAGTGCATGTTTTAATTCTGCGCTATAACACCTCACTCTGAAAACAACATCTCACACATATTTTCATCCATCACAATGAAGACTGCATTGTGTTATGCAATTCATGTGACCACGTGTATAGCATGTGAGCTTTTATCCATTGCAAAAAGGAGCACATCATGACGCATGTTACAGTTTTGTGTTGCCATTTTAAACATGTAATACACACTGCCACAACTTTATATGTTTCAAGCATATGAACGTTTGTTCTGGACACTGAAAACCATTTCATACTGTGTGTCACAAGATTGTGCTCTTTGGTGCTTTACAATAGCTCCTATTTAAATGTGACCTACGGTCCTATAGGCAGTGGTGTAACTAAGAACCATATTAAATTGTGTACAACAGGTTTGTATGCCTTTATCTGTCACAAGAAATATTATGCTGCCTATTACAGAGATTGGTGTTTTTCCCATCACAATGAGGATTGTATAAAGGTGTGTGTCACAATTGTGTGTTTTTATCCAACACAATGAGGACCACATTTTGGTGTATTTTGGACATGTGTGCTTCTTCTATCACAGAGTCACATCAATCAATCAATCAATCAATCATTTGTAAAGCGCACTACATACCTGTGAGGGTCTGAAGGCGCTGTGGGGGCGCTACTGATCAAACAGCCAGGTCTTGAGTACCCTCCTGAAGGTCAGCAGGTCTTGCGTCTGTCGTAGGTTCGGTGGGACGGTATTCCATGTCTTGGCGGCGAGGTGGGAGAATGATCTCTCACCGGTGGTTGTTCTTTGGATGTGCGGGATGGTGGCGAGTGAGAGGTCGGCAGAGCGGAGCTGGTGGTTAAGGAAGTAGAAGGAGAGCTGTCTGTTGAGGTAGGCTGGGCCGGTCTTGTGGAGTGCCTTGTGTGTGTGGATGAGGAGCTTGAAGGATATCCTCTTGTTGACGGGGAGCCAGTGCAGGTTTCTCAGGTGGGGGGTGATGTGACCGTGGCGTGGTACATCAAGGATCATTCGTGCCGAAGCATTTTGAATACATCTTAGTCGTTTGTTGAGCTTGGTCGGGGCTCACGTGTAGAGTGCGTTTCTTTAGTCGAGTCTGCTGCTGACGAGGGCCTGGGTGACTGTCTTTCTTGCATCTGTCGGGATCCATCCGTAGATCTTGCGGAGCATGCAGAGAATGTTGAAGCAGGAGGAGGAGACAGCGTTGACTTGCTTGTTCATAGAGAGCGTTGAGTCGAGGATGATTCCCAGCTTGCGTGCGTGGTCGGTGGGTGTCGGGGCTGCCCCCAGTGCCGTCAACCACCAGGAGTCGTCCCAGGCTGAAGAGTTGGAGCTGAGGAGGAGGACCTCAGTCTTGTCCGAGTTCAGCTTCAGATGGCTGGTCTTCATCCAGTCGGCGACGGCCTTCATTCCTTCGTGGAGATTGGCTTTGGCAGTGATGGGGTCCTTGGTGAGGGAGAGGATCAGCTGAGTGTCATCGGCGTAGGAGATTATGTTGAGGTTGTGCTGTCGGGCTACGTGTGCGAGCGGGACCATGTAAATGTTGAACAGCGTCGGGCTGAGGGAGGATCCCTGGGGTACACCGCAGATGATCTCGGAGGCTTTGGAACGGAATGGGGGGAGGGGGACGCTCTGGGTTCTGCCGGAGAGGAAGGAGGTGATCCAATCCAGAGCCTTGTCTCGGACCCCTGCGGCGTCGAAGCGTGCGCGTAGTGTGCGATGGCAGATGGTGTCAAAGCGGCAAAAAGGTCTAGGAGGATGAGTGCTGCGGTCTCGCCATTGTCCAGCAGGGTCCTGATGTCGTCGGTGGCGGCGATGAGGGCAGTCTCTGTGCTGTGGTTGCTGCAGAACCCTTACTGGGAAGGGTGCTGATTCTGTTTTCTTCGAGGTATCGGGTTAGCTGCCTGTTGACGGCTTTCTCGATGACCTTGGCTGGGAAGGGGAGCAGAGAAATGGGCCGGAAGTTCTTGAGGTCTCTTGGGTCTGCCTTAGGTTTTTAGGTCTCGCCTGCCAATGCGCTTGCGCATTGCTGGCGAGAATTATAGTAAGTGGAAATGAAAAGTCTACCAAAATGGCTGCGGATCCCATACAGTTCATGTGAGACAGGCGCGTGCACGCCAGCCACATAACACACCACCATTTGTCTGTGCCTCGGCATCAGACATCAAAGGCTGCCGCTCCCCGCCCCCCTCGTGCACATCGCGCACCACCATTTGTCTGTGCCTAGGCATCAGACTTCAAAGGCTGCAGCTCCCCCGCCCACCCCGCCACAGCACGCACACAAGGCACTCTCATTCCCTCCCGCACGTACTCTTAAATACATTTTCACTCAAATCTTTGATTACCCATATCAATTCAGCTTTTTAATGCTCTCAACATCTGTCACAAGGCTCCCTCCTACACTCACCATTAGGAATCACTACCTTCCTTTTATTTATTTATTTTATGTGTTTTTATATAGCGCAGACTTCACCCGAAGATGTCAGAGCGCTTATTGCTGCACGTCTCTTTCTCTTCGCTGTTGGCCGCTTCCCTTGCACCCATCTGGCATATCTCTCTCCATGTCCCCTCATACCCGTCTGGCATTCCTCCCCTCGTCCCCTTGTCATTTCCACTGTTTCCTCACCCGTTGCTGCCATTAGTCAATGCCCTCCACCTCCCCTTCATCTCTTAACTCGCCAGTCACTGGAAGTTGGGAGGGGAACAGCGTGACAGTGCTTCTCTTTGTCGGCAAAGCCAACCGTTTACCTTTAATGTGCTATTATTGCACGCACTCATTATTTCTGTATGTTTGTCTGTATATGCGCTAGGACACCTAGGGCCAGATGTAGGAGCCCTAATACCGGTCGGAAACGGCAGATTTCGTCCGTTTCTGACCGGAATTAGGGTTTTCAGATGTAGGGGGCTGAAAATTACAGAATCGCTATATTTACCGATTCGGTAAATATACCGATTCTGTAATTACAAATGTCGGTGGCACAGTTTACAGTGCCACAGGCCCTTAAGAGTCGGTATTTTACCCCCCAATCCCATTGGGTGGTAAAATACCGAATTCAGGTGTGTATGCACATCTGTGCATGCACACCTGTGCAATGTGACACACAGATATGCCCTTAGGGCATGTATGTGTGCCACATGTCACACAAGCCTGTACTTGGGGTACTAGAGGGTGTCAAAGTGACACCCCCTGCACCCTTGCAGGATTCGGTATTTACCGATTCTGTAAATACAGAATCGGTATTTCCCATTGACTCCTATGGGCTTCAAAGCCCATAGGAATCAATGGGAAATAACGATCCAGTATTTACACAATCGGTAAATACCGAATTCTACAGATTGGGTAATTCAGATTTTAAAATTACCTACATCTGCCCCCTTCCCATTTACAGACTCTTACATACCGAATCAGTAAAATTCGGTATTTAAGAGTCTGTAAATGGGAATTACCTACATCTAGCCCTTGATGTCATACCTGCTTTTTTCATTTATAGGGCGGACGAAAGGTACGGACCGTGCAAATCAGCTCATACGAACGTAAAGTGTTTAAAACAAGTGCAAGCAGCTTGAAAGGGACGAGCAGCATCCCTATTCATGCAGTAGTTACAGGCGGTGCAAATCTGGAAAGCATCCAGGACAACTTGCTTCAAATGATGGAGCAGGGAAGCCCAATGGCTCAGAATCTAGCTCAGTGAGTTAAGAGCTCACTACTGAAATCAGTGTGCAACCTGCACGTCTTGGGTTCATATGTATCCTCCCTACTCTTGCTCTGCCTTTCCTCTCCCTCTAGCCTATAAAAGAAGTACCATTATTTTGGGCAACAGTGACCGCTACTACTAGTAGTGTTATGAGAGCAAGCACTACACGTATTATTATTGTTAATGATTAGGTGTGCAAACTGAACACGGGACATATTACACACTTGTCAGTTTTCCTTATCTTGATTGAAATATAAATTGACACCAGTGATACGTGCTATTTTTATCGCTTTTATAAGGATGTCTGCTTCTATCCTTTGAATACCCCGCCCCCCAATGGCCCACTGTTAGCAACCTTCTTAGTGTCATTGAACCCCAGGGCCCACCGTTAGCAACCTTCTTAGTGTCACATTGACCCACAGGACCCACTGTATGAGATTTGTGGCCTTGTGTCTGCTCCATAACCTTTGAATGCCCCCTCCCCCTGACCCACCGTTAGCACCCTTCTTAGTGTCAAATTGACCCCCAGGGGCACAGCTCTCTACACCCCTCTCTCTACACCCCTCTCTTTACACCCTCTCTCTTTACACCCCTCTCTCTCTCAACACCCCTCTCTCTCTACACCCCTTTCTCTCTACACCCCTCTGTCTCTACACCCCTTTCTCTCTACACCCCCTCTCTCTACACCCCCTCTCTCTCTACCCCCTCTCTCTACACCCCTTTCTCTCTATACCCCTCTCTCTCTACACCCCTCTCTCTCTAGAACCCTCTCTCTACACCCCTCTCTCTCTACACCCCTCTCTCTCTACACCCCTCTCTCTATACACCCCTCTCTTTCTACACCCCTCTCTTTCTACACCCCTCTCTCTACACCCCTCTCTCTACACCCCTCTCTCTACACCCCTCTCTCTACACCCCTCTCTCTGCACCCCTCTCTCTACACCCCCTCTCTACACCCCTCTCTCTACAGCCCTCTCTCTGCACCCCACTCTATCTGCACCCCACTCTATCTGCACCCCACTCTCTCTGCACCCCACTCTCGCTGCACCCCACTCTCTGCACCCCACTCTTTCTACACCCCTCTCTCTACACCCCTCTCTCTACACCCCTCTCTCTCTACACCCCTCTCTCTCTACACCCCACTCTCTCTCTACACCCCTCTCTCTACATCCCTCTCTATCTCTACACCTTTCTCTCTACACACCCCTCTCTCTCTACACCCCTCTCTCTACCGACCTCACTCTATCTATCTATCTATCTATCTATCTATCTATCTATCTATCTATCTATCTATCTATCTATCTATTTCCCTCACTCTATCGCCCTCACTCTATCTATCTATCTATCTCCCTCACTCTATCGCCCTCACTCTATCTATCTATCTATCTATCTATCTATCTATCAATCACCCTCACTCTATCTATCACCCTCACTCTATCTATCACCCTCACTCTATCTATCGCCCTCACTATCTATCTTTTGCCCTCACTCTATCTATCGCCTTCACTCTATCTATCTATCGCCCTCACTCTATCTATCGCCCTCACTCTATCTATCTATCTATCTATCTATCTATCTATCTATCTATCTATCTATCTATCTATCTATCTATCTATCTATCTATCTATCTCCCTCACTCTATCTATCTGTCTATCTATCGCCCTCACTTTATCTATCTGTCTATCTATCTATCGCCCTCACTCTCTCTATCTATCGCCCTCACTCTATCTATCACCCTCACTCTATCCATCGCCCAGTTTGCGCTATATAAAACATCTATCACCCTCACTCTATCTATCGCCCTCACTCTATCTATCACCCTCACTCTATCCATCACCCAGTTCGCGCTATATAAAACATCTATCTATCGCCCTCACTCTATCTATCTGCCTATCTATCTATCGCTCTCACTCTATCTATCGCCCTCCCTCACTCTATCTATCACCCTTCCTCTATCTATCTATCTATCGCCCTCCCTCTATCGCCCTCCCTTCTTCTATCTATTGCCCTCCCTCTATCTATCTATCGCCCTCACTCTATCTATCTTTCCTCCTCCCTCTAGCTATCTATCGCCCTCACTCTAATTATCTATCGCACAACAACAGCATCACTGCAGGGCACCACTGCATCACTCAGGGGCACCACAACATCACTATGCGCTACCACAGCATCACTGAACGCCACAGCATCACTTGTCGCCACCACAACATCACTCAGCGCCACCACAGCATCAATCTGTGCAACCATTCAACAACAACTGGTTCAAATATGTTCTCTCAATGTTTCAAGCTTTATTACAAATGTTACAAATGTCACAAACATATTCTTCACAAAAGTTATTTACAAAAGTTTAAGCTATTGCAATTATACATTACAATAACTTTTATTTAAGTATTAATTATTTAAAAAAATGCCTTCGTTATTTGTAATTTCAATACATCTAAGTCACGTAAATACAACACATATTGCATTACAAATGCTATAGGTGTCACATTTGCGAAAGCTAAAACTATTGGCATTGTAAATGACAAAGCTATTAATTTAGCTATTTTCAAAACCAACACATAAATACAAAATTTGTCATTTACAATACCAATAGCTCAAACTTTCCTAATGCGAGACCTATTGCATTGCAAATGCTTGTTTGATTAGGTCGTTGATCCCGGCGTGTTTCCAGATCTCTGGGAAGGTCGCGGTCTCGAGGGAGAGATTGATGACGTTGCGCAGGTGGGGTTCAATGGAGCTGCTTGCTCTGTTGAAGACGTGGTGCGGGAATGGGTCTGACGGAGAGCCTGAGTGGATTGTGCGCAGGGTCTTGATGGGCAAATTTTGCGAATTCGCGATCCGCGGATTTGCGAATTCGCGATCCGCAAAATTCACGAATTTGCGGATTTTTTTATTTTTGCGTGTTCGCGGGGCGCTTGGCGTGTTTGCGGGGCGCTTTGCGTGTTCGCGGGTTTTTTTTTGTGCGAGACCGCGATGCGCCCTTCTGCCCTCTGCCCCACTCGTTCTTGTGCCATTCTGCCTTCCGCCCCACTCGTTGTTGTGCCCTTCTGCCCTCTGCCCCACTTGTTGTTGTGCCCTGCTGCCCTCTGCCCCACTTGTTGCTGTGCCCTTCTGCCCTCTGCCCCACTCTGTGACCTTCTGCCCTTTGCCCCACTCCTGTTTTGTTTTAGAATGGCGCCGGCAAGCTGCCAGCGCCATTCTAAAATAGTTACTAAGTTAGCTTCATCAGGAAGCACTAATAGATAAAATAAAGCAGGTGCTCGAGCACCTGCATTTTATCTATTAGTGCTTCCTGTTGAAGCTAACTTAGTAACTATTTTAGAATGGTGCTGGCAGCTTGCCGGCGCCGTTCTAAAATAGTTACAAGCTTGAAGCTTGAACTTTTGCCCCCCGGATCCGTTCCGCTCGTGGATTTTCGGCAAATTCAAGGGATCACGCGGATCGCGAATTTGCCGAAAAACCGCGAGGGGAACAGATTTTGCGCCCATGCTTAGTCTTGATGGTGTTATCGATGCTCACGTCATGTTGTATTGAAAAAGTTCATGTTAATTTATCCATAATTAAGAGTACCATATTATCATTATTCCTTTAACAGTAAGCGTCTATCAGATTAAGCACTATATTACAAATGTGTAACTCAAAGAGAACTACATTGTATTTTATCTTGGAAATATGTGCACCTATCCATCACAATTATGGCTATGTAATGGCCTGGTCTATATGGCATACATTTATCTCAATTCAAAGAAAGACAAAGTGCTAATGCGCACAAAGTACATGTGTACACTTGGAAAAAGATTAAAAAACATACAGATATCTATGTGAATAAATATTTTTATGTGGGTATGTAGAGACATTTTAAGGGCTTTATTGCCTTACAAAGTATATGTGTGCCGGCAAACTTGTGAGTTTGTAACTGTCCACAAACACTTTCTCTGCCAATTTCCACCCGGGGAACAATTTAAGATTCACTTCCCACAAGAGGTGGAGTAAATTTGTTTCCAGAGTGGGAATAGGAAGGAATTTCAGAGATGGCATAGATGAAGAGATTACTCAACAGTGAAACATGTTTTTCAAATGTTACTTCTCCCACTTGCTACACAATATTTCCAAGCATTTAAACATGTTCAAGGAAAAAAGGGATTCTCAAAAGAAAATGAAGAGTAAGGAAACCCTAGTGCTACTGTGCATAAAGTATATGTGTAGACTTAGAAAAGATTGACTAGCATATAGATTTCTATGTGAGTATATTTACTGGACTTTAGAGCCCACGCTGCTTTGCCTGATTACCGCGCCAAGAGGCGCTGCCGCCATTCTCTCGCACCCGGAGGTGCATAAAGGTGCTCGCAGCTCCCGCTTCCCGGCAACCTCTTTACTGGACTTCAGAGCCAGAACTTGGCTATATGCAAATTAGTCTGACCATGGCCCAGTGCATCATGGGGACAGGGCAGACCAAACTACCAAGCCAATTCATATACTGGGAAGGAAACAAGCTACCGGGGACCGGTTTCTGGCATTTCAGCTGTCTTCGGCCCGGCTTGCTTGAATCCTGATGGTGCAATGAGCTAGGGACTCACATCTGAGTATACCCTTCCACGCTTATGGTGGACACTATAGGTGTGGCAGGGTATACTCAGACATGAATCCCTTTCTCACTGCACCATCAGGACCCCCGGTAGCTTGTCTCCTTTCTGGTGAAGAATTGGCTTGGTAGTTTAGTCTGCCCTGTTCCCATGATGCACTGGCCAGGGACAGACTGATTTGCATATAGCCAGGTTCTGAGCTGGGATGGTGCAGTGAGATAAATAACGGTGATGGATCAAGCCCTGATCTTTGGAGTGGGTAAGAGTGGTCTGCTTATTTCAGACACTGTTCATCACCACCCCCTTTTCTGTATCGTTTTTGGCCACTATAGGTGTGGCAGGGTATACTCAGACATGAGTCCCTTTCTCACTGCACCATCAGGATTCAAGCAAGCCGGGCCGAAGACAGCTGAAATGCCAGAAACCGGTCCCCGGTAGCTTGTCTCCTTTCTGGTGAAGAATTGGCTTGGTAGTTTAGTCTGCCCTGTTCCCATGATGCACTGGGCCAGGGACAGACTGATTTGCATATAGCCAGGTTCTGAGCTGGGATGGTGCAGTGAGATAAATAACGGTGATGGATCAAGCCCTGATCTTTGGACTGGGTAAGAGTGGTCTGCTTAATTCAGACACTCTGTTCATCACCACCCCCTTTTCTGTATCGTTTTTGGACACTATAGGTGTGGCAGGGTATACTCAGACATGAGTCCCTTTCTCACTGCACCATCAGGATTCAAGCAAGCCGGGCCGAAGACGGCTGAAATGCCAGAAACCGGTCCCCGGTAGCTTGTCTCCTTTCTGGTGAAGAATTGGCTTGGTAGTTTAGTCTGCCCTGTTCCCATGATGCACTGGGCCAGGGACAGACTGATTTGCATATAGCCAGGTTCTGAGCTGGGATGGTGCAGTGAGATAAATAACGGTGATGGATCAAGCCCTGATCTTTGGACTGGGTAAGAGTGGTCTGCTTAATTCAGACACTCTGTTCATCACCACTTTTCTGTATCAATATCTTTGCTTGGCTCTTCTTCTAAAGTAATGGCAAGAATGCTGTTGGCCAGGCTAGAGCAATGGGTAGAAGAAAAGAACATCTTATCTGTAGCTCAGTATGGCTTCAGACGAGGTGTTGGGGTGGTCGAACAGTTTCTGAGCTAAGAACTAATAGGGGAACTTTACCTGTTGCTTGTACTTGTTCCTGAGGGCCGGGCATTGCTCTGCTTCATCATCTTGGCCGGGCTTGGCTCCGCCGAGCCCCGCATTCCTGTGGCAGCACCTGTGGGCAGGGGCTTTGCTCAACTCGCCCCTCCGGCCGGGCTTGGCTCCGCCGGGCCCCTTCCACTCCTGTGACTACACCTCCCAGCAGCCCCAATAGCGGCCAGGACGCCGCGGACGACACACGGAAGCGCCAAGAGGTGCATAAAGGCTCCCTTGGTGCCGAGTCCGGGGGGAACTTTACCTGTTGCTTGTACTCTCTCCTGAGGGCCGGGCATTGCTCTGCTTCATCATCTTGGCCGGGCTTGGCTCCGCCGAGCCCCGCATTCCTGTGGCAGCACCAGTGGGCCGGGCTTTGCTCCGCTCGCTACTCCGGCCCGGCTTGGCTACGCCGGGCCCCTTCCACTCCTATGACTATGCCTCCCAGCAGCCCCACTAGCGGCCAGGACGCCGCGGACGTCACACGAAAGAGCCAGGAGGCGCATAAAGGCTCCCTTGGTGCCGAGTCCGGGGGGAACTTTACCTGTTGCTTGTACTCTCTCCTGAGGGCCGGGCATTGCTCTGCTTCATCATCTTGGCCGGGCTTGGCTCCGCCGAGCCCCGCATTCCTGTGGCAGCACCAGTGGGCCGGGCTTTGCTCCGCTCGCTACTCCGGCCCCGCTTGGCTACGCCGGGCCCCTTCCACTCCTGTGACTATGCCTCCCAGCAGCCCCACTAGCGGCCAGGACGCCACGGACGTCACACGAAAGAGCCAGGAGGCGCATAAAGGCTCCCTTGGTGCCGAGTCCGGGGGGAACTTTACCTGTTGCTTGTACTTGCTCCGGAGGGCCGGGCATTGCTTTGCTTCATCATCTTGGCCGGGCTTGGCTCTGCCGAGCCCCGCATTCCTGTGGCAGCACCTGTGGGCCGGGCTTTGCTCCACTCGGTCCTCCGGCCGGGCTTGGCTCCGCCGGGCCCTTTCCACTCCTGTGACTACACCTCCCAGCAGCCCCACTAGTGGCCAGGATGCCGCGGACGTCACACGGAAGCGCCAGGAGGCGTATAAAGGCTCCTTTGGTGCCGAGTCCCGGGGGAACTTTACCTGTTGCTTGTACTCGCTCCTGAGGGCCGGGCATTGCTCTGCTTCATCATCTTGGCCGGGCTTGGCTCCGCCGAGCCCTGCATTCCTGTGGCAGCACCTGTGGGCCGGGCTTTGCTCCGCTCGCTCCTCCGGCCGGGCTTGGCTCCGCCGGGCCCCTTCCACTCCTGTGACTACACCTCCCAGCAGCCCCACTAGAGGCCAGGACGCCGCGGACGTCAGACGGAAGCGCCAAGTGGCGCATAAAGGATCCCTTGGAACCTCGTCCCACGGGACGCGCGCGGGAGCGCGCCGGGAAAGTCCGGGACAAGGGCGGGGCCATCTGCGGCCGTCCTAGGCAGACCGAGGCAGGGCAGGGCCCCACCCCTTACATGTGAGAACTTGAACCACCCATATAAAAAAAAAGGTACTGTGCTTGTTCGTCAAGTTGACTGCTCCCTGATACACAAGATAGTGTTGAGCCACCTTCGAGTTGTTGGATATTATCCCATTTACCAGGGAAAGTTGTAGCTAGCAATGGGTAAAAGGAAGGTAACGGAGGGGGGGGAGCACTTGCCAATACAACTAAAAAAAGGAAGAAGTCAAAAAAGTCGCTACATGCTGCCGCTAATTGTGTTATGTCAAGCATCGAATCTATTGTTGAAGATTTTGAGGACATTCTATTGACGGCCCCATCCTTAAGAAATGTGGATAACCCTGATCCCCTGGTCGACGGTTTACTGCAGATAAAGAGCAAAGTGATCCCAGCTATTTTTTCTAAAAGACCAACATCCAAGTGCTCAGTAGATGATATGCATTCTAACCCTGCTTGCCCCATTGAGGTAAATGTTACAGAGGCATTAAGAGGGGCAAACATGAGTGCTAATGCCGAACTTCCAGCTATATCAACTGGGAATATAGACAGGTCCTTCCAGGTGATAGCATGTGAAATGGGCATCACTTGTACTAATCGCTTTTCAGTGTTGGAAGGGGAATCCAGGGAATTAAGTGAGGTCTTATCGCAAGGGCGGGGGGGACTGTGGAGGCTGTGAATAGTCCAGGTGAACGCTCCATTAGTTTGAATTTTAATAATTTAATCATGATGAAAATGGAAAGCCTGGAAAGGGATATAGCTATTATTAAGAAATTCATGATGGACTTTACAAAACGGGAGGAACTACACATAACAAACACTCTACTCCCAGTGTTAGTGTCCAACCCGGTAAAAGCCCCTATCTTGCGATCGGCCCCACCAAACCAAACAGCAGGAGCGGCCCTATCTAAACCCAATACACTAACAGCTCCATTATGTGTCTCCAAAACTGTAGTAGAGTTACGACCCAAAATCCCAGCTCATAACCCCCTAGCTAAAATGCCCGCCAGGCAAAACACCTCGGGCTCATATGCCGAAGTAGCAAAATTGAGGGGGTCAATATCACAATGCAGGGTCCTGCAGGGGGATAATAAATATTATAGTGACATGGTTGAAACAACTAATTGGAGTAACAAACAGATAAACACACCATACAGATCCCCTTGTGGTATTGTCTACATGACCAGGGTCACCAAGCTTGGAGCTGCTAACACTTATGAGAACAGTGAATCCATACGCAATAAAGCCATTCACGGGCTTCGCCACGTGAGAGGGTGCAGATCAGTCATTAGGGAGGATATGATTAATGTTAAAAGAATTTCCTTGCCTAGTTCATCAACAGACTGTATTGAGATACAGTTTGGTAACATAGCAATTGCAGAGAACCTAGTAGGACATGCCCCCCTAGGAATTGTAACATACAAATCAGACACGCACCTCTATGGTCTAAATCTAGGCTCGAGGACGCATCGGGTCTAAACAACATAGACTGACCATTAAAGGATAACTATCTGAATAGTGTAAGACAAACACACAATATGTGCAAGCCCGAGGGTCAGACCAATTCCACCACAAGCCTTATAGATATGGAGGCTATGAAGATTAATGATGAGGTTGTTCCTCGGGGGAAGAAAGGTCTAATGAAGTGGTCAACGCTCAATATCCCCTAACAGCAGTTGTAAGACTAGCTTCAGAAGTAGTTCACACAGAGAGGGTTACAAACACAAACATGATTAAATTGTTTTCCTGGAACATAGCGGGGCTTCAAAAAAATATGGCAAATCCAGAATGGAACCAATTCATAGATACGTTCGACATCTGTATGTTCAAGGAAACATGGAGCATGTCTCCCCTCTATAAATGCGGATATTCCACCCACTTTATTCCGGCAATTAGTTCAGGGAGAGGTCGCCCATCGGGAGGACTGCACGTATGGTTTAGTGTGGCTTTGAATTGGGCACTTACTGCGCATACTTTACCATCGCAGGACATACTACAAATCTCCACTAAGGGCTCCCATATTGGAAGCTCGATGGAGCTGTTTAATATTTATGCTAGAGGTTGCCCAGGAGGTCAAACTTCACCCACTATAGCCTTACTCGAGGTGGTGCTAGCAGGTATCCCCCCATTGTCTAGCATTATTGTAGGGGGAGATTTTAACTGTACATATGAACCCCTAAGCAAAGAAGATCTCCTGGGACTTAATGAAGAGGATTCTAGACAGTCCATCCCGCCTCTAACCATAGCGCCAATCAGAAAATGGACGCCAAGAGCGATCCAAATAAATGTCCTAACACTAGAATATAACCTACGTGCCCTGAATGGTAGGACAACCTCAGACCCAAATGGTATGATGACCTATAACAGATTTAGTTGTCCATCCCGTATTGATTACATTCTGCTCGATACCGGTTCCTGGAACAGACTAGTTGACATGGAAGTCAGACAGTCACAGGATAGCGATCATAATCCACTTTGCATGGAAATAAGATGGGGTAATGAGAGGGAAGCATTAAATGCCCCACTTATGATCACAAAAGAAGTAGTTCCATCTAATTGCAAACACAGATTAAAGTGGAACAGGGTGATGTGCCAAGAAGATAGTTTGATCCGTATTAAAGAACTAGTAGAGGCAGAAACTAGGGAACTCCTATCCCATACCTCCGCCCAGTCAACCAAACAAAGTCTGAATTTTATAGACTCCTACAAGAGTCTAATAGAGAAAATTGGTTCATTCTTCACTATAAGAGATACTAGTGGACCAAGGAAGAAGAATCCACCAAAAAGTGGCACCCTATGGTATACAACAGGTTGTAGGGAAAAGAGAAGGGCTATAGCAAATGCCATTAGGAGAAAGGACGCTATAGCAGTTAGGACGGCTAGAAGGGAATATAGCGATTGCATCAAAAGTGCAAAGAAGGACTGGGAGGAAGAATATTGGCAACAACTTAAGATCGCTGCCAGTTCGAAGAACTCTACCCTGTTTTGGAACTTGATAAACAAACTTGACAGGAGAGAAGTAGAGCCCCTCCCTAACCATATAACTGAGCAACCATGGCATTCCCATTTTTCAAATCTGTATTGTGGTGAAGATGATTTAGTTCAATCATGGAGGGTACAAAATAACTTTATTAATGAGGAACTTACACCTGTAGAACCCTTTGTAGCCCGAGAAGTTTCTGATGCTATCAGGAGCATAACACCCTCTAAAGCGGCAGGCCCGGATGGGTTACCGGGCGATCTATACATACATGACCCTAAGCTGTGGTCTGATTTTATTGCTCCTCTAATGAATAGAATCCTTCATGGATACCCTGTCCCTGACTCGTGGAGGGGTGCTGAAGTTGTTACTATCCATAAGAAAGGCGATAGGGAGGACCCTGCCAACTACAGGTCGATTAGTTTAATCGACGCTGCTCAGAAAATAGTTGGCAGGGTCATTATAAATAGAGTAGGTATGTGGCTAGAGGAGGGGAATATACTGTCCCACTTTCAGGCGGGTTTCCGCCAGAATGTGGGTACTATGGACCATGTTTTCAGGTTTTGGGCAATATACTGGAAATCAGTAACCATTATGAAGGGGAATTTATATCTGACCTTCATAGACCTCAAAAGCGCCTTTGATTTGGTGCCTTGTGATAAACTCTGGAGGGTGCTGCTGGAAATGGGGTTCCCGCGTTACCTCCTGGAGTTTATAGTTAAACTTCACGAAGATAATTATGCTAGAATTAGATGGGGAATGAGGGACAGCTAACAGGTGAATAGGGGGGTACGTCAGGGCTGTGTGATGGCCCGACATTGTTCTCCCTCTTTATCAATGGGGTGGTAGACCATTTGAGGGAGGACAATGCCGATGCTCCGGTCCTGGCGGGGGAGAAAACACCAACCCTCCTCTTTGCAGATGACACCCTCCTGTTGTCCAAAACCCCCTCAGGGCTGGAGAAACTACTGGACAGATTCAGTCTATTTTGCGATGAACGCGGGCTGACCATTAATACATCCAAAACCAAGTTAATGGTGCTGCCCCGTCAAAAAAAGCAAAGAAAATTAATTTCACCCATAATGGGTCGCCTCTTGAGGTGGAGGAGGATTTTGACTACCTGGGAATCAGGATTAACAATAGAATGAAATGGGACTCCCATGTTGCCAAGATGCTGCTAAACCTCAAGAGAGTCTCGGGAGCCATTCTGAGGAGTCAGCGTATGTCAGTCAGCAGGCCTATAGCCCCAGCTCTAGCTGTATATGAAGGGAAGGTGCTGTCCTCCGCAGTCTATGGGTTGGAACGGTGGGGCTGCGAAAATGTCACCGATCTGGTTAGAGCCGAGAATAAGTTTATAAGGGACTTAGTTGCCGTTCCTATCTCAACCCCATTGAAGCCCCTTTTTCATGATATGGGCAAACGCTCGATTTTAGACATAGTACGCCTTCGCCCTGTGCTGTTCTGGGTGCGCCTGAGAAGGACCTCAGAACTAGCAAATTACGCCCTGGTGATGGACGAACTGCTATCCTTGAATAGTGTGAATAAGATCCAGTGGCTAAACAAATTGAGGCAAATGGTCATGAAGCTGGGATTGGCTGAATCCTGGACCTCACAGTCCCCTCCTCCAAAGCAAGTTGTTAAGAAAATGCACTGGGAGTGGGTACACACTGAGGAACAGAAGAGTACAAAATGGGGAGCTCTAACCACACAATTTTGGAGCATAAGCCCACTAGGAGGTTTGAACCATTATTAGATTTCACCCAAATACTAAAAGACAGATCAATTCTTTTTTAAATGAGGTATGGGACACTACCCCTTAACAAATTTATTAGGGGATGGAAAGGAATGCGGGTCTCAAATGGCACCTGCCCAACCTGTCCATGTGAGACCGAATCCCTACCACACTTTCTGTTTGGTTGCAAAGCATACAAGAGGGCGAGATCGTGATGGTTGAAGCCAGTATGCAGGGAGTTGGGTGTTAGAGATTTTAGGGTCGCCCTCCGCATTCTCTTAACCGATACAACATCTTTATTTGTTGTATGCGGAGTTGCAAAGTACCTATCAAGTGCCTGGCTTACTCGCACCAGATTGCTAAATACTAATAAAGTATAGATCCTGCATGTACAGAAAGCCCACATGTATATTACCGTTGTTGCACTTTAGTACCGCTATCAGAGTTGTTTTTAAAGTGTAAATAGTATTTTTATTGTTTTTTATCTTATGAATTGTACATTTTTATCATATATGCCATTTTTTATTAACTTGAATGTTTGTACTTTTATGATATGATTATATCGAATAAAGTATTACAACAACAATAATAGGAAAATACACCTTCGCTAGGGAAGGATCCTTGCACCTCTGCTTTGTAGATTTGTCAAGTGCATTTTATGGGAGACGTTGGGAGGGATGGGAGCCCCGGAGGATATTATTAGTTTCTTATCTCAAATCTATGCTCGTCTGTCCGCAAATATACGTTATGGAATACATGGGGAATGCACAAAGCACTTTAATATTACACATGGAATAAGACAAGGCTGCACACTTGCACCTCTTCTGTTTTCACTTCATATAAATGGCATTGATATTTTACGACAGAATTTGGGGGTAGATGTCCCAATGATCGGTAAGCGGGCAACACCCCTATTATTGTACGTCGATGATGCTGTCCTAATTTCAAGGACAGCGAACGGATTACAGACCCTGATGGACAGTTTTACTAGTTTTATGACGGAAAACATTTAAAAAGTAACCTGAGTAAGACTTTGGTTATGTCCTAAGGTAAAAAGAATATTAAAACAAAATCACATTATATTAACGAGACATTAATAGAGAGAATGTTTACATTTTCTTACTTAGGGATTCTTTTTAACAGTAAAGGTACTTGGAATACACATATAACTCTATGCAAGTTGAAATTTGTGAAATTGGTGGAGGCTATTTTTAGATTCTCCCAAACAATTGGTAAAAAATCAGTACGGGAGATTCTCAAGCTATACGGAGCAAAGTGCATCACCGGGAGTTGTTACGGGGGAGCACTATGGGGCCAGACGGATACTTTGCCATTACAAATTCTTGAAAACAACTTTTTAAGACGTTTGTTAGCCGTACCGGCCTTCACCCCTTTCATTATCTTGCATAGAGAAACCGGAACACCTTTCATTATCTTGCATAGAGAAACCGGAACACCATATATACACGATTTGATTAGCATAGCCGCCTTAAATTTGTGGCACCGTATCTGGACTAGGGAAGAAACTCGCTTTACGAGGGATATTATTTTAGACTGTTTGTCCCAAGACCGATGCAAGAAAATACCTTGGTTGAGTTATATTAGTGGTCTCTTAGAAGACTGCAACTTGCCCCTGAATAGAAATCAACCTGAAGACATACAACACATCAGTAAGGTTGATTTGAAAAGGAGTCTCCTGAATGTTAGGACAGCCTTAAGAGATGAGGTTTCAGGTTCTAAGAAAATTGCTATATCTTATCTTAAGGGACCAATCGCCATGGGTCTGCAGCCATACCTCGTTTTTATAACTAAGGTACAGCATAGATTCTACCTAACCAGACTACGGATGAATACATTACACTATCTTTTTGCTTTTCCTAAAAGGGGCAAGTGGTGTGCTAATCTTCTAAACTGCCCGTGTGATGGTAGATCCAAACAAAGCAACCTTCAATTTTTACTCTTTTGAATTTTTTATAAAGAAATTAGAAAAATGTATCTCCGTCCAATTTTTAAAGATAATTGCCTGTAATCCTATAAAACGTCTTTTAATTATTAACGGAATTTGGAAAAAATACCAGTCTGCAATGCAGTAATTTGTTAAATAATGTCAGCAAAAAAACAAAGGAATGAACTTGTTCACTTAGAAAAATTGAACTAAGAATTACTATAGGTATACATGTATAATGATTGTGCTTATTTTAATTATGTTAAGATGTTGTTTCTTTTGCATATTCTTGGTTATAAATGGATTTTATTGTATTTCATAGAATGCTTTTATGGACATTTTTTATGATCCGAATAAAGCTTGATTTGATTGATTGATTAAATACATATTTCTGTGTGTGTGGATAGAGAGCTTTCCAGGGCGTATTTGCTCTTCTTGCAGATTCCTCACCTTTTGAATAAATTCCCCCAACAGTCACAAGACAAGGTGTGGGTGCATGGCTGTTTTTACCAAGAACTTCTCAAGGAACCAGCGAGCGAAATGACTTTCCATTCTCCTTTCTGAGTTCAAATGGTAATGCTACGCAAAAGTGTAGAGGGACACCCAACTCACCACTTTGCAGATGTGTGCTATCGGAACTCCTGTTGCCATTGCAGAAGTACAAAACTTGCTCTGGTGGAATGAGCTTGAATACTTTCTGATGGCTCTTTGTTAGCCAGAGCACTGCACATCGTAATTCATAGGATTATCCATCTTGATAATGTCCTCTTATGCACTTTCTTGCCTTTCACCTTCCCCATATAGCCCACAAACAGCTGATCATCTAGCCTTAACTCGCATGTTCTGTCCACGCAGAAGCTAACTGCTCTCTTATGATCAAGACGATCGGGTCTCTGTTCTTACTTGGTTGCCTGTGGATGAGTGAAGAAGGTTGGGAGTCTGCATGGCAGGAAGGCAGCCTTGGTTCTTAACACCAATCTGTTAGGACTGAAAGAAATGAATATATGTTTGACACTAAAAGCTTGCAATTTGCTAACACATCTAGCTGATGTGTTAGTGATCAGGAAGACTGCCTTAAATGTGAGTAACGTAAAGGACAACTATGTAATAGTTAAAAAGGGGAAAATAAAAGAAACATGAGAACCAAGTTGTAGCCCCATTGAGGCATCCTAAAAGGGATTGGTGGAAACTTGTTAATTGTCCCTTTAGGAACCTCATAACTATGGATGGTTTGAAAAGGGACAGCTGGTCAGGTAAACAAAGAAAAGCCGAAAAGTCTGATAAGTGAGCTTTAGCAGTACCCACTGCGCCCCACTGCTGAGCTAGTAAAAGGACAAACCTAAGATGTTAGACAGATGAAACTGAAGAGGGTCTATTAAGCTGTCTACATATCAACTGGTAAATGAATTCCATCTGCCTCAGAACACTATCTTGGTGACATGACTGTGGGCACATAAATTAATATCCACACCTTCAGAAGGTAAAGAAAGAGATCTCATGTTGCCCGTTAAATCTCTAGAAAGACAGGTGGAGGCTTTAGCAGTTGGGATGGAGAACCCACCATGTGACTGCAACAAGAGGTCTACTCTGTGAGGGAGACAGAGCGGAGGGCACAGGGAGAAGCGAATAAGGTCTACATTTTACACCCTTTGTGGCAAATCTGGGGGCAATGAGGATTACTTGGGCCTGATCAAGAAAACTTTTCCTCAGAATTTGAGCAATCAAGGGAATGGAAGGAAACACATAATGGAGCGAAAAGTTCAACTTCAACTGAAACATGTCCCCCAATGCTCCCTGCATCGGAAACTAGAGGTCACAGAATTTCAGGAATTGAGCGTTCTCGTGAGTGGCACATAGGTCAATATCAGGAGTCCTCCAGGCTGGAATATGTCCTGGATTACTTCCGATTCCAGATGCCACTTGTGGTTGGCAAGATGATTCTTACTGAAACTATCCACTAGCACATTGAGCACACCTGCAAGGTGATGTGCCACCAGGCAAATCTAATGTTCCTGAACCCAAGACTAGAGTCTCAGAGCTTCTTGGTAGAGAGGTATGACCCTACCCACCCCTGCTTGATGATATACTACATAGTTTATTGTCCATCAAGATCTGAAAACACTGATCACCGAGGGAATGGAGGAAGACCTTGAGTGCCAAAATTATGGCCTGTAATTCCCAGAGGTTAATGAGCAATCTCCGTTCATCTAGGGACCAGGGACTTCTGAGCTCACATTCTTCCAGATATATTACCCACTCTAGAGTGGAGGCATCAGTGATAACTATTTCCACCGGAGGGATAGAGTGAAATGGACTTACTTGGGATAGATTGCTGTCCATCCTCTACCACTGTAAGGCCACTAAAGTGTTTCCAAGGTGCTTGAACCACTGCCTGCAAAGACATCATTGGAGTGCCCTCATGTGTCAGCATGCATAGGTGATCAGAAGGATGAAGGAGGATTGCAGATCGAAGCGGCATAAGACCATCAGGACTGGAACAATCGCTCCATTTTGAAACATCACAATCATAGCCTGGATATTGTGAACCTTCTGAGAAGAAGGGAAGGCTCAATTTGCAATGGTATACCACCCCAACCCTTCCAATTTATCACGTCTTCAAGCAAAGCATTGCTGCAAGATACCTTGCTGCTCTGCACAAAAAGGAGAGAGAAGGAATGTGCCATATTTAACATTATTTGGCATATTCCTGTCCTCTGTTTGTGATGGCGCAACATGTACTGCTTGCACCAGAGCAGGCAGCCTTGCACAGGGGTGCAGTATTGTTTTTGTGCAGGAAGGGGCATCTTCCTGCACAAACACAACGCTGAAAGACACTTCCCTCAACTAAGTGTGTTGCAGAATGCCGAACACTTAGAAAGCGGAAACAATAAGAATATATAGACATATTTCTCCTCGCTGTACCTCCCCTGGGAAGGTGTAGAATGTTGACACATTCCCAGATTTATTCGGGGAATGCACCAAAATCAATGGATGGATGCATAGAAACATCCATGCTTCACCCATGGAACGCCTTGTCAGGGCAGAGTAGAGCAAGGCAATGACTTGCGCAGCCTTTTGTTAATCTAGCCAGGCTTGGTAAATCTCATTCTAGTTTTGTGTAGCCCTGCACTGCCTTGCACGGTGAAAGGGCAATGCAAAACTTTGATAAATATGCCTCCGGATGCACTGTAAGGGAACTAGGGGAGACATAGGATTGTTGATGGAAAAGTTCATATTGACCGACAACTTGTCAGTTGTGTGCAAATGGTAGGACACATCCCTGGTGAGTTGGCTTTTAGGAGCCAGTTATCCCGGTAAAGGAATTCTGGAATTAATTGCCATCTGTGAAGGTCTGAATCTACCACCACCACTTTTGTGAAGACTGGAGGAGCGAAGTGAGGTCAAATGGGAGAACAGCAAACTAATAGTGTTCAGATCGGACCATGAAGCATAGAAAATGCCTGTGTATCCGCAGGATAGGAAGGTGGAAGTAGATATCTTGCAGGTCAACAGACACAATCTAGACTTCCATTTCCAGTGCTAGAGGAACCAGAGCTAGGGACAGGATCACTAGCCCCTCTCCTGCTCTGGAACACACTCCACAGTACCCATTACTAGTAAGGTCAGAACCTCTTGCTGAAGGACAGTCAGATGGTCTGGCAGGAGTACTGGTAACTGGAAGAGATGGTTGGGGTTCTGCTGGAAGGATAGGCCACACTCCTTTCCATAATCTACAAGATCCAAAGGTCTGGAATCCTCAAAACTTGTGAAAGGTCTGAGGGGTCCAAACATGTGAAAATGGGATGTCTGTCTCCAAAATGACTGTGTGTGTTTGGACAAGGGTAACTATGGCTGTTTCCCTGTAGTGGTTGGGGAAGAAGAGGAGGAGGGAGAAAGGGGTAGAGCATCTGTTCTTCCCTTGCTTTGTCCTCTCTACTATTTGTAGAGGGAAGATCCCCTGTTGTTGGTGCTGCTGTTGGGTGTATTGCTGATGGTCCCAAAAGTAAATCCCCTGCTAAAACCTCAGATTATGTTGTGGGAAAGGCACCAGGTGTTAGCTTGGAAAAATAACAAGCTTGCACTACTAGGCTCTCCAGGGATGGGTGAGACGAGAGGAAGGTGGGACCTCCTGGAAATGGCTTATAGTGTCAGGTATCGGTTCCAGAAATCTCAGTAGAAATTATTGTTTTTTTCAAATAGCTAGACTATGTTCTGTTAGGGCCTTATTGAAAGGAAGTAACAATTCTACTGTATGGGGGGTTAAATGTACAACCTCAATAAGGGGGTCTGATCTTCGTTTCTATGGACGGCACTTGGAGGTATTAGCGACCCTCCTAATGACCGAGTGGTATGAATGAACCTCTGGTAGGGGCAAACCCGTTAGAGAGAGAAGCTCCCTCTCTGGTGAAGTGTCAATACCACTTGCATCTTTCAGGCCTGTAAAGTCCAGGTCCAGTGTATACTAACCATCCTAATCATCTGCATTTAGATCTGAGCCCCAAAGAAGAAACTGCCTTCTTCTATTAACCTTTGGCCTCTCCTGGAGCGATAAAGTTGATGGTTAATAAATGGAAGAGAGTCTGTTCGAGTGGTCAGCTGAACTGGTGGAGTCAGAAGAGGTGGAAGAATCAATAGTAGCAGCACCAGGATATTGTCAGTGGCGTTAGTCGAATTAGAGACGTCATCTGTGGCACCAGAGAGGTGTTTTGGTCTGGCGCTGAAGGCGAGTAAGAAGGGCTGTTCAGTGGAGGCGGTAGCCGCGGGGCTGATCCCGAATGCTGTGGTGGCACTGAGTCTGTGTTGCTGCCCATGATAATGCGGGCTAGGGAAAAAAGGGTGAAAAGGGCGTTGAGTGGAATGACGCTGGTAGCCCTCCAGTGCTCGACAAGAGCAAGTCATTGGGCCTGTGGGACCAGTGAGCACTCTAGAAGGGACCACAGATCTGCTTAAAATGCTTATCATGTCACTCAGGGATGCTGAAGGGTCCTCCACCCAACAAATCGGAAAATATGGGCAAAGCTGACTGGCCATGGGCCTTCGGATCGATGATGCAGAAAAATTGACTCCGAAGCCAGCTGCAGGTCTGAAGAAACCACATGCGCCATAGACTCCATGGGGACTACCATTGGTTCCTTGTCCGACATTGAATGTGGCAAAGTCTGGGTTGTGGAGACTTACTTCTTGAAGTATGTCGGAGAGACTCATGCCTCTTCTATAAATTTTTCTTTTTTCTTCGGTGACTTTGATGAAGATGGCTACTGCAGCAACTTCAATCACTGTCTCGATTTTGTCGTCCCCAATGCTTGTCTTGTGCTAGGCCATAAACATCTTTGCCTCTTGTTCTTTATTCACCTTTGGATTAAGCATGAGCGAATTTTGCGGATCTCGCGTTCGCGAATTTTGCGGATTTGCGGATTCGCAATCCGCAAAATCCGCGAATTCCCGCGAATTTGCGGATTTTTTTTTTTTTTGTGTTCGCCCGTGTTTCTGCCAGTTCGCGAGGGTTTTGTACACTTTCGCAAATTGCGAACTTACCTGTCGGGTCGCAAGTTTCGCGAACTTGTTGTTTCTACGTGTCCAGCCTGTTTGGGACACTCTTCTTCATCACTGCCACTCTCTGTCACCACTGCCACTCTCTGACTACTCATGCCACCCTCTGGCCCACCCATGCCACCCTCTGTTTCATCACCACACCCTCTGGTTGTCCAGTGTACATTATTTTCGGCAAAGCAAAGCACACCTTCCCTGCCTCAAGTGACCTGAATTAATTTGGGGCTGATTAATGTGTCACAGAATATTTTTTTAGCTGGCACCTGCTTCCTTAGTGCGCCCTGATTAGTGATCTTTTGCACTTGCTAAGTGCTTTCATTGTTGCAAAATTAGTTACAACACCTGCCCTGCCCCAACTGACAATAATGAATTAGGGGCTGATTAATGGATTTTAACTTCCAGCCTGGCTCCTGCTTGTCTCCCTTAGCTGTAATTCAGGACCTTTGTGGCATATGTGTAACTATTCTGAGGTTCAGAGCAGGGTCACATAATAGTTTCAACTGGCAACTGAACTCTGGAGGGGCCCCTCAGGAAGCACTACAGGAAATGGCTACTAATGATGAGCCTGAACTTTTGAACCTGGTAAGTAGTTACTTTCAGTTTTGCTAAGATCGTATTTCTGCAATTTTGCACTTATTCGCGGGGCGCGAACTCACGCGAACAGTGCGAGCAGTGCGAGCAAAATCCGCTGCTCGCGGATTTGCGGATTTTGCGGGAAATTCGCAAATCTCGCGGATTGCGGATTTCCCGAAAATCCGCAAAATCCGCGAGCGGAACGGATTTTCCGCCCATGCTTACTTTGGATGCATACACTGACATGATTTGCAGGCCTGTGGGTCGTGGTCAAATCCCAGGCACCAGAGGCACATGTTGCAGGATTTCTGATGGAGATTTGGCCATTACAATCTCTGTATGGTTTAAAGCCATACCGCTCGGCTGGTATCATCGTGAGGTAACTGTAACCAAACTTTTTATATCTTTTAAGAAATCGCCCATGACATCAACACTCCTGAGAAGAGTTTGGAGTGCTCCAGAATGTACATGTGTAGCACAAAGAAGGAAACTGATGTCAGCACTCCTAAAGGTGAATTTTATGGCTCTAGTGACTTCGCAGTGATGCCACTTATGACAATGAAGTGGAGCCAGCACATCATATTTGCATAGGAGAGCTATTGAAGAGTTTCCGGATCCTGATTGGCACTGGGGATATTCAAAAAGATGAGGAATTTGCAGGTAGAAGTGTCCATCAGAAAGTAAAAAGATCTGTGAGATGTTGTCAGAGTTAAGAGCATGAGAGACACAGAGGAGTAAGTTTAGAGTGAGTAGAGAAGATAATGAGGAAGAATGAGTGAAGAAATGTATAAACTAACAAGGATTAAATGAGGTGAGTGAGGAAAGTGACATGATGAGCAATCAGTTAGTTATAGTTAGTAAATAACTGTTTAAGTGAGGAGTTTGTTACAAAATGGCCCCAAGCTATTTGTCACTGACAAACACCTCTATTTCATAACCAGCAGCACTTTGAAGTTTGAGTGAAGTCAACAACCATACAAGTATCAGAATCCAGACAAAATGGACTCATGCTATACATATTAGGCCTTTGGCTCTAATCCGTCCCCAAATGGCCATTATAATACCACTTTCAGTCATTTTGTTTCTGGTGCACTCAATATAGGCAATAGTTTATGACTGAAAGGATTTTAGCTCTGGGAATGGTCAATGTACATTAGAAGCATAAAAAGATAGAAGTATTCACAGATCTTCAATAGCATTGGACAGCAGATTATCAGCAACAGAGCAGCAAAAGGGAAACAGCATTCTTGATCCTCTGAGGAAGAGCAACCCAAACATACTATTCATTGCTGATGAAAAACAACATGAAATGTATAAGGGGTGAAAAAATTTGATTAAATGCTCATACGACAGCACATGCCATACTTAAATTCAAGGTTTAAGGACCTAAAGGATCAATATCTGATAAGGTACTTTAGAGGGCGGATTCAGGTGCTAGGTAGGAAGCTATTTGTAGAAAAGCTAATTTGGGGCTTTCACTCTACCATTTTTGATTATTTCTCATAAAGCAAGCCCACCATTGTTTTAGGTGTAAACAAAATTGTGGAGACAACCACAGACCTATAATTACCAGCATCTTGAATTGCAATGATCAGTACTCAGTTCTTAGTGCTCCCAGGGAAAGTGTAAAAATCACCTTATGATTATTAATTAGACCTCTCACAATTTTTGGCAGGCAAAGACAACATTCTACCCTGGAAAAAATATACCTGAAAGAAAAAGTTAGCTCCTTCGCTCTGATTGTTATATTTCTTTTAAGTCAAAACAGTCTATGATCTGTGATGAGATAGTGGCACGAAGGAGATGTGATCTTGGTGTGATGAACACCTAGTCAAACTGTTTGAATTTATATCCGGAAAAACTTGTGTTGGCAACTATTAAGTACAAATTACCTAGAAATAGAGGGTGTATTGAGTGACTGCAGCAACCTGATAACTGAAAGTCCTCATTATAGGTGATTATTAAAGTATGTAGAAAATGGACAAATTGCTAAGAAGTATGAAAAACAAGAAAGCTGCAGAGGGCACTATGTGATGCTCAGGATTTAAGTTAATATGAGTATTAGTACTATTTAAAAATTTACACCCTAAAGAAGGGGTTATAATAACACACAAGAAACTAAATTAAAAATTAGCTGTTACTACTATAACTTTCATATAAATACAATGTTGAAAATATTCATTTAATAACAATAGTGTTATGGTTATTTATACTCCCCTTCAGAATTATGCATTTCAAGTTTTGGATCCTATTATGAAAAACCCCTCTGTTAATCAGTTAACATCCCATTTGAAAAATTGGTGGGATTTTAATCATTTGTGGCCACAATTACTATCACACGTGATTAATTCATAACAATCAGTCAATCAGAAATATAAGGCTTCAAAGGGAAGGACCATCTGCTCTGAGATGTTTGTATTTAAATGAAATCTTTACTCAGACATTATCAGATCTTCCCCAAGTTAGGATGATGTGTTAATTCGTTTGATATCTACATCAACCTCAAGACACAGGCCGTAGGCGTCAGGTGCAGTGGTTGTTCCAGGCGTCAGGTTTCTTTGTCCTCAGCAGGCTCTGAGTATTTCTTTAGTGATTCTTTTGAACAGAGCTGCTGGAGATCCGGTCTTTGTTGCAGGGAGTCAGTCCTCACAGGAGTTCTGGAGATTGCTGGCTGCAGGACAAGGCCATCTTTGGCGCAGAATCTCAGGAAACTGCAGGCGGGCCAGTAGGGCTGAGGCCAAGCCAGTTCTTCTCTGCATTTTCCTCTGCTGGCCGTCTTCTTTCATCCTTCTTCTTCGTAGGTATCAGGAATCTGCATCCTGGGTTCAGGACTGCCCCCTAAATACTGCATTTAGGGGGCATTTTATGGGTCTCTGCGTCAGGTACCAATAAAATTCTGACCTAAGGGTGACTAAACCCTTGGTGTGCTCACCCTATGTGGGAGAGGGGGCACAATCCCTAACACTGATTGGAGAGTGCCTGCCATCTGCAAGATGGTGGGCACTGAAGGGTGAGCTTCACCTCGCCTCTCCCACCTGAGGGGTGGGGTTGGCATAGGTGGGCACACCTTTTGGGTTCTTCTAATTTTTCCTGCCTGGCCTCCCACCGAAAAGGGGGAGAGACAGGAACAGGGCCAGCTCCTGATAGCAGGAGAGGCTCGGGGTCATGTTACAAAGGTGGAAGGCCTTTGAAGCTCCCCTACCACAGATAACCTGGGGGAGGTGTGACCACCTCCGCCCAGGAAAGGCTTAGTTTATTTGGCTGAGGAAGCAAAGGCTCCCATCCCATTGGTCCAGAAACATGTCTTGTGATGGCAGGCTGGTGGTTACCAGTTAGGGAACCCACCAGAGGCTGTTCTCTTTTTCAGGGTGCATCTCTAAGATGCCCTCTGAGTGCATGGTATAATAAATCCCAACACTGCCATCAGTGTGGGTTTATTATGCTGAGAAGTTTGATACCTAACTTCCCAGAATGTAGTAAAGCCATTATGGTGCTGTGGAGTTCGTAATGACAAACTCCCAGACTATATAATCTATATGGCTTCACTGCACTTAAAATGTCTAAGAATGGACTTAACACTGTAGGGGTACAGTGCTCATGCAACTGTACTCTCACCAGTGGTATAGTGCACCCAGCTAGAGGGGTGGCTGACCTGTACCATAGGCAGTGGGATGCATGCATGGCACACAGGTGTGCCATGTCGACTCTTTTCTCCAAAGGGCACAGCCTTGACCCTGTGCGTCATGGGAACAGTCCAGCCCGAACTGCCAAGCCATGTCTTTCCTGGACCGGAAACAAGCATCCTAGGACCGGTTTCTGGCTATCAGCCGTCTTCAGCCAGGATAGCTTGACTCCAGTGGTGTGGAGAGCATGGGACTCACGTCTGAGCATACCCATCCCACTCGGGGTGACAAATGCAAAAACAACAATTGATGGACAGAATGCAGAACAATGTCATACATTCACCCCAGTACAAACATCTGGGCTTAAATCCATGGTTTTTTTGCACTCCACACCACCCCAGTTCAGACATGGCCATATGCAAATCAGCCTTGACCCTGTGCCTCATGGGAACAGTCCAGCCTGAACTGCCGAACCATGTCTTTCCTGGACCAGAATCATGCATCCTAGGACCGGTTTCTGGCTATCAGCCGTCTTCATCCAGGATAGCTTGACTCCAGTGGTGGGGAGAGCATGGGATTCACGTCTGGGCATACCCATCCCACTAGGGGTGACAAATGCAAAAACAACAATTGATGGACAGAATGCAGAACAATGTCATACATTCACCCCAGTACAGAGATCTGGGCTTAAATCCATCGTTTTTTTGCACTCCACACCACCCCAGTTCAGACATGGCCATATGCAAATCAGCCTTGACCCTGTGCCTCATGGGAACAGTCCAGCCTGAACTGCCAAGCCATGTCTTTCCTGGACTGGAATCAAGCATCCTAGGACCGGTTTCTCGCTATCAGCCGTCTTCAGCCAGGATAGCTTGACTCTAGTGGTGTGGAGAGCATGGGACTCACGTCTGAGCATACCCATCCCACTAGGGGTGACCAATGCGAAAACAACAATTGATGGACAGAATGCAGAACAATGTCATACATTCACCCCAGTCCAGAGATCTGGGTCTAAATCCATCGTTTTTTTGCACTCCACACCACCCCAGTTCAGACATGGCCAAATGCAAATCAGTCTTGACCCTGTGCCTCATGGGAACAGTCCAGCCCAAACTGCCAAGCCATGTATTTCCTGGCCTGGAATCAAGCATCCTAGTACCGGTTTCTGGTTATCAGCCGTCTTCAGCCAGAATAGCTTGACTCCAGTGGGGTGGAGAGCATGGGACTCACGTCTGAGCATACCCATCCCACTAGGGGTGACCAATGCAAAAACAACAATTGATGGACAGAATGCAGAACAATGTCATACATTCACCCCAGTACAGAGATCTGGGCCTAAATCCATCGTTTTTTTGCACTCCACATCACACCAGTTCAGACATGGCCATATGCAAATCAGCCTTGACCCTGTGCCTCATGGGAACAGTCCAGCCCGAACTGCCGAACCATGTCTTTCCTGGACCAGAATCATGCATCCTAGGACCGGTTTCTGGCTATCAGCCGTCTTCATCCAGGATAGCTTGACTCCAGTGGTGGGGAGAGCATGGGATTCACGTCTGGGCATACCCATCCCACTAGGGGTGACAAATGCAAAAACAACAATTGATGGACAGAATGCAGAACAATGTCATACATTCACCCCAGTACAGAGATCTGGGCTTAAATCCATCGTTTTTTTGCACTCCACACCACCCCAGTTCAGACATGGCCATATGCAAATCAGCCTTGACCCTGTGCCTCATGGGAACAGTCCAGCCTGAACTGCCAAGCCATGTCTTTCCTGGACTGGAATCAAGCATCCTAGGACCGGTTTCTCGCTATCAGCCGTCTTCAGCCAGGATAGCTTGACTCTAGTGGTGTGGAGAGCATGGGACTCACGTCTGAGCATACCCATCCCACTAGGGGTGACCAATGCGAAAACAACAATTGATGGACAGAATGCAGAACAATGTCATACATTCACCCCAGTCCAGAGATCTGGGTCTAAATCCATCGTTTTTTTGCACTCCACACCACCCCAGTTCAGACATGGCCAAATGCAAATCAGTCTTGACCCTGTGCCTCATGGGAACAGTCCAGCCCAAACTGCCAAGCCATGTATTTCCTGGCCTGGAATCAAGCATCCTAGTACCGGTTTCTGGTTATCAGCCGTCTTCAGCCAGAATAGCTTGACTCCAGTGGGGTGGAGAGCATGGGACTCACGTCTGAGCATACCCATCCCACTAGGGGTGACCAATGCAAAAACAACAATTGATGGACAGAATGCAGAACAATGTCATACATTCACCCCAGTACAGAGATCTGGGCCTAAATCCATCGTTTTTTTGCACTCCACATCACACCAGTTCAGACATGGCCATATGCAAATCAGCCTTGACCCTGTGCCTCATGGGAACAGTCCAGCCCGAACTGCCAAGTCATGTCTTTCCTGGACCGGAATCAAGCATCCTAGGGCCGGTTTCGGGCTGTCAGCCGTCTTCAGCCAGGATAGCTTGACTCTAGTGGTTTGGAGAGCATCTGACTCATGTCTGAGCTTACCCATCCCACTCGGGGTGACAAATGCAAAAACAACAATTGATGCACAGAATGCAGAACAATGTCATACATTCACCCCAGTACAGAGATCTGGGCCTAAATCCATCTTTTTTTGCACTCCACACCACCCCAGTTTAGACATGGCCATTTGCAAATCAGCCTTGACCCTGTGCCTCATTGGAACAGTCCAGCCTGAACTGCCAAGCCATGTCTTTCCTGGACCGGAATCAAGCATCCTAGGACCGCTTTCTGGCTATCAGCCGTCTTCAGGCGGGATAGCTTGACTCCAGTGGTGTGGAGAACATGGGACTCAGGTCTGAGCATACCCATCCCACTCGGGGTGACAAATGCAAAAACAACAATTGATGGACAGAATGCAGAACAATGTCATACATTCACCCCAGTACAAAGATCTGGGCTTAAATCCATGGTTTTTTTGCACTCCACACCACCCCAGTTCAGACATGGCCATATGCAAATCAGCCTTGACCCTGTGCCTCATGGGAACAGTCCAGCCCGAACTGCCAAGCCATGTCTTTCCTGGACCGGAAACAAGCATCCTAGGACCGGTTTCTGGCTATCAGCCGTCTTCAGCCAGGATAGCTTGACTCCAGTGGTGGGGAGAGCATGGGACTCACGTCTGAGCATACCCATCCCACTAGGGGTTACCAATGCGAAAACAACAATTGATGGACAGAATGCAGAACAATGTCATACATTCACCCCAGTACAGAGATCTGGGCCTAAATCCATCGTTTTTTTGCACTCCACACCACCCCAGTTCAGACATGGCCATATGCAAATCAGCCTTGACCCTGTGCCTCATGGGAACAGTCCAGCCTGAACTGCCAAGCCATGTCTTTCCTGGACCGGAATCAAGCATCCTAGGACCGGTTTCTCGCTATCAGCCGTCTTCAGCCAGGATAGCTTGACTCTAGTGGTGTGGAGAGCATAGGACTCACGTCTGAGCATACCCATCCCACTCGGGGTGAACAATGCAAAAACAACAATTGATGTACAGAATGCAGAACAATGTCATACATTCACCCCAGTACAGAGATCTGGGCCTAAATCCATGTTTTTTTTGCACTCCACACCACCCCAGTTCAGACATGGCCATATGCAAATCAGCCTTGACCCTGTGCCTCATGGGAACAGTCCAGCCTGAACTGCCAAGCCATGTCTTTCCTGGACTGGAATCAAGCATCCTAGGACCGGTTTCTGGTTATCAGCCGTCTTCAGCCAGAATAGCTTGACTCCAGTTGTGTGGAGAGCATGGGACTGACGTCTGAGCATACCCGTCCCACTCGGGGTGACAAATGCAAAAACAACAATTGATGGACGGAATGCAGAACAATGTCATACATTCACCCCAGTACAGAGATCTGGGCTTAAATCCATCGTTTTTTGCACTCCACACCACCCCGGTTCAGACATGGCCATATGCAAATCAGCCTTGACCCTGTGCCTCATGGGAACAGTCCAGCCCAAACTGCCAAGCCATGTATTTCCTGGCCTGGAATCAAGCATCCTAGTACCGGTTTCTGGCTTTCAGCCGTCTTCAGCCAGGATAGCTTGACTCCAGTGGTGTGGAGAGCATGGGACTCACGTCTGAGCATACCCATCCCACTAGGGGTGACCAATGCAAAAACAACAATTGATGGACAGAATGCAGAACAATGTCATACATTCACCCCAGTACAGAGATCTGGGCCTAAATCCATGTTTTTTTGCACTCCACACCACCCCAGTTCAGACATGGCCATATGCAAATCAGCCTTGACCCTGTGCCTCATGGGAACAGTCCAGCCCGAACTGCCAAGCCATGTCTTTCCTGGACCGGAATCAAGCATCCTAGGACCGGTTTCTGGCTATCAGCCGTCTTCAGCCAGGATAGCTTGACTCCAGTGGTGTGGAGAGCATGGGACTCACGTCTGAGCATACCCATCCCACTCGGGGTGACAAATGCAAAAACAACAATTGATGGACAGAATGCAGAACAATGTCATACATTCACCCCAGTACAGAGATCTGGGCCTAAATCCATTGTTTTTTTGCACTCCACACCACCCCAGTTCAGACATGGCCATCCCCTTTTGTACCGCTTTGTCGCCATAAGTTGGCAGGGTATGTCAGACGTGAGTCCCTTGCTCACTTTGCCACTGGATTCAAGAAAAGCCTGTCTGAAGATGGCTGTAATGCCAGAAACCGGTCCTAGGACGCTTGATTCCGGTCCAGGGAAGGTATGTCTTGGCAGTTCGGGCTGGACTGTTCCCATGAGGCACAGGGTCAGACTGATTTGCATATGGCCATGTCTGAACTGGGGTGGTGTGGAGTGCAAAAAAAACATGGATTTAAGCCCAGATCTTTGTACTGGGGTGAATGTATGACATTGTTCTGCATTCTGTCCATCAATTGTTGTTTTTGCATTTGTCACCCCGAGTGGGATGGGTATGCTCAGACCTGAGTCCCATGCTCTCCACACCACTGGAGTCAAGCTATCCCGCCTGAAGACGGCTCATAGCCAGAAACCGGTCCTAGGATGCTTGATTCCGGTCCAGGAAAGACATGGCTTGGCAGTTCAGGCTGGACTGTTCCAATGAGGCACAGGGTCAAGGCTGATTTGCAAATGGCCATGTCTAAACTGGGGTGGTGTGGAGTGCAAAAAAAGATGGATTTAGGCCCAGATCTCTGTACTGGGGTGAATGTATGACATTGTTCTGCATTCTGTGCATCAATTGTTGTTTTTGCATTTGTCACCCCGAGTGGGATGGGTAAGCTCAGACGTGAGTCCGATGCTCTCCAAACCACTAGAGTCAAGCTATCCTGGCTGAAGACGGCTGACAGCCAGAAACCGGCCCTAGGATGCTTGATTCCGGTCCAGGAAAGACATGACTTGGCAGTTCGGGCTGGACTGTTCCCATGAGGCACAGGGTCAAGGCTGATTTGCATATGTCCATGTCTGAACTGGGGTGATGTGGAGTGCAAAAAACGATGGATTTAGGCCCAGATCTCTGTACTGGGGTGAATGTATGACATTGTTCTGCAATCTGTCCATCAATTGTTGTTTTTGCATTGGTCACCCCTAGTGGGATGGGTATGCTCAGACGTGAGTCCCATGCTCTCCACACCACTGGAGTCAAGCTATCCTGGCTGAAGATGGCTGAAAGCCAGAAACCGGTCCTAGGATGCTTGATTCCAGGCCAGGAAATACATGGCTTGGCAGTTTGGGCTGGACTGTTCCCATTAGGCACAGGGTCAAGACTGATTTGCATTTGGCCATGTCTGAACTGGGGTGGTGTGGAGTGCAAAAAAACGATGGATTTAGACCCAGATCTCTGTACTGGGGTGAATGTATGACATTGTTCTGCATTCTGTCCATCAATTGTTGTTTTTGCATTTTTCACCCCGAGTGGGATGGTATGCTCAGACGTGAGTCCTATGCTCTCCACACCTCTAGAGTCAAGCTATCCTGGCTGAAGACGACTGATAGCGAGAAACCGGTCCTCGGATGCTTGATTCCGGTCCAGGAAAGACATGGCTTGGCAGTTCAGGCTGGACTGTTCCCATGAGGCACAGGGTCAAGGCTGATTTGCATATGGCCATGTCTGAACTGGGGTGGTGTGGAGTGCAAAAAAACGATGGATTTAGGCCCAGATCTCTGTACTGGGGTGAATGTATGACATTGTTCTGCATTCTGTCCATCAATTGTTGTTTTCGCATTGGTCACCCCTAGTGGGATGGGTATGCTCAGACGTGAGTCCCATGCTCTCCCCACCACTGGAGTCAAGCTATCCTGGCTGAAGACGGCTGATAGCCAGAAACCGGTCCTAGGATGCTTGATTCCGGTCCAGGAAAGACATGGCTTGGCAGTTCAGGCTGGACTGTTCCAATGAGGCACAGGGTCAAGGCTGATTTGCAAATGGCCATGTCTAAACTGGGGTGGTGTGGAGTGCAAAAAAAGATGGATTTAGGCCCAGATCTCTGTACTGGGGTGAATGTATGACATTGTTCTGCATTCTGTGCATCAATTGTTGTTTTTGCATTTGTCACCCCGAGTGGGATGGGTAAGCTCAGACGTGAGTCCGATGCTCTCCAAACCACTAGAGTCAAGCTATCCTGGCTGAAGACGGCTGACAGCCAGAAACCGGCCCTAGGATGCTTGATTCCGGTCCAGGAAAGACATGACTTGGCAGTTCGGGCTGGACTGTTCCCATGAGGCACAGGGTCAAGGCTGATTTGCATATGTCCATGTCTGAACTGGGGTGATGTGGAGTGCAAAAAAACGATGGATTTAGGCCCAGATCTCTGTACTGGGGTGAATGTATGACATTGTTCTGCAATCTGTCCATCAATTGTTGTTTTTGCATTGGTCACCCCTAGTGGGATGGGTATGCTCAGACGTGAGTCCCATGCTCTCCACACCACTGGAGTCAAGCTATCCTGGCTGAAGATGGCTGAAAGCCAGAAACCGGTCCTAGGATGCTTGATTCCAGGCCAGGAAATACATGGCTTGGCAGTTTGGGCTGGACTGTTCCCATTAGGCACAGGGTCAAGACTGATTTGCATTTGGCCATGTCTGAACTGGGGTGGTGTGGAGTGCAAAAAACGATGGATTTAGACCCAGATCTCTGTACTGGGGTGAATGTATGACATTGTTCTGCATTCTGTCCATCAATTGTTGTTTTTGCATTTTTCACCCCGAGTGGGATGGTATGCTCAGACGTGAGTCCTATGCTCTCCACACCTCTAGAGTCAAGCTATCCTGGCTGAAGACGGCTGATAGCGAGAAACCGGTCCTCGGATGCTTGATTCCGGTCCAGGAAAGACATGGCTTGGCAGTTCAGGCTGGACTGTTCCCATGAGGCACAGGGTCAAGGCTGATTTGCATATGGCCATGTCTGAACTGGGGTGGTGTGGAGTGCAAAACAACGATGGATTTAGGCCCAGATCTCTGTACTGGGGTGAATGTATGACATTGTTCTGCATTCTGTCCATCAATTGTTGTTTTCGCATTGGTCACCCCTAGTGGGATGGGTATGCTCAGACGTGAGTCCCATGCTCTCCCCACCACTGGAGTCAAGCTATCCTGGCTGAAGACGGCTGATAGCCAGAAACCGGTCCTAGGATGCTTGTTTCCGGTCCAGGAAAGACATGGCTTGGCAGTTCGGGCTGGACTGTTCCCATGAGGCACAGGGTCAAGGCTGATTTGCATATGGCCATGTCTGAACTGGGGTGGTGTGGAGTGCAAAAAAAACATGGATTTAAGCCCAGATCTTTGTACTGGGGTGAATGTATGACATTGTTCTGCATTCTGTCCATCAATTGTTCTTTTTGCATTTGTCACCCCGAGTGGGATGGGTATGCTCAGACCTGAGTCCCATGCTCTCCACACCACTGGAGTCAAGCTATCCCGCCTGAAGACGGCTGATAGCCAGAAACCGGTCCTAGGATGCTTGATTCCGGTCCAGGAAAGACATGGCTTGGCAGTTCAGGCTGGACTGTTCCAATGAGGCACAGGGTCAAGGCTCATTTGCAAATGGCCATGTCTAAACTGGGGTGGTGTGGAGTGCAAAAAAAGATGGATTTAGGCCCAGATCTCTGTACTGGGGTGAATGTATGACATTGTTCTGCATTCTGTGCATCAATTGTTGTTTTTGCATTTGTCACCCCGAGTGGGATGGGTAAGCTCAGACGTGAGTCCGATGCTCTCCAAACCACTAGAGTCAAGCTATCCTGGCTGAAGACGGCTGACAGCCAGAAACCGGCCCTAGGATGCTTGATTCCGGTCCAGGAAAGACATGACTTGGCAGTTCGGGCTGGACTGTTCCCATGAGGCACAGGGTCAAGGCTGATTTGCATATGGCCATGTCTGAACTGGGGTGATGTGGAGTGCAAAAAAACGATGGATTTAGGCCCAGATCTCTGTACTGGGGTGAATGTATGACATTGTTCTGCATTCTGTCCATCAATTGTTGTTTTTGCATTGGTCACCCCTAGTGGGATGGGTATGCTCAGACGTGAGTCCCATGCTCTCCACACCACTGGAGTCAAGCTATCCTGGCTGAAGACGGCTGAAAGCCAGAAACCGGTACTAGGATGCTTGATTCCAGGCCAGGAAATACATGGCTTGGCAGTTTGGGCTGGACTGTTCCCATGAGGCACAGGGTCAAGACTGATTTGCATTTGGCCATGTCTGAACTGGGGTGGTGTGGAGTGCAAAAAAACGATGGATTTAGACCCAGATCTCTGTACTGGGGTGAATGTATGACATTGTTCTGCATTCTGTCCATCAATTGTTGTTTTTGCATTTTTCACCCCGAGTGGGATGGTATGCTCAGACGTGAGTCCCATGCTCTCCACACCACTGGAGTCAAGTTATCCTGGCTGAAGACAGCTGATAGCCAGAAACCGGTCCTAGGATGCTTGATTCCGGTCCAGGAAAGACATGGCCTGGCAGTTCGGGCTGGACTGTTCCCATGAGGCACAGGGTCAAGGCTGATTTGCATATGGCCATGTCTGAACTGGGGTGGTGTGGAGTGCAAAAAAACGATGGATTTAAGCCCAGATCTCTGTACTGGGGTGAATGTATGACATTGTTCTACATTCTGTCCATCAATTGTTGTTTTCGCATTGGTCACCCCTAGTGGGATGGGTATGCTCAGACGTGAGTCCCATGCTCTCCCCACCACTGGAGTCAAGCTATCCTGGCTGAAGACGGCTGATAGCCAGAAACCGGTCCTAGGATGCTTGTTTCCGGTCCAGGAAAGACATGGCTTGGCAGTTCGGGCTGGACTGTTCCCATGAGGCACAGGGTCAAGGCTGATTTGCATATGGCCATGTCTGAACTGGGGTGGTGTGGAGTGCAAAAAAAACATGGATTTAAGCCCAGATCTTTGTACTGGGGTGAATGTATGACATTGTTCTGCATTCTGTCCATCAATTGTTGTTTTTGCATTTGTCACCCCGAGTGGGATGGGTATGCTCAGACCTGAGTCCCATGCTCTCCACACCACTGGAGTCAAGCTATCCCGCCTGAAGACGGCTGATAGCCAGAAACCGGTCGTAGGATGCTTGATTCTGGTCCAGGAAAGACATGGCTTGGCAGTTCAGGCTGGACTGTTCCAATGAGGCACAGGGTCAAGGCTGATTTGCAAATGGCCATGTCTGAACTGGGGTGATGTGGAGTGCAAAAAAACGATGGATTTAGGCCCAGATCTCTGTATTGGGGTGAATGTATGACATTGCTCTGCATTCTGTCCATCAATTGTTGTTTTCCCACTGGTCACCCCTAGTGGGATGGGTATGCTCAGACGTGAGTCCCATGCTCTCCCCACCACTGGAGTCAAGCTATCCTGGCTGAAGACGGCTGATAGCCAGAAACCGGTCCTAGGATGCATGATTCTGGTCCAGGAAAGACATGGTTCGGCAGTTCGGGCTGGACTGTTCCCATGAGGCACAGGGTCAAGGCTGATTTGCATATGGCCATGTCTGAACTGGGGTGGTGTGGAGTGCAAAAAAACCATGGATTTAAGCCCAGATCTTTGTACTGGGGTGAATGTATGACATTGTTCTGCATTCTGTCCATCAATTGTTGTTTTTGCATTTGTCACCCCGAGTGGGATGGGTATGCTCAGACCTGAGTCCCATGCTCTCCACACCACTGGAGTCAAGCTATCCTGGCTGAAGACGGCTGATAGCCAGAAACCGGTCCTAGGATGCTTGTTTCCGGTCCAGGAAAGACATGGCTTGGCAGTTCGGGCTGGACTGTTCCCATGAGGCACAGGGTCAAGGCTGATTTGCATATGGCCATGTCTGAACTGGGGTGGTGTGGAGTGCAAAAAAAACATGGATTTAGGCCCAGATCTCTGTACTGGGGTGAATGTATGACATTGTTCTGCATTCTGTCCATCAATTGTTGTTTTTGCATTTTTCACCCCGAGTGGGATGGTATGCTCAGACGTGAGTCCTATGCTCTCCACACCTCTAGAGTCAAGCTATCCTGGCTGAAGACGGCTGATAGCGAGAAACCGGTCCTCGGATGCTTGATTCCGGTCCAGGAAAGACATGGCTTGGCAGTTCAGGCTGGACTGTTCCCATGAGGCACAGGGTCAAGGCTGATTTGCATATGGCCATGTCTGAACTGGGGTGGTGTGGAGTGCAAAACAACGATGGATTTAGGCCCAGATCTCTGTACTGGGGTGAATGTATGACATTGTTCTGCATTCTGTCCATCAATTGTTGTTTTCGCATTGGTCACCCCTAGTGGGATGGGTATGCTCAGACGTGAGTCCCATGCTCTCCCCACCACTGGAGTCAAGCTATCCTGGCTGAAGACGGCTGATAGCCAGAAACCGGTCCTAGGATGCTTGTTTCCGGTCCAGGAAAGACATGGCTTGGCAGTTCGGGCTGGACTGTTCCCATGAGGCACAGGGTCAAGGCTGATTTGCATATGGCCATGTCTGAACTGGGGTGGTGTGGAGTGCAAAAAAAACATGGATTTAAGCCCAGATCTTTGTACTGGGGTGAATGTATGACATTGTTCTGCATTCTGTCCATCAATTGTTCTTTTTGCATTTGTCACCCCGAGTGGGATGGGTATGCTCAGACCTGAGTCCCATGCTCTCCACACCACTGGAGTCAAGCTATCCCGCCTGAAGACGGCTGATAGCCAGAAACCGGTCCTAGGATGCTTGATTCCGGTCCAGGAAAGACATGGCTTGGCAGTTCAGGCTGGACTGTTCCAATGAGGCACAGGGTCAAGGCTCATTTGCAAATGGCCATGTCTAAACTGGGGTGGTGTGGAGTGCAAAAAAAGATGGATTTAGGCCCAGATCTCTGTACTGGGGTGAATGTATGACATTGTTCTGCATTCTGTGCATCAATTGTTGTTTTTGCATTTGTCACCCCGAGTGGGATGGGTAAGCTCAGACGTGAGTCCGATGCTCTCCAAACCACTAGAGTCAAGCTATCCTGGCTGAAGACGGCTGACAGCCAGAAACCGGCCCTAGGATGCTTGATTCCGGTCCAGGAAAGACATGACTTGGCAGTTCGGGCTGGACTGTTCCCATGAGGCACAGGGTCAAGGCTGATTTGCATATGGCCATGTCTGAACTGGGGTGATGTGGAGTGCAAAAAAACGATGGATTTAGGCCCAGATCTCTGTACTGGGGTGAATGTATGACATTGTTCTGCATTCTGTCCATCAATTGTTGTTTTTGCATTGGTCACCCCTAGTGGGATGGGTATGCTCAGACGTGAGTCCCATGCTCTCCACACCACTGGAGTCAAGCTATCCTGGCTGAAGACGGCTGAAAGCCAGAAACCGGTACTAGGATGCTTGATTCCAGGCCAGGAAATACATGGCTTGGCAGTTTGGGCTGGACTGTTCCCATGAGGCACAGGGTCAAGACTGATTTGCATTTGGCCATGTCTGAACTGGGGTGGTGTGGAGTGCAAAAAAACGATGGATTTAGACCCAGATCTCTGTACTGGGGTGAATGTATGACATTGTTCTGCATTCTGTCCATCAATTGTTGTTTTTGCATTTTTCACCCCGAGTGGGATGGTATGCTCAGACGTGAGTCCCATGCTCTCCACACCACTGGAGTCAAGTTATCCTGGCTGAAGACAGCTGATAGCCAGAAACCGGTCCTAGGATGCTTGATTCCGGTCCAGGAAAGACATGGCCTGGCAGTTCGGGCTGGACTGTTCCCATGAGGCACAGGGTCAAGGCTGATTTGCATATGGCCATGTCTGAACTGGGGTGGTGTGGAGTGCAAAAAAACGATGGATTTAAGCCCAGATCTCTGTACTGGGGTGAATGTATGACATTGTTCTACATTCTGTCCATCAATTGTTGTTTTCGCATTGGTCACCCCTAGTGGGATGGGTATGCTCAGACGTGAGTCCCATGCTCTCCCCACCACTGGAGTCAAGCTATCCTGGCTGAAGACGGCTGATAGCCAGAAACCGGTCCTAGGATGCTTGTTTCCGGTCCAGGAAAGACATGGCTTGGCAGTTCGGGCTGGACTGTTCCCATGAGGCACAGGGTCAAGGCTGATTTGCATATGGCCATGTCTGAACTGGGGTGGTGTGGAGTGCAAAAAAAACATGGATTTAAGCCCAGATCTTTGTACTGGGGTGAATGTATGACATTGTTCTGCATTCTGTCCATCAATTGTTGTTTTTGCATTTGTCACCCCGAGTGGGATGGGTATGCTCAGACCTGAGTCCCATGCTCTCCACACCACTGGAGTCAAGCTATCCCGCCTGAAGACGGCTGATAGCCAGAAACCGGTCGTAGGATGCTTGATTCTGGTCCAGGAAAGACATGGCTTGGCAGTTCAGGCTGGACTGTTCCAATGAGGCACAGGGTCAAGGCTGATTTGCAAATGGCCATGTCTGAACTGGGGTGATGTGGAGTGCAAAAAAACGATGGATTTAGGCCCAGATCTCTGTATTGGGGTGAATGTATGACATTGCTCTGCATTCTGTCCATCAATTGTTGTTTTCCCACTGGTCACCCCTAGTGGGATGGGTATGCTCAGACGTGAGTCCCATGCTCTCCCCACCACTGGAGTCAAGCTATCCTGGCTGAAGACGGCTGATAGCCAGAAACCGGTCCTAGGATGCATGATTCTGGTCCAGGAAAGACATGGTTCGGCAGTTCGGGCTGGACTGTTCCCATGAGGCACAGGGTCAAGGCTGATTTGCATATGGCCATGTCTGAACTGGGGTGGTGTGGAGTGCAAAAAAACCATGGATTTAAGCCCAGATCTTTGTACTGGGGTGAATGTATGACATTGTTCTGCATTCTGTCCATCAATTGTTGTTTTTGCATTTGTCACCCCGAGTGGGATGGGTATGCTCAGACCTGAGTCCCATGCTCTCCACACCACTGGAGTCAAGCTATCCTGGCTGAAGACGGCTGATAGCCAGAAACCGGTCCTAGGATGCTTGTTTCCGGTCCAGGAAAGACATGGCTTGGCAGTTCGGGCTGGACTGTTCCCATGAGGCACAGGGTCAAGGCTGATTTGCATATGGCCATGTCTGAACTGGGGTGGTGTGGAGTGCAAAAAAAACATGGATTTAGGCCCAGATCTCTGTACTGGGGTGAATGTATGACATTGTTCTGCATTCTGTCCATAAATTGTTGTTTTTGCATTTTTCACCCCGAGTGGGATGGTATGCTCAGACGTGAGTCCCATGCTCTCCACACCACTGGAGTCAAGTTATCCTGGCTGAAGACAGCTGATAGCCAGAAACCGGTCCTAGGATGCTTGATTCCGGTCCAGGTAAGACATGGCTTGGCAGTTCGGGCTGGACTGTTCCCATGAGGCACAGGGTCAAGGCTGATTTGCATATGGCCATGTCTGAACTGGGGTGGTGTGGAGTGCAAAAAAACGATGGATTTAAGCCCAGATCTCTGTACTGGGGTGAATGTATGACATTGTTCTGCATTCTGTTCATCAATTGTTGTTTTTGCATTTGTCACCCCGAATGGGACGGGTATGCTCAGACGTCAGTCCCATGCTCTCCACACCACTGGAGTCAAGCTATTCTGGCTGAAGATGGCTGATAACCAGAAACCGGTCCTAGGATGCTTGATTCCGGTCCAGGAAAGACATGGCTTGGCAGTTCAGGCTGGACTGTTCCCATGAGGCACAGGGTCAAGGCTGATTTGCATATGGCCATGTCTGAACTGGGGTGGTGTGGAGTGCAAAAAAACCATGGATTTAGGCCCAGATCGCTGTACTGGGGTGAATGTATGACATTGTTCTGCATTCTGTCCATCAATTGTTGTTTTTGCATTTTTCACCCCGAGTGGGATGGGTATGCTCAGACGTGAGTCCCATGCTCTCCACACCACTAGAGTCAAGCTATCCTGGCTGAAGACGGCTGATAGCGAGAAACCGGTCCTAGGATGCTTGATTCCGGTCCAGGAAAGACATGGCTTGGCAGTTCAGGCTGGACTGTTCCCATGAGGCACAGGGTCAAGGCTGATTTGCATATGGCCATGTCTGAACTGGGGTGGTGTGGAGTGCGAAAAAACTATGGATTTAGGCACATATCTCTGTACTGGGGTGAATGTATGACATTGTTCTGCATTCTGTCCATCAATTGTTGTTTTCGCATTGGTCACCCCTAGTGGGATGGGTATGCTCAGACGTGAGTCCCATGCTCTCCCCACCACTGGAGTCAAGCTATCCTGGCTGAAGACGGCTGATAGCCAGAAACCGGTCCTAGGATGCTTGATTCTGGTCCAGGAAAGACATGGTTCGGCAGTTCGGGCTGGACTGTTCCCATGAGGCACAGGGTCAAGGCTGATTTGCATATGGCCATGTCTGAACTGGGGTGGTGTGGAGTGCAAAAAAACCATGGATTTAAGCCCAGATCTTTGTACTGGGGTGAATGTATGACATTGTTCTGCATTCTGTCCATCAATTGTTGTTTTTGCATTTGTCACCCCGAGTGGGATGGGTATGCTCAGACCTGAGTTCCATGCTCTCCACACCACTGGAGTCAAGCTATCCCGCCTGAAGACGGCTGATAGCCAGAAACCGGTCCTAGGATGCTTGATTCCGGTCCAGGAAAGACATGGCTTGGCAGTTCAGGCTGGACTGTTCCAATGAGGCACAGGGTCAACGCTGATTTGCAAATGGCCATGTCTAAACTGGGGTGGTGTGGAGTGCAAAAAAACTATGGATTTAGGCCCAGATCTCTGTACTGGGGTGAATGTATGACATTGTTCTGCATTCTGTGCATCAATTGTTGTTTTTGCATTTGTCATCCCAGTGGGATGGGTAAGCTCAGACGTGAGTCCCATGCTCTCCAAACCACTAGAGTCAAGCTATCCTGGCTGAAGACGGCTGACAGCCAGAAACCGGTCCTAGGATGCTTGATTCTGGTCCAGGAAAAACATGGCTTGGCAGTTCGGGCTGGACTGTTCCCATGAGGCACAGGGTCAAGGCTGATTTGCATATGGCCATGTCTGAACTGGGGTGATGTGGAGTGCAAAAAAACGATGGATTTAGGCCCAGATCTCTGTACTGGGGTGAATGTATGACATTGTTCTGCATTCTGTCCATCAATTGTTGTTTTTGCATTTTTCACCCCGAGTGGGATGGTATGCTCAGACGTGAGTCCTATGCTCTCCACACCTCTAGAGTCAAGCTATCCTGGCTGAAGACGGCTGATAGCGAGAAACCGGTCCTAGGATGCTTGATTCCGGTCCAGGAAAGACATGGCTTGGCAGTTCAGGCTGGACTGTTCCCATGAGGCACAGGGTCAAGGCTGATTTGCATATGGCCATGTCTGAACTGGGGTGGTGTGGAGTGCAAAACAACAATGGATTTAGGCCCAGATCTCTGTACTGGGGTGAATGTATGACATTGTTCTGCATTCTGTCCATCAATTGTTGTTTTCGCATTGGTCACCCCTAGTGGGATGGGTATGCTCAGACGTGAGTCCCATGCTCTCCCCACCACTGGAGTCAAGCTATTCTGGCTGAAGACGGCTGATAGCCAGAAACCAGTCCTAGGATGCTTGTTTCCGGTCCAGGAAAGACATGGCTTGGCAGTTCGGGCTGGACTGTTCCCATGAGGCACAGGGTCAAGGCTGATTTGCATATGGCCATGTCTGAACTGGGGTGGTGTGGAGTGCAAAAAAAACATGGATTTAAGCCCAGATCTTTGTACTGGGGTGAATGTATGACATTGTTCTGCATTCTGTCCATCAATTGTTGTTTTTGCATTTGTCACCCCGAGTGGGATGGGTATGCTCAGACCTGAGTCCCATGCTCTCCACACCACTGGAGTCAAGCTATCCCGCCTGAAGACGGCTGATAGCCAGAAACCGGTCCTAGGATGCTTGATTCCGGTCCAGGAAAGACATGGCTTGGCAGTTCGGGCTGGACTGTTCCCATGAGGCACAGGGTCAAGGCTGATTTGCATATGGCCATGTCTGAACTGGGGTGGTGTGGAGTGCAAAAAAACGATGGATTTAAGCCCAGATCTCTGTACTGGGGTGAATGTATGACATTGTTCTGCATTCTGTTCATCAATTGTTGTTTTTGCATTTGTCACCCCGAATGGGACGGGTATGCTCAGACGTCAGTCCCATGCTCTCCACACCACTGGAGTCAAGCTATTCTGGCTGAAGATGGCTGATAACCAGAAACCGGTCCTAGGATGCTTGATTCCGGTCCAGGAAAGACATGGCTTGGCAGTTCAGGCTGGACTGTTCCCATGAGGCACAGGGTCAAGGCTGATTTGCATATGGCCATGTCTGAACTGGGGTGGTGTGGAGTGCAAAAAAACGATGGATTTAGACCCAGATCTCTGGACTGGGGTGAATGTATGACATTGTTCTGCATTCTGTCCATCAATTGTTGTTTTCGCATTGGTCACCCCTAGTGGGATGGGTATGCTCAGACGTGAGTCCCATGCTCTCCACACCACTAGAGTCAAGCTATCCTGGCTGAAGACGGCTGATAGCGAGAAACCGGTCCTAGGATGCTTGATTCCAGTCCAGGAAAGACATGGCTTGGCAGTTCAGGCTGGACTGTTCCCATGAGGCACAGGGTCAAGGCTGATTTGCATATGGCCATGTCTGAACTGGGGTGGTGTGGAGTGCAAAAAAACGATGGATTTAAGCCCAGATCTCTGTACTGGGGTGAATGTATGACATTGTTCTGCATTCTGTCCATCAATTGTTGTTTTTGCATTTGTCACCCCTAGTGGGATGGGTATGCCCAGACGTGAATCCCATGCTCTCCCCACCACTGGAGTCAAGCTATCCTGGATGAAGACGGCTGATAGCCAGAAACCGGTCCTAGGATGCATGATTCTGGTCCAGGAAAGACATGGTTCGGCAGTTCAGGCTGGACTGTTCCCATGAGGCACAGGGTCAAGGCTGATTTGCATATGGCCATGTCTGAACTGGGGTGGTGTGGAGTGCAAAAAAAACATGGATTTAAGCCCAGATGTTTGTACTGGGGTGAATGTATGACATTGTTCTGCATTCTGTCCATCAATTGTTGTTTTTGCATTTGTCACCCCGAGTGGGATGGGTATGCTCAGACGTGAGTCCCATGCTCTCCACACCACTGGAGTCAAGCTATCCTGGCTGAAGACGGCTGATAGCCAGAAACCGGTCCTAGGATGCTTGTTTCCGGTCCAGGAAAGACATGGCTTGGCAGTTCGGGCTGGACTGTTCCCATGACGCACAGGGTCAAGGCTGATTTGCATATGGCCATGTCTGAACTGGGGTGGTGTGGAGTGCAAAAAAAACATGGATTTAGGCCCAGATCTCTGTACTGGGGTGAATGTATGACATTGTTCTGCATTCTGTACATCAATTGTTGTTTTTGCATTTTTCACCCCGAGTGGGATGGGTATGCTCAGACGTGAGTCCTATGCTCTCCACACCACTAGAGTCAAGCTATCCTGGCTGAAGACGGCTGATAGCGAGAAACCGGTCCTAGGATGCTTGATTCCGGTCCAGGAAAGACATGGCTTTGCAGTTCAGGCTGGACTGTTCCCATGAGGCACAGGGTCAAGGCTGATTTGCATATGGCCATGTCTGAACTGGGGTGGTGTGGAGTGCAAAAAAACGATGGATTTAGGCCCAGATCTCTGTACTGGGATGAATGTATGACATTGTTCTGCATTCTGTCCATCAATTGTTGTTTTCGCATTGGTCACCCCTAGTGGGATGGGTATGCTCAGACGTGAGTCCCATGCTCTCCCCACCACTGGAGTCAAGCTATCCTGGCTGAAGACGGCTGATAGCCAGAAACCGGTCCTAGGATGCTTGTTTCCGGTCCAGGAAAGACATGGCTTGGCAGTTCGGGCTGGACTGTTCCCATGAGGCACAGGGTCAAGGCTGATTTGCATATGGCCATGTCTGAACTGGGGTGGTGTGGAGTGCAAAAAAAACATGGATTTAAGCCCAGATCTTTGTACTGGGGTGAATGTATGACATTGTTCTGCATTCTGTCCATCAATTGTTGTTTTTGCATTTGTCACCCCGAGTGGGATGGGTATGCTCAGACCTGAGTCCCATGCTCTCCACACCACTGGAGTCAAGCTATCCCGCCTGAAGACGGCTCATAGCCAGAAACCGGTCCTAGGATGCTTGATTCCGGTCCAGGAAAGACATGGCTTGGCAGTTCAGGCTGGACTGTTCCAATGAGGCACAGGGTCAAGGCTGATTTGCAAATGGCCATGTCTAAACTGGGGTGGTGTGGAGTGCAAAAAAAGATGGATTTAGGCCCAGATCTCTGTACTGGGGTGAATGTATGACATTGTTCTGCATTCTGTGCATCAATTGTTGTTTTTGCATTTGTCACCCCGAGTGGGATGGGTAAGCTCAGACGTGAGTCCGATGCTCTCCAAACCACTAGAGTCAAGCTATCCTGGCTGAAGACGGCTGACAGCCAGAAACCGGCCCTAGGATGCTTGATTCCGGTCCAGGAAAGACATGACTTGGCAGTTCGGGCTGGACTGTTCCCATGAGGCACAGGGTCAAGGCTGATTTGCATATGTCCATGTCTGAACTGGGGTGATGTGGAGTGCAAAAAACGATGGATTTAGGCCCAGATCTCTGTACTGGGGTGAATGTATGACATTGTTCTGCAATCTGTCCATCAATTGTTGTTTTTGCATTGGTCACCCCTAGTGGGATGGGTATGCTCAGACGTGAGTCCCATGCTCTCCACACCACTGGAGTCAAGCTATCCTGGCTGAAGATGGCTGAAAGCCAGAAACCGGTCCTAGGATGCTTGATTCCAGGCCAGGAAATACATGGCTTGGCAGTTTGGGCTGGACTGTTCCCATTAGGCACAGGGTCAAGACTGATTTGCATTTGGCCATGTCTGAACTGGGGTGGTGTGGAGTGCAAAAAAACGATGGATTTAGACCCAGATCTCTGTACTGGGGTGAATGTATGACATTGTTCTGCATTCTGTCCATCAATTGTTGTTTTTGCATTTTTCACCCCGAGTGGGATGGTATGCTCAGACGTGAGTCCTATGCTCTCCACACCTCTAGAGTCAAGCTATCCTGGCTGAAGACGGCTGATAGCGAGAAACCGGTCCTCGGATGCTTGATTCCGGTCCAGGAAAGACATGGCTTGGCAGTTCAGGCTGGACTGTTCCCATGAGGCACAGGGTCAAGGCTGATTTGCATATGGCCATGTCTGAACTGGGGTGGTGTGGAGTGCAAAAAAACGATGGATTTAGGCCCAGATCTCTGTACTGGGGTGAATGTATGACATTGTTCTGCATTCTGTCCATCAATTGTTGTTTTCGCATTGGTCACCCCTAGTGGGATGGGTATGCTCAGACGTGAGTCCCATGCTCTCCCCACCACTGGAGTCAAGCTATCCTGGCTGAAGACGGCTGATAGCCAGAAACCGGTCCTAGGATGCTTGATTCCGGTCCAGGAAAGACATGGCTTGGCAGTTCAGGCTGGACTGTTCCAATGAGGCACAGGGTCAAGGCTGATTTGCAAATGGCCATGTCTAAACTGGGGTGGTGTGGAGTGCAAAAAAAGATGGATTTAGGCCCAGATCTCTGTACTGGGGTGAATGTATGACATTGTTCTGCATTCTGTGCATCAATTGTTGTTTTTGCATTTGTCACCCCGAGTGGGATGGGTAAGCTCAGACGTCAGTCCGATGCTCTCCAAACCACTAGAGTCAAGCTATCCTGGCTGAAGACGGCTGACAGCCAGAAACCGGCCCTAGGATGCTTGATTCCGGTCCAGGAAAGACATGACTTGGCAGTTCGGGCTGGACTGTTCCCATGAGGCACAGGGTCAAGGCTGATTTGCATATGTCCATGTCTGAACTGGGGTGATGTGGAGTGCAAAAAAACGATGGATTTAGGCCCAGATCTCTGTACTGGGGTGAATGTATGACATTGTTCTGCAATCTGTCCATCAATTGTTGTTTTTGCATTGGTCACCCCTAGTGGGATGGGTATGCTCAGACGTGAGTCCCATGCTCTCCACACCACTGGAGTCAAGCTATCCTGGCTGAAGATGGCTGAAAGCCAGAAACCGGTCCTAGGATGCTTGATTCCAGGCCAGGAAATACATGGCTTGGCAGTTTGGGCTGGACTGTTCCCATTAGGCACAGGGTCAAGACTGATTTGCATTTGGCCATGTCTGAACTGGGGTGGTGTGGAGTGCAAAAAACGATGGATTTAGACCCAGATCTCTGTACTGGGGTGAATGTATGACATTGTTCTGCATTCTGTCCATCAATTGTTGTTTTTGCATTTTTCACCCCGAGTGGGATGGTATGCTCAGACGTGAGTCCTATGCTCTCCACACCTCTAGAGTCAAGCTATCCTGGCTGAAGACGGCTGATAGCGAGAAACCGGTCCTCGGATGCTTGATTCCGGTCCAGGAAAGACATGGCTTGGCAGTTCAGGCTGGACTGTTCCCATGAGGCACAGGGTCAAGGCTGATTTGCATATGGCCATGTCTGAACTGGGGTGGTGTGGAGTGCAAAACAACGATGGATTTAGGCCCAGATCTCTGTACTGGGGTGAATGTATGACATTGTTCTGCATTCTGTCCATCAATTGTTGTTTTCGCATTGGTCACCCCTAGTGGGATGGGTATGCTCAGACGTGAGTCCCATGCTCTCCCCACCACTGGAGTCAAGCTATCCTGGCTGAAGACGGCTGATAGCCAGAAACCGGTCCTAGGATGCTTGATTCCGGTCCAGGAAAGACATGGCTTGGCAGTTCAGGCTGGACTGTTCCAATGAGGCACAGGGTCAAGGCTCATTTGCAAATGGCCATGTCTAAACTGGGGTGGTGTGGAGTGCAAAAAAAGATGGATTTAGGCCCAGATCTCTGTACTGGGGTGAATGTATGACATTGTTCTGCATTCTGTGCATCAATTGTTGTTTTTGCATTTGTCACCCCGAGTGGGATGGGTAAGCTCAGACGTGAGTCCGATGCTCTCCAAACCACTAGAGTCAAGCTATCCTGGCTGAAGACGGCTGACAGCCAGAAACCGGCCCTAGGATGCTTGATTCCGGTCCAGGAAAGACATGACTTGGCAGTTCGGGCTGGACTGTTCCCATGAGGCACAGGGTCAAGGCTGATTTGCATATGGCCATGTCTGAACTGGGGTGATGTGGAGTGCAAAAAAACGATGAATTTAGGCCCAGATCTCTGTACTGGGGTGAATGTATGACATTGTTCTGCATTCTGTCCATCAATTGTTGTTTTTGCATTGGTCACCCCTAGTGGGATGGGTATGCTCAGACGTGAGTCCCATGCTCTCCACACCACTGGAGTCAAGCTATCCTGGCTGAAGACGGCTGAAAGCCAGAAACCGGTACTAGGATGCTTGATTCCAGGCCAGGAAATACATGGCTTGGCAGTTTGGGCTGGACTGTTCCCATGAGGCACAGGGTCAAGACTGATTTGCATTTGGCCATGTCTGAACTGGGGTGGTGTGGAGTGCAAAAAAACGATGGATTTAGACCCAGATCTCTGTACTGGGGTGAATGTATGACATTGTTCTGCATTCTGTCCATCAATTGTTGTTTTTGCATTTTTCACCCCGAGTGGGATGGTATGCTCAGACGTGAGTCCCATGCTCTCCACACCACTGGAGTCAAGTTATCCTGGCTGAAGACAGCTGATAGCCAGAAACCGGTCCTAGGATGCTTGATTCCGGTCCAGGAAAGACATGGCCTGGCAGTTCGGGCTGGACTGTTCCCATGAGGCACAGGGTCAAGGCTGATTTGCATATGGCCATGTCTGAACTGGGGTGGTGTGGAGTGCAAAAAAACGATGGATTTAAGCCCAGATCTCTGTACTGGGGTGAATGTATGACATTGTTCTACATTCTGTCCATCAATTGTTGTTTTCGCATTGGTCACCCCTAGTGGGATGGGTATGCTCAGACGTGAGTCCCATGCTCTCCCCACCACTGGAGTCAAGCTATCCTGGCTGAAGACGGCTGATAGCCAGAAACCGGTCCTAGGATGCTTGTTTCCGGTCCAGGAAAGACATGGCTTGGCAGTTCGGGCTGGACTGTTCCCATGAGGCACAGGGTCAAGGCTGATTTGCATATGGCCATGTCTGAACTGGGGTGGTGTGGAGTGCAAAAAAAACATGGATTTAAGCCCAGATCTTTGTACTGGGGTGAATGTATGACATTGTTCTGCATTCTGTCCATCAATTGTTGTTTTTGCATTTGTCACCCCGAGTGGGATGGGTATGCTCAGACCTGAGTCCCATGCTCTCCACACCACTGGAGTCAAGCTATCCCGCCTGAAGACGGCTGATAGCCAGAAACCTGTCGTAGGATGCTTGATTCTGGTCCAGGAAAGACATGGCTTGGCAGTTCAGGCTGGACTGTTCCAATGAGGCACAGGGTCAAGGCTGATTTGCAAATGGCCATGTCTGAACTGGGGTGATGTGGAGTGCAAAAAAACGATGGATTTAGGCCCAGATCTCTGTATTGGGGTGAATGTATGACATTGCTCTGCATTCTGTCCATCAATTGTTGTTTTCGCACTGGTCACCCCTAGTGGGATGGGTATGCTCAGACGTGAGTCCCATGCTCTCCCCACCACTGGAGTCAAGCTATCCTGGCTGAAGACGGCTGATAGCCAGAAACCGGTCCTAGGATGCATGATTCTGGTCCAGGAAAGACATGGTTCGGCAGTTCGGGCTGGACTGTTCCCATGAGGCACAGGGTCAAGGCTGATTTGCATATGGCCATGTCTGAACTGGGGTGGTGTGGAGTGCAAAAAAAACATGGATTTAAGCCCAGATCTCTGTACTGGGGTGAATGTATGACATTGTTCTGCATTCTGTTCATCAATTGTTGTTTTTGCATTTGTCACCCCGAATGGGACGGGTATGCTCAGACGTCAGTCCCATGCTCTCCACACCACTGGAGTCAAGCTATTCTGGCTGAAGATGGCTGATAACCAGAAACCGGTCCTAGGATGCTTGATTCCGGTCCAGGAAAGACATGGCTTGGCAGTTCAGGCTGGACTGTTCCCATGAGGCACAGGGTCAAGGCTGATTTGCATATGGCCATGTCTGAACTGGGGTGGTGTGGAGTGCAAAAAAACCATGGATTTAGGCCCAGATCGCTGTACTGGGGTGAATGTATGACATTGTTCTGCATTCTGTCCATCAATTGTTGTTTTTGCATTTTTCACCCCGAGTGGGATGGGTATGCTCAGACGTGAGTCCCATGCTCTCCACACCACTAGAGTCAAGCTATCCTGGCTGAAGACGGCTGATAGCGAGAAACCGGTCCTAGGATGCTTGATTCCGGTCCAGGAAAGACATGGCTTGGCAGTTCAGGCTGGACTGTTCCCATGAGGCACAGGGTCAAGGCTGATTTGCATATGGCCATGTCTGAACTGGGGTGGTGTGGAGTGCGAAAAAACTATGGATTTAGGCACATATCTCTGTACTGGGGTGAATGTATGACATTGTTCTGCATTCTGTCCATCAATTGTTGTTTTCGCATTGGTCACCCCTAGTGGGATGGGTATGCTCAGACGTGAGTCCCATGCTCTCCCCACCACTGGAGTCAAGCTATCCTGGCTGAAGACGGCTGATAGCCAGAAACCGGTCCTAGGATGCTTGATTCTGGTCCAGAAAAGACATGGTTCGGCAGTTCGGGCTGGACTGTTCCCATGAGGCACAGGGTCAAGGCTGATTTGCATATGGCCATGTCTGAACTGGGGTGGTGTGGAGTGCAAAAAAACCATGGATTTAAGCCCAGATCTTTGTACTGGGGTGAATGTATGACATTGTTCTGCATTCTGTCCATCAATTGTTGTTTTTGCATTTGTCACCCCGAGTGGGATGGGTATGCTCAGACCTGAGTTCCATGCTCTCCACACCACTGGAGTCAAGCTATCCCGCCTGAAGACGGCTGATAGCCAGAAACCGGTCCTAGGATGCTTGATTCCGGTCCAGGAAAGACATGGCTTGGCAGTTCAGGCTGGACTGTTCCAATGAGGCACAGGGTCAACGCTGATTTGCAAATGGCCATGTCTAAACTGGGGTGGTGTGGAGTGCAAAAAAACTATGGATTTAGGCCCAGATTTCTGTACTGGGGTGAATGTATGACATTGTTCTGCATTCTGTGCATCAATTGTTGTTTTTGCATTTGTCATCCCAGTGGGATGGGTAAGCTCAGACGTGAGTCCCATGCTCTCCAAACCACTAGAGTCAAGCTATCCTGGCTGAAGACGGCTGACAGCCAGAAACCGGTCCTAGGATGCTTGATTCTGGTCCAGGAAAGACATGGCTTGGCAGTTCGGGCTGGACTGTTCCCATGAGGCACAGGGTCAAGGCTGATTTGCATATGGCCATGTCTGAACTGGGGTGATGTGGAGTGCAAAAAAACGATGGATTTAGGCCCAGATCTCTGTACTGGGGTGAATGTATGACATTGTTCTGCATTCTGTCCATCAATTGTTGTTTTTGCATTTTTCACCCCGAGTGGGATGGTATGCTCAGACGTGAGTCCTATGCTCTCCACACCTCTAGAGTCAAGCTATCCTGGCTGAAGACGGCTGATAGCGAGAAACCGGTCCTAGGATGCTTGATTCCGGTCCAGGAAAGACATGGCTTGGCAGTTCAGGCTGGACTGTTCCCATGAGGCACAGGGTCAAGGCTGATTTGCATATGGCCATGTCTGAACTGGGGTGGTGTGGAGTGCAAAACAACAATGGATTTAGGCCCAGATCTCTGTACTGGGGTGAATGTATGACATTGTTCTGCATTCTGTCCATCAATTGTTGTTTTCGCATTGGTCACCCCTAGTGGGATGGGTATGCTCAGACGTGAGTCCCATGCTCTCCCCACCACTGGAGTCAAGCTATTCTGGATGAAGACGGCTGATAGCCAGAAACCAGTCCTAGGATGCTTGTTTCCGGTCCAGGAAAGACATGGCTTGGCAGTTCGGGCTGGACTGTTCCCATGAGGCACAGGGTCAAGGCTGATTTGCATATGGCCATGTCTGAACTGGGGTGGTGTGGAGTGCAAAAAAAACATGGATTTAAGCCCAGATCTTTGTACTGGGGTGAATGTATGACATTGTTCTGCATTCTGTCCATCAATTGTTGTTTTTGCATTTGTCACCCCGAGTGGGATGGGTATGCTCAGACCTGAGTCCCATGCTCTCCACACCACTGGAGTCAAGCTATCCCGCCTGAAGACGGCTGATAGCCAGAAACCGGTCCTAGGATGCTTGATTCCGGTCCAGGAAAGACATGGCTTGGCAGTTCGGGCTGGACTGTTCCCATGAGGCACAGGGTCAAGGCTGATTTGCATATGGCCATGTCTGAACTGGGGTGGTGTGGAGTGCAAAAAAACGATGGATTTAAGCCCAGATCTCTGTACTGGGGTGAATGTATGACATTGTTCTGCATTCTGTTCATCAATTGTTGTTTTTGCATTTGTCACCCCGAATGGGACGGGTATGCTCAGACGTCAGTCCCATGCTCTCCACACCACTGGAGTCAAGCTATTCTGGCTGAAGATGGCTGATAACCAGAAACCGGTCCTAGGATGCTTGATTCCGGTCCAGGAAAGACATGGCTTGGCAGTTCAGGCTGGACTGTTCCCATGAGGCACAGGGTCAAGGCTGATTTGCATATGGCCATGTCTGAACTGGGGTGGTGTGGAGTGCAAAAAAACGATGGATTTAGACCCAGATCTCTGGACTGGGGTGAATGTATGACATTGTTCTGCATTCTGTCCATCAATTGTTGTTTTCGCATTGGTCACCCCTAGTGGGATGGGTATGCTCAGACGTGAGTCCCATGCTCTCCACACCACTAGAGTCAAGCTATCCTGGCTGAAGACGGCTGATAGCGAGAAACCGGTCCTAGGATGCTTGATTCCAGTCCAGGAAAGACATGGCTTGGCAGTTCAGGCTGGACTGTTCCCATGAGGCACAGGGTCAAGGCTGATTTGCATATGGCCATGTCTGAACTGGGGTGGTGTGGAGTGCAAAAAAACGATGGATTTAAGCCCAGATCTCTGTACTGGGGTGAATGTATGACATTGTTCTGCATTCTGTCCATCAATTGTTGTTTTTGCATTTGTCACCCCTAGTGGGATGGGTATGCCCAGACGTGAATCCCATGCTCTCCCCACCACTGGAGTCAAGCTATCCTGGATGAAGACGGCTGATAGCCAGAAACCGGTCCTAGGATGCATGATTCTGGTCCAGGAAAGACATGGTTCGGCAGTTCAGGCTGGACTGTTCCCATGAGGCACAGGGTCAAGGCTGATTTGCATATGGCCATGTCTGAACTGGGGTGGTGTGGAGTGCAAAAAAAACATGGATTTAAGCCCAGATGTTTGTACTGGGGTGAATGTATGACATTGTTCTGCATTCTGTCCATCAATTGTTGTTTTTGCATTTGTCACCCCGAGTGGGATGGGTATGCTCAGACGTGAGTCCCATGCTCTCCACACCACTGGAGTCAAGCTATCCTGGCTGAAGACGGCTGATAGCCAGAAACCGGTCCTAGGATGCTTGTTTCCGGTCCAGGAAAGACATGGCTTGGCAGTTCGGGCTGGACTGTTCCCATGACGCACAGGGTCAAGGCTGATTTGCATATGGCCATGTCTGAACTGGGGTGGTGTGGAGTGCAAAAAAAACATGGATTTAGGCCCAGATCTCTGTACTGGGGTGAATGTATGACATTGTTCTGCATTCTGTACATCAATTGTTGTTTTTGCATTTTTCACCCCGAGTGGGATGGGTATGCTCAGACGTGAGTCCTATGCTCTCCACACCACTAGAGTCAAGCTATCCTGGCTGAAGACGGCTGATAGCGAGAAACCGGTCCTAGGATGCTTGATTCCGGTCCAGGAAAGACATGGCTTTGCAGTTCAGGCTGGACTGTTCCCATGAGGCACAGGGTCAAGGCTGATTTGCATATGGCCATGTCTGAACTGGGGTGGTGTGGAGTGCAAAAAAACGATGGATTTAGGCCCAGATCTCTGTACTGGGATGAATGTATGACATTGTTCTGCATTCTGTCCATCAATTGTTGTTTTCGCATTGGTCACCCCTAGTGGGATGGGTATGCTCAGACGTGAGTCCCATGCTCTCCCCACCACTGGAGTCAAGCTATCCTGGCTGAAGACGGCTGATAGCCAGAAACCGGTCCTAGGATGCTTGTTTCCGGTCCAGGAAAGACATGGCTTGGCAGTTCGGGCTGGACTGTTCCCATGAGGCACAGGGTCAAGGCTGATTTGCATATGGCCATGTCTGAACTGGGGTGGTGTGGAGTGCAAAAAAAACATGGATTTAAGCCCAGATCTTTGTACTGGGGTGAATGTATGACATTGTTCTGCATTCTGTCCATCAATTGTTGTTTTTGCATTTGTCACCCCGAGTGGGATGGGTATGCTCAGACCTGAGTCCCATGCTCTCCACACCACTGGAGTCAAGCTATCCCGCCTGAAGACGGCTCATAGCCAGAAACCGGTCCTAGGATGCTTGATTCCGGTCCAGGAAAGACATGGCTTGGCAGTTCAGGCTGGACTGTTCCAATGAGGCACAGGGTCAAGGCTGATTTGCAAATGGCCATGTCTAAACTGGGGTGGTGTGGAGTGCAAAAAAAGATGGATTTAGGCCCAGATCTCTGTACTGGGGTGAATGTATGACATTGTTCTGCATTCTGTGCATCAATTGTTGTTTTTGCATTTGTCACCCCGAGTGGGATGGGTAAGCTCAGACGTGAGTCCGATGCTCTCCAAACCACTAGAGTCAAGCTATCCTGGCTGAAGACGGCTGACAGCCAGAAACCGGCCCTAGGATGCTTGATTCCGGTCCAGGAAAGACATGACTTGGCAGTTCGGGCTGGACTGTTCCCATGAGGCACAGGGTCAAGGCTGATTTGCATATGTCCATGTCTGAACTGGGGTGATGTGGAGTGCAAAAAACGATGGATTTAGGCCCAGATCTCTGTACTGGGGTGAATGTATGACATTGTTCTGCAATCTGTCCATCAATTGTTGTTTTTGCATTGGTCACCCCTAGTGGGATGGGTATGCTCAGACGTGAGTCCCATGCTCTCCACACCACTGGAGTCAAGCTATCCTGGCTGAAGATGGCTGAAAGCCAGAAACCGGTCCTAGGATGCTTGATTCCAGGCCAGGAAATACATGGCTTGGCAGTTTGGGCTGGACTGTTCCCATTAGGCACAGGGTCAAGACTGATTTGCATTTGGCCATGTCTGAACTGGGGTGGTGTGGAGTGCAAAAAAACGATGGATTTAGACCCAGATCTCTGTACTGGGGTGAATGTATGACATTGTTCTGCATTCTGTCCATCAATTGTTGTTTTTGCATTTTTCACCCCGAGTGGGATGGTATGCTCAGACGTGAGTCCTATGCTCTCCACACCTCTAGAGTCAAGCTATCCTGGCTGAAGACGGCTGATAGCGAGAAACCGGTCCTCGGATGCTTGATTCCGGTCCAGGAAAGACATGGCTTGGCAGTTCAGGCTGGACTGTTCCCATGAGGCACAGGGTCAAGGCTGATTTGCATATGGCCATGTCTGAACTGGGGTGGTGTGGAGTGCAAAAAAACGATGGATTTAGGCCCAGATCTCTGTACTGGGGTGAATGTATGACATTGTTCTGCATTCTGTCCATCAATTGTTGTTTTCGCATTGGTCACCCCTAGTGGGATGGGTATGCTCAGACGTGAGTCCCATGCTCTCCCCACCACTGGAGTCAAGCTATCCTGGCTGAAGACGGCTGATAGCCAGAAACCGGTCCTAGGATGCTTGATTCCGGTCCAGGAAAGACATGGCTTGGCAGTTCAGGCTGGACTGTTCCAATGAGGCACAGGGTCAAGGCTGATTTGCAAATGGCCATGTCTAAACTGGGGTGGTGTGGAGTGCAAAAAAAGATGGATTTAGGCCCAGATCTCTGTACTGGGGTGAATGTATGACATTGTTCTGCATTCTGTGCATCAATTGTTGTTTTTGCATTTGTCACCCCGAGTGGGATGGGTAAGCTCAGACGTCAGTCCGATGCTCTCCAAACCACTAGAGTCAAGCTATCCTGGCTGAAGACGGCTGACAGCCAGAAACCGGCCCTAGGATGCTTGATTCCGGTCCAGGAAAGACATGACTTGGCAGTTCGGGCTGGACTGTTCCCATGAGGCACAGGGTCAAGGCTGATTTGCATATGTCCATGTCTGAACTGGGGTGATGTGGAGTGCAAAAAAACGATGGATTTAGGCCCAGATCTCTGTACTGGGGTGAATGTATGACATTGTTCTGCAATCTGTCCATCAATTGTTGTTTTTGCATTGGTCACCCCTAGTGGGATGGGTATGCTCAGACGTGAGTCCCATGCTCTCCACACCACTGGAGTCAAGCTATCCTGGCTGAAGATGGCTGAAAGCCAGAAACCGGTCCTAGGATGCTTGATTCCAGGCCAGGAAATACATGGCTTGGCAGTTTGGGCTGGACTGTTCCCATTAGGCACAGGGTCAAGACTGATTTGCATTTGGCCATGTCTGAACTGGGGTGGTGTGGAGTGCAAAAAACGATGGATTTAGACCCAGATCTCTGTACTGGGGTGAATGTATGACATTGTTCTGCATTCTGTCCATCAATTGTTGTTTTTGCATTTTTCACCCCGAGTGGGATGGTATGCTCAGACGTGAGTCCTATGCTCTCCACACCTCTAGAGTCAAGCTATCCTGGCTGAAGACGGCTGATAGCGAGAAACCGGTCCTCGGATGCTTGATTCCGGTCCAGGAAAGACATGGCTTGGCAGTTCAGGCTGGACTGTTCCCATGAGGCACAGGGTCAAGGCTGATTTGCATATGGCCATGTCTGAACTGGGGTGGTGTGGAGTGCAAAACAACGATGGATTTAGGCCCAGATCTCTGTACTGGGGTGAATGTATGACATTGTTCTGCATTCTGTCCATCAATTGTTGTTTTCGCATTGGTCACCCCTAGTGGGATGGGTATGCTCAGACGTGAGTCCCATGCTCTCCCCACCACTGGAGTCAAGCTATCCTGGCTGAAGACGGCTGATAGCCAGAAACCGGTCCTAGGATGCTTGATTCCGGTCCAGGAAAGACATGGCTTGGCAGTTCAGGCTGGACTGTTCCAATGAGGCACAGGGTCAAGGCTCATTTGCAAATGGCCATGTCTAAACTGGGGTGGTGTGGAGTGCAAAAAAAGATGGATTTAGGCCCAGATCTCTGTACTGGGGTGAATGTATGACATTGTTCTGCATTCTGTGCATCAATTGTTGTTTTTGCATTTGTCACCCCGAGTGGGATGGGTAAGCTCAGACGTGAGTCCGATGCTCTCCAAACCACTAGAGTCAAGCTATCCTGGCTGAAGACGGCTGACAGCCAGAAACCGGCCCTAGGATGCTTGATTCCGGTCCAGGAAAGACATGACTTGGCAGTTCGGGCTGGACTGTTCCCATGAGGCACAGGGTCAAGGCTGATTTGCATATGGCCATGTCTGAACTGGGGTGATGTGGAGTGCAAAAAAACGATGAATTTAGGCCCAGATCTCTGTACTGGGGTGAATGTATGACATTGTTCTGCATTCTGTCCATCAATTGTTGTTTTTGCATTGGTCACCCCTAGTGGGATGGGTATGCTCAGACGTGAGTCCCATGCTCTCCACACCACTGGAGTCAAGCTATCCTGGCTGAAGACGGCTGAAAGCCAGAAACCGGTACTAGGATGCTTGATTCCAGGCCAGGAAATACATGGCTTGGCAGTTTGGGCTGGACTGTTCCCATGAGGCACAGGGTCAAGACTGATTTGCATTTGGCCATGTCTGAACTGGGGTGGTGTGGAGTGCAAAAAAACGATGGATTTAGACCCAGATCTCTGTACTGGGGTGAATGTATGACATTGTTCTGCATTCTGTCCATCAATTGTTGTTTTTGCATTTTTCACCCCGAGTGGGATGGTATGCTCAGACGTGAGTCCCATGCTCTCCACACCACTGGAGTCAAGTTATCCTGGCTGAAGACAGCTGATAGCCAGAAACCGGTCCTAGGATGCTTGATTCCGGTCCAGGAAAGACATGGCCTGGCAGTTCGGGCTGGACTGTTCCCATGAGGCACAGGGTCAAGGCTGATTTGCATATGGCCATGTCTGAACTGGGGTGGTGTGGAGTGCAAAAAAACGATGGATTTAAGCCCAGATCTCTGTACTGGGGTGAATGTATGACATTGTTCTACATTCTGTCCATCAATTGTTGTTTTCGCATTGGTCACCCCTAGTGGGATGGGTATGCTCAGACGTGAGTCCCATGCTCTCCCCACCACTGGAGTCAAGCTATCCTGGCTGAAGACGGCTGATAGCCAGAAACCGGTCCTAGGATGCTTGTTTCCGGTCCAGGAAAGACATGGCTTGGCAGTTCGGGCTGGACTGTTCCCATGAGGCACAGGGTCAAGGCTGATTTGCATATGGCCATGTCTGAACTGGGGTGGTGTGGAGTGCAAAAAAAACATGGATTTAAGCCCAGATCTTTGTACTGGGGTGAATGTATGACATTGTTCTGCATTCTGTCCATCAATTGTTGTTTTTGCATTTGTCACCCCGAGTGGGATGGGTATGCTCAGACCTGAGTCCCATGCTCTCCACACCACTGGAGTCAAGCTATCCCGCCTGAAGACGGCTGATAGCCAGAAACCTGTCGTAGGATGCTTGATTCTGGTCCAGGAAAGACATGGCTTGGCAGTTCAGGCTGGACTGTTCCAATGAGGCACAGGGTCAAGGCTGATTTGCAAATGGCCATGTCTGAACTGGGGTGATGTGGAGTGCAAAAAAACGATGGATTTAGGCCCAGATCTCTGTATTGGGGTGAATGTATGACATTGCTCTGCATTCTGTCCATCAATTGTTGTTTTCGCACTGGTCACCCCTAGTGGGATGGGTATGCTCAGACGTGAGTCCCATGCTCTCCCCACCACTGGAGTCAAGCTATCCTGGCTGAAGACGGCTGATAGCCAGAAACCGGTCCTAGGATGCATGATTCTGGTCCAGGAAAGACATGGTTCGGCAGTTCGGGCTGGACTGTTCCCATGAGGCACAGGGTCAAGGCTGATTTGCATATGGCCATGTCTGAACTGGGGTGGTGTGGAGTGCAAAAAAAACATGGATTTAAGCCCAGATCTCTGTACTGGGGTGAATGTATGACATTGTTCTGCATTCTGTTCATCAATTGTTGTTTTTGCATTTGTCACCCCGAATGGGACGGGTATGCTCAGACGTCAGTCCCATGCTCTCCACACCACTGGAGTCAAGCTATTCTGGCTGAAGATGGCTGATAACCAGAAACCGGTCCTAGGATGCTTGATTCCGGTCCAGGAAAGACATGGCTTGGCAGTTCAGGCTGGACTGTTCCCATGAGGCACAGGGTCAAGGCTGATTTGCATATGGCCATGTCTGAACTGGGGTGGTGTGGAGTGCAAAAAAACCATGGATTTAGGCCCAGATCGCTGTACTGGGGTGAATGTATGACATTGTTCTGCATTCTGTCCATCAATTGTTGTTTTTGCATTTTTCACCCCGAGTGGGATGGGTATGCTCAGACGTGAGTCCCATGCTCTCCACACCACTAGAGTCAAGCTATCCTGGCTGAAGACGGCTGATAGCGAGAAACCGGTCCTAGGATGCTTGATTCCGGTCCAGGAAAGACATGGCTTGGCAGTTCAGGCTGGACTGTTCCCATGAGGCACAGGGTCAAGGCTGATTTGCATATGGCCATGTCTGAACTGGGGTGGTGTGGAGTGCGAAAAAACTATGGATTTAGGCACATATCTCTGTACTGGGGTGAATGTATGACATTGTTCTGCATTCTGTCCATCAATTGTTGTTTTCGCATTGGTCACCCCTAGTGGGATGGGTATGCTCAGACGTGAGTCCCATGCTCTCCCCACCACTGGAGTCAAGCTATCCTGGCTGAAGACGGCTGATAGCCAGAAACCGGTCCTAGGATGCTTGATTCTGGTCCAGAAAAGACATGGTTCGGCAGTTCGGGCTGGACTGTTCCCATGAGGCACAGGGTCAAGGCTGATTTGCATATGGCCATGTCTGAACTGGGGTGGTGTGGAGTGCAAAAAAAACATGGATTTAGGCCCAGATCTCTGTACTGGGGTGAATGTATGACATTGTTCTGCATTCTGTCCATAAATTGTTGTTTTTGCATTTTTCACCCCGAGTGGGATGGTATGCTCAGACGTGAGTCCCATGCTCTCCACACCACTGGAGTCAAGTTATCCTGGCTGAAGACAGCTGATAGCCAGAAACCGGTCCTAGGATGCTTGATTCCGGTCCAGGTAAGACATGGCTTGGCAGTTCGGGCTGGACTGTTCCCATGAGGCACAGGGTCAAGGCTGATTTGCATATGGCCATGTCTGAACTGGGGTGGTGTGGAGTGCAAAAAAACGATGGATTTAAGCCCAGATCTCTGTACTGGGGTGAATGTATGACATTGTTCTGCATTCTGTTCATCAATTGTTGTTTTTGCATTTGTCACCCCGAATGGGACGGGTATGCTCAGACGTCAGTCCCATGCTCTCCACACCACTGGAGTCAAGCTATTCTGGCTGAAGATGGCTGATAACCAGAAACCGGTCCTAGGATGCTTGATTCCGGTCCAGGAAAGACATGGCTTGGCAGTTCAGGCTGGACTGTTCCCATGAGGCACAGGGTCAAGGCTGATTTGCATATGGCCATGTCTGAACTGGGGTGGTGTGGAGTGCAAAAAAACCATGGATTTAGGCCCAGATCGCTGTACTGGGGTGAATGTATGACATTGTTCTGCATTCTGTCCATCAATTGTTGTTTTTGCATTTTTCACCCCGAGTGGGATGGGTATGCTCAGACGTGAGTCCCATGCTCTCCACACCACTAGAGTCAAGCTATCCTGGCTGAAGACGGCTGATAGCGAGAAACCGGTCCTAGGATGCTTGATTCCGGTCCAGGAAAGACATGGCTTGGCAGTTCAGGCTGGACTGTTCCCATGAGGCACAGGGTCAAGGCTGATTTGCATATGGCCATGTCTGAACTGGGGTGGTGTGGAGTGCGAAAAAACTATGGATTTAGGCACATATCTCTGTACTGGGGTGAATGTATGACATTGTTCTGCATTCTGTCCATCAATTGTTGTTTTCGCATTGGTCACCCCTAGTGGGATGGGTATGCTCAGACGTGAGTCCCATGCTCTCCCCACCACTGGAGTCAAGCTATCCTGGCTGAAGACGGCTGATAGCCAGAAACCGGTCCTAGGATGCTTGATTCTGGTCCAGGAAAGACATGGTTCGGCAGTTCGGGCTGGACTGTTCCCATGAGGCACAGGGTCAAGGCTGATTTGCATATGGCCATGTCTGAACTGGGGTGGTGTGGAGTGCAAAAAAACCATGGATTTAAGCCCAGATCTTTGTACTGGGGTGAATGTATGACATTGTTCTGCATTCTGTCCATCAATTGTTGTTTTTGCATTTGTCACCCCGAGTGGGATGGGTATGCTCAGACCTGAGTTCCATGCTCTCCACACCACTGGAGTCAAGCTATCCCGCCTGAAGACGGCTGATAGCCAGAAACCGGTCCTAGGATGCTTGATTCCGGTCCAGGAAAGACATGGCTTGGCAGTTCAGGCTGGACTGTTCCAATGAGGCACAGGGTCAACGCTGATTTGCAAATGGCCATGTCTAAACTGGGGTGGTGTGGAGTGCAAAAAAACTATGGATTTAGGCCCAGATCTCTGTACTGGGGTGAATGTATGACATTGTTCTGCATTCTGTGCATCAATTGTTGTTTTTGCATTTGTCATCCCAGTGGGATGGGTAAGCTCAGACGTGAGTCCCATGCTCTCCAAACCACTAGAGTCAAGCTATCCTGGCTGAAGACGGCTGACAGCCAGAAACCGGTCCTAGGATGCTTGATTCTGGTCCAGGAAAAACATGGCTTGGCAGTTCGGGCTGGACTGTTCCCATGAGGCACAGGGTCAAGGCTGATTTGCATATGGCCATGTCTGAACTGGGGTGATGTGGAGTGCAAAAAAACGATGGATTTAGGCCCAGATCTCTGTACTGGGGTGAATGTATGACATTGTTCTGCATTCTGTCCATCAATTGTTGTTTTTGCATTTTTCACCCCGAGTGGGATGGTATGCTCAGACGTGAGTCCTATGCTCTCCACACCTCTAGAGTCAAGCTATCCTGGCTGAAGACGGCTGATAGCGAGAAACCGGTCCTAGGATGCTTGATTCCGGTCCAGGAAAGACATGGCTTGGCAGTTCAGGCTGGACTGTTCCCATGAGGCACAGGGTCAAGGCTGATTTGCATATGGCCATGTCTGAACTGGGGTGGTGTGGAGTGCAAAACAACAATGGATTTAGGCCCAGATCTCTGTACTGGGGTGAATGTATGACATTGTTCTGCATTCTGTCCATCAATTGTTGTTTTCGCATTGGTCACCCCTAGTGGGATGGGTATGCTCAGACGTGAGTCCCATGCTCTCCCCACCACTGGAGTCAAGCTATTCTGGCTGAAGACGGCTGATAGCCAGAAACCAGTCCTAGGATGCTTGTTTCCGGTCCAGGAAAGACATGGCTTGGCAGTTCGGGCTGGACTGTTCCCATGAGGCACAGGGTCAAGGCTGATTTGCATATGGCCATGTCTGAACTGGGGTGGTGTGGAGTGCAAAAAAAACATGGATTTAAGCCCAGATCTTTGTACTGGGGTGAATGTATGACATTGTTCTGCATTCTGTCCATCAATTGTTGTTTTTGCATTTGTCACCCCGAGTGGGATGGGTATGCTCAGACCTGAGTCCCATGCTCTCCACACCACTGGAGTCAAGCTATCCCGCCTGAAGACGGCTGATAGCCAGAAACCGGTCCTAGGATGCTTGATTCCGGTCCAGGAAAGACATGGCTTGGCAGTTCGGGCTGGACTGTTCCCATGAGGCACAGGGTCAAGGCTGATTTGCATATGGCCATGTCTGAACTGGGGTGGTGTGGAGTGCAAAAAAACGATGGATTTAAGCCCAGATCTCTGTACTGGGGTGAATGTATGACATTGTTCTGCATTCTGTTCATCAATTGTTGTTTTTGCATTTGTCACCCCGAATGGGACGGGTATGCTCAGACGTCAGTCCCATGCTCTCCACACCACTGGAGTCAAGCTATTCTGGCTGAAGATGGCTGATAACCAGAAACCGGTCCTAGGATGCTTGATTCCGGTCCAGGAAAGACATGGCTTGGCAGTTCAGGCTGGACTGTTCCCATGAGGCACAGGGTCAAGGCTGATTTGCATATGGCCATGTCTGAACTGGGGTGGTGTGGAGTGCAAAAAAACGATGGATTTAGACCCAGATCTCTGGACTGGGGTGAATGTATGACATTGTTCTGCATTCTGTCCATCAATTGTTGTTTTCGCATTGGTCACCCCTAGTGGGATGGGTATGCTCAGACGTGAGTCCCATGCTCTCCACACCACTAGAGTCAAGCTATCCTGGCTGAAGACGGCTGATAGCGAGAAACCGGTCCTAGGATGCTTGATTCCAGTCCAGGAAAGACATGGCTTGGCAGTTCAGGCTGGACTGTTCCCATGAGGCACAGGGTCAAGGCTGATTTGCATATGGCCATGTCTGAACTGGGGTGGTGTGGAGTGCAAAAAAACGATGGATTTAAGCCCAGATCTCTGTACTGGGGTGAATGTATGACATTGTTCTGCATTCTGTCCATCAATTGTTGTTTTTGCATTTGTCACCCCTAGTGGGATGGGTATGCCCAGACGTGAATCCCATGCTCTCCCCACCACTGGAGTCAAGCTATCCTGGATGAAGACGGCTGATAGCCAGAAACCGGTCCTAGGATGCATGATTCTGGTCCAGGAAAGACATGGTTCGGCAGTTCAGGCTGGACTGTTCCCATGAGGCACAGGGTCAAGGCTGATTTGCATATGGCCATGTCTGAACTGGGGTGGTGTGGAGTGCAAAAAAAACATGGATTTAAGCCCAGATGTTTGTACTGGGGTGAATGTATGACATTGTTCTGCATTCTGTCCATCAATTGTTGTTTTTGCATTTGTCACCCCGAGTGGGATGGGTATGCTCAGACGTGAGTCCCATGCTCTCCACACCACTGGAGTCAAGCTATCCTGGCTGAAGACGGCTGATAGCCAGAAACCGGTCCTAGGATGCTTGTTTCCGGTCCAGGAAAGACATGGCTTGGCAGTTCGGGCTGGACTGTTCCCATGACGCACAGGGTCAAGGCTGATTTGCATATGGCCATGTCTGAACTGGGGTGGTGTGGAGTGCAAAAAAAACATGGATTTAGGCCCAGATCTCTGTACTGGGGTGAATGTATGACATTGTTCTGCATTCTGTACATCAATTGTTGTTTTTGCATTTTTCACCCCGAGTGGGATGGGTATGCTCAGACGTGAGTCCTATGCTCTCCACACCACTAGAGTCAAGCTATCCTGGCTGAAGACGGCTGATAGCGAGAAACCGGTCCTAGGATGCTTGATTCCGGTCCAGGAAAGACATGGCTTTGCAGTTCAGGCTGGACTGTTCCCATGAGGCACAGGGTCAAGGCTGATTTGCATATGGCCATGTCTGAACTGGGGTGGTGTGGAGTGCAAAAAAACGATGGATTTAGGCCCAGATCTCTGTACTGGGATGAATGTATGACATTGTTCTGCATTCTGTCCATCAATTGTTGTTTTCGCATTGGTCACCCCTAGTGGGATGGGTATGCTCAGACGTGAGTCCCATGCTCTCCCCACCACTGGAGTCAAGCTATCCTGGCTGAAGACGGCTGATAGCCAGAAACCGGTCCTAGGATGCTTGTTTCCGGTCCAGGAAAGACATGGCTTGGCAGTTCGGGCTGGACTGTTCCCATGAGGCACAGGGTCAAGGCTGATTTGCATATGGCCATGTCTGAACTGGGGTGGTGTGGAGTGCAAAAAAAACATGGATTTAAGCCCAGATCTTTGTACTGGGGTGAATGTATGACATTGTTCTGCATTCTGTCCATCAATTGTTGTTTTTGCATTTGTCACCCCGAGTGGGATGGGTATGCTCAGACCTGAGTCCCATGCTCTCCACACCACTGGAGTCAAGCTATCCCGCCTGAAGACGGCTCATAGCCAGAAACCGGTCCTAGGATGCTTGATTCCGGTCCAGGAAAGACATGGCTTGGCAGTTCAGGCTGGACTGTTCCAATGAGGCACAGGGTCAAGGCTGATTTGCAAATGGCCATGTCTAAACTGGGGTGGTGTGGAGTGCAAAAAAAGATGGATTTAGGCCCAGATCTCTGTACTGGGGTGAATGTATGACATTGTTCTGCATTCTGTGCATCAATTGTTGTTTTTGCATTTGTCACCCCGAGTGGGATGGGTAAGCTCAGACGTGAGTCCGATGCTCTCCAAACCACTAGAGTCAAGCTATCCTGGCTGAAGACGGCTGACAGCCAGAAACCGGCCCTAGGATGCTTGATTCCGGTCCAGGAAAGACATGACTTGGCAGTTCGGGCTGGACTGTTCCCATGAGGCACAGGGTCAAGGCTGATTTGCATATGTCCATGTCTGAACTGGGGTGATGTGGAGTGCAAAAAACGATGGATTTAGGCCCAGATCTCTGTACTGGGGTGAATGTATGACATTGTTCTGCAATCTGTCCATCAATTGTTGTTTTTGCATTGGTCACCCCTAGTGGGATGGGTATGCTCAGACGTGAGTCCCATGCTCTCCACACCACTGGAGTCAAGCTATCCTGGCTGAAGATGGCTGAAAGCCAGAAACCGGTCCTAGGATGCTTGATTCCAGGCCAGGAAATACATGGCTTGGCAGTTTGGGCTGGACTGTTCCCATTAGGCACAGGGTCAAGACTGATTTGCATTTGGCCATGTCTGAACTGGGGTGGTGTGGAGTGCAAAAAAACGATGGATTTAGACCCAGATCTCTGTACTGGGGTGAATGTATGACATTGTTCTGCATTCTGTCCATCAATTGTTGTTTTTGCATTTTTCACCCCGAGTGGGATGGTATGCTCAGACGTGAGTCCTATGCTCTCCACACCTCTAGAGTCAAGCTATCCTGGCTGAAGACGGCTGATAGCGAGAAACCGGTCCTCGGATGCTTGATTCCGGTCCAGGAAAGACATGGCTTGGCAGTTCAGGCTGGACTGTTCCCATGAGGCACAGGGTCAAGGCTGATTTGCATATGGCCATGTCTGAACTGGGGTGGTGTGGAGTGCAAAAAAACGATGGATTTAGGCCCAGATCTCTGTACTGGGGTGAATGTATGACATTGTTCTGCATTCTGTCCATCAATTGTTGTTTTCGCATTGGTCACCCCTAGTGGGATGGGTATGCTCAGACGTGAGTCCCATGCTCTCCCCACCACTGGAGTCAAGCTATCCTGGCTGAAGACGGCTGATAGCCAGAAACCGGTCCTAGGATGCTTGATTCCGGTCCAGGAAAGACATGGCTTGGCAGTTCAGGCTGGACTGTTCCAATGAGGCACAGGGTCAAGGCTGATTTGCAAATGGCCATGTCTAAACTGGGGTGGTGTGGAGTGCAAAAAAAGATGGATTTAGGCCCAGATCTCTGTACTGGGGTGAATGTATGACATTGTTCTGCATTCTGTGCATCAATTGTTGTTTTTGCATTTGTCACCCCGAGTGGGATGGGTAAGCTCAGACGTCAGTCCGATGCTCTCCAAACCACTAGAGTCAAGCTATCCTGGCTGAAGACGGCTGACAGCCAGAAACCGGCCCTAGGATGCTTGATTCCGGTCCAGGAAAGACATGACTTGGCAGTTCGGGCTGGACTGTTCCCATGAGGCACAGGGTCAAGGCTGATTTGCATATGTCCATGTCTGAACTGGGGTGATGTGGAGTGCAAAAAAACGATGGATTTAGGCCCAGATCTCTGTACTGGGGTGAATGTATGACATTGTTCTGCAATCTGTCCATCAATTGTTGTTTTTGCATTGGTCACCCCTAGTGGGATGGGTATGCTCAGACGTGAGTCCCATGCTCTCCACACCACTGGAGTCAAGCTATCCTGGCTGAAGATGGCTGAAAGCCAGAAACCGGTCCTAGGATGCTTGATTCCAGGCCAGGAAATACATGGCTTGGCAGTTTGGGCTGGACTGTTCCCATTAGGCACAGGGTCAAGACTGATTTGCATTTGGCCATGTCTGAACTGGGGTGGTGTGGAGTGCAAAAAACGATGGATTTAGACCCAGATCTCTGTACTGGGGTGAATGTATGACATTGTTCTGCATTCTGTCCATCAATTGTTGTTTTTGCATTTTTCACCCCGAGTGGGATGGTATGCTCAGACGTGAGTCCTATGCTCTCCACACCTCTAGAGTCAAGCTATCCTGGCTGAAGACGGCTGATAGCGAGAAACCGGTCCTCGGATGCTTGATTCCGGTCCAGGAAAGACATGGCTTGGCAGTTCAGGCTGGACTGTTCCCATGAGGCACAGGGTCAAGGCTGATTTGCATATGGCCATGTCTGAACTGGGGTGGTGTGGAGTGCAAAACAACGATGGATTTAGGCCCAGATCTCTGTACTGGGGTGAATGTATGACATTGTTCTGCATTCTGTCCATCAATTGTTGTTTTCGCATTGGTCACCCCTAGTGGGATGGGTATGCTCAGACGTGAGTCCCATGCTCTCCCCACCACTGGAGTCAAGCTATCCTGGCTGAAGACGGCTGATAGCCAGAAACCGGTCCTAGGATGCTTGATTCCGGTCCAGGAAAGACATGGCTTGGCAGTTCAGGCTGGACTGTTCCAATGAGGCACAGGGTCAAGGCTCATTTGCAAATGGCCATGTCTAAACTGGGGTGGTGTGGAGTGCAAAAAAAGATGGATTTAGGCCCAGATCTCTGTACTGGGGTGAATGTATGACATTGTTCTGCATTCTGTGCATCAATTGTTGTTTTTGCATTTGTCACCCCGAGTGGGATGGGTAAGCTCAGACGTGAGTCCGATGCTCTCCAAACCACTAGAGTCAAGCTATCCTGGCTGAAGACGGCTGACAGCCAGAAACCGGCCCTAGGATGCTTGATTCCGGTCCAGGAAAGACATGACTTGGCAGTTCGGGCTGGACTGTTCCCATGAGGCACAGGGTCAAGGCTGATTTGCATATGGCCATGTCTGAACTGGGGTGATGTGGAGTGCAAAAAAACGATGAATTTAGGCCCAGATCTCTGTACTGGGGTGAATGTATGACATTGTTCTGCATTCTGTCCATCAATTGTTGTTTTTGCATTGGTCACCCCTAGTGGGATGGGTATGCTCAGACGTGAGTCCCATGCTCTCCACACCACTGGAGTCAAGCTATCCTGGCTGAAGACGGCTGAAAGCCAGAAACCGGTACTAGGATGCTTGATTCCAGGCCAGGAAATACATGGCTTGGCAGTTTGGGCTGGACTGTTCCCATGAGGCACAGGGTCAAGACTGATTTGCATTTGGCCATGTCTGAACTGGGGTGGTGTGGAGTGCAAAAAAACGATGGATTTAGACCCAGATCTCTGTACTGGGGTGAATGTATGACATTGTTCTGCATTCTGTCCATCAATTGTTGTTTTTGCATTTTTCACCCCGAGTGGGATGGTATGCTCAGACGTGAGTCCCATGCTCTCCACACCACTGGAGTCAAGTTATCCTGGCTGAAGACAGCTGATAGCCAGAAACCGGTCCTAGGATGCTTGATTCCGGTCCAGGAAAGACATGGCCTGGCAGTTCGGGCTGGACTGTTCCCATGAGGCACAGGGTCAAGGCTGATTTGCATATGGCCATGTCTGAACTGGGGTGGTGTGGAGTGCAAAAAAACGATGGATTTAAGCCCAGATCTCTGTACTGGGGTGAATGTATGACATTGTTCTACATTCTGTCCATCAATTGTTGTTTTCGCATTGGTCACCCCTAGTGGGATGGGTATGCTCAGACGTGAGTCCCATGCTCTCCCCACCACTGGAGTCAAGCTATCCTGGCTGAAGACGGCTGATAGCCAGAAACCGGTCCTAGGATGCTTGTTTCCGGTCCAGGAAAGACATGGCTTGGCAGTTCGGGCTGGACTGTTCCCATGAGGCACAGGGTCAAGGCTGATTTGCATATGGCCATGTCTGAACTGGGGTGGTGTGGAGTGCAAAAAAAACATGGATTTAAGCCCAGATCTTTGTACTGGGGTGAATGTATGACATTGTTCTGCATTCTGTCCATCAATTGTTGTTTTTGCATTTGTCACCCCGAGTGGGATGGGTATGCTCAGACCTGAGTCCCATGCTCTCCACACCACTGGAGTCAAGCTATCCCGCCTGAAGACGGCTGATAGCCAGAAACCTGTCGTAGGATGCTTGATTCTGGTCCAGGAAAGACATGGCTTGGCAGTTCAGGCTGGACTGTTCCAATGAGGCACAGGGTCAAGGCTGATTTGCAAATGGCCATGTCTGAACTGGGGTGATGTGGAGTGCAAAAAAACGATGGATTTAGGCCCAGATCTCTGTATTGGGGTGAATGTATGACATTGCTCTGCATTCTGTCCATCAATTGTTGTTTTCGCACTGGTCACCCCTAGTGGGATGGGTATGCTCAGACGTGAGTCCCATGCTCTCCCCACCACTGGAGTCAAGCTATCCTGGCTGAAGACGGCTGATAGCCAGAAACCGGTCCTAGGATGCATGATTCTGGTCCAGGAAAGACATGGTTCGGCAGTTCGGGCTGGACTGTTCCCATGAGGCACAGGGTCAAGGCTGATTTGCATATGGCCATGTCTGAACTGGGGTGGTGTGGAGTGCAAAAAAAACATGGATTTAAGCCCAGATCTCTGTACTGGGGTGAATGTATGACATTGTTCTGCATTCTGTTCATCAATTGTTGTTTTTGCATTTGTCACCCCGAATGGGACGGGTATGCTCAGACGTCAGTCCCATGCTCTCCACACCACTGGAGTCAAGCTATTCTGGCTGAAGATGGCTGATAACCAGAAACCGGTCCTAGGATGCTTGATTCCGGTCCAGGAAAGACATGGCTTGGCAGTTCAGGCTGGACTGTTCCCATGAGGCACAGGGTCAAGGCTGATTTGCATATGGCCATGTCTGAACTGGGGTGGTGTGGAGTGCAAAAAAACCATGGATTTAGGCCCAGATCGCTGTACTGGGGTGAATGTATGACATTGTTCTGCATTCTGTCCATCAATTGTTGTTTTTGCATTTTTCACCCCGAGTGGGATGGGTATGCTCAGACGTGAGTCCCATGCTCTCCACACCACTAGAGTCAAGCTATCCTGGCTGAAGACGGCTGATAGCGAGAAACCGGTCCTAGGATGCTTGATTCCGGTCCAGGAAAGACATGGCTTGGCAGTTCAGGCTGGACTGTTCCCATGAGGCACAGGGTCAAGGCTGATTTGCATATGGCCATGTCTGAACTGGGGTGGTGTGGAGTGCGAAAAAACTATGGATTTAGGCACATATCTCTGTACTGGGGTGAATGTATGACATTGTTCTGCATTCTGTCCATCAATTGTTGTTTTCGCATTGGTCACCCCTAGTGGGATGGGTATGCTCAGACGTGAGTCCCATGCTCTCCCCACCACTGGAGTCAAGCTATCCTGGCTGAAGACGGCTGATAGCCAGAAACCGGTCCTAGGATGCTTGATTCTGGTCCAGAAAAGACATGGTTCGGCAGTTCGGGCTGGACTGTTCCCATGAGGCACAGGGTCAAGGCTGATTTGCATATGGCCATGTCTGAACTGGGGTGGTGTGGAGTGCAAAAAAACCATGGATTTAAGCCCAGATCTTTGTACTGGGGTGAATGTATGACATTGTTCTGCATTCTGTCCATCAATTGTTGTTTTTGCATTTGTCACCCCGAGTGGGATGGGTATGCTCAGACCTGAGTTCCATGCTCTCCACACCACTGGAGTCAAGCTATCCCGCCTGAAGACGGCTGATAGCCAGAAACCGGTCCTAGGATGCTTGATTCCGGTCCAGGAAAGACATGGCTTGGCAGTTCAGGCTGGACTGTTCCAATGAGGCACAGGGTCAACGCTGATTTGCAAATGGCCATGTCTAAACTGGGGTGGTGTGGAGTGCAAAAAAACTATGGATTTAGGCCCAGATTTCTGTACTGGGGTGAATGTATGACATTGTTCTGCATTCTGTGCATCAATTGTTGTTTTTGCATTTGTCATCCCAGTGGGATGGGTAAGCTCAGACGTGAGTCCCATGCTCTCCAAACCACTAGAGTCAAGCTATCCTGGCTGAAGACGGCTGACAGCCAGAAACCGGTCCTAGGATGCTTGATTCTGGTCCAGGAAAGACATGGCTTGGCAGTTCGGGCTGGACTGTTCCCATGAGGCACAGGGTCAAGGCTGATTTGCATATGGCCATGTCTGAACTGGGGTGATGTGGAGTGCAAAAAAACGATGGATTTAGGCCCAGATCTCTGTACTGGGGTGAATGTATGACATTGTTCTGCATTCTGTCCATCAATTGTTGTTTTTGCATTTTTCACCCCGAGTGGGATGGTATGCTCAGACGTGAGTCCTATGCTCTCCACACCTCTAGAGTCAAGCTATCCTGGCTGAAGACGGCTGATAGCGAGAAACCGGTCCTAGGATGCTTGATTCCGGTCCAGGAAAGACATGGCTTGGCAGTTCAGGCTGGACTGTTCCCATGAGGCACAGGGTCAAGGCTGATTTGCATATGGCCATGTCTGAACTGGGGTGGTGTGGAGTGCAAAACAACAATGGATTTAGGCCCAGATCTCTGTACTGGGGTGAATGTATGACATTGTTCTGCATTCTGTCCATCAATTGTTGTTTTCGCATTGGTCACCCCTAGTGGGATGGGTATGCTCAGACGTGAGTCCCATGCTCTCCCCACCACTGGAGTCAAGCTATTCTGGCTGAAGACGGCTGATAGCCAGAAACCAGTCCTAGGATGCTTGTTTCCGGTCCAGGAAAGACATGGCTTGGCAGTTCGGGCTGGACTGTTCCCATGAGGCACAGGGTCAAGGCTGATTTGCATATGGCCATGTCTGAACTGGGGTGGTGTGGAGTGCAAAAAAAACATGGATTTAAGCCCAGATCTTTGTACTGGGGTGAATGTATGACATTGTTCTGCATTCTGTCCATCAATTGTTGTTTTTGCATTTGTCACCCCGAGTGGGATGGGTATGCTCAGACCTGAGTCCCATGCTCTCCACACCACTGGAGTCAAGCTATCCCGCCTGAAGACGGCTGATAGCCAGAAACCGGTCCTAGGATGCTTGATTCCGGTCCAGGAAAGACATGGCTTGGCAGTTCGGGCTGGACTGTTCCCATGAGGCACAGGGTCAAGGCTGATTTGCATATGGCCATGTCTGAACTGGGGTGGTGTGGAGTGCAAAAAAACGATGGATTTAGACCCAGATCTCTGGACTGGGGTGAATGTATGACATTGTTCTGCATTCTGTCCATCAATTGTTGTTTTCGCATTGGTCACCCCTAGTGGGATGGGTATGCTCAGACGTGAGTCCCATGCTCTCCACACCACTAGAGTCAAGCTATCCTGGCTGAAGACGGCTGATAGCGAGAAACCGGTCCTAGGATGCTTGATTCCAGTCCAGGAAAGACATGGCTTGGCAGTTCAGGCTGGACTGTTCCCATGAGGCACAGGGTCAAGGCTGATTTGCATATGGCCATGTCTGAACTGGGGTGGTGTGGAGTGCAAAAAAACGATGGATTTAAGCCCAGATCTCTGTACTGGGGTGAATGTATGACATTGTTCTGCATTCTGTCCATCAATTGTTGTTTTTGCATTTGTCACCCCTAGTGGGATGGGTATGCCCAGACGTGAATCCCATGCTCTCCCCACCACTGGAGTCAAGCTATCCTGGATGAAGACGGCTGATAGCCAGAAACCGGTCCTAGGATGCATGATTCTGGTCCAGGAAAGACATGGTTCGGCAGTTCAGGCTGGACTGTTCCCATGAGGCACAGGGTCAAGGCTGATTTGCATATGGCCATGTCTGAACTGGGGTGGTGTGGAGTGCAAAAAAAACATGGATTTAAGCCCAGATGTTTGTACTGGGGTGAATGTATGACATTGTTCTGCATTCTGTCCATCAATTGTTGTTTTTGCATTTGTCACCCCGAGTGGGATGGGTATGCTCAGACGTGAGTCCCATGCTCTCCACACCACTGGAGTCAAGCTATCCTGGCTGAAGACGGCTGATAGCCAGAAACCGGTCCTAGGATGCTTGTTTCCGGTCCAGGAAAGACATGGCTTGGCAGTTCGGGCTGGACTGTTCCCATGACGCACAGGGTCAAGGCTGATTTGCATATGGCCATGTCTGAACTGGGGTGGTGTGGAGTGCAAAAAAAACATGGATTTAGGCCCAGATCTCTGTACTGGGGTGAATGTATGACATTGTTCTGCATTCTGTACATCAATTGTTGTTTTTGCATTTTTCACCCCGAGTGGGATGGGTATGCTCAGACGTGAGTCCTATGCTCTCCACACCACTAGAGTCAAGCTATCCTGGCTGAAGACGGCTGATAGCGAGAAACCGGTCCTAGGATGCTTGATTCCGGTCCAGGAAAGACATGGCTTTGCAGTTCAGGCTGGACTGTTCCCATGAGGCACAGGGTCAAGGCTGATTTGCATATGGCCATGTCTGAACTGGGGTGGTGTGGAGTGCAAAAAAACGATGGATTTAGGCCCAGATCTCTGTACTGGGATGAATGTATGACATTGTTCTGCATTCTGTCCATCAATTGTTGTTTTCGCATTGGTCACCCCTAGTGGGATGGGTATGCTCAGACGTGAGTCCCATGCTCTCCCCACCACTGGAGTCAAGCTATCCTGGCTGAAGACGGCTGATAGCCAGAAACCGGTCCTAGGATGCTTGTTTCCGGTCCAGGAAAGACATGGCTTGGCAGTTCGGGCTGGACTGTTCCCATGAGGCACAGGGTCAAGGCTGATTTGCATATGGCCATGTCTGAACTGGGGTGGTGTGGAGTGCAAAAAAAACATGGATTTAAGCCCAGATCTTTGTACTGGGGTGAATGTATGACATTGTTCTGCATTCTGTCCATCAATTGTTGTTTTTGCATTTGTCACCCCGAGTGGGATGGGTATGCTCAGACCTGAGTCCCATGCTCTCCACACCACTGGAGTCAAGCTATCCCGCCTGAAGACGGCTCATAGCCAGAAACCGGTCCTAGGATGCTTGATTCCGGTCCAGGAAAGACATGGCTTGGCAGTTCAGGCTGGACTGTTCCAATGAGGCACAGGGTCAAGGCTGATTTGCAAATGGCCATGTCTAAACTGGGGTGGTGTGGAGTGCAAAAAAAGATGGATTTAGGCCCAGATCTCTGTACTGGGGTGAATGTATGACATTGTTCTGCATTCTGTGCATCAATTGTTGTTTTTGCATTTGTCACCCCGAGTGGGATGGGTAAGCTCAGACGTGAGTCCGATGCTCTCCAAACCACTAGAGTCAAGCTATCCTGGCTGAAGACGGCTGACAGCCAGAAACCGGCCCTAGGATGCTTGATTCCGGTCCAGGAAAGACATGACTTGGCAGTTCGGGCTGGACTGTTCCCATGAGGCACAGGGTCAAGGCTGATTTGCATATGTCCATGTCTGAACTGGGGTGATGTGGAGTGCAAAAAACGATGGATTTAGGCCCAGATCTCTGTACTGGGGTGAATGTATGACATTGTTCTGCAATCTGTCCATCAATTGTTGTTTTTGCATTGGTCACCCCTAGTGGGATGGGTATGCTCAGACGTGAGTCCCATGCTCTCCACACCACTGGAGTCAAGCTATCCTGGCTGAAGATGGCTGAAAGCCAGAAACCGGTCCTAGGATGCTTGATTCCAGGCCAGGAAATACATGGCTTGGCAGTTTGGGCTGGACTGTTCCCATTAGGCACAGGGTCAAGACTGATTTGCATTTGGCCATGTCTGAACTGGGGTGGTGTGGAGTGCAAAAAAACGATGGATTTAGACCCAGATCTCTGTACTGGGGTGAATGTATGACATTGTTCTGCATTCTGTCCATCAATTGTTGTTTTTGCATTTTTCACCCCGAGTGGGATGGTATGCTCAGACGTGAGTCCTATGCTCTCCACACCTCTAGAGTCAAGCTATCCTGGCTGAAGACGGCTGATAGCGAGAAACCGGTCCTCGGATGCTTGATTCCGGTCCAGGAAAGACATGGCTTGGCAGTTCAGGCTGGACTGTTCCCATGAGGCACAGGGTCAAGGCTGATTTGCATATGGCCATGTCTGAACTGGGGTGGTGTGGAGTGCAAAAAAACGATGGATTTAGGCCCAGATCTCTGTACTGGGGTGAATGTATGACATTGTTCTGCATTCTGTCCATCAATTGTTGTTTTCGCATTGGTCACCCCTAGTGGGATGGGTATGCTCAGACGTGAGTCCCATGCTCTCCCCACCACTGGAGTCAAGCTATCCTGGCTGAAGACGGCTGATAGCCAGAAACCGGTCCTAGGATGCTTGATTCCGGTCCAGGAAAGACATGGCTTGGCAGTTCAGGCTGGACTGTTCCAATGAGGCACAGGGTCAAGGCTGATTTGCAAATGGCCATGTCTAAACTGGGGTGGTGTGGAGTGCAAAAAAAGATGGATTTAGGCCCAGATCTCTGTACTGGGGTGAATGTATGACATTGTTCTGCATTCTGTGCATCAATTGTTGTTTTTGCATTTGTCACCCCGAGTGGGATGGGTAAGCTCAGACGTCAGTCCGATGCTCTCCAAACCACTAGAGTCAAGCTATCCTGGCTGAAGACGGCTGACAGCCAGAAACCGGCCCTAGGATGCTTGATTCCGGTCCAGGAAAGACATGACTTGGCAGTTCGGGCTGGACTGTTCCCATGAGGCACAGGGTCAAGGCTGATTTGCATATGTCCATGTCTGAACTGGGGTGATGTGGAGTGCAAAAAAACGATGGATTTAGGCCCAGATCTCTGTACTGGGGTGAATGTATGACATTGTTCTGCAATCTGTCCATCAATTGTTGTTTTTGCATTGGTCACCCCTAGTGGGATGGGTATGCTCAGACGTGAGTCCCATGCTCTCCACACCACTGGAGTCAAGCTATCCTGGCTGAAGATGGCTGAAAGCCAGAAACCGGTCCTAGGATGCTTGATTCCAGGCCAGGAAATACATGGCTTGGCAGTTTGGGCTGGACTGTTCCCATTAGGCACAGGGTCAAGACTGATTTGCATTTGGCCATGTCTGAACTGGGGTGGTGTGGAGTGCAAAAAACGATGGATTTAGACCCAGATCTCTGTACTGGGGTGAATGTATGACATTGTTCTGCATTCTGTCCATCAATTGTTGTTTTTGCATTTTTCACCCCGAGTGGGATGGTATGCTCAGACGTGAGTCCTATGCTCTCCACACCTCTAGAGTCAAGCTATCCTGGCTGAAGACGGCTGATAGCGAGAAACCGGTCCTCGGATGCTTGATTCCGGTCCAGGAAAGACATGGCTTGGCAGTTCAGGCTGGACTGTTCCCATGAGGCACAGGGTCAAGGCTGATTTGCATATGGCCATGTCTGAACTGGGGTGGTGTGGAGTGCAAAACAACGATGGATTTAGGCCCAGATCTCTGTACTGGGGTGAATGTATGACATTGTTCTGCATTCTGTCCATCAATTGTTGTTTTCGCATTGGTCACCCCTAGTGGGATGGGTATGCTCAGACGTGAGTCCCATGCTCTCCCCACCACTGGAGTCAAGCTATCCTGGCTGAAGACGGCTGATAGCCAGAAACCGGTCCTAGGATGCTTGATTCCGGTCCAGGAAAGACATGGCTTGGCAGTTCAGGCTGGACTGTTCCAATGAGGCACAGGGTCAAGGCTCATTTGCAAATGGCCATGTCTAAACTGGGGTGGTGTGGAGTGCAAAAAAAGATGGATTTAGGCCCAGATCTCTGTACTGGGGTGAATGTATGACATTGTTCTGCATTCTGTGCATCAATTGTTGTTTTTGCATTTGTCACCCCGAGTGGGATGGGTAAGCTCAGACGTGAGTCCGATGCTCTCCAAACCACTAGAGTCAAGCTATCCTGGCTGAAGACGGCTGACAGCCAGAAACCGGCCCTAGGATGCTTGATTCCGGTCCAGGAAAGACATGACTTGGCAGTTCGGGCTGGACTGTTCCCATGAGGCACAGGGTCAAGGCTGATTTGCATATGGCCATGTCTGAACTGGGGTGATGTGGAGTGCAAAAAAACGATGAATTTAGGCCCAGATCTCTGTACTGGGGTGAATGTATGACATTGTTCTGCATTCTGTCCATCAATTGTTGTTTTTGCATTGGTCACCCCTAGTGGGATGGGTATGCTCAGACGTGAGTCCCATGCTCTCCACACCACTGGAGTCAAGCTATCCTGGCTGAAGACGGCTGAAAGCCAGAAACCGGTACTAGGATGCTTGATTCCAGGCCAGGAAATACATGGCTTGGCAGTTTGGGCTGGACTGTTCCCATGAGGCACAGGGTCAAGACTGATTTGCATTTGGCCATGTCTGAACTGGGGTGGTGTGGAGTGCAAAAAAACGATGGATTTAGACCCAGATCTCTGTACTGGGGTGAATGTATGACATTGTTCTGCATTCTGTCCATCAATTGTTGTTTTTGCATTTTTCACCCCGAGTGGGATGGTATGCTCAGACGTGAGTCCCATGCTCTCCACACCACTGGAGTCAAGTTATCCTGGCTGAAGACAGCTGATAGCCAGAAACCGGTCCTAGGATGCTTGATTCCGGTCCAGGAAAGACATGGCCTGGCAGTTCGGGCTGGACTGTTCCCATGAGGCACAGGGTCAAGGCTGATTTGCATATGGCCATGTCTGAACTGGGGTGGTGTGGAGTGCAAAAAAACGATGGATTTAAGCCCAGATCTCTGTACTGGGGTGAATGTATGACATTGTTCTACATTCTGTCCATCAATTGTTGTTTTCGCATTGGTCACCCCTAGTGGGATGGGTATGCTCAGACGTGAGTCCCATGCTCTCCCCACCACTGGAGTCAAGCTATCCTGGCTGAAGACGGCTGATAGCCAGAAACCGGTCCTAGGATGCTTGTTTCCGGTCCAGGAAAGACATGGCTTGGCAGTTCGGGCTGGACTGTTCCCATGAGGCACAGGGTCAAGGCTGATTTGCATATGGCCATGTCTGAACTGGGGTGGTGTGGAGTGCAAAAAAAACATGGATTTAAGCCCAGATCTTTGTACTGGGGTGAATGTATGACATTGTTCTGCATTCTGTCCATCAATTGTTGTTTTTGCATTTGTCACCCCGAGTGGGATGGGTATGCTCAGACCTGAGTCCCATGCTCTCCACACCACTGGAGTCAAGCTATCCCGCCTGAAGACGGCTGATAGCCAGAAACCTGTCGTAGGATGCTTGATTCTGGTCCAGGAAAGACATGGCTTGGCAGTTCAGGCTGGACTGTTCCAATGAGGCACAGGGTCAAGGCTGATTTGCAAATGGCCATGTCTGAACTGGGGTGATGTGGAGTGCAAAAAAACGATGGATTTAGGCCCAGATCTCTGTATTGGGGTGAATGTATGACATTGCTCTGCATTCTGTCCATCAATTGTTGTTTTCGCACTGGTCACCCCTAGTGGGATGGGTATGCTCAGACGTGAGTCCCATGCTCTCCCCACCACTGGAGTCAAGCTATCCTGGCTGAAGACGGCTGATAGCCAGAAACCGGTCCTAGGATGCATGATTCTGGTCCAGGAAAGACATGGTTCGGCAGTTCGGGCTGGACTGTTCCCATGAGGCACAGGGTCAAGGCTGATTTGCATATGGCCATGTCTGAACTGGGGTGGTGTGGAGTGCAAAAAAAACATGGATTTAAGCCCAGATCTCTGTACTGGGGTGAATGTATGACATTGTTCTGCATTCTGTTCATCAATTGTTGTTTTTGCATTTGTCACCCCGAATGGGACGGGTATGCTCAGACGTCAGTCCCATGCTCTCCACACCACTGGAGTCAAGCTATTCTGGCTGAAGATGGCTGATAACCAGAAACCGGTCCTAGGATGCTTGATTCCGGTCCAGGAAAGACATGGCTTGGCAGTTCAGGCTGGACTGTTCCCATGAGGCACAGGGTCAAGGCTGATTTGCATATGGCCATGTCTGAACTGGGGTGGTGTGGAGTGCAAAAAAACCATGGATTTAGGCCCAGATCGCTGTACTGGGGTGAATGTATGACATTGTTCTGCATTCTGTCCATCAATTGTTGTTTTTGCATTTTTCACCCCGAGTGGGATGGGTATGCTCAGACGTGAGTCCCATGCTCTCCACACCACTAGAGTCAAGCTATCCTGGCTGAAGACGGCTGATAGCGAGAAACCGGTCCTAGGATGCTTGATTCCGGTCCAGGAAAGACATGGCTTGGCAGTTCAGGCTGGACTGTTCCCATGAGGCACAGGGTCAAGGCTGATTTGCATATGGCCATGTCTGAACTGGGGTGGTGTGGAGTGCGAAAAAACTATGGATTTAGGCACATATCTCTGTACTGGGGTGAATGTATGACATTGTTCTGCATTCTGTCCATCAATTGTTGTTTTCGCATTGGTCACCCCTAGTGGGATGGGTATGCTCAGACGTGAGTCCCATGCTCTCCCCACCACTGGAGTCAAGCTATCCTGGCTGAAGACGGCTGATAGCCAGAAACCGGTCCTAGGATGCTTGATTCTGGTCCAGAAAAGACATGGTTCGGCAGTTCGGGCTGGACTGTTCCCATGAGGCACAGGGTCAAGGCTGATTTGCATATGGCCATGTCTGAACTGGGGTGGTGTGGAGTGCAAAAAAACCATGGATTTAAGCCCAGATCTTTGTACTGGGGTGAATGTATGACATTGTTCTGCATTCTGTCCATCAATTGTTGTTTTTGCATTTGTCACCCCGAGTGGGATGGGTATGCTCAGACCTGAGTTCCATGCTCTCCACACCACTGGAGTCAAGCTATCCCGCCTGAAGACGGCTGATAGCCAGAAACCGGTCCTAGGATGCTTGATTCCGGTCCAGGAAAGACATGGCTTGGCAGTTCAGGCTGGACTGTTCCAATGAGGCACAGGGTCAACGCTGATTTGCAAATGGCCATGTCTAAACTGGGGTGGTGTGGAGTGCAAAAAAACTATGGATTTAGGCCCAGATTTCTGTACTGGGGTGAATGTATGACATTGTTCTGCATTCTGTGCATCAATTGTTGTTTTTGCATTTGTCATCCCAGTGGGATGGGTAAGCTCAGACGTGAGTCCCATGCTCTCCAAACCACTAGAGTCAAGCTATCCTGGCTGAAGACGGCTGACAGCCAGAAACCGGTCCTAGGATGCTTGATTCTGGTCCAGGAAAGACATGGCTTGGCAGTTCGGGCTGGACTGTTCCCATGAGGCACAGGGTCAAGGCTGATTTGCATATGGCCATGTCTGAACTGGGGTGATGTGGAGTGCAAAAAAACGATGGATTTAGGCCCAGATCTCTGTACTGGGGTGAATGTATGACATTGTTCTGCATTCTGTCCATCAATTGTTGTTTTTGCATTTTTCACCCCGAGTGGGATGGTATGCTCAGACGTGAGTCCTATGCTCTCCACACCTCTAGAGTCAAGCTATCCTGGCTGAAGACGGCTGATAGCGAGAAACCGGTCCTAGGATGCTTGATTCCGGTCCAGGAAAGACATGGCTTGGCAGTTCAGGCTGGACTGTTCCCATGAGGCACAGGGTCAAGGCTGATTTGCATATGGCCATGTCTGAACTGGGGTGGTGTGGAGTGCAAAACAACAATGGATTTAGGCCCAGATCTCTGTACTGGGGTGAATGTATGACATTGTTCTGCATTCTGTCCATCAATTGTTGTTTTCGCATTGGTCACCCCTAGTGGGATGGGTATGCTCAGACGTGAGTCCCATGCTCTCCCCACCACTGGAGTCAAGCTATTCTGGCTGAAGACGGCTGATAGCCAGAAACCAGTCCTAGGATGCTTGTTTCCGGTCCAGGAAAGACATGGCTTGGCAGTTCGGGCTGGACTGTTCCCATGAGGCACAGGGTCAAGGCTGATTTGCATATGGCCATGTCTGAACTGGGGTGGTGTGGAGTGCAAAAAAAACATGAATTTAAGCCCAGATCTTTGTACTGGGGTGAATGTATGACATTGTTCTGCATTCTGTCCATCAATTGTTGTTTTTGCATTTGTCACCCCGAGTGGGATGGGTATGCTCAGACCTGAGTCCCATGCTCTCCACACCACTGGAGTCAAGCTATCCCGCCTGAAGACGGCTGATAGCCAGAAACCGGTCCTAGGATGCTTGATTCCGGTCCAGGAAAGACATGGCTTGGCAGTTCGGGCTGGACTGTTCCCATGAGGCACAGGGTCAAGGCTGATTTGCATATGGCCATGTCTGAACTGGGGTGGTGTGGAGTGCAAAAAAACGATGGATTTAAGCCCAGATCTCTGTACTGGGGTGAATGTATGACATTGTTCTGCATTCTGTTCATCAATTGTTGTTTTTGCATTTGTCACCCCGAATGGGACGGGTATGCTCAGACGTCAGTCCCATGCTCTCCACACCACTGGAGTCAAGCTATTCTGGCTGAAGATGGCTGATAACCAGAAACCGGTCCTAGGATGCTTGATTCCGGTCCAGGAAAGACATGGCTTGGCAGTTCAGGCTGGACTGTTCCCATGAGGCACAGGGTCAAGGCTGATTTGCATATGGCCATGTCTGAACTGGGGTGGTGTGGAGTGCAAAAAAACCATGGATTTAGGCCCAGATCGCTGTACTGGGGTGAATGTATGACATTGTTCTGCATTCTGTCCATCAATTGTTGTTTTTGCATTTTTCACCCCGAGTGGGATGGGTATGCTCAGACGTGAGTCCCATGCTCTCCACACCACTAGAGTCAAGCTATCCTGGCTGAAGACGGCTGATAGCGAGAAACCGGTCCTAGGATGCTTGATTCCGGTCCAGGAAAGACATGGCTTGGCAGTTCAGGCTGGACTGTTCCCATGAGGCACAGGGTCAAGGCTGATTTGCATATGGCCATGTCTGAACTGGGGTGGTGTGGAGTGCGAAAAAACTATGGATTTAGGCACATATCTCTGTACTGGGGTGAATGTATGACATTGTTCTGCATTCTGTCCATCAATTGTTGTTTTCGCATTGGTCACCCCTAGTGGGATGGGTATGCTCAGACGTGAGTCCCATGCTCTCCCCACCACTGGAGTCAAGCTATCCTGGCTGAAGACGGCTGATAGCCAGAAACCGGTCCTAGGATGCTTGATTCTGGTCCAGGAAAGACATGGTTCGGCAGTTCGGGCTGGACTGTTCCCATGAGGCACAGGGTCAAGGCTGATTTGCATATGGCCATGTCTGAACTGGGGTGGTGTGGAGTGCAAAAAAACCATGGATTTAAGCCCAGATCTTTGTACTGGGGTGAATGTATGACATTGTTCTGCATTCTGTCCATCAATTGTTGTTTTTGCATTTGTCACCCCGAGTGGGATGGGTATGCTCAGACCTGAGTTCCATGCTCTCCACACCACTGGAGTCAAGCTATCCCGCCTGAAGACGGCTGATAGCCAGAAACCGGTCCTAGGATGCTTGATTCCGGTCCAGGAAAGACATGGCTTGGCAGTTCAGGCTGGACTGTTCCAATGAGGCACAGGGTCAACGCTGATTTGCAAATGGCCATGTCTAAACTGGGGTGGTGTGGAGTGCAAAAAAACTATGGATTTAGGCCCAGATCTCTGTACTGGGGTGAATGTATGACATTGTTCTGCATTCTGTGCATCAATTGTTGTTTTTGCATTTGTCATCCCGAGTGGGATGGGTAAGCTCAGACGTGAGTCCCATGCTCTCCACACCTCTAGAGTCAAGCTATCCTGGCTGAAGACGGCTGATAGCGAGAAACCGGTCCTAGGATGCTTGATTCCGGTCCAGGAAAGACATGGCTTGGCAGTTCAGGCTGGACTGTTCCCATGAGGCACAGGGTCAAGGCTGATTTGCATATGGCCATGTCTGAACTGGGGTGGTGTGGAGTGCAAAACAACGATGGATTTAGGCCCAGATCTCTGTACTGGGGTGAATGTATGACATTAATCTGCATTCTGTCCATCAATTGTTGTTTTCGCATTGGTCACCCCTAGTGGGATGGGTATGCTCAGACGTGAGTCCCATGCTCTCCCCACCACTGGAGTCAAGCTATCCTGGCTGAAGACGGCTGATAGCCAGAAACCGGTCCTAGGATGCTTGTTTCCGGTCCAGGAAAGACATGGCTTGGCAGTTCGGGCTGGACTGTTCCCATGAGGCACAGGGTCAAGGCTGATTTGCATATGGCCATGTCTGAACTGGGGTGGTGTGGAGTGCAAAAAAAACATGGATTTAAGCCCAGATCTTTGTACTGGGGTGAATGTATGACATTGTTCTGCATTCTGTCCATCAATTGTTGTTTTTGCATTTGTCACCCCGAGTGGGATGGGTATGCTCAGACCTGAGTCCCATGCTCTCCACACCACTGGAGTCAAGCTATCCCGCCTGAAGACGGCTGATAGCCAGAAACCGGTCCTAGGATGCTTGATTCAGGTCCAGGAAAGACATGGCTTGGCAGTTCAGGCTGGACTGTTCCAATGAGGCACAGGGTCAAGGCTGATTTGCAAATGGCCATGTCTAAACTGGGGTGGTGTGGAGTGCAAAAAAAGATGGATTTAGGCCCAGATCTCTGTACTGGGGTGAATGTATGACATTGTTCTGCATTCTGTGCATCAATTGTTGTTTTTGCATTGGTCACCCCTAGTGGGATGGGTATGCTCAGACGTGAGTCCCATGCTCTCCACACCACTGGAGTCAAGCTATCCTGGCTGAAGACGGCTGAAAGCCAGAAACCGGTACTAAGATGCTTTATTCCAGGCCAGGAAATACATGGCTTGGCAGTTTGGGCTGGACTGTTCCCATGAGGCACAGGGTCAAGACTGATTTGCATTTGGCCATGTCTGAACTGGGGTGGTGTGGAGTGCAAAAAAACGATGGATTTAGACCCAGATCTCTGTACTGGGGTGAATGTATGACATTGTTCTGCAATCTGTCCATCAATTGTTGTTTTTGCATTTTTCACCCCGAGTGGGATGGTATGCTCAGACGTGAGTCCCATGCTCTCCAAACCACTAGAGTCAAGCTATCCTGGCTGAAGACGGCTGACAGCCAGAAACCGGCCCTAGGATGCTTGATTCCGGTCCAGGAAAGACATGACTTGGCAGTTCGGGCTGGACTGTTCCCATGAGGCACAGGGTCAAGGCTGATTTGCATATGACCATGTCTGAACTGGGGTGATGTGGAGTGCAAAAAAACGATGGATTTAGGCCCAGTTCTCTGTACTGGGGTGAATGTATGTCATTGTTCTGCATTCTGTCCATCAATTGTTGTTTTTGCATTGGTCACCCCTAGTGGGATGGGTATGCTCAGACGTGAGTCCCATGCTCTCCACACCACTGGAGTCAAGCTATCCTGGCTGAAGACGGCTGAAAGCCAGAAACCGGTACTAAGATGCTTTATTCCAGGCCAGGAAATACATGGCTTGGCAGTTTGGGCTGGACTGTTCCCATGAGGCACAGGGTCAAGACTGATTTGCATTTGGCCATGTCTGAACTGGGGTGGTGTGGAGTGCAAAAAAACGATGGATTTAGACCCAGATCTCTGTACTGGGGTGAATGTATGACATTGTTCTGCAATCTGTCCATCAATTGTTGTTTTTGCATTTTTCACCCCGAGTGGGATGGTATGCTCAGACGTGAGTCCCATGCTCTCCACACCACTGGAGTCAAGTTATCCTGGCTGAAGACAGCTGATAGCCAGAAACCGGTCCTAGGATGCTTGATTCCGGTCCAGGAAAGACATGGCCTGGCAGTTCAGGCTGGACTGTTCCCATGAGGCACAGGGTCAAGGCTGATTTGCATATGGCCATGTCTGAACTGGGGTGGTGTGGAGTGCAAAAAAACGATGGATTTAAGCCCAGATCTCTGTACTGGGGTGAATGTATGACATTGTTCTACATTCTGTCCATCAATTGTTGTTTTCGCATTGGTCACCCCTAGTGGGATGGGTATGCTCAGACGTGAGTCCCATGCTCTCCCCACCACTGGAGTCAAGCTATCCTGGCTGAAGACGGCTGATAGCCAGAAACCGGTCCTAGGATGCTTGTTTCCGGTCCAGGAAAGACATGGCTTGGCAGTTCGGGCTGGACTGTTCCCATGAGGCACAGGGTCAAGGCTGATTTGCATATGGCCATGTCTGAACTGGGGTGGTGTGGAGTGCAAAAAAAACATGGATTTAAGCCCAGATCTTTGTACTGGGGTGAATGTATGACATTGTTCTGCATTCTGTCCATCAATTGTTGTTTTTGCATTTGTCACCCCGAGTGGGATGGGTATGCTCAGACCTGAGTCCCATGCTCTCCACACCATTGGAGTCAAGCTATCCCGCCTGAAGACGGCTGATAGCCAGAAACCGGTCCTAGGATGCTTGATTCCGGTCCAGGAAAGACATGGCTTGGCAGTTCAGGCTGGACTGTTCCAATGAGGCACAGGGTCAAGGCTGATTTGCAAATGGCCATGTCTGAACTGGGGTGATGTGGAGTGCAAAAAAACGATGGATTTAGGCCCAGATCTCTGTATTGGGGTGAATGTATGACATTGTTCTGCATTCTGTCCATCAATTGTTGTTTTGGCACTGGTCACCCCTAGTGGGATGGGTATGCTCAGACGTGAGTCCCATGCTCTCCCCACCACTGGAGTCAAGCTATCCTGGCTGAAGACGGCTGATAGCCAGAAACCGGTCCTAGGATGCATGATTCTGGTCCAGGAAAGACATGGTTCGGCAGTTCGGGCTGGACTGTTCCCATGAGGCACAGGGTCAAGGCTGATTTGCATATGGCCATGTCTGAACTGGGGTGGTGTGGAGTGCAAAAAAAACATGGATTTAAGCCCAGATCTTTGTACTGGGGTGAATGTATGACATTGTTCTGCATTCTGTCCATCAATTGTTGTTTTTGCATTTGTCACCCCGAGTGGGATGGGTATGCTCAGACCTGAGTCCCATGCTCTCCACACCACTGGAGTCAAGCTATCCTGGCTGAAGACGGCTGATAGCCAGAAACCGGTCCTAGGATGCTTGTTTCCGGTCCAGGAAAGACATGGCTTGGCAGTTCGGGCTGGACTGTTCCCATGAGGCACAGGGTCAAGGCTGATTTGCATATGGCCATGTCTGAACTGGGGTGGTGTGGAGTGCAAAAAAAACATGGATTTAGGCCCAGATCTCTGTACTGGGGTGAATGTATGACATTGTTCTGCATTCTGTCCATCAATTGTTGTTTTTGCATTTTTCACCCCGAGTGGGATGGTATGCTCAGACGTGAGTCCCATGCTCTCCACACCACTGGAGTCAAGTTATCCTGGCTGAAGACAGCTGATAGCCAGAAACCGGTGCTAGGATGCTTGATTCCGGTCCAGGAAAGACATGGCTTGGCAGTTCGGGCTGGACTGTTCCCATGAGGCACAGGGTCAAGGCTGATTTGCATATGGCCATGTCTGAACTGGGGTGGTGTGGAGTGCAAAGAAACGATGGATTTAAGCCCAGATCTCTGTACTGGGGTGAATGTATGACATTGTTCTGCATTCTGTTCATCAATTGTTGTTTTTGCATTTGTCACCCCGAGTGGGACGGGTATGCTCAGACGTCAGTCCCATGCTCTCCACACCACTGGAGTCAAGCTATTCTGGCTGAAGATGGCTGATAACCAGAAACCAGTCCTAGGATGCTTGATTCCGGTCCAGGAAAGACATGGCTTGGCAGTTCAGGCTGGACTGTTCCCATGAGACACAGGGTCAAGGCTGATTTGCATATGGCCATGTCTGAACTGGGGTGGTGTGGAGTGCAAAAAAAACCATGGATTTAGGCCCAGATCGCTGTACTGGGGTGAATGTATGACATTGTTCTGCATTCTGTCCATCAATTGTTGTTTTTGCATTTTTCACCCCGAGTGGGATGGGTATGCTCAGACGTGAGTCCCATGCTCTCCACACCACTAGAGTCAAGCTATCCTGGCTGAAGACGGCTGATAGCGAGAAACCGGTCCTAGGATGCTTGATTCCGGTCCAGGAAAGACATGGCTTGGCAGTTCAGGCTGGACTGTTCCCATGAGGCACAGGGTCAAGGCTGATTTGCATATGGCCATGTCTGAACTGGGGTGGTGTGGAGTGCGAAAAAACGATGGATTTAGGCACATATCTCTGTACTGGGGTGAATGTATGACATTGTTCTGCATTCTGTCCATCAATTGTTGTTTTCGCATTGGTCACCCCTAGTGGGATGGGTATGCTCAGACGTGAGTCCCATGCTCTCCCCACCACTGGAGTCAAGCTATCCTGGCTGAAGACGGCTGATAGCCAGAAACCGGTCCTAGGATGCTTGATTCTGGTCCAGGAAAGACATGGTTCGGCAGTTCGGGCTGGACTGTTCCCATGAGGCACAGGGTCAAGGCTGATTTGCATATGGCCATGTCTGAACTGGGGTGGTGTGGAGTGCAAAAAAATCATGGATTTAAGCCCAGATCTTTGTACTGGGGTGAATGTATGACATTGTTCTGCATTCTGTCCATCAATTGTTGTTTTTGCATTTGTCACCCCGAGTGGGATGGGTATGCTCAGACCTGAGTTCCATGCTCTCCACACCACTGGAGTCAAGCTATCCCGCCTGAAGACGGCTGATAGCCAGAAACCGGTCCTAGGATACTTGATTCCGGTCCAGGAAAGACATGGCTTGGCAGTTCAGGCTGGACTGTTCCAATGAGGCACAGGGTCAACGCTGATTTGCAAATGGCCATGTCTAAACTGGGGTGGTGTGGAGTGCAAAAAAACTATGGATTTAGGCCCAGATCTCTGTACTGGGGTGAATGTATGACATTGTTCTGCATTCTGTGCATCAATTGTTGTTTTTGCATTTGTCATCCCGAGTGGGATGGGTAAGCTCAGACGTGAGTCCCATGCTCTCCAAACCACTAGAGTCAAGCTATCCTGGCTGAAGACGGCTGACAGCCAGAAACCGGTCCTAGGATGCTTGATTCTGGTCCAGGAAAGACATGGCTTGGCAGTTCGGGCTGGACTGTTCCCATGAGGCACAGGGTCAAGGCTGATTTGCATATGGCCATGTCTGAACTGGGGTGATGTGGAGTGCAAAAAAACGATGGATTTAGGCCCAGATCTCTGTACTGGGGTGAATGTATGACATTGTTCTGCATTCTGTCCATCAATTGTTGTTTTTGCATTGGTCACCCCTAGTGGGATGGGTATGCTCAGACGTGAGTCCCATGCTCTCCACACCACTGGAGTCAAGCTATCCTGGCTGAAGACGGCTGATAGCCAGAAACCGGTACTAGGATGCTTGATTCCAGGCCAGGAAATACATGGCTTGGCAGTTCGGGCTGGACTGTTCCCATGAGGCACAGGGTCAAGACTGATTTGCATTTGGCCATGTCTGAACTGGGGTGGTGTGGAGTGCAAAAAAACGATGGATTTAGGCCCAGATCTCTGTACTGGGGTGAATGTATGACATTGTTCTGCATTCTGTCCATCAATTGTTGTTTTTACATTTGTCACCCCGAGTGGGATGGGTATGCTCAGACGTGAGTCCCATGCTCTCCCCACCACTGGAGTCAAGCTATCCTGGCTGAAGATGGCTGATAGCCAGAAACCGGTCCTAGGATGCTTGATTCTGGTCCAGGAAAGACATGGTTCGGCAGTTCGGGCTGGAATGTTCCCATGAGGCACAGGGTCAAGGCTGATTTGCATATGGCCATGTCTGAACTGGGGTTGTGTGGAGTGGAAAACTACGATGGATTTAGGCCCAGATCTCTGTACTGGGGTGAATGTATGACATTGTTCTGCATTCTGTCATCAATAATTGTTTTTGCATTCGTCACCGCGAGTGGGATGGGTATGCTCAGACGTGAGTCCCATGCTCTCCACACCACTGGAGTCAAGCTATCCTGGCTGAAGACGGCTGATAGCCAGAAACCTGTCCTAGGATGCTTGATTCCGGTCCAGGAAAGACATGGTTTGGCAGTTTGGGCTGGACTGTTCCTATGAGGCACAGGGTCAAGGCTGATTTGCATATGGCCATGTCTGAACTGAGGTGGTGTGGAGTACAAAAAAACGATGAATTTAGTCCCAGATCTCTGTACTGGGGTGAATGTATGACATTGTTCTGCATTCTGTCCATCAATTGTTGTTTTTGCATTTGTCACCCCGAGTGGGATGGGTATGCTCAGACGTGAGTCCCATGCTCTCCACACCACTGGAGTCAAGCTATCCTGGCTGAAGACGGCAGATAGCCAGAAACCGGTCCTAGGGTGCTTGATTCTGGTCCAGGAAAGACATGGCTTGGCAGTTCGGGCTGGACTGTTCCTATGAGGCACAGGGTCAAGGCTGATTTGCATATGGCCATGTCTGAACTGGGGTGGAGTGGAGTGCAAAAAACGATCGATTTAGGCCCAGATCTCTGTACTGGGGTGAATGTATGACATTGTTCTGCATTCTGTCCATCAATTGTTGTTTTTGCATTTGTCACCCCGAGTGGGATGGGTATGCTCAGACGTGAGTCCCATGCTCTCCACACCACTGGAGTCAAGCTATCCTGGCTGAAGACAGCTGATAGCCAGAAACCGGTCCTAGGATGCTTGATTCCGGTCCAGGAAAGACATGGCTTGGCAGTTTGGGCTGGACTGTTCCCATGAGGCACAGGGTCAAGGCTGATTTGCATATAGCCATGTCTGAACTGGGGTGGTGTGGAGTGCAAAAAACCGATGGATTTAGGCCCAGATCTCTGTACTGGGGTGAATGTATGACATTGTTCTGCATTCTGTCCATCAATTGTTGGTTTTGCATGTGTCACCCCGAGTGGGATGGGTATGCTCAGACGTGAGTCCCATGCTCTCCACACCACTGGAGTCAAGCTATCCTGGCTGAAGACGGCTGATAGCCAGAAACCGGTCCTAGGATGCTTAATTCTGGTCCAGGAAAGACATGGCTTGGCAGTTCGGGCTGGACTGTTCCCATGAGGCACAGGGACAAGGCTGATTTGCATATGGCCATGTCTGAACTGGGGTGTTGTGGAGTGCAAAAAAACGATGGATTTAGGCCCAGATCTCTGTACTGGGGTGAATGTATGAAATTGTTCTGCATTCTGTCCATCAATTGTTGTTTTTGCAGACCATAGAGGGCTTCCCTGGGCACAGTGTCCTTGGTACCCATTATACTTTTTCCAAGGGACTTAAATGTGGCCAGAGAGGTGACAATAGGGCGCAAAAGGGTACCATTTTGGGAGAGAGCATAGTGCCCTGGAAACCTGATTGGCAGGGACACAGGACACATCAAGTCAAAGTGCATCAGAAACCTGGCAAATAGTGTGTAGGTGGGTTACTGCAACCAGAAACCCACTTTCCTACAAGAGAGTGTTCCTAATAGCCTGAAGTGAAGTGGGCACGGTTTCTCACACTATTCACCTCTGCTTACCGCAACATACTGCTGTGCACACAGTGATAAAAAGTTGCATACAAATATTGCGATCCTACAGACAGAGGAAAACTAGCACAGGAAACATTACTTATGAGTGTCTCTATACTTGAGGGAGCGAGCAATGAATACGAAGTGAGGACAGATGAGTGGACAGCGAATAATGGAAGGCAAGTGAGCAAATTAATGACGTAGGTATCTATTGATGCCACCTGGCCACTTTTTTAGCAGCATGACAGGTACAAAAATATGAAAAAAATCACCTAAAGACTGTATTTATTCCCTCTTTCAATACATACTTAAAACAGTAAATGTAGGATGAAAACAATTTAAATGTGCTCTATTGTTGCCCTAATGACCCCTGACAGGTAACTAAAGTAAACAAAGACAGAAAGGCAACGTTAAAAAAAAGAATACAGATATTTTCATTTTAGGTTCTACTTAAGAAACGTGTCCTGACGCATTATAAGGTAAGTAATGGGGATTTTCTTGTTTTAGGGTGGGTATGGGTTTTAGGGTACATGGGGATAGTATTTTTATCCCTACCCTATCCAACACTTACCCATCTGTTGCACTCACTAGAGTGGGAATAGAAATGTGTACCCCTACACTATCAACACTTACCCTACGGTTGCACTCACTGGAGTGGGAATAGTAATTTTAACCCCTACGCTATCCAACACTTACACTACTCTTGCCCTAAAAGTATTGCGCGTTGTAATGGCATGCGTTGTAATGGTATGCGTTGTAAAGGAATGCGTTGTGAATGTAGTTACTAAAAATGCGTTGTGATGGCATGGGTTGTAAAATCATGCATTGTAATGGATGCTGCGATGTAAAAACCGCGTTGTAAAGGCATGCGTTGTAATTGTTTGCGTTGTAACATCATATATTCAGTTTAGCCTCATTCAGACATGTCAACATTTTAAAAGTAGATATTTTGAAAGCAAATTAGGGGGAATGTATTTTGCCAATTGAAATACATTAAAGAAGAAGCAATTTCAGGTCAGAATTCTACAGTCTTCAACTAGTTCAGCCGGGAAACAACCTTTACATAGAAGTCATTACAACGCACTACCTTCACAACGCAGTCAATATATCGCAGCTGCCCTTACATCACATACCATTACAACGCATGCCATTACAACACATGTCACTACAACGCATGCCATTACAATGAATGTCATTTCAACGCATGCCAATATCAACGCATTATAAGGTAAGTAATGGGGATTTTTTTGTTTTAGGGTGGGTATGGGTTCCTGGGCACATGGGGATAATATTATTATCCCTATACTATCCAACACTATCCAACTTACCCTACTGTTGCACTCACTGGAGTGGGAATAGACATTTTTACCCCTATACTATCCAACACTTACCCTACTGTTGCACTCACTGGAGTGGGAATAGACATTTTACCCCTACACTATCCAACACTTACCCTACTGTTGCACTCACAGGAGTGGGAATAGGAATTTTTACCCCTATGCTATCCAACACTTACACTACTCTTGCCCTAAAAGTATTGCGTGTTGTAATGGCATGCGTTGTAAAGGTATGCGTTGTAATGGAATGCGTTGTAAATGTAGTTTCTAAAAGTGCGTTGTGATGGCATGCGTTGTAAAATCATGCATTGTAATGGGTGCTGCGATGTAAAAACCGCTTTGTAAAGGCATGCGTTGTAATTGTTTGCGTTGTAACATCATATATTCAGTTCAGCCTCATTCAGACATGTCAACATTTTAAAAGTAGATATTTTGAAAGCAAATTAGGGGGAATGTATTTTGCCAATTGAAATACATTAAAGAAGAAGCAATTTCAGGTCAGAATTCTACAGTCTTTAACTAGTTCAGCCGCCATTACAACGCATGTCACTACAACGCATGCCATTACAATGAATATCATTACAACACATGCCATTACAATGCATTATAAGGTAAGTAATGGAGATTTTTTAGTTTTAGGGTGGGTATGGGTTTTGGGGTACATGGTGATAGTATTTTTATCCCTACACTATCCAACACTATCCAACTTACCCTACTGTTGCACTCACTGGAGTGGGAATAGAAATTTTTATCCCTACACTATCCAACACTTACCCTACTGTCGCACTCACTGGAGTGGTAATAGAAATATTTACCCCTACACTATCCAGCACTTACACTACTCTTGCCCTAAAAGTATTGCGCGTTGTAATGGTATGCGTTGTAATGGAATGCGTTGTAATGGAATGCGTTGTAAATGTAGTTTCTAAAAATGCGTTGTGATGGCATGCGTTGTAAAATCATGCATTGTAATGGATGCTGCGATGTAAAAACCGTGTTGTAAAGGCATGCGTTGTAATTGTTTGCGTTGTAACATCATATATTCAGTTCAGCCTCATTCAGGCATGTCAACATTTTAAAAGTAGATATTTTGAAAACAAATTAGGGGGAATGTATTTTGCCAATTGAAATACATTAAAGAAGAAGCAATTTCAGGTCAGAATTCTACAGTCTTTAACTAGTTCAGCCGGGTAACAATCTTTACATAGCAGTCATTACAACGCACTACCTTCGCAACGCAGTCATTACAACGCAGCTGCCCTTACATCACATACCATTACAACGCACACCATTACAACGCATGTCACTACAACGCATGCCATTACAATGAATATCATTACAACGCATGCCATTACAACGCATTATAAGGTAAGTAATGGGGATTTTTTAGTTTTAGGGTGGGTATGGGTTCTGGGGTACATGGGCAGACTATTTTTATCCCTACCCTATCCAACACTTACCCTACTGTAGCACTCACTGGAGTGGGAATAGTAATTTTTACCCCTACGCTATCCAACACTTACACTACTCTTGCCCTAAAAGTATTGCGCGTTGTAATGGCATGCGTTGTAAATGTATGCGTTGTAATGGAATGCGTTGTATATGTAGTTTCTAAAAATGGGTGGTGATGGCATGCGTTGTATAATCATGCATTGTAATGGATGCTGCAATGTAAAAACCGCGTTGTAAAGGTATGCATTGTAATTGTTTGCGTTGTAACATCATATATTCAGTTCAGCCTCATTCAGACATGTCAACATTTTAAAAGTAGATATTTTGAAAAGAAAATAGGGGGAAGGTATTTTGCCAATTGAAATACATTAAAGAAGAAGCAATTTCAGGTCAGAAACAAAAAAAAAAACATTTTGGCTTAAACATTGGTAGTCTCAAGCTTGAATCAGGTATCCTGGCATGTATGCTCATTGAAGAGAGTTTAAGTGTTCACATTTATAGGTGGGTACCTATTGTCACAAAAGCCTTTTACCCTACTCCCCTGAACCATAATAAAGCCAAAAGTGGACTCCCATTGTCTCAATACAGGGTAGGCAAACAATAGCTGTATGTTGTATGAAGTCATTTATTAAATAGGAAAGTCCAAGTAAAACAAAGCTGGCCAGGTGATCAATGCAACAGTTCAGTACAGTGAGAGAACCACAGTCCAATAAAGTGTATCTTATATAACCAAAGGAACACATTTTTTCTGACTGGATTTGTAAATGAAAAGCATGTTTACAACTATACATTTAGTTTTTTGCCTGTGTGAGAACCACAAAAACTGCCTGCTATGCTGAGGATAAAAGGTGGGATGCCACAGCAATACCTAAAAGAATATGAATAAAAATTAATGTTTTTATGAAAATCATGTTATGTATTTGATGGCAACAAACATATTGTTAAAAAAGCAAATGTTTAGTGAGGGAAATGTGAATCAGCTGTCCTATCATTTGTAAAAGATAAAAGTGTGTTTTCACTGATAACACTATTCTTTGTTTACGATTCTTTAGCCTAAAGTTAAAGAATTGAAGCTCACAACTGTTTGTAAATTTGGATATGGGTGCACTGGAGAACAACCTCTATTTTGTGTGAACTGAGACTTAATGCAGTCAGAGGCAGTCCAAGATGGCCGCCGTGTTGAGGGAAATCTCACTGAGGCCACTCTCTTTCTCTCACAGAGAACCAGCATAGGAAATAAATGTGCAAGGCAGATGAATGCAACAAGGGGTTTGTGGATAGTAAACAATTTAGGAATAAATAGAAAAGGGAACAATACCGGGTGTATGTAATGAATATGAAGTGAGTGAAGTGAGGGACAGGGATAACCTGGAGAGTGTTGGGAAAGGTTGTTGTAAGGTTCAATCATTTGGCCAAAGCAAGAGTGACATGAGCCAGAACCGATCTCTGTATCTAAAGCTTCTGTCACTTTTCATGTTCCTCTCTGAGAAGGGTGCTTGAAGTGGGGGCTGGGCAGGGAAGCTTTAGAATGTTGGCACAGAATACTGACACAGGGCATTCTTCTCTCAGAATGTCCCAGCCAGCCTCTGCCTTGGTGGCAGAAGAGGTCAAAAGTTCAACTCAGCTGATAGAGATACCACTCAAAGTGTGTGCCCTCTTTCATTCAGACTGCTGGATAAACTGCATATTACATTTTGGCAATAACTGGGCCCTCCTAACAAGCAAAATACTTCTACAGTCTTTAACTAGTCCAGCCGGGAAACAACCTTTACATAGCAGTCATTACATTGCACTACCTACACAACGCAGTCATTACAATGCAGCTGCCCTTACATCAGATACCATTACAACGCATGCCATTACAACGCATGTCACTACAACGCATGCCATTACAATGAATATCATTACAACGCATGCCATTACAACGCATTATAAGGTAAGTAATGGGGATTTTCTTGTTTTAGGGTGGGTATGGGTTCTGGGGTACATGGGGATAGTATTTTTATCCCTACACTATCCAACACTTACCCTACTGTTGCACTCACTGGAGTGGGAATAGAAATGTTTACCCCTACACTATCCAACACTTACCCTACTGTTGCAGTCACTTGAGTGGGAATAGTAATTTTTACCCCTACACTATCCAACACTTACAATACTCTTGCCCTAAAAGTATTGCATGTTGTAATGGCATGCGTTGTAATGGTATGCGTTGTAATGGAATGCGTTGTAAATGTAGTTACTAAAAATGCGTTGTGATGGCATGCGTTGTAAAATCATGCATTGTAATGGATACTGCGATGTAAAAACCGCACTGTAAAGGCATCCGTTGTAATTGTTTGCGTTGTAACATCATATATTCAGTTTAGCCTCATTCAGACATGTCTATATTTTAAAAGTAGATGTTTTGAAAGTGAATTAGGGAGAATGTATTTTGCCAATTGAAATACATTTAAGAAGAAGCAATTTCAGGTCAGAAATCTACAATCTTTAACTAGTTCAGCCTGGTAACAACCTTTACATAGCAGTCATTACAACGCACTACCTTCACAACGCAGTCATTACAACGCAGCTGCCCTTACATCACATACCATTACAATGCACGCAATTACAACGCATGTCACTACAACGCATGCCATTACAATGAATATCATTACAACGCATGCCATTACATCGCATTATACGGTAAGTAATGGGAATTTTTTAGTTTTAGGGTGGGTATGGGTTCTGGGGTACATGGGGATAGTATTTTTATCCCTATACTATCCAACACTATCCAACTTACCCTACTGTTGCACTCACTGGAGTGGGAATAGAATTTTTTACCCCTACAATATCCAACACTTACCCTACTGTTGCACTCACTGGAGTGGGAATAGACATTTTTACCCCTACACTATCCAACACTTACCCTACTGTTGCACTCACAGGAGTGGGAATAGCAATTTTTACCCCTACGCCATCCAACACTTACACTACTCTTGTCCTAAAAGTATTGCGTGTTGTAATGGCATGCGTTGTAAAGGTATGCGTTGTAATGGAATGCGTTGTAAATGTAGTTTCTAAAAGTGCGTTGTGATGGCATGCGTTGTAAAATCATGCGCTGTAATGGATGCTGCGATGTAAAAACCGTGTTGTAAAGGCATGCGTTGTAATTGTTAGCGTTGTAACATCATATATTCAGTTCAGCCTCATTCAGACATGTCAACATTTTAAAAGTAGATATTTTGAAAGCAAATTAGGGGGAATGTATTTTGCCAATTGAAATACATTGAAGAAGAAGCAATTTCAGGTCAGAATTCTACAGTCTTCAACTAGTTCAGCCGGGAAACAGCCTTTACATAGCAGTCATTACATCGCACTACATTCACAACGCAGTCATTACAACGCAGCTGCCCTTACATCACATACCATTACAACGCATGCCATTACAACGCATGTCACTACAACGCATGCCATTACAATGAATATCATTACAACACATGCCATTAGAATGCATTATAAGGTAAGTAATGGAGATGTTTTACTTTTAGGGAGGGTATGGGTTCTGGGGTACATGGGCATAGTATTTTTATCCCTATACTATCCAACACTATCCAACTTACCCTACTGTTGCACTCACTGGAGTTGGAATAGAATTTTTTACCCCTACACTATCCAACACTTACCCTACTGTTGCACTCACTGGAGTGGGAATAGAAATGTTTACCCCTACACTATCCAACACTTACCCTACTGTTGCACTCACTGGAGTGGGAATAGTAATTTTTACCCTTGCACTATCTAACACTTACAATACTCTTGCCCTAAAAGTATTGCGCGTTGTAATGGCATGCGTTGTAATGGCATGAGTTGTAATGGAATGCGTTGTAAATGTAGTTTCTAAAAATGTGTTGTGCTGGCATGCGTTGTAAAATCATGCGCTGTAATGGATGCTGCGATGTAAAAACCGTGTTGTAAAGGCATGCGTTGTAATTGTTAGCGTTGTAACATCATATATTCAGTTCAGCCTCATTCAGACATGTCATCATTTTAAAAGTAGATCTTTTGAAAACAAATTAAGGGGAATGTATTTTGCCAATTAAGATACATTAAAGAAGAAGAAATTTCAGGTCAGAAACAGAAAAAAACAGTTTGGCTTAAACATTGGTAGTCTCAAGCTTGAATCAGGTATGCTGGCATGTATGCTCATTGAAGAGAGTTTAAATGTTCACATTTATAGGTGGGCACCTATTGTCACAAAAGCCTTTTATCCTACTCCCCTGCACCATAATAAAGCCAAAAGTGGACTCCCATTGTCTCAATACAGGGTAGGCAAACAATAGCTGTATGTTGTATGAAGTCATTTATTAAATAGGAAAGGCCAAGTAAAACAAAGCTGGCCAGGTGATCAATGCAACAGTTCAGTACAGTGAGAGAACCACAGTCCAATAAAGTGTATCTAATATAACCAAAGGAACACATTTTTTCTGACTGGATTTGTAAATGAAAAGCATGTTTACAACTATACATTTTTTTTTTGCCTGTGTGAGAACCACATAAACTGCCTGCTATGCTGAGGATAAAAGGTGTGATGCCACAGCAATACCTAAAAGAATATGAATGAAAATTAATGTTTTTATGAAAATCATGTTATGTATTTGATGGCAACAAACATATTGTTAAAAAAGCAAATGTTTAGTGAGGGAAATGTGAATCAGCTGTGCTATCATTTGTGAAAGATAAAAGTGTGTTTTCACTGAAAACACTATCCTTTGTTTATGATTCTTTAGCCTAAAATTAAAGAATTGAAGCTCACAACTGTTTGTGAATTTGTATATGGGTGCACTAAAGAACAACCTCCATTTTGTGTGAACTGAGACTTAATGCAGTCAGAGGCAGTCCAAGATGGCCGCCGCGCTGAGGGAAATCTCACTGAGGCCACTCTCTTTCTCTCACAGAGAACCAGCATAGGAAATAAATGTGCAAGGCAAATGAATGCAACAAAGGGTTGTGGATAGTAAACAATTTAGGAATGAATAGAAAAGGGAACAATACCAGGTGTATGTAATGAATATGAAGTGAGTGAAGTGAGGGACAGGGATAACCTGGAGAGTGTTGGGGAAGGTGGTTGTAAGGTTCAATCATTTGGCCAAAGCAAGAGTGACATGAGCCAGAACTGATCTCTGCATCTAAAGCTTCTGTCACTTTTCATGTTCCTCTCTGAGAAGGGTGCTTGAAGTGGGGGCTGGGCAGGGAAGCTGTAGAATGTTGGCACAGAATACTGACACAGGGCATTCTTCTCTCAGAATGTCCCAGCGGCCTCTGCCCTGGTGGCAGAAGAGGTCAAAAGTTCAACTCAGCTGATAGAGATACCACTCAAAGTGTGTGCCCTCTTTCAGCCAGACTGCTGGATAAACTGCATATTACATTTTGGCAATAACTGGGCCCTCCTAACAAGCAAAAAACTTCTACAGTCTTTAACTAGTCCAGCCGGGAAACAACCTTTACATAGCAGTCATTACATTGCACTACCTACACAACGCAGTCATTACAACGCAGCTGCCCTTACATCACATACCATTACAACGCATGCCATTACAACGCATGTCACTACAACACATGCCATTACAATGAATATCAATACAACGCATGCCATTGCAACGCATTATAAGGTAAGTAATGAGGATTTTTTAGTTTTAGGGTGGGTATGGGTTTTGGGGTTCATGGGGATAGTATTCTTATCCCTACACTATCCAATACTTACCCTACGGTTGCACTCACTGGAGTGGGAATAGAAATGTTTACCCCTACACTATCCGACACTTACCCTACTAGTGCACTCACTGGAGTGGGAATAGTAATTTTTACCCCTACGCTATCTAACACTTACACTACTCCTGCCCTAAAAGTATTGTGCGTTGTAATGTCATGCGTTGTAATGGTATGCAATGTAATGGAATGCGTTGTAAATTTAGTTTCTAAAAATGCGTTGTGAGGGCATGCGTTGTAAAATCATGCGTTGTAATAGATGCTGCGATGTAAAAGCCAGGTTGTAAAGGCATGCGTTGTAACTGTTTGCGCTGTAACATCATATATTCGGTTCACCCTCATTCAGACATGTCAACATTTTAAAAGTAGATATTTTCGAAACAAATTAGGGGGAATGTATTTTGCCAATTGATATACATTAAAGAAGAAGCAATTTCAGGTCGGAAACAGATAAAGCCATTTTGGCTTAAACATTGGTAGTCTCAAGCTTGAATCAGGTATGTTGGCATGTATGCTCATTGAAGAGAGTTTAAGTGTTCGCATTTATAGGATGGCACCTATCGTCACAAAAGCCTTTTACCCTACTCCCCTGAACCACAATAAAGCCAAAAGTGGACTCCCATTGTTTCAATACAGGGTAGGCAAACAAAAGCTGTATCTTTTATGAAGTCATTTCTTAAATAGGAAAGGCCAAGTAAAACAAATCTGGCCAGGTGATCAATGCAACAGTTCAGAACAGTGAGAAAACCACAGTCCAATAATTTGTATCTAATATAACCATCGGAATACGTTTTTTTCTGACTGGATTTGTAAATGAAAAGCATGTTTAGAACTATACATTATGGTTTTCGCCTGTGTGAGAACCACAAAAACTGCCTGCTATGCTGAGGATAAAAGGTGTGATGCCACAGCAATACCTAAAAGAATATGAATGAAAATGTATGTTTTTATGAAAATCATGTTATGTATTTGATGGCATCAAAAACATTGTTAAAAAAGCAAATGTTTAGTGAGGGAAATGTGAATCAGCTGTGCTATCATTTGTTAAAGATAAAAGTGTGTTTTCACTGAAAATACTAACCTTTGTTTACGATTCTTTAGCCTAAAATTAAAGAATTGAAGCTCACAACTGTTTGTAAATTTGTATATTGGTGCACTGAAGAACAACCTCCATTTTGTGTAAACTGAGACTTAATGCAGTCAGAGGCAGTCCAAGATGGCCGCCGTGCTGAGGGTAATCTCACTGAGGCCACTTTCTTTCTCTGACAGAGAACTAGCATAGGAAATACATGTGCAAGGCAAATGAATGCAACAAGGGGGTGTGAATAGTAAACCATTTAGGAATGAATAGAAAAGGGAACAAAAAGGGGCTTAATAGAAGGGTGGGCAGTAAATAGGTGAGATTATCAAAAGGAGAGGATGAGAGAATTGATAAATATGTAAGCAAATGGCAATTAATATAAATGTATCCGGACACCAAACTGAGCAGAAAAGGCCATGGAATAGAATCAGTACCTGACAACACTTTTAAATGTACTGCATATGAAGAACATTGCACCACTATGTGCAGTGCAGACCTTAACGGGTAAATGACTACAACTGAGACAAAGAAAGGGCATGAACAAAACAATAACATGTGTGCATTGCCAGAGAATGAGTAAATGGTACAACAGAAAACATTAAAAATTGAAACAAAGTGAAGAGATTACCATGGAGATGTCCAGTCTAAACCTGAAACAAGAATGACAACAAAATGAACAGTTTCTGTAAGTCTTAATGTCAGGCAACAGTGAAGAGACCAGACTTTTAGGGGTTAAGACACCAACTTTGCTTTTATCTACCACTGTTACTCAAGGACAATACTTCTAAGAAGGGGAACACATGTGACAGTGGCATTCACAACTCAAAATTAGCACGAGCACAGACACCAATGGCCACAACTGTAAATAGGATTATGGATCTGGTAAACAACATATTATTTAGCAACAATAGTGTATCACTGACAACTTTGTTTTGGAAGGCTGCTGTAAGGAAATTGGCTTAGCCTGTCTTGCATCTACACTGACCTGCAGCCGCAACATTCCCTTAACCAAACTACTTATTATAATATCCAGGAAAATTCTTTTGGGGTTGTAAAAGTGCAAGGGACACTCGCACACAAGTCAACTGGTATTTTACATTTCTCATTATGAGTGGTTAAGTTGGTGTTAATGGTGTGCCTGCTTGTGCCTGAAGCTTATGCTGAATAGACATGAGCAGTCTTGCACAAAGGTGGGAATCCACAGGGAGACTTGGAGTTCATTTACCAAAAAGTAGAGCTTATCTGTGTGATAGTGACAGTAATCAATAATTGCCTATTGTCTATGTATTGATAATCATTACTGAACAGTGCATAACAGGGCCCTAGTTAGACCCTCTTGTATGACCTGTAACTGGATGCTTTGCTAGGGCACGATATTGGCTTCAATGCACTGCTTTTAGATCTACTCCTGCAGCAACTATGATTGAAGGACAACTAGACTGATGCCAGCTTGTAGAGGCCAACCAGTTGTGCCTATGTTACATGTAGTCAGCGGCAAACTGAGTTCTAAAGTTGTATTTGGGTATCTGGCTCTGTATGGTTATACAAAGTGCCTCTGTAACTCTGTCTCCTGAGTCACTGTGATTTTAGACCAGCCCATTGTAAGTGTGAGCACAATGTTCATGGGTCAGATCAAGCCGAGGAATCACAAGCATGAGTGTAGCTGTATCACAAGGTAGACAAGAGCCACCTCAACCCGATTGTGAAGCTCGAAGGAGGACGTCTGAAGCAGGGCCTCTAGCTCAGAAGGGGAAATCCTCACAGATCCACGGGGTAGGAGGGGATAATGTGTAATGCTGCTTACAGCTTACAGGCTCTGTTAAAAAATCAAGCCTTAACCGTTCAGACCTGGGAAACTATCGCCCTATCTCGTTGCTCCCTGGAGTTAGTAAAATTATTGAAAAATATTTTAATTTAATACTATCAGCGCACTTGGAGACTCATAATCTTCTCCATCGGACTCAAACCGGTTTCCGCCCATTACAGGGAACAGAGACGGCCCTTCTCTCTGTGATGGAAGAGTTAAGAAGGATAGTCGACGCCGGTGGCACCGCGGTGGTCCTCCTTTTGGACCTCAGCACGGCCTTTGATACTGTAAACCATCAGATTTTGATCCATAGGCTCCATAAATCAGGTATCACTGGTATTGCCCTGGCCTGGCTAAAATCTTTTCTGAACAGCAGATCCTTCCATGTTTTTGACAAGGAAGTCACGTCCAAACGGACACCCCTTCGTTGTGGAGTGCCGCAGGGATCTTCTTTAAGTCCCACTTTGTTTAATGTTTATACCTGCACTCTTGCGGAGGCAGTTTTACCCTTTGGAGTCCACATAGTCTCCTATGCGGATGATACACAACTGGTGATTGGGCTCAATAAAGCGGAAAGCTCTCCTTCCAGTCTTCGTCCTTGCATGGAAGAAATTGCAAGATGGATGAGCAACTCCTTCCTAAAATTTAATGGGGAAAAGAGTGAAATCATGATTTTGGGTAACCACTCCCCCCTTGATTTGACTGAAATCTGGCCTAGATCCATGGGCTCCTACCCCACTCCTAAAACCAGTTAAAGAGTCTGGGCGTTTGGATGAACCATAAACTTACATTTAAATCTCAGGCCCGGAAGACATCTGCCTCTTGCTACTGGATCCTTAAAATGATCCGGAAAAACCTCCCCCTCCTCCCCTTCCAGGCAAGAAAAATAATGGTCCAAGCGCTGGTGTTATCCAGATTGGATTTTGCTAATGCCCTTTACTTGGGTTCCCCTGCTGCTACTAGCTCCAAATTACAGACAACTCAAAATTGGGCTGCACGACTTCTTTTGGGCATCCCCAACCATCACTCTGCTAAACCTGCCCTTAAATCACTCCATTGGCTGCCAGTCCAGGAGAGAGTTAAGTTCAAAGCCTTGTGTATTGCTCCTAAGTCTATGTTTAAAACCGGACCCTCTATTCTCCAGGGCATTATTCAGCCTTATGAGCCCAAGAGATCCCTTCGCTCCGAAACCCAGAACTTGGCCATTATTCCTAGAATTAGGAAGGCAAGAAGCGGAGGCCGATCTTTCTCATTTAACGCTGCTGGACTCTGGAACTCCCTTCCTCTTCACCTCCGCATAGAATCCAACCACTTTTCCTTTCGTAGATCCCTGAAAACATTCCTCTTTCCAAACTGAGTAACATCCCCCTGTTTTAACACCTTGGCTGCTAAGGCAATTCTTCCCGGGTGCTGACATTTTTGAATTGCCATTCTTCATGACGAGCTCAGCTCGTCATAAGCACAGCTCAACTGTGCATCATGACGAGCTGAGCTCGTCATGAGCATCGAAAGGGTTAAACTGTAAGCGCTGGGATGCCTCCGGGCAGCCATGCTCTATATAAATGCTTTTTACAATTACAATTACAGAAAACATGGGCAGCAGAAGTCATCAATTGATTCATTAAGGAGAAAATGCCTGAAGCTGCTAGTTCTGCTAGGTCCTAGCCAGAAAACAGCCTGTGTTTTTATTGGGGGTTGTCTATTGGATTGACTCAGCCAGAAACCACTTCCCCCTAGGACAGAAGTGCAAATCTAGCAGGCCTTGTCCTAATCTGGAGATTGTGTGCTAAAGGGAGGATCACAGAAATGTACAACAGCTCGAGCCACCATGATGAGGACGAGGAAGTTCCCATGGAGGGTCCCACAAACTTTGAGGGAAGCCTAAAGGCGAATGTGATCTTGACAGTCAGCCTGTTAATGTTACAGTAAAGGAGGCTCATCTAACTCACCTACATGACAGAATAGGATGCACTGTATCATAACTTTGAGAGCAGGTATAAGATGTGAAATAATAGTCAAAACTACGACATCAGATATACTAAAGTAATGTGTGAGGAGGGTAGCTCAGTTGGTAAGGACGCATCTTATGATTTACCATCAAAACACCAACAAATAGGCAAAGTTGTTGATTTGACTTAAGTAAAACAGTACTTTAATGCAAGCTATTGCCAAAGATCATTGGCACTATAGATAATTAAGAACAAATGTGGCATGAGCAGTCTATCATTTAGTGTGCCCTAAAGTCTGTTTCAAGCGAAAGGGAAGGAAAGCACAAAGAATAGTGTTTTCATGCCACCAATGCCTGCAGGTGTAGCCTTAGTGTAGGGCTTTGCTGTAGCCTTAGGTGTAGGGCTTCGGTGTAGCCCTACTCCCCGGGAAACACAGTGAAGGTAATGGTCATCAACCGGAGACACTCAAGCTAGAGGAGGAGGGAAAACACAGCTGCACTTTGATTAGAAATGATATGCTTTGGTAAAGAAATAAACATGGAAACACTGGAACTTAATGTTTATAATGAATCCAAAGGGCTGACTTGCTTTCTTTTTTAGAGATGGAAATTCATCGAAATCCCCAAAACATGCAACTCAGATGGGTCCTTCAGAAAAGGCGTGTTTTGCCTAAGGTGAAATTTCACCTGATTTTCATCTCACCTGAACCGGTCAGGATATCTATCTCTCCTACCCTTTCTTCTCTCTCTAATAGTATATATATTTATAAATATATACATATATATGTATATATATATATATATATCATGTTCCCTGGTAATCTCTCTCTCTCTCTCTTTCTCTCTCTCTCGTTATTCTTTCTCACTCTCATTCACATCTTCTCTCCCTCTCTCTCACTTAGTCGCCCCAGGACAGCCTACCAACCATGACAATGATTGTCAGGTCATTTATATTGTATAGTGAAACTTTGCTTAGGCTGGGGTGGGACTACTTCGCTTAGCAACCAACCCATGAAGAGCTCAGGATCATACATTCTTAAGCCCACAGCAACTCAGAAGAGACTGGGTCTTTCGTACTTCATCATAGTCTGAAAGAAGATGTGCTAGGCCACTGTACTTGGCACCACCTTTACAGAGGAACCCAACCTAACTCAACCAAATTCCTGCTAGAGGCCTGAGTAGTATATATCATCGGGAGTAAAAGCCAGCAGAGGGGACCCTGACTCACACCTTTACCACTACCCTAATTCCATAGATCGTATGCTCGAAAGGGAAAAAGGGGTAGTGAGCACCAAGATCACCCTCTCAGAAAGGAGAATGTTGTTAAATCTAGGCTCTCCAACTCTGGCCTCACAACCCCTACAGACCTTCCAGCCTCTCAACAGAGGCTCATACAGATCTTGACCTACCTGCCACCCCATTCCAGGGTCTGATTCCCAGTTCCACATCGAAACCACAATCCCTGGCCTTGGTGGAAGCCACCAGTGTAGAGAATGACAACCATTCCCCTGACCATACCATTTCCTTGCCCCCCGCAAATCCAAAAGGGTAACAAGCTCAAAACAAACAAGCAAGGGAGCTAAGGCCACAAACCCCACTTCCTCTAACAAATCAAGTTGCTTACCAGATAAAGATTTGCAGTGCGACCTGCATCCTCAGTCCCTCCTGACCGCGAAAAACGAGGGTCCTCAAGAACCCCCATCCCAGTACATGTCCATGCTAGTTGTAAGCTGTACAAACAGATTAATAGATTATTCTAAGGGCAGAGCTTGTTCCCTTAGTAGCTCGCCTCGATGCTCTGGACATCAAAATAGAGGCCCTTAGGAGTCCTCCTCCCCCTGCGGTAGGAATTACATCTCCTCCCACTATTGTGCTGTTACATCAAGCTGAGCAAGTAAGGCCCAACCCTTTCCCTTTATTGTAAACGCCCTGTCTGCTTGAATGTAAAACTTGAGAGGGCGCAGCAGGCTTAGTGGGTAATCCAGAGGGACGAGCCTGGAGTAACAAAAATGCAGTGGGTGGAAAGAAAAGGCATGTCCAGCACAAATGGCCATTTAGGAAGAGCAAAACGAAAAGATAATGGGCGGAATGTTTAACAATGCAAACATTCACCCCAGTCACATGTCTGGGTTGAATCCATTGTTTTTTGCTCACCACATCATCCCAGTCTGTACCCAGCCATGGTGAATGTTTGACAATGTTCACATTCTGTCCATCATCTTTCTGTGTTGCTATAGTCACTCTAAGTGCAAAAGGTATGCCCAGGAGTGGGTCCCAGGCTCACTATGCCACTGGATTCAATCTAGCCTGGCTGATGTGGGGTGATACAAGGGAACTGGTCCCAGGATGCTAGTTTCTGGTCCAGGGAGGGCGTGGCCTGGCAATTTGGGTTGGATTATTCCATGGGAGACAGGGTCAAGACTGATTTGCAAATGGCTGGGTACCAACTGGTATGGAGTGGTGAGCAACACATAAAATATGGATTAAACCCAGATCTTTGATCGGGGACGAATGTTTGACCCCCACCCCCATTGTCCCCAAAGTGCACGCCCTACCTGATTGTCCTCCAGAATGTTTCTGGGATACCCCCTGGTGTGCAAATGTGTAGGAAGAGTCCCTTGTTTAGACAAACATCTGAATGACTGTTCTGGGGACAGAGTATTAGTTAACTTCAAGCCTCCGTTATTGGTAGAATTGCTTCTACTGCGATTTAGCTCAATGACTTCTCCTCTAGACCAAATTAAAATGCTTCCAGAAATGTATTTCGAAAGACCAGTTGCTGCGCTCACCTCTAATTGGGATACACCCATCAGCAACCATGGCCAACTCATTTTCAAAATAGTCACAAAAAACACTTTTGAACCCCTTTCACTTTTGAATGCCCAAGATTGACGATGTGTGAAAATGTTACTCGGGGCATCAACACATCCCCTAGAGGGGGGAACTACCAGAATAACCTGGATTCGCAAGTACATTAAATCTAGTACCATCAAAGGGGGCTCATTTCCTTCCAGTGGATTCCCCTTCCTCCATGATTTGCGCTATAGATGCATCTTGTTCCTGATTCTGATTCTGACCCTGTTAATGCCATAACAACTACTGCCAATTTGACACCAACAAAGGGCACACACAACGATTTTGCACCTCTGTCCTCTCCAATAAGTGTATCCCACAGAATGGCATCTCTGTTCTCTAATTCTCCTCCCCCTAGCCAAAGCTCCAACTCAGCAGGGCCAATCAGAATTCTCTTGTGGAACGTTGCTAGTATTAAGTCCAAAGAGCCGCACCAGACTGTAGAGAATATATAGACCAATTCAATGTATGTAAGCTCCAAGAGATGTGGGCAATTGAACCCCAGTTTAAATCTGGCTACACCACATATCATGTCAAAGCACTGACATCAGTTCGAGGCAGGGCATCAGGGGGCCATTGGACTTGGGTCAAATTGATTTAAACCGACGAATCAAAACATTGACTCGTCCGATATTTTGGGGCTAAAAATGTATTCCCCAGTGAAGACTTGTAGGTATTTGTTTATTGTCTACTGTAGACCCAGAAGCAGAAGTGTGGAATTGTCTACTGTAAACATCTTGCAACATTCTGTTAGACAGATCAACTCCAAGGATATGGTCATTATAGGTAGAGATTTTAATATAGACTTTGAAACCATATATGGCTGTGATTTAGTGGTGGGGTATCCCTTCCCTTCCCTCAGCTCAAGATCCTATATCTTAAGCTCAGTGGTTGCCATGCAGGTTGTCCACTTCATTACACTAAATGGGCTGAGGGCATGTAATGGAGATCTGTATCTGACAAGCTGGGGCATTTGCATTTAAGAAAGGTTCTATAAGATCAAAAATTGATTGCATCATGACCAGGGTTGTCATGTGGGAAAGATTGGCGGACTCTGAAGTGGATAAGAGAGGAGAGTAGCCACTACCCCTTACACCTAAACATCCTGGGTTGTAGCTCCAACTACCCACCCCTACAGCACCACAAATAATGCCAATAATGGGAAACAACCATAGGTCCACCAGGTTGCTCTCAAATGTGGGGAATGCAGAGACCATGACAGAGATATATGACATATTTGTGAGTGTTCTGTCTCACCTAAATAGCCTGGAAAATCCAAGGATTTTTATCACTTATATACACACAAAGCTGGTAGCATCTTTAATACTGATCTTGACCCAACCACCAAAAAAAGAAGCCCGCTACCAGGGCGCGTAATGTAGATAGTAATCTATGGTACTCAAAGGATTGTAGATTGGCAAAACAAATACTGGGGAATGCTCTTAAAAATCTACCTGAGGTCCGCATAGCCAGGGACTTATACAAGAAGACAGTAAGAAGTGCAAGGGCCAAGTGGAGTGGATGCCAGCTGAAGCGATCTGGTAATGGCTGCAAGGTCTAGCGTTAATTGTCATTTTGGAAAAAAGTTGCCCATGGGAGCAGGAGTTCCAAATTACAAGTAGACTGTCACCTGAATCCTGAGGCTTAGGTAGATCACTTCACTAAGTTATACAAGCATGCCGCAATCGACCTTTTCGCATCAACTTGCCTCCTTTAGACCTTCACTTCACACTAGAAGAAACCATGATAGCTATCAGTGCAATTAAATTGGGCAAGGCCCCAGGAGCAGACAAAATCCCATGTTAGTCTGCGCCTCTTATGTTAACTGCCTGAGCAATGCAATAGCTGCAGGGGCTCCAATCCAAGATACATGGAAGGGGCGAAGATTAGTCTCATTTACAAAAAGGGGGATCGGTGTAGTCCTGCTAATTATAGGCCAATAAGCCTTTTTGACATTCTCCAAAAGGTTTAAGCGAGACAGTTGCTAAACAAATTAAATGAGTGGATTGAGGGTGCAGATATCCTAACCCCCTAACAAGCTGGATTCAGACCTAAAGTCAGCACGACAGACCAAGTACTGATTCTGCTCCTTATAATTTAGAAGTATGAAAGGCTCAAAGAAGGCCATTTGTACATAGCCTTTGTTGACCTCAAAGCAGCCTTTGACTAAGTCCCCCAGGAGCTCCTATGGGTGTCACTAAAAACCCTCGAGGTATCGGGATGCCCTGCTTGGTCAACTAGTAAAACTTCATCAAGATAATTATGCCCAAGTGCGATGGGGTCCTCTGGGATACCTAACAGACCAGATCCCAATACGCAGATGGGTTAGACAATGGTGTGTGCTGTCCTCCACCCTCTTTTCCTTATTCGTCAATGATGATATTGAGGTCCTCCAAAAAGGAAATATAGACACCCCCAAGTTTGAAGAGGATAGCATGCCTGCTTTACTTTTCACCGACGACACTCTCCTAATCTTACACACACCTATGGGATAACAGCAATTTTCAGACAATTTTAATTCTTCCTGTGTGGCTATGGCTCTTGAGATTAACATTTCAAAAAAACAATTTATGGTAGTCAGACCGAACAGATCATTTAAAAACACCATAGTCTTAGGTAAGGCAGGTTTTTAGATTCAAATATTTGAGCATTATGCTAGATAGTAGGGTTTCATGGTCTTCTCACATCCAGAAGAGAAGGGCGGTGCTCCAACATCAGACATCAATTATCTTTAAAAAAAACATATCATGGGACAAAGTCAAGTGCCCTACTCCCGGCAATGGAGTTATACAGACTAAAAGTCTATTCAGCTGCCTTATATGGCACCAAACATTGAGGCCACATGAATACAGACTCTCTTACTCTTATGAAAAAAAATTCTTCTGAATGCTCCTTCATCTCCCCAAGAATAATCTCTTAATACCTATGTTTCTTGATGTGGCTCCCAAACAGGTGGGAGATATTGCCAACCCAGGCTCCTTATGTACTGGGTAAGGATCTGGACTGCAGAGGGGCTTAAGCTATACCATAACACATTAAAGGAACAGCTATCAATCCAATACATGTCTAACTTTCCCATGGTTTAGGCATGTTCAATCTTGGTATGAAAAACTGAGCCTTGGATCTTTTTGGTCGGATCCTACATCGATGACTCATGCCTCAAAGAAACAGCAAAAAGTCTGCTATTGGCCAATATCCTTGCTAATCTCTTCATTCCTTCCAGCCAATGGGAAAAAAGGTACAGTTTAGGGACCAGCAAGGTCCAAGTGACTTGCCACAAGAAGAAAAGTCAGAGTAGGCCCAGGCAAACAGGGGAGCCCACTGGAATCAAAGAAGACCCTCAAGAGGACCCGCAGGTTGGGAGGTGCTGGAGTCGTAAGAGGACCTCAAGCAGCTCACCAAAGATGCAGGCCCACGGTGCAAGATATGTGGTGAGGACAAAGATCTTAGTCACAGCCGATGCTTGTGGTTGATGACTACTTGGAGCCTGAAGATCTCTGAGGAAGAGAGCTAACAAGCCTTTGCAACGACAAGTCAACCCGGTGCACAGGGGTTTGGTTCCTGCAGTTCCGACGAGGGATACTGGCCTCAAACTCGTGGAGAAGACAGGGCAGGCCTCAAGGGAGTTGTAGAACCACCACCTGTGTTGCTGAGCCTTCTGGAGTCCATGGGAGCCCAGGAGCAGCAGACCGGTTAGATTAGTTGTGGTGCTTGCAGATGCAGGGAAGTGACTCTTTCACTTCAATGGATAATCCTTCAGGTGTCTTGGATGTCCACAGGCCTTGGAAGGTTCCTGTATGGAGCACAGGCACAGACGTTACAGTGGATGAGCAGGACAACGAGACCAGGAGCAGCAGAAGTCTTCCCAGCTGCAGTCTCGATGTCCAGAGCAAACGTCCATCAAAGTACAGAGTGCCCAGACGGTTAAAGATGAAGTGGTGTCTGATCTGAATCTTGTCCCACAATGAATCTAGGGACCCACCCATAGGTAAGCCCTTAAGTACCCTAAGGAAAGGGTTGGGACGATTCCGGGGTCCCTCCCAGAGGAGTGGCTGCACAATGGAGAGGATACTCCCATATCCTTTGTCCGGTTTCGCGCCGGAGTGGCAACCAACGGCTCCTGAACTGGTTTGAAGTGGACTATGCAAAGAGGGCACCAAGTGTGCCCTTCACGTAGTCTTAGTGGCACTGGCAAGCGCCCCTACCCTGCCCCAATATACTAAGCCCGGTCTGGGAGGAGGTCACACCTCCCTGTGACAAGATATCTATTGTTCTGCCTTCCCCTGCTTGAGCTTGGCTCAACAGCATGAGGGCAGAAACACGTCTCTGGTCGGCAGCAGCTCTAGCATGCTGTCCGGTTCTGAAAGACTGGTACAGGGAGCACTGAGGGCCACCCGGGGGAGATTCACAGTACATGGAGTCATATCTCTCACACAAACAGTGTGGGGGTATGATTCCAACATGTTTGATACCAAACACAGCATGGTTTGTTCTGGCTAATTTAGAGATGGTCATCGTGTAATGATGCATGGCCATTGTATATATCATAATGGCTGATGCACTTACAACCCGGGTGAATGGACTCAAAAGGTTGTAGGGGTGTCCTGCTCATGCAGGGATACCCTCGCACTTAGAACCAAGCACCCTGCCTTCGGGATTGAAAGGCCTGCCTAAGGGGGTGACTTATAGGTTTCACGTGCAGTGACCTCAGATATAGAGAAACACAGGCTGCAATGGCAGGTCTACAGTCACACTTTGAGTGTTCTCTCATGAGTGGCATAATACATGCTTCAGCCCATGGGAGGCCCCTAGTGTGCCTATTCCTTGGGTACCTCAGTGCCATATATTTGGGACTTACAAGTGTACACCAGTAGCCAATCTGGGATGTATCCAAGTCCTCACCATATCCAATTCAGGGGAAAAAGCACAGAGACTGGGGTCTTGATTAGCAGGTCCCAGTTAGACTTGTCAGAAACAGCATAACACCAAGCGAAAAGTGGGGGTAAGCATAAACCCAGATCCTACTTTCCTACAAGTATGAGTGGGAATAGCTGTGAATGAGTAAGAAGTTAGCAAAAGAGGATATTATATGGAAGAAATAAGTGAGACAGAGGTGTGTGCTGTATGTGTGAAGAGCAAATACATTATCTGTGACTTTTGAGTGACTAAGGACTGATTCATGAGGCTTTGAGTATTAAGTAAGGATAAGTATAGATTGTCACTGTGGAGTGAGCTAATGGATATGTGAGGGGCAGAATTACCAATAAGCGCAATGTTATCAGTTACCTAACGACACTTGAGTTGTTCTATACAATACCATTTTGATATATAGTTCTTGTCCTATATATATCATAATTTGGGAAAGCAACAGCAAAGGTAGTAGAATCCAAACTCCTGTTAGCTAAAAAGGAAGGACTTGCCAGAAAAGAATGGTGATGTGGAGCTAATTGACAACTCTAGTGCAATGTGTGCATGTTAAAGGAGTGAGTAAGGAGAAATGAGTGAGTGAGTATTTATTGAAGATTAAGAGATGGAGTTTATGTTAGTAAGCAGAGAAACTTGCGAGTATGTCAATACATGAGTGGAGGAGCAAGGAATAAGAAATGAGAGCAGACAAGTGAACAGTGAGCTTATAGTGAAAAGTAAATGAGTGGGTGAATGACGAGGGCATGGGTTGGTGTATTGAACAGGGGGTGAGCTTGTATATAGCGCTTATGAGGCACTACTCCCTTACTTCCGGGGAAGGGCAGAGCCAGCACAGAGCCACACGGTTCCACATAGCAGCCTGCAGGAGCACTGCTGAAAACATTTCTGGATGCAGTCTGGTGCTTTCAAAAGGGAGGAATCTACACTTAGAAGTATCCATCAGAAATATACATTTTTTATTTTGTACTTCTTAACTCTCTCCTTGGTCATCATATCTGCCTCATAGGCCAGCCCCTCTCTCCATTAGGAAAATGTTGATAAGGGTGCACATTATCCTCAGGGAAGGACCTCTAATTCTTAAAAAAAGTGTCTTTCCCAAGCTTAGAACTCTCTGCACACAGTAAAGGATATATTCAAAGGTAAAATACTTCTGCCTCTTATATCAAGCACTATCTCTTTCTATGGTTTCCTGCCCCTTACATCAGAAACCAGCACCTACTTTCTCTACCCTACAAAAAGGTAAACTCTGTCTTTCATATTAAGATCTGCCCGTATAGGTTCCCTGTTAAGAGATCTCTTCCCAGATTAAGCCCCTATTCATGTCACATCAGGATCTCACTGTGTTTTAGAGGTTTCTTTCCATTATTCTAGGTTCCGCCTTCAGGTTTGGTGGCCTATATATTAAGATCAGCTTCCAGGTTAGAGTTATCTGACTCACGTATCGTGATCTATTCTAATCTCCCCGTGGCACCTGCAGTCCTTGGTTCTGGTCCTCTCCCTATTATTTCAGGTTCTTTCTCAGGTTATAGCTCTCACTACCATTTATGTTATATACACTCTGCTCCTAGGTGATGACTCTATGCATCTGGCATGAGTGTCTGACCTAAGGTTAGGTGTTTCCAGGAAACCCCAATATTCTCCACAGATTGGGGTTTTCTGTCCTTCATTTTAGGATCAGCTTGATGTTAGAGATCTCTGACTTTATATTAGAATCTGACTTTGTGCCCTTGGTCTTTACATCAGAATCTGCCTGCAGATTAGGGCTCTCTGGCCCTTATACAGGGTTATTTTACTACACTAGGGCAATCTGTTCTTAAACGAGATTTTGCCCTCAAGGTATGCCTTTCTATAAAGGTTTACATAAATAACCTTATGATTATTGTTATAGTGGTAACCTCATCCTCTATTGCTGCAGAATAAGATGTGAAATACTGAAGGATGTGGTAGGAATCGGATACTAATATCTGTAATCTAATGCATACACATGTAATCTCATTTGTGAGATGAAAAGTGTACAGCCCTATTCAAACCAAGGCCATTTGAATTATGTGAGTCAGAAGCTCCAGCATCTTCTGCATAGTTATGGATTCGTAGCATTTGTACATAATCCTTTATCTGCTGCATGTTTGCAGATTTTAACAAAAAATATTAGTGTGGAAACGCGTGCATCTGCGCATTGAAATGCAAGTTGCAAAGACTGGTCACCATTCAGTTGGTAACTGCTGATTCTCAGTATTAAATTGGTAGTTCTGAGATGAAAACTTCTGTAAGACACTGTTAAAATGTATTAAATATAACAAAAGTCAAAATAAAACTGCATTACAATGTACAATACTATGCCACATAATTTGTATCTTCTTGCCACATAATTTAGCCAACCATGCCAGATAATTTGGCCCCTCCCTGCCACAGAATTTCAGTGCCCTGATGAAACACATACCAGAGGTTGACAAATTACTCATTTTAAGCACTTTGTATTTTAATGGTCTTGATTATTCCTTTCATTATAGTTTTACCTCAAAGTTTAAATAATGACATCCAAATTATCTTTCTGTAAAGGGAGGTTTAGGTTCGATATATCATTTGACTGTGGGCTAAGGAATGGGTTATGTCTGCGACAGCTAAACAGTAGCATCAACACAGAATGTTCCATCTGCTGTGATTGGCTGAGGAACACTGCCAAGTCCTAGCGACAGAGCTCTGACAAACGCACAGAAGAGCACCATCCAAGCGACGGTGATCAATGCTGAGGTAAGAGTGCTCACAGATTTCTAGCATTAAAGAGGAGCAGGAAAGAAATACACAATTTAAATAAAACACAGTTCAGACAAATGATGACGGATCTATTTTATGGTAGACATTTACTTATGCGCTTTGAGTTTTAGTTTACAAGTGTATTTTCACATGAATAAAAAGATAAGCCCACTAGCGGCAAAAATATGTTTTGTAAAAGCAGGTCAAGAACTTGGCAGCCCAGAGAATCTGGAATTATGCCTTAAATTATTTTATTATTATTAACTTATTTTAAAAAGGTTGAGGCTTGTCGGGTTTGCATGGCATAATATGGAGGTCTTTTGTAAAGTACCCTGCACAAAAGATGCAACCAGAGATTGCAATATAATTTACCTATCATATGTTTGAATCAAAATAGCACTGCTTTGTAGTCACTTTGAGAAGAAAAACTGCAAGTCACTTTAGTTTGAGACATCTGCACCCATGGCTGAATTGTAACTTCCAAAATATTTGACTACTTTGAAAATGAATTACACTCGAGTACTGCAACATGGTCCCTGCAACCATAAACTGCAACCATCAACTTGCACCTTGAAATCATGCTATGAGTGTGCCTCAACAGCTGTGCTGCAGTCTCTAAATTGCAGCACTTGCAATACAAATCAACACAACTGCTCCCTCAAAACTTAAAGCACAGGCTAGAATCACTACTGAAACCTGCACTCAAATCTGAACCTATAGCAAAATTCACAATCCTGCACTCTGTATCAAAAGCTAGGTATTCTTCAAATATATATATAGATTTCTATCTGAGGACGATTAAATAAAAAATGAAACATGCACCCACTGTATAATGGAGCTTAAATCCAAGTTGTGCCTCAACAGCAGTGCTGCAGTCTCTACATTCCAGCACTTGCAATACAAATCAATACAACTGCTTCCTCAAAACTTAAAGCACATGCTAGATTCACTACTGAAACCTGCACTCAAATCTGAACCCACAGCAAAATTCACTATCCTGCACTCTGCATCAAAAGCTCAGCTAGGTGTTCTTCAAAATAAAGATTTCTATCTTTGAGGACAAATAAATAAAAATGAAACATGCACTCACTGTACAATGGAGATGTAACAACTGTAGAATCTCTCACAAGTCAGTACAACAACTGAATGTCTTCTGCTTCTGGAAAATTCTACAACATCAGTAAATAGAGAAAGGACTACCAAATGGCTCCCATTGCTGGACAAAAGGGGCGGCCATCTTGAAATCAACCACTAGATGTTTCCAAAAACCTAATGTGACAACAGAATATTATTTTGCTTTTGAATTTTCAGTCCCAATCCGTAAACTGTAAAGTGTTTTTTTAACATAACATACGTAAGGCTACACGTTTATACCTTTTTTTTTACAGCTAATGTTGTATTGCTTCTCTTAAAAAAGGGCAAAAGCATAATGAATCTTTGTTTTTTAGAGCACACCTACACAAAGATGGCTTAAAAGTGTGTATCTGCTTAGACTGGAAGTGTTTTATGTAGCCAAAAAGCAGTGAGGTACCGCCTGTGCAAGTGGCTAAGCTAAACTATTTTAAATGTGGCATTCATCTACACCTGCTTTGCATGTTTGCCCCATTTTTGATCAGTAATATAATAAGGTCGCAGAAGAAAAATATTGCTCTTTTATTTATGTTGCCGAATTCTAATAAGGCATGGAGCTGATAATTAAATATGATTTTCTGTTAATTTGTTAGCTTGGCAACACTGAGAGTGCGCTGGTAATAATTTAGGAATAGATAGCTCTAAAATTCTTTTGAAGTGTTTTCTTCATGTATTTGTTTTGATGTACAGTGAATTGGGAAAAATATCTGTTTTGTTGATTTTCTCATTATTCTCAACAACCTCAGCATAAATAAAAGGCAGCTACATCAGTAATATGCTCGGAAGATGGAAACTGCATTTGTGCTTCCTTAAGTCTAGTATTTATTTTCCCAGTACTTGATAAGTAGGATGTCCTGGATTTGCCAGGACAGTCCCGTTTTCCGCCCCCTGTCACAGCAGATTTTAGTAAATTTAGCACACGCCCCAAATCGGGTCAACTGAAAAGAAGGGAGTGAAGTTTTCACGTCATGCTTATCAGAAAGCAATTCAATTAACGCACATGGTACTGGATTTAAAAGTTGCATTTAATTTATTCCCTTAGGGGGACATGCATCAAGCCTTTTCCCATTCGCAAACTGACCGATTCGCAGAATTGGCCCGTTTGCGAATGGAAAAAGGCCTTTTCCAATGCAGGTACCTTTTGTCATTTGCAATTTAGGTCATCAGATTTATCTAAATTGCTAATGCATTTAGGGAATCGCTATTTGCGATTCCGTAATGCCAAGGCGTTTATTCCTTTCCTAAATACAAACTGTGCAATTAGGAAACGCTAATTACCATAAACTTCAAGTTGATGGCAATTTGTGCATGCTTTGAAAAATGCACAAAAATGCATTTTTCGAAGCATGCCATGTAGCGCACTTTGCTTCACATGCGCACACTTACTTTTTTTGGGGGGTGCTTCAGGGGGGCCTTAAGTCCCCGGCACCCTTGGATTTCCATTTGTAATTTACGATTACCAATTTGGTAATTGCATTACCATTCATTCCTATGGGCCTGCAGGCCCATAGGAAAGAAAGGAGTCACGTTAGCGAATAGCGATTGGCAACTTCCGAATCGCTATTAGCCAATGTTAAGGAATGACAAATTTGATTCCGATTCCTACATGCATAGGCATTTGCACAGGACCAGCATTAGGAAGGACCAGGACAAAGGAGACCAGGAATATCACTATGAAGCCCAGGAGGAGCAGGCTCAGGAAGTCTCACACCAAGGCAAAGAGAACCAGATGACCAGGGGAACCAGAACAAAGAGGGCATGAACATCCGAGATCGGAAAAGCACAAAAGGTGATGAAAATAATGTTCTGTCTAATCACTTTTGCCCACAATGCCATCCCAGTTTGGACCCAGCCATTTGCAACCCAAGACCGGTATCACCATGTTTGGGGCTCTTCAGTCAGGTTTAGCTTGACTCCAGTGCACCATGAGAGAGGACCCATGACTGAGCATACATATAGCCACTTGGACCCTTACAACACACTCACAAAAGGTGATGAGAGGATGCTTGCAATATATCTAACCACTGGCAAGTGTTCTGGATAGCTTTCCAACCCATTGTTCTTTTGCCCACCATGCCACCTGTTTGGACCAAGCCAAATGCAAATCAATCTTGACCCTGCTTCAATAGGAACAGCACAATAGGCACTTATTGCTTCCTTACCTTTTCTAGTTATACACCCCAGAGGAGGTGCACAACATTTTTCGGCAACTATCACTAGTGAAAGAGTAGGTGATCCTGCCTATAATGACTGAATCTGTAATGTTACCTTAAATGTGCAAGATTTTAAAACCCTAGGGCAAGTTTGCACTGGCATGATATGATGATGCTTTCCTGCCTGCAAGATTGCTTATGGTGTCTGGTTTGCCAAATGACCATGGCCTATATTCTGAGTTGCCTAATTTCTGCTGTGCCATGATAAAAAAAGCTTACTGAGGATTGCAGTCAGCCTATTGTACTGATGTTGTCATTGCACCAGTGTGAGACTCATATTGTAGGTTTCCTGGAGTCTGCTGACCAGGACAAGGGATATAAAAACAGCATACCATTTTAGAGTTCAAAGTAATGTCCTTTATTCCTGACGCGTTTCAGAGCACTACGGCTCCTTCATCAGAGGAAAATGGTGTTCAACAGCTTAAACGGCTTGAAAGTATTTATGCGCATGCACTCATTTCATGGCACACAGGTGTGCCGTTCTCCCGGCATGCTGATACTTGTAGTCACTGATAGCAAGTCACGTATTTCCCAATGGGCACCGTTGACAAACGGAGGAATAGACAAAAAGTGGAAAGGGTCTGAGGGGGGTACGAGATTGAAGACCTAACAACACCCTACCCCTAATGGACTAATGGAAAACACAAGGGGTGCTAAGGTCGGTACCGACCTTAGCGCACCGTTGACAAACACCATCTGTTCAAAACATAACATTCATACCCATGTGGCCCTCCGGGCCGGAATGCTGATTCTAATCAAGTCCTGTCCACTGTACCCTATTGCAAACACAAAACTTTTCATGTCAAAGGCCCCGCTCCTGCTGTGTCATCTTCCCTGCGGAAGGGCATACGTGACATACATGTGCATTGCCCGCATGTGTGGGGGGTGCTGTGCGTGTAAGCATCCGTAGAATACTGCTATGATACGATTGAATTTTAAAATGTGGATGTCTAACGCGTTTCCATACGTACACGTTCGTGGTCTTTGGACCGTGATTTACAAGTTGTGTGGATATCTAGGTGTGTACATACATGTGCGTGTCTATGTACAAATACACATCTCTATGTGTGCTAGTGACCTGTGCAGTGTTCATGCATGCTGTCTGCATTTACATACGGATGATGCAGTTTGTACCCGTGTGCATACATTCGCACAGCTCTGTACAAAGCTCTTCTGCACCTAAACAGAAGTAGGGAGCGCTATCCAATGTGACAGCAGCGTACATGCGGGCAGGGCACACTGTGCATGGATAGGTTTGTGTCTGTCTGTCAGCGCGTCTACTTTGTGTGCCTGCACAGAGTGTGCTGCGCTGCTGCTGTGGGTCCCTGCGAAGGGCGCCTGCGGTTCATTTGTAGTTTTGTAACTGCAGCGACAATTTCAGAGCGAGGAAGGCTGAAATCTGCTAAGTGTTGCTAACCCCGTGCACACAACTCCTCAAAGTGTCTGCCTTCTCTGATGCGCACTTTACCTCACCCGGGCACCCAGACATTAGAGGCCGAGTAGGCACAGAGATCTCAGAGGACTGGGCTGGCAGAGCGCAAGCGGATGAGCAGGGTGGCTGAAGCAGGCAGCAGAGAGGGTAGATGAAGGAGCAGGCAGAGTGCTGAGCAGGCAGGGAGCCCACGCGGAAGAGTAGGGTTGATGGATCAGGCAGCAGGGAGGACAGAAGCCTGAACAGGCAGAGTCCAATTTCATGGTTTTGTTTATTTTATATAAAAACACCCTGTATGAATGTTGTAACATCATACTTTGTCAATTAGCCAGGATATAGAGTCATGCAGGGATGTTTATAGTATGAGCTGGGGTTTCGTTTCCTGATGTATAGGAATTTCAGTGCAAATAGTTTTTGTCCTAAGAGGTAGGAGGTTCCTCAATTTATGTTTAAGCCAGTGGTGAGCACATTTCAAGGGAGAATTTTTAAGCAAGAAAAACTGGTTTATGATATCAATGAATCTTATATTGCCTAGTGGCCCCAAGAAGCATGGACTGCCATTACCAATGATGGATAGTGTGTCTGTCATTACCAATAATGGGTAGTCTGTTTACCATTACCAATGGTTGATAGCGTGTCTTCCATTGTCACTGTTTGATAGCCATTGCCAGCGGTGGTTAGTGTGTCTGCCATTATCGTTGGTTGATAGTGTGTCTGCCATTACCACTGATTGACAGCGTGTCTGCCATTACCTTTGGTTGACAGCGTGTCTACCATTACCTTTGGTTGATAGCATATCTGCCATTACCGTTGGTTGACAGCATGTCTGCCATTACCGTTGGTTGACAGCGTGTCTGCCATTACCGTTGGTTGACAGCGTGTCTGCCATTACCTTTGGTTGATAACGTGTCTGCCATTACCTTTGTTTGATAGCATGTCTGCCATTACCTTTGGTTGACAGCGTGTCTGCCATTACCTTTGGTTGACAGAATGTCTGCCATTACCGTTGGTTGACAGCGTGTCTGCCATTACCGTTGGTTGACAGCGTGTCTGCCATTACCGTTGGTTGACAACGTGTCTGCCATTACCTTTGGTTAACAGCGTGTCTGCCATTACCTTTGGTTGACAGCATGGCTGCCATTACCGTTGGTTGACAGCGTGTCTGCCATTACCGTTGGTTGACAGCGTGTCTGCCATTACCTTTGGTTGACAGCGTGTCTGCCATTACCTTTGGTTAACAGCGTGTCTGCCATTACCTTTGGTTGACAGCGTGTCTGCCATTACCTTTGGTTGACAGCATGTCTGCCATTACCGTTGGTTGACAGCGTGTCTGCCATTACCGTTGGTTGACAGCGTGTCTGCCATTACCGTTGGTTGACAGCGTGTCTGCCACTACCGTTGGTTGACAGCGTGTCTGCCATTACCGCTGGTTGACAGCGTGTCTGCCAGTACCTTTGGTTGACAGAGTGTCTGCCATTACCGTTGGTTGACGGCGTGTCTGCCATTACCGTTGGTTGACAGCGTGTCTGCCATTACCGTTGGTTGACAGCGTGTCTGCCATTACCTTCGGTTGATAGCATGTCTGCCATTACCGTTAGTTGATAGCGTGTCTGCCATTTCCAACAGTGGGCAGTGTGCCTGCTATAAGCAATGATTTCCAGTGTGTCTGCTGACTGTGTGGTGGAAGTCTGTTTACCACAATAGCGTTGGTTAACAGCGTGTCTGCCATTACCTTTGGTTGACAGCATGTCTGCCATTACCGTTGGTTGACAGCGTGTCTGTCATTACCTTTGGTTGTCAGTGTGTCTGCCATTACCCTTGGTTGACAGAGTGTCTGCCATTACCGTTGGTTGACAGCGTGTCTGCCATTACCGTTGGTTGATAGCGTGTCTGCCATTTAAAACAGTGGGCTGTGTTCCTGCTATAAGCAATGATATCTAGTGTGTCTGCTGACAGTGTGGTGGAAGTCTATTTACCACAGTAGCAGGGAGACCCCGATTCCTAGGGTTGGAGCTGGGCCTGAAGACAAAGTTGATGTCTGGAAGGTTTCCAGCGACTGTCATGTTTGAGATTTCCGCTGGAAGGGAAGGTGTTTGATGATGCTGTCATGGGAAGCTCATTTGGGTAAAGTGTTTTTTTTTGTGAAAATCTTTTTATTGATTTTTAGAAAACAACCATAAACGTGGTACACATGTTGTCATACACATACAGCTATTTCAATGTGTCATAAACATACATTTAGTGTTCGTCTTGCAAATCAATTATTTCCCGTTACATTGTTCAACGTTGTTATATCAGAGCAAACCAGTCAGATAAATTACACACCCATTACAAAAGAAATGAAACAATAGAAACCCAGGGACTAGAACAGGTCATATTGAGGAAAGGGTAGGCGGGCAAGGGGGCACCTCCACCACAACCCAACAGGTCAACCACTAGTGAGGCAGCTAGCACCCAAACCCTCCCTCAGGTCTAATCCAGCTGGTGTGATAGCATAGATCGCCTGCAGTTCCTGACAATGTATTAGATCATGAAGCCACAGCTTAAACTTGGGTGCTCTCCCTCTTCCCCAGCGGCATGCCACTCTCCTTTTAGCTAGAAGCAACGTCAAGGCCACACATTTACAATGTTCCGCCCTTAGCTGCTCCACATACCCCAATAAAGCCTTCAGTGGGGACATGTCAATCCGGGCATTAATCATAGTGGACAGAGCCTGAAAAATCTGCGCCCAATACTTATATATCTCCGGACAGCCTCATGCCAGGTGCAGGAAGTCAGCGCCTTCAGCATGACACCTATCACACGAGTCGGTATCCCTCAATTTGTATCTATACATTCTGGCTGGGGTATAATACAGTCTATGTAGGAATTTATAGTGGATAATCCTAAGCCTACTGCTAGCTGAAATTCGCTCAGTCTGCAGAGAGCAGAATTCCCACTGTTTATCCGTCAGAGTTATACCCAGTTCGAGGTCCTACCTTTCCCTTGCCTTTGCAGGTTGCTCAATCTTCTGTGTGTGTACTGCTTTGTATAGTATTGACACCAGCCGTTTAGCCATCTCGTTCTGAAGTGTCAGCTGTAGCGGTGTAAAGGTCGGTGGCTCCGAAGGGAAATCAGGAGTAATTGAGCGAATTCCCTGCCGCAGGCGAATGTATAGGAAGGTTTCTAGGGGTGTCTGTGTTATATTCTGGAACACGTGCGCCACTGTGCGGAATGACTCTTCTTGATACATGTCCCCCCAGTTGTGTATCCTAGTGTGATCTTCAAACTTGTGGAAAAGTGTCTCCTGAAGAAGAGGCATGGCGGGATGATATACCAGCGGTAACAATGGCGAGTAAATCATCGGCGCATCCAACATCTTACTCACATGTGCCCAGGCCGCCACCGTGCAACTCACCGTGGTCGGCGTCTTATCCCGCATGAGGGTCGGAATGTACACCGCCGCCTCAATGGGGACGGGAAGAGTGAGCCAATGCTCCGCCGCCACCAGGGGCATATAACGTGGTTGATGCACCCAAAAATGGGCATAATGCGCCTGTGGGCTGTAATAGTTTAATTCAAAATTAGGTACACCAAATTAACCCTGAGAATAAGGCCTCGTCAATACATCCCACCGTAATCTCGCGGTTTTACCCCCCCCCCCACACTAATCGCGTTAGTTCTGACCGCAACTGTTTAAAAAAAAATGACCCCGGGTGAAAGGGTATATTAAGAAACATATACAATAGTTGAAATAATATAACCATCTTTATCAAAGAGACACGCCCGCCATGGAGAGATGGAGGGTAATCCATTTTGATATATTATCCGCAATTCGAACCATAGAGGTCCCGTAATTAAGACGCATCAATTCATCTCTATCCCTCGTCACACGGATGCCTAAATATTTCAGTTCATCCTCGCACCATGCCATCGGATAGTCCAAGGGAAAGCGACTCATTGTATCAGTAAGGGGAAAGATGCTCTACTTACCCCAGTTTATCTGGACCCCTCAAAGCAATCCAAACACTATAAATTCTCGAAGGATAATATTTAAGTTCTGTTGGGGGTTTCGTATGCAGAGTGTAATGTCGTCCGCATAGAGGGAAACCAATATCTGCCTCATGTTGCATTGCAATGCTCTGTCACGGTGGTGATGACGCAATTTAGCCGCCAGTGGTTCCACCGCGATCGCGAACAACAGGGGGGACAGGGGGCAACCCTGCCTCGAACAAGTTTTGCCATTAATCACTATTCTAGCTGTAGGTGAGCAATACAACAAACATATCCAGGAAAGGAAAAGGGGAGGAACCCCATTCGGGACATCAAACCAAACAAATAGTCCCACTCAATGGAGTCAAAAGCCTTTGTGGCATCCAGGAAAACTGCTGCCAAAGGTAACTCAGAAGAAACGTTATTCAATATTGTGAATATGGTCCGCAAGTTATGGGATGTTGCACGCCCGGGCACAAATCCCGACTGGTCAGGCAGTATTAAATGTTCCATGAGTAGACTGAGACGATTAGCTATGAGCTTAGCTAATATTTTAACATCACAATTGAGCAGTGACAGGGGCCTATACGAATCACAGTGGCGCGGTGTTTTCCCTGGTTTTAATAGGGAGACGATGATCGCCTCTCTCATGGAAGACGGGAGACGCCCTACCTCCAGTGCATCCTCATAGACCTCACGCAGTATGGGAGCCTGTGAGAAGTTGGCCTGATATTCAGTGTTCACTATTCTAGTGATCACTATGTATCAGTCCAAACAACCCTTATGGTGATTGGTTGTAAGTCAACCGATAGACCAGCTATCCTAGTAGCATGGACAAGAGCAGTCTTCGGGCTAAACTCTAGAGGGCGTGTTAAGCCAGCTGTTATACCATCACATATACCCCTTGAACACCAAGGGAAAGGACACCACACAAGTGTTATGAAAATAAACAGTGTATTTATTTAGATCACAACAGCCCTGTACTCTTTATGAGGACAGGGTACTAAGCACACAACAAAACTCTTACGAAAATACTTTAAGTTGCACAATTTACACAAATGCCCGAGGGGCACGAAAAACCATATACTATGAAAGTGGACCCTTGGATAGTGAGGCTATGCTGGGGCACCAAAATGCCGAAGTTACCTAGCCCAGGGGCTGCGGCTGCATAGGTCTGTACAGACGTCGGGAATCCTCGTTGACGAACCAGGAGCCTGAAGAAAGAGTTGCTGGCAGGCGACCAGTGAAGATTGTTCGAAGTGATCCAAGCCTGGATCGAAGATGGATGACACCTGAAAGCAGAGGGGACCAAGTTCTTAACCACTAGCCAGTGATCAGATGGCACCAGGAGGGCACCGGATGGTAGTCACCTCGACCAGGTGAGTGGGCGACGCTGGGCTCTGCAGTCTCACGGACCAGGAGGTGTTGTCGGCGACCAGGATGGAGGTGCGAGCTGTCCCACGATGGTTGATGCTGTCGACGTCGCTGGACCCAGGATTGGGACAACAAGTCTTGGCAAATTCAAGCCCACGCGGTGGACCTAAAATGGCGTCTTGAGTGGACCAGGAGAGTCCGGGTGCTCCTCTTTTGGAAGGGAGCAAGGGCCAGTCTGGAGCAACCAGACCAGCAGCGTTGTTGTCGTCGGGCGTCGTCGGGAAGGCCACAAGCCAGCGGGCTAGTAGCCAGACAATGCGGTGAGCAGCCAAAAAGCAGAAGGGCCCCACGCAGATCTCGTGGATGCTGGGGGGCTGGACTTCGGGGCTGGAGCTGCTCAGGGTTGGGGCTTCTCGGACCCCAAAGCACTCACCAGAGGATCCCTCGGCGGTCGTGCTGGATAGAAGTCGTGCAGTTCTGATGATGGCCGGTCCCTCGAGGTCTCGTCGCACCTACGGTTCTCAGCTTAGCTGTAGAGGTAGGTAGAGGTCAGCGGTGCCAGGGAAGCCGGGTCTCGTCGAGCTGGTCAGTCGGATTCCGGAGGAAGGACGTGCAGCAAACCGCAGAGTTCTTAGATGGTGCCTGCAGATGCAGGGTGACTACTCCTTAGTCACAAGGGAGAAATCTTGAGAAGAGTCGAGAGTTCCTTCCGTGGAAAGTAGTTTCTTGATTCAAAGATGATCTAATTTGGAAGGGTCCCCGCTCCTGCCTTTATCCTAAAGAAAGGGGTGGGTACGCGACTAGGTCCTGCCCTAGGGGTGGGACCAGGAAGGGGGGTGGTTACACCCCTCTCCCATGCCAGACTTTCCCCAGGCCAGGAGCTGGTGTGTCCCTGGAACTGGTTCTAGCCGGCAGATGCGTAGTGAGCACCGGGGTGCCACTTGCAGTCACCTTCCTGAAAAGCCCTGCCTACCCAGGATACACAAAACCCTGTCTGGGATGGTGCGAGCACCACCCCTGACAGGAAACCCTTTGTCCAAGCTCCTCTCGCTGGAAGGACTCCCAGCTGTAGGGGGTCAGACTCGTGTCTGTGGTGGCAGCATCCATTTTGTGATGCTGAGGCTCGAGTTAACTTTAACCGGGGTTCACAGTTACATACATGTCGTGTCCCTCTAGAAGGGTGGAATGCTAACCCCGTCGCCAGAATTGGCGAGGGGTTAGTATTCCAATTCGTATGACACCTTACTCGACATGTTTTGATAAAGCGATACCAAAGATAGCATTTAACCGCGAGGATTATAATGCACTTAAGAGTATATGGTACGCGTTATCATGGAACAGCTATTAGGACTTGGTTCCGCAAGCTGCAAACGGGCTCAGCTCATGCCAGAGCACCATCTCACACGATTCCAAGCACTATGCTTTCAGGATTGTCAAGGCCTGCCATAGGAGTGACTGATAGGAATCTGTGTGTCCATTTTTAGGGTTAGATATAGGTATACTATATCTAAAGCAAAGGGTGATTACACCACCTTGCCCCAGCTGTCGTGCAGCCAGTTGTGTCAGATTTAGATGGCCAGCCAGGGGTGGCATAATACATGCTTCAGCCCCTGGTAGGCCCTGGGTACACCTATGCCCTGAGTTACAGGGTCTGATAAGGTGGCCCAGTACCAATTGGTAAATGCACCTAAGGTACACGTTGTAATTTAGTGAGAGAACAGCTAGGCTGTGGGTCTGATTAGCAGGCCCACAACCAGTGAAACAAAAGCAAAAAATCTGTGTGATCATAGGATTGCAGACCCTACTCTCCTACATGACCCCCCCCCAAACTTTGGGACAATAAACTAACCTTGACCAGGTGAGTCTTCTTGCTCTAAGTGGAAATACCTGGAGAGCCCATCTGCATTGCCATGATCAGTGCCAGGTCTATGCTCCACTGTAAAATCCATCCCCTGTAGGGAAATGGACCACCTAAGCAGTTTGGGGTTTTCACCCTTCATCTGATTTAGCCATAAGAGGGGCTTTTGGTCGGTCTGAATCTTGAAATGAGTGCCAAACAAGTATGGCCTCAGTTTCTTCAGGGCCCAAACCACAGCAAAGGCCTCCCTCTCAATAGCTGACCAATTTTTCTCTCTGGGGGTCAGCCTTCTGCTTATAAAAGCAATGGGCTGGTCATTACCATCAAAATTCAGTTGAGATAGAACAGCTCCCACACCCAACTCAGAAGCATCTGTTTGGACAATGAATGGTTTGGAGTAGTCTGGACTCTTGAGGATAGGTGCTGTGCACATGGCCTGCTTTAGGTCATTGAATGCTTTTTGACAGCTCGCTGTCCACTGAACTTTCTTTGGCATTTTCTTACTTGTCAGTTCATTAAGTGGAGTCACAATTGATCCATAATTCCTGACAAACTTTCTGTAGTAACCAGTCAGGCCCAAGAAAGCTCGAACCTGAGTCTGGGTGGTTGGAGGAGCCCAGTCCCTGATTGACTGTATCTTGCTCTCCAGTGGCTGAACTTGGCCTCCACCTACAAGGTGGCCCAGGTATACAACCTGTGTCTGTCCTATCTGGCACTTTGTGGCCTTGATAGTGAGACCTGCTGCTTGCAGTGCCTCTAACACTTTCCTCAGGTGGACCAGGTGATCCTCCCAGGTGGAGCTAAAGACAGCTATATCATCAAGATACGCTGCACAGAAGTCATCCAGCCCAGTGAGAACATGATTCACCAGCCTTTGGAAGGTGGCAGGTGCATTTTTCAGACCAAAGGGCATTACCACAAATTGATAATGTCCACCAGGGGTTGAAAATGCTGTCTTGGGCTTGGCATCCTCAGCTAACCTGATTTGCCAATACCCAGCTGTCAGGTCAAATGTACTTAAGTAGTTGGCAGAAGCCAATCTATCTATAAGTTCATCTGCCCTTGGTATTGGGTGGGCATCAGTCTTAGTGACTGCATTGAGACCTCTGTAGTCTATGCAAAACCTCATCTCTTTCTTACCACCCTGGGTGTGAGGCTTTGGCACTAGAACTACGGGACTAGCCCAAGGGCTATCTGAGGGTTCAATGACTCCCAACTCCAACATTTTCTGCACTTCTGTTTTGATGCAGTCTCTACCATGATCAGGCTGCCTGTAGATTTTACTCTTAACTGGCAAGCTGTCACCAGTGTCAACCTCATGGGTACACCAATTGGTCTGACTGGGTGTTAGAGAGAACATATGCCTGAAGGATTGAAGAACTTGTTTGCAATCCTTCTGTTGATGTTCCGAGAGGCTGCCACAAAAGACAACACCATCTACTGATCCATCAGCAGGATTCTGAGTGAGCAGGTCTGGGAGAGGATCACTCTCTTCCTCCTGTCCCTCATCTATGGCCATGAGCAAGCTCATGTCTTTCCTGTCGACATATGCTTTGAGCCTGTTCACATGAAGCACCCTGTGGGGGCTTCTGGGAGTTCCAAGGTCCACCAGGTAGGTGACCTCTCCCTTTTGCTCAAGAATTGTGTGAGGCCCAGACCATTTGTCTTTGAGTGCTGCTAGGGCCACTGGCTCCAACACCCACACCTTCTGTCCAGGCTGATAGACAGTCAGGACAGCCTTTTGGTCATGCCAAGCTTTTTGGAGTTCTTGGCTGGCCTTAAGGTTTTCAGATGCCTTTTCCATGTACTCAGCCATCCGGGAGCGGAGACCAAGTACATAGTCCACTATGCTAGTTGCAGGCTTTTTGAGAGGTCTCTCCCATCCTTCCTTTACCAAACACAGAGGTCCTCTTACAGGATGTTCATACAAAAGTTCAAAAGGGCTGTAGCCAACCCCCTTCTGTGGGACCTCTCTATAAGCGAATAAAAGGCAGGGTATCAGGACATCCCATCTACGCCTGAGCTTTTCAGGTAGTCCATGAATCATCCCTTTTAGGGTCCTGTTTAACCTTTCAACAAGCCCATTGCATTGTGGGTGATAGGGTGTGGTGAACTTGTAGTTGACACCACATTCCTTCTACATAGCAGTTAAGTAGCTTGACATGAAGTTTGCACCTCTGTCAGAGACAACCTCCGTAGGGAAGCCCACTCTGGAGAACACTCCAACTAGGGCTCTTGCCACAACAGGTGCTGTAGTGGTCCTAAGGGGAATAGCTTCAGGATACCTGGTGGCATGGTCCACCACCACCAGTATAAACTTGTGCCCTGATGCTGTTTGGGGTTCCATTGGTCCAACAATGTCAATCCCCACCCTTTCAAAGGGCACCCCACCACAGGCAATGGTATAAGGGGGGCCTTTGTGGTGCCACCTGACTTACCACTGGCTTGGCAAGTGACACAGGAGCGACAAAACTCCTTGGTATCTTCATTCATGTGAGGCCAGTGAAAGTGTGAGACAATTCTGTCCCAAGTCTTGTTCTGGCCTAAGTGACCTGCAAGGGGAATCTCGTGGGCCAAGGTGAGAAGGAAAGCTCTCAGAGACAAGGGGATGACCAGCCTCCTGGTTGCACCAGGCTTGGGGTCTCTTGCCTCAGAATATAGGAGTCCATCTTCCCAGTATACCTTGTGGGCACCTGTGGCGTTCCCTGCAGCCTCAGCAGCAGCCTGCTGTCTGAGGGGTTCAAGAGAAGGGCAGGCTAACTGTTCCTTCCCCAGGTCTGCTCTGGAGGGTCCCCCTGAGCCCAGAAATTCAACTTGATCAAGTTCAAATTCCTTAGGCTCAGTTTCCCTCAGTTCCTGTAGGTCAGCCTCCTCTGAGACTTGATCCTCAACCTGGGGCAAGGGGGAAGGCAATGCCTTAACCCTCCTGCTCTTCTTCTTGGAAAGTGTCTGGTCCATTGTTCCAGGATCCAGCACCTGTTCAGTGGGGCATCTTCTGGCCTGTGACCTAGTCACAGCAAGCACATGTGCTGGCAAGCCTAACATCTCCATGTGAGTCCTCTGCTCCACTTCTGACCACTGTGATGACTCTGAATCATTGCCCAACAAACAATCCACTGGGAGGTCTGAACTAACTACAACCTTCTTTTGGCCATTTACCCCTCCCCAGGAGAAAGCAACAATCGCCATACTATGACTGGTAGTGACATTGCTGGCATTGGTCACCAGGAAATCTGTACCTGGCATGATCTGTCCAGGGTCCACAAAGTTAGGTGTCACCATGGTGACACTGGCACAAGTGTCCCTATAGGCCTGAGCCATTTTGCCATTTATCAAAGGTGTCTGTCTGTATTTGCCCAAAGTATTGGGACTGACATCAGGGGATATATCCGCATCCCCTGTACAGACAAGGACAGCCTGAGTGAGTGTGCCAACTAAGTTGTCATACCCCTCAGAACCCAAGGTTAACCAAACTAATCCCTTGGGAGGTGCACTACCACTGCTGGCTGTACTAGGGGGTGCAGTTGCCTTATTGGCTGCAGTGGCAGGAGTTGGCCCTCCTTTCTTGGTGCACTCACTAAACCAGTGAGTTTTACTTTTACAGTATTGGCACCTCCTTTTAGACTGGCCTTCTTGATTCTTCTTCTTCTGGGAAGCCTGAGCCCCACCCTCTTTGGATTGTTGGGGACCTGTCGAAGACTTCTGGTCATTTTGTTCACCTTTGGTATCTTTACCCTTCTGGTCTGATTTCTTCTGACCACCCTGGTTCTGGTACTGGTTCTGCTTAACCCTTGTTCTGACCCATCTGTCTGCCTTCTTTCCCAATTCTTGGGGAGAGGTCAGATCCGAGTCAACAAGGTGCTGATGCAACAACTGGTTCTGACAATTGTTTAAAATCTGTTCCCTCATGATCAGATTGTACAATCCTGTATAATCAGTAACCTTACTGCCCAGCAACCAGCTCTCCAAAGCCTTAGTGGCACAATCTACAAAGTCAGACCAATCTTGAGACTGAGTTTTCTGGGTATCCCTGAACAGCAACCTGTACTGCTCAGTGGTTAGGCCAAACCCATCTATCAGTGTATTTTTCAGGACTTGGTAATCATTAGCATCCTCAGCTCTAGTAGTGAGGAGCTTGTCTCTACCTTTACCTTCAAAGGAGAGCCACAAGATAGCTGCCCACTGACTCTGGGGGACACACTGTACAGTGCAAGCCCTCTCCAAAGCAGTTATCCATTTGTGGATATCATCCCCTTGTTTAAAGGGGGGCACTATATTACTCAGGTGTCTAGTATCTAAACTCCTGTTCTCTCTTGGGAGAATGCTGCCACCAGCGGAATCTAGTCCACTTAACTTTTGCTCTCTAGCAAAGGCAAGCCTCTCTTTGGCCAGGGCAAGTTCTTCCCTTTCAATCCTCAGATTGGCTTCCCTCATCTTAGCTTCGTGCTCCCTTCTCTTAGGGGAGGACATCCCTCTATGAGAAGATGCCTGAGAGCCATTGGTTCGAATGGATCTATTAGAACCTCTTGATAGAGATCTATCTCATCCATTCCCAATGTTAAGTCTGCCTGAGAGTGGCCCTGGGGGTCCCCCAAATCCATTCTAGTGCCTACTTAAGTTGGTCCTAGTGAGTCTGCTGACTTCTACCTGACCTGTTTCTGCCTCATCCCCAGATAACTCGTCTTCCTCTCCCTCCTCAGCACTGTCTGCTGCCTGGAGGTGTCGGTCAGGGTCACCCTGGATTCCCTCTAGGGGAGGCATGTTCCCATCTGGATGAGAAGGATCTGTGTTAGCAGCCCTCCTAGCATCATAAGTCTCTAAGAGACCAATCAGAAAAGGAATGGTAGGGTTTGAACCCTGTTTTAGTTTCCTGGAGGTACACACTTGTCTCATCTCCTGGAAACTAAGAGCAGCATATCTGGAAGGGACCTGTGGAGGGTACACAACCACAAGAGGGGTCTCTGAAGACTCTCCATGGTTAGACATGCTTCTAGTGTGGTGTGAGTGATGCACCTACCTACACTATTTGTTTGCCTACTGATCCCTTGCTAAGAGTTGTAGTCAAGGTGTGCTAAGCTTTGTTAAACTACAACAGCTGGTTCAGTAGAACTCAGAGTATTCTAAGCTAAGTTATATGTACCTTAACCTATGTGATCTTTCACAAAGATATTGGGGCGTGGCTTGGACGCCGATCGGGATGGCGGCGTGAGCTTGCAGCTCCGCGCAAGGTCCCGCTAATTCTCCTGAAATCAGCACCCGGAGCGACCCCTGGTCGGTCTGACTGGCCTACGAAGAGTTGGGGAGCCACTGGGGAGCGGCGGAAAGCTTTTTTGGGGTTCGCTGGCCCCGTGGAGACCTCGTAAGACGACGGCCGAGGTGTCGCCCGGAGTGTGAAGAAAATGGCGGCGGCCCGGACCGATGGCCTCGGAAACCGAAACTGAGCGGAATTGGCTTCGACTGGCGGGGTGGCCCGCTTCTACGAGATCGGCGTTGTGGGAGTTGTAGATGCGGTCCTGAAGGCGGGGAGTTTGGTGCCCAGCATTTGTTCAGATTTACAAAAGGGGGGGTGGTGATGAACAGAGTGTCTGAATTGAGCAGACCACTCTTACCCAGTCCAAAGATCAGGGCTTGATCCATCACCGTTATTTATCTCACTGCCCCATCCCAGCTCAGAACCTGGCTATATGCAAATCAGTCTGTCCCTGGCCCAGTGCATCATGGGAACAGGGCAGACTAAACTACCAAGCCAATTCTTTACCAGAAAGGAGACAAGCTACCGGGGACCGGTTTCTGGCATTTCAGCCTCTTCGGCCCGGCTTGCTTGAATCCTGATGGAGCAGTGAGAAAGGGACTCATGTCTGAGTATACCCTGCCACACCTATAGTGGCCAAAATCGATTTACAAAAGGGGGGGTGGTGATGAACAGAGTGTCTGAATTGAGCAGACCACTCTTACCCAGTCCAAAGATCAGGGCTTGATCCATCACCGTTATTTATCTCACTGCCCCATCCCAGCTCAGAACCTGGCTATATGCAAATCAGTCTGTCCCTGGCCCAGTGCATCATGGGAACAGGGCAGACTAAACTACCAAGCCAATTCTTTACCAGAAAGGAGACAAGCTACCGGGGACCGGTTTCTGGCATTTCAGCCTCTTCGGCCCGGCTTGCTTGAATCCTGATGGAGCAGTGAGAAAGGGACTCATGTCTGAGTATACCCTGCCACACCTATAGTGGCCAAAATCGATTTACAAAAGGGGGGGTGGTGATGAACAGAGTGTCTGAATTGAGCAGACCACTCTTACCCAGTCCAAAGATCAGGGCTTGATCCATCACCGTTATTTATCTCACTGCCCCATCCCAGCTCAGAACCTGGCTATATGCAAATCAGTCTGTCCCTGGCCCAGTGCATCATGGGAACAGGGCAGACTAAACTACCAAGCCAATTCTTTACCAGAAAGGAGACAAGCTACCGGGGACCGGTTTCTGGCATTTCAGCCTCTTCGGCCCGGCTTGCTTGAATCCTGATGGAGCAGTGAGAAAGGGACTCATGTCTGAGTATACCCTGCCACACCTATAGTGGCCAAAATCGATTTACAAAAGGGGGGGTGGTGATGAACAGAGTGTCTGAATTGAGCAGACCACTCTTACCCAGTCCAAAGATCAGGGCTTGATCCATCACCGTTATTTATCTCACTGCCCCATCCCAGCTCAGAACCTGGCTATATGCAAATCAGTCTGTCCCTGGCCCAGTGCATCATGGGAACAGGGCAGACTAAACTACCAAGCCAATTCTTTACCAGAAAGGAGACAAGCTACCGGGGACCGGTTTCTGGCATTTCAGCCTCTTCGGCCCGGCTTGCTTGAATCCTGATGGAGCAGTGAGAAAGGGACTCATGTCTGAGTATACCCTGCCACACCTATAGTGGCCAAAATCGATTTACAAAAGGGGGGGTGGTGATGAACAGAGTGTCTGAATTGAGCAGACCACTCTTACCCAGTCCAAAGATCAGGGCTTGATCCATCACCGTTATTTATCTCACTGCCCCATCCCAGCTCAGAACCTGGCTATATGCAAATCAGTCTGTCCCTGGCCCAGTGCATCATGGGAACAGGGCAGACTAAACTACCAAGCCAATTCTTTACCAGAAAGGAGACAAGCTACCGGGGACCGGTTTCTGGCATTTCAGCCTCTTCGGCCCGGCTTGCTTGAATCCTGATGGAGAAGTGAGAAAGGGACTCATGTCTGAGTATACCCTGCCACACCTATAGTGGCCAAAATCGATTTACAAAAGGGGGGGTGGTGATGAACAGAGTGTCTGAATTGAGCAGACCACTCTTACCCAGTCCAAAGATCAGGGCTTGATCCATCACCGTTATTTATCTCACTGCCCCATCCCAGCTCAGAACCTGGCTATATGCAAATCAGTCTGTCCCTGGCCCAGTGCATCATGGGAACAGGGCAGACTAAACTACCAAGCCAATTCTTTACCAGAAAGGAGACAAGCTACCGGGGACCGGTTTCTGGCATTTCAGCCTCTTCGGCCCGGCTTGCTTGAATCCTGATGGAGCAGTGAGAAAGGGACTCATGTCTGAGTATACCCTGCCACACCTATAGTGGCCAAAATCGATTTACAAAAGGGGGGGTGGTGATGAACAGAGTGTCTGAATTGAGCAGACCACTCTTACCCAGTCCAAAGATCAGGGCTTGATCCATCACCGTTATTTATCTCACTGCCCCATCCCAGCTCAGAACCTGGCTATATGCAAATCAGTCTGTCCCTGGCCCAGTGCATCATGGGAACAGGGCAGACTAAACTACCAAGCCAATTCTTTACCAGAAAGGAGACAAGCTACCGGGGACCGGTTACTGGCATTTCAGCCTCTTCGGCCCGGCTTGCTTGAATCCTGATGGAGCAGTGAGAAAGGGACTCATGTCTGAGTATACCCTGCCACACCTATAGTGGCCAAAATCGATTTACAAAAGGGGGGGTGGTGATGAACAGAGTGTCTGAATTGAGCAGACCACTCTTACCCAGTCCAAAGATCAGGGCTTGATCCATCACCGTTATTTATCTCACTGCCCCATCCCAGCTCAGAACCTGGCTATATGCAAATCAGTCTGTCCCTGGCCCAGTGCATCATGGGAACAGGGCAGACTAAACTACCAAGCCAATTCTTTACCAGAAAGGAGACAAGCTACCGGGGACCGGTTTCTGGCATTTCAGCCTCTTCGGCCCGGCTTGCTTGAATCCTGATGGAGCAGTGAGAAAGGGACTCATGTCTGAGTATACCCTGCCACACCTATAGTGGCCAAAATCGATTTACAAAAGGGGGGGTGGTGATGAACAGAGTGTCTGAATTGAGCAGACCACTCTTACCCAGTCCAAAGATCAGGGCTTGATCCATCACCGTTATTTATCTCACTGCCCCATCCCAGCTCAGAACCTGGCTATATGCAAATCAGTCTGTCCCTGGCCCAGTGCATCATGGGAACAGGGCAGACTAAACTACCAAGCCAATTCTTTACCAGAAAGGAGACAAGCTACCGGGGACCGGTTTCTGGCATTTCAGCCTCTTCGGCCCGGCTTCCTTGAATCCTGATGGAGCAGTGAGAAAGGGACTCATGTCTGAGTATACCCTGCCACACCTATAGTGGCCAAAATCGATTTACAAAAGGGGGGGTGGTGATGAACAGAGTGTCTGAATTGAGCAGACCACTCTTACCCAGTCCAAAGATCAGGGCTTGATCCATCACCGTTATTTATCTCACTGCCCCATCCCAGCTCAGAACCTGGCTATATGCAAATCAGTCTGTCCCTGGCCCAGTGCATCATGGGAACAGGGCAGACTAAACTACCAAGCCAATTCTTTACCAGAAAGGAGACAAGCTACCGGGGACCGGTTTCTGGCATTTCAGCCTCTTCGGCCCGGCTTGCTTGAATCCTGATGGAGCAGTGAGAAAGGGACTCATGTCTGAGTATACCCTGCCACACCTATAGTGGCCAAAATCGATTTACAAAAGGGGGGGTGGTGATGAACAGAGTGTCTGAATTGAGCAGACCACTCTTACCCAGTCCAAAGATCAGGGCTTGATCCATCACCGTTATTTATCTCACTGCCCCATCCCAGCTCAGAACCTGGCTATATGCAAATCAGTCTGTCCCTGGCCCAGTGCATCATGGGAACAGGGCAGACTAAACTACCAAGCCAATTCTTTACCAGAAAGGAGACAAGCTACCGGGGACCCTCACCACCCCTTGTTGTAAATATTTTTGTCCACCCTAAGCGTGGAAGGGTATACTCAGATGTGAGTCCCTTGCTCATTGCACCATCAGGATTCAAGCAAGCCGGGCCGAAGACGGCTGAAATGCCAGAAACCGGTCCCCGGTAGCTTGTTTCCTTCCCAGTGTAAGAATTGGCTTTTGTAGTTTGGTTTGCCCTGTTCCCATCATGCACTGGGACAGGAACAGACTAATTTGCATACAGCCAGGTTCTGAAACTGGGATGGTGCAGTGAGCTAAAAAACGGTGTTGGATCTAGCCCTGATCTCTTGACTGGGTGAGAGTATTCTGTTTAATTCAGAGACTCTGTCCCTCACCACCCCTTGTTGTAAATATTTTTGTCCACCCTAAGCGTGGAAGGGTATACTCAGATGTGAGTCCCTTGCTCATTGCACCATCAGGATTCAAGCAAGCCGGGCCGAAGACGGCTGAAATGCCAGAAACCGGTCCCCGGTAGCTTGTTTCCTTCCCAGTGTAAGAATTGGCTTTTGTAGTTTGGTTTGCCCTGTTCCCATCATGCACTGGGACAGGAACAGACTAATTTGCATACAGCCAGGTTCTGAAACTGGGATGGTGCAGTGAGCTAAAAAACGGTGTTGGATCTAGCCCTGATCTCTTGACTGGGTGAGAGTATTCTGTTTAATTCAGAGACTCTGTCCCTCACCACCCCTTGTTGTAAATATTTTTGTCCACCCTAAGCGTGGAAGGGTATACTCAGATGTGAGTCCCTTGCTCATTGCACCATCAGGATTCAAGCAAGCCGGGCCGAAGACGGCTGAAATGCCAGAAACCGGTCCCCGGTAGCTTGTTTCCTTCCCAGTGTAAGAATTGGCTTTTGTAGTTTGGTTTGCCCTGTTCCCATCATGCACTGGGACAGGAACAGACTAATTTGCATACAGCCAGGTTCTGAAACTGGGATGGTGCAGTGAGCTAAAAAACGGTGTTGGATCTAGCCCTGATCTCTTGACTGGGTGAGAGTATTCTGTTTAATTCAGAGACTCTGTCCCTCACCACCCCTTGTTGTAAATATTTTTGTCCACCCTAAGCGTGGAAGGGTATACTCAGATGTGAGTCCCTTGCTCATTGCACCATCAGGATTCAAGCAAGCCGGGCCGAAGACGGCTGAAATGCCAGAAACCGGTCCCCGGTAGCTTGTTTCCTTCCCAGTGTAAGAATTGGCTTTTGTAGTTTGGTTTGCCCTGTTCCCATCATGCACTGGGACAGGAACAGACTAATTTGCATACAGCCAGGTTCTGAAACTGGGATGGTGCAGTGAGCTAAAAAACGGTGTTGGATCTAGCCCTGATCTCTTGACTGGGTGAGAGTATTCTGTTCAATTCAGAGACTCTGTCCCTCACCACCCCTTGTTGTAAATATTTTTGTCCACCCTAAGCGTGGAAGGGTATACTCAGATGTGAGTCCCTTGCTCATTGCACCATCAGGATTCAAGCAAGCCGGGCCGAAGACGGCTGAAATGCCAGAAACCGGTCCCCGGTAGCTTGTTTCCTTCCCAGTGTAAGAATTGGCTTTTGTAGTTTGGTTTGCCCTGTTCCCATCATGCACTGGGACAGGAACAGACTAATTTGCATACAGCCAGGTTCTGAAACTGGGATGGTGCAGTGAGCTAAAAAACGGTGTTGGATCTAGCCCTGATCTCTTGACTGGGTGAGAGTATTCTGTTCAATTCAGAGACTCTGTCCCTCACCACCCCTTGTTGTAAATATTTTTGTCCACCCTAAGCGTGGAAGGGTATACTCAGATGTGAGTCCCTTGCTCATTGCACCATCAGGATTCAAGCAAGCCGGGCCGAAGACGGCTGAAATGCCAGAAACCGGTCCCCGGTAGCTTGTTTCCTTCCCAGTGTAAGAATTGGCTTTTGTAGTTTGGTTTGCCCTGTTCCCATCATGCACTGGGACAGGAACAGACTAATTTGCATACAGCCAGGTTCTGAAACTGGGATGGTGCAGTGAGCTAAAAAACGGTGTTGGATCTAGCCCTGATCTCTTGACTGGGTGAGAGTATTCTGTTCAATTCAGAGACTCTGTCCCTCACCACCCCTTGTTGTAAATATTTTTGTCCACCCTAAGCGTGGAAGGGTATACTCAGATGTGAGTCCCTTGCTCATTGCACCATCAGGATTCAAGCAAGCCGGGCCGAAGACGGCTGAAATGCCAGAAACCGGTCCCCGGTAGCTTGTTTCCTTCCCAGTGTAAGAATTGGCTTTTGTAGTTTGGTTTGCCCTGTTCCCATCATGCACTGGGACAGGAACAGACTAATTTGCATACAGCCAGGTTCTGAAACTGGGATGGTGCAGTGAGCTAAAAAACGGTGTTGGATCTAGCCCTGATCTCTTGACTGGGTGAGAGTATTCTGTTTAATTCAGAGACTCTGTCCCTCACCACCCCTTGTTGTAAATATTTTTGTCCACCCTAAGCGTGGAAGGGTATACTCAGATGTGAGTCCCTTGCTCATTGCACCATCAGGATTCAAGCAAGCCGGGCCGAAGACGGCTGAAATGCCAGAAACCGGTCCCCGGTAGCTTGTTTCCTTCCCAGTGTAAGAATTGGCTTTTGTAGTTTGGTTTGCCCTGTTCCCATCATGCACTGGGACAGGAACAGACTAATTTGCATACAGCCAGGTTCTGAAACTGGGATGGTGCAGTGAGCTAAAAAACGGTGTTGGATCTAGCCCTGATCTCTTGACTGGGTGAGAGTATTCTGTTTAATTCAGAGACTCTGTCCCTCACCACCCCTTGTTGTAAATATTTTTGTCCACCCTAAGCGTGGAAGGGTATACTCAGATGTGAGTCCCTTGCTCATTGCACCATCAGGATTCAAGCAAGCCGGGCCGAAGATGGCTGAAATGCCAGAAACCGGTCCCCGGTAGCTTGTTTCCTTCCCAGTGTAAGAATTGGCTTTTGTAGTTTGGTTTGCCCTGTTCCCATCATGCACTGGGACAGGAACAGACTAATTTGCATACAGCCAGGTTCTGAAACTGGGATGGTGCAGTGAGCTAAAAAACGGTGTTGGATCTAGCCCTGATCTCTTGACTGGGTGAGAGTATTCTGTTTAATTCAGAGACTCTGTCCCTCACCACCCCTTGTTGTAAATATTTTTGTCCACCCTAAGCGTGGAAGGGTATACTCAGATGTGAGTCCCTTGCTCATTGCACCATCAGGATTCAAGCAAGCCGGGCCGAAGACGGCTGAAATGCCAGAAACCGGTCCCCGGTAGCTTGTTTCCTTCCCAGTGTAAGAATTGGCTTTTGTAGTTTGGTTTGCCCTGTTCCCATCATGCACTGGGACAGGAACAGACTAATTTGCATACAGCCAGGTTCTGAAACTGGGATGGTGCAGTGAGCTAAAAAACGGTGTTGGATCTAGCCCTGATCTCTTGACTGGGTGAGAGTATTCTGTTTAATTCAGAGACTCTGTCCCTCACCACCCCTTGTTGTAAATATTTTTGTCCACCCTAAGCGTGGAAGGGTATACTCAGATGTGAGTCCCTTGCTCATTGCACCATCAGGATTCAAGCAAGCCGGGCCGAAGACGGCTGAAATGCCAGAAACCGGTCCCCGGTAGCTTGTTTCCTTCCCAGTGTAAGAATTGGCTTTTGTAGTTTGGTTTGCCCTGTTCCCATCATGCACTGGGACAGGAACAGACTAATTTGCATACAGCCAGGTTCTGAAACTGGGATGGTGCAGTGAGCTAAAAAACGGTGTTGGATCTAGCCCTGATCTCTTGACTGGGTGAGAGTATTCTGTTTAATTCAGAGACTCTGTCCCTCACCACCCCTTGTTGTAAATATTTTTGTCCACCCTAAGCGTGGAAGGGTATACTCAGATGTGAGTCCCTTGCTCATTGCACCATCAGGATTCAAGCAAGCCGGGCCGAAGACGGCTGAAATGCCAGAAACCGGTCCCCGGTAGCTTGTTTCCTTCCCAGTGTAAGAATTGGCTTTTGTAGTTTGGTTTGCCCTGTTCCCATCATGCACTGGGACAGGAACAGACTAATTTGCATACAGCCAGGTTCTGAAACTGGGATGGTGCAGTGAGCTAAAAAACGGTGTTGGATCTAGCCCTGATCTCTTGACTGGGTGAGAGTATTCTGTTTAATTCAGAGACTCTGTCCCTCACCACCCCTTGTTGTAAATATTTTTGTCCACCCTAAGCGTGGAAGGGTATACTCAGATGTGAGTCCCTTGCTCATTGCACCATCAGGATTCAAGCAAGCCGGGCCGAAGACGGCTGAAATGCCAGAAACCGGTCCCCGGTAGCTTGTTTCCTTCCCAGTGTAAGAATTGGCTTTTGTAGTTTGGTTTGCCCTGTTCCCATCATGCACTGGGACAGGAACAGACTAATTTGCATACAGCCAGGTTCTGAAACTGGGATGGTGCAGTGAGCTAAAAAACGGTGTTGGATCTAGCCCTGATCTCTTGACTGGGTGAGAGTATTCTGTTTAATTCAGAGACTCTGTCCCTCACCACCCCTTGTTGTAAATATTTTTGTCCACCCTAAGCGTGGAAGGGTATACTCAGATGTGAGTCCCTTGCTCATTGCACCATCAGGATTCAAGCAAGCCGGGCCGAAGACGGCTGAAATGCCAGAAACCGGTCCCCGGTAGCTTGTTTCCTTCCCAGTGTAAGAATTGGCTTTTGTAGTTTGGTTTGCCCTGTTCCCATCATGCACTGGGACAGGAACAGACTAATTTGCATACAGCCAGGTTCTGAAACTGGGATGGTGCAGTGAGCTAAAAAACGGTGTTGGATCTAGCCCTGATCTCTTGACTGGGTTAGAGTATTCTGTTTAATTCAGAGACTCTGTCCCTCACCACCCCTTGTTGTAAATATTTTTGTCCACCCTAAGCGTGGAAGGGTATACTCAGATGTGAGTCCCTTGCTCATTGCACCATCAGGATTCAAGCAAGCCGGGCCGAAGACGGCTGAAATGCCAGAAACCGGTCCCCGGTAGCTTGTTTCCTTCCCAGTGTAAGAATTGGCTTTTGTAGTTTGGTTTGCCCTGTTCCCATCATGCACTGGGACAGGAACAGACTAATTTGCATACAGCCAGGTTCTGAAACTGGGATGGTGCAGTGAGCTAAAAAACGGTGTTGGATCTAGCCCTGATCTCTTGACTGGGTGAGAGTATTCTGTTTAATTCAGAGACTCTGTCCCTCACCACCCCTTGTTGTAAATATTTTTGTCCACCCTAAGCGTGGAAGGGTATACTCAGATGTGAGTCCCTTGCTCATTGCACCATCAGGATTCAAGCAAGCCGGGCCGAAGACGGCTGAAATGCCAGAAACCGGTCCCCGGTAGCTTGTTTCCTTCCCAGTGTGAGAATTGGCTTTTGTAGTTTGGTTTGCCCTGTTCCCATCATGCACTGGGACAGGAACAGACTAATTTGCATACAGCCAGGTTCTGAAACTGGGATGGTGCAGTGAGCTAAAAAACGGTGTTGGATCTAGCCCTGATCTCTTGACTGGGTGAGAGTATTCTGTTTAATTCAGAGACTCTGTCCCTCACCACCCCTTGTTGTAAATATATATATACAGCATTTGTTCAGGGCAACTGGGGGCGACTGCTCGTCTCTACTCCTTCTCCCCCTCCCCCACCCCCCGGACCTGGTGGCAGTGAGGTGAACGGCGCCGGTCCTCCAGCTCCCTGGAGTTGCGGGCATTGTGGTGGCACTCTGTCGCGATCATTGCTGAGACGCACGTCCCACTGGACAGTGGTTGTTGGGACTTGGACTTGGCGAGGTCCTCTGCCCGTGCAGAGGCGACGGAGCAACCTAAGATGGCGGCTGCTGGGGGAGCGACCACCACAGAGCAAGGCCAGGAGGAGATGGCCGCACTAACCCAGGTCGGCGAGGGCCCCCCGCCGATGATGGATCAGGAGCAGAGGCTACACCGACGCTTGGATGCCATACTGGATGCTATCACCTCGACCAAGGAGGCATTGCAGCAGGACATTGCGCAGGTCGCTACGGGGCTGGGGCTCCTGCAAGCGGATCACGCCAAGTTGGCGGATAAGATGAAGGACCATGAACAGCTCTTATTGGACCTGAAACCGGCGGTGGTGACCGCGGAACATAAGATAACAGACATCCTGACCCGCCTGGACATGCTGGAACGACGGGCGGAGGATGCCGAAAGCCGCAACAGAAGGAACAACGTGCGGGTCGTAGGCCTGCCGGAACGGATTGAGGGGGAGGATGCGGTGGCCTACATGGAGGAATGGTTCCGGACTGTGGTGGCACCGGAGGGACTTACTTCCTTCTTTACATTGGAACGAGCTCACAGGGTACCGGCTCGCCCGCCTGCGCTTGGCCGCCCCCCCGACCGATGGTGGTGAGGCTCCTTCATTATAAGGACCGGGACCTCCTAATCCAGAGAGCTCGGGCTTCAGGCCCATATGAGGTGGAAAACAGCAGGGTCACGATCTTCCCGGACTACACTCAGGCGGTCCAGAAGAATAGGGCATCGTTTCTGGCAGTGAAAAAGGAACTGAGGGAGGAGGGCATCCAGTACTCCTTGCTCTTCCCGGCCAAGCTGCGGATAATCCTGGAAGGGCCACGCACTTTTTTCAGACCCCGGATGAAGCATGGCTGTGGTTGGAATCATACAGAGCTGGCACGGACAGGAATCACAAAAGTCGACGAGATCGGCCTAAACCGCCTCAGGTCCGGCAGTCCCAAAGGATCCGCTCCCGCAATAGGCGCCAGCGAGAGAAACGGGAGGCCCAAATTGCTGCGGACAAGAGAGAGGCGCTTGCAGCGACGGCGGCCAGCCGGAGAGTGAACTGGCAGCGACGGATTCTGGCGACGACGGCGGCAGGACCGGTGAGGAACCTTCGGAGGCGGAAAGCTCGAAGGGGCCGGTGGTTACCCCCCAGACATCCGATGAGATTTTTCATGGCTGATTTTTCATTGGGACTTGGACACGATTTTTGGTAGGGTGGCATCCTGTTGGATCTGGGTGGGTCGCAGGGCAGGGTGCCGCGTTGACATGGCGGGATGGAGAGCGCGGGGCGCGGGTTCCGCTTGCCGGGGTCGGCGATAACTCACCCCCCCAGGGCCCTTAAGGCCTTCTGTGGTGGCGACCACAGGTTAGTCAGATGTGTGTTTGGTTTCAGGTTTGGATCGGGGCTGACACCGGGTTTGTGGGCTCTGTCCTGGGGAGTGGTGTTCGGGGAGTTTTCTTTTCAATAGTTTGTTCTGGGGGGGGCAACTGCTATGGTGTGGATATTGACTGGCTGCATTTGAACTGGATCGCTCTATGCTGGTATGGGGACGTTACCTAACTTGAAATGCCTGACGTGGAATGTCCGAGGGCTGCGAACTATGGTCAAACGCCGCAAAGTGCATGCGTATTTGGTGAGGAGGGGGGGTTCAGGTTGCCATGTTGCAGGAGACTCATTTAACGAAACAGGAATGCACCGCACTACAGAAGAGATGGTGGGGTCAGGTTTTTGGCACCACTTACTCAGCGTTCGCTAGAGGGGTACTGATATGGGTGAGGGCGGGGATACCGTTTCAGGTGCTGAATCAAGTGGTGGATCCTGAGGGCAGATATGTGGCGGTGGAGGGGAGGTTATATGGTCGGGATGTGGTTCTCAGCTGTATATATGCTCCAAATGTTGATCAGGCCCGCTTTTTCGATGGTTTATCCGGGTCCTTGGCCTCCTTCCTAGCGGGCCCTGTGATATTGGGGGGGGACTTTAATTCGATCACGGATGTGGCCTTGGACAGACCTCACCCTCCCCTGGTTGACTCCCCGGTACGCAGGCTAGCCATGCATAGGAAGGATTGGCAGGATAGGTGGGGGCTGTTGGATGTGTGGCGAGAACAACACAGGGAAGTTAGGGACTACTCCTTTTTCTCAGCACTCCATGCTCTACATGTTAGAATTGATTCGGTACTGTGTAGCGGGTCCCTAGCCCCCTTGGTCTCTCATACGGAGTATTTGGCCAGGACCATCTCGGATCACAATCCTCTGCTGGTGCATGTCCAATGGCAGCGGGAGCGTTCTGTGATTCCAACATGGCGGCTCCGGCCCGACACGCTGGATGACTCGGTGTTCAGTGACGCAGTCCAACAGGGCATTGATCAGTATTTCAGTGAGAATGAGGGTACAGCTATATGCAGGTCCACTGAATGGGATGCGATGAAAGTGGTGGTGAGAGGTGTATGCTTGGGTAGGTTTTCGAATGCTCGATTGTCTGTGCTGAATGCGCTTGCCAGTGCGGAGGAGAAACTGAGGGAACTGGAGCGGCGTAGGCCGACCCGACCGGAATTGCAGGCCCGGTTGATGGAGGTGAAGGAGGTGGTAGCCATCGAAACGGAACGGCTCCGGAGCTATGACTACAGACAATACGCTATTAGAGCGCATGCCGAAAGGGATAAGGTGGGTACGCTCCTGGCCAGGCTAGCTAATCCCGAACTCAGAGGCTGCCCGGTCCTAAGCATCAAAAATGCACAGGGGGAAACGGTGTATTCCCAATCGGCGGTGCTGGAGTGCTTTCAGGCCTATTATGCGGAGCTGTACGAGAGTCAGCTGGGAGTAGAGGCCCACGAAATCGCGGCGTATCTGGAGTCAGGGCAGCTTCCGGTCCTTGACGATGACAATGCAAAAGACTTAGGTGGGCCTATCACGCTGGCCGAGATCAGGACAGCCATTAAGCACATGGCGCGAAATAAAACGCCTGGTGTGGATGGCCTACCAATAGAGTTCTATCAGAAGTACGTTGATAGATTGGCGCCCAGACTGCTGGTGGTGTACACGGAGGCTTACAGGTTGGGGGGTCTGCCCGGGTCAATGAGGGAAGCACTGATAGTGCCGTTGCTAAAACCCGGCAGGGAAGCGACTGATGTGAGGTCCTACAGGCCATTGTCCATGCTGACGGTGGACTACAAGATATTGAGCCGGATTTTGGCCACCAGGTTGGCCCCACACATGACTGGCCTGGTGCACAGGGACCAGGCGGGGTTTATCCCCATGAGAAGCACGGCGTTAAATATTCGTCGCCTGGTTGGGATACTGGATGGTACAGTGGATACGGATGGTGCCCAGGCGGTGTTGTCTGTAGACATTGAGAAGGCTTTTGATAGTTTGGAATGGGTCTATCTGGATGAAGTGCTGATGAGGTTTGGTATTGGTGAAGGGTTGCGCAGGTGGACGAAGGCGCTGTATTCCTCGGCAACGGCGCGAGTACGCCTGGGCAATTTGGTGTCCGCGTCTTATCCAGTTGGTAGGGGAACGCGACAGGGGTGCTCCCTTTCCCCTCTTTTGTTCGCACTGGCGATGGAACCCTTGGCGGTGCGTGCCAGGTCGGGAGACGGGTATGCAGGGATTGCAAGCGGTGGGCAGCTGCACCACATCTCGCTGTACGCGGATGACCTGCTGCTATACATGGAGGACACGGAACGGGCTCTGGAAGGGGCGATGGAAATGCTGTCTGAGTTTGGCCGGTTGTCGGGCCTCAGGGTTAACTGGGTGAAGACCTGTGTCTTTCCGCTCCGAGCGGATGTACCTTGCCCTGCACGTGACTTGGGGGTGGTCTGGGAGCCATCTTGCTTTACTTATTTGGGAGTCCGTATCTACCACGAGGCCGCGGACCTATTAGAGGGCGATATTGGACGGTGCGTACGGGCGCTGAGAGGTTGTATGTCCTTTTGGGCATCCCTCCCCCTGACGGTGTTAGGTAGGATTGCTCTGTTGAAAATGGTAGCGCTCCCGCGACTCCTGTATTATTTTCGAACGCTGCCCATCTGGATTCCTCAGAGGATCTTTCGGGACTTGCGGACGATGGTTACTGACTTCCTCTGGGGGCATGGCCGCCGTAGAGTGGCACTGAACACGTTGCTTCGCCCCAAGATTGAGGGAGGGATGGCCGTCCCTGATTTTGAGTTGTACTACCTGGCGGCGCAGCTTCAGGTTCTTACACAGCACGTGGCTAGGGTGTTCAGAGGGCCGGATTGCGACCGAGAGTTGGGGATACAACGCCATGTCCTGGCCTATATCGTTATGCAGCAGAAACTGGAGCTGCGAGGCCTCACTATGGAGGAGCGGACGCTCAGGTCGTGCTGGCAGAGGAGTCTGAGGAGGGCGAAGGCGACCCGACCGTATGCACCGGAGATACCGATAGGCATGTTGACTGCACTGCCGCACGGGGGCGATTGGTCCCCACTGTCGGAATGGGAGGAGTTGGGACTGCAAGTGGTTGAGGACCTGTATGTTGACGGGACCTTGGTGCCCTTCGGGGTACTACAGGAACAGTTTGGGCTGCCGGAGGGGAGCTTCCTCTTGCATGCGGCGGTGGTGGCGGCCATTCAGAAGCACTGGAAAGGGGGGCTCATTGAACCGGACACGACTATGGCATGCCAGTACGTAGTGATGGCCGCTGGCACCTTTAAGGCGGTGACCTGCCTACATAATAGGATGCTGCATGAGGGGCTGGAACCGCTTCTGGGGCTGAAAGCGAAATGGGAGGCGAGCGTAGGTAGGCCCATTCCGGACACGGTGTGGAACCATATTCTTAAGCGCACGTGGAAGGGCACGAGGAACGCGCGCTTCCAGCAGGTGCACTTCTTTGTATTACATAGTGCCTACTTGACTCCGGAGAAGATCAAACGGTACTTCCAGGTGCAGGAAGCGCGGTGTCCGAGGTGTTTGGCGTTGGAGGCAGATATGGATCACCTGCTCTGGGGCTGTCCGAAATTAGAAGCTTACTGGGCGGAGGTGGGGGAACTTCTCAATGCAGTGACCGACAGGGAGGTGGAGTTTGATATGGCGGCGTGCTTGTTGCTCTGGTTCCCACACACCAAACGCACTAAGGTGACAAGTAAGTTTATTGACCTAGGGCTGATACTGGCTCAGCGAGAGATTACCTGGCACTGGAAGTCCAGGGAGGGACCGTCTGTGAGGAGGTGGAGGAATGACTTGTTGAGGTGGTCCGAGTGCGAGAGTGTGCTCCGAATGAGGCAGGCTGTCAAGCTTGATAATGAAAAGACCTTAGAGTCAGCGCGTGCATGGGAATTGATAGTGCAGGCTTTGCGTGATTCATTGGAGTCAGTCATTCCAGATCCTCATTTTCATTCATGTCACCATTCCACTGCGAGGCCTCCAGTCGCTCTCCACCCCGGTTTGCTCATTTCAATGTTCGGAGGAAGTCTTCGACTTGCTGGGGAGACGTGAAGAATCGCTGCTTCCCTTGGCTGGGTAGAGGAGTGCGTAATCAATTTGCTCCGATCGCAACTTCCGCTTGACTTCCACAAACACTGCGGCGATCTTCTTGCACGATAGGTGTGAAGTCTGGATATATGGAAAAGGTGTTATCATCATATGTCAACCTCTGCTTGTTTCTCGCAGCTCTGAGGGCTACATCCCGGTCTCTATAATTAAGTAATCGTGCAATTATAGGTTGTGGGGGGCTTCCCGGCACCGGACGTGGACCGAGGGTTCTGTGCGCCCTTTCCACTATGAACTGCGAGGAAAAGGCGTCTTTGCCTATGGACTCCAGCAGTAGTTTTTCTATATAGTCCTCCATTCTACCAGTATTTGTCGATTCTGGTAAGCCTATGACGCGTATGTTGTTGCGCCGACTGCGCGCTTCCAAGTCCTCATTTTTTGCGGCTATGACGGGTAGCAGTTTATCCATTCTCATAAGTTGCACTGTACGGGTTGCAGTGACGCATCTGATTCTGATATGTGTCTTTCCGCCTCCTTAATGCAGTCTTCCTGGCCATCTAGCTTATGTGCAATGGCATTCATCCTAGAGGACATCCGGTCCGCCTTGTCAACCACTGTTGCAAATCCTTGCCGCATCTCTTGTAGTATATTGGCCATGTCCGAGGCCTGTGAATTGGCTCCCCCTCCTGCGCACTCAGCCAAGTCCTGCTCCTGGTCGTCAGCAGTAGATTTGCTTCCCTTCTTTGCAGCTTCAAAATTTAGTTTCGGTTGACGAGTGTCGGTCTTCCCCATATTTCAGCAAGAGTGCGACGCCTTCTGCGTATGTATCAGGAGTAATCAAGGCAACCACCAGTCTAGGGTGAAGTGTGAGGGCCAGCCCGAGTCACCACATGGCCCTTTCGTCGTCAACAGCTGATCCTGCCCCGCACTCTTGTCGCGTCAGCTTGCTCTGTCCAGCGCTTCTCAGCAGCTCTCACCTCACTGGGTCAGCTACTTGCCCAAGACTGTGTCCCGCTGAAGCATCACCTCATAATCGCCAGCTGCCTTCTCCACCAATGTATGGCGATTCACGGAGCTACTTGAGCCCCTTCCAAAGCCCTGTAGGGCACAACGGCAGCAGGTTGCTAAGTCCGTAAAACCGCAGCAGCCTGTGACATCCAGCACCCACAATATGGGGGTGGAGTACTTGTGGCGGCCCGGCAGTCACAGTCCCTGTCAAACCACCACCCAAAGCTCCGCCGCTCCAAGGGGGTTGATCGCACCTGTCGCAGGTCGCTTCAGGCGCTCCGCACCGGCCAGTAAGGGTCTCACTCCTCTTGCACTCTCGTCTCAGCCGGCTATCCACGCACTGCCACTGCCCATCTCCCCTCTCACCACGGGCATCACACAGACTGTTCCATACCTTAACCGAGGCGTGTAGGGGAAGAACACTGCTCAGTATCTTCGCGAAGCCTGTCCCCACACCTTGGAACGGCTCTCCTGCCAAAGGCGCTTTCCCCGCAGCCGCCATTGTATGTCCGGCCTCCTCAGTATATTTATTATCCTGCCCCGGTGTTCACTAGATCTTCACAGCGGGGGGGTGGGGGGGGGGGGGGGGGGGAACACGCGCCAATCCTCCACCGCTGCGCTATGTGGGCTCCCCACAAATTCACCTACACAGTCCTCCCCGCCTCCGTCAGTATGTCCGCATCCATCAATCAAATCGCAACACCATTATGGCTCTCGGCAAAGTCTCTTGCGCAGTGGCCTCATGGAAAACTGCGCCGCCACCCCCAGCAGTACTATCTCCACAAATGCCTCCTTGGATTCCTGTTGCACCGGCAGTCCGCCTCTGCGCCGTGACTCGGTTGTTAGCGATAACGCTGATTCACTGTGTCGTTGCCGGACGCGCGGCCTGGTTGCCTCGTGGTAATTCCCGGCCTTTCCCAGTCACTGCAGCAGAGTCAAAGCTCCATGCAGGTCAGGCGGGCGGCGCGGCTCAGATTTCAGGCGCCCCCCGCTCCGATTGTCCGCCGTCGATCCTTCTGCACTTCACTCCACTTGTAGCCGCGGTGTAGCGCCACCGATCTCTCGACAATTTACCCCAATTAGCGCCCAATTGTTCAGGATAAGTGAAGGATATCAGTTCCAGGAAGCAGGAGCCTCACATCAGTGCGGCCATGCTGCTTGCGCGCTCTCTAGCGCCCCCCTCAATGGGGTAAAGTGTGGATTTTTTTGTTTTGCTAAGAAAATGTAAGAGATGTCCAAGATGGTTGTTGTGGCCTCAGGGTGCATTAATGGTGTATTTTCTACTGAGGCCATTGTCAATGTTGCTTAACATCTGAAGGATGAAAGGCTTAGATGGCCATGCTGGGATTCCAGGGCGATCTGCTGATTCCAGCTATCAGCAGTGAGGGCTTAACTTATTTCCCTTTTTTAAAAATCATTGTTATCTGCAGCCTCTGTTTTGACCTAAAGAGCACGCTTTAGTGCCCTGACTTCAGAATCCGTTAGAGTCTTTGAACTACCAGCCACCAAGAACCCTTTTTGCATGCGTGTAGTTGACTTAGAAACCTGTGAAGGTGGGCATAAAATAGTAACTACGAAACACTATTGTCAGGAAAGCACGGCCAACAGGGTGGCTACTGATGTGGCGCTTTCTGTACTGGATGGATGCAGTTGCTGCTTGTTCCAGCAGTCTCCCTCATCTCACCTGGTGGTACCACACGTCCTCCTCATGTTTGAAAGCCCTTGTGTAGCAAACACACCATGGACCATCTGTTTCTGTTGGACACACACCATTGAGTGGTGATGCGCTAGCAACTTTTTGGTTGGTACAAACTATCACTTTGTCTGCTTTATCTTCCTTGCAGTTTTCACAGTCATTAGGCTGGTGGACAGACGGAAAACTGTCACTTTTGAAAAGTTCATTATTATGGAAATGTTCATGTGAATGTTTGTTTAATTTCCAGCTGTTGTTTGGGATTGGTCTGTGTGGAATCCTTGTACACACATTAGTCTGATCCTCCTATGACTACTGCCTCCATAGTGTATGATCTTCAGCCTGTTTTTGGTTTCCGCGCCATTGTTCAATTAGGTAGACTAGTATTCTTGGAACATCCCATATTCACGAGAACATCAGAATACATCAGCTCTGTATGCAGCCATTGGACCTCGATAGATCGAGTCGATGAGACGAGGTCCATGTGCCATCACGGGCTCAGCCTAGACTTGTCCAATTGAGATCCATGGTTCAGTGCGTAAACTGGGCTTTTGGCTTCTTCTCACAGATTGACCCCACCATTTGATCCAACTCACAGTAGGGCTGTGGTTCTCATGCCCTGGATGATCGTCCTCCTCCAAGCCTCACAGACGCCTTTAATCCCACCTGTCTGCTCGCCATTGCACTACTGCAGCGTGAAGGAGAGGGCTGTCTAGATATGTGCATTTCACCTGACTCCAGAAAAAGATGTATTTAGCAATTTTACCACTCTCTCCTTTTCTCGTGAAGGCAGAATGTTCCAGTAGAGTTGCAGTCACTTCAGCAGGGTCTCCTATCTGGCAGTCGAGTGCTCGCAAAATTCCTGTGGCACATGATTGGAAAGTCCCTATCTCTATCTTCACGTCACTGGCTCAGATCTGGCAGGAGTCATCACTTTGCACGGGCCAATTTTCTTCTTCTTACTTTCATTTTTATGTTGAGCCTGCAGCAGCGCACATGCGCTGCACTGGCGAGACTTTTAGTAAGGGGCTTTGAAAAGCTCACCACAGGCTCGTGCGTGTGTGGCCTATTGCTTGCCGTTACCCACACATGCACCATATGTTTTGAATTATGGTGCCCAGACACAGATGCGATAATTCAAAACATATGGTCTGGTGCTCGCTCTTGCGCGCGCACCACTCACTCCATCGTCATGGCTGATTAAGCGCATGGCTTGCGGGCACTCTTATAGCGCGCGCACATGGGCCAAGCGCCACTGCTCCCGCTAGTTTATAAGAATAAAAAGAGTGACCCGTTCAGTTTCTGTGTGGTTGGACCGAAGTCTGTGCTCTTTACATGCGGTTTTCATTTAGCATCTCCTAACCTTCATGCTTCCGTCCTCCTCAATCATTTTCTGTCCACTCGCCATGTTGGGAAAGATGGCTCCATTTCATTTTTACCTCCGCCACTGCGAACTTCACATATGTTTTGGAATTGTTAATGAAGCAGCCTAAATATGCAAAGGGAACCCAAGGTAATTAATTAATGTCTCAATAAAATAGTTTCCCTCGAATACAGCAGTCTTTCAGCACAAAAAATCCATGTTCTATACTCGAACAATGGTGAAAGCTGCAGCGCTGGAAGACTTAATGGCCTGCTTTTCTTGTACGATTTAAGTGCAGAACTTTTCATTTACATTTTGAGGATGGTATGGTGAGTGACTAGAATGCCTTGCCAAAACACCTGCATAGACACTGCTCATAAATGGATAAACATATTCTAGAAACAGTCTCCTCAAGTGTCCCTTCTGTCGCTCTTCTCCATTGAGGAGCAGAACATGTGGTGCATTTGGACCAGTCAACGCCTGTGCTGTGTTTACTTCCTTATTGCCTTTTTTAGAAAACTTCTGAATGTGGGTTGAATGGGAGTATTTTTCTGTTTTTTCACTTATTTGTCCTACAGACACCACCCCAGACATTAGCTCAGAAATCTGAATAGCAAGTGTAGCATTTGGGATTTTCCTTTTTAAATATTCAGTTTTTTAAAATCATATATTAAAGATGCATGCAAGGGCAAAAAAAAAAGAAATAGCTCACCTAGCACATGTCAAACATAACATTCGTTACAAGTCCACTATTCACAGATTGAAAGGGTACGATGGGGAGTGGTACATCCATCATAAGAGCAAGCCTTCCTCGTCCATTTCTAATGTGAGATTCATCACCTTCATACTCTTCAGGCGCCAGACAGGATAATCTCTCTCTCTCTCTTTCTCTCTCTCTCTCTCTCTCTCTAAATCTCTCTCTCTTTAAATCTATTTTTTCTCTCTCTCTAAATCTCTGTCTCTCTCTCTCTCTCTCTCTCTCTAAATCTCGACCACAAAAGACCAGGCATTATAGCATGGAAGCTCTCCTCAGCATAAGGCCGTTAGGAATGAACTGTGGCCTGCATTTACATCATACTACAGAGCTCCCAGAGATCTGTCCAAAATGTAAACTATCGCTCAAACCTAAGCAGGTCCTAGATGCGAAACAGGATTACTGTATGCTCTTATTAAACTGCAGATCCCTGCCCAAACATAGGGTGGAAATTGCCCTTTTGTTAGAGGAACGCATGCCAGACGCAGTGTTTCTCACTGAAACATGGCTCACGTCGGACTCCGACCCTGCATTAGTGACCGCCCTCCCTCCAGGCTTCCAAATTATCCAACAGGACCGCCCTGATGGGAGAGGAGGAGGCCTAGCCATCATCTATCAAGAACAATACCACTGTTGAGTAATCTCTGAAGCAATTCCAGACTGTGAGAGCTTAGCATTTATCCTAGAACTCTCCCCTAGCATCTGCTTTTCAGGAACATTAATATATCGACCCCCGGGCCCCCCCAAACAGTTTCACAATCTCCTCCCATTGATTGTGGCTGACCGTGTTAGCACTGCCTCTAATTACACTCTGCTAGGGGATCTCAATTTTCATTTTGATACTGCCCTGGACCATACAGCTACAGCACTTACAGACGACCTAGCTGCACTACAATGAGTGAAGGCACCGACTCACGCTAAGGGCCACTTACTGGACCCTGTGTTCAGTAACTGTGTAGACCTTGTGGTTGGGCTACCAATCTCCCTCCCATGGACTGATCATCTACTAGTGCCTTTCACCTGGACCACATTTAAGCCACCCCCCGTGAGACCCACGGTAAGACATGCCAGATCCTGGGCGCGGCTACCAGTCGATGACTGGACTAGCAGACTCGCAATTGACAAACCCTCTTACAATGAGGACCCATGCCTGGCCAACCTGGATCACGTTGACTGGATCACAAAAGCGCTTGAAACCATTCTCCCCCTGAGTAAAATAACGATGAAACACTCCCACAAAACGGCCCCCTGGAATTCAGAGGCTCTCAGGGAAAAGAAACGCGAATGCAGAAAAATAGAAAGACAATGGCGTCTAGACTACTCTCTGGAGGAAAAAAAACGTTACCGAGAGGCAATCAAACTCTACAAAGGAGAGGTCAAATCTGCCCATTCTGTATATTTCTCGGACAAAATCATACTAGCAAAATGCAAACCTAAGGAAATTTTTCAAATTCTGAAAAAACTCACAAAACCTCCATCTTCTAACCTGCACGAGGAAAAAACAACAGACCACTGTAATGACTTGGCAGAATTTTTCCACCAAACAGTCAATAAAATCTACTCATCCTTCCCCTCTACAGGTACTGTACCCATAGCCCAGGATCAAACAAATCTGGGAACCACTTTATCAGAACCCCGTCCTACACTGGACCACTTCCCCCCCTAGACCTTGAATCCTTGGACTCCATTGACCGCAAGGTAAAATCTGGGTCCCCATGCGACCCAGCATCTCCACAAGACATGATGCTGGCACCCCAGGTCACTTTACCAACCATTGTGGACCTCCTGAACGCCTCCATTACCTCTGGTACTGTCCCTCCCGCTTGGAAGCGGGCCATGGTCCGAGCTCTGCTGAAAAAACCCAATCTAGATCCCTCTGACTTTAGCAACTACCGGCCGATTTCTCTGCTCCCCTGGGTGAGCAAAATCCTTGAGAGGTACATCAATCTCCAGCTGGTGAATTTCCTTGAAAATAACCAGCTGTTAGATGCCACCCAGGCGGGTTTTAGACCCAAACACGGAACAGAGACCGCCCTTCTAACAGTCAATGAGGAAACCAGAAAAATCCTAGATCAGGGGGGGTCAGTGGCAGTGATCCTCCTTGACCTAAGCGCGGCATTCGATACTGTCAGCCATGACACCCTGCTGAGCCGCCTCTCGAGTGTCGGAATAGTAGATAGTGATTGGCTATGGCTCAAATCCTTCTTGAGCGACAGATCATTCCAATTCTTTGATGGAGAGACAGTGTCCATGAGTAGGCCGTTGAGGTGTGGAGTCCCACAAGGCTCCTCTTTAAGCCCTGCGCTTTTCAACATCTATATGAGACCACTGGCTGAGGTCGTTCGTCCATTTGGGGTTAAGATCATTTCTTATGCGGACTGCACCCAGCTGGTGGTCTCCTTGGCGCAGGAGGCCGACCTGCCGTCGTCAGGTGGGCTAATGAAGTGCTTAGAGGAGGTAAAGGGCTGGATGACCGCCTCATCTCTCAAGCTCAGTGGGGACAAAACAGAGCTGATGCTCCTGGGCCCTGCAAACCCCACCTTTTTCAATTCCTTGTGGCCTTCTTGTCTAGGTACCCCCCCAGTACCCAAGGATAATATCAAGAGCCTTGGGGTGTGGCTGGACAAGACCCTCTCATTTAACATCCAGGCTACAAAACTCTCGGCTACCTGCTTCGGAATTCTTAGGATGCTAAAGAAAGTCCTCCCTCTTCTACCTATGGAGGCAAAGCAGGTGGCCATCCAAGGTCTTATACAGTCCCGCCTCGACTTCAATAATGTTCTCTACCTTGGCGCCCCGGAGTACACCTTGCGCAGACTACAGATAGTGCAGAACTGTGCAGCCCGCACACTGTTACAGCTGCCACGCAGACAATCAGCCAAACCTGGTCTGATCAGCCTGCACTGGCTGCCAGTGCGACAGAGAATCATCTTTAAGGCCATGTGTATTGCCCATCAGGCTTTTTGGGACACAGGACCTAGGATTACCCGGGACCTAGTAAAATAGTACCACCCCAGCAGAAACCTTCGATTTAGCCAGGCCTTTATGGCGATAGTTCCGAGAATAAAAAAGGCAAGGGCGGGTGGCAGGACATTCACCCATAATGCCTCCAAGATCTGGAACTCACTTCCTCTTCATCTTAGATCCAACCCTAATCTCCCCTCATTCCGGAAACAGCTGAAGACTTTTTTGTTTAACTCCCCTCAGTAATATCAACAAGTTACCTCTTCAAGCAATTTCTATTCTGGTCTCTAGCGCTTGGACGCCTCTGGGCAGCAACCGCGCTCTATAAATCTACTTTTCATTTCATTCATTTCATTTCTGAACCTCTGTAAAACTCTCTCTCTAAATCTCTCTCTCTATCTCTAAATCTCTCTCTAAATCTCTCTCGCTCTAAATCTCTCTCGCTCTAAATCTCTCTATCTCTCTCTCTCTCTCTCTAAATCTCTCTCTCTCTAAATCTCTCTCTAAATCTCTCTCTCTAAATCTCTCGTTCTCTATAAATCTATTTCCCTAAATCTCTCTCTAAATCTCTCTCTCTATATCTCTCTCTCTATATGTATATCTCTCCCTCTAAAACTCTCACTCTCAAAATCTCTCTCTAAATCTCTCTCTCTCTCCCCCCCCCTCAGCTTCCCCCTCTTCTCAATTTTTCCTCCCCCTGTCGGCATTTTCTTGCTTTCAAACTCATCCAGAATCTTTCATTATTTTCCAACTAGCTCTTTGAAACCCACAAGTCCTCTCCCAATCTCTCTCTCTCTCTCTCTCTAAATGTCTCAATCTTTCTCAATCTCTCTCTCTCTAAATCTCTCCTCTAAATCTCTCTCTCTAAATCTCTTGCTCTCTCTCTCTAAATCGCTCTCTAAATCTCTCTCTCTAAATCTCTTGCTCTCTCTCTCTAAATATCTCACTCTCTAAATGTCTCACTCTCTAAATCTCTCTCTCTCTCTAAATCTCTCTCCAGACTCTCCTTGGGCTACAGAAGTTTATTTTCAGTTTTGGCATAGAATGAATAGCCACATGTGTAATGAGTGTACAGTGGGGGTTTAGCTTCCTTTGGCATAGCCATTAGATCTCGCCTTTGGGACCATATAAGTGTTTAGTTATCCAGCACAATATCCTTGGTGCAACAACATCAACTGTTACATGGCTAAACACTTATAAGGTCCCAAAGACGAGACCTATTGGCTATGCCAATGCTGGTTTTCGCTTAGTTACAGCATTAATATGTGGGGAAAATGCATAGGGACAATTTTCTCCCTGCGTCTAGGCCTCCTCAAAATCATTGCATATCCGGACTCTGCTTCTGTCTGAGTTTTCTGATTCTTGATTAAAATGTTTACTGAGACTTGGAATTAGCCTGATTTGTAATTGAAAGTAAAAGTTCGCAGGTCGAGCACTTTGGTGATAGAGATGAATTTGGAAAGAAAGATTTCAAATTGAAACATTCCCCTCACTGTTTATTGCACCGTTTACTGCTACCTGGCTCACTGTCATCACTACTTAGTCCAGTTGATGATGATACACATAACTATTACAAATGGGTGATGGACGTGTAATGAGTGCAAAGTGATATCTGATACCCTAGGGCAAGTTTGCATTGAATGATATGATGATGCTTTCCTGCCTGCAAGATTGCTTATGGTATCTGGTTTGCCAAATAGCTGCTGTGACATGATAAAAAAAACCTTACTGAGGATTGCAGTCGGCATATTTTATTGATGTTGTCATTGCACCATTGTGAGACTCATATTGTAAGTTTCCTGGACTCTGCTGACCAGGACAAAAGATATATATATTTGCAGTTTATGTCCCAAACGTACAGGTAGCATACAAGACTGGACCATCCCCGTACAAGTTATCACCAGATCCACTGGGGGGTCGCGGGGGGGTGGAGTTTTTATATTGCATATGGTTTGGAATAATGGCTACACCTCAAATGTCAGCCTATTACAACATGGAGGTCTACTGTATGTCCATGGACTGAATGTCTATGTGGTGTGTGAGCCAGAGTCTCAGTTGCCACTTCTTAAACTAATCATTGTCATGTACATCCTTCCTACTGTCTTCTGTGCTCCTCATCCTTAAACTGTTATAATTCTGACAGCTCTCTTCTACCTCTGACAGATCATCCCAGTCTCTGACAGATCATCCCAGATCTATCCTCCATTCCAAGCACTTTCAGATCACGCTAAGCTCTAGTACTTTCCTCTCTTGCTACAGCTGCGCAGAGGTGAGCACCCCTATGGTAAGGAGATGAAAGAATGTGAGCACTGGCCGGCCAGAATTCATCCTTGGAACTGAATAGAAAAACAGTGAAACCACTGAGACATTTCCACATCACATTGTTGCGTGTAGAATCGAGCCCGTGCTTTTAATGATCACATTTTCGTTTTTGACACTCCAAAACCTTGGCAGGTGCTTTCCAGTGAGAAAATAGCACTTCGATTGAAATTCTGAAGCGTGTACACCTTCAGCTATCTCACTGTAGGAGGGACATTCCCAGTCCCAATTTTGAGAAGTTGAAATGACTATTTATAAAACATATCTTTTTTTATGGTTGGCCCTATGTTAGTACTTTTCATTAAAAACACACATCATTGGAGTCTTCAAAACCCCTTCTTCTTCCGAGCCTATGTCACACAAAAAAATAAACCTTTTTAAACTCTGGCTGTTAGGATTTATAATGTTTAGAGCTGGGTTTCCAGCTATAAAATGTTTTTTTTTTTTGCAAAAATGATAAATTAAAATACACTTTCTGAAGGTTAGAAGGATATATTCAAACTCTCCTAGACTTCTACTGACGGTATGGGAACCTGCAGCATCACACACACTTTTAGACTTTTATTGATAATATGAGGACCAGGAAGACACACCCCTGAAATCTGATTGGTTGCTTTCTGTCCTTAGCAACTGCACTGTCTGTGTGTGTAGAGAGAGGATATTTGTGTGTGTATAGGAGGGTATTCATCACACACACTGTCTGAAAAATAGGAATTATGAAGCCCTCTTCAAAATTTCACTCAGACAGCTGAGAGAGCTTCCCTCAGTATGTAAGCACTGTAAACGTTATGAGGACCGGCTTTCCGGTCCTCATAGCGTTGGTGTGCAAACATGTTCTGGTCCTCATAAATCTCATATATATAACACACACACACACACACACACACACACACACACACACACACACACACACACACACACACACACACACACACACACACACACACACACACACACACACACACACACACACACACACACACACACACACACACACACACACACACACACACACACACACACACACACACACACACACACACACACACACACACACACACACACACACACACACACACACACACACACACACACACACACACACACACACACACACACACACACACACACACACACACACACACACACACACACACACACACACACACACACACACACACACACACACACACACACACACACACACACACACACACACACACACACACACACACACACACACACACACACACACACACACACACACACACACACACACACACACACACACACACACACACACACACACACACACACACACACACACACACACACACACACACACACACACACACACACACACACATACACGTGTTACCATCCTTGTGGGGACTATGTGTTTTCACCAGCCTTGTGGGGACTAACCCTTCCCAATGTTTTAAAAATATACCAATAACAGAAAAATGTTAAGAAAAAATTCATAATACAGGATCCTGCTTCAATTTTACAAATATGTTGTTATTTAGTCACGCGCACAGAACCATCATTGTGGGGACTTGGACATGTGTTACCATCCTTGTGGGGACCTACTCAATAATTCTCATTTCTGATTGAATACACTCATTATCTAATAGATAAATGCTATTTTTCAGGGCCATACATACATAACATGATACTTTAGTCAAATTTGAATTGGTCACTATGTCCTAGGTGCACCTAGAACAGAGATTTGTCTAATAATGCATTTTACAGTAGAAAATGATCAAATATATAAAGTGCATGGACAGGTATTCACGGATGTTTAGCCTATTACTGAGTGCACACAAACATTAAGGAATATGAAAACAACACATAGTTAAATTAATTTAGAGGCTTAAGACCCTGCAATGGGGTCAGATGGCAAAACCAAGTTGGCATCTGACCACCTAAGTGTTTTTCATCAACCTCACCAATTGGCACCATCTACGTATGGCTGTGCATTAATAGTCCCCAAAGAGATGGCATGATATTATAATAATATTCTAGAGCTGACAGAGTAAGTGTATGATGATGATAATTTTCAAGCCCCCACAGAGATACTGCATGATTAGATTGATGCCCAAGTCCCTACAGATATTGTGGTTTTGGTGTAGGATGATAGTCATGCTGCAGTTCATGCAGAAATAACACTATTACAGTAATGCACAGGTCCCATAGAAATAGTTTGTGATTATAGGAATGCCCAGGTCTCCACAGAGATAGTGTGGTATTATAGCCATGTTCAAGTCCCCACAGAGATAGTGTGTGATCATAATCACGTTCAAGTCCCCACAGAGATAGTGTGTGATCATAGTAATGTTCAAGTCCCCACAGAGATAGTGTGATCATATTCACGTTCAATATTTATTTTATTATTATTTTTATTATTTTATTATGATTTGGAATTCAAAGGAATTCCACATAAAGAAAAACATCATTCATACGAGTCAATGTGCAAAACAGTCAAGAATTACAACATCAATATTGTTAAAATACATTCATTAAAAAGTAAGAAATCTCTTTTCTTCAATAATCTTTGTCACTACAATAGTCAGCATAATTCTCGTGTGGAACACTTACGGTCAATATCAATCTTTTCCCAATTAGAACCCCGTAATGGTTGTCACCCTGCGTTAACAAATTAACTGACGTTTCGAAGGAACACACATGGAATAATATACAATTTTCAACCAATGTAGCGTTATCGATAAAACCAACACAATTAAAAACTATCTTTCTGGGGAGATGATCATGGAATAGTATTAGCAGCAAATATCCTTATAAAGTGCTTAATAGAAGTGCTAGTGCAATAAGTAAAGTGCATACTGCATAACCCATTATTATTATTTTAAAAGACATTTAAAAATTCTTAAATGTTTTTTTTTTAAAACATATCAATTCAGATGGGGGGAACAGTAAACAATTGCGAGCCTGTTCTGCTGTTGAGATGTTATACTGTAAAAACCCATGCCTTAAGTATCTGTGCCGTATTAAGCAGAGTTAAGGAATATGGTCAAGTGGAACCCAGGGCTTGATTAGCTGCTTACATTTTTGCCAAAATAGATGTTCAAGTCTCCATAGAAATAGTGTGTACATTCAAAGCTTAAATTCCATTATAAATAGTGTGAAGCTAATGATGTTCAAGTCCACACAGAGGTTGTGTGCGATTATAGGAATGCTCAAGTCCCCACAGTGATAGTGTGTTATTATAGTGTTATTCAAGTCCCCACAGAGATGGTGTGTTATTATAGTGATGTTCAAGTCCCCACAGAGATAGTGTGTTATTACAGTGTTGTTCAAGTCCCCACAGAGATGGTGTGTTATCATAGAGATGTTCAAGTCCCCATAGAGATGGTGTGTTATTATAGTGATGTTCAAGTCCCCACAGAGATAGTGTGTTATTACAGTGTTGTTCAAGTCCCCATAAAGATGGTATGTTATCATAGAGATGTTCAAGTCCCCATAGAGATGGTGTGTTATTATTGTGATGTTTAAGTCCCCACAGAGATAGTGTGTAATTACAGTGTTGTTCAAGTCCCCATAAAGATGGTGTGTTATCATAGAGATGTCAAGTCCGCATAGAGATGGTGTGTTATTATTGTGATGTTTAAGTCCCCACAGAGATAGTGTGTAATTACAGTGTTGTTCAAGTCCCCACAGAGGTAGTGCATGAAAGTGATTGTGTTTAAGTCCTCATTAAAATAGGGCCCGATTCACAAAGGTAAATTTAGACCAAGAGTCTAACTTTACTACTTTTCTATAATCACAAAGCCCCATACAGAGAATGTTAAGCCGATCAAGTCGAAGCAAACGCAAGAAGATGATGGACGGAGTGCTGAAACTTTTTAGTCACTCACTCCAAGTCACGGATCTGGGTTGAATCCATCCTTGTTCTTTAGCTCACTTCACCACCCCAGTTCTGACCCAGCTATATGTAAATCAGTTTTGACCCTGTGCCTCATTGGGAACAGTCCAACCCAAACTGCCAAGCCAGATTCCACGTAAATCAGAATCCATAATTTCATATCTAACTACCGCAGTGGGGGTCTTAACTAAGAAAATCGCTCACGCTGAAAAGGAACCTGGTTTGGAATCCATTAGCAACACCTCTGTTATAGACAATGGCCGCATCCCCGAATCTGTACAGCGTATACCACTAGAACCCACAATTATCACCATTAAAACCCCCTGTCCTGCACCCCTGCTGACTGCACCTCCAAGCCCCCCAGCTCTATTAAACCCCACTCAAATAACTGAAACCTCGCAAGTGCCATTGCTCACGACTACGCGAAGATGAAGATCTCATGCAAAGGGTGTCAAAAGGAAATCCACTCATGGGAAATCTATCTACCAAGTTGCCACCACAAGGGACAATGTTTGTGACATTGTGGAAGAACTGTTCATAAAAAGACTTGAACCAACTTTGGAAGCAGTAGCAAAGGATATAGTGGACACACTAAATGAATGTGTAGTGGACCTACTGGCTAAGTGTAAGAAAATTGATACCCTTCTCAAACAATTTGTAAATCAGAATGAGAAGGTGGTTAATCCCTCACTTGGTATCCCTAGTAACATATGCAGTAATACCGCAACTAAGTGTACGGAAATTCCTAGTGAGAACACTCAAGCTAAATGAGGTACTGTGGAGGGGTCCAAGCACACAAAAGTGGGAGTAAACATTACAAATCAGGCAACTAGTGAACCCCTTCACAGACCGAAATGTTTGCATCTCCCCCCAGAGGCGGCCCCCCTGGTAGCCGTCTTCACAGGGATTCCACCACTAAGGGCCGGCAACGGAGAGACAAATAAAGACTTGATGGACCTGGCTAGGGATTACTGCGCAGAGTTCAGCTCTGGAGGCACAGATATTACACGTACGGTCATTACGGCAAGAAGGGTGAGCTGGGTGGGGTACCATCCTAAAACTATCCCAGGGGACTGCCTTGTTGTAAACTTTAACAGCTACGATAGTGCATAAAGACTGTTCTGGGATGCCTCAGCTCTGTCAAATTATGGCATCAGACCCCTCCCGCTGGGTTATTTTTATCCTCCGGCTGGGATAATAAGACCGTTGGGTAAACTCCCTGTGACTTGTCAAGCGGGGCCTTCATGTGCTACTTTATATCCATCTTACCAGCAGCGCTTTAACATGGTACAACAAAGACCTGCCCGAGAGTTATCAGGTGGGGCGGGAAGTGATTCTCATAGTGTAGTTGACTATGTGTCACAGGACAGTCTAGGCCCACCTGTCATTAGTCTTACTAACCGTTTCTCCCCCTTGACTCCAATGGAGACTAATGATTGACTCCCTGATGCCTTAGCTGAGGACAAAGGGTTGCCTAGTTTACAGAGACCATGTTGTAAAATTCTTATTTGGAATGTGGCGGGACTAAGTGCAAAAATTTCTGACCCTATTTGGCAGGGGTTTGTCAACCAGTATGATATACTGGCCTTCCAAGAGACCTGGGATACATCGCGCAGTTTTTCATTGGACGGTTTTCTCAGTTTCTCTACTTTAGCAGTACCGGGAATGAGAGGAAGAGCTAAAGGGGGTCTGCTTACATTGTTCTCACTCAACCTGGCTGGGGTTTTCAAAAAAGTAGAACCTGCTCCTATGAATGCACTAATAATCGAATGGACCATTTCGGACCTTCAAATTTTGTATTTATTAATTGTTATAATTCCAGGGAGGGCTCATCTGGGAATGAGCACCTGATTGCCCTGGCAGATTTGTTGTCAGTCTATAAACATGATTGCACTTCTGCCCCAGAGATGGTTATCCTGGGAGATTTTAATATTCACCCCTGTGACGGGGATTGTTATAATGATGGACATGGAAGATCACCTGTAGAGGGGATCCCCCATTTTGAACATAGCAAGGAGGGTGATGCCCTTGAGAGCCTCCTTGCCAACTCAAATTTATTTGAACCAGGTTTAGGCAATGACGAGGTTAGAGAACCTGCATTCATTGGGAGGGATGCAAACACCGTCATTGACTATATTTTTGTATCTCCTGGGGTGCTAGCCAAAACGCTGGAGTATAGGGTAGTGACCGCAATTTTTAGTGACCATAACCCGGTCTTATTGGCTGTGGACCTTGAGAGTTTTTTGCATGGAAGGAACTTAGGTGTGGTGGCCCCCAAGAGATTTGTTAACCAGGGAGCAGGGCAGGAGGGTAAAGTGGGAGAAGATCATTCCAGAAACCTTTTTTAAGACACTTGCACAGGAAACCTAGGCTAATATGGCCGTTTGCCTAGACCCCACTTCATCAGGGGCTGATGTTGTGGCTGCCTATGTAGAGATATGCTCACAGATTTCTAAGAACCTGGAGTCTAGGAATGGCTCACATTGTGGGAAGGTGTATAAATGGTTCGATAAAAAGTGCTCACTCACCCATGGTGCCTTACTTAAAGCACTAAAACATAGACCCAGGGACAAGTTACTTGTGGCGAACAACCTGCAATCTGCAGATGTGCTGAGGGACAGCAAAAAATGTTGGGCTATTATTAATCAGTCGTTTTTCACTGAGGATGGGAAATCAGATATGGATTGTGTAATTGAAGATGAGAGTTGGCTCAAGCACTTCAAAAACATCTATGACACCGAGTTAGGGGCCGTACCTTCCTCATACGCAGTTGCACCTCGAAATACTACGCCCATTAAGTTCAATACCTCTGAAGTGGAAAAGGCGATAAAAGATACAAGTAAACATTTATTTATTTATTTATATTTAACATTTCTTAAGCGCGAACAAATGCCCGCAGGCGTCTCGGCGCTGTACTATTGTGAACTCTCCTATGCTTGGCTTCTGGCTCTTAGAGGTTAAACAACCATGTTTTCAGTTTCTTTCTGAATGACAGGAGATTTGGGCTGGATCTAATGGATTGAGGAAGAGTGTTCCATAGTTTTGGGGCGGCAACCAGGAAACGTCTGTCTCCCCAGTGGACTAATTTAGTCCGTGGTACTACCAGATCGTTCAGCTTGGCTGAACGGAGTGGCCGAGAAGCAATATATGGAACAAGGTGGTCTCTCAGGAATTGAGGTGCTTGTTGGTGTAGCGATTTATAAACAATACACAATGTTTTGAATTTGATTCTATTCCTGATAGGGAGCCAATGAAAGCTTCTCAAAGTCTCAGTTATAGGCTTAAATTTGGGGATATCTGAGAGAAGTCTGGCTGCTGCGTTCTGAACTGTCTGCATTTTCTTGATGACCCTAATTTGGGCATTGGCAAACAGGCCATTGCAATAGTCTAATGCTGACAGGACAAGGGCGCTGACTAATGTCTTGCCTACATTTTTGGGGAGAAAAGGAAGGATCTTCTTAACCAAGCGTAGTTTGCAAAACGCTGTGGCGGCCGTCTGGTTGGCATGAGCCATGAAGTTCAAGTTGTCGTCAAAAATGACGCCCAAGTTTCTCACCTTCGTGGTTGGTTTGGGCAAGGCTCCTAAAGATGATGGCCACCATGCTGGGGACCAGTTAGGGCTGAGATGACCAAAGGTTACCACCTCGGTTTTATCGGAGTTCAGTTTTAAACAGTTTGCTGACATCCACTGTCCGATGGCCAGCATACCTGCTTTAAAACTCTCCGCTACTGTTTCCCCATCATCTCTGACGGCCAGAATCAACTGGGTGTCATCCGCATATGAGGTAAGGTTCATCCCATGCGCTTTGATTGTTTTAGCGAGGTCCGACACATAGATGTTAAATAGTGTCGACTAAGGGATGAACCTTGAGGTACCCCACATGGCAAGGACAACTCTGCTGACTCGAATTGTCCTAAGGAGACTGCCTGGGATCTATCCGTCAGAAAAGATGCCAGTAGTTTTTTAGCAAGGCCTTGCACGCCCATTTTTTCAACACGGTCGACCAAGATCTTGTGGTCAACCGTGTCGAAGGTGGCCGATAAGTCTAGAAGCACCAACAGTGCTGCGCCTCCTTGGTCTCGGATTAATCGGATGTCATCCGCCGCTTTGATAAGCGCCGCTTCTGTTCCATGAAACTTGCGGAATCCAAATTGGGTTTCATCGAGCAGATGGTGTTGCTCGATAAATTCTGCAAGTTGAGTATTCATGGCCCCTGGTCCCGATGGGGTCCCCGCAGACCTCTACATCCTGTACCCACAATTTTGTTCCAAAATCCTAACCAATGTGTTTAATGCAATACCCACCGCAGGCTCCCCATCCTCTTGGTCATCCTCCATTATTGTTCTGATTTTTAAGAAGGGGAACAAAGGGGACCCCGCTTGCTACAGGCCAATCTCCCTGCTGGACTCTGCCGTCAAGATCCTAGGCAGAGTCATTTTACAGAGACTTGGGGATTTGCTTGAGGGGAGTGGGGTTCTTTCTGATCTCCAGTATGGTTTTAGAGCACACAGGGGGACTATGGATCAATGCTTAAACCTTCACTTTATTATTAGTAAATACACAGTGGTGAAGGAGGGGCTTCTATATTTGGGTTTTATGGATCTATCTTCTGCATTTGATTTAGTTAATCGTTCTAAATGATGGCTTATTTTGCGGGATATGGGTCTAGACATCACTTTGGTTAATTTTTTAAATGATCTTCATCAGAACTTGTCGGCTTCTGTTAGGGTAACAAGGGATGGCAGGTGTACTGACCAATTTAGATCAGGAAGAGGGGTCAGACAAGGCTGCATTCTGGCCCCTCTCCTATTCACGCTCTACATCAACTCTTTGGGTAAATCCCTAGACCTGGCCACCCTACACGTTCCGCGTATGAGAGGGTCGGCTATTTCGGTCCTCCTGTACGCGGACGATGCCGTCCTACTTGCACGTACAGGCACGGGACTACAAAGACTGTTAGATCACTTTGGCACCTTTATGGAAGCCCACGATTTAAAAATCAATACCTCGAAATCCCACGTAATGGTGACCGGACTACGCAGGAAAACTATGAAGATCAAAACCTTTAGATATAATGGAACACCAATTTCAAGGGTACCCTTTTTTTTACTTAGGCGTTGTATTCGATGAAAGGGGGAACTGGGGCCCCCAGTTGAAACTCAAGGTCAATGTGGTTGGAAGATCCACCACAGCCCTTTTGAATTTCTCAAAAAGACTGGGAGCGAGACCCATGCAGGCTATGGTCCGCATTTATAAATCAAAGTGCGTGGCAATTGCCTTATACGGGCCGATATTTGGGGCTATGTCCCAACACCAGGGATCCAAATTATAGAAAACAAGTTTATACGATCCCTTTTGTCACTCCCACAATCATCCCCCACATACTCAATTCACTATGAAGTGGGTTTGGGGCATATTTCCGACTACCTAAAAATGGCCCCTTTGTTACGATGGGTTAAAACCTGGCTAAACGAGGAGATCCCGCTGAACCACCTGATACTCCAGGACTGCATGGCCCTGGACAGAGCGGATAGAATACCCTGGCTTGCGTATGTTAGAGCGGCATGCGCGAGGCTGGGGCGCCCGGAAATGTATCTATCACCACAGGGCCTCAGGAACGAGGATGTAGGGTGGATTAAGCGCAATTTCCTCAATTTGCTGGAATTAGAAAGGGAGGAGGTTGAACTTAGGAAACCTATGGTGAGATCAATTTATCAACTGGTAATCTCCCCAGTCATGGAACCCTATTTGAAGTACGTGACTAAACCCTACCATCGTTTCCTTTTAGTCAGATTTAGGTTCAACCTCATTTACCTTACGCTGGGTACCTATCCGAATTGGGGGACCCCAGAAGATACCCCATCCTGCACCTGTGATAGCTTTACCACACAGGACACGCTCCATTTAGTAATGTTTTGTGAGCACTAACTGGTGGGCCGCAAAAAATTTTTATACCCAATACTGAAGGAACTAAAATTTGTCCAGGTGAGGCCTGCCCTTCTATATTTACAAATGCTTGACTCTGTTCGGGTCACATACAGTTTAGTCAGTTTTTGGTAGCGGCAGCGCGTATAAATAAAATAAGACTCACCCAGATGAATTCATTACCAGGATGATATTCTACAAAAAAAAAATTCTTAGCATGTAATGTTTTGAGGAATGTTTGAAATTAAGGTGGGCTCATTGATTCATGATATTGATTTTATTCCATTTCCTCTTTGTATCAAATATTTGAATTGTTTTAGATTGTCTATAATGAACTGTAATCATGTGTATATCTGTATAATTTTAACATGTATAATAATGAATTTTGCATTGCTTTTATGGTTTTTATTAACCGAAATAAAGATATTTGACTGACTGACTGAATTACATTCAAGAAAACACAAACGATCAGGAAAGGAAAGTATTACTGATGCAGTCGTTTGAGGTGACCCATTGGTTAGAGAAAGATCTGGTGCATTAGTCAGTAAATTAAAACTATTGTAGATATTACCGATTTTAGTTTGAAAAAGTCTGTCAAGGTGTCAGAGTTGTTAAGAAGCAGGGATGGCAGCTAAGCAGGCTTGAGGTTTAGAAAAGTTTTTTAGGATTTCAAATAATTCTTTGGAGGAATTGCCTGATTGCTCTATTTTGTTGACAAGGAAATGCCTCCAGGGTGATCTTCTTTTACAGTGATATGTATGATGTGCTGATTTATATGTTTGTTTGTCTCTATTTGGTTTAGTAGCTCTCCATTTATGTTCTAGTCTCTTGCATGTTTTTTTGTCATTTTTCAGATCAACTGTGTACCACGAAGCGTTAGGCCTAGACATTTTGATGGGAAGTTACTTATAAGCGGCAACAATATTAAGTGCTTCCTGAAAAGGTGTCATGAAATAGGGCTAAAGCTCAGTTTATGTCCTGTGAGTTATCTAAGTTGGGAGCAGTAAAAACAAATCTGAAAGTTTCCATAGTAATCTGCTTCCATGGTTTCGAACTAATGCCCTTCTGAACTGTAGGTTTTGCAGACGTGATCCTGGTAGGAATCTGAAAACTTATCAGGAAATGGTCGGTCCAGGTTAGGTAAATTGGGGTGTCAGCTTGCAAGAGCCAAGAGTAGAGAAAATGAGATCCAGTGTGTGTCCCGCTGAATGGGAAGGACCAGTCTTGGTCAAGTGAAGGTCTAGCAATCTCCAATCTACCCTATTCCATTTTGATTTGCCCTACTCTGATCCATCCAATCTACCCCACTCTACTCCACCCTAATCAATCCCATTACACTGCACTCAAGTCTATCCTACTCTACTCCGCTCTTCCCCAACCTATCTAACTCCACTTGAATCTCCACTACGCTCCAATCTAGCCATCTCCACTCCACCCCACTCTAATCTATCCCTCTCCACTCTACCCCACTCCAGTCTTCCTCACTCCAATCCATCCAATTTGCCTAATTCCACTCTACTACAATCTAAGACACTCCAGTCTACTCTACTCAAGTTACCCCATTCCTTTTCACTCCATACCACCACATGCTAATCAAATATACAGAATTCCAATCCAATGTAACCCACTCCAATCCACCAAATCTACTCCACTCCACTCCGTACTACCATATGCCACTCAAATCTACCCCCACTCCAGTCCTATGTACTCACTCCAATCCACCCAATCTATCTCACGCTACTCAACCATAATCTACCACACTCCATACCACCACATGCCACTCAAATCCTTCCAACTCCAGTCCAATCTACCCGACTCCACCCAACTTCAATCTACCCTTCTGTGGTCGCCACAAATTACACTAAGCCAATCTACCCCATCTCATTTGACCCACATCATTATACCCTAATCTACTCCACTCTACCCAACTCCATTCCAACCTACTTCATTCTAAGCTGCTCCACTCCAACCTGCTCCAATCCAACCTGCTCCACTCCAATCTACCCTAATCAATCTACACCACTCAAATCTACCACACCCATCCCAACCTAACCCATGCCACTCTATCCAACTCCACTCCAACCTACTGTACTCCAATGTACCCGACCTCACTCCACTCCAAACTACCCCACTCCATTCCAACCTACACCACTTCACTCCAATCTACTCTACCATATTCCACCCAATCTACCCCACTTTAATCTTACCCAATCCACTGCACTCCATTCTTCCTAAATATAACCCACTCCACTTCAATCTACCTAAAAATATCCACCCCTAATCTACCTATCTACTCCAATCTACCTCACCCCAATCTATCCCACTCGACCCTAATCTATCCCACTCGACCCCAATCTATCCCAACCAACCCCAGTCTATCCCAGTCTACTCCAATCAACCTTAGTCCACTCCAATCAACCCCAGTCCACTCCAATATACCCCATTCCACTCCAGTCTATCACATTACACTCCAATCTACCCCCACTCCACTCCATCCCAATCTACCTAACACCTATCTATCTCACTCCAAACTACCCCGCTCCATTCCAAACTACACCACTTCACTCCAATCTACTCTACCATAATCCACCCAATCTACCCCACTTTAGTCTTACCCAATCCACTGCACTCCGCTCTTCTTCAATCTAACCCACTCCACTCCAATCTACCTCAGAATATCCCACCCTAATCTACCCGCTCCACTCCAATCTACCTCACCCCAATCTACCCCACTCGACCCCAATCTATCCCACTCGACCCCAATCTATCCCAGTCAACCCCAATCTATCCCACCCGACCCCAATCTATCCCAGTCCACTCCAATCAACCTCAGTCCACTCCAATCAACCTCAGTCCATTCCAATATATCCCATTCCACTCCAGTCTATCACATTATACTCCAATCTTCTCCCACTCCACTCCAGTGTATCCCACTCCATCCCAATCTACCCCAATTCAATCTACCCCACTCCCCACTTCAATCTAACTGAATCTACCTCTAGTCTACCCCACTCCAATCTACCCCAGTACACCCCTCTCCACTCCACTCTTCCCCAATCTACCACACTCCAATTCACTCCATACTACCACATGTCATTCAAATCTACCCCACACCAGTCCAATCCACCAAATCTGCCCCTCTCCATTCCACTCTACCCCAACCAACCAAACTCCATTCTAGTCTACCCAATCTACCATACTCCACTTGACTCCGAATTACCAAATGCCACTCAAATCTACTACATTACAGTCCAATCTACCCACTCCAATCCGCTCAATTGACTCGATGCCTCTCTACCCCAATCTACCACATTCCATTGTACTCTAGGCACTCTACCCCACTCCACTTTACACCATACTACACCATGCCACTCCAATCTACCCACTCCAATTCACCCTTTCTACCCCATCTACCCTACTCCTATCTACCCCACTCTAATCTACTCAACTCCAATCTATCCCACTCCACCCCAGTCTACCTTATTGCACCGCAATCCACCACACGCCATCCCAATCTACCACAGCCCACCCCAATTCAGTCTGCCCCAGTCCAATGTACCACGCTAATCTACCAAACTACCCCACTCTAATTTACCCCACTACAATCACCCCACTAAAATGTACCCCACTACAATCTACCCTAATCCACCCCACTCTACCCCACTGCACCCCACTCCAATGTATGGAAGTCTACCACACTCCCCTCTATTCCAATCTATCCTATTCTGCTATACCCCAATCTACCCCTCTCCTGTCTACCCTACCCCACCCCACTCCATGCCGCTAACTTTTAGCCTTGCTGAACAGCAGCCGCAGTGGTATACAACATAGCTAAAACCCAATGCCAAAGTCAATAGCTATCACATAGGTGAGACCTATTGGATTTGCCAATGCTTCTTTGTAAAGCTTTAGGAACAGTTTTTAAATCAATCCATTCAAATGATTAGAATGTAATTGCATATTATAATATCATATTTGAATATATCTTCTAAGAAGTTCATTAATTTTATAAGAACATACTTCAGTTTGCTGTCTGCAAGTACGTAACCCGTAGCAAAGTGTAAGCCTAGTCACTCACTTTTCTAGCCATCATCTAAAAGAACATATTGCATTGTGCATTTAAATATGTAAACTGAGGAAAAGCAACATAACAATTCTGAATTCCAGGTACGGACATTACAATCTAACAATAGGCATTGATGCCTGTTGGTTATGTGCACAAAAATGATCAATTCAGTTTATACTGAATCACAGTGCAGTGCACCGTCATTGTTTATTTACAAATAAGGATTAAAGGGCAACAGCAAAGAATGCTGGGATTTGAAACTGACCCAAATTGCTTTTAGCAATGTTCCTAAAACCACTAATAATGTTTAGATACAACAATTCTAACATCAATAGCTTCATGTAAATAAAGTTTTATTTTTAATAAAGAGAAAAGTTTAATATGAATGAAAAATATTTGGATAAACACAAGTTATGAAGCTTTTCCTCTGAAATATCTGTCCTTTCTGCTGCTAGCTGATAGCCTTGCTTAATCTAAATAGCAAACTCTTTAATTGCTTTGTGGCAGCACAACAATGTCCTGCTATACTATAGCTGAGTGACCCAGATAAAACTTGATATATTAGTGGCAAGAAGTATAGTGACAACATCAAACAGACATTTCACTCAGTTAAGAACATGATCCATGCATGTAAGAGTGCCATATGGCTCTTGTGTGCTGAGAAATCATTCAGCTGGGAAGCATTTGTTTTTCTGAAATGCAAACTTCAGGGGAACGGTTGGGCCTAATGTCCAGCATGTGGGTCATGGCCGGTTATAATGCATCAAACTGAGCATTTGAGACAACAGCAGATCATGTCATTTTTTTTATTCATAGGAATGGTATTCCTGGCTCTCCAGTGTCTCTTGTTATTTTCAGACTGACCTTGGAATTGTTGGTCAAATATATATTCCTTAATTCTACTATTACAGGGATAAAGATTAACCAAGATGATTTCAATTCGTCAAATATATTTAGATTAGTTTCTGGTGTCTCTGTCTGACCCAATACATTCTGGCCATCCTTTGATTGAACTACTGGCCATATTATCATTTGGTTACAGGATTCAAAATTATGTTTACAGATCTGAGGAACTTACCATCATGGGCCCCCAGAACCAGGAATGTTGGCTTGGTGAATTACTCCATCTTTAATGGACCTATGAATCTATCAAATATGTAGGTTTGTAAATAGCACCCACTATTGTCCAAATAATCCCACAAACTACCTTCCGATCCCCTGAGATCCGATCCCACTGGTGCAGCCTCACAACCTTGACACCACTCTGGCAAAGGTGACAATCAAAGCGCAGATAGAGTGCAACGTGCTAACAATTGAGAAACTTATTCTGTCAATAAAACCTAAACCTAAAGTCTATTATTCGGACAGCTCACCTTGTTAGTAGGATTTATGAGCAGAATTTGGAGCGCTTCTATGCCAGTTATTTGAGAGCTCTTGCCCCCCAATGGCAACGAAGAAGATGCCAGGAAAGAAGTGATTGCCTATTATGGAATGTTTTTGCCGCCACCCAATGTTTTCGTCATTGAAAGCCTTGGTTCAATCCTGAACAGAGTTGGGAGTGGGAAATCATGGCAGAGAGGGTGTGGGCTATTGGATTGGTAGGTTAGCTTTGCCATGCACATGTATATGCTTTGGGGAATTCTGTAATTCTCAACGACTAGTCTGGATGTAGGTGAGAGTATGCGTTTCCACACAAAAATCAATAAAATAGTTAATTAATAGTTCTTACACTGCAATTCCTCTTTATTCTCAGCTTTCAATTGCAGTTCCTATAGCTCTCAGGCTGAGCGGCATCCAGTATGTCTTTGCTCATCTAATTCTTTTTTAAATCATAATATTTCTATTCTTGTTTAGCATATTACTTAAAAAGCACCACAAGTGTTTCAATGCAAGGAAAAAAACAGGAGTGGAAAATCAACTTAAGTTTGGCATGGGACAAATTCAATAGAATGTGTGCTCCTCGGCATTTGCTTCCATATCTGTTCCTCTTTGCCAGCTGTTCCTGTTAACCATCAGCGTTCTTTGTCTGCCCATCCACCCGTAATATTGGCAAAGTCTATGGGGGCAGATTTATGATGCCCTTGCGCCTCTTTGCGCCGCAATTGCGTCACTTTATTTGACGCAACGGCGGCGCAAACAATGTGCCCTATTTACAACGTGACGCATCTAGGAGATGCGTCACGTTGTAAAGCCCTGCGCTATAAGGAGGCGTTCCTGCGCAGGGGGGGGGCGTTCCTGCGCAGGAACGCCTCCTGAAAGTGGCTGAGTGAAATCTATGAGATTTCACTCAGTCACTTTCAGGCCAATGCTGCGGCAAAACCCTGCGCCTGCTTGAAGCAGGCGTAGGTCTTGACGCAGCATTGTGTAGATGGGGCACCCCCGAGCCTTGCTGGACCTGCGTCGCGCTTGCGACGCAACTCCAGCAATGCGCCACATTTCCGGCACAGATGCGTCACGCATCTGTGCTGTTTTTGCACCATGGGTGGCATAGCTGTGGCGCACTATGGCGCACATTAACTGGCGCATCCCTGGGGATGCGCCAGTTAACATAAATCTGCCCCTATATTTCTTTCAGAGTTCCCTACATTTCATTTTACACAGTGCTTTCTTATAGGCAGATCATGTTTACCTCACTTATAAGATTTCTCTAACAGTATTGGTCTTTCCACACTCCTTCTCCTGTCTTTTCCTCTTCCTGTATTTCTTTTTTTACGGTTCGATTTCTGCTGCTTTTGTTTTCTCTCCACCTCCATAGCTGCATTTGTATGTCACCAATATTTCTTCCCCCAGACTGTTTTCACAAATGACAGGAATATTTTGTAATGCAGTCGCTCATCCACAGCTCGATTTTAAATCAGTAAAGGAAATCATTTTTTAAAACATAACAAAGACAAAAACTCCTATTGCTGAGTCTGTACGAGTGGCTCATCTGTAATTCCTTCAACAGATCGCAAATTCTGACCCACCTGCAACCAAGTCTAAGACAGGCGTAAACTGTAATAATTAAAATAACAATTGCGTGCTTATGTACGTGGAATTTTGTCAAACATCAATGCTATATTTTAATTTTCTGTCTGTGATTATAACATTACACTGAGCTCACGGCCGTGATCACTGCGAGTCTCTCTTCATTGTGCCTCGGGCGCACTTGCTTCTGTCCGGGTATAAAGTCCCCACATTCAATGCTGCTTTCCTGCAGCCCTGTAGGCTTAGTTTCAAGGTGTATTGGTTGCAGGATAACCCATCCCCCACTCTGGGAGTTTTCATGCGCTTCAGGTGTTGTCAGCCACAGTCTCTTGTTATGCTAATTGACCTTTTCTGATGCGTGATCGGGCATTTACATTCCGAGTGGCCATCCTGGGGCAGAGGCCCTGCATTTCCTTTCCGTTCTGTTAAAAGTGCTAATGAATAGTTTGGAGTTTCTTGTACAAAAGGGTTTCTTTATACATGTCTTTTGCTGGCTTTTAAATTGGAAGAAGAAAATATATTGTAGCATTTAATATGTTTGTTTGCCATTGCATAGTTTAAATTCCTGGCTTTCCCTAGATTAGAAAATCATGTGCGTTTATGCAATTTTTGTCTCTGACAACATTATTCATGCTGTTTAAGTATTGTATAAAAGTAAAAATGAATGTTATAAGCAGTGGGTTGCCTTTTCACATTTATATTTGTAACCACTTAGGGGCAGATTTATGTTAACTGGCGCATCCCGAGGGATGCGCCAGTTAACATGCGCCACAGTGCGCCACAGCTACGCCACCCATGGTGCGCCGCATTTATGATGCGGCGCACCATGGGGCAAAAACGGCACAGATGCGTGACGCATCTGTGCCGGAAATGTGGCGCATTGCTAGAGTTGCGTCGAAAGCGCGACGCAGCTCCAGCAATGCCCTGGGGGGGCCTATTCTTTCAATGCTGCCTCAAGCCTTACGCCTGCTTCAAGCAGGCGCAGGGTTTTGACGCAGCATTGCCCTGAAAGTGACTGAGTGAAATCTCATAGATTTCACTCAGCCACTTTCAGGAGGCGTTCCTGCGCAGGAACGCCCCCCCCTGCGCAGGAACGCCTCCTCATGGCGCAGTGCTGTACAACGTGACGCATCTCCTAGATGCGCCACGTTGTAAATAGGGCGCAGGGATGCGCCACGTTTCCGTGCCGTTGCGTCACGCAACGGCGGCGTAAACGTGGCGCAAGCCCTTCATAAATCTGCCCCTTATTGATTAACATGCACGCAAACTAAATTACTTTCAACCTGTTGCACTTTACCGAATAGCTACACAACAAGCTAGCAAACTAACAAGGTGCTCGTTTGCCCAAGTGGAAAGTTAGAACGCTGCGCACCCATAACGTAAAATTAGCAATATATTAACTATTTCTATAAGTAAACGAGCATTGACAAACCCAATATTTGGGGCATGTATGGAGTGACAAGTATTTATTTGCGTGCACACACATACACAGATGTTTTTGGCAAAGAGGAATGTTTGAGGGAATGGCACAGCACGCAATATAGGGGCAGATTTATGTTAACTGGCGCATCCCGAGGGATGCGCCAGTTAACATGCGCCACAGTGCGCCACAGCTACGCCACCCATGGTGCGCCGCATTTATGATGCGGCGCACCATGGGGCAAAAACGGCACAGATGCGTCACGCATCTGTGCCGTAAAAGTGACGCATTGCTGGAGTTGCGTCGCAAGCGCGACGCAGCTCCAGCAATGCTCTGGGTGGGCCTATTCTTCCAATGCTGCCTCAAGCCTTACGCCTGCTTCAAGCAGGCGCAGGGTTTTGACGCAGCATTGCCCTGAAAGTGACTGAGTGAAATCTCATAGATTTCACTCAGCCACTTTCAGGAGGTGTTCCTGCCCAGGAACGCCCCCCCCTGCGCAGGAACGCCTCCTCATGGCGCAGTGCTGTACAACGTGACGCATCTCCTAGATGCGTCACGTTGTAAATAGGGCACAGGGATGCACCACGTTTCCGCGCCGTTGCGTCACGCAATGGCGGCGTAAACGTGGCGCAAGCCCTTCATAAATCTGCCCCAATGAACTTAAAAAGCTGTATCCTGTGTGTAGGTATTAAACTGAAAAAAAGAACTTCTCTATAATGAGAACTACTTGGATGTAGTTGGGGTCGAGGCACTATGGTCTATGTAGGGGGAGAGATACTAGGGTATAGGTATGAGTAGCATACCAGGGAAGTGGCAGGGCTAGCAGCAATGGGATATTGGCAGATTGGCATGTAAATGCAGGAGTAGCTGTAGTAGGGTCTAGGTAGGGATAGAAGTACTATAGGGCAGATTTATGAGTTCTAGTGCATCTCTGCACATCAGCAGGGATGCGCCAGAACTGATGCGTCACGCAATTCCCTCCATGCGGCACCACAGATGCGCCGCATTTACAATGCCGCGCACCATGGTGCAAGGAAGGGCAGATGCGTGACGCATCTTGTGGTGTACGGGCGGCGCATTGCTGGAGTAGCATCACAAGTGCGACGCAACTCCTGCAATGTACAGAGGCCACCCATACATAACGTGGTGCGTCACTCCTTACGCCTGCTTCAAGCAGGCATAAGGATTTGACGCAGCAGCCTCGTAAAACTGACTCAGTGAAATCTTGTAGATTTCACTGCGTCAGTTTTACGGGGCTTTCCTACGAGGGAACGCCCACCCTGCGACAGAACACCCACATGAAACCTGACGCAGGTTTCATGTGGCGCAGGGCTTTACAACGTGACGCATCTGCCTAGATGCGTCACGTTGTAAATAGGTCGCAGGGATGCGCCACGTTTCCATGCCGTTGCGTCACGCAACGGCGGCGTAAACGTGGCGCAAGTCCGTCATAAATCTGCCCCTATGTTTTGAGTAGACATACTAAATTATATTAAAAGGTACTGAAATTTGGATATAGGTAGGATAGAAGCTATAGGGTAAAGGTAAGGGTATTATTATTGAGGTAGAAGCCTTCTATTAGAAAGCATAGCTGTACCAAAGTCGGGTAAGGGGTACAGCGAGGATGCCAGGCATGCCAAGAGCTAATAGGGTGTTGGCAGCTATGCCTGTAGTTTGGTAAAGGTACTAGGCTATCGATTTGGTTATGCGTGGTGGAGTATAGGCCGGACTATAGGTACTAATGTATAGGTAGTGGTAGCTACTCCTGTGTACAGTCAGGAGTACATGTAATATAGTATAGGTACAGTAGTATTATAAGGGTATCAGAAGGCGTAGGTTTACTAGAGTATAGCTGAGTAGCAGTACTTAAGGCAGGGGTCCATGCCCTAAAGTATAGATAGATTTGGATTTCGAGAAGGAATATTTTATTATATTATTGCAATTATATAGTGATTTAAGCCTAATCTAGGTCACCAAAGAGCATTTTCAGACAAGTAGTACTTTATATCATGGGGGAGTGCATGTTGGCAGAGTGTTATATTTGTTGGGATCCTGTAGGGAAAGTGTGTTTGTGTCATGTGGGTATGACAAGAGAGGCGGGCTCATCGTGTTTTGGGGCACATTGCTTTGCAGTATGTTCAAAGAGGAGGCGTCACATAAAGGTGCACACATTCTAACTGTAATTAGGCCTAAACCATGTAGGCAGTTTCACTGCACCAACCTAACAGAGAGCAGTGGGGTGTTCTATACATGTACACCAAAAAGATTGGTACTCAAAGAGGAACCGGTAACCTGTATGGTAACATGCACAAGGAAGATATGCTGCTAAATGAGTACAATGATGCCAAATGAACAAGAACGGGGATTCCTGATATAAGCACTAGCCTTGCACCTTTTTTAAAGACTAGAATACCACCACCTACTGCTCAGCAAAAAACAACTCATGATGCCTTAAGTTTTTCACCAAAAATGATAAAACCAGTTTATATTGTATTGCAGCGTAGTGCATCATCACTCTATAACTACAGTTAAGAATCAAATGGTAATAGTTAAGTATTCTGGTATTCAAAACAGACCCAAATTGCTTTCAGCAATATTTATAAAATCAATAACAATATTCAAACACAAAAAGTTTAAATTGAATACTTCCTGTAAATGAAGTTGTATTTTAATAAATACAGAAAAGCTTAATTTACATTCAAAATATTTGGATAAACACAGGGTTATGCAGTTTTTCCTTTGAAATATCTGCCCTTTCTGCTGCTAGTCTATCCTTCTTCAAAGAAAAGTGTGTTTAAATGCAAAGTGTGTTTAAGACTGCAGTACCGCCTCCTGTCTACGGGGGCAGAGCGAGCAGAAATATAAACACACTTGATGAAACACAGGTCCCCACAAGGCAATTTTTTAAAAAGTTGTAAAAATTGACACAGATGTTCCTGAAGCCATTTTTTATCATTTAGAAGACATTGCCTTGTGGGGACCTGGGTTCAGGTCCCCACAGTGCAATCAAGTCCCCACAGCGTGAGTGTGTTATCACACCCAAGTCCCCACAAGGATAGTAACACAAACCCACACACACACACACACACACACACACACACACACACACACACACACACACACACACACACACACACACACACACACACACACACACACACACACACACACACACACACACACACACACACACACACACACACACACACACACACACACACACACACACACACACACACACACACACACACACACACACACACACACACACACACACACACACACACACACACACACACACACACACACACACACACACACACACACACACACACACACACACACACACACACACACACACACACACACACACACACACACACACACACACACACACACACACACACACACACACACACACACACACACACACACACACACACACACACACACACACACACACACACACACTGTTGGACAGGCCACATGACGGGCCGCTCTCCCCCGGCTCGACCAAGCCCGAGCCAGTCATACAAGCACCACACACCACCATTGCACGTCCTACGTCCCCTCAGGGACACCTGCCCTCGAGCATGATAACCTCGTGGGTCCGATCCACGGCCGACCCACGCGCCCAGCCCGGGCCGCCATCTTGGACACTCGCCACGAGGCCGCCTGGCCCCCGATCGACCTCAACCCTGGGCCTAGCCCGGCCTCAGACATTCCGGCACCACCCTCCACCCAGGAGGCGAGCGAGCTACTTGGCCAGTCAATGGGAGAAAGAGGTGTCGATGGTTCTCCCCCGGCCAGTGCCGCTCGCCCATCGCCTCCCCGGGCGCTGGCTCCACCCCCCTGCTGGGTGTCTGGACTCCCTCATCCCGGACCTCCCGACCTCCAAGTGCGAGGGTCCGGACATCAAAGCACGCCAGCCCTATAACTGGGGCAGCTCCAGAACAGGAAGGCAGTTGTATCTTGGAGTCGAGAGACGAAAGAAGAACTCATCCTGGACGGACTACTGGCGCTGCCGTAGCTCTGTCCTGTGCACCATCATCCTGCCTGTTGGCGCTGCCACAGCCGTCGTAACCTTCATCCTTCACCGTCGTCCGGATCTGCTGGCGAGGCCGCGGACCGTTGTAACTGTCATCTGCATCGGGACCTGCTTGGCTTCTCCACGGCCCGTCGACCATCCTTCATCCATATCGGGACCTGCTTGGCTTCTCCACGGCCCGCCGACCACCCTTCATCCATCTCGGGACCTGCTTGGCTCCTCCACGGCCCGATCAGCAACCACGCCGAGCTCGAGGATTGAGAGCTATTGAACTCATTGGTAACTAAGACTGTCCCGCTACCCTTTTCCTCAACCAGAGATCAGAACCGAGGGGACCCCTGAGTCCAGACCTCCTTGTATTATATCAACGTAACCTAAGAAGTGCATATAAAGTCTCGTTAACCTTCAATCTTGTGTGGTGTCCGTCTGTGGGGGGGAAGTTACTTATCTGTACAGTCGTTGGAGACGGCTCTCCCTGGAGACCTCTCCCCGTAATCTCGGCCGACCCTCCCGGTCCGTCTAACATTGGTGGCCAGCGGCGCGATCCGAATCACCGCATAACGTACAGAGAGTAGCTCACCCCACAACGAACAACAATGTCGACTAAAGAGAGCGGATCAACTGAGAAGTTCCAAATGGAAAAGCTAGAGGAATACAGCCATCGTGAACTAAAGCAGTTCTGCATCGAACTAGGTATCGCTACCACCGGACTAAGTACCAAGGACGATTTTAAGCATGCCCTAGAATCTTGGGCAGAGACCGGGGATGTCGAAGCCCCGGAGCAAAGCACCGCGAAAAAAACCAACACGGCCCCTGAAGAGCAAAGAACGGGTCTCTCGCAAGACGAGATCCAAGAAAGAGAAAAAGCCCGACTACACGAACTTGAAATGGCCCGACTCAAGATGGACATAGAACTCAAATTGGCCGAGCAAAAAATAAACTTAGAGCACCTTCGCCTCCGAGAAGAAAGAGAGGAGAAACAGAGGCAAAGGGAGCTCGAGGAAAAAAGACTAACGTACGAGCACGAGCGGAACCTAGCCGAGATCAACCTGCGCAAACAGAATAAAGAATTAGGGGTGCCCGACAGACCGTCCACCCCCGGGACCACGGACAAAAAAGTGCACATCCCCAAGGATGTGGTCCGAGAATATTTTCGAGAAGACGACATCCAGCAATGGTTTAAGGCATATGAAATCGCGATGACTGCGCACCGGATCGATAGAGCCGACTGGGGAGCCGGCCTATGGGGCAAATTCCTCAATGAGGGCCGCGATACTCTGTTACAGCTCCCAGACCACCAGATGACCTCCTACGACCATATGAAAGCGGCCCTCCTCACTCGCTATGGCCTCACGCCCGAGATGTACCGTCAGAGGTTCCGAGACTGCACACGCATTCCAGGTACAACTTGGGTGGACTATGTAACGTACTTCAGCCGAGCCTTCGAAGGCTGGATCAGAGGGAACAACGTCACGACCTACGAGCAGTTGTTCAATCTGATGGTATGGGAGCATCTGTCCAACAACTGCTTCATTGAACTACGCCAACACCTCCTCGACAGCAAGTTAACCGATCCCCGGCAGCTCGCAGCCGAAGCTGACCGGTGGGAGATCACCCGAGTGGGCCGGAATGGGTCCTACGAGCAGAACAGGAACAACAATGGTCACCACCGATCCAGAGGAGGAGGAGGGGGCCAAGGACGAGGAAGAGACAACACTCCGGCCGCCCCCACTACCAGCACCACCCCCCCGGCCAACCGGGGCAGCACCCCGGCGCGACCGGGATACAGAGCCAATGTTACATGTCACCGATGCCAACGAGTAGGCCACTATGCAAATGACCCAAGCTGCCCGCAGTATCCGAGCCCAAGACCCCGCCAGGTGGCCGCCGCGGCACTAGGGGAAGAACAGATCTCCGAGGAACCAGAAACAGACGAGCAAGAGTATCAAGGGTGGGAGCCAGCCGCCATGACTCTCGCGTGCTTAGGGGGAAGAGACATGGTCCCGCGGGTCCCCCTACCCGCTAACACCCAGAAGTACAGCCAATGGGTGAGCATCAATGGACAACGGGCCGAAGCCCTTCGAGACACCGGGGCCAGTGTGACAGCCGTCCGCTGTCATCTGGTGACCCCAGAACAATATCTACCGAACATTCTCTGCCCTGTACGATCAGCCGACAACTCGGAGAGTCTGTGTCGGATGGCCTGCGTCCCCTTTGAGTGGGGAGGGGTCTCCGGCATGTTGAAAGTAACGGTCCGAGACGACGCCCCCGTGGACTGCCTCCTCGGAAATGACCTGGAAAGCTCCCCGTGGGCAGCCGTGGAGCGAAAAGAACACTTGGGGATGTTGGGCGTCCCAGACTGGGCGTGCGTCACCACCCGGTCTATGGCCGCCCGTGCCAACCATCACCCGGAAGAACCAGAATGGCCGGCGCCTCCGCCTCCGGTCGCCCCCGCCGAGACCCCCGACCAGGGCATCCCCCTCGAACCTGCTCAACCTTCCGACCTTGCTAATCTCGACCAGTGGGCTCAAGAAGGGGGGCCCACACAAGAACAATTTCGTCAGGAGCAGAAGACCTGTCCCTCCCTTGAGGGACTCCGACAACAAGCGCTCGCCCAAAGCGCAGGGGATACCTCCGGAACTCATTGGGTCTACTGGGACAATGACCTACTGTACAGCGAGCAACGAATCGCCGAGCTGGGGGCCAACCGAGTACTAGTGGTGCCACTCCGCTTTAGAGACTTCCTGCTAAATCTGGCCCACGATGTCCCCCTGGCAGGGCACCTGGGACAAGATAAAACCTACAGCCGCCTAGTGACCCACTTCTTCTGGCCAAAAATGAGAAACGATGTGCACCAGCATTGCCGATCTTGCCCCACGTGCCAAGCCAGTGGGAAGAGCGGCCGCAAATTAAAGGCCCCCCTGCAACCCTTTCCCGTAGTCACGACCCCATTTGAGAGGGTCGGAATAGACATTGTGGGACCCCTAGACCCACGTACAAGACAAGGCCATCGCTTCATCCTAGTACTAGTGGACCACGCCACCCGCTACCCTGAGGCTATTCCTCTCCGGACCGTCACAGCCCCAGTGGTCGGCAGGGCCCTGATGGGGATCTTCTCCCGTGTGGGGTTCCCCCGAGAAGTCGTCAGTGACAGAGGCACGAACTTTATTTCCAAATACATGAAGTCCCTCTGGCAACAGTGTGGGGTCACCTACCGCTTCACGACCCCCTATCACCCCCAAGGAAACGGACTTGTTGAGCGGTTCAATCGCACTCTAAAAGGGATGATCGGGGGATTGGAAGAACCCCTCCGTCGCCAGTGGGACGTGCTGCTGCCGTGCCTCCTCTTCGCCTACCGGGAGGTCCCACAGAAGTCCCTAGGCTTCAGCCCATTCGAGCTGCTCTATGGGCACCCAGTACGGGGGCCACTCAGCCTGATCAAAGAAGGCTGGGAGTTGCCTCCGGCCAAGAGTCCTCCAGATGTCTTCCGGTACCTCCTCACCCTCCGCAACCAGTCCCAGCGGTTCAGAGACCTAGCGAAAGCCAACCTAGAGGCCAGTCAAGAGGACATGAAGAGATGGTATGACCAGAACGCCTCATCTATTGAATTCGAGCCGGGGCAACAGGTCTGGGTAATGTCCCCCACAGAACCGTGCGCTCTCCAAGACAAATGGACGGGACCCTTCAAAGTAATCGAGCGCAAGGGACCCGCCACCTATCTGATCGATATGGAGTCCGCCCGGAATCCGCTCCGAGTCCTCCACACCAACAGACTGAAACCCCACTTTGCACGAACAGAACTCAGCCTCTTGATGGCCACAGACAACGGGGTTGAGGACGACTCCGAGCCTCTCCCTGACCTCTTGCGGACCCAGGAGCAAGACGGCTCCGTGGATGGGGTCCGACTCTCGGAGACCCTCTCCCAGGAACAACGCCAAGAGTGCCAAGCCCTCCTATCACGGTTTGCCAGCCTGTTCTCCCTCACCCCAGGTGTCACTTCCTGGTGTGTGCACGATGTGGACACCGGAGACAGCCCTCCTATCCGCCACCGGGCCTACCGCGTACCTGATCGGGTACGGGCCTGCATCCAGGCGGAAGTAACTAAGATGCTCACGCTCGGGGTCATCGAGCCCTCCGACAGTCCATGGGCCAGCCCGGTCGTACTGGTCCCCAAAGCAGCCGCCCCCGGAACCACACCCGAACTCCGGTTCTGTGTCGACTACCGGGGCCTGAATGAAGTCACCAGAACGGACGCACACCCCATCCCCCGGGCAGATGAACTGGTCGACCGAATGGGCGCTGCCCGCTACCTCAGCATCTTCGATCTAACGGCAGGATATTGGCAGATCGGCCTCACACCCCGAGCACAAGAACGTTCTGCCTTCTCCACCCCCGATGGCCACTATCACTTCACGGTCATGCCCTTCGGCATGAAAAATGCCCCAGCGACGTTCCAACGGCTCGTCAATCAGGTCCTGGCGGGGCTCGAAGAGTTCAGCGCCGCCTACCTGGACGACATCGCTGTGTACAGCCACCACTGGACCGAGCACCTCCACCACCTCCAAGCAGTGTTGCAAGCCCTTCAGCGAGCTGGCCTCACGATCAAGGCCAGCAAATGTCAAATTGGACAAGGGTCAGTGACCTACCTCGGACACCAAGTGGGAAGCGGTCTAGTGGCCCCTCTTCAACTGAAAATTGCCGCCATCCAGAACTGGCAACCCCCTAACACTCAAACTGAGGTGCGAGCCTTCCTGGGCCTCACGGGCTACTACCGAAGGTTCGTGAAAGACTATGGTACCATCGTGGGGCCTCTCACCGAACTCACGTCGAAAAATCAGCCCAAGAAGGTGAACTGGACCCCAGAGTGTCAAGCGGCCTTCGAACAGCTAAAGGCCGCCATGTGTTCCGCTCCTGTACTCCAGGCCCCAGACTACAGCCGGGAGTTCGTCGTCCAGACGGATGCCTCCGACCAGGGCATTGGGGCGGTCCTGTCCCAGGTGAACACCGAAGGCCTTGATCAACCGGTGGCCTTCATCAGCCGGAGACTCCTACCACGGGAGCAACGCTGGAGCACCATAGAGAGGGAAGCCTTCGCTGTGGTATGGGCCCTCAAGAAGCTCCGACCCTACCTTTTTGGCACCCACTTCCGGGTGCAGACTGACCACCGACCCCTGCAGTGGTTGATGCATATGCGGGGGGAAAACCCAAAACTGCTACGCTGGTCCATCTCCTTGCAAGGTATGGACTTTACCGTTGAACACCGGCCTGGGTCTGACCACGCCAACGCGGATGGCCTGTCCCGGTTTTTCCGCCTCGACGAAGAGAGTCCCCAAGAGGATGGGTAACTCTCCCCGCCTTCAGCTGGGGGGGACGCATGTTGGACAGGCCACATGACGGGCCGCTCTCCCCCGGCTCGACCAAGCCCGAGCCAGTCATACAAGCACCACACACCACCATTGCACGTCCTACGTCCCCTCAGGGACACCTGCCCTCGAGCATGATAACCTCGTGGGTCCGATCCACGGCCGACCCACGCGCCCAGCCCGGGCCGCCATCTTGGACACTCGCCACGAGGCCGCCTGGCCCCCGATCGACCTCAACCCTGGGCCTAGCCCGGCCTCAGACATTCCGGCACCACCCTCCACCCAGGAGGCGAGCGAGCTACTTGGCCAGTCAATGGGAGAAAGAGGTGTCGATGGTTCTCCCCCGGCCAGTGCCGCTCGCCCATCGCCTCCCCGGGCGCTGGCTCCACCCCCCTGCTGGGTGTCTGGACTCCCTCATCCCGGACCTCCCGACCTCCAAGTGCGAGGGTCCGGACATCAAAGCACGCCAGCCCTATAACTGGGGCAGCTCCAGAACAGGAAGGCAGTTGTATCTTGGAGTCGAGAGACGAAAGAAGAACTCATCCTGGACGGACTACTGGCGCTGCCGTAGCTCTGTCCTGTGCACCATCATCCTGCCTGTTGGCGCTGCCACAGCCGTCGTAACCTTCATCCTTCACCGTCGTCCGGATCTGCTGGCGAGGCCGCGGACCGTTGTAACTGTCATCTGCATCGGGACCTGCTTGGCTTCTCCACGGCCCGTCGACCATCCTTCATCCATATCGGGACCTGCTTGGCTTCTCCACGGCCCGCCGACCACCCTTCATCCATCTCGGGACCTGCTTGGCTCCTCCACGGCCCGATCAGCAACCACGCCGAGCTCGAGGATTGAGAGCTATTGAACTCATTGGTAACTAAGACTGTCCCGCTACCCTTTTCCTCAACCAGAGATCAGAACCGAGGGGACCCCTGAGTCCAGACCTCCTTGTATTATATCAACGTAACCTAAGAAGTGCATATAAAGTCTCGTTAACCTTCAATCTTGTGTGGTGTCCGTCTATGGGGGGGAAGTTACTTATCTGTACAGTCGTTGGAGACGGCTCTCCCTGGAGACCTCTCCCCGTAATCTCGGCCGACCCTCCCGGTCCGTCTAACACACACACACACACACACACACACACACACACACACACACACACACACACACACACACACACACACACACACACACACACACACACACACACACACACACACACACACACACACACACACACACACACACACACACACACACACACACACACACACACACACACACACACACACACACACACACACACACACACACACACACACACACACACACACACACACACACACACACACACACACACACACACACACACACACACACACACACACACACACACACACACACACACACACACACACACACACACACACACACACACACACACACACACACACACACACACACACACACACACACACACACACACACACACACACACACACACACACACACACACACACACACACACACACACACACACACACACACACACACACACACACACACACACACACACACACACACACACACACACACACACACACACACACACACACACACACACACACACACACACACACACACACACACACACACACACACACACACACACACACACACACACACACACACACACACACACACACACACACACACACACACACACACACACACACACACACACACACACACACACACACACACACACACACACACACACACACACACACACACACACACACACACACACACACACACACACACACACACACACACACACACACACACACACACACACACACACACACACACACACACACACACACACACACACACACACACACACACACACACACACACACACACACACACACACACACACACACACACACACACACACACACACACACACACACACACACACACACACACACACACACACACACACACACACACACACACACACACACACACACACACACACACACACACACACACACACACACACACACACACACACACACACACACACACACACACACACACACACACACACACACACACACACACACACACACACACACACACACACACACACACACACACACACACACACACACACACACACACACACACACACACACACACACACACACACACACACACACACACACACACACACACACACACACACACACACACACACACACACACACACACACACACACACACACACACACACACACACACACACACACACACACACACACACACACACACACACACACACACACACACACACACACACACACACACACACACACACACACACACACACACACACACACACACACACACACACACACACACACACACACACACACACACACACACACACACACACACACACACACACACACACACACACACACACACACACACACACACACACACACACACACACACACACACACACACACACACACACACACACACACACACACACACACACACACACACACACACACACACACACACACACACACACACACACACACACACACACACACACACACACACACACACACACACACACACACACACACACACACACACACACACACACACACACACACACACACACACACACACACACACACACACACACACACACACACACACACACACACACACACACACACACACACACACACACACACACACACACACACACACACACACACACACACACACACACACACACACACACACACACACACACACACACACACATGTTTATATCACTCTATGAAGACCAGTGAAAAAAACCTACATTATGAGGGCCACCCTTTCTGATCATCAGAGAATCAAAATGATCATACATTTTATGTTTATACTATAATGACATTATGAAAGCTATATCAGATTTTCAAAAACGATTATGGGAATAGTTTTGAGACTTTCTGACATAACCCCCTTATGAGGACCGCATATGTCCCGTATCCAAGAGTTATGAAGACCATTTTTACACACTACATAAAGACAGCAAACAGCTTTACGAGGACCGGTGTGTGTTTTTATACAAGGCTGTTTATGAGGACCAGATTATATTTTACTTATAGTGTCTTCCTATTTGGTACAGTATATATTTGTCAAAAAAACAGCCTTTATTTGGATCCCTTTCGTATGTGACTGACAATTTATTACAGAATACATATGCATTTAGCAAACACTGCTTTCTTATTTCATCCAGCGTATATTTAACTGACCATACTGGATTTCAAATAGTGTATTATTTAGACAATACCTTTAAAAAATAGTTCCTAACTGCTAAAATATCCATCTTTTCACTGTGTTTCCCTTTGAATTTGTGTAGTTCTGCATCCTCAATTCAGTTGGTATTTTGAACATTTGCGAAGTGAAGAGCTGTTTTTCAGTTTCCAGCCACATGTGCTATATTCTTAAAGTGGCTCGGATTAGGCATTGTAGCCCTTGTAAAACTGCAGACGGGATCTCCATCTCGTTTGTGAAGGTGTATCCCATTCATCCAACTCTAATTATGGCATCTGACAATTTGTAAGTAAATTCTGTCCATAAATTGTGAAAAGCTGGTTAAACGTCAACTTCAACATAAGAACTTGAGGTCGCTCAGATAAGACCTGGAAGGCAAGAGTAGAGCTGAACCTATTTTGATCTTTAAAATGGGGATACATAGGTGTTTGTCTTTCTGTGGCTATGAGTTTTACACATGTTTAGGTGCCTGATATGTCTGTGCTTCTATTGCCATCATATGGATCATATCTTAGTGTGTGTCAAAAACGTGTGATCTGTTATCCATCACAACGAGGACCATATGATATTGTGTGTTAAACATCTGACCCTATTCTCATAGCAATTACCTCACCATTAGGTCTGATGCAAATTTGTGCTGTTATCAAAGCTACTGTTATCAAGCATGAATTTCTTTTCTATTCAATAAGGACTATATCACCTAGTATATTACAATTCCATGTGGTTTTACCATTCACACTGAGAAACAGATAATATGGCATGCTACAAGATTTTGTTCTTTGATACATCACATTGAGGGCCACATCATGGTGTTTGTTAGTAATATGAGCGAGTGCCTATTCATCACAGAGGACATTTTCATACTGTGTATTGCAGGGTTGTGCATGCTTTAAACATCACCAGGAGAAAAATATTATGGAGTGTGTTACAAGTCAATGCTTGTTAGACCAGTCAGCCTTAGGGTGGTCGTCCCCAAAGCTGATTGCCTTCACCCCCACTATATTTCTGAATTTGCTTTTGTTGGCCTTAGGACTGCTAACCAGTGCTAAACTGCTTGTTCACATTCCCTAAAACATGATAAAATTGGGCTACAGACCCCATTGTCACATTTAATTTATTTGCAAGTACCAAGTAAAGTAATATTGCATGTACACCCACGGCCTGTAAATTAAATGCTATTAGTGTCCCTACAGCACTTTTTGAGCCACCCACTTAAGTAGACTTTTTTTAACCTGTCCCTGGTCTGCCAGTGCAGCTTGTGGGTGCAATTTTAAACTGCCATTTCCACCTGTCAAAATAAACCTTTTACCAAGCGTAAACCATTCTGTTGAGTACATATAAGTCACCTATAGGGTAGGCCCTCAAAAGCACATAGGGCAAGGTGCAGTTTACTTAAAAAAGTTGGACATGTAGTTTTTAATCTGACCTGTCCTGGTAGTCACTATTGCAAGGCCTGCCTCTTTCATAGCATACCATTGGGTACCTTATTACATTTAATAAGTGTTAATTTTTTATTGGGAGCAGGTAGGAAAGTCATGAATGGTATCAGAGTAATTTAATACCATCTTGAATGGTAAGTTCATATTTATAATCCTCAATTTTAAAAATGCCACTTTTTAGAAAGTTGGAAACAAGAAAAATGTCTGGACGTACGTTTTTGAATAAATACATTCATAAATAATAAGTAGTTGTTCATTTATTTGTGGAACAAACAAGATGGATATTTCTTTCATGTCTTAAAGAAGAACAATTAGTACCAACATATTATTATTATTATTATTATATTTCTTATATAGCGCCTGAATCGACCCCCGAAGGGGTATCTCCGCGCTTGCCTTGTGAACCCCTTCCTAGTTTTTCCCTGTGAGATAGCCCCTACAGGGCATCCCCAAGGTGAAAGCCAGGCATCCCGCCGCGGGGGGGGGGCCGTTGTGGAGATTAAGCAAGCTTAATGCCCAGAGTTGCAGAGTGTGAACCCATGATTAGGTCAGGCACCGAAGCGAGAATTATCGTGTCCGTGGACATTTGAGCTCAAGACCCTGCCGCGTCGGGAATTGAACCCTGGTCCTGGGTCTGACCTCTGCTTCAGGGTCTGCCTGCTCTAACCAGTGAGCCACACTTCTCCACATATAGCAACAACACAATGGTGACAGTACTTTGGACATATAACAAATACTTAGGAAATGACCAAACATGACAAAACAATAGACCAGTCCTTATTTTAACATAAAGAACAATGGCGGTACAATTCAGTTATGTGTTTCACTACATACACCTGCCATAACCAGCGAAGCAGTTAAACAGTTACACCAGGCCTAAATGTCCTGTTTGTACTCGGTATGGGTCGGTTGATTGGTGGTGATTATTGCTGGCTGGGTGGGGTCGACACATTCCAGAACCCTATTTGATTTCAGGGTTCTCCTCAGGACCAGGACTTGGTCATTCACATTTGAGGTGAGGGAATTCTCACGGGTGATGATGCCTTATGAACTCAAGGGGTGTGGTCCTTTTTCTCTTGTTGTGTCCAGAAATGACTGCGGCGGTTGCTGGTGCTTCAATATGATATTCACGCTTCAAAATAATTAGATGATGACAGGGGGGACTTGTTAATGGCTTTCAAGCTGTAGCTTTGTGAATGGTTCTCATGGGGGCCCCACATGGTTCCTCTCCTCATGTACGATGTACATCCTATGTACTCTGTCCCTGTTGTAAATCACAGATACCCCTTTATCTAAATCCTCCCCCCACCACCAAGTATAAATCACCCAAATCTTTTTCACTTGCCCTTATTAATGTCCTCTCGCTCGGGAAACACCGACAGGACGTAGCCGACCTGATGGAGGACAATAGTTTAGACTTACTATTTATGACAGAAGCTTGGATGGATAGTTCGTCCGATCCAGATATAGTGATTGCAGCTCCAAAAGGCTTTTCCATTGGAGTTCTGGACTTTTTGGTTCCGTCCAGAGGTGTCAGGGAACAACACCCGAAGACCCCGGAGTTCCACCTGTCTTGGTGCACAAATAAACAGAAACACGGGCTTCTCGATGGTGGCGTCAAAGACCAAAGGTTTATTACTGCAGGGACACAGAAGTCACAGAAACTACGCATGGGCAGTGTCTAGGAGCCTGTTCGATTTGTACAAAGAGGGTTGCTCCTTATATACCAAAATTTGAGCTTGAGGCAAATTCTTTACATGTAATACATTCCCAGAACCTTTGTGTCCTAAACAATAAATATTTGGCGTTGCACAGGAATCGTCGACAATATCTGATGTCAAAACATTACGAACGAGGGGTTCCCACTTTTCCATCATAATCTCATGTCAACTTTTCATTCAAGACCCGGACCGCCTCATCGTAAATTTCGTTACCTCCCCCTAATAAAGACCCAGAAGGAAAGGAGCAGAGCCAGGTGCAGAAGATAGAAAAGCAGGATAAGGGATGTTTGTGGGTTGTAAATGGGCAAGGCTACCGACTTCGGCCGCCTAATCGTGATCAGGCCAAAGGACTTGAGAACCAGTTCAGCAGGGCTGGCCTCGGGCAGGGGAGGCAGCCTTTGTCGAGTCATGCAGCTACAGCGTGTTCTGGTCTAAGGTGCACGTGTCACTAGAGAGGTGAATCTCCGGCTAAGGCTACGTGTCCTTAATTGAAATGAAGTGATCAGAGGTTATTGCGTATGTGAGGGCAAGAAACACAAAATGGCCGCCATGATCTAAGATGGATGCCATGGGTAGATCAGAAATGTGTTTGTTACAGGAGTACTCTTGTTCGTAGCGTAGCGAAAACACCAGGATATGCTAAATGGATCATTTGCGGTTCGCTGATACCAATATTATGTATTTCCGACAATATTGAAAACACGGGTTCAAATCGTCACGGAACCTCACCATCGATAGACCGGACAGACAACGCAAGAAAGGTGGTGGGATTGCCGTCATTTTACGCGACACTTTTATCGCCAGAACCAACATGATCTCACTACCATCCTGTGAAGCTCTGCAATTTTCTATCAAACTGACTCCCTCCCATAACTTTAATGGGATCCTTTTGTATCGTCCACCAGGATCAAGGACCGGATTCATTTCCAACGTCAGGTCCATTCTGGAATCTTCAGCCCTTGATAGTTCCCTCACTGTCCTCAGTGATTTTAACTTTCATTTTGACAAAACAGAGGACAAAGATACTGCTGCGCTTCTAGGAGATATGACCACCTTTGGTCTCCCATTGTTGGTCAAATCATCCACAAATGACGGGGCCCATATATTGGATGGCATTTTTACCAACTCACAGGATTTACAAGTCTCTCAAATCCTTCCAGTTACTTGGTCAGACCACCATGCCATCATGGCGTCACTAACCATTCAAGACATTGGAGCCTCCACACTACCATCCAACTCTCAACAGTCCTTCCAGGCGTGGAATGACATTGATAGTTCCAGCCTGAAAACTCTCTTAACCAAATCCACTCCCCCTCTATCAACCGACCCTAACACCGCCACCTCCCAATTCTATGAGTGGGTGGGCTCGGCGGCATCCTCCCTGGCCCCGGTTAAACAACGGTCTCGCAATAGATCTACCCCGTCGGCCCCCTGGTATTCGGAGGCCTTAAGAGAACAAAAACAACAGAGTAGGAATAAGGAGAGGCACTGGAGGAAAGACTACTCTGTAGAAGCCAAAATTAAGTATAAAGAAACGGTAGCCAAATCTAAAACTATGATTAATGAGGCCAAGAAAAAATTCTTTAGCGTTAGAATCGAAATGGCCAAAAACTCCAATAAAGCTCTGTACGAAACTACTAAGCAGCTAGCAGGATACTCCACAAACCTGACTCCACCTCCCTCACAACCCCTCTGTGACGCCATAGCCAGCTTCTTCTTTAGTAAAGTCAACGACATCTATTCTGCCTTTGCTAATAACACCAAACTCCCTCCCAACTTGTCGACCGCCGCCCATACTGGACCCATCCTCTCTCAGTTCGCAGAAATTTCTAGTTCCCAGATTGCTGATATTATATCCACCATTAGATCAGGTTCTGCTCTTGACCCCTGTCCATTTAAAGTACTGCTACCTGTTATTGAAAAGGTTCTTCCTGCCATCACCTCTATCTGCAACGCAGTGTTTAGTACAGGCACTTACCCTGATATTCTAAAAAAAAACCTCATTAAACCACTCTTAAAGAAGCCACATCTCGACATGGAAGAACCTAAGAGCTATCGACCTATTGCCAGCCTACCAGTACTGGCTAAAAAAGCTGAAAAAGCTCTGAATCAACAACTCTCCGCGTCCTTAGAGCAACATAATTTACTTGATGAATCCCAGTTTGGCTTCCGCCAATTCCATGGGACGGAGACGGCTCTGATCAAAGCGGCGGATGATATTAGATCCATCCGCGATGCTGGGGGTACAGCAGTCTTGATACTGCTTGATTTATCGGCAGCCTTCGACACGGTCGATCATGCTACGTTGATCGACCGTGTCGAAAACATGGGTGTCCAGGAAAATGCCAGTAAACTTCTGGCCTCTTTTCTGGCCAATAGAACCCAGGTGGTCACAATGGGACCCTTTCACTCTTCCACCTTGTCCCTGCCATGTGGAGTACCTCAAGTCTCATCCCTAAGTCCGACACTTTTCAACATCTATGTGTCGGACTTAGCCAATGTTATTCGTGCACATGGGATGAGCCTTACTACCTATGCAGATGACACACAGTTGGTCCTTGCCATTAAGAACAACGGCCATAAAATAGCGGAAGATCTTAAATCAGGCATGGTAGCAATTGGGAGCTGGATGGCTTCCAATTGCCTAAAATTAAATTCCGACAAGACAGAAGTAGTCATCTTCGGACCGCTGACTCCGGAATGGTCATCCAATTGGTGGCCATCCTCATTATGCTCGCCTCCCGAGCCTGTCAGTAAGGTGAGGAACCTGGGAGTCATTTTTGATAACCGCCTCACTTTTCATCCACACGCTAACCAGATCACCTCCTCAGCCTTCCACAAACTAAGACTCATCAAAAAAATCCTCCCCTTTCTTCCTGATACAGCTGGTAAAACCCTGGTTACTTCCCTTGTATTTTCCACCTTGGATTACTGCAACGCTTTATTCCTCAATGCACAAGAAGGAGTTTTAAACAAAATGCAAATTATACAAAACTCAGCTGCCAGGCTACTGGGAAAAATTCCCAAATATCAATCCGCCTCGGACACAATCAGAGAGTTACACTGGTTACCCATCAGAAACAGAATAAAATTCAAAACTCTCTGTATTGTGTACAAGGCCTTGCATAATATGGGACCAGCATATCTTGTCCAAAATCTGATTCCCTATTGTCCGTCCAGAACACTATGTTCTTCAAGTCTAATTGATCTTGTGGTTCCTCGGACCAAAACTGTTTCTGGGTGACAGAAGATTCCTGGTGTCAGCTCCAAAATTGTGGAACACGCTGCCCCATTTGATTAAAGCCAGTCCTTCCCTCTGGTCCTTTCGTAAGCAACTTAAGACCTGGCTCTTTAATCACTAGACTCAGCTCCCCCCTCTCAGGTTAAATATTACAGATATCTTAGCGCCGAGACGCCCATGGGCCTTTGTTCACGCTTTAGAAATATCATTAATAATAATAATAATAATATGTGAAGCGAATGATTTCTGGCAGAAACCGTGATGCATTGACATTTTTGTGCAGTGTAATGCCAGTGGCGGGGAACACAAGTATTTCAATGACTTCCGCATTGTTGGCATACCAGGGAGAGACGATGCAGCAGAGGAGGAACTCGATCGGGAACTTATACATAATTGAAGGAGCTGAGCCCTTCATTGAAAGACTCGCAATCCCCACCGCCGGCATTACACTGCACAAAAATTTCATAAGGCTGCCTTAAGATGCTTGATAGAGGCAGAACTGTATCCAATTCTGAGTGCACTCCTGACAGAGATTGTTCCTCTTAGGTGCTGATAAGCAGGAGTTGTTTTTGATAGTTTAGTCCATTAAAATGATTATATCACATTTCAAATTGCAACATTGTGCGCTATTAAATCCTTTATTGAAAAAGCATCATGAATCACAGCAGGGTCATGGTTGCGGGGCGGCGTGGCGGCTGCGCATGGTGTGCCGGGATGACAGGCATTGGATTTGTTATTTTCGGGTGGCGTTTCTCAATGTACCCATGTCGAGTATGTGCTTTTCATTAATTATGCAAGTTTAGAAACTTAGTAGAACTTAAATGTTTATCTGTTATTAAGATAAATATTTATATATATTTTTGATGACCCTATATATTTTGTGATCATGTGAAAGCATAAGGTAAATCATGCACTTGTGTTAATTTATTTACGCTGCCTAGACCTATTAATGCCAGGCTTTCTTCCAAAGGTTCTTGGCATCGTACAAGGTCCAACAAAGTCTTTTCACTATGTTTACTCATATGTGAGCTTGGTGTTTATAGGTGATATGGTATAATCACCAAGTATGTATTGGCTTTGAGAAAGACCAGTTTGGTTGAAATGCGTCAGCCGAATAAAACTTTCTTTGAAAACCTTAAAAAAAAGAACCAGCAGGGTCACAATCACAATCTTGCCAGTGGTTTTCTCCTGCTCTGTAAAATGACCATAGCTTTGAGTTTTACAGGTGTGTTGGTATGTTATATATGTGAGCTACTATTATCATACTTTGGATCAAGTCATGGTGTGCATCACAGCAGTTTGATTTTATCCATCATAATGAGGACCACATGATGTTGTGTGTTACACAACTGAGCTTTTTCCTATCACTGTGATGACCACCCCACTAGGTCTGTTGCAAAATTGTGCTAGTACCTAAAGTACTGTTACCAAGAATTAACTTCTTTCCATAACAAATAGGAATATATCTCATTGTATGTAACAAATTAATTTGGGTTTATCAAGTGCAATGAGCACTAGATGCCATGACATGTTTCAAGATCGCTTGTTTTGATACATCACATTAAGGAGCACATCATGCTATCTGTTACAACATGAGAGATTGTCTATTTATCATAGAAGGTAATTTCACATAGTTTTACATGGATGTGCATGTTTTAAATATCACCAGGAGGGCAATATCATGCAGCGCACTACAGCTGCATGTTGGTTTTTTTCTTCATTTGTAATTAATCGCAGAGACTTTGTGATGTGCTGGCATACAATAACAAGGCTACCGTAGCATTCTTAATAGACATAGACCAATTCCTCATTACAACTGTATTCATGTGAGATTGGTCCGTCCTATCTGGTGTCACTAAATATGATTTGTTTAAGACTTTTAGTCCATCAAACTCATAACGACATCACAGTGCATGATTTAACTCTCTGTGATATTACACCACACTGATGAAAAAAAACTCTTGCAGGTTTTTATCCATCAAAATGAGGACTACATTGTGGTATGCAATTCAGATGACCATGTGTGTAAATTGTGAGGTTTTATACATTGCAAAAAGGAGCATAGCAAAGCACATGTTACAGTTTTCTTTTGTGTTTCTAACATGTAGTAGGCACTGCCACAACTTTACATGTGTATCAAGCATATGAACCTTTCTTCTGGACACTGAAAACCATTTCATATTTTGTGTATCACAAGAAGGTGCTCTTTTATGCTTTACAATTGCTCCTATATAAAGGTGGCTTATGCTCCTATGTGCACTTATAGGTCACACTGAGGACCATGTTAAATTGTGTGAGACAGGTTTGTGTACCTTTATCTGCCACAAGTAATATTGTGGTGCCTATTACAGAGGTTGGCGTTTTTATCTATCACGATGAAGACTGTATCAAGATGTGTGTCATAATTGTGTGTTTTTATCCAACACAATGAGGACCACACTTTGGTTCATTTTAGACATGTGTGCTTCTGCTATCACAGAGTCACACCATGTGATATTGAACAAGTTCATGTTAATGTAGCTTAATTAGAAGTACTACATTATTGTGATTTAGTTTTATTGCACATTCCTTTAACAGTAAGCTCCATTAACAGTAAGCTTCTTTAACATTATGTTGGGTATTAGTAAAGCGTTTTTATCCATCACAATGAGGACTGTATCAAGATGTGTATAACAACTGTGTGTTTTTATCCAACACAATGAGGACACATTTTTGTGCAGTTTAGACAAGTGGGCTTCTTCTATCACACAGTCACATCATGTTGAATTGAACAAGTTCATGTTAATTTAGCCATCATTAAAAGTACGACATTAATGTGAATTAGTGTTATCACATATTCCTTTAACAGAAAACTCCTATGACATTATGCTGTGTATTAGTAATGTGTATGATCTTAAGTAACTAAAAGAATCTATATTGTATTGTATCTTGGAAATGTGTGCACTCATCCATCACAATGAGGGCTCTATACAGGCCTGGTCCCTAGGACATGCACCATCCAGCCAATCGACCATCATAAAAAAGCACAGGTGCTAATGTGCACCGGTATACATTTACACTTGCAAAAAGATGACTAGTGAATGTGAGTAAATACTTCTGTGTGTGGGGTTAGTGAATTTCAGAGGGCCTTGTTGTTCTGCAAAGTATTTGTGTGCCTGCAAATGTGCTACTTTGTAACTGTCCACAAACATTTCTTCAGCCCATTTCAACCCAGGGTACAATCTGATATTCACTTCTAACACGTGCCAGATTAAATCTGTTTCCAGGGTTGGAAGTGGAAGCAATCAGACTAAAAATTGGAAATAGCATAGATGAAGAGATTATTCCATAGGGGAAAATGTTTTTAAAATGTTATTACTTCTACTTGCTTCAGAATATTTCCCAAAATCTAAGCATGCAAACTTGTTCAAGGGAAAATGGAATTCTCAAAAGAAAAGGAAGACAACCCCTTGAAATACATCCTCTGTAGCTGTATGCTAACTGTCCCCAAGGCAACCTTTGTGAATTAAAAAGCAGCTTGCTCATGTAATCCAAAATTATAATAAATGTAGCACTTGGTGTAGTGAATTGAGTAAATGTAAATGTATAGTATTTATATAGCACACTCCTACCCAGAGGCCTCATAGCGCTGTATTCATACCGCTGTGGAACCCATCCCGGCATTCCTGTGAAATGTCTACTCCTGGGCACCCCCAAGGTGAAGCCAGGCATCCAAGCGCTGCTGGGGCCGTTGTGGAGATTAAGCAAGCTATTGCCCAGAGTCACAGAGTGGGACCCATGATTAGACTAGGCACCGAGGCAAGAATTATCAGGTCCGCGGAAATTGAGTCCAAGAACCGCCGAGGCGGGAATTGAACCCTGGTGCCGGGCCAGACCTCTGCATCAGGGTCTGCCGCTCTAACCACTGAGCCACGCTTCTCCAGTAAATGATAAAGGAGTATAAAAGGTGTTTGTCTATATGAATCACAGCAGGGTCACAATCACAGTCTTTCCAGTGGTTTGCTCATACCCAGCACAATGACCATAGCTTGGAGTGTTATAGGTGTTTTGGGGTTTTATATAAGTGAGCTACTATTATACTTTGAATCGAGTCTTGGTGTGCATCACAATTGTTTGTTTGTATCCATCACAACGAGGACTATATGATGTGTGTTTTATATCTGAGCTTTTGTATATCACTGTGAGGACCACCCCACTAGGTCTGTTGCAAAGTTGTGCTATTATCTAAGCTATTGTTACCAAGAATGAAATTATTTCCATCACAAATAGAATTATACTACATTGTATGTTATAAATTAATTTGGGTTTATTAAGTGCAATGATCACTAGATGCCTTGAAGTGTTACACGATTGTTTGCCTTGATACATCACATTAAGGAGCACATCATGCTGTCTGTTAGTAATATGAGACAATATCTATGTATAACAAAAGACAATCTCATACAGTGTTTTACAAAGATGTGCATGCTTAACCATCACCAGTGGGGCAATATCATGCAGTGCACTAAAACTGCATGTTGATTTACCTCTTCATTTGTAATTCATTGCAGAGAATTTGTGATGTGCTTGCCTAGCATCATAAGGCTGCCTTAAGATACTTCATAGAAACAGACCTGTTCCTCGTTAAGACTGCATTCCAGTGAGTGACTGGTCCTCCCTGGTGTCAATAAGTATGAATTGTTTAAGAACTGTAGTCCATCAAACTCATTACAGCTTCACACTGCATGTTTTTAACTCGTGTGCTATTACACTGCACTCTAAAACAAAAACACAACAGTGTTGTTGTCCATCAGAATGACGACTACATTGTGGTAGGCAATTCATGTGACCATGTGTATAGCGTGTAAGCTTTTCTGTAATGCAAAAAAGGGCACATCATGGCGCATGTTACAGAATTGTGTTGAGATTTTTAACATATTATAGACCCTGCCACAACTTTATAAGTGTATCAATCATATGAACATCTGTTCAGGACACTAAAAACAACTTCATATTGTGTGTCACAACATTGTGCTCCTTTATGCTTTGCAATTGCTCCTATATATATGGGGATTATGCTCCTATGTGCACTTTATAGGCTAAACTGAGGATCATATTACATTGTGTGAGACAGGTTTGTGTGCATTTGTCTGCCAGAGGAAATATGCTGCCTATTGGAGAGGAAGGTGTTTTTATCCATCACAATGAGGACCATATCAAGATGTGTGTCACAATTGTATGTTTTTATCCAACGCAATGAGGACCATATTTTGGGGCATTTTAGGCATGTGTGCTTCTTGTATCACAGAGGAATATCATGTTGTATTGAGCAAGCTCATGATAATGTAGCTATCATTAAAAATACAACATTAATGTGATTTTGTGTTTTCGCATATTCCTTTAACAGAAAGCTCCTTTAACAGTAAGATGGTTTAACAATATGCTGTTTAGTTATAGTGTGTATGATCTTAGGTAACTCAAAAAACTATATTGTATTTCATCTTGGAAATGAATGCACTTTTCCATCACACTGACGGCTCTATGCAGACCTGGTTCATAGGACATGAATTTATCTACATCACAAAAAATCCCAAGGGTTAATGTTGTGTGCCTTTATCTGCCACAGGAAATATTATGCTGCCTATTACAGAGGTTAGTGCTTTTATCCATTGCAATGAGGACCATATCAAGATGTGTGTCACAACTGTGTATTTTTATCAAACACAATGAGGACACATTTTGGTGCATTTTAGGCATGTGTGCTTCTTCCATCACGGAGTAACATCATATTGTATTGAACAAGTTCATGTTAATTTAGCCATCATTGAAAGTACCACATTATTGTGAATTATTGTTATCACTTATTCCTTTAACAGAAAGTGTCTATAATATTATGCTGCGTATTAATAAAGTGTATGACTTGAGTAACTAAAAAAAAGTATATTGTATTGTACTTTGGAAATGCGTGCACTTCTCACTCACAATGACGGCCCTATACAGCCTGGTCCATAGGACATGCATCATCCATCGAACAATCAATCACAAAAAAGCACAGAGGCTAATGTGCACAAGTACATATGTACACTTCGAAAAAGATGACTATTGAATGTGAGCAAACATTTTTGTGTGTGTGGAAAGTGATCTCCATAGGGCTTTGTTGCTCTGTAAAGTATTTGTGTGCCTCCAAATGTGTTCCTTTGTAACTGTCCACAAACAATTCTTGAGCCTATTCCCACCCAGGGAACAATCTGAGATTCACTTCTACAAGTGCCGGATTAAATCTGTTTCCAGGATGGAAAGTGAAAGGAATCAGACTAAAAATTGGAGATGGCATAGGTGAAGGGATTACTTGACAGGGGAAAATGTTTTTCAAATGTTATTACTTCTACTTGCTTTGTAATATTTCCAGAAATGTAAGCATGTAAACGTGTTCAAAGGAAAATGGAATTCTCAAAAGAAAATGAAGGCTACTCCTTGAAATACATCCTCCTTAGCTATAAGCTAACAGTCAACAAGACAACCTTTGTGAATTAAAAAGCAGCTTGCTCTGTATCCAAAATGATGATAATAAACGAAGCACTTGGTGTTGGGAATAGAGCCAATGATTAAAGGGTATGAAGCTGTTTGTCTACATGAATCACAGCAGGGTCACAATCACAATCTTTCCAGTGCTTTGCTCATACCCTGCACAATGACCATAGCTTGGAATGTTACAGGTGTTTTGGGGTGTTATATAAGTGAGCTACTATTATACTTTGAATCAAGTGTTGGTGTGCATCACAATTGCTTGTTTTTATCCATCGCAACGAGGACCGTATGATACTGTGTGTTACATATCTGAGCTTTTTCCTAGCACTGCGAGGACGACACCATTAGGCCTGTTGCAGAGTTGTGCTATTATCTAAACTACTGTTACCAAGAATGAACTTCTTTCCATCACATATAGGATTATATTACATTGTATATTACAAATTAATGTGGGTTTATTAAGTACAATGATCACTAGATGCCTTTAAGTGTTACAAGATTGTTTGCCTTGATACATCACATTAAGTAGCACATCATGAATTCTGTTAGTAATATGAGACAGTATCTATGTATAACAGAGGACAATCTCATACACTGTTTTACAAAGATGTGCCTGCTTTAACCCCTTCGATGCGGCCGCGATTCCCCTGGTGTGCTGTAAACAGCACGAACAGGGGCGGGCCGTGACGAACCCCAGCCGTCATCAGCACACGAGCACCGTAGTGCATGACGGCTGGGGTTCGTCATGAGCATGGAAGGGGTTAACCATCACCAAGAGGGCAATATCATGAGGTGCACTAAAACTGCCTGATGGTTTACCTCTTCATTTGTAATTCATTGCAGAGAATTTGTGATGTGCTTGCATACGATCATAAGGCTGCCTTAAGATACTTCATAGACACAGACCTGTTCCTCATTAAGACTGAATTCCAGTGAGAGACTGTTCCCCTCTGGTGTCAGTAAATATGAATTGTTTATGAAGAGTAGTCCATCAAACTCATAACAGCATCACACTGCATGTTTTAACTCTGTGTGCTATTACACTGCACTCTGAAAGAAAAAAATCACATGCATGTTTTTATGCATCAGAATGAGGACTACATCGTGGTAGGCGAATATTCATGGGACCATGTGTATAGCATGTGAGTTTTTATGTATTGCAAAAAAGGCCAATCATGACGCATGTTACAGAATTGTGTTGAGATATTGAGATTATGCTCCTATGTGCACTTTAAGGGTTAAACTGAGGACCATATTAAATTGTGTGAGACAGGTTTGAATGTCTTTATCTGCCAGAGGAAATATGCTGCCTATTAGAGAGGTTGGTGTTTTTATCCATCACAATGAGGACCTTATCAAGATGTGTCACAATTGCATGTTTTTATCCAATGCAATGAGGACCATATTTTGGGGCATTTTAGCCATGTGTGCTTCTATCACAGAGAAATATCATGTTGCATTGAGCAAGTTTATGATAATGTAGCTATCATTAAAAATACCACATTAATGTGATTCAGTGTTTTCGCATATTCCTTTAACAGAAAGCTCCTTTAACAGTAAGATGCTTTAACAATATGCTGTTTAGTTGTCATGTGTATGATCTTAGGTAACTCAGAAAACTATATTGTATTTTATCTTGGAAATTAATGCATTTTACCATCACACTGACTGCTCTATGCAGGCCTGGTCCGTAGGACATGAATTTATCACCATCACAAAAAATCCCAAGGGCTAATGTTGTGTGCCTTTATCTGCCACAGGAAATAATATGCTGCCTATTACAGAGGTTAGTGTTTTTATCCATCACAATGAGGACCGTATCAAGATGTGTGTCACAACTGTGTGTTTTTATCCAACACAATGAGGACACATTTTGGTGCATTTTAGACAAGTGTGCTTCTTCCATCACAGAGTGACATCATATTGTATTGAAAAAGTTCATGTTAATTTAGCCATCGTTAAAAGTACCACATTAATGTGAATTAGTGTTATCACCTATTCCTTTAACAGAAAGCATGTATAACATTATGCTGTGTATTAGTATGTAAAGTGTATGACCTGGAGTAACAAAAAAAAACTATATTGTATTGTACTTTGGAAATGCGTGCACTTCTCACTCACAATGACGGCTCTATACAGCCTGGTCCATAGGACATGCATCATCCATCGAACGATCCATCACAAAAAAGCACAGAGGCTAATGTGAACAAGCATATATGTACACTTGGAAAAAGATGACTATTGAATGTGAGCAAACATTTTTTGTGTGTGGATAGTGATCTTCATAGGGCTTTGTTGCTCTGTAAAGTATTTGTGTGCCTCCAAATGTGTTCCTTTGTAACTGTCCACAAACAATTCTTGAGCCTATTCCCACCCAGGGAACAATCTGAGATTCACTTCTAACAAGTGCCGGATTAAATCTGTTTCCAGGATGGAAAGTGAAAGGAATCAGACTAAAAATTGGAGATGGCATAGGTGAAGGGATTACTTGACAGGGGAAAATGTTTTTCAAATGTTATTACTTCTACTTGCTTTGTAATATTTCCAGAAATGTAAGCATGTAAACGTGTTCAAAGGAAAATGGAATTCTCAAAAGAAAATGAAGGCTACTCCTTGAAATACATCCTCCTTAGCTATAAGCTAACAGTCAACAAGACAACCTTTGTGAATTAAAAAGCAGCTTGCTCTGTATCCAAAATGATGATAATAAACAAAGCACTTGGTGTTGGGAATAGAGCCAATGATTAAAGGGTATGAAGCTGTTTGTCTACATGAATCACAGCAGGGTCACAATCACAATCTTTCCAGTGCTTTGCTCATACCCTGCACAATGACCATAGCTTGGAATGTTACAGGTGTTTTGGGGTGTTATATAAGTGAGCTACTATTATACTTTGAATCAAGTGTTGGTGTGCATCACAATTGCTTGTTTTTATCCATCGCAACGAGGACCGTATGATACTGTGTGTTACATATCTGAGCTTTTTCCTAGCACTGCGAGGACGACACCATTAGGCCTGTTGCAGAGTTGTGCTATTATCTAAACTACTGTTACCAAGAATGAACTTCTTTCCATCACATATAGGATTATATTACATTGTATATTACAAATTAATGTGGGTTTATTAAGTACAATGATCACTAGATGCCTTTAAGTGTTACAAGATTGTTTGCCTTGATACATCACATTAAGTAGCACATCATGAATTCTGTTAGTAATATGAGAGAGTATCTATGTATAACAGAGGACAATCTCATGCACTGTTTTACAAAGATGTGCCTGCTTTAACCCCTTCGATGCGGCCGCGATTCCCCTGGTGTGCTGTAAACAGCACGAACAGGGGCGGGCCGTGACGAACCCCAGCCGTCATCAGCACACGAGCACCGTAGTGCATGACGGCTGGGGTTCGTCATGAGCATGGAAGGGGTTAACCATCACCAAGAGGGCAATATCATGAGGTGCACTAAAACTGCCTGATGGTTTACCTCTTCATTTGTAATTCATTGCAGAGAATTTGTGATGTGCTTGCATACGATCATAAGGCTGCCTTAAGATACTTCATAGACACAGACCTGTTCCTCATTAAGACTGAATTCCAGTGAGAGACTGTTCCCCTCTAGTGTCAGTAAATATGAATTGTTTATGAAGAGTAGTCCATCAAACTCATAACAGCATCACACTGCATGTTTTAACTCTGTGTGCTATTACACTGCACTCTGAAAGAAAAAAATCACATGCATGTTTTTATGCATCAGAATGAGGACTACATCGTGGTAGGCGAATATTCATGGGACCATGTGTATAGCATGTGAGTTTTTATGTATTGCAAAAAAGGCCAATCATGACGCATGTTACAGAATTGTGTTGAGATATTGAGATTATGCTCCTATGTGCACTTTAAGGGTTAAACTGAGGACCATATTAAATTGTGTGAGACAGGTTTGAATGTCTTTATCTGCCAGAGGAAATATGCTGCCTATTAGAGAGGTTGGTGTTTTTATCCATCACAATGAGGACTTTATCAAGATGTGTCACAATTGCATGTTTTTATCCAATGCAATGAGGACCATATTTTGGGGCATTTTAGCCATGTGTGCTTCTATCACAGAGAAATATCATGTTGCATTGAGCAAGTTTATGATAATGTAGCTATCATTAAAAATACCACATTAATGTGATTCAGTGTTTTCGCATATTCCTTTAACAGAAAGCTCCTTTAACAGTAAGATGCTTTAACAATATGCTGTTTAGTTGTCATGTGTATGATCTTAGGTAACTCAGAAAACTATATTGTATTTTATCTTGGAAATTAATGCATTTTACCATGACACTGACTGCTCTATGCAGGCCTGGTCCGTAGGACATGAATTTATCACCATCACAAAAAATCCCAAGGGCTAATGTTGTGTGCCTTTATCTGCCACAGGAAATAATATGCTGCCTATTACAGAGGTTAGTGTTTTTATCCATCACAATGAGGACCGTATCAAGATGTGTGTCACAACTGTGTGTTTTTATCCAACACAATGAGGACACATTTTGGTGCATTTTAGACAAGTGTGCTTCTTCCATCACAGAGTGACATCATATTGTATTGAAAAAGTTCATGTTAATTTAGCCATCGTTAAAAGTACCACATTAATGTGAATTAGTGTTATCACCTATTCCTTTAACAGAAAGCATGTATAACATTATGCTGTGTATTAGTATGTAAAGTGTATGACCTGGAGTAACAAAAAAAAACTATATTGTATTGTACTTTGGAAATGCGTGCACTTCTCACTCACAATGACGGCTCTATACAGCCTGGTCCATAGGACATGCATCATCCATCGAACGATCCATCACAAAAAAGCACAGAGGCTAATATGAACAAGCATATATGTACACTTGGAAAAAGATGACTATTGCATGTGAGCAAACATTTTTGTGTGTGTGGAAAGTGATCTTCACAGGGCTTTGTTGCTCTGCAAACTAGTTGTGTGCCTCCAAATGTGTTACTTTGTAACTGTCCCCAAACAATTCTTCAGCCCATTCCCACCCAGGGAACAATCTGAGATTCACTTCTACAAGTGCCGGATTAAATCTGTTTCCAGGATGGAAAGTGAAAGGAATCAGACTAAAAATTGGAGATGGCATAGCTGAAGGGATTACTTGACAGGGGAAAATGTTTTTCAAATGTTATTACTTCTACTTGCTTTGTAATATTTTCAGAAATGTAAGCATGTAAACTTGTTCAAGGGAAAATGGAATTCTCAAATGAAAATGAAGGCTACTCCTTGAAATATATCCTCTGTAGCTATAAGCTAATAGTCAACAAGACAACCTTTGTGAATTAAAAAGCAGCTTGCTCTGTAATCCACAATGATGATACTAAACAAAGCACTTAGTTTTGGGAATTGAGCCAATGATGAAGGGGTATAAAGGTGTTTGTCTACATGAATCACAGCAGGGTCACAATCACAATCTTTCCAGTGGATTGCTCATACCCTGCACAATGACCATAGCTTGGAATGTTACAGGTGTTTTGGGGAGTTATATAAGTGAGCTACTATTATACTTTGAATCAAGTCTTGGTGTGCATCACAATTGTTTGTTTTTATCCATCGCAACGAGGATTGTATGATGTTGTGTGTTACATATCTGAGCTTTTTCCTAGCACTGCGAGGACGATACCACTAGGCCTGTTGCAGAGATGTGCTATTATCTAAACTACTGTTGCCAAGAATAAACTTCTTTCAATCACAAATAGGATTATATTACATTATATTTTTGTCACCGGGTCGTCAAGGAAGGGGTTAAGCCCCGGAAGGAATCAACGTGCGACTTTATTCTTTTATCCCTTTTATTAGGTATGGTTTGAATATGTTTTTATTTTTCACGTCCGAGTTCGTCTGTTTACACAGCTAGTAGAGGTTAGGTATGAATACTGCTTCCGTTCTTCCTCTTATGAGGCCACCAGGTCAGTCATGGACTCGTATGTTCCTCGGCCAGAAAACCACTGGTGAACGTCGGAACATCGACAATATGTAGAAGTGTAGAGGGCCAGTGCAGGAAGTATCACCGCACTCAAAGAAGTCACCACCACCAAGTGTAGTCCGGTTAACCCACCGGTTTAGCAGAGGTGTGTCCTCTACTTACTTTGCTGCCTTCCAGCCCAGTGCCCGTGAGCAGCCCGCAGCCGGACTGTACCTTGTTCAGCCACATTCCTCCTAGAGCGTGGCAGAGCGAAGCGTGAAACGGTTGGCCTCCTGGCGACTCCTCCTCTGCAGAGGTTACCTCCCCACTTGTTGCAGGCGATGAGGTCCCATTTCTCCATCACGCGCTCTGGTTCACCTGGCTCTCTCCGCGTTCTTTAGGTCTCACTTCTTCCTCAGCATCCGTTCCAACATCCATTTCCGCTTTCATCAGCGGGGCTCTCTCTTCCCCCATTGGTCAGGGGGCAGAGACGTCATCCGGACTTGCTGACCGCCTTCTTCTTGGGTGTCAGAGTCCTGTTCCTTAAAGGGACAGACCGGAGAAAAATCCTGCACACAGAGGAAGAGTGCCTCATTCACCATAGTCACCGGGGAGTATGGAATCTCCTCCAATAAGTCATCCTCGACCTTGTGACACAGTTACAAATTCATTTGAGTTCATCATGTGCATCGAGCACCTGATGTCTTAAGATACCTAATAGAAACAAACCTGTTCCTCATTGCATGTGCATTCCTGTGAGAGACTGGTCCCCTCTGTTGTCAATGAATATGAATTACATCACAGTGCGTGTTTTAATTCTGCGCTATAACACCTCACTCTGAAAACAACATCTCACACATATTTTCATCCATCACAATGAAGACTGCATTGTGTTATGCACTTCATGTGAACACGTGTATAGCATGTGAGCTTTTATCTATTGCAAAAAGGAGCACATCATGACGCATGTTACAGTTTTGTGTTGCCATTTTAAACATGTAAACACACTGCCACAACTTTATATGTTTCAAGCATATGAACGTTTGTTCTGGACACTGAAAACCATTTCATACTGTGTGTCACAAGATTGTGCTCTTTGGTGCTTTACAATAGCTCCTATTTAAATGTGACCTACGGGCCTATAGGCAGTGGTGTAACTAAGAACCATATTAAATTGTGTACAACAGGTTTGTATGCCTTTATCTGTCACAAGAAATATTATGCTGCCTATTACCGAGATTGGTGTTTTTCCCATCACAATGAGGATTGTATAAAGATGTGTATCACAATTGTGTGTTTTTATCCAACACAATGAGGACCACATTTTGGTGTATTTTGGACATGTGTGCTTCTTCTATCACAGAGTCACATCAATCAATCAATCAATCAATCATTTGTAAAGTGCACTACATACCTGTGAGGGTCTGAAGCCGCTGGGGGGGCGCTACTGATCAAACAGCCAGGTCTTGAGTACCCTCCTGAAGGTCAGCAGGTCTTGCGTCTGTCGTAGGTTCGGTGGGAGGGTATTCCATGTCTTGGCGGCGAGGTGGGAGAAGGATCTCTCACCGGTGGTTGTTCTTTGGATGTGCGGGACGGTGGCGAGTGAGAGGTCGGCAGAGCGGAGCTGGTGGTTAAGGAAGTAGAAGGAGAGCTGTCTGTTGAGGTAGGCTGGGCCGGTCTTGTGGAGTGCCTTGTGTGTGTGGATGAGGAGCTTGAAGGATATCCTCTTGTTGACGGGGAGCCAGTGCAGGTTTCTCAGGTGGGGGGTGATGTGACCGTGGCGTGGTACATCAAGGATCATTCGTGCCGAAGCATTTTGAATACATCGTAGTCGTTTGTTGAGCTTGGTCAGGGCTCACGTGTAGAGTGCGTTTCTTTAGTCGAGTCTGCTGCTGACGAGGGCCTGGGTGACTGTCTTTCTTGCATCTGTCGGGATCCATCCGTAGATCTTGCGGAGCATGCAGAGAATGTTGAAGCAGGAGGAGGAGACAGCGTTGACTTGCTTGGTCATAGAGAGCGTTGAGTCGAGGATGATTCCCAGCTTGCGTGCGTGGTCGGTGGGTGTCGGGGCTGCCCCCAGTGCCGTCAACCACCAGGAGTCGTCCCAGGCTGAAGAGTTGGAGCTGAGGAGGAGGACCTCCGTCTTGTCCGAGTTCAGCTTCAGATGGCTGGTCTTCATCCAGTCGGCGACGGCCTTCATTCCGTCGTGGAGGTTGGCTTTGGCGGTGATGGGGTCCTTGGTGAGGGAGAGGATCAGCTGAGTGTCATCGGCGTAGGAGATTATGTTGAGGTTGTGCTGTCGGGCTACGTGTGCGAGCGGGACCATGTAAATGTTGAACAGCGTCGGGCTGAGGGAGGATCCCTGGGGTACACCGCAGATGATCTTGGAGGCTTTGGAATGGAATGGGGGGAGGGGGACGCTCTGGGTTCTGCCGGAGAGGAAGGAGGTGATCCAATCCAGAGCCTTGTCTCGGACCCCTGCGGCGTCGAGGCGTGCGCGTAGTGTGCGATGGCAGATGGTGTCAAAGCAGCAGAAAGGTCTAGGAGGATGAGTGCTGCGGTCTCGCCATTGTCCAGCAGGGTCCTGATGTCGTCGGTGGCGGCGATGAGGGCAGTCTCTGTGCTGTGGTTGCTGCAGAACCCTTACTGGGAAGGGTGCGGATTCTGTTTTCTTCGAGGTATCGGGTTAGCTGCCTGTTGGCGGCTTTCTCGATGACCTTGGCTGGGAAGGGGAGCAGAGAAATGGGCCGGAAGTTCTTGAGGTCTCTTGGGTCTGCCTTAGGTTTTTAGGTCTCGCCTGCCAATGCGCTTACGCATTTCTGGCGAGAATTATAGTAAGTGGAAAAGAAAAGTCTACCAAAATGGCTGCGGATCCCATACAGTTCATGTGAGACAGGCGCGTGCACGCCAGCCACATAACACACCACCATTTGTCTGTGCCTCGGCATCAGACATCAAAGGCTGCCGCTCCCCGCCCCCCTCGTGCACATCGCGCACCACCATTTGTCTGTGCCTAGGCATCAGACTTCAAAGGCTGCAGCTCCCCCGCCCACCCCGCCACAGCACGCACACAAGGCACTCTCATTCCCTCCCGCACGTACTCTTAAATACATTTTCACTCAAATCTTTGCTTACCCATATCAATTCAGCTTTTTAAGGCTCTCAACATCTGTCACAAGGCTCCCTCCTACACTCACCATTAGGAATCACTGCCTTCCTTTTATTTATTTATTTTATGTGTTTTTGTATAGCGCAGACTTCACCCGAAGATGTCAGAGAGCTTATTGCTGCACGTCTCTTTCTCTTCGCTGTTGGCTGCTTCCCTTGCACCCATCTGGCATATCTCTCCATGTCCCCTCATACCCGTCTGGCATTCCTCCCCTCGTTCCCTTGTCATTTCCACTGTTTCCTCACCCGTTGCTGCCATTAGTCAATGCCCTCCACCTCCCCTTCATCTCTTAACTCGCCAGTCACTGGAAGTTGGGAGGGGAACAGCGTGACAGTGCTTCTCTTTGTCGGCAAAGCCAACCATTTACCTTTAATGTGCTATTATTGCACGCACTCATTATTTCTGTATGTTTGTCTGTATATGCGCTAGGACACCTAGGGCCAGATGTAGGAGCCCTAATACCGGTCGGAAACGGCAGATTTCGTCCGTTTCCGACCGGTATTAGGGTTTTCAGATGTAGGGGGCTGAAAATTACAGAATCGCTATATTTACCGATTCGGTAAAATTACCGATTCGGTAAATTACAGAATCGGTAAATATACCGATTCTGTAAGTACAAATGTCGGTGGCACAGTTTACAGTGCCACAGGCCCTTAAGAGTCGGTATTTTACCACCCAATCCCATTGGGTGGTAAAATACCGAATTCAGGTGTGTATGCACATCTGTGCATGCACACCTGTGCAATGTGACACACAGATATGCCCTTAGGGCATGTATGTGTGCCACATGTCACACAAGCCTGTACTTGGGGTACTAGAGGGTGTCAAAGTGACACCCCCTGCACCCTTGCAGGATTCGGGATTTACCGATTCTGTAAATACAGAATCGGTATTTCCCATTGACTCCTATGGGTTTCAAAGCCCATAGGAATCAATGGGAAATAACGATCCAGTATTTACACAATCGGTAAATACCGAATTCTACAGATTGGGTGATTCAGATTTTAAAATTACCTACATCTGCCCCCTTCCCATTTACAGACTCTTAAATACCGAATCAGTAAAATTCTGTATTTAAGAGTCTGTAAATGGGAATTACCTACATCTAGCCCTTAATGTCATACCTGCTTTTTTCATTTATAGGGCGGACGAAAGGTACGGACCGTGCAAATCAGCTCATACGAACGTAAAGTGTTTAAAACAAGTGCAAGCAGCTTGAAAGGGACGAGCAGCATCCCTATTCATGCAGTAGTTACAGGCGGTGCAAATCTGGAAAGCATCCAGGACAACTTGCTTCAAATGATGGAGCAGGGAAGCCCAATGGCTCAGAATCTAGCTCAGTGAGTTAAGAGCTCACTACTGAAATCAGTGTGCAACCTGCACGTCTTGGGTTCATATGTATCCTCCCTACTCTTGCTCTGCCTTTCCTCTCCCTCTAGCCTATAAAAGAAGTACCATTATTTTGGGCAACAGTGACCGCTACTACTAGTAGTGTTATGAGAGCAAGCACTACACGTATTATTATTGTTAATGATTAGGTGTGCAAACTGAACACGGGACATATTACACACTTGTCAGTTTTCCTTATCTTGATTTAAATATAAATTGACACCAGTGATACGTGCTATTTTTATCGCTTTTATAAGGATGTCTGCTTCTATCCTTTGAATACCCCGCCCCCCATGACCCACTGTTAGCAACCTTCTTAGTGTGTCATTGACCCCCAGGGCCCACCGTTAGCAACCTTCTTAGTGTCACATTGACCCACAGGACCCACTGTATGAGATTTATGCCCTTGTGTCTGCTCCATAACCTTTGAATGCCCCCCTCCCCCTGACCCACCGTTAGCACCCTTCTTAGTGTAAAATTGACCCCCAGGGGCACAGCTCTCTACACCCCTCTCTCTATACCCCTCTCTTTACACCCTCTCTCTTTACACCCCTCTCTCTCTCAACACCCCTCTCTCTCTCTACACCCATCTCTCTCTCTACACCCCTCTCTCTCTACACCCCTTTCTCTCTACACCCCCTCTCTCTCTACCCCCTAACTCTCCCCCCTCTCTCTACACCCCTCTCTCTACACCCCTCTCTCTCTACACCCCTCTCTCTCTAGAACCCTCTCTCTACACCCCTCTCTCTCTACACCCCTCTCTCTCTACACCCCTCTCTCTGCACCCCTCTCTCTGCACCCCTCTCTCTGCACCCCTCTCTCTGCACCCCTCTCTACACCCCCTCTCTACACCCCCTCTCTACACCCCTCTCTCTACAGCCCTCTCTCTACAGCCCACTCTTTCTGCACCCCACTCTCTGCACCCCACTCTCTGCACCCCACTCTCTCTGCACCCCACTCTCTCTGCACCCCACTATTTCTACACCCCTCTCTCTACACCCCTCTCTCTACACCCCACTCTCTCTACACCCCACTCGCTCTACACCCCTCTCTCTCTACACCCCACTCTCTCTCTACACCCCTCTCTCTACATCCCTCTCTATCTCTACACCTCTCTCTCTACACACCCCTCTCTCTCTACACCCCTCTCTCTACCTCTCTCTCTACACTTCTATCAATCTATCGACCTCACTCTATCTATCTATCTATCTATCTATCTATCTATCTATCTATCTATCTATTTCCCTCACTCTATCGCCCTCACTCTATCTATCTATCTCCCTCACTCTATCGCCCTCACTCTATCTATTGCCCTCACTATCTATCTGTTGCCCTCACTCTATCTATCTATCGCCTTCACTCTATCTATCTATCGCCCTCACTCTATCTATCTATCGCCCTCACTCTATCTATCGCCCTCACTCTATCTATCTATCTATCTATCTATCTATCTATCTATCTATCTATCGCCCTCACTCTATCTATCTGTCTATCTATCTATCGCCCTCACTCTATCTATCTATCTATCTATCTATCTATCTATCTATCTATCTATCTATCTATCTATCTCCCTCACTCTATCTATCTGTCTATCTATCTATCGCCCTCACTCTCTCTATCTATCGCCCTCACTCTATCTATCACCCTCACTCTATCCATCGCCCAGTTCGCGCTATATAAAACATCTATCTATCACCCTCACTCTATCTATCTGCCTATCTATCTATCTATCTATCTATCTATCTATCTATCTATCTATCTATCTATCTATCTATCTATCTATCGCTCTCACTCTATCTATCGCCCTCCCTCACTCTATCTATCACCCTTCCTCTATCTATCTATCTATCGCCCTCCCTCTATCGCCCTCCCTTCTTCTATCTATTGCCCTCCCTCCCTTTATCTATTGCCCTCCCTCTATCTATCTATCGCCCTCACTCTATCTATCTTTCCTCCTCCCTCTAGCTATCTATCGCCCTCACTCTAACTATCTATCGCACACCAACAGCATCACTCCAGGGCACCACTGCATCACTCAGGGGCACCACAACATCACTATGCGCTACCACAGCATCACTGAACGCCACAGCATCACTTGTCGCCACCACAACATCACTCAGCGCCACCACAGCATCAATCTGTGCAACCATTCAACAACAACTGGTTCAAATATGTTCTCTCAATGTTTCAAGCTTTATTACAAATGTTACAAATGTCACAAACATATTCTTCACAAAAGTTATTTACAAAAGTTTAAGCTATTGCCATTATACATTACAATAACTTTTATTTAAGTATTAATTATTTAAAAAAAATGCCTTCGTTATTTGTAATTTCAATACATCTAAGTCACGTAAATACAAAACATATTGCATTACAAATGCTATAGGTGTCACATTTGCGAAAGCTAAAACTATTGGCATTGTAAATGACAAAGCTATTAATTTAGCTATTTTCAAAACCAACACATAAATACAAAATTTGTCATTTACAATACCAATAGCTCAAACTTTCCTAATGCGAGACCTATTGCATTGCAAATGCTTGTTTGATTAGGTCGTTGATCCCGGCGTGTTTCCAGATCTCTGGGAAGGTCGCGGTCTCGAGGGAGAGATTGATGACGTTGCGCAGGTGGGGTTCAATGGAGCTGCTTGCTCTGTTGAAGAAGACGTGGTGCGGGAATGGGTCTGACGGAGAGCCTGAGTGGATTGTGCGCATGGTCTTGATGGGCAAATTTTGCAAATTCGCGATCCGCGGATTTGCGAATTCGCGATCCGCAAAATTCACGAATTTGCGGATTTTTTTATTTTTGCGTGTTCGCGGGGCGCTTGGCGTGTTCGCGGGGTTTTTTTTGTGCGAGACCGCGATGCGCCCTTCTGCCCTCTGCCCCACTCGTTCTTGTGCCATTCTGCCCTCCGCCCCACTCGTTGTTGTGCCCTTCTGCCCTCTGCCCCACTTGTTGTTGTGCCCTGCTGCCCTCTGCCCCACTTGTTGCTGTGCCCTTCTGCCCTCTGCCCCACTCTGTGACCTTCTGCCCTCTGCCCCACTCCTGTTTTGTTTTAGAATGGCGCCGGCAAGCTGCCAGCGCCATTCTAAAATAGTTACTAAATTAGCTTCATCAGGAAGCACTAATAGATAAAATAAAGCAGGTGCTCGAGCACCTGCATTTTATCTATTAGTGCTTCCTGTTGAAGCTAACTTAGTACCTATTTTAGAATGGTGCTGGCAGCTTGCCGGCGCCGTTCTAAAATAGTTACAAGCTTGAAGCTTGAACTTTTGCCCCCCGGATCCGTTCCGCTTGCGGATTTTCGGCAAATTCAAGGGAATACGCGGATCGCGAATTTGCCGAAAAACCGCGAGCGGAACAGATTTTGCGCCCATGCTTAGTCTTGATGGTGTTATCGATGCTCACGTCATGTTGTATTGAAAAAGTTCATGTTAATTTATCCATAATTAAGAGTACCATATTATCATTATTCCTTTAACAGTAAGCGTCTATCAGATTAAGCACTATATTACAAATGTGTAACTCAAAGAGAACTACATTGTATTTTATCTTGGAAATATGTGCACCTATCCATCACAATTATGGCTATGTAATGGCCTGGTCTATATGGCATACATTTATCTCAATTCAAAGAAAGACAAAGTGCTAATGCGCACAAAGTACATGTGTACACTTGGAAAAAGATTAAAAAACATACAGATATCTATGTGAATAAATATTTTTATGTGGGTATGTAGAGACATTTTAAGGGCTTTATTGCCTTACAAAGTATATGTGTGCCAGCAAACTTGTGAGTTTGTAACTGTCCACAAACACTTTCTCTGCCAATTTCCACCCGGGGAACAATTTAAGATTCACTTCTCACAAGAGGTGGAGTAAATTTGTTTCCAGAGTGGGAATAGGAAGGAATTTCAGAGATGGCATAGATGAAGAGATTACTCAACAGTGAAACATGTTTTTCAAATGTTACTTCTCCCACTTGCTACACAATATTTCCAAGCATTTAAACATGTTCAAGGAAAAAAGGGATTCTCAAAAGAAAATGAAGAGTAAGGAAACCCTAGTGCTACTGTGCATAAAGTATATGTGTAGACTTAGAAAAGATTGACTAGCATATAGATTTCTATGTGAGTATATTTACTGGACTTTAGAGCCCACGCTGCTTTGCCTGATTACCGCGCCAAGAGACGCTGCCGCCATTCTCTCGCACCCGGAGGTGCATAAAAGTGCTCGCAGCTACCGCTTCGCGGGAACCTCTTTACTGGACTTCAGAGCCAGAACTTGGCTATATGCAAATTAGTCTGACCCTGGCCCAGTGCATCATGGGAACAGGGCAGACCAAACTACCAAGCCAATTCTTATACTGGGAAGGAAACAAGCTACCGGGGACCGGTTTCTGGCATTTCAGCTGTCTTCGGCCAGGCTTGCTTGAATCCTGATGGTGCAATGAGCTAGGGACTCACATCTGAGTATACCCTTCCACGCTTATGGTGGACACTATAGGTGTGGCAGGGTATACTCAGACATGAATCCCTTTCTCACTGCACCACCAGGACCCCCGGTAGCTTGTCTCCTTTCTGGTGAAGAATTGGCTTGGTAGTTTAGTCTGCCCTGTTCCCATGATGCACTGGGCCAGGGACAGACTGATTTGCATATAGCCAGGTTCTGAGCTGGGATGGTGCAGTGAGATAAATAACGGTGATGGATCAAGTCCTGATCTTTGGACTGGGTAAGAGTGGTCTGCTTAATTCAGACACTCTGTTCATCACCACCCCCTTTTCTGTATCGTTTTTGGCCACTATAGGTGTGGCAGGGTATACTCAGACATGAGTCCCTTTCTCACTGCACCATCAGGATTCAAGCAAGCCGGGCCGAAGACGGCTGAAATGCCAGAAACCGGTCCCCGGTAGCTTGTCTCCTTTCTGGTGAAGAATTGGCTTGGTAGTTTAGTCTGCCCTGTTCCCATGATGCACTGGGCCAGGGACAGACTGATTTGCATATAGCCAGGTTCTGAGCTGATATGGTGCAGTGAGATAAATAACGGTGATGGATCAAGCCCTGATCTTTGGACTGGGTAAGAGTGGTCTGCTTTTTTCAGACACTGTTCATCACCACCCCCTTTTCTGTATTGTTTTTGGCCACTATAGGTGTGGCAGGGTATACTCAGACATGAGTCCCTTTCTCACTGTACCATCAGGATTCAAGCAAGCAGGGCCGAAGACGGCTGAAATGCCAGAAACCGGTCCCCGGTAGCTTGTCTCCTTTCTGGTGAAGAATTGGCTTGGTAGTTTAGTCTGCCCTGTTCCCATGATGCACTGGGCCAGGGACAGACTGATTTGCATATAGCCAGGTTCTGAGCTGGGATGGTGCAGTGAGATAAATAACAGTGATGGATCAAGCCCTGATCTTTGGACTGGGTAAGAGTGGTCTGCTTAATTCAGACACTCCGTTCATCACCACCCCCTTTTCTGTATCGTTTTTGGCCACTATAGGTGTGGCAGGGTATACTCAGACATGAGTCCCTTTCTCACTGCACCATCAGGATTCAAGCAAGCCGGGCCGAAGACGGCTGAAATGCCAGAAACCGGTCCCCAGTAGCTTGTCTCCATTCTGGTGAAGAATTGGCTTGGTAGTTTAGTCTGCCCTGTTCCCATGATGCACTGGGCCAGGGACAGACTGATTTGCATATAGCCAGGTTCTGAGCTAGGATGGTGCAGTGAGATAAATAACGGTGATGGATCAAGCCCTGATCTTTGGACTGGGTAAGAGTGGTCTGCTTAATTCAGACACTCTGTTTATCACCACCCCCTTTTCTGTATCCTTTTTGGCCACTATAGGTGTGGCAGGGTGTACTCAGACATGAGTCCCTTTCTCACTGCACCATCAGGATTCAAGCAAGCCGGGCCGAAGACGGATGAAATGCCAGAAACCGGTCCCCGGTTGCTTGTCTCCTTTTTGGTGAAGAATTGGCTTGGTAGTTTAGTCTGCCCTGTTCCCATGATGCACTGGGCCAGGGACAGACTTATTTGCATATAGCCAGGTTCTGAGCTGGGATGGTGCAGTGAGATAAATAATGGTGATGGATCAAGCCCTGATCTTTGGACTGGGTAAGAGTGGTCTGCTTAATTCAGACACTCTGTTCATCACCACCCCCTTTTCTGTATCGTTTTTGGCCACTATAGGTGTGGCAGGGTATACTCAGACATGAGTCCCTTTCTCACTGCACCATCAGGATTCAAGCAAGCCGGGCCGAAGACGGCTGAAATGCCAGAAACCGGTCCCCGGTAGCTTGTCTCCTTTCTGGTGAAGAATTGGCTTGGTAGTTTAGTCTGCCCTGTTCCCATGATGCACTGGGCCAGAGACAGACTGATTTGCATATAGCCAGGTTCTGAGCTGGGATGGTGCAGTGAGATAAATAACGGTGATGGATCAAGCCCTGATCTTTGGATTGGGTAAGAGTGGTCTGCTTAATTCAGACACTCTGTTCATCACCACCCCCTTTTCTGTATCGTTTTTGGACACTATAGGTGTGGCAGGGTATACTCAGACATGAGTCCCTTTCTCACTGCACCATCAGGATTCAAGCAAGCCGGGCCGAAGACGGCTGAAATGCCAGAAACCGGTCCCCGGTAGCTTGTCTCCTTTCTGGTGAAGAATTGGCTTGGTAGTTTAGTCTGCCCTGTTCCCATGATGCACTGGGCCAGGGACAGACTGATTTGCATATAGCCAGGTTCTGAGCTGGGATGGTGCAGTGAGATAAATAACAGTGATGGATCAAGCCCTGATCTTTGGACTGGGTAAGAGTGGTCTGCTTAATTCAGACACTCTGTTCATCACCACCCCCTTTTCTGTATCAATATCTTTGCTTGGCTCTTCTTCTAAAGTAATGGCAAGAATGCTGTTGGCCAGGCTAGAGCAATGGGTAGAAGAAAAGAACATCTTATCTGTAGCTCAGTATGGCTTCAGACGAGGTGTTGGGGTGGTCGAACAGTTTCTGAGCTTAGAACTAATAGGGGAACTTTACCTGTTGCTTGTACTTGCTCCTGAGGGCCGGGCATTGCTCTGCTTCATCATCTTGGCCGGGCTTGGCTCCGCCGAGCCCCGCATTCCTGTGGCAGCACCAGTGGGCCTGGCTTTGCTCTGCTCGCTACTCCGGCCGGCTTGGCTACGCCGGGCCCCTTCCACTCCTGTGACTATGCCTCCCAGCAGCCCCACTAGCGGCCAGGACGCTGCGGACGTCACACGAAAGAGCTAGGAGGCGCATAAAGGCTCCCTTGGTGCCGAGTCCGGGGGGAACTTTACCTGTTGCTTGTACTCGCTCCTGAGGGCCGGGCATTGCTCTGCTTCATCATCTTGGCTGGGATTGGCTCCGCCAAGCCCCGCATTCCTGTGGCAGCACCTGTGGGCCGGGCTTTGCTCCACTCGCTCCTCCGGCCGGGCTTGGCTCCGCCGGGCCCTTTCCAGTCCTGTGACTACACCTCCCAGCAGCCCCACCAGTGGCCAGGACGCCGCGGACGTCACACGGAAGCGCCAGGAGGTGCATAAAGGCTCCCTTGGTGCCGAGTCCGTGGGGAACTTTACCTGTTGCTTGTACTCGCTCCGGAGGGCCGGGCATTGCTCTGCTTCATCATCTTGGCCGGGCTTGGCTCCGCCGAGCCACGCATTCCTGTGGCAGCACCTGTGGGCCGGGCTTTGCTCCACTCGCTCCTCCGGCCGGGCTTGGCTCCGCCGGGCCCTTTCCACTCCTGTGACTACACCTCCCAGCAGCCCCACTAGTGGCCAGGATGCCACGGACGTCACACGGAAGCGCCAGGAGGCGCATAAAGGCTCCCTTGGTGCCGAGTCCCGGGGGAACTTTACCTGTTGCTTGTACTCGCTCCTGAGGGCCGGGCATTGCTCTGCTTCATCATCTTGGCCGGGCTTGGCTCCGCCGAGCCCCGCATTCCTGTGGCAGCACCTGTGGGCCGGGCTTTGCTCCGCTCGCTCCTCCGGCCGGGCTTGGCTCCGCCGGGCCCCTTCCACTCCTGTGACTACACCTCCCAGCAGCCCCACTAGAGGCCAGGACGCCGCGGACGTCAGACGGAAGCGCCACGAGGCGCATAAAGGATCCCTTAGAACCTCGTCCCGCGGGACGCGCGCAGGAGCGCGCCGGGAGAAGTCTGGGACAAGGGCGGGGCCATCTGCGGCCGTCCTAGGCAGACCGAGGCAGGGCAGGGCCCCGCCCCTTACATGTGAGAACTTGAACCACCCATATAAAAAAAAAAGGTACTGTGCTTGATCGTCAAGTTGACTGCTCCCTGATACACAAGATAGTGTTGGGCCACCTTCGAGTTGTTGGATATTATCCCATTTACCAGGGAAAGTTGTAGCTAGCAATGGGTAAAAGGAAGGTAACGGAGGGGGGGGGGGGAGCACTTGCCATTACAACTAAAAAAAGGAAGAAGTCAAAAAAGTCGCTACATGCTGCCACTAATTGTGTTATGTCAAGCATCGAATCTATTGTTGAAGATTTTGAGGACATTCTATTGACGGCCCCATCCTTAAGAAATGTGGATAACCCTGATCCCCTGGTCGACGGTTTACTGCAGATAAAGAGCAAAGTGATCCCAGCTATTTTTTCTAAAAGACCAACATCCAAGTGCTCAGTAGATGATATGCATTCTAACCCTGCTTGCCCCATTGAGGTAAATGTTACAGAGGTATTAAGAGGGGCAAACATGAGTGCTAATGCCGAACTTCCAGCTATATCAACTGGGAATATAGACAGGTCCTCGCAGGTGATAGCATGTGAAATGGGCATCACTTGTACTAATCGCTTTTCAGTGTTGGAAGGGGAATCCAGGGAATTAAGTGAGGTCTTATCGCAAGGGCTGGGGGGACTGTGGAGGCTGTGAATAGTCCAGGTGAATGCTCCAGATGTTTGAATTTTAATAATTTAATCATGATGAAAATGGAAAGCCTGGAAAGGGATATAGCTATTATTAAGAAATTCATGATGGACTTTACAAAACGGGAGGAACTACACATAACAAACACTCTACACCCAGTGTTAGTGTCCAACCTGGTAAAAGCCCCTATCTTGCGATCGGCCCCACCAAACCAAACAGCAGGAGCGGCCCTATCTATACCCAATACACTAACAGCTCCATTATGTGTCTCCAAAACTGTAGTAGAGTTACGACCCAAAATCCCAGCTCATAACCCCCTAGCTAAAATGCCCACCAGGCAAAACACCTCGGGCTCATATGCCGAAGTAGCAAAATTGAGTGGGTCAATATCACAATGCAGGGTCCTGCAGGGGGATAATAAATATTATAGTGACATGGTTGAAACAACTAATTGGAGTAACAAACAGATAAACACACCATACAGATCCCCTTGTGGTATTGTCTACATGACCGGGGTCACCAAGCTTGGAGCTGCTAACACTTATGAGAACAGTGAATCCATACGCAATAAAGCCATTCACGGGCTTCACCACGTGAGAGGGTGCAGATCAGTCATTAGGGAGGATATGATTAATGTTAAAAGAATTTCCTTGCCTAGTTCATCAACAGACTGTATTGAGATACAGTTTGGTAACATAGCAATTGCAGAGAACCTAGTAGGACATGCCCCCCCTAGGAATTGTAACATACAAATCAGACACGCACCTCTATGGTCTAAATCTAGGCTCGAGGACGCATCGGGTCTAAACAACATAGACTGACCATTAAAGGATAACTATCTGAATAGTGTAAGACAAACACACAATATGTGCAAGCCCGAGGGTCAGACAATTCCACCACAAGCCTTATAGATATGGAGGCTATGAAGATTAATGATGAGGTTGTTCCTCGGGGGAAGAAAGGTCTAATGAAGTGGTCAACGCTCAATATCCCCTAACAGCAGTTGTAAGACTAGCTTCAGAAGTAGTTCACACAGAGAGGGTTACAAACACAAACATGATTAAATTGTTTTCCTGGAACATAGCGGGGCTTCAAAAAAATATGGCAAATCCAGAATGGAACCAATTCATAGATACGTTCGACATCTGTATGTTCAAGGAAACATGGAGCATGTCTCCCCTATATAAATGCGGATATTCCACCCACTTTATTCCGGCAATTAGTTCAGGGAGAGGTCGCCCATCGGGAGGACTGCACGTATGGTTTAGTGTGGCTTTGAATTGGGCACTTACTGCGCATACTTTACCATCGCAGGACATACTACAAATCTCCACTAAGGGCTCCCATATTGGAAGCTCGATGGAGCTGTTTAATATTTATGCTAGAGGTTGCCCAGGAGGTCAAACTTCACCCACTATAGCCTTACTCGAGGTGGTGCTAGCAGGTATCCCCCCATTGTCTAGCATTATTGTAGGGGGAGATTTTAACTGTACATATGAACCCCTAAGCAAAGAAGATCTCCTGGGACTTAATGAAGAGGATTCTAGACAGTCCATCCCGCCTCTAACCATAGCGCCAATCAGAAAATGGACGCCAAGAGCGATCCAAATAAATGTCCTAACACTAGAATATAACCTACGTGCCCTGAATGGTAGGACAACCTCAGACCCAAATGGTATGATGACCTATAACAGATTTAGTTGTCCATCCCGTATTGATTACATTCTGCTCGATACCGGTTCCTGGAACAGACTAGTTGACATGGAAGTCAGACAGTCACAGGATAGCGATCATAATCCACTTTGCATGGAAATAAGATGGGGTAATGAGAGGGAAGCATTAAATGCCCTACTTATGATCACAAAAGAAGTAGTTCCATCTAATTGCAAACACAGATTAAAGTGGAACAGGGTGATGTGCCAAGAAGATAGTTTGATCCGTATTAAAGAACTAGTAGAGGCAGAAACTAGGGAACTCCTATCCCATAACTCCGCCCAGTCAACCAAACAAAGTCTGAATTTTATAGACTCCTACAAGAGTCTAATAGAGAAAATTGGTTCATTCTTCACTATAAGAGATACTAGTGGACCAAGGAAGAAGAATCCACCGAAAAGTGGCACCCTATGGTATACAACAGGTTGTAGGGAAAAGAGAAGGGCTATAGCAAACGCCATTAGGAGAAAGGACGCTATAGCAGCTAGGACGGCTAGAAGGGAATATAGCGATTGCATCAAAAGTGCAAAGAAGGACTGGGAGGAAGAATATTGGCAACAACTTAAGATCGCTGCCAGTTCGAAGAACTCTACCCTGTTTTGGAACTTGATAAACTTGACAGGAGAGAAGTAGAGCCCCTCCCTAACCATATAACTGAGCAACCATGGCATTCCCATTTTTCAAATCTGTATTGTGGTGAAGATGATTTAGTTCAATCATGGAGGGTACAAAATAACTTTATTAATGAGGAACTTACACCTGTAGAACCCTCTGTAGCCCGAGAAGTTTCTGATGCTATCAGGAGCATAACACCCTCTAAAGCGGCAGGCCCGGATGGGTTACCGGGCGATCTATACATACATGACCCTAAGCTGTGGTCTGATTTTATTGCTCCTCTAATGAATAGAATCCTTCATGGATACCCTGTCCCTGACTCGTGGAGGGGTGCTGAAGTTGTTACTATCCATAAGAAAGGCGATAGGGAGGACCCTGCCAACTACAGGTCGATTAGTTTAATCGACGCTGCTCAGAAAATAGTTGGCAGGGTCATTATAAATAGAGTAGGTATGTGGCTAGAGGAGGGGAATATACTGTCCCACTTCCAGGCGGGTTTCGCCAGAATGTGGGTACTATGGACCATGTTTTCAGGTTTTGGGCAATATACTGGAAATCAGTAACCATTATGAAGGGGAATTTATATCTGACCTTCATAGACCTCAAAAGCGCCTTTGATTTGGTGCCTCGTGATAAACTCTGGAGGGTGCTGCTGGAAATGGGGTTCCCGCGTTACCTCCTGGAGTTTATAGTTAAACTTCACGAAGATAATTATGCTAGAATTAGATGGGGAATGAGGGACAGCTAACAGGTGAATAGGGGGGTACGTCAGGGCTGTGTGATGGCCCGACATTGTTCTCCCTCTTTATCAATGGGGTGGTAGACCATTTGAGGGAGGACAATGCCGATGCTCCGGTCCTGGCGGGGGAGAAAACACCAACCCTCCTCTTTGCAGATGACACCCTCCTGTTGACCAAAACCCCCTCAGGGCTGGAGAAACTACTGGACAGATTCAGTCTATTTTGCGATGAACGCGGGCTGACCATTAATACATCCAAAACCAAGTTAATGGTGCTGCCCCTTCAAAAAAAGCAAAGAAAATTAATTTCACCCTTAATGGGTCGCCTCTTGAGGTGGAGGAGGATTTTGACTACCTGGGAATCAGGATTAACAATAGAATGAAATGGGACTCCCATGTTGCCAAGATGCTGCTAAACCACACGAGAGTCTCGGGAGCCATTCTGAGGAGTCAACGTATGTCAGTCAGCAGGCCTATGGCCCCGTCTCTAGCTGTATATGAAGGGAAGGTGCTGTCCTCCGCAGTCTATGGGTCGGAACGGTGGGGCTGCGAAAATGTCACCGATCTGGTTAGAGCCGAGAATAAGTTTATAAGGGACTTAGTTGCCGTTCCTATCTCAACCCCATTGAAGCCCCTTTTTCATGATATGGGCAAACGCTCGATTTTAGACATAGTACGCCTTCGCCCTGTGCTGTTCTGGGTGCGCCTGAGAAGGACCTCAGAACTAGCAAATTACGCCCTGGTGATGGACGAACTGCTATCCTTGAATAGTGTGAATAAGATCCAGTGGCTAAACAAATTGAGGCAAATGGTCATGAAGCTGGGATTGGCTGAATCCTGGACCTCACAGTCCCCTCCTCCAAAGCAAGTTGTTAAGAAAATGCACTGGGAGTGGGTACACACTGAGGAACAGAAGAGTACAAAATGGGGAGCTCTAACCACACAATTTTTGGAGCATAAGCCCACTAGGAGGTTTGAACCATTATTAGATTTCATCCAAATACTAAAAGACAGATCAATTCTTTTTAAATGAGGTATGGGACACTACCCCTTAACAAATATATTAGGGGATGGAAAGGAATGCGGGTCTCAAACGACACCTGCCCAAGCTGTCCATGTGAGACCGAATCCCTACCACACTTTCTGTTTGGTTGCAAAGCATACAAGAGGGCGAGATCGAGATGGTTGAAGCCAGTATGCAGGGAGTCGCACCAGATTGCTAAATACTAATAAAGTATAGATCCTGCATGTACAGAAAGCCCACATGTATATTACCGTTGTTGCACTTTAGTACCGCTATCAGAGTTGTTTTTAAAGTGTAAATAGTATTTTTATTGTTTTTTATCTTATGAATTGTACATTTTTATCATATATGCCATTTTTTATTAACTTGAATGTTTGTACTTTTATGATATGATTATATCGAATAAAGTATTACAACAACAATATTAGGAAAATACACCTTCGCTAGGGAAGGATCCTTGCACCTTTGCTTTGTAGATTTGTCAAGTGCATTTTATGGGAGACGTTGGGAGGGATGGGAGCTCCGGAGGATATTATTAGTTTCTTATCTCAAATCTATGCTCGTCTGTCCGCAAATATACGTTATGGAATACATGGGGAATGCACAAAGCACTTTAATATTACACATGGAATAAGACAAGGCTGCACACTTGCACCTCTTCTGTTTTCACTTCATATAAATGGCATTGATATTTTACGACAGAATTTGGGGGTAGATGTCCCAATGATCGGTAAGCGGGCAACACCCCTATAGGTGATGGACCGAATGTGGATCAATGTCACACACTCACCCCAGTCCAAAGATCTGGGCCCAAATCCATCGTTTTTTTTGCACTCCACACCACCCTGGGTTAGACAATGGCGATATGCAAATCAGCTCTGACCCTGTGCCCCATGGGAACAGTCCAGACCCAACTACAAAAGCCATGTCCTTCCCAGAACGGAATCAAGCATCCGAGGACCGGACCGGTTTCGAGGTAACACCTCTCATCAGCCCGGCTAGCTTGACTCCAGTGGTGTGGAGTGCCTGGGACCCACGTCTGGGCATCCCCAGCGCACTTAGGGCGGAATATGCAAACACAACAGGTGATGGACCGAATGTGGATCAATGTCACACACTCACCCAGTCCAAAGATCTGGGCCCAAATCCATCGTTTTTTTGCACTCCACACCACCCTGGGTTAGACAATGGCGTAATGCAAATCAGCTCTGACCCTGTGCCCCATGGGAACAGTCCAGACCGAACTACAAAAGCCATGTCCTTCCCAGAACGGAATCAAGCATCCAAGGACCGGACCGGTTTCGAGGTAACACCTCTCATCAGCCCGGCTAGCTTGACTCCAGTGGTGTGGAGTGCCTGGGACCCACATCTGGGCATCCCCAGCGCACTTAGGGCGGAATATGCAAACACAACAGGTGATGGACCGATGTGGATCAATGTCACACACTCACCCCAGTCCAAAGATCTGGGCCCAAATCCATCGTTTTTTTGCACTCCACACCACCCTGGGTTAGACAATGGCGATATGCAAATCAGCTCTGACCCTGTGCCCCCTGGGAACAGTCCAGACCGAACTACAAAAGCCATGTCCTTCCCAGAACGGAATCAAGCATCCGAGGACCGGACCGGTTTCGAGGTAACACCTCTCATCAACCCGGCTAGCTTGACTCCAGTGGTGTGGAGTGCCTGGGACCCACGTCTGGGCATCCCCAGCGCACTTAGGGCGGAATATGCAAACACAACAGGTGATGGACCGAATGTGGATCAATGTCACACACTCACCCCAGTCCAAAGATCTGGGCCCAAATCCATCGTTTTTTTGCACTCCACACCACCCTGGGTTAGACAATGGCGATATGCAAATCAGCTCTGACCCTGTGCCCCATGGGAACAGTCCAGACCCAACTACAAAAGCCATGTCCTTCCCAGAACGGAATCAAGCATCCGAGGACCGGACCGGTTTCGAGGTAACACCTCTCATCAGCCCGGCTAGCTTGACTCCAGTGGTGTGGAGTGCCTGGGACCCACGTCTGGGCATCCCCAGCGCACTTAGGGCGGAATATGCAAACACAACAGGTGATGGACCGAATGTGGATCAATGTCACACACTCACCCCAGTCCAAAGATCTGGGCCCAAATCCATCGTTTTTTTGCACTCCACACCACCCTGGGTTAGACAATGGCGATATGCAAATCAGCTCTGACCCTGTGCCCCATGGGAACAGTCCAGACTGAACTACAAAAGCCATGTCCTTCCCAGAACGGAATCAAGCATCCGAGGACCGGACCGGTTTCGAGGTAACACCTCTCATCAGCCCGGCTAGCTTGACTCCAGTGGTGTGGAGTGCCTGGGACCCACGTCTGGGCATCCCCAGCGCACTTAGGGCGGAATATGCAAACACAACAGGTGATGGACCGAATGTGGATCAATGTCACACACTCACCCCAGTCCAAAGATCTGGGCCCAAATCCATCGTTTTTTTGCACTCCACACCACCCTGGGTTAGACAATGGCGATATGCAAATCAGCTCTGACCCTGTGCCCTATGGGAACAGTCCAGACCGAACTACAAAAGCCATGTCCTTCCCAGAACGGAATCAAGCATCCGAGGACCGGACCGGTTTCGAGATAACACCTCTCATCAGCCCGGCTAGCTTGACTCCAGTGGTGTGGAGTGCCTGGGACCCACGTCTGGGCATCCCCAGCGCACTTAGGGCGGAATATGCAAACACAACAGGTGATGGACCGAATGTGGATCAATGTCACACACTCACCCCAGTCCAAAGATCTGGGCCCAAATCCATCGTTTTTTTGCACTCCACACCACCCTGGGTTAGACAATGGCGATATGCAAATCAGCTCTGACCCTGTGCCCCATGGGAACAGTCCAGACCGAACTACAAAAGCCATGTCCTTCCCAGAACAGAATCAAGCATCCAAAGACCGGACCGGTTTCGAGGTAACACCTCTCATCAGCCCGGCTAGCTTGACTCCAGTGGTGTGGAGTGCCTGGGACCCATGTCTGGGCATCCCCAGCACACTTAGGGTGGAATATGCAAACACAACAGGTGATGGACCGAATGTGGATCAATGTCACACACTCACCCCAGTCCAAAGATCTGGGCCCAAGTCCATCGTTTTTTTGCACTCCACACCACCCTGGGTTAGACAATGGTGATATGCAAATCAGCTCTGACCCTGTGCCCCATGGGAACAGTCCAGACCGAACTACAAAAGCCATGTCCTTCCCAGAACGGAATCAAGCATCCGAGGACCGGACCGGTTTCGAGGTAACACCTCTCATCAGCCCGGCTAGCTTGACTCCAGTGGTGTGGACTGCCTGGGACCCACGTCTGGGCATCCCCAGCACACTTAGGGCGGAATATGCAAACACAACAGGTGATGGACCGAATGTGGATCAATGTCACACAGTCACCCCAGTCCAAAGATCTGGGCCCAAATCCATGGTTTTTTTGCACTCCACACCACCCTGGGTTAGACAATGGCGATATGCAAATCAGCTCTGACCCTGTGCCCCATGGGAACAGTCCAGACCGAACTACAAAAGCCATGTCCTTCCCAGAACGGAATCAAGCATCCGAGGACCGGACCGGTTTCGAGGTAACACCTCTCATCAGCCCGGCTAGCTTGACTCCAGTGGTGTGGAGTGCCTGGGACCCACGTCTGGGCCTCCCCAGCGCACTTAGGGCGGAATATGCAAACACAACAGGTGATGGACCGAATGTGGATCAATGTCACACACTCACCCCAGTCCAAAGATCTGGGCCCAAATCCATCGTTTTTTTGCACTCCTCACCACCCTGGGTTAGACAATGGCGATATGCAAATCAGCTCTGACCCTGTGCCCCATGGGAACAGTCCAGACCGAACTACAAAAGCCATGTCCTTCCCAGAACGGAATCAAGCATCCGAGGACCGGACCGGTTTCGAGGTAACACCTCTCATCAGCACGGCTAGCTTGACTCCAGTGGTGTGGAGTGCCTGGGACCCACGTCTGGGCATCCCCAGCGCACTTAGGGCGGAATATGCAAACACAACAGGTGATGGACCGAATGTGGATCAATGTCACACACTCACCCCAGTCCAAAGATCTGGTCCCAAATCCATCGTTTTTTTGCACTCCACACCACCCTGGGTTAGACAATGGCGATATGCAAATCAGCTCTGACCCTGTGCCCCATGGGAACAGTCCAGACCGAACTACAAAAGCCATGTCCTTCCCAGAACGGAATCAAGCATCCGTGGACCGGACCCGTTTCGAGGTAACACCTCTCATCAGCCCGGCTAGCTTGACTCCAGTGGTGTGGAGTGCCTGGGACCCACGTCTGGGCATCCCCAGCGCACTTAGGGCGGAATATGCAAACACAACAGGTGATGGACCGAATGTGGATCAATGTCACACACTCACCCCAGTCCAAAGATCTGGGCCCAAATCCATCGTTTTTTTGCACTCCACACCACCCTGGGTTAGACAATGGCGATATGCAAATCAGCTCTGACCCTGTGCCCCATGGGAACAGTCCTGACCGAACTACAAAAGCCATGTCCTTCCCAGAACGGAATCAAGCATCCGAGGACCGGACCGGTTTCGAGGTAACACCTCTCATCAGCCCGGCTAGCTTGACTCCAGTGGTGCAGAGTGCCTGGGACCCACGTCTGGGCATCCCCAGCGCACTTAGAGCGGAATATGCAAACACAACAGCTGTTGTATTTCGGACTGGACTGTTACCATGGGGCACAGGGTCAGAGCTGATTTGCATAAAGCCATTATCTAACCCAGGGTGGTGTGGAGTGCAAAAAACGATGGATTTAGGCCCAGATCCTTGTACTGGGGTGAATGTAAGACATTGATCTACATTCTGTCCATCAAATTGTTTTTTGTAATTTTCGTCCTAATTTCAAGGACAGCGAACGGATTACAGACCCTGATGGACAATTTTACTAGTTTTATGACGGAAAACATTTAAAAAGTAACCTGAGTAAGACTTTGGTTATGTCCTAAGGTAAAAAGAATATTAAAACAAAATCACATTATATTAACGAGACATTAATAGAGAGAATGTTTACATCTTTTTAACAGTAAAGGTACTTGCAATACACATATAACTCTATGCAAGTTGAAATTTGTGAAATTGGTGGAGGCTATTTTTAGATTCTCCCAAACAATTGGTAAAAAATTCGTACGGGAGATTCTCAATCTATACGGAGCAAAGTGCATCACCGGGAGTTGTTACGGGGGAGCACTATGGGGCCAGACGGATACTTTGCCATTACAAATTCTTGAAAACAACTTTTTAAGACGTTTGTTAGCCGTACCGGCCTTCACCCCTTTCATTATCTTGCATAGAGAAACCGGAACACCATGTATACACGATTTGATTAGCATAGCCGCCTAAAATTTGTGGCACCGTATCTGGACTAGGGAAGAAACTCGCTTTACGAGGGATATTATTTTAGACTGTTTGTCCCAAGACCGATGCAAGAAAATACCTTGGTTGAGTTATATTAGTGGTCTCTTAGAAGAATGCAACTTGCCCCTAAATGGAAATCAACCTGAAGACATACAACACATCAGTAAGGTTGATTTGAAAAGGAGTCTCCTGAATGTTAGGACAGCCTTAAGAGATGAGGTTTCAGGTTCTAAGAAAATTGCTATGTCTTATCTTAAGGGACCAATCGCCATGGGTCTGCAGCCATACCTCGTTTTTATAACTAAGGTACAGCATAGATTCTATCTAACCAGACTACGGATGAATACATTACACTATCTTTTTGCTTTTCCTAAAAGGGGCAAGTGGTGTGCTAATCTTCTAAACTGCCCGTGTGATGGTAGATCCAAACAAAGCAACCTTCAATTTTTACTCTTTTGAAATTTTTATATAGAAATTAGAAAAATGTATCTCCGTCCAATTTTTAAAGATAATTGCCTGTAATCCTATAAAACTTCTTTTAATTATTAACGGAATTTGGAAAAAATATCAGTCTGCAATGCAGTAATTTGTTAAATAATGTCAGCAAAAAAACAAAGGAATGAACTTGTTCACTTAGAAAAATTGAACTAAGAATTACTATAGGTATACATGTATAATGATTGTGCTTATTTTAATTATGTTAAGATGTTGTTTCTTTTGCATATTCTTGGTTATAAATGGATTTTATTGTATTTCATAGAATGCTTTTATGGACATTTTTTATGATCCGAATAAAGCTTGATTTGATTGATTGATTAAATACATATTTCTGTGTGTGTGGATAGAGAGCTTTCCAGGGCGTATTTGCTCTTCTTGCAGATTCCTCACCTTTTGAATAAATTCCCCCAACAGTCACAAGACAAGGTGTCGGTGCATGGTTGTTTTTACCAAGAACTTCTCAAGGAACCAGCGAGCGAAATGACTTTCCATTCTCCCTTCTGAGTTCAAATGGTAATGCTACGCAAAAGTGTAGAGGGACACCCAACTCACCACTTAGCAGATGTGTGCTATCGGAACTCCTGTTGCCATTGCAGAAGTACAAAACTTGCTCTGGTGGAATGAGCTTGAATACTTTCTGATGGCTCTTTGTTAGCCAGAGCACTGCACATCGTAATTCATAGGATTATCCATCTTGATAATGTCCTCTTATGCACTTTCTTGCCTTTCACCTTCCCCATATAGCCCACAAACAGCTGATCATCTAGCCTTAACTCGCATGTTCTGTCCACGTAGAAGCTAACTGCTCTCTTATGATCAAGACGATGCAGTCTCTGTTCTTACTTGGTTGCCTGTGGATGAGTGAAGAAGGTTGGGAGTCTGCATGGCAGGAAGGCAGCCTTGGTTCTTAACACCAAACTGTTAGGACTGAAAGAAATGAATATATGTTTGACACTAAAAGCTTGCAATTTTCTAAAACGTCTAGCTGATGTGTTAGTGATCAGGAAGACTGCCTTAAATGTGAGTAACGTAAAGGACAACTATGTAATAGTTCAAAAGGGGAAAATAAAAGAAACATGAGAACCAAGTTGTAGCCCCATTGAGGCATCCTAAAAGGGATTGGTGGAAACTTGTTAATTGTCCCTTTAGGAACCTCATAACTATGGATGGTTTGAAAAGGGACAGCTGGTCAGGTAAACAAAGAAAAGCTGAAAAGTCTGATAAGTGAGCTTTAGCAGTACCCTCTGCGCTCACTGCTGAGCTAGTGAAAGGACAAACCTAAGATATTAGACAGATGAACCTGAAGAGGGTTTACTAAGCTGTCTACATATCAATTGGTAAATGAATTCCATCTGCCTCAGAACACTATCTTGGTTACATGACTGTGGGCACATAAATTAATATCCACACCTTCAGAAGGTAAAGAAAGAGATCTCATGTTGCCCGTTAAATCTCTAGAAAGACAGGTGGAGGCTTTAGCAGTTGGGATGGAGAACCCGCCATGTGACTGCAACAAGAGGTCTACTCTGTGAGGGAGACAGAGCGGAGGGCACAGGGAGAAGCGAATAAGGTCTAAATTTTACACCCTTTGTGGCAAATCTGGGGGCAATGAGGATTACTTGGGCCTGATCAAGAAAACTTTTCCTCAGAATTTGAGCAATCAAGGGAATGGAAGGAAACACATAATGGAGCGAAAAGTTCAACTTCAACTGAAACATGTCCCCCAATGCTCCCTGCATCGGAAACTAGAGGTCACAGAATTTCAGGAATTGAGCGTTCTCGTGAGTGGCACATAGGTCAATATCAGGAGTCCTCCAGGCTGGAATATGTCCTGGATACTTCCGATTCCAGATGCTTGTGGTTGGCAAGATGATTCTTACTGAAACTATCCACTAGCACATTGAGCACACCTGCAAGGTGATGTGCCACCAGGCAAATCTAATGTTCCTGAACCCAAGACTAGAGTCTCAGAGCTCCTTGGTAGAGAGGTATGACCCTACCCACCCCTGCTTGATGATATACTACATAGTTTATTGTCCATCAAGATCTGAAAACACTGATCACTGAGGGAATGGAGGAAGACCTTGAGTGCCAAAATTATGACCTGTAATTCCTAGAGGTTAATGAGCAATCTCCGTTCATCTAGGGACCAGGGACTTCTGAGCTCACATTCTTCCAGATATATTACCCACTCTAGAGTGGAGGCATCAGTGATAACTGTTGCCACCGGAGGGATAGAGTGAAATGGACTTACTTGGGATAGATTGCTGTCCACCCTCTACCACTGTAAGGCCACTAAAGTGTTTCCAAGGTGCTTGAACCACTGCCTGCAAAGACATCATTGGAGTGCCCTCATGTGTCAGCATGCATAGGTGATCAGAAGGATGAAGGAGGATTGCAGATCGAAGCGGCATAAGACCATCAGGACTGGAACACTCGCTCCATTTTGAAACATCACAATCATAGCCTGGATGTTGTGAACCTTCTGAGAAGAAGGGAAGGCTCAATTTGCAATGGTATACCATCCCAACCCTTCCAATTTATCACGTCTTCAAGTAAAGCATTGCTGCAAGATACCTTGCTGCTCTTCACAAAAGGGAGAGAGCAGGAATGTGCCATATTTATCATTATTTGGCATATTCCTGTCCTCTGTTTGTGATGGCGCAACATGTACTGCTTGCACCAGAGCAGGCACCCTTGCACAGGGGTGCAGTATTGTTTTTGTGCAGGAAGGGGCATCTTCCTGCACAAACACAACGCTGAAAGACACTTCCCTCAACTAAGTGTGTTGCAGAATGCCGAACACTTAGAAAGCGGAAACAATAAGAATATATAGACATATTTCTCCTCGCTGTACCTCCCCTGGGAAGGTGTAGAATGTTGACACATTCCCAGATTTATTCGGGGAATGCACCAAAATCAATGGATGAATGCATAGAAACATCCATGCTTCACCCATGGAACGCCTTGTCAGGGCAGAGTAGAGCAAGGCAATGACTTGCGCAGCCTTTTGTTAATCCAGCCAGGCTTGGTAAATCTCATTCTAGTTTTGTGTAGCCCTGCACTGCCTTGCACGGTGAAAGGGCAATGCAAAACTTTGATAAATATGCCTCCGGATGCACTGTAAGGGAACTAGGGGAGACATAGGATTGTTGATGGAAAAGTTCATATTGACCGACAACTTGTCAGTTGTGTGCAAATGGTAGGACACATCCCTGGTGAGTTGGCTTTTAGGAGCCAGTTATCCCGGTAAAGGAATTCTGGAATTAATTGCCATCTGTGAAGGTCTGAATCTACCACCACTACTTTTGTGAAGACTGGAGGAGCGAAGTGAGGGCAAATGGGAGAACAGCAAACTAATAGTGTTCAGATCGGACCATGAAGCATAGAAAATTCCTGTGTATCCGCAGGATAGGAAGGTGGAAGTAGATATCTTGCAGGTCAACAGACACAATCTAGACTTCCATTTCCAGTGCTAGAAGAACCAGAGCTAGGGACAGGATCACTAGCCCCTCTCCTGCTCTGGAACACACTCCACAGTACCCATTACTAGTAAGGTCGGAACCTCTTGCTGAAGGACAGTCAGATGGTCTGGCAGGAGTACTGGTAACTGGAAGAGATGGTTGGGGGTTCTGCTAGAAGTATAGGCCATACTCCTTTCCACAATCTACAAGACCCAAAGGTCTGGAATCCTCAAAACTTGTGAAAGGTCTGAGGGGTCCAAACGTGTGAAAATGAGATGTCTGTCCCCAAAATGACTGTGTGTGTTCGGACAAGGGTAACTATGGCTGTTTCCCTGTAGTGGTTGGGGAAGAAGAGGAGGAGGGAGAAAGGGGTAGAGCATCTGTTCTTCCCTTGCTTTGTCCTCTCTACTATTTGTAGAGGGAAGATCCCCTGTTGTTGGTGCTGCTGTTGGGTGTATTGCTGATGGCCCCAAAAGTAAATCCCCTGCTGAACCTCAGATTATGTTGTGGGAAAGGCACCAGGTGTTACCTTGCTTTGTCCTCTCTACTATTTGTAGAGGGAAGATCCCCTGTTGTTGGTGCTGCTGTTGGGTGTATTGCTGATGGTCCCAAAAGTAAATCCCCTGCTAAAACCTCAGATTATGTTGTGGGAAAGGCACCAGGTGTTAGCTTGGAAAAATAACAAGCTTGCACTACTAGGCTCTCCAGGGATGGGTGAGACGAGAGGAAGGTGGGACCTCCTGGAAATGGCTTATAGTGTCAGGTATCGGTTCCAGAAATCTCAGTAGAAGTTATTGTTTTTTTCAAATAGCTAGACTATGTTCTGTTAGGGCCTTATTGAAAGGAAGTAACAATTCTACTGTATGGGGGGTTAAATGTACAACCTCAATAAGGGGGTCTGATCTTTGTTTCTATGGACGGCACTTGGAGGTATTAGCGACCCTCCTAATGACCGAGTGGTATGAATGAACCTCTGGTAGGGGCAAACCCGTTAGAGAGAGAAGCTCCCTCTCTGGTGAAGTGTCAATACCACTTGGATCTTTCAGGCCTGTAAAGTCCAGGTCTAGTGTATACTAACCATCCTAATCATCTGCATTTAGATCTGAGCCCCAAAAGAAGAAACTGCCTTCTTCTATTAACCTTTGGCCTCTCCTGGAGCGATAAAGTTGATGGTTAATTAATGGAAGAGAGTCTGTTCGAGTGGTCAGCTGAACTGGTGGAGTCAGAAGAGGTGGAAGAATCAATAGTAGCAGCACCAGGGTATTGTCAGTGGCGTTAGTGGAATTAGAGACGTCATCTGTGGCACCAGAGAGGTGTTTTGGTCTGGCGCTGAAGGCGAGTAAGAAGAGCTGTTCAGTGGAGGTGGTAGCCGCGGCGCTGATCCCGAATGCTGTGGTGGCACTGAGTCTGTGTTGCTGACCATGATAATGCGGGCTAGGGAAAAAAGGGTGAAAAGGGCGTTGAGTGGAATGACGCTGGTAGCCCTCCAGTGCTCGACAAGAGCAAGTCATTGGGCCTGTGGGCCCAGCGAGCACTCTAGAAGGGACCACAGATCTGCTTAAAATGCTTATCATGTCACTCAGGGATGCAGAAGGGTCCTCCACCCAACAAATCGGAAAATATGGGCAAAGCTGACTGGCCATGAGCCTTCGGATCGATGATGCAGAAAAATTGACTCCGAAGCCAGCTGCAGGTCTGAAGAAACCACATGCGCCATAGACTCCATGGGGACTACCAATTGTTCCTTGTCCGACATTGAATGTGGCATAGTCTGGGTTGTGGAGACTTACTTCTTGAAGTATGTCGGAGAGACTCATGCCTCTTCTATAAATTTTTCTTTTTTCTTCGGTGACTTTGATGAAGATGGCTACTGCAGCAACTTCAATCACTGTCTCGATTTTGTCGTCCCCAATGCTTGTCTTGTGCTAGGCCATAAACATCTTTGCCTCTTGTTCTTTATTCACCTTTGGATGCATACACTGACATGATTTGCAGGCCTGTGGGTCGTGGTCAAATCCCAGGCACCAGAGGCACATGTTGCAGGATTTCTGATGGAGATTTGGCCATTACAATCTCTGTATGGTTTAAAGCCATACCGCTCGGCTGGTATCATCGTGAGGTAACTGTAACCAAACTTTTTATATTTTTTAAGAAATCGCCCATGACATCAACACTCCTGAGAAGAGTTTGGAGTGCTCCAGAATGTACAGGTGTAGCACAAAGAAGGAAACTGATGTCAGCACTCCTAAAGGTGAATTTTATGGCTCTAGTGACTTCGCAGTGATGCCACTTATGGCAATGAAGTGGAGCCAGCACATCATATTTGCATAGGAGAGCTATTGAAGAGTTTCCGGATCCTGATTGGCACTGGGGATATTCAAAAAGATGAGGAATTTGCAGGTAGAAGTGTCCATCAGAAAGTAAAAAGATCTGTGAGATGTTGTCAGAGTTAAGAGCATGAGAGACACAGAGGAGTAAGTTTAGAGTGAGTAGAGAAGATAATGAGGAAGAATGAGTGAAGAAATGTATAAACTAACAAGGATTAAAAGAGGTGAGTGAGGAAAGTGACATAATGAGCAATCAGTTAGTTATAGTTAGTAAATAACTGTTTAAGTGAGGAGTATGTTACAAAATGGCCCCAGGCTATTGGTCACTGACAAACACCTCTATTTCATAACCAGCAGCACTTCGAAGTTTGAGTGAAGTCAACAACCATAAAAGTATCAGAATCCAGACAAAATGGACTCATGCTATACATATTAGGCCTTTGGCTCTAATCCGTCCCCAAATGGCCATTATAATACCACTTTCAGTCATTTTGTTTCTGGTGTACTCAATATAGGCAATAGTTTATGACTGAAAGGATTTTAGCTCTGGGAATGGTCAATGCACATTAGAAGCATAAAAAGATAGAAGTATTCACAGATCTTCAATAGCACTGGACAGCAGATTTTCAGCAACAGAGCAGCACAGGGGAAACAGCATTCTTGATCCTCTGAGGAAGAGCAACCCAAACATACTATTCATTGCTGATGAAAAACAACATGAAATGTATAAGGGGTGAAACAATTTGATTAAATGCTCATAAGACAGCACATGCCATACTTAAATTCAAGGTTTAAGGACCTAAAGGATCAATATCTGATAAGGTACTTTAGAGCGCGGATTCAGGTGCTAGGTAGGAAGCTATTTGTAGAAAAGCTAATTTGGGGCTTTCACTCTACCATTTTTGATTATTTCTCATAAAGCAAGCCCACCATTGTTTTAGGTGTAAACAAAATTGTGGAGACAACCACAGACCTATAATTACCAGCATCTTGAATTGCAATGATCAGTACTCAGTTCTTAGTGCTCCCAGGGAAAGTGTAAAAATCACCGTATGATTATTAATTAGACCTCTCACAATTTTTGGCAGGCAAAGACAACATTCTACCCTGGAAAAAATATACCTGAAAGAAAAAGTTAGCTCCTTCGCTCTGATTGTTATATTTCTTTTAAGTCAAAACAGTCTATGATCTGTGATGAGATAGTGGCACGAAGGAGATGTGATCTTGGTGTGATGAACACCTAGTCAAACTGTTTGAATTTATATCCGGAAAAACTTGTGTTGGCAACTATTAAGTACAAATTACCTAGAAATAGAGGGTGTATTAAGTGACTGCAGCAACCTGATAACTGAAAGTCCTCATTATAGGTGATTATTAAAGTATGTAGAAAATGGACAAATTGCTAAGAAGTATAAATAAAAAAAAAGAAAGCTGCAGAGGGCACTATGTAATGCTCAGGATTTAAGTTAATATGAGTATTAGTACTATTTAAAATTTTACACCCTAAAGAAGGGGTTATAATAACACACAAGAAACTAAATTAAAAATTAGCTGTTACTACTATAACTTTCATATAAATACAATGTTGAAAATATTCATTTAATAACAATAGTGTTATGGTTATTTATACTCCCCTTCAGAATTATGCATTTCAAGTTTTGGATCCTATTATGAAAAACCCCTCTGTTAATCAGTTAACATCCCATTTGAAAAATTGGTGAGATTTTAATCATTTGTGGCCACAATTACTATCACACATGATTAATTCATAACAATCAGTCAATCAGAAATATAAGGCTTCAAAGGGAAGGACCATCTGCTCTGAGATGTTTGTATTTAAATGAAATCTTTACTCAGACATTATCAGATCTTCCCCAAGTTAGGATGATGTGTTAATTCGTTTGATATCTACATCAACATCAAGACACAGGCCGTAGGCGTCAGGTGCAGTGGTTGTTCCAGGCGTCAGGTTTCTTTGTCCTCAGCAGGCTCTGAGTATTTCTTTAGTGATTCTTTTGAACAGAGCTGCTGGAGATCCGGTCTTTGTTGTAGGGAGTCAGTCCTCACAGGAGTTCTGGAGATTGCTGGCTGCAGGACAAGGCCATCTTTGGCGCAGAATCTCAGGAAACTGCAGGTGGGCCAGTAGGGCTGAGGCCAAGCCAGTTCTTCTCTGCATTCTCCTCTGCTGGCCGTCTTCTTTCATCCTTCTTCTTCGTAGGTATCAGGAATCTGCATCCTGGGTTCAGGACTGCCCCCTAAATACTGATCCTCGTAAATAAGAGGATTACTTTCCGCCTCCTAACCCACGCACACAAAGCACTTTACGAACTTGGACCTGAATGCCTCAACACACGACTATCCTTCTACACCCCCTCCCGTCAGCTACGATCCTCCAACCAAGCTCTTGCCACTGTACCTCACATCAACAAAACCACCATGGGAGGCAGATCCTTCTCCTACCTGGCAGCTAAAACTTGGAACTCTCTTCCTACTCATCTTCGCCTCACTCAGAACCACCTAGCATTCAGAAAGCAACTTAAAACTTGGATATTCGACAAGTAACTCCCCACCCCCCCACAAGCGCCTTGAGACCCTATGGGTATGTAGCGCGCTATATAAATCTTTTGACTTGACTTGACTAGGTGGGCACACCTTTTGGGTTGTTCTAATTTTTCCTGCCTGGCCTCCCACCAAAAAGGGGGAGAGACAGGAAGAGGGCCAGCTCCTGATAGCAGGAGAGGCTCGGGGTCATGTTACAAAGGTGGAAGGCCTTTGAAGCTCCCCTACCACAGATAACCTGGGGGAGGTGTGACCACCTCCGCCCAGGAAAGGCTTACTTTTTGGGCTGAGGAAGCAAAGGCTCCCATCCCATTGGTCCAGAAACATGTCTTGTGATGGCAGGCTGGTGGTTACCAGTTAGGGAACCCACCAGAGGCTGTTCTCTTTTTCAGGGTGCATCTCTAAGATGCCCTCTGAGTGCATGGTATAATAAATCCCAACACTGCCATCAGTGTGGGTTTATTATGCTGAGAAGTTTGATACCTAACTTCCCAGAATGTAGTAAAGCCATTATGGTGCTGTGGAGTTCGTAATGACAAACTCCCAGACTATAATCTATATGGCTTCACTGCACTTAAAATGTCTAAGAATGGACTTAACACTGTAGGGGTACAATGCTCATGCAACTGTACTCTCACCAGTGGTATAGTGCACCCAGCTAGAGGGGTGGCTGACCTGTACCATAGGCAGTGGGATGCATGCATGGCACACAGGTGTGCCATGTCGACTCTTCACTTTTCTCTGCACCAAAACGCACAGCCTGCAATGGCAGTGTGTGTGTGTTAAAGTATAGGGCCTTTAAGGGTGGCACAATATGTGCTGCAGACCATAGAGGTACAAAAGGTGGAGGAGATGGACGGAGCATCTGAACCAATCAAACACTCACACCCAGTCAACAGATCTGGGTTTGATCCATCACAGTTCTTTAGCCCACTCTGCCACCCAAGTTTAGACACGGCCATATGCAAATCAGTCTGACCCTGTGCCTCATGGGAACAGTCCAGCCCGAACTGCCAAGCCATGCCTTCCCTGGACCGGAAACTAGCGTCCTAGGACCGGTTTCTGGCATTACAGCCGTCTTCAGCCAGCCTTACTTGAATCCAGTGGCAAAGTGAGCAAGGGACTCACGTCTGACATACCCTGCCAACTTATGGCGACAAAGCGGTACAAAAGGGGATGGCCATGTCTGAACTGGGGTGGTGTGGAGTGCAAAAAAACAATGGATTTAGGCCCAGATCTCTGTACTGGGGTGAATGTATGACATTGTTCTGCATTCTGTCCATCAATTGTTGTTTTTGCATTTGTCACCCCGAGTATGATGGGTATGCTCAGACGTGAGTCCGATGCTCTCCACACCACTGGAGTCAAGCTATCCTGGCTGAAGACGGCTGATAGCCAGAAACCGGTCCTAGGATGCTTGATTCCGGTCCAGGAAAGACATGGCTTGGCAGTTCAGGCTGGAACGTTCCCATGAGGCACAGGGTCAAGGCTGATTTGCATATGGCCATGTCTGAACTGGGGTGGTGTGGAGTGCAAAAAAACATGGATTTATGCCCAGATCTCTGTACTGGGGTGAATGTATGACATTGTTCTGCATTCTGTCCATCAATTGTTGTTTTTGCATTGGTCACCCCTAGTGGGATGGGTATGCTCAGACATGAGTCCCATGCTCTCCACACCACTGGAGTGAAGCTATCCTGGCTGAAGACGGCTGATAGCCAGAATTCGGTCCTAGGATGCTTGATTCCGGTCCAGGAAAGACATGGCTTGGCAGTTCGGGCTGGACTGTTCCCATGAGGCACAGGGGCAAGGCTGATTTGCATATGGCCATGTCTGAATTGGGGTGGTGTGGAGTGCAAAAAAAACATGGATTTAGGCCCAGATCTCTGTACTGGGGTGAATGTATGACATTGTTCTGCATTCTGTCCATCAATTGTTGTTTTTGCATTGGTCACCCCTAGTGGGATGGGTATGCTCAGACGTGAGTCCCATGCTCTCCACACCACTGGAGTGAAGCTATCCTGGCTGAAGACGGCTGATAGCCAGAATTGGGTCCTAGGATGCTTTATTCCGGTCCAGGAAAGACATGGCTTGGCAGTTCGGGCTGGACTATTCCCATGAGGCACAGGGTAAAGGCTGATTTGCATATGGCCATGTCTGAACTGGGGTGGTGTGGAGTGCAAAAAAACGATGGATTTAAGCCCAGATCTCTGTACTGGGGTGAATGTATGACATTGTTCTGCATTCTGTCCATCAATTGTTGTTTTTGCATTTGTCACCCCGAGTGGGACGGGTATGCTCAGACGTTAGTCCCATGCTCTCCACACCACTGGAGTCAAGCTATTCTGGCTGAAGACGGCTGATAACCAGAAACCGGTCCTAGGATGCTTGATTCCGGTCCAGGAAAGACATGGCGTGGCAGTTCAGGCTGGACTGTTCCCATGAGGCACAGGGTCAAGGCTGATTTGCATATGGCCATGTCTGAACTGGGGTGGTGTGGAGTGCAAAAAAAACATGGATTTAGGCCCTGTTCTCTGTACTGGGGTGAATGTATGACATTGTTCTGCATTCTGTCCATCAATTGATTTTGCATTTTTCACCCCGAGTGGGATGGGTATGCTCGGACATGAGTCCCATGCTCTCCACACCACTAGAGTCAAGCTATCCTGGCTGAAGACGGCTGATAGCGAGAAACCGGTCCTAGGATGCTTGATTCCGGTCCAGGAAAGACATGGCTTGGCAGTTCAGGCTGGACTGTTCCCATGAGGCACAGGGTCAAGGCTGATTTGCATATGGCCATGTCTGAACTGGGGTGGTGTGGAGTGCAAATAAAAGATGGATTTAGGCCCAGATCTCTGTACTGGGGTGAATGTATGACATTGTTCTGCATTCTGTCCATCAATTATTGTTTTCGCATTGGTCACCCCTAGTGGGATGGGTATGCTCAGACGTGAGTCCCATGCTCTCCCCACCACTGGAGTCAAGCTATCCTGGCTGAAGACGGCTGATAGCCAGAAACCGGTCCTAGGATGCTTGATTCCGGTCCAGGAAAGACATGGCTTGGCAGTTTGGGCTGGACTGTTCCCATGAGGCACAGGGTCAAGGCTGATTTGCATATGGCCATGTCTGAACTGGGGTGGTGTGGAGTGCAAAAAAAACATGGATTTAAGCCCAGATCTTTGTACTGGGGTGAATGTATGACATTGTTCTGCATTCTGTCCATCAATTGTTGTTTTTGCATTTGTCACCCCGAGTGGGATGGGTATGCTCAGACCTGAGTCCCATGCTCTCCACACCACTGGAGTCAAGCTATCCCGCCTGAAGACGGCTGATAGCCTGAAACCGGTCCTAGGATGCTTGATTCCGGTCCAGGAAAGACATGGCTTGGCAGTTCGGGCTGGACTGTTCCCATGAGGCACAGGGTCAAGGCTGATTTGCATATGGCCATGTCTGAACTGGGGTGGTGTGGAGTGCAAAAAAAACATGGATTTAAGCCCAGATCTTTGTACTGGGGTGAATGTATGACATTGTTTTGCATTCTGTCCATCAATTGTTGTTTTTGCATTTGTCACCCCGAGTGGGATGGGTATGCTCAGACCTGAGTCCCATGCTCTCCACACCACTGGAGTCAAGCTATCCCGCCTGAAGACGGCTGATAGCCTGAAACCGGTCCTAGGATGCTTGATTCCGGTCCAGGAAAGACATGGCTTGGCAGTTCAGGCTGGACTGTTCCAATGAGGCACAGGGTCAAGGCTGATTTGCAAATGGCCATGTCTAAACTGGGGTGGTGTGGAGTGCAAAAAAAGATGGATTTAGGCCCAGATCTCTGTACTGGGGTGAATGTATGACATTGTTCTGCATTCTGTCCATCAATTGTTGTTTTTGCATTTGTCACCCCGAGTGGGACGGGTATGCTCAGACGTCAGTCCCATGCTCTCCACACCACTGGAGTCAAGCTATTCTGGCTGAAGACGGCTGATAACCAGAAACCGGTCCTAGGATGCTTGATTCCGGTCCAGGAAAGACATGGCTTGGCAGTTCAGGCTGGACTGTTCCCATGAGGCACAGGGTCAAGGCTGATTTGCATATGGCCATGTCTGAACTGGGGTGGGGTGGAGTGCAAAAAAAACATGGATTTAGGCCCAGATCTCTGTACTGGGGTGAATGTATGACATTGTTCTGCATTCTGTCCATCACTTGTTGTTTTTGCATTGTTCACCCCGAGTGGGATGGGTATGCTCAGACGTGAGTCCCATGCTCTCCACACCACTAGAGTCAAGCTATCCTGGCTGAAGACAACTGAAAGCCAGAAACCGGTACTAGGATGCTTGATTCCAGGCCAGGAAATACATGGCTTGGCAGTTTGGGCTGGACTGTTCCCATGAGGCACAGGGTCAAGACTGATTTGCATTTGGCCATGTCTGAACTGGGGTGGTGTGGAGTGCAAAAAAACGATGGATTTAGACCCAGATCTCTGTACTGGGGTGAATGTATGACATTGTTCTGCATTCTGTCCATCAATTGTTGTTTTTGCATTTTTCACCCAGAGTGGGATGGTATGCTCAGACGTGAGTCCCATGCTCTCCACACCACTGGAGTCAAGTTATCCTGGCTGAAGACAGCTGATAGCCGGAAACCGGTCCTAGGATGCTTGATTCTGGTCCAGGAAAGACATGGCTTGGCAGTTCGGGCTGGACTGTTTCCATGAGGCACAGGGTCAAGGCTGATTTGCATATGGCCATGTCTGAACTGGGGTGGTGTGGAGTGCAAAAAAACGATGGATTTAAGCCCAGATCTCTGTACTGGGGTGAATGTATGACATTGTTCTGCATTCTGTCCATCAATTGTTGTTTTTGCATTTGTCACCCCGAGTGGGACGGGTATGCTCAGGCGTCAGTCCCATGCTCTCCACACCACTGGAGTCAAGCTATTCTGGCTGAAGACGGCTGATAACCAGAAACCGGTCCTAGGATGCTTGATTCCGGTCCAGGAAAGACATGGCTTGGCAGTTCAGGCTGGACTGTTCCCATGAGGCACAGGGTCAAGGCTGATTTGCATATGGCCATATCTGAACTGGGGTGGGGTGGAGTGCAAAAAAAACATGGATTTAGGCCCAGATCTCTGTACTGGGGTGAATGTATGACATTGTTCTGCATTCTGTCCATCACTTGTTGTTTTTGCATTGTTCACCCCGAGTGGGATGGGTATGCTCAGACGTGAGTCCCATGCTCTCCACACCACTAGAGTCAAGCTATCCTGGCTGAAGACGGCTGATAGCGAGAAACCGGTCCTAGGATGCTTGATTCCGGTCCAGGAAAGACATGGCTTGGCAGTTCAGGCTGGACTGTTCCCATGAGACACAGGGTCAAGGCTGATTTGCATATGGCCATGTCTGAACTGGGGTGGTGTGGAGTGCAAAAAAACGATGGATTTAGGCCCAGATCTCTGTACTGGGGTGAATGTATGACATTGTTCTGCATTCTGTCCATCAATTGTTGTTTTCGCATTGGTCACCCCTAGTGGGATGGGTATGCTCAGACGTGAGTCCCATGCTTTCCCCACCACTGGAGTCAAGCTATCCTGGCTGAAGACGGCTGATAGCCAGAAACCGGTCCTAGGATGCTTGATTCCGGTCCAGGAAAGACATGGTTCGGCAGTTCGGGCTGGACTGTTCCCATGAGGCACTGGGTCAAGGCTGATTTGCATATGGCCATGTCTGAACTGGGGTGGTGTGGAGTGTAAAAAAACCATGGATTTAAGCCCAGATCTTTGTACTGAGGTGAATGTATGACATTGTTCTGCATTCTGTCCATCAATTGTTGTTTTTGCATTTGTCACCCCGAGTGGGATGGGTATGCTCAGACCTGAGTCCCATGCTCTCCACACCACTGGAGTCAAGCTATCCCGCCTGAAGACGGCTGATAGCCAGAAACCGGTCCTAGGATGCTTGATTCCGGTCCAGGAAAGACATGGCTTGGCAGTTCAGGCTGGACTGTTCCAATGAGGCACAGGGTCAAGGCTGATTTACAAATGGCCATGTCTAACGTGGGGTGGTGTGGAGTGCAAAAAAACGATGGGTTTAGGCCCAGATCTCTGTACTGAGGTGAATGTATGACATTGTTCTGCATTCTGTGCATCAATTGTTGTTTTTGCATTTGTCACCCCGAGTGGGATGGGTAAGCTCAGACGTGAGTCCCATGCTCTCCAACCACTGGAGTCAAGCTATCCTGGCTGAAGACGGCTGATAGCCAGAAACCGGTACTAGGATGCTTGATTCCAGGCCAGGAAATACATGGCTTGGCAGTTCGGGCTGGACTGTTCCCATGAGGCACAGGGTCAAGACTGATTTGCATTTGGCCATGTCTGAATTGGGGTGGTGTGGAGTGCAAAAAAACGATGGATTTAGGCCCAGATCTCTGTACTGGGGTGAATGTATGACATTGTTCTGCATTCTGTCCATCAATTGTTGTTTTTACATTTGTCACCCCGAGTGGGATGGGTATGCTCAGACGTGAGTCCCATGCTCTCCACACCACTGGAGTCAAGTTATCCTGGCTGAAGATGGCTGATAGACAGAAACCGGTCCTAGGATGCTTGATTCCAGTTCAGGAAAGACATGGCTTGGCAGTTCGGGCTGGACCATTACCATGAGGCACAGGGTCAAGGCTGATTTGCATATGAGCATGTCTGAACTGGGGTGATGTGGAGTGCAAAAAACGATGGATTTAGGCCCAGATCTCTGTACTGGGGTGAATGTATGACATTGTTCTGCATTCTGTCCATCAATAATTGTTTTTGCATTCGTCACCCCGAGTGGGATGGGTATGCTCAGACGTGAGTCCCATGCTCTCCACACCACTGGAGTCAAGCTATCCTGGCTGAAGACAGCTGATAGCCAGAAACCGGTCCTAGGATGCTTGATTCCGGTCCAGGAAAGACATGGCTTGGCAGTTCGGGCTGGACTGTTCCCATGAGGCACAGGGTCAAGGCTGATTTGCATATAGCCATGTCTGAACTGGGGTGGTGTGGAGTGCAAAAAACCAATGGATTTAGGCCCAGATCTCTGTACTGGGGTGAATGTATGACATTGTTCTGCATTCTGTCCAGCAATTGTTGGTTTTGCATGTGTCACCCCGAGTGGGATGGGTATGCTCAGACGTGAGTCCCATGCTCTCCACACCACTGGAGTCAAGCTATCCTGGCTGAAGACGGCTGATAGCCAGAAACCGGTCCTAGGATGCCTAATTCTGGTCCAGGAAAGACATGGCCTGGCAGTTCGGGCTGGACTGTTCCCATGAGGCACAGGGTCAAGGCTGATTTGCATATGGCCATGTCTGAACTGGGGTGTTGTGGAGTGCAAAAAAACGATGGATTTAGGCCCAGATCTCTGTACAGGTGTGAATGTATGAAATTGTTTTGCATTCTGTCCATCAATTGTTGTTTTTGCAGACCATAGAGGGCTTCCCTGGGCACAGCGTCCTTGGTACCCATTATACTTTTTCCAAGGGACTTAAATGTGGCCAGAGAGGTGACAATCGGGCGCCAAAGGGTACCATTTTGGGAGAGAGCATAGTGCCCTGGAAAACTGATTGGCAGGGACACAGGACACATCAAGTCAAAGTGCATCAGAAACCTGGCAAATAGTGTGTAGGTGGGTTACTGCAACCAGAAACCCACTTTCCTACAAGAGAGTGTTCCTGATAGCCTGAAGGGAAGTGGGCACGGTTTCTCACACTATTCACCTCTGCTTACCGCAACATACTGCTGTGCACACAGTGATAAAAAGGTGCATACAAATATTGCGATCCTACATACAGAGGAAAACTAGCACAGGAAACATTACTTATGAGTGTCTCTATACTTGAGGGAGCGAGCAATGAATACGAAGTGAGGACAGATGAGTGGACAGCAAATAATGAAAGGCAAGTTAGCAAATTAATGACGTAGGTATCTATTGATGCCACCTGGCCACTTTTATAGCAGCATGACAGGTACAAAAATATGAAAAAAATCACCTAAAGACTGTATTTATTCCCTCTTTCAATACATACTTAAAACAGTAAATGTAGGATGAAAACAATTTAAATGTGCTCTATTGTTGCCCTAATGACCCCTGACAGGTAACTAAAGTAAACAAAGACAGAAAAGTAACGTTAAAAAAAGAATACAGATATTTTCATTTTAGGTTCTACTTAAGAAACGTGTCCTGACGCATTATAAGGTAAGTAATGGGGATTTTCTTGTTTTAGGGTGGGTATGGGTTTTGGGGTACATGGGGATAGTATTTTTATCCCTACCCTATCCAACACTTACCCCACTGTTGCACTCACTAGAGTGGGAATAGAAATGTGCACCCCTACACTATCCAACACTTACCCTACGGTTGCACTCACTGGAGTGGGAATAGTAATTTTTACCCCTACGCTATCCAACACTTACACTACTCTTGCCCTAAAAGTATTGCGCGTTGTAATGGCATGCGTTGTAATGGTATGCGTTGTAAAGGAATGCGTTGTAAATGTAGTTACTAAAAATGCGTTGTGATGGCATAGGTTGTAAAATCATGCATTGTAATGGATGCTGCGATGTAATAACCGCGTTGTAAAGGCATGCGTTGTAATTGTTTGCATTGTAACATCATATATTCAGTTTAGCCTCATTCAGACATATCAACATTTTAAAAGTAGATATTTTGAAAGCAAATTAGGGGGAATGTATTTTGCCAATTGAAATACATTAAAGAAGAAGCAATTTCAGGTCAGAATTCTACAGTCTTCAACTAGTTCAGCCGGGAAACAACCTTTACATAGAAGTCATTACAACGCACTACCTTCACAACGCAGTGATAATAACGCAGCTGCCCTTACATCACATACCATTACAACGCATGCCATTACAACGCATGTCACTACAACGCATGCCATTACAATGAATATCATTACAACACATGCCATTACAATGCATTATAAGGTAAGTAATGGAGATTTTTTAGTTTTAGGGAGGGTATGGGTTCTGGGGTACATGGGTACATGGGCATAGTATTTTTATCCCTACACTATCCAACACTTACCCTACTGTTGCACTTACTGGAGTGGGAATAGTAATTTTTACCCCTACACTATCCAACACTTACAATACTCTTGCCCTAAAAGTATTGCACGTTGTAATGCAATGCGTTGTAATGGCATGAGTTGTAATGGAATGCGTTGTAAATGTAGTTTCTAAAAATGTGTTGTGCTGGCATGCGTCATAAAATCATGCGTTTTAATGGATGCTGCGATGTAAAAACCGTGTTGTAAAGGCATGCGTTGTAATTGTTAGCGTTGTAACATCATATATTCAGTTCAGCCTCATTCAGACATGTCAACATTTTAAAAGTAGATATTTTGAAAACAAATTAGGGGGAATGTATTTTGCCAATTAAAATACATTATAGAAGAAGAAATTTCAGGTCAGAAACAGAAAAAAACATTTTGGCTTAAACATTGGTAGTCTCAAGCTTGAATCAGGTATGTTGGCATGTATGCTCATTGAAGAGAGTTTAAGTGTTCACATTTATAGGTGGGAACCTATTGTCACAAAAGTCCTTTACCCTACTCCCCTGAACCATAATAAAGCCAAAAGTGGACTCCCATTGTCTTAATACAGGGTGGACAAACAATAGCTGTATGTTTTATGAAGTCATTTATTAAATAGGAAAGGCCAAGTAAAACAAAGCTGGCCAGGTGATCAATGCAAAAGTGCAGTACAGTGAGAAAACCACAGTCCAATAAAGTGTATCTAATATAACCAAAGGAACACATTTTTTTCTGACTGGATTTGTAAATGAAAAGAATGTTTACAACTATACATTTAAATTTTTTGCCTGTGTGAGAACCACAAAAACTGCCTGCTATGCTGAGGATAAAAGGTGTGATGCCACAGCAATACCTAAAAGAATATGAATGAAAATTAATGTTTTTATGAAAATCATGTTATGTATTTGATGGCAACAAACATATTGTTAAAAAAGCAAATGTTTAGTGAGGGAAATGTGAATCAGCTGTGCTATCATTTGTGAAAGATAAAAGTGTGTTTTCACTGAAAACACTATTCTTTGTTTACAATTCTTTAGCCTAAAGTTAAAGAATTGAAGCTCACAACTGTTTGTAAATTTGGATATGGGTGCACTGGAGAACAACCTCCATTTTGTGTGAACTGAGACTTAATGCAGTCAGAGGCAGTCCAAGATGGCCGCCGTGTTGAGGGAAATCTCACTGAGGCCACTCTCTTTCTCTCACAGAGAACCAGCATAGGAAATAAATGTGCATGGCAAATGAATGCAACAAGGGGGTGTGGATAGTAAACAATTTAGGAATGAATAGAAAAGGGAGCAATACCGGGTGTATGTAATGAATATGAAGTGAGTGAAGTGAGGGACAGGGATAACCTGGAGAGTGTTGGGAAAGGTTGTTGTAAGGTTCAATCATTTGGCCAAAGCAAGAGTGACATGAGCCAGAACCGATCTCTGTATCTAAAGCTTCTGTCACTTTTCATGTTCCTCTCTGAGAAGGGTGCTTGAAGTGGGGGCTGGGAAGGGAAGCTTTAGAATGTTAGCACAGAATACTGACACAGGGCATTCTTCTCTCAGAATGTCCCAGCCAGCCTCTGCCCTGGTGGCAGAAGAGGTCAAAAGTTCAACTCAGCTGATAGAGATACCACTCAAAGTGTGTGCCCTCTTTCATTCAGACTGCTGGATAAACTGCATATTACTTTTTGGCAATAACTGGGCCCTCCTAACAAGCAAAATACTTCTACAGTCTTCAACTAGTTCATCCGGGAAACAACCTTTACATAGCAGTCATTACATTGCACTACCTACACAACGCAGTCATTACAACGCAGCTGCCCTTACATCACATACCATTACAATGCATGACATTACAACGCATGTCACTACAACGCATGCCATTACAATGAATATCATTACAACGCATGCCATTACAACGCATTGTAAGGTAAGTAATGGGGATTTTCTTGTTTTAGGGTGGGTATGGGTTCTGGGGTACATGGGGATAGTATTTTTATCCCTATACTATCCAACACTTACCCCACTGATGCACTAACTAGAGTGGGAATAGATATGTGTACCCCTACACTATCCAACGCTTACCCTACGGTTGCACTCACTGGAGTGGGAATAGTAATTTTTACCCCTACGCTATCCAACACTTACACTACTTTTGCCCTAAAAGTATTGCGCGTTGTAATGGCATGCGTTGTAATGGCATGCGTTGTAATGGTATGTGTTGTAATGGAATGCGTTGTAAATGTAGTTTCTAAAAATGCGTTGTGATGGCATGCGTTGTAAAATCATGCATTGTAATGGATGCTGCGATGTAAAAACCGTGTTGTAAAGGCATGCGTTGTAATTGTTTGCGTTGTAACATCATATATTCAGTTCAGCCTCATTCAGACATGTCAACATTTTAAAGGTAGATATTTTGAAAACAAATTAGGGGGAATGTATTTTGCCAATTGAAATACATTAAAGAAGAAGCAATATCAGGTCAGAATTCTACAGTCTTCAACTAGTTCAGCCGTGAAACAACCTTTACATAGCAGTCATTACAACGCACTACCTTCACAACGCAGTCATTATAACGCAGCTGCCCTTACATCACATACCATTACAACGCATGCCATTACAACGCATGTCACTACAACACATGCCATTACAATGAATATCATTACAACGCATGCCATTACAACGCATTATAAGGTAAGTAATGGGGATTTTTTAGTTTTAGGGTGGGTATGGGTTCTGGGGTACATGGGGATAGTATTTTTATCCCTATACTATCCAACACTATCCAACTTACCCTAGTGTTGCACTCACTGGAGTGGGAATAGAAATTTTTACCCCTACACTATCCAACACTTACCCTACTGTTGCACTCCCTTGAGTGGGAATAGACATTTTTACCCCTACACTATCCAACACTTACCTTACTGTTGCACTCACAGGAGTGGGAATAGCAATTTTTACCCCTATGCTATCCAACACTTACACTACTCTTGCCCTAAAAGTATTGCGTGTTGTAATGACATGAGTTGTAAAGGTATGCGTTGTAATGGAATGCATTGTAAATGTAGTTTCTAAAAGTGTGTTGTGATGGCATGCGTTGTAAAATCATGCATTGTAATGGATGCTGCGATGTAAAAACCGCGTTGTAAAGGCATGCGTTGTAATTGTTTGCGTTGTGACATTATATATTCAGTTCAGCCTCATTCAGACATGTCAACATTTTAAAAGTAGATATTTTGAAAGCAAATTAGGGGGAATGTATTTTGCCAATTGAAATACATTAAAGAAGAAGCAATTTCAGGTCAGAATTCTACAGTCTTCAACTAGTTCAGCCGGGAAAAAGCCTTTACATAGCAGTCATTACAACGCACTACATTCACAACGCAGTCATTACAACACAGCTGCCCTTACATCACATACAATTACAACGCATGCCATTACAACGCATGTCACTACAACGCATGCCATTACAATGAATATCATTAAAACACATGCCATTACAATTCATTATATGGTAAGTAACGGAGATTTTTTAGTTTTAGGGAGGGTATGGGTGCTGGTGTACATGGGCATAGTATTTTTATCCCTACACTATCCAACACTTACCCTACTGTTGCACTCACTGGATTGGGAATAGAAATGTTTACCCCTACACTATTCAACAATTACCCTACTGTTGCACTCACTGGAGTGGGAATAGTAATTTTTACCCCTACACTATCCAACACTTACCGTACTGTTGCACTCACTGGAGTGGGAATTGTAATTTTTACCCCTACGCTATCCAACACTTACACTACTCTTGCCCTAAAAGTATTGCGCGTTGTAATGGCATGCATTGTAATTGTATGCGTTGTAATGGAGTGCGTTGTAAATGTAGTTTCTAAAAATGGGTGGTGATGGCATGCGGTGTAAAATCATGCATTGTAATGGATGCTGCGATGTAAAAACCGCGTTGTAAAGCATGCATTGTAATTGTTTGCGTTGTAACATCATATATTCAGTTCAGCCTCATTCAGACATGTCAACATTTTAAAAGTAGATATTTTGAAAACAAATTAGGGGGAAGGTATTTTGCCAATTGAAATACATTAAAGAAGAAGCAATTTCAGGTCTGAATTCTACAGTCTTCAACTAGTTCAGCCAGGAAACAACCTTTACATAGCAGTCATTACAACGCACTACCTTCACAAAGCAGTCATTACAATGCAGCTGCCCTTACATCATATACCATTACAACGCATGCCATTACAACACATGTCACTACAACGCATGCCATTCCAATGAATATCATTACAACGCATGACATTACAACGCATTATAAGGTAAGTAATGGGGATTTTTTAGTTTTAGGGTGGATATGGGTTCTGGGGTACATGGTGATAGTATTTTTATCCCTACACTATTCAACACTATCCAACTTACCCTACTGTTGCACTCACTGGAGTGGGAATAGAAATTTTTATCCCTACACTATCCAACACTTACCCTACTGTCGCACTCACTGGAGTGAGAATAGAAATATTTACCCCTACACTATCCAGCACTTACACTACTCTTGCCCTAAAAGTATTGCGCGTTGTAATGGTATGCGTTGTAATGGAATGCGTTGTAAATGTAGTTTCTAAAAATGCGTTGTGATGGCATGCGTTGTAAAATCATGCATTGTAATGGATGCTGCGATGTAAAAACCGTGTTGTAAAGGCATGCGTTGTAATTGTTTGCGTTGTAACATCATATATTCAGTTCAGCCTCATTCAGACATGTCAACATTTTAAAAGTAGATATTTTGAAAACAAAATAGGGGGAATGTATTTTGCCAATTGAAATACATTAAAGAAGAAGCAATTTCAGGTCAGAATTCTACAGTCTTTAACTAGTTCAGCCGGGAAACAACCTTTACATAGAAGTCATTACAACGCACTACCTTCACAACGCAGTCATTATAACGCAGCTGCCCTTACATCACATACCATTACAACTCATGCCATTACAACGCATGTCACTACAACGCATGCCATTACAATGAATATCATTACAACGCATGCCATTACAACGCATTATAAGGTAAGTAATGGGGATTTTTTAGTTTTAGGGTGGGTATGGGTTCTGGGGCACATGGGGATAGTATTTTTATCCCTATACTATCCAACACTATCCAACTTACCCTACTGTTGCACTCACTGGAGTGGGAATAGACATTTTAACCCCTACACTATCCAACACTTACCCTACTGTTGCACTCACTGGAGTGGGAATAGACATTTTACCCCTACACTATCCAACACTTACCCTACTGTTGCACTCACAGGAGTGGGAATAGGAATTTTTACCCCTACGCTATCCAACACTTACACTACTCTTGCCCTAAAAGTATTGCGTGTTGTAATGGCATGCGTTGTAAAGGTATGCGTTGTATTGGAATGCGTTGTAAATGTAGTTTCTAAAAGTGCGTTGTGATGGCTTGCGTTGTAAAATCATGCATTGTAATGGGTGCTGCGATGTAAAAACCGCGTTGTAAAGGCATGCGTTGTAATTGTTTGCGTTGTAACATCATATATTCAGTTCAGCCTCATTCAGACATGTCAACATTTTAAAAGTAGATATTTTGAAAGCAAATTAGGGGGAATGTATTTTGCCAATTGAAATACATTAAAGAAGAAGCAATTTCAGGTCAGAATTCTACAGTCTTCAACTAGTTCATCCGGGAAACAGCCTTTACATAGCAGTCATTACAGCGCACTACATTCACAACGCAGTCATTACAACGCAGCTGCCCTTACATCACATACCATTACAACGCATGCCATTACAACGCATGTCACTACAACGCATGCCATTACAATGAATATCATTACAACACATGCCATTACAATGCATTATAAGGTAAGTAATGGAGATTTTTTTGTTTTAGGGAGGGTATGGGTTCTGGGGTACATGGGTACATGGGCATAGTATTTTTATCCCTACACTATCCAACACTTACCCTACTGTTGCACTTACTGGAGTGGGAATTGTAATTTTTACCCCTACACTATCCAACACTTACAATACTCTTGCCCTAAAAGTATTGCACGTTGTAATGCAATGCGTTGTAATGGCATGAGTTGTAATGGAATGCGTTGTAAATGTAGTTTCTAAAAATGTGTTGTGCTGGCATGCGTCATAAAATCATGCGTTTTAATGGATGCTGCGATGTAAAAACCGTGTTGTAAAGGCATGCGTTGTAATTGTTAGCGTTGTAACATCATATATTCAGTTCAGCCTCATTCAGACATGTCAACATTTTAAAAGTAGATATTTTGAAAACAAATTAGGGGGAATGTATTTTGCCAATTAAAATACATTATAGAAGAAGAAATTTCAGGTCAGAAACAGAAAAAAACATTTTGGCTTAAACATTGGTAGTCTCAAGCTTGAATCAGGTATGTTGGCATGTATGCTCATTGAAGAGAGTTTAAGTGTTCACATTTATAGGTGGGAACCTATTGTCACAAAAGTCATTTACCCTACTCCCCTGAACCATAATAAAGCCAAAAGTGGACTCCCATTGTCTTAATACAGGGTGGACAAACAATAGCTGTATGTTTTATGAAGTCATTTATTAAATAGGAAAGGCCAAGTAAAACAAAGCTGGCCAGGTGATCAATGCAAAAGTGCAGTACAGTGAGAAAACCACAGTCCAATAAAGTGTATCTAATATAACCAAAGGAACACATTTTTTTCTGACTGGATTTGTAAATGAAAAGAATGTTTACAACTATACATTTAAATTTTTTGCCTGTGTGAGAACCACAAAAACTGCCTGCTATGCTGAGGATAAAAGGTGTGATGCCACAGCAATACCTAAAAGAATATGAATGAAAATTAATGTTTTTATGAAAATCATGTTATGTATTTGATGGCAACAAACATATTGTTAAAAAAGCAAATGTTTAGTGAGGGAAATGTGAATCAGCTGTGCTATCATTTGTGAAAGATAAAAGTGTGTTTTCACTGAAAACACTATTCTTTGTTTACGATTCTTTAGCCTAAAGTTAAAGAATTGAAGCTCACAACTGTTTGTAAATTTGGATATGGGTGCACTGGAGAACAACCTCCATTTTGTGTGAACTGAGACTTAATGCAGTCAGAGGCAGTCCAAGATGGCCGCCGTGTTGAGGGAAATCTCACTGAGGCCACTCTCTTTCTCTCACAGAGAACCAGCATAGGAAATAAATGTGCATGGCAAATGAATGCAACAAGGGGGTGTGGATAGTAAACAATTTAGGAATGAATAGAAAAGGGAGCAATACCGGGTGTATGTAATGAATATGAAGTGAGTGAAGTGAGGGACAGGGATAACCTGGAGAGTGTTGGGAAAGGTTGTTGTAAGGTTCAATCATTTGGCCAAAGCAAGAGTGACATGAGCCAGAACCGATCTCTGTATCTAAAGCTTCTGTCACTTTTCATGTTCCTCTCTGAGAAGGGTGCTTGAAGTGGGGGCTGGGAAGGGAAGCTTTAGAATGTTAGCACAGAATACTGACACAGGGCATTCTTCTCTCAGAATGTCCCAGCCAGCCTCTGCCCTGGTGGCAGAAGAGGTCAAAAGTTCAACTCAGCTGATAGAGATACCACTCAAAGTGTGTGCCCTCTTTCATTCAGACTGCTGGATAAACTGCATATTACTTTTTGGCAATAACTGGGCCCTCCTAACAAGCAAAATACTTCTACAGTCTTTAACTAGTCCAGCCGGGAAACAACCTTTACATAGCAGTCATTACATTGCACTACCTACACAACGCAGTCATTACAACGCAGCTGCCCTTACATCACATACCATTACAATGCATGCCATTACAACGCATGTCACTACAACGCATGCCATTACAATGAATATCATTACAACGCATGCCATTACAACGCATTGTAAGGTAAGTAATGGGGATTTTCTTGTTTTAGGGTGGGTATGGGTTCTGGGGTACATGGGGATAGTATTTTTATCGCGATACTATCCAACACTTACCCCACTGATGCACTAACTAGAGTGGGAATAGATATGTGTACCCCTACACTATCCAACACTTACCCTACGGTTGCACTCACTGGAGTGGGAATAGTAATTTTTACCCCTACGCTATCCAACACTTACACTACTTTTGCCCTAAAAGTATTGCGCGTTGTAATGGTATGCGTTGTAATGGTATGTGTTGTAATGGAATGCGTTGTAAATGTAGTTTCTAAAAATGCGTTGTGATGGCATGCGTTGTAAAATCATGCATTGTAATGGATGCTGCGATGTAAAAACCGTGTTGTAAAGGCATGCGTTGTAATTGTTTGCGTTGTAACATCATATATTCAGTTCAGCCTCATTCAGACATGTCAACATTTTAAAAGTAGATATTTTGAAAACAAATTAGGGGGAATGTATTTTGCCAATTGAAATACATTAAAGAAGAAGCAATATCAGGTCAGAATTCTACAGTCTTCAACTAGTTCAGCCGGGAAACAACCTTTACATAGCAGTCAATACAACGCACTACCTTCACAACGCAGTCATTATAACGCAGCTGCTCTTACATCACATACCATTACAACGCATGCCATTACAACGCATGTCACTACAACACATGCCATTACAATGAATATCATTACAACGCATGCCATTACAACGCATTATAAGGTAAGTAATGGGGATTTCTTAGTTTTAGGGTGGGTATGGGTTCTGGGGTACATGGGGATAGTATTTCTATCCCTATTCTATCCAACACTATCCAACTTACCCTAGTGTTGCACTCACTGGAGTGGGAATAGAAATTTTTACCCCTACACTATCCAACACTTACCCTACTGTTGCACTCCCTTGAGTGGGAATAGACATTTTTACCCCTACACTATCCAACACTTACCCTACTGTTGCACTCACAGGAGTGGGAATAGCAATTTTTACCCCTATGCTATCCAACACTTACACTACTCTTGCCCTAAAAGTATTGCGTGTTGTAATGGCATGAGTTGTAAAGGTATGCGTTGTAATGGAATGCATTGTAAATGTAGTTTCTAAAAGTGTGTTGTGATGGCATGCGTTGTAAAATCATGCATTGTAATGGATGCTGCGATGTATAAACCGCGTTGTAAAGGCATGCGTTGTAATTGTTTGCGTTGTGACATTATATATTCAGTTCAGCCTCATTCAGACATGTCAACATTTTAAAAGTAGATATTTTGAAAGCAAATTAGGGGGAATGTATTTTGCCAATTAAAATACATTAAAGAAGAAGCAATTCCAGGTCAGAATTCTACAGTCTTCAACTAGTTCAGCCGGGAAAAAGCCTTTACATAGCAGTCATTACAACGCACTACATTCACAACGCAGTCATTACAACACAGCTGCCCTTACATCACATACAATTACAACGCATGCCATTACAACACATGTCACTACAACGCATGCCATTACAATGAATATCATTAAAACACATGCCATTACAATTCATTATATGGTAAGTAACGGAGATTTTTTAGTTTTAGGAAGGGTATGGGTGCTGGGGTACATGGGCATAGTATTTTTATCCCTACACTATCCAACACTTACCCTACTGTTGCACTCACTGGATTGGGAATAGAAATGTTTACCCCTACACTATCCAACACTTACCCTACTGTTGCACTCACTGGAGGGGGAATAGTAATTTTTACCCCTACACTATCCAACACTTACCGTACTGTTGCACTCACTGGAGTGGGAATTGTAATTTTTACCCCTACGCTATCCAACACTTACACTACTCTTGCCCTAAAAGTATTGCGCGTTGTAATGGCATGCATTGTAATTGTATGCGTTGTAATGGAGTGCGTTGTAAATGTAGTTTCTAAAAATGGGTGGTGATGGCATGCGGTGTAAAATCATGCATTGTAATGGATGCTGCGATGTAAAAACCGCGTTGTAAAGCATGCATTGTAATTGTTTGCGTTGTAACATCATATATTCAGTTCAGCCTCATTCAGACATGTCAACATTTTAAAAGTAGATATTTTGAAAACAAATTAGGGGGAAGGTATTTTGCCAATTGAAATACATTAAAGAAGAAGCAATTTCAGGTCAGAATTCTACAGTCTTCAACTAGTTCAGCCAGGAAACAACCTTTACATAGCAGTCATTACAACGCACTACCTTCACAACGCAGTCATTACAATGCAGCTGCCCTTACATCATACACCATTACAACGCATGCCATTACAACACATGTCACTACAACGCATGCCATTCCAATGAATATCATTACAACGCATGACATTACAACGCATTATAAGGTAAGTAATGGGGATTTTTTAGTTTTAGGGTGGGTATGGGTTCTGGGGTACATGGTGATAGTATTTTTATCCCTACACTATCCAACACTATCCAACTTACCCTACTGTTGCACTCACTGGAGTGGGAATAGAAATTTTTATCCCTACACTATCCAACACTTACCCTACTGTCGCACTCACTGGAGTGGGAATAGAAATATTTACCCCTACACTATCCAGCACTTACACTACTCTTGCCCTAAAAGTATTGCGCGTTGTAATGGTATGCGTTGTAATGGAATGCGTTGTAAATGTAGTTTCTAAAAATGCGTTGTGATGGCATGCGTTGTAAAATCATGCATTGTAATGGATGCTGCGATGTAAAAACCGTGTTGTAAAGGCATGCGTTGTAATTGTTTGCGTTGTAACATCATATATTCAGTTCAGCCTCATTCAGACATGTCAACATTTTAAAAGTAGAAATTTTGAAAACAAAATAGGGGGAATGTATTTTGCCAATTGAAATACATTAAAGAAGAAGCAATTTCAGGTCAGAATTCTACAGTCTTTAACTAGTTCCGCCGGGAAACAACCTTTACATAGAAGTCATTACAACGCACTACCTTCACAACGCAGTCATTATAACGCAGCTGCCCTTACATCACATACCATTACAACTCATGCCATTACAACGCATGTCACTACAACGCATGCCATTACAATGAATATCATTACAACGCATGCCATTACAACGCATTATAAGGTAAGTAATGGGGATTTTTTAGTTTTAGGGTGGGTATGGGTTCTGGGGCACATGGGGATAGTATTTTTATCCCTATACTATCCAACACTATCCAACTTACCCTACTGTTGCACTCACTGGAGTGGGAATAGACATTTTTACCCCTACACTATCCAACACTTACCCTACTGTTGCACTCACTGGAGTGGGAATAGACATTTTATCCCTACACTATCCAACACTTACCCTACTGTTGTACTCACAGGAGTGGGAATAGGAATTTTTACCCCTACGCTATCCAACACTTACACTACTCTTGCCCTAAAAGTATTGCGTGTTGTAATGGCATGCGTTGTAAAGGTATGCGTTGTAATGGAATGCGTTGTAAATGTAGTTTCTAAAAGTGCGTTGTGATGGCTTGCGTTGTAAAATCATGCATTGTAATGGGTGCTGCGATGTAAAAACCGCGTTGTAATTGTTTGCGTTGTAACATCATATATTCAGTTCAGCCTCATTCAGACATGTCAACATTTTAAAAGTAGATATTTTGAAAGCAAATTAGGGGGAATGTATTTTGCCAATTGAAATACATTAAAGAAGAAGCAATTTCAGGTCAGAATTCTACAGTCTTCAACTAGTTCATCCGGGAAACAGCCTTTACATAGCAGTCATTACAGCGCACTACATTCACAACGCAGTCATTACAACGCAGCTGCCCTTACATCACATACCATTACAACGCATGCCATTACAACGCATGTCACTACAACGCATGCCATTACAATGAATATCATTACAACACATGCCATTACAATGCATTATAAGGTAAGTAATTTAGATTTTTTAGTTTTAGGAAGGGTATGGGTTCTGGGGTACATGGGTACATGGGCATAGTATTTTTATCCCTACACTATCCAACACTATCCAACTTATCCTACTGTTGCACTCACTGGAGTGGGAATAGAAATTTTTATCCCTACACTATCCAACACTTACCCTACTGTCGCACTCACTGGAGTGGGAATAGAAATATTTACCCCTACACTATCCAGCACTTACACTACTCTTGCCCTAAAAGTATTGCGCGTTGTAATGGTATGCGTTGTAATGGAATGCGTTGTAATGGAATGCGTTGTAAATTTAGTTTCTAAAAATGCGTTGTGATGGCATGCGTTGTAAAATCATGCATTGTAATGGATGCTGCGATGTAAAAACCGTGTTGTAAAGGCATGCGTTGTAATTGTTTGCGTTGTAACATCATATATTCAGTTCAGCCTCATTCAGACATGTCAACATTTTAAAAGTAGATATTTTGAAAACAAATTAGGGGGAATGTATTTTGCCAATTGAAATACATTAAAGAAGAAGCAATTCAGGTCAGAATTCTACAGTCTTTAACTAGTTCAGCCGGGTAACAATCTTTACATAGCAGTCATTACAACGCACTACCTTCACAACGCAGTCATTACAACGCAGCTGCCCTTACATCACATACCATTACAACGCACACCATTACAACACATGTCATTACAACGCATGCCATTCCAATGAATATCGTTACAACGCATGACATTACAACGCATTATAAGGTAAGTAATGGGGATTTTTTAGTTTTAGGGTGGGTATGGGTTCTGGGGTACATGGTGATAGTATTTTTATCCCTACACTATCCAACACTATCCAACTTACCCTACTGTTGCACTCACTGGAGTGGGAATAGAAATTTTTATCCCTACACTATCCAACACTTACCCTACTGTCGCACTCACTGGAGTGGGAATAGAAATATTTACCCCTACACTATCCAGCACTTACACTACTCTTGCCCTAAAAGTATTGCGCGTTGTAATGGTATGCGTTGTAATGGAATGCGTTGTAATGGAATGCGTTGTAAATGTAGTTTCTAAAAATGAGTTGTGATGGCATGCGTTGTAAAATCATGCATTGTAATGGATACTGCGATGTAAAAACCGTGTTGTAAAGGCATGCGTTGTAATTGTTTGCGTTGTAACATCATATATTCAGTTCAGCCTCATTCAGACATGTCAACATTTTAAAAGTAGATATTTTGAAAACAAATTAGGGGGAATGTATTTTGCCAATTGAAATACATTAAAGAAGAAGCAATTTCAGGTCAGAATTCTACAGTCTTTAACTAGTTCAGCCGGGTAACAATCTTTACATAGCAGTCATTACAACGCACTACCTTCACAACGCAGTCATTACAACGCAGCTGCCCTTACATCACATACCATTACAACGCACACCATTACAACACATGTCATTACAACGCATGCCATTACAATGAATATCATTACAACGCATGCCATTACAACGCATTATAAGGTAAGTAATGGGGATTTTTTAGTTTTAGGGTGGGTATGGGTTCTGGGGTACATGGGGTACATGGGGATAGTATTTTTATCCCTACACTATCCAACACTATCCAACTTACCCTACTGTTGCACTCACTGGAGTGGGAATAGAAATTTTTACCCCTACACTATCCAATACTTACCCCACTGTTGCACTCACTGGAGTGGGAATAGCAATTTTTAGCCCTACGCTATCCAACACTTACACTACTCTTGCCCTAAAAGTATTGCGTGTTGTAATGGCAATGCGTCGTAAAGGCATGCGTTGTAATGGAATGCGTTTTAAATGTAGTTTCTAAAAATGCGTTGTGATGGCATGCGTTGTAAAATCATGTGTTGTAATGGATGCTGCGATGTAAAAAACGCGTTGTAAAGGTATGCGTTGTAATTGTTTGCGTTGTAACATCATATATTCAGTTCAGCCTCATTCTGACATGTCAACATTTTAAAAGTAGATATTTTGAAAAAAAATTAGGGGGAATGTATTTTGCCAATTGAAATACATTAAAGAAGAAGCAATTTCAGGTCAGAATTTTACAGTCTTTAACTAGTTCAGCCGGGTAACAATCTTTACATAGCAGTCATTACAACGCACTACCTTCACAACGCAGTCATTACAACGCAGCTGCCCTTACATCACATACCATTACAACGCACGCCATTACAACGCATGTCACTACAACGCATGCCATTACAATGAATATCATTACAACGCATGCCATTACAACGCATTATAAGGTAAGTAATGGGGATTTTTTAGTTTTAGGGTGGGTATGGGTTCTGGGGTACATGGGGATAGTATTTTTATCCCTACACTATCCGACACTATCCAACTTACCCTACTGTTGCACTCACTGGAGTGGGAATCGACATTTTTACCCCTACACTATCCAACACTTACCCTACTGTTGCACTCACTGGAGTGGGAATAGAAATTTTTACCCCTACACTATCCAATACTTACCCCACTGTTGCATTCACTGGAGTGGGAATAGCAATTTTTAGCCCTACGCTATCCAACACTTACACTACTTTTGCCCTAAAAGTATTGCGTGTTGAAATGGCATGCGTTGTAATGGTATGTGTTGTAATGGAATGCGTTGTAAATGTAGTTACTAAAAATGCGTTGTGATGGCATGCGTTGTAAAATCATGCATTGTAATGGATGCTGCGATGTAAAAACCGCGTTGTGAAGGCATGCGTTGTAATTGTTTGCGTTGTAACATCATATATTCAGTTCAGCGTCATTCAGACATGTCAACATTTTAAAAGTAGATATTTTGAAAGCAAATTAGGGGGAATGTATTTTGCCAATTGAAATACATTAAAGAAGAAGCTATTTCAGGTCAGAATTCTACAGTCTTTAACTAGTTCAGCCGGGAAACAACCTTTACATAGCAGTCATTACAACGCACTACCTTCACAACGCAGTCATTATAAAGCAGCTGCCTTTACATCACATACCATTGCAACGCATGCCATTACAACGCATGTCACTACAACGCATGCCATTACAATGAATATCATTACAACACATGCCATTACAATGCATTATAAGGTAAGTAATGGGGATTTTTTAGTTTTAGGGTGGGTATGGGTTCTGGGGTACATGGGCAGAGTATTTTTATCCCTACCCTATCCAACACTTACCCTACTGTAGCACTCACTGGAGTGGGAATAGAAATGTTTACCCCTACACTATCCAACACTTACCCTACTGTTGCACTCACTGGAGTGGGAATAGTCATTTTTACCCCTACACTATCCAACACTTATCATACTGTTGCAGTCACTGGAGTGGGAATAGTAATTTTTACCCCTACGCTATCCAACACTTACACTACTCTTGCCCTAAAAGTATTGCACGTTGTAATGGCATGCGTTGTAATTGTATGCGTTGTAATGGAATGCGCTGTATATGTAGTTTCTAAAAATGGGTGGTGATGGCATGCGTTGTAAAATCATGCATTGTAATGGATGCTGCAATGTAAAAACCACGTTGTAAAGGCATGCATTGTAATTGTTTGCGTTGTAACATCATATATTCAGTTCAGCCTCATTCAGACATGTCAACATTTTAAAAGTAGATATTTTGAAAACAAATTAGGGGGAATGTATTTTGCCAATTGAAATACATTAAAGAAGAAGCAATTTCAGGTCAGAATTCTATAGTCTTCAACTAGTTCATCCGGGAAACAGCCTTTACATATCAGTCATTACAGCGCACTACATTCACAACGCAGTCATTACAACGCAGCTGCCCTTACATCACATACCATTACAATGCACGCCATTACAACGCATGTCACTACAACGCATGCCATTACAACGCATGTCACTACAACGCATGCCATTACAATAAATATCATTACAACGCATGCCATTACAACGCATTATAAGGTAAGTAATGGGGATTTTCTTGTTTTAGGGTGGGTATGGGTTCTGGGGTACATGGGGATAGAATTTTTATCCCTACACTATCCAACACTTAACCTACTGTTGCACTCACTGGAGTGGGAATAGAAATGTTTACCCCTACACTATCCAACACTTACCCTACTGTTGCACTCACTGGAGTGGGAATAGTAATTTTTACCCCTACACTATCCAACACTTACCCTCCTGTTGCACCCACTGGAGTGGGAATAGTAATTTTTACCCCTATGCTATCCAACACTTACAATACTCTTGCCCTAAAAGTATTGCGCGTTGTAATGGCATGCGTTGTCATGGTATGCGTTGTAATGGAATGCTTTGTAAATGTAGTTACTAAAAATGCGTTGTGATGGCATGCGTTGTAAAATCATGCATTGTAATGGATACTGCGATGCAAAAACCGCGTTGTAAAGGCATCCGTTGTAATTGTTTGCGTTGTAACATAATATATTCAGTTTAGCCTCATTCAGACATGTCTACATTTTAAAAGTAGATATTTTGAAAGTAAATTAGGGAGAATGTATTTTGCCAATTGAAATACATTAAAGAAGAAGCACTTTCAGGTCAGAAATCTACAGTCTTCAACTAGTTTAGCCGGGAAACAACCTTCACATAGCAGTCATTACAACGCACTACCTTCAAAAAGCAGTCATTATAACACAGCTGCCCTTACATCACATACCATTACAACGCATGCCATTACAACGCATGTCACTACAACGTATGCCATTACAATGAATATCATTACAACGCATGCCATTACAACGCATTATAAGGTAAGTAATGGGAATTTTTTAGTTTTTGGGTGGGTATGGGTTCTGGGGTACATGGTGATAGTATTTTTATCCCTACATTATCCAACACTATCCAACTTACCCTACTGTTGCACTCACTGGAGTGGGAATAGAAATTTTTATCCCTACACTATCCAACACTTACCCTACTGTCGCACTCACTGGAGTGGGAATAGAAATTTTTACCCCTACACTATCCAGCACTTACCCTACTATTGCCCAAAAAGTAATGCACGTTGTAATGGTATACGTTGCAATGGTATGCGTTGTAATGGAATGCGTTGTAAATGTAGTTTCTAAAAATGCGTTGTGATGGCATGCGTTGTAAAATCATGCATTGCAATGGATGCTGCGATGTAAAAACCGTGTTGTAAAGGCATGCCTTGTAATTGTTTGCGTTGTAACATCATATATTCAGTTCAGCCTCATTCAGACATGTCAACATTTTAAAAGTAGATATTTTGAAAACAAATTAGGGGGAATGTATTTTGCCAATTGAAATACATTAAAGAAGAAGCAATTTCAGGTCAGAATTCTACAGTCTTTAACTAGTTCAGCCGGGTAACAACCTTTACATAGCAGTCATTACAACGCACTACCTTCACAACGCAGTCATTACAACGCAGCTGCCCTTACATCACATACCATTACAATGCATGCAATTACAATGCATGTCACTACAACGCATGCCATTACAATGAATATCATTACAACGCATGCCATTACAACGCATTTTAAGGTAAGTAATGGGGATTTTTTAGTTTTAGGGTGGGTATGGGTTCTGGGGTACATGGGGATAGTATTTTTATCCCTACACTATCCAACACTATCCAACTTACCCTACTGTTACACTCACTGGAGTGGGAATCAACATTTTTACCCCTACACTATCCAACACTTACCCTACTGTTGCACTCACTGGTTTGGGAATAGAAATTTTTACCCCTACACTATCCAACACTTACCCCACTGTTGCATTCACTGGAGTGGGAATAGCAATTTTTAGCCCTACGCTATCCAACACTTACACTACTCTTGCCCTAAAAGTATTGCGTGTTGTAATGGCAATGCGTTGTAAAGGCATGCGTTGTAATGGAATGCGTTTTAAATGTAGTTTCTAAAAATGCGTTGTGATGGCATGCGTTGTAAAATCATGTGTTGTAATGGATGCTGCGATGTAAAAAACGCGTTGTAAAGGCATGCGTTGTAATTGTTTGCGTTGTAACATCATATATTCAGTTCAGCCTCATTCAGACATTTCAACATTTTAAAAGTATATATTTTGAAAACAAATTAGGGGGAATGTATTTTGCCAATTGAAATACATTAAAGAAGAAGAAATTTCAGGTCAGAAACAGAAAAAAACATTTTGGCTAAAACATTGGTAGTCTCAAGCTTGAATCAGGTATGCTCATTGAAGAGAGTTTAAGTGTTCACATTTATAGGTGGGCACCTATTGTCACAAAAGCCTTTTACCCTACTCCCCTGAACCATAATAAAGCCAAAAGTGGACTCCCATTGTTTCAATACAGGGTAGGCAAACAATAGCTGTATGTTGTATGAAGTCATTTATTAAATAGGAAAGGCCAAGTAAAACAAAGCTGGCCAGGTGATCAATGCAACAGTTCAGTACAGTGAGAGAACCACAGTCCAATAAAGTGTATCTTATATAACCAAAGGAACACATTTTTTCTGACTGGATTTGTAAATGAAAAGCATGTTTACAACTATACATTTAGTTTTTTGCCTGTGTGAGAACCACAAAAACTGCCTGCTATGCGGAGGATAAAAGGTGTGATGCCACAGCAATACCTAAAAGAATATGAATGAAAATTAATGTTTTTATGAAAATCATGTTATGTATTTGATGGCAACAAACATATTGTTAAAAAAGCAAATGTTTAGTGAGGGAAATGTGAATCAGCTGTGCTATCATTTGTAAAAGATAAGTGTGTTTTCACTGATAACACTATTCTTTGTTTACGATTCTTTAGCATAAAATTAAAGAATTGAAGCTCACAACTGTTTGTAAATTTGGATATGGGTGCACTGGAGAACAACCTCTATTTTGTGTGAACTGATACTTAATGCAGTCAGAGGCAGTCCAAGATGGCCGCCGTGTTGAGGGAAATCTCACTGAGGCCACTCTCTTTCTCTCACAGAGAACCAGCATAGGAAATAAATGTGCAAGGCAAATGAATGCAACAAGGGGTTTGTGGATAGTAACCAATTTAGGAATAAATAGAAAAGGGAACAATACTGGGTGTATGTAATGAATATGAAGTGAGTGAAGTGAGGGACAGGGATAACCTGGAGAGTGTTGGGAAAGGTTGTTGTAAGGTTCAATCATTTGGCCAAAGCAAGAGTGACATGAGCCAGAACCGATCTCTGTATCTAAAGCTTCTGTCACTTTTCATGTTCCTCTCTGAGAAGGGTGCTTGAAGTGGGGGCTGGGCAGGGAAGCTTTAGAATGTTGGCACAGAATACTGACACAGGGCATTCTTCTCTCAGAATGTCCCAGCCAGCCTCTGCCCTGGTGGCAGAAGAGGTCAAAAGTTCAACTCAGCTGATAGAGATACCACTCAAAGTGTGTGCCCTCTTTCATTCAGACTGCTGGATAAACTGCATATTACTTTTTGGCAATAACTGGGCCCTCCTAACAAGCAAAATACTTCTACAGTCTTTAACTAGTCCAGCCGGGAAACAACCTTTACATAGCAGTCATTACATTGCACTACCTACACAACGCAGTCATTACAACGCAGCTGCCCTTACATCACATACCATTACAACGCATGCCATTACAACGCATGCCATTATAACGCATGCCATTACAATGAATATCATTACAACGCATGCCATTACAACGCATTATAAGGTAAGTAATGGGGTTTTTCTTGTTTTAGGGTGGGTATGGGTTCTGGGGTACATGGGGATAGTATTTTTATCCCTACACTATCCAACACTTACCCTACTGTTGCACTCACTGGAGTGGGAATAGAAATGTTTACCCCTACACTATCCAACACTTACCCTACTGTTGCACTCACTTGAGTGGGAATAGTAATTTTTACCCCTACACTATCCAACACTTACAATACTCTTGCCCTAAAAGTATTGCACGTTGTAATGGCATGCGTTGTAATGGTATGCGTTGTAATGGAATGCGTTGTAAATGTAGTTACTAAAAATGCGTTGTGATGGCATGCGTTGTAAAATGATGCATTGTAATGGATACTGCGATGTAAAAACCGCGCTGTAAAGGCATCCGTTGTAATTGTTTGCGTTGTAACATCATATATTCAGTTTAGCCTCATTCAGACATGTCTACATTTTAAAAGTAGATGTTTTGAAAGTGAATTAGGGAGAATGTATGTTGCCAATTGAAATACATTTAAGAAGAAGCAATTTCAGGTCAGAAATCTACAGTCTTCAACTAGTTCAGCCGGGAAACAACCTTTACATAGCAGTCATTACAACGCACTACCTTCACAACGCAGTCATTATAACGCAGCTGCCCTTACATCACATACCATTACAACGCATGCCATTACAACGCATGTCACTGCAACGTATGCCATTACAATGAATATCATTACAACGCATGCTATTACATCGCATTATACGGTAAGTAATGGGAATTTTTTAGTTTTAGGGTGGGTATGGGTTCTGGGGTACATGGGGATAGTATTTTTATCCCTATACTATCCAACACTATCCAACTTACCCTACTGTTGCACTCACTGGAGTGGGAATAGAGTTTTTTACCCCTACACTATCCAACACTTACCCTACTGTTGCACTCACTGGAGTGGGAATAGACATTTTTACCCCTACACTATCCAACACTTACCCTACTGTTGCACTCACAGGAGTGGGAATAGCAATTTTTACCCCTACGCTATCCAACACTTACACTACTCTTGTCCTAAAAGTATTGCGTGTTGTAATGGCATGCGTTGTAAAGGTATGCGTTGTAATGGAATGCGTTGTAAATGTAGTTTCTAAAAGTGCGTTGTGATGGCATGCGTTGTAAAATCATGCATTGTAATGGATGCTGCAATGTAAAAACCGCGTTGTAAAGGCATGCGTTGTAATTGTTTGCGTTGTACCATCATATATTCAGTTCAGCCTCATTCAGACATGTCAACATTTTAAAAGTAGATATTTTGAAAGCAAATTAGGGGGAATGTATTTTGCCAATTGAAATACATTGAAGAAGAAGCAATTTCAGGTCAGAATTCTACAGTCTTCAACTAGTTCAGCCGGGAAACAGCCTTTACATAGCAGTCATTACAACGCACTACATTCACAACGCAGTCATTACAACGCAGCTGCCCTTACATCACATACCATTACAACGCATGCCATTACAACGCATGTCACTACAACGCATGCCATTACAATGAATATCATTACAACACATGCAATTAGAATGCATTATAAGGTAAGTAATGGAGCTTTTTTACTTTTAGGGAGGGTATGGGTTCTGGGGTACATAGGCATAGTATTTTTATCCCTATACTATCCAACACTATCCAACTTACTCTACTGTTGCACTCACTGGAGTTGGAATAGAATTTTTTACCCCTACACTATCCAACACTTACCCTACTGTTGCACTCACTGGAGTGGGAATAAAAATGTTTACCCCTACACTATCCAACACTTATCCTACTGTTGCACTCACTGGAGTGGGAATAGTAATTTTTACCCTTGCACTATCCAACACTTACAATACTCTTGCCCTAAAAGTATTGCGCGCTGTAATGGCATGCGTTGTAATGGCATGAGTTGTAATGGAATGCGTTGTAAATGTAGTTTCTAAAAATGTGTTGTGCTGGCATGCGTTGTAAAATCATGCGCTGTAATGGATGCTGCGATGTAAAAACCGTGTTGTAAAGGCATGCGTTGTAATTGTTAGCGTTGTAACATCATATATTCAGTTCAGCCTCATTCAGACATTTCAACATTTTAAAAGTAAATCTTTTGAAAACAAATTAAGGGGAATGTATTTTGCCAATTAAAATACATTAAAGAAGAAGAAATTTCAGGTCAGAAACAGAAAAAAAACATTTTGGCTTAAACATTGATAGTCTCAAGCTTGAATCAGGTATGCTGGCATGTATGCTCATTGAAGAGAGTTTAAATGTTCACATTTATAGGTGGGCACCTATTGTCACAAAAGCCTTTTACCCTACTCCCCTGCACCATAATAAAGCCAAAAGTGTACTCCCACTGTCTCAATACAGGGTAGGCAAACAATAGCTGTATGTTGTATGAAGTCATTTATTAAATAGTAAAGGCCAAGTAAAACAAAGCTGGCCAGGTGATCAATGCAAAAGTGCAGTACAGTGAGAGAACCACAGTCCAATAAAGTGTATCTAATATAACCAAAGGAACACATTTTTTCTGACTGGATTTGTAAATGAAAAGCATGTTTACAACTATACATTTTGTTTTTTGCCTGTGTGAGAACCACATAAACTGCCTGCTATGCTGAGGATAAAAGGTGTGATGCCACAGCAATACCTAAAAGAATATGAATGAAAATGTATGTTTTTATGAAAATCATGTTATGTATTTGATGGCAACAAACATATTGTTAAAAAAGCAAATGTTTAGTGAGGGAAATGTGAATCAGCTGTGCTATCATTTGTGAAAGATAAAAGTGTGTTTTCACTGAAAACACTATCCTTTGTTTATGATTCTTTAGCCTAAAATTAAAGAATTGAAGCTCACAACTGTTTGTGAATTTGTATATGGGTGCACTAAAGAATAACCTCCATTTTGTGTGAACTGAGACTTAATGCAGTCAGAGGCAGTCTAAGATGGCCGCCGCGCTGAGGGAAATCTCACTGAGGCCACTCTCTTTCTCTCACAGAGAACCAGCATAGGAAATAAATGAGCAAGGCAAAAGAATGCAACAAGGGGGTGTGGATAGTAAACAAATTAGGAATGAATAGAAAAGGGAACAATACCAGGTGTATGTAATGAATATGAAGTGAGTGAAGTGAGGGACAGGGATAACCTGGAGAGTGTTGGGTAAGGTGGTTGTAAGGTTCAATCATTTGGCCAAAGCAAGAGTGACATGAGCCAGAACCGATCTCTGTATCTAAAGCTTCTGTCACTTTTCATGTTCCTCTCTGAGAAGGGTGCTTGAAGTGGGGGCTGGGCAGGGAAGCTTTAGAATGTTAGCACAGAATACTGACACAGGGCATTCTTCTCTCAGAATGTCCCTGCCAGCCTCTGCCCTGGTGGCAGAAGAGGTCAAAAGTTCAACTCAGCTGATAGAGATACCACTCAAAGTGTGTGCCCTCTTTCAGCCAGACTGCTGGATAAACTGCATATTAATTTTTGGCAATAACTGGGCCCTCCTAACAAGCAAAATACTTCTACAGTCTTTAACTAGTCCAGCCGGGAAACAACCTTTACATAGCAGTCATTACAACGCACTACCTTCACAACGCAGTCATTACAACACAGCTGCCCTTACATAACATACCATTACAACGCATGCCATTACAACGCATGTCAATACAAAGCATGCCATTACAATGAATATCAATACAACGCATGCCATTGCAACGCATTATAAGGTAAGTAATGGGGATTTTTTACTTTTAGGGTGGGTATGGGTTTTGGGGTTCATGGGGATAGTATTCTTATCCCTACACTATCCAATACTTACCCTACGGTTGCACTCACTGGAGTTGGAATAGAAATGTTTACCCCTACACTATCCGACACTGACCCTACTAGTGCACTCACTGGAGTGGGAATAGTAATTTTTACCCCTACGCTATCTAACACTTACACTACTCCTGCCCTAAAAGTATTGTGCGTTGTAATGTCATGCGTTGTAATGGTATGCGTTGTAATGGAATGCGTTGTAAATTTAGTTTCTAAAAATGCGTTGTGAGGGCATGCGTTGTAAAATCATGCGTTGTAATGGATGCTGCGACGTAAAAGCCAGGTTGTAAAGGCATGCGTTGTAACTGTTTGCGTTGTAACATCATATATTCGGTTCAGCCTCATTCAGACATGTCAACATTTTAAAAGTAGATATTTTCGAAACAAATTAGGGGGAATGTATTTTGCCAATTGATATACATTAAAGAAGAAGCAATTTCAGGTCGGAAACAGATAAAGCCATTTTGGCTTAAACATTGGTAGTCTCAAGCTTGAATCAGGTATGTTGGCATGTATGCTCATTGAAGAGAGTTTAAGTGTTCGCATTTATAGGATGGCACCTATCGTCACAAAAGCCTTTTACCCTACTCCCCTGAACCACAATAAAGCCAAAAGTGGACTCCCATTGTCTCAATACAGGGTAGGCAAACAAAAGCTGTATCTTGTATGAAGTCATTTCTTAAATAGGAAAGGCCAAGTAAAACAAAGCTGGCCAGGTGATCAATGCAACAGTTCAGAACAGTGAGAAAACCACAGTCCAATAATTTGTATCTAATATACCCATAGGAATACGTTTTTTTCTGACTGGATTTGTAAATGAAAAGCATGTTTAGAACTATACATTATGGTTTTCGCCTGTGTGAGAACCACAAAAACTGCCTGCTATGCTGAGGATAAAAGGTGTGATGCCACAGCAATACCTAAAAGAATATGAATGAAAATGTATGTTTTTATGAAAATCATGTTATGTATTTGATGGCATCAAAAACATTGTTAAAAAAGCAAATGTTTAGTGAGGGAAATGTGAATCAGCTGTGCTATCATTTGTTAAAGATAAAAGTGTGTTTTCACTGAAAATACTAACCTTTGTTTACGATTCTTTAGCCTAAAATTAAAGAATTGAAGCTCACAACTGTTTGTAAATTTGTATATTGGTGCACTGAAGAACAACCTCCATTTTGTGTAAACTGAGACTTAATGCAGTCAGAGGCAGTCCAAGATGGCCGCCGTGCTGAGGGTAATCTCACTGAGGCCACTCTCTTTCTCTGACAGAGAACTACCATAGGAAATAAATGTGCAAGGCAAATGAATGCAACAAGGGGGTGTGAATAGTAAACCATTTAGGAATGAATAGAACAGGGAACAAAAAGAGGCTTAATAGAAGGATGGGCAGTAAATAGGTGAGATTATCAAAAGGAAAGGATGAGAGAATTGATAAATATGTAAGCAAATGGACAACAACTGAGTCAGCCTGATGCAATAAGAAACTTGGCAATTAATATAAATGTATCCGGACACCAAACTGAGCCGAAAAGGCCATGGAATAGAATCAGTACCTGACAACACTTTTAAATGTACTGCATATGAAGAACATTGCACCACTATGTGCAGTGCAGACCTTAACGGGTAAATGACTACAACTGAGACAAAGAAAGGGCATGAACAAAACAATAACATGTGTGCATTGCCAGACAAGGAGTAAATGGTACAACAGAAAACATTCAAAATTGAAACAAAGTGAAGAGATTACCATGGAGATGTCCAGTCTAAACCTGAAACAAGAATGACAACAAAATGAACAGTTTCTGTAAGTTTTAATGTCAGGCAACAGTGAAGAGACCAGACTTTTAGGGTTAAGACACCAACTTTGCTTTTATCTACCACTGTTACTCAAGGACAACCCTTCTAAGAAGGGGAACACATGTGACAGTGGCATTCACAACTCAAAATTAGCACGAGCACAGACACCAATGGCCACAACTTTAAATAGGATTATGGATCTGGTAAACACCATATTATTTAGCAACAATAGTGTATCACTGACAACTTTGTTTTGGAAGGCTGCTGTAAGGAAATTGGCTTAGCCTGTCTTGCATCTACACTGACCTGCAGCCGCAACATTCCCTTAACCAAACTACTTATTACAATATCCAGGGAAAATTCTTTTGGGGTTGTAAAAGTGCAAGGGACACTCGCACACAAGTCAACTGGTATTTTACATTTCTCATTATGAGTGGTTAAGTTGGTGTTAATGGTGTGCCTGCTTGTGCCTGAAGCTTATGCTGAATAGACATGAGCAGTCTTGCACAAAGGTGGGAATCCACAGGGAGACGTGGAGTTCATGTACCAAAAAGTAGAGCTTATCTGTGTGATAGTGACAGTAATCAATAATTGCCTATTGTCTATGTATTGATAATCAGTACTGAACAGTGCATAACAGGGCCCTAGTTAGACCCTCTTGTATGACCTGTAACTGGATGCTTTGCTAGGTCACGATATTGGCTTCAATGCACTGCTTTTAGATCTACTCCTGCAGCAACTATGATTGAAGGACAACTAGACTGATGCCAGCTTGTAGAGGCCAACCAGTTGTGCCTATGTTACATGTAGTCAGCAGCAAACTGAGTTCTAAAGTTGTATTTGGGTATCTGGCTCTGTATGGTTATACAAAGTGCCTCTGTAACTCTGTCTCCTGAGTCACTGTGATTTTAGACCAGCCCATTGTAAGTGTGAGCACAATGTTCATGGGTCAGATCAAGCCGAGGAATCACAAGCATGAGTGTAGCTGTATCACAAGGTAGACAAGAGCCACCTCAACCAGATTGTGAAGCTCTAAGGAGGACGTCTGAAGCAGGGCCCCTAGCTCAGAAGGGGAAATCCTCACAGATCCACGGGGTAGGAGGGGATAATGTGTAATGCTGCTTACAGCTTACAGGCTCTGTTAAAAAATCAAGCCTTAACCCTTGAGACCTGGGAAACTATCGCCCTATCTCGTTGCTCCCTGGAGTTAGTAAAATTATTGAAAAATATTTTAATTTAATACTATCAGCGCACTTGGAGACTCATAATCGTCTCCATCGGACTCAAACCGGTTTCCGCCCATTACAGGGAACAGAGACGGCCCTTCTCTCTGTGGTGGAAGAGTTAAGAAGGATAGTCGACGCCGGTGGCACCGCGGTGGTCCTCCTTTTGGACCTCAGCACGGCCTTTGATACTGTAAACCATCAGATTTTGATCCATAGGCTCCATAAATCAGGTATCACTGGTATTGCCCTGGCCTGGCTAAAATCTTTTCTGAACAGCAGATCCTTCCATGTTTTTGACAAGGAAGTCACGTCCAAACGGACACCCCTTCGTTGTGGAGTGCCGCAGTGATCTTCTTTAAGTCCCACTTTGTTTAATGTTTATACCTGTACTCTTGCGGAGGCAGTTTTACCCTTTGGAGTCCACATAGTCTCCTATGCGGATGATACACAATTGGTGATTGGGCTCAATAAAGCGGAAAGCTCTCCTTCCAGTCTTCGTCCTTGCATGGAAGAAATTGCAAGATGGATGAGCAACTCCTTCCTAAAATTTAATGGGGAAAAGAGTGAAATCATGATTTTGGGTAACCACTCCCCCCTTGATTTGACTGAAATCTGGCCTAGATCCATGGGCTCCTACCCCACTCCTAAAACCAGTTAAAGAGTCTGGGCGTTTGGATGAACCATAAACTTACATTTAAATCTCAGGCCCGGAAGACATCTGCCTCTTGCTACTGGATCCTTAAAATGATCCAGAAAAAACTCCCCCTCCTCCCCTTCCAGGCAAGAAAAATAATGGTCCAAGCGCTGGTGTTATCCAGATTGGATTTTGCTAATGCCCTTTACTTGGGTTCCCCTGCTGCTACTATCTCCAAATTACAGACAACTCAAAATTGGGCTGCACGACTTCTTTTGGGCATCCCCAACCATCACTCTGCTAAACCTGCCCTTAAATCACTCCATTGGCTGCCAGTCCAGGAGAGAGTTAAGTTCAAAGCCTTGTGTATTGCTCATAAGTCTATGTTTAAAACCGGACCCTCTATTCTCCAGGGCATTATTCAGCCTTATGAGCCCAAGAGATCCCTTCGCTCTGAAACCCAGAACTTGGCCATTATTCCTACAATTAGGAAGGCAAGAAGCGGAGGTCGATCTTTCTCATTTAACGCTGCTAGACTCTGGAACTCCCTTCCTCTTCACCTCCGCATAGAATCCAACCACTTTTCCTTTCGTAGATCCCTGAAAACATTCCTCTTTCCAAACTGAGTAACATCCCCCTGTTTTAACACCTTGGCTGCTAAGGCAATTCTTCCCGGGTGCTGAAATTTTTGAATTGCCAGTCTTCATGACGAGCTCAGCTAGTCATAAGCACAGCTCAACTGTGCATCATGACGAGCTGAGCTCGTCATGAGCATCGAAAGGGTTAAACTGTAAGCGCTGGGATGCCTCCGGGCAGCCATGCGCTATATAAATGCTTTTTACAATTACAATTACAGAAAACATGGGCAGCAGAAGTCACCAATTGATTCATTAAGGAGAAAATGCCTGAAGCTGCTAGTTCTGCTAGATCCTAGCCAGAAAACAGCCTGTGTTTTTATTGGGGGTTGTCCATTGGATTGACCCAGCCAGAAACCACTTCCCCCTAGGACAGAAGTGCAAATCTAGCAGGCCTTGTCCTAATCTGGAGATTGTGTGCTGAAGGGAGGATCACAGAAATGCACAACAGCTCGAGCCACCATGATGAGGACGAGGAAGTTCCCATGGAGGGTCCCACAAACTTTGAGGGAAGCCTAAAGGCGAATGTGATCTTGACAGTCAGCCTGTTAATGTTACAGTAAAGGAGGCTCATCTAACTCACCTACATGACAGAATAGGATGCACTGTATCATAACTTTGAGAGCAGGTATAAGATGTGAAATAATAGTCAAAACTACGACATCAGATATACTAAAGTAATGTGTGAGGAGGGTAGCTCAGTTGGTAAGGATACATCTTATGATTTACCATCAAAACACCAACAAATAGGCAAAGTTGTTGATTTGACTTAAGTGAAACAGTACTTTAGTGTAAGCTATTGCCAAAGATCATTGGCACTATAGATAATTAAGAACAAATGTGGCATGAGCAGTCTATCATTTAGTGTGCCCTAAAGTCTGTTTCAAGCAAAAGGGAAGGAAAGCACGAAGAATAGTGTTTTTATGCCACCAATGCCTGCAGGTGTAGCCTTAGTGTAGGGCTTTGCTGTAGCCTTAGGTGTAGGGCTTCGGTGTAGCGCTACTCCCCGGGAAACACAGTGAAGGTAATGGTCATCAACCGGAGACACTCAAGCTAGAGGAGGAGGGAAAACACAGCTGCACTTTGATTAGAAATGATATGCTTTGGTAAAGAAATAAACATGGAAACGCTGGAACTTAATGTTTATAATGAATCCAAAGGGCTGACTTGCTTTCTTTTTTAGAGATGGAAATTCATCGAAATCCCCAAAACATGCAACTCAGATGGGTCCTTCAGAAAAGGCGTGTTTTGCCTAAGGTGAAATTTCACCTGATTTTCATCTCACCTGAACCGGTCAGGATATCTATCTCTCCTACCTTTTCTTCTCTCTCTAATAGTATATATATTTATAAATATATACATATATATGTATATATATATATCATGTTCCCTGGTAATCTCTCTCTCTCTCTCTTTCTCTCTCTGTCGTTATTCTTTCTCACTCTCATTCACATCCTTTCTCCCTCTCTCTCACTTAGTCACCCCAGGACAGCCTACCAACCATGACAATGATTGTCAGGTCATTTATATTGTATAGTGAAGCTTTGCTTAGGCTGGGGTGGGACTACGTCGATTAGCAACCAACCCATGAAGAGCTCAGGATCATACATTCTTAAGCCCACAGCAACTCAGAAGAGACTGGGTCTTTCGTACTTCATCATAGTCTGAAAGAAGATGTGCTAGGCCACTGTACTTGGCACCACCTTTACAGAGGAACCCAACCTAACTCAACCAAATTCCTGCTAGAGGCCTGAGTAGTATATATCATCGGGAGTAAAAGCCAGCAGAGGGGACCCTGACTCACACCTTTACCACTACCCTAATTGCATAGATCGTATGCTCGAAAGGGAAAAAGGGGTAGTGAGCACCAAGATCACCCTCTCAGAAAGGAGAATGTTGTTAAATCTAGTCTCTCCAACTCTGGCCTCACAACCCCTACAGACCTTCCAGCCTCTCAACAGAGGCTCATACAGATCCACCCCATTCCAGGGTCTAATTCCCAGTTCCACATCGAAACCACAATCCCTGGCCTTGGTGGAAGCCACCAGTGTGGAGAATGACAACCATTCCCCTGACCATACCACTTCCTTGCCCCCCGCAAATCCAAAAGGGTAACAAGCCCAAAACAAACAAGCAAGGGAGCTAAGGCCACAAACCCCGCTTCCTCTAACAAATCAAGTTGCTTACCAGATAAAGCTTTGCAGTGCGACCTGCATCCTCAGTCCCTCCTGACCGCGAAAAACGAGGGTCCTCAAGAACCCCCATTACAGTACATATCCATGCTAGTTGTAAGCTGTACAAACAGATTAATAGATTACTCTAAGGGCAGAGCTTGTTCCCTTAGTAGCTCGCCTCGATGCTCTGGACATCAAAATAGAGGCCCTTAGGAGTCCTCCTCCCCCTGCGGTAGGAATTACATCTCCCCCCACTATTGTGCTGTTACATCAAGCTGAGCAAGTAAGGCCCAACCCTTTCCCTTTATTGTAAACGCCCTGTCTGCTTGAATGTAAAACTTGAGAGGGCGCAGCAGGCTTAGTGGGTAATCCAGAGGGACGAGCCCGGAGTAACAAAAATGCAGTGGGTGGAAAGAAAAGGCATGTCCAGCACAAATGGCCATTTAGGAAGAGCAAAACGAAAAGATAATGGGCGGAATGTTTAACAATGCAAACATTCACCCCAGTCACATGTCTGGGTTGAATCCATTGTTTTTTGCTCACCACATCATCCCAGTCTGTACCCAGCCATGGTGAATGTTTGACAATGTTCACATTCTGTCCATCATCTTTCTGTGTTGCTATAGTCACTCTAAGTGCAAAAGGTATGCCCAGGAGTGGGTCCCAGGCTCACTATGCCACTGGATTCAATCTAGCCTGGCTGATGTGGGGTGATACCAGGGAACTGGTCCCAGGATGCTAGTTTCTGGTCCAGGGAGGGCGTGGCCTGGCAATTTGGGTTGGATTATTCCATGGGAGACAGGGTCAAGACTGATTTGCAAATGGCTGGGTACCAACTGGTATGGAGTGGTGAGCAAAACATAAAATATGGATTAAACCCAGATCTTTGATCGGGGACGAATGTTTGACCCCCACCCCCATTGTCCCCAAAGTGCACGCCCTACCTGATTGTCCTCCAGAATGTTTCTGGGATACCCCCTGGTGTGCAAATGTGTAGGAAGAGTCCCTTGTTTAGACAAACATCGGAATGACTGTTCTGGGAACAGAGTATTAGTTAACTTCAAGCCTCCGTTATTGGTAGAATTGCTTCTACTGCGATTTAGCTCAATGACTTCTCCTCTAGACCAAATTAAAATGCTTCCAGAAATGTATTTCGAAAGACCAGTTGCTGCGCTCACCTCTAATTGGGATACACCCATCAGCAACCATGGCCAACTCATTTTCAAAATAGTCACAAAAAACACTTTTGAACCCCTTTCACTTTTGAATGCCCAAGATTGACGATGTGTGAAAATGTTACTCGGGGCATCAACACATCCCCTAGAGGGGGGAACTACCAGAATAACCTGGATTCGCAAGTACATTAAATCTAGTACCATCAAAGGGGGCTCATTTCCTTCCAGTGGATTTCCCTTCCTCCATGATTTGCGCTATAGATGCATCTTGTTCCTGATTCTGATTCTGACCCTGTTAATGCCATAACAACTACTGCCAATTTGACACCAACAAAGGGCACACACAACGATTTTGCACCTCTGTCCTCTCCAATAAGTGTATCCCATAGACTGGCATCTCTGTTCTCTAATTCTCCTCACCCTAGCCAAAGCTCCAACTCAGCAGGGACAATCAGAATTCTCTTGTGGAACGTTGCTAGTATTAAGTCCAAAGAGCCGCACCAGACTGTAGAGAATATATAGACCAATTCAATGTATGTAAGCTCCAAGAGATGTGGGCAATTGAACCCCAGTTTAAATCTGGCTACACCACATATCATGTCAAAGCACTGACATCAGTTCGAGGCAGGGCATCAGGGGGCCATTGGACTTGGGTCAAATTGATTTAAACCGACGCATCAAAACATTGACTCGTCAGATATTTTGGGGCTAAAAATGTATTCCCCAGTGAAGACTTGTAGGTATTTGTTTATTGTCTACTGTAGACCCAGAAGCAGAAGTGTGGAATTGTCTACTGTAAACATCTTGCAACATTCTGTTAGACAGATCAACTCCAAGGATATGGTCATTATAGGTAGGGATTTTAATATAGACTTTGAAACCATATATGGCTGTGATTTAGTGGTGGGGTATCCCTTCCCTTCCCTCAGCTCAAGATCCTATATCTTAAGCTCAGTGGTTGCCATGCAGGTTGTCCACTTCATTACACTAAATGGGCTGAGGGCATGTCATGGAGATCTGTATCTGACAAGCTGGGGCATTTGCATTTAAGAAAAGTTCTATAAGATCAAAAATTGATTGCATCATGACCAGGGTTGTCATGTGGGAAAGATTGGCGGACTCTGAAGTGGATAAGAGAGGAGAATAGCCACTACCCCTTACACCTAAACATCCTGGGTTGTAGCTCCAACTACCCACCCCTACAGCACCACAAATAATGCCAATAATGGGAAACAACCATAGGTCCACCAGGTTGCTCTCAATTGTGGGGAATGCAGAGACCATGACAGAGATATATGACATATTTGTGAGTGTTCTGTCTCACCTAAATAGCCTGGAAAATCCATGGATTTTTATCACTTATATACACACAAAGCTGGTAGCATCTTTAATACTGATCTTGACCCAACCACCAAAAAAAGAAGCCCCCTACCAGGGCGCGTAATGTAGATAGTAATCTATGGTACTCAAAGGATTGTAGATTGGCAAAACAAATACTGGGGAATGCTCTTAAAAATCTACCTGAGATCCACATAGCCAGGGACTTATACAAGAAGACAGTAAGAAGTGCAAGGGCCAAGTGGAGTGGATGCCAGCTGAAGCGATCTGGTAATGGCTGCAAGGTCTAGCGTTAATTGTCATTTTGGAAAAAAGTTGCCCATGGGAGCAGGAGTTCCAAATTACAAGTAGACTGTTACCTGAATCCTGAGGCTTAGGTAGATCACTTCACTAAGTTATACAAGCATGCCGCAATCGACCTTTTCGCATCAACTTGCCTCCTTTAGACCTTCACTTCACACTAGAAGAAACCATGATAGCTATCAGTGCAATTAAATTGGGCAAGGCTCCAGGAGCAGACAAAATCCCATGTTAGTCCGCGCCTCTTATGTTAACTGCCTGAGCAATGCAATAGCTGCAGGGGCTCCAATCCAAGATACATGGAAGGGGCGAAGATTAGTCTCATTTACAAAAAGGGGGATCGGTGTAGTCCTGCTAATTATAGGCCAATAAGCCTTTTTGACATTCTCCAAAAGGTTTAAGCGAGACAGTTGCTAAACAAATTAAATGAGTGGATTGAGGGTGCAGATATCCTAACCCCCTAACAAGCTGGATTCAGACCTAAAGTCAGCACGACAGACCAAGTACTGATTCTTCTCCTTATAATTTAGAAGTATGAAAGGCTCAAAGAAGGCCATTTGTACATAGCCTTTGTTGACCTCAAAGCAGCCTTTGACTAAGTCCCCCAGGAGCTCCTATGGGTGTCACTAAAAACCCTCGAGGTATCTGGATGCCCTGCTTGGTCAACTAGTAAAACTTCATCAAGATAATTATGCCCAAGTGCGATGGGGTCCTCTGGGATACCTAACAGACCAGATCCCAATACGCAGATGGGTTAGACAATGATGTGTGCTGTCCTCCACCCTCTTTTCCTTATTCGTCAATGATGATATTGAGGTCCTCCAAAAAGGAAATATAGACACCCCCAAGTTTGAAGAGGATAGCATGCCTGCTTTACTTTTCACCGACGACACTCTCCTAATCTTACACACACCTATGGGATAACAGCAATTTTCAGACAATTTTAATTCTTCCTGTGTGGCTATGGCTCTTGAGATTAACATTTCAAAAAAACAATTTATGGTAGTCAGACCGAACAGATCATTTAAAAACACCATAGTCTTAGGTAAGGCAGGTTTTTAGATTCAAATATTTGAGCATTATGCTAGATAGTAGGGTTTCATGGTCTTCTCACATCCAGAAGAGAAGGGCGGTGCTCCAACATCAGACATCAATTATCTTTAAAAAAAACATATCATGGGACAAAGTCAAGGGCCCTACTCCCGGCAATGGAGTTATACAGACTAAAAGTCTATTCAGCTGCCTTATATGGCACCAAACATTGAGGCCACATGAATACAGACTCTCTTACTCTTATGAAAATAAATTCCTGTGAATGTTCCTTCATCTCCCCAAGAATAATCTCTTAATACCTATGTTTCTTGACGTGGCTCCCAAACAGGTGGGAGATATTGCCAACCCAGGCTCCTTATGTACAGAGTAAGGATCTGGACTGCAGAGGGGCTTAAGCTATACCATAACATATTAAAGGAACAGCTGTCAATCCAATACATGTCTAACTTTCCCATGGTTTAGGCATGTTCAATCCTGGTATGAAAAACTGAGCCTTGGATCTTTTTGGTCGGATCCTACATCGATGACTCATGCCTCAAAAAAACAGCAAAAAGTCTGCTATTGGCCAATATCCATGCTAATCTCTTCATTCCTTCCAGCCAAGGGAAAAAGGTACAGTGTAGGGACCAGCAAGGTCCAAGTGACTTGCCACAAGAAGAAAAGTCAGAGTAGGCCCAGGCAAACAGGGGAGCCCACTGGAATCAAAGAAGACCCTCAAGAGGACCCGCAGGTTGGGAGGCACTGGAGTCGTAAGAGGACCTCAAGCAGCTCACCAAAGATGCAGGCCCACGGTGCAAGAGATGTGGTGAGGACAAAGATCTTAGTAACAGCCGATGCTTGTGGTTTATGACTACTTGGAGCCTGAAGATCTCTGAGGAAGAGAGCTAACAAGCCTTTGCAACGACAAGTCAACCCGGTGCACAGGGGTTTGGTTCCTGCAGTTCCGACGAGGGATACTGGCCTCAAACTCGTGGAGAAGACAGGGCAGGCCTCAAGGGAGTTGTAGAACCACCACCTGTGTTGCTGAGCCTTCTGGAGTCCATGGGAGCCCAGGAGCAGCAGACCAGTTAGATTAGTTGTGGTGCTTGCAGATGCAGGGAAGTGACTCTTTCACTTCAATGGATAATCCTTCAGGTGTCTTGGATGTCCACAGGCCTTGGAAGGTTCCTGTATGGAGCACAGGCACAGACGTTACAGTGGATGAGCAGGACAACGAGACCAGGAGCAGCAGAAGTCTTCCCAGCTGCAGTCTCGATGTCCAGAGCAAACGTCCATCAAAGTACAGAGTGCCCAGACGGTTAAAGATGAAGTGGTGTCTGATCTGAATCTTGTCCCACAATGAATCTAGGGACCCACCCATAGGTAAGCCCTTAAGTACCCTAAGGAAAGGGTTGGGACGATTCCGGGGTCCCTCCCAGAGGAGTGGCTGCACAATGGAGAGGATACTCCCATATCCTTTGTCCTATTTCGCGCCAGAGTGGCAACCAACGGCTTCTGAACTGGTTTGAAGTGGACTATGCAAAGAGGGCACCAAGTGTGCCCTTCACGTAGTCTTAGTGGCACTGGCAAGCGCCCCTACCCTGCCCCAATATACTAAGCCCTGTCTGGGAGGAGGTCACACCTCCCTGTGACAAGATATCTATTGTTCTGCCTTCCCCTGCTTGAGCTTGGCTCAACAGCATGAGGGCAGAAACATGTCTCTGGTCGGCAGCAGCCCTAGCATGCTGTCCGGTTCTGAAAGACTGGTACAGGGAGTACTGAGGGCCACCCGGAGGAGATTCACAGTACATGGAGTCATATCTGTCACACAAACAGTGTGGGGGTATGATTCCAACATGTTTGATACCAAACACAGCATGGTTTGTTCTGGCTAATTTAGAGATGGTCATCGTGTAATGATGCATGGCCATTCTATATATCATAATGACTGATGCACTTACAACCCGGGTGAATGGAATCAAAAGGTTGTAGGGGTGTCCTGCTCATGCAGGGGTACCCTCACACTTAGAACCAAGCATCCTGCCTTCGGGATTGAAAGGCCTGCCTAAGGGGGTGACTTATAGGTTTCACGTGCAGTGACCTCAGATATAGAGAAACACAGGCTGCAATGGCAGGTCTACAGTCACACTTTGAGTGTTCTCTCATGAGTGGCATAATACATGCTTCAGCCCATGGGAGGCCCCTAGTGTGCCTATTCCTTGGGTACCTCAGTGCCATATATTTGGGACTTACAAGTGTACACCAGTAGCCAATCTGGGATGTATCCAAGTCCTCACCATATCCAATTCAGGGGAAAAAGCACAGAGACTGGGGTCTTGATTAGCAGGTCCCAGTTAGACTTGTCAGCAACAGCATAACACCAAGCGAAAAGTGGGGGTAAGCATAAACCCAGATCCTACTTTCCTACAAGTATGAGTGGGAATAGCTGTGAATGAGTAAGAAGTTAGCAAAAGAGGATATTATATGGAAGAAATAAGTGAGACAGAGGTGTGTGCTGTATGTGTGAAGAGCAAATACATTATCTGTGACTTTTGAGTGACTAAGGACTGATTCATGAGGCTTTGAGTATTAAGTAAGGATAAGTATAGATTGTCACTGTGGAGTGAGCTAATGGATATGTGAGGGGCAGAATTACCAATAAGCGCAATGTTATCAGTTACCTAACGACACTTGAGTTGTTCTATACAATACCATTTTGATATATAGTTCTTGTCCTATATATATCATAATTTGGGAAAGCAACAGCAAAGGTAGTAGAATCCAAACTCCTGTTAGCTAAAAAGGAAGGACTTGCCAGAAAAGAATGGTGATGTGGAGCTAATTGACAACTCTGGTGCAATGTGTGCATGTTAAAGGAGTGAGTAAGGAGAAATGAGCGAGTGAGTATTTATTGAAGATTAAGAGATGGAGTTTATGTTAGTAAGCAGAGAAACTTGCGAGTATGTCAATACATGAGTGGACGAGCAAGGAATAAGAAATGAGAGCAGACAAGTGAACAGTGAGCTTATAGTGAAAAGTAAATGAGTGGGTGAATGACGAGGGCATGGGTTGGTGTATTGAACAGGGGGTGAGCTTGTATATAGCGCTTATGAGGCACTACTCCCTTACTTCCGGGGAAGGGCAGAGCCAGCACAGAGCCACACGGTTCCACATAGCAGCCTGCAGGAGCACTGCTGAAAACATTTCTGGATGCAGTCTGGTGCTTTCAAAAGGGAGGAATCTACACTTAGAAGTATCCATCAGAAATATACATTTTTTATTTTGTACTTCTTAACTCTCTCCTTGGTCATCATATCTGCCTCATAGGCCAGCCCCTCTCTCCATTAGGAAAATGTTGATAAGGGTGCACATTATCCTCAGGGAAGGACCTCTAATTCTTAAAGTGTCTTTCCCAAGCTTAGAACTCTCTGCACACAGTAAAGGATATATTCAAAGGTAAAATACTTCTGCCTCTTATATCAAGCACTATCTCTTTCTATGGTTTCCTGCCCCTTACATCAGAAACCAGCACCTACTTTCTCTACCCTACAAAAAGGTAAACTCTGTCTTTCATATTAAGATCTGCCCGTATAGGTTCCCTGTTAAGAGATCTCTTCCCAGATTAAGCCCCTATTCATGTCACATCAGGATCTCACTGTGTGTTAGAGGTTTCTTTCCATTATTCTAGGTTCCGCCTTCAGGTTTGGTGGCCTATATATTAAGATCAGCTTCCAGGTTAGAGTTATCTGACTCACGTATCGTGATCTATTCTAATCTCCCTGTGGCACCTGCAGTCCTTGGTTCTGTTCCTCTCCCTATTATTTCAGGTTCTTTCTCAGGTTATAGCTCTCACTACCATTTATGTTATATACACTCTGCTCCTAGGTGATGACTCTATGCATCTGGCATGAGTGTCTGACCTAAGGTTAGGTGTTTCCAGGAAACCCCAATATTCTCCACAGATTGGGGTTTTCTGTCCTTCATTTTAGGATCAGCTTGATGTTAGAGATCTCTGACTTTATATTAGAATCTGACTTTGTGCCCTTGGTCTTTACATCAGAATCTGCCTGCAGATTAGGGCTCTCTGGCCCTTATACAGGGTTATTTTACTACACTAGGGCAATCTGTTCTTAAACGAGATTTTGCCCTCAAGGTATGCCTTTCTATAAAGGTTTACATAAATAACCTTATGATTATTGTTATAGTGGTAACCTCATCCTCTATTGCTGCAGAATAAGATGTGAAATACTGAAGGATGTGGTAGGAATCGGATACTAATATCTGTAATCTAATGCATACACATGTAATCTCATTTGTGAGATGAAAAGTGTACAGCCCTATTCAAACCAAGGCCATTTGAATTATGTGAGTCAGAAGCTCCAGCATCTTCTGCATAGTTATGGATTCGTAGCATTTGTACATAATCCTTTATCTGCTGCATGTTTGCAGATTTTAACAAAAAATATTAGTGTGGAAACGCGTGCATCTGCGCATTGAAATGCAAGTTGCAAAGACTGGTCACCATTCAGTTGGTAACTGCTGATTCTCAGTATTAAATTGGTAGTTCTGAGATGAAAACTTCTGTAAGACACTGTTAAAATGTATTAAATATTACAAAAGTCAAAATAAAACTGCCTTACAATGTGCCATACTATGCCACATAATTTGTATCTTCTTGCCACATAATTTAGCCAACCATGCCAGATAAATTGGCCCCTCCCTGCCACAGAATTTCAGTGCCCTGATGAAACACATACCAGAGGTTGACAAATTACTCATTTTAAGCACTTTGTATTTTAATGGTCTTGATTATTCCTTTCATTATAGTTTTACCTCAAAGTTTAAATAATGACATCCAAATTATCTTTCTGTAAAGGGAGGTTTAGGTTCGATATATCATTTGACTGTGGGCTAAGGAATGGGTTATGTCTGTGACAGCTAAACAGTAGCATCAACACAGAATGTTCCATCTGCTGTGATTGGCTGAGGAACACTGCCAAGTCCTAGCGACAGAGCTCTGACAAACGCACAGAAGAGCACCATCCAAGCGACGGTGATCAATGCTGAGGTAAGAGTGCTCACAGATTTCTAGCATGAAAGAGGAGCAGGAAAGAAATACACAATTTAAATAAAACACACTTCAGACAAATGATGACAGATCTATTTTATGGTAGACATTTACTTATGCGCTTTGAGTTTTAGTTTACAAGTGTATTTTCACATGAATAAAAAGATAAGCCCACTAGCGGCAAAAATATGTTTTGTAAAAGCAGGTCAAGAACTTGGCAGCCCAGAGAATCTGGAATGATTCCTTAAATTATTTTATTATTGTTAACTTATTTTAAAAAGGTTGAGGCTTGTCGGGTTTGCATGGCATAATATGGAGGTCTTTTGTAAAGTACCCTGCACAAAAGATGCAACCAGAGATTGCAATATAATTTACCTATCATATGTTTGAATCATAATTGCACTGCTTTGTAGTCACTTTGAGAAGAAAAACTGCATGTCACTTTAGTTTGAGACATCTGCACCCATGGCTGAATTGTAACTTCCAAAATATTTGACTACTTTGAAAATGAATTACACTCGAGTACTGCAACATGGTCCCTGCAACCATAAACTGCAACCATCAACTTGCACCTTGAAATCATCCTATGAGTGTGCCTCAACAGCTGTGCTGCAGTCTCTAAATTGCAGCACTTGCAATACAAATCAACACAACTGCTTCCTCAAAACTTAAAGCACAGGCTAGAATCACTACTGAAACCTGCACTCAAATCTGAACCCATAGCAAAATTCACAATCCTGCACTCTGTATCAAAAGCTAGGTATTCTTCAAATATATATATAGATTTCTATCTGAGGACGATTAAATAAAAAATGAAACATGCACCCACTGTACAATGGAGCTTAAATCCAGGTTGTGCCTCAACAGCAGTGCTGCAGTCTCTACATTCCAGCACTTGCAATACAAATCAATACAACTGCTTCCTCAAAACTTAAAGCACATGCTAGATTCACTACTGAAACCTGCACTCAAATCTGAACCCACAGCAAAATTCACTATCCTGCACTCTGCATCAAAAGCTCAGCTAGGTGTTCTTCAAAATCAAGATTTCTATCTTTGAGGACAAATAAATAAAAATGAAACATGCACTCACTGTACAATGGAGATGTAACAACTGTAGAATCTCTCACAAGTCAGTACAACGACTGAATGTCTTCTGCTTCTGGAAAATTCTACAACATCAGTAAATAGAGAAAGGACTACCAAATGGCTCCCATTGCTGGACAAACGGGGCGGCCATCTTGAAATCAACCACTAGATGTTTCCAAAAACCTAATGTGACAACAGAACATTATTTTGCTTTTGAATTTTCAGTCCCAATCCGTAAACTGTAAAGTGTTTTTTTAACATAACATACGTAAGGCTACACGTTTATACCTTTTTTTTTTACAGCTAATGTTGTATTGCTTCTCTTAAAAAAGGGCAAAAGCATAATGAATCTTTGTTTTTTAGAGCACACCTACACAAAGATGGCTTAAAAGTGTGTATCTGCTTAGACTGGAAGTGTTTTATGTAGCCAAAAAGCAGTGAGGTACCGCCTGTGCAAGTGGCTAAGCTAAACTATTTTAAATGTGGCATTCATCTACACCTGCTTTGCATGTCTGCCCCATTTTTGATCACTAATATAATAAGGTCGCAGAAGAAAAATATTGCTCTTTTATTTATGTTGCCGGATTCTAATAAGGCATGGAGCTGATAATTAAATATGATTTTCTGTTAATTTGTTAGCTTGGCAACACTGAGAGTGCGCTGGTAATAATTTAGGAATAGATAGCTCTAAAATTCTTTTGAAGTGTTTTCTTCATGTATTTGTTTTTGATATGTACAGTGAATTGGGAAAAATATCTGTTTTGTTGATTTTCTCATTATTCTCAACAACCTCAGCATAAATAAAAGGCAGCTACATCAGTAATATGCTCGGAAGATGGAAACTGCATTTGTGCTTCCTTAAGTCTAGTATTTATTTTCAAGTACTTGATAAGTAGGATGTCCTGGATTTGCCAGGACAGTCCCGATTTCCGCCCCCTGTCACAGCAGATTTTAGTAAATTTAGCACACGCCCCAAATCGGGTCAACTGAAAAGAAGGGAGTGAAGTTTTCACGTCATGCTTGGATTGGATTGGATTGGAAATCGATTTATTAAGCGCGATTGCTGCCCGAGGGCGTCCAAGCGCTGGGTGTAAGGATCGCGGGACAGGTGACGTGACACATTAGAGCTCTGAGGCTTGGGTGAATAGTAGGGTTTTCAGCTTTTTACGGAATGACAGCAGGTCCTGGTTGGATCGGAGTGAGAGGGGGGAGGGCGTTCCAAAGTTTTGCGGCATTCACTGAGAACGACCTGCCCCCGGATCTAGCTCTCTTTGCGCGGGGAACCACTGCCAGAAGGGCATCAGAGGAGCGGAGATTCCTGTTTGGGAGGTAGGGGATGACAAGCTTGCTGTTAATAGCGGGGCCTGTTTTCCAGAATGCCCGGTGTGCGATGCACAGCGCCTTGAATGACACTCTGTGTTTTACTGGCAGCCAGTGAAGACTTTTCAGTGCAGCTCTAGCTGACTGGGCTCGGGGAATTTTTAACAGGGTGCGTGCTGCACAGTTTTGCACTATCTGGAGTTTCCGGAGAGTCATCTCGGGAGCTCCCACGTATAGAGCATTGTTTGAATCAAGGCGGGACTGGATGAGGCCTTGAACTGCCACTTTCTTGGCTTCTGGAGGCAGCAATGGAAGGACCTTCCTTAGGGTTTTGAGGATACCGAAGCAGGTGGCGGATAGTTTGGTAGCCTGGGTGGAAAAGGACATCTTGCTATCCAGCCACACTCCTAGGCTCTTGACGCTTTCCTTGGGGGTGGGAGGAGGGCCCAGGGCTTGGGGCCACAAGGAGATAAAAGATGTTGGCGATGCTGGACCTAAAAGCAAGAGCTCCGTTTTATCTCCATTTAATTTGAGGGAGGAGCTAGTCATCCACTCCTTGATGTCCTCCAGGCAACTCAGCAGGCCTCCCTGAGGGTTGCTGATGTTCTTTTGAGCCAATGATACCACTAGCTGAGTGTCGTCGGCGTACGACACAATTTTGATGCCGTACGGATCGACGATTCCCGCCAGCGGTCTCATATAGACATTGAACAACACAGGGCTCAGAGAGGAGCCCTGTGGTACTCCGCAGCTGAGGGGCCTGCTGGATGATATTGTGTCGCCGTCGAAGATCTGAAATGATCTGTCGGACAGGAAGGAGCCGAACCACCTTAGGGCATCGCCAGCGACTCCGATGTCCCGGAGACGGTTCAGCAGGGTGGCATAGCTGACCGTATCGAAAGCAGCGCTGAGATCGAGGAGGATCACTGCCACTGATCCTCCCTGATCCAGAGCCCTTCGAGCTTCCTCGGCAACTGCTACTAAGGCGGTTTCTGTGCCATGTTTTGGCCTGAAACCTGTCTGGGATGTGTCCAGTAGAGAATGATTTTCAATATACTGGACCAGTTGGACATTTATATATTTTTCCAACACCTTGCCGACCCAAGGGAGGAGAGAGATGGGGCGATAGTTTGAGTAATCGTCAGGGTTCAGATTTGGTTTTTTTAGCAGCGCCCGTACCATTGCTTGTTTCCATGCTGTAGGAACAATACCTGTGGCTATAGATGTATTGAGGAGTTCCAGGATGACAGGCAAGGTGGCTTCGTGTGCTTGCATCAGAACTTCTGGTGGGGCTGGATCGTGTGGGGAACCCGATTTGACTTGCCGTGCCATTTTACCGAGGGTGTCAAGGTCCAGGGGAGGGAAGTGCTCCAGGGTTGGCTGGACGAGGGAAGGAGGTGATCCAGGGGGGGGCAGGGCAGTTGTCTCTGGGCCTGTGACTCCTGTTTGAAAGGTGGCGTAAATTTTCAGGACTTTATTGTGAAAAAAGTCCGCAAGCTCGTTGCATTGAACTTGGGATTTTGTCGGAGGGGGGGCAGTGGTGACATTTGAGCAGTGTTTTATTATTTGGAAAATTTCCCTGGGTTTTGATTTGGCCTCTAAGATTTTGTTAGAGTAGAAGGATGCTTTTGCCGTCTTGATTCCATCTCTGTACGTTTTTATTGCCTCTTTATAAAGCAATTCAATTAACGCACATGGTACTGGATTTAAAAGTTGCATTTAATTTATTCCCTTAGGGGGACATGCATCAAGCCTTTTCCCATTCGCAAACTGGCCAATTCGCAGAATTGGCCCGTTTGCGAATGGAAAAAGGCCTTTTCCAATGCAGGTACCTTTTGTCATTTGCAATTTAGGTCATCAGATTTATCTAAATTGCGAATGCATTTAGGGAATCGCAATTTGCGATTCCGTAATGCCAAGGCGTTTATGCCTTTCCTAAATACAAACTGTGCAATTAGGAAACGCAAATTACCATAAACTTCAAGATGGCAATTAGTGCATGCTTCGAAAAATGCATTTTTCGAAGCATGCCATGTAGCGCACTTTGCTTCACATGCGCACACTTACTTTTTTTGGGGGGTGCTTCAGGGGGGCCTTAAGCCCCCGGCACCCTTGGATTTCCATTTGTAATTTACGATTACCAATTTAGTAATTGCACTTTGCAAATGCATTACCATTCATTCCTATGGGCCTGCAGGCCCATAGGAAAGAAAGGAGTCACGTTAGCTAATAGCGATTGGCAACTTCCGAATCGCTATTAGCCAATGTTAAGGAATGACAAATTTGATTCCGATTCCTACATGCATAGGCATTTGCACAGGACCAGCATTAGGAGGACCAGGACAAAGGAGACCAGGAATATCACTATGAAGCCCAGGAGGAGCAGGCTCAGGAAGTCTCACACCAAGGCAAAGAGAACCAGATGACCAGGGGAACCAGAACAAAGAGGACATGAACATCCGAGATCGGAAAAGCACAAAAGGTGATGAAAATAATGTTCTGTCTAATCACTTTTGCCCACAATGCCATCCCAGTTTGGACCCAGCCATTTGCAACCCAAGACCGGTATCACCATGTTTGGGGCCCTTCAGTCAGGTTTAGCTTGACTCCAGTGCACCATGAGAGAGGACCCATGACTGAGCATACCTATAGCCACTTGGACCATTACAACAAACTCACAAAAGGTGATGAGAGGATGCTTGCAATATGTCTAACCACTGGCAAGTGTTCTGGATAGCTTTCCAACCCATTGTTCTTTTGCCCACCATGCCACCTGTTTGGACCAAGCCAAATGCAAATCAATCTTGACCCTGCTTCAATAGGAACAGCACAATAGGCACTTATTGCTTCCTTACCTTTTCTAGTTATACACCCCAGAGGAGGTGCACAACATTTTTCGGCAACTATCACTAGTGAAAGAGTAGGTGATCCTGCCTATAATGACTGAATCTGTAATGTTACCTGAAATGTGCAAGATTTTAGAACTCTAGGGCAAGTTTGCACTGGCATGATATGATGATGCTTTCCTGCCTGCAAGATTGCTTATGGTGTCTGGTTTGCCAAATGGCCATGGCCTATATTCTGAAGTGCCTAATTTCTGCTGTGCCATGATAAAAAAAGCTTACTGAGGATTGCAGTCAGCCTATTTTACTGATGTTGTCATTGCACCAGTGTTAGACTCATATTGTAGGTTTCCTGGAGTCTGCTGACCAGGACAAGGGATATAAAAACAGCATACCATTTTAGAGTTCAAAGTAATGTCCTTTAATCCTGACGCGTTTCAGAGCACTACGGCTCCTTCATCAGAGGAAAATGGTGTTCAACAGCTTAAACAGCTTGAAAGTATTTATGCGCATGCACTCATTTCATGGCACACAGGTGTGCCGTTCTCCCGGCATGCTGATACTTGTAGTCACTGATAGCAAGTCACGTATTTCCCAATGGGCACCGTTGACAAACGGAGGAAAAGACAAAAAGTGGAAAGGGTCTGAGGGGGGTACGAGATTGAAGACCTAACAACACCCTACCCCTAATGGACTAATGGAAAACACAAGGGGTGCTAAGGTCGGTACCGACCTTAGCGCACCGTTGACAAACACCATCTGTTCAAAACATAACATTCATACCCATGTGGCCCTCCGGGCCGGAATGCTGATTCTAATCAAGTCCTGTCCACTGTACCCTATTGCAAACACAAAACTTTTCATGTCAAAGGCCCCGCTCCTGCTGTGTCATCTTCCCTGCGGAAGGGCATACGTGACATACATGTGCATTGCCCGCATGTGTGGGGGGTGCTGTGCGTGTAAGCGTCCGTAGAATACTGCTATGATACGATTGAATTTTAAAATGTGGATGTCTAACGCCTTTCCATACGTACACGTTCATGGTCTTTGGACCGTGATTTACAAGTTGTGTGGATATCTAGGTGTGTACATACATGTGCGTGTCTATGTACAAATACACGTCTCTATGTGTGCTAGTGCCCTGTGCAGTGTTCATGCATGCTGTCTGCATTTACATACGGATGATGCAGTTTGTACCCGTGTGCATACATTCGCACAGCTCTGTACAAAGCTCTTCTGCACCTAAACAGAAGTAGGGAGCGCTATCCAATGTGACGGCAGTGTACATGCGGGCAGGGCACACTGTGCATGGATAGGTTTGTGTCTGTCTGTCAGCGCGTCTACTTTGTGTGCCTGCACAGAGTGTGCTGCGCTGCTGCTGTGGGTCCCTGCGAAGGGCGCCTGCGGTTCATTTGTAGTTTTGTAACTGCAGCGACAATTTCAGAGCGAGGAAGGCTGAAAATCTGCTAAGTGTTGCTAACCCCGTGCACACAACTCCTCAAAATGTCTGCCTTCTCTGATGCGCACTTTACCTCACCCGGGCACCCAGACATTAGAGGCCGAGTAGGCACAGAGATCTCAGAGGACTGGGCAGGCAGAGCGCAAGCGGATGAGCAGGGTGGCTGAAGCAGGCAGCAGAGAGGGTAGATGAAGGAGCAGGCAGAGTGCTGAGCAGGCAGGGAGCCCACGCGGAAGAGTAGGGTTGATGGATCAGGCAGCAGGGAGGACAGAAGCCTGAACAGGCAGAGTCCAATTTCATGGTTTTGTTTATTTTATATAAAAACACCCTGTATGAATGTTGTAACATCATACTTTGTCAATTAGCCAGGATATAGAGTCATGCAGGGATGTTTATAGTATGAGCTGGGGTTTCGTTTCCTGATGTATAGGAATTTCAGTTTTAGTTTTTGTCCTAAGAGGTAGGAGGTTCCTCAATTTATGTTTAAGCCAGTGGTGAGCACATTTCAAGGGAGAATTTTTAAGCAAGAAAAACTGGTTTATGATATCAATGAATCTTATATTGCCTAGTGGCCCCAAGAAGCATGGACTGCCATTACCAATGATGGATAGTGTGTCTGTCATTACCAATAATGGGTAGTCTGTTTACCATTACCAATGGTTGATAGCGTGTCTTCCATTGTCACTGTTTGATAGCGCGTCTGCCATTGCCAGCGGTGGTTAGTGTGTCTGCCATTATCGTTGGTTGATAGTGTGTCTGCCATTACCACTGGTTGACAGCGTGTCTGCCATTACCTTTGGTTGATAGAGTGTTTGCCATTACCGTTGGTTGACAGCGTGTCTGCCATTACCGTTGGTTGACAGCGTGTCTGCCATTACCTTTGGTTAACAGTGTGTCTGCCATTACCTTTGGTTGACAGCGTGTCTGCCATTACCTTTGGTTGACAGCATGTCTGCCATTACCGTTGGTTGACAGCGTGTCTGCCATTACCGTTGGTTGACAGCGTGTCTGCCATTACCGTTGGTTGACAGCGTGTCTGCCATTACCGTTGGTTGACAGCGTGTCTGCCATTACCTTTGGTTGACAGCGTGTCTGCCAGTACCTTTGGTTGACAGAGTGTCTGCCATTACCGTTGGTTGACGGCGTGTCTGCCATTACCGTTGGTTGACAGCGTATCTGCCATTACCTTTGGTTGACATCGTGTCTGCCATTACCTTTGGTTGATAGCATGTCTACCATTACCGTTGTTTGAAAGCGTGTCTGCCATTTCCAACAGTGGGCAGTGTGCCTGCTATAAGCAATGATTTCCAGTGTGTCTGCTGACTGTGTGGTGGAAGTCTGTTTACCACAATAGCTTTGGTTAACAACGTGTCTGCCATTACCTTTGGTTGACAGCATGTCTGCCATTACCGTTGGTTGACAGCGTGTCTGCCATTACCTTTGGTTGTCAGTGTGTCTGCCATTACCCTTGGTTGACAGAGTGTCTGCCATTACCGTTGGTTGACAGCGTGTTTGCCATTACCGTTGGTTGACAGCGTGTCTGCCATTACCGTTGGTTGAGAGCGTGTCTGCCATTACCTTTGGTTGATAGCGTGTCTGCCATTACCGTTGGTTGATAGCGTGTCTGCCATTTCCAACAGTGGGCTGTGTTCCTGCTATAAGCAATGATATCTAGTGTGTCTGCTGACAGTGTGGTGGAAGTCTATTTACCACAGTAGCAGGGAGACCCCGATTCCTAGGGTTGGAGCTGGGCCTGAAGACGAAGTTGCTGTCTGGAAGACTTCCAGCGACTGTCATGTTTGAGATTTCCGCTGGAAGGGAAGGTGTTTGATGATGCTGTCATGGGAAGCTCATTTGGGTAAAGTGTTTTTTTTTGTGAAAATCTTTTTATTGATTTTTAGAAAACAACCATAAACGTGGTACACATGTTGTCATACACATACAGCTATTTCAATGTGTCATAAACATACATTTAGTGTTCGTCTTGCAAATCAATTATTTCCCGTTACATTGTTCAACGTTGTTATATCAGAGCAAACCAGTCAGATAAATTACACACCCATTACAAAAGAAATGAAACAATAGAAACCCAGGGACTAGAACAGGTCATATTGAGGAAAGGGTAGGCGGGCAAGGGGGCACCTCCACCACAACCCAACAGGTCAACCACTAGTGAGGCAGCTAGCACCCAAACCCTCCCTCAGGTCTAATCTAGCTGGTGTGATAGCATAGATCGCCTGCTGTTCCTGACAATATATTAGATCATGAAGCCACAGCTTAAACTTGGGTGCTCTCCCTCTTCCCCAGCGGCATGCCACTCTCCTTTTAGCTAGAAGCAACGTCAAGGCCACACATTTACGATGTTCCGCCCTTAGCTGCTCCACATACCCCAATAAAGCCTTCAGTGGGGACATGTCAATCCGGGCATTAATCATAGTGGACAGAGCCTGAAAAATCTGCGCCCAATACTTATATATCTCCGGACAGCCTCATGCCAGGTGCAGGAAGTCAGCGCCTTCAGTATGACGCCTATCACACGAGTCGGTATCCCTCAATTTGTATCTATACATTCTGGCTGGGGTATAATACAGTCTATGTAGGAATTTATAGTGGATAATCCTAAGCCTACTGCTAGCTGAAATTCGCTCAGTCTGCAGCGAGCAGAATTCCCACTGTTTATCCGTCAGAGTTATGCCCAGTTCGAGGTCCTACCTTTCCCTTGCCTTTGCAGGTTGCTCAATCTTCTGTGTGTGTACTGCTTTGTATAGTATTGACACCAGCCGTTTAGCCATCTCGTTCTGAAGTGTCAGCTGTAGCGGTGTAAAGGTCGGTGGCTCCGAAGGGAAATCAGGAGTAATTGAGCGAATTCCCTGCCGCAGGCGAATGTATAGGAAGGTTTCTGTGACGTGGGGGACCCGGATGAGGGGCCCCCTGGTATGCCTATTAATGTTTCTACCCATTTTGTCCAGCATACAGAGGCATGGAATACTCCGGATGTCATACGAAGACGGCCCGATGCGGAGACCCGGCAGGCTTGCACCTTTAAGGGGGCGCATCTGGAATGGCGGCACGCCCTCCCCGAAGAGGTAAAACCCATCCCGGAGTCGAACCAGGTGTGCGAGACACCCGGAGGCGGAGTAGGAGACTGGTGGCGTGAGTGGAGAGACAGCGGAGCGGAGTGGACGGAAGAGGACGGCGATCGGAGGACGGAGGAAGATCAGAGGACGGAGGACGAGGAGGAAGGAGAGCGTAGTACGGAGGCGGAGGAAGTGGAAGAACATCGCAGGACAAACGAGGGAATCGGAGCGCGACCTCGGAGGAGGACGGGGAGAGAATTGGAGGCGGAGCAGAGCTACGAGGAGACTCCAGGAGAGAAGGCGACGACAGGACCGGAGGACGAAGCTGAGGGCGACTACCGCTATAAGCCAGGAGGCTCTGTGGAACGCGCATCGCCCAGCCACACTAACACGGAAGTGTGGCTCGACCAGGTACGGTCCAAATTCACAGGGTGGGCAGGCATCAGACGAGGGAAGCCCCCTTAACTGCACGAAACCCCCTCTGCACACCCTTGCTGTTTTTTTTATGAGCACGAGGGGTCACGTCACTGAGCAGGGGTACTAGTCTGTGTTTTCCCCACCCCCTTTTCCCTACAAGAAGTGTCTTACTGAACACTTGCACTGAGACGGATTTTCCTTTCTTTTTGTATACTGGCCCAACGAGGACATCGAGACGGCGGGGAAAAGGCCTACAACTCCCAGGAGACCTTGGGATCGACGCTCTGGAGGGGGAAGATCCACGACGGAGGAGGCAGAACAACCCCTACCCTTTTACCGTGTGCCTGTACAGAAACGCAGACTGTATAAAATAATAAAACCTGCACTACCCCGACAACCCGTGTGTGTGAATCTATTCGAGACCCCCTCTGAAATCTCACAGTTTCTAGGGGTTTCTGTGTTATATTCTGGAACACGTGCGCCACTGTGCGGAATGACCCTTCTTGATACATGTCCCCCCAGTTGTGTATCCTAGTGTGATCTTCAAACTTGTGGAAAAGTGTCTCCTGAAGAAGAGGCATGGCGGGATGATATACCAGCGGTAACAATGGCGAGTAAATCATAGGCGCATCCAACATCTTACTCACATGTGCCCAGGCCGCCACCGTGCAACTCACCGTGGTCGGCGTCTTATCCCGCATGAGGGTCGGAATGTACACCTCCGCCTCAATGGGGACGGGAAGAGTGAACCAATGCTCCGCCGCCACCAGGGGCATATAACGTGATTGATGCACCCAAAAATGGGCATAATGCGCCTGTGGGCTGTAATAGTTTAATTCAAAATTAGGTACACCAAATTAACCCTGAGAATAAGGCCTCGTCAATACATCTTACCGTAATCTCGCGGTTTTACCCCCCCCACACTAATCGCGTTAGTTCTGACCGCAACTGTTTAAAAAAAAATGACCCCGGGTGAAAGGGTATATTAAGAAACATATACAATAGTTGAAATAATATAACCATCTTTATCAAAGAGACACGCCCTCCATGGAGAGATGGAGGGTAATCCATTTTGATATATTATCCGCAATTCGAACCATAGCGGTCCCGTAATTAAGACGCATCAATTCATCTCTATCCCTCGTCACACGGATGCCTAAATATTTCAGTTCATCCTCGCACCATGCCATCGGATAGTCCAAGGGAAAGCGACTCATTGTATCAGTAAGCGGAAAGATGCTCTACTTACCCCAGTTTATCTGGACCCCTCAAAGCAATCCAAACACTATAAATTCTCGAAGGATAATATTTAAGTTCTGTTGGGGGTTTCGTATGCAGAGTGTAATGTCGTCCGCATAGAGGGAAACCAATATCTGCCTCATGTTGCATTGCAATGCTCTGTCACGGTGGTGCTGACGCAATTTAGCCGCCAGTAGTTCCACCGTGATCGCGAACAACAGGGGGGACAGGGGGCAACCCTGCCTCGAACCTCTCGTTATTGAAAAACCCTCAGAAGTTTTGCCATTAATCACTATTCTAGCTGTAGGTGAGCAATACAACAAACATATCCAGGAAAGGAAAAGGGGAGGAACCCCATTCGGGACATCAAACCAAACAAATAGTCCCACTCAATGGAGTCAAAAGCCTTTGTGGCATCCAGGAAAACTGCTGCCAAAGGTAACTCCGAAGAAACGTTATTCAATATTGTGAATATGGTCCGTAAGTTATGGGATGTTGCACGCCCGGACACAAATCCCGACTGGTCAGGCAGTATTAAATGTTCCATGAGTAGACTGAGACGATTAGCTATGAGCTTAGCTAATATTTTAACATCACAATTGAGCAGTGACAGGGGCCTATACGAATCACAGTGGCGCGGTGTTTTCCCTGGTTTTAATAGGGAGACGATGATCGCCTCTCTCATGGAAGGGGGGAGACGCCCTACCTCCAGTGCATCCTCATAGACCTCATGCAGTATGGGAGCCTGTGAGAAGTTGGCCTGATATTCAGTGTTCACTATTCTAGTGATCACTATGTATCAGTCCAAACAACCCTTATGGTTATTGGTTGTAAGTCAACCGATAGACCAGCTATCCTAGTAGCATGGACAAGAGCAGTCTTCGGGCTAAACTCTAGAGGGCGTGTTAAGCCAGCTGTTATACCATCACATATACCCCTTGAACACCAAGTGAAAGGACACCACACAAGTGTTATGAAAATAAACAGTGTATTTATTTAGATCACAACAGCCCTGTACTCTTTATGAGGACAGGGTACTAAGCACACATCAAAACTCTTACGAAAATACTTTAAGTTGCACAATTTACACAAATGCCCGAGGGGCACGAAAAACCATATACTATGAAAGTGGAATGCGAAATTACTAGCAGGTAAGTACTGGACTAATAGGCTTTGGAATCGCTAGGACAACATTACTGAACCTTCAGATTACTAGTAGGAGGCCTAGGGGACTCGGGTGCAGAGTGTGCACTCTCACGCGGGATGCGGGACAAAGTCTATGGGAGTTAGTACAAGCAAAGTTAGTGTTCTCGGGCGAACCCGATAAGGTAGGTGGAAAACGACAGTGACTCTGGATCCTTGGATAGTGAGGCTATGCTGGGGCACCAAAATGCCGAAGTTACCTAGCCCAGGGGCTGCGGCTGCATAGGTCTGTACAGACGTCGGGAATCCTCGTTGACGAACCAGGAGCCTGAAGAAAGAGTTGCTGGCAGGCGACCAGTGAAGATTGTTCGAAGTGATCCAAGCCTGGATCGAAGATGGATGACACCTGAAAGCAGAGGGGACCAAGTTCTTAACCACTAGCCAGTGATCAGATGGCACCAGGAGGGCAGCGGATGGTAGTCACCTCGACCAGGTGAGTGGGCGACGCTGGGCTCTGCAGTCTCACGGACCAGGAGGTGTTGTCGGCGACCAGGATGGAGGTGCGAGCTGTCCCACGATGGTTGATGCTGTCGACGTCGCTGGACCCAGGATTGGGGCAACAAGTCTTGGCAAATTCAAGCCCACGCGGTGGACCTAAAATGGCGTCTTGAGTGGACCAGGAGGGTGCGGGGTGCTCCTCTTTTGGAAGGGAGCAAGGGCCAGTCTGGAGCAACCAGACCAGCAGCGTTGTTGTCGTCGGGCGTCGTCGGGAAGGCCATAAGCCAGCGGGCTAGTAGCCAGACAATGCGGTGAGCAGCCAAAAAGCAGAAGGGCCCCACGCAGATCTCGTGGATGCTGGGGGGCTGTACTTCGGGGCTGGAGCTGCTCAGGGTTGGGGCTTCTCGGACCCCAAAGCACTTACCAGAGGATCCCTCGGCGGTCGTGCTGGATAGAAGTCTTGCAGTTCTGATGAGGGCCGGTACCTCGAGGTCTCGTCGCACCTACGGTTCTCAGCTTAGCTGTAGAGGTAGGTAGAGGTCAGAGGTGCCAGGGAAGCCAGGTCTCGTCGAGCTGGTCAGTCGGATTCCGGAGGAAGGACGTGCAGCAAACCGCAGAGTTCTTAGATGGTGCCTGCGGATGCAGGGTGACTACTCCTTAGTCACAAGGGAGAAATCTTGAGAAGAGTCGAGATTTCCTTTCGTGGAAAGTAGTTTCTTGATTCAAAGATGATCTAATTTGGAAGGGTCCCCGCTCCTGCCTTTATCCTAAAGAAAGGGCTGGGTACGCGACTAGGTCCTGCCCTAGGGGTGAGACCAGGAAGGGGGGTGGTTACACCCCTCTCCCATGCCAGACTTTCCCCAGGCCAGGAGCTGGTGTGCCCCTGGAACTGGTTCTAGCCGGCAGATGCGTAGTGAGCACCGGGGTGCCACTTGCAGTCACCTTCCTGAAAAGCCCTGCCTACCCAGGATACACAAAACCCTGTCTTGGATGGTGCGAGCATCACCCCTGACAGGAAACCCTTTGTCCAAGCTCCCCTCGCTGGAAGGACTCCCAGCTGTAGGGGGTCAGACTCGTGTCTGTGGTGGCAGCATCCATTTTGTGATGCTGAGGCTCGAGTTAACTTTAACCGGGGTTCACAGTTACATACATGTCGTGTCCCTCTAGAAGGGTGGAATGCTAACCCCGTCGCCAGAATTGGCGAGGGGTTAGTATTCCAATTCGTATGACACCTTACTCGACATGTTTTGATAAAGCGATACCAAGGATAGCATTTAACCGCGAGGATTATAATGCACTTAAAAGTATATGGTACGCGTTATCATGGAACAGCTATTAGGACTTGGTTCCGCAAGCTGCAAACGAGCTCAGCTCATGCCAGAGCACCATCTCACAAGCACCATCTCACACGATTCCAAGCACTATGCTTTCAGGATTGTCAAGGCCTGCCATAGGAGTGACTGATAGGAATCTGTGTGTCCATTTTTAGGGTTAGATATAGGTATACTATATCTAAAGCAAAGGGTGATTACACCACCTTGCCCCAGCTGTCGTGCAGCCAGTTGTGTCAGATTTAGATGGCCAGCCAGGGGTGGCATAATACATGCTTCAGCCCCTGGTAGGCCCTGGGTAAACCTATGCCCTGAGTTACAGGGTCTGATAAGGTGGTCCAGTACCAATTGGTAAATGCACCTAAGGTACACGTTGTAATTTAGTGAGAGAACAGCTAGGCTGTGGGTCTGATTAGCAGGCCCACAGCCAGAGAAAGTCGTAAACCAGTGAAACAAAAGCACAAAATCTGGGTGATCATAGGATTGCAGACCCTACTCTCCTACATGACCCCCCCCCCAAACTTTGGGACAATAAACTAACCTTGACCAGGTGAGTCTTATTGCTCTAAGTGGAAATACCTGGAGAGCCCATCTGCATTGCCATGATCAGTGCCAGGTCTATGCTCCACTGTAGAATCCATCCCCTGTAGGGAAATGGACCACCTAAGCAGTTTGGGGTTTTCACCCTTCATCTGATTTAGCCATAAGAGGGGCTTATGGTCGGTCTGAATCTTGAAATGAGTGCCACACAAGTATGGCCTCAGTTTCTTCAGGGCCCAAACCACAGCAAAGGCCTCCCTCTCAATAGCTGACCAATTTTTCTCTTCTGGGGGCAGCCTTCTGCTTATAAAAGCAATGGGCTGGTCATTACCATCAAAATTCAGTTGAGATAGAACAGCTCCCACACCCAACTCAGAAGCATCTGTTTGGACAATGAATGGTTTGGAGTAGTCTGGACTCTTGAGGATAGGTGCTGTGCACATGGCCTGCTTTAGGTCATCGAATGCTTTTTGACAGCTCGCTGTCCACTGAACTTTCTTTGGCATTTTCTTACTTGTCAGTTCATTAAGTGGAGTCACAATTGATCCATAATTCCTGACAAACTTTCTGTAGTAACCAGTCAGGCCCAAGAAAGCTCGAACCTGAGTCTGGGTGGTTGGAGGAGCCCAGTCCCTGATTGACTGTATCTTGCTCTCCAGTGGCTGAATTTGGCCTCCACCTACAAGGTGGCCCAGGTATACAACCTGTGTCTGCCCTATCTGGCACTTTGTGGCCTTGATAGTGAGACCTGCTGCTTGCAGTGCCTCTAACACTTTCCTCAGGTGGACCAGGTGATCCTCCCAGGTGGAGCTAAAGACAGCTATATCATCAAGATACGCTGCACAGAAGTCATCCAGCCCAGTGAGAACATGATTCACCAGCCTTTGGAAGGTGGCAGGTGCATTTTTCAGACCAAAGGGCATTACCACAAATTGATAATGTCCACCAGGGGTTGAAAATGCTGTCTTGGCCTTGGCATCCTCAGCTAACCTGATTTGCCAATACCCAGCTGTCAGGTCAAATGTACTTAAGTAGTTGGCAGAAGCCAATCTATCTATAAGTTCACCTGCCCTTGGTATTGGGTGGGCATCAGTCTTAGTGACTGCATTGAGACCTCCGTAGTCTATGCAAAACCTCATCTCTTTCTTACCACCCTGGGTGTGAGGCTTTGGCACTAGAACTACGGGACTAGCCCAAGGGCTATCTGAGGGTTCAATGACTCCCAACTCCAACATTTTCTGCACTTCTGTTTTGATGCAGTCTCTAACATGATCAGGCTGCCTGTAGATTTTACTCTTAACTGGCAAGCTGTCACCAGTGTCAACCTCATGGGTACACCAATTGGTCTGACTGGGTGTTAGAGAGAACATATGCCTGAAGGATTGAAGAACTTGTTTGCAATCCTTCTGTTGATGTTCAGAGAGGCTGCCACAAAAGACAACACCATCTACTGATCCATCATCAGGATTCTGAGTGAGCAGGTCTGGGAGAGGATCACTCTCTTCCTCATGTCCCTCATCTATGGCCATGAGCAAGCTCATGTCCTTCCTGTCGACATATGCTTTGAGCCTGTTCACATGAAGCACCCTGTGGGGGCTTCTGGGAGTTCCAAGGTCCACCAGGTAGGTGACCTCTCCCTTTTGCTCAAGAATTGTGTGGGGCCCAGACCATTTGTCTTTGAGTGCTGCTAGGGCCACTGGCTCCAACACCCACACCTTCTGTCCAGGCTGATAGACAGTCAGGACAGCCTTTTGGTCATGCCAAGCTTTTTGGATTTCTTGGCTGGCCTTAAGGTTTTCAGATGCCTTTTCCATGTACTCAGCCATCCGGGAGAGGAGACCAAGTACATAGTCCACTATGCTGGTTGCAGGCTTTTTGAGAGGTCTCTCCCATCCTTCCTTTACCAAACACAGAGGTCCTCTTACAGGATGTTCATACAAAAGTTCAAAAGGGCTGTAGCCAACCCCCTTCTGTGGGACCTCTCTATAAGCGAATAAAAGGCAGGGTATCAGGACATCCCATCTACGCCTGAGCTTTTCAGGTAGTCCATGAATCATCCCTTTTAGGGTCCTGTTGAACCTTTCAACAAGCCCATTGCATTGTGGGTGATAGTGTGTGGTGAACTTGTAGTTGACACCACATTCCTTCTACATAGCAGTTAAGTAGCTTGACATGAAGTTTGTACCTCTGTCAGAGACAACCTCCTTAGGGAAGCCCACTCTGGAGAACACTCCAACTAGGGCTCTTGCCACAACAGGTGCTGTAGTGGTCCTAAGGGGAATAGCTTCAGGATACCTGGTGGCATGGTCCACCACCACCAGTATAAACTTGTGCCCTGATGCTGTTTGGGGTTCCATTGGTCCAACAATGTCGGTCCCCACCCTTTCAAAGGGCACCCCCACCACAGGCATTGGTATAAGGGGGGCCTTTGTGGTGCCACCTGACTTACCACTGGCTTGGCAAGTGACACTGGAGCGACAAAACTCCTTGGTATCTTCATTCATGTGAGGCCAGTGAAAGTGTGAGACAATTCTGTCCCAAGTCTTGTTCTGGCCTAAGTGACCTGCAAGGGGAATCTCGTGGGCCAAGGTGAGAAGGAAACCTCTCAGAGACAAGGGGATGACCAGCCTCCTGGTTGCACCAGGCTTGGGGTCTCTTGCCTCAGAATATAGGAGTCCATCTTCCCAGTATACCTTGTGGGCACCTGTGGCGTTCCCTGCAGCCTCAGCAGCAGCCTGCTGTCTGAGGGGTTCAAGAGAAGGGCAGGCTAACTGTTCCTTCCCCAGGTCTGCTCTGGAGGGTCCCCCTGAGCCCAGAAATTCAACTTGATCAAGTTCAAATTCCTTAGGCTCAGTTTCCCTCAGTTCCTGTAGGTCAGCCTCCTCTGAGACTTGATCCTCAACCTGGGGCAAGTGGGAAGGCAATGCCTTAACCCTCCTGCTCTTCTTCTTGGAAAGTGTCTGGTCCATTGTTCCAGGATCCAGCACCTGTTCAGTGGGGCATCTTCTGGCCTGTGACCTAGTCACAGCAAGCACATGTGCTGGCAAGCCTAACATCTCCATGTGAGTCCTCTGCTCCACTTCTGACCACTGTGATGACTCCAAATCATTGCCCAACAAACAATCCACTGGGAGGTCTGAACTAACTACAACCTTCTTTTGGCCATTTACCCCTCCCCAGGAGAAAGCAACAATCGCCATACTATGACTGGTAGTGACGTTGCTGGCATTGGTCACCAGGAAATCTGTACCTGGCATGATCTGTCCAGGGTCCACAAAGTTAGGTGTCACCATGGTAACACTGGCACAAGTGTCCCTATAGGCCTGAGCCATTTTGCCATTTATCAAAGGTGTCTGTCTGTATTTGCCCAAAGTATTGGGACTGACATCAGGGGATATATCCACATCCCCTGTACAGACAAGGACAGCCTGAGTGAGTGTGCCAACTAAGTTGTCATATCCCTCAGAACCCAAGGTTAACCCAACTAATCCCTTGGGAGGTGCACTACCACTGCTGGCTGTACTAGGGGGTGCAGTTGCCTTAGGGGCTGCAGTGGCAGGAGTTTGCCCTCCTTTCTTGGTGCACTCACTAAACCAGTGAGTTTTACTTTTACAGTATTGGCACCACCTTTTAGACTGGCCTTCTTGATTCTTCTTCTTCTGGGAAGCCTGACCCCCACCCTCTTTGGATTGTTGGGGACCTGTCGAAGACTTCTGGTCATTTTGTTCGCCTTTGGTATCTTTACCCTTCTGGTCTGCTTTCTTCTGACCACCCTGGTTCTGGCCCTGGTTCTGCTTAACCCTTGTTCTGACCCATCTGTCTGCCTTCTTTCCCAATTCTTGGGGAGAGGTCAGATCCGAGTCAACAAGGTGCTGATGCAACAACTGGTTCTGACAATTGTTTAAAATCTGTTCCCTCATGATCAGATTGTACAATCCTGTATAATCAGTAACCTTACTGCCCAGCAACCAGCCCTCCAAAGCCTTAGTGGCACAATCTACAAAGTCAGACCAATCCTGAGACTGAGTTTTCTGGGTATCCCTGAACAGCAACCTGTACTGCTCAGTGGTTAGGCCAAACCCATCTATCAGTGTATTTTTCAGGACTTGGTAATCATTAGCATCCTCAGCACTAGTAGTGAGGAGCTTGTCTCTACCTTTACCTTCAAAGGAGAGCCACAAGATAGCTGCCCACTGACTCTGGGGACACACTGTACAGTGCAAGCTCTCTCCAAAGCAGTTATCCATTTGTGGATATCATCCCCTTGTTTAAAGGGGGGCACTATATTACTCAGGTGTCTAGTATCTAAACTCCTGTTCTCTCTTGGGAGAATGCTGCCACTAGCGGAATCTAGTCCACTTAACTTTTGCTCTCTAGCAAAGGCAAGCCTCTCTTTGGCCAGGGCAAGTTCTTCCCTTTCAATCCTCAGATTGGCTTCCCTCATCTTAGCTTCGTGCTCCCTTCTCTTAGGGGAGGACATCCCTCTATGAGAAGAGGCCTGAGAGCCATTGGTTCGAATGGATCTATTAGAACCTCTTGATAGAGATCTAACTCATCCATTCCCAATGTTAAGTCTGCCTGAGAGTGGCCCTGGGGGTCCCCCAAATCCATTCTAGTGCCTACTTAAGTTGGTCCTAGTGAGTCTGCTGACTTCTACCTGACCTGTTTCTGCCTCATCCCCAGATAACTCGTCTTCCTCTCCCTCCTCAGCACTGTCTGCTGCCTGGAGGTGTCGGTCAGGGTCACCCTGGGTTCCCTCTAGGGGAGGCATGTTCCCATCTGGATGAGAAGGATCTGTGTTAGCAGCCCTCCTAGCATCATAAGTCTCTAAGAGACCAATCAGAAAAGGAATGGTAGGGTTTGAACCCTGTTTTAGTTTCCTGGAGGTACACACTTGTCTCATCTCCTGGAAACTAAGAGCAGCATATCTGGAAGGGACCTGTGGAGGGTCCACAACCACAAGAGGGGTCTCTGAAGACTCTCCGTGGTTAGACATGCTTCTAGTGTGGTGTGAGTGATGCACCTACCTACACTATTTGTTTGCCTACTGATCCCTTGCTAAGAGTTGTAGTCAAGGTGTGCTAAGCTTTGTTAAACTACAACAGCTGGTTCAGTAGAACTCAGAGTATTCTAAGCTAAGTTATATGTACCTTAACCTATGTGATCTTTCACAAAGATATTCTTAGGATACGTGTGGTAAAACAACAGCAAGCTCAAATCCCAACCGCTGCTCACCAATGTGAGAAGTTGGCCTGATATTCAGTGTTCACTATTCTAGTGATCACTATGTATCAGTCCAAACAACCCTTATGGTGATTGGTTGTAAGTCAACCGATAGACCAGCTATCCTAGTAGCATGGACAAGAGCAGTCTTCGGGCTAAACTCTAGAGGGCGTGTTAAGCCAGCTGTTATAACATCACATATACCCCTTGAACACCAAGTGAAAGGACACCACACAAGTGTTATGAAAATAAACAGTGTATTTATTTAGATCACAACAGCCCTGTACTCTTTATGAGGACAGGGTACTAAGCACACAACAAAACTCTTACGAAAATACTTTAAGTTGCACAATTTACACAAATGCCCGAGGGGCACGAAAAACCATATACTATGAAAGTGGAATGCGAAATTACTAGCAGGTAAGTACTGGACTAATAGGCTTTGGAATCGCTAGGACAACGTTACTGAACCTTCAGATTACTAGTAGGAGGGCTGGGGGACTCAGGTGCAGAGTGTGCACTCTCACGCGGGATGCGGGACAAAGTCTATGGGAGTTAGTAAAAGCAAAGTTAGTGTTCTCGGGCGAACCCGATAAGGTAGGTCGAAAACGACAGTGACTCTGGACCCTTGGATAGTGAGGCTATGCTGGGGCACCGAAATGCCGAAGTTACCTAGCCCAGGGGCTGCGGCTGCATGGGTATGTTCAGGCGTCGGGAATCCTCGTTGACGAACCAGGAGCCTGAAGAAAGAGTTGCTGGCAGGCGACCAGTGAAGATTGTTCGAAGTGATCCAAGCCTGGATCGAAGATGGATGACACCTGAAAGCAGAGGGGACCAAGTTCTTAACCACTAGCCAGTGATCAGATGGCACCAGGAGGGCACCGGATGGTAGTCACCTCGACCAGGTGAGTGGGCGACGTTGGGCTCTGCAGACTCGCGGACCAGGAGGCGTTGTCGGTGACCAGGATGGAGGTGCGAGCTGTCCCACGATGGTTGGTGCTGTCGACGTCGCTGGACCCAGGAATGGGGCAACAAGTCTTGGCAAATTCAAGCCCACGCGGTGGACCTAAAATGGCGTCTTGAGTGGACCAGGAGGGTCCGGGGTGCTCCTCTTTTGGAAGGGAGCAAGGGCCAGTCTGGAGCAACCAGACCAGCAGCGTTGTTGTCGTCGGGCATCATCGGGAAGGCCACAAGCCAGCGGGCTAGTAGCCAGACAACGCAGTGAGCAGCCAAAAAGCAGAAGGGCCCCACGCAGATCTCTTGGATGCTGGGGGGCTGGACTTCGGGGCTGGAGCTGCTCAGGGTCGGAGCTTCTCAGACCCCAAAGCACTCACCAGAGGATCCCTCGGCGGTCGTGCTGGATAGAAGTCGTGCAGTTCTGATGATGGCCGGTCCCTCGAGGTCTCGTCGCACCTACGGTTCTCAGCTTAGCTGTAGAGGTAGGTAGAGGTCAAAGGTGCCAGGGAAGCCGGGTCTCGTCGAGCTGGTCAGTCGGATTCCGGAGGAAGGACGTGCAGCAAACCGCAGAGTTCTTAGATGGTGCCTGCGGAGAAATCTTGAGAAGAGTCGAGAGTTCCTTTCGTGGAGTTTCTTTATTCAAAGATGATCTAATTTGGAAGGGTCCCCGCTCCTGCCTTTATCCTAAAGAAAGGGGTGGGTATGCGACTAGGTCCTGCCCTAGGGGTGGGACCAGGAAGGGGGGTGGTTACACCCCTCTCCCATGCCGGACTTTCCCCAGGCCAGGGGCTGGTGTGCCCCTGGAACTGGTTCTAGCCGGCAGATGCGTAGTGAGCACCGGGGTGCCACTTGCAGTCACCTTCCTGAAAAGCCCTGCCTACCCAGGATACACAAAACCCTGTCTGGGATGGTGTGAGCACCGCCCCTGACAGGAAACCCTTTGTCCAAGTTCCCCTCGCTGGAAGGACTCCCAGCTGTAGGGGGTCAGACTCGTGTCTGTGGTGGCAGCATCCATTTTGTGATGCTGAGGCTCGAGTTACTTTAACCCGGGTTCACAGTTACATACATGTCCTGTCCCTCTAGAAGGGTGGAATGCTAACCCCGTCGCCAGAATTGGCGAGGGGTTAGTATTCCAATTCGTATGACACCTTACTCGAAATGTTTTGATAAAGCGATACCAAAGATAGCATTTTACCGCGAGGATTATAATGCACTTAAGAGTATATGGTACGCGTTATCATGGAACAGCTATTAGGACTTGGTTCCGCAAGCTGCAAACGGGCTCAGCTCATGCCAGAGCACCATCTCACACGATTCAAAGCACTCTGCCTTCAGGATTGTCAAGGCCTGCCATAGGAGTGACTTGATAGGAATCTGTGTGTTCATTTTTAGGGTTAGATATAGGTATACTATATCTAAAGCAAAGGGTGATTACACCACCTTGCCCCAGCTGTCATGCAGCCAGTTGTGTCAGATTTAGATGGCCAGCCAGGGGAGGCATAATACATGCTTCAGCCCCTGGTAGGCCCTGGGTACACCTATGCCCTGAGTTACAGGGTCTGATAAGGTGGCCCAGTACCAATTGGTAAATGCACCTAAGGTACACGTTGTAATTTAGTGAGAGAACAGCTAGGCTGTGGGTCTGATTAGCAGGCCCACAGCCAGAGAAAGTCGTAAACCAGTGAAACAAAAGCAAAAAATCTGGGTGATCATAGGATTGCAGACCCTACTCTCCTACAGAGCCATCATATCAATATAGGTTTTATAAAACTCAACTGGGATACCATCCGACCCCGTGGGCTTACCCGACTGCATATGCATGATGGCTTTCCTGACCTCGTCAAGCTCAAACGGGGCACACACAAATGTCTGCTGTGTATCGTTCAGCCACCCCAGCGATATATCGTCCAAATATGCGTCTAGGTTCAATTTTCCCGTCCTAGTGGTTGTATACAATGCCGTGTAGTGCTCAGTGAAGGCATTAAGTATGGTCGCAGTGTCCCTATATACAATGCCGTCCAACTTTTCCAATTCTAGGATTACATTAGAGCCTCATGACCTCCGAATCGTCTCTGCCAGCGCCTTCCCAGGCCTCTCCCCCTCGCCATAGCGGCGGGCCGTCCAATACTTCCCTCGAAATCTCGCCTCTCTGCGAGCCTCATCCATGTAGGCTGTGAGTTTCGATCTAAACTGAGATTGTTTTTGGATATGTCATCCGGCCTAGTAGCTAATCTGCTCTCCAATGACTTAAGTTTGGTCTCAAGTGTACGTAACGTGTTCAAAATATCTTTAAGCATCCCAGCACCCTTTGCTATGCAAAAACCTTGTAACGTCACTTTGAAAGCTTCCCAGATAATTTCTACGCTATCTACCGAATCCTTATTACGTATGAAAAAATCTTTGATCTCCTCTCTGAGCTCCTCCTGAAACACAGTGTCTAGTAGTATGGTAGGTTGCAACCTCCAGCTACTTCTGGGAGGACCATAATCTGTGGAGGACAATGTAAGCCGTACCGGTGCATGATCCGAGTAAGTCCTGGCTAAGTGTTGTACTTGTAAAATCGCTGGACATAGCCCGACACTCAAGAAAATATAGTCCAGTCTCGCCCCAGTAGCCGCATGCGCAGTAAAGTGGGTTCCCTCTAGGTCGTTAGGGTGCAAGTGTCTCCACGCATCTATCAGATTGTGGTCCGTGAGTGTGGAATGCAGCATGGCACGGGCTTTTGTGTAATGATGGGGAGCTGGGTGGGACCTATCAATATCCGGACTCCGCGCAATGTTAGTCACCTCCCCACACAATATGGTTGGACCCAATGTCCACAATCATAGTTCTGTAATGAACTGGGGTCGTCCACATTAGGACCATAACAGCAGGCCAGGGTAACAGAATCACACCCCAACCTCCCCTAAGTCAGGCAATATCTCCCCTGGGCATCCCACGTGGCTCCTGTTAGTGTGAACGGAGTGCCCCTCTTAACCAGAATCGCCACACCTCTCGCATAGGAAGAGAAAGAAGAAAAGATCCTGTGTGCCGCCCATTTACAAGCAAATGTGATGATACGTCTTGGGTTGAAGTGTGTCTCCTGCAGCATTGCTACGTGTACCTGGTGTCTGTCAAGATAGGATAGTATTTGGCGTCTCTTACGCGGGTCACGCAGCCCCCGTACGTTCCATGTAATTATGTTTAGTTTAGTGCTGTCAATGGGGGTCATGAGCTAGGCCTTGTACATCTCTACAGTGCTCCATCGGATAGCATCGCCTCTGTTCCAGATCCACCACCTTTAGTCACTCAACAACTGCGGCTCCAGTACAACAACGACATTTCAAAGTAATATTAATCGACCATACAGTAAATCCCTTGGATGTGCTTATTGACAACCACATGTACCAAATAACCCCCTCGAACAAACCCCCCACAGACCTACGTCTAATCAACAAGAACTGCAAATTCCCTCCCCCCACCCACTGAAGCAACCCAATCTTGCCAGAATCCCACGTCCACCCTCCCACCCTACCTCCAAATTGGAACCCCACTTCTGTTACCCTCCCCTCATAGTTCAGAACTTGTACTTCCATGGGGTAATACCCATTGGGGGGCCTTCTAGACAGCTATGCAGTCTCCTCACTCCCCTTAAGTTCTCCTCCGAAGGCGCTGCCGGCCCTATCATGAGGAGGGGGGAGCAGGCCTGGAACCACAATGACATGTAAACAATTGAGCCATACTGGAAGGATCTCATCTCGCATCAGCTAGATTGTCCGACCAAGCCTACCAATCCGTAATAGTTTCCTTGGATGTGTGCAGATTACTTTGCTGGAGTCAGTCATTCCGATCCTCATTTTCATTCATGTCACCATTCCACTGCGAGGCCTCCAGTCGCTCTCCACCCCGGTTTGCTCATTTCAATGTTCGGAGGAAGTCTTCGACTTGCTGGGGAGACGTGAAGAATCGCTGCTTCCCTTGGCAGGGTAGAGGAGTGCGTAATCAATTTGCTCCGATCGCAACTTCCGCTTGACTTCCACAAACACTGCGGCGATCTTCTTGCACGATAGGTGTGAAGTCTGGATATATGGAAAAGGTGTTATCATCATATGTCAACTTCTGCTTGTTTCTCGCAGCTCTGAGGGCTACATCCCGGTCTCTATAATTAAGTAATCGTGTAATTATAGGTTGTGGGGGGCTTCCCGGCACTGGACGTGGACCGAGGGTTCTGTGCGCCCTTTCCACAATGAACTGCGAGGAAAAGGCGTCTTTGACTATGGACTCCAGCAGTAGTTTTTCTATATAGTCCTCCATTCTACCAGTATTTGTCGATTCTGGTAAGCCTATGACACGTATGTTGTTGCGCCGACTGCGCGCTTCCAAGTCCTCATTTTTTGCGGCTATGACGGGTAGCAGTTTATCCATTCTCATAAGTTGCACTGTACGGGTTGCAGTGACGTCATCTGATTCTGATATGTGTCTTTCTGCCTCCTTAATGCAGTCTTCCTGGCCATCTAGCTTATGTGCAATGGCATTCATCCTAGAGGACATCCGGTCCACCTTGTCCACCACTGTTGCAAATCCTTGCCGCATCTCTTGTAGTATATTGGCCATGTCCGAGGCCTGTGAATTGGCACCCCCTCCAGCGCACTCAGCCAAGTCCTGCTCCTGGTCGTCAGCAGTAGATTTGCTTCCCTTCTTTGCAGCTTCAAAATTTAGTTTCGGTTGACGAGTGTCGGTCTTCCCCATATTTCAGCAAGAGTGCGACGCCTTCTGCGTATGTATCAGGAGTAATCAAGGCAACCACCAGTCTAGGGTGAAGTGTGAGGGCCAGCCCGAGTCACCACATGGCCCTTTCGTCGTCAACAGCTGATCCTGCCCCGCACTCTTGTCACGTCAGCTTGCTCTGTCCAGCGCTTCTCAGCAGCTCTCACCTCACTGGGTCAGCTACTTGCCCAAGACTGTGTCCCGCTGAAGCATCACCTCATAATCGCCAGCTGCCTTCTCCACCAATGTATGGCGATTCACGGAGCTACTTGAGCCCCTTCCAAAGCCCTGTAGGACACAACGGCAGCAGGTTGCTAAGTCCGTAAAACCGCAGCAGCCTGTGACATCCAGCACCCACAATATGGGAGTGGAGTACTCGTGGCGGCCCGGCAGTCACAGTCCCTGTCAAACCACCACCCAATGCTCTGCCGCTCCAAGGGGGTTGATCGCACCTGTCGCAGGTCGCTTCAGGCGCTCCGCACCGGCCAGTAAGGGTCTCACTCCTCTTGCACTCTCGTCTCAGCCGGCTATCCACGCACTGCCACTGCCCATCTCCCCTCTCACCACGGGCATCACACAGACTGTTCCATACCGTAACCGAGGCGTGTAGGGGAAGAACACTGCTCAGTATCTTCGGGAAGCCTGTCCCCATACCTCGGAACGGCTCTCCTGCCAAAGGCGCTTTTCCCGCAGCCGCCATTGTATGTCCGGCCTCCTCAGTATATTTATTATCCTGCCCCGGTGTTCACTAGATCTTCACAGCGGGGGGGGGGGGAACACGCGCCAATCCTCCACCGCTGCGCTATGTGGGCTCCCCACAAATTCACCTACACAGTCCTCCCCGCCTCCGTCAGTATGTCCGCATCCATCAATCAAATCGCAACACCATTATGGCTCTCGGCAAAGTCTCTTGCGCAGTGGCCTCATGGAAAACTGCGCCGCCACCCCCAGCAGTACTATCTCCACAAATGCCTCCTTGGCGTCCTGTTGCACCGGCAGTCCGCCTCTGCGCCGTGACTCGGTTGTTAGCGATAACGCTGATTCACTGTGTCGTTGCCGGACGCGCGGCCTGGTTGCCTCGTGGTAATCCCCGGCCTTTCCCAGTCACTGCAGCCGAGTCAAAGCTCCATGCAGGTCAGGCGGGCGGCGCGGCTCAGATTTCAGGCGCCCCCGCTCCGATTGTCCGCCGCCGATCCTTCCGCACTTCACTCCACTTGTAGCCGCGGGGTAGCGCCACCGATCTCTCGACAATTTACCCCAATTAGCGCCCAATTGTTCAGGATAAGTGAAGGATATCAGTTCCAGGAAGCAGGAGCCTCACATCAGTGCAGCCATGCTGCTTGCGCGCTCTCTAGCGCCCCCCTCAATGGGGTAAAGTGTGGATTTTTTTGTTTTGCTAAGAAAATGTAAGTGATGTCCAAGATGGTTGTTGTGGCCTCAGGGTGCATTAATGGTGTATATTCTACTGAGGCCATTGTCAATGTTGCTTAACATCTGAAGGATGAAAGGCTTAGATGGCCATGCTGGGATTCCAGGGTGATCTGCTGATTACAGCTATCAGCAGTGAGGGCTTAACTTATTTCCCTTTTTTAAAAATCATTGTTATCTGCAGCCTCTGTTTTGACTTAAAGAGCACGCTTTAGTGCCCTGACTTCAGAATCCGTTAGAGTCTTTGAACTACCAGCCACCAAGAACCCTTTTTGCATGCGTGTAGTTGACTTAGAAACCTGTGAAGGTGGGCATAAAATAGTAACTACGAAACACTATTGTCAGGAAAGCACGGCCAACAGGGTGGCTACTGATGTGGCGCTTTCTGTACTGGATGGATGCAGTTGCTGCTTGTTCCAGCAGTCTCCCTCATCTCATCTGGTGGTACCACACGTCCTCCTCATGTTTGAAAGCCCTTGTGTAGCAAACACACCATGGACCATCTGTTTCTATTGGACACACACAATTGAGTGGTGATGCGCTAGCAACTTTTTGGTTGGTACAAACTATCACTTTGTCTGCTTTATCTTCCTTGCAGTTTTCACAGTCATTAGGCTGGTGGACAGACGGAAAACTGTCACTTTTGAAAAGTTCATTATTATGGAAATGTTCATGTGAATGTTTGTTTAATTTCCAGCTGTTGTTTGGGATTGATCTGTGTGGAATCCTTGTACACGCATTAGTCTGGTCCTCCTATGACTACTGCCTCCATAGTGTATGATCTTCCGCCTGTTTTTGGTTTCCGCGCCATTGTTCAATTAGGTAGACTAGTATTCTTGGAACATCCCATATTCACGAGAACATCAGAATACATCAGCTCTGTATGCAGCCATTGGACCTCGATAGATCGAGTCGATGAGACGAGGTCCATGTGCCATCACGGGCTCAGCCTAGACTTGTCCAATTGAGATCCATGGTTCAGTGAGTAAACTGGGCTTTTGGCTTCTTCTCACAGATTGACCCCACCATTTGATCCAACTCACAGTAGGGCTGTGGTTCTCATGCCCTGGATGATCGTCCTCCTCCAAGCCTCACAGACGCCTTTAATCCCACCTGTCTGCTCGCCATTGCACTACTGCAGCGTGAAGGAGAGGGCTGTCTAGATATGTGCATTTTACCTGTCTCCAGAAAAAGATGTATTTAGCAATTTTACCACTCTCTCCTTTTCTCGTGAAGGCAGAATGTTCCAGTAGAGTTGCAGTCACTTCAGCAGGGTCTCCTATCTGGCAGTCGAGTGCTCGTAAAATTCCTGTGGCACATGATTGGAAAGTCCCTATCTCTATCTTCACGTCACTGGCTCAGATCTGGCAGGAGTCATCACTTTGCACGGGCCAATTTTCTTCTTCTTACTTTCATTTTTATGTTGAGCCTGCAGCAGCGCACATGCGCTGCACTGGCGAGACTTTTAGTAAGGGGCTTTGAAAAGCTCAGCACAGGCTCGTGCGTGTGTGGCCTATTGCTTGCCGTTACCCACACATGCGCCATATGTTTTGAATTATGGTGCCCAGACACAGATGCGATAATTCAAAACATATGGTCTGGTGCTCGCTCTTGCGCGCGCGCCACTCACTCCATCGTCATGGCTGATTAAGCGCATGGCTTGCGGGCACTCTTATAGCGCGCGCACATGGGCCAAGCGCCACTGCTCCCGCTAGTTTATAAGAGTAAAAAGAGTGACCCGTTCAGTTTCTGTGTGGTTGGACCGAAGTCTGTGCTCTTTACATGCGGTTTTCATTTAGCATCTCCTAACCTTCATGCTTCCGTCCTCCTCAATCATTTTCTGTCCACTCGCCATGTTGGGAAAGATGGCTCCATTTCATTTTTACCTCCGCCACTGCGACCTTCACATATGTTTTGGAATTGTTAATGAAGCAGCCTAAATATGCAAAGGGAACCCATGGTAATTAATTAATGTCTCAATAAAATAGTTTCCCTCGAATACAGCAGTCTTTCAGCACAAAAAATCCATGTTCTATACTCGAACAATGGTGAAAGCTGCAGCGCTGGAAGACTTAATGGCCTGCTTTTCTTGTACGATTTAAGTGCAGAACTTTTCATTTACATTTTGAGGATGGTATGGTGAGTGACTAGAATGCCTTGCCAAAACACCTGCATAGACACTGCTCATAAATGGATAAACATATTCTAGAAACAGTCTCCTCAAGTGTCCCTTCTGTCGCTCTTCTCCATTGAGGAGCAGAACATGTGGTGCATTTGGACCAGTCAATGCCTGTGCTGTGTTTACTTCCTTATTGCCTTTTTTAGAAAACTTCTGAATGTGGGTTGAATGGGAGTATTTTTCTGTTTTTTCACTTATTTGTCCTACAGACACCACCCCAGACATTAGCTCAGAAATCTGAATAGCAAGTGTAGCATTTGGGATTTTCCTTTTTAAATATTCTGTTTTTTTTAATCATATATTAAAGATGCATGCAAGGGCAAAAAAAAAGAAATAGCTCACCTAGCACATGTCAAACATAACATTCGTTACAAGTCCACTATTCACAGATTGAAAGGGTACGATGGGGAGTGGTACATCCATCATAAGAACAAGCCTTCCTCGTCCATTTCTAATGTGAGATTCATCACCTTCATACTCTTCAGGCGCCAGACTGGATAATCTCTCTCTCTCTCTTTCTCTCTCTCTCTAAATCTCTCTCTCTTTAAATCTATTTTTTCTCTCTCTCTAAATCTGTCTCTCTCTCTCTCTCTCTCTCTCTCTCTCTAAATCTCTCTCTAAATCAATCTCTAAATCTCTCTCTCTCTCTGAGAGTTTGCCGTTTGCGGCCGAGGGCCATGCCCCCTACATCTCGGCCACAAAAGACCAGGCATTATAGCATGGAAGCTCTCCTCAGCATAAGGCCGTTAGGAATGAACTGTGGCCTTCATTTACATCATACTACAGAGCTCCCAGAGATCTGTCCAAAATGTAAACTATCGCTCAAACCTAAGCAGGTCCTAGATGCGAAACAGGATTACTGTATGCTCTTATTAAACTGCAGATCCCTGCCCAAACATAGGGTGGAAATAGCCCTTTTGTTAGGGGAACGCATGCCAGACGCAGTGTTTCTCACTGAAACATGGCTCACGTCGGACTCCGACCCTACATTAGTGACCGCCCTCCCTCCAGGCTTCCAAATTATCCAACAGGACCGCCCTGATGGGAGAGGAGGAGGCCTAGCTATCATCTATAAAGAACAATACCACTGTTGAGTAATCTCTGAAGCAATTCCAGACTGTGAGAGCTTAGCATTTATCCTAGAACTCTCCCCTAGCAACTGCTTTTCAGGAACATTAATATATCGACCCCCGGGCCCCCCCAAACAGTTTCACAATCTCCTCCCATTGATTGTGGCTGACCGTGTTAGCACTGCCTCTAATTACACTCTGCTAGGGGATCTCAATTTTCATTTTGATACTGCTCTGGACCATACAGCTACAGCACTTACAGACGACCTAGCTGCACTACAATGAGTGAAGGCACCGACTCACGCTAAGGGCCACTTACTGGACCCTGTGTTCAGTAACTGTGCAGACCTTGTGGTTGGGCTACCAATCTCCCTCCCATGGACTGATCATCTACTAGTGCCTTTCACCTGGACCACATTTAAGCCACCCCCCGTGAGACCCACGGTAAGACATGCCAGATCCTGGGCGCGGCTACCAGTCGATGACTGGACTAGCAGACTCGCGATTGACAAACCCTCTTACAATGAGGACCCATGCCTGGCCAACCTGGATCACGTTGACTGGATCACAAAAGCGCTTGAAACCATTCTCCCCCTGAGTAAAATAACAATGAAACACTCCCACAAAACGGCCCCCTGGTATTCAGAGGCTCTCAGGGAAAAGAAATGCGAATGCAGAAAAATAGAAAGACGATGGCGTCTAGACTACTCTAAGGAGGAAAAAACCCGTTACCGAGAGGCAATCAAACTCTACAAAGGCGAGGTCAAATCTGCCCAATCTGTATATTTCTCGGACAAAATCATACTAGCAAAATCCAAACCTAAGGAAATTTTTCAAATTCTGAAAAAACAACAGACCACTGTAATGACTTGGCAGAATTTTTCCACCAAACAGTCAATAAAATCTACTCATCCTTCCCCTCTACAGGTACTGTCCCCATAGCCCAGGATCAAACAAATCTGGGAACCACTTTATCAGAACCCCGTCCTACACTGGACCACTTCCCCCCCTAGACCTTGAATCCTTGGACTCCATTGACCGCAAGGTAAAATCTGGGTCCCCATGCGACCCAGCATCTCCACAAGACATGATGCTGGCACCCCAGGTCACTTTACCAACCATTGTGGACCTCCTGAACGCCTCCATTACCTCTGGTACTGTCCCTCCCGCTTGGAAGCGGGCCATGGTCCGAGCTCTGCTGAAAAAACCCAATCTAGATCCCTCTGACTTTAGCAACTACCGGCCGATTTCTTTGCTCCCCTGGGTGAGCAAAATCCTTGAGAGGTACATCAATCTCCAGCTGAATTTCCTTGAAAATAACCAGCTGTTAGATGCCACCCAGGCGGGTTTTAGACCCAAACACGGAACAGAGACCGCCCTTCTAACAGTCAATGAGGAAACCAGAAAAATCCTAGATCAGGGGGGGTCAGTGGCAGTGATCCTCCTTGACCTAAGCGCGGCATTCGATACTGTCAGCCATGACACCCTGCTGAGCCGCCTCTCGAGTGTCGGAATAGTAGATAGTGATTGGCTATGGCTCAAATCCTTCTTGAGCGACAGATCATTCCAATTCTTTGATGGAGAGACAGTGTCCATGAGTAGGCCGTTGAGGTGTGGAGTCCCACAAGGCTCCTCTTTAAGCCCTGCGCTTTTCAACATCTATATGAGACCACTGGCTGAGGTCGTTCGTCCATTTGGGGTTAAGATCATTTCTTATGCGGACGACACCCAGCTGGTGGTCTCCTTGGCGCAGGAAGCCGACCTGCCGTCGTCAGGTGGGCTAATGAAGTGCTTAGAGGAGGTAAAGGGCTGGATGACCGCCTCATCTCTCAAGCTCAGTGGGGACAAAACAGAGCTGATGCTCCTGGGCCCTGCAAACCCCACCTTTTTCAATTCCTTGTGGCCTTCTTGTCTAGGTACCCCCCCAGTACCCAAGGATAATATCAAGAGCCTTGGGGTGTGGCTGGACAAGACGATCTCATTTAACATCCAGGCTACAAAACTCTCGGCTACCTGCTTCGGAATTCTTAGGATGCTAAAGAAAGTCCTCCCTCTTCTACCTATGGAGGCAAAGCAGGTGGCCATCCAAGGTCTTATACAGTCCCGCCTCGACTTCAATAATGTTCTCTACCTTGGCACCCCGGAGTACACCTTGCGCAGACTACAGATAGTGCAGAACTGTGCAGCCCGCACACTGTTACAGCTGCCACGCAGACAATCAGCCAAACCTGGTCTGATCAGCCTGCACTGGCTGCCAGTGCGACAGAGAATCATCTTTAAGGCCATGTGTATTGCCCATCAGGCCTTTTGGGACACAGGACCTAGGATTACCCGGGACCTAGTAAAATAGTACCACCCCAGCAGAAACCTTTGATTTAGCCAGGCGTTTATGGCGATAGTTCCGAGAATAAAAAAGGCAAGGGCGGGTGGCAGGACATTCACCCATAATGCCTCCAAGATCTGGAACTCACTTCCTCTTCATCTTAGATCCAACCCTAATCTCCCCTCATTCCGGAAACAGCTGAAGACTTTTTTGTTTAACTCCCCTCAGTAATATCAACAAGTTACCTCTTCAAGCAATTTCTATTCTGGTCTCTAGCGCTTGGACGCCTCTGGGCAGCAACCGCGCTCTATAAATCTACTTTTCATTTCATTTCTGAACCTCTGTAAAACTCTCTCTCTAAATCTCTCTCTCTCTCTAAATCATTCTCTCTAAATCTCTCTCGCTCTAAATCTCTCTCTCTCTAAATCTCTCTCTAAATCTCTCTCTCTAAATCTCTCGTTCTCTATAAATCTATTTCCCTAAATCTCTCTCTAAATCTCTCTCTCTCTTCCCCCCCCCCCTCAGCTTCCCCCTCTTCTCAATTTTTCCTCCCCCTGTCGGCATTTTCTTGCTTTCAAACTCATCCAGAATCTTTCATTATTTTCCAACTAGCTCTTTGAAACCCACAAGTCCTCTCCCAATCTCTCTCTCTCTCTCTCTCTCTAAATCTCTCAATCTTTCTCAATCTCTCTCTCTCTAAATCTCTCCTCTAAATCTCTCTCTCTAAATCTCTCCAAATCTCTTGCTCTCTCTCTCTAAATATCTCACTCTCTAAATGTCTCACTCTCTAAATCTCTCTCTCTCTCTAAATCTCTCTCCAGACTCTCCTTGGGCTACAGAAGTTTATTTTCAGTTTTGGCATAGAATGAATAGCCACATGTGTAATGAGTGTACAGTGGGGGTTTAGCTTCCCTTGGCATAGCCATTAGATCTCGCCTTTGGGACCTTATAAGTGTTTAGTTATCCAGCACAATATCCTTGGTGCAACAACATCAACTGTTGCATGGCTAAACACTTATAAGGTCCCAAAGACGAGACCTATTGGCTATGCCAATGCTGGTTTTCGCTTAGTTACAGCATTAATATGTGGGGAAAATGCATAGGGGCAATTTTCTCCCTGCGTCTAGGCCTCCTCAAAATCATTGCATATCCGGACTCTGCTTCTGTCTGAGTTTTCTGATTCTTGATTAAAATGTTTACTGAGACTTGGAATTAGCCTGATTTGTAATTGAAAGTAAAAGTTCGCAGGTCGAGCACTTTGGTGATAGAGATGAATTTGGAAAGAAAGATTTCAAATTGAAACATTCCCCTCACTGTTTATTGCGCCGTTTACTGCTACCTGGCTCACTGTCATCAGTACTTAGTCCAGTTGATGATGATACACATAACTATTACAAATGGGTGATGGACGTGTAATGAGTGCAAAGTGATATCTGATACCCTAGGGCAAGTTTGCATTGAATGATATGATGATGCTTTCCTGCCTGCAAGATTGCTTATGGTATCTGGTTTGCCAAATAGCTATGGGTTATATATAAGCTGAGTTGCTTATTTTCTGCTGTGACATGATAAAAAAAACCTTACTGAGGATTGCAGTCGGCATATTTTATTGATGTTGTCATTGCACCATTGTGAGACTCATATTGTAAGTTTCCTGGACTCTGCTGACCAGGACAAAAGATATATATATTTGCAGTTTATGTCCCAAACGTACAGGTAGCATACAAGACTGGACCATCCCCGTACAAGTTATCACCAGATCCACTGGGGGGTGGCGGGGGGTGGAGTTTTTATATTGCATATGGTTTGGAATAATGGCTACACCGCAAATGTCAGCCTATTACAACATGGAGGTCTACTGTATGTCCATGGACTGAATGTCTATGTGGTGTGTGAGCCAGAGTCTCAGTTGCCACTTCTTACACTAATCATTGTCATGTACATCCTTCCTACTGTCTTCTGTGCTCCTCATCCTTAAACTGTTATAATTCTGACAGCTCTCTTCTACCTCTGACAGATCATCCCAGTCTCTGACAGATCATCCCAGATCTATCCTCCATTCCAAGCACTTTCAGATCACGCTAAGCTCTAGTACTTTCCTCTCTTGCTACAGCTGCGCAGAGGTGAGCACCGCTATGGTAAGGAGATGAAAGAATGTGAGCACTGGCCGGCCAGAATTCATCCTTGGAACTGAATAGAAAAACAGTGAAACCACTGAGACATTTCCACATCACATTGTTGTGTGCAGAATCGAGCCTGTGCTTTTAATGATCACATTTTCGTTTTTGACACTCCAAAACCTTCGGCAGGTGCTTTCCAGTGAGAAAATAGCACTTCGATTGAAATTCTGAAGCGTGTACACCTTCAGCTATCTCACTGTAGGAGGGACATTCCCAGTCCCAATTTTGAGAAGTTGAAATGACTATTTATAAAACATATCTTTTTTTATGGTTGGCCCTATGTTAGTACTTTTCATTAAAAACACACATCATTGGAGTCTTCAAAACCCCTTCTTCTTCCGAGCCTATGTCACACAAAAAAAAAAACCTTTTTAAACTCTGGCTGTTAGGATTTATAATGTTTAGAGCTGGGTTTCCAGCTATAAAATGTTTTTTTTGTTTGCAAAAATGATAAATTAAAATACACTTTCTGAAGGTTAGAAGGATATATTCAAACTCTCCTAGACTTCTACTGACGGTATGGGAACCTGCAGCATCACACACACTTTAAGACTTCTATTGATAATATGAGGACCAGGAAGACACACCCCTGAAATCTGATTGGTTGCTTTCTGTCCTTAGCAACTGCACTGTCTGTGTGTGTAAAGAGAGGATATTTTTGTGTGTATAGGAGGGTATTCATCACACACACTGTCTGAAAAACAGGAATTATGAAGCCCTCTTCAAAATTTCACTCAGACAGCTGAGAGAGCTTCCCTCAGTATGTAAGCACTGTAAACGTTATGAGGACCGGCTTTCCGGTCCTCATAGCGTTGGTGTGCAAACATGTTCTGGTCCTCATAAATATAGATACACACACACACACACACACACACACACACACACACACACACACACACACACACACACACACACACACACACACACACACACACACACACACACACACACACACACACACACACACACACACACACACACACACACACACACACACACACACACACACACACACACACACACACACACACACACACACACACACACACACACACACACACACACACACACACACACACACACACACACACACACACACACACACACACACACACACACACACACACACACACACACACACACACACACACACACACACACACACACACACACACACACACACACACACACACACACACGTGTGTGTCCTGGTGCAGAACAAAACAAATAGTCAACATGTCACACATTCTGGTGTGCCTTGCCCACAACACCACAACACACTGCCCTGGTATACCTCAGTCACCCCTCTAGCTGGGTGCCCTATGCCAGTGGTGTGAATACAGGTGCAAGAGCCCTGTACCCCTACAGTACCCAGGTTCATTCCAGGGCAATGTAAGTGCAGTGCTGCCATTAAGAGTATATGGTGCTGGGAGGTTGTCATTACGAACTCCACAGCACCATGATGGCTACACTAAAGATTGAAAAGTTTGGTGTCAAACTTCTCAGCACATTAAACCCACACTGATGCCAGTGGGGGATTGAATGTAAAATGCACGACAGAGGGCATCGTAGAGATGCCCCCTGAAACTCAACCAATTCCCAGTGACCTGACTGAGTGGCTGCCACCACCAGACATGTTTCTGGACCCCTGGGCCCAGAGCCTGCCGCTCTGAGGGGCCTGAAACAATGCACATCCTGGAATGAGGTACCAAGCCGCCTCCTCCTCCAGGGTGGGCAGGGTTCGCAAAGGAGAAGTTTCAATGCCTTTGTGAGCCTCTCCAGATCACTTGCTGTACTCAGCAACTGGTCCCCACTAGTTCTACCCCCCACTTTGGGCGGGAGAACCGTCAGGAAAGAAAAAGTGAGGAAGAGAGGTGTTCCCACCTCTGCCAACTCCACCCCTAGGGTGAGGGAGGCGAGGTGAAGCACAACCTCAAGTCCCTGCCATCTTGAGGATGGGGGGACACAGCTAACAAGGGACAGGCTCCTGCCCCCTTCCCACTGGAGTGGCAGAATAGGAGGTGTACCCACCCCAGGGAAGGGACCCATCGGCCCCTGACCTTTCCCTACCTGTAACACCCCTAAATTTAGTATTTAGGGGCACCCTGACCCTTCCTTCCTCAGATCCCGATACTACAAGAAGAACAAGACCTGCCGTGCAGCTAACAAGGACAACACCAACTGACTTGACCCCAGCCCTACCGGCCTGTGTACACTCGAACCTGCTCCTGCTAAACCCCGGCCTCTCTAGTGGTCAGCAACCTCAAAAACCCCGGAGGACCCGACTGGCTTGCTCAACTAAAGACTGGGACTCCCACAAGCAGTGGCTCTGCTCAAACATCTGCAGCTCCTGGTTCCAACCAGGAACCGCAAATCCAGCCCACTCTGCACCCGCCGAGCCCGGCCGGCCGGTGTCTGAGTGAACAAAGACCATGAGGACATTCCCCCGACAAATGTGACCATGAATCCGGCACCCAAGGACCCTCCTCAACGCTCTTGACGACGCCTGTAGCCTCAACACCAGGGACCCCTCCAACCACAACCAGCAGAGAAAGATTTCCCGACATCTAAAGACACCCCTACCCGGCGCCCCACGGCCCCTTGTGCCCAACTCCTGGGTGTCTACCCAATCTACAGCTTCCCAACTTACCCCTCGAAGTGGTGGTCGCACCTGAAGACTCACCGTCCCGAGCCTGCAGCCTTTGTTCGTCTCGCAGCTTTATCATTGAAATCCATTGGGCGCCCGAAGGCCCAAAAGCACCCTGCACCCAGCGCCACTGGGAGTGCTCCAACTGTTCTGTTCGACTTCCCCACTTGCTCTTAGTAAGTGACCAAGAGCTTCGCTACCACAGCTGTGTGGCTTGCCTGCTAACAGCCACCAACCAAAGGCCCCATACCCACCATATGCTAACATTGGGCCTACTCTCTCTGCACCCGGCTGCCCCTGTGCCGCTGAGGGTGTAATTACAGCACAAACTTGAACTTACCCCAGAACCTTAACTTTGCCAGTCAAGTACTTACCTGAAAGTCGACAACTTAAATTTTCTCCATAGGGTAACATTGACTGGGTTTCACTTGGAAATCTTCTAAGTGTCGAGTTTTGAAACTTTGAAATAATCACCAAAAATCATCCGATCGAAAACTAAATTACTCACATGTTACCAGGAGAGATCCCAGTGCTGGATTTAGGTACCCAGCACTGACCAGAAAAAGTGTTTATAACCGTGATTTTCCAATAACCTGATTTTCCTCCATAGGATAACATTGCCTGGTTTTTACCAGAAAATCTTCCAAGTGTCGATTTTTGAAACATACAAATATTCCTTAAAAATCGCCCGTTTAACAAAAACTATTTCCTTCAACTGTTTTCAGGAGATGCACCAGGGCTGAATCCAGGATCCAGCTCGGAGTAAGAAAAACATTTGTAAAGTAAATTATATTGCAGTTTGCTTAAACATCCTATTGAGCTCAATGTTATAATTGTGTTAGGTTTGTGTTGCCTATTGCAACCCCTGTATCTTATTGCATTCAAAATCTATTGATCATTGAAAGTTTTCAACTGTGGCATCTCATGCTGCGAAAGTATTTTTATACTAACCTGTGGTTCTAAAATAAAACAATATATTTTTATATACAAAACAATTGGCCTTGAGTTCAGTTACTGAGTGTGTGAGACCATTTGCTGACTGAGACTGTACATAAAATGCTTTACACTGTCCTCTGACACTGCCTTACTGCTCGACCAAACTACCGCTTTGAAGAGTAAGGTTCTATCTAACTTTAACCTCTGCCAAACCTCTGGGGGCTGCTGGACTCTGTACACACTGTACCTTACTTTGGTGCAGTATATACAGAGCCACTGTCTTACACATGTTGCCTGTGCAATTGAGTTGAAGAACTAGACCCTATCCCAATGCACTCACGCGACCAGTTTGACAGAAAGTCCCTTTATCCGATAATGATATCCAAACCATCCTCTTATCATATAACTCTTCACACCCTGCTATCACTGACAATCAGGGTATAAGTTGGCAGGGTATGCCCAGATGTGGGTCCCTTGCTCACTTTGCCACTGGATTCAAGCTAGCCTGGCTGATGACGGCTGATTAGCCAGAAACCGGTCCCAGGGTGCTTGATTCCGGTCCAGGGCAGACATGGCTTGGCAGTTCGGGCTTGACTGTTCCCATGAGGCACAGGGTCAGACTTATTTGCATATGGCCATGTCTGAAGTGGGGTGGCGGAGTGAGCTAAAGAATGATGATAGATTAAACCCAGATCAGTTGACTGGGGGGAAAGTGCTTGCATTGTTCAACACTCCGTCCATCATCCCCCTTAGTTCTGCACTGAGGAAACCACGTCAGAACACCACGGATCAGAACTAACATGATTGTTATTTGTAGGGTAATTGAAATGACTATGTTCTTTCCAGTGTCTAAGTTATGCCTTTTTTCTGCCTCGGGGTTTCAGTACTCCTATACCCTCACACATACATATTTTTAGGGACAGAGGCTTATGTCTTCTTTTAATTATATGTTGATAAGTGCTTCCTCTGCATGTATATCTATTGAACTGCTCTTTGTCAGAGTCCATAGCAACGTAAACAAGAGCAGAGTTAGGACGTTTCAAAATTCATCAACACAATATAATACCCATCAAATGAATTGATCAGGTTAGCAAAAGAAGGGGAGAAGGACAAAATACACAAAAATAAGATTTTTTCTTTACATTTTTATTCAGAAAATGGTGTAAAAAGACCAACAGGGTTCATAAGGGTAATGTGTGGGTATGTTACCATCAGGCAACTAACATCTTGCAAAAAGCGGATTCTGAAAGTTCAAGCAGGAAGACACCTAAATACTTGGAAGGAATTTGATGCTATTAACTGAAATTACTTATTCAGGGTCCTGCAGAAAAAAATTGCTTTGATGATTAAGTTGGTGATGAGTTGCAGGACTTTTGATACTTTCAATTCAGTAATAGGTACAAACGGAGACAAATCAAATGCAATCACACTATTCAAAGGCTTGAGCAAGGCACACAATTAGCAATCGTGTATTGATGAATTAAAGTCAGGAACTGTGTAAATATTAAAGGGTTCTAAATAGGCAAGATGAACTGTAAGCTCATGTTAATCGCTGATGACATGCAGCTTTCACTCATCTCCTCTGGACTGTGGAATGAAAATCTACTAACTATGATAGATGCCTTTGGATTATTTTCAGGACACACTATCAATGATCAGGTTTATAAATATATAGCTATTCATTAGTTCTGCTTAACAAATGTACTTATAACTTATGGCTATGTTATTCTATTTATTTTATGTTTAACATGTATATAGGCCACTGCATAAATATGTAAATTTTTATCATAACTATCCATCAACAATTGCGTCACTATTGAAGAATTGTTTAATAAAAACAAATAAATTGGTTTAAAGTACACCAGCACTTGAACGTCTGAGTTTATTAAATACAACTTAAATCTAGATGTTACCTCATTCATACATACCATACATACCTTCCATACACATATATATTTATTACTTTACTCCTAATTCAGCATTTCCAATGCACTACCCTATATCTCCACTTTCTGATTTATTCCAAGCCTCAATCTATTCTTTCCAATGCACTACTCTATGCTTCACCCTATACCTCTCCTAATATATCCTCTACCTCCACTCTGAATCACCCCAAACCCCATTGTACTATGATCCCCAAAATAACTTTCTAGACTCTTCCCTACTTCACCCCCTTGCATCATCTCAAACCTCTTTTACTATTTAGATCTTCCAAACAAGTCCCTCTAAACCCTTCCCGCTGACTCTTCCCCTCCCCCCTACTCACCCTACACTGCCTCCTGCTATGATCTCCAAAAAAACACTTTCTAGACCCTTTCCTCTTCTATCCCTCCACTATCCTTTCCAATCCAATAACAGACTCACATGTCCACTGCTCAAATTAATTTCATATTTCCCTATACTTGTTCACCACTAATCGTGTTCCAGAGTAGCGTGCTAGCCACCGAAAAGTGCCTCGTCAGAGGTAGTAAGCGCTATATAAATGCAATTACAATTATTTTATTTATTTATAACAGCATTTGTAAAGCGCGAACAGTCTTACCACTGTAAACAGAAAGAAGAAAAACGTGTTTTGACCCCTGGATTTGCATTTAAACTTAAGAACCATATTTGGAACCAATGAAGTAGAACTTGTTCCATCCATTGTACACAGGGCAATGAAAAAGTTCAAAGAGAATTTTGACAGCTGGGCCAAAATGCGACTCTCTCTCTTGGCTACATTTAAAGAAATGAAAGTGTGTATACTTTATAAGTATCATTATATGTTCTCAAATTTGCCTACCAGAGGTCTTAAATGCATTTACTCTTAATTTGAGAAGTAGTGTGCATTCCTTATTTGGGGGCAAGGAAGACCAGGCGACAAAATATCAATCAAAGAACTAAGGTTCCTATTAATAGATGAGATTTTAGCTTTACTGACATTAAAAGTTACCAAGATAGCTATAGTCAAGCCTATCACTCGCCCAAACAATAACTAATGACATTGTAAAATGGCTATGTATATATATATATATATATATATATATATATATATATATATCAGGCAAGCACTCCTGTAACTACATATAAATCTAATCCTATTTTTTCAACAGGTAAGAAATGAGGATGTGAACTTCGGCAAGACCAGTCCATCATTTTTAATATTTGAGTTTTAATATATGTATATTTTATTCCGTTTTTTGTCGTAACACTACAACAAACATGGCATCATTTGGTTATCCAATCCTCCCATAAGGCGTGAACAAGTTACAAATCAATTTATGTGAATTAGCCAAAGATATGGTATGACTCCTGTGGAGCTTTGGTTTCATGGGAGGTGTCTAGCTGTCAAAGAAAAACCAAAGGTGGTGATGGACGGAGCGTTGACAATACAAACACTCACCTCCAGTCAACTGATCTGGGTTTAATCCATCACCGTTCTTTCGCTCACTCCGCCTCCCCAGTTCAGACACGGCCATATGCAAATCAGTCTGACCCTGTGCCTCATGGGAACAGTTCAGCCCGAACTGCCAAGCCATGTCTTCCCTGGACCGGAATCAAGCTTCCCAGGACCGGTTTCTGGCATTACAGCAGTCATCAGCTGGGCTTGCTTGACTCCAGTGGCAAAGTGAGCAAGGGACTCACGTCTGAGCATACCCTGCCAACTAAGGGCGAACAAAGAAAAAACACAGGTGGGGATGGACGGAGCATTGACAATGCAAACACTCACCCCCAGTCAACTGATCTGGGTTTAATCCATCACCGTTCTTTAGCTCACTCCGCCACCCCAGTTCAGACATGGCCATATGCAAATCAGTCTGACCCTGTGCCTCATGGGAACAGTCCAGCCCGAACTGCCAAGCCATGGCTTCCCTGGACCGGAATCAAGCTTCTCAGGACCGGTTTCTGGTATTACAGCCGTCTTCAGCCGGGCTTGCTTGACTCCAGTGGCAAAGTGAGGAAGGGACTCACGTCTGAGCATACCCTGCCACACTTAGGGCGAACAAAGAAAAACCACAGATGGTGATGGACGGAGCGTTGACAATACAAACACTCACCCCCTGTCAACTGATCTGGGTTTAATCCATCACCGTTCTTTAGCTCAATCCGCCACCCCAGTTCACGTGTCTAGCTGTCCCCCTTTATGGGCTATGTCCTGTTTGGCCACCTTATACCCCATGTTTTTGATAAGTTTTATAATAATTGGTCGCTTCTGTGTCTGTCCATATCCCCATCAGCACCAATGGGGCATTTCCATCGAAGGTGCAGCCTGTGGCTCCCTCTAGTCTTTGTGGTACCAGTAGCCAGTACCTTTGGAGTTTGGGGCATTCCCACAGAACATGGAAGATTGCATGCATTTCCTAAGGCATCTCTAAGTGTCGGTCCATCTTATTTTATGTAGCAACATCCTACTGCAATATACCCTGTGAAGGATCTTCAATTATACAAGCCTGAATGTGGTTCTGGTGAATAGCTCTGCCTCCCCACAATCTTCATGGTCTATGGGCCTTATGTTGTCCTGTAACATGGCCACATCTGCTTGTGTATTGTTCATAAGCATCTTGTATGTGAGCGATATAGCCTTAGTTGCAATGTGCTAATTGAGCAGTCTCCTCTCTAGCTGGGAGTCCTCTTGGGCCTCCTCATCCCCAGGATTCTAGGGTGTATAGCATGTTTCGTAATTGTAGGTATTTGAATGTTTGGTATGGAGCCATGTCATACTCTGTCTGAAGATGTGGCAAGGGGACTATGCCATTTGCATCCCGCATTTGCTCTAATGTTGAAATACCGTTGAGGTCCCATCTCCTGAACCCAGGTGAGTTTGCCATCTCCCTTAGTTTGGTACCCACCCATATGGGTGTCTTGGGGGTCAATCTTTTTTTTCCACCACATTTCCCTGGTTAGTTTGTGCCACGTCCATATAACCGGGTCTGTGGCAGGGGAAGTGGATCTCTATTTTCCCACGTACAGGACATGCAAGTATACCTTCTCGCCCCGTGTTAGCTTGTCCAGTCAGTAAATTGGTTCCTCAGTGGAGGTGTAGGCCCATCAGTTAACCATACAGACTTTTGCTGCTTCACAGAATTTACGAGCATTCAGCAGGGCAATTGCGCTCTCTTAGGTGAGCCATTGACAAGTACACAGGGCTAACGGTGGCAGGCCTCCTGGCCAGAGTAGATACCGAAGCATTTGGTCCATCTTCGTGAAGAATCGGGGGGGTATGCGATAGGGGGTGTTATGTTGTATGTTGATGAACCTAGGCAGCGCTATGAAATTGAAAATTGCTGCCTGTCCCATCAAGGAGATCGGGGGGTTTTGCCAAAGTGCTATGTTCTCCTCAAGTGTGGTCAGGACGGGAACTAGTTTAATTTGATTAAGTTCTCTGCTGAGAACAACAAATTTCAACCAAAACATTTGTTATAACGATGTACGTAAAAACATTCCATACAGATTTTAAAAAGATTTAAAAAATGTAAACAAGTTATGGCACACAAGCTCGTCTGGGGGAAATTTAAAAAGAGATCAGCCTCTGCCAAATTGGATTGCTTTTAAGTAGCGCCTTCTAGCCTCAACCAGTTTCGAATTCGGGCAAACAGACCATACCTGCTTCAGATCTTGCACTCCACCATTGCAAAGATCGCAAATACTGGTAGCATTTTATTTGAGTCCATTTAAAAGTCAATGAATTAAAAGAAGGTAACCAAAGCCTCAATAAAATTATACAACGCCGGATTCCATGTCTTAAAGAGAAACGAAAATATTGTTGAACCTTTTTGTATGCAATTGATTCTGAGTAAAATTAATAATGGTGCAATTTAGAGCAGTGCAAAATGTCCAGTTCGAAGCTGATCCTCGGCAAGATGTTTCAGGAAAAGCTTCAATTGAGCGGGAGTCCATGATTTCAAGAATACAGTTGTGCATTTTGATCATTTAAAAGCAATAATCTGATTCTGGCTAAAAGTATATTTTGTGGATTCGTGCACAAATGTCTCAATTTTTAGCAAAAATCTTAAGGTGCTGTGATCTGCATGTAAAAGATTGTAAGCCCATCTTAATATATTAGTGATGGCTCTGGCGAAGGAGCTTACTAAAGAAATGTAATAAGAAAAAACTGTTCTGCATGTTAGTAGTCACTTCCTGGCTGGCTGTCAATTTTGTAAAGTTCAATGCAGACAAGGTAGAAGTTCTTTTTTTCCTCGCCAGGACTCTTCCCAAGTCCTTCCCCCTTGATTTTTGGCCGGCATCCTTGGAAGTGGTGCCAGCTCCATTGGTAGCAGTGCACAACTTGGGCTTTCATTTCAAGAACAAGCTGTCCTTGACTAGTTAAATCAATTTTCTGCCTGACACTGGTTTCTCTTTTATGCATTTCTTACACAAAATGTTCAATTTTCTTCCATTACGAGCTTAGCCATTAGTGGTCCAAGAGACAATACTTAGCCTCTTGGATCAATGTAAGACCGTATTTCTCTGCACTCTTTCTGGGTTGCTGAAAGTTCTCCAGCACATTCAGATTGCTTTTGAGAGACTGGTTTTACAATGACCTAGGATGTCTTCTGCTGAACTGAATACTCTTCACTGGCTGCATATCTCCAAATCGCTTGGATTCGTCCATCATGGTCTTCATGGCTAGGGTCAAGCCATTTGCAAAGAAAATTTCACAATTATCTTCTAGCTTGTGGTCCTCTGGTGGTCATTGTTACCAAGTTTCAGCGTATAAGAATAGATGGCAGGGCTTTTTCAGATGAAGTGGATGAGATGATCTTCCTCTTTGCGAATGTCATAAAAGCTACAGTCTATTTGAAAAGCCTTAAAGACCTTTTTTTAACACAATAATGAGGACTACCTTCTAGCCTTTTTATCTCAGCACTAGGATACATTTTCAAGTTGCAGTCCACCTTTTAAGCTACATACCAGTGCTGGGTGAGAGAAATCCCAGAGTGCGAAATCAGGCCTGAGGTGCCAGCTACTGCAAGCATAAAATGTCCTGTTAAGTTAAGCAAAGTAAAGCAGGCTCCAGTATGGAGGCATAGGTACAAGGGGGCTTGAAACCTAAGCTCCATGTGGGAGGAAGGCACGTTCGAGCAGGAGGCAAGAATGCCACTGATTGTACGTACGTGCTGCACACCAGACAAGAGAAATTATTAATTTTCACAAGGCAAGCGCAGGCTGTTGAAACTGCCCAGCTCTGAAATTTAGCTAACTGAGACCTTATTTAAAAATGTTTACTGTATCACCTACTTTTGGGTGTTGAGGAGATCTGGTGTGGCTTTGTGCTGATCAGAAGCTAGACTTTCACAGCAATTGTTCTACTCTTGCAGAGTGCTTGGCAGAATGGAAGATACGATCATCAAAAGCAAGCACTAGGACATTTTCTTGGCTCACCTTAGCTCAAGATTTTCACTCAGGTTGCCTTCTAATAGAAGACCCCGAGACAAATACTTCTGGCAGCAGTCAGTCTCTTGGCATGCAATACTCAAAATTAGGTTTACTACATCCTTGCCCTCTAGAACCCCCTGCACATTCTGCCTTTTCAAAGGTGAAAAGCATGTCATTCATTTGCAGCATAAAATGTCATTATAGCATAAAGTGATTTAATAGGTTAAATCCTGCCTATATAAATAATACATTATTTCAGGCAGTGTTGACAGAATATCCTCAATCAATAAAACCAAGTACGTGGTCAAATGACCGAACCAAAGGGAACTATTTAAAAAAAATAACTCCATTTATTGCATTGTATTATGTAGAAGGCTGATAAGAAATACAGATGATCTCACCATTGCAGTCACCAAGACAAAAAAAACAAGGGAATTGTCCAGATCATGGAATACAGGGACAGAAATGTAAAAAACCATGAAGGAATGCAGATGTTTCAACCCCTGTAGGAGTTAAGTTAGCATGCCATTAACAGGACAAGGTATTAAAGTAATACACGCACACTCCTGAAACAGTAATGACGCTAACGATTTCAACAAAAAAAACCTGTGTATGGAATCGTGTTAGGGCAGTTGTAGTAGCATACTGGAATGTCAATTTATTTGATTTCTATTACAGACTTGTGCTGATGGTATTCTAGGACAGCCAGCTGATAAGAAGTCTGAGTCCGGCATCTTAGTAGTCCCCGCCTTTACAATGCATCTTTGGTGGAACTTCAAAGTGTGCCTGTCAAATTTAAATTCCAGGTAAACTAATAAGTCCTTTAATATTTTGACTTCAAAGTGTAGCATAAATTCAATGTACACAAGAACTAGTGAACATGATTACTAACTATGACTGCCGTACAAAACCATACATCTATACATGTACATCATATATATCAGTTATCAATCGCAGTATTAAGATTAAAATACTGCTTATTTTAGTGCGGTTTCATGAAAGCAAAGATGTAAAGGCCAAGTTCAACACAAAATATATATATAGTAGAATTTGAAACTCTGTGGTATGTCCATGAGGTCAGCAAAAGGCTAGAAATATTCCTCATCTCTCGCCGTTCCAAGTCCCCTTGAGAAGGAAGACCCCCCATACACACCTGTTCTGGCTTTTGCACAGTCCTTAATCCATTTCCTGAGGGTTCGAGTAGTACCAGAGAACGGGGAGGAAGAGAGACATTCCAATTTATGCATCTAGAGTGAATCATTACACTCCATAGCAATGCATATTCTGAATCTTTACATTTATTGCCAAAAGAAGTCAAACTTGCAAACTGATGTTCCTAGCTGATGCAAGGCTTCCGAAGTCAAGTCGAAGTCATTTGTACAACATTCTGTTCACTTTTTGCCCGCATTGAATTTATACGGTTTTGAAGCAACCATGTTAAATGACAGAACAATGCAGATGATTCTATTTGCAGTGGGTCCGTTGAAAACATTAAGCGTTGCTGTTACTGGTCAAAGAGTAAGACTTTCACTTTAATTATCTGTCCTGATGATGATCTGCTACATTTACCCTGAAAGAGACTGAAACTTCGGCATTCCTTTAGTTTATTAATGTATGTTACTGTGCATTCCTTGCTGTGAACCAATCGCGGTTTTGCCTTGATGACTGCAGCAGTGAGATAACCTGTATTTCTTTTGTGACCCTTGTACATATCATCATGCAATAATTGAAGTTTACTTTTTTTAAAAAGCTTCTTCTGCTTTATTCATTTTGATATATTGCTCGAGGATATTCATTAGCATCTCCTCTGGTACACACCACTGCGCACTGGAGTTTCTTTTTCTGAAACACCTCCCTTTGCTTTAGTCTTTTCACCACATATTTGAGTTTAGAGAATGAGGATGCGGTCATCTCCTCTTGGCAGAAATATTTAGATAGCTGTAATATAGCCAGGGCCACTGAAATTATGTGATTGTTCAACCATGACGATTTTCACAGTTGTAGACTTGGCACATTTGCCACATAATCCATCTGCAGCCTAATCTTCATATTTTAACAATAAAATTGTTCTAGCTCAAACAGTTCAAAAGTTAGTAAAAATGCAGCAACACGAGTTGCCTTGCATTGGAAGACATTTGCAAAGGTTGATTGGTCACCTTTCTGTAGCTTATTGCTATATTTGGTTGTTAAACTGGTACTAATGAGGTACAACTAATGCCCAGTGTTAACGAACTTAAAAATGACAAAATAATGAAGTAACCCCTTCGCTGCGGATGACAAAGCCAGCTCGTCATGGGCGTTACCTGCGCTGCGCGGATGACGAGCTGACTTTGTCACGAACCGCGCGATTTTCAAAAGTCAGCGCACAGCGGGAAAACCCGTAGCGCGCATGCGGTTAATACTATCACAAAATGGGCTGCATAATTTTCCCAACTCTGCCGCATAATTCAAGCAGCCCTGAATATAGCCTGCTGAATAATTTTATATACTCTTGTGCATTGGCTTGTCACATTTTTTTTTATTTTAACATAAGAGTAATAGAATTCCACCCCCAGTATCCCAAAATCCACTTCCTTATCTGAAAGAGTAACTGCTGTGGTTGGCAAAGTAAGCCCCACAGCTGCAGAAACTAGACATTAATGCAGTCGAAAAAAACGTTGCACCTCTTGAAATGCGTTGCGGTTTCCACCCAATACGTTTGATAAATGTTGACGAAACAGCTTTTTCTACATTCCATCATTCATCGTTGCTATGCTGACATGGTCCAATACACTAATCTTGTTTTAATACCATTTGTAAATAAACGAAAGCATCAGAAGGCTGAACTCCATCACACTGTTTACCACGAAAAGGAACAAGATATTTGCAAGTCCTACAACTCATTTAGTACAAAAATGGACGCAACACAAATGACCGAACATGAAAATGTACTCTGCTTTTGAAGCATTACTCTGGGATAATCACTTAGAAGAGATTTTTTTCCACCTCATTGATGCCCAGCTTCACAGAGTTAGAGTCCTTTCTAGCTGCTCCGATTCTCTTCAGACGCACAGCTAGGAAACCAGATGACTCCATGTCACAGGGGCATCAATTTTCACCTTCTGTACTTTGCTCTTACATATTACGGTTATCCAATCTGTTGGTCCAACTGGCTAAATATAGATGAGTCCACAGTACAATTCCCCAGAGGTTGTATGAAGTTACAACGCAAGCTGTTACCCCGCATGCCGTAACAATGCAATTTTTTTCCCCCGACTTACTGCCGGGGGTACGCTGGAGTTTGGAATAGTATAATTTACTATTCTAAATCCAGTCCGTGCAACAGTAGGGAAGGTGTTGGGAGTTAAATCCAACACCTTACACCACCTACAGCCAGTCATTTTGGGTGTAATGGCATGCGGGGTAAAAGCATGCGTTGTAATTGTTTCCCCTACCCAGAATGCACTAATATTAAATCAAAACCCACAACTACAAAATATGTGTTCTGATGACATGAAATCATCTGGTCACCCTACTCTCAGCTGCATATAATACAACTGACCTGACCACACCGCACTACTAAGCAGGCTCAGACTAGGTGGCAATTTCGGTCAGCACATGTGTAGGTTCTTCTACCTCGTACTACTGCAAAATACAACAATTTCAGATAGAGTATGGGAGAAGATTCCAGCACTTCTGGAGGACAGTGGCAGTACATATCACTCAAGTGCTGTAGAGGCTGTGGCTAAGTCAGTTTAAACAGACAGCAACATATTCACTTGTACGAAGCACTGAAATTAGTAAATTGAAGGTCAGGTGTTCGGTGTTTCGTCAGATTGCCATTATTGTTAGTTATGAACATGGACATACACAAATGCCCTTTGACTCATTCCATGGATTGAGACCATTTCAGAAAGCTTGGCCCTTCCCCTAGGTTGTGTATGCTAAGCCAGGGACGGCTTTAGCGATGTTGCCCCCTGGTGGAACATTCTTTCGTGGTGCCCCCAATGACCTCCTTCACCATGTGATTCCCTCACTGCCATCTGGACCTTCTCTCACATGCATTTCATTTCTTTTATAGCGTAGCGCTACTCGTACTGATGTAGGGGGTCAGAGCACTCCTCATCACACATTATGCAGAGAATAAATCATACAAGCTTGTAAAACAATACATAGGAAAGGTTACATAAGACAACGATGACTACTAGGTGTAGGAGTCACAGGTCATCTTTACTGGAATGCAGAACAAGTTACTTACCTTCGGTAACGCTTTTTCTGGTAGATACAATATCTGCCTGTGGATTCCTCACCTTGTGAATATCCCCCTTGCGTCAGCAACGTTCGGAAAATTCTTCGTAGCACGCCGGCGTGGACGACGTCATAGGAGCACGGCTTCGCGCGCGACTCCGTCTGACGTCACCGACTCCACATAAGGCCCACGTCGGCGTGATGACGTCAGTTCCGCCCTTTTTTCCGTGCCTTCGAGGCACCCGGACGGACCAACAAGTACATATATATATATATATATACACAATGTACACAGTACATGCAAAACAAATGCATTCAAAGTGCAAAACTATACAAAATCAGATAAAATCATAATTACATTTGCACATAACACCAGGTATAGCAGAGTGGACAACGGGGAGGCGGGTGGGTCAGTGAGGAATCCACAGGCAGATATTGTATCTACCAGAAAAAGCGTTACCGAAGGTAAGTAACTTGTTCTTCTGATAGATACATCTGCCGTGTGGATTCCTCACCTTGTGAATAGATTCCCACAGCAGTCCCCACTCCCGGAGGAGGGTGTCCACTCCGCTACACCAGGAAATCTTGGAGAACAGAGCGCGCGAAGTGGCCGTCCCTCCTCACCTCAGCATCCAAGCAGTAGTGCTTTGCAAAAGTGTGGAGGGAGGCCCAAGTCGCGGCCCTGCAAATGTCCTCAACAGGAACACCCCTAGACAATGCAGAAGTAGCAGACTTTGCTCTAGTTGAATGAGCTCTAATACCCTCAGGAGGGTCCTTACCCGCCAGAGAGTAGCAAATCTTGATGCACAGGATAATCCATCTGGAAAGTGTGCGCTTGTGCACCGCTCTGCCCTTCTTGCAGCCAGCAAAACCCACGAAGAGCTGATCGTCTATACGATAGTCTTTAGTCCTATCAAGATAGAAGCTAACCGCTCTCTTCGGGTCCAGGCGATGAAGCCTCTCCTCCTCCTTGGAAGGGTGTGGGGGAGGATAAAAGGTAGGAAGGGTAATGGATTGACCTAGGTGGAAGGGAGTAACCACCTTAGGCAGAAAAGCAGCCCTGGTCCTAAGAACCATTCTTTCAGCATGGATGGACAAAAACGGGGGCTTGGAACTAAGAGCCTGAAGCTCACTTACCCTCCTTGCCGAGGTAATTGCAACTAAGAAGACCGTCTTAAAAGAAAGAAGCCTCATTGGACACTTGTGTAAGGGTTCAAACGGCGAACCCATCAGATAGGTTAACACAAGATTCAAGTCCCAATGAGGAACAATAAAGGGAGAAGGAGGGAACTTATTAGTGAGCCCCTTCAAAAATCTTAAAACCACAGGTGATTTAAAAAGAGAGGGCTGATCCGGCAAGCAGAGGAATGCCGATAAAGCCGAAAGGTAACCCTTGACAGTGGCAACAGCAAACCCCTGCCGTGCCAGAGAAAGAGCAAACAACAAAATATCAGACAAATGAGCCTTTAACGGGTCAACATCCCTCTCCCTACACCAAGACACAAACTTATTCCACCTATACGAATAAATGGACTTGGTGGAGTCACGCCTGGCAGAAAGTATGACATCCACCACATCGTTAGGGAGAGAGAAAGAGTTCAGATTGCCCCGTTCAATCTCCATGCATGAAGGTGTAATGTCTGGAGGTGGGGGTGTAGAACCTGCCCCTCCATCTGAGAGAGGAGGTCTGCCCTGAGAGGGAGACGGAGCGGCGGGTGAGAGGAGAGGTGGAGAAGATCTGTGTACCACACCCTTCTTGGCCAATCCGGGGCGACCAAAATGACTTGGGCCCGGTCTTGGCGAATCTTCCTCAGAACCCGAGGAATCAAGGGTATGGGAGGAAAAGCGTAAAGGAGCTGACCTCTCCAGCTCAACTGAAACGCGTCCCCCAATGCTCCTTGCATCGGATACTGGAGACTGCAGAATGACGGGCAGTGAGCATTCTCGCAAGTGGCAAACAGGTCCACCCGAGGAGTCCCCCACATCTGAAAGACGTAACGAACAACCTCCGGGTGAAGCCTCCACTCGTGGTCGGCAGAGAACTGACGACTGAGAATGTCTGCACGCACGTTCAGAACCCCGGCCAGATGATTTGCCATCAGACAAATCTGGTGGTCCTGAACCCAGGACCAGAGGCGCAGAGCCTCCCTGCAGAGACACTGCGACCCCACTCCTCCCTGCTTGTTGACATACCACATCGCGGTCGTGTTGTCCGTCAGGACTTGAACTGACCGACCGCGAAGGGAAGGGAGGAAGGCCTTGAGTGCCAGACGTATCGCCCGTAACTCTAGAAGGTTGATGTGAAGCAGCCTTTCCTCTGGAGACCAAAGACCCTTGACCTCCAGATCCCCCAGATGAGCACCCCACCCTAGAGTGGATGCATCCGTTATCACCGTGGCCACCGATGGTGGAAGCTGAAAAGGCTTTCCTTGAGACAGATTGCCTTCCACGCCCCACCAAGACAGATCCGCTGCAGTTTCTCTGGAGATCCTCACTGACTCCCCGAGATCTCCATTGTGTTGATACCACTGCCTGCGGAGGCACCACTGGAGTGCCCTCATGTGCCAGCGTGCATGGTTGACCAGGAGAATGCAAGAAGCCATCAGACCGAGCAGGCGAAGGACCTTCAGGACCGGAACAACCGCTCCATTGTGAAATAAAGGAATCATTTCCTGTATGTCGCGAATCCTTTGCGGAGGAGGGAATGCACGACATACAGTAGTGTCCAGTACCGCACCTATGAACAGGTTGCGCTGGGAGGGCACCAGGTGAGATTTGGGCACATTTATTGAAAAACCCAACCTGAACAACAGCTGCGATGTTTCTTGCAGGTGATGAAGCACCTTCTCGGGCGACTCCGCTTTGATCAGCCAGTCGTCCAGGTACGGGAATACAGGTATCCCCGACCTCCTGAGATGTGCAGCCACCACTGCCATCACCTTGGTGAAAACTCGAGGCGCAGTAGTAAGACCAAACGGAAGGACCGCAAACTGGTAGTGTTGCGATCCCACCGTAAAACGGAGATACTTCCTGTGCGACTTCAGGATCGGGATGTGAAAATACGCATCCTGCAAGTCGATCGACACCATCCAGTCTTCTTCCAACAGCGCTTGAAGAACCTGCGCAAGAGTGAGCATTTTGAATTTCTCCTGCTTGAGATAGAGATTCAAAATCCTGAGGTCCAGGATTGGACGTAACCTGCCATCCTTCTTGGGGATCAGGAAATACCGGGAGTAGCATCCCTGACCCTTTTCCTGCTCTGGAACCACCTCTATCGCACCTTTCTTGAACAAAGCCAGGACTTCTTCCTGCAAGCGAACAAGGTGGTCCTCCGAACAAAAACCCTGGCAAGGAGGGTAATTGGGAGGGAACTCCTGGAAAGGAAGTGCATACCCATTTTCTACGAGATTGAGAACCCAAAGATCCGATGTAACCGATTCCCAATCCCGTAGAAAATGAGTAAGCCGACCCCCCACCGGAGCCACATGATCCAGAATGGCGGATCTAGGGCTGCTTTGCTGCAGGGGGAGGGGGTTGGCTATTAGAGGAAGAGGAGGAGGAGGAGGAGACCTGGCGCCCACGACCACGGCCCCTTTGCTTTCCTCTGTAGGATTTATACAGAGGATTCTGGCGCTGCTGCTGCTGCTGCTGTCCTTGATTGTAGGGACGAAAATTGGATCTGCCAAAACCCCTATACTTTCTAGTCGCAGAGCCCCTCGTCTGAAGGCCCAAAGACTTCGCCGTAGCCCGACTGTCTTTGAATCTCTCCAGAGCTACGTCAGCCTTCTTGCCAAAGAGACCTGTCCCATCAAACGGTAAGTCCAACAGAGTAGACTGAACGTCAGTAGAAAAATCAGAGGACTTAAGCCATGCAGCCCTTCTTGTAGCCACAGTGGAGCCCATAATTCTGGCAACAGAGTCCGCCGTGTCCATACCACTCTGTATGACCATACGAGCTGCAGCCTGAGTATCAGCGACCACCTCGTTAAAGTTCTTCTTATCGTCCTCTGGAAGCTTAGCAGAAAGCTGTTTGACAGAGTCCATCAACGCGTGAACGTATCTCCCCAAGAGGCAAGTAGCATTGGTGGACTTCAAGGCCATGCTACACCCGAGGAGAAAATCTTTTTAGCAGACTGGTCCAGTTTTTTTGAGTCCTTGTCTGCTGGCACCTGAGGGAAAGAACCCGCAGCCCTGCTGGAACAGGCGGCCTGCACTACCAGACTCTCCGGTGCAGGATGCGAGGAAAGAAATTCAGGGTCATCAGGAGCCACCCTGTAACGCCTTGCCACTGACCTGGAAACTGCAGGAGCAGATAAAGGCCTCTTCCAGACCTCCTTTATCGGTTCAGTCAATGCATCCGTAAAAGGAAGCGTAGGCTCCACAATAGAAGAGGGCGAATGCAACACTTCCGTAAGGATGTTGGGCTTGTATTCAACTGTGGGCAAAGTCAAGCCTAGCAACTCTGCAGCCTTCTTTATGACAACATGATAGGGTGCCAAGTCCTTAGATGGTGTGTCAGAAACGGTTGGCAAACCCCATTCAGGAGAAAGTTCCAAGCCACTTGCATCCTGAAGGTCCTCAAAACAATCCCCCTCATGCAACTCTCCTTCCTCAACCTCGGAGTCCACAAGCTCCTTCTCCTCCAAGAGGCGTTGTGCCCTGCGCCTCGACCACTCCATACGGACCGAAGTCGATGGATCCGGTAACGACTCCGACGGCGCCGGAGCCGACGTCGAGCGAGGAGCCGGAGGACGGGAAGTGCCACGATCCGAATCCACCCGAGGCCGATCCGGAGTCGGCGAAGCCGCATGCGAAGTCGACGACCTCGGCGGCGCCGTACCGAGCCAAGGAGTGCAAGGCGTCGGCATAAACGGCATAAATGGGGCCGGGGCATAAGCCTGGGGCACACCCAAATTGAAAGACAAAGGACCCATGGGACCCATAGGCGCACCAGCGGGGTACATCGCCCTCGAGTAAACACCAAACATGGCGTTTAAAAACTGCGAGGGATCCTGACCTGGACCTGGAAAGGGTGGGTACGAACCCAACGGCCGCTCCGAAGGAGGCTGATCCGGCAAAGGCGCACCCTGGCCCTCTTGTTCTTCAGGCTCCACAACCGGAGTCGGTGCTCGAGGAACCTCTTCTTCATGCACCGATGAATGGTGCGACTCCAGATCCGGTTCCGGCTCATGAACTGGAGAACCAACGTGAGATTGAGCTGGAGAAGGAGACACGAAGTCCTTATGATGTTTTCTCGACTTCTTCCTCGAATCCGAAGACTCCTTGCCAGAGTGGTGTCTGGAGTGATGTTTACTCCTCTTATGCTTCTTTCTCGAGGAGCCCGAAGCATGGCCCGAGGCCGACTTGGAACCGGACCTCGACCTCCCTCTGGACCTTGATCTCTCTCTCGACCTCGACTTGGCCTTCGAAGCCGACCTCGACTTCGCCCTCGAAGCCGACCTTGACTTCGACCGCGACCGTTGTCTCGACTTCGAGCGCCTGGACACTGACCTCGAAGACCTTCCGGCTTCCCTTTCCTTCACCTTAGCAAGCAGAAGCTTCGCCTCCCGCTCACACAAGGCTTTGGGGTTCATCTTGTCACAGGAACGACAGTTCTTGACATCGTGTCCCGAACCAAGACACCACAGACAGACGGGATGCGGATCGGTGATCGACATCATCCGGGTGCAGGAACCACACTGTTTGAAGCCTGTCTTCCTCGACGACATCTCCGGCGATGAAGCGAAATCCGACAGTGAAACAATTACAGCTAAACAGCGAATAGATACAAAAGTATCGCAGAAGATCCCAGAAACCGTTAGCGTCGACGACGCGGAAAAAAGGGAACTGACGTCATCACGCCGACGTGGGCCTTATGTGGAGTCGGTGACGTCAGACGGAGTCGCGCGCGAAGCCGTGCTCCTAGGACGTCGTCCACGCCGGCGTGCTACGAAGAATTTTCCGAACGTTGCTGACGCAAGGGGGATATTCACAAGGTGAGGAATCCACACGGCAGATGTATCTATCAGAATTATGTTTTTTGAGTGGTTGATCAGGAGACGCACAAACGAGCGATTTAAAATGTAATAAAGTTGTTGGGGCTGGCTTTACTTATACAAATGAATTCCTACCCATAAAAACCTTTTTTGATTAGCAACTTTAGGATAACGAAAGACAAAAGAAACAAAATAAGGTTCTAAACCTTCGCCCTGCAGTTCGTATGCAGCTCTTTGATGCCAGTCCACATCTCACGGTCTTCTCGAAGGATTGTAACTTATGAACTGAAAGTAATAACAGAATCTCTGTAACAAAAGCAGTAAACCAGCGCTATCTATGGAACATACAATTATGTGATCTGCGTTTTACACGTGCCTTGCAGCAGGCACATTGACACTCGGAGTTACTTTATGATGTCAAAACTGCCATTAGACAAAGCGCCGATCTTCCCAGCATGTACATTAATCGCCAAAGTAATCTTGATATTGGTATTCTCGCTTGAACATTGCCGAGTACACAAGGGGCTTTGCAACAGGTGCTTTTAAGCCCACAAAATATTGCATAATACAGCGCCACCCGACCACTTCGCCCAGTGCGGTGGCACCTGGGTAGGGTGACCAGAATTTTAAAGCCAAAACCCGGGACATTTCCCAATAATAGAAGGACTATAATTTTACTTCAACCCAGTGCACAGAATGACAGAGTTCCTTAGCAGAGAATTACAGAATAGGCAGTAAGAACATACATACAATGTCTTTTTTTCGAGCTAGTAGCTTGCTTGTCAATTAAATTGCTTTCTTATGGCAGCTGCTAACTATCCCTGCTTTGCAAAACATAAAAAGATGCTCCCAGCGTTTTCGTCCGACCCTCTCTAAAATCCGGGACATGCACTTAATTCCTGCTACCCATCCTAGTTTCAATAGTCCCACAGCAATGATGCATAGATGTCCTAGATTGCAGCGCAAACACGTGGACTAGATAAACTACTCGGGTTTGGGCCTGGGAGGCTCGAGCACCCCGCTCATGCATCTGCGGAACGAGAGGTTTACGAGAAAGCGATAGTGGATAGTATGCCGCTTTCCTGTTGCGCTCTACATTTGAAAACCTCTGCTGCCATCTTGCGGTGCTTGTATTGATTGGAAACTTGGTACACAAATCCGCTAGGTGGCACCGAGGATCGAGTGCACGGTGCAGGCTGCTTTCTGCCCAGGGACCACTGTAACGCCGCTAAAAAAGGCTTCGGGGGCTGTGCCAAGTAGAGACCTTCCGTGTCAGATAGCAAAGGCCTTCCTGGTACTCTAGGGCGCTCTGCATCCGAGCCAAAGTTAAATCTGTATGAGGACAGGCCTCAAGGCGCAGACTGGGACACAGGGCTAAAGCATCAGTCAGGGACGGATAGCTTCTTAAGCTCCTCTCCGCCACAGACAACGGAGTTGCCGGAAAACGCTGGCCCAGAGACACCTGCGCCTATTCACCTTTCGGATCCCAAGTAGAGAGCAAAAACAGAGGCTCGGTGTTTTGCTTCCGTTGAGTTACCGCCCAATAACAGATGTCAAAAAAGGCCACCGAGGAGTGTCAGATTTCACACCGGCTTGGGGCTCATAAATCACCTTTACCCGTGGCCGCAGCGGGTGCCTTTGGTTTTCTCCCCTGGGACCAAACGTTATCGAGGAAATAAAAATGAAACGAAGGGCAAATGAGGTCTTGGAATTGGTGCGCCCGTGACTAGCCATTCACTGTTCTACTTTTTTTGAGTCAATTGAGCTCCTTTTCAGAGAATCTTGTACAAATACCTTGTCCACTTAAGCAAAGGTTCCTAAAACGAAAGTTGTGAAGCGTGCAGAAAACGGAGGGTCAGAATAGAAAAGTCCTTCAACATTTCACTCAGTTTTTTTATTTCAATTTCAAAGGTGCACAAGAGAAGGGTAGTAAGATCAGGAAACAGTTTTCTTTCAACATGCTAAAACTCCGTAGAGGAGATCTAGCTGCTGTCAAGTTCACATTGAGGTAACTGAATCTGGCGTGTAAGAGCCATTTCAGCTGGGTACTGAAGAATAACCTCTACTGCACATCATGTAATAACGAGGATACACTTACTCGGGCTTTTACGTGTGTGGGTAAGCAGTGGATCACATGCGACTGTAGAGCTACTATCCCTTTCCAACCCTATTTTTGTTCCTAATTTAATTTGATATTTTGTGGCATGTTATATGGTTGAATTATTTTACTTGGTATACTTATATAGAAATATTTAAAGTACGACATTACCCACACCCCAGCTTTTATAGCTTAGTTTTTCCAATTCTTAGCGATTGTGCTGTCGTGGCATTAAAGGTACTGTGCTTATAACCTACCGCTCAGTGCTTAATTTGTTTAAAAATAAAAAATAAAATGAAGTGCCTGGGCTCTAGTCAGCAGGGCACATCCGCTTGCACTGCCCATTACCGCTGTCATGTACAGTAACAGAATAACTAATAAGTCACATTCCTACAAGCGTGACAATCCTGACAATTCCAGGACTCCAAAGTTAAAAGAATGGCTTCGGCAGCAGGTATAAGTCATTCTTAATGTATATTGAATTAATAAACAGTTGTGCTCATATTTGAATTTTAAAAAACAGCACCACTATGTGGCAGACTGTCATAGGTACTAGTGATGACAATTAAGTGCCAGTGCCAAGCACCGGAAAACACCAGCTCAAATTAAGCAGTGCACTGTATGGAAGTCTTTTTAGACATGGATGGGTAGAAAAGATAACGTGTTAAGCTTGTATATCCCATATTTATGGATAGTCTGACTAGACCATATTAATGTGCTTTTATCATGACATGTATAGCTAGTAAAAAACATAGGCACGATTCTTGTTTTTTCTCTTATGTGTCATCAACATTCCTTACTAATATGTGCCATAATCCTAAACCTATAGTATTTTGCGTACAGTTTTGTATTCTTAGGTGACAACGATACAGCATTGATGTAACGGTTGACGTAGTGTGCTGTTCTTTGAATCTGGGGACGAAAGGAATATTCTCTTAATATCACCAGAAACATCTCCTGGAAGAGGAGGGGGAACTAAAATTAAATTAGTAAAATGTGTTGTAAATACTATAATGCAGTGGTGTTGTAAGATAATCATTTCAAGTACATTATGTTGCATCAAAACATGAGGTGGCAATAATTGAATCTCTCACTATAAAACTTAAAAAGAATTTTGTAAAATGATCATGGTGAAATAAAATAAGTAAATGTAGGTTTATTAACTTATGTCTAATTATTGGAATATCTTAGGAGGAAACTGAAAAAGGTAGTTCCAGCACCTAGTTCATTCCGATGCAGCATTTCATTTATTTATTTTTAACTACAACTGATTCAAAAAATGGATGGGCAACCAATGATAAAGATAGGAGAAAACGAAAATAATTTTCAATGAATAATAAAATCATCCATTATTGACATAAAAACGTGTTACACATTCCACAGATATCACAGCGTAGCACAAGTTACTACTTGTGTAACGATATATCTGTAAGAGACATTAGTTAGTGATAGATTCCTTACCTTAGAATATCCCCAGGCGTCAGACTGGATCCGGAAATTTTTGCGTAGCAATACCCCTGCGCGCTGGTAGGCGTCGTCTGCGGCTCCGCGTCCGTCGTCGGCGTCGTGAGCGCCGGGATGACGTCATCGGAGTATATAGACGGCGCCCATGCGCGCTGACGTCAGTTCTGATAACACAGCTTTTCCGCGCCAGATACGCAGAGCCATGATAGAACTAACACTGGTGCCTTTGAAACTAGGGCCCTGAAAGGGGATGACCCTAACCCTCAATATCGGTTCGCAGAACGGGGAGGATGGGAGGGCGGTAAGGAATCTATCACTAACTAATGTCTCTTACAGATATATCGTTACACAAGTAGTAACTTGTGCATCTGAAAGAGACACGTTAGTGATAGATTCCTTACCTTAGAATAGATACCCCAGCAATACCAACCCCGGTGGTGGGTCTGCGAACCAATATCACACCAGAAAGTCCTGGAGGACGGAACGGCCAAAGAAGCCATCCCTCCGGACTTGACTGTCCAGGCAGTAGTGTCTTGCGAACGTGTGCAGCAAGGCCCACGTGGCTGCCTGACAGATGTCCTGCAGGGGGACACCGCGGCCCAGGGCAGTTGTCGTTGCCGTGGCCCGAGTGGAGTGAGCCCGCAATCCAGCCGGGGGCTCCTTCCTCGCCATGGAGTAGCATGCTTGGATGCACAAGATGATCCACCTGGAGATGGTCGTCTTGTGTACAGCCTTTCCCTTCTTCGCGCCCACGTAACCAACGAAGAGTTGGTCATCCACCCGGAATTGGCGAGTGCGGTCTAGGTAGTAGGAGAGCGCACGTTTTGGATCCAGACGGTGGAGCCTCTCCTCCTCTTTCGAGGGATGCGGAGGCGGAAAGAAGGTGGGCAAGGTGATGGACTGCCCGATGTGGAAGGCCGTGACAACCTTGGGCAGAAAGGAAGGTCGTGTACGCAACACCACCTTATCAGGATGAACAGACAGGAAAGGCGGAGAAGAAGAAAGAGCCTGGAGCTCACTCACCCTCCTGGCAGAGGTGATGGCAACCAGGAAGGCCGTCTTCAGCGTAAGGAGACGAAGAGGACAGTTATGAAGTGGCTCAAAGGGAGCACACATCAGATAGGTGAGAACAAGATTCAAGTCCCACTGGGGCATCACGAAGGGAACAGGAGGGAACATGTGCGTGATGCCCTTCAGAAATCTACTCACTATAGGGGACTTGAACAAAGAAGGCTGATCTGGTAGCCTCAAGAAGGCTGAAAGAGCAGAAAGGTACCCTTTAAGAGTGCCCAGAGCAGAGCCCTGCTGGGCAAGGGAAAGAAGAAAGAGCAGCACTTCCGAAAGGGGTGCAGAGAGGGGATCCACAGCCTTTGCTGCGCACCATGCCACAAATCTATTCCACCGGCAGGCGTATACCGACTTTGTGGAGGGACGCCTGGCTGCCAGAATGATGTCACAGACTTCGGGAGGCAAGTCAAATGGCCTCAACTGCCGCCGCTCAATCTCCAAGCTTGTAGGTGGAGACTGGACAGGTTCGGGTGCAGGACCGTCCCCTGCTGCTGCGACAGAAGGTCCTCCCGAAGAGGCAGACGAATCGGGGGATCGACTGACATGCTGAGTAGCTCGGGATACCAGTATCTTCGAGCCCAGTCCGGAGCCACAAGGATAACTTGGGCCCGGTCGCGCCTGATCTTCTTCAGCACTCTGGGCAGAAGTGGTATAGGCGGAAAGGCGTACAACAGGCCGCAGCTCCACTCGCGACGAAAAGCGTCTCCGAGCGAGTGCCGCCTTGGAAACTCCAACGCGCAGAACTGCTGACATTGCGCGTTCTCTTCTGTGGTGAATAGATCTAACCAAGGCTCTCCCCACTGTCGAAAGAGACCTTGCGCCACGTCCGAGTTCAGACGCCATTCGTGATCCATCATGCACCGGCGGCTGAGTTCGTCCGCCCTGGCATTCAGAGAACCTGCCAGGTGTTGAACCACCAGAGTCACGCCCTGATGTTCCAGCCACTGCCAGAGGCGCAGAGCCTCCTGGCAAAGGGTCCACGACCCCACACCGCCCTGTTTGTTGCAGTACCACATGGCGGTGGTGTTGTCGGTGAACACTTGCACCACGCTCCCCCTGACAGAGGGGAGGAATGCCTTCAGTGCAAGACGAATCGCCCGCAGCTCCAGAAGGTTGATGTGGAGCCGGGACTCCGCCGGAGACCAGAGGCCTCTGATCTCCGCCTCTCCCATGTGGCCTCCCCAGCCCTGGAGGGACGCGTCCGTCACAACTACGTGCTCCGGCTGGGGTAGAGAGAGGGGTCTGCCACTGACCCAGTCGCGGTCCGTGAGCCACCACTGCAGTTGCTTCGCAGTGCCCTCCGAGATCAGGACATGATCGGACAGGTTGCCCTGATGCTGGGCCCACTGAAACTTCAGGTCCCACTGCAGAGCCCGCATCCGCCACCTGGCGTGACGCACCAGAAGGATGCAGGAGGCCATCAGTCCCAGAAGCCGCAGCGTCAACCTGACCGAGACCCGGGATAACGGCCCGAAGATAGGAATCAGAGCCTGAATATCCCGAACCCGCTGCTCGGGTGGGTAAACCCGAAACTGCGCCGAGTCGAGAACCGCTCCGATGAAGAGGAGCTTCTGAGAGGGACACAGGTGTGACTTCGGCACATTGATGGAGAACCCCAGCAAGTGCAGGAGGTCGGCCGTAGTCTGGAGGTGGCTGACGACTGTCTGGGGCGAGCCCGCCTTCAACAACCAGTCGTCGAGGTAGGGGAAGACTGATACCCCTTGCCTGCGCAGATGGGCTGCGACCACCGCCATCACCTTCGTGAACACCCGTGGGGCGCTGGTAAGGCCGAAGGGGAGCACGGTAAACTGAAAGTGCTCTTGGCCTACCGTGAACCGCAGGTAACGCCGGTGGGCCGGCAGGACGGGGATGTGGAAATAGGCGTCCTGCAAGTCCAACGCTACCATCCAGTCTCCTGGGTCCAGGGCAGCCAGGACCTGAGCCAAAGTGAGCATCTTGAACTTCTCCGTCCGGAGGAAGCCGTTGACGTTCCGTAGATCCAAGATAGGGCGTAGGCCCCCTTTGCCCTTCTTGGGTACCAGAAAGTAGTGGGAATAACAGCCACGTCCTACTTCTGGCCCAGGAACGCGCTTGATGGCCCTCTTGGCCAAGAGGGCCGAAACCTCCTCTTGCAGAAGTTGCAAGTGATCCCCCGACACACGGTGGTATTGAGGTGGCATGGATGGAGGGGAAGACTCGAAGGGGAGGGAGAAACCCCTTCGGACAATTTGCAGCACCCACCTGTCCGAAGTGACTGTATGCCAGTGGGAGAGGTGATGGCGAACCCTGCCTCCCACAGGCGTCACATGGGCCTGAAAGCTCGGACTAGGAAGGTTTTGAGGCGGGGGCTGCTGAGGGAGGTGTGGACTGGCCTCGCCGCTGGCCCCGACCACCGCCACGGCGGTTCCCACGGCCACCACCGCGTTGCTGAACATTCTGCGGCGCGTGGCTGACGGTCCGTGGTGGGGCGCCCCTTCCGTGGCCACGAAAGGAGCGAAAGGCACCCGATTGCTGGCGTGGGGCCGCAAGGCCCAAGGACTTGGCCGTGGCCCTGGAGTCCTTAAAACGTTCCAGCGCATGGTCTGCCTTGTCGCCGAAGAGGCGACGGCCATCAAACGGCATGTCCAGGAGAGTGGCCTGGACATCGGCCGAGAAATTGGCGGACCTCAACCAGGCGTGGCGTCGAACCGCCACCGTCGTTGCCATCGCCCTGCCCAGTGAGTCCGTGGTATCCAGCCCACACCGGATGGAAAAGCGTGCCGCATCTCGGCCGTCCGCAAGGGTTTGGCTGAGTTTAGCCCTGACCTCCTCAGAGCATTGTGGCAGCACCTCCGCAACCGTGTCCCACAGAGTGTGGGTGTAGCGGCCCAAGAGACAGTTGGTGTTCACTGACCGGAGCCCTAGGCTCACAGACGAGAAGACCTTCTTCCCGAACTGCTCATATCTCTTGGATTCCCTGTCGGGCGGGGCCGACGGGAATGCGGTCTGGGAGTTGGAGGCCTGGATGACCAGGCTCTCGGGGGTGGGGTGGGTGGACAAAAAGCAAGGGTCGCCCGGTGCCGGGCGGTAGCGTCTGGCCACGTTCCTATCCACAGGGGGACCTGTGGCGGGCTTGGACCAAGTGCCCAGCAGAACGTCACACAAGGCCTCATTAAACGGCAGAAGGGGCTCCGCGGAGCCGGACTGCTGTTTGAGTACCTCAGTGAGGAGATTAGTCCTCACGGCCGCGACGGGGAGCTCAAGGTTTAGGGCCTTAGCTGCCTTCGTCAACACTACACTGTAAGCAGAACCCGCCTCCGAAGCCACAGTCGGGGGCGACGTAAATCCAGTGTCTGGCGAGGTGTCAATACCACTGGCCTCCCCAAGCTCATATGTCCAGTCCTGATGAGACTGGCAATCACGTGCCAGAGGGTCCTCGGACCCCTCCCATTGCTCCTCGTCACCCGGCTCCTGGAGACCAGGATTAACAGCCAGGGCCTCCTCGTGGAGATAGAACTCTCCGAAGGCCGACGGAATCGGCGCCCAGCGGCGCCCCTCCGACACCTGAGCAGGACCGTAGGAAGCATTGGGGTCGGCAACCACGTCGGCTGCCGGGGACGACACCTGAAGGGACGTCGCCGGCGAGGTCGTAAGGTCGACCGGCGAGGTCCCGGATCCGGAGCCGGATCCAGCGAGGTCGCGCGGCGCCGGGACCGAAGTCGCCAGCGGCGCCGGGGCCGAAGCACCCGACGTCGTCGGGGCCGAAGCGCCCGACCCGGAAGGACCTCCAGACGGAGCCGATCGGCCCGAAGGCGCCACGGGAACCGACTGAGGAGGGAGGGCCCTCATGGCCATGAGGTACCTCTCGACCTCCTCCTGCGACGCGCCGTGCCCAGGGACCCGAAGGTGTGGGGCAGGCGGCGACGCTTGCGACTCCCGCGGAGCCGCGTGGGCGGTGTCGCCCGAATCCCCGGTCGCATCGAGCGAGCGACGGGGCGGGTCGGAGGACCGATGGTGCCGCTCCGACCTCTCATGCCTCTTACCTGAGGACTTGGAACCAGACGATCGGTGTCCACTCCCGGAACGTCGATGACTCCGACCTCGCGACCTGTCCCTCGACCTCCCGTGGGACCGGGACCTGGAGCGGCGCGGGGCCGACTGCCTCAGCTCGAGACGCTTGCGGGACCGCTCCCGCCTAGCCTTCGACGTCAGGGCCCGGCAGTCGGAGCAGGTTCGATCGTCGTGGTCGAGGCCTAAGCACTTCAGGCACCGGCGATGGGGGTCCGTGACCGACATGAGTCGGCCGCACTTCGAGCAAGGCTTGAACCCGGGCATCCCTGGCACCGATAGTCGAGAATCGACTAACTAGAGGATCAAAAAGATCAAAAAAGTTTTCAGTCAAAAAGTGACTGGGGGTAGAGCTTCTTCCGGATCTGCGCTAGCTGGCGCGGAAAAAAGAACTGACGTCAGCGCGCATGGGCGCCGTCTATATACTCCGATGACGTCATCCCGGCGCTCACGACGCCGACGACGGACGCGGAGCCGCAGACGACGCCTACCAGCGCGCAGGGGTATTGCTACGCAAAAATTTCCGGATCCAGTCTGACGCCTGGGGATATTCTAAGGTAAGGAATCTATCACTAACGTGTCTCTTTCAGATATGATTGTCAAGTGAAAATTAATGAATAAACCGGCAGTACTCCAATAGATTTAATTCATCAGCAAAGCCAGTACATTTCAATGCATGGTCCCTCTCAATACCCTATTTTTCTATATATATTTCCTTCTCTCCTCACCCATCTCTTGCTCCGTCATCTTGCTCTTGGTATGTGACCTCACAGCTCACCCCTCTTTACCTCGGTCTCGCTCTCTGCTTCTTACACTTTCCTCCCTTCCCTATCAACTTTTAAGTTATTCTGACTTCATCTCACCTCACTCTTGCTTCTGCGGCTGGTAGTAATAATGAAGTTAAGAAAGTAGAGGCATAAATAAGCTTCATTAAGTCCCAGCTATGGGGTGTGTGATGCACCAGTACCATACTTTGTAATGAATTTCCCTGCCTCAGTTTGACATGGAAGAGGAGTGGCTAGCCCTTCCTAGTTCTCACTGCTGCAATGTAATCCGTTTTCCCAAAGCTCATTCCCATGCTTTATTATGTGCATAATGTGGAAGTTAGGGGCAGTCAATGACAGTAAAATTCGATAAAGATTAGAAATGGTGCCTCTAGTACTCTTCAGCTTAGGGAAAAATGTTTTGAATGAGGTTTTGTCTCTGGTGGCTGTGCGGCATGAACAAGGATATAAGTAATGCAGTGAAGAATTAGGGCATGATATGTGTTCTTTTTTGGGGAGGTCAAAATACACTTCACATGGCAAAATGGTCTTTGGGGCAGCCACCCCTGTAATCAGAAATCACCCGACCACTACCCCTGCGATAAAGTCTAAAAGCTTGACCTTCTAAGGTAAGACTAGGGCAGGTATGTGCAGTGTGCTGGCTGTGATGAGTCTGTCACCGACCCCCTTGCAGTAACAAAGCACTAGCAGTCACATGTTTTCAATGTGGTACTCATGGGAGTAAGTACCAGGCATTCGGGTAGAGCAGCCAAGATCAGAGTATATTCTGTTGAGCCATATCCGCAGTGCTTGAAATATATAGAGGAGGCTCAAAAGAATGGACATCTTTACAGTTTTTCTTTGACCAGTCCAGTCGAGAATCAAATGTCTCTGTACCTCCAGGTACTTCATTAGGTCTGCTAGTGGGGGAAGGGGGGAGCCAGCCTAGGTTGAGAGAAAAGCTCCCCTGGAATTGTAGGTATTTTAACACCGCAGTATTTAATAGAGGACTTAGCCCTGCCCATCTGAAAGGGAGTGAAGTTCTTAACAAAACCACTTTTTATTAGGACCCCCAGTTTAAATGTAATGCCTCCAATTTATCTAAGTTGATTTTATACTATGGAGACCAGCTCAAAAGATGAAAAATCCAAAAACCACTGGAAGTGGTGTGTGCAGGGGAGCCCGCAGTGACAGCAGTAGCATCATCATCCCCTTAAAGTGAGATCTTAATCTTATATTCCCTGGCAGCTGGCCCCAAACATTATTTCTCTGAGTGACTGAGTCTGACGAAGTCCGTGTTTTTTTGAATCAGGCACCCCAGGGGTTTTTAATGAAGAGACAAGAGAGCAGTGTCAACAGAAGCGCTGAAGTGGGGATATCCCTGCCTGGTGTGACAGTGTCCTGTGGGAATGGCCTGACTGGTGGTATGTGAGATCTGACCAGACCATTGAGTCTGAAGTTTGAAAGTCCGCGTGGAACGTTACAGATTGATTCTTGATGATCATTGAATGAACATTGATCATTCAGTGTACTACTGTATGGGGAATAAATAATCGATGGCTCAGGCTCAGCCAGGGCAGCGCTCACAGGCCAGGCAGCCTCAGTCACTGTACAGCCGCAGCCCCTGCAAATTCGCCTGGAGTTGGGACCACGCGAGTCGGGAAACTCATCGCTTGGGAGTGGGACTCAGAAGACAGGCGACGAGCTCAGGAGCAGACTGCAGTTGCTGCGGACGCTCTTAAGACAGTAGTAACACTCTGTCACACTGCAGTCCAGTAGTGAGGTAAATTCATATCAATGTCAATAACGTGCAGCAGGGCGTGTAGACCCGGCCCTGATAATTAAGTGCCGGTGCTAAGCACTGGAAAGCACCAGCACAAATTGAGCACTAACCGCTCATTGGCTATATTCGGGACCTGGTTACTGCAAATGACAAATCGGGTGGAGACGTAACTAAAGGATGCCAACTACATCAAACCTACTGTGGTTCATGAAGGGGCTATTCATAACTGTGCCAGCAAAGACTAAAACTATCTCATATTGTCTGTACAGGGAGCCATGAAGACATTCAAATGCTACTGGAGGAACTGCATTCACAGACGCACATATATAGCTCTTCAAGTAACAGGAATGCCTTAACAACAAGCATTTACAATGCAATGGTTTCGCCTTTGGAAAAGTTAGAGTTATTGGCATTGTATATGCCAAAATTTGTATTTATGTTTTTGTTTCGAAAACAGATAAGTAAATGGCATTGTCATTTACATTGCCATTACCTTTTTTTTGCAGTCACTTGGCACTCTCTAGCACTCCCTAGTACTCTTTTTGCACTCTGCATTTCATATGCACTCCCTGTGCACTCTGCACTCCCTATGCAGCACTCTGTATGCACTCTGTACTCTATATGCACCCTACACGCTCCACTTCCTATGCACTCCCTATGCACTCTGCACTTTTTATGCAGCACTCTGTATGCACTGTGCACTTTGTATGCACTCCACACTTCCTATGCACTCTGCACTCTGCACTTCCTATGCACTCTGCACTTATCATGCACTCCCTATGCACTCCCCTGTGATTTTGTGTTTTGTGAATCAACCTATTTGTATCTAGGTTTGTATGCAAAATCAAATTGTATTTGTAAAATTGGGTGAGCTAATTGTGATCACTTTTTTATGTAATCTTGGTACATCAAGCCCTAATTTATCAATGTTGTGTAGTGTCAAATAACCAGTGGTTGACACTCAAGCTGGTCATTTCTTGACCGCAGGCACCAAATCACCATAACAATGGGAGAAGGAAAAATCTGCATATGCAATGCGCATCAATGTCACTTCATCATAAGAAGCACTTTCACAGCCTTCTTCTGCCCTCTATTACAGTCACAGGTGAAATAAAAATGTAGTAATGTGTATTTAATATGCAGGTAAATACAAAATTCTCACTGCATATGTTCCTATATAAACAACATGCTGGGGTCTAAGAAGCTTGTGATCATATTTTGTTTTCACTGGTGTCCTGAAAAGGCCTCCTGATTAACAGAGCACTATAAAAAATAAATATTATTTCAAATGGAAGTGTGAAAGAACATTCAAGTTATTTTACTAAGGTAATTCACATGAATATTTTCCATGTATTTAGGAACTGACCATATGAATTAGTCAAAAAGACATTTTAAAACAAGGGTTACACTTGTTTGGTGTATTTAAAAGGGTGAGTTTTTCAACAAGTAAATGAATTGCCATGAATGTTATAATGCGTGAGAGCTACAGGTATAAAAAGTGAGAGATGGCTTCGAATTGCAGTCTTATATGCCTCTGACACCCCACCATGGTGCCTTCGAAATGTCGAATACTTTTTAACTTCTTGTCTTACTGTAAAAATGTACCTGGCCATACATGAGCCTTGCGCATGGTCAGCCAGTAAACAATATAAAATGTCATCCCTCGGTTCTTGGCCACTTATCATAAATCATAGGTGGGGTAGAAACGTCACAAGCAATTTTAACCTTGTGCCTAAGGTTGCATGCAGTAGAAAAACTGATTATTGCTTTGTCACAGAAAAAAACATGGCAGCAGAGGTACACAGGGAGTGGTATTAGACTCGTCCAATCCCCGTAAGCAAATTTTTGTAAACATGAATGGGAAACTGTGACAATACAAAATGACGTGTACACAATGGAGGGAAATACCAGATTACTCTCGATTTAGCTAGCTATTTTGAGCATTAGCCTTGCCATTCCTCAGTGATGGCTCCCATACTAAACAAGCATTGGGAAAGCCAATTGGTGTGGTGCTGCTGTCAGCCTTTTGGTGTAGTCAGTGATTATTTTGTTTTGCCATCGTTTTTACAAACCTTTATATTGAGGAAGCTGGTGGCCCTCCTCCGTCTAACAAACAAATGGCTAATAACAAAAATACTTTCTGGGTAACAGAAATCAAACATTGCCATGGTAGCCCAGGGCACTAAAGAGAACTACTTTGTGTGTGGATAGGCTTCTTCTGAGAGGGCAGAATGGCACAACTCTCAGTGAAGTTAGCCAAGGGGTGAAGCTTGCCTGACCCTTTGCCACAAGTTGTGCTCTATAGTGGGCAGAAGAAAAATGTGAATGACACAATATCAAACCAATGGATGATGAGGAGAAGCTGAAAGCCCCTTGAGTAACTGTACTGTACATATCATTTTAGGAAAATCAAAAGAGCAAAGCTAACTCCAGACCTAAAAACGTATCTTGTCTACTTTAAAACTATTCAGTCAAATTCAAACCAAGAATTAATCAAAGATAAACTTGAACGTCCAACCCTGATAACTAGTAAGTCCCTGCTTGCCATTCACTAGGCTCTACCACAACCTGAACCACTGCGCACCACCAGCAGGCACGCCACCCACATTCAGACAGGAAGACCCATATGAGGCCCTCCCTTGGTGTCGCTACGCTGACATGCTGCTGCTCTGTTCATTTCCAACTCACAGCTATCTGCAATGCTAAACACATCCTACTGCACTCTCAGATGTCACTCCCTTTTCCGGCCACCAAAGAACACACGACCTGCTAAATTCTCGAAAATACCAATGCAGGCCTCAGAAATTTGTGTTTGTCAACAGAAATATGGACATTCTATAATCAGCCGAATACTGCTACGCGTGGTTGAATATTCAGATATAAAAACTGCAGTATTATATGTTAATATGCAACACTGAATATTTCCTGTCGGATAAGAGACGGCATCTCAGTTTGCTGGACAAATGCCCCGTCACTCAAATCGGTCCTGATAATATTGATGTCTCTGCAACCAAAGGGGCACTTTGCAAGCGGTAAGGAAGTGTACTAATGGCGTCATTAATTTGATTTTAGCACAGGGTCCATAGCTCTTGATTCTATGATTCTGTCACAGGAAGAGCTGGATGTCACAAACCACATTCCAATGAGCCTTCATTCGCCATATTCGATTCCCAAACTGCATGATGTGTTTGCGCATAGTATAGTATTTTATGATGTATAGAAGTGCGTCACATGCTGAATGTTAGGCGGTATGTGTTTTTTAAGCAAAGCACAAATACACTGAGTGAAACATATAGGTTTATGGCTTGTCATTACGTGGCATGTCGGTCGTATTACGTGAATGCAGCGCACGGACTTCCTATCCCCCTGCGCTAGTTATGTTACTTTATAGGGCCAATGATGATTTGCGTCAGAAGTGAACTCAGCACAGAAGCAAAAAACATTATCACTGCAAGTGCAGCGAGATTGGAAATAGTAGGCACAGTGGCGCACAACTCTGACACCAACACTTTCCACGCGTTCCCTCAGAGTCCGCCCCTTCTGCCCCCACAACCCGCCCGTCGAGCTCACCTCGCGTGCCCATAATGCTGCCCAGTTTCTCATCAGCATACCTGTGCGCCACATGCAGACTCCCAGACAGCGACCGTCACGTGTTCCCAAAGACTCACCCTCGCAGGCACGGCCCCCGTCGCAGCTCCCACTGGCCTCCGCTGACGTCGAGGGTTCCCCCGGAGTCAGCCACTCACAGCGCGGCTCCCGGGGCAGATCCTGATGACGCGGCGAGGCTCCAACCAACGGCGGCGCAGCTCACGGGGACAGGCCCACTGCAGCGGCCAATCAGAGCGCGACTCTGCCGACGAGCCTCCGAAAAGCCACCAATGCGGTCGCAGCCCCTTCGTGTCTCGGCCAAGGTGCCGAGCAGCTGCCGGTTGACCCCCGGGCGGATAAAAAAAAATGGCGGCAGCACCTACGAGGACATGGGGGGGGGGGGGGGCGGGAGAGGAACGGACGGCGGGAGGGGGCGGGAGAGGACACAGGGGGCGTGAGGGGGGCGGGAGAGAACACGAACAGCGGGAGGGAGGCGGGAAACGTGCCGGGGGAAAAACACTCACGATGCCCAGGACAGCAGCAAGCACGGCCCGGCCGGAGGAGACTCGGGGGCGTTCCCGGCGTCGCGTGACGTCGGCAAAAGCCAAAGAATCTCGGGAACGCCCCCGTGTCTGGTCCGGCATTGATGGACAGGCCCCTTGTCCAATGGCTAGGCTCCATTTATGGAGCTAGCCAATGGGACGGGGGGGGCGTGTTCCATAGTGCTTACTATACTCAATAGATTTCTCTGGAGGAGGAGCCTAACAGCTCCGCCCCCCAGCGAAACCTAAAAAGGACCACCGACATTCACTTGAATTCACCTTGCCAGAAGAGATCGATATCTTCCACACAAGCCTGCCAACCAGTGGCTCGGGGGAAAGATTTAAATAAATAAATGGGGTGGAAAAAGGAACGTGCACAGCCTTCATCACATATGTGACCAAAATGTTGGTCCACCAGGAGTGACAATGATCGTGGAGAAAGAGCGAGATAACAAGCTGCTGCAGCCATACTTTCCTTGCCACAGCGTGTGTGGTTTAAATCAACCACAGTAGCAATGCTGCCTTCCTCGTAGGTCGATTTTGAACACCAAGTGGCAGCAGGCCCTCATAGTATAAAGTTACCTGTACACCAAGGACTACGAAACATGTTTGCTTTCATCTGGTAACCCATCACCTCGTTCATGCCATCCTTGGTCACTACCTGCTTTTTATGCAAGAATCCATCTGCTACCTGGGTAGTGTACGGGGACAAGGATTCCAGAGTAGAAACAATTGTGCCCGCTTTCTTTGTCCGTAGGGCCTCCTCCTCATGGGATTTACCATCTGACACGGTTTGGCAAACCATCCTAGCACACGATGCTCGAATCCTAAATATAAGTGGGGTGGTAACCAAGGTTGAGCCCAACTTTAAAGGCATTCTGCAGGTAAGAATGTTGGTCATCTGGTGATTTTGGACTTACCAGTCTCGAAGTTCAACCCATTCCCCCGATATGTTCTAGTCTGTTGGAAGGCTTGGGGAACACTGGACAGGAGTGGAGGCAAGCAGTTGAACCACTGGTGGCATTCCTGGAGAACTCCATGGATATCAATCACAGGAGGAGGACAGGCTCCTTTTTACATCTCTCCATTGGTCTGCAACCTTTAGTTTTTACACTCTCCACACCTTAATCCTTACACATGCATCCATCATTACTCGTTTTCAATCTTTTATACTTTGGTCATCTGTTCCTCTCATCTTCTCCCATTTGGCTTTTTTTTTTTACCATTCATTATTCTCAAAATAAAACATGATGTTGCAGTTCCACAGATACTTAATAGTTTCCTTTGCATTTAAGGTCGAGAATGCATAAGGACTGGACCACCATCAGCAATGCTTTACTCACAAGGACGAGATTCAGCCAGCAGAGTGATTTTGAAAAACCTACACATAGCTTGAACGGCAAATTAGGAATTCAATGTTACATAAATCATGCTACTATGTGTACACATTCAAACGTTTACACTTGGGGTTTAACACTGCTTATCAAAGTAGAGTTGTTCCTGCAAGCATTCTACTCAAATGTTACTGATTAGCAAACAGTATGGCCACTATACCACGATTGAGTAAACACGGCTACTATGTTTTAACAGTGACTGGGATCCCCAGAAGTCAATGACCAATAATACCCTGCAAAATTTTAACACAATATGCATACAATACCGTACTGGATATAATATGCCTTTTGAAGGGATTTAAAACATATATGTATTTTAATATAAAGCATACATGTCTCACCCATTTTAGCTAATCTATTTTGGACTGTGCGTGAGTGAGATGATTTAATGCCACCAGTGTGAAGAGCGTCGAATGGGGCTATAAAGCATGGACATGTACAGAACCTCTGCTTAACATTGCCCAGCCAACTATTCCTAATAAGTAGCAAGTTCAAACAAGTAAGACCAAATATTTATTCTTGACCAGGCACATCCCTTTCAAGTGTGTGAACATGCATACACTTGTCCCAATTCTATAAAAATGGACACACATATCTTATTAATTCATATAAACCTACTTGCATACAGCAGATTATCAGCCCTCCTCGTCAACAAGGAGAGCGAGGACTATCCTTGGCCGAGCTTGTGGTCTTCTCAATGACGAACTGGTCTTTGCTCTTTCTGTCCAAAGATGTACTGCTGTGTCAGTGGCTTGGCCACAGGAAAATTTCGAGGCTTGAGTATCCAGGCCTTAACTTGATCGATAATGGATTGCACCATACTAATGTCTGTTCTCAAAGAGTCAAGTTCACAATAAAGTAGGGGAATTCTAGATACTTGTATTGCACAGCTTCAAGATCCTTCCTCACTAAACAGACATTTTACTGTCACAGCGTGAAATTGGGAATAAAACAATACGCATGCAACGCAACAAGACTGTAATGAAAAACACGATATTCATCCCTGCATGGGCCCCAGGCTTACCTTGACCTGTATGCTGACTATTCACACTTCAAATTAAGGCACTGTGACAGCTCCCCTAACACATACTTAACAAAAGAACCTGAGGTGCTCCAACCAGGAAACAGGATTCAGACAATGCATGTATTTGAAGACAACTACTCATAGGGAAAAGGTGTGTTTTTGCAAGGAACATACTAAGCAGAGGCTTTGTTAAATGACGAGAAGGAAAGTGTTACTTACGCAGTAAGCATCAGTTTGTGGCATGTAGTGCTGTAGATTTACATGCTGTGCGTAATCCTACCATCTAGTGTTGGGCCCAGATGTGTGCAAGTTGTTTTTCTTCTAAGAAAGTCTTTCGAGTCACAAGGAACTGCAACTTATCTTTTCATTTGTAATGCACATGGTCATCGATTCCACTGTCAGATTGATTTCCAGCAGAATGGGTGAGGATGGAATGTGAAGCAAAGCATTGTATAGCAAGTCCATGCCAAGAAAGAGGAAAATAAAATATATAAATGTGATTGTAATAGCCACAGGAGTCAGGATGAACGAATGCACTACACGCCACAGAGGCTTACTAGGTAATTAACATTTTCCACTCGAGGCTTGTATGTCTTTAGATACACATGCTGTGCATAGACTGTAAGCAGTACTCCCATTGAGGCAGTGGCTAGCCTGTGGAAATTGCAGTGGTTTGAAAAATTGCACATAGAACTGCCTGGCCAACACAAAAATGTTTTGTAAAAGTATGTGGTGTAGCCATGTAGCTGCTTTACAAATATCAGCTACAGGAATGTTCCCATGTAAAGCCAACCATGCTCCTTTTTCAGATTGGAGTGGGCTCTTGGCGGGATAGTTAATGTTCTTTTGGCTTTAGTATAGCATGTTTGTATGCATTTAACAATCCACCTAGCAATGCCTAATTTAGAAAGGCCTTTGCCTTTATGGAGTTTGGAGAAAGCAACAAAAAGTTGTGTTTTCCTAAATGTTTTAGTTCCATTAACATAATACATGAGGGCTCATCTAATCTATGGAGAGCCCATTTCACAACTCAGTCAGGCTGAGGAGGAAAAAGAAATGGGAAGAACAATGGATTAATTGAGGTGGAACCCCAAGACCACCTTTGGGGAAAAAAAAGTTAGAGTTGGTGCGGAGTAGAACTCTCTCTGTATTTGTAAGAAAGGTTATTCTAAAGCTAGTGCCTGAAGCTCACCGACACGCCTAAGTGAAGTGATGGAGACCAGAAATGAAACCTTCCAAGAGAGAAGCTGGAGGGATTCAAATGGAAACTGAACCACAAGTTTGTAAATGAAGCAGAAGGCAGACAAATCTTGTATTTTGACTGCTAGAGGGTCAATATGTCCGGACCGACAATAGTAGATGAAGCTCTTCAACTTACCTACATAACAGGCATGAGATGCAGGCCTGTGCGCTTTTTTAAGAATGTCCATGGATTCAGGTGGAAGGTTAAGGTATCCAAACTCTTGGCCCTCAGGAGCCAGATCGCAAGACAGACCTGAGAGGGATCCAGGCGTCTGATTTCTGAGAAGGTACAGCCTGTTAGAGAGTTTCCCGTGTGGAACTACTAAGTTCTAGGAGGGTGGTGAACCATGGTTGGAATGCCCATGTGGGAGCTACCAGGATGAGGGTAAATGCCACAAATGGAAGAAGTGGGAGAGGAGGAAAAGCGTAAGCAAATAACCCAGACCAACTCCTCTATAGTGAATTGCCCCTGGACTGTGGGTCCGGGAACCTGGAGATGAAATATGGGCTTCTGGCGTTTTCTGTTGTGGTAAATAGGTCTAGGTCTGGTAGTCACCAGTGCCGGAAGTCCTTCAGAAGGACTTGAGGGTGGAGTTCCCACTCGTTGACTTGTTTCCACATCCTGCAGAGGTCAGCAAAGTCATTGTCTACTCTCAGTAAGTACTGACCTAAGAGATGGTCCTTGTGCCCGAGTGCCCACCGCCAGATGCTCTGGGCTAAGTGAGAGAGCTGAGGGGGGTCTGGTGCCCCTTTGCTTCTGAAGTTATTTGATGGCTGTCATGTCTGATTTGAGGAGGACAACCTTGCCAGTGAGGTAGGGATGGAAGGCTTTCAATGCAAGTTGAACAGCTAGTAGTTCCAAATAATTAATGTTGAGACCCTTGTTACTGGGTGTCCACTGGCCTTGAAAAGTCTGGTCATGTCCTGCGAGTGCACCCTCACCCACCCAGGAAGGGAAGCGTCCTTTGTGATGGTCCTCTGTGGAACTGGGTCGAGAAAAGGCAGCCCCATTAGCAGGTTCCACATTTTCAGAAAGCGATAAGTGTGACGTCCCACCAACACTAGACGATCCCACTGACCCGCCGCTTGAGACCACTGGTGCACCAAGCATTCCTGCAAGGGACGCTTATGGACCAGGGCAATTGAAGAGGCCATTATGCCAGGGAGACGCATGCCTGTCCTGACTTGTTGGCGAGTATCCAGGTGGTATTTGGGAAGGCCATGCCCACCTCAAAGTTGAGGACTGCCCCCAAGATAAGGTTGAATCTGGTGGGGTTGGAAGTGTGAGTCTGAGGCGTGGATAGTAAAGGCTAGTTTGTGAATAAAGTTGACAGAGGCCTGAGTGTTTGTGGCATTTCTGATGAGTGGCACTCTTGACAAGCCATTTGTCCATACAGGGGAAAACGTGGATGCTTTGTCTTCAGGGGAGAGCAGCCACCAAAGCGAGGCACTTGCTAAAAACCCAGGGCACAGTAGTACGAAGGGGAGCACTTTGAACTGATAATGATGCCCGCTGACTACAAATATGAGTTACCGGCGATGTACCGGATGGATTGGAATGTGGAAACAGGCATCCTTGAAGTACAGTGAAGCCATGAAGCTGCCTTGTTGTAGCAGCGGGATGACATCCTGAAAAGTGACCACGTGAAGGTGCTCTGAGAGAAATTATTTGTTTAAGGGCCTGAGGTCCAAAATTGGTCGGAGCGACTGTCCATTTAAGATCAGTAAGTATAATGAATAAACTCCTGTGTCCAATTGATGGTAAGAGATGGGGTCTATGGCTCTTTTTTGGAATAGCACTTGTACTTCTTCCATGAGAAGCTGTTGGTGGTGTGGGGAGAGTTTGTGAGGTGGAATAGTGGGAGTTGTGGAGGTGAGCTCCCGACAATAACCATGTTGGATAATGTCAAGTACCCACTGGTTTGGGGGGACGGTCCACCATGTGGTAAAGAACCCCTGTAGATGACCCTCAACTGGTGTTGTGGTCGGTGGGAAGGAGAGCTAACTCAGGGTTTAGCAGTTGTGGCAGCTCCTTTGGGGGAGCCGCCTTTACCTCTTCCTTTGGAGTAGTTACCTATGTAGGAGCCTCAAAAATAGTCTCTGGGAGAGCCGTGTTGAGCGTGTGGATGTTGGTATGAGGTGGATGTTTCCAGGGAGTTGATCCTGGAACCTCCACAAGAGGATGTATGGCAAATGCTCCTGTGAGAGGTAGGTGTTTGAAGGGTACTCATTGGTTTGGCTATCTGTGTCCTTTATTTTCACTAATTTGTCAACCTGTGGTCCAAAGAGATGTTGCCCCTTAAAGGGCAGATTGAGAACATTTCGCTGGACCTCTGGTTTGAAACTGGAGATACAGAGCCATGCATGCCTGAGCAACAGGACACTAGAATTACACACACCATAACCATCCCCCAGCATCAGTGTCAACAGCATCTAAGGCTTTCCTTGTGCTAATCTGGGAGCTATTGAAGGAGTTCCTCCATTTCATCCCAAAGGGCACAGTCATACCTGGCAAGCAGCCCAATGGAATTGGCACTCTGCCAATGGTTGCCAGATTCCACAGCTACCCTCTAACCTGCAGCATCTACATGCATACTTTATCTGGTGGAGGGGCATCACCAATGGTTTGAGAGTTTGCCCATTTACAAGCTAGGAAGTCAAGTGGTAGATGGCCCCGGATATAGAGAGGGTCATTCGGGGAAGCAATATATATTTTTTGGTCCACCTATGGTGTTATGACTCGGGCACATACTGGGTCATGAAAAACGTCTGGGGTGTGACTGAGCATGCCTTTAAGCATGGGGCGATATTGAGCAGAGCGGTGACTGGAGGAGAGGGTCTCAAAATGGAAATCCTCCTCTAAAGGCTCAGTACAGAGATCCACTTTGCAGAAGGAGGCAGCTCTAACAATTAGGATGTGGTAAGAGGTGGCACTATCGGGAGGGACAGTCAGGCAGGGTACCCGTCAGGATCTATGGCCACTGGTGGTTCAGTGTCCTAAGTACCCCAGGGACCCACTTGCAGTGCAATATCAAGGTGACCCTGGAGGTATATATGGCAGAGAGTTGCCTGGAGAAATGGGTGAGGAGTGTAAAAGTTGTGAGGTTGGCAGGGGTAGTGTAGGAGTAGTAAGAGACAAAGGGCTTGTAGCCTTGCCCGCTTTATTTCACAGCTTTGCTAGAGGTGGCATGGCCAAGGCTTCTTTGAAGGACAGCTGCCATTTGGCCGGTTCAACAGCAGATCCTGGAGGGCGGATGAGTATTAAGCCCAAGTGTGAATGTATCATAAAATTTTGCTAGCTGGCTTTGATCCCTTCTTGCAGATTGTGAGGATCTGTTTCGACAATCTCCAATTTGTGACTGGCCTGGTCTGTCTGTGCCAAAGGTCTTGGCTTAAACATCGAAGATGTCTGCTCTGATGGTTAGCTCGGGGCCCCGAGGCAAGCACGATCAGTGCTGAAGTAGTCAGTCTCTCTTGGTGGTTTGTTTGGTGCCAAGATGGGGCTGGGCATTCTGTCTGAAGATGCTGGTCATGCTGACCATGGGGCGAAGGAAGTGATGGACTGGCAGTCTGCCTCTGGTGCTCCAGAGGAGCTGGACGACCCTTTGTTAAAGGTTGTACAGTGTGGCAATCGCTGTTGAAATGGGGAGAGTGTACTGTACTCAGGCTGGCTGTGCTGGTGGAAGACCTTCGATTTCCAGCTCGGAGCGGGAGCAGTTGTCAGGGAAGATGGTCCCTTAGTCTGTGGCCAACACTTGGGGATGATGTTACCTGTTGGTGTCCTTAAGACTGAAAAGATCCGGGTTGTCGTCTCTGCTTCTCCGAGACATCTGGAGACATCAAGCCAGATGGGCGCATAATGTTTTCTTTAAATGGAAGGAGCGGCAAGCATTGTAAGCAGCCTCTGTGCTTGAGGGAAATACACAAGTTGCAGACTGGATTGAGATTGGTCCAAAGATATTTTGCGAGAATGAGAGGACAGTAGAGAAAAGGCGTCCGGTCCGACAGCCTGAATACTTGGTGAGAGGTATGTGCCTGATGGAAGAAGACCCCAAAGGGCAAAGGCCCACGTGAACCCAAAGTAAATATAAGCCACCTGGTCGATTCAGGAGTTGTCAAAACCAATAGAAGGAAAATAGAAACACGATTGATAACAATATCAACGGAGGGAAGGAGCTATGTAAACCAAAACAGTTCACCACAATGGTGTCGAACCAGAGCACTGGTCCTGTACCGACGGGGGAAAGAAAATCTAAGGAGTAGATGAACATGCTCATTACCAGCAAGAGGAGGAGTCACAATACCTCGTGACTTAAGACTTTCTTCGAAGAAAAACAACTTGCACACATCCGGGCCCAACATTAGATGGCAGGATTATGCACAGCATGTGTATCTACAGGTATACATGCCTCGAACAGGTTACTTGGCATTAAGGGCTGATCTAAACTGCCAGCGATAAAAGGCTTCCTGCATTATGTAAATAAAAGGGCCTTTCATGCCCCGATGCAACTACATTAGCAAAGTATTCATAGACCAAAGAAATCAAAGTATCCCTAACATGATCTAAATAATGAAAATATTTCTCACAAATGTATATGTAATGACCGTAGTAATCAGTTTATTACACAGATTAATCGTTTCTGAACGTACAAGCTCCAAGGGAGCCAATGGGTTTTTAAATATACACAAATTTTCTGTCATATGCTTTTTTACCCTTACATCCAAATAGACCTAAGCAGTTAAAAAAACATAGGAAACATAAGAGCTATTAGGTATGTATTAACTGAGACCACATACAAACCCAAAATGTATGGGGAAGAGAAGAGTTGAAACTAATCAACATCACTTGATGTACCAATAGCTCCAATCCATACAAATTTTGACCATTTAACAGACCTTAAAACACAGGATGTAGGTAAAGGTTTCTTCTTGGTCTTAACATTCACCTTACTGGTAGGTCCGCAAGAATAAAATTAATACAGAAACAGCTGGAAGTTCTTCACTGGTTTTTCATAAAGGTTATGAGTTTAAAAGAATTCCATTAAAAAAAAAATCCTCCCGCCAGTCCATGGATGTGTCTCCAGGAGCACATGAAACCCTAAGGTTTTATTTGTATCCCACTTTAAATTGTCAAGGAATGCTTTTATTCTCACAACTATATTATGACAGAAGAACTGGCTTTTCACACAAGTCTTTTGCAAGGATTCAATGGAGATACTGACGGAAACAGTATTTCATTGTGTTTTCCCACGTATGTACAACACGCAGCACTGCTGTATCGGGTAAACATGTGCACAGGGGAGGATGAGGCGTGGGCTCATAGAAAGCAGTCAAATGGAAATCAAAAGGATTTTCTCTTTCAGAGTTCCCCCAACTTTATTTGTAGAGGTTATCCAATATATTTTTATTACATCGCATATTTCTGAGTCCATTCCCGAGCTATTCTGTTATACCTGTAAAAAAACACAAAGATAGAATAAAACAAATTTGCTTAACATGCCACCAAATACAGTCTAATTTTAAGTTTTAATAACTGTCATCCCAACTTATCACACTTAAAGCTGCTGCAGATAAAAAGAGCAGGTTACTGCAGTGACATTTGTATTCCTAGTCCACGAGTCCCTGCTAAATTGGGATATCTAGCCTGCTAGAACCTGAAACCCCCTTCCGTAACAGTGTAAACAATCCCAAAAATAAAGCACACGAGCGATCCCACACCACTTTTAAACCTGCTCAGCTTTTCTCCTTGCCTGTCTTTTCCTCTCCATCTACTAGGATGCTATTCAGAAGCAGGCCTATGAATGAAAAACAAGTGTTTCGCTTGAAGAAAGAGTGCTGATCAATTTAAAATGTACAAGTAACTTTTTGCGCAATATTACTGGGACGATGCGAGCAGGTGAGCCTCTTAAGTGTTCAAATATAGATCCTTTAGCACAATTCTGCATGTAAGCTAAACCTGGTGTCCACCATATACCACAATGGAGAATCCCAAATAGTTACTTTGCGGGTCACCCTGAAGAAGCATACATTTGGCAAGTGACTGATGCAGCACTGGCCCCAAAATCAGGAGTGCACATTTTATTTACAAATGAGGGAGTCAGCAACAGGCCAACACAAGGCCTACAATTTTAAATCCTGGAGTTAGGGCCTTATTTAGTGACAAAGAGCACGTCAAAACATAGGTTTATCTTGGTACATGAAAATTAAAAATAGCGGTCTTGCCAGACATTACAAGACACTCACTGTCCTTCTCACAATGGATTGGCAAAAAATACAGGAGAAAACAAAAAAAAAAAAAAAACAGCTTTGGGAACAATCCAAGATTACTTAAGGGATTTATCTTTATAGAACACCATTAATGCTATGTCGCAAACAGCAGCTGAAACTTAATCACTAGTTAAGTTTAACTAGCCCCTCGCGGCGGGATGCCTGGCTTTCACCTTGTGGATACCCGGCCGGGATATCTCACAGGGGAATACCAGGACGGGTTCCCTAAGCAAGCGCCTTGGGACCCCTGGGTTAAAGTGCGCTATATAAATCGAAACACATTTACATTTAGTGAGAAGATATGAAGCCCACCAAGAATGCCCTCTTGCTTGCTCCAAGTTTGCATCTTTGGATGCCAAGGAGATCATGAGTAAACAGAATGTGTAGCTGAAAGTCTTGACAACGTCATCCACCATTCAAAGAATCATGTGAAACGTGATTTAATCGCCTCCTGCTAGTCTGCTGCTTTATGGACAATTCCAAGGCTAATCAACATAGCAACACATACTTTAGAGAGTCCGAAATGGATATGAGTAGTTAAGATGGCTCCCTTGCAGTATGGAGCAAAATGTCAGAGCAATGGAATGAAGAATCAACCCCCTAATTGGCACGTGTAAAAGATATGAAAAACTTAACATTTTGGACGCATAAAAGAAAATGGGATGTCAAACTCGGCCCACAAAGGAAACAGTATGTTAGTGGGGCACAGCCTTTGTTGACTGTTGTGTGGATCCATTTTAGCAGAGGTCGTAATCTAGATTAACCAGCGGCACAAACAATACGTTAGGCGAATAGCTAAGGATTGTAGGATTTTAAAGCTCATGTACTACTGGAACGATAAACAAACGACTATAAGCCAGTAGTCAAAACATGCCTCGAAGCCATGTTAGTGGCATGTGTGTCTGCCCTTAGCATGACCTATTAGCGTTGCTGGCTGTCTAGGGTGATTTCCACATGGTTTGAATTTGTCCATTAGAGAAAGGGTTCTCACTCATTTGAATGGTGGCATTGTGCTGTGGCCCGACACTAAGTTGAGCGGTAATGTGTTATTCAAAGTGCTGTGGGTGCATGATTTTTGTGTTGCCAGAATGGCTTCACTAACCACTTCGGTTAAAAGCATGCCCATTATTCAATGGACTAAGATGTTCTGAACATGGTGTTGCTGGCCATGAGGAAATTGCATAGATTTTTTTATGAGGATGTCAGGCTAGCTTGTGTGCAGAGGCCTAGACCCGACCTTGACTTTAAGCTGTCAATGACGTTTCCTGTGGCCTGGAGGGCTGCTCCAAGAGTGCTATAATTTGAGACCGATGTCTACTTCCTCGGTTAAAGTCTTCAATACATAGAGTGGTGGTGGTGGCAGCATACTGTGTTTTTTAAGACCGTTTAGCTCGGTCACTGAAGTGGAGGCCTCCTGGCCCACTTGTGTAAAGATACACTTCTACGGACCTGCCTAGCTCTCTGCATAAGCATCAACGAGTGCATGTTAGTGTGTGCAACCTGTGTGCTACATGCATGGTGTGAGTGAGCCAGAGTAATGATAGCCAGCGAGATCTATTTTGAACACCCTTGTCCTGGCAATGCACAAGATGGTGTAGGGGTGCTGTGCTCCCAGAAAGTGGAAGTGTATTACCCACATCCCTGCAGCTGGAAGGAGGAGACATTGTGTTTCCCAAAATAATGGTAATTAGTCTTTCGAAACACCGTTTGTGAGGAGCCTTAAGGTGGGAACTGACTTTTGCTTCTTTCCGGATTACTCATTTAGTTGGGATGTCAACCAGGTGATGAAACTTCACATATCTTCGTGCCTCGGTTGTGTGAATTCCAGGAAGGAGAACGCCTAGTAGGGAGTAGAATCACCCTACACAACGGCTGTGTCAAAGAACACCCACACATGCTGTCCAGTCAGTTTGTGCAGGGCCTACAACTGCAGACTGCAAGGGAATCCCTGGGGCTGCATCTACCTACATTACATTTGGGACCGCATCAACTCAGGACAGCTGATCTTCAGGCCACTGACTGCACATGCTGCTACATTTAGATTGCTGAAACCATATAGTGTAGGTCTAGCAGGTCACACCGCTGCTGAGTGCGTGGGCACTCTGCCAGAGTAACGGTCAGCTCTGAAGTGCCACAGTGGACTTGCCTATCCAATGAAGGTGTAAGATTAAAGCAGTGCTTAATTCGTGAAACAATAAGTGCCAGGGCCGCTGTCAGAATCACTGCTTACACCACTTATTGCACCCCTCCCCCCCCTCCCCCCCCACTACCTCCACCAATGGCATTACCATCACAACCAATCACACTCCCACAAGTGTGACAATTCAGACTTTAAATATACATTAACAATGACTGATACAAGCCACCCAAGATATTCTTATAGCTTTGGGTGGCAGGTATTCGTGATTTCAATGCATATTTAATTACACTATAACATATGCTCCTACAGAGAGGAGGTAGCCAGAATCAGCAACGGAGAATCTCTTCTTCTGAGGAGGAAGGACGAGGAGGAAGGAGGAGGGGGCGCTAAGAAAAGGAATGACAGTTTGTCAACTTCTCTCACACAGCACTGTATCTGCCTAGAACGTCCGTCTTAACATTTCTCTTCCACTAACGATGAGGCGTTACCCTGAGAATGCCACTTCTGAGGAACAGTGCCAAACTTAGATTAATAGGCCACAACATGGAAGACGCGGGGTGGCGAGTGGAGCGGAATGGAGTAGGAGTAGGGTGGGGCGGAATGAGGAGGGCGGAATCGAGTGGGGCAGAATGGAGTAGAGAGGGGAGTGGGGCGAAATGGGGGTGCAATGAAGTAGAGAGGGGAGTGGGGCGAAATGGGGGTGCAATGAAGTAGAGTGGGGGGAGTGGGGCGAAATGGGGGTGCAATGAAGTAGAGGGGGGGAGTGGGGCGAAATGGGGGTGCAATGAAGTAGAGGGGGGAGTGGGGCGGAATGGAGTGGGGGGAATGGAATAGTGGGGCGGAATGGAATAGTGGGGCAGAATGGAGTGGGGGGAATGGAAGAGTGGGGGGGAATGGAAGAGTGGGGGGGAATGGAAGAGTGGGGGGGGAATGGAAGAGTGGGGGGGGAATGGAAGAGTGGGGGGGGAATGGAAGAGTGGGGGGGGAATGGAAGAGTGGGGGGGGAATGGAAGAGTGGGGGGGGAATGGAAGAGTGGGGGGAATGGAATAGTGGGGGGAATGGAATAGTGGGGGGAATGGAATAGTGGGGGGAATGGAATAGTGGGGGGAATGGAATAGTGGGGGGAATGGAATAGTGGGGGGAATGGAATAGTGGGGGGAATGGAATAGTGGGGGGAATGGAATAGTGGGGGGAATGGAATAGTGGGGGGAATGGAGTAGGGGGGAATGGAGTAGGGGGGAATGGAGTGGGGGGAACGGAGTAGGGGGAACGGAGTAGGGGGAACAGAGTAGGGGGAACAGAGTAGGGGGAACGGAGTAGGGGGAACGTGGGGGAATGGAATAGTGGGGGGAATGGAATAGTGGGGGGAATGGAGTAGGGGGAACGGAGTAGGGGGAACAGAGTAGGGGGAACGGAGTAGGGGGAACGGAGTAGGGGGAACAGAGTAGGGGGAACGGAGTAGGGGGAACAGAGTAGGGGGAACGGAGTAGGGGGAACAGAGTAGGGGGAACGGAGTAGGGGGAACGGAGTAGGGGGAACGGAGTAGGGGGAACGGAGTAGGGGGAACGGAGTAGGGGGAACGGAGTAGGGGGAACGGAGTAGGGGGAACGGAGTAGGGGGAACGGAGTAGGGGGAACGGAGTAGGGGGAACGGAGTAGGGGGAACGGAGTAGGGGGAACGGAGTAGGGGGAACGGAGTAGGGGGGAACGGAGTAGGGGGAACGGAGTAGGGGGAACGGAGTAGGGGGAACGGAGTAGGGGGAACGGAGTAGGGGGAACGGAGTGGGGGGAATGGAATAGTGGGGGGAATGGAATAGTGGGGGGAATGGAATAGTGGGGGGAATGGAATAGTGGGGGGAATGGAATAGTGGGGGGAATGGAATAGTGGGGGGAATGGAATAGTGGGGGGAATGGAATAGTGGGGGGAATGGAATAGTGGGGGGAATGGAATAGTGGGGGGAATGGAATAGTGGGGGAATGGAATAGTGGGGGAATGGAATAGTGGGGGAATGGAATAGTGGGGGAATGGAATAGTGGGGGGAATGGAGTGAGGGGGAATGGAGTGAGGGGGAATGGAGTGAGGGGGAATGGAGTGAGGGGGAATGGAGTGAGGGGGAATGGAGTGAGGGGGAATGGAGTGAGGGGGAATGGAGTGAGGGGGAATGGAGTGAGGGGGAATGGAGTGAGGGAGTAGGGGGAATGGAGTGGAATGAAACGTGGGGGGCAGACTGTTTTTGACTGGAGTGTGTCAGATTTTGTTTGACTGGAGTGGGGCGTATTGGAATGGAGGAGATTGGAGTGTGGTGGGTTGGAAGGATTGGAGTGGACTGGTCTGGGGTGGATTGAATTGAGTGGGGCGGATTGGAGTGTAACTGCACTATTATGTGCTCAAGCATAATTTTCGAAATTACACATAAGAATTAAACAAGGTGGCTTTGCAAAAAAATAATCCTCTTATGAAAACAGCGCCCAGGAGCAAACACAAAAGAAAACATGAGTGCAAAGTGAGAAAAGAAGACTTGGCAAAATAAAAATTAGTGAACTACAGAAAATAACTAATTCTGTTTACCCTACTGGGCACGTTTTTGCCAGTCACACTTCTGCTCTTTGCAGGGCACTAAATGTTAAACAGAACAAAATAGTACCTCAATCACATCAGGAGAAGAGGAACGGCACTGATTAATTTGAATCAATCAGTGATTGGTCTCTTCTCCACAGAGAGGAACGGAAATGTTAGGCCTGCCCTGACGAATTACGAGGCTGTAATTTGGGAGAGAGATTAAGGCTCATCCCTTTAAAGAACTCTACATTACAATGCATTAACCATTCACAGCCTCACTCGCTCGTTGTCTAGATGCTGGTCTTTGACCCTGTACTATGGCTAGGCTTGCAGCATAGAAATACCATATGAACACGTTCATTACCTTCAGTGGGGCTCTTTGTGGCTGATACTCTAGCTGCAGACTCCTTACCTTTAGAATACCCCAGGCGTCAGACTGGATTCTGAAATATCAGGGTAGTGCCTGCGTGCTGATCGGTGGCAGTGTAGCTTTATGTCCATTCCATTACACCTTAGAAGTGATGACTGGAGCTGCACAAGCACCATAAAAGAGCACTGACATGAGATTCTTTTTTGACACGTCCATGTCCTCCGATGTAGAGTCCAAAAACGAATGATCTGTTCCAATGTGCAGACCCTGAATTTGGGACCTTTTTGGATCCAAAAAAATCCAATTTTACAGAATAGGAGGGAGAGAGCCGAGATGGAGTATCCACCAGAACGCGTTAACAAACGTTATTTGGTATTCTGATGGAGATTTCCAACTGCAGATTCTTCACCTTTAGAGAAGAATACCAAGCAGTACCTTCCAACAAGGTGGGTCTGTGGAATGTCTCAGACCAAGAAGTCCTGCAGGATCTAATGGCCAAATTGCCATTCCCATAGGTTCTGGCTGTCTTTGAGTATGGGGGTATTGACGCCTATGTTGCAGCCTGAAAAATATCTGGGACAAACACTCTACGTGTCAATGCAGAGGTAGCCATGGCCCATTCTGCCAGTGCCCTCAGTCCACCTGGAGGCTGCTTCTTAGCTGGTGCACATCAGATCTTAATGCAGAGGATTATTCACCAGGCCAAAAGTATTTTCTGTATTGCTTGGACTGATTTCACCGCAGGAAACCTCATGGAGAGCTCACTGTTACCCGATAGTCTTTGGTAACAATTCAGCACCTTTTTGGGGTCCAAGCAATTGACTAACTTTTCAGGAGTGACTTCATAGTGTCGACTTCTTCTTTGAAAGAGCAAATTTGAAGCAATGGACTGTCCAACATGAAGAAAAGTTTCTTACCTATGAAAAACGCTCCTTCTGGTAGATTCTCTACGTACGTACAGATTCCTCACATTTTAAAAATCCAAGGTACCAACCTGGATCTGGACACTCTTCAACAGCGCTCTCATTCCGGAAGGTGCCCTATTTCCACTTCGGCATTGTACGTGGCATCCCCGAGACGTCACTCGAGCCACAAACCACCCCCGTCAGCATGCTGACATCAGCTTCCATCTATTTTTTTTTAAGTGCCTTTAACTCAGACGGAGGCAACAAACAAGGTCGAACTGGCGCAGTCTCTGCATTAAAGAACAAGTGGGGCCTCCTCTTCAGGTGTCAATGGAGTTGGCATTGGCATCGAAGTACCAGGAACCGGCGTGGGCAGTGACACCAGAGGCTGTCGAGACTAGATCCAGACATGGCCATGTAAGGGGCTCAGAGGCACTAGAGAGCTGGTGCTGAAGGCGAATCATCCCCCCCCCTTTCCCCCTGCACTCATCCAGGCGGAGAACTTCCTGGCTCGCTGGGTCCACAAAAATGCCAGAGAGAGTCAGCAAGGAACCAATGAGTTGAGCATGGCCTTGAGGAACTCTTCAATCTGTTTAGGAGGAGCGCAAAGCCCTGGAAAATCTAGCTGTACCTGAACACGTTTTGGTATCCGCTCCAAAGCTTAACAGGTGCAAGATCAAGATGCATTGAACTGCCCCAGCCTTCTTAGAGGAGTAGGAGCAGTGAGAAGGAACGGAGACAGTTCGATTACTTGTGTTTCGCAAAGACTGAGACGAAGAATTACATCTGGAACAACTCCTGCTTCTGGATCTGGAAAGCAAGGTGACTTCTGGATCTCGAATGGGACAATACTGTCGACTTTTAACAGTCTTGTTGCAGAGTCTATCAATGCTTGGTAATGGAGTGTTTAGCATCGCGGTTTCATAAGGCCTTTGAGTTCCGTGACTAGGATGCCTTAAAGATTGGTGGATTGACGCCAGGCAAACATTATAAGAATCGGTCACATACATTTGTTTGTGACCGTTCTTACAGGGCTTACAACCTATTGTTGTGACCGTTCTTAAAGGGCTTACAACCTATTGTTATGGGAGGGGACTGGTCCCTTGAACATTATAAAAACAAGTTTTTTGATTGAGGTAAGGGTCTCAAACAGATGAGTGGTAGCCCCGGATCATTGTCTGGTACAGCAGAAAGAGAGGAACCGACATCCAAGTGCGTGAGTTGCACCTACATACACTTCGCACATTTCTGTAACAGAATGGCGCCACCTACCCACGAGCAGAGGTATTGCTGAAAAGTTAGACATTAAAGAGGTGACAATCGCATTCCTAGTTAGCTCACTGTAATTCTTGTGAATAATTTGAAGGGTGCCAGTGGGTATTGCTGTCTGACCAAGAGGCCTAAAAATCCAAAATGATGTTTTCCTGCAAAGGACAAAATGTCCCCTCTGGCACTCAAAGTTTTAATTAATTGAACTTTCATCAATGAAGGTAAACATCTATTCTTCAAAAACATATGTATTGAAACAGACAATTAGCTCATGCAGTCTGTTTTATTGTTGTCATTGGTATGAGCTTCATCAATGGCGTAGTGTTAGGCTATCACACTACATAGCCATCATAGTCTTCAATTATCCATGAATATAAAACACCCAATGCATTTCGGGACTTGCCCCTTCATCAGAGGGATAGTTCCTAAACTTAACATTTCAAATTAATCAAATGATACAAGATACTACGAGACAAGCACATTTCATCTGGGTGACAGACATGGAAACTTCATATGGAATGTGAATACAGGAAAATGTGCTCTTAAAGATCCTGAAGAAAGTGGATGAAAATAAATAAAAGTTGTTTTTGTGTCGAGGTCCTGCCACTCCAGGTCCTGTGTCCCCAAGGATGCAGAGCCAAGGATCGCCCGCTGATAGTCCTCGCCCTCCTCCTCATAGTAGAAGGCTTCTTCCTCTGGGAGGTCCTGGGTCTCTGGACTTTTTTGGTGGCTCTTCGGCGTCAACGTCCTCCTCCTCTTCTACTTCAACGATCACCGTCTTTGGCGTCGACGGAATCGCGAACCTCTTCATCTTTTCATCGAACTCCTTTCTTTGCAGAATGTTATCCATTTCGGCCTTGAGCCGTCTTTTCTTTCTCTCCAGTTCGGCGTCGAACGGTTCGGATGATCTTAGACTTATACGTCGACGTCGAAATGTGCTTCGGGTCCTTAGTCGACGCCCAAGCGACCCTCGGGTCCTTCTCTTTCAAAGTCGAACGTTCCTCTTCTGGGACGTGCTTAGACGACCTTGGCTTTTCGCCGGTCTTCGCCGCCTGAGAGTCCTTTTCGAAGGATCTGCTGGGCTGTTTGTCCTTGGATGCAGCTGCAGCCGTCGAGATTTTCGGCGCCAGTGCTCCCTTCGAGGACTTAGACTCTGTTATCCGAGAGTCTGACTCAGACTTTCGAGGTTCTGTCGGGGGCTTAGGGGTCATCGACTCTCCTACCTCTTTAGAAGTATTCTTATTGGTCTCCACGACCATGTAGTAGTCGACTTCTCCGGCAACGCTGTCCTCCTCGCCGCTCGAGAGCCCCAGGTCTCGAAGGGATGGTGGTTGTCCCTTGCCTTGCATGTTGTAGTTGGCACTTCTCTGTCGCTCTCTAACCCGGAGAGTCTTCGGTGTGAAGGCAGAGCAGGCGTTGCAGTCCTTGCTCTCGCGGCCGACCGGTAGGCAGAGGTTACAAACCGGGTGCTGGTCCTTCTGCGCGAATTTGTGGTGGCAGTTACGGCAGAATTTAAAAGGCGTCTTGTCCATTTCTTGCGTTCAGGGTGCCCCATGTGTGAGCATTCTCCGTTGGACGTCGAAGTTCTCGAAGTTTTCCTTCTCCTTAGTCGTCCCGGCTCGATGGGTGTTGTTCCTAGTCGTCTTCTCAGTCTTTTCCGTGCAAATTCGACTTTTCTGCGTCTTCTTTCCTCCAAAACTCTGGAGCACCTCGGGAACGATCCAGACCCAACGGCGAAAAAAAAACTTGAAGATGGAGCCCAAAGGTAGGAGCTTCCGCAGGAAGCGTGCCGACGTCACAGGAAGTACACCAAAAGGTAGGACGTCGACGCCCAACTGGGCTACGGAAAAATAATGCACAGCACAGTGAATCCAGAAAGATTCACGCTGCAAAACCAAGGATCGCTCCACTCTAGGAAGAGACCTTGTGCCACATCCGGATGGCGACTCCATTCATAATCCGCTAGGCATAGACAGTTCTATTTGTCCAATATGGCATTCAGAGAGTGTTGAACTAGGGATATCCCTGGTGTTCGAGCCATGCCCAAAGATGCAAAGTCTCTTGACAGAGGGTCCACGACCCCACTCTGCCCGGTGTTTTGCAATACCACTTGGCGGTGGGTGTTGTCCGTTAACACCTGTACAGGCCTTCACTTCACTGAATGACGAAAGCCTTTCAATGCCAACTGGAATGCTCAAAGCTCCAACAGACTGATGTGGAGCCCGGATTCCGTAGGAGACCAGAGTCCCCCGATCTCCACCTCTTTGATGTCTACGCCAGCCCAGGAGTGACGCATCTCTCACTACTCTGCTCTGCTTGGGGGAAGGGAGAGGGGTCTGCCACTGACCCAATCTCAGTTGGTCAGCCACCACTGCAGACCTTTCAGTTCGCTCTAAGATCTGGACCATGTTGGAGCAATTCCCCTGATGCTGCCCCAATTGGGACTTCAGGTCCCACCGAAGAGCGCACATATTTATTTTTTAATTTTTATTTATTTAATGCATTTTTATAAAGAGCCGACTTTACCCAAAGGTGTCAGAGCACTGCACAATAGAACCAGTTACGTTACATGAGAGAACTGTTACAGGAAAGGAACAAACAAAGGTAGCAGGCCACAGAATCAAAACGCAGGCAAAAGAAACATTATCAACCACAGAATGTACAAACAAAAATATGAATATATATCACAAATTTACAATGACTAAATAACTTCCTGGCGAAAAATAGCAGGCCATAGAATCAAAACAACACAGGCAAAAAGAACACAAAATCAAATACAGCAAGCACAGAATGTACAAACAAAAATATAAATACATATGACAAATTTACAACGACTAAAGAACGTCCTGGCTGGGTCTGAGAAGGAAGGAATTAGTTCTGAAAATGTCTTTGGAATAGAAGAGATTTGAGGTCCGCTTTGAAGATCTGGATGGAGGTGATGGCACGGAGCAAAGTAGGAAGCGAGTTTCAGATTCTCACCGCATTACCCGAGAACGATTGTGCCATCAATTTTTCCCTTTTGAAGGAGGGGGGCTCAAGCAGGAACTTTTCCGCAATCCGAGAAGGTCTTGAGCCTCCAGACAATTTCAGTTTATTCGCCAGATAGCAAGGGGAGGAAGAGTGCAAAGCTTTGTGGGTGATGCATGCCGTTTTGTAGATCGCTCTAGCCTTGATGGCAAGCTATCGGAGAGAAGATAGGATAGGAGTGATGTGGTTACTTCATTGGGATCCTGAAATGAAGCGAGCTGCTGAATGGAGGACGGATTTAAGGGGGGTGGGGGTGAGATTTGGGAAGGCCAGTAAGAAGAGAATTACAACATTCCAGTCAAGAGAGAACTAGCAATTGGACCAAGGTTTTTAGGTCAGGGGGGTAACCTGTCCTGTTTTGAGGACAACTGGGAGGAATCCTTGACTGAGAAAGAGATTGAATAGCCTGGTCCAGTAGGAGAGAGGAACAATAGTTACTTACCTGTAATCTGTGGTTCTCCAGTATTGGTATCTTTCATAGATACACATGTCTGAATCATTTCCCCGTTGTGTGAGTGGGAGTCCCACGGTACATAAACAAGCACTGGCGTTGCCAATAGGTTTCGCATTTGGAAAGTTGGAGCTATTGGTTTTGTAAATGACATTTTATATTTATATATCGTTATTGGCATTGTGCTTGTTTCTTACTCTATTTCCAGGACACTTTGTGCCCTGCAGTACACTTTTCAGCGCTCTATACGTTTTCAGTCCTATCAAAAAGATTAATCCGGGGTGTACAGAGGAAGTGTTATTGAACCTGTATGTGTGGTAAGGTAAGCTTAGGGTGTACTGGGTAAAGTAGACAGTGTGTGTGGAATGAGGCAGGCTGTGTGTGGAAGGGGGTGAGGCAGGCAGAAGGTGTTTGTGTGTGGGGGTGGGGAGGGTGTAGGGGTGAGGTGATGCGCATGCCGTCACATAGGCAAAAGTATGTGGTGTGGAGAGGAATTTTCTCGAATTCACCAGTGCTTCCCCTGAAGTCAATGGCGTGCGTTTATTTGCGTCCTCACTCTACAACTCTTTTCACGACTGGCCCCTACGTTTTCCGGTTCTTTGATGGTTACAAGTGTGAGTCCTTCCTTCGCCTGGATTAGAAGTGGCGCAAGGGGGCTACACTCTGCCTAGTTTGCCTTTTGCCGTATCTTATCTGACCCCAGGTTGCGTTTATCATTTGAACTCGCATTTAATGGCTTGTACGGGACGATGTGCGGTATTATCCACTTACAGACAGGACTTAATGGTTGAAGAAAGTAAACACCCGGAAAGCAACAACGAGCAAGGGTGAGGAATAGAGAGAGGTGCATTGGGAGAAAGAAGTCACAAGAAACAGGAAAAGAAAAAAAGAAAGAAGGAACGAAAGACAAGAAGTGGCAAAGACAAGCTGCGGCCGGGGGAGAGCTCCTGGCAAATGGCCAGAGGGAAGCCGGATGGGGGCGGGAGAGCCTGGTGGGAGGGCGGGAATGCGAGAGAAGTGTGGCAGGCGGATTAGGGAGATGCGCGTGCTTGTGTGGTCACGTGACCCGCTTTTGTGGTCACGTGACTCACATGCACTGTGAAGAAACCGCAGTGGTTTGACGAGTCAATCGAGCCCTTGAATTTTCGCCTATTACATTCGCAAGCGAATGATAATAGGCGAAACCTAAAAAGCAATAATATGCCTATAGAAAAACCAAAACCTTGGTAATAAACCAGGAAGTAAAGTAGCCCTAAGCTACAGTGTACAAAACTTCCACACTCATGACTATCCTAGTCATTTTGTTAGTTTAAACTGCAGCCAATCAGGCGACCGCACCCACCAGAATGTTCTCCTCAGAGACTCAGGCTCTCAGATTTTCTCGCACAGGAGTGGAACCCAGTAATTGCCTGAGGAAGCATCTGAGGGGAGGTGGGCGGGTGCATGTGAATCTATGAAAGACACCAATACTGGAGAACCACAGATTACAGGTAACTATTGTTCTTCTCTAGTATTGGGGTGTCTTTCATAGATTCACATGCCTGAATCAGAGTAGATAGCAGTACAAGAAAATACAACATGCTCGTAAGACGCCTACAGTATACAGCAGATATGCATGCAAGGTAATAACCAATAACATGTTGAGCGTCTAAACAAGAGCATAGCGGAGGAGGGAGAACAGAGGCTCACCTTATTTGAAAAGATTACGAAGAACTGCTCTTCCCACCGAAGCATCTGCATCACTTGCTGAGTCCAGACAGTAGTGTCTTGTCAAAGTGTGCCTGCTGGACCACGTTGCAGCCCTGCAGTTTTGCAGAAGAGGCACACCAGCGAATAGAGCGGTGGAAGAGGAAACCGCCCTTGTAGAATGCGCTCTTGGTAAGGACTGCAATGGTCTTCCTGCCTGTTGATGACAGAGTTCAATTGCTGAAGAGACCCATCTGGCTATAGTCTGCTTGGATACAGCGTAGCCTTGGCGCAGTCTTCCATAGGCCACAAACAGTTGGCCCGTCTTGCGAACAGTTGCCGTTCTTTGAAGATCGAACCTGAGACATCTCCTGATGTCTAAAGAGTGTAAAGCTCTTTCAGCCGGTGATTGTGGATTTGGAAAACATTTGAGGATCACAGGCTCATTTAGGTGAAAATCCGATGGAACCTTGGGCATGTACCTAGGATTGGTACATAGCACCACAAAATCTGAGGTAAATTGTAAGAAAGGCGGTTTTGAAGTGAATCCTTGAATGTTACTGACCCTTCTAGCTGATATTAAAGCGAATAGCAAAGAGACCTTATAAGTAAGAAACTTGAGATCAATCTTATGGATAGGTTCAAAGGGGTGACGCATGAGTTGGGCTAGTACCACATTCAAATGCCAAGAAGGAGGTGGTCGTCGAATCGGAGGAAACATACGAAATAGACCTTTAAAAAATTGCTGGATTATTCTTGAAGAAAACAGAGTTTGACCCGTCCTGACGGAATCTGGAAATGGCTGCCAGAAATACTTTTAGGGTTGAATGGGCCAAACCCGATCTAGCCAAATGCAGAAAGAAAGGCAAAATTTATTTTGGTCTAGCATGAATGGGATGCAGATCAACAGCTTGACACCAGGCACAGAAACGCTTCCATTTGAGTTTGTAGGTCATAATCGTTGATGGCGCTCTAGCATTAGCGAGAACTTCTTGACAATCTTGAGGAATGTCTAAGTGAGCAAATTCATTGTGTTGAGGAGCCAAGCTGATAATTTCAAAGAAACTGGGTCCGGATGGTACACTTGGCCCTCTTGAATTGTCAGGAGATCCGGTATTCGAGGCAGCTGTATTGGCCTGCACTCCGAGAGGAGGAGAAGCTCAGTGAACCAATATTGTCGGGGCCACCTTGGAGCAATCAGGATTAGACGACATGGTTGTCTCCTCATCTTCCTGATGACCTTGGGGATAAGCGTATGCAAATATCAGACACCAGTTCATCGAAAGGGCATCCCCGCACGAGTTCCTGTGGGGAATCCAGCTTGCAAAGTGTGGCCATTTCCGGTTCTGATTCGTCGCAAACAAATCCAGGTCGGGTGACCCCACTCTTGGAATATTTGATCCAGGGTTGGTTGATGTAGCTCCCATTCGTGATTGCATGCAGCAGTCCTGCTGAGGGAGTCCGCTAGCACATTGGCAACCCCTGGGACATGAACCGCCGACAGATTGATGTTGTGATCCAGGGCCCAATTCAAAATCTCTTGTGCTTGATGGGATAATCGGGCGGACCTTCTGCCTCCCTGTTTGTTCAGGTAATGCACACTGGTTGTGTTGTCTGTTCGAATTAGAACCGCAGAACCCTCTAAAATAGCTTGAAACGATTTCAGGGCGACAAAAATGGCTTGCAACTCTAGGAGGTTTATGTGCCACTTTCTGCTGTATGTTCCATTTGCCACTGATCCTACTACCTGTACCCACTGAAGACCGAGTTCCTCTTGCAAGGGCCTCATCCTTAGGCGGCAGTTGGGGATGAGAGCAATACAGGACAAGATCATCCCTAGGAAAGACTTGAACTAGCGAACAGAAACGCACTTTGTTAGTAATGTAGAAGCCATCTTGTGAATCTTTAACTGCCTTTCTCTTAAAATGAAAACTTGGACGAGCTTTGTGTCCAGCGTCGCTCCCAAGAAAGACTTTCTCTGGGATGGAGTCAGATGAGACTTTCCGAAATTCACCGAGAAACCCAGGCTCTGAAGTAGTGACAGACATCTTTGAAAGTGAGTTCTTGCTGTGACTAAATAACTGGCCTTGATAAGGCAGTCGTCCAAATATGGATACATTTGAATTCCTTTCAATCGCAGGTGGGCTGCCACCGGAGCTAACATCTTTGTAAGAACTCTGGGGGCTGAACATAGTCCAAAGGGAAGAACTTTGAACTGAAAGTCCCTGCCAGTCACTCTGAACCGTAAGAACTTCCGGTGTCTGGGAAAAATGGGCACATGGAAGTATGCGTCCTGAAGGTTGAGTGTTGCCATGTGATCTCCTTCTGAAAGGAACTGGAGGATTTCTTAAAGCGTTAACATCCTGAAGGATAATTTTTTGAGGTATTTGTTGAGGGCACGCAGGTAGAGGATGGGGCCCCATTCCCCCCGACTTCTTGCGAATCAGGAAAAATCTTGAATAAAATACTTTTCCTCTTTGATGTTGAGGTACCTTTTTGATTGCTCCTTTCCGAATCATGGAATATATTTGGGAGAACAGCTCCTTGAGATGAGCTGGTGGTGGTCCTTTTGAGGGAGAATTTGGAGGGGCTTTGACGAATTCTAGAATGTGACCCCTGGATATCACTTCCAGGACCCATCTGTCCGTAGTAATGTTGGACCAATGTGAGTAGTATAGGGATATTCTTCCTCCAATTTGCTTTAGGTTGGGTAAAAGTGGTGGCAGGATGTATTTCTCACTTGCTCTTGTTGTTGTCTCTTCCCCGATATGGGGTTTTTCCTCTTGACTGGGAGTAATTGTTTCTTTTTTGACCATACGTTTGTTGTCGGTATGGTTGGTACCTTTGGTTACCCTGCGAGTTGTTGTAGGAAGTCTGTTGCGAATAACCTCCTGTTAGAGAAATTGACTCTTCCTCTTGCTCCATGAAAGGAAGACTTACGAAATTTAAGAGTTCCCAGTGACCGTGCAATCTTCGTGTCTTTCTTTATGGCTCGTAAAGCCTCATCCACATGTTGCCCAAAAAGGAACTCTCCATCATAGGCCATGTCCATGATCTTAGACTGGACCTCCAGGCGAAAGGATGTAGATTTTAGCCATCCCTATCTTCTCAGAACAGCTGCACCCGCCAGCTGTCTGAAACCTGTGGCTGCCACGTCCACTGCAGCATCAATAATTTCAGATGAAACACATTCTCCCTCTTGTAAAATCTTTCTGGCTTCAGATCTATCAAGCTCTGAAAGCTTTTCAATGTAAGGCGATATGTCCGACTACATCTGCCTGTCATATCTCCCAAGTATTGCAAGGGAGTTTGCGGCATGGACAGTAGTTGCCGCAATAGTTGCGACCTTCTTTCCTATTGAGTCGAGGTGTCTTCCCTCTATCCGGGGGAGCAGTGACCTGCGTAGATGGATTTTTGGCTCTCCTCTGAGCCGCCTGGGTAACCACTGAATCCGTTTTAGCCTGGCCAATAAGGCATGCCGGTGACGTTTTAGGCGCCTTATACTTTTTATCTACCCGAGGTAGAACTGCAGGTAGAGTGTGGCGTAGCCATTACCTTCAGACCCTCTTTCCAGATAAAATCAATTATTGGGATGGACCCGACTTGTTTTTGCAATAAATCTAAGATGGTCAGGTTCCTGGCCAATAGCCATTTCCAGATGGTCTGGGGCTCCAGAGAACGCTCGAGATCTCGAGCCCCACTGCTTGTTGAGATAGAACATTTTTGTAATGTTGCTCGTCTGGACAAGCAGGGAACTGGTGTGAAAGGACGGCGGGAAGGCTTTTAGCGCCAAATGAACTGCTCGAAGTTCCAGGAAGTTGATGTGGAAGTGGCCTCTGTCCGGGACCATGTGCCTTGTATCTGAAGGTGGTCAGAATGTGCACACCAGGCGTGGAGAGATGCATCTGACCCTATGGTTTGCATCGGTATCTCCTTGTGGAAGGGAATCTCCAGGAGGAGATTGAGGGCAGACCGCCACCATTGGATGGACTGGAGGGCCTGCTGCGACAGCTGAATCCTGTCCTCCCAATCCTTCTAGTTTCTGGTCCCACTGATCCTCCAGACATTCTTGCAGGGGTCTCATATGGAGGCGTGCATTTGGAGTGAGGAAGATACAGGCGGCCATGGAGCCCAGGAGAGAAGATACCTTCCTCACCGTCTGGGAGGGAATGGTCATGAGAGCCTGAGCCTTCCGATTGATCGATAAGTGTCTCTCCGCCGAAGGACACAGGTTTGCTGTATGAGTATCGATGGTGGCTCCCGGGTACTGTAGGCATTGGACAGGTGTCATGACAGACTTTGTGAGGTGTATGTAGAGCCCCAAACGAAGGAGATTGGAAGTCCGATTGAAATGCAGTTGCACTTCCTGAGACATAACTGCCTTGATCATCCAATCGTCTAGATATGGGTAGATGAACACCTTGTTCTTCCTTAGATGTGCAGCAACTACGGCCATGCATTTGGAAAATGTCCAGGGCGCTGACTTCAGGCCGAAAGAAGCACCGAGTATTAATAATGGTTGTAGCCTATGGTGAATACCAGGAACTAGCGAGGTTTCCTCGCTATAGGCACGTAAATATATGAGTCTTGCAGATCTATTGCACATAACCAGTCTCCCTGATTAAGTTGAGGGTAGATTGGACAACATCCGAAACTGTGTGCCTGTCGTAAGTCGAGCATGGGTCTGAACTCGTTCTGTTCTTGTCTTTCGGACTAGAAAATATAGAGAATACAGCCCTGTTCCTCTCAGTGTAAGAGGAACCGGTTCTATCGCCCTTTTCTGTAAGAGGATGTTGGCCTCCCTCTAACTCGTGTAGACATGGGCAGTCACCAACCCCACTTCCAAAAGAAAATCAACAGTAGACCTCGCAAGCGGGCAGCGCATGCGCTGTGTCGCTAGGAGAGACATAAAAAGGAGTTTAGAGAAGGGGAGTTTTCTATGTGGAAACTCAGTAAAATTGCTAAATTTAAAAGTTAACTGGCTACCTTTTTTCACTTCAAGATGAAGTAATGGCCAGTGTAGCCTAGCTAGTTAGGCTGCATTATTGTCTCTTTATCTCTTAAGTGTCTATGTAAGGCCTTCCTGAAGAAAGGCAGAAGATGCCAACTTAAGAGGATATACTCCGGGGTCTATGCACATGGGCGGGACTATTCACACGATTATGGCTATACACGGAAATCCCCTACAAGAAAACTGAAAGTACTCTTGGCCCACTGTGAAGGGCAGGTAACATCTGTTTGCAGGCAGGACTGGGGATGTGGAACTAGGCTTCCTGCAAGTCCAACACTACCTTCCAGTCTCCCAAGTCCACAGCAGATGGGGCTTGCATGAGCATCTTGAATTCCTTTTTTTTCAGGAAGAGGTTAAGAAGGCACAAGTCTAAACTAAGATGATAGCCTCCGTTCTTCTTGGGCACCAGAAAGTAGAGAGAATAGCAACCATAACCTACTTCTGATGCGGGCCCCTCTCTATAGTTCCCTTTACCAAGAGAGGCAACATTCCTGACAGAGCAAGGACAGGTGTTCATCCATCAGCTGGTCTTTAGTGGATGGCAGGGGAGGAGGGGGTGATCACAAAGGGGAGGGAGTAGAGCCTTTCAACAAGCTGCAAAACCCAACGGTCATATGTTATTGGCTGAATGTCGGACGGTTGGGAGGTCAAACTAAAGGGGTTTGGAGGCTGCGGCTGCTGGAGGAGGGGCGGTGGAAGAGTGGTGAAGAGCCAGGCTTCTGGCTACCTGTCCCATATGAACTGCGTCCTTGGCTACGAAAAGATTGCAAAACCTGCCAGTCTGGGAGTATAGAGACGCAGTTGGAAACCCCTTTTGTGGCTACACAAGAGGCAGAAGATGGATTGGGGTTAACGAGGGCCAGTGAAAGGCCCAAGGACCTGGCCATAGCCCTATTATCCTTAAAGTGCTCCAGTGCTGATTCTGCCTTTCAGTGAACAGACTGGAGCCATCAAAAGACATGTCCAGCGAAACTTGGCTCCCAAAAAGACTGATTCTCAACCAGGCGTGGACTTTAAGGGCCACCGATTATGAAATTGTTTGTCCAGCCCACACCTTATGGTGAACTTGGGTGCGACTCTCCAATCCGCAATAGTGGCGGTTGCCCGTACCAGCTGCAGCAGTCTGAAAAAGAGTTCTGAGAACAGCCTGTCCTACAGCGGGTTGCTGTTTGGAGTGTACATCTACGCAGTAGTGTTTGGTAAATGTATGTATGGTGGACCATGTGGCTGCTCTACATATGTCCTAGAGGAATGTTACCTAGGAAAGCCATGGATGCCCCTAGCTTGCGTGTGGAATGCACTCTTGGGGGAACTGTTAAGGTGCGCTTAGCCTTATGATAACAGATGTATATGCACTTAACAATCCACCTGGCTATACCGGATTTGGAAATGGGGTTGCCTTTGTGTTGTGGAGAGAAGGCAACAAACAGTTGTTTAGTCTTTCTAAAGACTTTTGTCCTGTTGATGTAATACAGGAGAGCTCTTTTAACATCTAAGGTGTGCAGTGCTCGGTCTGCCACAGAATCAGGGTTTGGAAAGAAAACTGGCAGTTCTATGGTTTCATTAATGTGGAACTGCGACACCACTTTAGGCATGAGTTTAGGGTTGGTACGTAGCACTACCCTATTCGCATGAATTTGTAGGAAAGGCTCTTGAATTGTTAGGGCTTGAAGCTCACTAACTCTTCTCAGCGATGTGATGGCTATCGAAGAAGCCAATTTCCATGTAAGAAACTGTATCTCACAAGAATGAAGAGGTTCAAAGGGTGGCCCCATGAGCTTGGTGAGAACTATGTTCAGATTCCAGACAGGTGAAGGAGGGTGTCTGGGAGGTATCACTCTTGAGTCCTTCCAAAAAGGCCTTAATGGCAGGCACTCTGAAAAGGGAAACATGCTGCCTGTTTTGAAGATAAGCTGCTTTGGTGGCTAAATGTATCCTTATTGAACTATACGCCACATTGCATCGATATAGATGCAACAAATAACATATGATGTTTTGCGTGGACGCATCCAGCGGATTAATGTCATTATTGGAACAGTAGATGACAAATCGCTTCCATTTGGCTGCATAGCACGCCCTAGTCGTAGGCCGCCTTGCCTCTTTGATGATGTTCATACAGTCAGTGGGCAAGTTGAGGTAGCCAAACTCTATGACCTTGGGAGCCATATTGCAAGGCTCAACTGTTGCGGATCTGGGTGCTGAATGTCTCCACGGCTCCGAGTGAGGAGACTGGGCATGAGGCGCAGCTGTTGTTGAGGCACCACTGAAAGTTCCAGGTACGTGGTGTACCAGGCACTACACAAATGGGAGTCTAGAGGGAAACAGAACTAGGACGCCCTCCACTCTGAAAGCTAATAAACAACAACAGTCCTAGTTCTCATGGCAATATTCATTTGTTGGACTGTAAACATCCATGGTCGAAATTCGTTATCCACGGGATCCCTTTAATCTAAAGAAAATCCTAAGATGTTCCAATCTATTGCCTCTTTAAAATAACAACCTCTCTGATTCATACAGACAGGACAGCACAAACAAAAAATGTGTGAAAAAGCGAGATGGCACCTCACGGGCGCACCACCAATGGGACCCCTGGTTGGTACTCACCAGGATGGCCCTGTTCTCATCATCGGTGCCATCAAGCTAAAACCAAAAAACGTGTCTCGAGGGTTGAGAGGACGCCGACCGCTACTCTGCCACCGTAACTTGCTCGAAACGGGGAGTAAGGACCATGCTCACCTATGGGAGCTGGATTCCGATTTTAACATAACTACATCACTGGTATGAGAGGCAAATCTGCATTCAGGCACCCAAACTTCAGTGTCTCTTGCAGTGGCATTTAAAATATATTGCCCTGAAGAAATTGCCTGATAGAAACCAAGGCAATGAAACATGTCGGCTGTAAGTAGAGAGTGAATCGATAGGTAGTATTTACTCTCTTCTTTTTTAATATATGTGTGTTCACTGTTTTGCAACAGAGAAGGGAATAAGAATAAAGTTTATGGCCCCAGTTGCTCAGTGACTTATATGTTAAATGTTACATGTCGTTAGTTTTGTCACATATAAGTTGTGTCCACTGCACCATCCACTGTCTTTTTACTTTTGAGGTTCGAGACACGTTTTTTGGTTTTAGCTTGATGGCACCGATGATGAGAACAGGGCCATCCTGGTGAGTACCAACCAGGGGTCCCATTGGTGGTGCGCCCGTGAGGTGCCATCTCGCTTTTTCACACATTTTTTGTTTGTGCTGTCCTGTCTGTATGAATCAGAGAGGTTGTTATTTTAAAGAGGCAATAGATTGGAACATCTTAGGATTTTCTTTAGATTAAAGGGATCCCGTGGATAACGAATTTCGACCATGGATGTTTACAGTCCAACAAATGAATATTGCCATGAGAACTAGGACTGTTGTTGTTTATTAACGTGGTGTACCAGGCCTAAGGCACGTTGGAGCAACCAGGATGAGCGTCATGGAGAGCTGCCGCAGTTTGCGCGGTATGAGCGGTTCTGGTGGAAAAGCGTAGGCAAATCTGCCCGACCAGTTCATCCATATCACATTGCCCTGAGACTGCGGGTGTGGGAACCTGGCGGCGAAGGTTTGACACTTTGCGTTTTCTTTTGTGGCAAATAGGTCTATCTCTGGATGACCCCACTGCTGGAAATATGGTTGGAGCACCGTGCATCTGATGGCTGTGCCTGCTGAGCAGGTCCGCCATCTGGTTGTCCTTGCCTGGGAGATGTTCTGCCATGAGGAAGATGTTCCTCTGGATAGCCCACTTCCACATGCTCTGGGCTAGATGAGATAGTTGCGGAGAGTGTGTGCCTCCCTGCTTCTGGATGTAATACATGGCAGTCATGTTGTCTGTCCGGATCAACACAACTTTGTTGCACAGGTGCAAATTGAATGCCTTTATCGCCATGAAGATTGCCATCAGCTCCAACATATTGATATGCATCTTTTGCTGCTGCGTCGTCCATAGTCCTTGCACGGTATAATGGAGGACATGCGCTTCCCAGCCCTGGAGAGATGCGTCCGTCGTCAGCACTATTTGTGGGATAGGCTCTTGGAACGGTCGTAACCTGCAAAGGTTTTGTGTGTTCCACCAATGCAGAGAGTTGTATGCACGACCGGTCACCAACACTAGGTCCTTCAGATGCCCATGAGCCTGGTTCCACTGTCGTGCTAAGCACTCTTGGAGTGGACGCTGTGTAGCCTCGCGTGCGGGACTATGAAGATGCAGGAGGCCATCATACCGAACAGCTGCATGAATACCTGCGCTGGGAGCGAGTGTTGGGGCCTTAATTTCCGAATTAGCAGCTGCATGCTGTAGCCGTCAGTGTTTTTTGTTGCACCTAGGTATTGTTGTACATGAGCGGGCTGAAGGTGCGACTTTGGGTAATTCAGCGAAAATCGTAGACTGTGTAGGAGGTGAATTGTGCGTGACATGTGGCTGGCACACTGCTGGGCTGACTTTGCTTGGACAAGCCAGTCGTCCAGGTAGGGATAGACATGGATGTACTGTCTCCGAAGGTGTGCAGCCACAGTTGCTAAGCACTTGGTGAACACCCTGGGGGCAGTGGTGACCCATAAAAGCAGGACCTTGAATTGGTAGTGCTGATTGTCGATGGTGAACCTAAGATATTTCCTGTGACTTGGGTGAATGGGAATGTGGAAATATGCATCTTAGGTCTAGGGTTGCTAGGAAGTCTCCCTGACTGAGCAATGGAAGGACCTGCTGTAAGGTTAACATATGAAAATGTTCTGACAGAATGTACTGGTTCAGGGGTCTGAGGTCTAGAATGGGCCGCAGGGAACCATCCTTTTTTGGGATTAAGAAGTAGAGAGAGTACACCCCTGTACCTTGCTCTTCTAAAGGCACGAGTTCTATTGCCCCTTTTTGCAGCATGGAGAGTACTTCTTGCTGTAATAAGTGCATGTGCTCTGCGGACATAGGACGGTGCCTTGGGGGTATGTTGGGGGGAGTGGAGATTAGTTCCAGACAATAGCCGTATTGGATAAGTTGTCTCACCCACCTGTCTGTGGTAATGCCATTCCAGACTGGCAGGAACTGCTGGAGTTTTCCCCCGATCGCTGTTAAATGGTCTGGGGGCAGTGACAAGGCGTCACTGTTTGTTGGGGGCGGAGGATCTGGCATTGTTATTTCCACGTCCTCTGCCTTTGGTGCTGTTCCCACGATATCCACCCCTGTTATAGGTGGTTTGCGTGCTTCCCTTATTGTATTGGGCTTGCTGTAAAGCTTGACCTCTAGAGGCTCCTCTGTTACCGGAGCGACGAAAGGAACTGCCCCTAAACTGCTGTGACTGCAGAGCCCCAATGGATTTTGCCGTCTGTGTCTTAATCTTTTCAAGGGTCGTGTCTACATCAGGACCAAAAAGAAAGTCGGGGTTAACTGGCTGATTGAGCAAAGTTGTTTGGATCTCCGGTTTAAAACCAGAGATGCGGAGCCAGGCATGACGTCTCAGCATTACACTAGTGTTAATGGCTCTAGCTGCCGTGTCTGCTGCATCGTGTGCACACTTGATGGATGCATTTGAAATTAACTTTCCTTCCTGTATGAGCATTTCTGCTCCCTCTTTGTAAGCATCAGGAAGGTGTTAATTCAGCTGTTCTAATGTGTCGTAGTGAGCCCTATCATATCTGGCTAATAGGGCCTGTGTATTTGAGATCCTCCAAATATTAGCTGCCTGAGCTGCCACTCGTTTGCCCGAAGCCTCCAAGATTTTGGATTCTTTGTCTGGAGGAGGAGCATCACCACTAGTTTGCGAGTTCGCTCTTTTGCGAGCATTAGCCACTACTAGGGAGTCCAATGGGAGCTGGCCCTTGATGTAGGTAGGGTTCACAGGCGCAGGCCTATATTTTCTTTCAATCCTTGGGTTTACAACCCTTGCGGTCTCCTTGAAAATGTCAATAGCATGTTTGAGGAGACATTTTAGCATAGGCAATGTCTTTGCTGATCTTTCCGAGGAGGAGAAAGTATCGAATAGGAAGTCTTCCTCCACTGGCTCAGCATGCATTTCAACGTCATGGTTAATGGCCGCCCTTTCTATTAAGGCGTTAAACGCCGGAATGTGTCTTCAGTAGGCGAGGTTTTGACGTTGGAAGACTGAGTGTCGGGCGCAGCGTGTGGATCATCAGGGTCAACAGTGTCAGCCCAGTGTTGTGCTTCACCTTGATCAGCGTCAGCATGATAAATAAATCCCATATGACTGTAATCATCTCCCACATCCTCGTCGCTGCGTGTGGGAGAATCGGCAATGTGCTGTGTATAGGACTCAACATGTTCAAAAAGAACTGGTGAGGTGGCCGAATCCTTTTTCCTCGAGAGGGATTTTGTATGACTAAGGGATGTTCTGGAGCGATTTTCCGTTTGTGAACGGTGAGTCTGCCAGATTCGGAGTCGGTGAAGAGCTTCGACTGATTGTCATACGAGGGTGCTTGGAACATTACCCCCTGTGGAATGGACTGAGACTTGGAAGGTCCAGATACCTTCTTGGAGGTGTTGGCGCTACTTTGTGGCTCGACCGTTTTGGGTCGAGCGGTCGGTGGCAGTCTGTATTTAATTGGTGGAGGAGGCCCTGGAGACGGACCGACTTTTAGAGATCGACGTAGGCTTCGATCCGAGTTGCTTCGGTGGATCACCAACCTGCTTGCAGCCGTGCGTCGACTCGAGCTCCTGGTGCGCAGCAGGTACGGCATTGGGCTTCGACGCGATATGCTCTTTCGCTCGGGTTTGGTCTTCGACTCGAGAGCTTTGCTTAATAGAGGCTTAGAGGCTGCAATGGTCGGTTCGACAGTCTTCTTGGCCTGCAGGCCTTTGGTTGTGTCGCCGATGTCGTTAGAGTGACGTGCTTGACCGTCGAGACTGGCTTCGGCGCCCCGCTCTTCGGGCCGGCGCCCCCTTGTGACCCCGAAGGGTCGACGACACTCTTAGACTTGACTGGAGCCGAGGAGTCCGAGGGCGCCGATCAGACGACTGTCTTCAACAGTTTCGGTTTTGGCTCTGTTGGTTTCTGTTTCGATTTTGATGGATCGACCGATGGCTCCTTTGAAGTATTCTTAGCCGGGCCTTGACGCGGGGCTATAGAATGTGGAGTAAGATCTCGGCTAAGGCCTTCCGGCGATGCCTCGACCTGAGCCTCAGAGAGCACAGTGTCAATATTAGGCCCCGCGACTGCGGGTGGGCCTTGCTCCTCACTCGAGTCATAGACGGCTCCGATGGCCTTTGCGTCGTCTCCTACCTCGACGACGTCTTCATGGACGTAGTCTTCTTCTTCGTCCACATCGAAGTTAAGTCTTCTTCTTCGTCCACATCGAAGTTAGAGTTGTGCTCCGACGCTGGGTCCGACCGCAGGTCAGGATCTTCTTCATAGACGCTTTCATCGTCATCGGCCTCGAAGATGTTCTCCGGGTCTGGCGCCGTTTTCTGCGCTGACTGTCTCGCTGCGCGTCGAACTCGAAGCGTCTTCTTCGACCGGAACTTGGAACAGGCCATACAGCTGGCCTCATCGTGGTCTGGGGATAAACATTTATTGCACACGGGGTGCACATCAATGTGAGGGTTTTTCGAGTTGCAGACGGGGCATCTCTTGAACAGGCTCCGTTCCATCGTCGTCGTAGTTGGGGCCTTTGGTGTCGAGAAGGCAAACGGCCTTTGACGTCCTGTTCGAAGAACTGGATGAAGTATAGGCACCGAACGAGACAATACCGGCGTCCCGAAGGCCTTTTGGCCTTGCGCAGAGTATTATACTGATTCCGAACTTGAGGAAAGAAAGTACATCCGAACCAAATGGCGGAAAGAAACAATCTGAAGGTGGAGAGGATGCCCATGCGCACTGTAGTCCAGGGGAGGAGCCACCTATCTTGTGATACTTCGAAGACTCTTCCAGGACAACAATGTGCAATCATCCGGACCCAACACTATGCGGCGATCTATGCACAGATATGAATTCAGCAGCCCACATGCCTCGAACCAGGCAGTTTCTAAACTGACTGAATGCTGCTACAAAATCTTCACTATCAAACTAGATAAGATAATTCAATCCCTAGGTAATGTGTGGGTAGTACCTTTCTGTCAATGGTTAGGCTTCAAGTGTGCAGCCAGAATTTGGAATAATAAACAACCAGTCTTGAGGCAATTCTGGCTGCTATGAGCTAGAATCAACCAACCTACAAAATTGTGGGTAAGAGGTGTAGACCCAAGTTCAGCCCGTTTTCAGGACCTCTAGCCACTTGGGCTAGTTACTCTCCAACTGGTATAATGAGGAGATCCACTTGAATGGTTTTTCTCTTATGTATTGTATACATTGGAGTTTTATTAAAAGGTGCAGTTTTTCAAAATTCTGCACCTTGTACACTGCCACAAAAGCTAGTTTTCCTCCAAATGAGTCAGGTTCTATAAGTTTTGGTGAGGTCTCCTAAAATAATGAGGTTCTAGAAGCGAATCCCCTTTCAGTAACGGATAGAGGCCCCACTAGCTAAAACAGTTGTCCTTCATTGGCTCGTTCACTTTCATTCAAAATCTTCTGGCTTTGGTGGGGCCTCATTCGTCAGAGATCTGAACTCTCTCATATCAGACTCAAGAGTGGGGGTGACATTAGGCACAGAGCAAATTGCACTAATTTGTAACACCGCTGCCCACTCTGCCGCCCCATCAGTCTGAATCAAGGCAGCCTGGGGCTTCCCGATCTAGAATATTAGCTAGCAGTACAGCTGCAATACACTGCTCCTGGTCTGCCTAAAGACAGATCCAGGAAGGTTTCCTGTTAACCGTCAGTGACTGGCCTGCTCCATGGCACATGGTGGTGCTCCAATGCATTAATCCATGCTCTTCCATGTCCCACTGGTTACCTCCACTACATTCTTGGGGTACATGGCCATGCACAGGGTCATAAATGTTGGCCCATACTTGTCAAATGCCGCAATGTGTATTAATGAGGTTGGGAAAAAATGCTAAGCCATTTTATATAAAGTGCCCTAGAGGCACAACTGGTGTGTGAGGCTGTGTTCTACCCCTCAAGGGCATTTTTGAGTTACATAAGTGGCCACAGATGCTCGTGTGTCCATTTCTGATCTATGAATTGGCCGGTGTACATTTACCACCTACACGAATCCAAGAAGGCATACCCTTATTTGTATGGTGGTTTGGCCCCACGTAAATGAGAAACATTTGCACCAGTGCTAGATTAGATGTGGGCACAGATACCATCAGGCGGCACGCTGACATCATGCCAGATAGGTAGCATAATTAGTGAGCCTCTCGAGGGTGTCCCTTAACAGGCAGCCATGGGGGTCCCCAAATGCCCAGGCACCTTAGTGAAAAGCTGATCAGCTGCGTCAAACAGCGGTCCGCCTTTCACTAAAGTGTTGCTCCCAGTGCAGGCGCAAGTTTGTTCCTGCACTGGCAAAGCATGAGTGGAATAGGCTGAGCTGTCTTGGTCTATGTCTGGCTCACCCAGTTGAAGTGCACTATAGCTATGCATCCTATTTGCAATACAGCCGCTAGTGTTGCAAACTGAATGACAGCAGAGTTTCTGCTCGGGTTAACTTATAATACAGGGTAGGCTCTGCACTTTCTGTAAGGGAATTGTATCAGATACCAAAATGGTAATAGAGACCCTGAAAGTAAAAAGGTACTTCACACACAGAAATGATCAGCCTGTGGCTTTAAGGATATAGCTCTGCATTCACATGCTACATTATCGGAGGATGAGCCATGAATAAGTACTTCTGAATAGAGGTAGCAAATTCAAACCTTCTATAGTAATGGACATCACATACTGCAGGACAGAAGAGTTGGGCAGTAAGTAAATTGGAATTGTAGCTTTACAAAGAAGCCAGATCAACGTACTGTTTGCATAATCGCTTGTGCGATTCACTTCATATTAGACTGATAGGGCAGTTCTTCCCAAGCAGCCGAATACACTGGAGAGGTAACTTAATCCTGTCAAAAAAGGAGGGAGAGATAGAAACAAGGGTACTGAAGCTGAAGTAGTGACCTTGCTAGAATGATGGTTAAGTGCTACATTGAAGGGGGAGGGGATGGGATGAGGAGGGGTTTGAAAATGCAGTGTACAGAAAGAGCGGTGGACCAAAATTAGAGGGAGGTGACGGTAAGCTAAGGTGCCTTGGATCAGTCTAGCTGTTGGGCGAGTATTGTTACAGTGTTTTCTTCAAAATCAATATAGGAGTAAAGTTGAGGGCTCAGTGATGTAAAGTTGAGGGCTCAGTGATGTAAAGTTGAGGGCTCAATTTTGTACCGCACGTTGTGCTCTCAACTTTGAATTTCAGTGAACTGGCTTGGAGTTGATTAGGCTGCCAGACAGAAGTCCACCCTCCCCATAGTGGTTCAGAGGACTTTGGCCAAACTTGATACTGGAGACAGACAACTCTGCTACATCAATGGTGCTGCAACCAGAGCTTTGGTACTAGGGATGATGCAGGCAAATTTACCACAGGTACAGCATTATGCCCCTGGCGTATGTTGTGTCGCGTGGCCTGTAGGGCACAAAAGAGGGAGTTAGGTCCTTGGTGGAGCTGAGGGAGGGCTGGACCGTTTTATACAATGTGTCAACAAGAAAGTGCCCCCTTCTCACCTTATTTCCAATCTATCCTTTAAACCGACTGAATAAACGCATTCATTAAATTCAGTCCAGTATATTTATTTATACCTTTTACTTATTTGTTTTAAAAATTTTTTTTATTTCAATTGACAAAAAGGAATACACATATCAAAATGTGATATTTAGCTCTTGGTAAGTATGCATACTTACCAAGAGCTAAATATCACATTTTATGCCTACTTTTGATTAACTGAAATGGACGTTGTTGCTCTTGTTTTCAAATCTTTCTCGGTTTAGTAATGAGATTTTAATAACTGATTCATTGAACTGCAAAAAAACAAAATGATGAATTGTTATATGTGTTTCTGGATGTATTTACGTATTTGAGTCGTTTGTGAATATAATTTGTTTTATACCTTTTCAATTCACAATGTATTTTGCTACATAAGAATGTAATCACTTTTTGATATGTGTATTCCTTTTAGTCAATTGAAATAACATTTTTCTACAAAACAAATAAGTAAAAGGTATAAATAAATATACTGGACTGAATTTAATGAATGCGTTTATTCAGTGGGTTTAAAGGATAGATTGTAAATAAGGTGAGAAGGGGGCACTTTCTTGTTGACACAGCGTGGCCTGTGGGGGCATAAAACCTGCTTGGTCCGGGAGATGCTCATCCCTCAGCGTCCTCCACTTTCAGGGCAAGACCTTTGGTGAACATTTCTAGAGAAGTAACTTTCCGTTGGAATGTGGTTACTGCATATCCAACTCCCGAGATCCTGGTCTCTGTCTGTGATGCAGTCAATGGTGTTGCGCAGGTCTTTGTGCAGGAAAGACACCTCCGTACCCACCGCTCCTACCTGGACCTCCAGTGCCAGCCTGGATTGGGTAATGGCCTGTAGAAGGGCTGCGTCATCGGGTGAGCCGGGTGCGACATCAGCACTCTCAGTGGGGGCAGTGCAGTGGCTGCGTATCTGTCAAAGGTGCTTTGTTTAAGGCTTGTCTTTAGACATGTTGCGTAGGTTGCGTTCCAAGGGACTGTGATCTGGCTCCAATGCGCTTCCCAGACCCATAACACTGTTGTCCCACCCGGACTGCTTTGCCAGATACCAACGCGCTAGGTAGAGGGGGCAAGGCCACAGGAATCGCCAACTAGGCCTGGTCTGCCATAAATCTCGGGCCCGTCTCCAGCCACTTCATCCAGCGCGTGATGTGGTCTACCCTGATGTTGCCAGATGGCCTCTCTAATCAATGGATGTACCGGCGAATGATCCTCTGCTCCCCAGGCTCACCAACTAGGTATAGCTGCTCACGTGTCTGAAATAAAGTTTCCCCATGCAGTCCAAGCTATACCCCACATCCGGTCTGGCAGGTCTGCAGGTTGGGGGTGGAAATACTGCCTGGCACCCAGAGGGGGCTCAGACCTGTGGTCTGCCCCGGGCTGTATCACAAGTGAAGGAGGGAGGCCGAGGTAGGGCCCCCTACCCAGCCGCAGGCCGCACCAGGCACTAGTCAGACTCCCTCAGCGAGCACGCCCCCCCCCCCCCCCAAATGGGCGCCTCACCTCACAACTGCTGCATGATCTACAGAGTCTTCTGACCGACTCCCGAGGTCTACAATCCTCGATCTGGAGAGCACCACTGCAACTAACATTGCGTGTCTGGCACACCAGGCTTCAACACCTCGCTGGCCGCAGCCCGCTCCTGGTAGCGCCGACGTCGGCTGGCAAAATTCAGCCCCACAGGTATTCCGCAGTTCTAGACGCCGACCTCGGCGCAGCAATCTCACTGGCGGGTAGGGGAGACCTCCAGATGTGTCTAGTGCCGCCTCTGCATTGTATGCCACGCTCCCGAAGCAATGGGCTGCCCGCCAGCCTCGAGGGAGGGAGCAGGGGTCCATCCAGTGATGACCGGCAGCACCAAAAACCGCCCAGAGTCACTCCGGTGCCTGCTGGAACAAGGGGTTATGCATGGGCTGCCTGTAGGAGTCACTTCCATGCAGGATTGAAGCAGGATTATGGCGGGCCCGCAGAGCTCATTCAGCAAGCGTCCGCCATGTTAACAACAGTGGTGTTCTAATCATATCTAAGGTACCAACAATAAAGGTAAAATTCACTGGGTTTACTGCAATATATTTTTATCCTCAGATTGGATCCCTGCGATTACCGAACTCCCAGCAATGGTTGAGTCTGCCATGGTGGTATCTACCTATCATGGTCTAGAATATCTCTATTGATGAAGCATGCCACCATTAGTGTGCTTAAGGTGATATCTCCAAAATCTATTTCAGATTTAGGTAAAACTCTATCCCAACAGCAAGAGTGAACTGGCCACCTGTTGCGTGTTTATTTATAGGTGAGGAGGATATGACCAGGCCTGAATTCCTCTCTATGTACACATTTAAGGTACCTTTAGAACATCTAGCCTTTCCTCTACCAAAAATTCACTGGGCACTCATAGCGCAATTACACATCTTTAAGTATAGCCACTCTGCATGGATAAGTAATTTTTCTAATTTATGTCATGATTTGTTGTCAGTGATTCATCACTACAAATCACCAAGAATTGTAGTTAACTTTTGATAACCAGACAGTTATTAGAGTTCAGGTTATTTCAAGACTGGGGAATAGCCGTGCAGGTTTTGATTTCCTCTTTTTGAATGAGTGTCCACACACTTGGTCAATAGCAAACATTTTACAGGGTCAATAAACTTAGGGTGCAGTTCAATGGGATAACAATTTTGGTAAATACATAGACCATTTAAGGATCTTACTGGGGTTGGACATTAGATGCATTAGGGGGTCTGTACTCATAAGACATCCCCATCAATATGTTTAGAAGCCCCTATTTTGAAGAGAGTTCCATTTCAAAACTGCCTTTAGTGTTAGTGGGCAACCCTAAAGAGGATATTCAATATCGTAACAGCTACATTGCAAAAACGATTCCAGACAAGCCAGCTGGCAACATTAAAAAATGTACTCATACATGGGCAGTGTGAAACTGCAAAAGCTCCAAGATTCCCCGAGACTCATTGAAAGCAGATTTGAAAACGATAAGAGTAGAAATAAACTGCCCTACGCCAGACTATGGAGAAAGCATCTCTGCAGCTCTGTAAACAAGTCAATGCTCATCAGAGATTTGTTTTGCTCTTGCTTCCATAACTATTTAGCTGCAAAATATCTTTTGGGGCATGGCTACAGGCAGTTCCTTGAGGCGCCATCCACATCGGATTTCAGTAGGATGAGCTTTGTGCTGGTCTTTCAGTGATAAGGAGCAGCTCCTATCTCCTGCAGGAAGGTTTCACTCCTCACCTATCATGGCACAGAAGCAAGGTGTTCCAAGGATTACGGTTTGGTCCAAGCTTGAGGAAGAACAGCATCCCGCAGAGGTTATGTAACTAAAAGTGTCTGCTCAAAACTGGTGTGAATTTCTCCGTTATGTCCAATCAATGTACAAGTTAACTGCTCAGGGAGCCCATCTTTTTCCAGACTTGGGAGGCAATGGAAAGAAGACTGAGGATTTTCAGTTCAGCTTTTTTTCCCTACTTTTCATGCATTCTCCACTTAGGAAGAAATTAAAACATTAATTTAAAAGTGTGTTTTGAGATCTTAACAGGTGGATTGTAAAGTTCTGAATCGGAGGTATACGTCATACTAGGATTTAGGGCTTATTTGCTTCTGCTCAGATCGTATTCAACACATACTTCAAAATGTGAAAGAATAAAATGGATTTGACAGTTATTTTCAAATGATCTATTATACAGACATAGTTGGATAAACAAACTTTAGTGTGTATGTACATAATACTCACTTTTCCCTATCTGTTTTGTAGATTCGTGCAATCTCAGGCACTAAAGGATCATCTGGATTAGGATCACACAACAGAGAACAAATGGACAAAAGTACTAGGGAGAAAAAGAAAACGGTAAGCTTGCAATTGCACATTTCAGTTTTCAAACTAGTTCTTCCATCAACCCCAGAAAGAGTCCAGAATAACATTTTCTTCAATGTCTCAAGTCTTCACTCAGAATTGGCCTGGACTTTTGCAGAACCCCAATTAGATATATATATTTTGAGACAAGGGAGCCCAAAAAAAGTCGAATAGGGACCTTGGGAGTAAATTATTCTAAACAAACAGTGGTCCTCAGAGAAGGAAATATAAGCAATCAATAAATAGACTCAATTGTTGCTATATTAAGTGGACATGTCCAGCCGGACAGAGGTCAATTCTTTACTTGTTAGGCAACGTAAAAGACTAAAGTAACAAAACAGTGAAACTCCATTAAAAAGTGGGGGTAACCATAGTAAGCAGATACTACTCTCCTACAGGTGGTATAACTCTTGAGTCCTTCCATGAAAGTTTTGCTCACTGGCACTCTGAAAAGCGATAAATGTTGCCTTTTATGTAGATAAGGATAAGTTACTTACCTGTAATCCTAGTTCTCTTGCAGGGGTATCATCATCAAAGTCATAAGCACTGAATATTCTCGCCCGTGTGCGGAAGTAATAAAAAAAAAATATATGGAAACCATATATGTACAGCTCTACATATATATACTAAAAACAGAAAATGCTACTTACCAGTATGAATCTGTTCTTGGCATGTAGAGCTGCAGAGTTACACACTGTGCATAGATGGCCACCTAGTGTTGGGATAGGGTATAAGTACCTTCAAGGGATTTTGTTATTCTATATTTCTAACAGAATTACAAACCATACTTGGCGGCCCTATACACATGAGACCGATAGTGCAAAGCAACAGTCAGCAAATGTTCAATCAATATACATTAGTCACTTCAAGTGATCCAATATAGAAGAGAGGAGAAGGTGTGTATGAAAAAATATAGTATTTAATACTCAAAGATCGATCTGAGACAAGGGTACAGAATGAATAACAATGTTATAGGAAGAATATTTCAGATGTAGCAATCAAACAAAGCCTCTCTATAACAATTGTATGCGTTTATCTGCCTGTTCACAGTTGATTTGTTGATTAAGCAGACAAAGCGTATATGTCGACGTTTCGGTCTCTAATCTTCAGGTGATTAAACCATCCTCAGAACATGTAAGTCATATCTTGAAAACCCTAAAAAACAGAGTTAAAATTAAAAAACAATCTCATTCCTCTACACTGGGATAGAAAGTAATATACACATATCACACCAAACCTCTCTATAGCATAACACAGTAATTACATGTCTAACTCAATTCAAATGTACATTTAAGACTTCAAAAAATCACAAATCAAATTTACATTAAGGCTTCAATTGACCACTGTACAATCTGACATGATTTCCAAGACCTGTACATACAATCGCATATTTACATCACATACATCCTGACCATCATTTTTGGAAGGCCCTATTTTAATACTCACATATCTGAACATTGTTTTCAAAAGGAGTGTCTACTCATCTTGTGGACACTAGTAAATTGTATACCACAGCATAATCAGTTTTCTCTTACTAAATTGATGACCCACTGGAATTAATTTAGCTGATGTTAATTAGGATAGCGTGCATCTCAAGGGCAGTTATTGGTCTTCCATTTAATGTAATTTTGAACTACACACTATATGTATAACCAATGACCGTCATCCTGACAATTTTTGCAAAAGGCCAGGTAACACAAACGAGCCTATACCATGTACTAGTCTATATACACCCAGACTAGTACATGGTATAGGCTCATTTGTGTTACCTGGCCTTTTGCAAAAATTGTCAGGATGACGGTCATTGATTATACTTATAGTGTGTAGTTCAAAATTACATTAAATGGAAGATCAATAACTGTGCCCTTGAGATGCACGCTATCCTAATTAACATCAGCTAAATTAATTCCAGTGGGTCATCAATTTAGTAAGAGAAAACTGATTATGCTGTGGTATACAATTTACTAGTGTCCACAAGATGAGTAGACACTCCTTTTGAAAACAATGTTCAGATATGCGAGTATTAAAATAGGGCCTTCCAAAAAATGATGGTCAGGATGTATATACTTAGTATGTGATGTAAATATGTGATTGTATGTACAGGTCTTTGAAATCATGTCAGATTGTACAGTGGTCAATTGAAGCTTTAATGTAAATTTGATTTAAGTGATATAAATGTACATTTGAATTGAGTTAGACATGTAATTACTGTGTTATACTATAGAGAGGTTTGGTGTGATATGTATATATATTACTTTCGGTCCCAGTGTAGCGGAATGAGATTGTTTTTTAATTAACTTTTTTTTTAGGGTTTTCAAGATATGACTTTTAAAATTGTCAAACAGGGAAACCCCCCTCTATTAGGAAACCTGGCCTGCCCTTATGTCCCCAGCCGTGAGCTACGCTCCTCCAACCATCTTCTTCTGAAAGTACCCAGAACAAAGCTCTGTCGTACTGGAGGCCGCTCCTTCAAGGTTCTTGGTCCCAAACTATGGAACGATCTTCCTCTCCACATTCGCTCCATAGAATGCCTCTCTGTCTTCCGGAAAGCTATCAAGACCCTCCTTTTCCCTACCCCCTAGTGTATTCTCAAGCCCCCCCCTCTCCCCTGTCTGGTAGGGTGTGTGTTTTTTCTCCAGCGCCGGGACGCCCCATTGCTGGGGTAGCTGTTGCGCTTTACCAAACCCAGAATAGAATAGAATGTTCTGAGGTTGGTTTCATCAACTGAAGATTAGAGACCGAAACGTCGACATATACGCTTTGTCTGCTTAATCAACAAATCAACTGTGAACACGCAGATAAGCGCATACAATTGTTATAGAGAGGCTTTGTTTGATTGCTACATCTAAAATATTCTTCCTATAACATTGTTATTTATTCTGTACCCTTGTCTCAGATCGATCTTGGAGTATTAAATACTATATTTTTTCATACACACCTTCTCCTCTCTTCTATATTGGATCACTTGAAGTGACTTATGTATATTGATTGAACATTTGCTGACTGTTGCTTTGCACTATCGGTCTCATGTGTATAGGGCCGCCAAGTATTGTTTGTAATTCTGTTAGAAATATTTAATAACAAAATCCCTTGAAGGTACTTATACCCTATCATATCTTTTGCTCAAACCCTCAAGGGTATATTGGGTTGCTCACTCTTTGGTTACCACCTAGTGTTGGGCCTGTATGTTTGTAGTTTGTTTTGTTGTAGAAAAGTCTTTGGAAGTCAAGGGATAGGTGACTCGTCCTTTGGATGATACTGCGCATGGTCATCGGCTCCATCCCCAGATTGTTTTTCGCCATTAGGGAAGTGATGGAGCTGTACAAAAAGGTAGTGATGTCCATGTGATTTATATCTAATTAAGATAATACTGGAACAGATACAGGTAGCCGGGGAGGCGGGTGGTAGTGTGCAACTCTGCAGCTCTACATGCCAATAACAGATGCATACTGGTAAGTAGCATTTTCCGTTTGAGGCATATGAGCCGCAGATTGCACACTGTGCATAGATTGTATAGCAGTACCCACACCTAGCGGCGACCACCAGTATCCGTTGCAGTAGTTTGAAACAGTTTTTAGTAAAGCCTGGCCCACAGTGGCTTGTTGTTTAGTTTGTACATCTACACAATAGTGTTTTGTGAATGTGCGCGGTGTAGACCATGTAGCTGCTTTGCATATATCATCTAGGGGAATGTTCCCCAAGAATGCCATTGAAGCCCCTATTTTCCTTGTAGAATGGGCTTTTGGAGGAGTTAACGTACGTTTGGCTTTCTGGTAACATTTGTATGCATTTAACAATCCACCTAGCTATCCATTGTTTTTGATATGGGGTTGCCTTTATGTGGTGGTGAAAAAGATACAAAAAGTTGTTAAGTCTTGCGAAAAGTTTGTGTCCTTTCGATGTAGTATAGTAATGCTCTTTTGACGTCTAAGGTGTGTAGAGCTCTTTCTGCGACTGTTTGCAGCTGAGCGAAAAAAACGGGAAGTTCAGCAGATTGATTTAGATGAAATGTTGAAATGACTTTTGGAAGGAATTTAGGATTAGTGAGTAGAACCACTTTGTTATGATGCATTTGCAAAAAGGGTTCTTGAATGGTGAATGCTTGTAGTTCACTGACTCTTCTGAGAGAAGTAATAGCTACTAAGAAAGCTACTTTCCAAGTTAGGAATTGTAATTCGCATTTATGTAACGGTTCAAAGGGAGGTCCCATTAACCGTGTAAGAATAATGTTTAAGTTCCACTGTGGTGAAGGTGGTGTTCTGGAAGGGATTATTCTTTTGAGTCCTTCCATGAAAGCTTTTATAGCAGGTACTCTAAACAGAGATAGATGTGATCTATTTTGTAAATATGCTGCAATGGCAGCAATGTGTATTCTGAAAGACGTGTAAGCTAAATTACACTTTTGAAGGTGTAATAGGTATCCTATTATGTGCTGAATAGACACATCTAAAGGATTTGTGTGGTTGTTTTGACAGTATATTACAAATCGCTTCCACTTAGCAGCATAACATGCTCTTGTAGTGGGACGTCTGGCTTCTTTAATGACGTTCATGCATTCTGGAGGAAGGTTGAGGTAACCGACCTCTGACTTCAGGAGCCAGATCGCTAGGTTGAGCTGAGCTGGGTCCGGGTGTCTGATCTCTCCATGGTTTTGTGTCCAGAGACGTGGAGATGCGCTTAGTTTTTGGTGTGGTACTTAGCTCTTCGGTCCCGGATAGTCTTTTTGGAGCGGAAAGAGGCACAAGCGGAACAGTCTCGGGCCTGGTTCTCCGGGGAGAGGCAAAGGTTACACACTTCATGAAGGTCGGTGAAGAGAAACTTCGACCCACATTGAGGACACTTTAAATGGCGTTCATTCCATGGGCTGGAGTCGAGGCCTAGTTAGGCCAGAAAGCCGTCGACGATGACCGGAATAAAAATCTTCGGTGTTGAAGAATAGCGTCGACTGGGAGAGCGTTCGAAACTGATTTTTTGTAAGTTGGTGAGGATTGCACGCCGAAGGAAATTGGTTCCAACACGGAGCACTGGAAACACATCCGAGCCCGGTGGCGAAAAAAACAATCTGGGGATGGAGCCGATGCCCATGCGCAGTATCATCCAAAGGAGGAGTCACCTATACCGTGACTTCCAAAGAATTTTCTACAACAAAACAAACTGCAAACATCCGGGCACAACACTAGGTGGCCATCTATGCACTGTGTGTAATCTGCAGCTCGAACATATCGTTTGTCCCATACCAATGCAGCCACCAATGGAGTCTTAACAATGTAATTACACATATAAAGACTGCATTTGGCCATACAAAAAGACACAAGAGGGCAAGTAGTATTTAAACTCAAGTCTTTTAATGAGTAAACCACTCATAAAAGCAAAAAAACCTGCAAATAAGCAGACATGGTTAGCCTACAGGCTGCATTGTAAAACAATAGCATGGAAAATGAAAGCATTTTCAACAAAAAAACTGGCACCGTGCCTGTAAGGCAGCCATAACCCCTAGCTTCCCATCATGCATCCGGGGTGATAGTTGGGTCAGTTCTTTGTATAACCCTGAAGGTCAGGGCCAAAAGATATCTTTTAACCCTTCAGAAATAATCTCATTTGTCTGGGGAGTCGGGTGGGTTGCTAATGACTTTGAAGGGGATACCCCTGGAAGAGAACTAGGATTACAGGTAAGTAACTTATCCTTCTCTTCCAGGGGATCCTCATCATTAGTCATAAACACTGAATAGAATAGCAAGCCCATCAACCACCTGCATATAAATGAGACCACAAAGTGCTTTGACAACCAACAGCCGAAAAGTCAGCTGCTGAACAGATTTCTCAAGGAGGCTTGCCCTACTCGAGTATCCGCTCTGGTATCGGAGTCAAGACAGTAGTGCCTTGTAAGCGTGTGCACTGATCTCCAAGTAGCAGCTTTGAATATCTCGAAGAGCGGTACATTGAGGAAAGCAACGGTGGCTGCTTTTCCTCTTGTAGAATGAGCTATGGGTGCGGCATAGAGCAGTTTTCCTGCTAACTGGTAAGCCAATTTAATACAAGAAACTATCCATCTGGAGATGGACCTTTTTGTTGAGGAAAACCTGTTCTGACTGAACCATAGTTGACAAAAGATGTTCTGACTTTCTCACCGACTGTGACCTATCTAGATAGAACTTCAAAACCCTTTTAAGGTCTAATGATTGAATCAATCAATCAAGGAATTTGTAGAGCGTGCTACTCACCCGTTAGGGTCTCAAGGCGCTGAGGGGGGGTCGCTACTGCACGAACAACCAGGTCTTGAGTTGCTTCCTGAAGGCGAGATGGTCCTGTGTCAGCCGGAGGTGGGTGGGGAGGGAGTTCCATGTCTTGGCAGCCAGGTAGGAGAAGGATCTTCCTCCGGCGTTGGTTTTGCGAATACGTGGGACGGTGGCAAGGGCGAGGCTGGCGGAGCAGAGCTGGCGGGTTGGCGTGTAGAATGCGAGGCGGTTGTTGAGGTACCTGGGGCGCGCGTCGTGGAGAGCCTTGTATGTGTGGGTGACGAGTCGGAATGTGATTCTCTTGTTGACGGGGAGCCAGTGCAGGTTCTTCAGATGGGCAGAGATGTGGCTGTGGCGGGGGATGTCCAAGATGAGTCTTGCCGAGGCATTCTGGATGCGCTGTAGTCTTTGCTGGAGCTTGGCTGTGGTCCCGGCGTAGAGGGTGTTTCCGGAGTCCAGGCGGCTGGTGACGAGGGCCCGGGTGTCAGTCTTCCTGGTGGCGGTGGGATCCATTGGAAGATTATTCGGAGCATGCGCAGGGTGTTGAAACAGGATGATGAGACGGCGTTGACTTGCTTGGTTATCGTGAGGGAGGAGTCCAGGATGAAGCCCAGGTTGCGTGTGTGGTCCGTTGGCTTGGGTGCAGTTCCCAGGGCAGGTGGCCACCAGGAGTCGTCCCAGGCAGAGGGCGAGGGTCCGAGGATGAGGACTTCTGTTTTGTCAGAGTTCAGCTTCAGATGGCTGAGCTTCATTCATTCTGCGACTTCCTTCATTCCTTCCTGGAGGCTGGCTCTGACGGGGTCGTTGGTGAGGGAGAGTATCAACTGTGTCGTCGGCGTAGGAGATGATGTTGAGGTTGTGTTTGCTTGCGATGGCTGCGAGGGGGTTCATATAGACGTTGAAGCGGATGGGGCTGAGCGAGGATCCTTGTGAGACGCCACAGATGACTTTGGTAGCTGCTGACCGGAACGGGGGGAGGTGGACTCTCTGGGTTCTGCCGGCGAGGAACGAGATGATCCATTCTAAGGCCGCACCTTGGATTCCAGTGTCGCTGAGGCGTTGTATGAGGGTGCGGTGACATACCGTGTCGAAGGCTGCTGAGAGGTCCAGGAGGATGAGTGCAGTGGTTTCCCCATTGTAGAGCATAGACCTGATGTCGTCTGTTGCTGCGATGAGTGCGGTCTCGGTGCTGTGGTTGGATCGAAAACCGGACTGACGGGTCGAGGGATCCGTTTGTCTCGAGGAAGGCGGAGAGTTGTTTGTTGACTGTCTTCTCGATGACTTTGGCAGGAAACGGGAGGAGCGAGATGGGTCGGAAGTTCTTGAGGTCCGTGGTGGGTTTTTTCAGGAGGGCGCATGCTTCCAGCTCTCTGGGAAGGTGGCTGATGCGAAGGGGCTGTTGATGACGTCGCGGAGTTGGGGTGCGATGATGGAGTCGGCTTAGTTGAAGATGTGGTGTGGGCATGGGTCGGTAGGGGAGCCGGAGTGGATGGTGCGCCTAGTGCGGGTGGTGCCTTCGGTGCTGATCGGTTTCCAGGTGCAGAGTGTGGCGGTTGGGTGCGCTGGTTCGGTGGTTGGGTCTTTGGTCTGTGCGCCGAAGCAGTCGTGTATGTTGGCGATCTTGCGGTGAAATGACCAGGCGAGAGAGTCGCAGAGGGCCCTCTCTGCTGGTATGGAGGGATTGGGAAGAAAGGTCGGGAGAGAGATAGTTAGATTAACGTGAAAAATCAGACACCAGCTTCGGAATGAAGGCTGGATGTGTTCTGAGCACCACCCTGTTGAGATGGAAGACTGGATAGGGTTCTTTGGCACCGAGCCTGTATCTCGAACACCCTACGAGCTGAGGTAATAGCTACCAAAAACACGACCTTCCACGTAAGGTGTTGTAAGGTCGCCTTGTGGATCGGTTCAAAGGTTGGACCCATCAGTTTGGACAGTACCAGGTTTGGTTCCCAAGAGGGCGAAGGGGGCTGAATTGGAGGATACACCTTCTTAAGGCCCCGAAGGTAGTCCTCCACCACTTGTAACTGAAAAATGAGGGTTGAGAAGGCTAATGCCTATAAGCCGTAATGGCTGCTTGGTGCACCTTAATGGAGGAGAATTTCAGACCTGTCCTGGCAAGGTGAAGCAGATATGACAAGGTTACATCCTCTTGTCCCCTGGTGGGACTACAATCATTCTGCACACACCATATATAGAAGCGTTTCCATTTGCATGCATAAGAGTGCCTGGTGGAAGGATCCTAGCCTCTTTCAATATAGACATGCAGTCTTGTGGCAGACCTAAATTTCCATACAGGAGGACCTCAGGAGCCATGCTGCCAAGTTCAGTGACGGAAGGTTGGGATGGTGAATCCTCCTGTTCATCTTGGACAGCAGGTCCAGGCTGCACGGTAGCCTCTTGTGAGGCTTCAGTGACATATGCGTAGGCTTTCCTGTTTTCAGTTTCTATTTTTGGTAAATTTTGGTGGGGTTTTTTCAGTGATTAATACCTTAAAAAAACAGTTATCAGTGGTTACACATTTTCGCGCCACTAAAAACAAAAGAAAAAGTGTTTTTACGGTGTTCATGGAACGTTTAGCTTTTATTATTGCTTGCTTTTTGCACTGATAGAACATGGTATGGAGACAGTGTATGTATAGTGTATTTGAGGTCCAAATAGATTTTTGCAAATTAAACTTATCGTAGTACACCATACATTACTTATTATGTGAGTGTTTGGTCATGCACGCTCGCTCTTTCCTTCCCATGTAAACTTGTATCTGTGAAAAGGCCCCCTAAACATTGGCACTTGAGATGGGCAACGCCAAAACAGCCAGTACACAATTTACTAACTCTGGCCACGGACCTAGCTTTCCATTCCAATACTGGTATACTTTAAGATTGCGATTCTCAGGGCAAGTTCTGCAACATTTGCATTGAGCTGGGCACTTCTGCCCTCAGAGTTATTGAAGCGGTCAAAATGAAGCAGCACTTTTGAAATTACGGAGAAAATTCCCCTTTACTGAAGAGATCTAGAACTTGTACAGTGTACCACAGTGAGGTTTCATTGACTTCAAATGCCATTGGTGGTGAAGGGACATTTCTATGCATCACTGCAAGCCATTTCTCATACATTGTAGAATAAACATTCCTGAATTGCTCTTTAACATTGCTTTGCTTACCAAGTGGCAAGCACTCTAAAATGGAACATGTTGCAGTGCCAAAGTCACTAAAGGTGTCACCCAGCCTACTCTCAAGGAGTCCAGAATGGACTAAAAAGTCAATAGTATCCCTCATTTACTCTGAAGATTGTAAGGAATATGCTACTTACCAGTATGCATCTGTTCCTGGCATGTAGGGCTGCTGACATTCATATCTGTGCATAGATCGCCGCCTAGTGTTGGGTCGAGATGATTGCACTTTGTTGTCCTGGAAGAGTCTTCGAAGTATCACGAGATAGGTGACTCCTCCCCTGGACTACAGTGCGCATGGGCATCTTCTCCATCCTCAGATTGTTTTTAGCCATTGTGCCAGAGATGGAGATAGTAAAGTAAGAGATGGCCATGCAAAAGATAATGCTGCAGCTGAGACAGGCACCGGGGAGGAGGGCGGGCGATATGAATGTCAGCAGCCCTACATGCCAAGAAAAGATGCATACTGGTAAGTAGCATATTCCGTTCGAGGCATGTGGGCTGCTGAATTCATATCTGTGCATAGACTGTACAGCAGTATCTCCTCTAGCAGTGGTTACCTGTGCCAGCTGCAGCAGTTTGAAAAAGAGTTTTGAGGACAGTCTGGCCTACAGCAGCTTGCTGCTTTGCTTGCACGTCTACACAGTAGTGTTTCGTGAAAGTGTGTATGGTAGTCCATGTGGCTGCCTTACAAATATCTTCAAGAGGACTATTCTCTAGGAAAGCCATGGATGCCCCCATTTTTCTTGTAGAGTGTGCTCTTGGGGGAACGGTTAAAGTGCGTTTGGCCTTTTGATAGCATATTTGAATGCATTTAACTATCCATCTGGCTATTCCTGACTTTGATATTGGATTTCCTTTATGTTGTGCTGAAAAAGTAACAAATAATTGCTTTGTCTTTCTAAATTATTTCGTTCTGTCCACATAATAAAGCAGAGCTCTCTTTACATCTAGTGTGTGTAGGGATCTTTCAGCTACTGACCGTGGATTTTGAAAGAACACTGGCAGTTCTATTGATTGATTAATATGGAAATTGGATACTACCTTTGGGTTTGTTCTAAGAACCACCCTGTTAGCATGTACTTGCATGAAAGGTTCATGAATTGTTAGTGCTTGTAACTCGCCTGAGTGAGGTAATGGCAATCAAGAATGCCACCTTCCACGTTAAGAATTGCAGTTCGCATGAGTGTAGAGGTTCGTAAGGAGGTCCCATAAGTTTGGCAAGCACTATATTTAGATTCCAGACTGGGGAAGGAGGGTGTCTTGGAGGGATCACCCTTTAAAGACCCTCCGTAAAAGCCTTGATTGCTGGTACTCTAAACAGTGAAAGGTGTTGCCTGTTTTGAAGGTATGCCGCTATAGCAGCAAGGTGTAGTCTTATTGAAGAGTATGCTAGGTTGCATCTTTGAAGATGCAGCAGGTAACATATAATGTTTTGTATGGAAGCATCTAATGGGTTGATTTGGTTATTGTTGCAGTAAATAACAAATCTCTTCCATTTAGCTGCATAGGACGCTCTTGTAGTTGGTCGTCTTGCCTCCTTAATGATGTTCATGCAGTCTGGAGGCAAGTTAAGGTTTCCAAATTCTAAGACTTCAGGAGCCAGATCGCTAGGTTCATCTGATTGGGATCTGGGTGTCGGATTTCTCCATGGTTCTGAGTTAGAAGATGGGGTGCGAGGCACAGCCCTTGATGAGGAACTACTGAAAGCTCCAGGAACGTTGTGTACCATGGCTGTCTCACCCATGTGGGAGCAACTAGGATTAGTGTGAGTGACTGTTGCCGCAGTTTGCGTGCCACCAGCGGAATCAGCGGTGCTGGGGGAAAGCGTACACAAATCTGCCTGACCAGTTAATCCATATCGCATTGCCCTGTGACAACGGATGTAGGAACCTGGCGGCAAAGTGCTGGCATTTTGAGTTTTCATTTGTGGCAAACAGGTCTATCTCTGGGTGACCCCACTCTTTGAAGAATGGCTGGAGAACTTGGGGGTGAATCTCCCATTCGTGTAGTTGTTGGCTGTGCCTGCTGAGCAGGTCTGCTATCTGATTGTCTTTCCCTGGAAGGTGTTCTGCTAGGAGAAAGATGTTGTTTGGAATTGCCCACTTCCATATGCTCTGTGCCAAGTGAGACAGCTGTGGAGAGTGTGTTCCTCCCTGTTTCTGGATATAGTAAATTGCAGTCATGTTGTCCGTCCGGATCAATACAGTCTTGCTGTAAGTATTTTTGGAATGCTTTCAGGGCTAGGAATATCGCTAGCAACTTTGGTTGGTTGATATGCAGTTTCTTTTGTTTGGTTGTCCAGAGCCCTTGTACTGTGTAGTGAAGGAGGTAGGCTCCCCAGCTTGTCAGTGATGCGTCCGCTGTTAGTACTAGTTGTGGAACCTGCTCTTGGAACAGTCGCCCCTTGGAAAGGTTTTGTGGGTTCCACCACTGCAGAGAGTTGTGAGTGCGACTGTCTACCAACACTAGGTCTTTTAGTTGTCCTTGAGCCTGGTTCCATTGCAGTGCTAGGCATTCTTGCAATAGACGCATTTGAAGTCTGGCATGGGGGACAATGAATATGCAGGAGGCCATCATGCCTATGAATGAGCTGCATGAAGACTCAAGCTGGCAGAGAGTGTTGTGGCAGAAATTTGCGAATGAGCATCTGCATGCTGGCTATCCTCGCTGAGTTTGGGTATGCCTTTGCCACTGAGGTATCTATAGTGGCTCCCAGATATTGTTTTGTGTGAGACTGTTGCAGTTGCGATTTTGGGTAGTTTATTGAAAACCCTAGACTGTGTAGCAGCTGAAGTGTTTTGAGACGTGTCTCTTGCACACTGTTGGTACGATTTTGCTTGTATTAGCCAATCGTCTAGATACGGAAACACGTGGATGTGTTGCCTTCTGAGATGTGCAGCTACTGTCGCTAAGCACTTTGTAAACACTCTTGGAGCCGTGGTTACCCCGAATGGCAGAACCTTTAATTAGTAGTGTTGACCTTCTATTGTGAACCTGAGATATTTTCTGTGAGTTGGGTGGATGGGCATGTGAAAATACGCGCCCTTGAGGTCCAATGTTGCTAGGAAGTCTCCTTGCTGTAGTAACGGGAGCACTTGCTGTAGTGTGATCATATGGAAGTGCTCCGACAGTATGTATTGATTTAGGGGTCTGAGGTCCAATATTGGTCTGAATGAACCTTCCTTCTTGGGAATAAGGAAGTATACTCCTGTCCCTTGGTGTTGGAAAGGGACTGGCTCTATGGCCCCCTTTTCCAGCATGCATTTCACCTCTTGTTGCAGCAGGGTTATGTGTTCTTTGGACATAGGACGGTGTCTGGGTGGTATGTTTGGTGGGGTAGAAGTGAGTTCCAGGCAATAACCATACTGGATAATTTGTCTCACCCACCTGTCCGTGGTAATTGCGTTCCAGACAGATAGGAATTGTTGGAGTCTGCCTCCGACCGGTGTTAGGTGGTCTGGAGGTAGCGTGATGAAGTCACTGTTTTGTGGCAGTCGAGGCTCTGGTGTTATTGCCTCCACGTCCTCTTCCCTTATTATTGTTGCCCCTATAACCTCCTCTGTTGGAGTTTTTGGTGAAGGAACCTTGTGTGTTGCCTTTGTATGAAGAGGACGTTCGCGAGGTATTGCCTCGTGTAGCTGCCCTGTATGAGGAGCGTCGTAAGGAACTTCTATGTTGCTGAAACTGCAATGCACCCATTGACTTTGCGGTTTCTGTGTCCTTTTTCATTTTATCTAAAATGGTGTCGACAGCAGGGCCAAAAAGAAAGTCTTGATTGACTGCCTGGTTAAGAATGGTGGACTGCACTTTGTTCTTAAAGCCCGAAATACGCAGCCATGCATGTCGCCGTAGTAAAACGCTAGTGTTAATAGACCTGGCTGCTTTGTCGGCTGCATCAAGCGCACATTTGATGGAGGCGTTTGTAATGAATTTTCCCTCCTGTAGGAGGTCATCAGCTTGGGCTTTAAAAGGCTCAGGTAGGTGTTGCATTAAGCTTTCAATTTGGTCATAGTGTGCCTGTCGTAACGAGCTAGCAGAGCTTCTGTATTCACAATCCTCCATGAATTGGAGGCCTGTGCTGCTACCCTTTTACGTGAGGCCTCTAGCATCTTTGATTCTTTATTGGGGGAGGGGCTTCCCCAGTTGTCTGTGAGTTGGCCCTTTTACGTGCATTAGCCACCATGTGTGATTCTAACGGTAACTGCCCTCTGATGTAGGTAGGGTCTGCTCTATACTTCTTCTCAATCCTGGGATTGATTACCCGTGCCCTGGCTGTATCTTTAAATATGTCAGGTGCGTGTTTTAACACCCCCTTTAACATAGGAAGTGTTCTGACACTTTTTTCTGAAGTACGGAAGGTGTCAAATAAGAAGTCTTCTTCCACAGGGTCATTCTGCATGTCTACATTGTGGTACTGCGCTGCCCTGTCTATTAATTGGTTGAAGACAATGGTGTCATCAGTAGGTGACGGCTTAGTTGTATAAGAGGAGACATTAGGGATGGGATGGGTGTTATAAGGGTCAGTTGACTCCTCCCATGGCTCATTTTAGTGGTCAGGATCTTGTGGATAATACTAATCAGGCTGAGGATCCTCCCCTGTGTTCCCCTTATTGTCCCCATAGTGCGAAGAAGAGTAAGGAGCAAAAGGTGTAGTTGGCATAATGGGCTAGAAAGAAATGAAGGGTCTAGAGGGAGAAGTCCCAAAGTCCTTCTTCTTTAATGGAATAGGAGAATGAGAGTCGGTGTCCAGTGGCCTCTTCTTCCTGTGCAGGATTGTGACATTACCAGTCTCAGGATTAATATATATTTTTGCCTGGTCGTCTGATGGATCTGGATGGAAGAGTTCTTCCTCCACAGTCCTTGGTTGCGTTTTTGACTTTTTTGGGTCGATAACACCTTCTGCTTCGACGACTTTTGGTGCTTTAGTGCTTTTTTCGGCTCGGGCCCTTTCTTCGGCTCGACTAGTGGTTTCGGGTCGACTGGGTCTTTCAGTTCGACACGTTTCTTGTGCTCGACAGGCTTTTTTGGTTGACTGTCCTTTGCAGAGTCTATGGTCTTTTTGGGATCGACTGGTGTTTTCGGAGCACTTGTCTGTGGGTCGATAGCCTTCTCCGGCCGAGTTACATGCTTCGATACGGCACCCTTTCAGTCGACAGCCGGCTTGTTCGGGTCGACTACCTTCTTCGGGTCGGCACCCTTCGGCTGGGTGTTCTTGTTCGGTTCGACTACCTTTTTCGGGTCGACAGTTTTCTTTCGAACAACGCTCTTGGGCTGTACGGCCTTCTTCGGGTCGACGCCCTTTTTGGGCTCTGGAACCTTCTTCGGGATGAAGTTACTTGGCCCTGGGCTCTCTGAAGGCTTAGGTTTCGGAGCCGGATGGTTTTTTTGGATCTTGGCTAAGGCCACTTGGCGATGCCTCAACCGGAGCCTTCGGTAACGGGGTAATTGGTGTCGGAAGCAGTGTACTCACGATTTTCCCCGGTGGGATCTCGTCATCGGAGTAAGAGTAGTCCTCGACGGTGACGATCTCTAGGTCCGAATCTGGAGCTTCTGGAAGTTTGTGGTCATCATCGAAGATGTTGTCCGGTTCCGGTGCCTGTAGCTGTATCTCTTCCCTAGCGGCCCGTCTAATCCGTATGGTTTTCTTCTACCGAAATTGGGGACAGGCTGGGCAGGTTTCTTCCTTATGGTCTGGTGAAAGGCACTTGTTGCATACTGAGTGCTTGGAGTGGCATTGTGGGCATCTTTTGAACGGGCTCCTTTCCATCGACAGCAGGCCCACCTGGCGTCGAAAAAGCCCAACGGCCCGCGTCGACGACCCGTTCGAGATGGAAAGCTTGTTCGAGTTAAGAGGTACCAAGCGAGAACAATACCGTCGAAGTCCTTTAGAAAAGTTTTGTTTTTCGATTCTGAAGTTGGAGTATAGGAGTAACATCCAAACCCAATGGCAGAAAAAAAACAATCTGAGGATGGCGAAGATGCCCATGCGCACTGTAGTCCAGGGGAGGAGTCACCTATCTCGTGATACTTCGAAGACTCTTCCAGGAAAACAAAGTGCTATCATCCGGACCCAACACTAGGCGGCGATCTATGCACAGATATGAATTCAGCAGCCCACAAGCCTCGAACAGATGCTTTCAGCATACCATCTAACAAGTGACAAGGATCTCCTACAGGGAATCAGTTCAGCTCGGGTATCAATTTTGACAGGTCATCACAGAACTTTTTCATATACGTAGCTGAATCACTGCAAATACAAACAAACAATATCACTCCAATCCAAGCAGGTATTGACTCATTTCCCCATTGCAGGAAGGTGGATACCCGACTATGGTTACCCCCAACTTTTTGCCTGGTGTTTTGCTGGTTTTTCGACTTAGTTGACCTGGGACCCTGCTATTCAGGGCCCCAGGCCTACTGCTCTCTCTCTAAAATGGATTCCATGTACCTTAGGTACATATCCCATTGGTACTGGGCCACCTCATCAGACCCTGTAACTCAGGGCATAGGTGTACCCAGGGCCTACCAGGGGCTACAGCATGTATTATGCCACCCCTGGCTAGCCATCTAAATCTGACACAACTGGCTGCACGACAGCTGGGGCAAAGTGGTGTAATCACCCTTTGCTGTAGATATAGTATACCTATATCTAACCCTAAAATAGACACATGTATTCCTATCAGTCACTCCTATGGCAGGCCTTAACAATCCTGAAGGCAGAGTGCTTGGAATTATGTGAGATGGTGCTCTGGCATGAGCTGAGCCCGTCTGCAGCTTGCGGAACCAAGTCCTAATAGCTGTTCTATGATAACGCGTACCATATACTCTTAAGTGCATTATAATCCTCGCGGTTAAATGCTATCTCTGGTATAGCTTTATCAAAACATGTCGAGTAAGGTGTCATACGAATTGGAATACTAACCCCTCGCCAATTCTGGCGACGGGGTTAGCATTCCACCCTTCTAGAGGGACACGACATGTATGTAACTGTGAACCCCGGTTAAAGTTAACTCGAGCCTCAGCATCACAAAATGGATGCTGCCACCACAGACACAAGTCTGACCCCCTGCAGCTGGGAGTCCTTCCAGCGAGGGGAGCTTGGACAAAGGGTTTCCTGTCAGGGGCGGTGCTAGCACCATCCCCGACAGGGTTTTGTGTATCCTAGGTAGGCAGAGCTGAATAGGAAGGTGACTGCAAGTGGCACCCCGGTGCTCACTGTGCATCTGCCAGTTTGAACCAGTTCCAGGGGCACACCAGCCCCTGAGCTGGGGAAAGTCCGGCATGGGAGAGGGGTGTAACCACCCCCCTTCCTGGTCTCACCCATGGGCAGGACCTAGTCCCGTACCAGCCCCTTTCTTTAGAATAAAGGTAGGAGCGGGGACCCTTCCAGATTAGATCATCTTTGAATCCTGAAACTACTTTCTACGAAAGGAACTCAAGACTTCTCAAGATTTCTCCCCTGTGACTAAGGAGTAGTCACCCTGCATCTGCGGGCACCAACTAAGAACACGTCCTTCCTCCGGAATCCAACTGACCAGCACGACGAGACCCAGCTTCCCTGGCACCTCTGACCTCTACCTACATCAGCCCAGCTGAGATCCGTGGGTGTGACGAGACCTCGAGGGACTGGCCATCTTCAGAACTGCGCGACGCTTATCCAGCACGACCGCCGAGGGATCCTCGAGTGAGTGCTTTGGGGTTTGAGAAGCCCTAACCCTGAGCAGCTCCAGCACCGAAGTCCAGCCCCCCAGCATCCACGAGATCTGCGTGGGGCCCTTCTGCTCTTTGCTGCTCACCGCGTTGTCCGGCCACTTGCCTGCTGGCTTGTAGCCCTCTTGACGACAAACGACGACATCTACATCGCTGGTCTGGTTGCTCCAGACTGGCCCTTGCTCCCCTCCAACAGAGGAGCACCCCGGACCCACCTGGTCCACTCCAGACGCCATTTTGAGTCCACCGCGTGGGCTTGCATTTGCCAAGAGTTGTTGCCCCAATCCTGGGTCCAGCGACGTCGACAGCAGATATCTTCGTGGGACAGCTCGCACCTCCATCCTGGTTGCCGACAACGCCTCCTGGTCCGAGAGACTGCAGAGCCCAGCGTCGCCCACTCACCTTGTCGAGGTGACTTCGTCCGGTGCCATCCTGGTGCCCATCTAATCACTGGCTAGTGATTCAGAACTTGGTCCCCTCTGCTTACAGGTACTCTTCATCACCGATCCAGGCTTGGGTCGCATCGAACTTCATCACTGGTCGCCTGCCAGCAACAACTTCTTTCAGGCTCCATAGACTGCAACGAGGATTCTCGACGTCTTTTCAGACCTATGCAGCCGCAGCCCCTGGGCTAGGTAACCTGAGCATTTCGGTGCTCCAGCATAGCTTAACTATCCAAGTATCCAGATCCTTTTTCGTTTCAGCTCTACCTAGTCGGATTCGTCCGATATCACTAACTTCACAAAATCTAGCATCCATAGACTTTGTCCCGCATCCCGCGTGAGAGTGCACACTCTGCACCCGAACTCCCTAGGCCTCCTGCTCGTAATCTGAAGGTTCAGTAGTCCAGTCCTAGCGATCCTAAAGCCTTTGAGACTAGTTACTTACCTGCTAGTATTTCGCATTCCACTTTAGTAGTATATGGTTTTCCGTGCCCCTCGGGCACTTGCGTAAATTGTGCGACTTTCAGAAATTCTTTAAGAGCTTTGTATTGTGCTTAGCGCCCTGTTCTCATAAAGAGTCCAGGGCTGTTGTGTTCTAAATAAATATACTTTTATTTTCATAACAACTTGTGTGGTGTCCTTTCACTTGGTGTTCAAGGGGTATATGTGATGGTATAACAGCTGGCTTAACACGCCCTCTAGAGTTTAGCCTAAAGACTGCTCTTGTCCATGCTACTAGGATAGCTGGTCTAAAGGTTGACTTACAACCAGTCATCAATAAGGGTCGTTTGGAATGATACAGTGATCACTAGAATAGTGAGCACTACATATCAGGCCAACTTCGCACACCCATCAACTTGATCTTCAGGTGTATGTGGTGGAGAGTGCGGAGATGAAATTCATAATGGTTGAAACGGAGGAGAAGGAGATGATGGATGAGGAGAACGATTAGTACCAGCATTTTTCTTTTTTAAAGGAATGTGGTAGACCTCTTCTGTCTCATGTTTGAGTTTTGTCACCTTTGTAGTAATATGGAATCAGCACATCAGTTTGTTTCGGTGCAGCGGATTTCGGATCCAAAGAAGTTTTCGGCATCGAAGGGGGTGGGGCAGAGCCGGTCTTTGACTTAGATCCCGAAGGTTTCGGCTCAGTGCAAGTTTTCAAACTGCTCTGTTCGGAGTCAGAAGCCTTTTTGGGCAAGTTTCGGTGCCAAGCCAGAGGGGCGAGGTGTCAAACATATTCTGGGTGCCAACCATGGCTCGGGGGTTGGACTGGAGCCGCTTTCTTGAGCTGAGGTGGACTTTGGGGCAAGGGAGGACCTGTGCTCATGGTTCACTGCCCTTGAGGGTTGTGTTTGTCACCCTCTGAGCCGTAGTCGGAAATAGAGGTCGGGTCTTGTTCCACCTCAGCTCCCATTGCGTCTCCAGCCGCTTGTTCGGAATCTACTCCGAAGAGGTCCAGAATGGAAATTGCATGTTGGCTCGGCATGTGGCGACGTCGAGCCTGTTGGTCGCGAAGCATTTTCTTCAATCAGAAAGCCTTACACACCTTGCAGTCCTGTTCGCTGTGCTCCAGAGACAAGCACAGGTTGCACAGTTCGTGTGAGTCGGGCGTGAGCGGCTGTGCGGCTGCATGGGGGAGCGAGCATATTTTCTATAAATGTACACTAACTGCAGATTTCTCATGTTTAGAATGGATACCCTAGCAATACCTCCTCGGCGATGGGTCCATGAAAAAAACTCACTAAAATGTCCAAAAGGCAGACAGAGTGCCATTTACAACATATCTGATTGGATAGGCAATAGCGCCTCGTGAATATATGTAAAGATGTCTGCATGGTAGCCTCAAAAATGTCTGACCAACAAGAACCTAAGTCACTACGTTTGGAAAAGAGGCAGCTTGATTTAACAGAACCAGTCTCCCAGGGTCCAATTAGGTGTAGGGCAGGGTAACAGAGCCTGTAACTCGCTGACCAGGTATGCCAAAGTTATAGTGACAAGAAAGACTGTCTTGGGGGTAAGGAGCATGAGAGAACTGTGGAGGGGATTAAAGGCGCATATACGAGGAATGTGAAGACCAAATTTAAGTCCCATTGTGGCAAATCAAATGGTGGAGAAGGAAAAATATATGGTAACCCTTTGAGGAAATTCATCACAATGGGGGTGAGGGGGGTTCAAAAAATGGTTGGACCAACAATCGCAAGAAGGCTGAATGAGCGGGTACCATTTAACGTGTCCAAAGGAAGGCTGTGCTAGACGTGGGACAACAAACAGAATATTGGACAGTTTGGCATGGTGTGGGTCGATACGTTTCGTAGATTAGGTTTGGGTGTAGAACCCTGCCCGCAGCATCAACAGTAGATCCATCTCTTCCAGATGGCCTTCCCAATCCAGAAGTGATGCATCTGTCACCAATGTAAGCTCTGGGTGGCGTAAGGAAGGGGGGGTGGGGTCTGCTGCTGACACTATTGCGGTCCCACAGCCACCACAGATCTTTCGCAGTCTCCTTTCAAATCTGGACTAGATTGGAAATATCCCCCATGGTGCTATGCCCACTGAACTTCAGATCCCACAGCAGAGCCTGCAATCTGGCGTTCTTGATCCGCAAGAAGCTAGTAGGCCCAGACGTCCCCCCAAGATCCAGGATAGAGGTTGAAACTTCAGGATCTTAGCCTGAATGTCTTAGATTCTCTTCTCCAGACAATAGGTGCAATTATGTACCGTTTACAGAATGGCTTGGATGAAGGGGAGGGCCAGGGAAGTGGTCAGGTGTGATTTCGGCACATTGATAGCAACCCCCAAGAAAGTCAGGGGGTTCACCGAAGTCTGGAGGTAGATTAATGACGGGAACCCACCTTCAACAACCAGCCATCGAAGCAGAAAGAAGACTGGAACTTCCAACATCCGAAGATGTGCAGCTACCACCCCCATCACTTCTGTGAACACCTGAGTGGAGATAGTAAGACCAAAAATGAGCACAGCGAGCTGTAAATGCTCGATGGCTTACCATGAACCGCAGGTAACATCCATGTCTGTAGGTCAAGCATGTGTAAATAATCGCACTGCAGGTGCGCAATCAATCAGTTTCCAGGGCCGAAAAGACCCAAGCCCCGGAAGGGAGAGCATCTTTAACTTTTGTTTCCGCAAAAAGGAATTGAGAGAGACAAGGACTAAAATGGGTCGAGTCCGCCGTCCTGTTTGGAACTATGAAATACTGGGAATAACCACAACCAACTTCTGGCATCGGTACCCTCTTTATGGCTTTTTTGGCCAAAAGAACATCCACTTTATTGCTGTAAAACCAGGTACTTATAACTAACAATTCACTGGATTACACAGTTCCCATCAAGGAGAAGCTAGAATCATAATTTCCCTAGGCTTCTCTCACTTTTTAAAATTGACAGATATCACTTGAATTAAAGTTTATTTTAGAACTATCTATAGTCAATGTTGGAATTGGCCCTTTCTGCAGGGTTATCCCTAAACTTTTTGCTTCTTCCTCCCTTGTTTTTCCTGACCTGTGATTGTTGGCAATAGGACTCTGGGAACTTTACCACTGCCGATCAGTGTTAAAGTGCATATGCTCTCTGTATAAATAGTAATTTTGATTGGTTATCCATGATTGGCAGATTTGTTTAATCAGTAGGTCCCTAGTAAAGTACACTGAGTGTACCAGGGCTGGTGATTCAAATGCTACTAGTGGCCCTGCAGCACAGATTGTGCCACCCACATGAGTAGCCCTAAAATGGTGTCTCAGGCCTGCCATCGGAGTGCCTGTGTGCAGTTGCTAACTGCCATACTGACCTGACTAGTGTACCCACTGGCCAGGCCTAACCCTTCTCTTTCTGTACACATTGGACACCCCTATGGAAGACCCAAGGTACCCCCTGGGCAGGGTGCAGTGTATGTGAAAGGTAGAGCATGTACTAGTGTGGGGGGGGACATGCTTGGATAGCGAAATACTGCAAAGTTCGTTTTTCACTATTGAAAGGTTATCTTGCCCAAAGGCTAGAATGGGGACAGCAGTGTATAATGTTTACCGGCATATCTTCCTATCGGAGCAAGATAGAAAATTGAAGTCTGGTATCCTTGAACTCAGAATTTAATAACACATCTTTTAGGAAGGATGGTTTTTAAATCCTGCGTTTCAGAACAGCACTTTTTGAAAGTAGCTGCTTTCTTGTCTGACCTTTCTGTGTGCTTTTGCCTGTTTGTGAATGGACGGTCTGGTTTGTGACAGGGGCTGGGGTGGCTCCAGGAGGCTGGGTGAGTCAGCACTAGACTGAATAGCTTCACCTGCATCTTGAGTGGTGGGAGGGGATAGCACCTGGGCCTGAATAGGGCTGTGCCTGCCTTCCACAATACTGGCTCTTCCTCCTGCTGGGCGGCTGACGACCCTGCCCCTCTCCCTCTCTCTCTCAAAGGAAAGGAGTTGTCATATAAACAGAGTGCTCCATGACTGACCAGGTTTGGACTAGGTAAAGGCCTCTCTGTCTTAAGAGAACAAAGAGAATATTGGTATAAAAAGGGATAACCCAGACCCCTAAACTTTAGATCATCCTGGAATCAAGAAGGAACCTCTGCCAAGGAGTAAAGCTGGAAAGCTGAAGAGGAAGGACTGCCCTGCTGTGTGTTTGTAGGCTGACCTGCAGTTACTATTCTGCCAAGGAGAGGGGAAGGCTTTGCTGTTGCTGTGTTCCCTGCTTAAAGAGATCTCCAAGGGCCTGAGAAGAGATGGCCTCCTGTTAAGTCCCAAGAACAAAAGGACTTCACCCCCAGCTTCCCCCTGGAACTCAGCTGTGTGAGTTCTGACCTGCCTAGAGTGCTTGATCCATTTGTGGGGCCTCTGGAGGTTGTTTCCTGCTGTTTGGGGAGCTGGAAAAGAAAAGAAGATCTGCAATTTGCACGCATCGCTGGCTTGTGTAGCGCATAGTCGACAGTGCAAGAAAATTCCCATTGCAGCGAAGATAGTCGCAGCGCCTGTTGCGGCCGCAAGAACAGACACGCAACGTTCGCGCGCAGAGCGCATTGCGCCGGTGCGGGAAGATTCCCCTCGCTGCGAATATCATCGCAGAGCCTGTCATCTCTGTAAGACCGTTGCATTGCTCGCGGACCGCATCCAGTCGCTGCGAACATCGTCGCAGAGTCTAGCTCCAACACATCGAGGGGCCGCGCCAGAAGAGTATCAACGCTACGTCGCGCATGACCGCTGCACCGAAGATAGTCAACGTCCCGAAGATCGTTGCATCGTGAGAGACGCTTCTACCAGAGAACCTGCACCCCAGAATCCATACAAGGTATCGCATCGCTCCCCATACATATCGGATTTGTCGCAACACGCCAGCTGCATCCAGCGGGGTTGTCCCATCGCCTCCCCAGGGTCTCAGGAGTGACTCATCGCTTGTTTTTCAACGCTGCAGTTGCCTCTAGGAACTTTTGTTGCATCTACAAGTACTTTGGGCTAAAAGTGACGCAACTGAATTATTTTGACGCAAACCCTAGAATCATATTCTTGAACTGTGTATGTTGGATTTTTGTCATTTTGGTCGTGTAGTTTAGATAAAGATACTTTATTTTTCTGAACTGGTGTGGAGTTGATTTGTGGTGTTTTCACTGTAAGTGTTGGTACAAATACTTTAAACATTGTCTTTGATGAGCTGGTCTGCTCGTGCCAAGCTACCAAGGGGATGAGCAGGGGTTATCTAAAGAGTATATCTCCTTACCCAGACTAGAAGCAAGGGTCCCTATTTGGACATTGGTACCTACCTCTGATAACTAGAGGCCCCCAGATCTAACAGTCAATTTTAGACCACACTTGTTTTCAATCATTCCCACTATTATACTAGCGATACACACTATATCCCCAGTATCACTTTGGCAAATTGAGAAGTTCTCCGGCAAAGAGCCCCCTAGAGGGGCCTGTTGGACATTGCAACACCAGCCCAACGAGGAGCAGGCCCGATGACGAAGCATGCCACCTTATGGTGGGTGAGGGCACTTGCTTCTACAAGCTAATGCTCCTGGTGCTCTGTAATGTTCCAGACCCCTAGACACCTGGAAGAGATTTCGGAACAGTATACTTTTACTATTATTGGACGAATTAGGAGACTATATCCTGCAATGCCCAACTCTCTTTGTCCAGCCACTTTCGAGAGTAGCTAGGATTAGTGACACAAGGAATACATGGATAAAAATAAGTATGAGACGGAAGAGCCAGCTTTGCAAATCAGATGGGAAAGGGACGGGACACCGATTTCTAGGGAAGAAATACAAAGAGGCATGAGCTTTAGTTTTGAAATGAAAGATAGTGTTCTGGGTTTCGAAGCAATTAACACTTCATTATGGCGCATTGCAAGTTCTAAAATCTTTAAAGTGGCAGTGTGTTGCTTAACATATTGAAGCATATGCATTGGAGTACGGGTCCATACTTTATTTCCTTTTAATACATTTATGAGGTGGAGTGAAAAGTATTCTTAGAACAACAAATCTAGCCTTAAAAATGGAAAGCCTTCCCCTCTCCATGTTCTCCTGAGCAAATAAAAAAAATAAAGATACATATACTTATGACTTACAGAAAGGCTGAGAAACTCAGCAGTTACATAAGAATTATATCTATGGAATCTCCATCATCAAGACTATTAGTGGACAAGAGAAAAACAAATGTTACCTGACTATAATTAGGAATTTTTCCCTTACAGCTAAAGACACAAAACGTGGATGAAAAACACACTTTAGAAAACCTTGTTTATCTGGCATATTCAGAAAGTAATCATTGGTTCCAGACAGAAGACTAATGAACTGTTATCATACTGCATTGTGAGACGGTGCTTTAGCCTGCTATCTTAAAGTGACTGCATAAAGTTTCTTCAATCCAATGTTCTCCACATATTTTCTTATAAAAACAATATTGAAATGGGGGGGTGTATATATCAGATCAGCTACTTTATATAGCTTTCTAAAGTGAATTTCTGAAAGTTTGCACACAATTTCTGCTATCTCAAAGTAATAATTAGTGTTTGTGAATAGTAATGAAGACCTCATAATGGGGAATTTGTTTCAGCTAAACATGGAAATAAGGCATCTTGCAAGGAGGTATTTTCAAATAGGGTCTTGGCATAAACACTGAACATGAGAACCCTCGTTTGAAGGGAAATGGAGTCTAAGCGGATACTAAGCATTAACCACAGTAACAATCATGCTTTCCAAAATTATCGACTTAACATTTAAATCAGCATGTAGAAGTATTACCTTTTGAAATGGTTAGAGCCGGTGACCACTGCGACCTCAAAATATCCAGACAAATGCTCCCATTGCTATTAATGTTTGGATGATAAATTCTTGTCGTGAATGCAACCTACAAAATCAAATGATAAGTTAACCAATGACCCCAGAATTTGGTGAAAATGATTCAAAAGTTATGATAAAGCTTTACCTTCGGTGGTTTAAATGGGTAATCTGTTGGGAAGTGAATTGTCAAAAAAAATACTCCACCCTGATAAGGACTGTCATTCTATGAAATAAAAAAAAAATAAACATTAGAAGCAGCAGGCATGTGAAACACTATTTGTTCTGTTTGATATCCAAAATAAGTTGAACAGAAACTGTACTGGAGAAAGAATAAAGATACATTCCCAACTATAGGGAAAGTAGTAAGCATTTAACAAATCTAAAACTACAGATGAAAAACAAAAAGAACGTTACGGTGGAATAGTAAAAGAGGGTCATTGTCGCAATTTCTGTAGAGAACAATGCAATGCTTTGTAAAGTTCAAGTAACTTGATCTAATGAAAGGCTTACAGAATACGTAACAAAAAATACTTACTGGCCCCATTATTGTTGCTTGCCAATGGAACACTGAAAAAAAGAAAAAAAAGACTGTACTTATTTCACTGCGCATGTTATACAGAGAGGAGTCATTTAGAAAACATATGTTGTAACAGATGAGAATTAAAACACAAACTAACCCAATTCTTTCACATGGTACTCATCACAGGATGCCAACAACACCCTGCACTGTAGAAGTCAACTGTTGGCTAAAGGTTAGCAGCTGGTGTCGTGGAGGCATGACTTTTACACAAGCTACTCACACCCACCCCACCTCTGTTTCATTCATTAGCTTGTCGGTGGATAACGCAGCAGATGAGGACGGGTGCTAAAAATGAGCTGAGGATAACCAATCATTGTGAAGAATTTCATCTAGCTGCCTCGGTCCTGCTCTACCTAATGCCAACCCAAAGAATCAACAAGCATTGGCAAAGCTAACAGGTCTTACCTATGCGAGATTCATTGCCTTTGCTGATTTTTTTTTAGCCATGTTGCAAATGGCGGAAAGTAATGTGAAAAAGCTCTATGACAGCCAGCGTTGTACGCCTTATAGCGTTTTCTTTCAGTTATGTGGCAATGACGTTAGCGCTGCTGAATAGTATGGCTAAAAAACATTGTGTAAGCGAGATCTAATGGCTTTGCAAATTGCTTGGTATGGAATGCTATATTCTTATGAGTATTTATATAGTGTTTCCATGGCTGAAGTGCTAATGTTAAAGAATGTAGAATGCCCTTGCCACAGTGTTCGTGTGAACAGATTTAGAAGGATTTTAGGACCATACAACAACTGCAAAAATGTGCCATATAAATGTGCCGAATCTAACAAAAGTTGTAGGCAGAAAGAAAACTCCAATTGGGTACAGATTTTATTACAGTGATGCTTTAGGCTATGTGTTACTTTGGGTGCAATAGTTACAAAAGAAACTAAAAAGCACACCTGCCTGCTTGTTTAGTAGTAAAATATAGAAATAATTGGTGTTCAGTGGGTTTCCTAGAACTTTTGGCCATTGTACCTAATAGACCATCGAAATGTCCCTACTGCCTGCAAGGTAATTTCACATGTGACTGCTTGTTTACTTGCTAAGTATTCCAATAAATCGGTGTTCAATGGGTTTCCTAGAGCTTTTGGCCCCTGTGCCACTGCATATTTCAAAAGGGAGATAGGAAGGGAAAATAAACCAGGGAGCCCTCCACTCAATATTTATCAACATAGAGACCTGGTTATATATCAAACATCTATACCCAAATTGCAGGGGAATGCCACACCATTTCTTTTTTAGTGAGATCGGGTTTGATATCTAATCATATGTGTGCCTTTTTATAGAACAAATTAAAAACAGGCCGGTATCCCACAGTGCTTTGACAAGTGTTCAAACCTAAAAAGTGAGGCGAGTCCAGGAAGTGCCATACGTAAGCAACACCTGAGGAGCGATTGGCAGGTACTCACCAATTACTTCACTGTTTTATCGGCACTCTCCCGACAAAAACGGAAACCAATTATATGTGAATAAGGAAAAGCAAATGTATCAACTACAGCGATATTTGTCCAAATCCAAATAATCCAATCCTTTAAGACCCTTGTTGAAAGAGGAGGCCGATTGTGCTACTCTACTCCAACAAGGTTAAAATGGAGTTAGGGAAACACAAAACATTGGTATTAAATTTTTGTTGTGTCCGTACTTATTTAAAACAGAGTTATGTTAAGACCATTTTACCCTGAATGGCCGACATGTTTCATTGGCATGGACTCTGTGGCAATTTCATCAGGGCACGCCCTGATTAAATATCAAACCTGGTCTCACTAAAAAAGTAATGGTGACATTCCCCGCAATTTTGATATATATGTGTGATATATAACCAGGTCTCTGTAGGTTGATACCCTGTGCCACTGCACCTGCTGCATCATTTAAATCATTACCCTAGTGCAATGATATTCAAACTTTAATCGCACACCCCCTATTGAGAAAGAAACAAATGAAAATAAAATAGGGCGCACTCAGAATTTTCTCCAAATATTCTATTAAATTGGCAATGTTTAAATAAGTCTAGAAAATGTACACTTTGCAGTTAAGGTCTGTTACCACATTAAAAAAGTAATTAAACACCACGATTGAGGGGGCGTGGCCAGGCACCGTCGAAAATGGCCACCTAGATCCTGAGCTCCGCCGGGACCGTTGCTGTCCCCTGCAAATCCGGCCAAATATCCTAGCTGAGAGGCTTTGCCCTGAAGGCCCCAGCTCCCACAGGAACAGTGCTCACTCGGAGCGTTGGAACGGAGTCCGGAGACCTACGGGAAGAGCCACAACGAGATTGCGGTTCTTTGGCAGCTCAGAATTGGAGCCCCGAGGCCGCCAGCTGCTTAACTCGAGACCCCGGCCTGAGGCCTACGACGCAACACGGCCTGTGGCGCGCAGTCGACGCAGGGCGTGGCCACACCCACAACGCTGTGAGACCGCGGCCTGGACGCTGATGTGGCGGTGCTGGCTACGAGCGCACACGGATAAGAAGTGAACTGAGTGACCATCTCCCTACGCAACCGTCGCTCGAGGGCGAAAAAGGGCGGACTGCTCCGTGGCATTCCCCCGAGCTGGGTCGGGGTGGTGGCCTCGAGAGTGAGATCCGTTACGCCTGGCCTTGTGGACGGCACCTGCACACAGCAACAACAGCGGTTTGGACGTCGGAGGACCCACTGGGAAAGCAAGGCCAAATACCGGCAGTGAGTGGAGATCGCAAGCCCGAATAAGTCACCTAATACAGCGGGTACACCGCGGCACGCACCGCAGGGACTCCTCTGGGGGGGGGGGGGGCCTCAGCTCTTAGTGCGATCCTGGAAAAGACAGTTGGCGCAGGCTGCTGCGAACCGGACGGCAAAGGGAGGCCTGAATCTAAGCTGACCCGCGGACTCTCACCAAGAAGTTCGGGCGGAGATGTATCCGGACTCTGGGGCACCCGATCCACCATGCTGCCCAAAGGGGTACTTGTGACTCAAACCAATAAACTGGACAACTACGCAGTGCCCAGAACATAGCCACAGTCCGGCAGCGCGACGAAGGATGGCAAAGACCTGGCGGAACCCTCCCTGACCTCCATAATGGCTGCAATTTAGACCCTTGGCACCAGCCTTGAAACGAAAATGGATAAAATCACAATCAAGGTGAATCTGCTCCGGGCTAACCTTGGGAAGACCACGGACAGATCTAAATCCAACGAAGTTGACATTAAGGCACTGCAGGAATCTGAGAAGCGGCTGGAGGGCAGGGTTAACGAGCTCGTACACCAGCACAGACTGATGGCCTTGCGGCTTAAGGACCAGGAAGGCAGGGCCCGGAGGAGCAACATACGTGTTGTAGGTGTATCGGAAGGACTTGAGGGGGAATAGTATGGAACTCTTCCTTGAAGATTTGATCCTCCGACACCTAAAACCCAAGAGACTCTCAAAGATCTTCACCATTGAACGGGCAACACAGAGCGCAGATTCCGAAACCCAAACCGGGGGCCCCACCAAGAACAATTATTGCAAAAATACTTAACTATCGAGATCGCGATGCCATCCTACAGGCCGCAAGACAACATGGCGATCTACATTACAAGGGGGCAACAGTTCGCTTCTTCCCTGACTTCACGCTTCAAGTTCAACAGGAGAGGCGCTCATTTCAAGGGGTCACAGAGTCTATGACTGTTCCGGGGTGCTGAGACAGGATACCTTACAAAGCAACAGATATGGCTAAGAGATGGGAAAAGAGTCTGAAAATTCTGAGCTGGAATGTTAACGGGCTGGGAGACAGACTTAAACGCACCATAGTCCTACAGTTCATTAAGCGGCACCAGCCGGACGCAGTACTGCTGCAAGAAACGCATCTTATGGGGAACACATGTCAGGCCCTCAATAGATGGGGCTACACTCTCGCAGCACACTCCGGCTTCACCTCCGGCTCAAGGGGGGTAGGGATCCTGATACGTTCACTGCCCCTACACATAGATCGCACTGAATCTGACCCGCAGGGCCGCTTTGCTGCTTATCTGGACGGTGGGAGGGCTACACATTGAACCTACTCTCTGTCTATGTTGCGCCTGGCCTCCAAACTCGGGCCTATGCAGACCAAGGCAACTTGCTACTCTCCCTCCCAGACTATCAGTTGGTTCTGGGAGGGGACCTTAACTCAGTAGTGTCCGGGACCCTGGACAGACGGCCCCCCCAGAGACTTGCCCCAGGGGCAGAAATGGCTGGCTGACTTTGAGGCCTTCGGACTCACGGACGTTTGGCGCCTGCTCCATCCCACAGATAGCCAATTCACCTTCTTCTCTGGGCCACATCATTCCTTCTCGCGCCTCAACTACATCCTCACCTTGCTGTAACACGGCACTACTGTACAAGAAGCAACACTCCTAACTCGTGGCATATCGGACCACTCGCCGGTCTCTACACACATAACGTTCGGAACCAGGCGGGAGGGCTGCGTAGCGCCAATAACTCCCTGCCATTTAAAAAACGAAGACACTAGAAAAAAACATAGCCAATTCAATTACCCAGTACTTTGAAAATAACGTTGGTTCGGTAGACTCCCCTGTCACCTTATGGGAGGCCTTTAAAACCGTAGTTAGAGGGGAAGCACTGTCCGCCATCTCAGGCTAACGGAAAGAAAAACGAAGCCAGGTTACGTCAGTTGAGGCAGATCTTGCAGAACTTGAGGGAGGCGCTAGACAAGGGGGCCAAGGAGGTACGACAAACTGCAGATTAAGGTGGCAGAATACAAAGTACTGGTTACTCAAGAGGCCCAGACGGTGGCTAGGCACAAGATGGGTAGGCTATATGATCAGAGCGACAAAGCAGGAAAACTCATTGCCTGGCTCGATAAAAAGCAGCAGGCCAGGAAGGTAGTGCCGGAAATGTGTACGGCATCCGGGACCGTAGTTCCGGAGCCCCGAGAGATAGTGGAGGAATTTGCGAGACACTACAAACGGGTCTACACTCGAGAGTCGGACCGTACAGAGGAGGACTCTATAGTCCTCCTTGCGGATATTCCGAATGCCCTGCCTATCAGACGACGATCGGGAAGCCATTGATAGCCCTCTTACTGATGCCGAAATACAGCACGCTATAGTAGAACTCCGCCCGGGTAAAGCCCTGGGTCCAAACGGCCTCCCAATAGAGCTCTACAAGCTCAAACCAGACATCATTAGTAAACACCTTAAATTCACGTTCGAAAGGAGTAGGAAGACAGGAGTGCTGCCGCGTGACCAACGCATAGCAACTATAGTGGCGATCCCTAAAGAGGGGAAACCCAAAGAGTCCTGCGCCTCCTATAGACCAATTTCGCTCCTCAACGCGGAGCCCAAAATATTAGCAAAAACACTCGCCAATAGGCTTCAGTCGGTACTGACTACATCGGTCCACCCTGACCAATCTGGGTTCATGCCACACCGCAACACAGCACTCAATATTCGACACTTAAACGGGGTACTGGGGCAACGCCATAGACTGCGGGAAGACGCGGTGGTGGTCTCTCTAGACGCCACCATGGCATTTGACACCTTAGAGTGGCCCTACATGTTTGCAGTCCTACGCAAATTGGGCTTTGGACCTCATTTTATAACTTGGGTTTGTCTTCTTTATTCTGAACCGCTGGCACAGGTACTGGTGAACAACAAGGGGTCTGAGGTTTAACCTTAGAGAGAGGGACTAGACAGGGCTGCCCCCTCTCTCCCCTTCTGTTCTCCCTTTCCCTTGAACCGCTAGCCGCCTGGACCAGGTAGGATGTCTACTTGAAAGGTATAGCATGGGCGGAAGGTTGGGAAGACAAAATATCCCTCTACGCCGACGACATCCTTCTGTACCTCTCCAAGATAAGAAGGTCGATACTGGCGGCACTTGACATTTTCGCAAGCTTCGGACGTAACTCCGGCTTTCGAGTCAACTGGAGCAAATCATATCTCTACGTCCTCCACGGCGACCCCCCTAGGCTCCCCGACGCATGTCCCATCACAGTAGCAGAGGACGAGTTCAAATACCTGGGAGTATTCATTACCACAAATAAGGCTTTGTTGTATGAACGTAATCTTAAACCACCACTAAGCCAGCTTCAAGGCGAGGCCAAGTCCTGGCAGCACCTTCCATTGTCGCTACTGGGCCGAATAGCCTTATTTAATATGATGGCGCTACCACGGTTCCTCTATGCTCTACAAAATTATCCTGACCTGGTACCCAACAATTACTTTACAGCAATTGAGGCGGCGCAGCGCGAACTCCTGTGGGCCGGCACACCACGCATTGCATTGAAAAAACTCACACTGGGGTGGTATGACTGGAATAGCCCTCCCAGACATCCGTAAATACTACTGGGCAGCCCACCTCGCAGCTATAAATCATGGGACGTATGGTGACGGTAATGATCCCGCCTACGGGATGGACAGATGGCTACTCCCTAGGGGGGGAACTATGAGATTGCCCTCTACGCTAAGTAGGGCACACATCGACTCACTGAGCCTACACAACACTCCGTACAGATATGGCATATTGCTCAGAGGAAACTCGGATGGTCGGAAGTTCTCACAATGGCCACACCACTTTGGGCCTCCGAAAAACTGGGCAGCTTGGGACACACCAAGGGGTTCCGGAACTGGGACTTGATCGGAATCTGCCAAATTAAAGATATTTGGGGTCCTAAAGGTATTCACACATTCGCCCACTTACAAGCCACGTATGAACTGGCACAAACCGAATATTTTAGATACATGCAGGTGCGACACTCCCTTCAGGCAAATATTCCCCCAGAGACTAAACTACCACAAATCTCCCCGCTCGAAGACAGACTACTTGATGGACACATGACAGAACACGCCATCTCTCTCACATATAAAAAACTAATCAATAACCCCCCGACTTGCTCCTTCCCCTAAAAGAGAAATGGGTCGCAGATAGGTTGGAAATCGACGTCGAAGAATGGATGTACGCTCTAGCCTCACCGCGGGAGGTGGCGATATCAGCCCGATTGAGACTAATTCAACTGAAAATATTGCACAGAATATACATTTCATGTACAAGACTGCAAATGATGGGGAGGGGTGGGGACGGGCTCTGTAGGAGGGGGTGTGGTGGAACAGGTACCTTTTTCCATATACTATGGGGTTGCCCATAGGTGCAAAAGTACTGGAGAAGGGTGGTGCAGTGTATGCAGGAGGTGTGGGAGGTGGAGATTCGCCCAGAGGCCAAGAGGTGTCTTCTCAATATTTGGGAGCCCACGGACCTGTCACCAAAAGGGAAACTATGGGTGATGCTTGGGCAGATGGTGGCGAAAATAAACATTGCTAGACTATGGGGAAGCCCTAACCCACCAAAACTGATAGACTGGCAATGTGACATGGACTGGTGTATGCTGCAGGAAAAGACTGTATATGTAACAAGAGGGTGCCCCCGGAAATGGGTGGCAATATGGACCAGCTGGAATGACTTTAGGGGAAACATCTGCGAGCCTCCTCGCACCACGCAGACTAGCTCAATGGATATAGAATGAATTTAACTACTCAATGACTCTATACACTTGAACACGATGTGCTGTCACTTTATCACCGGAACAGCAGTAGACTCGATTGTGCTGTAACTTGATGACCGAGTTAAGGGGGGGGTTTGTTCTTTGTTCTGTTCTATTTTTAATTAAACAGACTGTGAAACGTATATTATGCCTATATATATAAAATATAAAATCAGACCTTCACTATCCTGCCTTATACCTGTGGATCACATGCACATGCACTTTACAACACCGCCGTGCCCCCGGGTTGACGGCACGGAGGCCGTGTACTCTTTAAAACGTTGCATACTTTGCGGAAATGTTGCAGCCGGCCCACAGGGTTGTAGGCTGGAAGCTGTGTAATGTGAAACGATCTAATAAAGGTCTTTAAAAAAAAAACAACAAAAAAAAAAACACACCACGATTGACAAACATACTATTCTGGCCAGGTAGTTCTTACTAATGTGTAAAAGTATTTACAGTGTGATTATAAGAAATGATAGTGGGGGGTTTGAAGAATATTTTGAGTCCCTTCCTTTTTGACATATACTCCCTGCTAGGATATACATGATAAAAGATGTTCGTGATGGCCCATTACAGAGCGGCTTATTGGAAGGCAGCAACCCAAAAATAAAGGAAAGATGGACACAAGCTCCGTTGTCTTTTGGCAAGGCTCATATATAAGAGCACTGGGCACACGCTATTACCTAACATGCTTCTGAGAACGACATGGCCTAACTGAGCTAGCTTCTGTAAAGATGCATCCAAAAACAACATGTAGATACTGTGGTATTGGTAGCCCATGTTAGGAGCCTTAAAAAGCTATTTCGAAGCCACTGCTGAATGGGTGAGCGAAGCCTGCATGGGCCTAAAAAGTTCACATCTGAGTTGGCTCCAGGAACTACGTTTAGAGTCAGAGGCATAAAAATAAGAGAAACGTGCAAGCCAGGTAATGGGGAAGATACATAATCTATAACAAGAGAAGTCTGCTTCTAGAGGTGAAATAGGAATTCTAGGTCAGGACCGGAGGCGAGGATTATGCTATTCTTTCTCCACTTCATTGAATAGCAGCCATTCAAATACATTGGTAAAAACTACTATTCCCATGAAACATAGGGAATAAATAGTTTTAACAATAGAGTGTTCAAGTACAGAGTCTCCATGTGGGTCCACCAATCACAGGGCTCCAGGGATATCCTAGTCCTCTGTCAACCTCTATTTCCCCTCTTTCTTCGCTGCCTGCAGCCAGATATGTTGATTTTTTGCTTTTACTGCTGTTTGTATTATTACAGTAATAATTGCTTCGCCGCCTTCGGGCCGATATTCGCATTGTTAGAGCATTTCTATTGTCTGATTGCCTTTGCGGAGGTATTTTCAGAACGTCAACTGTTCCTCACGGAGAGTTTGGGATGGTCGTGCGCGCCGTGTTTTATTGCCAGAGCGCGCCCGTCTCCGATTTCATTTTCAGTGTGATTAAGTGATTCTGCTTTGCTGGGCGCTTTGTTTGCCTTTCAGTTTCTGCCGCGAGTCATGCGCTACTCTGCTTACTCGCGCTCGGACGTGGGAGTCTTCGTGCTCCCTAGCGGTCGTATTGTGGTGCGGGCTTGCGGTGCTCACCTCCCACCGCAAGCGGGCGCTCTCGTGTGCGTTCCCTACAGTGGCGTGCGCCTTGGCATTCTGCTCACTTTTGTCAGTCAAGCAGCACCGCCGAGAGCCCTGCCTGCCGGTGAGACCCACTGGATCGGTTCTCTGCCGTTAAGCAGTCTTATCCTAGCACGCGCCCCCCTGATGAACGCCCAAGCTAAAGTGGGTCAGTACCTGCCATTAGACAGTGGTGTAAGGTGTTTCTCACAAACATCTGGCGGTCTATATATAGGCACTTTTATTACGCTCCGACACCGAGTCTTGTATTGCAAGTGTTCTTCCTGCTGGGACCTTCTACCAGCAGACTGCCCATTTTTAGGTCGAGGCTACTATCCGGTTCGTCAGAACCGGAAGTAGCGAGATCTTATCTTTCTTAGAGGGGCTCTTAATCTCGCCTCTAATTTTGGCTCTCTCCCATTGGCTGGCTTCCTAAATGGAGGCCAGCCATTGCAGGAGAGAGCCATCACTCCAAATAGGCTCCGTCCTTTTCGGATTTGGAGGTGTGTTCGGTGTGCTTCTTTCCACTTTTTGGCCACGCCCACCGAACTAGCCCCCAAATCCGAAAAAAATTCGGAGCTTTTTTGCGCCATTTTGCGAGATCGACGTGCTCATCAGCACGTGTGTGGAGGTGGTTGTGAGCTCGTGAACGTCCTCAGGGCCAAACCGATACCCTGCCGGGACCTGCGACTGCTAAACTCGCCCTGCCGACCTTGGGCGCCTTTCCCCGATCTGCCGCACTTCACCGCCGCGACCTGGGCCCCTGAAATTGACCTAGCAGCTGTTTTCCCCGCTATGAGATCGCGGAGCCGAAGACAAATGGGCCGCGACCCGATTGGCCGTTTCTCGGCGGAGCCGCGCTCTAATTGGCCGCTGCTGTGGGCCTGTCCTCAAGAGCCGCGCTCTCATTGGCCGAATCTCCCCGCGTCATCAGGGCCTTGCCCTGAAACCTTGAAAGTATTATGCCACACAAACAATGTGAAAGTTTGACAGCTATGTCAATGGGAAGTGCGTATATGTAGGCTAGAGGCACTCCATAGGTATCTAGACTTCCCCGCTCTGAGATCGCGGAGCCGAAGACGAAGGGGCCGTGACCCGATTGGCCGTTTCTCGGCAGAGCCGCGCTCTAATTGGCCGCTGCTGTGGGCCTGTCCTCAAGAGCAGCGCTCTCATTGGCCGAATCTCCCCGCGTCATCAGGGCCTTGCCCTGAAACCTTGAAAGTATTATGCCACACAATGTGAAAGTTTGACAGCTATGTCAATGGGAAGTGCGTATATGTAGGCTAGAGGCACTCCATAGGTATCTGGACTTATAAAGCTAATTATATTTTTACCAGGGCGAGTGTCAAATACTATATAAAGAGCTACAAACTCCCAAAAGTAGGAACGCTAACACAGCCGGTGGCGAATGGACCACTCACCTTGTCCCCGGCCCCCAAACACCCATAGCCCTGCGACACCAACTCCCAGTGCACGAAGCATATTAAGGCGTCCTGCGGCACCGTGATCTCCTGGGCCACAGAGGCGAAGAGGAGCTGCAGCCCGGAAGCCATGTTCGGACCACAGACAAGGCACTGGAGAGCAGTGACACTAGAGCGAGCTCTTCCAAATGCGCTGAATTGTACAATTAATTACACAGTCACTGCTCAGCTTTCTAGGCAAACCCTGTCACTGACTGTCATGGTAGTAGAAAGACGGACTAGCATGCCAGTGCCTTGCCTTAAGCAACCGTACAATTCTGCTACTATCCTCTGGTCACAATGAAATCCATTAAATAACGTTACTGAGAGTATAACATGCTGAAATAAAATGCGTTCAGATCAAACAAATTATTTTCTTTTAAAAAGTAATGAATGGCACTTTGAGCCAAAAAAAAGTAATACAACAATTATCATCTGCTAAGGACTAGAACTGTAAAAAATGAGTAATAACAAAACCAGCCACAACATCGTGGAGAAGTACATTATGATCAGACACCAAAATGAATCGGAGATAAATGATTGAGTTCAGCATAAATAACAGCCCATGTTTTAGATACAGAGTTACACTGAAACCGGCACAAACAGCCTTCGCGCCCTTGAAGTCACTCGAAATTATTTTCATCAAGTAAGTCGGTACTTCAAGCAGTGTAAATCTGCTCCTAAATAAATATGCAACTAAAGTATTAATTTTGACACAATGAATTCATGGTTCTTCACGGGATGTTTTTATTAAGATATACAACACTGTCTGTTGTTTCAGAAACGTGACCTCAAAGTTTATAGGTAGCCTACTAATCACTGGCAAGACACACTGCCTAATAATAGTCAAGTAAGTGTCAGAACATTAATGAAACAAGTATAATAGTATTTATGGACGAGCAAAAAAAAAAAAAATACTGGCAAATAAATACACGTAACCACTACTTCAGTCGGCTCGTCTATGCCACACCCACAGATCCCAGAATGTAGAGGCAAACAGTAGTCCCTGTGTGCGCATTAGCCGCGTTTTGATTGTCCGAGTCAATACCTCTTGTTTATTTATCGTGACGGTTCATTACTGTCATTTGATTTAAGGATGCTCAGACTCACGAGGTCAGCGATAAATAACGGTCAGTATAGCACTTTACAATTCACTATAATTGTATGTTATTGTTCTGTTTCCAGTGATACCGGAAGACTAATTATGCACCCAGACTGGCGCAACATATTTGTATTCCAATTTTATTCGATCTAAACTTGGAATACGTTTTAATATATTTTTTTATCAGAGGACTGCTGCGCGGTGTTTAAAGTGCAACGTTTGGCCTCACTGCTATCACTAAACATGTACAATTGAACCAGGTGATGGCGAGTACTTAAACTGTCCGTCATGCACAAACAGATCACAAAATGCATGCTTTCAGTGACGTGTAAAGGCGCATTGAGGCCTTCATGTCTGTTGGCATATTGTTTCCTGGCACTTGGCGAGAGTGACAGTGAGTGCAAGAGTGACAGTGAGTGCTGAGTGACAGTGAGTGCAGAGTGAGTGCAAGAGTGACAGTGAGTGCTGAGTGACAGTGAGTGCAGAGTGAGTGCAAGAGTGACAGTGAGTGCTGAGTGACAGTGAGTGCTGAGTGACAGTGAGTGCAGAGTGACAGTGAGTGCAGAGTGACAGTGAGTGCAGAGTGAGTGCGAGAGCGGCAGTGAGTGCCAGTGTAGAGTGACAGTGAGTGCAGAGTGAGTACGAGAGTGACAGTGAGTGCGAGAGTGACATTGAGTGCGAGAGTGACAGTGAGTGCGAGAGTGACAGTGAGTGCGAGAGTGAGTGCAAAGTGAGTGTAGAGTGACAGTGAGTGTAGAGTGACAGTGAGTGTAGAGTGACAGTGAGTGCAAAGTGACAGTGAGTGCAGAGTGACAGTGAGTGCAGACTGACTGCAGAGTGACAGTGACTGCAGAGTGACAGTGACTGCAGAGTGACAGTGACTGCAGAGTGACAGTGACTGCAGAGTGACAGTGACTGCAGTGTGTGAGTGTGCAGGGTGAGCAGTGTGTGAATGTGTAGGGGCAGTGTGTGAGTGTGCAGGAAACGAACACTCAAACTAAGTCCACCACACACATACATAACACCACACACACATAAGACCACACACACATACACCAAACACACATACACCACACACCACACACACACTGTAGAGTGCAGAGTGTTGTTGTGTGCTGTAGAGTGCAGAGTGTTGTTGTGTGCTGTAGAGTGCAGAGTGTTGTTGTGTGCTGTAGAGTGCCGTGTGCTGTATGCTGTAGAGTGCTGTGTGCTGTAGAGTGCCGTGTGCTGTATGCTGTAGAGTGCAGAGTGCTGTGTGCTGTCGAGCGCAGAGTGCTGTGTGCTGTCGAGCGCAGAGTGCTGTGTGCTGTCGAGCGCAGAGTGCTGTGTGCTGTCGAGCGCAGAGTGCTGTGTGCTGTCGAGCGCAGAGTGCTGTGTGCTGTCGAGCGCAGAGTGCTGTGTGCTGTCGAGCGCAGAGTGCTGCGTGCTGTAGAGTGCTGCGTGCTGTCGAGTGCTGCGTGCTGTAGAGTGCTGCGTGCTGTAGAGTGCTGCGTGCTGTAGAGTGCTGTAGAGTGCTGTAGAGTGCTGTAGAGTGCTGTAGAGTGCTGTAGAGTGCTGTAGAGTGCTGTGAAATTTTCAGTGGAGAGTGTTGTGTGCTGGAGAGTGTTGTGTGCTGGAGAGTGTTGTGTGCTGGAGAGTGTTGTGTGCTGGAGAGTGTTGTGTGCTGGAGAGTGTTGTGTGCTGGAGAGTGTTGTGTGCTGGAGAGTGTTGTGTGCTGGAGAGTGTTGTGTGCTGGAGAGTGTTGTGTGCTGGAGAGTGTTGTGTGCTGGAGAGTGTTGTGTGCTGGAGAGTGTTGTGTGCTGGAGAGTGTTGTGTGCTGGAGAGTGTTGTGTGCTGGAGAGTGTTGTGTGCTGGAGAGTGTTGTGTGCTGGAGAGTGTTGTGTGCTGGAGAGTGTTGTGTGCTGGAGAGTGTTGTGTGCTGGAGAGTGTTGTGTGCTGGAGAGTGTTGTGTGCTGGAGAGTGTTGTGTGCTGGAGAGTGTTGTGTGCTGGAGAGTGTTGTGTGCTGGAGAGTGTTGTGTGCTGGAGAGTGTTGTGTGCTGGAGAGTGTTGTGTGCTGGAGAGTGTTGTGTGCTGGAGAGTGTTGTGTGCTGGAGAGTGTTGTGTGCTGGAGAGTGTTGTGTGCTGGAGAGTGTTGTGTGCTGTAGAGTGTTGTGTGCTGTAGAGTGTTGTGTGCTGTAGAGTGTTGTGTGCTGTAGAGTGTTGTGTGCTGTAGAGTGTTGTGTGCTGTAGTTCTTTGTGCTGTCGAGTGCAGAGTGCTGTGTAGCGCTGCGTGCTGTGTAGCGCTGCGTGCTGTAGAGCGCTGCGTGCTGTAGAGCGCTGCGTGCTGTAGAGCGCAGAGTGCTGTAGAGCGCTGCGTGCTGTAGAGCGCTGCGTGCTGTAGAGCGCAGAGTGCTGTAGAGCGCAGAGTGCTGTAGAGCGCAGAGTGCTGTAGAGTGTGTCTGTGTGAGGGTGGCTCTGTGTAGGGTGTAGCTATTGGCATTGTAAATGACAATGCCATTGATGATTTAAAAAAAAAAAATGTCATGAGCAATGCCAATAGCTCTACCTTTAATGATGCCGAGACCATTGCATTGTAACTGCTTGTTATTACACTGCACTAGGGTTGTTGGTGTGAGAAAGTGGCTCTTTATATACTGGACAATAATGAAGTACAGTGTGTATAGAGTCCACCAATCCCAAGGGTATAACAGAGGTAAAGTCAGGACTGACCTTACTCTCCAAAGTGGTAGCTTGGTCGAGCAGTAAGGCAGTACCAGAGGGCAGTGCAAAGCATTTGTTGTACACACTCAGTCAGCAAAGGATTTCACACACTCAAAGACTGAACTCCAGGCCAATTGTTTTTATATCCAAAGATAGTTGTTTTATTTTTTAGAACCAACAGGCAAACAAAATATACTTTGCTAGATATGAGTACACTCAGGTAGTTACTTTGCAAGGAGGAAATAAAGTTTGTGAACTCAATACGTACAGGAGTTGCTGAAGGCAACCCAGGTCTAGACACACTTTAGCATTGAAGTCAATGGATTTCTGCCATAAAAATACAGTTGATTACAGTGCAGATTACTTTAGTAGATCCAGGACTAGATCCTAGATTCAGTCCTGGGGTCTTAACTGAAACCAGATTAGCAAAAACGTTTTAGTTACTGTAGTGAATTTTCATGAATATAAAGTTGTTTTAAAAGTTCACACTTAGAAACTGTTCAATGGCAATCTGGCAATGTTATTCAATGGGAGAAAATTCAGGTTGCAGGTAAAGTATGATCGCGTTACTTTGGTAATCCAGTACTGGGCTTCTAGGGCAAGCACTGGGGTCTTAACTTAAAACAGGTAGGAAATTGCGTTTCAGTATTTCGTATGATTTTTAAAGAATATTTAAAGTTTTCAAAAGCAGACAAAGTAGACAATGTAGAACCCAAGCAGACAATGGGTTTCTATGGAGAAAATACAGATTACTAGTAAACCCGGTAAGGATTACTTTTGCGGTTCAGTACTGGGCTACAAGGTACAGTACTGGCTTCTCCCCTGCTCACAGGTGAGTACTTCGGAATTCGGCTGATTTTATATGAATATTTTCAGTTTCATAAACTTCACACTTTGATAATTTTCGAGTCAAATTTAGTCAATGTTATCCAATGGCAGGTAAGTGAGTTACTGGTTTCCAGGTGAATACTTGGCTGGTGAAGTTAAGGTTCTGGGCATAGACTCGGGGTTCCCCCAGGGCCAGGTAAGTACAGGTTGGTTCAGCCCCAGGGCACACTCAGTAAAGGACATCAGCAGTTCAGAAAAAAGTGGGGACATACCAATGCAAGAAAGATGGCACTCTCACAGTTGGTCCCAGGGTTTCTGCCCAAACTAACGCAAGCTCTGCCCGCATAACGCAATAATAATCAACAACTTCTGCATAACGTCTAAAGAGCATAGAGGAGGAGGTGGAAACAGAGGCTCACCTTATTTTAAAAGATTGCGCAGCACTGCTCTTCCAACCGAAGCATCTGCGTCGTCTGCTGAATCTAGACAGTAGGGTCTAGTAAAGGTGTGTCTGCTAGACCATGTAGCAGCTCTGCAGATCTGTCGAAGAGGCACACCAGCAAAAAGGGCAGTGGAAGAGCTAACCGCCCTTGTAGAATGTGCTCTTGGCAAGGCCTGTAAGGGTCTACCGGCCTGCTGATGACAAAGTCCAATTGTAGAGGAGACCCATCTAGCAATGGTCTGTTTTGAAACTGCACAGCCCTGGTGCTGCCGCCCATAGGCCACGAACAGTTGGTCTGTCTTGCGGATGGCAGAGGTTCTTGAAAGGTAAAACTTAAGACATCTTCTAATGTCTAATGAATGTAGTGCTCTTTCAGCTGGAGACTGGTGTTGGAAAGAAAGTCTTGAGGACAACAGGCTCATTCAAATGAAAATCCAAAGGCACTTTTGGCATGTACGTTGGATTAGTACGCAGTACTACCGAGTCCGTAGTGAATTGGATGAAAGGCGCTTTAGATGTAAATGCCTGAATATCGCTAACCCTTCTAGCAGCTGTTAAGGCTAGTAACAATGACTCTTTCCATGTTAAAAATTTCAGGTCCACCTTATGGATCGGCTCAAAAGGGTGACGCATGAGCTGAGTTAGTACGACATTCAGATGCCATGCAGGAGGAGGTTTCCGAACAGGCGGAAACATACGAAACAATCCTTTGAGAAATTGTTGTATGATCCGCACGGAAAACAAAGAATTTGATCCATCTTGACGAAATCTAGAAATGGCAGCCAGGAAGACCTTAAGAGTAGAATGCGCCAAACCCAAACTGGCCAAGTGCAAAAAGAAGGGAAGAATTTGCTCAGGTGTGGCATGAATGGGATGAAGACCATTAGACTGGCACCATGCACAGAAACGCCTCCACTCAAGTTTGTAGGTCTTGATCGTGGATGGAGCTCTGGCTTTCGCCAGTACCTCTTGGCAATCCTGTGGAATGTTTAAGTGTGCAAATTCCAAGTGCTGAGGTGCCAAGCTGACAATTTCAGCGAGCTCGGGTCCGGATGGTACACCCTGCCCTCCTGGGTGGAGAGAAGATCCGGAATGCGAGGAAGTTGGATTGGGTTGCATTCCGAGAGAAGGAGTAGCTCGGTGAACCAGTACTGCCGGGGCCATCGTGGAGCAATCAGGATCAACCGGCATGGCTGCTTCTTCATCTTCTTGATGATTTTCGGGATCAGAGGAATCGGTGGAAAAGCGTAAGCGAACACTTGATTCCAATTCATTGAAAGGGCATCTCCGCACGAGTCCTTGTGGGGAACCCAACTTGCAAAGTATGGGCATTTCCGGTTCTGGTGCGTCACAAACAAGTCCAGGTCCGGATGTCCCCATGTCTGAAATATGTGGTCTAGAGATGGTTGATATAGTTCCCACTCGTGAGTGCAGCCTGTGGATCTGCTGAGAGAGTCCGCTAACACATTCGCGATTCCCGGTACATGGACCGCTGACAGATTGATATTGTGAGTCAGGGCCCAACTCCAAATCTCTTGTGCCGGTTGCGAGAGCCGGGCTGATTTTGTGCCTCCCTGCTTGTTTAGTTAATGCATGCAGGTGGTGTTGTCTGTCCGAATCAAGACTGTGGCGCCTTCTAGGGTCGCCTGGAAGGATTTCAGGGCTAGAAAGATGGCGTGCAATTCTAGCCTGTTTATGTGCCATCTCATTTGGATTTTGTTCCATTTTCCGCTGACCGTCATGCCTTGGAGGTGTGCCCCCCAGCCTGTCATTGAAGCGTCTGTTGTCACTATGAACCTGGGCACTTCTGTGAGGAAAGAGCAGCACTGAGCACCTCTTGCAAGGGCCTCATCCGAAGACGGTAGTTGGGGGTGAGCAGAATACAGGAAGAAATCATCCCGATGAAGGACTTGAACATGCGCACTGAAACGCACCTTTTTAATAACAGTGTCGCAGCCAACCGTTGTATTTTTTCCTGTCTTTCCTTTGAGATAAATACTTGGGCGAGCTTGGTGTCCAGTGTCGCTCCCAAGAAAGTCTTTCTCCTTGCTGGCGTGAGGTGTGATTTTTCGAAGTTCACTGAGAAACCCAGGCTTTGCATCAGTGACAGAGTTGTTTGAATGTGAGCTTGCACCATGTCGAAAGAACTGGCCTTGATAAGGCAATCGTCTAGATATGGATATATCTGTATCGACTGCAACCGAAGATGGGCTGCCACCGGGGCCAGTATCTTCGTAAACACTCTGGTTGCTGATCGCAGTCCAAATGGAAGAACTTTGAACTGAAGTCCCTGCCAGCCACTCTGAACCTTAGAAACTTCGGTGCCTGGGAAAAATTGGTACGTGGAAGTATGCATCCTGAAGGTCGAGTGTTGCCATATACTCTCCCGCCGAAAGAAATTGGAGGATTTCTTGAAGTGTCAGCATCCTGAATGACAGCTTTTCGAGGAATTTGTTTAGGGCACGCAGGTCGAGGATGGGACGCCATTCCCCTGACTTTTTGCGAATAAGGAAAAATCTTGAGTAGAAGCCTTTTCCTTTCTGATGATGAGGTACCCTTTCTATTGCTCCCTTCCGAATCATAGTGTTGATCTGGGCAAACAGCTCCTTGAGATGTGCTGGAGGCGGTCCTCTTAGGGGGCAATTTGGGGGAGTTTTTACGAATTCCAAAATGTGACCTCTGGCTACCACATCCAGAACCCATTTGTCTGTGGTAATTTTGGACCAATTTAAGTAATTTTGGGATATTTTTCCTCCAATTTGGTTTGGGTTGGGACAAAGTGGCGGCAGGATGCGTTCCTCACTTCTTATTGTCTCTTCCTCGATAGTTAGATTTTCCTCGAGGCTGAGAGAAATTTCCTTTTCTCTGTCCGTAAGTCTGTTGCCGATATGGCTGGTATCTTTGGTTTCCCTGGGCGGAAGTATAGGAGCGCTGTTGGTTATAGCCTCCTCTATTAGAGATATTCCCTCTTCCTCTTGCTCCACGAAAGGAAGACTTCCTGTATTGTAAAGTGCCCAGCGAACGTGCTGTCTCAGTATCCTTTTTGATGGCTTCTAGAGCATCGTCAACATGTTTTCCAAATAAGTATTCTCCATCAAATGCCATATCTATGATCCTTGTTTGGACCTCCTGCCGAAAGGATGTTGCCTTCAACAATCCTTGTCTCCTGAGAACAGCTGCACCCGCTAGTTGACGAAATACTGTGGCAGCAACGTCCACTGCAGCATCAATCATCTCAGACGAGACGCACTCTCCTTCCTGAAGGATTTTCTTCGCTTCAGCCCGATCTGGCTCGGGAAGTTTGTCCACATACGGCGAGATGTCCGACCACATCTGCCTGTCGTATCTCCCTAATATGGCTAGGGAGTTTGCGGCTCTAATGGTCGTAGCTGCAATTGTAGAAACTTTTTTCCCGATGGAATCTAGACGTCTTCCGCCCTTGTCTGGCGGAACAGAGCCCTGAGATGTTGGGTTAGAAGACCTCTTTTGCGCTGCCTGCGCTACCACAGAGTCTGCTTTCGCTTGTCCAATAAGGCACGCTGGAGATGAATTCGGCGCCCTATATTTCTTATCTACTCTCGGGAGCACTGCTGGCAAAGAATTTGGCTTGGACATGATCTTCAGTCCTTCCTTCCATATGAATTCTATGATAGGTATGGTCCAACTCTGTTTTTGTGGTGTAGATTTGAAGTCATATAAGAAGCAATCCTCTTGTTTAGACTCCATGGTTATCCTGAACCTCTTCATTGCTCTATCCATGATCTTGTGGAATGAGGCAATGTCCACAGGAGGTGACTCAGATGAAGTAGGTTCTGCCGGAGAGGGCGTGTTTGCATTATAATCCTCATACTCCGAAGATTCTGACCTATTGTCTAATTCTCCTTCTTGCTCCTCATGATCTGAGAACTCTTCATCTGCTGTTTGAGGAGCTAAGACATGCGACGCAGACAATGCTGGACGTCCTTCCTCCAACGTCACAGAAACCACTGGTTGTGTCTGCTTTGAAAGCGGCGTCGCTATTTTAGGTCTTGGCGTAGATACCTGAGAGTCAGCTGACTCTGAAGGCGGGAAACGCCTATAATAATCACTGAGCATATACTGTAGATTGCGAAACAAATACTCAGGCATCTGCATGCCGGGAGCAGGCCTGTCCTCATGTGACATAGGCTCGGTTTCATCCATTTCTTCCTCCATATCCTCTTGAACCTTAATTTGGAGGTCAGATGGGCTTCTGGCTGCTCCAAAGTTTATCTTCATAGGATCCTTCCTCATCCGAATCCAACAGTTTCTCTGGCACTACTAGCGTAGAAGGAAACGCCTCATTAGTAGCCCTTTTCTTCAACAGCGTAGCTGTAGTCGCAGGTGATGGTAACGGAATCCCTGATGACTGTGCTGACCAGACTTGTAAGGTAGTGCAGCTTGATAGAGGCGGCGTCGACGGGATCTCCGTTTGCTGCTGAATTGGTTGCCTCGTCGACGGGCCCGTCTAGGTAGTCGACGGTAACTTCGTTGACCAGGATTTCATAGTTGACGAGGATTTCTTCGTCGACGAAGTAGTCGACGGTAGCTTCGTCGACGTGGATTTCATAGTCGACGGTAACGTCGTCGGCGAGAGCTTCGTCGACGGTAGAATTTTCTTCGTCGACGGGGAGCCACCCGTCGACATCATAATCGTAGACGAGGAACTCGTCGACGGAATCTTAGCCGTCTTCGACAGGACTATCGTCGACGACGAGATAGGCCTGATCTGTACATGAACCAGCGTAGGCGATGAGGCCGAAGACATGACAAGAGCCGGTTTTGGAGAGGAGAAAGTCATAGTGCAGGTGGTAGACGTGGCCACATGAGAGGAAACAGTCCTTTTTTGACGTTGAAATTGTCAAAGGTGGCAACTGAGGAGGCACAGATTTTGAAGATTTCTTGGGAACTGCAGATTTCCCAGACTTCTTAGAGGGCGTACTACCCATCTTTTTTGAATCACTAGGCCCAGGAGTATCCAGAGAGGAATGGGCCTTCTTCACCACCTTCCCCTAGGAGATGAAACTTCAGTTTCAGCCTTCCTCTTAGTAGAAAGTAACGAAGAACCAGAGGCAATGCTTCCTACCTCAGACAAAGGGTCCTCCTTGTCCTTGAGTCTGTTAAGCCACAACAGCAGTCGTCCTTCTCTATCCCTGATGGTCTTAGGGGGGAAGGTCCGGCATATCTTGCACTCCTTCGCCTTATGGTCAGGATAAAGGCAAAATAAACATTTTTTGTGGGGGATCTTCTTTGAATAGTCTTTGCTTCCCACAAGAATCACAGGCCCTGAACAGGGATTTAGAAGAAGACATCTGTAAAACTTGAAGAAACCAAGTAATCTTGAAGAAAAACTGAGCAGAGCTCAGGGAGACTCCCTTCACACGACGTGCGGTAGAAAATCTGAGAGCCTGAGCCTCTGGGGAGAACATTCTGGTGGGTGCTGTCGCCCGATTGGCTGCAGTTTGGACTAAGACATAAGGACTAGGATAGTCACGATTGTGAGGGTTTTTTCTACTGTAGCTGGTGCTACTTTACTTCCTGGTTGGGTATTTCTGATATTTGCTATATGTATTATGGCATTTTATTGCTTTTATATATACCGTGGGACTCCCACTCCGACGACAAGGAATGATTCAGGCATGTGAATCTAGGAAAGACACCCCTAATACTGGAGAAAGGTGTTTCACCCTCGGGTTTTCCGATGGGCCGGACGAGGCAGGGGCCGCTGATCTGGCCTTCCTAATCAACACTGAGGGCAAGGCTCCAACCATGGACAGTATCAAGATCAAGACAGATTCTGTCATTTCTATTTAACAAGAGTACACCAGGGCAAGAACAGAAGCGGCAGCGCCTCTAACTTCAGGTGAGTGTTCCCCTTCTTCCCTTCTAAAGGTGGGGGGCCGACTGGCGCATTTATTCCAGGCCTGGACTTCTATCACAGGGGACGCCTGGGTCCTACAAACCGTCCAAGGGTTCCACATAGAGTTTCACAGGGAAACTTCACAACTAGTCCCTTTGCGCCCACTCCTTTTTCTCAGGAGACGCTGCGCTGGTCGACCAGGAGGTCCATTCTCTGCTGTACAAGGGGGCGATTGTGGAGTCTCTTCTCCACCCCAGAGGTTACCTCAGCAACCTCTTCTTGGTGGACAAGAAGGGCAGGGGTCAACAGCCCATCATCAACTTGCGGAAGTTCAACATGTGGCTGGTTTACCGCCACTTCAAGATGGAAGGGATCCATCTCATTCACAACCTTCCCAAGCCCAACGACTGGCTGGCGCGCCTAGACCTCAAGGACGCCTATCTGACGATCCCCATTTTTCCTCCTCAGAGGAGACTCCTGCAGTTATTCTGGCAGGGGAAAGTGTTCTAGTTCACCACCCACCTGTTCGGGGTTTCCTCTGCCCCTTGGTGCTTCACCAAGGTACTCCGGCCAGTCAGAGCAGCAGAGAACGTACGGTATGAGACTCATTGTTTATCTGGACGACATCCTTCTGTTGGCTCAGTGGCCCAACTCCTTAGCACATCTCCAGACGACGGTCAATCTTCTTCAGAGTCCTGGCTTTGTGATTGAGGCGAAATCCACTCTTGTACCGGCCCAGAAGGTCGTTTTTCTCAGATTTTCGATAGACTGAGACGCTACCCTCAGTCTCCCAGCTCGCAAGATGGTGGAAATTCATCACGAGATCAGGAGAGCTCTCTCACAGTCCCAACTCTCCATCAGGCAGCTAGCCCGTATTGTGGGTCTCCCTCTGCATCAATCCAGGCTATCTTCCTGGGCCCACTCTATTAGAGAGCCTGACAGCGCCTCAAGGCACACAATCTATGCAGAGGCCTCTCGTACTCACAGAAAGTGAGCCTCTCTGTGGACGCCAGGGAAGAACTTCACTGATGGCTTACCAACATGGAAGCCTGGAATGGACGTGCAATCTTCGGTTCCACGCCAGATATCGTTATCGTATCAGACGCCAGCAGGTCCGGCTGGGGTGCGAGGTGTGGCGACTACACTACAGGAGATGTGTGGTCACCTCAAGAACAACAGTTGCACATCAACTGTCTTGAGCTTTCAGCAGGATCTTTTGCGATACAGTGTTGGACCAAGGACTCTATCGTCCTGCGTCCTCCTCAAGATGGACAACATATTGGTGGTCCGATATATCAACCATCTATGGGATCGAGAGCACTCGGATATGCTGGCAAATTTCTGGCAGTACTGCCTAGATCATCATGTCTCCGTTACGGTCTTCCACTCTCGCCATTTCCACGATGAGTGTCTCTGGAATCTGCATCCAGGAGTCTTTGCGGACCTGCAGAGTAGCTGGGGCCCGTTTTCGGTGGATCTCTTTGCCTCTCGTCTGGACCACCAGCTTACCCCTAGCAGCCCGGATGGACACATTCCTTCAGGATTGGCAGGGCGAAACAGGCTATGCCTTTCCCCCATGCTAACCAGGACCTCTGCCCAAGTGCGTCGGAGGAAAGCGTGCATGGTTCTAATTTTGCCAATTTGGAGATCTCAAGTTTGCTTTCCGGAACTTTCTTGGGATTCTCCAATCCCACTACCCTGTTTTCCAACCCTCCTTCTCGGTCCGGACAATATTCCTCACCCGTTGATTTCCCAAGGCTCCTTAACCTTGATGGTGTGGAGGATTACAGGGGACAATGGGCGGTCCCAGGCCTTTCAGAAGCGGCTGAGAAATTCATGTCCAAGGCCTGGGCAGATAGTACAGTCAAATGATATCGATCCACCTGGAGAAGGTGGCCTCGGTGTATGGGACAGTGTCTCAATCCAGTGACAACCGATATGACTTCTATGCTGAATTTTTTGGCCTCTTTGGCGGAGGACAATTTGGCTTACAGAACCATCAATACCTTTCGTTCAGTCATTTCAGCGGGTCATAACATTGTGGATGGTTCTTCCGTGAGTGAGCATCATTTGGTTTGCTGGCTTCTTTGGGGCATCCGCCTCTCCTTACCTCCCGAGCCTTGTTATTCATAACTCTGGGATGTTAATCAGGTTCTGAATTGGTTTGTCTTGGCAGCCAAACAGATTCCTCTCTCGGGAAGAACTGTCGGCCAAGTTGGCCATGCTTCTCTGCCTTATTTCCTGCAGACGGTTTTCTGATGTTAGAGCCCTGGATATTACCAGCAGGATATTCTATCCTTACGGGGTTACATTCAATATTCGTTGTCGAACTAAATGTGGAACGAAACTATGTGTCGTCTCTTGCCTCAAGACTTACGAGGAAATAACGAAGGATTTTCGCCCACCAAGGAAGCAACAGACGCTTATTGCGCTCAAAAAACCCCAAGAGGCGGGTTCCTCCTCCTCCATTGCCCGTTGGTTAAGGTGGGTGATGCAAGAAGCTGGAATTGACCTTAGAGTCTTTGGCGCTCACTCTACTAGGGAGGCTATGGCCTCTAAAGCTTTTACCCTGGGAGCTCACCTTGAAGACATTCTGAACGAAGCAGATTGGTCTTCAGACTACCTTCAAGCAGTTTTACTTCAAACTGGTGATTGATATGGCTCACTTGGTGGCGAGTAAGCTTTAAACAAGCATAAACCTCCCCTCCAGTCCTGACATAAGATGAAACATTTCCTAGCTATTGTAACGGAAAGTTTCAATTCCATTAAGTACTTCGAGGCGAGTATTATCCCACCCAGGCTACAACTTCTTGTAACTTTCCACCCTGTTAGAGTAAGTAAACTGTTTAGCCATCTCGGGTTTGACCCGATTGTACGCCTAATGGTGTGGTTTGCTTCCAGCAGGAGCCTGCAACAAACAGGATTCCTGAAGCATTCAAACTGGCTGACCACGAGAGACGAAAGAGGGGTAATAGAGGTTGACTGAGGACTAGGATATCCCTGGAGCCCTGTGTTTGGTGGAACCACATGGACACTCGGTACTTGAACACTACTGTTAAAACTTTGTTTATTCCCTAGGTTTCATGGCAATAGGAATTTTTACCAATTTGCTCGAAAGGCTGCTATTCAATAAAGTGAAGAAAGAATAGCATAATCCTCACCTCCGAGTCCTTCATAGAATTGAAACTTTCCGTTACGATAGCTAGAACATTTTTCATTCTCATTGATCTTTCACAGACTGTGCTTAAGCAAGGAGCAAAACCTTACAAGCTTTTCTGTGGCGCTCTCCCAAGTCAAGTTGACGCTTAGCTTAACAGGCCGAGTCAACGCAACCAGTTAAGTCTGGTTACAGCTAAGAAACCACCACAGTGTCAAGCAGAGTAATCAGAGAGGATGGAAGCAAATATCTAGTGCCCAGAAGGATGGAGCTTAGTGAAGAGAGATTAGTGATATAGTGTGGCAAAACAATGCTGGAAGATCTATGCAGTTACGCCGCAAGGCTTGAAAGAGGTACACAATCCCAAAATAGACTTGCCATAGTTGCGAGTGATTCACACCCATGTTAGTGATTTACACCCATGTTACGGTTAAGGGATTAGACCTGCTCAAAGAGAAAATTTTGAACAATAAAGAAAACATTTCTTAAGACACAAGTTCCAACACACAACGATCACCACACAGAGGCACCATCAGGAGTCTTAAGGAGACGTGATAAAAAGGAGGAACATTCTTGCTTGGATCAGTTGCTGTATTCCATGCAGAACGAGTGATCATTGCAGTAGAGCTAAATCTACAATAACGTACAGGAGCAAACCTTGGGGAAAGCTAGTGAAACAAATGAGACATGGTACAAGACAATGACCGGGTCCTTGGTTAGCCAGTTGTTACTGGGTAGTGACCACGTTTTAAACAACTGGTTTAGGAGATCAGGCTCTTTAAACGCTTTGTGAAATCAACTTGGTAAATGTAGCAAATGGAAGATTCGAGGCTTCCACCACGAGATCAAAGGGTTGTATGTCAGACTATTACCAGAATATAGTCCTGCAGCAATATAGTCATTGCTCGATTCTCAAAGGGGGAACTGAAAAACATTTGGGGCGATATACTAAGACCTGTATAAATTAGTTACAATAAGTAAGTCACACTTAAAATGAGCTCTTATTTAACATTGGAGATTAGGATTGTACACTGGAATTTTTCAAAAGGGTTGCAGTATGTGGATTTATGTTCTAGGATATAGATGCACAATATGGTACAAGGTACTTCCCCCTCTGGCAATAATCTGCTTAGGATAGAATTACTAGTACAGCTTTTAACTGCGAAATTCCAGGAAGGTGCTCATATGAAACACCACAATAAGAGTCCATCTTTAGACATACCCCATTTTGGAGGTGATACTTTGGTAATTGTTTTGGGGCAATACAATGGCATTAACCAATGTGTCATATTAAGATACTGATACAAGGTAGTGTAAATGTAAAAAGCTTCTAGTTTTGCCAAAACGCACATTTAATGATTGAATTGAACAAGTTTCTTCGCATCAGTAACGCCTTATCGGGTGGAGATGATCTAGCTGCAGATTCCTCAACCTAGAATTAACCCCAGGCATCAGACTGGATCGAAAGGTTCTTGAGCAGTACCCCTGCAAGCTGTTAGGTGGCCTTGCTCGACTCTGCGTACGTTTTCTCTGCACCATAAGGGACCTGGCAGTGCCTATACAGGGTGCCACCCGAGTGTGTTGACAGTTTCTTTTTGCGACCCTTCCAGCAGGGACATCTTAAGGATTTTGGGGGCCCTGGGCCAGACATATTTTTGGGGCCCCTGTTCAGAATACCTTTGAATTTATTATACAATTTGAGCTCCTGTTTCCCACGTAGTTTCCGCTTCCTCAGCTGCATTAGTGATCCAGTTTGCATCAGAGGCATTAGCCTATATATTCCCGATGTAAACGGAAACGCGCAGCTGACAGGAGAATTTAGTATTTCCTGCCCTGCTACTAGGTTTTTAATACTTTTTTAACTGTATAAGTGTGGCTGAATTACTCTGTGCTCTAACAATTTATCCTACCTACGGGCACTTAAACTTTATTTTTCTTGCCTCCACCTCCTTAGCTGCTCCGATTTGCATCTCGCTTTTCCTCCAGTCCTTGTTTACCGCGGCTGATAAGCTGATTGTGCAGAGGGCTAGAGCTACTATTGGGCTCCTCAATTCCGCCCACGCAGCAGTTTCCACTTCCTCAGCTGTGTTAGCGATCCAGTTTGCATCATAGACATTAGCCTATATATTCCCGATGCAAATGGACGTACGCAGCTGACGCACGCCACTGGCACGCTGAAGGTGCACCAAAGGCAAGCCAGTCTGTGCCCAGAGGTGTCCCGGAGGCGTGCGGCGCTGGCCATGCTGCCCAGTTTCCCTCCGGTGAGTTTCTTCCACTATATTACAATGGGGAAAACTGCTTAGCCTTAGGCGGCTACCATTTTGTCAGTGTACAGCAGCTGATCCGAACTTGAAAGGTAAACTTTCGATTCAATAAGTGCAACTGGTCTCTCCTCCAGCCCAGAAAACCCGTACCCAAGAGCCTCCCACGCAACAATAAGTGTAAAAACAATAAGAAAACAGAGGACTTAAAGGCCACCCTTTTAAATTGTCGCTCTATGCAAAAGCATGAACCACACATTTATGACCTACTTCTAGACCAACAGCCTGATCTTTTATTTCTCACTGAGACCTGGCTGTCTGAAGCCTCCAACCTTACTATCACTTCGGCCATCCCTACGGGTTATAAAATCCTTAGGAGGGACCGACCGAGTGGGAAGGGGGGCGGTGTTGGCATAATTTACAATCAAAGACTAGACTGCTCTCGCATCTCAATGGAAAACATTGAGGGTGCAGAGTCCTTAGGCTTTCGCTGTACCTTATCCCCTCCATCACAGCATAGCTGTTTTTTGGATTTACATACCTCCCAGTGCAATTGTAAATATTACTACGCTTAATACAGCCACCACCTCCCTGGCCTTAAAATACACCTGCCTTATTCTGGGAGATTTCAATATACATATGGACAATGGAAAAGCCCCTCAAACAATTTCCTCGTTAGAGACGCTGCAGGCCTGCAACATGTTTCCATCTAGTTCTTCTGCCACCCTGAGAAGGGCCATACCCTAGACGAAATCTTTCACAACTTTGACCTATCAGTAAGCCTACCTCTTCCCATTATCTCGTCTGAACCCCCTCTCAAAATATTGAATTCCCAACTGCCACAGCCCCTCGGGCTAAAGCAGGGCAGAGGGTCCCTAATTACAGGACGTTCCATAAAATATCTATTCAGATGTTAGCAGACGCCCTGAGTCGTTCCTCACCGGAGCGGTCGCTCAATAAATTCAGAGATCCGAACCAACATTATTGCAGCAGTACCGGTTATTTCCCTCTCCTCAAAGAGGTTGGCCCCACCAGCTTCATGGTCTAACGATTCCCTCAGATCTTGCTAAATAAATTGTAGAAAAATGGAACGGAAATGGCTAAAAGCCTATCTACCTGAAGACAGGAAGGTGTATAAAAGACCTTAAAAGCTCTTTACATTCTTGTGAAGGCAGCCAAGAAAAACTTCTTTCAAGGAAAGATAGAAAATGCCCAAAAAAGGCGAAAGGAAATCTTTCGCATAGATAAATCCTTTACTGCCCCGAAAGCCACCCGGAAGCGCAAGTACTTCCGATGCTTTTGGAGAATTGGAACATGGAAGTAAGCATCCTGAAGGTCGATGTGGTCATGAAGTCGCCCATGGAGAGAAGACGCAAGATCTCTACTAGTGTAAGCATGCGGGAGGATTGCCTCTTGAAGCACCTGTTGAGTGCTCACAAATCCAGAATCGGTCGCCAGTCTCCCGTCTTCTTAAGTATTAGGAAGAAACAGGAATAGAAACCATTTCCCCTCTGAGACTTGGGAACCACTTCGACAGCACCTTTCTGAATTAGAAGACGAACTTGATGAAAAAGCTCCTTGAGGTGGGGAGGAGGTGGGCCAGACGGTGGAGTGGGAGGAGGAATCTTGATGAACTCTAGAACATGGCCCTTTGCCACAATGTCCAAAACCCAGCGGTCCGAGGTGATGGAGGACCACTGAGAAAAGAACAGAGATTCGACCTCCAACACTGGGAGGGATACACAAGTCATTGTCATTTTGGAGAGGATCCTCTATATGAGGATTTTCCCCTGTAGGATTTGGACTACTGCTGTTGGAAGGACTGCTGTTGGTTGGATGAGTAACGTTGATTACCTTGGTGGTAGGAGCGATATTGAGTGCTTCCTCCACGAAAAGTTGAGGTGCCGCGTCCGCGTGCACCACGAAATGGCTGCTTCCGAAACTTAAGTCCCCAATAAGCGAGTGTCTTTCTTAATTGACTGTAATGCCTCATCTACGTGCGCTCCAAAAAGCGACTCACCGTCATACAGCATATCCAGGATCTTGGCTTCTACTTCCTGGTGGAAAGAGGAGGACCGTAACCAACCCTGCCACTGCAAGACCGCTGCCCCAGCAATCTGACAAAAGCCAGTGAACGCAATGCGCAATCAATAACTTCCTCCGATGTCCTCTCTCCGTCCTGCAGAATCTTTAAGGCTTCCACCTTGGAAGCGTCTGGTATGAGGGTCACCAGGGCAGACAAGTCCGACCACATCTCGCGGTCGTAGCGGCCTAAGATGGCTTAAGCATTAGCTGCCCTCACCGTAGTGGATGCCATAGTGGAGAATTTGCATCCAATAGCGTCCAGGCGACAACCCTCCCTATCCGGAGGAGCCGTAATTGGAGATGTCAGATTACGGGAACGACGTTGTGCAGCTTGAGTGACCACCGAGTCAGGCTTTGGATGAATAACAAGGCACGCTGGGGAACCGATGGGCGTCTTGTATTTTTTCTCAAGGCGAGACAGTTGTGCTGGTATCGAATTTGGAGTCTGCATTAGTTTCACTCCTTCAGTCCATATAAAATCTATGATGGGCATAGTGTGGACTTGCTTGAATGGTTGATTTTTAAAATCATAGAGGAAAGAGTCCTCTCCCTCTGGACTCTGAGCAGCTTGAAGCGCTGGGCCGCTCTATCCATCAGCTGATGGAAACTTGCAATGTCCACCGGAGGCGAATCCCCGGGCTCCACTGGAGGAGGGGAAGGCTTCTGAATATGGTAGTCGTCCCACTCGGCCATGTGGGGGGCGGCGTCGTCGTCGTCATCATCATCATGGTGAACTTCTCCATATTCCCGTTCCGGAATGACGCAATCGTCATCAACAGGGTACACCGTAGTGTGCATTTTCACGGACGTCTGAACTTGTGGAGAAGGCGTTGGTGGCGGAACAGTGACAGGAGCCGCCGCAGCCGCAGGCACATGAGGCACAGGCGAACCCTGTGGAGAGGGCGGGAAACGCCGGTAGTAGTCATCCAATATATGTTGGAGATTTGAGATGAGCGACAAAGGCAGTGTTGCAGGTGGAACCTGCACAGTATGTTCCTCTGCCTGAGAATATTGGTAGTCATCATCACCATAATCCTGGCACTTTAATAATCAAATCTGAAGGACTATGTGCCACTCTGAAGGAATCACCCACATCATTGTCAGAGTCAGAGTCCTGCTCAGAACCCGTGGCAAACATGGGCGAGGGAGGCTGCGGATCTGGGATGGATAGCTGGTCAACTGGCTGTTGACGACGATGGTACAAGGGGTCGCTGGCGGAAAAGCCAGACCCAGTGGAAGACAAGGGCACCAAAGGCAATGAAGCAAACTAAGAAGGAACCACCGTTGACTGTCGTTGACTGTGCCGCCGCCGATGGCAGAGGCGTCGACGAAGTTGTTGCAGAAGGATCCACCGTCGACGGAGCCATCGTAGACGGTAAGGTCGTCGACGTTAATGAAGCCGCCGTCGACTGAGTTGTCGTCGACGGGACCGACGACTAAGAAGATTTCCTGTGAGCTTTCGTCGCCGATTATTTTGCTGACGACGAAGCAGATTTATTCGTCGACGACGAGGCAATAGGTATCGTCGACGAGACAGTCTTCAAGCTAAGCGAAACCTTAGTCGACATGGAAGACGTCGACGATGATCCGGAGGCTGATGTCGTTGTCACTGTCGACGATCCGGAGACAGCAGATCTCGTCGTTGTGACGATAGTCGACGCTCCCGTCGACGATGAAACATGTTTCAGAGTAGAAACATGATGGGAGGCAGCAGAAGACGCCTGAGAGCCAGGCCTCGTGGGCATAGAGGTAGTAGGAGGAGGTGAAGACACCGCAGGAGCCACAGACAGGGAAAGTTTCTTCCTTTTTAGAAAAGGAGAAGGCATATCCTGCACACTACTACGCTTGGAGGCTGCTTTAGAAGGTCCAGACTGCAAACTTTCTGCATCTGACAGAGCGGAATCCTTATCAACAAGTCTCTGAAGCCAAATAAGGCGACTGCCTTCTCTGTCCTTAAGGGTCTTTGTAGAGAATGTCCTGCAAAACTTGCATTTACCCACCTCATGTACGGGATAAAGACAAATGCACTTCTTGTGGGGGTCCTCAGAGTAAAGACGCAATTTCCCACAAGTAGAGCAAGGTCTAAATAAAGACTTCTTACTTGAAGACATGCTGAGAAGACTGGAAAAATTGAAGAAGTTGAGAAAACTGAGCGGAGCTCAGGGAGACTCCCTTCACACGACGTGCGGTAGAAAATCTGAGGGTCTGAGCTCGGAGAAGGTTCTGGCGCCTGATTGGCTGTAGTTTGGACTAACGTAATGACAGGAATATGTTACAAGTGTTTCTCTCTCTACCATGTATTCCTAGGTAGGAATTGTTTTGGAGTATTTACTATGTATTTTTCTAGTATTTCTTGTTTTATGTATTTACATACATATGTTATTGCTATTTTATTTACTGTGGGACTCCCACTTCGACGACGGGGAATATTCAAGCATGTGAATCTATGAAAGACACCTGAATACTGGAGAAGCTTGATTCCTGGCCTCCCAAGTCTTCTGTGCGCCGGATTCTCCGAGCCGGCCATTTGGTAAACCATTGAAGCTGCGCCGCATGATAATAGGCCAAAAGGTCCGGTAGGGCAAACCACCCCCTCCGCTCTAGGCTGCTGCATAGTGACTAGTGCTACTCTCCGCCTCCCGTGGGCCCACAGAAACCCTGTGATCAAGGCGTTAAGCTGCGCAAAGATTTTATGCGGGATCCAAATGGGGAGTGTCCCAAAAGAGATAAAGAACCCTGGGTAAGGTAACCATCTTCACTAGTGCGACCCTACCTGCCACAGACAACAGGAGTGTGCTTCAGAATTCGAAGCAGGTTTTAACACTACGCACTGCCCGCCCTACATTACCCTCCAAGATGTCCGAAGAGTCATGATAGATACGGGTCCACAGATATGGCAAGCAACTGGTTTCCCACGGAACCCCTTCCGCACTTTGCTCCCAGATTCTGCCAGGGCTCGCAATTAAAAGGTACGATTTGGTCAAGTTGATGCGGAGGCCCGCAATCCTCCCCAGTGTGTTTATTAATTCTTTAGCAACCCTTAAGCAGTGCCTGAGTTGGCAAGAAACAAAAGCAAATAGTCTGCAGAGAGCACTATATGCCTGCAAAGATAAGGGGCCCCCTAGTACTAATGTGAAGTTCACATAGACAGATAAATACATATTGTAAATAATCTAGGCCAACTTCAAAACAATGAAAATAACAGAACATGTTAAATAAAGTAGTGACACTAGTATTTAGAAAAATAAAAAACTTTTTTCAAAATTTCTAATTCGGTTTTAAATATAAAAACATAATAGATATGACACTACAGTAACCATGATTTGTGCAACAAGCTTACTACAATCATCCATCACACATTCACACTGTAATTGAACACTTATGTCAATATTTAATCTATTTGATAATAATACAAATCATTGATACGTCAATCAGGATGTAGCAAAGATACTATTTGAACACATGATTTTGAATCCGAGATGGAATAAAACCTGCCTTCTCCACGTGAATTAGGATCTTCATATGAACCATCAGTCTACTTGGCAACACTTGACTCAATATCTTGTAGTCCAGGTTAAGCATGGCCAGTGGCCTGTAGGAGGTCCTATCCCAGGCTGGTTTCCCTGGTTTCAGAAGGGGGACAATTATTGCCTCCCGCGTTGTCCCGGGGGGAAACCCTCCTGTCTTGCTCTATTATACAGGGCTACTAGGTGGGGGGCCAGGGCGTCTACATATGTGGAATAAAAATCCACCGGGAGCCCATCCGTACCCGGTGTCTTGTTCCTAGCCATGTGCTTGATGGCTCTGTGCACCTCCCCTACCTCTATGTCCCTGCCAAGCTCTTCCGCTGCTCCCACATCTATCTTGGGGAGCTCCACTGCAGCCAGAAAGTTCCCATCTTCGGGAAACCCTGAGGCATGCTTACTCGGATATAGTCCCTTGTAGTACTGCAGAAACTGTTCTTGAACGCCACACTGGGTATACACTGCATTGCCCTCTGGATCCCTCAAGTCAATTATCGACGCCCCCCCTCCTCGCCAGATTGGCCAGCCAAGCCAGCAGCGCACCAGATGCGTCTCGGTCAGCATGCGCCCAAGCAGTGTAGGCCTTATAGTCAAAGGATCGTAAGAGTTCAATTTGTACAGCTAGGAGGTCTTCTCGCTAATCAGGTCGTTCCTGCCTCTCTTTTTCTAACTCTCTAAGTTTACGCTCTGCGATGTGGCCATCAAGCAACAGCACGCTTCTCACTCCCACCACTTCCCCTATGCAGTGCCCCCTGATCACTGCTTTAAAGGCGACCCATTCTATGAGTGGAATTGTCGCTGACCCATTGCTGACCCCGAAATAATCTATCGATGTACCTGTTGTGGCCCTGAACACTGGGTCCTCTATGCTTCTGGTCTCAGTCTCCAGGTGGGAAAAGCGGGGCGACACCGCAACCAATTTAGCGATACCAACAGCAGGTTGTGATCCGACATCGTCCTAGCCAATTATTAACTATGGGTGATCGCCCCGTGTACGTCTGGCAAACAGAGAATCGAATCCAGACGAACATGCGAGTCGTGCAAAGAGGAAAAGTAGGAATAATCCCCATCTTCTGGATGAGAAGCCCTCCAAGTGTCGGTCAGTCCCCACTGTTGCTGCCATGCCCTTCTCGTCGCCGCAGGTCTGGTCGCAGGGGCAACCGCAAGTGGAGGATGCGATCAGTCCAGGTCTACGTCTGCAGTACTATTAAAGTCTCCCCCTAAAAGCACCGACCCTGTCAGCATAGTCACCAGCTGTCGTGATAAATGCGCAAGAAATGCAGCTTGGTCGATGTTGGGGGCTTAAATGCTGCCCAACACAATGTCCCTGCCACCAAGGTGTCCCGCGACCACTACATACTGTCCATCCGGTTCAACCAGCTGTCCAGAGCACTGCAAGGGAACCTTCGCAAGGATCCATATTAACGTGCCCCGTGCAAAGGCAGAATAAGTCGTGGAGAACACCTTCCCCAGCCATCTGCATTGCAGAAGCTGCCCCCTCTTGTTTCGTGAGGTGCGTCTCGTGTAATAATGCAATCTGCACTCATCTCCTCACAAGGTATGCATGTATCTTATGGCAACGTGATAGCGTGCTTTCCCCTGACGTTCCAGGTCATACGTTTGATAGCTACGGTGGATCCCATTGATCGTACTACAGCAGCTCCCAGTCTTGAACCCCCCCAGCGGCATGTCTGCTCCCAAAAGAAGCCCCGTCAACTCCCAGAACTCCCACTCCCCAGGACAGATACAAACAAACTAGTTCCCATCCAAACTATTGCAACAGTCAACTGGTCACAAAATACAGTGAGGCATGTGCTGACCAAATAGGACCCGGGTCACTCCCGGCCCCGCCCCCACCCTTGCCCTCAGTAGGCAGAGGAGCCTCCAACTACAGCTCGTGTCTGGTGCCATCTTCTCACAGTACCCAGAGTACAGCGCATGTAGGAGCCAGTCCCAGACGACACCATATACTTTCTCCTCCCAGCCAGCTGCATGCGCCCTTCTCACATGAATAAATCTGCCCCCTGACATGTAACTTCTGGAAGCTCAGGCCCAGAGTCCCCGGTCGTGCTGCTGATAGGAGAAGCCGCCGGCCTGTCCATGCTACAGTTAGTGACAGTGGAGTTCGGGCTAGTCTCACCCCGGCTGATCTCTGCAACCGGCTGCACAACCCTATCCCTCTCAAGCTGGAGTCCCGGCGGAGATACAGACCTCTGAAATATCAAAGTAGCAGGTGATCCCCGTTCCACATTACTCGGAGAAGCATTCCGTGGACTTGGTGTGCGGGCCTCCAGCCACTGCCATGCTTCTTCAGGGGGTAGTGAAGAATTGTGTGGCAGCCCCGTCCACTACCCTCAGCCGCGCCGGGAACAGCATGGCGTATGGTAACTGCAGTTGCCGGAGTTTCCGCTTTAGTGCAAGGAAGGAAGTGCACTGCTTCTGCACCTTCCTGATGAAGTCCGGGAAGATCGTGATCCTGGAGTTCGCCATCTAAAGGTCCAACCTCCCCAGCGCCTGCAGAAGATGTAGTCTCTGTCACGATAATGGAGCAAGCGCACAACCATCGGCCGCGGAGGTGCACCCAGCCTGGGAGGCCTGGCTGGGACCCGGTGCGCGCATTCCAGTACGAGGGGGACGGGGGGAGCCCCTCCGGGCCATCACTGTCCTGAGACAGCTGCGTTGTCTCCTTCCTCCCGTTCCGGAACTCCCACTATGCGGAGGTTGTTCCTTCGAGAGTGCCCCTTGCTGTCCTCCACCCTTGCCTCCAAGATCTTGACCCTATCTTCCACCAACTTAAGAGAGCGCAGCAATGTTGAGACTGCGTACGGGATCGCCTCTAAGGCTTTCTCATTGACTTTCACTCGGTCTTTGAGCTTGCAGTGATCATCTTTAAGTTAAGATCAACCCCTATGTCCATCTTGGTCTCAAAGGCCTCTCTCGAGGAGGTGATGGCCTGCATATGTCAGCCAGCGTGGGGCCTCCCTGCTGCCTCGCCGCTTGTCAACCACTTCCTCCTCATCTTCCGATTGTTGCCCAGGATCGTCCATTTGCAGGGTGGCAAACCTCTTCCGACGGGATACTCTCCCCATCCTGGCAGGTTGCAAGGGGTCGCGTAGGGTCTCCAGACAGAGCACTGAGAAGTCCAGAAAATGTTGTGGAGAGCAGGGCGCATAGGAACATTCAGGGAAGGCACCGCAACTCCGACGGCCGTTCCTCCAACAGGGAGACAGGGGTGCACAGGAGCACCAGGTCTGTAGGGCAATAAGGCGGCTGCCCCGCACCACAGGTGTCTCACTACTAGCTCCTTCAGACCCCCAACCCTCGTGAGCAACTTTAATTCAGTCCCTGCACCTCTCAGTTAGTGCAGCAGTGAGTATCCCAGTTCTGCCCTCACTCATGCTGCATCTATCTCCACTGCTCCCTTCCCTCACTCCAGGGCCCCGTCGGCGATAGATCCTCCGCTCCACAGCTTTGCCAAATTGTTCCCGAAGGCCCCCAAGATGAGGAGTCAGGCAGCGGAAGGAGCAACAAGCCAGCCGTAGTGTCTCCGTCCCCGTGAGCAGACTCCGGCCTGATTGGAATCCTCCCGGCCTGTGGGCTCTCTCCAAGCCCACAGAAAGTCGATCCCACTCAGGCCTCCTGTCCTTCTTGTGCCGCGCCCCCACTTCGAGATGAGCTGTGCAGCAGGCAGATTGCACACACCTGGTCAGGTGGGCTCAGGGTCCTCTTGTGGCCATTTCTCTGCCCCCATCTCGCGGCCGCCATCTTGTGGACTCCCCGGTCAGAACCATGCTGGTCAATCCGGGCTGGACCACTAGCCCCCAGGGGTCTTCTCACCTTGGCAATCAGGCTTCAGTTTGTCTTGCGCGTCCCTGGCCCAACACGGCTGGAAGCTGCGGTACAGCCCACAGTCAGGAGAGATCGGACTCACCAGTGTCCAGCCGCCATCTTTTGAGCTCAGAGCTTGGAGCCGATCCGGAGGCATTTCAACTTCTCCTCTGTCTCAGGGACACCTCCGTCGCCCTGCGGGCGATCATTAGCGGCACCAGTAGCTCAGACACCTTTTTTCAAGGTGAGGGCCCCCTCACACTGCCAGGATAGTTGCGGGCGAGGGGAAGCCACTGACCGAGCTCTGGAGTCTGCTTCCCCTCACATCATCGCCACGTCACACCCCCACTGTGAGCTATCTCCCATTAGAAAATTATGCAAGGTGGAACATAGACAAGCGGCAGAGCAGGGAAAGTCTAGTTATTGTTTGACTACAAGATTTGTATTTTGTGAACTCCGAAACCAATTGTTTACACTGGAGGGTGCGAAGTCCTTTGCTTTAAGCGCAGACACCCCTCATCTCCTAAGCCAGAGTTCTACTACAAAAGCACCTGTGCCCTAACCGGAGGCACAACTCCTGCACCAGTGCAGGGTACACAAAAGTGCATGTGTAGGAAAAGTACTGGTGTGTCCATACTTTTTCGAATATCTCTAAATTACTTCTATAAAATGAATTTGTTTGTATATATTCACATACATCTAGCAAAAGCAACTTTTTTCTAAAAGTCCATTAAAAGCAGGGAATCGTCCATTTAATAAAATCAAATAAAAAAATCAAAACAGAATATATTAGAATACAAAAGAACAAGATTGATTTTCAAATTGCACAATTTAGAAGAAAACCACAAGAGCGCAGTGAAATTGCATAGGTTTCATAAATTAAATAAATATGCAATGCAAGAGTGGGCTTTGGGGCAGGCTTGATTTTCACTTAGTGGAAGGGGAAGGAGGGAGTCAAAGGGCTGGGGCAACGGCAGCCAAAAACAAGCTGCAGCTGATTCCATCATGGTGCATGCTGTAGAAAAAGGAAGTCAGTCAAAGAGGCAGTCAGGCAAAGCTGAAGACCAGCGCCATCGTCTGATAACGTAACTACATAACAGAATCAAGACAAAAACAAAGAGCTATAATTATAGTCACATAGGTTTCCAGTGCACGGGTTGGGTGGATTTAGATTGGTGACAGCTGTACACATTTCATTTGTAATATAAAACAGGGCACAAGTCCTAAAAAATAGAAGAAACAGGAAAGAGTCTGGCTTTGTACAGTTACCTCTCCATTCGTGATGTGATGGCTAGATAAATGTGACCAAAGGAAGCAGAGCCCAACATCTGAGTGTTGCTTGTCTCCAAGTAACAGACTGCACCACACTAGCACCCTCCCTAACATGCTCTATGTAATGAGGCACGAGGAGTGAAATGACAGCTGTGCATGCTCACTATACACACAATAACATCGCAAAGCAGCTGTTTGACGTGTGTGTGCCACAACGCTTTCTGCAAAAAAAAAAAAAAAGCCCTGTATGCCGCACTTATACATGTTAAAAAAGGGGATTTTTGGCGAGCCGCGATACAAGAAAGCTGCGCTGCCACTATATGCTATGCAAAATAAAAATTATACAAAAAATATTAACACAAAGGATTTAGGGGAGCTGCGTGGCCATCATTACTGAAGTCCAAACAAGAGTTATTAAAAAAAAAAATAGTAGAAAAAAGCGGCTGCATGATTATCAAGCTTGGTGTGCCGCGCTGAATAAGAGAATGTCATTATTTTTTTTTTTTTTAAAGGATTTTGACGAGCGCGCTATAAGGAAGCTGCACACCCACCATTATTGAAGCTCCAAGGCGGCATGCCAGTGTGCTTCAAAAAGAAAATCGTGCTCACAAATGGTAAATAAAAGATCCTGAGAAACAGGGCAGTCCTTATGGGAGGGTACAACAGGAGAAAAGGTGGCACTAAGAAGGGAAAGCACTGTCTAGGTGAGACCTAAATAAACATACGTAAGGGGGGAGTGTGAGCACACCCAGTCTCCAAAGGGCTTGTGTGTGTGGGCAATGGGACACCCCACTTTTTTGGCTGGCCACAACATTGACAATATGCTGTGGCAGCTGTTACAGGACTTTGGGACATGGACCGCACTGAAATGCAATGTAGTGAATGGCAGGTTTTTAGAGTCGCAAAAAGGAGAATGTATAAAGGGTGATAAGAAATTTTAGCTACTGTATAAATCATTTGTTGTTGGTACCATACTATTTTTAGTAGTTGTGGTGTGTGCCAAGGTAATTTCTACCTGTGAATATTGCAGACCTTCTGCTGGGATGTCATGAATGTTAGAGAGAAAACTATTTTCTCATAGAAAGGTTATGGAAGGTGCTCCAGAAACTAAAATGAGAACATATTTACTGTAAATTTACACTATCTTTCTCAGCCATCTGAGAATAAAATCTGAAATCAGTAAAATATTTACTTCCATCAGAAGCAGCAGTCGTCCATTGATTCAATCAATCAATCATTTGTGAAGCGCACTACATACCCACGAGGGTCTGAAGATGCTGGGGGGGGGGGGGGGGGGCACTACTGATCGAACAGCCAGGTCTTGAGTATCCTCCTGAAGGTCAGCAGGTCTTGGGTCTTTCGTAGGCTCAGTGGGAGGGTGTTCCATGTCTTGGCGGCGAGGTGGGAGAAGGATCTCCCACCGGTGGTTATTCTTCGGATGCGCGGGACAGGGGCGAGTGAGAGGTCAGAGGAGCGTAGCTGGCGGTTGGGGATGTAGAAGGAGGTTGAAGTAGGAAGGCCGGTCTTGTAGAGTGCCTTGTGTGCGTGGGTGAAGAGCATGAAAGATATCCTCTTGTTGCCTGGGAGCCAGTGCAGGTTTCTCAGGTGGGGGGTGATGTGGCAGTGGTGTGGTACATAGAGGATCAGTCGTGCCGAGGCGTTTTGGATGGGTTGTAGTCGTTTGATGAGCTTGGTTGAGGTTCCCGCGTAGAGTGCGTTTTCGTAGTCGAGTCTGCTGCTGACTAGGGCCTGGGTGACTGTCTTTCTTCTATCTGTCGGGATCCATCTGTAGATCATGCGGAGGGTGTTCAAGAAGGAGGAGGTGACGGCGTTGACTTGCTTGGTCATTGAGAGCGTTGAGTCGAGGATGATTTCCAGGCTGCGTGCATGGTCTGTGGGTGTCGGGGCTGTCCCCAGTGCCGTCGGCCACCATGAGTCGTCCCAGGCTGAAGGGTTGGAGCAGAGGATGAGGACCACAGTCTTGTCCGAGTTCAGCTTCAGACGGCTGGTCTTCATCCAGTCGGCGACGACCTTCATTCCTTTGTGGAATGGGGTCCTTGGTGAGTGAGAGGATCAGCTGAGTGTCATCATAGGAGATTATGTTGAGGTTGTGCTGTCAGGCTGCGTGTGCGAGCGGGGCCATGTAAATGTTGAACAGTGTCTGGCTGAGGGAGAATCGCTGGGGTACGCGGCAGATCTCCGAGGCTTTGGAACGGAAGGGGGGGGTGGGGGTTTGCGGACGCTCTCGTTTCTGCCGGAAGGGAATCCAAACCAGAGCCTTGTCTCGGATCCCTGCAGGGTGGAGACGAGTGCATAGTGTGCGGTGGCAGACAGTGTCGAAGGCGGCAGAGAGGTCCAGGAGGGGGAGTGCTGCGGTCTGGCCGTTGCCCAGCAGGGTCCGGATGTCATCAGTGACCGCGATGAGGGCAGTCTCAGTGCTGTGGTTGCTGCGGAACCCTGACTGGGGAGGGTCCAGGATTCTGTTTCCTTCGAGGTATCGGGTTAGCTGTCTGTTGACAGTTTTCTCTATGACAGTGGCCGGGAAGCGGAATTTCTTGAGGTCTCTTGGGTCTGCCTTAGGTTTTTTGAGTAGGGCGTTGATCTCAGCGTGTTTCCAGATCTGTGGGAAGGTCGCGGTCTCGAGGGAGAGATTGAGGACGTTGCACAGGTGGGGTGCGATGGAGCAGCTTGCTCTGTTGAAGACGTAGTGCTGGAATGGGTCTGACAGAGCCGGAGTGGATTGTGCGCAGGGTCTTGATGGTGTCATCGATGCTCACGCTGGCTCAGGCTAGCAGGGGGTCATGGTTGATGGTGTGCAGAGGGTCTGGTTGTGTTGCGGTCTGTTGGGGCAGACTGGGTGCTGAAGCTGTCGTGGATGTCTGCTATCTTGCGGTGGAAGAAGGTGGCGAGGGAGTTGCACAGGGCTTGCGACAACAAGATGTCGTTGGTGCTGGAGTTGTGGTTGGAGAGTTCGTTCACGATGTTGAAGAGCTCCTTGCTATTGAGGCCTCTAGGCTTCAAAGGGTGCAAAACGCCGCGGCACGGGCCATTGTGGGCCTCCCCAGACATTGTTCAGTGTCTGGTACCATCATGGCCTTACATTGGCTACCGGTCAGACAGCGAATCAAGTTCAAAGCGCTGTGCCTGGTCTTTAAAATTTTGAAATCTTCTTCGCCGCCGGCACTTGCCAACCTACTTACTCCCTATATTTCTTTGAGATCCTTGAGATCGGAGGGGCTCCACCTGGCTGTCTGTCCACGTTTTAAACTGAGCAGAATGGGTGGCCGCTCCTTTAGGGTGCTTGCGGCAGGTTTATGGAACTCGCTCCCGGTACACATCCGAGCTCTTGAAGACTTGCTCGCCTTCAGGCAGGCGATTAAAACTTTCTTGTTTCCCGTGTCTGATTAGTTGCCTTTTTCTTTTATTGTGTGTTATGTTATAGTGTCTGTCAAAGCGCCAGGACGCCCCTTTGCTGGGGCAGCTGTGCGCTATAAAAATATAAATAACATAACATAACATAACATATTGTGTGCGTTGTTGTCAAGGCTGTCTTTGAAGGAGGTCCTCTTGGTCGCCCTGATGAGGTGGTGGTGGTCGTTGCAGATGGGGTCCTTGTGTGCTGCGTGGCTGTCCGGAGTTTGTTCACTGTGCCATTTCTGCTCTAGTTTCCGGCAGGCTTGCTTTGAGGCTAGGAGTTTTGGGGTGAACCAGCTGGCCCTCTTGCTGGTGTCTCTGTGGGGGGGGGGGGGTTCTTCAACAGAGGGTGTTGGCACAGTCTTCGATCCAGCGTTTGAGGCTGTGGGCAGATTCGGTGTTGGAGGGTTCGGTGGGTGAGCTGAGAGCGAGGTTTGCGTGTAGCTGGTCTTCAATGATTTTGTTCCAGCAGCGGCGGGGGATCTGTTGGGTGCGGTGGGGTGTGGTGGGCTTCTGGAAGGTGAAGTGGATGCAGCGGTGGTCGGTCCAGAGGAGTTCGGTGGTGTGGCTGAAGGAGACATGCAGGCTTGAGAAGAAGACTGGGTTGAGCGTGTGACCGGCAGAGTGGGTGGGCATTGTGACTAGTTGCTTCAGTCCGAGGTTGGCGAGGTTATCGATAAGGGTTGTGGAGTTGTTGTCGTTATTCTCAAGGTGAAAATTCAGGTCTCCGAGGAGGATGTAGTCGGTGGAGGTCAGGGTGTGCGTGCTGATCAAGTCGGCAATGGAGTCACTGAACTGGGGGCAGGGTACGGGGGGTCAGTAGAGTAGGGGTCTGTGTGGATCTGGAAATGCATGTGCTCGGTGGTGCTGAGCGCGTCGGTGCTAGTTGAGACCCTGATGCTGTTTTTGTGGACGATGGCGATTCCTCTTCCGACTCCGGCGAGGGCAGTGAGGGACAACAAAGGTAACAGAAGGCAAAAGGGGCACAGAAACGAGGGGAAGAAGTGGCACAGAGGGAAGAAGTGGCACAGAGAGCAGAAGGACACAACAACGAGTGGAACAGAGGTCAGACAGGCACACAAAAACAAGGGAAAAACAAGTGGCACAGAAGGCAGCAAGGAACAAAAACGAGTGGAACAGAGGGCAGAAGGGCACAAAAACGAGGGAAAAACGAGTGACACAGAAGGCAAAATACAGAACACAGAAATACAGGGGCAGCTAAGAATAGAAGGCAGAAAGGGCAGAGAAGCACGGGGCAGTGAGGGGAACAGAAGGGAAAACCGGGCAGAGACACGGGGGCAGCAAGGGTTACAAAAGGAAAGACCAGGCAGAGAGAGCGAGGGGAACATTGGAAGACAAAGGGGCACGGTCCACGTACAAGCAGCGGGGGAAGATAGACAACAGTCACAGAACAACAATGAAAATACAGGCAATACAATAACAGCAATAAAGCAGAGGGTGAACAAACCTACCTACGGCCTACCATTGGCCACCAGGGATGAGGCGCAGGTGGTAGCCTGCGGGTGGGAGACACAGGCGGTGCTGTGAGGAGGGGGAGCGACCTACCTGGTGGGGTCAAGGGTCGCTCCAGTGTTCTACTGCTGCCTCAGAGTATGTGCTAAAAAGCTAGAACACCAACAGTCTTACTTAGGGCAAAAGTGTGCCACACCTGAAGCAGTCTTGATTGAAAGAAACTGGTAAAACTTAAAACATTAAATTATTAAGGAACAAAATCAGGGAGTTCATGGAGACAAATTATGGTTAGTGGTGTAGAATGCAAAATTGGGACATTTTAAATGAGCTCTCAAATATCTTACTATTCCATTTCATTAAATATTGACATGCAGATTAAAACATGCACTTTAAACCCCAGACGCAGACTGCCAGTTAACTCCCTGGTGATGAGCTGATTAACCACAATGTTCTAATGACAAACTAGAGAGCTTATATTCTGAATTTATGCCAGAAGTGTGGCATATCTGAAAGCCATTTAGATGGAATCAAAGTTAAAACTGAACGTATTTTCTACTGAGGATATTGCAGTAAATGAGGAAATTAGGGAGCTTCATAAAAAAGGTCTCCTAAAATGGCCACAAGAGGAAAAAGAGCCCAAATATAGCACAAATATTACTTAGATGTAGTCCAAGTATAGCGCAATGACAGAATAGTACAAAACTCTTAATTTCTTTTTTGTTTTTGGCTTCATTTAGCGCAGACTTGACCCGAATGCATTGGAGTGCTTTACATGAGCATCAGTTACTATAATACACAAGAACACAGTAATTTTGCTTTTAGGCATGGGGAGATTAAGTGATTTGTTCAAAATCACAGGAAATTGAGTTAACATCAACTGCTGAACCTGGTTCCCCCGTTGCGAAGAAAGCAGGTCTGGCTGTAACACCCCTTCTTATCCTCTAAGTGCAACAATAATAAAGTGATCAACTAAATAAAAAAAGAAAATTTAGACAGCAAATAATTTAAAAGCGCTTTGTCGCTATTTGGTAACTTAGAAAATGTGTCCTCATTTTAGTTTTTTAGAGCATTACAATGTCTTATTGAGGGAAGGGGGAGGGAGTCATGTAGTGACACCTTAGTCAAGTTACAACCTCTCTAGGAACCTGCTGTGTATCCCTATTCTCTTCAAGGTGGGGCAATATTACTAACCAGTGAGAATAAGGTTCCCACAGATATGAATGAAACCCAATGTGGAGAAAGGATCTGCCGGGTACCATATGTGTGTTAAGTGAACGCTGAGTTTAAGGAATTATAGGGTCACAATTGGGTTGAGGACGACCTGAAGAAAGAAGAGGACCCCGGACGGGGCCATAGCAGGGCAGAAACATGTCGACCTAGCAAACAATGAGCACCATAACAGGGTAATACTGGTCATAGATTTAGTGTTTTTAATCATCCCTCAATCACCTATGAATAAAGTCTGCGAAATGTACTGGAAGGTGGTAGGGATTTTTACTTAACCCGCCCAACCCCTCTTTTCCTTTTTAGGTAGCGCCTAGCTATTGCGTAAGCAATCGCTATGCAAGAAATTATGTAGGGGCTCCAGGAAAGCCTAACAAAAGGGCTTTAGAATGCGGATTATGGGCAGTGCATGTGCCCCGGGCGCGCGCTCACCATTTGCTCCCCTGCACTCCAAGCATCAGACTTGAAAGGAATGGCTCCCCTGCAATGCCGAGAGCTTGTTGCTTTATTACTCTCACTTGAGGCCTTGTTTTTTAAGCTCTTTCTCGTGAATTTCGTACGACGGTGTAAATCGAACAGCATAATTAATTGGATTTTGATCCTAACACATCTTTGCTGATGCTGCTAACCTTGTTAGAAGTAATTTGTAATGGAATGCATTTCGCCAAATTACTTTGCATTTTGGAAGTACACTGGATTTCATTTTCTACCTGCCTCCCAGTGGCGCAACAGTGACCCCTCGTGGTCATGAACTTTGCACTGCAGCTAAAACTCGCACGTAAAAATACAAGTCAGTACCTACATTTTAATTTAATGTTCACAGATGTTCTGAGATAAATGCGGTGCATTTGCGCTTTTCTAACTATCCACCTACAAAAAAAATATTCAGAATATCTGTACAAAAAACATGCGATACAAGTGCACAGATTGCTTCCTGTCACCCAAACTAAATGCCAATGTGAATTCTGCACATGATGTCACCAGCATTCCGTGTTCAGCAAAGGTTTCGAATTTTAACTTAATTGCACACAAAAACAGACAATATGCATGTTTCTCGCCTTTCTTGCACACAATTGCTCTAAAAATTACGGCTGAAAGCTAGGAAATTAGCCTTTCTCTGTTCCGGATTTTTACTAAAGATGCATTTCCTATTTACACAGCGATGGAATGCAGTTAAGTTGTTCTTCGCCATAAAGGGAATATCTAATTCACTTGTTGTTTCTTTTTGGCCCTACTCCCCTGCACTTCTCAGCCAAAAGCACATTCACAGCCTTCTAAGACGGGAGTCGCACGTTTGTGAAAGTATTACTTAGCACGTCTTTAACACTACTGTGAGTGTGGGCTACGCTGACTCTAAGGCAGCCTTGCTTCACGTATTTCAATAGAGTGGTGATGTCATGCTACATTCCGAGGCCTCCTCCAGCCAGCTGCTGAGGATTGAAGGGTGAGCTGCTTCCGACACTTGGTCCAAGCAGCCATTTGTTCTTTTGTCGTTCATGGAAGGCCCGAGACAAAAGTGCAACTACAGCAGCCACCAAACATGGGGACAACTAGGGTTAAGAGATACATCTGACTGATTGCCTTTGCCAATACTGGTTTACTATCAGCCCTTTGCATGCTAGGGCTTGTTTTTTGGGCATTTCCTACGGCCCAACACAGCCTCACACACACACTGCACATCATCTTTAACAATGCGTGTTATTAAAACCAGCGGTCCTCCCCTTATGTGTCACCGCTTCCAATGCTCAGAAGTAGCAGCAGGCGTAAAATATTTATCCCCCCAGACCGCATGCTGCACTTACTCTTTAACACTAAGCCAGCTTTTACATTCAGAACACGGGCGCACACTTAACAAAGCCACCCGAGGCTCGCTGCCAGTCATCCTCGCCCCCCCCCCCCCCCCCCTTGGGCACCACATGCTTTGGTGCCTTCTTTAACCATTCCCTCCCTCCCGTTGTCATGCCTTACCTCCCACCGCCCTCCCTCCTGTTGTCTGTGCCTCCTCGCCCTCGCATGTCCAACACCACCCCCACCCTCCCATAGCAAATACTGGTTTCCCTCGTGCTGACAAACACGGTTTTCCCTTGTTTTGTCATTAACATTCGGGCCGTCCGCGCTTTTACTTCCTCCAGGCTCTTCACCACATTGCGACGATTTAATTTACATTTCACTGGGTGAAGCATCACAACATCGTGCAAGGACTATATTATATGTAACTTAAGCAAATTATTTGGACAGAAAAATACGTGCATTTGCTTTAGGAATTACTGATAATGAAGAGTTTGTCTTTTATTTTAACTTTTGGCCCACCCGGAGGCGCTTCTACCCCCTCCATCCCAATCACCACAGTGCGCTTATTTTAGTTTTTTCAGCTTGTAAAGCATCACAAGAGTCATAAATGCATTAATCGTGTTACTATTTGTGCAAGAACTATATTATAGGTATTTAATGGATATAAATCTGGTGAAAAAATACGTGCATTCGCTTTATGAATAAAAAAAAATGCAGCAAGTGACAACGTATCGATTTGCTGCCTCGGAAAACAGATTTCTTGCTACGCCACCCTTAACTCCGTTTTATGCCACACTAAACCGTGGTGAGGAGCACATTTACTATCTGCTGTGTAATTTGTTGAATTTCTGCACAAATGAGAATTTGGGGAGACTTTAATCTAATGTCTATACACACCTATCTGTTTGTTTCAATCAAACTGTCTTTCTGGGGAGGAGTTCATCCTATGCACATACTCTTGATTGTACGTGAATGCACTTTACAAGCCCATAAAAATCGCACAAACAAAACTGCAATTATGTGCAGTTTTAAGTAAAAACGGTGCTAGCTGTGGTAATATGAATCAATATGCGGAGAAGATGGCTCAGTGAGTTAAAAACCACTTGCTTGGGATGCTTTCTGTTGCCTGTTAAGATCCTGTTTTGTTTTTAAAATAAGAAAGCGTTGGTAGCTCTATGCTGTCTAAAACTTGAAGGGCCTCATTTATGAGAAATGACGCATCGCTGTGTGAAAGCAGCGATGCGTCACTTCTCAGTGCGCAATCCTTGCGGCATTCCTGATGCGTCATATTTAATGTAGGACGCATCATGTCGCAAGGAGATACAGATACATCAGAAATACTGACGTATCTGTAAGCGCAAAAGTGGCGCATTGCTGAAGTGTGTCACAAAAGTGACGCAACTCCAGCAATGCGTCCTTTGACATAGGGCAAGCCCCATGTGAAAGGGCCTGCGTCAGTCTTACGCCTGCTGTGAGGCAGGCGCAAGATTTTGACACAACGGTGTCCTAAAAGTGACGCAGTGAAATCTCATAGATTTCACTGCGTCACTTCTACGACCCTTCCTTGCGTCAATACGCCCCCCTTGCATACATTATACCTGGCGCAGGTATAATGTGGCGCAGGGGTTTACAAAGTGACGCATCTACCTAGATGCATCACTTTGTAAATATGGTGCAACAAGGCGCATTTTTTACGCCACTGGTGCGTCCCAAAAAGGGACACACCGGCGGCGTAAAAGTGATGCAAGGGCTCATAAATGAGGCCCGAAGTGCGGTATAGTCCAACACCGCGCTTCACGTTTTGTTCACTTCCACACCCAACATCTTTTAACATTTATATTGCCCCCTCTAAACGCAATTTAGAGCAAGGACCTACTTTTGAGGTAAAGTAAGCATGGTCTCCAGCTTACACATTGTTTAGCTGCTAGTGAAACATTACCGGCTTGTTGTTTCGAAATGTATACGGCGCGTGCATTTTTAAAATCGAGTCAAGAGGGGCAATGTAAATTGCAAAAAAACAGGCGCTTTCTATATTTTGAAACAAGCCGGGAATACCTCCTAAACAGAATTCTGTGGCATGACGTACTGTTTCAGTAAAGTCAGCCTGCTCTCCAGTTCACACGTTTCGTTATTAGTTAAACATGACTGTTATTGTTTTAAAATATATACAGAGCGTGCATTTTGGAATTGTGGCTAGGAAGTGCAATGTAAGTTGCAAATTGCACGAGCTCTATATATTTTGAAACAACAAGGCGGGAATGTTCGGTCTTTGCTTTACACAGCTACAATGCTTTATAAGCAAGTGTTAGCTGGAAACTGTCAACTTGCGCAAATGGGGCACAAGGTAGACAGAGCCCTCCTCCTTGATGAATGCCTTGTAAATTGCACGTGTGAACAGTAAACAGACCCGAGGCCCAGGAGAGCACCAAACACACAGACATGCTCCTTAACCCTTTAATTGCTGCCGTCGGCCAACGGTCGTCAAGAGCGCTACCTCCCCAGTGCTGCGCACGACGGTTGGCCGACGGGCCAGCATTCGTTCTCCGAACGTTCAGCACTGGGCGCTGAACGTTCGACGCTGGGAACGGGTTAATTAATAATTCCCCCCAGGGGACAATCATTTAACGTTTAACTCCAAACATTTTGCTTCATGTGAATTTAAAAAAAGGGTCTGAATTGTTCTCCATTATATAAAACACACACTGCTGCGATCACACTCCATGTATGTTTTGGAAATTTTGTTATGGCAGTTAATGTCTTTATTTCACTTGTTTAGGAAGCCAGTCTTATAAGCCCAGTGCACATTTTGCTAGTAATATGTAACACTCCTATTTGCATACATGCTTCAACATTATCCACAATTATAAAAACTTTTAATATTGCTCTGGCAGGTAAACAGTGCCATGCTGAGATGCAAATGTTTCTGCTTACTCTTAATGGCTTCTTTTTAATTCCGCAATTTATGTACATTTGGCTACAGAATGCGAAGAAATATTTTTCACAAAAGCTCAATTTAAAACAACATTTTTATCAAGAGAATAAATTCACGAAATGGGTGTGTGCTTTTGTTGTTGGTGTTTTTGTTCTGTTTTAACCTCTGCCTTACACCTATGCCCCCATATTGACAAATTACTGCACCCTCGAATTTTGAAGGATTCCTTTTATGTCTATAATCCTTTAATCCTCTGATCTCTAGTTGGTGACTGCTTGTGCAGGGTGCACTGTTGAACACTGTTGATTTTCATGTGTCATGCATTTTGTGGATGGGATTTGTAAGATTCAGGTTTATGGTATTGAACAGAGTGTGTCTCCTACTCAGGGTGTTTTCGGCCTGACTCTGCCTATCACTCTGTCTGAATGACTGTTTGTCACTCTGTCTGACTGAGTCTGACTGACTGTCTGACTGACTCGGTTTGACTAACTATCTGTATGACTAACTTGGTCTGTCTAACTGTGAATCTGTCTAATGACTATCAAAATGACTGACTCTGTCCGGCTCGGTTTATCTGAATCGGTCTCTCTGTATTCCTCCGTCTGTCAATCTATAGGACTATATATGTCAGACTGTCTGTCTTACTCTGTCTGACTACACCTAAGTCTATCTGTCTCGGTCTGTCTGTCTAACACTGTCTGTCTAACTGACACTGTCTGTTTAACTGTAACACTGCCTATCTGTATGACTGTCTCTGCTGCTTCTCTTACTCGCACCGCCGTTTCTCCTACTTACACTGCTGTTTCTCCTCCCTACCCAGACCAGACTTATTCTTTCTTTTTCCGTACTCAAATGTGATCTTATCCCTGCTGTTTCTCTTACTCATCCAGATGTGTCATTTACTTTCTTATTTCCTATGCTCTTTAAAGGGGATCTTCTACCCGCCGGTTTCTTGTGCTCTCTCGCTCGCCCCATGTTTCTCTTAGCTCTTCTGCAGCCAGATGGTTTGCTTATTCTCTCATTTTCTTTACTCAAAAGTGTTTGTACCCCTACCCCCTGTTTTCCTTAATATCCTTTAATACTTTGCCGCCTCTCACTGCCCCTCCTACCAGCATCTTTCTAGTGCATATTTCGGCCTTTTCATTATTTTCGTCTGTCTCGGTTGGCATTTAAAAACTTTTTTTTTAAAGTTTTATATAGCGCAAACTTGACCCGCAACCAAATCGGGTATCAGAGCTCTTTACATAGCACCAGTTACGTTGCATGAAGAAGCACATTCATTTTTGTTAGGCACAGGGAGATTAAGTGATTTGCCCAGAATCACAGGATGTTCAGCGTAATTACTGAGACTCTCAGGATGTTCAGCGTCATTACCGAGACTCAAACCCAGTTTCCCAGGTCCGACGTCTTCCTCAAACTAACTACACAACAAAAAACAGACTAAAGTTCTTCAAATCGGTCACAATACCTGAAACTGATCACAGTACGTGAAACTAACTGCAGTACGATATCTGAAACGGACCACAACCCTTGAAACAAGCATATGTGGTACTGAGTGGTATTATGTGGAGTGTAGATATGTTGTATTGAGTAGAGTGTAGATATGTGTTGTAAATATTTGTTATGTAATTATGTGGTAGTGAGTGTTATGCTATCTATCTATCCGCCCTGACTATCTATCTATCGGCCATCACTCTGTCTATCTATCTATCGGCCATCACTCTGTCTATCTATCTATCGGCCATCACTCTGTCTATCGGCCATCACTCTGTCTATCGGCCATCACTCTGTCTATCGGCCATCACTCTGTCTATCGGCCATCACTCTGTCTATCGGCCATCACTCTGTCTATCGGCCATCACTCTGTCTGTCTATCTATCGGCCATCACTCTGTCTGTCTATCTATCGGCCATCACTCTGTCTGTCTATCTATCGGCCATCACTCTGTCTGTCTATCTATCGGCCATCACTCTGTCTGTCTATCTATCGGCCATCACTCTGTCTATCGGCCATCACTCTGTCTATCGGCCATCACTCTGTCTATCGGCCATCACTCTGTCTATCGGCCATCACTCTGTCTATCGGCCATCACTCTGTCTGTCTATCTATCGGCCATCACTCTGTCTGTCTATCTATCGGCCATCACTCTGTCTGTCTATCTATCGGCCATCACTCTGTCTGTCTATCTATCGGCCATCACTCTGTCTGTCTATCTATCGGCCATCACTCTGTCTGTCTATCTATCGGCCATCACTCTGTCTGTCTATCTATCGGCCATCACTCTGTCTGTCTATCTATCGGCCATCACTCTGTCTGTCTATCTATCGGCCATCACTCTGTCTGTCTATCTATCGGCCATCACTCTGTCTGTCTATCTATCGGCCATCACTCTGTCTGTCTATCTATCGGCCATCACTCTGTCTGTCTATCTATCGGCCATCACTCTGTCTGTCTATCTATCGGCCATCACTCTGTCTGTCTATCTATCGGCCATCACTCTGTCTGTCTATCTATCGGCCATCACTCTGTCTGTCTATCTATCGGCCATCACTCTGTCTGTCTATCTATCGGCCATCACTCTGTCTGTCTATCTATCGGCCATCACTCTGTCTGTCTATCTATCGGCCATCACTCTGTCCGTCTATCTATCGGCCATCACTCTGTCTGTCTATCTATCGGCCATCACTCTGTCTGTCTATCTATCGGCCATCACTCTGTCTGTCTATCGGCCATCACTCTGTCTGTCTATCGGCCATCACTCTGTCTGTCTATCGGCCATCACTCTGTCTGTCTATCGGCCCTGACTCTGTCTATCTATCGGCCCTGACTCTGTCTATCTATCGGCCCTGACTCTGTCTATCTATCGCCCTGACTCTGTCTATCTATCGCCCTGACTCTGTCTATCTATCGCCCTGACTCTGTCTATCTATCGCCCTGACTCTGTCTATCTATCGCCCTGACTCTGTCTATCTATCGCCCTGACTCTGTCTATCTATCGCCCTGACTCTGTCTATCTATCGCCCTGACTCTGTCTATCTATCGCCCTGACTCTGTCTATCTATCGCCCTGACTCTGTCTATCTATCGCCCTGACTCTGTCTATCTATCGCCCTGACTCTGTCTATCTATCGCCCTGACTCTGTCTATCTATCGCCCTGACTCTGTCTATCTATCGCCCTGACTCTGTCTATCTATCGCCCTGACTCTGTCTATCTATCGCCCTGACTCTGTCTATCTATCGCCCTGACTCTGTCTATCTATCGCCCTGACTCTGTCTATCTATCGCCCTGACTCTGTCTATCTATCGCCCTGACTCTGTCTATCTATCGCCCTGACTCTGTCTATCTATCGCCCTGACTCTGTCTATCTATCGCCCTGACTCTGTCTATCTATCGCCCTGACTCTGTCTATCTATCGCCCTGACTCTGTCTATCTATCGCCCTGACTCTGTCTATCTATCGCCCTGACTCTGTCTATCTATCGCCCTGACTCTGTCTATCTATCGCCCTGACTCTGTCTATCTATCGCCCTGACTCTGTCTATCTATCGCCCTGACTCTGTCTATCTATCGCCCTGACTCTGTCTATCTATCGCCCTGACTCTGTCTATCTATCGCCCTGACTCTGTCTATCTATCGCCCTGACTCTGTCTATCTATCGCCCTGACTCTATCTATCTATCGCCCTGACTCTATCTATCTATCGCACTCACTATATCTATCGCACTCACTATATCTATCGCACTCACTATATCTATCGCACTCACTATATCTATCGCACTCACTATATCTATCGCACTCACTATATCTATCGCACTCACTATATCTATCGCACTCACTATATCTATCGCACTCACTATATCTATCGCACTCACTATATCTATCGCACTCACTATATCTATCGCACTCACTATATCTATCGCACTCACTATATCTATCGCACTCACTATATCTCTCGCACTCACTATATCTCTCGCACTCACTATATCTCTCGCACTCACTATATCTCTCGCACTCACTATATCTCTCGCACTCACTATATCTCTCGGTCTATCCATCGCCATCACTCTATCTATCGCCATCACTATATCTATCTATCACACCAACACAACGTCACTCAACAGCACCATAGCATCACTCAGGGGCACCACAACATCACTATGCTCTACCACAGCATCACTGAACGCCACAGCATCACTCATCGCAAACACAACATCACTCAGCGCCAACACAGCATCTAGCTGGGCAACCATTCAACAACAACTGGTTCAAATATGTTCTCTCAATGTTTCAGGCTTTATTACAAAATTTCACAAAAAACATGTTAATGTTTCACGTCTGTTCTTGGATTTTCGTCACAATAAAATACAATGAACATAATCTTTACAAAAGTTAATTAGAACAGTTTATACTACTGCCATTAAACATTACAATAACTTATTTAAGTATTAATTATTTACAAAAATTAAAAGACATTGTTATTAGTATTATCAATACATGTATGTCACATAAAACAAAACATTTTGCTTTACAAATGCTATAGGTATCACATTTGCAAAAGTTAAAACTATTGGCATTATCAATGACAAAGCTATTAATTTCGCTAATTTCAAAACCAACACATTAATAAAAAAAATTGTAATTTACAATACCAATAGCTCAAACTTTCCTAATGCGAGACCTATTGCATTGCAAATGCTTGTTCACTTTAGTTTCCTACAAATAGTAGTAACAAAGCCCATAATAAGGGCTTGTTCGCCATTAGAGGATTCTTTAGCGAACTTGGGATTGCCGAGAATGAAGCCTGACACCTGGGAGGTGTGCGAGGCCATCCTGTATATTTTTAACACACCATGGTGGAAGCAGGGACTCTGCTTGTGTGATTTCTATTGTATGCGATCTGATGCTTACTAATTTTAAAATTGCCGTAAACTGTATTTGGTGTTTCTTTACTTTCACCCACAATTTTAAACTATTCACTGTCTTTGCGCACTCGGCGCTTACATATTGGGAATTACCTGCCTCTCCCCGAAGTGCTGTAGCCCCCACCACAGACTACTAAGGTCTGGCTGGGTTCGACTACTTTGGGCGCCATCTTGTGTGAGGCGAGGAGCCGGCGAGCGGTCTAGTGCTCGGCCCCTCCCGCCCCACAAGCATAAATGGTCCCCTGGCACCGGAAGCGCAGCGGACGAGCGCAGCGGGCGCGCCAGCTCCGTGCCTAGGGCCAGCCATGCTGTCGCTCCCCCTCTCTGCTTATCAACCTTGGTCTAGATCCCAGCTCATGGCATTAAATCAGGCCCCCTGCATCCCTGAGATCCGTTGCAATTTGGCGCCCCCCTGCCACTCCAATTTTAAATGTGATAAATGCTCCTTTTCTTTTGTCACAAATTCCAGTTCCCCCTCTCCTATTACAAAGCCCCCCCCCCCCCCTTCCACTTGATCCCTCACAGCTGGCCTACTGAATTGCCGCTCTTTGCCATGCCACTCAAGCGACATTTGGTTATTATTAACATCAACACCCTGGGATTTACTTTTCCTCACTGAGACCTGGACTAAGGACACGTCCAATCCAGACATTGCCCTAGCTATCCCCCCGGGGCTATCATTTCACAGGAATAAGCTGCGAGGGTTCGAAACCAGGCGGAGGTATTGCCGTTATTCTACGGGACCACTTTACCATTACCTCTAGGAAAATTCCTAACATCGAGCCTATAGAGGCTCTCTATTTTTCCATCACTGAGTCTTCTGCTGCTATATTCTCTGGACTGTTGGTGTATAACCCCGCGTTCCCATCAGTCGGCTCTAAACTCACTAATAGCTGTTACGGCTGATCTCTCCCTTAAACACTCTGACTTCATTGTGCTGGGGGATTTTAATCATCATGTTGATCTGCATGACGGTCTGCTAAAAATCTTTGACGCTATGCAAGGTTTGAACCTATCTCAAAAGGTGAGCGGTCCGACCCATTCTGCTGGCCACACCCTCGATCTGATCTTTACTAATCTTCCTGGCCTTAAAGTCCTGCCGTCTGTGCCCTTAACATGGACTGACCATCACCTAATCCTGTTTGAGGTGTCTATGTCCAAGTCATCTAAGATAGAAACTATTTGCAGAGACCAGGGTAGAAATTGGCACAAAGTTACCTACCCTGCCTTGGAACAGGGATTTAACATCACTTTGGCCTCCCCAGTTAACGATCCTAATGATCGTGTAGACTCATTTAATAAAAACCTTCTTTAAGCTATCGAGCAGATTGCCCCTTTGAAAAAACTTTCTTCTTTAAGATCCAAACCTTCGGCCCCTTGGTTGACTAAGTCACTGCGAGAAAACAGAAGTAATTGTAAGAAACTGGAGCGAAGTTGGCGCCGGGGTTATGACCCAGCAGCCAAAGCCTGCTACAGATCAGCGCTAAAAGAATTCCACAAACTGAAACGTCTGACTATGTAAGAGTACTTTGCAGATAAAATTCAAAGAGCAGAAAACTCTACTAAGGCCCTTTTTAATATTGTCAAGGATTTTGCTAATCCTTCCGCAATGGCCTCCCCTATCACCCCAAGCCAATCACTCAGTGAAGGACTTTCCGACTTTTTCTATGAGAAAATAAACAAGATCACAGTAAACATCCAGCTTATTTCTTTCGCTGTACCGCCAGCCCAGCCCATCAACTGTGCGGAAGTGTTTACCTCATTCAGGCCACTAACGGAAGACCATGCTCTATCTCTGTACTTGAAATGTAAATCTGGCTCTCCTTTGGACCCTGCCCCAGCTCATGTCCCGAGTGACTTAGCCCCTCTATTGATTAAGCCCCTTCTAGATATTTGGAACTCTTCATTGGAGTCTTGTCTTTTCCCCTCTCTATGGAAACAGGCACTAATGATACCCATCCTAAAAAAAACTGGTGCTGACCCATCTTGCTTCAACAACTACCGCCTTATTTCATTGCTCCCCAAGCCCGCAAAAGTGTTGGAGAAAGCGGTTCAGGAGCAGCTCTCGAAATATCTAGAAACCAATCACCTCCTTCATGACACTCAGTCAGGTTGGTCCTCCTCGACCTATCCGCTGCATTTGATACCATCTCGCACGACACTCTACTGATTCGCTTACAAGAGGTAGGTGTTGGTGGAACTCCCCTGGCTTGGGTGAAATCTTTTTTGTCAAACAGATCTCAACAGGTCTCCCTCGGACCCTTTCTTTCATCTAAAAAACCATTGAGATGGGGGTTTCCGCAGGGATCTGCCCTCAGTCGTCTTATTTAATGTGTACCTGAGGCCTTTGGCGGAGTTAGTCGAGGCATGGGGCGTCAGAGTGATCTTTTATGCTGACGACACTCAGCTTGTGTTTTCTTTTAGGGATCACTCCGACAGCTCCATGGCAGTCTTCCGCCACTGTCTGGTTAACATCGCCTCATGGATGTCCATCAACAATTTAAAATTGAACACTGACAAGACTGAGGTGCTATTTTTTAATCAAAAATCTCCCATCCCCTCCAATATCTGGTGGCCATCTCAACTCAATCCCCCCCCTGTGCCGGTGCTAGCCGCCCGCAACCTGGGTTTTCAATTTGACACAGCACTGTCTTGCAAGTCCCAAATTAATAAGGTGTCATCTGCTTGCTTCGGAAAACTCCGAATGATAAAAAAATCATTCCTTTCTTACCTCTTGATTCCCGCAGAGCAGTAGTACACGCTTTAATCACATCTCATCTGGACTATTCTAACAGTCTATATGTTGGCGCCCCGGCATATCTCATTAATCAACTGCAATTAGTGCAGAATTCTGCAGCCCGGCTGATCTGCAATATCCCATACCGCCACTCGATCTCACCCCATCTGGCCAAACTCCATTGGCTACCTGTGAGATTCCGTATCCAGTTCAAGGCCTTGGTCCTTGCTTTCAGAGCCCTCAATGGTCGTGGTCCTGCATGCCTAAGGCTCCGAATCAGACGATCTATAGCTACAAGGGATCTTAGATCCAACCATCTTGGGCTTATGTTCTGCCCACGTTTTCGTCTATCTCGTACAGGAGGTAGGGCATTTGCTGTAGCCACTTCCAGATTGTGGAATGCCCTCCCAGTAGAACTCAGACTCCTTGCATCCGAGGTTGCTTTTCGCAGGAAACTTAAAACCTGGTTTTTCTCCCAGATCTAGCTGGTTGGAACTTCCTGTTTGACCCTCTAGGACCACTCACGCTGTCAGCGCCGGGACACCCCCGTTGGGGGTAGCTGTTCGCGCTCTACAAGTGACCAAATAAAAAAAAATATGGTGTTGGTCTAATAATTTGGAGAGGCCTGTTCATATTTTGGTGGAAACACTATTATATAGGGTGAGCACGACCTTGGTCCCTTGCCCCCTAGAGGGCATAAAGTTACTCGGCTCGCTCCTACCCATCCAGAACGGGTCACTTGTGATATATAGAAAATCAATCACATACGTTTCTTTTTCTTTTCAAAATCTCCCTCTTGCCAAGTTCAAACTGTTGGCATCTATGGCACATTGGACTACAGAGGGCAGGAAGAATGGGGTAAAGACATGGATTCGGACTATAGAAGGCGGGAAGGACGTGGGAAGGGGCACCAAACTGACTTTACAAGGCAGGCACGAAGGGTTGCAGCAGCACAATACATCACACAGGGCAAGAGGGAGGACTGTGCAGCGCCACAAACCATGGAAAGCAATAGAGACGGGACAGGGCCATGCAAATGGACAGCAGAGGAGAAGAGGCAAGGACTGCAAGCTAAACAACTTGAAACAAAAATTTTCCACCACAATGAACAACAAGCACTATAAGTTGCTAATATATATACCCAGGGAGCTGGCCACAAGACAAAGGCATATCACAATACAAAGTTTAGAAACATATCAAAATGTATTAGTATTTCGTTAACATCTTTGTTATAAAATAAGCATGTCCCATGCCACACTAACTCACATTCATGCAAAATGTTTCACACCAACAGATTCACTCTCACATACAAACATCCTGACATTCAGGTATTCAACCATACAGATGCCAACAGTACAAACAATAAGATCAAATGGACCAGTTACAAATAGATGTAATGATGAGGATAATCAGATAATAACTAGATACTCTAATATTTATGTGGCACCAGAGAAATACAAGGCCATCTGAATTCAGAGTGATAACCACAGGTATAAATCATGGGTTAGGGCCCGAAATGAGGTGGTGGTGGTGGTGGTGGTGGTGGTGGTGGTGGGGGTGGAGCGCCTCTGGTGCTTTGATCACAGAGCTTTCTTGGCTCCTGCGCATGCAGAGCGGGACAAGGTGGGCACATTGCTGGCTTGGCTGGCTGACCATGCTCCTAGATGCATACCCATATTGGTGTTAGCTTCCTCGTCGGGACGGTTGGAATATGAGCATCAACTCATAAATGACAGATTTCGATCCTTCTATGCGACTCTACACCAGCCAGTTGCGGACTGGCGAGGAGGATACTCTGGCGTTTCTAGAGGGCTTGGAGCTGCCCGCAATGGAGGAGGAGGAGCTTGGACAGGATATTACTCTGGCTGAGATTCGCTGCGCCATTATGCAATTGGCCCTAAACAAAACACCGGGCAGCGATGGTTTGCCTATTGAATTCTACCTGACGTTGACCTTCTGGCCCCCAGATTGTTGGTGATGTACCGAGAGGCCAGACGGACGGGAATATTGACGGCTTCTACTCTGGAAGCCATTATTGTTCCGCTCCTCAAGCCAGGAAAGCCGCAGACTGACCCAGCTGCATACAGGCCTCTCTCCATGCTCACTACGGACTATAAAATACTGAGCCGGGTGGTGGACACTAGACTCCTTCCCTTTAGGACGCGGTTGGTGCATCCAGATCAGGCTGGCTTTATCCCGAAGCGCAATACCACCAGTAGCATACGTAGGTTGATAGGAATATTGGATGGAGGCCGTGAAATGGAGGGGCAGGCGATGGTCCTCTCCGTTGACATTGCCAAGGCATTTGACAGCCTGGAATGGCCCTATCTGTTCTCAGTTATGACGGAATTTGGGCTTTGAGCCGGTTACGTCCATTGGGCTGCAATACTGTATTAGTCGGCGACAGCTAGATTCCGGGTGGGTAGGGTTGTCTCCTCTTTGTACCCGGTGTGACGGGGCACTAGGCAGGGATGCCCGTTCTCCTCGCTGTTTGTCCTTGCGATAGAACCGTTGGCAGCGCGCGCCAGAATGGGGGGGAATATCGTGGACTCCAGCTCAGGTCATGTGCACTATATTTCGCTTTATGCGGACGACCTCCAGATGTTTCTGGGAGACGCTGGGGATGCCCTGGTAGGGGCACGCACCCTCCTTGACCGCTCCGGGATATCTCAGGACTACGGGTTAACTGGGCCAAGACCTGCCTTTTCTCAGGGACTAGTACATGTAACCCGGCCACACTACCGCCCGATCTGGCGTGGGAGCAGAGGTGCCTTCACTATCTGGGAACGCAGGTGTATCACGATCAGGGGGATCTCCTTGAGGGCAACATTGGGAGAGCAATGAGAGGCCTGAGAGGTAGCATGAGGTTTTGGGGGACCTTGCCATTGTCGGTGGCAGGTCGTGTAGCGCTGCTGAAGATGGTGGCGCTTGTTATATTTTTTTTGGACCCTACCGATAAGAGTACCGGTTGCTTTTTTCCGACAGCTCCGTTCCACGGTGGGCAGCTTCATCTGGGGTGCAGGACGGTGTACGCTGGATACACTGATGCGGCCGAGAGCCGAAGGAGGCCTTGCCACCCCGGATTTTGAATTGTACTACTTGGCCGCGCAATTTCAGTTTCTTAATCAGGCGGTGGCGTTGGAATTTCGGGGACTGGAGGGGGGGCCTTTGCCGAAGGTGTCGAGGCATGTCTTGTCATTCGCGGTCCTGCAGCAACGACTGAAAACTGCCAAATGATCAATGGTAGAGGGCACCCTGAGGCATTGTTGGAAACGGTTCCACAATAGAATCTGGGTGCAGCGTCCTTATGCGCCCGAGATTCCGCTGGGCATGTGCGCAGCGTTACCACACGAGGCCATTGGTCCGCCCTAGCGGAATGGGAGGAGCTGGGCCTGCAGATGGTGGGCGACCTATATGCAGACGGCGTACTATTACCCTTTGGTACGTTGCAGGAGACCTTTGGTCTTCCATGTGGCCATTACCTGATACACGCGGCATTGATTGCAGCCATACAGAAGCATTGGGGTGCTGGCCTCTCCGAACCGCCAACAAGCGGAGCATGTGAGTATGTAGCGATGGCAGTGGGCACTTATAAGGCATTTACCTGTCTGTATAAACGGATGCTAGGGGAAGGGCTCAACCCGTTACAAAAACTGCGGGAGCACTGGGAGACGGACTTAGATAAAGCAATCATACACGCCGCCTGGTTACAGATACTTAAGAGCATGGAAGAGTACCAGGAACGCTAGGTTGCAGCTAATCCAATTCTTCGTATTACATAGGGCATACCTCACGCCAGCAAAAATTAATCAGTATTTTCGGACTGATACTGCGATCGTTCCCCAGTGCCGGCTGCTCGGCGCGGACCTGAGCCACATGCTGTGGGACTGCCCGCAGATGGGAACATATTGGGAGGAGGTAACAGAGTTGCTCTGTAGGGTGACTGAACGACAGGTTGTTCTGGATAAAGGAGTTTGCCTATTACACTGGTTCCCACACACTAGCAAACATAAGATAACTAGCAAGTTTATGGACCTGGGGCTCATTCTGGCCAAGAGGGAAATTACATCACACTGGAAGGCAGTGGCTGGCCCTAGATCTGTTAGATGGAAAGCGGCAATGCTTATGCGGGTGGGTAGCGAGGGTTCTGTTCGAATACAGCAGGCCCATAGATCCCATAGCGATAAGGAGCTGGAGACGGCGCGGGCATGGGAGGCTTTAGTGATGGAACTCCGGACGTCGGATGGAGACACTGACTCGGACTCCAGCACATTGACTGAGGAGGAGCAGTCGTAGGTGGCCTCCTCGGGTCTTGGGGAGCTTAGCGCGGGGGTGGTCCCCGAATTCCGGGTGGTTGCAGTGACTTTTAGAATCATGGATGGAATGCTCGGCACGCACTTCACACACTTGGGTAGTATATTGATGACACTTGCGATTTAGGTAACAGCACCGGCAGCAGGGGTGGGGGATGGGAGGTTGATGGGTATCGAGGATGGCCATACATGGAGTACTGTATAATGTCCTAGAGTCATGGGTTCCGTAATGCTACTATGTTGATGGAGGGGGCTTGACATCGCAGCGCCAGACAAGGTTTAGGATCTAAAGTGCCTTATGGAATTGCTGGAGTATTGTTGAGCCTTTACACATTGCGAATTGTTGGACTCTTTGTATTCATGATGGTCCCTCCTCATGTTTTGCTTGTATTTTGAAACAAAAAGATTTTTTTTTTAAATCCCCCTCCAAAAAATCATGGGTTAGACTTGGTCCATAGAGTAGAAACAACGCAGACGAGGGTTTCGGTGTTCGACCCATTGTGGGTCTCACCTTCCTCCGGGCAAAAGAAATCCGAAGACTTGGCAGTGGGACGAGCCCAAGACTGAAGTCGAACCAGAAGAGCCTCAAAAGTTGTCACAGTAAAGAAAAACCGGAATAGGGGTAGATTACTGTTCTCCTAGATAAAAGAAGTGTGGATCTAGGCAGGAAAAAGGTACCCAGTCACAGGAGAGGATGGTATCACGTATAAAGTAAGACAAGGTAGAAAACGAGTTACTTACCTGTAACTACGGTTATCCAGTATTGGTATCTTTCATAGATTCACATGCCTGAATCATTCCCCGTCGTCGAGGCGGGAGTCCCACGGTAAATTATATACAATAGCAGTGCCTAAAAAATTTCTTGTAGTAGGCTGGAAAGCCTAAAGGCCCAACTAGGCCTCAAAACTTAGCAGCCTATCTACATCATTATGTAAAAAGACCTGAAATAGTAGCCTTAGCCAATCAGCTGTCCTCACCCTCTAGAACCTTCCCAGCTCAGGCAGTTCTCCTCAGATTTTCCCAGCACAAGTGAGAATGAGTATCCATAAAAAGAACTGCCCTACCGGGGAGGAGGGTGGGTGCATGTGAATCTATGAAAGATACCAATACTAGATAACCGTAGTTACAGGTAAGTAACTCGTTTTCTTATCCAGTATTAGGGTATCTTTCATAGATTCACATGCCTGAATCAGAATAGCAAGCAGTAACATCATGTCTGTCGAAAGAGGAAGGTGGGAGACAAAGAAAAGATATATCTATCCCCACTCAACCAGGAAGGTAATAGAGTACAAACTTGTTAACATAACATTAGCATCAAAACCTTCATAAGCATCACTGATAGGACAGCATTATAAATACTTAAACTGTAAAAGAAGAATGAAAAATAGCATAAACTATCCAACCTTAGTGAAGAAGATGCGGCAGCACCGCATCACCAACAGCTGTGTCATCATGAACCGCCGACTGCAGACAGTAATGTTCGGTAAAAGTGTGTACACTTTTCCAAGTAGCAGCTCGGCAAATGTTCTCCAGCGTCACTCCAGCGAAAAGGACCGTAGACGCCGACATTGTCCTCGTGGAATGCGCTTTGACCTTCCTTGATAAAGGTCTGTTGGCCTTGTCATGACAGAAAGTAATTGTGGAAGACAACCACCTGGCAATAGTTGCTTTTGTGACAGCTTGACCCAAGGTGGCTTTGCCATAGGCAACAAAAAGTTGTTTAGACTTGCGGATGTCCTTTGTCTTCTGAAGGTAAAACTTCAGGCACCTTTTCACATCCAAAGAATGTAAGACCTTCTCCGCAGGAGTTTTCGGATCCGGGAAAAAGGTTCTGAGTTTGACCGGTTGATTAATGTGAAACTGAGTTGGTACTTAAGGAATGAATTTTGGATTGGTCCTAAGCGTAACAAAGTCTTTAGAGAATTATAGGAAAGGGTGAGTAATAGTGAAGGCCTGTATTTCACTAACTCTGCGAGCTGAAGTAAGAGCCAGCAAGATAGCCACTTTCCACGTGAGAAACTTCAGTTCCGCTTTATGAATCGGTTCAAAAGGCCTTTTTAGAAGCTGAGTAAGAACAATATTAAGATCCCACTCAGGAGGAGGAGGGCGAACTGGTGGAAAAGCTCGGAATAGCCCCTTAAGGAATTATTTGATCAAAGAGGATGAACATAAGGATGGTTTGTTTGAACTCTTCCTGAATCTGGATATCGCTGCCAGATGCACTTTAACGGACGAAAAGGCTAGACCAGCCTTAGCCAACGACAGTAGGTATGGAAGGATGGCTTCAGGAGGAGCCTGAAGTGGATGAACATCATTATCTCCACACCATGAGCAGAATCTCTTCCACTTAAAACGATATGTTTTGATGGTACTTTGTGCACGTGCTTGCGACAATATCTCTCTGCAGTCCGAGGAGATGTTTAGGTCCTTGAACTCTAAGAAGTCAGGAGCCAAGCGTGCAAGTGCAGCGATTGAGGATCCGGATGATGGATTTGACCTCTCTCCCTTGTCAACATCGACACTGTCGGTTTGAGACGAAACAGAGGTTGTTGAGAGAGCAGAAGGAGCTCTTGAAACCAGAATTGCCTTGGCCAACGGGGAGCAATGAGGAGGAGAGTGCAGTGTTCTCTCTTCATCTTTTGCAGCACCTTGGGAATGAGCGGAATCGGAGGATAGGCGTACGCGAACATTCCTGTCCATCTCATCAGGAGGGCATTTCCTCTTGACCCCTGTTCTGGGAACCTGCTGGCATAAAACAGGCATTTGCTGTTTTGCTGTGTGGCAAACAAATCCAGCGTCGGTGTTCCCCAAAGCCGAAAGATCATGTCTACTTGATGTTTTTCGAGCTCCCATTCGTGACAGCCTGTGAATGTTCTGCTGAGACTGTCCGCTAAAGAGTTCCGAACCCCTTGTACATGCTCCGCTCTGAGGGATATGCTGTGGCGCAGGGCCCATTCCCACATCTCCTGAGCTTCCAGCGACAGGGTGAGAGATTTCGTTCCTCCCTGTTTGTTTATGTAGAACATGCTGGTGGTATTGTCTGTACGCACCAGCACGGACGAATTCACAATCCTTGGCAGGAAGACTTGTAGGGAGAGAAAAATGGCCCTTAGTTCCAAACTGTTGATGTGCTTTTGTTGGTACTGACGAGACCATCTTCCCTGGATCTGAAGGTCCTGAAGGTGACCTCCCCAACCTTCCATGGATGCGTCCGTAGTCAGGGTGAACTCCGGAATGTCTTGGAGAAAGGTGAGGCCCGGCGACAAGTTGTGTGCCTTTGACCACCAAAGAAGAGCGTGTTTCATTTTGGCAGTTACTTTGATGCGGTCGTCGAATGATCCCTCAACTTGCTTCCACTGACGAAGTAGCTCTTCTTGCAACGGTCTCATTCTGAGTCTCGCCATCGGAATGAGGCTGATCGCAGACGAACACATCCCTAGTAGGGAAGCGTACATCCGAACTGAAAGTGACCTTCTTGCGGATATCTGCTTTGCAAGCTTTACGAGTTTGTTTTGTCGCTCTTGTGTCAGGTATGCTTTGCACTGGCATGTGTTCAAGATTGCACCCAGAAATGTCAATTCTTGATGAGGTTGGAGCTGAGATTTCCTCGAATTGAGGGTCAGACCTAGATTCGAGAAGAGAGAAAGTGTACTCCTGACCGCTTCTATTGTTGAGTTTCTGGTTGGACCTTTCAATAACCAATCGTCGAGGTATGGGAAAACTTGTATCCCCTGGGACCTCAACAGAGCAGCCACTGGAGCCAGGCATTTGGTAAAGATTCTGGGGGCCGATTTTAGGCCGAATGGAAACACTTTGAACTGGAAATGGACGCCAGCCACTTGGAACCTTAGGAATTTGCGGTGGTGCGGGTGAATAGGAATGTGGAAGTAGGCGTCTTGTAGATCCAGAGAAGCCATAAAGTCCCCTTCGTTGAGACAATTCAGAATGTCCTTCAACGTTACCATGCAGAAACTCTGTTTCTTTAGATACTTGTTGAGTTTGTGCAAATCCAATATTGGACGCCACTCTTCCGAATTTTTCTCCACGAGGAAGAAGCAAGAATAAAACCCCATCCCTTTCTGAGAAGGAGGGACTGGTTCTATCGCATTCTTGTGTTGCATCTTTAAGGCTTCTTTGAAGAGTAAGTGAAGACGAGGGGGAGGGGGACCCCTGGGCGGCGTTGTTGGTGGTGTCTGCAAAAACTCCAGAGTGTGTCCCTTGCTGACTAAATCCAGGACCCATTGATCTGAAGTTATCTTCCGCCATTGATGGTAAAAGGCGGAGATTTTGGCGCCCACGGGAAGGGAAAGGTGAATGGCTGACATCCGGCAAAGCTCACTGGCGCTTGTTGGAATCTCGCCCTTGATTACCTGAGCGTCGTTTCCCTCCTTGCCGAGAGAAAGAACCAGAGGCAGGCTGCCTGTAAGAAGATTGGTAATAAGGCTTGTTGTATGTAGATTGATACTGACGATTTTGTTGGTTTGAATAATTGCCTCTGGAGGAGTAACCTCTGCCCCTTGCTCCTCTAAAGGATCCTCTCTTGTATTGCAGGGTACCTAGAGATTTAGCTGTATCAGTATCAGTTTTAATAGCTAGTAAAGCGTCATCAATGTGCTTCCCAAACAATGATTCGCCATCGAATGCCATGTCCAAGATTTTGGTTTGGACCTCAGGCCTGAAGGTGGTAGCCCTGAGCCAACCTTGACGCCGAAGTACAGCCGCTCCAGCCAATTGCCTGAAATTGGTGTTTGAAATGTCCAGGGCGCAATCAATAATCTCTGAGGCCGCCCTTTCACCCTCTTGTACAATTCTGCGCACCTCCATCTGATGATCCTCAGGGATCAACTCAAGATATTCCGTTAGCTCGGACCACATTTGTCTGTCATAACGAGCTAGGATAGCTAATGAATTCGCAGCTTTAATGGAGGCTGCTGCGTTTGCTGAAAACTTCTTTCCAATCGCATCAAGTCTTCTGCCCTCCTTGTCAGGGGGTGTTGAAATGGGAGCAGAAGGATTTTTGGATTTCTGCTGCGCAGCTTGGGGGATGACAGAATCAGGTCGAGGGTGACCTATCAAACAAGCTGGAGTATCAGATGGTGCTCGATACTTTTTCTCTATCCTTGGAAGGACTGCCGGAATGGAAGCTGGAGTTTTCATTATGTTGAGGCCTTCCTTCCATATATAATCAATAATAGGGATAGCCCTGGTCACTCTGCGATATCCCTCTTTAAAGTCATGTAAAAAGCAGTCCGACTGCTCAACTGTGACGGCCAATTCAAACCTATTAGCAGCTCTCTGCATAATATTGTGGAAACCCCCAATATCTTTAGGTGGAGAATCTGAAGGACGGGGCGCAGGTGGAGAAGGCATAGGAATGACAATCCTCCCAAGGATCCACAGGTGTTTTATCCGGTAACTCTCCTTCTTCCCTGCTTTCTTCATCATCATTGGAAGAAGTGTCCGTATCATTTTGAGGAACTGGAGCAGCATTTTGCTGTGGCGACAATGAAGTCCTTGGTGACGGAGGTCTTGGCACGTCAACTGGAACAGGTGACCCAGCCGGGGCAACCTGATTTGATGGAAATCTCTGGCGGTAATCCGCCAACATAGCCTGCAAATCCTGTATTAAGGAAGATGGTAAATGCGCAGTGTCCTCAGGCCGAGAAGGTCTGGTATGAGGTGACTGATATGGCGTGGAATAAACGTCATGTGTATATTGATCATGGACTTCCTCCTCATCATCCTCCTGATATTTAATATTCAATTGAGAAGGGTGACGGGCAATCCCAAAAGGACCATCATCCTCTTCCCCTTCATCTGACTCCTCTTCCATGTATGTCTCCAAAATGTGCGATGGCAAAAGTGGAGAAACATGTGAATAATCCTGCCTTTGATATGTTTTCATCTGAAAATGAGTGTATTGTATCTTTGCTGGAGGTGAACCGTGCAACAGATGAGCAGATGTAAGTGCGGAAGCCACTGTCACCGGGATCTCCGTCGACGGTCCTGTCAATGACAAAGATCTTGCCGTTGACGAGATCGTCAATGGTGCCTTAGTCGTCGGGACGGTCGGTAGCATCTTCGTCGACGAGTCCCTCGTCGTCGGGACCGGCGATTGTGTCTTCGTCGACGAGTCCCTCGTTGTCGGAACCGTCGATGGTATCTTCGTCGACGAGCCCTTCGCCGACGGGTCCGTCGCCGGTGTCTTCGTCGACGATTTCTTTGTCGACGAGGCCGTCGATGATGTCTTCGTCGACGAGTCTTTAGTCGACGAGGTCGTCGATGTCTTCGCCGACGAGCCCTTAGTCGACGCGGTCGTCGATGGTGACTTCGACGACGACGAGTCCTTCGTCGACGATGTCTTCGTCGACGATGAAGTTGGCTTTGTTGCCGTCGTCAAAGTAGTTGTAGGTACAGACACCAGAGAAACAGTCTTAGCCTGGGTTGTACTCACAGTTGAAGAAGCCGATGCACTCTTAGAGGGTTCTGAAGCTTTGAGAGGTTTTAAGTTTTTTCTTTCTCTCAGGAGAAGCACTTTCTTTGGATCTAGCTCTCTTGCTGAAGGTAGAGGCTTTGTCCTCATCATCAGTGGAAGAAGACTTCAACCACAAAAGAACTCTTGCCTCCCTATCCCTGATAGTTTTCGGAGGGAAGGTACGGCAAATTCTACAGTCCTTCACAATATGTGAAGGATGCAGGCAATAGATACAAATCAGAGTGCTGGTCATCCACATGGACTCTTCTTGTAGCAGGTCCCACAAGCTTTGAAAAGAGCCTTCTTTTCAGACATTTTAAGGAATAAAGATCAAAAAACTTAGTAGGCACTCAGGGAGACTCCCTTACACACGAAGTGCGGTGAAAATCTGAGGAGAACTGCCTGAGCTGGGAAGATTCTAGAGGGTGAGGACAGCTGATTGGCTAAGGCTACTATTTCAGGTCTTTTTACATAATGATGTAGATAGGCTGCTAAGTTTTGAGGCCTAGTTGGGCCTTTAGGCTTTCCAGCCTACTACAAGAAATTTTTTAGGCACTGCTATTGTATATAATTTACCGTGGGACTCCCGCCTCGACGACGGGGAATGATTCAGGCATGTGAATCTATGAAAGATACCCTAATACTGGATAAGCATACGGTCCTCTACGTGTGTAAATTAAAGCTTGGCTCAGCCAGGAAACGCCCAAAAAGTGAATCAATCGAGACGCCAATACGATTCAATGGCACCAAGACTTGAAGGTGGTCCGGAATGAGAAAGTACAAATCAGCATCCGGGACATCAGAAATAAAGAACGGCACGTCTAGTTAGATCATCCCTCGCTATCAAAGGCCTGCGTCGGATCTTCCTGTTACATGTAAAGATAGAGATAAGACCAAAGAAAAAGTTGTTCTCATGCTTAAGAAATCTTGTAATATATTCCTAAAACCATTGAATAATCAAAGATGGGGAGACCAAAGAAACAGTACAAAGAAATATTTTCTGCGGTTTTATTTTTCGTACAGAGGGGGTTGGGTGCGCTTTATCTGAAGGCACCAGAACCAACGAATCCGACTGAACTAAACATTGCATCTATCAGTGCAGGGTGCTCATATCAGTCAATGCTATTTTATCAATGCGAACTCTTTATCGTGTCTTTCTTCAACAAAGCCCGTGCCCTGCAAACAGGTCTGTCAAGACAACCCACGACGGCATAAACGTGGAGCCTTACATCAACAACATGCCCCTGGTAAATGTCCCTCTGACCCCCGTTAGGTCCTCACGCCAACCCTCAGTTAAAAAAAACTTGGACTGTTAATTGCAGTGGAAATATCAGCAATTGAACGCACAGGCCAGATACTGAAAAAAAGCAGGAACTCTGTTCTGCTGTTAAACATTTTGTGTCAAGCCTGGCAGGCAATCCGCAGGGCCCTGGTGCATAGTTTAAAAGCAGAGTTTATAGTACATGATGCTTTGGGAACTGCAGCACCATTTACAGCTTTATTTCATCAAAAATGGGCGACATGATGGGGCGTGGTCTCGCTACACATAGAGTGAGACGCACGCTGTGAGAGCTCCAGGCCGCCGCCACTAAAATTAGCGATCTTTAGCATTACCTTCGCACTAAAAGTGGCCCTGGGCGGAGGACTGTAGCTGCAGAGTGGTTGTGCTCCCCTTCCTGGGCTTGCAGAGTGCTGGTGGTGCTCAGGGGTGAAGATCTCTTCGATCTGTGAGGAGAGGACTGGGGAAGATCGGTGAACCCACCATTTTGGTCACCCGGGCCGACCGGGGCACCTGTCCCTCTTTGTGAAGCCTGGGGACATTGAGGGTTCTTCGACGTGCCGGGAGTGCCTACAAAAGCTCCGACTCCGGTTGAAGAGATTGCGACCCTGCAACCTCTCGTCCCCTATCAATGGGCTACCAGTTCTGTACGGTACCTCATCCTTAATTTAATGCCAGATCAAGCTACCTGGACCCAAGCCAATTGGCAAGAATATAAAAACTCAGTTATCACTGATCTGCGGGCGTGGAAAGCCCCGCCACTCTCTTGGTTGGGAGGCCTCAATATGGTCAAAATGTCTATCTTGCTGAAAATTCTTCACCTGTTCCAAACGTTGCCGACGCCCATCCCAGAGCATCAGAATCCGGGGCTGCAAAGTGAGCTCACCGCATTTATATATTTATATGGGTGGAGGGGGGGGGGGGGGGGGGGGGGGGGGTGAGGGGGAGGAGAAACCACGATTCTCTAGTAACTTTTTAATGCTTCCGAGGGATAAGGGGGGGGGGGAACTCACCTGCCCTAATCTGCTGGAGTAGTATTGGGTGTCTCACCTTCGTTTTATACCGGAATGGACGGCGTGGGAAAGCAAGAAAGTGTGGTTCCATATGGACAGAGCAGTCACTTGTCACCCTCTCTGAGATCATGGGTGGTTGCCCCGGGAAGCGCGTCATCGTTGCGCATACATGGCGGTACCTACTAAAACGGTCTTCGAGGTTAGGGATAGAGTGGCGGTCCGTAGAGGCCTCACTACCTTTCCATCTCTGCATACTCTATCGCAGGTGGCTACGCGACCTTTTATGCCGTTTGAACGATTAGCGTGCACCTTTAGCGCCTCCAAGGGATTAATATCTCGTATATACCAGATCCTTCAACACTTCCACTGATCGGACCTCCATCCATACCAACGGCAGTGGCAATCCGCATCAGATGCGGACAACGCTCCATCCCAGTGGGCACGCCTTTGGCATGACATTCCAAAAACTTTCCATAGCATAAACCAGCAGAAATCCGCCTACAAGGTGATGACTCAGTGGTACTATACTCCATCTCGACTTCAAAAGAGGTTTCCCAATGCATCTTCCCTGTGTTGGCGCTGTACACAGCGGTTGGGATATCTTTCACATTTGGTGGACATGCCCTCTCCTTACTACGTACTGGAAAGAAGTCCTTAGCTACATTAAGCGGGTGTTAGGATACCAGTTACCTGAGAGTCCGCTCATTCTGGGTCTTAGGCCAGTGAACCTGCGAGCAATGACCTGCCGAGATCGGCACCTCAGCCTCCACATTCTGGGAGCTCCGAAGCAGACAGTTGCATTATATTGGAAGAAGCCAGAAACACCTTCAATTAATGTATGGTTCACTCGCTTGTGGCACACTGTGGCAATAGAGCTACTCACGGCGCGCCCCCAGCTGTGGGAAACCAAATTCACGAAGCTGTGGAAGCTGCGGAAGCTGCTGCTAAATCACCTGGGACGCCTGGAAAATGCTTGATTGCAACCGCCAAGACTTCAAGCCCTACAGCTCTTGGACGAGACAGTACTCCCCACTGACCCAGAGGGTTTTTGGAACCCTGCGGGCTAGTCACGCCCGCAATGCCCCAAGTTATGCCTCAAAATTTAGACACCTCTCTTCATGGCGCATTGTTCAATGCGGTCACCCTTGACCCCCCTTCCCACGTGCTCTCAGAGATAATGTTGGCTATTGCTAGAGTAGTGGTCCTCAATGGTGTGAACAGACTCGGACGATATGTCATGACACCCGTTATCCCCCCCCCCCCCACGCCACTCCCTGTCCCATCTCCCCCACTTTCCACATCCCTCTCTTTGTCTAGGCATCTTGGTTACATCGTTGTTTTCCCCTTTTTCCTTTTCCTGTTCTCTCTTTTCTGTCCAATCTTTTATTCATAATTTTCAGCGTATGGATACACTACTGCATAGTACCTCATTCTAGACAGGTCTATTAGAAAAAGAATGCTAAACTGCTAGAAGGTGTTTTTGCCTTGTAGCATCATGCCACCACTACTCAACAACTGAGGCTCTATGGTGTCAGTCATAGATGTGAGTGCAGCTGCTGCAGTTATATACTACTGGAACCATAAGACAGGAACATGCAAGGCAGGGACTACGGACAGCTTAGGCCGTTAACACTGATGGGGACAGTAAGTGGCCCGTGAGCTCTTGATATAATTTCCCTCTTTGTGATGCATTGAAATGTCTGCACAGTATTGCACTAATTATCCTGATGTATGTACGCTTTCTGCTCTTCCTTATGAATATCAATAAAAAACGTTTTGAAACAAAAATGGGAGACATTAATGATAATACGTGTTTGTTGGACTTGGCCCTTTTGGTAGGTTCACCCCTAAACATTTTGCTTTTAATAGTGACCTGGTGTTCGTGTTAAAGTGCGCAGAAACCAAAAACAACTGTGTCCCAGTGTAAAGTGTGTGCGCACTCTGAGTGCATGTTGTGAGATTGGCCTGTCCTCCCATAGGAATGCATGGGGAATGTGTGTGTCCATGGTAGTTCCTGATGTGTGGGGAGTGAAGAGACTCATTTGGTATGTGCAAACTCGTGAGAGTATATACTGCGTGACGGTGTGTGCAGATTTAATGTGTCTGGTGTGGAAGTGACACTTCTAGAAGTTGGTATGTCTGTGTAGTAAATGTGAATTGACTGTCTGGCTTGTGAAGTGGCTGGAGCAGGCTGGTGTGCCTGGCTCCAGGAGTCAGGATGGGTCTGCCCCGGTGTTGAATTCAGAGATCTGCATGTTGATGGGAGGGAGGAGTACACCTGGGACCTGAATAGGGCTGGGCCTTCCCTACACAATGCTGGCTCCGCCCCCTGTGGTACGACTGATGTCCATAGCCTGTCCTGTGAATGGGGAGAGGGTCCGAGCACAACAAAGTGCTCCAGAACCAGCTGTGTCTGGTTTTCCATCTACCCTGCACCCTCCAGACAAACAAAATGTATGTATAAAAAGGGGCTGTGACCCCATGTAAAATGTTCTCTCTTTGGATCCTATCTTGAGGGGGCCTGCTGCTGCTGGGCGCCAGGAGGTACCACCACTGGGGAATGCCTGCCTGGAGGGCCCTGTGAGCTATACCCTGGGCCCAGCCTTTGCCCCCCTGCCTTCCTTCCCTGAACTTTGCCCTGGACTTGTGTGCCTCTAAGCGCCCTGTGAGCGCTGAATCCTTATTCCTGAAGGGCACTTCTATTTTGTGATTACAGCACGGGGAGACTGCCTGGGGAGACTGCCAGGGGATTTCCCCCCCCCCCCCTTTGTTTTGACATCGGGCTGGAGCCTTCCCCGCATTTCTGCCCCCGAGTTGTGCTTTCTCTGCATAGCGGGTGCCTACCACGCTTCTTTTTAATACTTTAAGTAGCAGGAGCCCACCCTGCTTCATCGTCCAGTTCAGAGGGAGGCTACCCCTCGTAGGCGCATCACCGACGCAGCCCAGGAGTGGCATAAACATTGCCGGGCCGCTGCAGTCCCGACCCGGAAGCCAGGCAGCCCTGCCTGGGTGTGGGCGGGGTGCGTGGCAAGGAGGAAGTTGTCGATGAGGAGAGGGAGGACGGGAGCCTACCCCGCCTCCCAGGACGTCCCGTGTGAGGGAGAACCCCATGTGGCGCAGCGTGACCGGTGAGGAGTCTGAGACCCAGGCAGGAGCCTACCCCGCGCCGGGCCGAGCCAAGGGAGAAGCAAGGTAAACTAAGAGTCCAGGCAGGAGCCCGCCCCGCACTGGACTGTGCCCGCACGAGAGGAGGAGGGCTGCAGTGATTGGCGGGGCTCCCGTGCAGAGAAGAGAGCCCAGCGCGCAGCCCAGAACGTCCAGAGCCTCGAGGGCTCCAACGAGAAGTCCCTTGTCCCCGGGGAGGGACCGGGCGAAGCCAAAGAGAGAGGAACCCAAAGGAGGAGCAGTTAAGGCAGTCCGGTGAGTGGGGTCCTAGAGGAAGCACTTGGTGCGAGCCCCGTGCGTGAGGCCAGCACGCACATGGTTGGTGCCTGCTTCAGGGCACATTATCAGTGCTCACAGCTGCCCTGCTTCTCAGAGCTGCCCAGTAATTAGTGGGCAGCTGCCACGTTTAGGCCTGGTCTTTTTGAGTTTTGCTTTTGGCTGCATGCGCATCCAGCCCTGACTTTTGGAAATAGGGCATTGGTGCCCTTTGAGAGGCCAATTGGCCTGGGGTCAGTATCTTATGTGATTTTGGCGCAAGGTGATTGCCTAATTTAATGTATGCGTAATGTGTTATGCCTTTATGCTTGTCCTATACCTCTAAACTATGTTTTCATGCTTAGGAGGTTGTTTTGCCTAGTATAGTTTATGCTAGTGAGCTTATGTGTACCTGCGTGATCTATGCCTATGGTGATTAGTATTGCGTAGTTTGTACTTAACTTTTACCAGTGGTTACTGGTAGTGTTCTACAAGTGTTATTTTGTGCTACAATTGTCCTATGTTCTAAGTGCTATTTCTACTAAGTGCTGATTCCGACAGTGGCCCACGTGGCCCTGTCCTAGTGTAAATAATCCACTGTAAATACTGCCCAGTGCCTGTTGGCACAGTGTACCTGTGTGAGTGTGAGTGTGAGTGTGAGAGTGTGTGTGTGTGTGTGTGTGTGTGTGTGTGTGTGTGTGTGTTGCGCAAACGCTTTACACATTGCCTCTGGGATAAGCCTTACTGCTCGTGTCACGCTACCAAGGGGGTGAGCAGGGGGTTATCTTGGCATGTAACTCCCTTGCCCTGACTAGAGTGGTGGTTTCTGCCTGGCTTTGGGGCAAGCCTTAGCCAACCAGAAATCCCATTTCTAACAGTGTTTGTGCCTTAAAGGTGGTAAGAAATGTGCAGTGGCCTCAGCGCCCAATAGAGTGTCGAACAGAACTCTTCATGTTTACCAGCAGCAGTGTACTAAACTCATTCACCTTTCTTGAATTGGGGCCTATGCACTGTTGCCCAGTGCTGCATTCATCACAGACAAAATGCACTACTTCCTGTTCAAAATCCTACAGTTGAGCAGGCCTTTGAGCTGCGTCTTGAATTAAGAGGCACTTTGAACCTGCAGCGACATACATAATTTGCACTTCAATGTCCCCGCTCCTGACATATCCTCTCAGCCCCTGTCATTTCACAACCTGACAGCCCCAGGAGAGGCCAGACAAAAGCCCAGAGATAGGCAGCGCCATTAGCTTGTGTGCTAATTACGTGCCAAGTGCATGTCGGCACAGCCAAATGAACATGTTGTTCAGCAGATGGCAGGCCCCATCATGCTTATAGTGATCAAAAGTTAATGTGTTTAAATGAAATATGTATACTTATAGAAGGGGCGCATTAGTTCTATAGAAGGGCCGCATTAGTTCTTTAGAAAGGGCGCTTCAGTTTAGTGAATGTTTAGTTATTCAGGAGTTGTGTGCTACATGCAGCGCCATATGCTGATAAAGCACTTCATTGCGCTGAGAGGGTGTTCTGCCCACTAGAGTTAACAACTTGTCCGGTTCCAGCTGCGCAAGACCGCGCTGTTTAATGATCCACAACGAGGAATGCAGCTGGCACCCTGCACGACCCTGCTCGCGCTCGACAGCTGGAGGCCATGGGAGTGAACATTTACAGAAAAGGTGGGCCAATTGCGTTCTTTCATTTTAGAAAGCCACACGCAAAGGCCAGTAGAATGTGTGAAAATTGAAATACCACACAGACAAGTTTTGAGCAAGTCTGGAGTGATTCCAAGAGGCCTCCCCATAGAGCAGCGCATGCACACTGCGCTCAACCTAAAAACTGCAGTGACAACATCCGAGTAAGTTCTTTTCTCACAATGGCCTTACACTCTTGCTTTTTTGGTTTGCAGGTAGCAGAGCAATGTGTGGAGCTATGTCTGACCACATGTCTGGAATACCAACAACCACCAAGTGTCCGTCACAGCAGCCTGGGTGCACCACGAATCTGCCGCTGATGAAGTGGCTTTGACTGACAGCTTACTGTAATAGCCTAGTCTGTAACCTTCTCTTCCAGGTGAATTTTGGAGAAAACGTCACGCGAGTACATCACCAGAGTCTGCTTAGAGCTGTCCTGTAAGGCAGATCAGTGGGTGGACGTGTCCCATATTGCTTACATTTATTATTCATAGGTGGTAAAACATATGCAAACAGAGGTGTTATTTGCATTCACTTACATACCCATTTCCTTATATGATCTACGATTGGAACTGATCAATAGCTTGTCCTGATAGTTCCTGAAAATAAAGTAGGTTTCCTTAGGAGATATGAGAACCTCAAAGCTCTTTGAAGCCCTTTTGATTAAGCATTGGATTTTTGCTTTATTGTCCAGAGATTAAACTGCTGCTGGTGGTGTTCAGCATGAGCATTAATTAGGTCATTGACAGAACAGCTGTCAACTGAACATTTAGAGGAGCCTTCAATGGAGCTTTCTCATGTGCTGAAGGTAGAGGCATCAAGCGATTGATGAGAATGTTATCACAGATTGTCAGGACCTGCTTGCTTATGACAACTACATCAAGTGGTGAACTTAAGGCCCTAACTTTTATTAAGTCTTCTTATGCTGTGGAATCTTCAGTCACAAAGGATTGTCATGGACGCCTCCTTTGTTGGTTGGAAAGCTCACCTACATAACTTCTCAGTTCAAGGTCTGTGTTCAGGGAATGAGAAATAGCATCACAATTGTTTTCTGGAGGTCAGAGCAGTTCATCTGGTTCTGAAGGCTTTACTGCCTTCCATGAAGACAGGCCTAAAGTTCAGGCAGAAAATACCACCACAGTGACTTGAACAAGTGGATGGTTTCAGATCCAGCCCACTGTCTGAAATCACATGGAATCTGGAAGAGACTGTAGGCCATGAATAGGTCAATTAAAGCGCTCCATTGTCCTGAGCACTACATGAATAAGCAAATATTAATAGATTCCTTCAGGAAAACTGCAAATGGGTCATAAACAATGACTTTTTATAGAAGCTGTCTCACACTGTGGTTTCACAGAAGTAAACGAATAGTTTACCTGTCGGTGTAGTTTTGCAGCTTGAAGATCTTTCTGGATTCACTATGCTATGCATATTCCGCGGTCTTGTGGTTGGGTCCGGATTCGTAGTCTTTTCTTTGTTTTTTTATTTTTTTTCGTAGCCCTTGTGGGCGTCGGCGTCACACCTCCTCGGGTGCATTTCCGGTGACGTCGGCATGCTTCCTGCGGAAGCTCCCACTCTTGGGCGCCATCTTCGGATTCTTTTTTCCGTGTTTCTTTCGTTTCCGAAGCAATGGCAATGTTCTATTTAGGTGAGAATTTTTACCGCTTTGTCCTTATATTCTCTTACTTCTCTCCCTTTTTTTTTTTTTTTTTTCGACCACCTCTTCTCTCTCCAGCCTCATCTTTCTGTTGGAGGTGGGTGGGTTCGCTAGTGAATCCAGAAAGATCTTCAAGCTGCAAAACTACACCGACAGGTAAGAAAATATTCGTTTTGCAGCGTGAATCTTTCTGGATTCACTATGCTGTGCATAGATTTTGTAGCGGTTTCTCATTTCTGTGGCGGCTGGGTGGAAGATGAGCTCTGGTTTCTGAATATATGCTGGAGCACCCTTTGTCCGACTTGTGCTTCTTTGTTCATCTGAACATCCACGCAGTAGTGCTTCGTGAATGTGTGCACCGAAGCCCATGTTGCCGCCAGGCATATGTCTTGTATGGGTGTATTGGCCAGGAAGGCTATTGTAGCCCCCTTCTTCCTAGTGGTGTGGGCATGTGCCCCCTCTGCCAGTTCTTGTCCTGCCCTTTTGTGGCAGAGTTGGATTGTTTGCGCGATCCAGCGTGCAATAGTGGTCTTAGTTACTGCCTTGCCCATGTAACTGTTGGCGAACGACACAAAGAACTGTTTCGTTTTCCTGTGTCCTTTTGTCCTTTCAATGTAATGCATGACCGCCCTTCTGGCGTCTAGGGTGTGCAGAGCTCGCTCTGCGCTCGTGGTTGGTTTTTGGAAAAAACTCGGTATCTGTATGGACTGGTTCATGTGGAATTTGGACACCACCTTCGGCATGCAGTGTGGGTCGGTCCTCATCACAACCCTATCATTGTGTATTTGTAAGTAGGGTTCCTGTAGCGTTAGCGCTTGCAGCTCGCTAACTCTGCGTAAGGACGTTATTGCAACCAGGAAAGCAGTTTTCATAGTTAGCATCTGTAAGGAGGCCTTGTGAAGTGGCTCAAAGGGCTCCTTCATGAGTTCCGTCAGGACTACGTTCAAGTTCCATGCCGGTGGCGGCACACGCTTGGGTGGTGCGATCCTCTTCGCTCCTTCCAGGAACCTCTTGACAACTTGTGATGTGAAGAAGCTTCTGCCCATCTCACCTCTTGTGTAGGCCACTATAGCTGCCAAGTGAACGCTCAAGGAGGACGAGCTGAGGTTTTTCTCCAGTAAGTGCATCAGGTATTTTAGCACTGTGGAGTCCTTCTTCATTTTATTGTGAAGTCTTTCCCGCCTGCACCACATCGTGCATCTTTTCCACTTTGCGACATAGCACTTCCGTGTGCTGGGCCTTCGTGCCTCCCGAAGGACCCTGAGGGTGCTCTCTGGCAGTCTCAAATGTGCGAACTCTATGTCCTCAGGAGCCACGCCACTAGGCTCAGGCTCTCTGGCTCTGGGTGCAGCACCTCTCCGTTCTGTATGGAGAGCAGGTCTTTTCTTCTGCCGAATCTGTGGGGTGCACACTGTGTCATCTCCATGATCTGCGAGTACCATGTCTGCCTCGCCCACTGTGGCGCGACCAGTATCCGGGTCATGTTGCTCGCTCTGCACTTGCTCAGTACTCTGTATCAGTGGTATCGGGGGAAAAGCGTAAGCAAATGTCCCGGACCAATCTATCCATAGGGCATTCCCAAGGGACTCTTCTTCGTGTTGTCTGGATGCGAAGTTTCGGCATTTTGCACTCTGGCGTGTTGCAAACAGGTCCACTGATGGCGTTCCCCACCTGTTGAACAGCCACCTTGTCTCCTGAGCATTGAGCTCCCACTCGTGGGATGCCGATGTCTATCTGCTCAGCCAGTCTGCCTGAATGTTCTCCTTCCCTGGTAGGTGTATGGCTAGCAGGTCTATCTGGAGAGGGATGGCCCATCTCCATATCTCCTGTGCCAGCGTTGAAAGCGTTGTTGACTGTGTTCCACCCTGTTTGTTGATGTAGAACATCGCCGTGGTGTTGTCTGTCTGCAGCAACACCCTTTGCCTGTACAGTCTTGTCTGGAAGGCTTTCAGTGCAAGGAAGATTGTCTTCAATTCGAGGTAATTGATGTGCTTTGTCGCATCTGCTGGCGTCCAAATACCCCTCACTTTGAGTTCCTCCATGTGAGCGCCCCATCCCTTCAGGGATGTGTCTGTGGTGTGTAGGAGAGTAGGGTCTGCAATCCTATGATCACCCGGACTTTTTGCTTTTGTTTCACTGGTTTACGACTTTCTCGGGCTGTGGGCCTGCCAATCAGACCCACAGCCTAGCTGTTCTCTCGCTAAATTGATATGTGTACCTTAGGTGCATTACCCAATTGGAACTGGGCCACCCTGTCAGACCCTGTAACTCGGGGCATCGGTGTACCCAGGGCCTACCAGGGGCTGAAGCATGTATTATGCCACCCCTGGATGGCCATCTAAATTTGACACAACTGGCTGCACGACAGCTGGGGCCACGTGGCGTACTCGCCCGTTGCTGTAGGTGTAGTATCCCTATACCTAACCCTAAAATGGACACCCGAGTTCCTCTCAGTCACTCCTATAGCAGGCCTTGACAATCCTGAGGGCAGAGTGCATGGAACCGTGTGAATTGGGCTCTGGCATGAGCCGAGCCCGGTTGCAGCTTGCGGAACCAAGACCCAATGGCTGTTCCATGATAACGCGTATCATATCGGTAACTTCGGTATCGCGTTATCAAGACATGTCGAGTAAGGAGTCATACGAATCGGGGTGCTGCCCTCTCACCAACTCTGGCGACGAGGTTAGCATTCCGCCCTTCTAGAGGGACACGACATGTACGTAACTGTGAACCCCGGTTAAAGTTAACTGAAGCCTCAGCTCCACAAAATGGACGCTGCCACCACAGACACAAGTCTGACCTCCTGCTGCTGGGAGTCCTTCCAGAGAGGAGAGCTTGGACAAAGGGTTTCCTGTCGAGGGCGGTGTTCGCACCGTCCCAGACAGGGTTTGTGTATTCTGGGTAGGTAGGGCTTTGCGAGAAGGTGACTGCGGAGTGGCACCCCGGTGCTCACTACGCATCTGCCGGCCAGAACCAGTTCCAGGGGCGCGCAGCCCCTGACCTGGGGAAAGTCCAGCAGGGGGAGAGGGGTGTAACTACCCCCTTCCTGGCCCCACCCTTAGGGCAGGACCTAGTCATGTACCCGCCCCTTTCTTTAGGATAAAGGCCGGAGCGGGGACCCTTCCAAATTAGATCATCTTTGAATCAAGAATACTTTCTACGAAAGGACTTCGAGACTCTTCTCAAGATTTCTCCCTTGTGGCTAAGGAGTAGTCACCCTGCATCTGCAGGCACCATCTAAGAACTCTGCGGTTTGCTGCAAGTCCTTCCTCAAGGATCCGACGGCCCAGCTCGACGAGAACCGGCTTCCCTGGCACCTCTGACCTCTACCCACGTCGTCAGCTCAGCTGAGATCTGTGGGTGCGACGAGACCTCGAGGGACCGGCCATCATCAAAACCTGCACGCTTTCTTAACCAGCACGACCATCGAAGTAATTCTCTGGTGAGTGCTCTGGGGTCCGAGAAGCCCCGACCCTGAGCAGCTCCAGCACCGAAGTGCAGTCTCCCAGCATCTCCACGATCTGCGTGGGGCCCTTCTGCTCGCTGCTCAGCACGTTGTCTGGTCACTAGCCGCTGGCTTATGCCCTTCTTTGACGACATCCGACAACCAACACTGCTGGTCTGGTTGCTCCAGATCGGCCCCTGCTCCCTTTTTCGAGAGGAGCACCCCGGACCCTCCTGGTCCACTCAAGACGCCATTTTAGGCCCACCGCGGGGCCTGAAATCTGCCAAGGCTTGTTGCCCCAATCCTGGGCCCAGCGACGCCGACAGCATCAACCTTCGTGGGACAGCTCGCACCTCCATCTGGGTCGCCGACAACGCCTCCTGGTCCGTGAGACTGCAGAGCCTAGCGTCGCCCACTCACCTAGTCGAGGTGACGGCCATCCGGTGCCTTCCTGGTACCCTCTGACTACTGGCTAGTAGTACGAACTTGGTCCCCTCTGCTTTCAGGTATCAACGATCACTGATCCAGGCTTGGATCACTACGAACTATTCATCACTGGTCGCCGGCCAGCAACTCCTTTTCTTCCGGCTCCTGGCTCGTCAGCGAAGACCCCGACGCCGTAAGACTTGTGCAGCCGCAGCCCTCGTGGCTAGGTAACTTCGGCATTTCGGTGCCTGCATAGCCTCCTTACTCTAGGGTCCCGAGTCCCTCGCTTCCGACTTGCCTTATCGGGTCCGCCAAAGACCACTAAACTTTCCGTGCCCTCGGGCACTTGTTTTAATTGTGCACTTGAAGTATTTTCTAAGAGCTTTTGTTCTGTGCTTAGTACCCTGTCCTCATAAAGAGTACAGGGCTGTTGTGATTCTAATAAATATACTGTTTATTTTCATAACACTTGTGTGGTATCCTTTCACTTTGTGTTCAAGGGGTATGTGATGGTATTACAGCTGGCTTAACACGCCCTCTAGAGTTTAGCCCGAAGACTGCTCGTATCCACGCTACTAGGATAGCTGGTCTAAGGTTGACTTACAACCAATCGCCATAAGGGTCGTTGGAACGATACATAGTGGTCGCTAGAATAGCGAACGCTGCATATCGGGCCACCGTCTCACATGGTGATGGTCACTGTCGGAGTTGGGGGTGTTAGAGGCTGTCCCCTTGTTAAGTTCTCCATGGTCCACCATGTCATCTTTCTGCACTGCGTGCGTCACCACCACAAGATCCTCCCAACTGCCAGAAGCCTGTGACCATTGTTCCTGTAGCCATTCTTGCATGGGTCTCATGTGGAGCCGCACATTTGGCACTAGGTGGATGCATGATGCCATCATCCCATGATCTTGCTCGCAGTCCTCACTGTCCAAGCTTGTCCCTTCCGGTAGAGGCGAGTTTCCTTGACCAGTGCCCTTGCTCTCTTCTCGCTGGGGAACACTTTGCCCTGTAAGGTGTTGATCTCTGCCCCCAGGAAGATCTTCACTTGCTCCGGCTCCATTGATGATTTCTTCCAATGGACGGAGAACCCCAGGTTTAGGAGCGTGCTCGTCACTGTATGTGCACGTCGCTTGCACTTCTGGTACGAGTTTGCTTTCACCAGCCAGTCGTCCAGGTAAGGGTATACGTGTATCCCCTGTCTTTGTAAGTGTGCTGCGACTGCCGCGAGGCACTTCGTGAACACCATCGGTGCTGATTTTAGTCCGAAGGCTAGCGTTGTGAACTGGTAGTGGCCTCCTCCAATTGTGAACCTGAGCATATGCTTGTGCTTCTCGTTCATCAGTATGTGCAAGTAGGCGTCCTTGAGGTCTATCGTGACCATGAAGTCTCCGACCTGCAATTGCGGTAGCACCTCCTGCAGGGAGGTCATCTTGAATTTTTGTGTTCTTATGAATTTGTTGAGGAACCTCAGGTCTAGGATGGGTCTCATTTTGTCGTCTACCTTTGGTACTAGGAAGTACGTTGAGTATATTCCCTTGTTTCTTTCCTTGAAGGGAACTCTTTCTATGGCCTGTTTTTGTAGAAGTTCTTGTGCTTCTTCCTGAAGCCTCGCCAGCTGTTCTCTTGCTGGTGGCTTTCCCCTTGGTTTTCTGCTTGTTGGCTTTCTCTCCAACTCCAAGCAGTATCCGAATTGGATGATGTTTAGGATCCATTTGTCTGATGTGATTTCTCTCCATTCTTGGAGATAGAACTTTAATCTTCCTCCCACTGGTGTCATGTGTTCGTAGGTGTTTAGATTGTCCTGACCCCTTCGTACGCGGTGCCCCCTGGGATCCTTTCTGTGGTCGGGCACCCGGAGGTCTTTGAAATCACTTCGAGGTGGGCTGCTGCCCCCCTCTTCTATTCTGGCCACGTCCATTTCTCCCTCGAAAGGACTGACCTCTTGGTTGGTACTGCCAGGACTGCTTCTGCTGACCTTGCTGAGCCTGCGAGTCTGCCCGGTGCGTTTGCTGGAAAGCCTGGTGCGATGTACCTGGCTGGTTTCCACCTCTCCCGCCGGGCCTCCGTGACGGGGTGCCTCTTTTGTTGCCTCTGAACTGCAATGCCCCCATGGATCGTCTCGTTATCTTTTTTGAGTTGGCAGAGTTTCTCGTCAACTGTTGCTCCGAAAAGCGTTTCGCCGTTGAACGGTGTGTTAAGGATACTGTGTTGCACCTCGGGTTTGAACCCTGAGATCCTGAGCCAGGCGTGTCTCCTTTCCGTGACACCCATCATCATGAGCCTGCTGGCGGTGTCTGCTCCGTCCAGGGCCGTCTTAAGGCAAGAATTTGCCGCGTTTTTCCCTTCTTCGATCAATTTTTCGGCCTTCTGCCTGGCATCCTGGGGTAGGTCCTTCACCAACTGCCCCAGCCCCTCCATGATCTGGTACATGTGCCTGTTTAACAGGGCGTTGGAATTAGCCATGCACCAGTGGGTCGCGGCATTCCGTTCGATCCTTCTCCCCACCAGATCCATCCTCTTGCTCTCCTTATCCGGTGGTGGGCCAGAAGTAGTGGATACGCTCGCCCTCTTCCTAGCTGTGGCCGTGATAATGGAGTCTGCGGAGACCTCGCCCCGAATGTAGGCTGGGTCCTTTGAGGAGTGTGTACTTTTTCTCTGTTCTGAGAGTTACCGCCTTGCATGATGCGGGCTCTTTGAATGCTTCCTTTCCCTGAGCCAAGACGCTCTCGAGCATTGGAAGGAACTGGCTTCTTGTTTGTGTTGGGAGCAAAGTCTCTAGCAGGAAGTCTGCTTTCTGCCTTTCCTCGTCGAGCTTTAGCTTGAATGCAGCTGCGGCAGATTGAATCGCCGAGTTGTATGCCCCGATGTCGTCCGGCGGCGAGGGCCTCGAGGGGTATGAGTCGACCGCCTCTTCCGGGCTCTCGGTGTCGACATCTAGGTAATCCTCCTCGTGTGGGTCAGAGGTGGCCGACTCGGCGTCCAACCTACTGCCCTCTTCCTCCTCATAGCTGTAATCCTCGTAGGGATTCTCTTCACCTTCCTGGTCGTCGACCATCTCGTCGCTAGGCCCATGTCCGTCGACATGTTCTTCTTCCTCTTCGTCCAGATCTAGCACGGCGTGCTTGGTCTTGTGTGGAATCGTGAAGGCACTCATCTCGGCGGCGAAATCTTTTCTCCGCTGCAAGAGGCTTGCCATTTCGGCTTCCAGCCGACGTTTTTTCTTTTCCATCTCGGCCGCGTTTTCGGCTTCGGAACGTTCGGCCCCTCTCTTCGTCGCCTGGCTCGGCGTCGATGGCTTGGACGTCGAACTGACTTTCGGGTCCTTGGACTGCGCCGAGGCTTTAGGGTCTTTCTCCCTCGACGTTGATCGGTCCCTTTCGGTGACGATCTTCAACGCCTTCTGCTGTTCAACAGCTCTCGGCGCCAGGGACTCCTTCTCCGAGGATCCGCTGGGCCTGTTTGTGGTCGCGGACGGCAGATGTCGCTGCGTCGGCGCCTTCGGGCTCTTGCCCTCGTACTTTCGAGACTCAGAGTCTCTCGTGTTCTTGTGGGACGTCGAGTCTCCTACCTTATCAGTTGTCTTCTTGTAATCGGTCTCTACGACCGTGTAGCTGTCGTCTTCGGCAGCAGCGTTGTCCTCTTCCTCCGAGGACATCCCCAGCTCGTACAGCGATGGTGTCGGGGCTTTTCCTTCGAGGGTGGCGTGTGCTACCCTCTGGCTCTTCCTCACACGAAGGGTCTTCTGGGCGAAGACGGAGCAGGCGTTGCAGTCCTCGCTTCTGTGTTCTACCGGTAGGCAAAGGTTGCAAACCGGATGCTGGTCTTTCTGCACGTACTTGTGTCTGCAGTTCGGGCAGAACTTGAACGGCGTGTTGTCCATCCTCGAGTGCTCAGGCCTCCCTGACTGCATGGACGTCGACGATCGTCGAAGTTCGAGGTTTTCTCCTTCTTTTCTCTTCTTCAATGTTCTGCGAAGTCTTCTTTAGTCTTCTTCTTCCAATATCTTCTCCAACTTCAAATCTTTTCAGTACTTTCTCCAAAATTGTCTTGAGCCCAACGGGAACGATCCAGACCCGACCGCGGAAAAAAGAATCTGAAGATGGCGCCCAAGAGTGGGAGCTTCCGCAGGAAGCATGCCGACGTCACCGGAAATGCACCAGAGGAGGTGTGACGCCGACGCCCACAAGGGCTACGAAAAAAAAAAACTACGAATCCGGACCCAACCACAAGACCGCGGAATATGCACAGCATAGTGAATCCAGAAAGATTCACGCTGCAAAACTCACTCCTCGCAGCTCAGAAGACCAACTGCCCAAGCTTTATCTCCAGGTTATGGGTCACTGGTTTACTACAATGCCCTTCTGATTGTGTTAACCCCTCCTTCCGCAAAACAAATAATCTAAAACAAAATACATTCTTACTGATACCATCTGTCTTGTTGAAACTGTGGAGCTCAAGCTGCAATGATACTTATTGTTCTTGAATAGCCCAGAAAATGTTCTCAATCTGACATCCTTTGAATGCAAGGATGGTTTTGCAGAGCAGACTGTATGAACACTTAAATCTACCTCCGTCATGCCATGAGATCCTAAAAGAATCTTTACAACAAAAAACAAAAAAATAAAAAGAATCAAGAGCTTCATATGCATTCACATGAAACATTCTGCATATGGTGTCAGAAGCACAGTCACATCTGATATAAGGGCATGATAAAAGCCATTCTGCTATACTTGCTCCATTGACTTTGGCCGAATTACATTTAGTTTGTTGAAGGACACCACACAGCAGCAGACTGAAAAGGACCATGGTTTTTTTTTCTTTCAGATCCGAGGGGTCAGACTTCTTGGGTTAATTTTAAAAAATCTTTACTTCTATCCAAAGGCCCTCTCTTGCATGGGAACTAAATTTGGCCCATCAAAACACGGTCTTCTCCTTATGGACACATACTCAAGTATTGTCTCATGGAAGAGTCTTTTTGATACCAATCACAGGCCCGCTGAACTGTTGAACCAAATGTAGTCTTGTGCGTCAACACTTCTGAAATGTCTACCTAAGATAATTCCAGAATTCAACATTAAGCAATCTATCTGCCTGTATTATTTTTCAGTAATCAAACTAAATCAGCAGTATATTATTTACACTCCAGAATATTAGATTTGAAATCTAAAACCTTGAGAAATTCAAACTATCAGTTGAGGTCCTCTGTATACTAACTTCGCTCTGTTTAAACAGGCTTTCCTGCTGGATTGTTTCTTGCATTATCCTTTGTTACCAATTGCCTTATAGGTTTAAAAAAAAAAAAAAAAGGATTCTGAAGATGGCAACCACAAAAGGAAAGTTCCGGGCAGGGCGTCGGATGCAAGGAGAGGCCAAACTAAGCACCAAATTGTGAGGTACGCCAAAGCCCCAGAAAGGAGAGAAGGGCCTACTGTACAAGAGGAAAGTTCTGGACCCAAACACTAGAGGGTGGATTAAAAGCACAGCATAAGAATCCAGAAAAGATTAATGCTGCATAACGAGGAGACCTTAAGCTCATCTTAAATGGGTAGAAGAAGACTGTCCAACCTGGTTGCAAAATATTTTTAGTAGTTTAGCCACTTGGACGTCCTTTCATACTAGAACAAGACTGTATTATTAAGCCAAATTGCCTTTAGAAACCTCTTCAAAGATTGTGGAAGCAAGGTGTGCATTATCATGGATCTGCTTGCTATTCTAGCATTTACAACTATTAATGAAGGTCCTACAATTCAGCAGTAATGATTAAGTGTAGCCCTGATGTTGTATCGGAGTAACGTTCATTGAAGTCAAACAATTCTTGCCTTGTGCCTGCCCCCCCCCCCCCCCCCCTTTTAATAAGAGAATATAGCTGCAAAAATGTTTTTTGGTTTTGGTCTTTCAAAAATAACTGACTCCGAGGCAACTACCAGTGTTGGGCATTATAGGACATTCTGTTCTGGATCTGGGAAACTGGATGGTTCCCTTGCACTTCCAGGATGCGTTCATGAACCCCGATCTCCTGTCCCACAGCCATTTTCTGTATTCAAGGAAGGCCAGTAGCATTTTAACGCCTTCGGTCTTACCTGCACCCTTAAGGTGTTCACGAAACTGTGCATATTTGGGGGTCGGCAATACAATTTTTCCTCTACAATGACGAATGGATAAAGGCTGCCTTGCCATAGTCAGTAGTAAACCACCACGAGACTTCTAACCACTTGACATTGCTTACGTTCAAGAGCAAAACTTCAAAGCCACACCCAAAACCTTCACAGAGGCTTCATTTCATAGGAGCCATCTTGGATGCTGTAGAGTTCTCAGTCAGTGCAGGACAATCAGGTTATGATCCAGAAGTTTCAGCATCAGTCCTGACCTCAGTGAGAGTGACTGAGACTTCTTGGTCTCTTGGCTGTCTATGTTCTGCTTATTGACTATATCATGTGTCATATGTGGGCACTGTTGTGAAATAGGCTTTCCTATCGTCCATGAAGGGTCCATTAAGGGGAGACTGATATAGGTTTTCAAAGACACCACCATTATGTGGTTTTGCAATAAGCGGGGCCCAGTAGGGTCATGGGTCCCGTCTCTAATGGCCCTGCGCCTCTGGAGTGGTCTGTTGTGTCAGAGTTGATAAGATTATCTGGAAGTGTCTGTTTGATCACAAATGGCTGTTCTACCCAGAGGCGGCTCAGGATATCTTCCAACAGTGGGGAAGAGCGCAAAGGTTAAATCTTTTTAGCCATCGCTGATAACGCAAAAAGTCCAATCTTGCATTCTGGAGTATGAAAAAGCAAATCCACATATTTCCTCCTAAACAGTTTACGAAGCGTTCTATCTACTTCTCACAGTAGTGGTCACAATTAAAGGTTATTTGTTGGGCCTTTCATTTTTTTTTTTAACTGCTAGACCACATGTCCTTTCTTAAATCACATGTTGTGATGGGGATGCTTAGGAGGAAATGTGTGTTAGCTCTTTCATAAACAGTTTTTTAGGTCTCGTCTGAGCCAATGCGCTTGCGCATTGCTCCGGCGAGATTATAGTTAGGGGAAAAGAACAGTTTACCAACATAGCGGATTAGACACAGTTCATGTGATCTATGCGCGTGCACAACGTCAGCCACGTCACACACCACCATTTGTCTGTGCCTCGCATCAGACTTCAAAGGCTGCCACCCCCCCCCCCCCCATCAGACTTCATAGGCTGCCGCTACCCCGCACCTCATCAGACTTTAAAGGAATGCCCTCGCGCTCCCCCGCCACAGCAATGCCGAGAGCTGGTCTCCGCCTGCTCTCCAGTGTGCTTGCATCTTCCTTCCTTGGCCCTGGGTGTTTTCCGTGTTCTCCCATTCAGTGCCTTCTCGACCCCGGACTTAATTGCTGTCCAACTCCACCCTCAAACTCCACCACATCCCTCGGGGAAACCAGCACCTCACTCTGGGAAACCAGCACCTCACTCTGGGAAACCAGCACCTCACTCTGGGAAACCAGCACCTCACTCTGGGAAACCAGCACATCACTCTGGGAAACCAGCACATCACTCTGGGAAACCAGCACATCACTCTGGGAAACCAGCACATCACTCTGGGAAACCAGCACATCAATTAGGGACATCACCACATAACTCAGCCCAACCACATCACTCAGCACCACAACAGCACTGTCCTTGCTTGCTACTAATAAGCATTGCCATAGCCAATAGGACTCGCATTAGGAAAGTGTAAGCTATTGACTTTGTGAATAACAATGCCATTACATTATATATTTTCAAAGCCAACAAAAAAAATTGTCATTCACAATACCAATAGCTCACACTTTCCTAATGAGAGACCTATTGCATTGCAAATGCTTGTGATGCCATGGTGTGATGTCAATTTAGTCCCAACTTTGCTCATGGGTACTCCTTTGGATCCAATGAGCAGTTGCTCACTAGGTCTTGTGACTCTAAAAACAGTCTTCTTCTTTAATTACTTCAGCGCTGTTTTGAGAACCATGACAGACATTTTGCCAAAAGTTACGATTCTTTTTCCTCACTGGGCAATCCAACACCTGCCAACATTCTTTCCTCTTCCTCCTCCCCATGAGCGGCCCTAGCGTTTTCAGATCTATTGCTCCAAAGACCACCAGGTAGACAATTAGTTCTATGTGGTGTTCTATGCGGCAAAGAAAAGAAAGGCAATGTACAAAAGCACTTTGTCAGGATCCTGCTAAACATTTGCCAAGATGCAATCTTCCAAAGGACTAGAGGCTCATTCCCCCAAGGCTGCTATCAATGCGTTGGCACACCGTACTAATTTTTGAAAATATATCAGGCTGCAATGGGGGCCTCAGTACATAAATTCAAAAAGCAATCCTGTCTTGAGAGCTTGGTCCAACAGGAAGGCCACTTTGCCATCTCAGTTCTGCTAGACTCTGATTGGAGCCATTCCACAGACTCTCCACCTTAGGAGGTACTGCTTTGGTATCTATTCTAAAGGGGAGTAATCTGTGGATAGAAGTATCCATCAGAAGAACAGGTTGCTTACCTTTGGTAACATGCTTTCTAATGGATACTGGATCAAGCTGTATATTACTCCTCATTCTGTGGAATCTTATCTATTTTTTCATCTAAAAAGGTCCCAAATAAGACATCCGCACACTGGTACCCAAGATTAGTTTTGTGCTTCGCTTTCAAGAATGAGGACCCAGTCAAGAAAGTTAATATGAAGATCCTCCCAATTCTGGGGCGGAACAGAGCAACACAGCACTTCCTGCTAATGCATGGGAGCACTGCTAGGAAGGCTCTCCCGATTCAGTTTGGTGCCTGGGGATATTTTAATGGTGAGGAATCTGCGGTTTGTGTGTCTACTAGAAGGAGGGTTATATCAAAGGTAAGAAGCTTGTTCCTTAGGGTTTTTTTCTAGTCTGTATAACGGCCAACAATGCAGTCAATTATAAGTATTTACTTATTTTTATAATTGGCCTATTTTTGGTGTTCTTGTTTTAATTGTGCGATTGCGAATACCACTCCGCCCCCTGAGGCCTATCACTACTCGTCTACTCGATTAGAGGGCACAGAGACAACCTTTTGCAACTCTCCAGGTCTAAAAGCATGCGACTTTACAATGACAACGGTGCTACTGTATTTTCTACTATACTACTGAAACTCAAAGAAAGAACAGTTCATTTATAGCCTTTAAATAATAACTACGCATTCTGGGCTTAAAACATGCCCTTTTATTTTACCCAAAAGACAGGGTGGTGGAAGGTGAAGTGTTGCATTTCTTTCAACCCCCAGAGGAGGCATGGTCCTGGCTACAGAGAAGAGGCATTCTTAGTAAAGGGGCAGAGCCCGAGGTGCACTAGGAGCTGGTACAGGAGATCCATTGGACATCCTATGGAGTAGCAGGAAGGTCGAATTTCTGCAACAGACTACAACTCATTTTGCAGTGCTGGCCTCTGGTCATGACAGTAACTGAATCTGGAGCCCAGGGCTCAGTGGACTGTGACTCTGAACAGTTAAGGGGACCAATTTTAACATCCAGGGCTGAGGTTATTTAACTAATTAAAAGCTGTGCGAGAGAGGGGTGACCAAGGTTACTTCTGTGTAGAATGCTCTGATCCTGTCACAAGCAGCAGTTGGTGAGTTTGACTATATACATTGAACTGTACCGGAGCCTTGATTGCAGGAACGTGACAGCACACGAGCCACGGTCCCAATATTCAATAAGGACAACACCTTGGTTTGGGGTTCCATACAGAGTTTGATAATCCAAGCAAATTCATTCTATGATGTTGGTTACTGGCAAGGTACACAAGTTGTACATGCCTGTGAGTAGGAGTGGAGGTTTCTTGTTACAGTTACTCTGGGTCTTTGTCGAAATGTGATATGCAAATCTGTTAACTACTGGGAGTGGAGGAACATTGGGCACTTCTACAGACTGAGAGCAGGATGCCATTATCGCCAGGCACTATATCACAGACTAGTAGAGGGATGTGCCATCGGGGGAGGGGGGGGGGGGGGGGGGGAGGGGATATATATCTGATTTGTCGTGCATTTTGCAGATTTCTACCCTGCCCCCTTTCCTCTTTTATCGTGTTTGTTTGACTGATATCCTGCTTTGGAGTGTTGACAGCCAATTAGCATGCAGCTGGTGATCGGGAGGGTGCGCGTATCCTGCGCGACCATAGATATCGAAACTTTTTTAATTTAGATTTTCTCAGCAACTACTAAACGGATTTACACCATTTAACCACAAGGATCTATCTGAACCAAAGGCTACCTTTTTGCCAAATTTGGCATAATTCCGTTCAGCAGTTCGAGCTGTAGCCGTTTCTAAAGTTTCCTATGGGAAATTGCATGGGGAAAACACGTTTTGAGACCCCCTTTTTTCTCAGCCCCCGCTTGATGAATCACCCCGAAACTTTCAAGATAGGAGCGGACTGGGCCACGAGTTTTGAAAATTTCACCAAGACTCGTTAATCGGCGCCAAAGTTATTGGGAACAGAATGTTGCGATTTTCCTATGGATAATAGGTTCTAACTATCCACTGGCGACCTCCAGTAGAAAGATATCACACACACACACGGCAGGGCTGAGAGATCACCATTTATTGAATATGGCATTACCCGTTTTGGCGGGTTGCCTCATCAGATGCCTCGGATACAGGAAGTTCATTGGTTTCTATTTTAAAGGTTGGCCCATCCCCCTGAAGTAGTGTTGGCCACTCCTATATCGCATCACACTCAAGGACACTCGCGCTGCTCAGTGTTCATTTTAAATACTGCAGCAGCCAGCCTGCAGTTCGTTCGTGCAGAGTGACTCTGTCAGCCCTATTTTTCAATAACTTCAAGTAAGGGGCTGATTGGTAGTGCGATAAAGGTTGAACCCCTGTATTGTGCTGGACTAACAAACAGTGTCCTAGTCCTCACTTCCAGCCGCTTGGTCCCCGTGTCTGCAGCACATCTGGAGACGCCAGTTTTCCGTAACCGCGTCTGTCCATATTTGATGAATCGCCAATCGACAAAAGAGACGCCGCTTTTCGGGGAATTAGTGGCGGTCTAGTGGCGGTCCAGGTAAGTGCCACAGTACCATGGAACACTGAAGGAAGGGTTTTCTTTGCGCAGCGGTGGCTCCAGTTTTGAAAATTTCACCAAGATTCGTCAATCGGCACCAAAGTTATTGGGAATAGAATCAGGGCTCGAAAATTCCACTCGACCGCTTGCATAGTCGAGCTAAATTTAACAAGGTCGAGCTGTTTTTAGGTCCTACTCGCCCTTTCTGGCGAGTAGGAAAACAAACCAACTTTTGTCCTCTGTCTGTGAAAACGAAGCAAACGTGACAAGATAACAAGATTTAAAGGCAGTTTTATTGCTCACTAAGTTAATGAGCAATAAAGATGCCTTTAAATCTTATCTTGTCACATTTGCTCCTCTTACACAGACGGAGGTCAAGTAGGTTGCAGTTAGGTCGAGGACATTGTTTAAGGTACAATTTTTTGAGCCCTGAATGTTGCGATTTTCCTATGGATAATAGGTTCTAACTATCCACTGGCGATCGCCAGTAGAAATATATATATATATATACACACATATATATATATATATATACACACAGACACACACATATATATATATATACATATATATACACACACACACAAAACTCCTTTGCTTCAGCAGGAAAAAAAGGGACGTGCACTAAGCTTGTAAGATTACAGCTTCTTTTATTGAAAAGGGTACCTCGTGACCCAGCAGATGAAAGAGAGAACGTTTTCGGCTGTTCAACAGCCTTTATCAATCTGATGGACGCCATTTGTATCCCATATATATATATATATATATATATATATAGTGCTTAGTGCAAAGAAATGGTAAAAATACTGCACGAGCTGCAGATACTTAAACATCAGATTGTACATTTAAATAACTGTTCAAATAAACAAGAATAACTTGCAAACTGTGCAATTGTACAAATCCTGAAAATAAATGAGACAAAATCATAAAGCAGCTCTTAATACAATACATCCATTACTAATAAATATCACATGGCGTCAACCACGTCTCATTAATTTAAAAAAGTACAGAGTTAAGTGCATATGGGTCATACTGTCGACCTGAAAGGCCAAGTTAAATAAACAGAACTCTGCTCGCTTCATGTCTGCCGAATATGATCACGTGCTTGTGTCTTACACAATGACTGCTAAATGAAGTTAAAATTACGTAATGCAGAAACCACTTAAATGGATAAAGAACACCAATTTAGTTAAAGTGCAATGATATAAATTTTCCCAATAACGCTCAACACCACACTTGCGCATCAGTGTTGTATCTACTGAAAGGATTAACTTGAGACTACCTATCCCATAATGCCATAGTTTGGCACTATGCCAGATTTCCAAAGATACGGAAAATAAAAAACATAAGTGTTTCCAAATATTGTAGCGGTATGGGCTTATTGCACAGCTTAAATAAACATTAGTGTCACCAAGCTACTGCAAAGTTCCATGGTCCACAAATGAAATATATATATATAGATCTATAGTGTCGACAGCCACACATCACAGTTACAGGAAGCATTTGGCATCTGTTGAAGTACACATACTAGCTGAACGCTTCAAGGGGCAAGTAGTGAGAAAGACCTATTTGGCATATACTCAAGGGGTCCTTATATGTATAAATATGGGTATTCCATTTGTGGTGAAACACAACAGTATTGATCCTGAGGGTAGATATGTGGTGTAGGAACTCTGGATAGGGGACGGATGTTGTGGGTGGCCGCATATGTCCCCAACAGCAATCATTCCCAGTTTTTGGGCAGACTTCTGCCCATTTTTGGGCTGGATACTAACGCACCTATAATCTGGGGCAGAGATTTCAACTGCGTCTGTGACCTTGACTAAGATAGATCCACTCAATAACTGCACTGTGCTGAATCTTTAAAAGTCTCACACCACTTTAACTCCTCGATAGTTAGTAGACACGTTCATAATGTTTGGCGCCTAATGCATTTATTCCCAGGCACATCAACTGCATACTAGATTAAACATGTTTTTGCAGTGAGGGGTAGTGCACTGAAGTACAAGACACAGAATATTTGAGCAGGACAATTTCTGACCATAAATCACTCAAGATGGTTTTGTCATGGGGCAGATACTGCACGCAGACACTCGTCTGGAGACTCTAAACAAACACTCCTAGACTTCCCATTCAGAGAAACAGGTGCGGAAATTGATCATTACTATACAGAGAATTAGGGTGGACAGCCACGGACCATCTAACTGTGTGGGACGTGTTCAAGGTTATCCTTTGCAATCACTGTTTGGGACGTGTTCAAGGTTATCCTTTGCAAACACGGTTTAAAAACCACACATGGTCACATCAGTACTGGCATGGCATATTCCACTCTCAGAAAACAAAATGACAGAACACATTACAACCCGGAAGCAACACTAAGGAGGCACAGAATTCTACTAAACTTTGGAAAGACAAACCCTCTGAGCTAAATGCTAAGTTGCCAAGAACAGTGACAGGACTAAGCTGAAACACAAACACTTTCAGCTAGCTTGTACTCTGTATATAATTTATACAGGGATAACACAAGATAAGATATATATCGTTCTACATATGACAGGACTCCTTAGGTGATTAGTTTGATTTTAGTTTTTTTAATGTGCAAAAATGAATAGCCTAAAAGTTCTACAATGTTTGGAAATGTAACTATCATCCGTCCAAAGGGTCCAGTATGCCTAATGTTTACATTTACATGTACAAAGACTTAATGAGAATACCCAATGACCTGTATCTATATATATGTTTATTTCTCATGGGCATATATGTATGACAAGCATTGAAAATGCAATAGGTCTCGCCTTTGAATAAGTTAAAGCCATTTGCTTTGCTAATGGTATTGTAAAGCAAATGGCTTTAACTTAAGAGGCGAGACCTATTGCATTTTCAATGCTTTTTTAATCATATGTTCGCAGAGTAATATCTGAACTCTCCTTAACCTATACCATAATCGGCTAAATTAACTTTCGGCGCTTTCTATCATTTAGCACTAAGAAAAACAAGTTCGAGAAATATGCCAACAATCTCTTTATTCACCATGCCACTCTATGTCACTGTCTCATCCTCCAAGTCTTTGATTTATTTTTTCAGCGGGAGGGAATATACAAAGGTTCAATCTGATATAGCGTAAGATATCATCAGACTTACTAGAAACTGAGAACAAACGTTCATCAGCACATTCTCATGTCAAGAAAAGTTATATATAGAGGATTCAAACTAGAAGAATGCTACTAGTACAGCATTACACATCAAGCAAAAATAAAAACAAATCAGCTGGACTGAGCACTGGCAGAGACTCAGGAGGGCCTATATTTCAATGCAACACATAACAAAACCTATTGGGGCATTAAGAAAAAAATAATGAAAACTTACTGTCGTCCCCTACTGGTCCAGCAGAACACTGAGCTGGAGGATCACGTGCCAGATCGTTCAATTCCTGAAGTAGAAAAGAGAAAGCATTTTTCTTTAGATACATAATCGGCAAAAAAGCGCCATTTAATTTTTGTATTTTTTTTTTAATACTTCTCGATATTGTGGTCAGCAAGAAATGAGATCTCCATGAAAGTTAACACCACAAAATAGCTTCTTATTTGTGGGCTCTCAGACAATTTTTTCAAACCATGCTATTCAGAACACAAATTAGAATTAATTACAAGCATAAATAAGTATTTGCAATGCAATAGGTCTCGCATTTGCGAGAATTCGAGCCGTTGGCATTGTAAATGACAATGCCTTTTATTTACATGTTGGTTTTTAAAACAAATAAAATGCATTGCCATTTACAATGCCAATAGCTTAAACTCTTGCAAATGCGAGACCTAAAGCATTGCAATCACTGAAGAGCAGCAGGTTAAATATGCTCTTGCATGCAAATCTGGCAATGGTTTGTTTCTTCACAGGAGGGATACGTTCATTTAGCTTTGCAAGGAGTAACTCAACGCAGATATGCACAACAATGAGCATACATTCTAAACACATCGGGCTGCATCAAGGACAGGGAGAGCAGCATACGTTGCAATCACGCAATTTGGCAATGCCCTGTACACTCCCCAACCTTCATCCTTTCCACAGCTTGTGTTCAGGTGGCTTAGGTATGGGTGAATCATAATATTAATAAATTTGCCAGGATTCAAGTGAAAACGAAAAGGAATTGAACCCTATACTATTTGAAAGTAGCAACGAGATGGAGATCACAGGAACCCCACGTGAAATAGTGCTGTGCTTAATCCCAGCCCTTTCAACGACCAAAGAAAATTGCCGCAACTTCTTGATGTTAGGGCTGGTGCTGGCTAAAAGGCGGATCGCCATTAAAATGAAGGAACGCCCACCCACCTAGATATGCCGAATGGTTGCGGCATGTGTCCGAGTCGGCAGTGGCCGAAGAGGTTCGAATGAAACATGTGAGGCAGGATGAACCATTGGAAGACGACCTGGCAGCGTGGAGGCGGATGCTTTTAGACCTGCAATGAGTTGGGGATGGAGGGACACAACAGTGACGTATAAAAAAAAAAAATTTAACCAATGGACATAGGCAACGTGACCCTGAGTAGAATAAGTACCGGTATCCCATGCCCCAAAGAGGCACCGAGACTACGTACCCGAAAATAGATAATCCAGTATCATATTTGTGCAGCACTGAAGAGATCTGCGACATAGGCCACGTGCTTTATATTAAGACATTGAGTGTTTAACTACATCACCACAGCAGCAGCCAGGGAGAGAGGGGGTGTTGGGGAATGCTATTTCAAATATGTAAGGAGACCATTCTGTGTTTCTGTACATATCCTACTCTGACAATAATGGTTGTGTAATATACTGTATTGAGAAAGCAAAAAAAAAAACAGGAAATAAAGTTTAACCATGTGTGACAAATTATACTTCGGAAAGCTACAAATTGTGACAGTATTACTACATTTTTTTGTCCTTTTTACACGTTAACGCTGTTTGGGAAAATGTTTTACCTGATTAGTACCAGTTTAACACCGAAATGCAGTTAATATGTAACGGAAAGGTGAATAGTCAACCCTTATAACTGCAACATGTCGCCACGTTTTTAGCAGATTTGATCCGTTTTAGGTAGAAATATATATTTAAAACCTGCAAATAATGTAGGATAAAATGGATTACGAGCAAATCCATAATTATGTAGAAAATGCCACTGCATCACATAATGCCATGGGCCATGCTTTTAGGCTGCAGGAATGCCCGATTCAGAATGGGGACATGTACAATGCACTAACACTTCAGTCTTTCACAAAAGATAAAGGAAACGGTCAGGAGAACGTTGTACTAATAAAATGCTTAAGATCCCAAGTGTGCAGATAAAATGTGTTCCTCTGTCGTTTTCAAGTGATCTTAGCATTGCATTAGAATGTGAATACTCTGAACACTAAAAAGTGAAATGAAAAAAAAAAAGATATTCACTTAAATCCAGGAATGTCAAATGTATTTAACGTATCTGTCCAAGTTCTTGGTATAGTGCGTTAAGACCCACACAAAGGCTGATAAGAGCTTTTTGCATTAATGTACCATAAATTAGCAGGGTTTGATTTTAAACATTAAGCATAGATAATGTCTATTTTTTGCCCCATTCATCAAGAAGCAGATCAATACTGCACTGCGCCTAAAGCTACTGGACAATTATGGGAAACGCTTTACTAATCTTGTCCGTGGTAGTCAATGAGCAACGTATCTGAAGATAAACAAAACTGTAGACATCGATTAACTCGTTTGCATCATGTGTTCTGTGAAGGACCTGTGTTTCAAAATAAGTCAGGGTGTGAACACATGACATTTTTCCGAACAGAATCAACCCTTTAATGAATCTATGGGAAGTTGAAAGATTTCCCACTGTGCACGACAACAAGCAGGTAAACTAAACGAGGGACGATTTACCCAAAGCAACTGACTTCAACATGTCTTTTCATCCTCGTGTCCTCAAAGACTTTATTTTGACACCAACGTTGCTCAAGGATCTCAACCGCATAACCAGCTGCAAGCAGGCGTTCATTTTGCTATGGCACGTCTTCAAATAAGCACTGGCAACGCCAACAGGTTTTACCTGTGGAAGTTATTGCCAATGTTTTTAGCTAAACTGCACAGCATCCGAAAGCTATGTAGTAGGGCTAAAGAACTAAAAAAAAAGGTTTTTGGTGTGACCGTTCGCATCATATCATGCATAAGACTAAATGACCTCAGAGTGTCTATATTTATTTAGACGTTTTACAAAGCGGGCGCACGTATCTTCGGGGGATACTTTGCAGATTTGGAAAGGGAAATTAAGCAGGGAAAGGGACATCAGGTTTCTGAGTAGCCACAGGAGGTTGTCCATACGGTCGGTGGAATCCTCGTCAGCCTCGCGATTGCCAAGAAGAAAGGAAGGTCCACAAGGTTGATTATGTTAACTTCATCATAAATAGGGAAATGAGCAGCAAACATCGCGTGAATTTCCTTCCAGTAAGCAGTTCACAGATCGCTTCTGTGCGTAAATTGTAATTTTGGGACGGCATTAGACTTTCTAACAGATAGATTTTCCATGATACCATATAAGCAACTTTCGTAAACAAATACACACAAATATCACTCACAGAAAAGCGAAATTATGAAAAAATATTTGGACATAACGCTCACAGACGAGGGAAGTACGTAGAGAAAAAGTAGCACCATTGTATTGCGTTAAGTCAGCCTCTGTGCACAGGCTCATTCATCACCGGTTGCAAAATCAGTTTAAACTTTAAAAGTTCACAGGCACATCTCTCTTCTACTCTTCCCCGACTGTCAAGAGCACATCTTTGGATGCCCAAGCCCCGAGGGGCTCCATCCTCTCTATGCACAACTGACGCTCCGTATGCAGACAAGTCATTTCATAGGTGTGTTCATAAGCCAAACTATTTTAAGAATAGTAAATTCACATCAATGCTCTTGCTATACAAAAGTCCTCATCAATACCCTGGACACTGGCACCTCACCGACTGTCTATATGCAAGGCCCTACTGCACTCAGAGGACCACAGAACCTCCATACCTGCCATGCTGTGCTGCTGCACGGTGACCCCGCACCAGGGGAGGGGCTGAGGGTGACGGTGCCCGGCCTCCTCCTCTTTCTGCAGCTCATCCTCGGGCCTAGGATGAGCGCAGACCGGGGGGCGCAGGGGTGCAAGGATGCAGCAGGCACTCCCGTACCCGCTTCCTCTGGGTGACTCCTTTCCGGGCTGTCTCTCGAACGAGTCCCTTTAAAGGTGCCTGAAAAAGATAGCAGGCAGTCTCATCTTTTGCTTTCCAAAGCTCTTTCCTTGCCGTCTCTTAGGACGCCCCACCTAGATGTCCTACCTTCTGCCACCCAGTAGCAGCAGCACCTCCACCACCACCACAACTTTCCAAATGCCGCCCGCTCGCTCCACGGACGTCACCGCAGGGCGGGGGACACAGGGTGGAGGTCACGCACAAGATAAGATCTTGCATTTGTCCGGCCTCCGTTTCGCTCGCGTTGACTAGGAATAAGCATTAGCCGCACGCGCACTTCGTGTTTAAAGTTTTTTTTCTTCTTTTTTTAAACAAGCCGTAAGGGTGTGGGTGTGTGTCTGTTGGGGGGAGGGGGGGGGGAGGGGAGTGTGTTGGGGGGAGAATGTGTGGGGGGTGGGAGAAAGTGTGTGGGGGAGGTGGTTGGGGGGGGGGGGGGGGGAGTGTGTGTGCGGGGGGGGGGGAGTGTGTGTGGTGGGGGGAGTGTGTGTGGTGGGGGGAGTGTGTGTGGTGGGGGGAGGGGAGTGTGTGTGCGGGGCTGTTTGACAGGCCTCGTGGTAGGCCCGACCCCTCCCCGCATGGCGGGTCTCGGATCACTGCTACCCCTGTTCCCCGGACAAGAACCACCCCTGCAGCCGCCGGGTCAACCCCCAGCTCTTCCCCGACGGGACCCCGGCTCATAACCACCACATTCTCGGCTGGCCCGGGTTCCTTCCTGAACCACCGTCCCCGGCCCAGCCGCCATCTTGGACCCGCCACGACCAGGCCTCGTGGCCACGGGTCGACCTCAACCTCAGGCCCAGCCAAGCCCCGACATCGAGGCACCACCGTCCACCCAGGGGGTAAAGAGACCACTTGGCGAGTCAATGGAAGAAGGAGTGTCGATGGCTCCCCTCTGCCAGGTTTCGATCACCCCCAGCCTCCCTGGGCGCTGGCTCCACCCCCCTGCTGGGTGTCTGGACTCCCTCATCCCGGACCCCCCCGACCTCCAAGTGCGAGAGTCCGGACATCAAAGGGCGCCAGACCTATAACTGGGGTAGCTCCAGAGCAGGAAGGCAGTTGTATCCTGGAGTCGAGAGACACCGAGACAAACTCATCCTTGGAGGCCTGCTGGCGCTGCCGCGGCTCATCTTCGTGAACCATCTTCGAAAGCCTGCTGGCGCTGCTGCGGCTCATCCTCGTGAACCATCTTCGTAGGTCTGCTGGCGCTGCGGCGGCCCATCCTCGTGAACCATCTTCATAGGCCTGCTGGCGATGCCACGGCCCCTACTTGCGAACCCTCCAGCTCGAGGATTGAAAGCTATACACCAGCTACCCCCTGTACCGGACCGGTACTGAGACTGTCCCGCTACCCCCTTTCCCAAGAGACTAGAATTGAAGGGATCATCGTATCCTGGGCCTGCTGTTTCGTCAAGTTTAACCTGCTTAAGAATACAGATAAAAGGTACAGAACCTATCTTTGTGTGGCGTCCTTCTGTGTGGGGTAGTTGCTCGTCCGTACGATTGAAGGCGAGGGCCTCGCCAGGAGGCCTCTCCCCCTTGCTCGGCCGACCCTCCGGGTTCCCGTCTAACAGGGGCAGAATGAGTGTGTGTGGAGTGTGTGTGTGTGTGTGTGGGGGGGGGGGGGGGGGGGGAGTGTGGGGGGGGGGGGGAGTGTGTGTGTGTGGGGGGGGGGGGAAGTGTGTGTGTGTGTGTGTGGGGAGGGCGGGGAGTGTGTGTGTGTGTGGGGAGGGGGGGGGGGAGTGTGTGTGTGTGGGGGGGGAGTGTGTGTGTGTGTGTGGGGAGGGGGGGAGTGTGTGTGTGTGTGGGGGGGGGAGTGTGGGGGGGGTGGAGTGTGGGGGGGGGAGTGTGTGGGGGTGTGTGTGTGGGGGGGTGTGTGTGGGGGGGGTGTGTGGGGTGTGTGTGTGTGGGGGGGGTGGGGGGGTGTGGGGGGGTGTGTGGGGTGTGTGTGTGTGGGGTGTGTGTGTGGGGTGTGTGTGTGTGGGGGGGGTGTGTGTGGGGGGGGGTGTGTGTGTGGGGGGTGTGTGTGGGGGGTGTGTGTGTGTGGGGGTGTGTGTGGCGGGGGTGTGTGGGGGGGGGGGTGTGGCGGGGGGTGTGTGGGGGGGTGTGTGGGGGTGTTTGTGGGGGTGTGTGTGTGTGTGTGTGGGGGGGGGGTGTGTGGGGAGTTTGTTTGCAGAGGGTGTGTGTTTGCGGGGGGAGTGTGTGAGTGTGTGTGTGTGGGGGGTGTGTGTGTGTGTGTGGGGGGTGTGTGTGTGTGTGTGGGGTGTGTGTGTGGGGGGGAGTGTGTGTGTGTGTGTGTGTGTGGGGGGGGAGTGTGTGTGTGGGGGGAGTGTGTGTGTGTGTGGGGGGAGTGGGGGGGAGTGTGTGTGGGGGAGTGCGGAGCTTGCCGGCAACGATGGCGGACGCTTGAAGTGAGAGCTCCGTGCCGTGACTCCTAACTATCCTGAATTAATTCTTATATAGCTGAGCCCCGTGGAAAGCGACACTATCTCCCTACCCCCGGGGGGGAGCCTGACTGCAGCTGAGAAAGCGCAGGGAGAATCTGAGCCTCCGCGGCTGAGAACGAACCTGGTCAGGCATCGCGGCGGACTAGGCCGCTAAGCCGGGCACCTGCCTAGAACTCACCCCGGAGTGCGTCACTCGACGTGTGGCCAAGGTAACGGCCTAAGACGCGGATGGCTCGAACCCCACGATTGGACCGAGCATTGGGAGCGAGACACAGCAGCGGCTGCGGACCCTGCCCCCCCCAAACAGGTGTGGTGGGGAATACGGACGATAGCTTGCCCCTGATGTGCTGAATCAACTATTGGGGAGAGACGACCGGTAACGGCGTGGCGCCATTACACTTGGGGGATGCTGCACCGAGGGCACTGTCTACCTGGCGCGACCCAAAGGGCGGACAAATAGTGAACTCCACACAGTCCAGCAGTGCGACTCTTGGCCTTCGCGGCGCAGGAGAGAGTGGTGTTACACCTGAATCCCGGATGAGGCCTGGTGCGGCCAGGGCGAGCCGGCGCTAGTCCCGCACGTGGCGGAGAGCCCGGCTGTGGGTTGTACTCGCTCGGGCCTGATCCTGACAGTTGGGGAAGCTGATATGAATTAAGCTGAGCCACAACGGAGGGCAACCCTTGAGCGGTGGACGATTGAGAGAATCGCAGTGCCCGATCAGAGCTGGCCAAAGCAACTGGAAAGTCCACGGTGAAAACCCACTTGGCGATAACTGACAGGGACAATATGGGCAAAGGAGATAAGACGCAGTCCAAGCTGGCTTTTGAACAGCGCAGAGCGCGGCCTCCGGAAATACAGGAATCCTCGCCTACGCAGCAGAGCAAAGGCCCGGAGAGCTCGTTTTACGCGGACATCAAGGAGCTCCTAGTCACCATGGAGAAGAGCCTTCAGGACAGCATGACCGCAATAGGTACGAAAATAGACGCTCTTACTTATCGTATGGACCGAATGTCGGAGAGAGTGGACAAACACGCGGAGAGACTGGATATGTCCGAAAGGCGCCTGACTGAGGTGGAAGAGGCCCAAATGGACCTGGATAAAGATCGCAAACAGATGGGGAAGCTTCTCCAGGTCATACAGGATAAATCGGAAGATTTGGAGGCTCGCTCTCGGCGATCAAATATTCGAATTACGGGCATGGCGGAAACGACGCAAGTGGAGAAAATGGAACTGTTCGTGGAAAAACTGCTAATCACGCTGCTGGGTGACGGTCTTTTCGGCCATGTTTATAGTGGAAAGGGCGCATCGCTCGCTGCCCCCCCCCCCAAGACCAATTATCGCAAAACTCCTGAACTACAGGGACACTGCTCTGCGACTGGCCAGAGAAAAAGGGAAACTGCAATACAAGGGGTCATTGATCTCATTGTACCCGGACTTCACGGCAAGGGTGCAAGAGGAACGCAGTCACTTTGCCCCATACAAGCAGCAGATTCGCGATCTAGGGTTGGACTAAGCCATGTTGTACCCAGCAAAGCTGCGCATAAATCAACAGGGGCATTCTCATTTCTTCACCGACCCTAAGGAACTGCAGAAAGCATTGAAAACGTGGTAGAAGGACTGAAGGAATAGTCCTAGGGGCCAGGACGGAGAACAAGACCTTGCTAGCGGCTTGGAAGACCAGGAGTAGACCGCTAGAGCTGCAGGCTCGCTGGCACTTCTTCATTGACTCCTGCATTTCAGGGGGAGTGAGCCCTTGAGAAAAGGCAGTATGATGATGGATTGAGACCCCTTGGCATGCTGAGATTCGTCCGGGGCCTACTACCCGCAAGACTGCCGGGGCGGCGACCTCGCGGAGCCCTGGTGAGATCATTACAAGTTACACTGTTGTTGGCTCTACTGTATATCTATTCTGATCTGGTTGACATCTGTGTCTGCTTGGAACTTAAGGCCACGAGCGGCCATACTTCAGTGAACCGGTGGAGGGTGAGGGGGGAGGGAAGCAGCTGCATAGACGTTGTTGGGTTTCCGGTGGGAGGTGGCGCGCGAGAGCTAAGACACTGAAGGAGTGACTGGGCCAAGAGGCTCTCAATGCCGAGATGGACTAAGTAAATGCACCCTGAACTGATCTCGGCAACCTCTGCCCTAGTGCTGTTCGCACAACTGGACCCCACTTGGGATTCTTTGGGACATGGGGAAGGGAGGAGGGGGGACTTTTCTATCATGCTAGGCCATGTTGGGGTTGGTCTACTGTGGGTGGGGGGAGGGGGATTCATGGGACAAGGGGAAAGTTACTGTTTTGATGTTTTTTCACGATGTACCTTGCCTCAGGGGGCACAAAGTGCTTGCTATGACCGATTGCATGTTCGCGACACAGCCTACCTCGCACACCTGACTTCATTCTCAGAATTCACGACACGCCCTCATGGCTGATGTAATTAGTGCACGGACGGACGAACGGCCCTTCTCGCTAAATGCCCTCACATGGAATGTCAGGGGGCTGAACGATTACAGAAAACTCATAAAGGTGCTAAGCTACCTTAGACGCCACAATATTGATATAGCACTCTTGCAGGAAACGCACTTACCACTCACGAGTAGAATGCTGCACACCAGAGGCCTAGCAGGGCGTATCGCATCAGCTGGATTCACCACACATGCGAGGGGAGTCATCACATGGGTAAACCCAAAATACAGACTTGGGTGCGGACACTGAGGGTATGTATGTTATAGCGTCCTGTAAGGGGCTGGGGATGGATCTGCTAGTTATCAATACTTATGGCCCCAACTACGACTCCCCTGAATTCTTTGACACACTGGCCAGTGAGATAGCTAGACACGGCAACCCACACGTACTATGGGGTGGGGACTTTAATTTAACGCTTAACCCGGACATAGATAAATCGGGGCCCCCCCCCCGAAGACCCTCGACAGACGCACAATCGCTCACAGCAAAGGTAATAATATTAGACATGGTAGACGTGTGGAGGAGTAGAAACGTTGGGCGGGACGGCTTCACACACTATTCCGCATTTCACGAGATACACACAAGAATAGACTACTGGTTTGCCACTGCGGGGATCAATCGTTCTGTCAAGCAGTGCAAGGTGCTTCCGCGCACACTCTCGGACCACTCCCCTGTACTGATAGCCTTGGAAACCCCTGCGAAAGGGTACACTCCATTCACATGGCGCTTCCCGCCTTACTCCCTCCTAGACCCGATTTTCCGTGGGGAGCTAGCGGAGGCGATTGATGTGTTCTTTGAGAAGAATGTGGGATCAGTAGAGGACTTCCAAACGACCTGGGAAGCGTTTAAGGTCTATATTCGGGGCATAGCAATGTCTAAGCACTCTAGTGTCCTGAAGGCTACAAGGACCAAACTGGCTGAGCTGGAGCAACAGCTGCAGGCACTTGAGGAACAAAGACGATCTAGTCCAGACGACACAGTAGAGGGGGAGATTAAGCGCCTTCTGGTGGAATACCAGGAGGCCGCAGATAGGGAGGCCCAGCACCTCGGCAAGTATGCCACGGGCCGTACATACGGCGAGGGGGAGCGGCCAGGCTCAGTTTTGGCTAATATTATCAAGGGCCGAAGGGGAAAGGCGCTAATTTCAGAACTGAGAAACGCAGACGGAGATAGAGTGACGGACGAGACTGAAATTGCCGCGGTCTTCAGAGACTACTATTCGAAGCTGTACTCTTTCAAGAGTGGTGACACGTCGGCTGAAATACTAGACTATCTAGAAAACAAAGCTTCCGTTCCTCCTAAATTCCGAAAGGGAATTCCTCATGTGCCCTAAACAGTTAGACGAAATCAGAGACGCATGGCCACTATGAGATCAGGCAGCGCGCCAGGTATAGATGGACTCAGTCGACTTTTATAACACTTTTCAAGAACAACTACTGCCGCACGTGCATACACTTCTGGAAGACATCAGTGTCCAGGGATGCATGCCTACCTAGCACTATGAGGGAGACAATGATTGTCACTATTCTAAAACCAGGTAAGCCACATGACGACTGTGGTTCGTACTGCCCACTATCGTTGCTAAATGTTGACACCAAATTGTACGCTAAAGTCCTGGCAACTAGGCTGGCGTTGCTGGCCCCTGACTTAGTGGCCCCAGAACAAGCGGGATTCATACCATCCAGAAACCTGACGTACAATATGAGGACAGTGTTAGGAACCATCCAACATGTCAAGCAGGATGTACCGGCGGTGGCGCTTTTCCTTGATATGGAGAAGGCGTTCAACTCCGTAGAATGGTCGTTCCTTTTTCAGGTGCTACGACGTATGGGAGTTGGCGAACCCTTCATCCAAATGGTGGACGCACTTTATGACAGACCTTCGGCAAGGGTGCGTGTGGGCAACGCGATCTCCCACCCCCTTTACATAGGCAGGGGTACCCGTCAGGGATGCCCATTATTCCCCTTGCTGTACGCACTGGCAGCTGAGCCTCTGGCTTGTGCGCTGAGAGAGAATCACAGCCACGAAGGTATACGCTTCCCAACGTATAAAATAGTTGCGTCCATGTAGGAGGATGATACGCTATTATACGCACATGACCCTGCTACCACACTTCCACACTTCTGAGAGGTGGTTCGTTTTGGAGCGCTCTCAGGACTCAAGGTTAACTGGGCAAAATCGGTGATGCTACCCCTGACTCCGGTGACCAAACGAGTGGAGACAGAGTTCCCTGTCCAGTGGACCGAAGACACGATCAGGTACCTGGGGATTCAGTTCCACACAGATCCGGACCTGCTCATCAGCCAGAACTACGGGAGAGCGGTCAGTAGGCTGGAGGACAATGTAGAGATCTGGAGTAAACTGCCTCTTACATTAATGGGCCGTATAGCCATTATGAAGATGGTAGTACTACGGAGATTCTTGTTCTTTTTTAACGCTCTGCCAATAGTGCTCTCCAAGGCTTTCTTCCAACGCTTGACGAGCCTGATGATAAAATTGGGGTGGGCGGGGAAACAGCCGAGAGTCAAATGGACAACGCTCACCCTGCCGTACAGCATGCGGGGCTTGGCAACGCCGGACCTTGAATTGTACTACAGGGCGGCCCAGGGATCCCACCTCCATACCTGGGTTCATGGCGACAGACAGATTCCGCATGTCCAGATGCCTGGACTTACATCAGTTCGCTTTGACATGAGCCTTCAGGTATTGTTGCTAGACTGAGATGAAACACAGCGGGGGAGCAATGGGTAATACAGAGGGTGAAAAGCTAGAAAATGCACACGAGAAATGCAACAGGCAATGCTGGGGATTAAACTGATTATTGAGCAACTATTATTTGGTAAACGCCGCTGGACCCCCGGGTTGTCGGCCGACGGGATGTGTAACATAAGATCTAGATTTGCCTGATATGCTTGTGATGCGGCCGGCCCGGAGATGTTGTAGGCCTGAAGCTGTGTCAATTGAGTTTGCGCAATAAAATAAATAAATAAATAAAAATGTCTGCAGTGGCAGTGCACTTCAGCGGGACCTAGTTTTATCCAGCATGCAAACAAGTCTCAATAGGATTGCATAGCTCAAGAGTTCTTCTCGTTGATACCTTTAGTCCCTTTTATCAGCACCAACAAACTAAGACCGTTTGACTTTATTCCTTGTTACTCTCATCAATGATTGCTCTGGTGCCATTTGCCGAAGAATATTTTTCACCCAAAACACTCCTGAAAAAGTTTTAATTTTTCGCTCGGGTCTGTATGATTTCTGCCTCAGCACTGAACTAAATGGCGTAGCGGGCGCCACGGCTCCAGTACTCTGATGGAATTTGGTCCCTCAGCCACCTGTCGGGTTGTGAAAAACAACCATAATTGAGGTAAAGAGGGGCCCTCATAACCATGTGCCAATTCTGCACCATTGCCAGCCACGCCCCTTGTCTGGAATTCTGATAGGCCCAATTCAAGGCCACATCCTGCGCAATTAATTATTCCCTTGTTGCCAAGTCACGCCATTTGCATCAGGGGTAGCACAAAATGATGGGACAGGCCCCCCTCCCACCCCAAATCCTTGTGTGCTATTTGCCCCCCTCCTCCCCGCCCCAAATTTTGCTCGTTATGGTTACCTCACAGATAGTTTGGACTACTGACGTTTCCAATTTGCAAATCTTCATCAGAACTTTAAGATGGCCAGGAATTGTAGCCCTGAAAGCTAGAGCGGACACCTTGAGGTGGACAACCTACACTTTCTAACATAGTTTTGTCTGGATTTCCATGCTGTCAGAAGTCCTGCATAAAAAAAAAGCAATCCTCTCCATTCTTGATAGCCAAAGAAAACTATCTTGGAGTCTTAAACTACTAGCTTGATGTTTACGTATCGGCTGGCACTGTTGCCATCTGCAAAGACTTCAATCAGCAGCCTGCCCACCCTACAGTTCATGCTCTCTCAAATGGCAGCACCACACCCATCACAATGAAGACTTACCTCATAACTGGTCCCAAAGAGTCCATTTTCATCCTTCCATTCATTCAAGGCTTGGTACGCTTTTGCTTTAAGAATTTGGCTGCAGTTTTCTGTGCCCCGAGAAGCATTGCATGCAGTCATAAGCAGAAAGAATGACACCCTCCCATACCTCAACTGAGGCCAAGAAATTTCAATGACTTCCCCATATACCAGCATCCTACCTCTTGAGCCAATGTTACTTTTGGAGGGAGGCATCTTTATCTCCAGTGCCAGTTACTAGCCACATTTGACCAAAGATTCATGAATCCTCTTAGTGGTGAGGAATGACTATGCTATCACTGTCTTTCCAGGCTGCCTCTACATCCTTAAGAAATTCTTGGAATGCTAAACCGTCATAGAGGCTCCTACTTATAGGAGCAGTCAAGAAGCATGTCCTGAACCTAGAAAGGGACTGGCTTGTAAAGAGGAAAAAAAGATCAGCGCAGTCCTCTAAAAAGTTACAAATTTTCAATTGTGGCTCGCTGCTGAATTCTGTGTAGAATAGCTGGATATTCTCGGTGGACTTTAGGATTGCCTTTTGCGGCAGTCATCCTGGAGTAACACAGGAAGTACCCAGTTTTTCTTGGTAAGAATTCAGCACTGCCACTACAGGACACTGTCCTTCGGAGCCCATGCTGTCCCTCGAATCTTCACTGAGATCTTAGTACTGGGACATCCTGCTTGTGACAGCTGACTGTCCCACTTTGTCTTTACAATGAGGTGGTGTCAAAGGCAGATACAGAGCCTGGGCTAACTCATGCTTGGTACTCCATTTAGCTTGGGTGCTCATAAAAATACTCCAAATCATCTTCTTTTCCTTCCAAAATTATCCATAATGGAGTGGTGATTCTGGCTGCTAGCTTGGCAAAAGCTGTTCCTCCATTCAAGAGGATAACGGTGATCTCCACTTCCTCACCAGTGTGACATGATACACAATGGGGACTTTCAGGAGCTATAATCCTGCTGGGGGAGGGGGACCAGTCAGATGCATTTCTGCATGTAAACATGTTGCAGCTGAAAGCAGTCTTCTTAGCATTAATGGCGCTCCTGCCATTCTTGAGGTCGAAGAAGGTGATTGGCCACTCATGTAGCACAACCGTCTTTGTTATCAGGATGCACCCACTCCCCTCAGACCTGCATGCTGGCATTGGCTTTTAGAGCATGAAAGCTATGACCTACCATGTGCCTGCTAGTTTAAGTGCTTATTGGATGCTTAATGTGTTTTTTTTTTGCCTCGCATGGATGAGTCGGGTTTCCTGTGAAAGATTGGAAAATCTACCTCATGATCACATCAAGCAAGGGAAGTCTTACACAAAAGTCAAAAAGATTGTCAACAGGCATCCGATGACTTTATACAATTGTTTACTCTGGTAATGCAGTCTTTAGACCCTTAGGATCGAACTTGGTTGTCTTTAGGCTTACAAAATTTTTTTGAACATGTGGCCTCCTGCCACCTAGAAACTAAGACTATTTGTGAAAACTGCTGTTTGGATGGAAAGGTTTCCTGCATGGTAAATGGGCACGTGCTCCTGAGTTCCAGACTGAATGTGAAACTGGTATTATGCCTTTTTGGTTCGGGCCTGGAGTCAAGGTAATCTAGTGGGTGTGCAGAGGCTTAGATTGCTACTGGTAATGAAAGGTCTAAAACCTGTTCGGTGACCAGGATGTGCACACAGTGTGCCCTCACAGTGGGCATGGGACTGTCCATACCTGGGGTTGTTATGTATCATTTTAGGACCCTATTGTAAGTTTCCCGATTCATGCCCTTATATAGGTATAAATCACCATATCCTTATATAGGCACAGAAATCAACCATATTTAGGCATAGCTCATGCAGTCCAAATATGGCAGGGCTACTTCCACTAGGTCCGAAAATCCACAACAATTTCTTGGAAAACTCAGCTTCAGCAGCCAGGGACTTGCCATTGCTTGAATATTGATTTGTCCAAGAACTCATGGAGTTCTCAAAGAACTGAGACTCTTTGATGACGTTATGTCCAAACATACATCAAAGTCGGCACCTACAAGGTATAAATATGCCCACACTCGCCCAAGCAAACACACGGTGGTTTGGAGCAGTTCGACTATCTACTTGCCCGACACACCCTGCTATAGCAAGTGCCGAAGGAAGCGGACCCTCCAGCAGACGCACTGAGAGAGACGCTGTCTTTTCTCCTGCCGAGAGATCCAGCTCCAGTGTTTCCAAGCTACCCTTGCGGGTTGTTGGGAAATCGAATCCTGAGACTCACATGAAACACAACTCAATTCTCCAAAAAGAAGGTAGCAAGTATTAAAATCAGACATGCTGAGGATCTTGAGGACACAACTCAAGAACGGGGAGTGGGCCCAGACAATGCTGGACAGCGCAGCAGAGGTCACCATAGCTCGCAGCATCCTGAAAGATCTGGAGACAGTGGATCTGAATGAATACATTCAGCTAGAAACTGCCGACACCAGGGTTAGTGTACCCCATTAATTATATGAATTAACACTCCGAATAGAGGGAGATATAACTAGGAAGATAAAAGCACTCTTTTGGGAAAAATTATCTAGAGGTTTTGACATCCTTCAAGCTGAAAAATACTGGCTACCTGAATTTGTCAGGGAGTGCCCACATGGCGAAGAGATCATTATGCCAGCCTTCTCTAATCAGATTCTTATGAATAAAAAAAATACACCTATGCCAGAAAATGGTCTGTAGCCCAGGCTCCAGCATTATATAAAAATCATGTGGGATGGGATGAGGATTCTCCTCACCATAAAATCCAATTGAAAAATCAACATACTGCTCAAAGGCAGTATCCAGTAAAGCAGGAAGCTAAAAAACAAGTCAGGGAGATCTTAGACCACCTTGAATACTAATGGGTGATTGAGACATGCACCTCATCAATGAACAATCCTTTGTTTCCAGTCTCCAAACCAGGCGAAACATATCGTCTAGTTTTGGATTACAGACATTTAACCCCTTCTGTGCTGCGCGAATTTCCCCCCGGTGCTGAACGTTCCATTGGGCCTATGGAACCATGACGGAACGGTTCCGTCATAAGCACAGGCCACCTTATGCTCATGACGGAACCGTTCCGTCATGAGCATGGAAGGGGTTAAACTCTTGTTGCAAAACATTTGCAGTACAAAATTCACAAAGTGCAGCACTGATGAATAATATAGTTCGGGAGAAATATAAAACTACTTTAGACATTTCAAACGGTTTCTTCTGTCAAAACATTGCACCAGAAAGCAGGTACTAGACCACTTTCTCAATAATGGGGACAAAACTACACTTCTGTCGTCTCCCCCAGGGATTCAAGAACAGTCCTGGATTATTTTCAGCCAGAGTAACAGAGTTACTACAAACATGAGATGATGAGGCATTACCTTATGTTGATGACATTATCTTACAGATGATGATTTGGACAGGCACTTGAACAGGGTGAACACCATAATACTTGGGTTCGCCTCAGAAGGGTATAAATTCAACTTTAAACAAGCATTGGAAATGCAATAGGTCTCGCATCATTAGAGTTAGTGCTTTTAGAATGGTTTATGGGTTTTTTTTGTAAATCTTTAGCATTTTTGTTTCCTGTAGCCAATGCTAAAGAATTACAAATAAAATAAGTTCTCTGGCACTTGAAGTACTTCTCTGTGTCTATTTCATTTCTACTGTTGGCGATTAAATTTGGGAATACCACTCGGGTTACTTTTATAAACAACATATTTACAGCCTTCCGTGGCTGATCTGGTCTACACAATACCGGATTCTACTGAAAAACGCAAAATAATCAGTATACGATCTCAATATTTATAGTTACAACACAAAATAAATAAAGCAAAATGTGGTGCATGATCCAGTTGAAAAACGAACATCTTGAAGTAGTCAAATTTTAACTGTTTGCAACTGACAGTATTCTGAAAATAAGTATTTAGTTTGGAATTCTAAAAATAAGGAGTTCTTAAAAGCGCTGAATGACGACCACATCGGCAATTCTAAACGAATGAAATATGCAACTTACCAGCTGGATATCTGAATGACGGAAAGGCACCACGATACGTGAGTGCGAAGCTTTCAGTCTACTACCGCTGGGGTTGGTCATGGGGGAGAGGGCGCAAAGACTATACATTCGCCGCGTGTACAGTCCATTTATAATTAAGTGGTACTCTCGGGTTATAATTTAACGCATTGTTGCAAAGGGAACCTATGGGATGCGAGTCTGAAACACAGGCAAAACAAACACGCCAATTTCATTTAAGAAAATGTAAACGTGGGCTCAAAAATTAAGCAAACTATTTGTAGTTGCCTCTGTCCGAATTGGCATAAAAGGTCCCACACACTGTGACTCCTTGGGACCTTGTGAATCTCACAGTCTACCAGTAGCCACAATATGATCCACAACCCCGCATCCACTTTAGGCAGACCATGTGTGTAGCGATTAGAAAACTTTCAAATGCAAATGATCCACGTATAGAGAACTACGAGGAGTTACCCGTTCAACGTGCCAAACGCTTGGTATCATCATCCAAAACTCGCCCCTCCAACTGAGCAGCTATAAAATAACAAGCTTCTGTGTTCTGCGACACGGCGGGCAGGGGAGGGGGTGGAGCGGGGAGAGGTGCGACACGGCAGGCAGGGGAGGAGAGTAGGAGGAGGAGGGGGGAGGAGAGTAGGAGGAGGAGGGGGGAGGAGAGTAGGAGGAGGAGGGGGGAGGAGAGTAGGGGAGGCACGGCCTAGCGGCCGTGCACCCAAGAAGTGAGGGGGCGGAGCTTTAAGTGGTACTCTCGGGTTATAATTTAACACATTGTTGCAAAGGGAACCTATGGGATGCGAGTCTGAAACACAGGCAAAACAAACTGCCAATTTCATTTAAGAAAATGTAAACGTGGGCTCAAAAACTAAGCAAACTATTTGTAGTTGCCTCTGTCCGAATTGGCATAAAAGGTCCCACACACTGTGACTCCTTGGGACCTTGTGAATCTCACAGTCTACCAGTAGGCACAATATGATCCACAACCCCGCATCCACTTTAGGCAGACCATGTGTGTAGCGATTAGAAAACTTTCAAATGCAAATGATCCACGTATAGAGAACTACGAGGAGTTACCTGTTCAACGTGCCAAACGCTTAGTATCATCATCCAAAACTCGCCCCTCCAACTGAGCAGCTATAAAACAACTAGCTTCTGTGTTCTGCGACACGGCGGGCGGGGGCGGAGCGGGGAGAGGTGCGACACGGCAGGCAGGGGAGGAGAGTAGGAGGAGGAGGGGGGAGGAGAGTAGGGGAGGCTGTGAGAGAGAGTGGGCAAGGCAGGCGGCTGGGGGCATGTGTACGCGCTTTTAAGCTCAATGCGCATGCGCATTGAGCTTAAATTTCACGGGCACTGCAAGGAATCGCCACGATTCCTTGCAAGTTGGTAAAGAGTGTTTAAGCCCCCATAGTCTTGCAAGCTCGATGCGCATGCGCATCGACAGGCGAGACCTACAAATTAAGAATTGCCCACCTCAACGTCCTATTCGAAGGATACGAACTTTCGAGTGAAGGCAAAAGCCTGGCAGCAAACTTTTTAGAAAAATGTGCGCTGCTCCAAACTCCAAAAACGCTGAAAAACTTAGTCAATTCTAGGATTCCTAAACTTCGGAAGAACTTACATTCTGAAATACGCAGAAAGGGTTAAACCTCTCTACGAACTAATCAAATCTGATTTCAAGCCAACTAATTGAACTCAAAAACATACAGAAATTTTGCGTTCAGTACAGACAGACATGTTGGCAACAACACACTTAAAAACGCGCAACAATGTACGCAACCTTGTTATCCGAATCATCCCAGGGAGATGCGGATTCACATACCTAACCTTTAACGAAGGTGAAAAGGTACCAATAGCTTACAAATCACACTTGTACACACAAGCTGAAATGAAATTCACTCCAACAGAAAAAATTCTGACAGCGGCTCAAACTGCTGTAGCAAAGGAGAGAGCCCTAGCACAGGGCAATCACATTAAAGTCGTTACACCTGTACCTGCCTTAGAGGCTGTGATGAAGGCAAGCAATCCAAATGCAAAAGCTCTACATCAGAGATTGATACAATGGGTTAATTCTCTTATTGCAACAGACGTTGAATACGTTTTTGAACCCTTACTTGAAGACACAACAATTTCTCCAATACGAACAAGAATGTCCTCTGCCTACTGAAATTCTACCTCTAGAACATTATGGCTGTATAATATATACAGGCGGATCAGCACAGCCTGCGATTGGGGGCAAACAAGCTTACAGTGCTGCGTACGCGATTGTTAAAGGTCGCTGGCGTGATGGTAAATTTAGACCTATGGTAACAAAAACTCAATCACTAGGAGACTGTACAGCTCAGCGAGCTGAACTCCAAGGATTCAAGATGGCGCTGGAAAATACTGATCGCGAATTCCCCACACTCAGTGTGCGATTCATATAACTGTGTTCGGAATTACAATGAATATCTGCAGACATGGGTTCAAAATGGTTTCAAAAACACAAAAGGTGGCACAATCAAGCATAAAATGCTTTGGGAACAGGTAGTTCTTTTAGAGAAAGTACTGCAAAAGACTCACGTGATTCATACACCGAGTCATCAGCGTGATGGCGTTCACGTTGCAGGGAATTCATTGGCTGATGGAGCCACGAAGGCAACTGTGCAAACTGCTTCCGTAGCTACAATCAATCGTTCGAAAACAACAATAGACGGTGAAACCATGCTCGCTGTCAATGCCACGAGCAAAGGCAGCGGAGCCGCGTTACCTCTAAATTATCCACTAGAGTATACATACATAAATAAATGATGCAAACTCTGTACCTTTTGCTCGAATCCCTGGAGTGGGGGATAGTGTAATTCCAAACAGGAGAGGTGCTCTCATTTTTGAAGCACATATGGAAGAGGGTCTGATACATCAAGGGATCTCTAAATCTCTATTAGAATTAGAAGAGATGTACTGGTCGCCAGGGATGAAAGCTCACATATACTAATTCGGAATTAATTGCAATGACTGTTACAAATACCACAGCTTTGAACAGCACCAGATTCCCGACTACAGCGTAGCCAGCCCAGTACAGACACCACTGTTAGAACGCATAAGGCTATCTACATGCGGACGTCCGAATGGACTGATGCAGTCACACAAATATTAAGACGAGATTCATTTGGATGTGGCCTCAGCGCTCAACTAACGCCCGAACCGTTATAAAAGATTTGCGAGTCTTTAGCGGCACATATGCAATCTGCACGCTACATTCTGACCAGGGTCCACGGTTTAGGTCTAGGGCTTACAAGGAGGCCATGGCCAGCTTGGGCGTTGCATTGTGATTTTAGAGTCCATTCCATCCTGAGGGAAATTTGGTTGTCGAGAGAAAAAACTGTGACAAAGCAAATCTAGAACAGCTAGGTTATTAGGTTAGGGTGATGGGTGGGTCAAACATCTAATAAATGTCCAACAGTCTTAATAACCTGCCAAGAAATTCTCTGGGTGGAATCACTCCATATGAAATACTTTGGTATTAGAATGTTAGTTTTAGACCTCGATCGTCACACTTCAGTGGTGGAACAAAAACCCTTTAATATCAAAGATCATTTGGCTGTTTTACAGGACTTAAATGAAACAAGAAGTCTAAGCAATACCAGCAAAAAGCCAACGACCACCGAAGAAAAACCACCTGTCCCAGCAAGACCAGTCTGGATTCCAAAGATTGGGGATCTGGTCAGGGAGAAAATAGCGGACAAGAAGGAATTTGGGTCTTCTTACAGAAAACCAGTACCTGTACTAGCAATCCACAGATCAAGAACAGTACCACTGCTGCCCCTTGCTGGAAAAAAGGAGAACCGGTCTGTGTCAATTGACCTGGTAAAACCACACCATGTGGATTATAATAAGTAGTAGGCCCAGTCAGACCCTCCAGCATTTCGCAATTTGCAAAATAATCGCGAAATCAGCAGAGGAACGAGATTCCCGCGATATTTACCCTTTTGGCCGCAAAAAACATCTCCGGCAGACAGCAAAAGAAATGATAACATCTTATTGGCTGTACGCGCATACGTCACTACGTGGCTTCTACACTAATACTTGCCTGCTTCTTACTGCGGCCGGCTTTAGGGAATACGCGGAAAATACAGTCTTGTCAGTGGGCCCTTCTGAAGCTATTTTTATTAAAACCACATTGCGGCCTTTAACTAATCCGGTCATCTGACCTGCAGAAAATTAATCTGACAGTTATAGTCAATGCTTGCAAACAGAATCCTGTTCTATCCGTCATAGGTCACCAGCTCCCGTTCTAGATTACAGACTTCTAAAGAGCATCGGGGAGTCGTTTATTAGAGCGAAATTAACGCGGACACTAGTCATCAGCTGGTAAATATTTTGGCAGCTGCGCTTTTTCACGTGCACAAAAACTTATATTTCAAGTCGAACCAAATAAATCAGTAGAGCCAAAAAAGACCAATGCTAAGTAGTTAATCTTCAAACACAAACTGCTATGTGGTGCTATTCACCATATTTTGCCATTACCTAATTTTGCTTCCCTAGCTCATTAGGATGACCATTTGTCAGAAAACCATAAGAAAATCTACCTAATTAGGCCTAATTGCAGTAGTGTCAAGAACACAAGCCAACCTTTATGATTTGTAGTTTTATATTCATATTTGTATAAGGAAGCCTTTTGTGTCTGGCCATATTGGCATGATTTAGTTGTGTTCAAGCTTCCTGCAGTTTGCAGGATTAGCTGCGGCCGTTCGCATTACCTCGACAGCATATTTACTGTATGCACATACATTTTCCTTTCTACACCACAGGAAACCACTTAAATAATTTTATTTCAAAATTAAAAAGGAACAAGGGTCAAAACAACGTTTCCATTCACAAGGCTAGGGACAGTCTGCCATACTGGCCTGTGGCAGCTTGCTGGTTCCATGTTTGGCAGTTCATAAGTTCGTTTGATGTGACTTCTCAAACCTGCTAATAAATGCCCTTGTATATTCATGCCCCTATCAAAGACTATGTAACAAAAGGTGGATATTATCCATGCATTTAAAAATTCATTGGCATCTTGCAAGCTAGATTACTAGGATATCAATAACAAAACATTTTTTTCCTGTTTTGTTTGAATTTCATTGACGGTCTTTTTGGGTTTTGGCTAGAAACTCGCTAGAGAACCATCGTTGTCTGCTCACCCGACAAGACCCGACAAGGAGTGGAGACAAGAGCTGGCCACGCGCGCAGCATTGTCTATGCAAAGGCGGATTCAGTCGCGCGCGTGAGCTTGTAACGTAGGCAGCTCACGGGCGCGACTCAATCCCAAGGCGCGCGTCGGAATGTCGGGCAGGCACAGAGCTCACAGGCGCAGGGGTTCACAGGGAGGACAGAGGGCCTTCAGATATAGCTGCTCTGACGTCAGCACAGCTCTCCAAGGAGGGAGGCAGGTCGCCCAGGAATAACTCGCCTAGTAAAAGGCCAGGGATTAGATGAACAGACTAGTAAATAATTGTATCCTTTTACTTATGAGCTAATTTATTTGTGATAACCGATTTATCAATCTGCACTGCATACATATTTTTATCAACTAGGTATACTGCTTTTTATTCTCTTTATCTGCCAGTGATATCATTCAAAATCAGGAAGTGGCTTGCAGTGGCTGTGTAAATGAAGGCTTGCAGACTGTCTTTGTTTCTTTGTCAGGAGCCCGAGTTTAAAGGCAAAACAAATTCCACAGCAGCTTAATTGCTTTCCTCCTAATCTTTGCAAAAGAGTAAAACGCAAAACCTCAGAGTTAATATTTGTACAGCTGCTGTTATGTGCTCCAGTTTTAACAACTAGAGAGAATTTTAAATTGGCACGGGGCGGCCGCAGTTATTCACACAGCTCTGATGATGCGGCACGGGGCTGACGCGGTTATTCACACAGCTCTAATGATGCACCTCAGGCACGGGACTGACGCAGTTTTTCACACAGCTCTGATGATGCACCTCGAGCACGGGGCAGACGCAGTTATTCACACAGCTCTGATGATGCACCTCGGGCACGGGGCGGACGCAGTTATTCACACAGCTCTGATGATGCACCTCGGGCACGGGGCTGACGCAGTTATTCACACAGCTCTGATGCACCTCGGGCGCGGGGCTGACGCAGTTATTCACACAGCTCTGATGATGCACCTCGGGCACGGGGCTGACACAGTTATTCACACAGCTCTGATGATGCACCTCGGGCACCGGGCTGACGCAGTTATTCACACAGCTCTGATGATGCAACTCGGGCACGGAGCTTACGCAGTTATTCACACAGCTCTGATGATGCACCTCGGGCACGGGGCTGACACAGTTATTCACACAGCTCTGATAATGCACCTCAGGCAGGTGCTCACAGCTGTTATTATTCACACAACTGATGATGCACCTCAGGCACAGGGACGACGCAGTTATTATTCAATAATTGATAAGTAGCAGAAACACACACTAGTGTAACTGTCACCTTGGGCACTGGTGTTTGGCTGACCAAAACATTCAGCTCCTTCAAAATAATATAGTCTTGTGTTGTTGATTGTAAATATTAAATTTTATTTCATTGAATTATTGAATCTTTTCTTGTTCACATTGGTGTTATTCAAATTTCATCCCAGGAAAATGATACATATCCAATGCATTTCGGTGGATAACCACCTTCATCAGGGATCCATCTACGGATAACAAACATTACATTTTGAGCATACTGCTGTACATGATTGTCAGTCTTATATAAACAATTCTACACAATTCTAACACTTCATACAATCACCCGGCGTTTTACTATGCCACTTCACTATCTATCACACTGAGTAACCAAGCCTAAAAATACTTATACATTTCATGGTCAAAAAAAAAAAAAAACCGATTTTCCCAGTGTTAGTTATTCCAACTCACTCTGGTAATCTGTGCTCTACGCTACCCACGTTTCGTTGTACCCGATATCAGATGTATCACTCACTACTAACGCGCTCCTTACGCTCAAGTTATACATGCCCGTAGGGTCGGCAATATAGTTAACTAAGTGCGCCGTTCCACTCACCAATTACAAGCTTCTAAACAACCCGTATCGGGTTTTCGTTACTAATTACCCAAGCGTTCTAACGGCTTATCTTTGATATTTACCTGCTTGATCTTCGCTCGCGTCTCTACGAAACGGCTACGGGTTTGCGTTACTAGCATTTCCGGGTAGTAAATAGAGTGGGCATCTCCTGCGCATGCGTGTGACGTCAGAGCGTTACACGCTGAACTTGTTTCTTAAAGAGATATTCTAGCTGTGAACCTTTATTAACTCGCGTATTATAAACATAATCTGAACTAGGGAAGTCAATGTATAAGACTGTAGGGAGGAGCGATGTCTAACTATGCCGCTCTAGCGAAAGTGTATAAACCAATTGCTGCTGCATGGTCTGACCATGGGTCTGAACGCCTAAAAGGCTGTTAGAATCTAGTATTGCAGTTAAAAAACATAAATGATTAACCACTAATAGTCCTTACAAGTAACACTGAAACTCAATCCTTTCATTTAACCCGTTGGGTTTCAAACTGTTCAAATGGAAAATCCAATGGTTTTCCCTCTTAAGTAAATTATTCTTGTTGGTCAGACCTTCTCTTTTGTTGACCTGTTCCAGGATGCAGGCTTTCAGTTGGCCTATATGATGTTTTTCTTCCTGAAAATGGGTAGCCACAGTGGATTTTTGTGAAACTGTTCGTATGTTGCTCTTGTGCTCGTTCAACCTTATTTTGAATTTCCTTTCTGTGTGACCCACATATATCCGCCCACAAGGGCACTTCAACATGTATACTATGTTAGCGGAGTCGCAAGTTCCGTTGACTTTGAGGTAGATGTTATGCCCTTCATAGGGTGGGTGATGACGCTGCCCTTCATCATATTATTACAATTATTAGAATTTAAACACGGAACTGTTCCTCGGTAATTGGTGGTTTCACCAGGTTCAGATGGTGTTTTCAAAAAGTCAGATACATTTTTCACACTGGTATATGAGAACATAGGTTCATTGGAGAATATTCCTTTGAAATCCGGCTCAATCCTCATCATAAGCCAATGTCTCTTAATGATAAGCTTTGTATTGTTGACTTACAGTAGAATATTTATTCACACGTTATCAGTGGTTGTTCAATGCGTGTTTTATTTGACAGAAGGTCTTCTCGGGTTTTTAATGTAGTTCTGTGTATGGCTTGTTGCGTTACAGTGTCCGGATAGCCTCTATCCAAAAATCTTTTATTCATTATGTTCAGTTGCTGTTTCAATTGCTCTTCCTCGGGACCACTCTTTTCACCCTAAGAAATTGGGAATATGGTAAATGTTGTTTTAGTGCTGGGGGATGAGGACTATCAAATCTCAGTAAGTTATTCCTGTCTGTTTCCTTCCGGTAGAGGTTCGTGGTAAACTGGCCTTTCATTTGTGCGATTTCTACCTCTAAATATTGAATTGTTTATGCATTAATGTTCCAAGTGAACTTTATTCTGTCATCTTTAGCATCCAGTTTAATTAGTTGGTGTTGTAAGCTCTGATGACTGTCCTTCCAGACTACAAATATGTCGTCTATGAAACGTACATATAGGTTAATGTGCTACGTCCAAGTAGGGTCTTTGTACACGTGTTCCTCTTCGAATGCTGCCATGTAGAGATTAGCATATGCCAGTGCGGCACAGTTGCCCATTGAAGTTCCCCTCTTCTGGATAAACCATATTTTTTCGTACTGAAAGTAGCTGTGCATCAAGGTGAATTGCATTAGTTCCATTAAAAACACTAGTAAATCCAAAGGATAATCGCTTTGTACCAATGCTCTTTCAACTGCTTCTAAACCTTGTTGATGTGGAATAGACGTATATAAGGCTTTGACGTCTACAGTTGCCATGATTAATTCACCCTCATATTTCATTGTTTTCAGTTTCACCAAAAAATCCGTGGTATCCTTTATGTAGGATTGAGTGTTTAGTATCAGAGGTTGTAGGTATTTGTCAAGAAACTTCCCGATGGGTTCGTGCAGACTATTTTTGGTGGACACTATAGGACGACATGGTGTTTTTATCAGATCCTTATGGACTTTAGGAGCCATGTATAGTACTGGGCTTTTGGGATCATCTTGTGTTAAAACATTTTTGGTGCGTTCATTGATAGTTCCATTTTCAAGTGCCTGGCTTAAGATGACTTGTAATGTTCTTTTTATGTCTTCAGTGGGATCAAAATTGATTTCCATGTACGTATTTTCATCCGACAGATGTTCCTCTACCACCTCCTGATAGTACGTTCTGTTCAAATTTACCAAGGCTCCCCCTTTATCCGCCTTTTGGCAGACTATACAAAAGGCGGATAAAGGGGGAGCCTTGGTAATTTTGAACAGAACATGGCCAGTCTCAATTACGTTCTATAATGCTATTAGGTTGGACGTTGCAAAACCTTCTTTCAGGCTATGTGCCTTGGCTTCTAATCAACACTACGTCATTGTTTACTGTATTTATCCTCACAGATAAACAAATCTCGTTGGTACAGAGGGGTGCAGACTACGCGGTGCTGAGCATTGAAAAACTGGAGAGATTACCACTGACCGTTTCTGAGAAACCATCAGTTGAATGGATAATACATGGCACCATCACGATACCAGTGACTACTTTCCAGTTTCAGTATTGCCTAAAACATACCAGCAGGCCTGTATGAAAGATTGGGTAAAGAATACATTAAGTCGCCCTGGGATTTACCATATACACACACACAAATGTTGGAGTGGGGTAAAGGAGGTATTTCTTAGAGGTAAAAATTGTGAAAACTCACTAAGCGGTACACTATTGTGACAAGGTATTCATTTACACTGAGCCTGTGAAGGTTCTTCCAATAACCTTTCTTGCCACCTGCAGGGTTCGCCCACAGCAGTGATAGATCCAATTTTTAGGCAGCTTTCCAATGGTAGCTACATTATGTTAAATGATCACAGCTATTGTGGAATGATGCCAGGAATAAGCTCTCTCGTTACTGTGTCAGCCAGGGTCACTTTCTGTATGCAAGTATTGTTTCCTAAAACCAAGACAGACGGGGAGTCGCCACTATGGCCTTCACTGAACATCGATTTGTGACAGGGCAGGCCTTCCAGCTAGCGTCACGAAGGCGAGGACCTACCCTAGAGGGTTTTCATTGTGTGACCCCCCGCCTCCTGTCTTTTCAGCCATCCCCGACACAGGTCACAACAGGACCGGCCGAATGGTATAGCTGTAACGAAGAGGACAGCGTGGACTGGCCCTTTAACTGGCAAAGACCCAAGGAGGAGGAGGAGCCTCGACAGGCAGTAAATACGGAAGTGCAGAAGAGCAGGGTGTGCTTGTTCACCGGCTTGCAGGTTGGAGCCGAGGACGCTGAGCGGAGAGGAGAGTGGTGGAGAGAACAGAGACGACGCGGAGGAAAAGGAAGGACCCGGAATACCATCTGTGGGAGTGGAGGAGGAGATACGAGACCCGTTGACGGCGTGGGAGACAGGAGGCCAACGGCATCACGAGCCGCCCAGCCGCACGCGACCTGGAGGCGTGTGGCTCACAGATGTACGTGAACGTATCTCGGGTTGGGTGAAGAGGGGAGGGAACCGAGTCAAGTTTAAATTCCCTATGCCTTCCGTTTTCCCCGGGACCCCTTTCCGCACTCCTTCCCTTCCCCGATCACCGACGGCTTGTTTGGAAGCACCTGGGGGTCCTACACTCCTTTCCCCTCACTAGTGTGTAATTGCCAAAGACTGAGACGCTCTTTCTTGTGCCTTTCCCCGAGGCGAAGTAAGGCTCAAAGACGGAGACCGATCAAGTGGAAACCCGACGGAGCCCGATCCGGAAGAAGACCGAGGCTACCCGCAGGAAACAGCGACCAGAGAGAAGCCGATCCCCGAGGCGACCCCAGCACCGCTAAACCTGTACCGATATCCTGTTCCATCAAATAAAGCCTGTTCGTACAAAAACACGGTTGTTGCCCTTTACTGAGAACCCCGCTACACTCTTCTACACAAATTGATACTTTAAGCAGAATGAAAGTCATTCTTTTACAAAAAACTGTGCCACTGACCTCGTCCAGAGAGACGTACGATCTGCAAGTGTCAAGGACTTCTGAAGAGATACATGCCTTATTATCAACAAACTGCCCAATACATTTCGCAGAAATGTTAGGTCGTATCTTTAACAAGTCTGATACCAGCGGTATTGCACATGTATTTCAGACGATTTTCTCCGGGACTGTTAGCACCCTTTGAAGCAGTCCTGGGTATTTTTCCTAACTTCGTGCACTCTGTGTTCGGCGGCCTGCCTCTCATTTTGGGATTCGTAGCAGGGATCTTATTTTTATTCCTCCTGCTCCGTTATGGCAAATCTGGCCACCAGCGATACCCAAGTCAGCATGGAAAATGCGCTCCAGGCCATGAGGTATTGTGAGAGAATAACACAGATCCTTGGCTTGGCTCGTTTGAGAGATCGGAATACCACATGGTTCCTGTCATTGAGACCAATCTGGAAAGATTGCATCTTGCCTGTTCCACGATGCCTGCTTTGTGGAGAGGAATGCGTGTTGGATAACTGTCTAACACTACCATCGGTTATGCCAACGGATGCTGACGCACTACTGGGTCCGGTAACGGCTCATGTGTTGCCCCCACGGCTACCAATCCCGATGATGGCATTCATTGAGATCTCACCGGCAAATCCAACTGGAGGCGAGATACGCGGACCAACAGGCACACAGGTACCATCTGATATGAACATTGCTAACGGCGATGCTTCGCATCTGTGCACAATTGACCTTCTTAATGCAGTAGTCGAACTCCTCTACTGTGGTAGACTTTCTTTTCCAGCTTTGATGAGTTAATGTTTTCTCCTGACACTGAGAATAACTTTTGAAATTAGCACACAGCGTTCTTTCGAACTCTGAAATTCGACCTTCACTTTTTTCAAAACAAAAAGCTACTAGGTTTGGAACTCTACTTTTTGTGCCAAAGTTCATTTTGTTTTTGGAGCCCAAACCAACCATGTCTTTCTCCCGGGGGCGGAAAGACAAGACCCTCTAGGACCTTTTTGCAGAGGCTCAAAACAGTCAGCAGCCAGCTCCATGAGTGCCGAAGGGGGAGAAATGATCACCAAAGCATTCCTTGAATCCCTGTGGCCCTTCGGGATGACATCCAAACGCTTAAGCTCGACCTCACGGCAGAACTCAAAAGAAGTTCGCAGAGACGTGGACAACATTGGCGAAAAAGTCGCGGAGTTAGAGGACAAGACTGACAAGCGAGATGTGGAGCTGGCCACTTTGCAACAAGAAGTCATCCGCATACACGATCAACAAGTGGACCTCCAGTCCCATCTTGAGGATGTGGAGAACAGATCGCGACGCCATAACATTTGGATCCAGGGGGATCAAGATTAAGGAAGAGGCGGGTGACATCTTTGATTACACTAGAGAACTCTTCAATCATATCCTAAGCAAAAAAAACTGAGCATCTAGTCCAGCTTAATTTAAGCCTGGTATGCGGATTTACTTGGGGCAGGGGGTCTTTCATTGGGTTTTACTTCTGTCTAGTTGACAGAGCCCAGTCTCTGGCTGCACCTTCCAACAGAGCTCGATCAGCCTCAAGACCTACAGCTCCTAGATCTTTTAGCTCCAGGTCAAAAGCAACTTAATTTCACAACCATGGTTTAAAGGGATAACTGTGCTCCCTTGCAGAGCTTGCCTGAAGCAATAAAAACTTCCAAAGTTAGACTCCAAGAAGTGAAGTCCTCTCCAGAGCAAAGACCCTTTGTCCACAAGCAAACATTGCACTACGGAGGATTTGGCTACCCTCAAGTGACTATATGGAGTTTCTCTTTAATGAAGATGCTACCTACTGAACACTGCGCTAGAAATAAAATACGCGTAGGCAAAATTGTTAGTGCTAAGAAAAATCATTCTTTTTTTAAAAAAAAGATGTACCAGGATCCCACATATAAACCTGAGGCAGGATTATGAATTTATAAGACATACTTAATTACATGACAACTTTAAGACACTATTCATTATCATAACAGACATGGAATTCTTTAGATCTATCAATTAAACAGAATCAGAGTAAAGAGATCAAAAAAAGATTATAAAAAGACAGTCTGGCAATATTTTTTTACTACAAGAATTTCATTATAAACTCTAATGATATGAAAGGTGCACATGGCTTAAGATCTTCACCCACTGGAATAGATCAGAGGATAAAAGGTTAAGGCAAATAAAATAGTTACCAAGCATAGTTGTTTTGTTTCTCATGTAGCACAATATAATCACTTGAGCTTTCAGGATATCAAAACATTAATCCTTCGACACTTTGAAAGATAAATATTTCCTCTTACTCTTGTGACTGAACAAGTTGTCCAACCAATCCCCTCCAAAAGGTGATTAAATCGGTAAGTTGATTACATCAGTGCCAGAACAGGAAACTAGCATGGTTGGCTGGCAGACGGTGAATCATTTCACCCGGTATCCACCATACAGGTCAACTGGAGCGATCTTCAACTATGCCACAAGAGAACAAAATCCAGGAGACACAGTTTCCATAATAACCGTTTTATGGGCCTGGACAAAGTGGTTACTGTTCAGTATCTTCGTCAAGTATGGTTTACAATACAGGCAGTGTTGCAATGAATCAACAAGTTCACTCTTCAGGCACTAGGCTCTTGGGAGCCAAAGTAAGACTTACTAGATGGTAATGAAGAAGAAACTCTGATGCAGCACGACATAGCAAATAACTGATAAATCTGATGTCCAATCAAAACTATGCTAGAAAAAAATACTTTACAGCAGGTATGAAAAATAGAAATATGTACGTCAAGTTAAAAACAGATGGTGCGGGCACCTCTTAAGCACATTATGACTCCCAAACAATTCTATGGGGTTTCGGTGCTAAGAGTATGGATGTTTCAGGACATGGAAACCAATGCAAAATATCAGGCTGCAATTGACAGGATGTAAGGAGAAGAGTCACGGATCTTCCTTGCAACCTTACAAACGATTGTGTTTATTTTATTTCATTACATCTTCCAGTCAAACGGGCATAACTGTCTGACAAATGGAGCAATACATATGGAAATAATAAAGTATCTAATTTGACAGGATCCTCTGCTTCAGGATTGTGGGGCCTGGGTGCAAGGTAGACAAGCATTTGCAATACTATAGGTCTCGCATCTGTTAATGTTAGAGATGTTGGCTTTGAAAATTAATTTTTTTAAAACTTTTACTGAGAATAAAGTTTATTTTAAGAATCTGGAGTACGTATAGGGAGAAAGAGGCACTGGCGATGAATGAGGGAGAAAGACGCTGAATGCAGGTGAAATAAAACCAAACAAAAGTATAATGGAGATTGGTGGGAACGATACTTAAAGAGACACAGAATAGAAGAAAAGCTAAGACAGAGAAGAGGAGCCTGTGAAACGATATGCTAGAAGGCAGAGAAACTGGATAATTAAGGACAAAGAGACCAGCCTCTACAGAAAAGAAGTCGGATGTTACGAGAGCAGAGGAATAAGAAAGGAGAAACTGCACAGAGCATAGAAATTTGGAACGAGAGCGAAAGAAAGTAACTAGAACCACCCTCTGCGGAGAGGGATTAAAGGAAAAAAACTCAATTTAAAAACGTCTTAAAATACATAGAAGCGCCATGTAGATGAGTAATTTAACGTTTTCTGCAATATAGAAACATTTTGGAATGGGTAGAATGCTTAGACAATTAATTTGATATAACGGGTGCAACCAAAATTTAACAGTATTACAAGGACTTGCTTCAGTTTGCTAGAAAGTGTCGCTCATATGGTCACACAATGTGGAAATGTCGCACACAGCGACACTGAAGGTATGGAAATGTCACACAACTGAACTGATAAGTATTTGCAATGCAATAGGTCTCGCATTCGGAAAGTTTGAGCTATTGGTATTGTAAATGACACTTTATTTATGTGTTGGTTTTGAATATAGCAAAATTAATAGCTTTGTCATTTACAATGCCAATAGTTTTAACTTTCGCAAATGTGACACCTATAGAATTTGTAATGCAATATGTGTATTATTTACTTGACTTAGATGTATTGATATTACAAATAACAATGGCTTTTTTATTTTTTATAATACTTAAATAAAAGCTATTGTAAATTATAATGGTAAAAGCTTAAACTTTTGTAAATAACTTGTGAAGATTATGTTCAGTGTATTTTATTGTGACGAAAATACAAGAACAGAAGTGAAATATTACCATCTTTTTGTGACATTTGGAATAAAGCTTGTAACATTGAGAGAACATATTTGAACCTGTTGAATGGTTGCACAGATTGATGCTGTGGTAGCGCAGTGATTTTGTGGTGCCCATGAGTGATGCTGTGGTGGTGCGGAGTGATGATGTGGTGATGCAATAGATAGAGTGAGGGCGACAGATAGCTAGGTGTGGTGGTGGTGGTGGTGGTGGTAGTGGTGGTGGTGGTGGTGGTGGTGGTGGTGGTGGTGATGATGGACGTGGTGGTGGTGGTGGTGGTGGTGATGATGGACGTGGTGGTGGTGGTGATGGTGGTGATGATGGACGTGATGGTGGTGATGATGGACGTGGTGGTGATGGTGGTGGTGATGGACGTGGTGGTGATGGTGGTGGTGGTGATGATGGACGTGGTGGTGATGGTGGTGGTGGTGATGGTGGTGATGATGGACGTGGTGGTGATGGTGGTGGTGATGGACGTGGTGGTGGTGGTGATGGTGGTGGTGATGGACGTGGTGGTGATGGTGGTGGTGGTGATGGACGTGGTGGTGATGGACGTGGTGGTGATGGTGGTGGTGGTGATGGACGTGGTGGTGATGGACGTGGTGGTGATGATGGACGTGGTGGTGGTGATGATGGACGTGGTGGTGGTGATGATGGACGTGGTGGTGATGGACGTGGTGGTGATGGTGGTGGTGGTGATGGACGTGGTGGTGATGATGGACGTGGTGGTGATGATGGACGTGGTGGTGATGGTGGTGGTGATGGACGTGGTGGTGGTGGTGATGGTGGTGGTGATGGACGTGGTGGTGATGGTGGTGGTGGTGGTGGTGATGGACGTGGTGGTGATGGACGTGGTGGTGATGGTGGTGGTGGTGGTGATGATGGACGTGGTGGTGATGATGGACGTGGTGGTGATGATGGACGTGGTGGTGGTGGTGATGGACGTGGTGGTGATGGTGGTGGTGATGGACGTGGTGGTGATGGTGGTGGTGGTGATGATGGACGTGGTGGTGATGGTGGTGGTGGTGATGGTGGTGGTGGTGGTGATGGACGTGGTGGTGATGGACGTGGTGGTGATGGACGTGGTGGTGATGGACCTGGTGGTGATGGTGATGGACGTGGTGGTGATGGACGTGGTGGTGATGGACGTGGTGGTGGTGGTGATGGACGTGGTGATGGACGTGGTGGTGGTGATGGACGTGGTGGTGGTGGTGGTGGTGATGGACGTGGTGGTGATGGACGTGGTGGTGGTCGTGATGGACGTGGTGGTGGTGGTGGTGGTGATGGACGGGGTGGTGGTGGTGGTGATGGTGGTGGTGATGGACGTGGTGGTGATGGACGTGGTGGTGGTGGTGATGGACGTGGTGGTGGTGGTGATGGACGTGGTGGTGGTGGTGGTGATGGACGTGGTGGTGGTGGTGGTGATGGACGTGGTGGTGGTGGTGGTGATGGACGTGGTGGTGGTGGTGGTGATGGACGTGGTGGTGGTGATGGACGTGGTGGTGGTGGTGGTGATGGACGTGGTGGTGGTGGTGGGGGTGATGGACGTGGTGGTGGTGGTGGGGGTGATGGACGTGGTGGTGGTGGTGGGGGTGATGGACGTGGTGGTGGTGGTGATGGACGTGGTGGTGGTGGTGGTGATGGACGTGGTGGTGGTGGTGATGGACGTGGTGGTGGTGGTGATGGACGTGGTGGTGGTGGTGGTGGTGGTGGACATGGTGGTGGTGGTGGTGGTGGACATGGTGGTGGTGGACCTTGTGGTGGTGGACGTTGTGGTGGTGGACGTTGTGGTGGTGGTGGTGGTGGACGTGGTGGTGGTGGTGGACGTGGACGTGGTGGTGGACGTGGTGGACGTGGACGTGGTGGTGGTGGACGTGGACGTGGTGGTGGTGGACGTGGTGGTGGTGGACGTGGACGTGGTGGACGTGGACGTGGTGGTGGTGGACGTGGACGTGGTGGACGTGGACGTGGTGGTGGTGGACGTGGTGGGGGTGGACATGGTGGTGGGGGTGGACATGGTGGTGGTGGTGGTGGAGGACATGGTGGTGGACGTGGTGGTGGTGGTGGTGGTGGTATACAACCACAACTCAACTGTGATAAGAAAATAGCATAGCTACTTTACTGTAATAATGTATTACACCGGTGATGCCGCATTGCCAGCAGGCAGATTGAAAGGCAAGGTTAGCAAGCCAGGCCGTTGTTTAAATAATTAAAGGTGTAACTAGCATTCCTGCTTTGTTCTGGTCTCTTTAAAAAAAATTTTTTTTTTTTTTAAATTATTGGTTCACAAAGTGACTTTTATAAAGAGCATGGCAATGAGGATTTAAAATAGTGTTTGGGTTGTGACTTTTCAGAAAGAGCACTGCTTTAGCCCAAGTTCCTCTTTGTAATGAGGGAATTCCTTGGTGATTTGCAATATCTTTATACCGTTGTCCATACTTCATCCCATATTTTTTACATGTCTCACTAATAATATACAAGGCTGTGTTATCGTCCATGAATGCCATCTTAGGCCTCTAGTGATATTTACACACCACTTTCGTTGGCCTAATTGTTTACCTCTTCAGATTGCAGTCTGTTAATGCCATTAAGGTATTGATATGACGTAAGAAACAATGCAAAGTTAGCCAGTATAAACCCTCTATGTATATATCCATTACAGATAATCAGAACATATACGAGCTGTTGGACAACCAATGTGCTAGAGAATATAGTATTTAAGTTAAAGCAGTAGTTAGGGCATGCACAGGCTAGAATTCACTTGTCGCTATAGTGCCTCTCTAGATCTTTGCAAACCAGGAGTTTCCTTCAGGTAGCATAGGTTGCATAGACTAGATAAGCCCGTTTGTACGATCAAGGCGCATAATTTAGTGTGCCGACTACATTTCTGCTTCCATTTTCTGTGTTTTTGTATGTATCTAGTTGCTTGACTTTCTTACAAGTGGCAGTACGTCAGCAAATTGCTGTAAAAAACGAATTAGTATGAACAATGAGACTCTGGAATCTTGGTCGTTATAAAAGGCCATGCATTATCATGCATGCATATAAAACACTTCTCGTCTCAACACCGGTGCCTACAGAAACAGCATCGAAAGCAGAGCACAGCTACACCTGCCCTTCAGATGAAAAACATAAGCATATTAAGCTAGTCGTTACTATCTTCTTGAAATGGTCTCACTCCTAATGAAGGGAGAAGCGCTAAGCACATTTTGGACACATGGAATGCAGCTTTAGTTTTCTGTAAGTGACTGCAAACAGAGGGTGAAAAAAAAGCAGGCGTTGTTTGCTCTGACCTCATGGGTAATGTGTACAGTGTGCGTGTCAGGTTTCCGAGCTGGAAATGTTACAACATTTCACAAGTACAGCAAGTCTCAGGATGCCTGCCGCTTGTGCACGAAGTGGCTGAATGTAAGGATATCTTAGCTTAATACACCGGTTCACTTGACCCGAATGGTGGTTTATCTCAGAATTCCACCTCAGCTTCACTGCTGTTGCTAAACATTCCAGACAAACACGAAGTAGATTGCAATTGAGAGAATTACCACTTGGTGACAGGGGAGTGAACTTTTCATTTTAGACTTCTGATGACACTTAGTTTTTAAAATAATAATACTTTGCAGTACTATATACGATGTGCCCAACAAATGGTGCAAGAGTTTTTTGATGACTTAAAAAGAAGGCGTATCAGCGTTCTGAAACAAAGCACGCATAGTCTCGGAACTTGCCAATATTAGGGCACATGAGGTCAATCAATCAATCATGACATTTGTATAGCGCGCTACTCACCCGGAAGGGTCTCAAGGCGCTGGGGGAGAGGGGTACGTTACTGCTCGAAAAGCCAGGTCTTGAGTTGCTTCCTGAAGGAGAGGTGGTCCTGGTTAGCCGAAGGTGGATGGGGAGGGAGTTCCATGTCTTGGCTGCCAGGTAGGAGAAGGATCTTCCTCCGGCGGGGGCTCTGCGGATGCGTGGAACGGCGGCGAGGGCGAGGCTGGTCGACCGTAGCTGGCGGGTGAGCGTGTAGAAGGTCAGGAGGTTGTTGAGGTACTTGGGGCCCAGGTCGTGGAGATGCTTGTGTGCGTGGATGAGGAGTCTGAACGTGATCCTCTTGCTGACGGGGAGCCAGTGCTGGTCTCAGGTGGCGGGAGATGTGGCTGTGTCGGGGGACGCGTCGTGTGGAGGCGTTCTGGATGCGTTGGAGTCTTCTCTGGAGTTTGGCTGTGGTTCCGGCGTAGAGGGTGTTTCCGTAGTCCAGTCGGCTGGTGACGAGTGCCTGAGTGACAGTCTTCCTGGTTTCGGTGGGGATCCATCGGAAGATCTTTCGGAGCATGCGCAGGGTGTTGATCCACGATGATGAGACGGCGTGGACTTGTCTGGTCATCGAGAGGGAGGAGTCCAGGATGAAGCCCAGGTTACGTGCGTGGTCCGTTGGCTTGGGAGTGGTGCCCAGGGAGGGGGGCCACCAGGAGTCATCCCAGGCGGAGGGCGATGACCCCAGGATGAGGACTTCCGTATTGTCAGAGTTTAGTTTCAGGCGGCTGTTCTTCATCCACTCGGCGACGTCTTTCATCCCTTCGTGTAGGCTGGTTCTGACGGTGGCTGGGTCGTTGGTGAGGGAGAGGATCAGCTGGGTGTCGTCGGCGTAGGAGATTTATTTATTTATTTATTTATTGACATTTGTTAAGCGCACGGCTACCCCCAACGGGGGTGTCCTGGCGCTGAGATTGCGGATATGCGAGAGAGGATGTTGCGGTTGTGTTGACGTGCGATGGCTGCGAGGGGGCTCATGTAGACGTGGAAGAGGGTGGAGCTGAGCGATGATCCCTGTGGTACGCCGCAGATGATTTCGGTGGCCTCGGATCTGAACGGGGGGAGGCGGACTCTCTGGGTTCTTCCAGCGAGGAACGAGATGATCCACTCCAGTGCCTTCTCTTGGATTCCGATGTTGCTGAGGCGCTGTACTAGGGTGCGGTGGCAGGCAGTGTCGAACGCTGCGGAGAGGTCCAGGAGGATGAGGGCTGCTGTTTCCCCGTTGTCGAGCAGGGATCTGATGTCGTCAGTGGCTGCGATGAGGGCAGTCTCGGTGCTGTGGTTGGCTCGGAAGCCGGACTGAGAGTGGTCGAGGGATCCTTTCGTCTCGAGGATGGCGGCAAGCTGTCAGTTGACTGTCTTCTCGATGACTTCGGCAGGAAATGGGAAGAGCGAGATGGGGCGGAAGTTCTTGAGGTCGGTGGGGTCCGCTGTTGGTTTCTTCCAGCTTTCTGGGAAGGTGGCGGTGTTGAAGGAGGCGTTGATGTTGTCCCGGAGTTGGGGTGCGATGATGGAGTCGGCCTTGTTGAAGACTTGGTGGGGCAGGGATCGGTTGGGGATCCTGAGTGGATGGAGTACATCGTGCGGGTGGTGTCCTTGATGCTGATCGGGGTCCAGGTGCAGAAGGTGGGGGTGGTGGGCATTGGATCGGTGGTTGGGTGCGTGGTTGGTGCGCCGAAGCGGTTGTGTATTTCGGCGATCTTGCGGTGGAAGAACAAGGCAGAGGTCTTGCGAGGGAGTGATGTCGTTTCCGGCGCTGGGGTTGGAGAGCTCTTTGACGATGTTGAAGAGTTCCTTGCTGTTGTGGGCGTTGTTGTCCAGTCGTTCTTTGAATGCGATCTTCTTGGTGGTGCGGATCAGCTGGTGGTGTTTGCGGGTGGCGTGCTTGAGGGCAGTCATGTGGTCTGGGGTCTGTTCGTTGCGCCATGCTTTCTCGAGGGTGCAGCAGTTCTTCTTGGAGTTCTTAAGTTCGTCGGTGAACCAAGAGGCTTTCTTGCTGCTGTGTCTGCTGGGAGGGGTCTTCAGTGGTGCGAGGTCGTCTGCACAGCTGGTGATCCACTGTGTGAGGTTGCTGTCTGCTTCGTTGGGGTCCGTTGTGCTGGCGGGAGGGTTCTGGCTGAGGGAGGTGGTGAACTGGTCGGCAGTGATCTTGTTCCAGTTCCTGCGAGGAACCTGTTGCGGGTGGTGGTGGGTCGTGGTTCTTCTGAAGCTGAAGTGGACGCAGCTGTGTTCAGTCCAGTGAAGTCCGGTGGAGTGGCTGAAGGAGATATACTTGCTGGAGGAGAAGACTGGGTCAAGCGTGTGGCCGGCGTAGTAGGTGGGGGTGTTCACCAGTTGCTTGAGACCGAGGTTGGCCAGCAGGGTGGTGGTGTTGCCGTCCTTGTTGTTCTATAGGTGGAAGTTGAGGTCCCCCAGGAGGATGTAGTCAGCGGAGGGGAGGGCATGCAGGCTGATGAAGTCTGTGATGTCTTCGCTGAATTGTGTGCGTGGTCCCGGGGGTCTGTAGATGAGGGTGCCTCCGAGTGTGGTCTTGGGGTCGGTGTGTATATGGAAGTGGAGGTGTTCGGCGGCGGTGAAGGTGTCGTCGGAGCCGGTCGTGATGCGGATGGTGTTCTTGTGTACGATGGCGATGCCTCCTCATGTCTGGTTGACGCGGTCCATTCGGGTGATTTTGTATCCATCCGGGATGGCAATGCCGGGCGCTGAGGAGGCATTCCTCCAGGTTTCCGTGAGGAAGGCGACGTCTAGTGAGGTTGTGTCGAGCAGGTTCCAGAGTTCAGCAGCGTGTCTGTGGACGGAGCGGGTATTGAGCAGGAGGCACTTGAGGTGGTTGCTGCTGGTACTCTGCTTGGCGGGTGCAGTGCAGGTCCGGAGGCAGATGAATTTGCAGGCTTGGCAGGTGAAGGGTCCGTGGGTGTGTTTTGGGTTGGTTCGGTAGCAGGCAGGGGTTCGGCTGGCGTTGAGTGAATTGTGTGGCGGCGTCGTAGGTCCGTTGTGTGGTCTGGTGTCGGCAGGGCCCATGGGTCCTGGCACTGGGCGTGGTCCAGGCGCGGATGGGCGTAGACTGACTTGCCTTTGGCGCGCCCAAATGGATAGGGGGAGGGAGGAGGGAGGGAGGGGCAGCTGGGAGGTGGGAGCGGGTGGGGAATAGGAGTGGAGAGGGTACAGAAGTGAAAAGGGGGGAGGGCCGCGGGGGAGCAGCGGGGAAAAAAACAGCGGGAAACAGGCGGCAGAATAAGCGCTAGAAATTAGAAGTACAGGGGCACAGTGGGCGCACAAAATAAGGCACCAAGCAGAATACAGCACACAATAAGGCACAGAGCAGAATGAGTAAAAAAGCAACCAAGGGGCACAGAGCAGAATACAGCACACATTAAGGCACAGAGCAGAATGAGTAAAAACAACCAAGGGGCACCTAAGCCCTGGGGCAGCGGCGAGCAGGCGGCAAGAGCAGGGGGGACCGGCGCACTCGGGAGGAGCCACGTGGCGGGAGGAGCGACCGGCTCCGACTAGGTCAGGGTCAGGTCTGCACTCACGACTCTCTAAGGATTCGATGGAAAGTCCATTGGCAGATTACCCTTTATGAACAAGCGAGAATGGAGTGGGAGGAAAAAGAAATTGAGTGGAAAAGGACAGAAAACAAGGACTGGGCGAGAAGGGGGGGGGGGGGGGGATGCCAGTAGGAAGGGAGGGGGTGACAAATGGTCAGCATTTGGCGGCCGCTTTGATGTTCTCAATGGCCATACGGCTCACAGAGAACATCAAAGCGGCAGAGAGGAGGGGCTGGGGAGAGAAAGGGCACGGTGAGGTGAGAGGATGGAGGGAGCCAGAGATTGGGAGGAAGAATGCCGAGGGAGGCGGGGCTGGCAGAGTGAAGCCAGAGTGGATGCACACGCATCTATGCATCTATCAGGGGTGTGCCTGGAAGCATGTATTCATGCGCCCACCTTGTATGAACGGATGGATGAGGGCGAAGGTTGAATATGTGAGTACCTTGAGGGGTGAGCATGCAGCTGGTGTCCGTGTGCAGTTTGTGGGCGAGTGTGTGCCTTTGTACGTGTGTGTGCTGACATTCTGATTGTGTTGTGTGCATTATGGTGCATTGAAAGTGCCAGCTGTGTGCGTGCGCCTCTGAATAATGTGTGCACACCTTGAAAGTGTCTTTGTACTCCATCGTTATGAATGCTGAAGCGATTGTCAACTGCGGGGGAGCACGTAGGGGATCGTCTCTGCAGCAGCTGATAGGAGGGAATCCGCCTGGTGACAGTGGGTGGTCCACAGCGCAAGATAGTCTGCGGTGGGCCCTCCAGCAGCAAGCAGCACAGGGAAATCTGCAGGAAACGGCCCCAATGTAAGAGAAGGAGGGGGAAGCCTGCTGCCGGTGGCTGCTTTACCTGAAGGTGGGAAGTGCAGGGCTGGTCGAGGTCACACAAGCATGGGAGGCCCCCGGGTGACCAGTGTTGAAAGAGGCTGCCCCCGGGACAGAGCAGGACTTCGGCAGCAGGCCAGCTGGGAGGAGGCTATGTGGCCTTCCGGCCGAGTGTGAGAACCGGAGGCGGGACCACCTCTAAGTCTCGGGAGGCACGGTGGCCTGTAAAACAAGCATTGGCAAAAAAAATTGTTTTAAAAACTCTCGGCATTGCATGGCGGGGAGCAGCGTTTCTTTGAAGTCGTGGGAGGGAACGAGCATATGGGTGTGAGGAGAAGCGAGGCCGAGCTCGCGCTGGGGAAGCTTCACGCTCCATTCTTCTCTTCTTGTTACTCCCGAAAAATACCAGACCGCTTCGAGTGCGTCGAATTTACAGATACTGTGCACCCTTGGGTATTGCTTGCAATTTCCCCATTTCTTACTCAATTCATCCAACAGTATATACATATTCGTAATGTTGTGTTTAAAGGATTTAGAAACGGGAATTAAAAGAGTCAAAAAAGCATAAAAATGCTAAAGATAAGAACGATAATGCTCGACAAGTAACTAATCTCGGAGATCTGCTGCTTCTGGCTGGTCAGGCGAGGGAGGAGTTTATTTTTCGAAGACGACCGAAGATCAGGGATCGCGTATTCCGGAGATTACTGCCAATTATACACCTGCCTATTTCCCGAAGATTACAAAGAGCAGAGGGTTGCACATATTATATGAAATACCAAATATTACTTAAAACCCACTGACTTTTCTCTTCTATGCGGTGGCTCGTGCCACTCTCTAGAACAGAGGGATGCGGATTGTTTTAAGAGAAGCACACGGAGCGGTGTGGGTGGGCATGAATCTGTTCCCTGTAGCATTATAGGATACAGTGGCTACAAAGCTGCAGGACGGTCACATTTCCAGGAGTGGCAGAGTTTAATGCTAACCCATAGAGAACAGAACAGAGGCAAGCGTAGACGTGCGGCAAGGGTGTGCAGCCCAGCCAGGAAGAGGTATAAGGAACAAGGTACCTGCCTCTCTGTACATGTACAGTAAAGTAACGTCAGGGTCTGCGGTAACTGACCCAGGTTCAGCTCTATAGAATAACCAAGGCATAGCATAGCCCAGTAAAGGAACTAATAATGAAGTATGTGCACTTCTGTTCTAGAGATATAGCGACTGTCGCATACATTGTTATTGGATAAAGTGTTGCCCATGAAGAGAAACTATATAAGGCATAGAGATAGTTGTGTAAATGTTCATGGCCCGATGTATGTGCATCTCTCTGGATTCTGGTATAACCCTACTGTGTTAGAGTGAGTGAGGTTTAAAGGAGCCATTTCAAGGGTGGTCTAGGTCTATGATGCCCTTTGTTAATACACATATTGACGATTATGCAGCTCTATAGAGATAAAACAAAACAAGAAACACGAAGGAAGAGGAATGTTGGGGTAATTAAAGCTGGCAGAGCACGCGCTGGGGAAGCTTCATGCTTGAATGCCTGAAGTCTGAAGGGTGGGAGGGAACAGCTCTCGGCATTGCTGTGGCGGGTCTGATACGATGATGCGAGGCGGCTCGGGGAGCAAATGGCAAGCACGGGCACATGCACTGTGCGTAATCCGCCTGCCAAACCTCTTGGTAAGCTTGAATGTTCCACCTCTATATGTCTCGACATCTGCAATGCGCAAGCGCATTGGCAGAGGTCGAGACCTAAAAGTGGCTAGTAATTTTATTAGGGGTGGCACACACGCAGCTGAAAAATGCACTTCAAAACACTCGTACAAATATATTCTGACTTCACACCCTAGTGGAGTTTCACATATCAACACACATAGCCAAGAGGGGTGTCAGAGCATTCCCCAGTGGAGGTAGTTCTGGAGAGCCCTTGTAGGGACCTTACGCTGCCCCTGAAAACCAAACCCCGGCAACTTAAAGATCCCAAAATTAAACTAGCCGTTAGGAAAGAGACCTGACAATTTTTTTGAGAACAAGGGCTCAGTGTCATCGGCGATAACACTCTGGGAAGCCTTTAAGGCGGTAATCAGAGGCCAAACTCTGGCATTAATATGTGCAGTGAAGAAGGAAAAAAAGTTACAGTGCCTTACCCAGGAGGATGTAATTTCCAAATTGGAAGCTCAGGTGGTGGAGAAAGGGGTGGGAAACACAAAGCTGGGACACCAACTAGGGCTTCAACAGAGGGAACTGAGAGACTTAGAAGATAAGGCAAGGGTGCAGGCAAGGGCAACACAACACAGACTCTATGGGGTGGGTCGCAAGGCATCCAAACTCCTATCCTAGTTGGAAAAAAGGAGAACTGAACACAATTGGGTACAGAGTATAATAGAGGAGAAAGCCCGGAGCCACGTTACAGGCAGTAAGATATCGGAGGCATTCGCCTCGTAGTAAGAGTCCCTCTACTCCGCCTCAAACAGTCAGAGGAGGAATGCAAAGAGTTCCTCCGAGACATTTAACTACCAAGGTTATCCACATTAGACTGTGCGATGCTGGAGGAGGACCACTCAGTGGGAGAAATTAAAAAGGTGACCAGCTTGTTGCAGACAGAAAAAGCGGTATGGCCTACCAGTAGAACTATTCAAATGCACACTTGACCACACAGCGGAGCACCTCCATAACGGGTTTGTTGAAGCAAGGGAGGGAGGGGCTCTCCCCATGATCAAAGAACGGCAGTGATCATAGTAATACCTACAGAAGGCAAGCCCCGACCAATTGTGGACCATATTGAACCATAGCTCTATTAAACTACAAGGCCAAAGTACGGGCCAAGGCCCTCAAATCAGCTCCGTAAAGTCATAACCTTCCTCATGCATCCAGACCAGACAGGATTTATGCCCCATAGAAGCACAAGGCTGAACCTGCAACAGCTGTTTGGGGGTCCTCCATATAACATCAGAACAAATAACAAATCCAGCTGCCCGGTTATCGTTAGATGCCAGAATGGCCTTTGACAGTGTGAAATGGGAGTATCTATTAGCAGTCCTGGGCCGCTTCGGTGTCAGACCTAAGTTTTAGCTGGGTGAGGCTCCTCTACCACAAACCATTAGCAAGGGTGGAAGTCAATTCCGCTAAGTCTCAAGAATTCGTGGTGCAGAAGGGGACACAACAAGGCTGCCCACTGTCCCCGCTTCTGTTTGCCCTGGAGCCACTGGCCATGTGGGTACGGCAAGACCCTTTGATCTGGACATCCCTACTGGGGATGACTGGGATGAAGGCATCTCTCTTTATGCAGTGGACGTACTATTATATGTCAAAAGTCCCAGGCAATCAGTGGACCGAATACTCCAGATCTTCAAAATCTACGGAGACTATTCTGGCTACCGCATCAACTGGGACAAGTTAAGTTATTGCGGTTTCCATTTGTGGGGGAGGTGGGGCACACCAGCTTTCACCTCCAGGTGTAAAGTACCTGTGGAAACTTCTTGCTTTAAATACCTAGGTATACAGATAACTAGGGACCCACATGTGTTATCAGAAAAAAGCAGAGCCTCAGTTGACAAGATTCTCTATAGACGCCGAACGCTGGTGCTCTCTTCCTCTCACACTAATGGGCCGTGTGGCGCCATATAAGATGATGATGCTCCCACGGTTGCTATATACAATCCAAAACACACCCTATGAGATCCCCAAGTTATTTTTCCAGAAAATCCTCTGAATTGAGGGTGCTCATATGGAATGGGCACAATTCGCACTAAGTAAATTATACAAAGGAGTCTACGAGAGGATGGTGGGGACTAGCTATACCAGATGTCAGGGCCTCCCCGAAGGATGTGCATTAACGACCCCGGTATCACTGATGGATCAGAACCAGCATTCAGAGTGGACAGAGTGGCAATGGGACCCAGGGGCTACCCCTCCCTCCTTTACAGCAAACCTAAACTGAAAGACCTACAGCCTCACACACTGACTGTGTTAAGGGCATGGCAGGCATCTACTGAAAGTACCTGGGGTGGGAGGGGAGGTTAACTGGGATGATCCCACTTTGGTATAGTGACCATTTGGCAGGAGTGGGACAACTAAAGGATTTTGAAAAATGGAAACTGTTGGGTCTGGACAGACTGGGGGATGTTTGGAGAGGACAAGCGTGTATTACATACAAAAAGATTCTGAAATAGAGCAGGCACTCACTAATATTAAACAACAGGAGAGTGAAAGGAAAACAAACAACCTCAAACAAATGTGTGAGGTGGAAGGGAAAGAAAGATAAGAAAACTCAATATATAGAAAGTTGTTTAAGAACCCTCACTCACCAACCTAGTGGTGACATGCTTCATCACTGGGTTCCCACTGGAAAGACCTAATGTCTTTCCAGTGTGCTGCGACGCCTGTTTACAGCGGAGCTGGTTCTTGTGTGTGTTGAGGGTGTAAGAAAGCCAAATTGTGCTAAGTGAGTGCAATAAGGTGAAAAAATGATAAAAAGTGCAAAATCGTGACTGTCAACTATTTTATTAATAGTCCGATCTGCACTGGTTAAAAACAGATATAAGTGGACTCATAGGGTTAGTCTCATTTATTAGAGACCCCTAGTCTACAGTGAATACAGTTTGGTCGACATGTTTCTGCTTTTAGGAGCCCGAGTCGCTCAGCTTTCTTCAGGACCATATAATGTGATCCTCCGGTGGTATACACGCCCTAAGGTGCACCCTGCTGTGAGGATATAGTGTGAAAAAGAAGAAAAAAGTTTATTTATTTTTATACTTACGGCTCAGAGCCGTTCAAAACCAAATCAGCAATTTGCTAGGGTCAGGTACCTGTGAGGAGAAATGTTTTCAAAATTAAAATGAAACATTCGCAATAATTACAATGCGATACCCGATGATACCGATCAATCCCTTCACCAGAACATCAACACTTATGGTGAAGTTAAGGAAATGGAGTGCAATTACTCAATGTGGCAAGCACTTATTGATACTAGTGTCGAAAAAAGTAGTCGACATGGTCTACCATCACACATGATTAGTATGTTGTAGATAAGTATATTTTATTATGCCTCCAGGATTCTGTGGCTAAACGTGATATCCAACGGTTTTATCGAAATAAAAACGCGGAAGTATTTATTACAAACAACAAGCTGACAGTGCACTCTAACAATGGAAAATAAAAACGGAGTCTCAAACGGGGCTCCATGGGGGAAGTTAAAATTACAAATGGAAGATAGGAAGGCCACTGTGTCAACTCACAGGAGGAAGGTAATTTTCTATCCTCATTGGCTGACGCGGTGAGGGTTTTTTTCCCGTCGCATATCTGAAACAGAATCAGCCATGAGAACAGTCTTAAAAAAATATATTGTATTTTGTTCGAATACCTCAGTGCAGTATTCGGGGTTAAAGCGGAATGTCAAATAATGGTCTCTTGTGCAGCTTTACTCACATGTATGCTGACGACTCCCCGCAGACTACCTAGTCTATCACCACCGCGGCCCGATTGAAACGCCGAGCAAAGGGCGCTGCTGACAAACGTAGCGTTTTGCGCGAGCAAGTGACCTCATCACGTGACCTTGTGTGTCAGACTACCATCCTAGGATTTTAAAGGGGCCATATTATTATTATTCCCACTCAGTGTATCTTAATTTAGAAAGCATTTTTTACCAAAAATTCATTACGAATATTCAAGGGTCAGTAAAGTCATGTGGATATTCGTGTGTTATAATCATCATAATAATGAGAAAGAAATGAGATTCCAAAGACACTTTGTCCCCTAATCTTAGTGTTATGAATAAAGTTTTTTATCGCAAACATTTTTTTGTTTGGTTGGAGTAATGTGTACTAAAAAGAAACAATGTGTACTAAAAAGAGATGAGTATTAGTCTCAGGGAATTTGTAACTCGCCCTGACAGTATGTATGTCAAAATACAGTTCTATTTACTCAAAGGGGTAGTTGAGTAACAGACTCTCAGTTCAATGGCAGGATTGTTAATTAAAAGACCATCTATGAAGCGGACCTTGTGTTCTACTACAATAGCCCAAAGATGTTTCAGGTGAGGGTTAGTGCGATATATCCGCGTCTTGGCTCTGAGCCCCAAGTGAAGTCATAGGGTTAGTTGGGATGTAGTCTGTTAGAGAAATCATAAGTTTCACTTCACGGGACTGGGATGGTTTCAGATCAAAGGACTGGCGCTTCAGGTCCCCTGGGAAGTAGCGATCCAAGCTAGATTCCAGCCTGATCCAGTTAAACGTCCTGCATCAAATTAACTACCCCAGGCCATTACTTCACAAACTAGGCAGAGCAGAGAATAGCATTTGCCAGAGGGGCTGCGGACAAGAGGGGACCTTCCTGCATACACTGTGGGAATGTCCAAAGATACAAAGTTATTGGGCTAAAATAAGAGATACCATCGGCACGAGAGTGGGGATCCCGCCGGAACGCAAATGGTTCCGGTTAATGATTTCAGAAGATGAGAACCCTGGCTTCTGAAGTCGCTAAGCGGAATATAGTAAAGCACTGGGGAGCAGTAAAACCCTTTAAACTGTCAGTGTTGAACCAACTGGTGCCAGCAAGCAAAACAGACTATAAACAAGGCTAGGGGTTGTCCACGGAAATTGGAGAAAGTGCGGGGTCCTTGGCGGCCTTTTCGTGGTTTGTAGACCTCTGAGGAGATGGGGGGGGGGGGGGGGGGGGGTATTACCCATGTATTAGTGACTATTCAGATATAATCCAGGTCCGCTCATCTCCTGTAAACAAAGAATGAGTCAGACATTGGACATGTACGATGTATCTGCCAAGTGATTTACGGAGCACAAAATAATAAAAAGATATTTAAAATATATTCTGTGTTGTCTTTTTCCTAAACTAACATTCGGTCAACCTCTCAGACCCCTTTCCTCTTTTTGTTACCTCCTTCGCACAACCCATCAAACCTGTCCATACCCCAATTTTGCCCATTGTCCATGACCGCTACATTATGCTTGATTTAAACTATTTGCATGGGTCCAAAGAACTTCGAGACATCATGGGACCTCTCTGCAGATTTCTAGACGTAGACACAGTCACCTACTTCCCAATTCTGTTTTCTGGTGCCATGATTGTGGTCTTATGACTATTTGTTTTGATGGGAAGTAATTTTGTTTTTTGCAGCAATTACGCTGTGTTACACTCTTTCACCTCCCCCATATCCAATTTGGAAAGAACTTTGTGCTTGGCTTCGTTCTTTTGTAAGAAAAAGGGGATATTCCAGCGACCTTGTTAGGAGTAGGCTGGTATGCCCAGAGCATGTCTTGTATAGCTCTCTCAAACAAGAGGTGATTGACACAGGCTAGTTGTATACATTCTTTGATCTTGTTAATTCTCTCCACCAGGCCATTGGCTCTGGGACAGTACAAAGTGGTTTTAAGTTGTGTGCTGGCTAATCTTGAAAGAAAACCAGTCATAAGTGTAGATGTGAATTGCACACCATTATCAATGAAGAGGGTGGATGGAATGCCTTCCGCATTGAAAGTGTTTTTCAGAAAATAAATGAGAATCTCTGTGGTGATTTCATTCACCATTCTTATGAAAACCCAATGGGATTGGAAGTCTACTAAAAACAAATGCAAAACGTTTTGAAACACCTTTACGGTTAATGGAGCCAATTCTATCCAGAGCCAGCTTTACCCCTTGTTTATATGGAATGGAAACTGAAGATAAGCGAGTTTTGTGAATAACTTTGGATTTGTCGCTATTGGCACAAATGAAACAGTTCTTTACTATGGATTCCATCAAGTAATCCATGCTGGGAAACCAATACCGTTCTCCAAGCCTAGATTTCGTTAAGCTCCTCCCTAGATTCCCTTCATGTACGAGGGCAATCACCTGGTTTCTGAATATTAAGTTCAGGTTTAAATTGATTTTGTGACGAATTTCCCAGAATTCCTTGGTTCCACCGCTGACTTTGCTGTAAGATTTGGGCCAACCCAGCAGTGTGTATGTTTTTAGTTGGTCAAATGTCTTACCTTTGACAGAACATTCTTCCCATTCCTTGGAAGTTATTGCAGAAGAGTTTATTTCCAAAACAGGATATTCTGGAGTGTCATATTGTTCCTCTTTATATAGAGGAGCTCTAGATAGGAAATCAGCTGCAGTGTTTAGATTGCCAGGGACATATTCCACTTTAAAAGCAAAAGTTTTCTAAGCCCAGGACCCATCTAGCAATGCAGGCAATGCTGTAAAAGGAACCCCTAGGGTTGAACATCAAATGTGCGTGCGATTTACGGTCGGTGCAAATTCAGAATTGTAGACCCCATAGGAAGAACTTACAATGTTTCCCATTCTAGCAGCATGCAAGGGCCTCTTTCGACCACTGAATAATTAATTTCAGATTTGGCAAGTGTACGCGAAGCAAAAGCCACAATTCTTTCTTTGCCATCTGTTACTTGGGATAACGTGGCCCTTACTCCTTTACTGCTTTCATCAGTGGTTAATATATTTTTCCTACACGGTTTAAAATTGCATAGATAAGGAGCTGACAGCTTCCTTGATGTTCTCAAATGCAGCTTGCTGCACTTCTAGCCATTTGTAGTCAGTTTTTTTGTATGAGATCTACATGGGAACTACCTCAATCCCCAGGGTAAACATGAAAGCGTGACTAACTATGTAGCTGTACTTAGAGGGTTAAGTTGTGAGTTTGCTGAATTAAACGAGACCAGTTAGTGTGTTGCACGGATACCAGAATACAGGAAAACCTTTTACAAAAACAACCTAATCTTAAAGAGGCCATTGAGATCGCAAAATCCATTGAGCACACAGTCTTGTGTTAGAAAGAAATTAGAACACCTACCAATAATGAACACATTTCAGAAATAATAGACAAAGACGAAGAACCGGAAACATCTGTGTGCAAAGTTAAGGATAACAAAGGATTCAACCAATCTGGTGAGTCGGAAAATAAACTTAAATGCTATCGCTGCGGGAGCCTCAACCATTTAGATAACCACCCTAATTGCCAGGCTAGATCTGCCAATTGTAGGAAATGCAATTAAAAAAAGGGCCACCTAGTGAGGGTATGCAGGAATAACACTAAAAAATTGGAGTTAATAATGAAAGTTTGAAATGAAGATCCCAATCTGTCAAGAAAATAATAATCCAAGTAAAGTATATTAATTTCTGTAGTAAAATCAAATACCCCAAATGTGATGTAATGCTAGATGGTAACCCCATCAAAATGTTTGCAGATTCATGCTCTCCCTTAACATTACTTTACTTCTCGGATTATAAATCCATGATCAATAGCATCAAGGAGAACTTGGTTATAGCGGACATTTCTCCTAGTGGGTGCACAAGGATCCCATTCCCCTCAAAGAGATGGTTAAAACTCACCACATTTAACCACATCGCTGCTGTGGTAATTTTTGCCCTGTGCTGGAAATTGCCATTTTGCTGGTGTCATGACGAGCTCAGCTCGTCATCAGCACAGCTCAACTGTGCCTCATGACGAGCAGAGCTCGTCATGAGCATGGAAGGGGTTAAGGACCAATCTACAGTAGGGAAAGTTAATGTCGTAGAAGGGGGTTTCAACCTCCGTGGATGGCAACATCAAAAAGAATTTGGGACAAAACTAGACTCTAATAACCCTGAACAGGTCTATACCATAAACAAATCAACCACAGGAGAAACAATATGTGACAAGTTCCCTTAAGTGTTCACAGAAAGCTCAGGATTGCTTAAGGATTTTCAGCATAAAATCAAACAGAAACCTAATGCTGTACCAGTGGTGCATAAAACCAGTGTTACAAAGACACATCCACACAGGAGAAGAATTGAAGAGTCTTTATTTAGAGTCTCCACTCTCCGCAATTCCAAGCTGCCTCCAAGACTCACAGAAACACCTTTCACAACATTCTAAGGCAGGCTTCAGCTCCAACTGGTCAACTGGTGGAAAGCAGCACTTGACAGATATTGGGGGGGGGGGGGGGGGGGGGGGGGGGGGGGGGGTGGAGGGATATACCATATAACAAAATAAGAATAACGGAAAAACTAGCATTATTTCAGATACATCTACAGATATGTAAGAGGAAAGATTATACCAGTAACAGTAACAAAAGCGACCAGCTGAACGGCATCATGGCTGCAAGGAGGGATCTATCAATTTAATAAATGGAATAAAGCCAACAGATTAACATAACGTAGTGTTGGTACAGATTGTAGAACTCACACAGAATATAATTGCAGCACAAAGACAGGAAAAATTGAGTTTGGCAGCAGAGCCTTGCACTTGGTGTCGAGGCGGGGCTTGCTAAATGTCAAACAGTTTGTCGAGCCATGCTGGCAAAGAAAATGAAGCAAGGAGCGGGGCTGAGCAGCTAAATAAGTAAATAATATCTGCGAAAAGGTGCTAGTTGGATGCGCTGCGCGAATAGACTAATAAAAATAAATGCGTTGCAGGAAAGCATGTCTTGAGTGGATTAGGAGAAAATAATTTAAGAAAATAGTGCTCACAGACTAGATAACTCAGATAATGAAACACAAGTAAAAAGTCTAGCCCTCATTGGAGGTTACAAATGCAGACAAGGAGTTACTAAGGAGGGACTAACAAGCCTATTAACGAATCAGAAGCAAGCATTTAGAAAGGACAGTAACAGGAACCAATTGAAAAGATGGGCGAAGAGTGGGAGGGGCTTTTAAGTCCACACCTGAATACAGCATACCTCCCAGAGCAGCGCCTGCTCTGCCCAGACTGGACTTAACAACTAGAATGTGTAGCTTAGTTTCATACACAAATCATTAGTCTCCAAATTCCATCACCAAAAACGGTGTACCAAAACACAGTGACACCGGTGTACCAAAAACAAGTTCTCTAAACATTCTTGTACCTTAACAGGACTCAAAGTAAACCTGTTCTTGGCCGGAAGGGGTAATGGGTCTGGTTAACTGTACAACGTCACAAAGATAGGCCAGTATGGAAAGCAGCATAAAGGGTTTGCTAAGTGCAAAGGCGTATCTTAGCAAAGTGACCCAAGTTTATTTCCAGTACTTCACAAACTTCAAATTAAGAAAGTGTCAAACATTTGAAAAATACTTTTAGGCCGTTTTTGAGGAAAATCTACTGCACAAAACCTTTAGCCATTGATGCAAATGGTGTAAAGTAAGTGAATTTCAAGAAGTTGCAGATTGTCACCGTCGCAAACATTTGTAGAATTATAATTTTGCACAGCATTGCTGTGGATATTTAAAGTGCTCCAACAACGATGCAACATGGAAGTACCAAATGGTCTGAGTCTTGAAATTGCTCTTCTCGCCCCCATTTTCAGCTGGAGGGAGACGACAGGACCAGCAGAATTCACAGACTCCAAAGACTCAATTCACTTAACTTGTAGCTTGAGCAGAGTTAGGGTTGGTGGTCAACCACTTTTAGTGTTCAAACTAGAAGAACAGACTTTAACTATAGATGCACAACACCAAAACACTTGATGGAAATTTAATAACATGCATCCACTGGGATTCGAATAGCAAAACTTACAGCTCCATAAAGGTGGATTTCTACTGAGCAGCCAAGCCAATATGCAGGCTCGCGCACTTGCAGACTTAAAAGGAACGTGGTACAATTGGACTCTAGAGTTAATCAACCTCAAAGTGTAGAGCAGCAGCCAAGCTTTTTCCAGATAAAGTGTGTATGTTGGGCAAGACTACGAGGAAGCCCTTACCCCCCTAGCAAGCTCCCACAACAGCCTTGTACGTAATACGAGACAAGTGACTAAAGCGATTGTTCCAAGGAACCGCTATATATATTTTCTTTTATTTTGCATTTCGGGCCCCTTATTGGTTGGGTTGTAAGATCAGCTCAAACACACCATGACGTCTGTCTCGATCAGTCAGTAATAATCCAAATTCAGAAGCATAAAAGGCACTTTGGGTTCACTGATAAGTTATGCCCCTTTCTCACTACCATTTACTGTTCCTCAGTACTTAAGAGCACATGCCATGGGCTGGGTTGTAGGTATCTTATTTTCAGATGCAATCTTATGCAGAAAGCTATCCCAGTTTATGACAACTTTGACTACTACTTAATGTGGGTCATTAGGGATTTGACTATCTGCTGGGTTCACACAGTTACTTAGGGCTCTCCAAAAAGCATAACTTCCTTCCCGGTGAACCATCTAAACACCCAGTGAATCTTCTAAACAGAGAACAAGAAAATGCTCACAATTCCCAACCAATCATTTTGATCAAGGATCAGAACATAGTCTCAAAGCCAGTCAAACTAATATTCCAAACAGAGTGACGAAAACTTAGGCTCCATTTAGTACTCTCAAATTGCAAAGGAAGCTGACAAAAGAAACACCGATTTAGTCTGCATGCACTTCAGCAATTTAAAATAAAATTGGTATTCAACAGATAATGGCCAAAATCTGCGACATCAATCTTCATACTTTAGAAATCACTCAACTTTACCCAGTCACAATACACCACTGAAACCACTCAACCTTAGATGGTGACGATAGCTGTATATGTTTAAAGGCAATAGACTGTTAGCAATTTACTCCTCAATCCACTTCCACAGACTAAGAATTCTACAATATGATTGCCAGTCTGGAACAAACTGCCACTAGTTTTGATTCCCTTTCTGTTTTTTTTTTTATGTCCTCATTTGCGTGCATGGCTCCAATCCATTAAACCAAGAAAACGCCACAGAGCAAAAAAAAAAAAAAACGGCTGTGCTTTGTACTGTCTCAGCGTTAGCTGGCAGGGAAGTCTTAAGAGAGGGGGGAGGCCGGATCCCAGCAGCATATTCACACAAGCCTTGAGGGATCTTGCTTAGGGCTGTTCATTGGTAGATAGTGCCCGAGACACCGTGACCCCGTATGCTCCATGACTCTACGCCATAGAAACAGCGGTAGGCAATGCCCGCATTAATCATAGGACCCTGGGGGGAAAAAAAAACCAAAAAAACCCCAGGGTCAATACGACTGCGCCAGCTGTGTCCAAAAAGCTCTCCTGCTCGGATTTCCACCTCTGGCTAGGTCGAGTTTAGAAATCTGGAGGACCGAGGAACGCCATTCATGTATAGTAGGGGGCTGGGCGTCCTTCCAGTGTCTACAGATCTCCCTACGCGCCGCCAGAATAGAATAAAACACCAGGTTAGACGCAGCATTGCGGGCTTTGCCCTTCAGGCCGAAAATAACGAGGGCGAGATCAATGGAGATGTGAGAGCCCAATGACAGGGATAGATTGGTTCCTATAGAGTCCCAGAATGAAGTTATTTTTGGGCATTCGTAAAACATATGGATGTCGGATGCGGCAACAAGTCCGCACCTTGGGCACGAGACCGGGCCTGTCGAGGAGAACTTTGACAGTCTCTGCGGGGAGTAGTAAATTCCCTTTCTGTTCTCCGATACAAGCAAAGTGTCCTACAACCTTCGAACCCCCAATTTCTATAGTTGAAATCCCCTAATTGGAACACATAATTCAAGCTTTCATTTTTAAACAAACCCCCAACAGCTACGTTTGTTTGCCCTCGCCCCAAACATTAAGAAGTTGATAACTGCACTTCCAAATCAAGGGGCCATCATACACCAGGAACTCAAAACAGTCTGCCATTATCACATTCTCTGCACAATGTACTGTAAAAAACATTTAAACTAATGACCCATCTCTGCTCAACAATGTGTATTGAAGGCCATTTCAACAAGAGTGACAGACCAACTCTGCTGCATGTGGAACTAAGTTGTTTCCTCCGTAACTGGTGGCCGCTCTTCCCTCTACAGAGGGAAAGCTAAGAATCTTCAAAACATTACAGAAGGAATAATTACTACACTAAAACTTGGACATAAAGAAACTAAATCCAGTATATCCCTCTACTGCATTTTACACAATCTGCTAAAGCCTACCCCTAGATCAATTAAAACAGATTAGTTTCTACTGCTACATGCTACAGTGGACCAAACTGGTACACCTGAGCCACAGAGATAAACTACAAAATAACAATCTGGTGTCTGCGATTACAACATGTAGGTTAGCCCAAGTGTCAGATCCAGCACCAGTACTTCTAACTGAAATCAGTAAAACGGCAAAATTTTGAAGCTTGCTGCTTCTGGGATGTTTACCAGCATCATCTTTGCTCTGAAACTCAACTACAAAACAAGCAAGTTATTGTGTGGTGCTCTAGATTACCAGGTAGGAAAAACACTGTTCCTGGAAAAACCAAGCTGGAATAATAATTTATAAATATCCATGGTTAAATCCAACAAGCATTGGAAATGCAATAGGTCTCGCATTAGGAAAGTTTGAACTATTGGTCTTATAAATGACATTTATTTTATTTATGTGTTGTTTTTTAAATTAATAGCATTGTCATTTACAATGCCAATAGTTATAACTTTTGCAAATGTGACACCTATAGCATTTGTAATGCAACATGCAAGAGTGACACAAAAGGAAGAGTGACGGCGAGCGAGAGAGACGGACAATAGAAACAGAGGAGAGAAAGTGAAGGAAACGAGAGGAGAGGGAAGACGGAAGAAGGCAGACAGTGAGGGAAGCAGGGAGCGAGATACAATGAAGGGAGATTGAATGAGAATAAAATACAGACCGGCAAAGCAACATCAAGTTCCGCTTCATTAGACTCAGAGGTATTCTCTTATGGCTAAAACACGAAACATATCGACCTACAACAGACTAAGGATAATGTTCACCAGCTGGGGACGCGACAATGGGACACAGACAACTCTCGATAGTATGGTTCTTTTTATGTTCTCATCGCAGCTTGTTCATGCTTAGGTTGACAACATACTATATTGTTTAATTAGGCAAAGTCTGCTTGTACCTATATACTAGGTCTCATGCAGCACGATTTTGACAAAAAAACAATAAAAAATGCTATTTACATTTTTTTTTTATAGCCATACAGTGCTGTAAAACCAGGTGGAAATCCCAGCTACAGAATTAGAGCAAAATGCATTGCTAAAAACTACAAGACAGGGGCCATGTGCAAACACACTATCACCCCAGGTGAGAAATCTCAGAAGCAACTAACAATAAAGTGCAAGGTCAGAGTTCAGAGGAAGGCCCTGTCTGCTAACAATGTTAAATGTTTCACATAGAATGTGAGATTCATTTAAAAATACACTGCCTCCAACGAGAGTAAAGAAAAAAGTACTACTGTGTGGAACCGCCCACTGAGTCCCTGACTTCAGAAAGATTGTTTACAAACCCCAAACCAGTCTCCTGCTCGGTAATCACTCAACGGTGGTGGGAAGAGGCGAAATACCTTCCAACTTGAAGCGCCATCAAAGGAAAATCAGATGCGAAGTATGTCCTTATTTGTGATTTTGAAAAGCTCAGGCAATGTCAATAAAGCATTCTCAAATTGAATTGCATGGGAGAAAAAAATGGAAGAGAGCGGTAGTAATTATAGCAAAGAGTGTTTTCCAGAAAACTGAAGAGAGTGCATGCCTACTCTACAGTAGATGATGCACTCTTGCATAAGAGGAGGAGAGGATGTGTTACCCAGGACTGCCGACTTTAAAACAGGAAAACCAGGTTCGAATCTCGGCGTCGGATCAACATCCTGTGATACTGGACAAATCACGTAATCTTCCTGTTGCTAAAAAACGAACCAAAAAAGATAAATGTGTCCTTTGGTGATGTAACTGGAGCTAATGTAAAGCGCTCTAGTGCCTTCTGGTCAAGTTCGGCATAAAAGTACGAAAAATAGAAAAGAGAATGTAGGATCGGACTATAGGTTTGATTTAAAAAAGCAACGCATCAGGGGTTGGAGTGCAGTGCACACCTTCATTGAACACGTGTAACTGCATTTCTGTCATTTTTGTGACTAATCATCAAATCGTACACAATATAAGTGCTTTTGCGCTGATCACAACAAAAAGCCTCTGTGTAAACTGAAAGATGGTTTACAAACCCCAAACCAGTCTCCTGCTCGGTATTCACTCAACAGTAGTGGGAAGAGGCAATTTACCTTCCAACTTAAAGCGCCAAAAAGGGCTGTTACAATCAGATGCGATGTATGTCCTATGTGTGATAAAGCATTCTCAAATTGAATTGCATGAGAGAAAAAAAAAGAGTGTTTTCAAGAAAACTGAAGAGAGTAAATTATGCGCTCTTGCATAAGGAGGAGGAGAAGATGTGCTACCCAGGGCTGCCAACTTTGAAACAGGAAAGCTAGGTTCGAATCTCGGCGTCGGATCAACATCCTGTGATTCGGGGCAAATCACGTAATCTTCCCGTGGCTAAAAAACGTGCAAAAAAAAGATAAATGTGTCCTTTGGTGATGTAACTGGAGCTAATGTAAAGCGCTCTAGTGCCTGCTGGTCAAGTTCGAATAATGGATTTGGAAGGGTAACTGCACTCTTTTTACTAAGCGTGTTGGAGCGTTAATCCGGTATGTGTGCTGTGCTGGTATGTAGCCTGCAAACTATGAAATCTAGAGTAAATTAGGCCTGGTTGAGAACCAGGACACCAGTACGCACTACTTGAATTGAATTTAGACGTTAATATATTTATTAGATTTTCTTCAGTAAATTAGCTTAGGTCATCATAACATTCATTTCATGTTACATTTGTTCTGGCGCATATTCATTTGCCAACAAATACATTGTTGTTTTCAATCATTAAATAATAAACATCAGAGTATCAATACATTCAGCGTTCACCCAATGCATTTCGGGGCGCGAAGCCCCTTCGTCAGGGGTCTGTGTGTAAAGAAAAGAAGAAAAAGGAAAAGTAAGAGTAAGGAATCTTTTTACTGTTGATGCACTGTCATTAGTAGGACAGGGTATATAAATAATATATTCATCTTACCGCAAACTAGGTAGGGTATATTGAATGAATCTCGAATTTAGGTGAATGGTGTGAATCTGAATAGCAAAGAGAACAGGGTTTAGACATATGGGTTTTATTGAACCAAAGACGTGTGCGAGCACGTTGTGTAAAGCAAAAAGTTACCTGTATCAATGTATTGATGTAGTCTGTAAAGACAGAAGAGAGAGGGGGCGTAGGAGGTTTAGCATGCTTTCATTGTACAATGCTGAAATAGGTTTATGGTTCAAATATATTTGCGAGCCCTCACCTTGTCAATGCTGACTTGAAAATAAGGAGCCTGTGTGAAAAAACAAGTAAAATGCTATTCAATATTGCAAACTAGCGGTAGTTGCGGTGAATAAACGTGCCAGGAGTGGCAATGTTTACCTTAGAGTCCTACTCGGTGGATGTCAGACTCCACAGATGCTCAAACAAGAAGCCTGTGTAAAAATAATTGAAGCGCTAATCAATATCCCAAGTTAGCGGTGGTTTACGATAAATAAACGTGCCGAAAGTGGCGGAGTTTACCTTAGAGTCCTACTAGGTGGGCGTCAGACTCTACAAGTGTTCAAGCAGTGTTGTTGTAAAGATCTGCCAAAAGAAATAAACACGAGTTTTTTTTTTTTAAAAAGCGCTGGCTAGCGTGTGTTTTAGTAAAGAATAATGACTGCTGAAATGCTCGGTTTGGCTGTTTCAGGACAAAATCTTACCGGAGCTCGGTATTCAGTATTTTCGTATCGGCGTTCTTCGGGAAATGACGCGAAGGCAACTAGTCCTTCTTTTATTTGAAAAGTAAGTTATGCGCGTAGCTATCAAGAACGGACTCTAGAGGTCCCGACTCTGCATTTGCGCAAACGGTGTTGACAGGCGACAGGTCCTTCCTTTACTGAAGTGACCGTGTCTTAAAATTATCGGTGGATCAAACGCATAAGAAAGCGTTAGTTATTAAAACGATATGGTGGAGAGTTCACTATACCAACACAGTAGATGACAATCTTGGTTGAGCAGCTCAGTTATCTGTACTGGGTTCTATGTGGCGACGAGCGCCATCTTGGAGAGGGATAAGTCGCTAGTAGTTAAGTGTGTGAAGTGAGCGAAGTGGATTAAATACAATGAAAGAAGATGAAAGAAGGAAGTGTTTAGATGAATGTACAGATGAGTAATTCGAACCAACCAATACTTATAACCTTAAGCAAATAAACACCTTATGTTTCACTATAAGCATCAAAAATATGCCTGCCTATTTACATCCTACGGATAGAATACAGTATATATCTGTTTAAGGTCAGAAACGCCAGTGTGGAGTGGGAAAGGGGAGGGAATGAAATGTCTATGGAATTGAAATACACATTAGTACCTGGGATGGAGTGGTAACTTTTAGAATGTTAGGTTGAAAAGTGGGTATTGTAAAAGGGTTAGTGATGATTTGCGTTTAAGAATGCTTATAGAAAACATATGAGATCTAGTTTATCATTCAATCCGTTCGGGGTAAGAGTTTGAAGCTTGCGGATCCAGAATGTTTCTCTCTGAATTAGTGTTTTAGCGTTGTCAGTGCCCAGTCTTTGGGGGACCATTTCAATAACTTGGAATCTTAGTTGGGCGATGGAGTGTCCAGCTTCATTCCAATGTTTAGCAAGGGGAGCAGTTAGATTCTTGTTACGAATACGGCTTTTGTGTTCCGTCAATCTGATCTTAAGTTTTCTGTCTGTCTTGCCAACGTATAGCAGTCCACAAGGACATTTTATGGAATAAACCACGTGTTCTGAGTTGCAGTTGGTTGTGTGTCTCAATTTTATTTTTTCACCCGTCCGTGGATGTAACAAAGTGTCTCCTGAAATTACGTTGTTACAGTTTTTACAGTTGTAACATTTCTGGGTTCCTTTATGCATTCCTTTTAATGCCATGTCATTGTCGGTAGCCTTGTTCAGTAGTTCTTTTAAGTTTTGCGATCTTTTATATGCGAACAGTGGTTTGTCGTGGAACAGTGTTGTGAAATCTTTTTCAGCTGTGATAATTTCCCATCTTTTAGAGATGATCCTTTGTATGTCTTTTGACGCGGATGAGTATTTTGACACAAATACTGTCCTTTGATTGTCTGTTTTGGTCTTCTTTTGCAGTAAATTCTTTCTAAGCATATTTTTGACTTTCTCCAAGTGACCTTCTAGTAGTTTTGCGGGGTAACCCCTATCCAAGTACCTCTGTCTCTGTTGTTCTAGGCTTTGCTCACATTCCTTCTCATTGGATGATATTCTTTTAATTCTCATGAATTGAGAAATTGGGAGATTGTTTATGAGATTGATTGGATGAAAGCTCTCATAAAGCAGTGCCGTATTTCTGTCCGTTTCTTTTTTAAAAAGTTTAGTGTGGATCAATCCATTTTGAAGTTCAACAAGAACATCCAGAAAGGGGAGTGCTGTGTCACTGATACTGTGGGTGAATTGTATTCGTGGGTTGGCCAAGTTTAAACTCTTGATATTCTGAGATAATTCTGCAGCTGTGTGTCTCCATATGATGAAAATATCATCAATATAGCGTTTGAAATAAACCAGTCCAGCTTGCCATGTGGGATCTTCTAATATGAAGTCTAGCTCGAACTTTGCCATAAAGATATTCGCGTAAACACAGGCTCCTGGAAATCCCATGGCCGTGCCTGTTTGTTGAATATAGAAATTTTCTTTCCATGCAAAGTAGCTGTTTAATAGGCAGAATTCAAGTAGTTGTAATAAGAAACATTTCAATTCATCCGGTATTTCTGATCTTAGTAATGCCCATTCCATCGCTTCCAACCCTTGTTTGTGGGGAATTGATGTGTAAAGCGAGGTTACATCGATCGTGCATAGTGTCCAGTTTTCATTGTTCATTTTCGTGACTTCAGTTAGGCTTCTCAAAAAGTCTGACGTGTCCTCTATGTATGTGGTCCATTTTTGCATGAACGGTTGCATGTGCGCATCTATGAAGATGCCGAGATTTTCGAAGATTGAGGAGCAGCCCGATACGATTGGCCTAAAGGGGGGGTTTTCTAGGTTCTTGTGAACTTTCGGTAGAAAGTATATCTTGGGTCTGCGTGGATGGAGTTGTTGCAGGTAGCGTTTCGTTGAATTGTCAATCCAGTTGAACTCCTCTGCTTTGTCTAGAATGGTATCTAACTGCTGTGCCATGTTCATGGTGGGATCTTGCTCTAATTTAGTATATGTACCGGCATCCTGAACATGTTCATCTCCTTTTTGTATGTAGAAAGTTGTGTCCATTAGAACCAGTGCACCGCCTTTATCAGCTCTTTGGAATGTGAGGTCTTTGTTGTTCGCTAGTCTTTGGAGAGCACTGTATTCCGCTCTGGTCAGGTTTCGGCTTTTCCTTTTAAGTTGAATTCTGTTCATGTCTGCTTTCACCAGAGTTTCGAATGTGTCCAATGTTTTGTGGGATGTTGGAGGCATAAAGTTGCTCTTAGGTCTAAATCGTCTGTCTGTCTCCGTCTTGTCCGTTGTTGGATTAAGGACTGAGAAAAAGTACTTGAGCCTTAGGATTCGCATGAATTTGAAGAGTGCTATCTCCATTTCTAGGGCATTTGTGTGGTACGTGGTTACGAACGATATGCCTTTGTTTAATATCTTTTTTTCAAAGTCGGTAAGTGTGTGATGTGAGATATTGATTATGAGGTCTTGGTCTGACTTCTCAGTCCAGTTTTCTTCAGCAGGTCTCTGTCTTTCTCCCGCTGTTTTTCCCTTTCCCTGTCCTCTTCGCGATTTTTTTCTCCAGTTGTTGTTGTAGAAGCTTCTGGTGGTTTGCTTGGTAGGGGATCCGTGGCTAAAAAAGAAGCCGATGATGATTGAGTTGCAGCACTTGCTAGATCAGAGGGTTGCGCTGTGGGTTTTTGTGTTTGTGTGGTTACCACTGGTTGCCTTCTTGAGCTGATGTCGCTGTCTGAAACTACACTTTCATCTGAAGAGGTTGGTTGTTGTCTTGTTTTGCTATTGAATCGTCGTTTCGCATACACCTCTGCCCAAGTGTAGGCCTCATTTAATTTATAATCAATGGTGTCACGTTTGAATTTACGCAACTTCGTTTCTTCCAGTTCCTTGCCATATTTGTCTAATCTTGTGTTAATGTCTTCGAGGGTCCTGCTCCATACGTCATCCTCGATTCTTTCTGACAAATCGCGTTTAAGGTTATGTATTTCCTCTTCTAAATCAGCTATGGTTTTAGGAACTCGCTAAAACCATAGCTGATTTAGAAGAGGAAATACATAACCTTAAACGCGATTTGTCAGAAAGAATCGAGGATGACGTATGGAGCAGGACCCTCGAAGACATTAACACAAGATTAGACAAATATGGCAAGGAACTGGAAGAAACGAAGTTGCGTAAATTCAAACGTGACACCATTGATTATAAATTAAATGAGGCCTACACTTGGGCAGAGGTGTATGCGAAACGACGATTCAATAGCAAAACAAGACAACAACCAACCTCTTCAGATGAAAGTGTAGTTTCAGACAGCGACATCAGCTCAAGAAGGCAACCAGTGGTAACCACACAAACACAAAAACCCACAGCGCAACCCTCTGATCTAGCAAGTGCTGCAACTCAATCATCATCGGCTTCTTTTTTAGCCACGGATCCCCTACCAAGCAAACCACCAGAAGCTTCTACAACAACAACTGGAGAAAAAAATCGCGAAGAGGACAGGGAAAGGGAAAAACAGCGGGAGAAAGACAGAGACCTGCTGAAGAAAACTGGACTGAGAAGTCAGACCAAGACCTCATAATCAATATCTCACATCACACACTTACCGACTTTGAAAAAAAGATATTAAACAAAGGCATATCGTTCGTAACCACGTACCACACAAATGCCCTAGAAATGGAGATAGCACTCTTCAAATTCATGCGAATCCTAAGGCTCAAGTACTTTTTCTCAGTCCTTAATCCAACAACGGACAAGACGGAGACAGACAGACGATTTAGACCTAAGAGCAACTTTATGCCTCCAACATCCCACAAAACATTGGACACATTCGAAACTCTGGTGAAAGCAGACATGAACAGAATTCAACTTAAAAGGAAAAGCCGAAACCTGACCAGAGCGGAATACAGTGCTCTCCAAAGACTAGCGAACAACAAAGACCTCACATTCCAAAGAGCTGATAAAGGCGGTGCACTGGTTCTAATGGACACAACTTTCTACATACAAAAAGGAGATGAACATGTTCAGGATGCCGGTACATATACTAAATTAGAGCAAGATCCCACCATGAACATGGCACAGCAGTTAGATACCATTCTAGACAAAGCAGAGGAGTTCAACTGGATTGACAATTCAACGAAACGCTACCTGCAACAACTCCATCCACGCAGACCCAAGATATACTTTCTACCGAAAGTTCACAAGAACCTAGAAAACCCCCCCTTTAGGCCAATCGTATCGGGCTGCTCCTCAATCTTCGAAAATCTCGGCATCTTCATAGATGCGCACATGCAACCGTTCATGCAAAAATGGACCACATACATAGAGGACACGTCAGACTTTTTGAGAAGCCTAACTGAAGTCACGAAAATGAACAATGAAAACTGGACACTATGCACGATCGATGTAACCTCGCTTTACACATCAATTCCCCACAAACAAGGGTTGGAAGCGATGGAATGGGCATTACTAAGATCAGAAATACCGGATGAATTGAAATGTTTCTTATTACAACTACTTGAATTCTGCCTATTAACCAGCTACTTTGCATGGAAAGAAAATTTCTATATTCAACAAACAGGCACGGCCATGGGATTTCCAGGAGCCTGTGTTTACGCGAATATCTTTATGGCAAAGTTCGAGCTAGACTTCATATTAGAAGATCCCACATGGCAAGCTGGACTGGTTTATTTCAAACGCTATATTGATGATATTTTCATCATATGAGACACACAGCTGCAGAATTATCTCAGAATATCAAGAGTTTAAACTTGGCCAACCCACGAATACAATTCACCCACAGTATCAGTGACACAGCACTCCCCTTTCTGGATGTTCTTGTTGAACTTCAAAATGGATTGATCCACACTAAACTTTTTAAAAAAGAAACGGACAGAAATACGGCACTGCTTTATGAGAGCTTTCATCCAATCAATCTCATAAACAATCTCCCAATTTCTCAATTCATGAGAATTAAAAGAACATCATCCAATGAGAAGGAATGTGAGCAAAGCCTAGAACAACAGAGACAGAGGTACTTGGATAGGGGTTACCCCGCAAAACTACTAGAAGGTCACTTGGAGAAAGTCAAAAATATGCTTAGAAAGAATTTACTGCAAAAGAAGACCAAAACAGACAATCAAAGGACAGTATTTGTGTCAAAATACTCATCCGCGTCAAAAGACATACAAAGGATCATCTCTAAAAGATGGGAAATTATCACAGCTGAAAAAGATTTCACAACACTGTTCCACGACAAACCACTGTTCGCATATAAAAGATCGCAAAACTTAAAAGAACTACTGAACAAGGCTACTGACAATGACATGGCATTAAAAGGAATGCATAAAGGAACCCAGAAATGTTACAACTGTAAAAACTGTAACAACGTAATTTCAGGAGACACTTTGTTACATCCACGGACGGGTGAAAAAATAAAATTGAGACACACAACCAACTGCAACTCAGAACACGTGGTTTATTCCATAAAATGTCCTTGTGGACTGCTATACGTTGGCAAGACAGACAGAAAACTTAAGATCAGATTGACGGAACACAAAAGCCGTATTCGTAACAAGAATCTAACTGCTCCCCTTGCTAAACATTGGAATGAAGCTGGACACTCCATCGCCCAACTAAGATTCCAAGTTATTGAAATGGTCCCCCAAAGACTGGGCACTGACAACGCTAAAACACTAATTCAGAGAGAAACATTCTGGATCCGCAAGCTTCAAACTCTTACCCCGAACGGATTGAATGATAAACTAGATCTCATATGTTTTCTATAAGCATTCTTAAACGCAAATCATCACTAACAATTTTACAATACCCACTTTTCAACCTAACATTCTAAAAGTTACCACTCCATCCCAGGTACTAATGTGTATTTCAATTCCATAGACATTTCATTCCCTCCCCTTTCCCACTCCACACTGGCGTTTCTGACCTTAAACAGATATATACTGTATTCTATCCGTAGGATGTAAATAGGCAGGCATATTTTTGATGCTTATAGTGAAACATAAGGTGTTTATTTGCTTAAGGTTATAAGTATTGGTTGGTTCGAATTACTCATCTGTACATTCATCTAAACACTTCCTTCTTTCATCTTCTTTCATTGTATTTAATCCACTTCGCTCACTTCACACACTTAACTACTAGCGACTTATCCCTCTCCAAGATGGCGCTCGTCGCCACATAGAACCCAGTACAGATAACTGAGCTGCTCAACCAAGATTGTCATCTACTGTGTTGGTATAGTGAACTCTCCACCATATCGTTTTAATAACTAACGCTTTCTTATGCGTTTGATCCACCGATAATTTTAAGACACGGTCACTTCAGTAAAGGAAGGACCTGTCGCCTGTCAACACCGTTTGCGCAAATGCAGAGTCGGGACCTCTAGAGTCCGTTCTTGATAGCTACGCGCATAACTTACTTTTCAAATAAAAGAAGGACTAGTTGCCTTCGCGTCATTTCCCGAAGAACGCCGATACGAAAATACTGAATACCGAGCTCCGGTAAGATTTTGTCCTGAAACAGCCAAACCGAGCATTTCAGCAGTCATTATTCTTTACTAAAACACACGCTAGCCAGCGCTTTTTTTAAAAAAAAACTCGTGTTTATTTCTTTTGGCAGATCTTTACAACAACACTGCTTGAACACTTGTAGAGTCTGACGCCCACCTAGTAGGACTCTAAGGTAAACTCCGCCACTTTCGGCACGTTTATTTATCGTAAACCACCGCTAACTTGGGATATTGATTAGCGCTTCAATTATTTTTACACAGGCTTCTTGTTTGAGCATCTGTGGAGTCTGACATCCACCGAGTAGGACTCTAAGGTAAACATTGCCACTCCTGGCACGTTTATTCACCGCAACTACCGCTAGTTTGCAATATTGAATAGCATTTTACTTGTTTTTTCACACAGGCTCCTTATTTTCAAGTCAGCATTGACAAGGTGAGGGCTCGCAAATATATTTGAACCATAAACCTATTTCAGCATTGTACAATGAAAGCATGCTAAACCTCCTACGCCCCCTCTCTCTTCTGTCTTTACAGACTACATCAATACATTGATACAGGTAACTTTTTGCTTTACACAACGTGCTCGCACACGTCTTTGGTTCAATAAAACCCATATGTCTAAACCCTGTTCTCTTTGCTATTCAGATTCACACCATTCACCTAAATTCGAGATTCATTCAATATACCCTACCTAGTTTGCGGTAAGATGAATATATTATTTATATACCCTGTCCTACTAATGACAGTGCATCAACAGTAAAAAGATTCCTTACTCTTACTTTTCCTTTTTCTTCTTTTCTTTACACACAGACCCCTGACGAAGGGGCTTCGCGCCCCGAAATGCATTGGGTGAACGCTGAATGTATTGATACTCTGATGTTTATTATTTAATGATTGAAAACAACAATGTATTTGTTGGCAAATGAATATGCGCCAGAACAAATGTAACATGAAATGAATGTTATGATGACCTAAGCTAATTTACTGAAGAAAATCTAATAAATATATTAACGTCTAAATTCAATTCAAGTAGTGCGTACTGGTGTCCTGGTTCTCAACCAGGCCCAATTTACTGCTGGTCAAGTTCGACATAAAACTCCGAAAAATAGAAAAGAGAATGTAGGATCGGACCATAGGTTTGAATAACAAGACTGAGGGCATTGCTGTGGAGAGAGGGGAAGAGAAATGCGACACGGCAGGCAGGGGAGGGGGCGGAGCGGCGATGAGGGTGTGAAGCAGCAGGGGCCTTTGAAGTGAAGCTAAGCTTCACTTTAAAGGTGTGGGAGGAGTGCGGCTGAGGGAACAGACGGCGATTTGATGATGTGCACGCGCATTTTAGGTTAATGCGCTTGCGCATTGACCTAAAAGCGCACGGGCACAGCACCAAATCGCCAGTTAGTTAAAGTCTGTTTAAAGCCCGATAGTCTCGCTTCTCTCAATGCGCATGCGCATTGATAGGTCACGAGACCTAAAAATGCCAACCAGTCTGGTCTTAATGAGCACAGCTGTCACTTGGAGGACCCTCCGGTATCAGAAAAGTTCCATAAAAATTAAATGTATTTTAATTTCACATCTCTTTAAAAACATCTTCATACAGCAAATTAAACTAGATAATTTTTTTACCAAGTTCAAGCTGGAGGGCTGGCTTTTTGAAGTGTAATTGTGTGAAGGGTAACTAGCACCTGCGCCACAGTATAAACAACTGTGCTCAGAGATAACTGCAAGTCATAGAGTGTTGAGGTTTTGGAGCAAATGTATCCACCGACAAATTATGGAACACTAAACCCTGCAAACTTCCCCTTTTCACTCATTTGTAAATAGTTTGAATAACACTTTATTCTGCAGCACTTCCCCACCAAATAATAACATCTTATTGTCCCTGTTTAATTGCACACTGGTACTCCTGCTTCTAACTTTATATCTTCTCCAACATTATACCCCACTTCCACAAAAGTAAAGATTACCCACCCTGATGATGTGTCCCAATCCTGTGTGAGGTTTATGCACTGTTAAACTAACTAAAGCACTTTTACTATAACCCAATATTTGAGCCTATTTGTCACAAGTATTTTCAAAGGCACAAATTCTTGCAGTGACCATGCTTGTTAATGCAGACTTTACATTAAAATCAGACATATTGACTTCTCAGTGTTTGTTAGTGGTGAGGTGGTGGATCTGTAAGTGGTGCAAAATTGCTGCCACTGATGGTGTTGGTATTTCTGGCAGTGTTATAGTACTGGTGGTGCAGATATATGTTTTATTGTTAGTGATGCAATGGGAGAGCTATAGGTGGTGTTGGTTGTTATAGTGGCAGCATTATCAAGGTGGGCGAAGGCGTGTGATTGGTGGTTAAGAAATAGATTGTGTTATGCAGTTTGTGGTGAGGTATCTTACTAGGCAATGTTAGGATGAGACTGGCATGAGTCTTGACTAAAGAATTGAAAGAAATTGCATGTATGAGATAAAGACTTGAATGTGACAAGCAGATTTATGTTCAAGTATACTAAGTAAAGTGAAACACTCATTCATCCTTTTCAGTGTATACACCTCATGGGAGGTGGAAGGGTACACATAAGAGGCAACATACAGATGGCGAGAGAGCTATACTTCATTGGGCTGATCAAAGATGTGGTTGACAATGCACCAAGACAATGGCTAAAAAAAGATGCCCCAAATAAGTCATTGGTGGAAAGGCGGTGGGGTGAGTCAGTTTACTCAAAATTCTTTCTATGATTTTTGTAAGCAATAGGTGTTGCAGGTAACTGCACAGAGAACACAAACATAACAATCAGATTTGGCGTAACTAGTAAATCCATAATTGACTATTACAAGTCCAGAGCTGGATATGCCACATCTCATCTAAATGCATCCAAGACTTACATTTTACTCATCAGGCAAAGGGTACCAGTCAGTCATTCAGAAATGCTATAATCCATATACATCAAGCAATCCGAATGGTCACAACCCGGGTGTATTCAGGTTACTTTATCATCACCCTCTCCAAGTCTACTTGACAAAGAAAGTTACTTCACCACTTGGTACTCCCCCAATAGGATTCTCATCTGCTGATCCCAACAGTAGACTACAATAGCCCTCCTCGTAAACATGTAAGAATATTCATACTGGAAAACTACGTTTGTACAGTGCTCAAGTCGGCACAATTTTGGCAAGTGAGCATTTTCTCTATGCTGGAGGAGATTTGAGGGTACCAAGGTTCTCCAAACTAACTGAAGTCCGAATTCGGTTTTCTAGAGCTGGAAGAGGAGCAAAGGAATGCACCTTTGGTAAGTGTATGTCTTGCCTATAACACAATTCCAATCAAGAATATGAATAAACTTAACAGTGCAAACCCCACACAATTCTCCTCGCTAGCTACAGCAGATACAACCACATTGATCTGTCAGGCCTCTTCCCAGTCCTTAATAAAGACATCCGTGGTTGTGAATAGATCCCTTGTAGGTGTATTACCACAGGAAAGAAGTACTCTGGAGCCATGGTTGAAAATTAAAAATGAGAAACCATTTACTTAGACAGTGAAGATTTAGAATACAGTACATAGCTCAAAACAGACATGCACGTGTAACACATTAAGTACGATGGTACATTAAATACAATGCTTACAAGCTCACCCTTGATGTGATAAATGCAATTAAAACATACTTTGTGCATACGTTACTTTCCCTTAATCCCCTATGACCATTTAGATTACTACTTCCTCTACAGTCACTCTTTCTTGGAACAGATATGAACAAATATTATTCTGAGTAATTGCATACATTGCAGGACTCCCTAAACATGTTTGTAGAAACAGCAAATCCACTAGTGAACACAAAAGCCTTATTATAAATCTTGTACAAGTAAACTCCTCCTTTTTAGACCATTATCATTTTTTACCATAGGTTAGACTAGGCAGAGATACATGAAAATGGCAGCCATAGAATTCTCATCACCATGATGTTTCACAACTTTTTATAGTAACTACCCTCTACCTATTTCGGTACTACTTACCACTTAATTATTGAAAATTAGACAATACCACCCTCTTCTTGATGCAAATAAAGGGTTGTATAAGACTTGCAATTACGCAAAAAGTTTGTTTTTCAAACATGTAAGTATTAACTATTCACTACAAATAGGGTGACGACATGTTTAGGTTTTTAAATGTACAGTTTACCTTATGTTTATTATCACCAATTGGTCCCTAGCTTGATTGTACTAATAGTATGCATTTTGTCACCCGGAGTTATAAACCTGAATTAACCCACCTACAGTAGGATTAAGCAGGGCAAATTATTTCTCTGCTGCCATTTGTAGGGAATCTATATGTTTTTATAGTAGGATATTAAAATCTATAGTCTTTAAAAAGTTCTGTGTAGGACGAAACATGGTGTGAGGATGTAGCCTTGCAGCAATAGAGGTCGAAGTCAAAGCTGGGGAACCGGGCTCTAGTCTCGGCAAGGATACTCAATATACTGCGATTCTTGTCAAATCTCTTACTCTCCCCGTGCCCAACAAAAAAAAGAATGTGTCCTCATGTAACGAAACTGGTGCCAGGTAAAGCGCTCTTATACCAGATATCTTCGGGTCTAGTTTGCACTATATAAAGCTCTTTAAAAAAATGTTTGTCCCACTATAATCTGAGTGTCTCTAGAAGTATGAGATTGTTTCACTTTTAGGACAATAGATTGTACTGTCCTTCTACAATCAAATATGTTTGTTTGACTTTTACGCTTTGCTTTTACGAAATAAAATATCTGATATTTCTTTTTACTTACATGATTGTAATATTCATATTCTAGAAAAAAAGTTTTTATAAATAAGGATCATTTTAACAGGTGGTGTGCCTCCATTATCTATATACTTCAAGCTAGGTAAGCCTGTTAATGGTAGGTAATGTGGGTTATTTTAAACGTATCTTCTATCAATTCTCAATTTGATTGAAATGGCAACTTAGAACTTTAAATGAAACTACAAGTAAGCATTCTAAAATGGATAATGTTCATATGGATCCTACAACTTTTTGAGAATGGCAGATGTTCCTTTAATAAATCCCCTGTAAGCAAAGGTACACTGTTGTACACCAAGCTGCTGCCTTGGATTTAATTCTACAATATGTATTTTTCATAGTCATGCAGTATGGCTGTGTTGCCTTGAAACTAGACAAATATTGTCATAAATACACACTTCTCCATTTTAATTACCAGCATGGTTCTCTGATGGACCGCACAATTCACAGGAAGAGGTTAAGAAATAGGAAGTATTCAAGAATTTCAGAGGGGAGGAAATCACGACAGCACTTCACTCCCCTCCCCCCCCCCCCCCCCCCCCCCCAACTTAAGCGAAATGGGAGGGGGAAAAAGACAGGTCATCCCCATCGGCTCATGTCAGCTTTCAACTAAAAGAGCTGCTTTTAAGGTTTTTTAAGGACAGTACCTACTTTCTGGGCAAGGGGAACCTTTATTTCCTTTCACCAATAGGAAAAGAAAATCTGCACGAGTAACTCATAGAATCCTTGCATTTATTGCTGTTATCCAACGCAGAAAGCATCTGGCTGTAATATTTCCAAAACCTTTCCTTCCACGACTGAAGGCTACACAAAGGAGATTGGTAATGTGCCTGCTGGGGAAAAAAATTAAAAAGAAAAAGGTCACCCTTTCAAAATTAAGACCCCTTACCTCAGAGGAGGATTTTGTTAGAAGTGCTTCACCAAGCAGTACCACAAAGGTGGCCAAAAAAATGAAAAATCGATTGAGCTTCCAGAACTGGACTTTTCACCTGATGACCTGCAGCTGCGAACTAACAAATCTGCATTTTCCTCAGAAAACCGTTTAAAAAGGGCTAAGAGCAAAAACTGCGAAAAATTTCATAAACATCCAACTCCACTTAAGCCCTTTGATGCCTTCAGGCCTTGCAGTCAACAAAGCCCCTTTATTAGGTTTTGACTGGCGATGCGTACTTCAGTACTCATGCGCCAAAAAACCTTTTGATGTGTGTGTGTGTGTGGGGTCGGGAATACGCCCTCTCCTCCAATTGGCTAGCTCCATAAATGGAGGCTAGCCATTGGGAGAGGGCTCCGTCCGTCAATCTCGGACCAGATTCGGGGGCGTTCCCGAGAATTTTTGGCTTTTGGCTACGTCAGCCGAAAGCCTCTTCTCGGGAACGCCCCCGAATCTGGTCCGGCATTGAGCCGGCACCCGCCTTCCTGCTTCACGAGGGGGGGCCTGCCCAAATTCCTGGTTACAACTATCCAAAACGTTTATCTGACCAAATGGGCCGCTATATTTCTTTCCATCATCTTTTTGCCGTGTTTACTTGCTTCCATAGATTTGAGCGCCAACTGCCGTCTTGCTGCCTCGGGGAAAATAACCGTAGTAGCTCCGACTACTACTGACGCATGGGAAACACGTAAACCACTAACCTACGAACCCCAGCTGCCACTTGACCATAGCATTTTAGACTGACGAAGGCCCACAGATGGTTATAGCGTGTCAATGCCTTCTGGGAAATAAAGTTCAACCGCCGTTGAATCATAGGACTGAACATTCACAGTAAAACTAACAGTCCCAGAAGAAATAGCGGCAATAGTGGTAATAGCAACCAAAAGTTGTTTTCAGCCATTGGTGGTGACGTCATGCGCAATGCACTGTGGGAAACATGGTTTATTATCTCTTTTGTCAATGTCTGTTGAAACTCAAAGGACTGCATCACCCAGCTGCCTTCCCGCTACTGAATCGGCGCCAGAGTTCTGGCTGCGTGCGTCGTTTACTTCACATTTTGTGCGCAGCAGTCTCGTTGGTCGTAGGTAAGTGGATGTCTGTACTCCTGGGGGGCTCGCAATTCACGGAGCACGCGGCTTACTCTAAGTCCCTGTGGTATTCACTTCTCACTCCCTAGTCGTATGTGTCCTTTTCACTCTCGCTATATGGCCTTCGTGAAGCCTCGCTTCACGTACCTCCGTTGCCCTTGGCCTAGTTACAAGCCAGGGCGGCTGCCGAGAAGGCGGGGATCCGAAGCTTACCACCATACCACATAACGGGGATGATTTTACCCCGAGTTCAGGTGGATCAATTCGCCCTTGTTTCCTCCCTAGTTATTTTGCTTCGGATAAGAAAAACAAAGTGGCTGTCGTAACTAGGAGCCATTACCGTGATCGTTAAATTCCTGCCCTTTTGCTTTAGTTTACGTGTTTGCTTTGTTTCAGGTTTTCCGAAGTACATTACTCGCATATAATTTACACTTTTTTTTGCTGGTGCAGTCTGGTTGCGAAATTTCGGTTCAACGAGAAGAGTAATTACTTTTTTGAGACAACAGTAATGAGTTGCGCACCTTCTTGTGCTAACTCCGCCCAATAGAAGGTGCATGTTTACTTTCTTCTCCATTATCCGTTTCAATTCCCATTTTGTTGGGGCGGGGGTGCACCCACAAGAGCGAAAGCTCTGCACTTCATTCAGAGTGCTGCAGCTAAACCTGGACGCGAGTAGTCCTTCTCAGCTCGATCCGAGTCTAATCTCCTTTTAGGCTATAGTTGGGGTTGACAATAAAGTACTTAAGAGGACTCATTGTGATTAGCCAGGTTAGATTTTCTTTGTCGGCACTAAGAAATCCTCACTTTTTTTTAACCCCATACGTATCCTTATTAACTCAATTACTTGTTTACGCCGTTATTTAGTCCGTGGCTATTCTTTTCACTTTGTATCCGTTCTTCTAAAAGTCCAGATTTCTTTTTCAGTCTCCCGTTACTGTTTCAGACAGGGTGGTTTCGTTTGTACTTACTTAAATTGCTTACCTTTCCCGAATATCTTCTGTCTTTATTTTTCACTTTTGATGTTGGACCTTTTGTTTTGAAGGTCCCAGTGTAATTTCTTTGGGTGATGTGATGTGATGCAGGTTATTGACCTGTTTTTCGGTTAATACTACATTTGAAGGAAAAACATTGATCCAGTAACAAGTATTTTATAAACCGAAACATTGGCGCCCTTGTTTTGTTACATCTGTCCATTCATATCACCACGGCCACAAAAAGCGCCGAGTGCACACACAGTTGAGCCGGCCCCTGCCCTGACGCCTTCACGTCGAGAAGCTGAAAAGGTATGTTCGGAGCCCCGAGCGGCCGCAGGTTCATTTAAGAGAGAAATTAATAAAACTTAACAAAGAAAGAAAGTAAATCAATGTTTTTGCGCTTATGCAGTAGGAATATCCATAGAACGCGACCCTCAATTTATTACTATTGTTATGGTACTTATCCGAATTTTAAATAAGCGCATCTGTTTACAATGTTGTTAAAGCTCTCGGGGGAGTGAGTTCAAGTTGAGCACATTTGGCGGCTGAGAAGGTATAGGCGTTCTTAAAGGCACGCAGATGTGCATTAAATCATCAGACGGTCAACATTTACCTATGGTTTCTGCTCCGACTGTTCATACGAACCGATTCACGCCGGTCTCATTGTGCGCACAGTTATTGCAGTGAAAGGGGGCTCTTTTTAAAATAAATCTAGGTGTGTAAATGGACAGTATGTGTACTGCCCTTTGGAAGAACACGTAGTGAGCACACAGTGTACATACACGCACACACACACACCTTTTAAACAATCGATAGCTTTGCATACACCATACCAATGTATTTTCTCCAACGGTTAAAATATTATTGATATGAATAGTTGCTTGTAGATTTATGTAATTCTTTCATATGACATTGAAATAATAAAATGCCTTGTATATACGAATGTGTACTGTCTGTATGTTCTCTGCGGCAGCTCGCGAAGCCCCTGCTGTCACGGATATTTAACTGCGTGTTACCTTAAACAACACATAAGGTGCGCATTTTCTGACAATGGAAGGGTTTCTGCGCGATAACAAGACAGGCTGGCGATGTAATAATAAAGGGGGCAGGTACAGCGAAGGGATGGTTTTCTCATCGAAATATATATATTATTTGTGAATGGTTTAAGCTAAACCTGGACTTTGGAAACAATATGTATCTGAGAGATTTGTAGCGCGACCCCTAGCATACAGACAAGCCACCAGATATTTGCCTTTCCTTGGCGCATAATTCAGTGAACCCGGCCACATGTTTTGGTGCTCCCCTGCCACATAATTCCAGTGGCCCTGCAGATAAATTCACGTGTACTGTGCACGCGAATCTACATCAGGTTTTGTACAAAACTACTCTTACATGTAAGTAATGTGTTCCTGAAGACAGGCATGTGTAGTAGTCAAGGAAGGAGTGCAGTGGGGCTAGTGAACCGCCTTCCCCCCCCCCCCGACCCCCGCCCCCCCCGTGCAGTACCCGTGTACGGATCTTTCAGCCACATCCTTTGGGGCAGACGCTAGTCACGCTACATGTACACACCGCAAACAGACCACAGTCCCGTATATGCTTTTCCACGGAGCCGCTGTGCTCACTGCTTCCCTGTGCTGCCCACAGGGGTTTATGCCGTGGAGATACGAGGCGACACATTTACATCCGTGTTCAGTGTTCACTTCTTTGTGTGTGCAGTGCTCGCCTGTTTGTGGATATATCCATGCACACAAACCTACATGCGTGTAACTGCTGCCTCACGTGCTGGAACGCGTCACCAATCTGCAGATCTGACCTCACGCTATTGGATGGTTGTACAACCGAGGATGAAATTCAAACTCTCCCTCTTCTCAAAGCGCCTAGAGCACCACAAAGGAGGGGGGGGGGGGGGGGGGGGGGGGGGGTACACGTTACTTCGCCATATGTGACTTTCATTCTCCCATGCACCCCTCGCCATGTTTGCAGCACCTTTCACACTTGTTTGTTGCCTGTACAATCCCTTGTACACCTGATGTTACACAAAGAGCTTCTCCCACCCAAACCTACCCATTATCTACACACTCCCTCTCAGACTTCTTGCTGTGTACAACCCTTTTCACATTCCTCTTTTATCTGCACAATCCCTCTCTCTCCTACACCATCATCTCTCTCCCCAGTCTGTCACCTTTGAAGTCCTTTTTACACCTATTGGTTACCTTTGCGGTCGGTTCATCTCTAACAACTGTGTATAACTTGCACAGGGGGGCTCGCAGTGTGTGGAGGGCTCTGTGTGAGTGTGTCGAGGGCTCTGGGGCTCTGTGTGGGTGTGTGGAGGGGCTCTGTGTGGGTGTGTGGAGGGGCTCTGTGTGGGTGTGTGGAGGGGCTCTGTGGGAGGGGCCCTGTGTGGGTGTGTGTGGGGGGGCTCTGTGTGGGTGTGTGGGTGTGTGTGTGTGGGGGCTCTGTGTGGGTGTGTGTGGGGGCTCTCTGTGGGTGTGTGGGGGGGCTCTCTGTGGGTGTGTGGGGGGGCTCTGTGTGGGTGTGTGGGGGGGCTCTGTGTGGGTGTGTGGGGGGGCTCTGTGTGGGTGTGTGGGGGGCTCTGTGTCGATGTGTGGGGGGCTCTGTGTCGATGTGTGGGGGGCTTTGTCTGGGTGTGTGGGGGGCTTTGTCTGGGTGTGTGGGGGGGCTCGCAGTGTGTGTGAGGGCTCTGGGGGGGCTCTGTGTGGGTGTGGGGGCCCGGTGTGTGTGTGTGTGTAGGGGCCCTGTGTGTGTGGGGGGGGGCTCTCTGTGGGGGTGTGTGGCATTTGCGAGAGATTAAGCTATTGGCATTGTAAATGACAATGCAATTTATTTATCGGTTTTCAAAACGAACACAAATAAAAAAAATTGTCATTTACAATGCCAATAGCTCTAACTTTTCCAAAGGCAAAACCGTTGCATTGTAAATGCTTGTCTGCAAAGAGATCAGTCTGACAACAACAGTTAATGATATCTACACAGATCTCTATCATCCCACAGTCAACTACGACCCCAGCAGGCTTTTCCACACAGTCATGGGCCATAAATATATCAGACAATACAGTAAACAACAACCTTTAGACATCACAAGTAACTTTTTCCAGTGACTATTTCTCCACTGGAATTTGTACAGTTAACAAATCGTTGCACCTGAAAACTATCCCCATCTTTGGTCCTCAACGGTTTTATATTGAGCATACAGTGGTGCAAGTGCCTGCTGCATTCATAAAAACACTGCAGCAAATAATTGACCGAGGTGAACTCCTCAAAAATTGCTGAGCAGCAATCTGATGCTCAGGATCTTTGCCACCCATGACGTCACCTCCTTTAAGAACACCACAGTAGCCTCCACCGTGATCATCATCAATATTGGAGGCACCACATTCTCCTCCAGCACCTGCACAAGCTCCACACACTGTTACACCAGCATCTTGGCAAGCACAATATGTTTGATATGCATCAGTTATCAAATATGGGGAAGGTTGAGCTGTAAGAATGGGAAAAAGAAGACTATGAATATTACATTTTACCAAAACAGGGCGACTAGTCAACCACACAGCCAGACTCCCCTACCAATGACACGGCCTGGTTCCATGTTCTGTTAGAAAGGTTTGTTACAAAATTAAATTTCCCTATGATATGAGTATAACAGCAGTGCTCTCTCAACAATTTCAATAAGCGACCTCGCAAGACTATAAAGCGAGTGTCCATCCTGGACTTGGTATGGTCTGTGTATTAAAATAAATAAGACACCATCTTGGGTGCAGGCAATAGTACTACATCTGAAAAAGTAGTACAGGGCCATGGATTTGGATCCAACCTATTTGGCAGGCAACTCTAAACCAGATTCTATCACTGAAGGAGCAACGTAAAGGCAATCACAGAAAACTGTCAAACTGGCTTCACCACCTGTTACAGAACAGCCAGAGTGATAGATAACCTAGCTCACAGAATGGTCTTTAGGACAACTTCAATAAAAGTGGTGAATGCCTTAGGAATACTGGCCATTACAACCATCAGGTGAGGCATGACATCTTACCCCTAATAAACTTGATTTGATAAGACAGAAAGCCAAGGCCATAGTTAAGTAGTGGAGGAAATTCATCGGCAGCCATCACAAATGAAAGTACTCAAGAGTTCCACCAGCTGGCAGGAATAGCAACCTTAACAAAATGGGTTGGCTATGTTCTACACCCTTCCAGTCAGTGGTCCACTACAAAGTTTTTGACATGCCCTTTAATTAGGATAAACACTATTTGGACAATACTTTGACCTGCCAAACAACAATACGGACACTATGCAGCACCTTAGAGCCTTTCTAGATAGGAGTCCTGGCTCATCTGCTTTCTGTGGCTCTAGGTGATCACAGGTGTTCAGTTGAAATATTCATTTAAGACCACATGTCCCTGCTTTGGGGCACACTGGAAGTCAACAAATTAAAATGTGAAAATCTGAACAAAAGGCCAGTGGGCGATCTAGTAAAGTGGTAGAAATGAAAGGACAGAAGCTTAAACTGCAAAATGTGGAGGCAGTTGCTATTAACATGGTGAGGACATCACACAAACAGAATCACACAAAGAAACTGCCAACAGAAAAAAAAACAAGACGTGAAACCATTTGTAAGAGAGTGGGTGAGAAGGAAACTGACAACAAGGAGACACTTGCTGAACCCCAAGGAAGGAGTCCAAAATTAGCCAAGTAAGACGAATATCATGAAAGGCAGTGATAGATTTCAATTATATATACACAATTTGCAAAGTAAACCAGATAGGACTGGTACAGTATTAGACTTGTTGGTAGTTCAGTACTTTGGTAACCTAGATGAAATGCACATGCCCTGGTTTAAGCCATTTAGTTGAACAAGTGAATCTATTTAATAGTTGAAAATAAAGTTCCTTGCAGAATTGTCATCAACAGATTTACATTTTGAAAACAAAAAAGGTACCAAACAGCAGTATGTGTTCTCCCCTTTTAAGAACATATGCATGCTTGCAACATTTAGTATATGGAGTAGAAAAAAAAGCATCCAGTGAACGAAAAAAATCTCAGTATAGTGTAAACAAATTCTGCTATCAAATCAGCACAGACTCCAGATATCTGGTTTCCTAAAACTAAAAAGATAAAAATTCATCTTGCATATTTATTGCAAAAGTCCTATGCAAATAGGTCAAGTCAGACTCTTGATCTTCTGTATTTTGCCAAGACTTTACATCCTTTTTTAAATACTACATGTTCCTTCTCACATGTGGAACATACAAATGTGTGGTATCTCCTTATAGGTGACTGAGCACAAATCCTAAAAATTATTAAAAAGGTTTACTCAAGAAAACCTGGTATTGAGCAAATGTCAATTCCTGCAGTACCACTACAATTATTCCTATTAAGAAAGGTAAATGGAAGGTGAAGGCGAAACATGGCTTCAAGTTGTGGGCATGCATGCCACTCACTATGGTAAGCCAGGGTAAATTTTTTAAGATGGTCTCCCTGCCTCCTGTCCTCTAAGTCCTACAGCATTACCCCCTCATATTGCCCCCTATGTTTTAACAGGTTTATATTGCTTAGATCAACTCCTTTTGGAAAGGAAAAACTACCCAACTCTTGTTCAACACATATAGCCTATCACCTTACGAGGCAGGGTTGAGCAGAAATGAAACTGTAGTAATGGGTTTCCCACTTGGTTCCCATCAACTGGATGCTTGGTGACAGGGGCAATCCTACCAACCTGTTGCACCTCTAGCTTATTAACCCACATGAACACTCATTTTGCTCTATGGTAGGGCTGTGCCTCTGTGCCTCCCCTTACATAATGACTACCCATCTTTTGTTGGCAGGAAGCTCTCAAATATACCAAATGGTAAGCAAAATAGCAGAGGCAACACCACTGTGGTGAGGTACCTGGTTGACAAAGATGGCAAAACTACGATTTTGCTTGATGGGATTTAATAAGCATCTCCTCCATCTGGGATGTCTTGTCAGAAAGACATATCAGCTTGTTTTAGGAGCGAACTATGGACTTACACCTCTATTTAGTAACTTTTTTTTCCTTTTGTTTTCGCTCCATAAATTTCCAATAGTTTTCAAATGTACAATACAATATTATCGTATTGGAGCACATAACACACATAGCACATAGTTTAAAGCATCCATGCAGTAATGGACAATGATAGTGATCAGGGCTCTACAGGTTTCCAATTTTGTCCAAATTACACAGAGGTATGTTCAAAAGTTAGAAATTAGTGTGTCACATGGTGCGGAAAGAAAACATAAGCATTGGGCGCCTACAACTGTAACTATTAATCCATCCACCGGGCAATTCCCAATATAGGTATTACTTGTTTAAAACATTACAAATTTTAGTTTTCCTTTAAACATTGAACCATAAAAAACAAAAATGTAGTTACATCCTAAACTTTATAGACCACAAATTCCAGTTACTCCACTGTCACTGTGTTGCACCACACACTGTGATGGGCTGTGTACAATGGTAGTGTATTTAAAATAAAAGAGGTCTGGCGGAGGAGGGCAGCCTGACAGCGAGCAACAAACAAAGGAGAAAAGTCCCAGTCAGACTCAGAGGTGACTACACCCTGCCTGTGATCAATCGGTCAGTAGTCGTCCTGCTACTTCCTCCATACAGACATTACTTAAGGCAAGTAGTAGTACAGTGTCTCAGTATGTGGCGATGGGCTATTTTCGCAGCTCGAGCGTGTCCTAACTAAACAATGCCACTCATTTATTTAATGCATTTTTATAAGGCGCAGACTTTACCCGAAGGTGTCGGAGCACTGTACAATAGAACCAGTTACGTTACATGAGAGAAATGTTAAAAAAATGGAACGTACAAAAATAGCAGGCCACAGAATCAAAACACTGAAGGCAAAAGGAACACAATATCATACATAGCAAGCAAAGAATGTACAGACTAAAATATTTATATAACAAATTTATAATGACTAAAGAACTTCCTGGCGGGGTCTGAGAAGGAAGGAATTAGATCTGAAAGTGTCTTTGGAATAGAAGGGATTTAAGGTCCGCTTTGAAGATCTGGATGGAGGCGATGACACGGAGCAAAGGAGGAAGCGAGTTCCAGATTCCCACCGCATTACCGGAGAACGATTGAGCCATCAATTTTTCCCTTTTGAAGTAAGGGGGCTCAAGCAGGAACGTTTCCGCATTCAGAGAAGGTCTTGAGCCTCCAGACAATTTCAGTTTATTCGCCAGATAGCAAAGGGAGGAAGAGTGCAAAGCTTTGTGGGTGATGCACGCAGTTTTGTAGATAGCTCTAGCCTTGATGGGAAGCTATCGGAGAGAAGATAGGATAGGAGTGATGTGGTCACTCCGTTTGGACCCTGAAATGAAGCGAGCTGCTGAATGGAGGACAGATTTAAAGGGGAGGGGGGGGGGGGGGGGGGGAGAGAGGAGAAAGAGGTGAGATTTGGGACGGCCAGTCAGAAGAGAATTACAACAATCCAGTCTAGAGAGAACTAGCGATTGGACCAAGGTTTTTCGGTCATTCTCTGGGAAGTACCGACGAATCCCCCATAGAAGGCGCAGTTGATAACGTGCGCTCTTGGCAATGAAATTGATGTGTGAGATTAGGTTGAGTCTTTTGTCAAGTATGTCACCTAAGTAGGGTTGAGCAGTGAGAGATCTTGAGAGGAAGACACCTTAAGGTAGATTTGGGTGTCATCCGCACAGAGATGGCAGAGGATTCCAGATTTGCTTAGGAGGTTCCTAATGGTTTCAGATAGAGATTAAACAGAGTGGGAGCACGGATAAAGCCTTGAAGGACGTCTTGACCAACCACCAGTGGAGACGAGAGACTGTTGCCAATCTTGATCATTTGGGATCTGTCCGAGAGGAACGAGGCAAACCATTTGAGTACTGTGCCATCCAAGCCCATTCTTGAAGAATGTTAAGGAGGGTGTTGTGATTAACAGTGTCAAAGGCTGAAGAGAGGTCAAGAAGAATCAGAAGGCATGATTCCCCCGAATCAACAATATGCAGCGCATCATCGATCACTCGCAGCAGGGCTGTTTCAGTGCTGCAATTTTGAATAAAGCCAGACTGGAACATGTCGAGGAGATTGTCAATAATGTGTTGGGAAAGTTGTTTTGGAACGCATTTTTTTGTGATCTTTGAAAGAAAAGGGAGATTGGTGATGGGGCAGAAGTTATTGAGGTCGTTTTTTTAGAAGGGGGTAACATGTCCTGCTTTGAGGACAACTGGGAGGGATCCTTGACTGAGGAAGAGATTGACTTTGCCTGGTCCAGTAGGAGAGAGTGTCGCTATAGAAATCAATGGCGATGCCACTGGGTATGGGGTCAGAAGAATGGTTGGAGTGTTTGGTTTCGAGAATGCATTTGAGGAGATCATCTTCCGCGATGGCAGCAAAGTTCTGCCAAGTGACTAAGGATTTTCGCTCCTCAATGGGGGTGGTGTGGGTGACCTGTTCCAATATGTTCCAATAGTGATTTTACCTTTTTATCGAAGAATAGCGCAAACTCAGTTGCTTTATTTGAAGCATCCTCAGGATTGATGGTTTGGGGAGAACAGTTTGGGTTTTGGATGAGGTCGAAAAGTTTTTTGGGTCTGTTTTTAGCTGAATCGAGGAGGGATCTGAAATTTGAGGTTTTTTCCTGGAAGATGTGCTTGTGGTATTTGGATCTTGCTGAACGTAAAAGAGAGGTTGGAGGTGGATGGAGATGGTCTCCAATGTTTCTCCATGATTCTAAGGTTTTTCCTTTCATCAGAGAGCTTTATTGAACCAAGGAGCTGAGGGGGTGGTTTCCTTTCGCTTTGAAGTGGAGCAACCTTGTCGATTTCGACTGCAAGGATTGAGAGGCAATGGGTAGTGAGATCGTTGACATCCATATTCAGGTCTAGACTAGGAAGTGAACGCATAGCAGAATCACAGAGTCTCAAGATCAATGTTTCTTGTGTTGCGGAACCAAGTAGAGGCCCTTTTAGGTTGGCCGAGAGTTATAATGTGCGAGAAGTGAAAACGGAAGGGAATGAGGAAATGGTCTGAGCGGTCTACATGGATAGTGGAGCAGGGGGGGGGGGGCAATGGTAAGCTGGTCTGATTCAGAAATAACAAGGTCCAGAATTGAGCCCTTGGCATGTGTAATTTCCGAGCAATGTTGGACAAGATCTTTAGCTGAGAGAAAGGTTGCAAGCTTGTTGGCAGCTGAGTCTTCCACAGAGCCCCAGTGGAGATTGAAATCACCTAGGAAGATCTGCTTGTCGATTTCTGAATGTTGGTCACTAATGAAGTTGACGAGTTCCTCCATGAAGGAAGAGCAATTACCGGAGGGGTGGTAGATGGCATGGAACCTGAAGGGTGAGCAGTGATGAACTTGGGAGTTCTAGGGAAAGGCATTCAAATGTGCGGAAGAGGATGGTGGGAAAGGTTACGATTTGAAGGGAGTTTCTGAACATAATCGCAACACCTCCCCCAACCTTGTCTGTTCTGTCGTTTGCGGATAGAGTAGTCGGTAGGTATCAAAAGATCAAATAAAGTGTGAGAGGAGTCATTAAACCAGGTCTCAGTGAGAAAGAGCATGTTGAGATTGTGGTGGGGGATCGTGTCAGAGATTTCCTGTTTGCGTTTGGTTGCAGATCTGCAGTTATGGAGCATACAATGTAGCTCAGACGCAACTGTTTTGGTGATGCGAGTGTCTGGACTGATAAGGGAGATAGGGATTAGATTCTTGAATGAGGGTGCCGCTTGAGGGGGAGGCTTGTAAGTTCATCAAACGCTGCCAAGTCACAGATGTTGGGGGCATGGGAGATTTCAGTCTAGTTATAAGTTGTTTGGCAACAATGAAACCCAAGTCCAGAAAACGGATGGACACCCTATGCTTTTTAGGTCTCGCCTGCGATGCAGCGCAGCTGCTCGCTTGCAAGATCTGTAGTGGTTGGTTTTCTGTTGGGCTTCTTTGGAAGTGGGGTTGGTGCATGCACTGTCTCCCTTAGGCCCCGCCAACTCTGCGAGGCTGTCTTCCCACCAAGCTGTTGTAATCTGCAGTTTCGATTGTTAAACAACTCTCTCCACGGCAGGCTCGCATGGTGACTCACTTTGCGGAACGCTGTTGCAGGCAGGACAAGCTCACAGCGAGACAGATAAGGAGCACTTCAAGCACGGCAGTCCCGATGCCACGGTTTTTAAAAATAATTGCTTGTTCAATTATTTTGCAGAGCGCTTGTTCATTTCAGCAGCCTGCCACTCGAGGTGGGATATTGGCGGGAGTGATTTTCTTGTGTTTATGGGTTTCAGGATAGCGTGGACACCGGGTTAAATACGTAAACTGGTGCTGCACCCGCTACAGGGAAACCACGCTCAGTTTATTATTTTTTCTTCTCCCTCTCATACTTCGTAGTAATTTTCGCAAAACAATTTCACACTACACTGCCTGCTATTGACAGGATCAGCCCAAATGCATCTGTGATTGTAGGGCAGGATCACTCCCAGAAGGGCCGGGATGCTCTGGGCCAGCTTCCCCTCATTGTGCCTGGATCTCGCCTTCGCCTGCATATGGTGGGTCGCGTGCTGGAGGCATGGTAGTCCACTGAAAGAAACATATGGGGCCGTCTCAGGGTTTGTATGTGTGTGCGCTTGTTGTCTTGAAGAGTGCATTCGTGTGTGGAGTGCTGGGAGTGTTTATCCCTACGATTATGCTTACTTGTCTGTTTTTTTTTTTAATAGTGTGTGTAGCATGTATGCTTGTTCATCTCTTGTCCAGTCTGTAGCCTTCTCCAATCACAGGTTTCCAATTACAGCTACCCTAGCATTTCCCATGCACCCTTTCTCACACAACTCCTCTGCGCCTCCATGCCTCCTTCCCCCCCCCCCCCCATCTCCCACGGGTTTCCGCTCTTGGACAGTAGACGCTGCCCACATCTGCCTGCCACATGGTGGCTGCTCTCAGCAGGTCTCCTTGTGACCTACTTTCTCTTCCGGTCGGCCATTTGATGTGTAGCCTCAGTAGCGGGGGACAGCGGGAAGGGTGCTGCAAAGTGTCTGATACGAGCCACATCACACAAGGACTCTTAATGACTAGGTGCAAAGCGAATGACCACAAGATGGATTCTGCCACCGACAGAGTAGGTGGTTCCAGACACAGGCTCTGTGCATAGAAAATGACCACAGGCTGGGGTCGGAACCGGTACAGAATGGACCGAACAGGGTCGGTGGCTTCAGGAGAGAGTCTATAACCAAGGACAGAGTTCATGACCACAGGCTAGCGACTGAAACCGGAGCACGGTAATCCCAAAAAGGTACATAATGACCAGTTCCAGTGTTAGTGAGCACAGCAAAGAGACTGAAATCGATAATGCAGGCAGGTTTAATATACCGCATACAGAGGAGGCCAATGGCAGAGACGCAGATCACTGTCACAGGCAAATGTCACACGCAGCAAAGTAATGCCCCGTAGCAAAGGGTCAGTGCCGCAGGAGACGACGTGTACTTAAACCGCTCCAGACTGTGCCGGGGGACTAATACAGGCACACAACGACCGAGCCAAAGACAGATCACCGGCTAGACACTGACATGGAGGGTGGTACTGCAGCCAGGGGGACAACGATGGGCGTTTTATTGTTGGATTTAGTTATTAATGCACTTCTATATAGCCTGGACATTACCCAGAGATGCTAAGAACTTTATAGTAGCACTACAGCAAAGCCAGTGATTTCAATAGAAGTTTATAAAGCACCAAGAACAGACATTCTTATGGCGCTGCTTTGAGCAGAATGCCGGTACTTTGCTGTGTGTGCTAGACAGAGGTCGGTGAAGTGGCCAGCAGTGTTGACACAATGATCAAAACCAATGCATTCTGAGCCCGTTCCTGTGGCTTCACATTCCTGCCCATTGACGCCCAGAGAGAAGTGAAGATGTCCCGGGTCCCCTCCCTCTGCCTTTAATTAGTAGTGCCCTTTGAGGCGGGGTAGTGCTGCTGCTGCAGGCCGCGCAGTCCCGGCCCATTTTCTCACGGCCTCTGGGCCCAGCTAGTGAGCTGGCAGCACAGAATGCCTATTGTCTGCTCCCAAAGAAAGCTGTCCTGCCTGCACCCTCACAGCTCATAGGAATTCGAGCACTTCATATGTGCCATAAAATGCCCCCTTACCGAGTTCGCCCTGCATTTGCAATGAGATATATCTTGCATTTAGGTGACTTTAAGCTATTGGCATTGTAAATGACAATGCCTTTTATTTATGTTTTAAAATACAAAAACATTGTTTTTACAATGTCAATAGCTCAAAATAATGTAAATGCGAGACCTATTGCATTGCAAATGCTTGTTACTCTTGCGATAAAGTCAAAGCAGGCATGTTTCCAAGTGATGTAGGTCTGGGTAAGTCCGATGTGATGGAGCCCCAATATGCATGTAATGATGGGCAAGCCTATAGCATGTGTAATAAGTCTATCAGTACATAGGCATCGATGGCTGGCAGCGGATCGTGACTCAGGACAGGAACAATGCCCAACTGCACCAGACACTGCAACTCTGGTGAAAATCCTGCTGTGGGTGCATCGGAATACATCCGAAGACAACCGAAACTAGGGTGGTGGTGCGCTGCTGGGCTAGATACTCGAGGAAAGTGGGCGCTGCGACTCCCGATTCCCCCGACATACCGATCACAATGCTACGCTATCTTCCACAGGGTGAGCACTGTGCAGGGCTGGAGGACTGGGTTGAGGCAGGACTACTAGTGGGCCTGCAACACTAATTTTGCAACCAACCTAAGTAGTACCATAAACATGTCTCAGGAATGCCATTGGAGCTGGTATTTGCAGTTTGTTTTAAACTAACATTTCAAAGAAGTAACATAAAAATGTTACCAAACCCAAATCCTTTTAATACATATGTGACCCCGATGGTAGGCCAAGGAAAGCCCAGAGGGTAAGGTGCAATGTATATAAGAAATGGGACATGTATTGGGAGGCGCTAGGGGGCGCACAGCGGAATGGCTGAGTGAACCGCAGCTCCGCCGGACGACCGACATCGGACCGTATGTAACCCAGCGAAAAACAGCCAAATCTGCCACCAAATAGCGGAACCCAACGTCGGAATGTACAGCGCAACTTTCTTGATCTCCAGCGGGGGATTGTGCTCCCTAGACATGAAGTAATTGCCAATTATATGTTCAGAAGCGGAATGACGGACAAAATGGCGGCCACTGTGGGGTTTCACAAACCTCTCTCCCAAGTTTGCCAGTAAGTGTTCCTCAACAAACGCTGCGGACTCTACCGCGGACCCCGGAGGTCCTGTGGACATTGCTGCAGTCCCGTATGTCCAGACGGCCCCGGACAGTGCCCCTGTGTCGCCTTGGGAGCTGCCGTTACACTGCACCGTCCGCAACCCAGCTGAAGCAAGATGGCAGCGCCCAGTGTGTGGGGGATCGTCCAGCGTGCACGGAGCTCGCTGTTGGAAGCTGGCTGGGACGCTAATGAACAGTGAGAATCGATAGTGGGGCCCACAGCCGGGATTCCGGGTCCTTGATGCACGTCATAACGACGGCGAGAAGGTACATGTCGGAGAGGCTCCTTTTGCGGCGATATGGTCACCTATCTGCCTGATCGGGTCTGCCCAAGCGGAGGCGCGCATATTGTTGGAATCGCGTGGCGTGGTTCTCGTTGGTGAGCCGGTCGGTCGGTGCAGCGGGACTCCCGGGCCGTGAAAGCTCCTGCGGACAGCGGATGGTGGCTGATGCCTCCTGCTCAATCGATGTGTCCTAGCCTGCAGGGTTAAACATGGGCGGTGTGCTGGGGGCCAGACCAGGGGGGGCCACTGTGTGACTGTGCTTGCCTCACCACTATTGTGATACCCCCATCGAGACACGGCCCGGGGCCCAACAGCGCAGCGTGCTCACAGTCTGATGCGTGGTGCTTCCAGGTCCCTGCCCGTAACTGCTGCCCTGGCACCTCTGGCACCTCACGGCGCCATGCTTTGACGACAAGCAGTCGGAGAGGGGGGGGGGGGGAACGGGCCGCCCCTGTGAATTCAACCTCAGCGATAACAGTGTGGCCTCGCGCCCGTTGTAGCTGCTCACCATTACGGCCACCACAACGGCGACGTCCACTAGATCGACAAGGGCCACCCTACAGACCGCGAAAACAGGGCACGCTGCGCAAGGGATGATGGTGCGGCCCGACAAACAACAACCAAAAATAAACTTCGAAGCGAAGAAAACCCCTATGAAGAACTCGGACCAAATGGCGGAGAGTATTGGATCACCCGAGGTGGCGCCCAACAACAACATGGAGAAAATACTCCTAGCCATTCAATCCAATCTGCAGGACATTAACGGGAAGTTAGATCACCTAAAGTGTAGAATGGATGGCATGTCTGACAAGATTGAGAAACATGGAGAGCGTCTAGATGCAGCAGAGACCAGAATCTCGGAAGTCGAAGACGAGTCACGAACCACGACTGCCAAGTGTGGAGGCATGGAGCGGGTACTGGAAGTCATCCGTGCGAAGGAGGAAGAGTTGGAAGAGCGCTCGAGACGCAATAATGTGTGTATCAAGGGCGTTCCAGAATCGACCAACACGGGACGCATGGAGCTGTTTGTAGAACAACTGTGCACAGAACTATTTGGCGCAGAGGCTCTCTCCTCCGTCTTCATAGTCGAGAGGGCGCATAGATCTCTGGCGCCACGTCCTCCACCGGGTGCTGCGCCACGACCCATCGTGGCGAGAATTTTAAATTATCGAGACAGAGACACCATCCTCAGGCTAGCTCGGGAGAAGGGTCCCATCACCCATCAGGGCAACAAGCTGGAATTTTATCCGGACCACACAGTCGCTGTTCAGCAGGCCAGGAAGGAGTTTGCGACAGCGAAAGCCAAGGTCAGAGATCTCCAACTGGAATACTCTATGCTATATCCAGCCCGACTACGCGCGAGGTGGGAAGGTAAGACAGTTATCTTGCCTAGCCCGAAGGCTGCTCAGGAGTTTATAAAGAAGGTAACCAAACAAGCGAAGTCTAAAGCACGAGAGGAGCAACACGTAGACTCAGACTAAGAGTCGCAGGCGGATTCCATACACACGAGCAGAGTTGGTTGGCGATAAGACTTACCTTTGTGGGGTCCATTCTTGTTTTTAGCCCCTGGCCTGACACGTGGGGGTGTGTGACTGTTCCCTTCCCACAGTTCTGCTTTGCTGAGGGGCTTTAACGATCATCACAACACTCGGGTGTAAAGCACCACTGCTCCTATTGGGAATATATCACCACCTCCACTGAGAGTCACGAGGACTATAAGGACCTGGTATGAACATGTATGGTCATAGTATGAATCCCTCCTCTCAAAGCGAACTGTTCTCATGACACTGTCTACAAGGGACATGGGAGTTGGGATGGACAATGTTACGGAGACGAACCCAACATGTTTTATGTCACTCACGTGCTTGGAAACAGGTGTGTTCAAAGTCCTTCAATGGTGCAGACTGTTCACTCCCTTTTTTGCTTTATGCTAGGCCCATGGGGCGCTGCCAGACACTACAGGCATACACTGCGTGGCCACAGGGGCTGTTACAGTTACTTACTGATCTAGGTAATGGCCTTGTTGATGGTGGATGTGTGAATCGCGCTGCTGGTGGCGCGGCCTGGGCCAAGAGATTTTTGCAATGTGATAGGGGACCGGATGAGGTGCCCCGCCTGCCCTCATGTACCAACGGTTGCTGTGGGGAGTTACGTGGGCTGGCAGTGGTGAGGAGTTGGCAACACGACCCCCAAGGTCACAGTCCAATTTTGTGAGAGCATGGGTCATAGGGTCGCTTCGCTCTTTTACATCCATAACGGTTTTAGAGTCGTCCACATCCACCTGGTTGGATGTTGAGTTGTGCCCCGAGCGGACCTCCTCCAGGGTGTTCCCCAATTCAGTTACTTTCAATGGAAGGAACCACGGTTCTTTCTTCGTTCATGGGGTATTGTTGTAAGGGTAAATGGCTTTGGCAGGGTTGGGTTGCTGGAGTGGGAAGGACGGGGGTTTTGTTACTGTTATGAGACCATCTTATGCGAAATGTACTATATGTGTGAATGCATGGCAACCATGGAGTGCTCATCTGGAAAACACTTGTATAGAACATGTCACTTCTGATTTGATGATGCGGCACACGAGGACGTGGATACCTTTGAGCTACCGCATTGTGCTACACATAGTTGAGGCGCACGTTTGCTCTGCGTCACATTCATTATCACCTCTACCGTACCAATGACACAGAGAGTGCATGTTACGCAAAGTAATTCTTTGAGTCTCCTCACGTGGAATGTCAGGGGCCTGGCGAACCCGAAAAAAATTAGACAGGTGTTCGCCTATCTCACAAGATGCAACATAGACATTGCGTTACTGCAGGAGACACACATTGCGCCCAACACACGTCTGTCTCTGGGTACACGCTGGGCTGAATCAGTGCCTTCTGCTACATACTCCTCCTACTCTAGAGGGGTGGTGACGCTGATGCGTAAGGGTCTAAACTTTACTACACATAAGGTGATCCAGGACTCCAATGGCAGATACATTATAGTAACGGGTCTTCTACGCGGGAGTAAAATAACAATTTTTAATGTTTATGGCCCGAATGTGGACACACCGGGGTTCTTTCAAGAGCTATGGGGACATCTACAGCAATTGACAGACACAAACATCATATGCGGTGGGGACTGGAATGTGACATTGGCTGACAATATAGATCGCTCCGCACAGTCCCTTGAACCACACAAACAGGCTAGAACCAAACTTCTCCACATGCTACAGGACATGTCGTTAACCGACCTCTGGAGACACAAACACCCTGATTTACCAGGCGCCACGCATACATCCGCTATTCACAATAGTTGGTCACGCCTGGACTACTGGCTGGGCACGGATAACATCACACTATGGAAGCAGGGCTTACAGGTCCTCCCTAGGACACTTTCGGACCATAACCCTGTGATATGTAAACTCACTATACCAGACTACAATCCACCCCCTTTCCAATGGCGGTTCAATTCACGCGCCCTAACTGATATACTCTACGCTGACACCATCAACACGGCGATAAGGGACTACTTTCAGATAAACAAGCCAGTAACCGAGGACCCATGTCTCCTGTGGGAATCCTTCAAGGCGACGCTACGCGGTGTATGTATGAGCACCGCAGTGGGCATACTTCGAGATCTTCGGCAGCAAATACGCACTTGTGAAAAACGCATGAGGGAAATGGAACGAGCTTTCGAGGTTACACAAGATGTCACGATTCTGGGCGGGCTGAGGCAGGCACAAACGGAACATCAAGCACTAGACGATGATGAGATAAAATATTTAGACAAGAAATATTCAGCTAGGGCCAATGGTGAGGGGGGCCGTCCGGGAAGGGTGCTAGCTGCAAAAATATGCGAGGGCAGGAGTCACACAGCTATTTTACGGGTTAAATCAGACGATGGAACGCTCCATACACAACCCACTGACATTCTGAAATGTTTTGTCAACACGTACGGGGCGCTATACAGATCCCACCCAATCACAGCGACCGAAGAAATTGAAAGCTACTTGCAAGATGTGGCGATTGCTTGGCTTTCGGATGGTCAAAGAGAGTATTTAGCCGCACCCATAACGATTGAGGAAGTCACGGAAGTGATTAAATCGTTACCGAATGGGAAAGCGCCGGGCCCTGATGGGTTCACGAATGAATTCTATAAGCATTACGTTGATACGCTGGCTCCATACCTGGCCGAGATGTACGGGCCGCTTTTGACCAGGCAGAACTACCTCCCACACTCAGGGAAGCTGTGGTGATCGCCCTTCTAAAGCCTTCTAAGGATCCGGATTACTGCGATTCCTACAGACCTCTGTCGATGATCAATGTAGACTCCAAAATACTCGCCAAGCTTTTGGCGATGCGACTCACCCCACTGATGGTTAATCTAGTACTACCCGACCAGGCGGGGTTTATACCCACTAGGTCCACATCCCACAACACCAGAACCTTATTTGCCTTGTCCCATTACCTTCAACCCCACACGAAAGCGGTTGCCGTAATGCTGGACGCCGCCAAGGCGTTCGATTCTATCGAATGGAGCTACTTGATTGCTATCCTACACCGCATGGGATTTCCCAAAAGATTTGTCCAATGGATAAATCTAATCTACACCAAACCATGTGCCAGGGTCCGGATCAATGGGTACCTGTCTGAGAGTTTTGTCATTGAGCGGGGAAACTAGACAGGGATGCCCTCTATCGCCCCTCCTATTCGCCTTAGCCCTCGAACCTTTAGCCTGCTTGATCCGCCAAAATCACAAATCATCCGCCCTACAATTTCCTTCCAGACCACTACACATCTCTGTACGCAGATGATATGTTGCTCTATGTGCGCGACCCGGAAGTTCACTTAAACCAGCTTCTGAGGGAATATATCAAGTTTGGGGGTCACTCAGGCCTGGCCATCAACTGGTCCAAATCATATATTATCCCTCTCACGGACACAACATCTCCCATGCACGTCGAGTACCCATTAGAGTGGCATTCCGAACCGATTAGGTATCTGGGGGTGATGTTTCACAGAGACCCTGAGGTGGTGATCCGTGCCAACTATGGCTGCATCATATCCAAATTAGAAGACAAAGTGAAGCGCTGGATTCAACTGCCGTTGTCCCTCGCAGATCGCATTGCGATAATCAAAATGAACATCCTACCCAAATTGCTATATCTATATACCGTATTTTCCGGCGTATAAGACGACCTTTTAACCCCTTAAAATTTTCTGGAAAGTCGGGGGTCGTCTTATACGCCGGGTACAAAATTTTATGGTATTTTTTCATGCGCTTTTTCATAGCGAGGACTTCACTCGAAGGTGTCAGACCGCTTCACAATACGAAATAACAAGAAACAACACACCTTATGTTAAAAAATACAGCCACCGACCCTGGCAACGTCCAAAAATACAGCCACCGACCCTGGCAACGTCCACACCCAGGCCCCGCGCCATGAATTGTGCAAGTATCGAAAGCGAGCGTGTTTTTGTCATAGCGAGGACTTCACTCGAAGGTGTCAGACCGCTTCACAATAGGAAATACCTAACAAGAAACAACACACCTTATGTCAAAAAATACAGCCACCGACCTTGGCAACGTCCACACCCAGGCCCCGCGCCATGAAGTATCGAAAGCGAGCGTTTTTTTCATAGCAAGGACTTCACTCGAAGGTGTCAAACCGCTTCACAAGCGAGCAAATGGCGCCATGAGTCTTACCTCGACTGCCGCTGCCGCTGTACACGCGCCTCCAACCGCTTGCACATCCCCAGGCAGACGAGGCAGCAGGACGAGGCAGCAGGACGTCCGAAACACGGTACATGGTAATGGGCAGCCAGCGCCGAAGATGGCAGCGCCCGGTGTGTTGACACGTTTGGCACGTTTTGGCACGCTCACCTCTCCCCTTGGCATGGGCGTGGCATAGAAAGGGGACTGTACAATGTTCCCGAATGTTCCCGAAGGCAGTAGAGCACTTGCCGTGATTGGCTGGTTGTTGCTAAGAGGAAAAGCAGTCTCGTGACCAGATAGCGTATTTGCCGTACCGTACGTGTGGTGTTGAAGACAGTCTCTGCACCTGTCCATACTGTACAGCACCAGTACCGTACATCGAGTGCAAATGGCTGACAGTCAAGAACCCGGCAAGGCTCCAGCAGCACATTCCGTGCAAATGGCAGACAGCGAAGAACCCGGCAAGGCTCCAGCAGCGCATCCAGAGAAAATGGCTGGCAGTCTAGAACTCAGCAAGGCTCCAGCTGTGGCAAGGAGAAGAAAATATGAAGCCAGCTACAAACTCAAAGTTGTGGCTTTTGCCACGGAACATAATAACTGTGCTGCTGCTAGGCAATATGGAGTGACAGAGAAGATGGTTCGGGCCTGGAGAGCAAATGAGCAAGCATTGCGGAGTATGCCAAGGGGCAAGTGTGCACTAAGAAGAGGCACCCCACATTGGCCAGAACTGGAAAAGCATGTAGCAGACATGGTGGCCGAGCATCGGCAAAGCGGGTATGTCGTGACCCGAAATAAAATCCGATTGGTTGCACTTCAGTGGGCCAAATCTAATCCCGATCTCAGCCACAGATTTAAGGCCACTGTGTCCTGGTGTACCAGATTCTTGGAAAGGCATAATCTGGTATTGCGGCAAAAGACAAAAATTGCCCAGAAATTACCAGCGGATCTTGATGCCAAAATGCATAGCTTCCATCGCTACGTCATTAGGCTGCGCAATGAACATGTGTATGCGCTAAGTAGCATCGGAAACATGGATGAAACTCCGATGAATTTTGATATGATCGCCAACAAAACTGTCCATCAAAAAGGCGAAAAGACAATTTTAATAAAAACAGGACATGAGAAGTCCAGTTTCACTGTGGTACTTGCATGCACAGCTGATGGTGGCAAACTGAGGCCAATGGTTATTTTTAAAAGGAAAACAATGCCGAAACTCAAGTTTCCTGCTGGTTGTTTTGTGCATGTGAATGAGAAAGGATGGATGGATGAAGAAGGGGTAAAGCTATGGCTTGATAACGTATGGAGCAGGCGACCAGGTGGACTTCTACAAAGGCGTAGTCTACTGGTGTGGGATATGTTCAGGGCTCATTTAACTCCCAGCACCAAGCAAAGGCTGGCAAGACTGAAAACGGATGCTGCTGTTATACCTGGAGGACTGACATCGTTGGTGCAGCCACTGGATGTGTGCCTAAACAAGCCATTTAAAGATCGCATCCGAGAACAGTGGAATGAGTGGATGGTTAGCGGTGAAAAAACATTCACAAAAGGAGGAAACATGCGTGCGCCACAGTTGGATGTTTTGTGCAACTTTGTCATAAAGGCCTGGAACGACATCGATGCAGAAACAGTCATAAAGTCTTTCAAGAAGTGTGGCATATCGAACTCATTAGATGGTATGGAGGACGACTATCTGTGGGAAGGTGAAGAGGATGCCGAAGAAGAGACCACATCATCTGATACGGAATTGGTACAAGATCCATACGATGACTGCCTTACAGATGTACCACAAGATCTCATAGACTTACTTATGAGATCATATGACGAAGAGGAGGATTTTGAAGGTTTTTAAAGGGAACGTTATAAATCCTGTAGAAATCGCTTGGATTTATGGGAAGTTATGGAACGTTTAATGCACTTGCACTGTTTCATGCACTACGTTATTTATGTTTGCCGTACCGTACCGGTACCGTATATTCAGAAGTGACAGTTTTTGATATGGTTTTAAATAAAATGTTTCCGAGTAAAGCAAGATTGTTTCTACAACCAATTTCTTTGCGTTCAGTCTTTCAGTTTGTAAAATAAACGCTTATAGGTACCCACTGCCCACTGATAAAGCCTTACTGCTCACCCACAGGGAGGAGGACTAGACTAATACGGTAAGTTCAAAATACCGGTACATACTCGGAATGGCTATGCTGCGCTGGAAGTGGGGGGTCGTCTTATACGGCGAGTATAGCACAAAACCTAAAATTTTTCTGCCAAAGTAGGGGGTCGTCTTATACGCCGGGTCGTCTTATACGCCGGAAAATACGGGTAATAATATTCCAACCACTCCCCCGGGCGAAGTGTTCCGCTGAATAAAAGCACTCGTCATACAACTCATATGGGCGGGCAAGCAAGCGCGGACAGATCTCCAAACCTTGACATTGCAGTGCGCCCGAGGTGGATTGGGGGTACCAGACTTTAAATTATATTACTTATGCGCACAGGCTCAATATGCAGCCTACTGGTTTCACACTGTGCCATACCTCACGCACACGACAAAAGAGGAAGGGGATGCGAGCCCCGTCCCGTTGGTAGCTATTATGTCGCACAAGAGACAGCCCCTGCATGCTCAGGACATCAATACAATAGACACTACGGTGAAAGCATGGAGAGCACTGGGCCACCTAGCACACAAGACCCCTCTATACGCTCCAGACATGCCCCTACAAGATCATCATGCTCTGTCAGTCACGGGAGAGAAGGTGGGAATGTCACTTTTGCAGCAGGTGGGACACGTATGGGCGACCTGTTTAAGGACGGGAAGTTTTTAGAACTCGCCGATCTGACATATATCCATAATAAATCACCACTATTCACCTTTTCACACTACAGGCTGAAACTGGCTCTGATGGAATTGTATCCTTGCTTTCCAGATGAACCGGAGTGTCTTCACACCTTACAGTTAATAATCACAGCGCAGGACTTATCACACCTGGTGTCGCGACTATACACAGTTGCACAGGCAGAAACGCATCACACCAAAGACAAAGCCAGGTGGGACTCGGTACTATCGGAGCCTTTAACAGAGCAAGAATGGCAGCAGGCCTGCGCATTGACATAAATTCTCACTCCCAATGGTAATCTCAGGCTGATTCATTACAAGTTCCTACATCAGGCATACTACACGCCCGCACGAATGCAGAAACATGGTTTGCAAGAAGATGACAGATGTAAGCGTTGTGGGAGGGAGGGAGCGGATTTCACACATTTAGCCTGGTCCTGCTATAAAATCCATGACTACTGGATCAAGGTTACCGACACAATCTCGGTCATGATTGGAGTTGATCTGACATGTACGATTGCTGTATGTTTATTGGGAATTGTGTCGCAGCTCAAATCCACCAAACGTAAATTCTGTGCTGTGTCTTTATTGCTTGCCAAGAGACAAATTTCCCAATGCTGGCATAGCACTAAAATACCTACTATAACCAAATGGTTGCAGGCTGTGTCCAGCTGTAAGGATAAACTCCTGACATACGAGGAAGAGCTACCGATGAGATCCAGGCCTAAAGATTTCTGGATGTACTTCACTGAATATATGCGTACCCTAGAAGTGGCCACTGAAGATTAAAATGTGATGGTGTTCTGTATGGTTGAATGTGAGATGCAGTGACTCGGGGTCCACTGGGTCTTTGCACGGAGGTATGCCATCTAGCATTCGGCACTCCTTTTTTAGCCTGGTAGTGCATGGCGGTCTCTTACTTTGGTTTGTTCTTTGTTAATTTATGTTCTGTTGTTGCACTTGATAAAAATTACAAAACAAGACCTAAGTTCCATGCGCAACGCCGCCGGACCCTGGGTTGTCGGCAATACGGCTGTGTACAATCATTTTTTTTTCTTTTTTTTTTCTCTTCAATACATTGCTTGAATTTCCGCAGCCGGCCTCCGGGTTGTAGGCTCCTGGCTGTGTACTCATCCTCTGCCTTAATAAAGGTCTTACAAAAAACAAAAAAACAAAACAAAAAAAAAAAAAAAGAAATGGGACATGTATTTAGTTTTACATGCCCTGGTAGTGAAAAACTCTTCTCACTACTGCAAGGCCTACCTCTCCCATAGGATAACATTGAAGTTATTACATTTAATATGCTGTAATTTCCAAATAAGAAACGGCAACCAGTTGATGCTTGGTGTCTTTGGAATTTTAAGGGAAACAAATCCTAACCTACGATGAACCCTGATCTTAAATTACAATTTTGAAAATGCCACTTTTAAAAAGCCCGTTGAAGGGAGTAAATATACGGCTTAAAAGGATAGTTACATCGGCGGTGATGCCACCTTGAATTAACACCTGACAGAACGGTCAATGAATTTGTTTTCAAAATCAGTACGGGCTAGCCAGATCACACCAAGTCAAAGCCCTGAAGAGAGCCCCATGAGTACTACTGGGACTCAAAACGCTTCGCATTCTCCTTCCATTGAGGAATTAATTTCTGAACACAATAGCTTTGAGAGAAATTTTGCATTTATTCAACCCCAGCTGGTTCTAAACGTATTCCCAATGGGCAGCATGCCATTAACAAGCATTTACCATGCAATAGGTCTCGCAGGGACATTATTGCGAGCTATTGATATTGTAAATGACATTGTTCTTTTTTGTAAAACATAAATAAAAGGCATTGGTATTAACAATGCCAATAGCTTAAAGTATACATTTAGCTATTGGCATTTTAAGTTACAAAGCCTTTTATTGATGTTTTACAAAAGAAAAACAAAAAGGATAACGTCATTTACAATGTCAATAGCTCAAAATAATGCCAGTGCGAGATATATTGCATTGTAAATGCGCTGCCCAGTACCTGCAACCACAGGCACAAATTAAGCACTGTATAGCTTCCTAGTACATAGGTTGTGCCTGTTTGGAAGTGTGTGGGGTAGATAGTTCGAATCATGTGAGAAGTGTTACTCCACAAAAGTAAGAGGAGAATGGTAGGGCTTAGCTTAAGCTGAGATGTAGACTTCAGGGCTCGAAAATTCCACTCGACCACTCGCATAGTCGAGCAAAATTTAACAAGGTCGAGCTGTTTTTAGGTCCTACTCGCCCTTTCTGGCGGGTAGGAAAACAAACCAACTTTTGTCCTCTGTCTGTGAAAACAGAGCAAATGTGACAAGATACGATTTAAAGGCATTTTTATTGCTCACAAAGTAATGAGCAATAAAGATGCCTTTAAATCTTGTTATCTTGTCACATTTGCTCCACTTTCACAAACAGGTCAAGTAGGTTGCAGTTAGGTCGAGGACATTTTTTAAGGTACTAGTCCTGCAGGACTAGTACCATTTTTTTTTTTTTCGAGCCCTGGACTTTCCCACCCAGCAGGCTATGTGCTCCCTCGAAGCCTGGCAGTGTAAGACCTGAGTCTTACGATAGGTAGCCCCATCACAATGCACATTTATGCCACTGGGCTACGAGGTCATCCTTCATCCTGGCCACGGGTATTCTGTAATGCTGAGTTAGACAGGCTGTAATCTTGCACCTGGGCCTGTGTTCCATGGCTCGGCAGATGGCATGGGGTCATTAAGGTAGAGGGAGCCTTATCCGCTGTGCCTTTTCTTATTGATTTATAAAGTTTAATATAGAGCGATAAAGATCCCGAAGGATATCAGAACGCTTTACAAAAGGATGGAAGGAAGGTAATAAATTCAATATTGACATCAAGTAGGAATAACAAGCAAGAATAATTACATGATTACAAGACAAAGGGGTCGGAGGCGAGTAATACAATCAACACATACATAGCGTCTTTTCACACCAATCAAGGAGGTGGAGTACAACAGTGATGCCATCAAATTATTACACTGGCCCCCTCCCCCACATGTTCCTGTAGACCCGAGCCCTGTTCTGACCTTCTGCTGTTAAGCAGAATTCCACACCCCCATCCTGCTGCTCCCTGGAAAGCACATCTGTCAAACTCAGAGGATTGTCAGAAACGTGGGGGGTGGGGGTAGCAGATATATTTGTGTGGGGAGGGGGTGTCAGAAACCTGGTGACGAGAGAGAAAGTGGGAACAGGGATGCAATGCTGTGAGGCCGTGCATGCTTCGAGGCCTAGCGCTGAGACTCAGGGGTCAGAAGGCGGAGTGTGCCCCTGGGGTGCCAGAGAGATCCTCATCCATAGTGGATCATGGAGTGCTAAGAGGAACACATAGGGAACGTATTGATTTCTGTAACCGGACACCATGGGGCTTCTGCTCTGGGACGGCTAAACGTTTAATAGGCGCACGTCCCACGTGACCCAGCAGCCCCCCTGCCCGCCTCCCACTCACCATCCAAACACAGAAGGCCCTCAGCAATTTATTACCCGCCGTGGCACCGCCACGATGGCCAGGATACCACCACAGTACTGCGGGCTGGGACAGCAGCCTCTCTTGCTGGTTTTAGGGGGCTGGGACATGGTTCCGCATAAACGTAGCAGCTGCTGTAGTGACGTACAAGTGAGACCTGTTTCCATTCAAATGTTCCTCGGTTGTTTATGCGACACAGCTATATTTCCATTTCCCTTGAGAGTAAGATGGCGGTACAACACTGTCACAAACAATGCAAATACCACACTCACATAAGCATGCTTGCAGCAGGTAAGTCAGAACCGCACAACACACTAGATGCGTACATCACACATAGAACTAATGGGGAAACCAGGGGAACTTCCGGGAATCCGAACGGTGCGGGCATGCGAATGATAGACTGAATCAGTACGATAAACAGAATGGCTGTTAACCTGTGCTCGCCCAGAAAACGCCAGAGGCCTGGAAAGGAACCCACATGCACTAAATGGGCCAGAATTGGCAAATTTACAACTCAATAGTTTCATACAGCACCCTGCTGGGCAACCTGCCACTCGCTCGGGCTAGCACAGCCTGGCAATGGAGTGACCCCCTGCAGTCACTGAGCACACATGGCACAGATCCCCTACCCCATACCCCCACCCCATGTAACTCACTGCAGTCCCACGGGCTGGAGGTGATGCTGCACAGGCACTCGCTCAATCTGTTTGCTTGCCTTGGTGGAGATGGCACAGGCTTGCATCCCTGTAACCTGTCTCACATACTGCTGATGGACTGGACGGGACTCCCGAGTGGTGAGGAGAGCCTCGCAGCGTGCCAAGAAACGGCCAGTGAACCTGCAGACCGAGCCAGTGAGTCCCAGAGTAACTGCATGCATTGCCGGCGCCCATGTTGTTAGCGGGCCCACGCCACGAGTGTGCACATCGGCTGTCTCAAAGAGATGCAGTGAGCGTGCACATGGCATGTCTGGGCACCGTCAAGATGTGCACACGTATGGTGCGAACAGGCGTTGTGATAACGCGCGAGCTGAGCCGTACGCGTGCACAGCTGATGTCTTCCAAGAGCAAGCGCACCAAAGCTGATGTCTTCAAGAGCGCGTGCACCCATCCTGTCCCGCATTGCCAAGCTAGGCGGCAACAATAGATCTCACTTACGCGAGCAGCGCATGGCACTGCATCACTAGGCGACACCTAAAAAGGACTGTTTAAATCATGTACAATGGGAATGCTGCATTTGTTAAGATCATGAAAAGACTGACTGGTGTATTACTTTAAAGTTGTGTCCATGTATTGTGGTTTATCATGTTTATAATTTGTTATGTATTGGCTTGAAACAAAAAAAAAAGTGTTTTATCTATTTCTGACATATATGGCATTTGAAAAAATTATGGAATGGTTGATAACTCAGGTAAAGGTTCCTCGTATGTTTAAGTAGATTACAGCAGAGAAAGTGGTAGCTAGATTTCTTGTTGTGCTACTTTTAGAAAGGAAAGGTGGCATTTTCCTGCCTTAGCCATTTAGTGCCTGCAGCCTGTCTAAGAGTCAAATGAGTGGGTTTAGTTGACAGGTGGGCTTTGCGTTTTCCTCCTAGTCAGCCACACACAATAAGGAGCTTTTATGTGCCTGAATGGGCCAGCACTGGCAGGGTGGGAGGGAGAAGCTGAGCACAACCCTACTTGCACTTGAATAGGCTGTGCCCTGTCTACACACAAATGGCTTCATACCCCCTGTAGTTAGTCTTGAGACAGAGCCAGGAAGGCAGGGCACCTGTGCAATTCTAAGGCCTGGCTCTAGAAACTACTCTCCACTTCTAAGGTACAACTGTGTATAAATATTGGACCTCAGACACCAACTCTTCAGTTAACTTCGGGACCTGAGGAAACACTGCCTGGTTCAAGGACTGCTGTGCTGCTGAAAGGGCGGCCACTCTGACTGTTGCCCCTCTGTGCTGACCTGCTGCCCTCTTGCCTGGATAAGAAGGACTGAACCTGCCTCTGGTGAACACATGACCCCAAAGGGACTTCAAGGGAAAGTTGGCTGGCCTCCTGTCTTTAGGGACAGAAGGCTCGACCAACCTCTACCCTAGCACCTGGACTCTGCCATTTGCGAGACTTCCGCCACAATCCTGGACCCTTGGAAGTGGGCCCAAGGTGCTATTCCAGTCGCTGTGGATCCAGCGGTACCGGAGCAGCTACTCTGCTGCATATCAGATTTGCCACAAAGACCAGTATCACCCTCTCAACCTGCGGTCTTTTTGGAACTGCAGCTTTGCGACGCATTCTCGTCACTGGACCTTGCGTCCCTCAACGACGGCAGCCTCAACGACTGTGCCAGGCTCCAAATTGCAGCTCTTCCTAAGTGTGATGCATTCTTGATGCCAAACTTTGCATCGCAAGCCCTATCGACTGGATCTTCGACAACTACAAAGGACCTCACATCACAACATCACAGCACCTCAGAACTAATGCATTGCAGTCAGTCCGAACTTGCTACTTCTTCCCAATCCGGCGTGACCATATTGGAAGAGTCAGTGCTTTGTGCTCTTTGGCTCCATTTTCACTGAAATCTTTAAAGTTGCATAGCTCCAGGTCTATGGATTGGATTTTTGTCTGGTTTTATTTATTCAAAATCACTCCATTTGGTCAATTACACACACTAGAGTTCGAAAGAGCTAATTACATACTCACTAGAATGAGGACACGCTTCCATCAATGGGGGTAATAAACCTGGTACATTGATAGCTCAAGAACTGCAGTCACACTGGCAAAAGTAGAAAAAACAATATCATGCACATCCGCGTCTAATGGTACTCCTGGGTAATAGGGAAATAAGGAAGATAGACCATTTAAAAAGGCCACTAGCACTTATTATGCTTCAAAGAATTTTAAAAAGGTTAACAAATCAGGCATATATGTTGGTAGTGGGAAAATTAACAACTTCTCCTGTAGATTCAATAGTATTACTGAGTTATGAAGACACTGCATGCTGTTTTGATTAGTCGGCAGATGCTTACACGTCTTCCAATAGTGCATAGGGAGGTGCTCGGAGACCAGAACGTTCTCAATATAATCTACAAGGTTCAGTTAAATCAGAAAGGAAGTAGTTCAGGCAATGACGTGGCCTTGATAACTGTGTAGACCAAGCAACTGAAGGTGTGATCAGAATGTTCAATACAATAGTTTGAAAAGAATGGGGACCCCTACATACTAGTTAGTTTGCTAATCGTAGGGAATATATAAACACAAGTTGAGAAAGTTAGTAACTAGCAAACCAGTGATAGTATTGTCGCCCTTATTTCGACCTCATTTCAAATACTGTCTAATAGACAATAATGATTCACTTAGACAGTAGTATATCAAAAATATTTGATTGTTTTATTTTTCATTCTATTTATTTACTTTTTATATTTTTTCGATATTAGAAAAGAGTCTATATTTTTTGTTGATTGATTCATAAAAGGACATATATAATTCATAAAAATGACATTTAGTGACATACAATACTCATTAACAAAAAACATTTTTATGAATTATATATGTCCTTTTATGAATCAATCAACAAAAAATATAGACTCTTTTCTAATATCGAAAAAATATCAAAAGTAAATAAATAGAATGAAAAATAAAACAATCAAATATTTTTGATATACTACTGTCTAAGTGAATCATTATTGTCTATTAGACAGTATTTGAAATGAGGTCGAAATAAGGGCGACAATACTATCACTGGTTTGCTAGTTACTAACTTTCTCAACAGAATGTTCAATACATCCAGCAAATCTATTTGCACCAAAGCTTGCTGGACAATATCCAATGAAAACTTTGACTCAGACACCAACTACACCAGTTTGCATAATAGCAATAGGTCTCAAGTAAGATCCACTGAACAGATTTGCTGGGAGTTTATAGGCCAAGATGTGCCTTCTATGTAAGACCCCCAAGGAACACAGTAGAATATGCAAGTTATAAATGTGTTCAGTCAGAGCCAAGGCAGCACATTTCATTCATTTTGCTACTAGACACTAGGCATGGCACACTGGCTAGAAAACCTTGGATTTGGCTGCAAGCTTTGTTTTGCAGGCAACTTCTGGGGGTCGAGCCCATAATATGCATATGGTTAGGTCACAAAATTACGGAAGGAGCTGGTAAAATAAAGATGCCTTTCAGACACTTTTAAGAAGAAATCTCACCCCCAAAAGCAGTGGCTTCACTGGGTTATCAGTACGCATACCAAATTCCTAAAAAGCTTAATTTGACTTTCAATTGTACTTCTTTGAGAAAGCAACTGCAGTGAAACTTCAAATTCACCACTTTAAGTCAGAAGGAAAAGAGAATAGGAGCAAAAGTAGGCAATGAGGATACCAGAGAACAGGCAATAGGTCTCGCAGTTGTGAGAGTTTGAGCTATTGGCATTGTAAATGGCAATGCCTTTTAATTACGTGTTGGTTTTTAAAACATAAATGAAAGGCATTGTCATATTTTATGTTATGATGTATGATTTATAAGGCATGCATTTTCAAGGCTTGACTTGCAAGCGGGTTCAGAGAGCCAAACCAGACACTTGGGTCACCTGTAATTTGTTGGCTCGGCCACCCGTATCAGATTCCTACTGGATACGTATCTATGCATAGATAAATCAAGCATTCGCATCAAACCAACTCAAAATGACCCTAGTAAAATAAACAAGCACTGTCAAAGCCAAATGTTCGCATGAATTTCACTGGTGTACAGAAGTTGGCTTTATCAATCCTAGTTTGTTTTTGCTACTGTTTAGAGGAGAAACCACTGAATGATGCTAATCTTTGTTATACTTTTTTTTGTAATATCCTGTTACATGAGGGCCAATGGCCATTTTAGAATACTGAACACAAAAAAGAAGGAGCTGGATGATGCACAGTGAATAAGACCACGTAGCAGTGTGCTGTTAGCAGGATATACCCCCACCATCAATGTTCCCTCTAATTTTTTCCCCTGTGTGCGGCAGATTAAGGTCTCTGTGCACTGCAGCAGAGGCTATGTGCGCCAAGAACCCGACCGTGCTTGTGGAACAGGGCTGATATCCTCCGGGATCAAGTTTGTGCTCTATAAAACGATATAAATAAATAAGTAGGATGAAAAAACTGGGGGTCTCTCTAAGAGGCGTGACCATTTCAATTAATGGCGAGGTTTAAAAAGCAATTAAGCTAAAAATCTGTGCTTAGCATAGTGTGCTACTAGACTGATATTTAGCTTCTTCTGTCATTGCTTCCAGATATATAATACAAGTAACATTACACCTACCAGAAGCCAGGACTATTGGCTTTGTCAATGGTTGTTTGTGGCATAAAGCTGTATAGAATATTGAAAATGCTTCTGCTCTTGTGGTAGAGGTTGTAGCTTAATACTCGAGCTGCCGTCTTAAGAGATGGGTTTTGAGTCTAAGGGCCAAATAAATATAAAAAATCATGTAAATCGCTCCAATGCCTTTGGGTTGAGTTCGCCCTATATAAAACTTGCTGCATTTCTTTTCTAAATGCAGGGCTGTCTTTTGAAAGCACTTCTGTTAAATGCAGCCCATGACGGATGCTGTGATCAGGGGGACCAACTAGACCCGAACTTCAGGGGGGGCTAACACTCCCAGCCAAGGCTGGCCCAAGCACTGATCCACACTATGCAACAGTGGCGCCCCCTCCCCCATTTCCTCCTCCTACATGAATTCCCTCACCACCACTCACCAACAATGCACCTTATCTGTCTACGCTGTTTATGGAAACAATGGTTTTGATGATGCCTAAAGGTCCATTCAGGAGTGACCCTCTGGGGGGGCACTAACAATTGAATGTGGGAAATTAATTATTGGAAAGGGAGTGATAAGTAATATACAAAGGAAATCGTAGGGTCAAGTATATACAGGATTTTTTTCAAAAACAATAGTATTCAGGAGCTCACATAATAAGTGACAAGCAGCGTGGTGTGAAAAGTGAAGGTGAAATTAAAATAAAACATCGCATTGACAACAGTAGTGCGAACTCCTTCGAAAAGTTATACAAAGTAAAAGGAGTTTATGTTGTTGGGGGTCGACAGTGTTTTGAACTCATTTATTTGAGTTCATCATCAGGACAAACATTGGTGAGCAAGCTGAATCTAAAATCATTGGAAGGGGGGGGGGGGGGGTGGAAGGAAAAAATAATAAATATAACATAGTCTGATCCCTGGATATATTTATCACAGTTAAGTCACTATTTAATTTTAAAGGCTCCCTATTGAGTAAATATGCATATTTAGCTCATGCATACAATGCATATCATAGAGTAAATCGTCATTAAAAAAAATTTGGTAATTAAGAAAACGAAAAAGGGTCAGAGGGTCATAATTAGTAGTCGGAAAAACAGAGTAAACCAGACCTGACAGTTAAGAATGCACTTGCGAACTGGGCAACATTCGGAGTTCATAATTAATTAGATACAGTCAGGGAAGGGAGTGGCGCTGTTGTGAAGAATGACAGGAAAATTCTGAACGCAGCTGCGCTGATATGGAAGCCGTTATGAACTCTAATCAAGAAATGAGAGCACGTAAGGTGCAAGGACAAAGCACGACGACAAGTGATAAAGGTACACTTACTGGGTATGAACACAGTTAATTGCATGTATTTGGTGGAATGCACCTGTGAGACACTGCAGTCCTTAAAGTGAGCGCGGGGAAACCTGGGAGGGAACGGATGGTCAATTAATTACCAGGTTCAAGGAGTGATGCGAATGGGTGTGAGAAGCTTGTAGAACAACAGTAAGTGATTTCTGCTGAACATGGGCCTTTTGAAAGTATTTATGTTTATCACAGCGCCCATCAAGGGCTGCATTTAACGGAAATACTTTCAAAAGGCAAACAATCAGCCCCACAGCTTCCCTCTATTTAGAAAAGAAATGCAGCAAGTTTGAAAGCACGAACGTGTGCTGTCAGATGATTGATTGTAAACTTGCTGCATTTCTTTTCTAAATAGAGCGCATCGGTGGGGCTGATTGTTTGCTTTTTGAAAGTATTTCTGTTAAATGCAACCCTTGATGGGCACTGTGATTAACACAAATACTTTCAAAAGGCCCACAATCAGCATTACAACTGCGCACTATTTAAAATAGAAAGGCAGCCAGTGCAGTAGCATTTTATTCCTTACGGCGCAGGAACGCTCTATCGGGATGTGCTGTGTGCGCGCGCTTCACACACAGCACTGCGCGCTCAGGAGAACCGAGGTGGGCGCGAGCGCAGCCGCGCAGGTTACAGGGAACAGTGCCCACCACCCCCAAAAAAGAGATGTGTGGAATTTCTATTTATTCTGTGTATGACCAACGCCCTTCATATACTGTTGGAGGTGAAGGCCAACATGTTCATGGAGAATCAGTGCAAAACCGCTATGAGCAATATGAAAATTAATCAGGGGAACAATTTCTAAAAAAAAGGCACAAAAGAACACCTGCAAGTGTAGGTCCTCGAATTGTTCACAAGAGTTTACAGAAGTAGACCTGGAACCAACATTTTTAAGAAGCTTCTGTGAATTTCGTTTTTGCATCTGCAAAAAAAAAAAATGTATGTTTGTTTGCTCCAGCAAAAATCTACAGACCGACAGCAAGCGAATTTTCCATACACTCCCCCCACACCTCCAATGTCCTGCAACTCCCACTCACTTCAGGAAAAAGTAACGAGTGTGACCTTGTAAGATGTACATTTCCAACCTTCCCAGTGTGTGAATAAGTTTTTGGATACCCTTAATCACATTAATTTGCAGGTGTGTACAATCACATTTCAACCCTAAAACTACTGCTTTCCAACTACTTCCAGTCCCCATCTGTGGAAAAGTGGCAAAATCAATGCCTTGCTAGAACCCAGAATCTCATAATATGAACCACGGCATAATCAGAGAGGCTATTTATCTGAGCTCTGACCAAATCTCATCCATTTGACAAGTACATGTTTATAGAGTTAGTTCCATGCCCATTATTAAACATAAAAGCCTAGAACTGGAGTTGAGACAGGATCAGGAGGGGGAGAGAAACTAGTTCTTCACGCGATGGAATGCAGGGACTTCCCAGGGGTCTTTGGGAATAAGGTTAGAATGCCAATTGCCTGTGAGCTGGTCCAATGTGTGATTGACAATGTTTCAAGCCAAACGTTGCAGGAGGCAAAACACAAAAGTCATCATCATATTTCCATTTTTTCAATTCAATAAAAACCATAAAAAGGTATAGTATAAAATCTTTAAAATAGAGATGTAGTAAAACGTGCAAGTTCATTTTGAGAAATTATTTATAGGAAGACTAAAACGTATGGGAAATTTCAGTCTAACAATGCATCTCTAATGATCTTACTATTTTAACAAGCATTTACAATGCAAAAGTTCTTGCAATTGCGAGATTTTGAGCTATTGTCATTATAAATGGCAATGCATTTTATAATATTAAAAAGGCAATGTAATTTACAATACCAATAGTTCAAACTTTGGCAAAAGCGATACCTATTGTATTGCAGAGCGATGTCGATTCAAATTTGGAAGCAGCATTTTTGCCCCTGCCATAAGGCTGAGTTTGGGAGCCAGGAGATTCGTTTTGTTGTCCTCTTAATCAAAGCAAAGGCAGGAGCAAGTGTCTCATTCTTACGCCACAAGAAGTTAATACAAGCATTTGCAATGCAACTGCGGGATTAGCACTTTAGCTGTAAACATCTTAAGCTAAAGCACGGGTGCACAGATTGCTTCAAAAGTAAGGAAATAGAACAAGCACTGGCGTTGCCAATAGGTCTCGCGGTAGGAAAGTTGGAGCTATTACAATTGCAAATAACAAAGCCCTTTATGTTTTTAAAATGAAAACAAAATTAAAAAGCATTGTTATTTGCAATTGTAATAGCTCCAACTTTCCTACTGCGAGACCTATTGGCAACGCCAGTGCTGGTTTTGTCTTCTATATGTGTGCTTTTGTTATACCTGAAGCGGTGTTTCTGCTGTCCTGTGAAGTTGTCCACACGCAGCTATGTCTACATTTGGTTGTCTGCAGCATTGAGCGTGCCCGACAGCACTTTAAGACCCTTTAAAATATATCCAGGCACAGTGCAGTGATTTTTTTAATCTGCTCGACCCCGGCACGTGGTGAATCTGGCTGTCGGGATTTGCCGGGATGCCAGTCCAGTCTATGAAGCGTTTCCAGGAACCACGAGAGAGGAGGGAAATTCTGGAAGCTGAGGGCAAACAGCAGAGAGCAGTCACCAGGAAGAGGCGTGAGGTGGGCCGAGGGGAGCATGGAGTGGAGGGGGTGAGAATACTGGGTAAGTTGAGGGCGAGAGAGGAGGAGCATGGGTCAATGGAGAGGAGTGAATGCGGGAGTCGGCTTGATAGAGGGCAGAAGGGGACTGAAGAGGATGAGAGGAAAACATGGGCAGAATGCAGGAAAAAGCGAGGTGTAGCAAGAGAGTGAGTTGGTTTAGGGGAAAAAAGGAAATAGGTTTGGCAGGACAGAGGAGAGTAAGACATTAAAAAAACAAGGCAGAGCAGGGGAGGGGGAAGGAGAAATCAGACACGGCGGGCATGGGAGGGGGCAGAGCGGCAATGAGGGTGTGAAGCAGCAGGGGCCTGGGAATGAGCTGTTTGCAGCAGATGTGCTGCACGTCAGAGTATCAAGTCACTGGAGGTAAAATGTTGGTGGCAGTGCTTGGTGAGGGGCAGTGCTTTACTGCATTATTAGCATTCAATAAATGCAAACACAGGGAGAAAAAAAACGTATTGTTCTGACTCCTGAGCCTGGGACTCGAACCCTGGTCTGTGGCGGAAGCAAAGAGTTTTAACGACTAGACCATGCTTCGGAAACTGTGTAGGATTTATTGAGAGGATGTACAATACGATTTGTCGTGTTCAATTAACATGTTATGTGTGAGGCTTTTTGAGAGCACCTTTGGTAATCGGTTACGCGGAATTATGCAGGTTTTTTGCCTGCTGGATGGTGGAAACAGTTAGCGACAGAGTCCTCACAAGAAAATTGAGGGAATGGCAGCGACTCACACCTTTAATGAAATATTGTGTTTAGAATGATACTGACAGAATATAAGTCAACAATAAGAGAAACACAAGCACGATATGGTGTTATTATATCCCCTCCGGTTTTGAACCTTTTGTGGCATCAAAAATAAGGTATTTGAGGCTTAAAAATGATTTGTATGCGTGAATCGAGCAGAGAAAGCACTGGTTGTCTCTCTGCTTCAGAGGCCTGCAATAAACCTTTTCTTACCACTCTGCCCGCGTTCAAATCTGCATTTATAATTGTGGGATTCCGACTGTACTGCACACATCCAGGAAGAACGTCTTTTCAATCTCTTCAAAAGAAATGGACGTTAGCATTATTGTTGGAAATTAGTAAACATTTGGGTGGTGATCATTAAAAATAATACTAATAATAATAATTTTCGCTTCAAAGTTTGAAATCCATTCATTCCTTTCAGAGGCTTAGCCTGCCATGGACCCAGCTATTTTTTTTAATCATTTCAATGAAACGAAATATTATGGAAATATAACATATTAAACTTTTGATAAGGCCCGTGAGTAAGTGCGGCATGGCTTGGGGAGAAGGGTAGTTTGAAGATTGGAGGGTGTCTTTTTCCGTAACTGTTCTGTTCTCTTCCGGGGACCGGTTGGGGCCAATCGGGGGACACCACCCTTTCTGACGTCAGAACTGGCTCACCCTAGTCCCAGCCGCATCTTACATTTATGAGGCTTGTGATGCAGATTTATCACACAAAGTGTTCACAAAAGTAAAGAAAAAAAAGTAACTCGACACACCCGCTTTTACTTTTCATGACAAAGAATGTATTTCCATTCGTTTGTAATGTGTGATGTTTGTACAAAACGTCCTGTTTAAATACATATCTCACCGTGCGCGAGAGTGCGAGATGGTTGCAAAAATAAAACGAATAATAAAAAAAAAACGGAGGGAGAAATGAAGGGAAAAAAATAAAAGGCTAATGGAAATTAAGGATATACATTAAAAAGCGTGGTATCCATTTGAAATCAGATGAAAGGTTTAGTGTCTGATAAATATTAGTCTTCAGGCGCATAGAGAAAGACCACAAGAATGTTATATTAATACCACACGAATGAAATCTGTAAAGATGAACAAACTGGTTGTCTGCAGCATTGAGCGTGCCCGACAGCGCTTTAAGACCCTTCAAAAGATATCCAGGCACAGTGCAGTGATTTTTTGATCTGCTCGACCCCGGCACGTGGTGAATCTGGCTGTCGGGATTTGCCGGGATGCCAGTCCAGTCTATGAAGCGTTTCCAGGAACCACGAGAGAGGAGGGAGATTCTGGAAGCTGAGGGCAAGCAGCAGAGAGCAGTCAGCAGGAAGAGGCGTGAGGTGGGCCGAGGGGAGCATGGAGTGGAGGGGATGAGAATACTGGGTAAGTTGAGGGCGAGAGAGGAGGAGCATGGGTCAACGGAGAGGAGTGAATGCGGGAGTCGGCTTGATAGAGGGCAGAAGGGGACTGAAGAGGATGAGAGGAAAACATGGGCAGAATGCAGGAAAAAGGGAGGTGTAGCAAGAGAGTGAGTTTGCTTAGGGGAAAAAAGGAAATAGGTTTGGCAGGACAGAGGAGAGTAAGACATTAAAAAAACAAGGCAGAGAAGGGGAGGGGGGAGGAGAAATTCGACACGGCGGGCATGGGAGGGGGCCGAGCGGCAATGAGGGTGTGAAGCAGCAGGGGCCTGGGGGAAGCTGGCTGGGGAGGGGGAGGAGAAATGAACAGATGTCCGTGAGGTGTGGGAGGAGAGCCTGGGAATGCGAGAGGCTGGGCTTGCATGCGATGTGCGTGCATGTTTGCTCACGTGATACACGTGAACTGCAAGAAAACCGCGGGGCTGAAAGCCCTTGGTTTGACTTGTGTTTTGCCGACATGAATTCTCGCGCGAATCGATAGGTCGCGAGACCTAAAAACACTTTAGTATTTCTTTACTTTTAAAGCAATCACGGCACCACGCTTTAGCTTAAGATGTTCAAAGCTAAAGCCCAAGTGCTGAGATTATAACCAAAGTAAATTAGGAGAAAAAATGGTGGCCGCACTACCTCACCCCCCCCCCCCCCAAACCCCCCACCCCCGCCCTCTCTATTTACTTTGGTTACAATTGCCACACTTGTGCTTTAACTGAAACATCTTCTGCTAAAGCACTGTGCCAAGATTGGTTAAAAAGTACAAAAAAATTAACTTGTTTTTCGATTTCTTTACTTTTAAAGCAATTGCAGCACCAGGGCATTAGCTCAAGATATTTACAGTTAAAGCAAGAGTGCAGCGATTTTAACCAAAGTAAATGAAGAGTAAAAAAAGGCATGCAGCCGCATGTGGCAGCGCAACTAACCATAAGATAGGCCTGGCCGCCGTTACTCCTGCCAGGATGCCGCTCTGGAATCATTTAATAACAAGACACAAACTGCCCGTTTTCATGTATAAAAATAAATATACATATATTTTTTTTTAATGATGATATGGGCGAGCTGTGCGGCCCGTCAAGCAAGTGGTGCCTGTGGCCCCATAGTAAAAGCCCACATAGCGTGCTGCAAATACAAAGAAAACAGTGCTCACCCACTCATAAGGCAAACCGTGTAACAAGCAGAGTAAAAGGTCTAGTAGTTATGGGAGGTAACAAATGCAGACAAGGAAGGACTAACGAGCCTATTTCCAAATCAGAAGCCAGCATTTACGAAGGACCATGACACACCAATGATAAATGTGGGCGGGGTTTCCAGTGCTTACTCCAATGCAGCATGCCTCGCAGAGAACGCAGCGCATGCGCACTATCGCTAGGCTCGACCTAAATAACATTCGACCTAAGGTACCATATTGCCGACAGGTATCTAGCGGTTGAATACACCACACAATCTCTGGTGTTGGTTTTGCATATTCTAAGAGGTGAGTGGCAGTCCCTAAACCCAAGAAGTTTACAAAGGGGAATAATCCAGGGTGTGCGTGGGTCAACATAGACTTGACAGAAAAATATCAAGTGGTCAATATTTCCTGGAACTGGACAACCACTCTGGCACAGATTCGATAAATCTCCCTTTTTCGACCAGGAATGGTAAATTTAGCCAATGGTAACATGCCCAATCTGAATTTTACATAAAGTGCACATGCAGTAGGGTTGATGACCATCATCAGGTATTGCTAATACTCAGGTACACATTTGAACATCAAGAAAAACAAGCATTTGCAATGCAATAGGTCTCGCATTAACGCAGGTTTGAGCTATTGGCATCGTAAACGACATTACCTTTTATTAATGTTTTGGTTTTTAAAACATAAATAAAAGGCATTGCCATTTACAATGCCAATAGCTTAAACTCGCGTAAATGCGAGACCAATAGCATTGCAAATGCTTGTTGTATGTTCTGGAAGGAGTGTGTTGAGTCTCCTGTGCCAGCACGAGGTCACCAATTATCTAAAAGTGTTTAGAGTCAGACCAAAATTACAGTGCAACCTCAAGTATCAGATACAAAAGCAGGGACGAGTCCAGTTCAGAACAGCAATGTGCTATAAATTAACTAAAATTACAAAACTACCACGTTACGCTCATTTCTCAACAACCTGCCTATTTGTTCAATTCAAGTACGTCGAGAAGTGAAAAAATCTCAGCCTCGTTATCTCACCTACTCTCCCTCAGCAGTCCACCAAGATATTTGACAGCCTCTTTCACAGGGGACCTGTAAAGTACATCAAGGCAACCGACAAAGGCACAAGATACAAGCTTTCTCTATTCTTCCCTCCAAATTAGGCCATGTGGAATAAGACATGATAAGATAAGACCATCTTTTTCGTCTCTCTTGCACGACTCCAAAACGCTTCCAACATAAACCTCACTGCAAATACAGTCCTTCCAAACAAACACTACGTGCTCGATAATGGGCTTCGGTATCTTGTGTGGGAAACAAAGCGATATCCAAAGGCAGTTACAAATATACAACTGTAAAACACTACAATCAATCTAAGCAATAGGAACCATCATCGCAACTAAGGTGAATTTGAGACCAAGCGTAACCCATGCATTTCTGCGAGTATAAACTCTGCAAAAATAAACTGGAAAAACAACACCACCAGAAAGAAATGTTTTAGAGAAATACAGTCATGCTATTTTCCCAACAATCCACTTTACTATGACCTGGTTTGAACCGCAAAGAAGCACAACCTTCAACAGCGACAACAAATGCATTGGACATATTTTGATTTCAGAAATAGTAAAAATATAAAAAGTAAAACAAAATAAAAAAAAATCACAAAAGAAAAACATGTTTTCACTCGCATGTGGGACCTACATCTCCACAGAGCCTTATGATGCTAGAGAACACTGGGACAAAAACAAACAAAAACATATTTAATAACGTTAAAAAAAAGTAGATCAGCATTTAGTAAGACACTCTTCTTACATCGTATTTCTATACTAACTCGTACTTGGGACAGTCACGAGAGCTGCTGAAGCGGGGAGTTGTCCGATTGCTGTCTGCAGACTTTGTCCCAGAGGAAGAAGTAGCGCTGAGAAGCAGCAGCAAGACACCCAGAACGCAGTACATTTTGTTTTCAGGCACAACTAAATAGCACACAAACACGGCTCGGGCTTCTACAGAGCAGCAACAAAAATGCCTGTTAGTTACTCTGTGCTGAATTTATAGGTTCCCTCCTCTGATGGTTGTATAATCAGGGAAAGGGTTCTACACACGCATGCATACCATATTTCAACAGTATACCAAACATTGAAACATTTCATGTATACGATATGCGGAAGTCATATTTTGCATGAAATACGTCTGCATGCGACTTTCATGCTTCTGCTGTCAGTAAAAGCTGAATCAAACCTCAGGAAACATGGCTTTTTAGGTTTCGCCTATCATTCGCTTGCGAATGTAATAGGCGAAAATTCAAGTGCTCCGACCATCGACTCGTCAAACCGGTTTTTCCACAGTGCATGTGAGTCACGTGACCACAAAAGCGGGTCACGTCACCACACAAGCACGCGCATCTCCCTAATCCGCCTGCCACACTTCTCCTCCCCTCGCTTGCATTCCCGCCCCCCACCAGGCTCTCCCGCCCCCAATCCGGCTTCCCTCCGGCCATTTGGCAGCATTGCGAGGCCAGCTGAAGAAAAACATTTGTAGCATTCAGTTTAAGACAAACAAAGAAGCCATGCAAGCCAGAGTTGTGTGCCAGAAGTTAAGTAAAATGTCTTATGTTTGCTTTGAAACAGACTGCTTTACGCTGAAAGATTGTAGCGCCCACGAAGCGGGCATAACACAGATAGTCTAAGGGGCCCTTGCTAACAACATCGGTATAAAAGAATGACAAATCTGCCAGAATGGGGTCACTTGGGTCTTTCAGTGCAGAGCTGTGTGACAGCCTGCGAGTTTTGGTTTTTCAGCTTATACCAAGCACCTTGGGTAATGCAGAAGGCTGCAGCCAAAAATCTTCCAAACCTGGCTTAAATAGTCAATTTTTTATATGGACAAGACCGTGGATCTTACCAACATGGTAGTAAGCTAGCATACTTCTGACTCAATCTCTATAGGGACCTAGATCCTCATTGGTCCAGAGTCTTATCCAATTTTGGATAGGTCTCAACATGGCAATGTCAGAGATGGATCCTAGGATTAGGTCGGATACAATTGGCAGGGTAGGCGCACTAGTGGGGAGTTACAAGAGGGACTTTATAAAAGGCATTTTCAGCCTTTTCAAGACTAAGATTACAGTGCCCCCATAAATCTGTCTCAAACATAGCTCCCCCACATGGTTGACTCTTACATATCTCTTCTGGGGGGGGGGGGGGGGGCGAGAGAGACAGGACAGATAGCAAACATAGCACTTTTCTGTACCAGTGCCACTCATTTGTGGGAGTCGTCCAGACTTGCACCCAAATAGTCAAATTTGTGTACCCTAAGAACATAAAAGTCAATGGCTGTAAGTGGGCTGACCTTAGAAACCAGTCTAAGTACATGATATGTATTGGATTGAAAGGGTCTGTGTCAGACAGACCTATTATTTCTAATAATGCCTGTATGCAAGCCCACAAACTACATGTAACCAAGAAAGCAACTAAATTCTAGACTTCTGCAATGTAGTGCTGGGTGAGTTTGCTCCGAGGAAATACTAGACTATTAACAGGATCTGTTGTATGCACCACAAAAGTCAACTAGCTTCCCATACACCAGTACAAAGCTCCTGCTCCCTGCCACCTTAAACAAACTTCACCCTGCCCAAGGTCAACAGCGCTCTTACATTAATTTGAGTGTCAGATTTCTTGTGAATCTATACTACCCACGGAAGGATCCTTACATCTTTCTTTTGTTACAACAGACTAGAGTTAAAGAAACCAAGGAGACAACTCAGAAGAGAGTTATCATTGTAAGGCACTGCTACCCAATCTTTGCTATGATCAGAGTATTGTTTCTATGCACAGATGGAGATACAGACTGCCTTGAGTGGCCTGTAACGTTGGACTGCCTGTAAATTCTTACTGTAAGGTTTGTGTGAGAATACGGACTGCTTGGTGTTCACACAACTGTACACAGGATCCACATAACTCATTTAGTCTCCAACAGTTCGAAGGATTTCCAAAACGGTATGCGGTTCATTCTGTATGCGGTTCATTCTGGCTCTATTTTGCAAAACTAAGACGTACAATAATGTGAGCAAAAGGTTTTTGCTGGCCAAGCTTCTATTAAGCAGTACTTTACACACTCTTCTTAGTAGTGGGTTCTGAATTTCAATGTTTAACACATTAAAAGTGCTTTGTGGTTTCTAGGCACATCATACGATCTGATCTTGAAATGAATTTGCTGGTAAGCCACTACTAGGTAGACTGGCAAATTTAAAAATAAATAAAAAATACACACACACAAACTTTCTCCATTTATAAATACTTTTCTCACTAAGGAATAATTGACTTCATATTGTATAAACATGGTTTTATAACACTTCCCATACTTATGATCGGCATCTATTCTTTAGCAAAGATAGCCATAGATATATTCTGACAAAGGCATGACGTTTTCATAAAACTGAATATTCTAGCTCGAACTTACATTTTCTGATTACCTAGGTAATAGCGCATCCTGGTGATCAAGTAATCACTTCCACCTTTTTTCCCCAGAAGCACCTGATTCCAATTGCCTGCTTCACTTTAAAGAAGCAGTAAGTTTGCACTTATTTTTACACACAAAGCTTTTGAATGTTGTCTGAATTTGGTTTATAAAAAGGATAATAAAAAGAGTGCTATTGGCCACATCAAGATGGATAGATCTACTACTAGGACTATGTAAACATCACATACCATTTCACATTACTGTAGCAGCATCCGCACAATCCTAAACTAATGTGTTACCACTAAACAAGAGCAAAATGGATTGAATATTGACAATGGCTTTACAGGCTACCCATTTGCAGTCCGGACCAACCTGCTTCCTTCCTTGTCTGTATGTGTTGCCAAAGACACCCCTTTCTTTCGGAGGCAGGGACGGAAAACACAACTTTACAATCAACAGTTAACAAGGACCTGAATCTCTGCAATCCTTTGCAGACCTGCCATAAAGTCAGATTACCTATAAGCAAAAGCCAACCCCTCATTCACACACAAAAAATAACTACCCCTATTGGTAAAATTTTGAAGGCATTCAAATAACCATTCTTGAATTACGGTTAGCTACTAAACAGAGATGCACAATGTTTGAAAACAATTGAGATGCAGTGTCTAGGTGGGAATTTTATACAGCGTGGACTGCATTGACTATGGTCAACATTAAAAAGGGCAAGTACGAAAACAAGCCAATACACGGCCGTGTTTTCCTCAGCGGGCTATGGTTCACTTAATTCTCTAAGAGCAAAAAGCATAGTAACTGATATCACCTATAACATTAATTCCTTCTCTCTGCAACACACAAACCAGTCTCGCCAAGAACATGTGCAGAACACTAAGGTGCTAAAAATTCACTTCTCTACACACCAAAAAACAGCAAGGATCAGGCCCACATTAGCTGATAAGCAAACTTATTCACAAAATTGCACCTACCTAAGCCAACTATCTGGGAAGTTAAAGAAAAATCGGTTCCACGGTTTTAAAAAAAAATTTTTTTTTAAAAAAAACACACACACTGGTCTCACATTCAGGCACACAATGTTAATAATAGTGTTAATTACCTCAAAGCAAACATTACTGCCCACCATGTATACTCTATTACTATGAAAATAAATAGCAGGTGGCTGTGTGCCATGCCATTGAGACGTGCTTGTGACATAATGAAGAGCAAATAGTTTATAATATAAGGGACAGTAGAACCCAGACATGGCTTTACTACATTTTATTTAGAAACATTTTGCACATATAAGCTTAATGAAATTGTATTTTGAAAAGAAATGTTCAATCACTTAATTACAATGTTTCGCTGTCTACAGTAATAAGAAGAAAAACGTTAAACCGTGGAACTTTAGTGAACACATAGCTCGCTGTGTTGAGCACATTTTGCCCATCAAAGCTTTTTTTAAGCTGTGGTACAGAAGACACAGCCAATATGCCTCGTAGGCTATGATGTCACCTCAAATACTTAGAGGCAATATAGGAAAATGTTAACAGACGCTAAGTATCATAGATATGTACAAACAGAGTCAAAAAAACAAAAGCTTTAAGATATCCCACATATATCAGTCCTTAGTTATTCATTGTTCCCCCTCCTTCACAGAAGCTAAGGGGGTCCTGGGAGGCAGATGTTGGTGAGTTAGAGGCGGACGATTGGAGGGAGGCATTGGCGGGGCCCCAGGGGGCTGCCATTTCGATACTTCTCTGGCTTATACAGTTTAAATACCTCCATAGGGTATATTTCACTAGACAGCGCCTATGGGTCTGATAGCGTCCCCGGACTGATTACGTTGTGGGCTTGAGGTTGGTACATTTTTGCATACGGTGAGGAGCTGTACGGTACTGGTTCGGTTTTGGAGAGGGGTGTGGGACTGTGTCTGAGGTCCTGGGATGGGAACTCCCGCGTACACCACAGCTAGGCCTCCTTCATGTGTTGAAGGGAGTGAGGGGGGGGCGGATATCTATAAGAGACATTTGCTGTTGTTGGGCCTTACTCTGGCTAAGAGGGACGTGACCAGAGACTGGAAAAATACGCGAGCTCCTACTGTTGTAGCGTGGAAGATGGGGCTCGATTTCTGCATGGGGCTGGAACAGCCGATTTTTGTTGCCCGTGGCTGCCCACGAAAACACTTTAAAATTTGGAAGCGATTGGCGGATTTTAGGGGTCTGTGGCTCGAACCCCCTGCTGATCAGGACCCCCTGGTAGATATATGATGGGTCATGGAAAACGGGTGCATGCACTTGGCACAGATTATTTGTAAGAAGTGGAGACGAGGGAGGGAGACTGGGGGGGGAGGGGGAGGGAGTTGGAGAAGCGGGAGGGTTGAGGTTACATTGATGGTCTATGCTTCTCTATTTGTTTGATCCTCATTTACTCAGTAAACTGGATTGTACTCTACTTGTTGAAGCTTACATGTCCTGCAGCTATCTCTGGGTTACAGAGACCTGCATGTTGTATACAATCTCTAATAAAAATTGTTTTTAAAAAAAAAAACTTTTAAGCTCAGCGTTGAAACAAACTAACAGAACACATTAAATATGTTCACCAGTAAGATATCTCCCAGTTAATGGATAAGAGAAGATGGAGAAACGACAAGTTGAACTGGAAACTTGGGGGAGGTATCGCACACTAAATTGAGATGGTGAGGAAAGTAGTGTGGGCTGCACACTTCTTGTATAACTATTATGCACTTTAATTACAGGGTACTTCTGCGCGCCTTATAAAATGTAAAGGAGAAAAAGGATTGGAACCTAAAGTTGGCGAATTGAAAAAGATACACAAACATTACAGTCCGTCGTACAGAACACTAATTAATAACACGAAACACAAGAGAAAGGCACCAGAGAAGGATGACCAACAACCTTTAATGTAAAATAGTAAAACCCAACCAAGGCACATTCGTGGAAAAATACTAACATTAAGAGACTTAAATAGCAAAAATAAGTTAATAAAGGGTGTTCAAACAACAACAACAACAACAAAAACAAAGACAAATGGGCCAGGGTTCAGATTAGCAATTACAACTATGGCATGTCTGTGAGCCTGTGCACTTCCTGCAAACATTTTGTGGGTCAGTCAACTAGTACCTACCAGCCTTGAGTCTGAAGGATTGCTTCATGAGCTCCAAGGATACCTACTCAAACCAAACCTTTGCGGCTTTCAAAAACGTGACCAAAGGGACTGCGAAGCGAAGATCATGGTTACTAGATAAAGCCGCAACAGCAAAGAAGAAACACGGTTGGACGGTGTTGGCCACGTATGGGAAAATGGAGCCGCAACCATATTTAGTCAACCACATATCCACGGCCACCCAAAAAATTCTTCTAAATCTATGGCTGGGATCTTCCATCTTAAAAGACCACACACCAAAATGGAAGCAAACATGGTCGACCCCTGACTGCAGACTATGTGGAATTCCTATAGCCCGACGCCCAGGACATATTGTTTGGGGTCAAGGGCAACAGGTTTTAATATGCATTTTGTCCTTGGGACACGCAGGCCCAACCCCCTACAGCGCAAACCCTTTGGTTGCCAGTTTGCAGTACCTCATTAAGGATCAGGGAAGGGCACTGCCTGCAGTTAAGTTAATATTTGTGTGCATATGTTAATGCTGTTCAAACTTGTAATTATGGTTCATTCATTGAGAGCCTTTATTATTAGGCTGAGTGCTCTCAGTAAATGTAAGTTCTGACTGCACTACTGACAGTAATTCCAGTATAAAAATGTGGACACACTGTTTCAAAGTTAAGCAATATGAGGCTATGCATAATGCTCCCAGAATACTCTGTTTAGATGCAAATATTCACAGAAGCTTGAAAGCAAGATTAATGATTCTTTACTTTCAATATAAAAAGTGTTCCTAAAAAATGAAAGTAGGACTTTTTTTGTGCTAAACTACAGTAAAATTTCAGTTACCGTTTCTTTTCAGCATCATTTTATAAAATGTGTTGATGCATGCTAGTATTTCCCCAAAACATTCATATTAGAAAATCAGTGCAACCAGTTTCAATAAGATTTTGGGAAACAAAAATAAACAAGCATTGGCAAAGCCAGTAGGTCTGAAATGGTAGTCCGCTTTTTAGTTTTGGCAATGCATGACTTGTTTTGACACGGTTTTTGTAAAACCTTATTGATATGAGAGCTGCCGGACCCTCACCAATATAACAAACATTGGCAAAAGCAAAAATTGTTTATGGTCTCAAAAAAGCACACACTGCCACATTAGTTACTGGCACTGAACAAAACTACTTTGTGTGCTGATATGCTCCTCGTGAAAGAGCAGGATGCTGTCACTCACCGTGAAGCCAGCCGATATAGAGAGAATGTTAATAAACACAAAAGGTCATGGTTAACGCCAGACCAAATTAGGAGCCCAATTATTAAAGAAAGTCTCAAAAGTGCACGCACTCTTGGTATAAGTCCTTGCATTAAGGGCAGCTATATGGCATTCGTGAATTCACAAGAATTTACAGCAGTAGGGCAAGAAATAGTACTCCTAGAAATTATTTGTATACTGCATTTTAGCATGAGCAAATATGCATGTGTAGGTTTGCTCATGCGAACACCTGAGTGTTTGCAAGTTTATTTTCCCTCCAACCACTTTTTTCCCCAAGTCAGGAGTAAATTTCCAACATTTCTCAGTATTGGAAAAGATTGGAGAAGAGTTGTTGAAAACCCTTAAAACATGCAAGTTAGTAGGTTTGCACAGATTCAAAAGGACATTCCAACTCCGGAACTATTGTTTACCACTACCTTCAGTCCCAGTATGTAGATCTACGGAAACATAGCAACATAAAGGGATTGCTAGTATTCAAACACTGCTATGGTACAATCAGAGAGGCTATATAAGAGCTCTTATATAATGAGATTGCCGCCATAATTTGTCGCCGCACAACATGGCATCAAAGGAACAAGTGGATTTTGTTACAGGACAAGTAGATTTATGAAGCATCCTGCCCCATGGACAAGTAGATATTTTAATAAATTCCATAACCCTGAGGAAGAATCAACGACGCACATATTGTGCATTTGTCTCTCGTTGAAAAACTTGACGTTACTACCTCCTTCACGTATTCCGTTTTTTTCAAATTAGATCATGCCACCCGGCCGTCATGCCAGCACTGAAGAGTCATCCATTGCAGACAGCTTGTACGGCCGCTAGATTTTGTCAAAAGGCACTGCACCGAATACAAAACACCGGGAAAAAGGAAACCAATGGCCTGAATCCGGAAGCGTGAAGTGCAACGAACAGGCACATTGAAATACCTTCCACAATTATATCAAACACACGAACTTCCAGAAAGCTTTCTTTTTAATCACTCGAGAATTTGTACTTTTTGTTTTAAAACAAGTGTTTTTATGCAACAATATTGTAAAGGTTTTAATTAACTACACAATAAAAATTCTAGTCACTTTACTCTGTTCTCTGGTCCAAACATTAAAGCTGTCATTCTGTCTGTCAAACATTTAGCACCCGCCAGAAGGATAAGACTACAGTTCAGATCCGACGACCCTGACGTCCAATGTCGAGACTATATCAGCAAAGTCCATTCCTCTTTCGTAAGCCAGCACAGAGCGCGCGATGCGCTCCCGGGGAGCGCGCACACGGGACAACCTAGCAGCGGTGACTGGGGCTCTTTCAGCCCATAAACAACCCTTCGAGATCCGTAGGAGACACGGGAAGATTGGACACGGACCCTCTAAAGCCGGCGCAAACATCGCCAGGCAACGCTACTCTGCTTAGATCGTGGGGGCAACAGGGCTCCCACCAATCCTCCCGGACAGGGCTATCTCCCGGTCAGGCCTACCGAAACCCCGGTTTAGACAAGTTCGTCCCACGCCCATCCCATGCTGGGCTCCATTTCTGACACGGCCTACTACACCTTTTCCCAGACTAGCCCCACCGCAAGCCTGTTCTCTTCGCCCCTCCCGGGTTAGGCCTACAGCAGGCCGGTCTCCCTTTCCAGGGCTGAGCTGGGGAGCGATGGCGGCGGAAGCATTACCCTACCTTGTGAATTCTCTTCAGGGCCATGGTGTGCTTGCTGCCGGCCGGTAATATTGGAACAGTTGTGTTTGACACAGACCAGCGGGGACCAGGGGGAACTCTCTCCTCAGAGATTATCACGAAACCGGGACTCTGATTCAGTTCCTTCCGGCTGCAGCAACGACTACTGCATCACGCACAGGGCTTTGTCACCGCGCACAGATCCTTCCGCGGAGCGCGCACGCACGCATGCCTCTCTCTGCTCTCCTGTCAGCGTCGCCCCTCCCGGTACGTCACGCCGCCCGTGTGAGGTCAGCGCGTGGAATACCGCTCTCGGTCTGAGTCTACACGAGCCGTTTGGAAGCCTCATTTACTTCCGGGAATCTAATGGAGAAGTTTCAGATGCGGAAGGATACAGACGCTGCTGCTCTGTACTGTTCTTCCTGTACAGGAAAGACGTGAGTCTCGCGCGATTACAGAGGTTTGTCGCTCTGACATGCCGGTGTGTGCTGTTGGGTGTTGTTTCTCCCATAGCATGACAGCGCGTTTATCTGTGCTCACAGTGATCAACTTATTAACAGTCACCAATGGATCGTGAGCGTCTGTGGTTGACTAGTCTATGTGCCTCAGTTGCTACATGCGTTGCAACATTAGTGATTGTGTTAATTGTATGCAGATAGGAGGCTGAACCAACACCACAATTTCTGCACACCGAATTTAAAATCCGGGGCAATACCATGCTCATTGACTATAAAAGGAAAAATACACGTGTCTACCAAAACTAATCAGTAGTAAGAATCCTAAAAGTGTAATCCGAAGATTGTGAAAAGCCACTTATGGTCACTCACATATCAATTCTATGGCAGGACCAGAGGCTCCGATTATGCTTCGCAATCTTTACTACTCAAAAACAGCAGCCAATTAAAAAAAAGTAAAACATTGGGGAAAAAAACACTACATTTCCCATGAGGCTTTGTACCATGCTTCCATAATAAAAAAAGCCACTCTAAAGAGAAGAACACCCTCACAACCCTGGTTCTCGGAAGCACTAAAAACCCAGAAACAGACATGTAGAAGAGCGGAAAAAAAGTGGAGAACTAACTATGCCACCGATCTCAAACAAGAATACAAAGCCACCTTAGCATGTTATAAAAAACTAATTATAACGGAAAAAAGTAAATACTTTATCCATAAAATCAATGAGTCAAAAAACTCAAGCAAAACCCTTTTTGACACTGTCAAAAAACTCGAGAACAACAATTCAGAAACGCTATCCTCAGACTTCTGCAACGTATTAGGAGAATTTATTTTTTGTCAACAAAGTATCAATAGTATATGACTCCTTTAAGAATCATAGCACTGAAATATCCATAATGGATAATTCACAGACAATAATCCCAGTGAACAAGGAATCAGATCCTACCACCTTCTTCCAATTCACTCCCCCAACAGCGGAACAGATCCAAAAAGAGATCTACAACATTAACTCAGGCAGCCCAATGGACCCATGCCCATCCAAAATAATGCACGTCTGCTCCGAACATCTGAGCATAACATTAGAGAAACTTTTTTCACAAATCATTAAAACCAACATCTTTCCCGATGATTGGAAAATGATATCGATCAGGCCACTTTTAAAAAAGCCCAACCTGGACTGCGAAAGCCCGAACAACTATAGACCAATAGCTAGGATCCCTTTCTCCGCCAAAATTTTAGAAAAACTACTAAATAAACAACTATCCCGGTACTTAATGGACGGCAACTGGCTGGACCACTCGCAGTTCGGTTTCCGTGAAGGGCATGGAACAGAAACCGCCCTTATTTCAGCGGTGGGGGAGCTTAGACAAGTACTGGACAACGGATCGAAGGCTGCCTTGATATTACTTGATCTATCGGCGGCCTTCGATACGGTTAGCCACGAGATCCTCATCACACGCCTGAAAACAGCGCAACTACACGAATCAGCATGTGCACTCATCACCTCCTATCTAGAGAACAGAACGTTCTCAATAGAATCAGGAGAGGCAAAATCTAATCAATTCAACCTACCATGTGGTGTCCCGCAGGGCTCCTCGATTAGCCCCACTCTTTTTAACTTATATGTCACTCCCCTCGCACAACTAATAAGGAACTGTGGTTTCACCCCAATATCCTACGCCGACGACACCCAAATTGTGGTGTCAATAAACGAAGACGTAGAGAACACAGCAGAAAAATTTCAAATCTGCATGAATAAAATCAGCCAATGGATGAGAATAAATTGTCTAAAACTAAATGGAGACAAAAGTGAGGTCATGATCCTAGGAGGAGACAAAAAAATCTGGTCCCACTCATGGTGGCCAAAGGAACTAGGAGGATGTCCTGAACCAACGGAAAAGGTAAAAAATCTGGGAATTACTCTAGACACCAATCTCTCCTTTGACGCCCAAGCAAATAAACTGGCATCATCACTGTGGTACATTCTAAAAATGATCAAGAAAATTCTACCCTACCTACCACTTGATTCACGAAAGACGGTGGTGACAGCACTAGCCTTGTCCAGATTGGACTATGGGAACGGCCTATATGCTGGAGCCAAGAACAAAATTCTAATCAAACTCCAACGCCTGCAGAACGCAGCAGCCAGGCTGATTTTAGGGATACCAAAATTTGAAAGAATCAGTCACAAACTTAGAGACCTACACTGGCTACCAATCGAAAAAAGAATACAATTCAAAACACTGTGCTTAGCATATAAAGCAACCAATGGAACTGGATCCCAATTTTTAAAAACTCATCTAAAACTATATGAACCGAATAGAACCCTCAGATCTGGCCAAAAGAAAATGATCGCGGTACCAAGATTCAAGAGAGCAAACTGGGGCGGAAGGAGCTTCCTGGTACATACAGCAAGAAGCTGGAACCAACTACCGTTAGATATAAAAACAAGTCCATCACTGAAATCATTTAGAAAGCAAGTAAAAACATGGCTGTTCTCCGCATATCCCTAAATTTACATCATAAGAGTCAGAATCGAATCACAGCGCCAAGACGCCTATGGCAATCGCGCGCTTTACAAATGCTCAAATCAAATCAAAAAATCAAATCATAATCTTATCAAGCAGCATTGACCAGTATGTACAAAATAGTGAGGCACCAGCTTACTGCCTCTTTCTTTGCTGCTATGCTGTCAAGATAAGTGCCTCTCTATTTTGCATATATGTTCATAAAACCGATGTGTTCAATTGTCTTACAGTAATTGCATTTTATACTGATTGTAATACTTGCTCGCCTTACGATCGAGCTTCCCGCACGATCGGCTCCTGGTCTGCCTCTGTATATTATTTGCTTTTCTTTTGCAATCTGCGCATGTTGCAGCTTTGTTGATTAGCTACTTTCCTTAAAAACTACAATGATTGCCTCGCTTCCTTCTTTTTAGGTCGAGGACTGCGTCGCACTGCGTAAGCAGTGGGCAGAGCGCCGAGATTTTATGTTTCTTAGTAAGGGGGCTTGAACCCGCCTTTCTTCTCCATTGGCTGGCTTCCTAAATGGAGGCCAGCCATTGGAGGAGAGGGGCTTCACTCGGTTTAAGCCATGTCTTTTCTAGATTCGGGGGGTGTTTTTTCTCTTCTTTGTTGTTTTCGTTCTCTTCTATTCCCATTGGCTGGAATTTTACCTTCCAGCCAATGGGAAGAGGAGAGAACGAAAACCACGCCCCCAAATCGGAAAATGTCGGTGCTTTGCTGAAGCCATTTCAGCCGACCGCCGCCGGAAGAAGTCGTCCTCAGGTGAGTGCTTGTTTTAGAACTCTCCCACTTTTCTCTTTAAAAATGTGGGCATGCATGATTGTTAAATTACATTTCGAATAAACTGTTTTAATTTCGTCCCATGAGATAGGGTAAAAAAACAAGTCTCCGCATTTTTTCACAAACATCCGATTATTTGCACTATATCGGACTGTTATGCACTGTACTCATGTGAGGCTACGTCTTGGTTAAGGGTTATTCCTCTAATGATGACGGGGCTGCAAACTGCTGGCGGCACACAGGCTAGCAGTGGTGCGGTGAAGAAACATAACTGTCCTAGACCACATTTCCCCTTCCGATCACCTGCTCTACTCCGTTCGTTTTGCAGACACTACCATGATTCAACAAGTAGACAGTTACTGCCTTACTGGGAACCTATAAACAGTTTAACTACAGTCCTTCCTTGACACACCGCAACAATTGACTAGCTTAAAATGGCTGCTCCGTTTACTATTATTAGTCTTCCGACCGCAGCGCGGTGTTCATTGTTCAATGCTGTAACCAGTGAGTCGGCTAGGAATTACGTATGCGCTCTATCAGATATGGTTGGCAGGAAACTAGAAGCTGATTTGTTGTTTTCAGGTAAAATACTTACAATATAGTTTGTCTTAATCTAGTTATTGCAAGAAACTAGGAAGAACTGTGGCATGGGAACTTGCTGAAAGGGAGCACTAGGGAAACTTTAATAGTAGGGAAGCTACGTCTCAGATCAGTGTGCTTAAAGGGGGCCGGGTGAAGGGCAGGCATCTCTGTTATCTAGTATAGCGAGAGTAGGGGTGAAGGGTAGGATCGCTCTCTGGTGTTTGGAGTGGAGGTGGGAATGGGGTACAAGTGCTGGCACCACTTGTTTCAAGAGGGGGGGGGGCAGTCCCCGCTACCATTCCAGACAAGGCAGCATCTCGGTCCCTCGTTGAAGGAAGACAGCAAGCACCTCGCTGTACCTCTCACCAATATTCAGGTTTGGGGGGTGTGGTGTTGAGGCGCCAAATGTCGTGCGACTATTCTGGAACCCAGCACTGTATAGGATGTAGTGCTGGGACTCCCTACTTTCCAGAGAAGATGCTGCGTAACTCCTGCACGTTAGAGAGAGACCATAGTAACATTGCTCTCAAGCCAGCCGTTCTCAATCAGGCACACTCCAAACAGTCTCTTTATGTTTTGCAACTGGTTCTTATGTAAAGCGCTCTGACACCTTCGGGTAAAGTTCGCGCTATAGAAAATCGCATTAAATAAAATAAATAAATAAATAAAAATAGTGAAGTAGACAAAACCCCATGTGGCGGCGAAGTGTAATGGGTACCAAAAGAAAAGTCCATTCCAATATTCCAGTCTGCCGCTAACTTGGCCTTTAATGACATTTGCAGTGTAGGATCAAATAGCAAGCTACCGCCAAGTGCTCTTACCCCGTTTCACTGAAAATGAGACGAAAAATAGGAATACATGTGTTGATTTTAACATTGCTACCAGTAAACGTATTCAATGTTTTAAAATTCAAAACATGTCAAGCTGTCTATTCCAGTTAACAATCGCTGAGCAAAATCTTTTTTTAGTTCTCATTTTCACGCATTAACTTATTACGACAACAGCTCATCAAATTCTGGGCAGCTATATTACGTAAATGGCATTTTTTTGGATTCGGAAGCAAAACTCTCGGTAGACCCCACGCAAATTTGGACTTGTCAAAAGCCACATATTACTAAAAGTTATTGACACCTAGTGTGTTAGCTTATTGATTTTTTGATTTTTTTTTTTAAGGTTGAGACCATTGGGATGTGTTACAGATGCATTAGTATTACCAACCAACTCATTGAGTGGAAAGAGAGGAAATGTTGTCAATCCTTTCATGAAAGAGGGAATTTGTTATTTTTTTCATCAGGGGAATATGACCCATTTTACATATATCACATTCCCCCCCCTCCCAAAATGAATTTAATTTGGGCATGTTGGGCAAGCAGTTGATGGCAATTAGAATATTGGAGACAAAAAAGATAAAAAGCTTTTGGCAGTGAATAATTGCCTTTGAAAGAAGGCCCAATGTAGTCTAAAGGGCAACACAGTTCCTCCTATAACGGTTTCTAATGAGATTGCTCTGCCTTTTATCGCTTGCTCTAGAAAAGAGTATAAGAAGGGTGAAATTAGCAGTCCTAATGCTCCATGTGGCTCATGATGGAAACTACCTTTAAGTACAGCAAATACTTATCAGTGGCTGTCTTTTGGTCATTAAATGTACAATGTTTTCCTTGTTATGCCTCTGTGCCCGGTTTTTGTGCCTCTGCCCCCTCGTTGCGCCTCTGTGCCCCCCAGCCCCCTCGTTTTTTGTGCCTCTGTGCCCAGTTTTTGTGCCTCTGTCCCCCCTTCCCCCTCATTGCTTTTTGTGCCTCTGTGCCCCGTCGTTGCTTGTTGTGCCTCTGTGCCCTGCTTGTGATCCGTTTTTTGTGCCGGTCTGCCCCCTCGTTGCTTGTTGTGCCTCTGTGCCCTGCTTGTGATCCTGCTTGTGCCTCTGCGCCCTGCTTGTGCCTCTGCGCCCTGCTTGTGCCTCTGCGCCCTGCTTGTGCCTCTGCTCCCTGCTTGTGCCTCTGCTCCCTGCTTGTGCTCCGGTTTTTCATGGGTCTGTGTGTGTGTGTCTATGTGTGTGTGTGGCTCTGTGTGTGTGTGTGTGCGTGTCGGTGGCTCTGTGTAGGTGGCTCTGTGTGTGTGTGGGTGGCTCTGTGTGAATGACTGTGTGGGAGGCTCTGTATGTGTGTGTGGGTGGCTTTGTGTGTGTGGCTCTGTGTGGGTGTAAATGCAATAGGTCTCGCATTTGCGAGCGATTAAGCTATTGGCATTGTAAAAAACAATGCCATTTATTTTTTGAATTAGGGCCCTGTTGCCATGGAAACGCTGCGACAGCCACGCAGCCTCCAGGCCCAGGGCGGCCATTATGGGCCGGCCCGGGCAGGGTGACTAGGCCGGGGAGCGAGGCCGGGCTGTGGCACCGCCGCTCGGCTTAATGTGTAACCGCTTCAGAGATAGGCGCGGCCGCAGAGTAGGAGCCGGCGACCCAGGACAAAGGTGACTTTTTTCCCCTCTTTTCAGCAGAAATGGTGACTGTAGCTCGGCTTGCTGACTGAAGCAGTTTATAACCGCTGATGGTATCTTAATGTGGAACACACGGCCTGGGGAGCAGAGGCGGGCGTTTCTGTAAGGAAATGTCGAGATTTCTGTAACATGGTGTCTATGATGTTCTAGAAGGGCTGGTCCGTTCATTAATCCATCATCCCTTTCCCCTGGCCTACTTAAGACAGTTCTCGCTGTACATTGACAGTGCTGCTAAATGAGCACCGAATAGGAAAACTTTAGGAAATAAAGTTAATTCGGTGTAGTGAAATAATATTTCACTGGGCATATATGCCTGTAGGGATGTTATTTAGACCTTACGTTACAACCCCCCACCTCCCCTGAGTTCTGCTTATTTTTATAATGGGGGTATTCAAATTATCTAAGTGTACTTTCGTTGTCGACATCTTCCACCCAAAAGGCAAAAAGGTATAGCTCACCATCATCTCATAATAAAAAAGAATCAGTTCCCTATTTATATAAAAAAAAAACTAGCAATCTTTAAAGTTGACTGAGTTGTTGTTTTTGGCCCCCTTACATGCCACTTTTGGTTTTTGGTGTCCTCCAGAATGGCTATATGTGTTATCAGTTTCATGAATGTGCTGAGGTCTGTGTTTAGTTCATATACTTCCATATATTAAAGAGTTATCATTTTTCTAAGACTCGCAAGCCTGCTAATAATAGCGGGAAAACTGTTGACTATTATCTGTAATTGACCCAGTATATGATGAATTTATGTATTGTAAATAGTGCCCTGATGAATTGGATTAACAAAATGTATATTCATTTTCTCTTATCGTTTTAATTGTTTTTAGGATGTATGTGATTTTATGCTCTTTTATGATTTTATTTAATCAAAATAATGAATCTTTGACTGACTGCCAGCTAACAATAGGCATCCATTATTTAAAATCAACGTAATGGCAGATTTTGAAGCCAGAGTCAGATGCCTTAAACACAAATTAACTTCCAGTTGAGCAGGGGTCATTTATTTTATTAGGAAAGAAGTGGAAAAGCTAAACACAAGCATGTTTAGTTTAAACAAATATTATTTCTTCTAACCTGACACCTTTGGTTGGTTTGTATTCGTAGCCCAGATAAAACATGCCATTGGCTTTACAAAGTCAAACTGTTGAGCAGCAGCCTTTGATATGAGATAACAAATGCACAATTTTCTAATCCGGTCCTGCCCTCTATTGATAAAGCATTAAAAAACTTGAAGACCGGGGGAGGAGCCTAGCCTGCGACCATGATGGCCGCCTAAACCCTCGGCTCCGCTGGTCCGTTCGCTTTCCTTCCGAGCCGCCAACTATCCTGCAATCTCTCCTGAGCTCCTCTAGTGGTTTCGGACTCGGGAAGCGATGCTGCATCCGACGGTGTGCTCCCCGTCGCGCTCCATGCGGCAGTAGTTGAGAAACGTCCCAGTCTTCTTCCCGGCGATGCAGGACGGCGACCGGGTCTTTGTCCTCGAGGGAGGCCGACCCCGGCTGGGTGAACAGCGGCCATAGGCGGCAGGTCGGAGTTGGCTGGCGGCGAACGGCTGCTGCAACGAGTTTTCTGCAACATTGTGTCATTTACTCTCCTTCATCTCCGCGTTGACTTGAGACCGCGGATATCGGCGATACTTTTGTATCCCTTCCCCTTTGATGTCTTTGTGAGCTTTCACTTTCCGATGACTTCACGGGGGCCATTTTGAGCCGAGCGCTCCGTGCCTGCCGCTGACGACCCGTCTTTCTGCGGAGGGTGCTTGTGACTGCTACCCTTGCACTGCAACATTGTGTATGGCCATTATGGAAGGTGAAGCCCTTGTCCCTGAGATCTGGTTGCGCTTGTCGAGGCGCCGAAGGATTACTGTGCCGCTGGAAAGGGATGTCGGCAGAGGGGCTCGAGAATTGCCATACGACTGCGGGCCCCGGGTACATGGAGATGTGGCGTTCTCTTCTCCTGAGCTGCCCCAGAGCATCGGAGATATTCTCGGCGCCCTGGCTGCCTTGCGAGCGGATATGCGTGCCAAAGCCTGGGATCTGGGGAACCGACTGGATGCTATTGTGCCAGCGCTGCCCCCTGCTGATCGAGCTAGCGTCCATCTGCGGGGCGCTTCGCCACACCTTGGGCTCGTTTGTGATGAGCCGCCTAGTCAGAGGTACATGGGGGTGTCATTGGTACTGGAACTAGAGACCGCTGCGACCCTGTCTGCATTAACTGTGGAACGATATGGGGCTCCTGCATTATCATATCGGCTGGAGAGTTGCCACTGGGCGCCATGTTCTGGAATCTCTTTAGGAACCGCTGGTGGCGCTAACTACTGTGGCTCGGGCATGTTGCTGACGCCTCGATGGGTCGCCATTGGAGATTCGTTGCATTGCACTGATTCTCTCTGTACATTTTTGGATCGCCTGGCATTGGACTGGTCGGACATTGGTGGTAAGCGCCTTATCCCGTGGTGGTTCCTGAGAATGCCTGCTCTGCGCCTGACGGCTGCTTTGATCCTATACCTTTTTGGCGCGATGGATCGAAAGGGACAAGGGTGACGATGTTTCCTATTTCTGGTTTACTTCAGTGGACTGATTTGCCGGGACTGTGATGGGTAGACGGGAGAGCCAGGCGTTGGGTCTGTTTTCACTTGGGGTCGGGGGTGGGGTGGCCTTAGATACACAGTTTGCTTGTTCTTGGACACACAATGTTTGGCCCTCCTCCGGTGTTACAGGTACATCTTTTTCCTCCTTTTCTTTTCTTCTTTATTTCGGGTACTCTTTTTTGGGCGACAGACACACTGCTAGGGGGGGGGGGGGGGGGGGGGTAGGCCGTAGCCTCTGCATGCGTGTTGGGTGGGGGGTAGGAGGGGGGGGGGATTTTCTTTTTGTCAGTTTCAGTTTCTATGGGCCTTAATTTTTCTCTTCTTCTCTCCGATTCCTTTCCTTTTTCCTTTTTCTCTGGGTCAATGGATTGTTTCGAGTTGGGATGGGTGGCGTCTGGCACGTAACATGCTCTGTGACTATCGCTCCTTTTATGAGGTCCAGGTGCCGCCATTTTGGTTCTGTATTATTGCTTGCTCTTTCTTTGCAGGACGTCACCCATGTCCGTATTTAGACGGATTGATTGAACTCTGATCCTTTCCAATGTTTAATATTTACTACGCTTTATAAAAACTGTAAAATTAAACCTTAAATTCTCCTTCTTCTCGGTAGTGCATGTATTTCTAGTGTAACTTAACTTGCTTGCATTTTACTTTGGGGTGCTGCCGAGTTGCCGTATTGCCTGCTATTATGCTTCAAAATGATGTCGAGGCCGGCCGGAAGGTTGTAGGCCCGTATTTGCTTGCTGCTAACGTACAATAAAGGTTTTCCAAAAACAAAAACAAAAAAAAAACTTGAAGACCACCCATATAGAGATGTATTTTTGGCTCAGTCTGTCTGAGCGCATGCTGTAGTTAGAGACACCTTCCAGTTCAGAAGAGTAGCATCTTGACTTCTGACACAGTGCTCTATTTGTATATAATAGAAACAGTCTTGCATGCGACCCTTTAATGTGCGCTTCATGATTTTTTTTTTTTTAAACTCACCCTCCATGTTTGCCACTGCACTGTTTTTTAAATATTTTTTTACTTCTAATCCTTCATTTGTGTGTGTGGGGCGCTGTGTGTGTGGGGTGCTGTGTGTGTGTGGGGCTGTGTGGGGGGCTCTGTGTGTGTGTTTGGGGCTCTGTGTGTGTGTGGGGGGCTCTGTGTGTGTGTAAATTGTAAAATTGTAAATTGATACTTGTATAGCGCACTACTCACCCGCAAGGGTCTCAAGGCGCTTGTACTGAATACCGCTGTGGAACCCTTCCTGGCTTTCCCTCTGAGGCGTCCACTCCTGGGCACCCCCAAGGTGGAGGCCAGGCATCCTTAGCGTTGTGGGGGCCGTTGTGGAGATTAAGCAAGCTATTGCCCAGAGTTGCAGAGTGGGACTCCATGATTGGAATAGGCACCGAGGCGAGAATTATCAGGTCCGTGGAATTTTTGAGCCCTAGACCCACCGAGGCGGGGAATTGAACCCTGGTCCCGGGCTAGACCTCTGCATCAGGGTCTGCCGCTCTAATCATTGAGCCACACTTCTCTGTGTGTGTGTGTGTGTGTGTGTGTGTGTGTGTGTGTGTGTGTGTGTGTGTGTGTGTGTGTGTGTGTGTGTGTGTGTGTGTGTGTGTGTGTGTGTGTGTGTGTGTGTGTGTGTGTGTGTGTGTGTGTGTGTGTGTGTGTGTGTGTGTGTGTGTGTGTGTGTGTGTGTGTGTGTGTGTGTGTGTGTGTGTGTGTGTGTGTGTGTGTGTGTGTGTGTGTGTGTGTGTGTGTGTGTCTGTGTGTGTGTGTGTGTGTCTCTCTGTGTATGTGTGTGGCTTCTGTGTGTCCGCAAATACTCTCTACTACTCTCTAATGCTCACCTATTGCCATTGTAAATGACAATACCATTTATTTATGTTTTTAAAAAACAAAAAATGAAAAAAAATGTCATGAGCAATGCCAATAGCTCTACCTTTAATAATGACGAGACCATTGCATTGTAAGTGCTTGTTAATTTATTCTTTTCTGCGGTGCTCGCCACTGCGGTGCACTCGTCCCTCGCACCAGCACTTGGGAGTGGCCCCTCCCGGGAGGGAGGTCGCATGTGTAGCGCAATTGGGCTACACACGCGCTACCTCTACGGAAGCCTGCACGCATTGCCAGTGTACGCGGAGCGGCTTCAAGAACGAACGCTGGATCCGCCTTCTCCCTCAGGCTGGAATAGACAGGGATTTACAGTTGTGCCGGTACCGGGCCACCCGCATTTGCATAATAACCCCAGTTGACTATTTTGATATATATTTCCTCCAGAGAGGAACAATTTTTGTGAAGTTTTGCACTTCCTACTGCAAGTTGACTATTAAACTGCTCCTTCAGGCGGTAAAGGCTCCTGCCTCCGCTTAACACCTGCAGTGACAGTTTTTGGTACCCTGGGCCTCTCAGCACCAGCTTTGTAATCCCTCCTTATGTCCTGCTCCTAAGCTGATCAGGGCTGAAAATATTGTCTTCCCTCTGGGGATTTTTGATTTGAGTGTACCTACTCCTTTGAGACATATCTGACTACCAGACATATGAGCAGGATCTTGCTGCCTAATGCCCAGGAAAGGATGAGGAATATTTCTATGGAGAAGTGTGGCTCAGGGGTTAGAGGCGGCAGACCCGGAAGCTGAGATCGGCCATGGACCAGGGTTCAATTCCCCGCCTCGGCGGGTCTTGGGCTCAAAAATTCCACGGACTCGATAATTCTCGCTCCGGTGCCTTCTCAACTCACGGGTTCACACTCTGCGACTCTGGGCAATAGCTTGCTTAATCTCCACAACGGCCCCTCGCGGCGGGATGCCTGGCTTTCACCTTGTGGATACCCTGCCGGGTTATCTCACAGGGGAATACCAGGACGGGTTCCCTAAGCAAGCGCCGGGAAACCCTTTGTGGGTATGTTGGAAATGGGGGTTGCCCAAGTCTCAAAGGGGGTAGCATGGCATCAAGCGGGCAGGCCAAACTTCGAGGACATGTGAAGCATTCACGCAGTACCCTCAGTCAACACACCAGGCACACTACAAAAGAGGCAGGACACCAATTTGAGTTGGAAAATTAAGCAGTTTAGTATCTCCAACCTGCAAGGCAAAAATGCATTAACAGTGTCATCATAACACGGCGCCAACTGGCACCAGAGCCAAGTACTTCAAAGGGGGATTATTTACAGGGGATAAAAAGGGTTGAGTCCATAGTCCATAGCTGTAATAAAAAGGATGGGTTAAAATTGTCATTAGATCTGGAGCCCAATCTGGCGGGGCCAACTCAGACTCTCATCCTACAGGGAAGGCTGTAAATGCAGAAGTTCTACATTAGCATAGTTAACCATCATGCACATTAACACCAACCCAACCCCTGTTAGGGAAAGAAAACATTAGGGCATCACGGCATAACATGGGCAGGAACACCTGCAATAAATGAGCCTATCTGGCCCAGCAATCTGGTACACAAACAAGGGCCTGGAATAACATCAGGCCAACCCATTGACCAACCTAGGCGGAACATACATCGCCCAGCATAGTTATCAGGTAGGAGCCCTCCTCATATATCAGGAACACCTGTAAGGAAATAGCTAGGCTCCCTCTACCAACAACCTTGGGGTATCAACATCAGGCGGAAAGTTTGGCATCACTATAGTATAAGACATCAAGGTGTACACAGCAGCCAACTCTCTTCATGAACATTAGGCATACACATTATAGAGCATTGGCAGGTATTAACCCATACGCATGAGCCTAATCCTCCCCACTGGTGCATCATCTAATAAAGGCTCCCTAGGCATCTGTTCCCTCCCGGCTCACTCAAGCCAACCTATATGGGGGGGTGTGCCCTTAAACCATAAGCACACTGACACGCAGGGTGTGAAATTCAGCAAAAGCACTGCCTGGCCACACTAACACAAATCCCAGGGCCTACACTAGCTGGCATTCACCTGGACACCCCAGGCAGGGATTAACTAATGTCGTAGCCCAGTTCAGAGGCCTGGCAATCCTGTTGGTACTTCTCCCAGGGACTCCTGGCCTACACAACCTAGTGGGCAACTTAAGGGATTTCAGTGACCCACTCCCCTGTAGGTACAGCTCCCCATTAGTCTCAGCATTTCCCTACTCAGGGGTTAATTCGTCCCTGTACCGGTCCCGGGGCCTAACTGAGGTCGTTGCCCAGTTCTAGGACTCTCTTTCTGGTGAGTTAGGGCCAACAGGGCCCAACAATAGTCTCCCCTGAAAAGGGGGGGCGGGCACCGACCCTATGCCCCGACTCCAGTCCTCTTCAGGTGCAGATGCCCGCTGCCAGATGGGGCACCTGTAAAATCAGGGTTGTCCCAGGGGCGGGCACCGATCTATGCCCCGACACACCCCCCAACTCCACTACATTCTGCCCCACTCACCGGCTGCTTCTAGGCTGCTGGGTCTGGGCTCCTCTTCCACTGGGAGCCCTGCAGGCGATGTGCCGATCCCATGGGAAGGGGGTTTCCCCAACTCGAACTCCAACGCGGAGGGGGCAGGCACCGGCAATGTGCCTCGAGGCCCCCCCTCCCTCCTTCCGGGTTCTTCACTCGGGGCTCCCTCTTGCTGCCATCTCTCAAGGCGGCGGAAGGACGAAGGCGGGACACAAGCGGGGCTCTCCTGGTGTCTCCGAGGGCCCCGCCGAGAACAGCTCACGCTCCCAGCCTCCTTCAGGCCCTGACCGGCGGGGTGGCCTCCCGTTTCGGTCACTCTCACCGGGGCTCCTCACAATCCCGGGATTTCGGTCTTCCGCTTCTTCTCTGGCTGCCGGCCGGCAGCCAATCGCTGCGTTGCTCTTGGCGGTGTGTTGCCGGCCGCCAATCACAGCGCGGCCGGCCCGAGGCTATGCCCACAGGTCTCCAGGGATGCACGGAGGGCGGGGGCGCGGCCAGTGACGTGGCCGGGCGCCCCCGTCACGTGATGCCGGCCCTTTCTGGCTTCACCTCCTCATCGGCGGCCCCCTCCTGGTACCGGGGGTCGCCGCGACGTTAGACACAGCGGCGGGGGCCCCTCCACAGTCGCGCCGGGCAGCGGCGATAAGGGGTAGGCTCCCTTGTACTTAATTAATTATATAGCGGGCAGCGCGCTGAAACGAGGGGAGCTCCTCAGCGCTATTTCTCCTCACAGTTTCCTCAGCGCCCGGGCTGCGACGGTGATCTCCAGCTGTGATAAGGGGTAGGCTCCCTTCTATTATTTATTAATAATGCGACAGACAGCGCGCTGAAACGAGGGTAGGCTCCTCCAGCGTGATTCTCCTCAGGAGAGTGGCGCTATTCACAGCGCACTACTCCCTTCTCTGCCCACACAGTCCTCAGGGCCAACAGCACTTCGGGGGCCACATCAATCACAGGGCACAGTCCCTTGGGGGCACAATCCTCCCCAGGCAGCTCCACAGGCAGCAACAGTCTTTAGACTCACAGCGCGTAGGGGGCACAATCCTCCCCGGGTGGCTCCTCACGACCCAGCACTTCCACAGGGCCACAGCTTTACAAGAGGGGGTAGACGGTCCCACTCCTCACCTCCTGGGCGCTTCTCTCATGCAGCGCTGGCGTGGTACCTGGTCCAAAACGGCGTCAGTGACCTGGGTAGGGGCCCTCCTTTGTCAGGGGCCCATGGGGACAGCAGCGGGGGGGGGTTTATAGGGGTGCAGGGCCCAGCTCACAGGCCCATGTGGCGGTCGCACCTCACAGCAGGTCCCCCTCCCTTCCTTGTCCCAGCGCTGACTGACTCTCTGGTGACACTTCCCCCTATTTATACCCTCCTCCCAGGCAGTGCCAGGACCTTCTAGAATGTTGGCACATCTAGCCTAAACTGGTTCTAGGGGAGGGGGTGAGCACCCTGGGTGCCAGGCTTTCCCTCCAAAAGCTAGGGGTTGCTGGGTAATGTTATCTAGACCGCTGACCTATGTCAGTCCAGTGGCAAAACCCATGGCCATGGCATCCATTTTAAAAGCAATACATTTCAGTCAGGTGCGTTTTCAAAATGGGGGATATTTACAAGTGCTCACATTATGTCAGGTAATTACATGTTTCAAAAGGGGTCTCACACCACTCATGGCCTATACAGGTTTAATCCCATGGGGGAGACAATCCAGATAAGGGGGTCAAAAGCGAAAAATTTTGGGGGGAAAAGGCCAAGTCCAACACGACTCCCCCCCAGCCAAAAGCCAGGGTAGACACATCAATGCCTTGATGGGCTTCCCTGCTTGGGGCGGAAAAAGGTGGACGCAGGCCTGCAACTACAGGAGCACCTGCAGTCTCTCCTCCACTCTGGAACCCAATGGTTCTCTTTCGCAACCCTCCCTTCACCAACAGAACCACCCCACTGGTGTTCCCTAGTGGGATGTTTCTCCTTCCTAGAGTGGGAGGCTCTAGCCTCAGGCTTGTGATACTCTGGAACCACTCTCTTCTCTCCAAATTTCCACTGGTCCACCCACCTGGGGTCTACACCCTCAGAATGACCAGCCCTTAGGGGCGAGGCTCCCCTCCCCCTACTTCTCCTCCTTGGGTTCCTCCATCTCCTACGCCTGGGGACACCCTCACACAACTCTCTCCCCAACCTGGAGTCGAAACTCACAGGCTGAACCGGTGACAGGGGCGAGTCCTCCCTCTCTCTGCACCCCCTCCCAGAATTCTGCACCCTCCTACCCGGAGAAGTACCCCTGGGAGTCACTTCCGGGGGGACTCTGTTTACAGATGTCCCTCCCACCAGGGCAGGCAACTCCTGTCCCTGGCCACCCAACCCGGGATCTGCGCCCTGTGGCTGAGCTGGTGACAGAGAAGAGACCTTCCTCCCTCTGCACCCCCTCCCAGAGTTCCGCACCCTCCCACTGGAAGTGGTACCCCTGGGAGTCAACTTGGTAGGGACCTGCCTTACAGGAACCCCACCCTCCAGGCCAGGCAACCCCTGAACCTGGAACCCCAGTCCAAGATCTAGACCCTGTAACTGGTCAGACCCCCGAACCCTTGGAGCTCTGATTAATGATGCTCCGGGTTCTCCTGACATAAGGGGATCCCTCCCTCTGGATGACACATCGGGGCAGCCTAGCCTCCCAAGCTGGGGTTCTCTTAGAGAACACTCCAGGCCTGGTGGCCGCAGCTGGGGTACCTTGGGACACCTCCCCGCCTCACTCCCTTCGGGATCACTCCCCTCAGCCTTCCCAGACGCTCTGGCACTTACCCAGAGGTCTGCCTCCCGTGCAAGTTCCCTGGGGTCTGAGAACCCGCACTGCAACAGATGGTGACGCAGTCTTGGGAAACAACTCCTCAGCATGTGCTCCCGGATAACGGCATGGCACAGCCCTTCCCAATCCTCCACTGCTCTCCTCACCACCCAATCTTCCAGTACAGTCCAACACTCCTCCTCAAACTCTCCCCAGGACTGATGGGACAGCTTTCCCCTGCCCCTCAACACTAACCCGTCCTCCTCCTCCGGGGAATCAGGCACAGTCTCTCGGGCTTCGGGAGTGGGACTCCTTGCACTGGACCTACACTCGCTGCCACCACTGGATCCCACCCACCTCGGTGAATCCAGACTCCTGAAACCACTCTCAGGGGTCAACCTACCCACCTGAGCTGATCTCTCCCTGGCGAAGGCCCTCTCCGCCTCCGCCATCCTCTCCAGCGCTAGGACTTTTTCAGTCTCCAGTCGCTGCTCTTCTACCCTCAGCTGCGCTAAGCCCTCGGCATGCCTGAGCTTTGCCAGCGCCAGCTGATACTCCCTCTCTTCTCGCCTATCTACCCACTCTTCTGGGGACAGGGAAAGGGATGGGGCAGTGCCCCCGGGACTGGACCCAGTGCGAGACTCCCTATCTTCGGTGTCCTCCACAGCTACTGGCGTCTCCGCCCTCTCAAACTCTTCCTCCTCATCGGAATAACTACCTCCCAGGGTTCTGGATGGGGAGCCCTCTTTCTGGTCTCTAACCCACTGACCCTTTAAAACCTCGGGGGGGGTAGTCGGACAAGTCCCCATCAATCTCTAAGGGCTCTCCCCTCTTGAGGGCCTCATAGAGAAACAGGTTCCTCCTAATGTTCCCTACTGGGGGTATCCCTCTCTCCAGGAGGAAGTCTATCACCTCCTGTTCGGTGTACTCCATCAGTTCCACTTCCTGGTAGATCAACCCCATCGTGGCGAGGTACACCCGGGACACACCCTCCCAGTGGAACAAGGGGACAATTCAGAACACTCTTCAGGAGGAAGCAATAAAAAACACAATAATCCCCACAACAAGGCTCGGATTACATCCAAAGCTCTATTTGCAGTGTAACCTGTGGCCGCTGTGGTACTGCGCAAACACAAGTCCTATCCCACCGCTCTGCCACCAAATGTTGGAAATGGGGGTTGCCCAAGTCTCAAAGGGGGTAGCATGGCATCAAGCGGGCAGGCCAAACTTCGAGGACATGTGAAGCATTCACGCAGTACCCTCAGTCAACACACCAGGCACACTACAAAAGAGGCAGGACACCAATTTGAGTTGGAAAATTAAGCAGTTTAGTATCTCCAACCTGCAAGGCAAAAATGCATTAACAGTGTCATCATAACACGGCGCCAACTGGCACCAGAGCCAAGTACTTCAAAGGGGGATTATTTACAGGGGATAAAAAGGGTTGAGTCCATAGTCCATAGCTGTAATAAAAAGGATGGGTTAAAATTGTCATTAGATCTGGAGCCCAATCTGGCGGGGCCAACTCAGACTCTCATCCTACAGGGAAGGCTGTAAATGCAGAAGTTCTACATTAGCATAGTTAACCATCATGCACATTAACACCAACCCAACCCCTGTTAGGGAAAGAAAACATTAGGGCATCACGGCATAACATGGGCAGGAACACCTGCAATAAATCAGCCTATCTGGCCCAGCAATCTGGTACACAAACAAGGGCCTGGAATAACATCAGGCCAACCCATTGACCAACCTAGGCGGAACATACATCGCCCAGCATAGTTATCAGGTAGGAGCCCTCCTCATATATCAGGAACACCTGTAAGGAAATAGCTAGGCTCCCTCTACCAACAACCTTGGGGTATCAACATCAGGCAGAAAGTTTGGCATCACTATAGTATAAGACATCAAGGTGTACACAGCAGCCAACTCTCTTCATGAACATTAGGCATACACATTATAGAGCATTGGCAGGTATTAACCCATACGCATGAGCCTAATCCTCCCCACTGGTGCATCATCTAATAAAGGCTCCCTAGGCATCTGTTCCCTCCCGGCTCACTCAAGCCAACCTATATGGGGGGGTGTGCCCTTAAACCATAAGCACACTGACACGCAGGGTGTGAAATTCAGCAAAAGCACTGCCTGGCCACACTAACACAAATCCCAGGGCCTACACTAGCTGGCATTCACCTGGACACCCCAGGCAGGGATTAACTAATGTCGTAGCCCAGTTCAGAGGCCTGGCAATCCTGTTGGTACTTCTCCCAGGGACTCCTGGCCTACACAACCTAGTGGGCAACTTAAGGGATTTCAGTGACCCACTCCCCTGTAGGTACAGCTCCCCATTAGTCTCAGCATTTCCCTACTCAGGGGTTAATTCGTCCCTGTACCGGTCCCGGGGCCTAACTGAGGTCCTTGCCCAGTTCTAGGACTCTCTTTCTGGTGAGTTAGGGCCAACAGGGCCCAACAATAGTCTCCCCTGAAAAGGGGGGGCGGGCACCGACCCTATGCCCCGACTCCAGTCCTCTTCAGGTGCAGATGCCCGCTGCCAGATGGGGCACCTGTAAAATCAGGGTTGTCCCAGGGGCGGGCACCGATCTATGCCCCGACACACCCCCCAACTCCACTACATTCTGCCCCACTCACCGGCTGCTTCTAGGCTGCTGGGTCTGGGCTCCTCTTCCACTGGGAGCCCTGCAGGCGATGTGCCGATCCCATGGGAAGGGGGTTTCCCCAACTCGAACTCCAACGCGGAGGGGGCAGGCACCGGCAATGTGCCTCGAGGCCCCCCCTCCCTCCTTCCGGGTTCTTCACTCGGGGCTCCCTCTTGCTGCCATCTCTCAAGGCGGCGGAAGGACGAAGGCGGGACACAAGCGGGGCTCTCCTGGTGTCTCCGAGGGCCCCGCCGAGAACAGCTCACGCTCCCAGCCTCCTTCAGGCCCTGACCGGCGGGGTGGCCTCCCGTTTCGGTCACTCTCACCGGGGCTCCTCACAATCCCGGGATTTCGGTCTTCCGCTTCTTCTCTGGCTGCCGGCCGGCAGCCAATCGCTGCGTTGCTCTTGGCGGTGTGTTGCCGGCCGCCAATCACAGCGCGGCCGGCCCGAGGCTATGCCCACAGGTCTCCAGGGATGCACGGAGGGCGGGGGCGCGGCCAGTGACGTGGCCGGGCGCCCCCGTCACGTGATGCCGGCCCTTTCTGGCTTCACCTCCTCATCGGCGGCCCCCTCCTGGTACCGGGGGTCGCCGCGACGTTAGACACAGCGGCGGGGGCCCCTCCACAGTCGCGCCGGGCAGCGGCGATAAGGGGTAGGCTCCCTTGTACTTAATTAATTATATAGCGGGCAGCGCGCTGAAACGAGGGGAGCTCCTCAGCGCTATTTCTCCTCACAGTTTCCTCAGCGCCCGGGCTGCGACGGTGATCTCCAGCTGTGATAAGGGGTAGGCTCCCTTCTATTATTTATTAATAATGCGACAGACAGCGCGCTGAAACGAGGGTAGGCTCCTCCAGCGTGATTCTCCTCAGGAGAGTGGCGCTATTCACAGCGCACTACTCCCTTCTCTGCCCACACAGTCCTCAGGGCCAACAGCACTTCGGGGGCCACATCAATCACAGGGCACAGTCCCTTGGGGGCACAATCCTCCCCAGGCAGCTCCACAGGCAGCAACAGTCTTTAGACTCACAGCGCGTAGGGGGCACAATCCTCCCCGGGTTGCTCCTCACGACCCAGCACTTCCACAGGGCCACAGCTTTACAAGAGGGGGTAGACGGTCCCACTCCTCACCTCCTGGGCGCTTCTCTCATGCAGCGCTGGCGTGGTACCTGGTCCAAAACGGCGTCAGTGACCTGGGTAGGGGCCCTCCTTTGTCAGGGGCCCATGGGGACAGCAGCGGGGGGGGGTTTATAGGGGTGCAGGGCCCAGCTCACAGGCCCATGTGGCGGTCGCACCTCACAGCAGGTCCCCCTCCCTTCCTTGTCCCAGCGCTGACTGACTCTCTGGTGACACTTCCCCCTATTTATACCCTCCTCCCAGGCAGTGCCAGGACCTTCTAGAATGTTGGCACATCTAGCCTAAACTGGTTCTAGGGGAGGGGGTGAGCACCCTGGGTGCCAGGCTTTCCCTCCAAAAGCTAGGGGTTGCTGGGTAATGTTATCTAGACCGCTGACCTATGTCAGTCCAGTGGCAAAACCCATGGCCATGGCATCCATTTTAAAAGCAATACATTTCAGTCAGGTGCGTTTTCAAAATGGGGGATATTTACAAGTGCTCACATTATGTCAGGTAATTACATGTTTCAAAAGGGGTCTCACACCACTCATGGCCTATACAGGTTTAATCCCATGGGGGAGACAATCCAGATAAGGGGTTCAAAAGCGAAAAATTTTGGGGGGAAAAGGCCAAGTCCAACAGGGTAGCTGTGCGCTATATAAGCTCAAATACATTTACATTTACATACAAGGCATGGAGTCCATGATGGATTGAACAGTGGATAAGAAGTTAGAGAAATATTTGTCTTAGGCGCTCCCTCCAATTTCCAAGCACCTAGACAAGCTGGTAGGGTGTGTCCCATCCCCCAAGCCCTACAACCTTCCTCTCCTTTCCTCTGCCCCAACATGGCCCCATATTAGTCATTGCGAGAGTTACTGAATGGGCGACGGACCATGCTTACAGCGTAGATTCTCTAGCCCACCCCAGCCACCGACTTTACCTCCACCCACTGCCCCCCAATATGTTATGTTAAATTGTATTTATAGATCACCAATCACCATAAGATCTCTAGGCGCTGTAACATAAATCAGAAGGTCCAGAATCCTTTTGTGCAGCTAAACTCAACACATAGCGGAGTAAACTTATCCAAACGCCTCTATGAACACGAAGGTCTTTAGTCTCCTCGGGAATGAGAGTAACCTGGCTTCCTTACGCATACCGTCCGGTAGCTTGTTCCAGATCTGGGGGATAATAACTGAAAATGCCCAACCCCCTAGTGTAGTTCTGTCACACAACCCCCACAACAGCAAACACCTGGCTATTTAGGGTTAAACCCATATCCAACTTAATACCCAGGCTCTTCACTGCTGGCACCAGTATCGGGGTGGTGCCCAGCTCTTGAGGCCAAAAAAGACTGGACCAGGGCGAGACCCCTGAAGTAAGAGCAAGCACTTCTGTTTTATCTGGATTTACCTTCAATGAATTAGAGGTCATCCAATTCATAGTGAACCGGAGAATATTCTGGACTTTACGCTGTGAGTCAGGGGAGTTGCCAATTCGCACAATTAACTGGGTGTCATCAGCATAGTTAAACACCTGAAAATCTGTATTCGCCAATGCATCTATCAGAGGCTGAAGGTAAATGTTAAAAACCAGATGGGACAGCGCGGAGCCCTGTGGGACCCCTATCGTAGGTTGCCGTGCCTAGATGTGCAATCTCAGAATTGGACTCTTTGAGACAGATCCTCCAGGAAATAAGTAATCCATTGGAGGACCTTCCCAGTGACTCCCAGCCACCGGACACGGGCTAACAACTGCACGTGATTCACCATGTCATATACTGCTGTGAGATCTAATAAAATTAGAGCTGAGGGGGTCTTCTTACCAGCTACAAGCCGCAGGTCATCCAGCACTGAAAGCATCACCAACTCAGTGCTGTTGTGAGCCCTGAACCCGGCTTGCAGTGTGTGTAGCAGCTGATGTTGTTCATCGAAGGACAAGAGGACTCTGAGTACGTGTTTTTCGAGAACTTTAGCCAGGAGGGGGGTCTGGAAATGGATCAGAACTTTTTGAGAATTCTGGTGTCTGCCCCTGCATTTTCCAGCAATGGGATTACCAAGGCTTCCTTAAATTTCTGTGGTACCTTTCCTGTAGCCAAAGCAAAATTTAGTAGAGACAGCACCTCAGCCTCTAACACTGGAATGATCGTGTTGAACAACTTCGGTGGACAAGGGTCCTCAAGTGACCCAAATTTTACTTTGGCCACAATGTGAGCTCAATCATGTGGTTTGAGCACAGGGAACACAGAGAGAGCAGTGCCCTGAACGTCAGGCGGGTCACTCACTAACAGGGGGCAGGGGGTGATGCACGTGTTACCTATATCTATAATAATGTCTACAACCTTGGTTAAAAAGAAATCCTGCATCTTGTCACAGTCAGCCTGACTGGCGACCGTCCTTGGTTCTTTCAGACGACTAAGCTCCCTGAGTACGTTAAAGGTCTCTTTATGAATATCTGTAGCCTCGCTGATCCTTGCTTCATAATGCGTAGATTTTGTTCTGATAATTGAAGCTTTATAGGGGGCCAATTTTACTTTGTATGCCTCCTTAGACTCTGGATCAGAAAATTTCTGCCATAGTCGCTCAGATTTTTTATTTGAATATATTTTATTGGTTTTACAATAATATGAACATAACATCATTGATCGACTCTAGCTATAACAAAGCATGTTATCTCTACAAGTTTACATATCAATCACATTGTATATTTGTACTTGGGAAATTACCGGTGTCATATCTTGTGGAAAAGGGGTAAATTGGCACGGCGTTGTTCACTGAGTTCTAGTGGCATGTCAATTGTCATGGACTTGCCTCCCAATGTTCAGTGTCATTTGGTAGCTATTGGGAGGGTCCATCCCGTGTCATGTGACACTGCCCCGGTGTTTCGGCCGTGTGCGACTGTGCAGCGTTAGCTGCAGATTCAGGTGGCGGGACCAGTGTTTCGTTCTCTGGACTTGGGACTGACATGAGGTCTGCCGCCTTTTTACCTTGCGGACAAAATCCGAATATCCAGCGGGTCTATTTCTGTGCCTGAGGCACTAGCGTGCATCCCCCCCACTTAGGTCATCCAATGTGTACTTATCCCGTTTGTGGCCTTGGTCGAGCGTGACAGTGTTGCCGTAGATATGTGTGCTTGTCTTCGACTGCCTGAACAGTGTACTTGTCAGCGGAGCCATTACAGCCCTCAAAACCTAGAACTGGCTAAGTGGTCAATGAGACAAGGGAGAAAGAAGAGGGAAAATTTAAAGAGGAAAATAAATAAAAGAAAAGAGAAAGAGTAGGGGAGAGTCAACTGGGAAGTGTGTGTTGTGTGATATGGTGTGATCGTACTAGTTTAGCAGGAGCTGGGTGGGGTTGTTGTGTGTGGCCAATCCCTACTTGTCTGTCCATGGGTTGTCAACTTGGTGGCTGGTGGGTGGATCGCGGCGGGGCGGGGGGTACTGTCGCGTAGGTCCGCCCGTGTATGGCCGCCTGTGGTATTCCGTTCGCGTGAGCGGGTCGCTGGCGCTCCGCGTCTGGCGTGTCGTGTCTGCTCCTACATTGGGGTCCCAGCGTCCGGGCATCTGGATCTCAGCTCTGCACGTTAGGTCGTGGCCGCGTCAGGGGGTGGATTGAGCAACGGAATATCCTGAACCTGGCATTCTCTATGGAAGGAGTTTAGTGCCCCATCCCATAGGTCCGCTATGGGAAATGTCCCAAGCCCCGCTATGTCTTCTCTATGGAGTGTAATGCTCTCTGCCCTTGCCCAGTTGTCGAATGAGGTGCGCCAGTGCTCTGCGAGCGGTGACTCTGTGCGTTTCCAATGTCTAGTGAGGAGTCTCTTGGCCGTGATGAGGCCCAGGTCCCAGAAGCGGGAGGGGACTCTGGTATGTTTTGTTCTCTTATATAAGCCTAATAAACACGCTACCCACGTATGTGGCACTTTCATGGCAGTGATGTTTTCCAATAGCAACAGGACCGCCCGCCAGTATATCTGTATCCTTGGGCAGAGCCATAGCATGTGAAGGAGATCCGCTCCTGCCAGAGTGCATCTCGGGCACTTCGCGGAGGCGTCTGGGAAGTACTGGTTTATCTTATCTGGCGAAAGGTATGCTTTGTGCAATGTATAAAACTGTATGAGCTTAAAGTGAGCATTACGGGGAATGTGTTTGGGGCCTTCTAATATCATTGTCCACTCTTTATCCGTCCACTCCTTCCCTCTATCCAACGCCCACTTATCACGCAGCGGCTGCAGAGTGTGTTGCTTGTGCGACAGTAGAGCCTGTTCCAACCAGAGGATCATGTGTGAGCCATTTCCCATGACGTATAGGTATTGCACAAGTTGATGTGTAGGCAGCTCCTCCGCAATGCTTCCCCATTTCTGCGCGTATGTCCGTATTATGGATGCGTGTTGTAGGAACTGCCCAGCGGGTAGTCCTGTGTCTTCTGCGAGTGTCGCGAAAGGGATCAAGGCGCCATCTGCGTACAGATCCGCCATGGTGTCCACTCCCGACCTCGTCCATGGCTCCATTGCTGTTTCGGTCACCACTCCTGCGGCCTTGGGAGTACCCAAAAGTGGAAGCGCGGGCGTATGGCCTCTGTGTCTTCGTAAGCCGAAGACTTCGGGAGTAACAATTGCGGGCCACTACAATGTGTAGTTGTGTTTGGCGTGTCGTCTGCGCTAGAGGGTGGAACATCGTGTGTATTTGGGTAGGGGACAGCATACTCGTGTCCGTGGCCGTATCACTCAAATGTCTGCCGCCTAGCCAGGCCGCTACCCACTGCAACTGTGCTGCCAAGTTATAGAGCTCCTGGTTGGGAACCGCGAGGCCCCCGGCGTCTACTGGGGTATATAGTTTCCGCAGCGCTACTCGGGGCCTCCCCGCGTTCCAGATGAGATCCCTGATCATGGTTTCCAACTCCCTAAATGCACTAGCCGGGACATAGGTTGGGATATTAGCATAGTAGTATAGCAATCTTGGCAAAACAATCATTTTCACCAGTGTCACTCTGCTTGGTACTTTGAGCGGGAGGGTCTTCCAAAAGGAAATTTGTGTACGTATGGATGTGATGGCTCGTGCCAGGTTACCATCTAGCAAGTCGGGTAAGGTTCTGTAAATATGCACCCCCAAGTATCGAAACGTGGTGGGGTACCAGCCAAGTCTCACATCGCTGATCCTGATCTCGGATTCCGGGGTGTCAGGGCCGAACGAGTACACCCCGGACTTGGCCCAGTTTACTCTGAGTCCCGACATCGCCTCGAAAGTTTGGAAGCTATCGGATAATTCCGGCGGTAGGAGGGCCAGGTCCCTGACGTATATGAGCAGGTCGTCCGCATAGAGCGAGACCGTGTGTATTCCATCCGCTAACGGGATTCCCCAGTCCGCTCCCCTGCCTCTCAGTAATTCCGCAAGGGGCTCCATCGCCAATGAAAAGAGCAGCGGAGACAACGGGCATCCCTGCCTGGTGACGCGCCTGACTTTGATGGCACCTGACAGTAGTTTGCCCGTGCGGACTCGTACCTCAGGCCGTCTGTACAGCAGGCCAACCAGTTCCATGTAGTCATCGCCCAGATTAAATTTACGTAGTGCCGCCAGTAAATAGGGCCATTCCACCGAATCGAAGGCCTTCTCCAGGTCCAGGACTAAGCATCCCGACCGCGGCCATTTTCGCACTGCATATTCTTGCACCCGAAACAGCCTCCTTATGTTCCGTGAGGTGCTCCTGGTGGGTACAAAGCCATTCTGATCCTCGTGCACGAGATCGGGCACTAGTGGTGCCAGTCGTCGGGCCAGTGTTGACGCCAGTATTTTATAGTCCGTATTTAAAAGCGCCAGAGGCCGTGATGTGTGCCATCTCTGCCCGGCTTGAGGAGAGATACCAGGGTCGCCTCATTCATTGACTGGGGTAGGGACGAATCCTCCAGAGCCGCAGAGTACGTCCGGAGTAGTTCTGGTATTAGTATGTCAGAGCATGCTTTGTAGTACTCGGCTGGTAGCCCGTCCGGGACAGGAGCTTTGCCATTCCAGAGGGCGAAAATGGCTTCGCACAACTCATCTGGTGTGAGCGGCATACCTAGGTCATCCCGCTGGCTTTCGGTCAATTCAGACAGCGTGATAGTACCGAGGTAGTCAGCGATGTCTGAATGGGGTGTGAGTAGCCGCGATTCATATAGTGTATGGTAGTGTCTCACAAAGGCCTCATGTATCTCTTCTTGCGTGTATACCACTGTCCTATTGGGAGTGTGTATCGCTGTTATAGGCGCTGTGCGTTCTTCTCGACTGATCAGCCAGGCTAGCAGTTTACCAGGCTTATCTCCTGTGTGGTGTGTGTGAGCTGAGTGGGCCATGTAATTGAGGTTTCGCAGCCTGTCAAGCAATTTCTCATGTTCAGTTTGCGCTTCTAGTAGCCTTGCTTCATCGCCCTGAGCCGCTTCCTGTTCTCCCTGTAGCAGTTCTGTCTCTATGGGTGTCAGGTCCCTCTCTACCTGTTGCCTGGAGTTAGCCTGTGTGCCCATGCAGTGCCCTCTGAGTATCACTTTGAAAGCGTCCCACTCAACTTGAGGGGTGGGTGCTGTGCCTGTGTTTTCCTCGAAGAACTGTGTTGTTTGTGCGCATATGGAACGTCTGAAAGGACCGTCCAGGAGCAAATCTGGCTGCAATTTCCAAGTAGGCACCGGGGGGTGTGGTCGCTGCCATGTCAGGCCTAGTATATGTGGGTTGTGGTCCGAGTGTGTGCGTCCCATGTAATATGTGTCCGTCACGTGTGGAAGCATCTCACTAGTGACCATGTACCTGTCCAGTCGCACGTTTAGGGAATGCGCCCCCGAGTAGTACGAGTATACCCTGGAGTGCGGATTGCGGATGCACCACGCGTCCTGTAGGTCCCATTGTGCAGACCAATTCTGCAAGGCCTTCGTGGTGATCTGAATCTGTGAGCCCGGTGGTGGAGGAAGTGACCTGTCCAGTGTCAGGTCAAGGACACAGTTGTAGTCCCCACCTAGTACCCATGGGACCCCGTGCCAAGGCGCTCGATAAGTGCACCAAGAAATCAGCTTGTGCAGTGTTGGGAGCATATATTGAGGTTAGGACCGTTGACCTCCCATCCAGCCTACCGCTCGCTATGACAAACCTCCCCTCCGGGTCTATGTGTGTGTCAGTTACCGTCCATGGGGTGCCCGGCCTTATCCACACCAACGTCCCCCTAGCATATGAGGAGTAATTTGTGACGTAGAGCTGCCCTCGCCACCTGCGGCGCAAGACACAGGTCTCCGCCTCATTGAGGTGTGTCTCCTGCAAGAGAGCTATCTGGATGTGGTGGCGTTTGAGATAAGAGTAAATTTGATAGCGGCGGGACGGTGTGTGCATGCCCCTTACATTCCACGTGCAGATCTTCACATTAGACATCTTACATCAATAGCATTTCTCTCACCCCGACCCCCCCACCACCCGGCCAACCCCAATAGTCTCAACATGGAGTCGCTCCCGTAGGGGCATCTCGGATGTACGTTCGTTCCCACACACCACAACACAGGGATAAAAAGAGTCAGGGAGAACATTTCAGACGAAATGATGAACTTTGGTAGTCTAAATACTTGAAAAATACCAAAAGGTCGGTCGCCAAACATGCTCCCGTCCATACTCTCAAGGAGAGAAACAAAGTTTAAAGCGAAGGGGGGTGCTGCGCAGTTAGCACTATAACTTTGTCCAAATGATAAAGTCTGTAGTGTGAGGGTCTCTTCCCTCCCGGGATTTGTATACCAGGCCAGACCATTTTCGGAAGAGCAAATAAGTGGATACACATGTATTAAACACCATACGTTACGTGTCCCAGTTGAGCTCCAGCAAGGCGGGCCGGCGCGACGCCAGTGTTCCATCCGTTCTTGGCCCTCCGCCACCAGGGCGTCTGCGGTTTAGCCGGTCATTGCTCTGCCTCCGGGACAAGTCTCTCACCCGTGATATGTTCGGCGAGTACGTGTCTCACCATGTACAGTTGGATTACAAGTCATTCCCGGCAGGTGAGTGTGTTCCAAACGGCCAGGGCCTCACGGCCAGGTCAGTTCCAGGGTCTCGCAAGCCTCCAATTATGTCCCGGTGAGTACCGCAAGGGCAGTGAATTCCCAACATGCAATCAGTAAATCTGATCCGCCGTCTGAGGCGTAACATCAGGTCTGTCTTCCGAGGCCGGGGAGTCTTTTAGGCCGTAGATGGCTTCGTCGTCGCTGGGGAGGTTTTGAGGGCTACCATTCGCCACCTCACTCAATGCAGGAGATTGGCTGAGCTCCTTTACCATGCGAAGAGCATCTTGCTTCTCTTATTGTGTGATTTCCACCGGGGGGTCTTGCTTGACGCTTCTCGTGCGCCACCTGATGGTTTCTGTCTGTTTCTACGTCTTCTGCGGGTGCCTCCGGTGTGTCGTCTGTCGGGGGCATCAGTCGCCCTTCTTGGGGCTGTTTCCGTGCCGCTGTCTAGCCATGCCTCTACTTCCTCCGGGTTGGTGAAGAAATACGTGGTCCCGTGAGCCACCACCCTCAGTTTAGCAGGAAATAAAAGGGAGTACTGAAGTTCGAGTTGCCTCAGGCGTCTCTTCACTGCCAGGAAGGAGTGTCTTTGTCTCTGTACTTGCACCGTATAGTCCGGAAAGAACATAACCGCCGTGTTATCGATCCGCACTTCCTGGAGTTTGTGCGTTTCACGTAGAATGGAGTCTCTATCTCGGTAATTCAATATGCGGAGCAGCATTGATCTGGGTTTAGAGCCTGTTGATAGCGGCCTCGTCGGAACTCGATGTGCGCGTTCCACCACAAAGTACGGTGAAAGTGACCCCTCCGGGAGAATGTCTCTTAGCCATTTTTCCATGTGTTCCTCTGGATTCCTCCCTTCCCATCTTTCTGGCACACCCACGATTCGCATGTTGTTTCTCCGTGCCCTCCCTTCTCTATCCTCCGCACGGTCTTCTAGGAACTCCACCCTGTTCAGGAGATCTTGTACCTGTTTATCTGTTTGGGTGACCGTTGGACGTAGTTCCTTCACGTCGCTCTCAAGGGATGAGGTGCGGTCCGCTAGCTTCTTATGGTCAGCTCTCAGTTGGGTTAGATCAATGGCGACGCTATCGATTTTGGTCGCCAGGGAGGTGCGGGTAATCTGGATGGATTCCTACAGCCTCTCCATGGCAGCCAACATGGTGTTAAGCTTGGCCGCCGTTTGGTCCTGTTCTGCGTTCTTCCCGGTCTTATCCATCTTGCCCTTATGTTGCGGGTTCCCGGTCCCAGTCCGGGCCCTCGTCCCTCCGGACATTAGCACCCCGGCACTTGCCCAACCCTCGTCTATGGCGGTGGCTGGGGTGCTTGCTCCGGCTAGTTAGGCGGCACAAGCACGTGTTCAGCGGGTTGCGGCCTCCTCTCGTCGTTGTATCAGTTCGGAAGGACAGCGTTGGCCTGCCCTCCGCTCACCGCGCAGTGTTCAGGGGTGTCTCGGCTCCAGTATCGGTCAAGTAGCCGCCGCCACCGTGTGTAGCTCACCTCGCAGGTTACAGTCAATTGCAACGCTCCTGTGGGTTCCCCAGACCGTGGTCAATGCCCCTTGGCTGGTGATTGAATGCGTGGCCCTGCCGCTGGGATAGGGGGTCCCCAATGTTCGCCATGGGTTGTTCGCCGGTGCATTTCTCCAGGCAACGGAGCACCATTCATCGTCCACACCCGCAGCCACCTCGAAGCATGTAGCGTCTATTGCCTCCCAAGGCCCCCCTTTCCGTGGGCCGCTATTTCCGCGCCCCTCGCGGTTGCAGGAGCCGTCCCTGCTCTCCTCGGCTGCCGCTCCACTTATCTGTATGGTGTGCGTCGCCACGTAGTCGCAGGGTGGCGCCCCAGGGACCCTAGATCGCGGCCGCCTGCGCCACAGCAGTCGCGGTGCCCGGCCTCCTCCACCTCTGCGCGCCCTGGTGCAGATTTTGTGTCCCAGTTTCCAGGTCGGGGCCTCAAGTGGTCACCTGCGCTTAGTTCTAGCCCTGGCTTAACCACCCAGCCGCTTCCTGCATCTGTCCCCAGGGGACCGGTTCGAGCTTTGTGTCTCCACACGGGGGCCTCTCGTACTCACACTCCCCCTCAATGTCGGCTGCGTGGGGAGTTCGGCGCTCTCTGCAGCCCTTTCGTCTTCCCCAGTCCACGCCTCGGGCAGTTCCGGTCTCTCGCGCCAGCTCCGTTGCCTCAGACTGCAGGCCGCATCTCCGGGCCCAGCTCACCCGCCGAGGCAGCGGCCTCTCCTGTGATCGCGTCTGGCTTGGCTCCGACCCGCCCGGCCGCCTGTCTCGGTGGCTTCGGTGTTGGTCGGGTCCACCGATCCTCGCCAGAATCGGATGGGTGCGCGTCCGTGATGGCCTGAGGTGGCGCCTGCTCTTTTCGGTCAGCTGCAGGGGGTATTTCGGCGGATAAATTCGCCGGGAAGGGGAGCTCAAAGCCACGCCCCCCAGTCGCTCGCATTGACGGAGAGCTTGTTTTCCCCCTCTAAGTTCTTGCGTGTACCATGGGGTCCCCTTCATGCTATTCGTTATTCTTTCTCTGCGGGCAGGGGCTACATTGTCAATGGCTAGCCTCAACCGATGTAAGAGTTTTTCATACTTCAAATCTGGGTCCCCGGACTGAGATCCAAGATGTAGTGTCTCGTTCAATACTTCCCTCAGCTTGGCGTCTTCTATCTTACGCCAATTCCGTACCATCCTCCACCCTGTGGATAAATGTTCGGGCAGCTGTCTACAGGGAGTGAAAGGCTGACCAAGAAATTATCAGACCAGCTAAATGGTCTGCAATCAGTATGTAGTTTAGCTGATGACGTGGTCCAAATAAGGTCCAGGGTATGTCCCTTCACATGTGTGGGGAATGTCACAATTTGGTGCAACCCTAGCATGGTCATAGCTTCATCAAACCTGCTAGACGTACAGTCTCTTGGTATCCGATCCCAATGGTAGTTAAAATCCCCAAGAACCAGGATCGGTTGATATCTTGAACACAGATACTCATAACTTTGTGGAACAGGTCATTGAACAACGGGTTAACCGAGGAGGACGGTATACCACTACCACTAACCGGCATGAGGATGTAAGTCTTAACTTAATACCCAGGACCTCTGCCCCATCCAGACTCTCCTCTACTATTATCTCAGTGGCAAATATCCTGCGGCTAAGTATTGCAACTCCACCTCCTCTTTTATTTCCCTGCCGATTATAAGTCAAAGCGTTGTACTCAGGAGGGAGGGAATCCACTATATAAGGCTCTGAAGTATCCTCTAACCACGTCTCTGATAATGCGAGGAGGTCAGGCTCCCTCTCCTGAAGCAGCATAAACATTTCTAGACTGTGCTTTGTAAGAGTCCGAGTGTTTAGCAGAGCAAACTTTAGACCAGAGGGTACCTTTGAACCTGTGTCACTAGAGATCTGAGCCGGCACGCGGGTCATCGGAGGATTGCTACTGCTTGCTAGCAAGTTATCTGACCCAAGCCGCTCTACAACTGAATCTGGGAGGGGCGGCATGTGGGGTGCACTCTTTAATTTGCTGAGTTCTTCCCTGTTATAAATCAGTTTTGGACAAGGGGTCCTGGCCACGGGTGGGCGCGGACGGGCACAGAAAGACTTGCCTTAGGCGCGCCTTCGACGCGCGTCCGTCGCAGCATTGGTTTTAAAACTGTAAGTGGGCAGGAAACTGAAACGCTAACCTGCCTAGAGCGGAAGTGAGCCAAATGCTTTCTCCACTCAAACAGCAACAGCTATGGTGGACCGGAAAGCGGCTCAGCAATAAAAAAAATGCAGGCAGAACTGGCAAGTAAGCACAAATCTGTTGTATGGAGATGCAAAGTTTAAAAATACAATTTATTAAAAAAAAAACATTTTAAAAGACTCACTATAACTGGCAGGAATTTAAAAAGCTGTAGTGTGGTCAGCGCCCATAAAGAAGACCAGCGTCTGATCCGCTGATACTGACACAGATACCTCCTCTTCCCACGAGTCCCAACCTCGCAAGCGCTCCAAGAATCGCAAGTGTTCCATTTCTCCATCTATCCAATCCCCTTTCACTTTTGATCCCCCAAGCATTGTCCATCTCAGGTCCTCAGATTGGTCCACTGTCCCTGCGGTTAAAGAATATATGCAGCGCAATCTGCGCAAGAGTTTCGATAAAGAAGTCCGCTTGTTACTTCAATCTAAATGTCCCCGCCCACATCGCCCTCATAAAACTGCCCTCACACTGGATATTGACCCCTTTATGCAAACCTTTTTAAAGAAATGTAACAAAGACCCCAAGAAAGGTATAAATAGAGTGTTAAGAACTTGTCCAGATAAACTACTTGATAATTTCAGGGCCCTTGTTAAGATCTTAGAACGAGCCCTTCAAGCCCATGAAATAGGAGTGGCAGTCCACCCAGAAAGATTAGCCGGTTGGACCCAAAGGTCATGCTTCCTAGGAAACGCTAAATGTCCTCTCTCATCAGAACAATGCAAATCTGTCCTCTTACGTATAGATCCACAACTTGTTGAACTGGCCTCAGCAGAACCAGCCCCACTGGCAGAAGGCAAGTTATTTGGTGAGCACTTTGTCAAGGACATAGCAAAATTTGTGAACACATTCACCTCTTTTGACAAGTCTCAAACCTCACTCAAAGAGTGTTCAACCTCCTATGTGGAGGGGCCGGACCTGGCAGAGGGTGCTCGACCAGCCGTTTCAACCAACAAGGTCCTCACCAGGGATACAATCCCAGACGCAGGGGTTATGTCCAGGACCCAGCCCAGGCGGGCTTCTACCCTACGAGGTCCAGAGGCTTCAGAGACCGTTTCAACCGGGGTGTCAACAGGGGATTTTAAAACAACAACACCTAGTCCACAGGTAATGACTTATCCTGTTCTTTCAACACTTCCTTTGGAGGGCAGATTGAAACATTTTGTAATGAATTGGACAAAAACGACATCCAACTCTTGGGTTCTGAACACTGTTCAAGGTTACCAGATCGAATTGTCCCACCCCGTTCAAGATTCCTTACCCCCCCTCCTCCATTTTTCCCAACAAGAATAGTCTTTTGTAGACTCCAAACTGCAAGAGCTTTTAACAAAACAGACTATTGCTGCAGTGGACCCTCACCCAGAAGGCTTTTGCAGCAACATCTTTGTGGTACAAAAGAAAGAAGGTGATCAAAGATTGGTCCTGAACCTCAGAATGTTCAACCCCTTTGTGGTTTACAGTAATTTCAAGATGGCATGCATCCATCTTCTGAGAGTTCTGTTGCAGGAAGAGGACTGGATGGTCTGATTAGTTCTTAAAGACGCCTATCTGACAGGCCAGATCTATCCTACTCATCAACGCTATCTTCAATTTCTTTGGAAAGGCCATTGGTTTCAATATCAATCCCTACCCGGTGGCCTCTCATCAGCTCCCTGGGTGTTCACCAAGCTATTAAAACTGACAGTAAATTGATAAGGAGAAATGAGGGTTTGCATAATCGTTTATCTAGATGACATGCTTATTCTGGCACACGATCGCTCAATATTGTTACTACATCTGAGTTAGACAGTGTCCCTTCTCCAAAATCTAGGTTTTGTAACTTCAAGAAATCCACAATGAGTCCTTCTCTGCAGGTGGATTTCTTAGAATTCCAAATAGACTCCATGACAGCACAATTACTTCTCCCTCCCGCGAAAATAAAGTCCATCAAAAGAGAACGGAGAACGACATTGTCGAAACAGATGGTATCTTTGAGATCCCTAGCCAGGATTGTAGGCCTTTTAGCATCATCGATTTTGGCGATATTTCCAGGCCCTCTCCACTACAGAGCCCTACAACTTCTAAAAATTCACTACTTACAACTGAACTTCAGCTATGATCATATGATTCCTCTGACAACCGAAGCTTCACTGGTGGCAGCTGCATATGGAAGCGCGAAATGGCACGGCCATTTTTGGAGTATCCACAGACATGATCATCAAGTCCGACGCCAGTCGTTGCGGCTAGGGAGTACGATCCTGAGAGTTTGCTACAGGAGGTAGATGGTCAGCCCGAAGAGTTGAAACTCCATTTCAACTCTCTGGAACTCTTGGCTGGTTCCTTTGCCATCAAGTCGATTTCTCCATTAAAGAGCAACTGTTGCATCCTTCTGTGAATGGACAATGTGTCAGTGGTTTGATATGTAAATCGCCTAGGAGGTACAAGAGCTCGTCTTCTGGCTAACATAGCCAGAGACTTCTGGTGCTTTTGCCTGTCACAGAAGATCACAAGCATGGCATAATACATTCCAGGCAAAGACAGTCTAGTGGCGGATTAGAATCCCAGATTCCTGAGAGATTACAGCGACTGGAAACTCCATCCTTCTCTCTTTCAAGAGATCATGGATACTCGAGGCCTGTTTCAAATGGACCTGTTTGCTTCCCCGATTTTACAGCAGGAGACCGGACCCAATGGCATTGGGGACAGACGCCTTTCTTCACTTCTGGGGATCTCCGATGAATTACTTTTTCCCCCATTTGCGATGATCGCGAGAGTGACGGCCCAAGTCGGCCGCCAATCTGCGACATTGGTGTTAGTTACTTCATTGTGGAAGACACAATCGTGGTTTTCGACTCTCTAGGAGTTGACTGTGGCTTTTCCCATCCGACTCCCAATATTTCACCAGATGCTGCTGGACCCAGTCGGTTCTCCCCATCCATTAGTTCTTCAAGGTCAACTGACGCTCATGGTTTGGAAAATCTCAGGAGACATGAACATATGGAAGGGATTTTGGTGGCAGCTGCCCACTTTATACAACAAGCTTGGGCTCCTTCCACCCGTAAATTATATTCTTCTGCATGGTCACAATGGGTGAGTCAGTTCTGGGACACCCCCGCGCCGCACGGCCACCAGCTGCTGCGTGTGCCTTCCCGCCCTGTGCCTCGCCTGCCCCGTCTCCGCCGCGAGACCACGCCCCCTGCCACCGAGCGGCGTGGTCTGCACTCGATTCCTGCCCTGTGTCCCTGTAATCGTTTTTGCCTTGTTTGTGGTCCGTTTAAATTGTAATTGTATTGCTGTTTGTTGTGCAAATTGTTTTTTTCTCTCCTCCTTTGTTTTCCCTGGTTTGCCTCCCTCTGCCACCCCCGTCTCATCCCTCCCCGCTCCCCGCCACCACCGCTAACCCCGCCTCTTTTCTTTCTGTACCCTCCCCGCTCCCTCCTCCCAGCTGCTCCGCCCACCCGCGCACTTCGCCATATATGGCGACCGTGCGAACGTGCAGCGGTCACGCGCAGCGGGCGCGCCGATTGTGCGCCGAAGGCGCGCCAAAGGTAAGCCCGTCTACGCCCGGACCGCGCCCAGTGCCAGGACCCCTGGCCCCCGCCGAAGCAAGACGACCCGCCAGGCCTACGACGCCGCAACACTCATCACACTCAACACCGGCCGAATCCCAGGATGCTACCGAGCCACCCCACGACGCTCCCACGGACCCTTCAGCTGCCACGCCTGCAAGTTCACCTGCATCCGGACCTGCCCGGCACCAGCACCCGCCAAGCCGAACACCAGCAGCAACCACCTGAAGTGCATCCTGCTCAACACCCGCTCCGTCCACAGACACGCCATCGAACTCTGGAACCTCCTCGACACCACAGCTCCTGACGTTGCCTTCCTCACGGAGACCTGGATGAACGCCTCCTCAGCGCCCGACATCGCCATCGCCATCCCAGAGGGCTACAAGATCACCCGGAGGGACCGCAACGCCAACCAGGTGGGAGGAGGCATCGCCATCATCCACAGGAACACCATCCGTATCACGACCAGCACCGACAACACCCCACCCTCCGCCGAACACCTGCATTTCCAGATCCACACGGACCCGAAGACCACCCTCAGAGGCACCCTGATCTACCGACCTCCGGGACCACGCACTCAATTCAGCGAGGACATCGCCGACTTCGTCAGCCCGCATGCCCTCCCCTCCGCTGACTACATCCTCCTGGGGGACTTCAACTTCCACCTGGAGAACAACAACGACTGCAACACCAGCACCCTGCTCGACAACCTCGCCAACCTTGGACTCAAGCAACTGGTGAGCACACCCACCCACCTCGCCGGACACACACTCGACGCCATCTTCTCATCCAGCAAAGACATCGCTTTCAGCCACGCCACAGAACTCCACTGGACGGACCACAGATGCGTCCACTTCACCTTCAGAAGAACGACGATCCACCACCACCAGCATCAGGTTGCTCGAAGAAGCTGGAACAAGATCACAACCGACCAGCTCGCCGCTTCCCTGAGCCAGCACCCTCCGGCCAGCTCAGCGAACCCCAGCCAGGCCGCCGACAACCTCACGAAGTGGATCAGCAACTGCCCGGACGAACTCGCCCCTCTGAGGACCCCGCCCAGCAGACCCGGCAGTAAGAAAGCCCCATGGTTCACCGACAAACTCAAGAGCTCCAAGAAGAACTGCCGAGCCCTCGAGAATGTCTGGAGAAAGGAACCCACACCGGACAACAGGACCACCCTCAAGCTCGCCACCCGGAAACACCACCAACTGATCCGCACCGCCAAGAAAACGGCTTTCAAGAACCGACTGGACAACAAAGCACACAACTGCAAGGAACTCTTCAACATCGTGAAAGAGCTCTCCAACCCCAACGCCGGAAACAACGACATCACCCCATCGCAAGACCTCTACAACTCCCTCGCCTCCTACTTCCACAACAAGATCGCGGACATACACAACAGCTTCAGCACCCATCCGACCCACGCCACGACCACAGCAACGCCGCCCACCACCACCCTCCGAGCCTGGACCCCGATCAGCACCGAAGACACCGTCCGCATGATGAACTCCGTCCACTCCGGATCTCCGACCGACCCCTGCCCTCACCACGTCTTCAACAAAGCCGACGCTGTCATCGCACCCCACCTGCGGGACATTATCAACACCTCATTCGACACCGCCACCTTCCCCGAGAGCTGGAAGCACGCCGAACTCAGCGCTCTACTCAAGAAACCTACGGCAGACCCCACCGAACTCAAGAATTACCGCCCCATCTCACTACTCCCGTTTCCAGCCAAAGTCATCGAGAAGACCGTCAACAAACAGCTGGCCGCCTTCCTCGAGACAAATGGATCCCTCGACCCCTCGCAGTCCGGCTTCCGTGCCAACCACAGCACCGAGACCGCCCTCATCGCCGCCACCGACGACATCCGAGCCCTGATGGACAACGGAGAAACAGCGGCCCTCATCCTCCTAGACCTCTCCGCGGCTTTCGACACGGTCTGCCACCGCACCCTAGTGCAGCGCCTCAGCAACGTCGGAATCCAGGAGAAGGCACTGGAATGGATCGTCTCCTTCCTCGACGGAAGAACACAGAGAGTCCGCCTACCACCGTACAAGTCAGAGGCCACCGAAGTCATCTGCGGCGTCCCTCAAGGATCCTCGCTGAGCCCTACCCTCTTCAACGTCTACATGAGCCCCCTCGCGGCCATCGCACGCCAACACAACCTCAACATAATCTCCTACGCCGACGACACCCAGCTGATCCTCTCCCTGACCAACGACCCCGCCGCCGCCAGAGCCAACCTGCACGAAGGGATGAAAGAGGTGGCCGAGTGGATGACGACGAGCCGCCTGAAACTGAACTCAGACAAGACGGAGGTCCTCATCCTGGGCTCCTCGCCCTCCGCCTGGGACGACTCCTGGTGGCCCCCCGCCCTGGGCACCGCACCCAAACCGACGAACCACGCACGCAGCCTGGGCTTCATCCTGGACTCCTCCCTCTCCATGACCAGGCAAGTCAACGCCGTCTCCTCGTCGTGCTTCAACATCCTGCGCATGCTTCGGAAGATCTTCTGGTGGATCCCCACGGAGACCAGGAAGACCGTCACCCAGGCCCTCGTCACCAGCCGACTGGACTACGGCAACGCACTCTACGCCGGAACCACCGCCAAGCTCCAGAAGAGACTCCAGCGGATCCAGAACGCCTCAGCCAGACTCATCCTCGACATCCCACGGAACAGCCACATCTCCGGACACCTGAGAGACCTGCACTGGCTCCCCGTCAACAAAAGAATCACCTTCCGGCTCCTCACCCACGCACACAAAGCCCTACACGACCAAGGCCCGAGCTACCTCAACAACCGAATCAACTTCTACGCTCCCAAACGCCACCTCCGATCTGCCAGCCACTCCCTCGCCGCCGTTCCACGCATCCGTAGAGCCACAACAGGAGGAAGGTCCTTCTCCTACCTGGCCGCCAAGACCTGGAACTCCCTCCCGGCCGACCTGCGCCTGACCCAAGACCACCTCTCCTTCAGGAAGAAGCTCAAGACCTGGCTGTTCGAGCAGTAACGGCACCCCCCTCCCCCTAAGCGCCTCGAGACCCTACGGGTAGGTAGTGCGCTCTATAAATGTCATTGATTGATTGATTGATTGAGTCGGTACTTTCAACGGAAAGTGGATCCTGTGGGATCAGAGTTGAAAGATATCCTTAATTTTCTTTCAGAATGTGCTGAATCTGGTTTATGGAGGTCTGTAAACAACTTTAGATCTGCATTATCAGCAGAACATAATCCCATTGATGGTAAACCAGTGGGTGTTCAGCCGGTTGTATGCAAGTTACTAAAAGGAATAAGGTTAGTTAGACCACCAAAACCCAGATACACTCAGTTATGGGATGTTTCTAATGTACTATCATTATTGGAATCTTGGCCTGAAAATAAAGATTTATCTTTAAAACAGCTTTCAGCTAAATTAACCATGCTTTTATGTCTGATTCCTTGCTGACAAGTGTCGGATGTACGTCCGCAAGATTTAGCAGGTAGGTTGTTTTCTCCACATGGAGTCTCTTTTACTATTTCCAAACGCAGTAGGTCTATGTCACGTTCCATTGATTATCCTGCTTTTCCTCACAATGACAAGCTTTGTGTTGTAAAATATGTAAAGGTTTATGAATAACGTACTTTGGCACATAGGTCTGATCCTTTAGGCCCTTTACTTCTAGCTATCCTGAAACCATTCTGACCTGTATTGGCTGCTACTTTAGCACGTTGGGTATGCTGGGTCATGGCTGGAGCTGGTATTGATATTCTTTATATGGTGCTCATTCCACCAGAGGGGCTATGGCCTCTAAGAGCCTTTGTGATGGGTTCTAGATTGGAAGATGTTCTCAGAGCTGCTGATTGGTCGTCTGAATCCATGTTTAAGATTTTTTTATTACAAACCTATTCTGCATGCTTCATTGTTGTTGGTGAGCTTTGATCTACCATAATCTGAGCCTCCTGTCCCGCAAAAAAATAGAACATTTTCTAGCTTTTACAACAAGAATTCTAGATTCTATTAAGGACATGGAGGGGAGGATTATCCCACTTGTTGGGACAGGTAAAATTTGTATCTAGACTGTCTGGATGCCATATGGTTTATGTGTGACATGGTTTCTTTTCTCTCCCTTGTGTTCATGAATAATGATTCGCTCATACACAAACTTATTTTTTGGATTTCAGGAGTCCATTCGAAGCAAAATAAAATCTCTTGGATTCATGTCAACTTTGGTGGCTTTTTTTGCCGGATTCATGGAAGTTGTCTCATCTGAGATCCTGTTGCGTCAGGATTTTGCTCTCTGTTGAGAGTTGGAACTGTATCCTGTTATGTTTGGACTGATTATAGACTGCTTGTTTACACTGAAAGTGGCAGTAAGATGGTGCCTCACTATTTTGTATATACTGCTCAATCTGATTGGTGGTTTATGGAGGCAAGGTTCAGAGCCTCATGGGAAATATAATGGCTTTCAATGTTGTTCTTTTTTTTGATTAACTATGTTTTTTGAGTGGTAAAGATTGAGAAGTACAATCCTCCCCTCCGTTCCCTTAATAGGTTCTAAAATTCTTGTCGCAAAAGCTAGAAATGTTTCATCTGTCAACTTGGATTTAAGTGAATGAGTTCTTCAGCCTGCATAACTGCACCTTAATTCTGGCAGGGTTGGACTAGACTGTAGGGCAATGTGGCGGCAGCACTAGAAGGACTGGTATGACAGATCAGTGTGTGGGCCATTTTTATGTTCTGCTGGTCTGGTTTTTATTACTGCTGATTTCTGTGATATTCCCACATATATCGCCTGTAGCAAACACAAATGCATGCAGTCTCCCTTACCTTGTAAAACACCTATTCAGCATGTCTTTACATGTTCAGAACTATCCCGATTTGCAAATGTGGGCCACTTTTGTTAGGTCTCACCTGAGACAGCGCGTGTGCTATTGTTCATGTGTTATCTGAAAAAACGTAAACAGGCTTAGAGCCCACCCGTTACTGGCCATTCATTGGTTTCATTATTACTTTAATTTCCTTGCTTCTCATTGGTCTGCACGTACAGGTTTCCCTTTGTCTTCATGTTTTTTTTCTGTTCTGTGGAGCATGTACCAAGTACAGACTCATTTCAGCTCCCAGTATCCTTCCACTGGATGCACACTTTGAAGGGATGTTTTACATTTTCGTACTTAGCACTCCATAAGAGTGCATGCATTTTGTAGGCTATCTCCTGCCCTCTCCGTCCCGTATTCTACCTTCTTCCCGCTGTCTGTGGTGTTGCTTGCCTCCTATTGCCCTTCTCCAGAGGTTCCTTGTGATTCTTGGCCCTCCCGCGCCCCTCCTCCCGCTGTCTGGTCATCCTGGATGTATAATATGGCTTAAACCCTCCTGCCAAGTCCCGCTTTGCTTGCCCCTCCTGTCCAGCCACAAACCCTTTTGGAGTTCTGCTAAAGTTTACAAACTAGTCATCAGGTGTACTTTTGGGTAATTATTATGTCACATAACCCCTTTGGCATTATTGCGCATGAGACATTATTTCCCTATTATGTGCCCAATGTACGCGAGGGCGTGTGTTAAACACATTATATTGCTGTTATACATTGTCTGGATTTATTCATCTCATTGCTACTAAACACAGCTGTAATATTACCTCAAACTAAACTCTTCAAGTTGAAAAGTTTAGTTTCAGGTACTGGCATTCGCACTCAGCCAAGCGCCAGTTTGTTTAACTTGACTAGGCATGTGTTTGGTGAATTAAATAGTATAGTCAGTAATGCTTGATCCTTTTGTTACAGCAAGTCACACTCGGTGCCACACACAACACCAATGTTGACTGTTTTCAAGACAACACTGTGTGTTTTCAAATAATTGTGTATTTATTGAATTATCAGAACTTTAATATAAAATCAGGGACTTCGGTGGTCATATCACTGAAAATAAAAGATTTGAAAAAAATATTATTGTCTGTGGGTGCTCGTGGAGGACAATTTCCATGGACTGGAATCTAGAGAATGCTAATGTGATTCTGGTATTTTACTGGCCTCAGCTGGTCGTTTTCTATCAAGAAAGTTAAACAGGGGGGCATTGTTACCCGCAGCAGCATGATGGCCGCGTTTTGAGGTAGCTCCGTACCCTCCGTCATAAAACCCCTCCATCCGTCATACTGATTCGTGTCCTGAAGTTGGGAGAGGCCACCCGAGGGACTGAGACCCAGCCGATCCGCTTTCTGACCTCGCCAAATGTGGGCGGACGGAGCTCTGCCTTCTTTGGGCTGGGGCCTTCCTGCGACCTTCAGCCAACGTGGTTCCTGGGGCTGCTGTGGCCGTGCCGAGGTGCGGGCGCGCGCTTAATTTAAGCCGCGGCTTGAGACGGCGGTCTGCCTGCACTGCCTTCAGAGGCTATCTCACCCCGGAACGCTAATCGAAGGTGCCCATCGGTGATGCTGTGAGTCGAGTGACCCCCGGGGGAAGGATAAGCATGCCCAGAGCCCAGTACCCTTATCATTAGGGCCCCCAAGTGCAGATGGCATGGACAGGAGAGGGAGCTAAGCCTGAGAGACCAAACTCCCGTAACAGCCTGCGGGTGTGGGACCGGCTCCTATAGGGCCTAGAGAAGAGACCCTGCTTTCGACCTATGGTGCCTGTGGGCTCCCCTAGGAAGGGACAGCTTGCCGCCATAGAGGGGCCCTGGATTCACCCGATCGCGGACAGACCTCCAGTGGCAGACTTGGTGGGGCCCCCGCAACTTAGTGCAGGACTGCGCCGCCTAGATTTTCCAGCAACGGACGCAATTGCAAGAGGTAAGGGTCTAAAAACAACACTGCAGAGCAAGCTGGACAAGTATACCTGTCCCAAGGGCCTTGTCTCTGAGCGCTCTGCCCGAACTGAACCTGCTGGTGGGTTGGAGAGTGAAACCCCTGAGCTTTCCCTTAGAGATGCAATGAAGGCCTTTGCGGGGGTGCGCACCTCCATGAAACAACGCACAGACGCCATCACAGTGGAAGTGACTCTGATTAGGGCAGACCTCGCTAAAACGCACAAGAAAGTCAAGAAACTGGAACTTACCGCGTGGAGTCTCGTGGATGACGTCTTGCAACTTCAAATCGAACTTCAGGCTCTTCAAACCTTCAATAAACAAGCGGAGGACAAGCTGGATGACTATGAAGGGCACTCTCGGAGGAACAACTTTTGAATCGTATGTATTCCCAAAAAATCGGAAGAGCAGATGCCGGACCTGTTTGTTGAAGAGCTTGTGCTTAATCACCTTAAGCCGAAGGGCCTTTTGAAGTTTTTTGTAGTTGAAAGGGCCCACTGAGTCCCGGGAGGACGCCCAAAGCCAGGGGCCCCACCTCGGCCCATTTTGGCAAGGCTCCTGAACTTTAGAGACCGCAATGTGATATTGCAAAATGCCAGGAACTCACCGCCTCAAGTATGAAAACTCAACTGTCACCTTCTTCCCGGACTTCTCGCAGGCCGTTCAGAGGCAACGGTGGTCGTTTTTAGTTGTCAAAAAGACTTTGAGAGACAAAGTGGTGAAATAAGTTATGCTCTTCCCCGCCAAATTGCGAATTGAGGCGAACGGGAAGGCTTGGTTCTTCGACCATCCAGAGGTCGCGGCCGACTGGCTGGAGATCTGGAGAGATGCTAGGGAACACAACCCACACTGAGCCTTGTGATTAACGTCACCTCTTGCTATGTCAAATCTAATGTGGCTTAATCCCACTTCGTAGCTCCTGTGTATCCTGCCTATTCTAGTCCCGGGCCCTGATGGTGGTGCCTCAACGCGGAACTATATAAGCTGACACTGCTGACTCTATATCCTTGAGTGTTGAACATTGGCGGCCTCCTAATGAAGGACAATTTTCTTGTGGTTTTTTTCCCCTTTTCTTTTTCGGGGGGGGAGGGGGGTCAGGGGGTGGGGGCCTTCATCTCCGTAGGGGCTGGGGGACAAGGTAAACGCACCATTGTTCTGCAATACATAAGGTGGCACTCCCTAGATGTTGTCTTCCTCCAGGAGTCACACCTCATTGGTAATATGTGTAGAGCCTTAAACAGATGGGGTTACAGGCTCCTTGCGCATTCCGGCTTCACTTCTGGCTCCAGGGGAGTGGGAATTATGGCTAAGCATTCCTTCCCCTTCTCGGTTTAGTCCTCACACACTGATGATTGTGGGCGGTATGTCGCAACCACAGGGCATTGGGAGGGTAGGGTACTGCTTACAGCAGAGTACAAAGTTCCCCAGGGAGCGTGTAACAGTGTGGAGCAAGGAGATGGTATTATCAATACCGTGGCTGCAAAGGAAGGGTTCCCTAGTCGGAACTTAGAGAGCCTCACACACCCAAAGTAATAGGCGTGAAACACACCCTTACTGGAGGGTGTCCGGTGTCATCATCGACTCACTGCCCCTCGTCAGACCGGCGCTGCAATGTCTGACGGAGTACCCAAAGGTACTCTTTTGACGGGGTTCTTTTGTTCCTTGCCGATGGTGGGTGTGGGTGAGGATGAAGAAAGGTGTAGTCAGTGCAATAGTGAGTGAAAGTAATAAAAAAGGTAATCAGTCCACTTTCAACTTTAATAACGTGGCTGATTCCTTAGTTAAAAGGGGTGGGAGGGGAGTTTAGAGACCGTAAAGGTATACAGAACAATAACTCTACCCCCTGGTGTGGTCAACATGTTTCTCGCCAAAGGCGATTCGTCAGGACCTCAAAAAAGTACTACACAAAAACAAATGTGGACTCAATGCTCAATCTCTATGAAGCAAGCAAATACAACCTCGCTGGGTCGGAGGACAAGAGGGCCAGGGGATCCTGCTCTATTTAGGCGACCCTAAAGGGATTAAAATAGGGCCTCGCAGCATACTCCCGTGAGGCCAGCGCTTTAAGGTTGGATGCACCTTAACGGAGACACTGGAACGGCGGAACACCTACCCCTCACGCTCGCGGCACCTGGTCAGGGTAGGGTACTGACATTGGTATCAGTCTATGTCCCACCTGGGCTGCAGAGTCGGACATTTGCCTGGCTCATTTCAGCCCTGACCCTACTGACACTCACTCCTATTCACTCACATAGCACCCACATTAAAAGGTGCTCCAGCGTAGTCGCTTGTCGCAGCACTGCCCCGTCCCTCAGCGGGCGGGAAGACCCCAATGATGAAGCATGACACCAAGGGCCCTTTTGGTGTGTGAGGGGTATTTTAACACACATTGTGTATTCCATGAACATCGGGATACACACTGACTCTACGTGAGGTGGACCTTGTTGATAAACTGTACCCCTCTTTGGGATTCAGAGAAACTTGGCAGCCTCTATTCCTCCAAGGGTTTTGACAAATGGGACATGATTGTTATTTCTCGGATCGAGGACCTCTGGGTGAAGGGGGACATACTTAGCTTTGGCCAATTACAACTACAATACGAACTTGCGGGCACTGAGTACTTCCGCTATCTGCAGGTCCGACAAGACCTGACCACGACCTTAGAGAAAGGCTCCTCCCTCCCGAGTCATTCCCACTAGAGGATAGACTGCTAGATGGCCTGCTCTCACAGAGAGCCATCTTGCTGATGTACAAAAAGCTAGTCAATAATACACCTGACCCACTGGTTACATTGTGGGAGTCCTGGGAGAGGGACGGCCTACTACTTGACCATGAGGAGTGGAGAGAGGTATTGGCCTCCCCTCGAGAGGTTGCGATTTCTGCTCTCCTTCGACTGGGCCAATTGAAAATACTCCATAAAACCTACATCACTGGGCCACAGCTGCTACGCATGGGACGGGGGAGAGTGCAGACTGCAGACGACAATGTGGGCACGTCGCCACCCTCATGCATATACTCTGGGAGTGTAAACAGATACAAAGATACTGGAGGGGGATACATGTGGTCATGAGAGACGTCCTCCACAAAAATATTAACCCAGAGGTTAAGAGGTGTTTGCTAAATGTGTGGCAACCCACTGACTTCACAAGGGCGGAGAGACTGTGGGTCACCCTGGGAGTCGCTGTCGCCAAGACATTGCCCACGTGTGGGGAGGAACCTCACCTCCCACACTTGCCATGTAGAAGACACATATTGATTGGTGCATGTTCAGGGAAAAGACAGTGTTCATGGCAAGAGGATGCCCACAAAAGTGGTCCTGGGTATGGTCAAATGGAATACGTATAGGGGGATATGTGTTCCACCAGCGGCTGCGGTGGAGGATGAGCCTGGATCCCCTTAACAGTTCTTCATGTGCAAGTGCTGTATTTCTGTTTTTCCTTTTTTGATTAAGTCTCCCAAACAAATGCCATATCCAATAATTTTCTGTATATATACATATGAAATGCCGATCGATTTGTTTTTTTTTTGTTGAAAAAACAATAAAAAAGATAATTAAAAAACATGAAAGTTAAATAGAGGCAGTTGCCAGAAATAGAAAAAAAGAAAGTCCCTTAACAGAAAGCAATTCTGGTATTTAACTAACCCCTACTCGTCGTTTTCTATCAAGACAGCTAAATAGAGGCAGTTGAACAGAAAAAAAGTCCCTAAGCGGAACCAGTCAAGTCCTAGGGCTGATCTCCAGAGCCCACAAAGTACATACACATATAAGAATATACTAAAGTATATACAAGAGGTCTCGAATGCTCGACCTAAAAAAGAATGTAAAAAACGTTATGACACAGTCAAAGCTAGCCGAGACATATTGTTTTACTTTCAACCATACTTCACAGCACCCATGCTGCTGTAAAGCATGGCTTAAAAAAATGCTTTGACTCAGACAGCACTGACTGCACCATAGCACTTTTTTTTTAACAAGGTCAATTCTTCTCGCAAGACCAATTGGGTTTACAAATGCTTATTAGCTGCCTGATTTGCTAGTGTGGGGGAACTTTTATGTTGGTGCCCAGGCCTATTTTCTGTTGCAGTCTGACCCTGATTGTGGGAGTCAGTCATCCACTACCTGTACTGAAACAGTTAAACTATCTGGAATTCTATCTTCTTAAAGGGTTGTCTAACTTACCCAAAAGAAACTGGAAATGGCATGCTTCCTTTTTGGATGCTACAAAAGGCTCCTGTGTTCATCATGCTTTCCATCCTTTCCCTTCTTACTCAATTGCCCCTTCTTTTCCTTAGCAAAAGACACACAATTGATGGACGGAATGCAGAACAAATCAAAACATTCACCCCCAGTCATGAGATCTGGGTTAAATCCATCATTCTGTTGCTCACCATGCCACCCCAGTTTAGACCTGGCAATTTGCATATCAGTCTTGACCCTGTGCCTCATGGGAACAGTCCAGCCTGAGCTGCCAAGCCAGGTCCTCCCTGGACCGGAAAAAAGGATCCTAGGACTGGTTTCAAGGTTTCACCCCTCTTCAGCCAGGATAGCTTGATTCCAGTGGCACAGTGAGCCCAAGACCCGGCCATACCTGGCGCACTTAGGGCGAGAAAGCAAAAGACACACAATTGATGGACAGAATGTAGAACAAATCAAAACATCTCTTTCCTGGAGGGGAATGCTTTGATTTGTTCTGCATTCTGTCAATCAATTGTGTGTATTTTGCTTTCTCAACCTAAGTGTGCCAGGAATGCCCAGACGTGGGTCCCGGACTGTTACCATGAGGCACAGGGTCAAGACTGATTTGCATATGGCCAGGTCTAAACTGGGGTGAATGTTTTGATTTGGTCTGCATTCCGTACGTCTCAGGACATAGCATACTGAATCATATCATAGAACAGTGAAAGAAATTGAATTACATATTGACAGATTGTTTTGTGTTTGTATAGTGAGATTGATAATATTGACCTTAAATAATATCACAATCACTACATCAACTACCACTACCTCACAAGGTATGTATATGATTACTATTATTTACTCCACTATCACTTACCTCGCGATGTAAGTATTTACTGACTATTATTACTTAACTCTACTTACCCTGCAATAATGTAGCGATTACTTTGATAAAGTGGATGCAATATTTTTGCCATGCAATGTAATTCAAGGCAAAATGGTGGGGGTATAATGGTCAAACCACCATTGAAATAATGTTAATTTGTTCACATTACACAGCAAATCCTTTACCCAGGGGACAGCAAGTTGTTTTACAATCCTGGCATATAAAATGTTGCAACCTGATGCATATCAGAATGAAATACAGAGAAATCATATAGGTCCTGACTCACAGTGCATTTCAGGCATCTAATTTCAAATGCAGTATGCAGGTGAAGCACATTATAAACGTAAAATGTCATTATTGAACAACAGAACGAGGACAGGACTTGTGGAGTTTTACATTCTGTGCACTTACAAATGTGGAATAGCCATGGTATGATGAAATTGGCAGATTTGAAAAGTTAGAATTAAGGGAAGGTTCTGGGTGTGGGAAACTTTAGGCAAAACCCCCAAAATGTGTGTGTTTGTGAATATTCAAATACCCCTTGAGACTGTTTACTACCCTAGAAACAAGTGCAGATTTATTGTCGTTAAAAGCAGAAATAAGTTCATTACCTTGGTAGACATGTGGAGGGAACTCCCTATATTTAATAGGGATTGTCAATCAGTTGCAATCACTGGAATGCGCTCGGGTGCAGTTAAACTATAAATCACTCAAGCCCTTTGTGACTGCTCAATTCAGTTGTCCTTATTAAACTGTTCACCACTTAAACCACTTCACCTGGAATTTGTGCTGAAGGACTGCATCTACTTAGATGCCGTCCTCAGTTTTTTTTATTGTCATGCTGGACCTCTGGGGGTACATTTATGAGAGGACAAATAAGTGAATTAAATGGGCAATTACTGTTATAGTCAGTGTACCTCTAGCTGTATTTTTTCAAGGAAGCATGCACATTTACTATCAGGGCGGATATACTGCAAAAGGAACAGCGCATGCACTCCTTAGCCAGACTATGAAACCTTTAAGGAATCCGTTCTGGTACTTCTTGGCGGGATGCTGTACTCCTTATGTCACAGTACCTATACCTCTCTGTAGGCTTCGGATTCGAGTCTCAGCAGGTATGCTCAACATCCTGGGACTCTGGGCAAATTACTTAATCTCCCTGTGCCTAACAAAAAACAAATGTGTCCGTCTGTAATGCTACTGGTGCTCATGTAAAGTTCTCTGATACCTTTGGGTCAAGTTTTCGCTATATGAAAAAAACATGTCTCAGCAAAGTTGTCACACTTTTAACGAGGCAATATCTAAAATTCCGGATATGTTTGTTGTACTTAACATGAGACATCACTGGCACATGTCTACTGAGCTCACAATAGGACATCACTAGTGAGTGTCAACCGAGTTTGAAACTACCCAACAAATATATATTTTCCAAAATCCAGGATAAACAATAGGGGGCAATTACTAACTGACTTAGCAATAAAGACCTACATTTGCTGCTCAGATGGCCTCATTAGACATGAAATACTTTGTCATTATTCACCCTACAAGGTGGCTGTTTCAAAGGAATTTCACATATATAACTAACGGTATTAGTAAGCAATCAGTAGCCTACGTATTTTTAAATACTGTTTAATTGTCAAGCAAGGTGACGCTTATTGCCCACATGGAATACTCTTCAGACAGAAATGAATGTAAGGGTCACATTATTTCTGAAAGCCTGTCTGCTTGAATTGGTTAATTTAAACTTCCTTTAGATAAAATGTCTGGCTCCAAATTTTTCACCATTTGAACAATTGCTTTATACTGTGATATAACTAATTTTTGACTCTGGTACAATCCTTAGACTTAAACTCAAATAAAATGCTACTTATGGTGCTGCAGAAAGCTAATCAATAGTGCTCTACATTGGTACAACCATGAAGTGGAAATCCTGAAAAATGTGACCATACAATCAATAAGAAATGTGCAGAAAATTATGGACGAGCCCGATTTTAAACAAAAATAAAACACTTGGAATGCAGTGGGATCCAATTCAGCGACCTTATGCTAAAAAGTAACACAGAAATACTGGTGCATTACCGAATACACAACTTAAATAAACTACTTGTTTCATAGAAAAAGGAAGAAAGTGTCTTGGTCTTAACTGATCCATATTAATTCACGAAAACTTATCACAGCTTATACTCCTCCCTAAATTAGGTTGGATCTCAGTGTTTTTTTACTTCATCAATAATAGCATTTCCCACTCTGTAAAAAAAAAAAGCGAACAGCTACCACAGACCTGAACCACATGGGCTTTCCATATTTTGCAACAAAATCCACAACTGAGTAGTGTGAGATAGTGTTTATTTATTTAAGGAGTTGCCTTTTATTGACAACAAGGTGAGTGCTTATACCTTGCATATGCTTTTACTAAAACAAAGACAATGAAAATGAAAACAAGTGGAGGAAAATGAGTAGATGGGGCTCCAGAGAGAAGACATTATTTAACAGGTCTTTGTTGTGTTCAGCTTGGCAAAAGGGTGCTAGAATGTGGGAGGGTGCTGTGAGAAGGTTGTAAGGAAGCTGAGATGGGTGGTTAGAGGGTTTTGTGCAATATCAGTGGTTTGATATATTTTCAAGAAACAAGGGAACCCAATGGGTCTGAGAGGGACCTCAGGTATGAGTAATTATATAGGAACAATGGTCCCTTACATCATAGATAAACAGAACAGATTAACACAGTGATATAATAAAGACTGTGTTATTGAATTCCTTATGGAAGAATAAACACTTTTATTTACATCATAAAAAACACAGGTATAAAGGGGGTGTGTGGCTAACTACCGAGCATGGTGGATGTGCCGTAGCAGAGCTCCCAGAAACAGCCATTAAATCCTGCAATCAATGCTGCGAGGTGGGGGCATCTATGGCCCAAAACACCTCAAGATGTATACTAGGATTAGCGATTACTGATATCACCGGCTTTCCAAGTCAGCTGAATGGACAAGAAGGATAGATCCGCAAGCATCGGCAGCGCAGTCCAACCGGCGTCCTCACCATCAGTGCTAACACCCCTGGGAGCAGCCCTCGACCACAAACGACGATGAAAGACGTGAAAAGACCGGCCAGCGGAGATCGCAGTCTGAGGAGTCCGGATGCAATAATCCCAGCCAGCGTTAAGAGAATCACCGTCATTTCCTGCATGACTAGTGGAGAGGCCTCAACTACGACTGGTGCGGAAGGTGGCAACCAGAGTGGGCAAGGGGAATCCCTACTGCTTCACAAAGTGACTGCTAAGACACAAACAATAAAGCACCACGCTAGGCAGTTTCATCAGCCCTCACCAAGCCGAGCAGGAAAGAGCCTTGATCAGGGCCTACCCTGGGCCCGCAGAACAATAACGCGCAAAGCTGAGAGGTGGAGGCCCCTCTGATCGAGGAATCCTCCCTGCAACAGGCCCACGTGAACCTTGAGCTGCACCAATGACCTCTCCTAGCCACTCCCTGGGACCCCGATATATTTTTTTGTCAGTCAGTCAAAACTCTTTATTTCGATTAGTTAAAATCATAAAAGAAGCAGCAATACATACATACATTGTGCATAAAATAGATAAAAATATATATACAAGTAAATAAAAAAGCATATATTTACAGACATTCATGTATATACACAACTTATAATTCATGATTCATACAAAACAGTTGATCAACAAATGTCTCCACCTGGCCTAAAAACTACTATTTAAAATACAATATAAATATTCTAAGACCATCGTTCCAGTTTCCATGATTATAAGGACAAAAACTTAATTCATGCATATAGTTCTTTTCTTCTTCACTCTAGCTGCGGCCACCAGAAAACGATGACTCGCACACTGTTCAACAGTTGCAAATATAAAAGTGCAGGCCTCACCTGAAGAAACCCTGCTTCTCGTAATATAGGCTGTAAGGATTTTTTACGTGCCCGATATATATTTATTGGCTTCACTAGATCTCGGCCTCAAACCGCGAGCCCCGTGTGTGCGCCGCCATTTCCTGTGCCACTAGTGGAGAGGCCCCCAACTACGACTGGTGCTGAGGGCGGCGACCGTGGGGAGCCGGAGGGGGCAGGGGGAATCCCTACTGACTGACTGACTGACTGAAATATTTGTAGAGCGCACGAATGCCGCAGCGTCTAAGATACAGGGAGAGGGGAGGGCAGGGGGACAGATCGGTTTAGTAAAAGAGCCAGGTCTTTAGGTCCTTTCTGAAGTTCATTTTAGATTTTTGGGCACGAAGTGTTGGGGGTAACGAGTTCCAGATTTTAGCCGCCTGGTAGGAAAAGGACTTTCCCCCCATCGGGCTCTTTTTATTCTGGGTTGGCATACTAGGTCAAGGGTAGCTGACCTCAATGTACGCGAGGGTACATAACGGAGAAGTAGGTTGTTGAAGTCGTCAGGTCCCTTGCCATGTAGAGATCTGTGAACCAGGCAGAGGGCTTTAAATTGGATGCAACGTCTGACCGGGAGCCAATGCAGCTCCCGGATGGCTTTAGACGTAGGGTGACGTCTGGGAAGGCTCAGTAATGCTCTGGCCGCCGCATTTTGGATTACCTGAAGTTTGGACAACTGTTTTTCCCCTGCTCCCAGATAGAGGGAGTTGCAGTAGTCTATCCGGGACATTACAAGGGCTCCCATCACCGTTTTCCTTAGTGTGACCGGGATGTAAGGTAGGACTTTCCTGAGCAGTTTGATGCTGTGGAAACAGGTGGAGGTCACCTGATTCACCTGGGCTTTGCAAGAGATTTCTTTATCTAATAAAAAGCCAAGGTTTTTGACTTTGTCAACAGGGAGAGGGCAAGCTCCTGCTTCAGGGGGCCACCATAAATCGTTCCAAATGGAAGGTTTATGACCGAACTCAATGATTTTAGTTTTGTCTGTGTTTAACCGTAAAAAGTTATTGCTCATCCAGTTTTTGACCTGAGTAAGGCATTTCCTAAAACGTTCCGCCGTTGCATCAATGGATTGTGAGATAGACACAATGATTTGTGTGTCGTCAGCGTAAGACACCAGTTGGAGGCCATGGGATCTAATCAGGGCCGCAAAGGGGGTGACGTATAGATTGAATAGCGTCGGTGACAGGGCCGAACCTTGTGGGACTGAACCCGGAAGAGAGAATTCAGCGGATTGTAGTCCGTTCCAGATCAGTTGGTTAATGCGGGAAGTTAGGAAGGAGGTGATGAGGGCCAGGGCAGGGCCGAGTGATTTACGGTGTCGAAGGCCGCTGTGAGGTCTAATAAGATCAGGGCCGACCGGCCACCTTCGTCCATAGTTTTGCGAATTTTTTCGGTAGCCATGATAAGGGCTGATTCCGTAGAATGAAGGGATCTAAAGCCATGTTGTGAAGGATCGAGTAGCTTCTTTTCCTCTGCGTGTTGCATTATTTCATGGTTCATAGCTTTTTCTAGGATTTTTGCGGCTAGGGTCAGACAGGAGATGGGACGGTAGTGTTTGGGTTCAGAGGGGTCAATGGATTCTTTTTTGAGAATAGGTCTGATGCAGGCCATTTTCCAGTTTTTTGGAAATTCTCCATGAGAGATGATTTTATTGAGCAGAGGAGTTAGGGTATTTACGATGGTCTCAGGGATTTGATGTAGCACGTAAGGGGGGGAATGGGTCCAATGGGGAACCAGATTTCATCTGCACTTGATTATCAAGTGCAGAGAAACTAGAAAAAGGGGGGGGGGGTTTGTAAGTAGATTCAGCTACATTAGATGGTATGACGGATATCATGGTCCTAAGATCGTCATATACTGTCTGTACTTTCTTCTGAAAGAAGGTGGCCATACCATCTACGAAACACTGATCGGGACTGAATACTGTGTCCCGAGGAGTTTTAGTTAAATGGGACACAGTTTTGAAGAGTTCTCTAGAGGAATTTGTGGAGTTTTGAATTTTCTCTGTAAAGTAGGTGGATTTAGCTTGAACTATAGTGATTTTATACTCCTGTAGGGTTTTAAGGTATTCCAGTTTTTTCTCATGGCTATAATCAGTGCGCCAGGATCGCTCTGCCCGCCTGCACTTAGTCTTGACTGTTTTTACCTCAGCTGTGTACCATTGAGCGGTAACGAGCCGTTTAGTGTTTTTTTTAAATTCGATTGGGGCCAGCTGATCAGCTGCCTCGGTGATCCATCTAGTGAAGTTGGAAGCCCAGTCATCGCTGTTGCCGCCTTCGAAGTCGGGGGGATTTCTATCCAGTGTCTCAGCAAGTAGGTTGGGATCAAGTTTTTTTCAGGGACGGGATTTTTCAGGAGGTTGGTAACTTCGACGTTGAGTTGAAGGATTTTTAATTTGTAGGTTAAAAAAGATGGCGTTATGATCCGTCCAAGGTATGGGAGTAATAGATCCGATTTTAATGGAGTAGCTGTTGGAAAAGATCCCATTGAGGGTATGCCCTGCTGAGTGGGTGGGTTTGTCAATCAGTTGTTTCATATCGAAGCTGAGGAGATTGTCAAGAAGAGTAGCTGTGTCAGAGTCGTTAATTAACTCTAGGTGATAGTTGAAATCACCTAGGATCGTATAGGTGACTGCATCAAACGTGGTTTCTAAAAAAGTGTGTAGAGCTTTGGTGAAAGGATCTCTGGGGCCGGGGGGACGATACACTAACAGTCCCTCAAAGATCAGATGATTACTTTCTTTGATTTTAAAGGTCATGGCTTCGGCCTCTAAGTCTGGTTGAGGGCAGGCGATAATTTTAAGGTGTGGTCTGTATATTATCGCAATTCCTCCACCTATCGATCCTGTTCGATTCATGCATTCAACAGAGTAGCCTGCGGGCGTGGCGGTGTTCCAGTCAGGGCCAGAAGCCTGAGATGCCCAGGTTTCCGTGAGAAACATGAGATCAGCACTGTGATCGATAAGTAAAGCTTCTATCTCGTATTTATGTTTAGGCATAGACCTAACATTAAGTAGGATGCATTTAAGAGATCTATTCCTATGTGGCATTGTGTGGAGACAGTTATCCGGAGGGTTGAGTGTGATAGGCAATGGGACGATTGGTGGAAGAAAGCCACAAGAAGGACACTTAGAGATAATATCAGTATTGTTAAAATCATTTTTGTTCGGATGGTCACAGCGGTGTTGGTCCAACTTACATAGGTCTAATTTAGAATTTTGTAGGTTAGAAAAATGGGCAGAATTTCCGGCACTAGACGCGGGTCCGGCGCGGACGGGCGCAGACGGGCTTGCCTTAGGCGCGCCCGCTGCGCTCGTCCGCTGCGCGTCTGGTAATTGCACATGCTTTATGGAAGGAGTGAGGCGTAGGTGGGGGGGCGTGGCCGACCATAGTGGGCGTGGCCTTGGGGTTCCACGTCGATGTCGTCAGCAACAGGAGGAAAGCCGCGGTAGCGATAAGTCCGCTACGCGGGAAGATTGGTTTTGAGTGTCGCTTTCTAATGTAAGTGCTCAGAGAGCGAGGCAATGATTAAAACAAATTAATTGCACAAGGTTAAAAGCAAAGATGTCAGCGATCTATCTCCCGGCTGTGCCTCAGGAGGGGTGTATACTGCATCGCAAAGTGGCTGCTAGGACACAAACAATAAAACGCCATACTAGGCAGTTTCATCAGCTGTCACCACGCCGAGCAGTAAAGAGCCTAGATCAGGACCTACCTTGGGCTCACTGAACAATAACGCACATAAGCAGAGAGGTGGAGGCCCCACTGACTGAGGAATCCTCCACGCAGCAGTCCCACACGAACCTAGAGCGGAGCCAATAACTTCCCCTAGCCACTTCCTGGGATCCCCAATATTTATTTATTGACTTTTTTAGATCCGGGCCTCAAACCACAAGCCTCATGAGTGCGCCACATGTATCCTTACCTCCAGGCACACACCTGACTTGCAAAGGCCCAGTAAACTGCATCGAGGTCCAATCCAAGACCCACCCTAAAAACGCATATTGCCTACTCTCCCCCCCCTCTGAACAAGGACTGGAAGAGAAGTGGCAGAAACAGGGGCCTGTCCTTGGTATGCACCATAACGTGAGTCAAGAAGAGACAGAACCCAACAACCAAACCCATACAAAGGTAGGCAACAATACGCTACTAGCACAGAAAAAAGAGCAGTCAGTCAGAGCGATCTGCTACCAGGTCCTGTACTGAAAGAGACATGCTGTAACCGGTACCCCCATCATGAGTCGATCACCCAATCACCTGCCGGGTAGGCAATCACCAAAATACCGACCCCACCTCCTGCGCCCCAGAAACAGCTTTGGGCTTGAAAAGAGAGATCCATACCACTACAAATCAAGAAATGGGCCGTACAAGAGGGAGAGCAACGGAACTAACGGATATCGGCGCCATGCAACAAGGCCAAACCGAAAGCTCCAATTTAACACCTACAGTAGATTGCATACCGCCTACAAACATGACCACAACACCCGATAAGCTGGACTTCATCCTACAGGAAACACGAGATTCAATAACAGAAATCGCCCCGCAGCACAAAGAACAAACAGACCAAATAACTCAACTTCGGCATCAAGTCTCCATGCTGCAAGACAGAGTAGAAGATGCAGATGGACGCTCAAGGCGGAACAATGTCCGCATTGTGGGTTTGCCAGAACGCTGTGAAGGACTCAATGCAACACAATTCGTGGAAAAATGGCTGCGAGAAGTGTTTGCCCCAGAAGGATTGACAACCTTTTTTGCATGGAAAGAGCGCACAGAGTGCCTACGAGAAAAACAATCCTGGGCGCCCCGCTTCGACCAGTAGTAGCCTGGATACTCCACTACAAAGATCAGTATACACTGCGCCGCAACGCTAGAGAAAAATCCCCTCTCCTATACGAAAACAAGTGGGTTTCTCTTTACCTGGACTTCACAATAATGGTTCAGTGCCAGAGGGCTTCCTACCAAGCAGTAAAATTAAAGCTCAGAACCTTGAATCTTAAATACGCCTTATTGTATCCATCTCGCCTCAAAATCATGCATAAGCAAAACACATACTTTTTTGAGGACCCTAAAGAAGTATGCACCTGGATAGCAGATTCATTTCCGTCCTGTAATCCCGAATGATCAACACAGGGCAACCCCCAAAACTCACAGCTAACGCCAACAGGGAAAATTTGCCGCAACAAATCAAAATGAAAAATGTCAGGCAAAGGTCCATCACCTTAACAAGTACTGGAAAGCCAGAAGTCAGCAGTACAAACAGCAGAAACATTTAAAGACAACAATCTCTCTTCTTAAGATGAATCCTCGGAAGACACTACTATGCACTTAGACTCTGAAAATAGCTTAACTCTATTTCCCTCTATTACCCCACAACTAGTGAACGATTACTTGGGATAAAACTGCAACATGGCATTCACACACGATACAAACCAGGGGTCTTCTCGAATACCTTTCATAATGATAGAAACCCCTAACAAGCCTGAATCCACAGCTAGCATTTCACAACGATACTGCACTCCAGACTTACAATAGCTGTTGGTAAAGTATGCAATAACGCCAGTTGCATAAAATAGGTAAGAAGACCCCAGGTCTCACTAACATAGTAGAGATAAACTAGTATTGTCCCCACCTCGCACTAGATTCCATAATCAATTAATGAAATGGCCTGGGTTCCACTTGGTGTTATCACACCGCTAGAAAAATCAGGTCATATTTGACTTATAAGGTACTGCAAACTATGTCTCCAATAACGTATGCTGGCATATTTTGAATATTCACAAGTCAAATCCAGACAAAATACAGAGAACACTTTTTGCATATAGGCACAACAAAAGTTTTAAGAACCATGTTGTCACCCAAATTGCTTTATCTTTTCATTAATATTCCCTATGCCCCCATCCATCTCGTGGAGAAGTGTGGCTCACTGGTTAGAGGAGGCCGACCTGGAAGCAGAGGTCAGCCCGGGACCAGGGTTCAATTCCCAGCTCAGCGGGTCTTGAGTCCGAAAATGTCCACGGACTCGACAATTCTCACTCCGGTGCCTACTTGTTTCATGGGTTCACACTCTGCGACTCTGGGCAATAGCTCGCTTAATCTCCACAACGGCCCCTTGCGGTGGGATGCCTGGCTTTCACCTTGTGGATACCCTGCTGGGGTTATCTCACAGGGGAATACCAGGACGGGTTCCCTAAGCAAGCTCTTAGATACCGGGTCGGTGATTTGCGCTATATAAATACATTTACATTTACATTTACATCCGCCACTTCTTTACAGCCCTAAAAACTCAACTCATCCGCCTCACCAGGGGAGGGAAAGCTTGGCTGCGATGGGACACTCTCACTTGGACCTTCGATGCCAGCGGCTTTGAAGTGCCAGATTTGGAGCTATATTTCAGTTATGCCCAGGCTCACTTTTCGGCGTAGTGGATAACTCCCCCTTTCATGCCTCACCTGGCAATAGAAGACGGATATATGGGCCCAACCCCCTGCTCCGCCTACTTAAGCGCGCCAGCGATCCTAAGGCATCTGGCCTCCACCACAGTAAACTGCACCACCAGTACCTGGTGAGATCTGGCCAACCTTCTCCACACCACCATCCTCTACTCCCCCCTGCTGCCCCTGTATGTCAGACTCGACCTCCCTGTCACTCAGGAGGGGGGCTGACGCCAGCTTCTCCGGAAACTTTCCATTCAGACCTGGGGTAAACTCTATGTCAAAGACATGTTTGCGTCAATGAAGAATTCTTTGGCATTACACTACGTACCCCCCTGGAGCGTTTCTAGTACGTTAGGCTATGGCAGGATGTGAAGACCCTTACCCTGAGCTTCCCACAGGAACCTCCCATCCTGTCTCCCTTACATGCCCTCCTGCAGCAAACTACCCCCACACATGTTGTGTTGCTGCATTACCGTACTACTCAAAGGGACCACACGTATGACCCCCACACCCAGGGTACATTGGGAGGAAGACCTGGGCTCCCCTCTCACTGCCAACCAATGGTCCCTCTGCTGCAGCCAAACTGGTAATATTTCGGCTAGCAGCAGACTACGCATCATCCACTACAAATACATTCATCGCCTTTATTATACACCTGTACGCTTGAGGCGCCTCCGCGACAATGATCGTTGTGATCGTTGCGGTAGAGAGGGGCCAGATTTCCGTCATTTAGCCTGACTGCCCCCCATACGCTGCTACTGGAAGAAGGTGCTGGCGGTCACATAACTGGGTTACACGTTCCCGACGACCCTCTAATCAGGCTTCTAGGGTACACTGAGGCATAGGTGGCTGCGGTGCGGAAGTACGTCTCCCTGGAGCTCCTTCTCGCCAGTCGGTGGATCGCCTGCAGGTGGGGTAGAGGGAGAGCTCCCAAGTTTAAGGACTGGCTGCAGGATCTTATCTACTGCCAAGAGCAATTACACACTTATGCTGAGCTAGTACCACCTTCCTCCCACCCACGCAACATACCTTCTGGAACAGACCACCACCACAGACACGACCAAGAAGCCTTGCTCTGATGATGCGGGGCTTGGTGAAGGGTCCACAAATTGAAAGCATGTGACGTCTCCTCCTGGCCAGAAAACACCACCCATGGAGACACTTGGGCAGAGGTCTTCAAACTTTTGTAGGTTGAACCCCCCCAACTGAATTTTTTTAAATGCCGGGCCCCCCATACTACCTGACAGAAATTTCTGGAATCTGGTACACTACTTAATCGACCGCCACCCGCATATCCCGGGCCATATCCGGCAAATAATGTTCAACACAATAAGAGTGTTTCCTCCTTCTCCATGAATTCCCTCACTACCACTCACCAACAATGCACCTCATCTCTCTATAGCACCTTTCTGGCAAACATTAAATTTTTTTGATAGTGCTACTCATAGTTTCATCATACTAAGGGGCATATGTACAAGCCCCTATAGAAACCACAACGTCACTTTTTACGACGTGGTGGCGATAGGGGCATTGCCGTATTTACAAGGCAGAGATAAGCCACATAATGTGGCTTAACGCTGTCTTGTAAATAAGGCCCCCTTTCACGCTATGCTTAGCCTGAAAGGGTAGCGGTGGGTGTTGTGGTGGGCGTTTCACTGCAACAGGCACTGATTTTGATGCTGCGCCTTATTTATAAGGGCAGCATAAATAGGAGTCAGCGTTAAAATTGAGAACATGGAAAACCTGGTCTTAGGCTGGTGAATCTAGGATAAATGCATTTTTTCTCCTCATTGTTGCTTTCTCCATGTGTGATGCCTTGTGCAGCACACATGGAAAAAGCAAAATGCCTAGTATTTGTAATCTTTAAAAAAAAAGGCAATTTTGTGATTTCCATGTGTGCTGAATTAAGCAGCACACAAGTTTGACAAAATGGCATTTAAAGATTGTTTATGTACAGGAAGGTCCCCCTCCTGTACATAAACAATCTTTCCCCTGCATGCAGACACCTTTGCACTATGGTGCAATGGTGCCTGCGTTGTAGCGCCAGCGCAGGGGAAATGTAAGGCTGCACCATATTGTTGTAAATATGGTGCAGCCTTCCGTTTCTGAAGTGGCGGAGAGAGGCCTGAAGCCATGATGGCTAACGCCTCACTCCGCCACTTCCTTGAACATATGCACCTCCGTTATTTGATCTGCATGGTACACGTTCCTTGTAGCAGGCACATTAACCCTCTGTGCTGTGAGGGTGGCAGGAGTGCTCATGTGAGTGCACAGTGAGGTATGCGACAGTGTGAGAGTGGGGTAAGGGGAGTGACTGCAGGGTGAGTGTGGTGACCATATCTTAGACACAGAAGGTTTGAATTATAGCATGCTCTGTTTACCAACCGGATACACGACACAAGTTTTCACAGCTGAATCTGGGAGTAAGGAAGGCTGTGGCTGTAAAAAAGGGACCTTGTTGGAGGAACTGGAGAGGGCCATTAAAACAAGGACAGAGCTCATGTTCCCTGCTCTGTCCTAGACGGGAAGAAGTACGCAGTCTTCCGCAGCACACACAGCTGGGATTGAGCATCCTGTGACTGGATAGGACAACTCTTGGGAGCAAGGGCATCCTACTCTTTACTAAACAACCCCTGGCAGTAGGGGCGGTTGTTTGGGCCCAGAAATGGATGGGTCTCTCTCCAAGAAACCCCTCTCGGCACCTGCTGTTCGTCGCCTCCAACTCCCAGCTGAACGGCTGCCTGCAAGAACAGGGAGTGGGCTCGAGCATGCACATCTGTCAGAGGGGAGGGGGCAATCTGGAAACGTGCCCAAAGTACTGGGAACGACAGGAAGAAACAAAGAATGTATCAGTGGGGTAATTGTATCATCAGGCGTAGCTTTCCGTACTATAGCTCAGCTGTTTAACTGGGTTGTTGTTTAGTTGGTTCCAATGCTTTGTATACTGGCTTAAATTTGATCTGTTGGCTCCGTTGCTGGCGGACCAAGTATTCTAATCCCAGCTCCAACATTTGGCCAAAACATTGTGTGATTAAGGGCAAAGGACTCTATATACCGGTCCCTCAAGTTGTAAATAGTTGTAAAGCAAATACAACATTAATTGCATTGTTTCCGGTACTGCCCCACCCAACTGTATGCACCCCACAAACTAATCCTGCTTTCTTTAGCCTGGCTCTACTAAACATCTTATTCGTATAGGTACAGCATGCTCCCGCTGCACTAAAACACAAAAATAATTTTCTCTCCATTTAATATAGGTTTACGCTATATCACAAACCTAACATATTCTAAAAATCGTAGCTGCTGCACACATTCACGTTCACATAATTTTGAGGCCGTCCTTGTTCTGGTCATTCAGTTACTAGAGCAATAGTGACATTTTAAGGTTTTCATTATTATTAGGTCTTTAATTCACTCCAGTATGTGAAAGCATTCGCTACTACATACTGCTCAGAAACAAGGATGCAACTTGAAACAATAAATTCTTCTTGGGATGTTAAAACCAGCTGACGGTCGCTCTCATTGGAAATTGACTTGTAATGAAATAGGACATACCAGAGCTGCCAACTCGGAAGCTGGAGTTCCGGGTTCGCGTCTCGGCTTCGGCTCATTCTGGGCAAACACTTAATCACCCCGTGCCCAGACAGCGCCTGGAAACCCTCACGTGGTGATAAGCCGCGCTGTATACAATTTCAAATTAATTAAAAGATCATTTCACAGAGAACATGCCTGGCAGCAGTGAAACCTTTTCTGACACAAACTGGAGCAGCAGTGTGGGCAACTGTAAGAAGGATCTTCAGCAAAGTCCTCACCAGTGAAGCGGTAGTAAAATACAGCAAAGAATGAAGAAAAGGCAAGCAGCAAGAAGTAGTATGCAGGAGCTTTATGCACACAAAATTTGCGACACTTCCTGCAATCTCTGCTGCAGTCCCCCCATTGGTGGAACATCAGTGGTGACATTCCTACATACTGATTGGCTGTTGCTTCTGGGTGCTCCAATAAAAAAGAAACATTTGAAATGGGTGAAGAATACAGGAGCGTAAGAGGGAGAGAGGAAGAGTAGACCTCAAAAGTTACGGGTATCGTGAAAAGAAGACCAAGACTAATAAGACTCCTGAAGATTCAGAACCCATGCAAATAGGTTCGATCAGAGGCTCTCTGAGTCCGGAAGAAAGACAAAAAAGAAGAGACAATAAACTATGTCTTTACTGTGGCAAATCGGGTCACTTCCTGAGAACCTGTCCAGCCAAACCCTCTCAGCCAAAGAAACAGGAAAACTAGCAAGCCCGAGGTCCAGAGAGGCAGGGACTTCGGGTAATTCAGGTTTGACTGTCTCATCTTTAGAAGTCAAGACTGAACCCCCCCAGCCATTTCTTTATTCCTGCAAGTCTAAACTGGAGAGAGGACTCTATTGAGGTTATTATCATGCTCGACTCAGGGGCCACTGGAAATTTTATGGATAAGGAATGGGCTCAGCAACATCAGGTACTTTGTGAACCTAAAGAAGTATGGGAACAGGTTACAACTATAGATGGCAGTGAGTTGAAATCTGGGCCCATAAGGCTACAAACTGGGAAAATAAGGTTAGAACTGACCCAAGGGCACCATGAGGTATTGACATTCGATCTCATCCAATCATCAGTTTCTCGTCCTCTTAGGATTGCCTTTGCTTCGCACCCACAATCCCTGTATTGATTGGGGGCTTACCACTGTGGAATTTAGGCCTGAGATATGTGGGCATCATCTGAAGGGAGCCTTAATGAATACCGCTTCCATAGCAGCTCTACAACCGTCCTCTTCTCCTGTCAGTCTTACTGTACCCTTACAATATCAAGAATACGGGTGCATTTTCGATGAGCAACAAGCCACTAGCCTTCCCCCTCATCGTCCTTACGATTGCCGGATTGACCTTCAAGAAGGGGCCAGGATTACTTGCAGTAAGGTTTACTCCCTTACCGAAAAAGAAAATGTGTACTTACGAGAATATCTCGATAATATGCTCGAGAAAGGGTTTATTCGGCCTTCTCGGTCCCCTGCTTCCTCTTCTCTCTTTTGTTATCCCTAAGCGGGAAGGAGGCTTGAGATGTTGCATTGACTATCGCACATTAAACAGTATCACCATGAAAAATCGGTACCCTCTTCCACTGATATCCTCTCTCCTTGACAGAGTAAAAAACTCCACCATTTTTACCAAATTAGATCTCAGGGGTGCCTACCATCTGGTGCGCGTCAAGGAGGGGGATGAGTGGAAGACGGCTTTCTGTACAAAGTATGGTTTGTATGAGTATATGGTGATGCTGTTTGGTCTTTGTAATGCCCCCACGGCTTTCCAGTTCTTCATTAATGAGGTATTGGGTGAGCTGAAGGATGAATGCGTCATAGCATATATTGACGACTTACTTATCTGCTCCTTAACGTCTCAGAACATGAAATACATGTAAAGAAGGTACTGGGAAGGTTGAAAGAGAACCAACTCTATTGCAAATTAGAGAAATGCCTCTTTCACATACAAGAAGTGGCTTTCCTTGAATTTATCGTTTCCCCTGATGGATTACGTATGGATCCTCAGAAGGTAGAGGCTATCCATGATTGGCCTGTCCCTAGGACGGTAAAAGAAGTCCAACGATTATTGGGTTTCGCTAACTTTTACCGTTGCTTCATTGAAGGGTTCTCCAAACTGGTGGTACCCATTATTTCATTACTAAGAAAAGGGGTGTCTTTCCACTGGACTCCAGAAGCTGACTCTGCTTTTCGAGCCTTAAAGATAGCCTTCACACAAGCCCCCATAGTGCACCATCCTGATCCTGCATATCCATTTCTGGTGGAAGCTTTCACAAGCTGATCCTGAGACAGGCATAGAACATTCAGTAGCGTTTTACTCACGCAAACTCACACAGTCTGAAATCAACTATAGTACAGGGGACAAGGAGCTATTGGCCATAAAGAGGGTGTTTGAGGAGTGGAGGCAATACTTGTTGGGAGCAAGACCTACAGTAACGGTATTGACGGATCATCGTAACCTCCAGTTCTTGAAATCCGCAAGAGCCCTCTCTATGAGACAACTACGTTGGACACAGTTCTTTAGTGAATATGATTTCACTATTAGGTATAGGGCAGGAAGGAAGAATGGTAAGGCAGATGCTCTGTCACGTCTAGGGTATGAACAAGAAGATGAGAAGACAGAACCACCCCCTGTTATGGCCCCGAATGTGTTTATAGGAGGGATTAGTACAGAAAAAGAGTTCCTCGCTCAGGTGAAGACCGAACAAGAATCTGAGAACATGCAAAGGATATCACAAAATCACGAGGTCGTACTGGTGGGTGAACATTATTATGTAGAGAGTGGGTTGGTTCTTCCATCTCCAGACTTACAACCGCAGGCCCTTGAATGGTACCATTCCCATCCCCTATCTGGGCATCCCGGGTATAAGAAGACAATCGAGGCACTCAAAAGACATTTCTGGTGGCCAGGAATGTGCACAGATACGCGGCTATTTATACAAACCTGTTCAGTCTGCGCACAGAGCAAGGCCTTGCATCAAAAACCCGTAGGTTTCTTGCAACCATTGCCCACACCTCTGCACCCTTGGCATACGGTGTCTCTAGACTTCATTGTAGAATTGCCTCAAACTAACAAAGGGCATAACACGCTTTTAGTTGTGGTGGATATGTTTACCAGGATGGCCCATTTTGTCCCATTGACAGGACTTCCCACAGCTAAAACATTGGCTTCTGTTTTCTTACAACACATTGTTAGACTACATAGATTACCTTCCGTCTTGGTATCCGACAGAGGGGCACAATTTGTATCAAAGTTTTGGCAAGGCTTGTGCTCTCTGTTAGCTATAGATGTCAGACTCTCGTCCAGTCATCATCCGCAGACAGACGGGCAGACCAAAAGGGTGAACCAATGCTTTGAACAATACATAAGGAGTCAGGCCTTACAATCTCTTACAGAGTGGGATGACATGGTATGGGTAGCTGAGATGGCGTATAACAATAGTCATCATTCTTCTACAGATTTCACCCCCTTTTATAGTTCTTATTGTTATCATCCCAGAATTTTGCCTAAACGTTCTTCTACTTGTGGTATCCCTAATTCTTCCTCTACCAATGCTCCACCAGCTGCTATAGAACTGATACAAGAGATACAAAGGGGACACAAAGTTACAATAGACAATCTTGAACAAGCTAAACAAAGATACAAGAAGAGTGCAGATCTCCATAGGAGTCAAGAGCCATCATACAAGCATGGGGATGAAGTATGGCTTTCCACGAAAAACATCAGTATTCGAGGTGTTTGCAAGTTTAAACCAAGGTTTATAGGCCCCTATAAAATTCTAAAGGTAGTGAATCCCGTGGCCATGAAGATCGAACTCCCTGCCTCATTCAAAATACATCCTGTGTTTCATGTCTCACTCCTGAAACCGGTTGTACCGGTTTCCCCATCTCCAATGGTGTTAGAGGATGAATTTGAATACGAAGTGGAGGCGATCATAGACTCCAGGCGTGTGAGGCGTCGTCTTCAGTATCTGATTCATTGGAAGGGGTATGGTGTGGAGGAACGCACTTGGGAACCAGCTAGTCAGGTACACGCCCCCAGACTTTTGAGAACCTTCCACAGGCAACATCCTGGTAAACCCAAACCTGTAGGGGGGATCGTAGCGGGGGTATTCTGTCACGCCTGCCAGTTTGCGACCCTCAACAAAGATGGCCACGCCGCTTTGCGCATGAGCGAGGGAGTCAGGCAGACGTCAAAAGCCTGACTTCTCTAAACACCGACGCTTCGCGCTCTAGTGTTCGTGCACCATATGCGTCGCGTCACTTCCGCTCTAAGCCCGTTCCGAATCTGTTCCTGTTTGTGTCCTTTTCGTGCTGGTGCTCCATCTATCCAGCAAGCCACTGGCCCCTCCGGTAATCTGAGCCCATCGGTATTCTTTGATGCCGATGGGGCTTCCATTAGTTTCTGGCGAACTTTTACTACTCAGAAGGCGCTCCCGCTGTGGACCCTTTTGAGTGGCTTTAGCGCTTCTGAGTCCTTTTGTTTTTTCTCCTCAGAGCCGGCTAGGATATCTCCTTTGCTTCCATAAGGTATCTCCCGTTTGTTGCTCCCCGTTCCACCCGTCAGCCAGACTTGGTTCCGGTTGGCCGGCCGAACTTGGGCAGAACAAGCGTCGAGTCTTTCTGGGGCATCGTGGGACTAGTAGTTCGCCTGAGGTTACTTATTATTTATCCCCCTGAGCCATTATTCTTCATTATTGTTTCGCGGCACCATCAGACCAGTCTTTGGGTCTGTCCGAATTGGCAGGGGTTGCAGCTGTGGATGCACTGAAGATCTGGTACAGGCGCCTGGCGCAATTTATATGTTATTGTTTATGGTGTTACTGCAAGCCTAGGCTAATAGTGGGTTTCCTTTTGGCACAGATATCTTTACCAGACCAACACCTTTTAAAAGCATCAAGCACCTCTCTGCCCGTACACCTCACACTAGGGTAAGTACTGGACTAGCGGACCTTTTTCTCATAGAGTAGGAACATACCTTTATGTTTCATTGTTTGTCTCTTTCTGTGTAGGTCAACCATAAAACAAACTAGTGAAGAGTGTTTTGCTGTGGCAGTTAACAAAGGAAACGTGTGATGCCCAAGAGAGGAGTTTTTACTATTATCTATAGGTAATTCAGACAGGAGAGGTGAAAAACAGGGAAATATATGCTGGTGGGCTTTCTTCACTTGTACATTGTTCATTGTCCTCTTTCTTTACAGTGCCTGTGTCCGACCTGCTGAAGTTTCTGGTCCAAGGTGTCTTCTCCCCTCCTTCCCTTGTTTTGATCCCTCCTTTCCCTCTTTTCACCTTCGCGTGTTATAGTCTGATAGACTCGGTGGTGTGAGAGGGAGGGGTTGGACTTATCAGTTCCTGGCACTCCTGCGGAAACATCTTGTGGATCCTTACAGACACTCATGGATCTAACAGCATGTACATGTTCTCTGACTGGTCAACTTATACTGTCAATAATGTGAAGTGGTATTGTAAAATTCTTATGATTTATCTATAATGACCACAGTCCTACACAGAAATTCGCAAAAATGCTTTACTGGATGCGGCTGGCCAGAAGGGGTTGTAGGTGGCTTGCTGTGTATTGTTCCCCTGCCTACACTGCTACACCTGATGCTATTCTGTGCTGCCAGCCCGACCAGGGTTGTAGGCACCGAGCTGTGTTTACGAACTCCGGACTACAATAAAGGTTTTTGAAAACTAAAAAAAAAACAACACTTTTTTACAAAGATCCATTGACGGTTCACGGCCGTTAATTGGAAACCATAAATGTAATGCATGCAAAGCCTGTGTATCAGCAATTGAAGGTTCTACCTTCCAATTCAACGGCCGATTGGGGTATGTGGGGAAAACAGAGAGCGATCAGTACACGGTTAACGGCGCATAGATCTGCTATTAGAACCCACAAATTACGGCCCCCTTAGTACAACATTACATGGACAAAAATCACACCCGAAAGATATACAATAATACATCCTAGAAAAAATCAAAAGTAAACCTGGACAAACTAGTGAGGCAATACGAAAACGTAGAGAGGTTTATTGGATCTTTATGTTGGGAACAGCTAAAATTGGGTTAATTATATAATCGTATCCATAGATATACTACCAGAACAAGGTTCTCTAAATAAGCTTGATACAGAAACACGTCAACACAGCAGAACATCAGGTACTCCCATACACTTTTATCTTTACATTGTGTGTAAATGTAAATGAGCTTATATAGCGCACAGCTACCCACAAAGGGTTTCCCGGCGCTTGCTTAGGGAACCCGTCCTGGTATTCCCCTGTGAGATAACCCCGGCAGGGTATCCACAAGGTGAAAGCCAGGCATCCCGCCGCGAGGGGCCGTTGTGGAGATTAAGCAAGCTATTGCCCAGAGTCGCAGAGTGTGAACCCATGAGTTGAGAAGGCACCGGAGCGAGAATTATCGAGTCCGTGGAATTTTTTTAGCCCAAGACCCGCCGAGGCGGGGAATTGAACCCTGGTCCAGGGCCGAACTCAGCTTCCGGGTCTGCCGCCTCTAACCCCTGAGCCACACTTCTCCACATTAAGATCTTCACCAACTTACATTTTTATGAATAATAGCAATTCCTTAGTATGTCCCATCATAACTCGCCTGTCACAGCTAATACCATTTTATTTTTCCATTCAGGAGCATGATTCAAGGAATGGGTATGTCCCATGTTGTATGGTACTAGACTCATACTTAAAGACATCTTATCTATGTTGAAGATATGTATCAATAGAATACTATAGTCAAAGTATCCTGCAGGTGGCTTCATATCCTCACCACTTATTTGAGTATCCACTATGTTAAATATCCCTACAATGATTTAGGCATCCTGCACACTCACTACATATTATGGTATAAATGTAGCGGTTTATAAATTTTAATTTTAAATTCATATTATATGCACCAACGGGTGACATATATGAGGAGCCATTCTAATATGGGGCTTAAAAAACATCGCCATTCCAACCAAGCACAATTACTAAAACAGGAAGTAGTTAATATAGGTAGGGATATATCTTTACATTTCTAGTTGATTGTCCATGAGGTTTAAATATTTAAACATTGGCTTCACGATTTCTGTAGATTTAACAATCCACAGATATAGCGTTTTTAATTTTGTGAACTTCACATTTACACCACACGCATTATCTAGTGATGCACATTAGGAACCACTCCAATATGGCGTCTAAAAAACACAGCCATTTAAACCAATTGTAACCACCTAGACAGGAAGTAGCCAAAATTCAACCACCCCAGAAGAGCCTTAGTATAAAGTGCCATAGATCAGGCATGGACGCATAGGGCCCCCATAGGGCGGCATGTAAACCGACACAGACGGTGAGTATTACATCTTCGATATTAAAAAATGAGGCAGCTTATTTCATTTGTGTCATACAAGCTGAAAAGTCCTTTTCAATAATTTCAGAACCTGAGGCTGTTTGTAGGGGGTTAGTATTGCTCCAACTTTATAAACATTGGGATGGTGCATTTGAGATGATTTAAATAGGCCTCTTAACGATTATTTTAGAAACGTGTGTGTAAGGAGATATGAACCTAAGGCCCATTCAGCTCCAAAAATCTTCGACAAGGCGAGTCAGAATGACTTAAAAAGAGCTGTTATATATTTCTTAAAAGGGATTCGTTCTTTTTTGGTAAAAAGGGCCAGAGTTGGGTGAAGGGTTATTTCACATATCAATAAACATATTATTGGCCGTTCGACATTGACTATTTATGCAAATAATAGCCAGAAAACACAAGACTAAATAGCGATTCCATGTTTTCAAATATGTAGAGTCACTGTTGGCAAATCCATATACATCTGCCTATATGGCCTCACTCTACCTTGCCATAGATAGCTTGAGCCAGGGTCCATTTAATTAGCGTATGGAACTTCAAAAGTCAATGCTAAATAACATAGAAAACTTATAGCTTTTTTCATATTTACCTGACCTTTCATGGACCACTTTAATTTTTAGCCAATTGATGGTGTTGGATCCATACAGAAAATGACCTTTTAACAATATATGTACCTGAAGCGAACTGTGTATTCATTTACGGCTACCAATATAAAGAACAGTGCCCACATAAACAGTTAGTATTCATACAGACTTTGTATTGATATATAGGAGAATAGATTCAACAATAAATTCATTTTAACTTTTCTATCCATCCCTAGGACACAGTGGTTCAGTATTACTTCTCTTTATGACAAGAACAAGTCATTCATCTAATTAGATGAACATCTCTGTCTGTGTGATCGGGTTTATAAATCAAAGGTAAAAGATGATATTACTTATCCGGTTTACCTCTAATTCAGCATTTAATCTGACAAGGAAGATGAACTATGTCTAACAATTATCTTTTTCTTGTTTCTATTTCCACCCAAAAGCGAAGAACCAGTCAATGCCATCCTATCCCTAGATCTGAAACAAAGAATAGGGGATTGCCCATTCTATTAAAAGATTGAGATTTAAAGGTAATGTATATCTCACCGTTACCACTCGCTTGTTATTTATGGGGGCATGTACTGTAAATATCACTTCCTTTAAAACTTTTCCTTTTCTTCCCCTCCTCTCCCTCCCTCCCTTTTTGATGCATGTAGGATATAGTGATCGTGCAGGAAATTTTATTCATGGGAATCGGCATATTTTCATTCTTTTGTTGATCCCTGGACCACTGCACAAACAATGGGTATGACCTCCAATATTAACATATCAGGATCAATGGACAAATTAAGATGTCCATAATAAGGGATATATTTATTTGTTTATTTTATTTGAAGGTTTTATATAGCGCGAACAAAACCCTTGCGTGTATCAGAGCGCTTTACAAGGAAGATGTTGGACACAGGTACATGCATAGAAAAAGAAAAATGTAGGTGATTCCGATAAACAGGAGATCATTAATAAAGACTAATAATTATATTACAGTGATAAGTACATAATTCAAGTGAATTTAGCCATGAGAATCGCTTTCACTTCTTGTTTTGAAGTAGACAGTAGAAGGGTTCTGTCTTGTTTCTGTAGGCAAAGCATTCCAGATCCTAGAAGCTATTCCCGAGAAGGTCCGGTTGTAAGTTTTCTTCTTGGCAAATCGTTGTGGCTTCAGTAGAAGATTCCTGGAACTCCTAGAGGCTCTATTACCAGCAGAGTGCACCAGTTTCTGAGCTAGTTCGCTCAGAGTGTTGTGATGTAAGGCCTTGTGCGTCATACATGTGATTTTCAGGTGAATTCTAGCTTTGAACGGTAGCCAATTGAGGGCTCTAAGGTTTGGAGAGATGTGAGTGTTTCTTTTTGAACCTGTGATCGAGTCTTGCGGCTGAGTTGATAGTGTCTCTTAGCAGGGCTGTCGTCTATCTGAGAGGGTTCCGCATAGAGCTACAGCCCCATATTCCACTCTTGGGATTACACGGGCCGAAACTGCTAGTTTAAAGTCATTTGCTGGCAGGAAGAGTTTCAGTCTTCTCAAGGTGTTCATGTGAAAATGTGCACCTTTTGTGGAGGCACTGATATGTTTCTGCATCTTTAAGTTTCTGTCCAGTGTCACACCCAGTTATTTTGCTGAATCGACAATGAGAGGTTGTCCTTTGAGTGCTATTATGTGCTTCATCCAGTCGAGGATGTTGGATGATTTGTTGGGGGCGGGGTTTTAAGAGGAATTCTGTTTGGAAGGAGTTTAGTTTCAAATGGTTTTCGGTCAACCATGCTTGAGATTTTTGTAGCGTTGAGTTGAGAGATTTGATATCCTCAAGGGAGTAGATCTTGATGTAGAGTTGGGTGTCGTCTGCTTACTTGTGAAAACTGACATTGGAAAGACTGAGATGTTCGGTGAGTGGCTCCATGAAGAGGTTGAAAAGTGTGGGTGAAAGGGAATAGCCTTGCGGTACTCCTAACGAGACTGGGACAGGGTTGGACAAGGATTGATTGACCTTGAATCTTTGAGATCTATTTTGGAGGAAAGAGGTAAACCAGGAAAGCACAGATCCAGTTAGTCCCATTCTGTGATTTAGGACCTCTAGCTGGTTGTCGTGTTTGATGGTGTCAAATGCCAATCAAAGTTCGAGTAAGATTAGCAAGCAGGCTTTGTTTTGGTCAAGGATTTTTAGCGCGTTGTCTATTATGTGGATCATGTCTGATTCTATACTGTGACCTGCCCGGAAGCCTGATTGATATTGGTTGAGTAGGTTGAATTGTTCAATGTGGTTGCTAAGCTGCATGTGAACACATTTTACCAAGAGCTTGGCTAGATTGGGGATGTTGGATATCGGGCAATAGTTATTTAAGTCCAGTGGGTCAGCTGTTAGTTTATTTAGGATAGGGGATACCTGACCTGTTTTCAGGATTTCTGGGATGGTTCCTTGATGGAGGGAGGTGTTGATAGTCTTGGTCCATAACGATAGTAGCAGTGGAATGAAGTCTTTTAAGTAGTTAGCAGGAAGCGGGTCTGTCATGAGTGTCTAGAGAGATTCAAGGCGGTTAGCGTTTTTAGTATAGTGTCTTCACTGTTAGTGCTGAAGGTGGACCAGAATGCGTTGTTTTTAAGGTTGAATTTTGTGGAGCCTATGACTGGGTTACCTGTCTGGGGCCCGAGGAGTTCTTTTGCGTGTCAGTAATGGTTAAAAGGTCATTAAGCAGGTCGGTTTTTATGGTTTCTGACTTCATAATTAAGTATGAGGCAAATTCCTCACAATTGGGTAAGGTGTCAGGCGTAGCCTTGGGGTGGGTGAATACGCTCTTGGTTTGGGCTTTGATTAGATCGAATAGTTTTTTGGGGCGGTTTTTTGGCTTGGTGTAGTTGAGTACTGAAGAAGTCGGTTTTAGATCTTCTGATCTTTCTAACGTAGGAGTTTCTAGTGGTTCTTAGTAATTTGAGGTGGTCAGAGGAGGGTGCAGATCTCCATCATCGTTCAATTGCTCCTAGTGATCGCCTGTCTTTATTTAGCCTATCATCATACCAGGGTTGTGAGTCTTTTGTGGTGGTTCTTTTCAGTTATAAAGGAGCTATTTTGTCTAATAAGTTGTTCATGGAGTGGAAATAGTGGTTGGTCAGACCTTGTACATCGGCTAGGTCTTCCGGGGGCCGAAGGATGTTAGGATTAGAGGTTACAAGTAGGTTGGGATAGACATTTTTTAGATTCCTCTTCTAGATCTTTGTTCTTGGGGGTTGTGTCGAAAGCCGTTTAACTGATTCCTTGATATGGAAAGTGATGATGTGAAGGTCAGACCAATCACAAGGGAGGATTGAATCGAGCTGAGTGGAGTCAGCTTTGGAGATTACTAGATCAAGGGTTGAGCCTTTGTAATGTGTTATATATTTGGTTAAGATTTAGGTCTGAGAGGAAAGCTTTAAGGCTATTGACCCCTGGTTCGTTTTGGTCATCCCAGTGTATGTTGAAGTCACCAAGGAATATTTGCATATTTTGTTGGCCGTCATTTGTAGCAAGAGTATCCATGAGGTGTTCTATGAATGTGAGGTTATCACCTGGAGGGTGGTCAAATGTGTGTAGTGAGCATATTTGTTTGTTATTACAAGAGATATTTACACAAGAGTATTCACAGGAAGGTAGTGCAGGGGCATTGGAGTTGGTCACTGTTAGATTGCTCTGATGTATGCAGGCAATGTCACCACCTAGTCTATCAATTCTGTCTAGTCTAGTGATGTCATAGTTTGGGGGTACTAGTATGTCCCGGATGGGCGTAGATGATTCATTAAGCCATGTTTCAGTCAGGATTAAAATGTCTGGTTCATTAGCGAGTAAAAGGTCCGCTATATTGGTTGCATGTCTAGATGCTGACCTGCAGTTTAGGAGTATACATTTTAGCCTCGTCTTGTTGGGTGCTGTGGTGGGTTCGTGTGTGAGAGATATTCGCGTGAGGTTGTTTTCAACTATGCCTCTGGGATTGTGTCTTGTAACTCTGTGGGAGTTGATAGAGATAGATTGGATTCGGGAATCTATAGGTAAGTTATCAGGTTGCCCAGCGGTAGGTGAAGGTATGATCGCTCCTAAGAGCGGAGTAGGGAGAATAGTTCTTTAGGAGATGGTGGGTTTTTCATCCTGATTGGGCTGGGTAATGCGTTGGGATAAGGCACTGTACTTCAACATGGGGGCTCATGATTTCTGGAGCTTACTTCGAGTTATTGGGTGTGATTTGAATTTTTGATATATGGGAGTGTTCTGGATTCAGTTGTAGTGCACGAATGCTTAGGTTGTTGAAGAATTAGGTTGTGACGAGTTTGGATGTCAGCTTTGACTTGTTGAAGAGATAGTAATATCTCATCTAGTTTAGGGTCTGAAGTGAAAGTTGCCATATTTAATAGATGTAAGGTCATCTACTCTCTGTGAATGCACATCTCTCTCTCTTTTGTATATCTCTATCTGTGCTGTGTAGCATGTATAGAATAATCCCTAAACCACCCATAGATCTTCATGCATGGATACATGGTTACTCGTTCACTTTTTATCTTTTCTTATGGTGGATTTGTTTTTCCTTTGTATTTTTATTGATACCATAACGATAAGAGTCACAGCGTTTTTATACTAGAAACTCTTTGGTGTTACTGGTCACTCTAGTGTAAGATTTTTATCACAAATATCATAGCAGGCACAATAATTCTGGACATTGATGTTGTCTATTACTTCATTTAGTGATACTGTGATGATGTCCTGACGAAGGCCATTCCGAAATGCGCGTATTGAGATTTAAAAGAAATAGTGATCGTGCGGAAAATTTTATTCTTGGGAATCAGCATATTTTCATCCTTTTGTTGATCCCTGGACCACTGCACAAACAATAGTGATACTGTGACAGAGTCCTGACGAAGGCCATGTCGAAACGCGCATAGTCTAACAACATACCACCAGTCTGTGCGCATCATCACAACATTGTTTTTTCTTTCTCCTTTTCTTGAAAACTGATTATGCAAACTCTAGCAACGAAGGAAGATTATGTGTGCACATATGTCTACATTGTTGGTATGTGACAATAATGATCTAAAGTATGACAACAGAAATTGATGTTTTGATAATATTTTTCAAGAAATTAAACATATTTATTTATATATTGAAAAAAAGAATCGTGTATGAATTTTTGATACTTTGATGATAAAAAAGAGAAAAGAATAAATGAAATAAATATATACTGGCTGGATATATGCTTTATAAATTAATGCCAGGAAGTATGTTAGAATTCTGGAATTTCCTTGCCTGTTTTAATTGTTAACTATCGTGCCCAGGTGTGTGCTTTTACATGTCATTGATTGTTCCCTGTCAGGCGTGTTTATCCTAGACACAGGGGCCCCAGTTCTTTCCAAGATACTGTTCCTGCAGCCGGTCTGCGAGGGGTTTATATTCTTTAAATAGTTTGTTATTCAATAAGAGGTAACTTTATTGGTAAATATAATAAGTTGTTAAGTCTTTCTCACTTTTTATTTTCTCAACACTGGGTAGTGTTTTGACTGCAATTCAACAAGAGTGACAGAGGGCCGAAACAGGATGAGGCTCACTTAAGAAGCAAATCCCAAATGGTCACTGAAAAGGTATCAACCACACGATATGGGCAACAGACTGTCTCCTGATGTGCCTCTAACCCACAATAAAACAGTAGGGCTCCCAAAAAGAACTAACAGACTCTGTAGACAAAAAATTACGCATTTTTTTACGCTTGTAACATTTATCACAGTTTGGTTCCTATCGAGGAGCAATACAAGATACTCACTCTCCTTTTTAACTCAACGCTCAGCCCGAAAGAAGCATACATCTTTTTGTACTATCTACTAATTTTATATGAAGTTATTCTTATTTTATATCTTTTTAACAATTGTATTTAACTAAAGTTTTCTTTTTTTTAAATGCTAATATTTGCAATGGTTTTAATTAACTGTGCAATAAAAATTTACTTACTTACTTACCTGCAATTCACAATCTCTCTTGCTTTATACATTTTATATATTTTCTAATCTCCTATATCCCACATAAACATGGCAAATCTGCGGACCTTTGGCTTTACAGATGAGCAGTTTGCGAACATGGTAGGAAGTTCAGCGAGCTTTGGCCATCAGATGATATCTAATGCAGACAAAAACGATGACACAACTGCACTGTTAGAACTTAGAAAGAAAATTAAACAAATCGAGCTACATGGCCAGTATATATGCTGGAATATCTTGAAGCAGGGGTAATTCCCCAAGGCCTGAGGGTTAGAAATATCCCTGGCCTGTTCTTTCAGATTAAACATGGTCCATGATAGCCAACTGCTGCTCACGTGATTTCATGATGCTGATTGTTGAAACCGCCAAAGAAGTCATCCAGCAATTGGAAGCAGAAATATTAGATCTTGCAAATAAAATCAAAGCTGGTATAGCGGTAGATGAAGCCAGAAAAAAGTTGGAGGACATAGATAGAGATCTTATTCCTACACTAAATATCTAACAAAGCGGAAAATAGACAAACTAAAAAAAAATATTCGCTTTTATAGCAGGGAAAACACATATCCCTATCTATTAGAGAATTATTACATCCAACCAGATGGAGGATATAGTGAACAAACTGCGAATAGACAATATGGCCAAAAGGTAACCACATTTTATAATACATCGGATTCAGAGAACGAATGTCCTACCAATCAATGTGAACCAAGAGGCAATAGCTATAATGCCAGGCGAGAACGTAATGGACAACCTTTTTTAGGGAAGCGCTTTTCAAGACAAAGCAATTGAAGGCCCCAATATCAACCAAGGTTCCAGGTAAATCCGCGGATGGGCTACAATCAGTACCTGGTGACCCGCAACTCCCATCATTGGAGGGAATAAAAACCATCCCTATCTTTAATTTGAGTGGTTCTACCCTTACTTGATCTACCTACTGCTTGTTATCGAAAGGCCTTAAGTGTGCTCCCCATTCAGGACTCAATAGATTTGAACTATTTAATAACCTGATGGCTTTCTTTAGAAAAATCTGATTGTGGATATTCTTCGACAATCAAGAGGTAGAACAGATACAGCTGAATCTGTCGGGACTCTCCCCTAAATCAACATTCATGCCCACAATAGACCAACTTCCAACGGAATTAGCAGTCTTTGAGCAGGTTGTCTATGAAAAAATCACCAACATTACCAAACATGTGGTGAAAACACCATTCAACTTAAACAGAGGTGAGTACAAAGCCCTAGAAGACCTTAAACAGACACCCTCCATCACAATTAAAGATTTGTGACAAGGGCAGGGGAATTGTTTTATTGGATACCTCTATATATGTCTCCAAAATGGAAACCATGTTAGGAGATCTGTATTTTGATACATTCATAACACGAGACCCTACGACCATTACGGGCAATAAGATACGCAGGTTGATCAATAAAGCTCTAAAAGACTAAGGGCCATATGTATCAAGCAAATTCGCATTCTCAAAGGCCAAAATTCGCAGAATTTCGGCCTTTGCAAATGCGAATTTGCTAAATGGTATGTATGAAGAAAAATCTGGTGCAAAACAAGGAATCGCTAAATTTGCTATTCCCTATTTTGCAATTGCATTTAAGGAATCGCAAATTTTGCGTCACACGTCATTCTATGATAAACGAAAGAATAAGCAAACAGTATGCTCAAGCTGGCATATTTTGAATATTCACAAGTCAAATCCAGACAAAATACAGAGACCACTCTTTGCATATAGGCGCAACAAAAATCTTAAGGACCATGTTGACCTTTCAAGAATGAAGGTCAAAAGCACTTTTTTACATAGAACCATTGACGGTTCACGACCGGTAATTGGAAACTATAAATGTAATGCATGCAAAGCCTGTGTAACAGCAATTGAAGGTTCTACCTTCCAATTCAACTGCCTTCATATACGCTCCACCTGTTTTACCAACTGCAAGCCGAAAGATGTTGTCTATCTACTGATCTGCCCCTGCCGATTGAGGTATGTGGGGGAAACAGCAAGAGCGATCAGTACACGGTTAACGGAGCATAGATGGGCCATTACAACCCACAAAATTACGGTCCCCTTAGTACAACAGTACATGGACAAAAATCACCCCCACAAAGATACATCTTCGAAAAAATCAATAGTATACCTGGACTAACTAGTTAGGCAATACGAATACATATAGAGGTTTATTGGATCTTTATGTTGGCAACAGCTAAAATGGGGTTGAATCGAGAAATAATGTGCTACCAGGCAATAAAATGCAAAGTCTGATTGTATAATCTTACTCATAGATAGACTACCAGAACAAAATTCTCTAACTAAGCTCGATACAGAAACACGTGAACACAGTAGAACTTCAGGTACTCCCATACACTTTTATCTGTACTTTAAGATCTTCACCAACTTACTTAGGAATTGCTATTAATCATAAAAATGTATGTCCTATCATAACTACTTACCCGGCTATAGCAACTCACCAGTCACAGCTAATACCATTTTTTTTCCATTCCGGAACATTAGTCAAGGAATGGGTATGTCCCATGTTGTATGGTACTAGAATCATACATAAAGACATCTTATCTATGTTGAAGATATGTATCCATAGAATACTATAGTTAAAGTATCCTGCAGGTGGGTTCATATCCTCACCACTTATTTGAGTATCCACTATGTTAAATACCCTTACATTGATTTAGGCATCCTGCAGGCTTTCTACATATTATAGTATAGAATTACCGGCTTATATATGTTAACTTGAGATTCATATTATATGCACCAACAAGTGACATTAAGCGCCATTATTCTAATATGGCGCTTAAAAAATATTGCTATTACTAAAACAGGAAGTAGCTAATATAGGTAGGCATATATCTTTACATTCCTAGTTGATTGTCCATGAGGTTTAAACATGTAAACATCGGCTTTAGGATTTCTGTAGATTCAACAATCTACAGATATAGCATTTTTAATTTTGTGAACTTCACATTTACACCACACGCATCATCTAGTTATACACATTAGGAACCACTCCAATATGGCGCCTAAAAAAACAACCATTTGAACTAAGTGTAACCACCTAGACAGGAAGTAGTCAATATGCAACCACCCCGGAAGAGCGTTAGTATAAAATACCATAGATCGGGCATGGACGCGAACTGGCGTTTCCATAGGGAGGCGTGTACACCGACACAGACGGTGAGTATTACATCTTAGATATTAAGGAACGAGGCAGCTTAATTTATTTGTGTCATACAAGCTGAAAAGTCCTTTTCAATGATTTCAGAACCCAACGCTGTTTGTAAGGGGTTAGTAGTGCTCCAACTTTATAAACATTGGGATGTTGAATTTGAGATGATTTAAATAGGCCTCTTAATAATTATTTTAGAAACATGTGCTATCCGTAAGGAGATATGAAACTAAGACCCATTCAGCTCCAAAGATCTGCAACGCAGTGAGTCAGGATGACTTAAAAGAGCTGTTATATATTTCTTAAAAGGGAGATGTTGTTTGTGGGTAAAAAAGGCTCAAGTTGGGTGTAGGGTTATTTCACATATTAATAAACATATTATTGGCCATTAGACATTAACTATTTATGCATATAATAGCCAGGAAAAACCCAATAAACACAAGATAGTGATTCCATGTTTTCAAATATGTAGAGTCACTGTTGGCAAATCCATTTACATCTACCTATATGGCTCACTCTACCTTGCCAGAGATAGCTTGAGTCAGGGTCCATTTAATTAGCGCATGGGGCTTCAAAAGCCAATGCTAAATAACATAGAAAACGTATAGCTTTTTTCATATTAACATGGCCTTTCATGGACAACTGTTTCATTTTTAGCCAATTGACGGTGTAGGATCCATACAGAAAACTACCACAATTCTCTCCGCCGAGAATATGTGGGACCTTTGTTTTCACAGACTCTAACTGTGATTGTAACCATACACCTGTATCTCCTTTTTAGGTCTCGCCACCTGCGTTGCACTGCGAAGCAGTGCTTCACAGCGTGAGGTATTTTGTAATCAAAAACGGGGTTTTAGCACTGACCTAGGAATCGAACACGCTCGTGCGTGTGCGATTCCTTTGTGCTACCCCATTGGTCTTTGCGTGCGTCTTTTTATAAAAGACTGCTCGCAATTGGCCAAAGGTGGGCGCGTTGCTCCTCCCATGGCCTATTGGTGTCTATTACGCGCTTGGTGCTTCGCAGCGTGAGGCCTTTTTGTAATCAAAAACGGGGTTGCAATAGGTCTCGCATTATTTAAGTTTGAGCTATTGGCATTGCTAAATAATGCAACACCAATAGCTCAAACTGTAATAATGCGAGACCTATTGCATTGCAAATGCTTGTTTCCTATGTTCTCAGCACCCCGGCCCAATAAAATCCTTTTTGTTGATTTTGTATATTTCTGCACTTTAAATGTTTTGTTTGTTCACCACTGTATACCGTGTACAGCGCTCTGATACCCTCACAGGTCAAGTTTGCGCTCTATAAAACACAAAAATAAAATAAATAATTAATAAACTAAGGGGAATACCAGGACGGGTTTCCTAAGCAAGCGCTTAGAAACCGCTCGATGATTTGCGCTATATAAATTCCTGTACATTTACATTTACATTTGCGTGCGGAGCCGCAATATGGATAACAAATTGTCTCCCTTTCGTAACATTAGAATAATGCATAGACACCAATAGCAGGTATGTGCTTTTGCATGGCACAATAAATGGGATACAAGAGGTCCTAGTTAGCATATACGCTTCAAATTATGACCAAGACAAGTTTTTAGAAAACCTAAACACAACACTAGCAGAATGGGCGGGATACCCTTGGGTGCTGGGGGGTGGCTACAGTGCAGTGCTGGACATTGATCTAGGCCTTTCACAACACCGCTACAAGGCACGGCAGCAACCCAGCAGGGTAAAGCCCTTATCTGATGCTTGGCACATTAAAAACAAAATCCTTCATGAATACTCATATTGCTTCCCGTCACATATGTTGTGTACTAGACTTGATCGGGGTTTTTGCTCCACTAACCTCATAACCCAGGTCACACATACTACCTATCTAGGAAAGACACTATCAGATCATAATCCCTTTGAACTCGCTTTGTCGTGGGGACGGTTCCCTACACCGGTTCCCACTTGGAGACTATATCCCCAGATGCTGGAGGTTGCAGTTTTCCGAAATACTATAATTCACACTATTAATAACTATTTTACTGAAAATGTCGAAACCACCCCCTCACGTCTAACAGAATGGGAAGCTTTCAAGACAGTTATACGAGGTACATCTATTAGGGTTACAGTAGGAGAAAATCAAACTGTGTATAATGACCTAAAAGAAGTAGAAGACAAGCTGGGAGCATTCGAGCAGGCAGCATTAAAGGATCCCAATAAGGCAACAAAATTACAAGAAGCATGCTGAATTACTTGAGCGCCTTTACGCAATACATTATCAATCCTACACACAGAAAATTCACGCTGAAGCGGACAAATCTGGCACTCTCCTTGCACAAATAATACGAAATGCCCCATATCCAACCTCCAGTCACAAAATTACTACAATAGCCGGGATCACATTTACCTCACAGACCGAAATAAACTCCGCCTTTCAAGACTATTATAAGATACTATATGATGCCCCTGCAGTGGTAAATGAAAAAGAAACAGAAGTTTTCTTAAGAAATCTCAATTGTCCTTAATTATCCACAACAGACAAAAAAAAAATAGCGGCCCCAATCAGCAAATCTGAGATTAAAGAAGACATATGGGAAATGCCGCGCAATAACATGCCAGGGCTAAACGGCCTCCTAGCTGAGTTTTATGATAGTTTCTCTTCCCAATTAGTCTCCCTGCTGGAATGCCTCTGCCATACAGCATTGAAGGGCGGCCTTTCCCCCACTACAATGTAGGCACTGGTAACCTCACTCCCAAAATCTGGCAGAGACCCTAAAGACATCACAGGATACTGCCCTCTATCACTTTTAAACACTGAATATAAAATACTAAGCAAGATACTTGCCCACCGACTATTTCCCTTATTGCTACAACTAATACACACAGACTAATGTGGCTTTTTTGCCTGGTCGCAGCACCTCTGTAAATATACGACGTCTTTACCGTGTAATGGATGCAACCCCTACTGAGCTCGGAGGAGCTGGGGCATTTCCCTAGACCTAGGCGAGGTCTTTGATACCCTCAGCTGGGCAAGCATGCTAGTGGTACTTAGCAAGTTCTGCATCCCCCCCGAGTACCTACGTTAGGTAAATTGTATACACTACCAACTGCAAGGGCTCACACAGGTACACATGTATCACAACCCTATTCAGTATGCAGAGGCACAAGACAAGGTTGCCCATTATCTCCGCTATTATCCGTATTAGCGCTAGAGCCTCTGATTCTAAAACCCCAGCAGGAGACAGCGGAAAGGGGCATCAGCATAGGTCCTACAATACAAGCATTGTCTCTATATGCAGACAACATAATCCTCTATATCAAGAACCTGCACGAGGATCTACACCCCATAGCTAACATTTTTGCTCACTTTGAACAAATCTCAGGGCTTGCTATAAACAAGACTAAATCCCATGACTTCCTATTAAAGATAACCTGCAGCTAACCGCAGTAACATTTGGAGTCCAGAGCCTTCAGGCCGCGCCCACCACAATCAAATACCTAGGCATCCAAATCTGTAGAACACCACAGGATCTATTGGAGGGTAATCTCCAAAAAGCAATATCCGCACTCAGCACTCAAATAGCCTTTGGGGCTTCCCTTCCCTTATTGGTAGCAGGACGCATAGCAATCCCCAAAATGGCCATGCTCCCACAAATATTATATTATTTTACTAACCTTCCAGTAGTGATCCCTGCTCAGTTTTCTACATTCCTAAACACGCTTCTATCTGAGTTTATATGGGGAACTGGCCGCAGAGGGTGAGTCTCTCTAAGCTACAGCTGCAGACTGATATGGGCGTCATGGGAGCTCCTGACTTCCGAGCATACTGTTTCACAAGCTAACTACAATGGCTGGCATATTGGCTAGCGGGACGCAACTTACATGAAATGAGATATGCGCCAAATACCCTATCCCAAGATTCGCTACATACTTTATTGTTACCCCAGAGTAAGACTTCACCAGCAGCTCCACTGTTACTAAAAATAGCCCTCATATATTGGAGGAAAGCTCTGCAATACACAAAGCAAGCTGTCCTCTATGCCTCAAACATCCCACTACTGGGATTCCCCACCCGTACTGGGTTATAAGCAAAACGTCACATATACATGTGGGAATGAGAGGGGGTGACAACGATGGGGACACTGTTTGGCAATGGAATGCTGCTTAATCAAGAGGACGTTGTACACAAACAAGGACTCCCAGGTTCCTTATTCCTTTTTCATGCAAATATTACCAGGTTTGTTAAAAATCACTGGTCCCACACCAGCACTGAGCCCCCTACACATGAATTCGTATGTTCCCTATATCTAATGGGTAACGGGCATCATCTGATCCCATGGCTTTACAGAGGCATCCGCATGCATGCCGCAACATCTCTTACACAGTTAAGGGAAAAATGGGGGCGAGACTTAAGAAGGGAGCTGCTAGATAAAGAATGAGAACCTCTATTGGAATACCCCCCCCCCCAAAAGTTCATGCAATCCCATATTTAAATGTATACAATATATGATAGAACACAGAGCTTACCTAATGCCACACCAAATGAGCAAAATGTAACCAGAGACTCATACAAAATGCCCAAGATGCCACTCTGATGCACATGCTGTGGCCATGTCCACACCTTTCTACCTTTTGGGCATCGGTTTCTGACGCACTAAGAGCAATGATGGGGGGTACACATTAGAACACAGCTTAAAGCTGCGTGGTGGGTTTATACTGTTGACCCAAGAACCAGAAAGTGCAGACGAGATTTGCAGATTTAGCCCTGCTTATTGCAAAATTGTCCAGAACCAGGAGATGGAAATCGGCCTCGCCACCTAACATATGAAACTGTCAGGAAGGGGTAACCCACTGGGGAATGGCGGAAAGTGCAGTAATATATAGAGAGGAATATAGAGCTCTGTGAAAAACACCAATCTCAATGGATTGGGATGCGCTGTTAGAAACCTTCAAAACCATTGAACTTACTGCACAATAACTCTCTATACACTACCCGCCACCCCCCTAGCACCTTAGGGTGGTCGCTGAATTGCGAACCACATTTCCAAGAACCAAAACACCCACTTGGCATTAATGAAACGTCTTTACAAAAGAACAAATCTGCCCATGTATAGCAAGCCCATCCACGGTCATAGACTCCAAACTCATTACACCAGGTACAGACATCCACTGGATATCAAACTAACTAAAGTCTCACAATAGTGTAAGTTGGTGAGCTAAGCGGGGAGAGGGAGGGGGAGTTGTTTATATGTTATTCTATTCCACGAACAATGGATGGCGCATCACACATGCATCTAGCAATCTTTATTTTTTTTTTTTTTAACATTTTTATTGCATCACCAATATAATTGTACAGACAAGACAATCAAAACTATAGTTATTCTGTGTACAAGAAATAGCATTGTTCATTGTGTTCTCGTCCGGGAGGTCCGCCCCTTCCCCGGGTACGGTGAGCCTCTGTCCATGAGTATTTCTCGCACCATCTTACATTGTCCGACACAAGTGGTACTTAGGTATTGCTGGGTTGCTTTTTTGGTTTTCACCCCTCCCCCGCCCCATAATTTCGTTCCCCCAACAGCCCGCCAATTCCAGCTTCCTTCCCTCCCTCCCCCATGGTCGCGCTACGCTGATTCATCGTTGTAAGAACGTCTGTTGTGATGCAGGGAGTATATACATTCGCTAAGGTGTGCCCCCTGGTATGATGACAGAGTCTGCTATATCCAGCTCCTCCTCGCCCTCCTGCTCCTCATCATCTATGTCACGGAGCGCCTGCACCATCATTTCCCACGCAGTTGCCCTCTCCAGAGCCTTCTCGTCATTTGTCCTCCAGGCCATCTGGTACCTCAGGGTGCTTTCACACGCCGCCCACCTCAGGCATTCCCCATACCATCTCTTATACGCGGGCCCCACTCTCGATTTCCAATTCCTCGTTATCTCTCGCTTAGCTAGAATGAGCCCCAAATCTATAAATTTGCTGGTAGTCTTGTTTCTAGGCGTGTGCGGGAACCAATGGAGGATGCCCACCGCTTTCGTGTATTGGATGTCCCTGTCTGTTGCACTGTTGAGGGCTCGCCCCACTTCCTGCCAGTAGTCTCCCAGAGAGGGGCAATCCCATAACATGTGACCCAGGTCCGCCCCAACCGTATTGCATCTGGGGCAAGCAGCGGTTTCTATCCCAAAGTATTGTTGTATTTTCCCGGTGTGAGGTATGCCCTGTGAATGATGTAGAAGTGGATTAACTGAAACCTGGCATTTCTCGAACTCTTCCGCGCCCGCCTCAGTAGCTGGCCCCAGGTCGTGTCAGGGATCTCTAATTGGAGGTCCAGCTCCCACTTGGCCTTCAGAGCCGTCAGAGGTCGTAAGGCCTCCCTCTGTATCCTGGAGTACAAGCAGGTGACAGCCTTAAAGGTCCCCTCAGCCATCATCGTGTATTGACATGCCATGGAGGTGCCTGGCTCCTGCAATCCTTCCCCCCAGTGAGCCTGCATAGCGCCCGTTACCGCTGCGTGCAACAAGTAGTCGCCCCTCGGTAGGTCGAACCTCTCCTGCAATTCCTGAAACGGCAGCAGTACCCCATCCTCATACAGATCCCCCAACATTTGTATCCCCGCCTCCTCCCAACCCAACAAGCGCGACCAGTCTCCTCCATGTGGGAGGGCCGTAACCATTCCCAACGGGATTTCAGGGGCATACATAAGGCGGACTCCCGCCCGCTTACGGGCCCGGTTCCAGCAGAGCCGGAATGTCTGCTCCTCGACCGTCAAATCCCCTAGCCGGAGTTTCTGGTGCAACGTGATGTACGCCAGCACATGTCGCGGGGTGCCTTCTACTCTCGCGTCCTCAGGGCCTCTATACACTTTCGCGACCTCCTGAGTAAAAATCTGCAGCTGCGCGGCCAGATAATATCCCTCAAAATCAGGCACCGCCAACCCTCCTTCGTCCTTGGGGCGCAGCAGAGTGTCGAGCGCTATGCGCCTCCGTCCCGTGCCCCATAGGAACGCTATGACCAGAGACCTCAGGCGCTTGAAAATAGAACTCGGGACCCACACCGGGAGCGTCCTAAAATAATACAATAGCCTGGGCAGGGCCACCATCTTGAGCAGGGAGATCCTACCAGCCAGGGATAGCGGCAGGGTAGACCAGAAGTCCATGTTCCCCCGCAGGGTAGTAATACAGCGGGTGATGTTACCTTCCAGCAAATCAGCCGGGGTATGATAGACATAGACTCCCAGATAATGCAGACAGCGCGGTTCCCACCTGAGTTCTTGCGCGGTGAGTGGACACGGTTCTCCTGACCTCAGGGGGAATATCTAGCAATCTTTATGTATGAAGAACTGTTATAAACCTTACATAAATGTTAAACCCCAGCATAACACAACTGAGGTAACCTAATTATTATTGCGATGGCCAGTGATGTAAAAGAAATGTATATGCATGTAACACATAAGTCATAAAATCAATAAAGTTTGTGTGAAAAATAAAATAAAATACAGGCAGAATAAAAGAAAGTGGGATAGTGTCAAGAAGCGGAATTAGAAGAGCTCAGGAATAAACAATTAAGGCCAAGGTAGAATCAACAATTAGGCCACAAACATAGATTTGCCTTTAGACCCTCGTGGATTTGACTTGCCCTCCAGCTAACATTGTATCTGCTCAATTCTGCTTGATCAGGTTAGTTGCCTTTCAAGTTACCAGGGTCTTGTCATAATCACCCCCCTCCCCAGTACTACTAAATGATATTATCTCACAGCACCTGCGATTCAGAATACCATTTGATTATCTTCACTATAGGCACTCACCAGCATGTGTGCGCCTCGGGGCTCACCTGCATTGTTATTGCGATTAATTTGGTTTATAAACCTATTCTCTCCTGTTTTACCCTCCCCGTTTTCCCTCCTCTTTTCTCCACTGCTTTTCTTCTTCCTTCCTTTTATTCCTCATTTCAGCAGGCATCTCTCTCAGGTAACACCCCTTGTCCTGATGATGATCCCACTATATTACTTGAGGGATCGAAACGCCATCGAATTTAGTACCTGGACATGTAACTGTTCAATATAACTAAAGTATACTGGTGCAATGGTGCTCTTGCTATGTTTGTGGCCTAACTTTTAATTGTAAGAGAAACTACCAGAGTGCGGGTCTCAAAAATCTGGTTGAGACTGCTCTAGTGACAGGGGGCTCCTTGTCTACTAGTACCCAGCTACCTTTTCACAATTGGAGCTTTTGTGAATGTGTATACATGAGTGTGTTAGTTGTTTGTGTGGGTGAGAACCTTTTGGGACACATGAATAATTGTTCTTTCTCCCTTTTTTAATGAAAATAATTCTTCTTGTCTTTTGTATAATGTTGTTGTAAATAGTGATTCCTTTTTTCTTGTTGTATATATTGTGTTAATAATTTACTTTTGCTATATGGATTTTGTGATTTAGCTTCATCTGGTGTTTTCAAATAATGAATTTTGTATTGTATCTGTGAAAGCAATGCTAATACTCTAAAGTATAAAAATAATAAATGATATATATTTTTGAAAAAAATGAGATAAAAATGTGGTTGGTGCAATTTTGTCACTTTTATATGAAGAATTTGATAAATACAGATCTGAAATAACTGAGGCCTAGGAGGGAACTTTTTCTCTTATTATTTGCTTTTTCCCCTCTGTTCCCTGGCCTTTACTTACCTTTTTGAGGGGGTCCCATCATCTTCGCTTTCTAACTTTTAATTGTACCTTGCCCTTAATTGTTTATGCCTGAGCTCTTCTAATTCCGCTTCTTGACACTATGCCACTTTCCTTTTTTTTCCTGTGTTTTTATGATGTAGATAAAACTGTTTATTCTTCCATTAGAAATTCAATAACAGTCTTTATTATATCACTGTGTTGATCTGTTCTATTTATCTATTATGTACAGTGCCATTGTTCCTGTATAATATCTGTTATGTGAGTCAGACTGTCTTGTCTTCAGTCAATTATAGTCCAAACATGTTCAACATTCACACAAATGCTTCATACGTTGTCACATTTCAGCATCTTTCTGAAGGTGAGGTAGCTTGCCTGTGATTTTGATACTGGATTAAATTAATCCACCACCCCCACCAAGTCCCTAAATCATGGAAAGAAGACTAATTGCACTGATACATATAAAAGTTCTGCCAAGTTATAGGATGCTTGTACTCTTTGCCTTCTCTTGGTACCCCTTTTTAACATCTTGCAAAATCAATCCATTATGTCTTATTCCTGTGTGGATGATATACCAGTAAAATCAAATTATAAAAGGACCCTTCAACAGTGACAGCTTTGTATATAGTTCTTAGTAAAATCAAACACTGGGCAGCAGAAAATTGTCTAAAAATAAATAGTTTCTAAAATGGAACTTACCAAAGGGAGATCTATCATTGCTTCGGTACTTTGCCCTTATCTCTCTTGGCCAACATAACATTTCCAGAAAAAGTAGAAGAAAACCTGATGTCTATTTTGACTTGCAGCTCCCTTTAAGTCTAAAAACAGTGCTGTTGGTGGCAACTGTTTCCAGCAACGAAGAAAACTAAGCTGTAGCCGCTTCTTGTTACCTACATTTCACAGTGCCTTGGTGGTGTGGATTTGTATCCATTTATGGCTTAATTAATTTAATGCACCATAATCTGGTTTGCCATTGTTCCAAATATAAAGACTCCAGAGGATGTGGGACGTAGCAGTCTACTTGATGCTAGGTCTCAGGTGTGGAGAACATATTTTTGCAACAAAAAGCATGTTCTTCGGTTTCCAGTGACAGTTTACAATTGGCTGCCTAACTTTAAGGGCCTTATGAATCTGGCATCCGACTCCCTTATTAACAGAAGCAAAACACTAAAATGACCATCTTTCGCACTATGTTTATATCCATTTTCTGGAACTCCTGTCTCCAAGAGTTCTGCCTTTCCCAAATACTGTCAGACATTCCTTTTCATAAAAACTATTGTTTCTTGGAATCACATCAAGACAACTGTCAGGTTGAGTGGTTTTAACAGAATGCATTAGAGAGAACTTTATACATACAAACAAAACCGCATATATATGCATATAGTTGGGCTACATAAAACTGAATCTGACTCCAGTTTGCAATGGAAACTTGCCAAGTCATACCGCGGACTACCATAGGGCCCTCCAATGCCTTTCCAATGCCAGATTATGTGTTGTACAAGTGCTAATTAATACAACAACATTAAGTGTAGTCACTCAGTGAAATATCTTTTTGCATGGCTCCAATTGTACTGTCTGGAAAGCTGAGCTATAGATCTGCTGTTAATTGTCTACCAGACGGCTGTTCAATGGGGCAAGTTAGGTGACAAGTGGGTTCTTGACCTTGATGAAAGTGTGACTACAGGAGAGACCCACCCCGAACAGACCATGAAGCATCTAGCTAATTAGTTCTAGAGTGTGACTACAGGAGAAGAGACCCAATCCCGAACAGACCATGAAGCACCTAGCTAATTAGTTCTAGGTTATCACTAATTATGATACCAGTAGGTCCTCTGTTTATATCTAAGTACACCTGGCACTTACTGATTGCAGTTTAGGGGGCATAGACGCGGCCCTGATTAATGCCTTAGACCCACAGCTGCTTAGAGGCAGAAACATGTTGGCATAATTATTTGTATAGTGACGCATACAGGTCATGCCTCCTGTGTTTGCCCCTTGGTAGTCTTTTAATCAACCAGGGATACCACCAGATTAAAGGATACTTTAGTGGATTATCCCATGGTTTTTTAAAGTCATAAACTGGACCTCAATTATTGTCCTGAGAGAAGAAGTATCTCAGTTTCTCAATATTTCTTATCTCAGGGCTTTCTTATCTAGGCAGTGTTTGTCCGATCTAGCCAGGCCAGATAGACAGAGAAAAGCGGCTGGAGTAGAGTTTTTTGTTCATCCTGATTTTTGCCCTTCTACTGTGGAAAAAAGATGGCCGTTACGACAGTTAATTAATTCTTTTCAGGATAAGGGTGCACAAGCATTTCTCTTAAGTCCAGCTAAATTGAAAATAATATATAAAGGGAAAATAGGATTTTTCACGTCCGTGTTTAAGCGGAAGAATACCTACAAGAGATTAAATCCTAGGAAGGATAGCATATAAGTTTGGAAATTATAGTCAATGCTTGTAGGGTCAATGCCTGTAATTCTTGTAGACTTATGCTGACCCGTACGCTAGAGATTTATTAAGGGTATTCCCCTACAGTTAACTATTTTTCTTATTTCTTGTTTTATACACACGAGTTAGGGGTATTTTACAATCGGGATGACGCGGGGGTTAGGGGTGGGTAGGAGGCTCTCCATCACTGTAGACCGTTGGGTATACCAGCCTCCTTGTTGGGGGGGAGTGGGCGAGGGCTTCTTTGGTAGAGGAGGCAGTAGTGGGGAGGAGGGGGGGTCTTTGGTGTGTGGAGGAGGGCGGCTACCAAGGGTGGTTGGCCCAGGAGGGTAAAAACCATAAAAAAGCCAGTAGCTATTACAGGATTTATTTAAAAGAGAAAGAGATGATTTTAAGAGAGAGAGGAAGCAATGTATGTTCTTTTAAACAAGGTTAAAATGGCATTTATAGCTGTATGTACATTTAATGTGCAAGGACTTACTGAAAGGGGGAAATGTCAAAGAGTGGCTCGAGAAACCAGGAATATGTCCCCTGATGTAGTCTGTCTCCAATAGACGTATGTTCCAAGGAATAAACATAATATAGTAAAGGAGCTAGGGTATGAACTTCTGGTGTCTACCACCCAAGGCCCTACCACTAGAGGTGTCGCTATTCTTGCTAAAAAGAAGCTATTAAAAGTAACGAGACGCTCAGCAGATAAGCACGGGCGCTGGGCCTTGATTGAGTGTATTGCAGCTAATTAGAAATGTACAATATGCTCTGTATATGGTACTAACTACAATGAAACTCAGGTTACTGAATACTTGAATATAGAATTAGCCACCTCGGCAACCCCTCTGATACTTACGGGGGATTCCAATATCCAATTGGGAGAAGTGACTCATGGGTTGGGGGGAGATAAATACTTTGGCAAGAAACCTAAGGTATACAAAGTTTTACAGCAACTTCTTTATGAACATGGTTTATTGGATGTATGGCCATGGGTAAAACATCCAGAACCAGGACACACACACTATTCCTGTCCTCATCAAAAGCCGTCACTAACCTCCGTGCAAGTCGGAACTCGCACTACTGATTAAGTCTGCCCCAGCGCAGGATTCACTCAGGCGCTGCACCGGCTTCAATTTATGATACCTGGAACTCCCCCAGGACTGATCACGACTCATTCCTCTGATCGCCTGCATCTAAAGCCCCTTTACGACTGGTAACTACCCAGTACCAGCGTTTGTCTTCAATCTCAGCACTCCATCAATTGTCAACCCTGTCCTGAAGAGGATCCCAAACCACTGAGGATCGAAACGCCGTCGACACTGCAGCGCAATTCTCTGGTGCATTACTTTTAGGCTCATAACTGTGTTCTACTTGAAATATTGAAATAATGTGAATTTATTTTTGAGCCTACACTGTATAGTCCTTGTCACTTTGCGCCGATCACGCTGTTCACCACATTCACTTGCGTCGTCACCTTCACCTTATTATCACCTTGTCACCAAGTGCCATTTGGGTTGTCTCATGAATGCTTTCATGTACAGTGCTGCTTTTTAACTATATACCCATTTGAAACAAAAACGGTGATTAATAAGCCTTTCACGAATGAATTGAGACTCCTTGTTGTCCTTTGCCTGTAATGCTTGATGCATGCATACTTGAAATTGCCTTATCTATTGGTACCTATTGGGACATTGTGCTCTATATATCTCATCAAAAGCTAGCCAGATTAGACTATTTTTTTGTAACCAAAACTCACCTAAAAGATGCATACATACAGATTTTTCCCCAAATAACTTCGGATCATAACCCAGTCCTATTGAAACATACAATGCATGGCTTGACACGGACCAGAGGCGCATTTTCCTTTGATAGGAAGTTATAAATCGTAATTCTACTAAATGCGACATAGTTTGGGATGCTATGAAAGCAGGGCTCAGGGGAGAGATACTGAGCTTTGGGTTATTTATGCAGAACCAACTTAGGCAGTACCAAATGGCGTTATATGAGGATCTGCACCACGCTGAATGTACCTTGATAGAAGCAGTTCAGGGGAAGTTAGACATTACACAGGCACAAACAGAGGTGGTATGCTGCAAAACTAGGATAAATGAGGAATGGGCCAAAGATATTGCAAAGAAAGATTATCTTTTTAGGTGAGAGTGCTACGAGTTTGGGGAGGCAACAGGTAGATGCTTGGCCAAGAAGATCAGATGTAAGGAGGTAAAAAATACTATTACGGCAATTGAAGACTCAATGGGAAACATAGTAGAAACATCAGAGAGGATTTTAGAGGTATTCAGGTTTTTTATGAGGGGTTGTATTCAGAGAATAGTGACACTCAGGGGGGAGGTTAAGACCTATATAAAGATTCGTATAGAAAAATCTTGAATGAAGGCGACCAGAAAGCATTAGAGGAACCAATTACAATGGAAGAGCTTGTAGGTGCCGTAGGCTCGCTAGCAGCAGGAAAAGCAGCTGGACCTGATAGGCTTCCACTAGAGTTGTACAAACTTTTTTTTACCAGAAATACAAGTAGATATGCTAGTTGTATTTCGAGAGGCACAAAAGGGCGCTGCCCCTGCATCTTGGGATGCAGCTAGTATTATCATTTTTCTTAAAAAAGACAAGCCACCCACACTTCGAGGGTCATTCAGACCGATATCACTCATAAATTGCGATGGGAAAATCTACGCAAAAATATTAGCATCGTGACTTTCTCTAGTGATTACACCTTTAGTCTCGGTTCACCAACATGGATTCATACCAGGGAGAGACACGGTCAACCATATAAGCAGAGTTACGACAATGCTGGATATTGCCAACACATGTAAAATGCCATGTGGGGTGATACTACTGGACACAGAAAAAGCATTTGACCGTGTCTCCTGGGAATTTGTATGGGCAACAAGGGTTTGGAGCTGGTTTTATTCAGACATTTAAAGCTATGTACAGATCACCAAACCATCGAGTCTGTGCGCTGGGCTAGAGTCGAACCCCATGTCCATATCAAGGGATACCCAACAGCGCTGCCCCTGCTCCCCCCTGTTATTTGCGCTATATATTAACCCATTCCTAAACCTATTGGAACAAAGGCTAAACACACAACCATTAGGCCATAGGCAGAAACAGGTTAAAATATTAGCATACGCAGACGATATATCAATAGTCTCGCCGGATCCTGCCACCACATTGGTAGAGACGGAACAATTGGCATCAGTATATAGAAGGAGCGCAGGCTGTAAATTAAATCTATAATATAGAGAACAAAGTGGTCCTAGACACAATTCATCTAGTACATTTCAATGCAATATTCATTTTTGCATATAAGTAATCTTTAGGGGATTCAATACTAAAATGGAAAAAACAAACCAACAAAAAGCCAAACGTGTCTGTAGTCTCTGCACAAAATTATACATATGTACCCAAAAGCAATTATTACCACACTGAATTTTGTATGACAAAATAAATTCACATTTTATTTCATATTAATATACACATGTTTATAAAAGACAGGAATAGGGAGGTTCTTCCAGTGCAGTGGAAAGTGCAAAAAGGTGTGCTCAAGTGAGGCAAGGAAAATAAAGAAAAGAAAATTCAAACCGTTTTAAAACTAAGGTTCTATTCTCTTAGTGTTAGGCCTGCCCCTCGTATATTGTTCATATGATTCCGTTCTAGTTTTTTCACATGACGGGGAAAAAGGGGGTGCAGTCGTCAGAAAAGGGTGGGGATCGTCGACGTTTCAACCCTAGCGCTGTTGAGGGAGGATCAACGCCTCAGCTACGGGTCTTCTTCAGGACGAACAGAGGGAACTGGTGGGGGACACCTAGACTGCAGAGACAGTCTGATGTGATGGCACCCGGTTAGGAGATCGCGTGCACTTAGTACAAGACGATACGTTGGAATCTAAACGATTAGCGTTTTGACTACGCTCGCATAAAACAATAGTGTATTTTGCTCCCTATAGGGTTGCCACATTTTGAACATCACCTTTGGTGAATTGGATACATTCCATTTTGGATACATTCCCTAGTGACCTCTCCATGCAAGGCTGAGTTGTGACATCAGATGTTTAACTTTTGGAATATTGGAGCACACCATTAATTGGTAGCTACCCCCATTCATTTGGGACGCTGTCTCTGCAGTCTAGGTGTCCCCCACCCGTTCCCTCTGTTCGTCCTGAAGAAGACCCGTAGCTGAGGCGTTGATCCTCCCTCAACAGCGCTAGGGTCGAAACGTCGACGATCCCCACCCTTTTCTGACGCCTGCACCCCCTTTTTCCCCACCATGTGAAATACTATAACGGAATCATATGAACAATATACGAGGGGCAGGCCTAACACTAAGAGAATAGAACCTTAGTTTTTGTTTTAAAACCGTTTGAATTTTCTTTTCTTTATTTTCCTTGTCTCACTTGAGCACACCTTTTTGCACTTTCCACTGCACTGGCAGAACCTCCCTATTCCTGTCTTTTATAAGCATGTATGTATTAATATGAAATAAAATGTGAATTTATTTTGTCATACAAAACTCAGTGTGGTAATAATTGCTTTCTGAGTACATATGTATAATTTTATGCATAGACTGCAGACACGTTTGGCTTTTTGTTGGTTTGTTTTTTCCATTTTAGGATTGAATCCCCTAAAGATTACTTATATGCAAAAATGAATATTGCATTGAAATGTACTAGATGAATTGTGTCTAGGACCACTTTGTTCTCTATATTATACGCTACCCAGGTCCTTTGACTCTTTCTGGTTCATACCCCATTTGCTTAATGATAAATTAAATCTATCCAAGACACAGGTCATATGTACAGATCAAATACATTTTAATGATCCAAGAGTCATGGAGGAGGCAACATACTTGGGGGTGCGCTTGAATGCGTGCCTCGATTTGATGGTTGTTTCTAATTGCGATCCTCTGTTACGCAAGATTAAAAAGGAATTAGACAGGATGGAAGGTCTTCCCCTGTCAATGGTGGGAAGATGCAATGTTCTAAAAATGAACATTTTACCAAAGGTTCTTTACTTTTTTAGGGCAGTCCCACTTGAAATTACAAGGAAACCGATTCAGAGACTACAATCTATCTGCAGCAGTTTTCTGTGGGCACAGGGGAAACCCCGCTGAGTGTTGAATTTTATGTCAATTCCGCGAGAACGAGGGGGCTGGCCGGTCCCTAACTTCCAGTTTTACTATTGGGCATGTTTATTGCAGTATATGGGAATTTTATTAGTTGAGGTAAATGAGGAAAGCATAGAGGATATCCTCATATTTTTCAGCTGCTATTAGGCTCTATAACAGAGAGAACTTTTTTAAGATCCTTGAGCCCAGCTATTATAAAACAAAAACTCGTTTTAAGGTGCTTCAGGCTGCTCATAAGGCCTGGCTTTAGATCAGGTGGCATCTGAAGATTGGCAGGATTAATTATTATACCCCAATGGATGCTCCAGTTCTACTTCCTGTTATTTTCTTGAGTGGCATCATGAATAGATGGAGAAATAAAGGAATTTTGACTTTAGGAAACCTAGTAGATAGTAGTGGTATTAGGACATATACTTTATTAATGGCTAAATATGATCTCCCTAAAGCAGACTTTTTGAAATATCTACAGATTCGAGACTACTTGGGTAAAAGAGGGGATGCCCCACGCTTAGCACAGAAAAATAATCTACTAGAAGTGGTGAAGGGTCTGGGAAAGATTAGTAATTACCATTACCTCACATAAACCCCCCAAAACCCCCCCCCAAATGGACAAGAAACCTCTCCCAAATACCCCTGGATATCCTGGATGATCAGTTAAGCTCTCTTCTACCGGCCAATAAAGCGCACCTTTCCACCAATGAGCTCATCGACTGCTACAACTCCGAGCTAGTGTCCATACTCGACAAACTTGCGCCACTAAAGCTCAAAAGAAGCAGAGTTATCCCTTCCAGAACGTGGTTCAACACCGACCTCAATGCAAAAAGGAGAACTCTAAGAGCCAAGGAAAGAAAGTGGAGAAACAACCCAACGGCCATCCTTCGCGATCAACTGAAAGCAGCCCGAAGGAAATACAACAACCACATCAAAAACAAAAAATCCAGCTTCTTCCGCGAGGCACTGGACAAAGCCAAAAATAGACCGAAGGAGCTCTACAGCATCATCAGGCAACAGACGTCCAAACCACTGTCTTCTTCTGTGCTAGCGTCCAAAGATCTTTGCGACAATTTCGCCCACTTCTTCAACGAAAAGATCACAAAAATTGAACTCTCACTCGACCCCAGCAATTCACACCCCAAGAAGACCAATTTGGCTGCACCGCAGGCTCTCTCTCCCGGCTCTTTGAGCACCCCTTGGCTTAGCTTCCGCCCCGTCACAGACGCAGAGATAATCTCGCTGATCTCGTCCTCCAAACCATCAGCCCATATCTCCGACCCCATTCCTCCCTCACTAATCATGAAAATTAAACACTCTCTTGCACCTATATGGGGCATCATCATAAACAGCTCCCTAAAAAATGGAGTGGTCCCTGACTGCCTAAAAATTGGGCAAGTTACCCCCTTGCTGAAAAAAACAGGTCTTGACTCAACAGACCTGAACAACTTCAGACCAATATCTAACCTCCCTCTACTAGCCAAAACATTGGAACGCTGTGTACTCCTGCAACTGACTCGTCATCTGGACAACATCAATCTCCTAGACCCCCTCCAGTCTGGCTTCAGACAAGGATGCAGCACAGAAACAGCAATGCTGAACATCATAGACGATATCCACGGATCTCTGGATTCAGACAAATGCTGCCTCCTTATTCTCCTTGACCTTTCTGCAGCATTCGATACGGTGGACCACAAACTCCTCACCAAGGCTCTTCAAGAAAGAGCTGGCCTCGGCGAAGTAGTTCTCAAATGGTTCTCCTCATTCATACACAATCGAACACAAATAATAAAAATCAAGAATTTCACCTCCGAAATCCAACAGGTCAATAAGGGCGTCCCCCAAGGTTCGGTGCTCTCGCCTCAGCTTTTTAACATCTATATGGAACCACTTTCCAAGCTACTCAGAAAAGCCAACATCCGCTTTCACCTCGACGCGGACGATACACAAATCTATCTGGAAACTTCCTCTCTCACTGACATACATAGACTAAATGATGTCCTGAAAGATGTTCAACAATGGCTGACAAACAACCACTTGAAACTGAATCCAGACAAAACTGAGACACTCCTCATCTCGAACAAGGAAGACAACCCTCAAATCACCGAATGGCTAAAAGCAATCGATGCGCTTAAAGGAAATCTTACTCTAGCTGACTCTGTTAAATCTCTTGGCATCATCATAGACCCCAAACTAAACATGGTAAAACACATCAAGAATGAGGCCAAAGGTGCTTTCTTTAACCTCAGACTGTTGAACAAGATCAAACCCTACATTCCCAACAAGGATCTCAAACTGGCCACTCAATCTCTAGTACTGTCAAGGCTAGACTATGGGAACGCAATCCTAACAGGCATCCCGAAATCGAACTTGGCACCGATCAAAACAACACTACATGCTGCAGCTAGAATGATTACCGGCATCAAAAAATCGGATCACATCTCCCCAGCACTCAAGGAACTCAAATGGCTCCCAGTAGAAATGCGTAGTAACTTCAGAACGGCCTTCCTAACCCACAAAGCCCTCCATACCGGCAAACCCGAATACCTGGCAGATAAACTCAAAAAAGCAGGCCAAGCCAGGAATCTGAGAAGCTCGAACTCCTTCCTTCTCATCCTACCCAAAACCAGAAAGAAAAGAACAGCGGACTGCTCTTTCACTGGAAACGCCCCCAAAATCTGGAACTCCATCCCCCCGCACATCAGAACTATTCCTTCTTTTGTGGAATTCAAAAAGCAACTCAAATCCCTGTTCCTGATCCGCTCCCTTGGCTGTGGATAACCGGGGTCAGGAAGCAACCCCTGAACTATGTGATTACAGTGAATCCCATAACCGAAGAAGCTCGGCAACTCACCCATGTTCCGCTTACAATGTCACTCATTGAATGCTTATACCTCACATATGTTATGTTTATGTTTATGTTATGTATATGTTTATACAGATTTTTGTCATTCTATTACTGTAAAGCGCTCTGCTACCTCCGGGTCTTGACAGCGCTATAGAAAACTTCCTAAATAAATAAATAAATAAATAGTAACATATATCAAGCACTTATGGAAATACAGAAGGATGACATGGAGGCACAAAATGCTAAATGGAATGTCAGGTTGTGTTTAGAGGGTAATGTTTTGGAAGAGTCTATTATATTAGCTGATAAACTTCCAAAATCTTCCAATCTCAAAAAACAGCAGTATAAAACTATGTTTAATTTGTATTATACACCAGCAAAAATTGTGCGTTTGGGGGGGATAAATGAGGACAAATGTACCCGGTGTGGGAGTGACCAGGTAGATATAGTTCACATGTTTTCTACATGCCCAGAATTAAAACAACTAATCAATAGGATGCAGACCTTTATGATGGATGTTAAAGGGGTGCAGATTGAGAAAACCCCAACAGTTATGACGTTGGGGGTCTTGGAGGATGCTATGCTAGCACAGGGAATGTACACATTCAGATACTTAATATATATTGCTGTCGCTGAGGCAAGATTATGTATAGCATCACTGGGGCTTTAGAAAGAACCACCTACTTTTGAGTTGTGGAGAGGAAGGCTATTTGCTATATGCAAACTTGAAACTAACCTATATGCCATCAGAAGCGAAGATTGAGCGTTAAAATCTGGGGGCCCTTTCTGAATTTACGACGCCTGCAACATAAGGAAACTAATAATCAAACCCTGCCACAAAGGAAGGATCACATTTTATTTTGCTGTATAAATCTCTTGCTCTAACTGTGATTGTATGCTTAGGCTCCTCGCAAATTGTTATTTATTTATTTTTGCTATCCACTCGCTACTTGTTTGTCAGTATCCAGATTTTGATAGTCGTGCTCAGAGCTCAAGTTGCCTGGTCGGGTTTTCTACATATTCACTACTTCAGAATGTACAAATGCTACTTTACTGCATACTCTCCTGTTTTTGCTTCTTTTGTCTTATGTATATGCTCTCTGTAAATGACTACTGGCTTAATAAAATAAAATAAAATACAAAATTAAACACGCTTTGCTCCATATTTGTCACTGTGGTAGACAGCTCTTTTGTCTTCGACTGCACTGCTTTTATAGCTTGTTCTATCCTGCCCCTTTGTCACATTAATCATTATTTGCGAGGAATGAGAATTTGCCTAGCCTTGGTGCTGGTAAGTTCCAATTCTATTAAGGACTCGGAGGCGAGGATTATGCCATTCTTTCATCGCTTTATTCTCTACAGCAGCAAGAAAAAATATATCACAAACTACTTTTCCCATAAACATTCGGGAAAAAAAACAAAGTCAAACATGAGTCCTATCACAGTGTCCATGCACCGGTGGCTCCCATCATGCTCCGCTGTTCTTGCCTCCTCCTCTTTCTTCGCGCGAAGCTTCAACCTGAATCCAATCACGCATCTTGTTTTGAATTATCTGTACCTGCAATAGAACACACCATCAGATCTATCCCGTTCCAAGAGAAAGTCAGCAGTAAAAAGGAAGAGCATTACATCACAGAGCAATAGCCGCACATCCATTAGAGGAACATAAACGCTTTACTTACTATGCATACGGGGAGGGACCACTTCCAGGATGTCACTGGGGGGGATAATCCTCGCCCCCGAGTCCTTAATAGAATTGGAACTTACCAGCACCAAGGCTAGGCAAATTATCATTCTATGTCAGGACCGGAGGCTTCGGATTTTGCCAGTTCAAAGCTTATCGACCACCAGCCGAGCCACATCGATAACTGGCTTGAAATAGAACCTCTTGAACGTGGAGTCCGAGGACCAATCAGCCGCTCTTATCAAATCCTCCAGTCGTGCCCCAAGGGCAAAAGCTTTAGAGGCCATGGCTCCTCGCGCCGAGTGAGCCCCAAATTGCTTGGTATCAATCCCCGCCTCCTGCATCACCCATCGCACCCAGCGGGCGATCGTCGGCGAAGTAACTGCCTTATACGGTTTTCGTAGGGCAATAAGTAGTTGCCGCTCACCCGGAGGGCGAGTATCTTCAGTCATACCTTCATAAGCACGGAGGCACTGCAGCACACACAGTTTGGGGGAGTCCCGAAAGGCCGGGTATGAAATAACCCTAGTATGGGTCTTGGTCCGCCTGCTGACGGTAAAAGAAACTCCCTCCGGAGAAAAAACCCTGGCCGTGATATCCAGCGCTCGCACGTCCGAGACTCGCCTGCATGACACAAGGCACAACAACATGGCCAATGTAGCCGTCAACTCTTTACGAGATAAGAACCTGTTCGGCTGCCAGGAAAGGAACAAATTCAGCGCCCTGTTCACGTCCCACAGGGCGGAATATCGAGGCTCCGGCGGCAAGGAAAGCCGTATACCTCGTAAGAGCCTGCAAACAAAAGGATGTTCACCCACCGGGGAACCCTGAACCAGGTCATGTCCCGCCGAGATCGCAGACCTGAAAGTATAGATCAACCGATAAGCTAGTCCTTGGTGAGCCAGGTCGGCCAAAAAATTCAGGACATGTACTACAGCTGCCCCCATGGGATCAAAACCCCGTCGCACACACCAACGGCTCCACCTATGCCATGCTGATCGGTAGCGTTTTGTCATGCTGTCAGCCCAAGCCTTGGAAAGCAAGTCCTCTGCTGTTCTCGAAAGGCCAGGCAGCGTCCAGCGACACCTGAGAGCTTCCACGCCATCAGGCGCAGCGAGCCCTCCTGGACTAACCTGTGGGGAGCTCCTTCCGGATTCAGCAGAATGTGAGGAGATTGGGGGAGTAGGATTGGAGAATCCCAGGAAAGTTCCAGTAGAACCGGAAACCAAACTTGCGACCTCCACCACGGAGTGATCATCACCACCTGTGCCAACTGACGGCGCAGTAACGCCGACACGCGCGTTATCATCGAGAACGGTGGGAAAGCATACCCCTGCTCACCCGACCAGTCCTGGAGGAACGCATCCGTCGCCTCTGCCAGAGGGTCGGGGCGCCAGCTGAAATATCTCGGGAGTTGATGGTCCAGGCGGGATGCAAAGAGATCCACCGAGAACGGACCCCACCGGTCCGAGGGCCTGGAGAACAGAAGAGGATCCAGCTTCCAAACGCTGGCGTCCATGACATTCCTCGAGTGCCAATCGGCCACCTCGTTCTGGCGTCCCGGCAAATACTCTGCCGTGACCGACACCTGATGGTCCAGGCAAAAGTGCCAAAAGTCCCTGGCGAGGTCCGCCAACATTTTGGACCTGGTGCCGCCCAGATGGTTGATGTAGCGGACCGCCGACACGTTGTCCATCCTGAGAAGGACGCAAGATTGCACTCTGTCCTTGGTCCAACATTGCACTGCGAAGGAGCCCGCTAGCAACTCCAAGCAGTTGATATGTAAGGATTGCTCGAAAGCGGACCAGGCGCCGCCCGTGGAAAAATCTCCGCACCTGGCACCCCAGCCTGAACGGCTGGCGTCCGACTCTATTACAATGTCAGGAGCCGAGCCGAAAATCGCACGGCCATTCCAGGCTTCCATGTGCGTGAGCCACCACCTCATCTCTTCCCTCACATCGTCCGATAAAGGAATCAACTGAGAGTACGTCAGTCCCCTCCGGAGATGGTACGCCTTCAAGCGTTGCATGGCGCGATAATGGAGGGGGCCTGGGAAGATAGCCTGAATCGAAGACGACAACAGGCCCACTAACCGCGCCAGGTGACGCAAGGATATCAACTGCTTCGCCAAAGTTTTGCGCAACTCGTGTCTGATCCTCGACATCTTCCTGGCCGGCAGACTCAAGGAGGAAGGGACCAAGTCTATGTTGAAGCCAAGAAAGGTCGCGCACTGCGCAGGAACCAGAAGAGACTTTTTCTCGTTGATCACGAACTCTAAGCCTTGCAAAAGGTTGACCGCTGACTGCAACTGAGACCGCAGCCGCCTGGGGCATTGGTCCATGAGCAGCATGTCGTCAAGGTATACTATCATTCTGATGCCTTGGGCCCTCAAGGCCTCCACCGCCGGACGCAACACTTTTGTGAAGCACCATGGCGCCGAGGATAGCCCGAAAGGTATATTGGGGAACTCGTAGACCTGACCATCCCACCTGAACTGGAGGAAACGCCGGTGTGGAGGGACAATCGGGACCGCCAAGTAGGCGTCCTTTAAGTCGAGCCTGACCATCCAATCGAACGGACGTAAAACATCCCGCAAGAGATGTATCCCCTCCATTTTGAAATGGCGATACACCAGCCATTCGTTGAACTCCTTCAAATTGATCACAGGGCGCCTGCCCCCGTCGACTTTGTCCACCAAGAAGAGATTGCTTATGAAACCTGAGGGGTGTTCGCAAGCGCAACAAATCGCCCATTTTTGGAGGAGGGCCACGACCTCTTCGCTCACCAAAGCCGCATCGCGCTGGGAAAAGGAAATGGGGCGAGGACGTTGTAGCTGACACGGACGGCCATGGAACTCCAATTGGAAGCCCTGCACCGTCTGCAGCACCCAAGCATCGCTGGTAAGGAGGCCCATGCTGGAAAGAACTGCGCCAGCTGCCCTCCCACTCGCAAGCTCGCGGAAGACAGCACACTCACCCCGACCACCGCCTTGCTGTTGGCCTCGCTGACCTCCACGTCCTCCAAACTTCTGCCCTCTTGTGGGGTAGAAATTGTTGAATCGGGCCTTGTCTTGATACTGGCCGCGTCCGGAGCCTTGTCCTCTGTCTGAACTTGTGCCCCGACCGAACGAGCGGCCCCTGCCTCGTCCGGCCTTGTCAAAAACACGAGGTGCGAAAACCTTCTTGATGTTTGACTGAGCACGATCTAGGGAAGTAAAGGTAGCTACGAATTTCCCTAGCTCCTTAATGAACGGGTCACCGAACAAGCCCCCTTGGGCCACCGCTCCTGCCTCCGACGAGGCGAGATCCCCCAGCTTGGGGTCCACCTTGATGAGGAGAGAACGCCTCCTCTCCGTAGAGAGGGCGCAATTGGCGTTGCCCAAGCAAACGATGGCCCTCTGGGCCCAGTTGGACAGCACTTCCGGGGAGATCACGTCACCCGACACCTTGGCCTCCTCCGCCATATCTAAGATCTTAGTCATGGGGCCAATAGCGTCCAACAGCTTGTCCTGGCAGGTACGCCAGGACCGGTCGATCCCTTTCCGGGGATCCTTGACGAACTTCTGGAGGAAGGTCGCCATCTTCGGGTCGATATCCGGGGTCATGGCCACTTTACCTTCCAACGAGGGCCGGGGACACTCCGCACGCAGGCGGCTCCGGGCATCCTTATCCACCGGCTTCCTCAGGCGATTCGCAACGTATTGGGCCACCTTGTCACATGGGACCCACTCGGAGGATCTGGGGTGGACGATTTCGTCCGGGTCCAGCATGTCGGACGGGCCCGCGGAGGAGGAGGGCTGTGACGGCAGCCACGACCGGGAAGAACAGGCCTCCTCTTCCGAGTCAGGAGAGTCGTTGTCCTGCTGGGGATCCGGGGACATAGTACGGGGTGAAGGAGGAGGAACTTCCGAAGGAAGAGGTTGAGGAGGTTGCGAGTCCTCCAAGGCCTTGAAGGCGCTCTTCACCCGTGCAAAAGCCGCTGAGTCAACCCCCTCAGTGCAAGGCTTCTTCGGAGGAGGGGGGGGGGGAGGTGTCCGGGCCGGAGGCCGGAGCAGGTGCAGGGATCAGGGCGGCAAGCTTAGCGCTGAGAGTCGCTGCTCAAGGGGGACCATGGCCTGGTCCACCGCTCGGTAGATCGAGTCATCGACTGCCTGGTAAAAATCATCGTCCAAGGGGACGTAATTCAGAGGGTCCTCCTCTGGGTACTGGTCCGCGTCCCTCTGCATAGCGAGGTCAATTAGGCTCAAAGCAGAGAGGACGTAAGGAAACCCCAAAATTACCCTCCACAGGGCACTCTATGGTCTGGGGGTGTCCCAGCGATATGGGTGGCCAAAGGCACACTATCAACGGGCTTGGCCCTGGAAACGCTACAGCCCTCAGCGTCTTGGGGCGCCTCCCCGGCAAAGCGTTCCCACGCCGAACAACGGCACAATTACGACCCCGAAGGGTGTTCAAGAACAGAATACAACCCAGAGGGCGTCAAGAAACAAGGGAAGACCTAATTGCGAGCTCTTTTCCGCGCCTGGCACCATCGGGAGGGAGCTCGGGGGGCGTGGCTTGGGCGCCGATGGCGATGGTCGCCTGAGAGCTCGGCTCCGGGACTAAGCCCGGGATTATCCTGAAAATCGGAGGCTGCGGGGCACCCCAGACCCCGCATTCTGCTGAGCGTGCCGACGGAGACCTGCCGGGGCCCCTGGTGGAGCTCGGACGAGGGTTGCACCGGAGTAAAACCGAAGTTTGCGTAGTTGCGGAGTGCGACCCAACATGGCGCCCGGACCCCTATGTCCCCCTGTTCGGACCTACTGACTTGAAGAAGTGCCGCGGGCAGGATTGGCGCCCAGCTTCGCCATCCCCGGCTGTTCTGGGCATTGGACATTTACTGGATTGAACCTTTTGCAACGGATTTGCACTCGGTTGGACGGCCGAGCGGGTGCCCACGCAGTGGAGGGCACCGGGAGCGGACGCCCTGTGATCCAAGCGGTGGCCCGCCTCGCGACTCCGCAACTAACTACGTCTTCCTGGCCGGTCCACCTCCATGGGAGGCGCGACACTCTGGCGCCACAAATCTTCCGAGGGAGTTGGTGACCCCCACCCCGGGGCTATAGTGGGTGAGCGGGTCTGCCCGACTCGGCGACGGCTGTCTCCGCCCCCTCATCGGTGCCCTCGGACGCCGTGGCGGTGGCGTGAGCCGAAGCGGCGGAGTCTCCACAGGCTCTGGAGAAGGAGGTCGCCCATACCCGAATCGAGGACAAGCACCGGGGAAGGTCGTGGTCGACACCTGCACGCGGAGGCGCCTACTCCGGGACCCTCACAGAGTGCCCCTGGAGGTATGGGGAAACCTAGAGGAGCCAAGGGATCCACCCAGACCGCCTCGGACTCTGAAGCCCAGGACAAAGAGGAGCATGGGGACCCAAAAAGTTCTGGTGGCGCGCCGATGCAGCAACAGTTCGACCGTGTCCTAGAGGCGATAGAGACCACGAGATCGGCCCTACAACAGGACATTGCTCAGGTGGCGACGAGCCTGGGCCTCCTCAGAGCGGACCATGGCAAACTTTCAGACCGGGTCAAGGAGGTGGAGGGCACGGTGAAAACCTTGGAGCCGGCGCAGCGAACCTTGGCTGCGACGATGAAGGACGCCCTATCCCGAATTGCGACCCTGGAACAGAGGGCGGATGATGCGGAAGGCCGCAACAGGAGGAACAACATCCGAGTGGTGGGCCTGCCGGAAAAGATCGAGGATGGCGACATGGTGACATACTTGGAGACCTGGCTCCGAGACACGGTGGTCCCGGAGGGTCTGTCCTCCTTCTACACTCTGGAACGGGCCCACAGAGTCCCGGCACGGCCCCCACAGCAGGGACGCACCCCGAGACCGGTGGTGGCGCGGTTGCTGCATTTTCGAGACAGGGACTTAATCCTCAATGCCGCCAGGCACAATGGCCCGTTCAAAGTAGAGAACAGTCAGGTGAACATCTTCCCGGATTACACCTACGAGACTCAGCGCAAGCGGTTCTCCTTCCTAGCGGTTAAGCGCGAGCTCAGGAGCGAGGGCATTCAGTATTCACTCCTATACCCTGCAAGGCTCCGCATCATTGTCGATGACAAAACCCAGTTCTTCGACACCCCGGAGGATGTCTGTGTCTGGCTCGAGCTCTACAGGACAGGGAAAGATGGCTTTGGCTCCTCGTCCCAACAGGCAGATGAGCCGGAACAAAGGCGGCGATCCAAGAGGGTCAGGAATCGCCGCGGCCGCACGGGAGGGCCCTCAACTGCGGAGACATCATCGGAGCGGAGGGGAGTGCTGGAAGTATTATCGGAGTTATCGGGAGCACGGGATGAAGCCACCGTGGAGGAAGAAAACCCGGGTGATGAGGGAGCGCCATCGGACTCGGAGGACTCAGTGGCCGATAGTGCCCATACACCGGTGATCACACCAAAATCGGTGGAGGACCTTTTGGATGGACAAGGGTAACGGGGTATACTGCCTTGTTTTGGGTGGGGGCCCGGCAGGGGGGAGGCGGATGCCGTCCTTTACTGCTGACAAAGAGGGTGGGAGGGTTGAGGTGCCTCTGCTTTTGCCCCGGAAGGTTTTGACACTGTTTGGGGCTTGTTATAGTCCTGGTGGCCTGGGCGACGAGGGCCCACTGCCTCCGCCCAGCCCGCACCTGGCCCATAAGGCCTTCCTACGGTGGCGACCGTAGGATTAGTGGGGGTTCTTGGGTTGATGGAAGACGAGGTTTGGATGGGATCTAGATGGTGCAGTTTGGGTCCTGTTCTGGGGTGGGCGGGTGGGGGTTTGGTCGGTTTTTGGGTTGTTTGGTTTTGGTTTGGAACAATGGCCGCCATCAGCGCTGGGAGGATTGATGTCTTTTCTTTGTGGGGACCCGGATGGGGGGACTGTGCAAGAACAATCTGGGACAATGGCTGATGTTGCTAATTTGAAATGTGTCACTTGGAACGTAAGGGGGCTTCACACTATGTCCAGGCGCCACAAGGTCCACGCTTATTTAGTGCGTAGGGGAGTGCAAATGGCGCTGCTGCAGGAAACTCATCTGAACAAGGCGGAAGGGGCGGCGCTTCAGCGTAGGTGGCGGGGGCAGGTCTTTTCCACGTCGTACTCCGCTTATGCCAGGGGGGCGCTAATATGGATCAGAGCAGGGGTTCCCTTCCAAGTCACGAGGACAGTGTTAGATCCAGAGGGGCGTTTCGTGGCCATCTCGGGCACTCTAGGGGGGAGGGACCTGAACGTTTGCTGTGTATACGCTCCTAATGTAGACCAGACTGCCTTCCTTTCCAGGTTATCGGGCTCGTTGGCCCACTTCTTCGCCGGGCCCCTCCTGCTTGGGGGAGACTTTAACTCCGTGGTGGATGTGGACATAGACCGCTCGCATCCCCCGCTTCCTGATTCCCCGGTCCGCCGCACGGCTAAGGGTCGTCAGGATTGGCAGACCCGCTGGGGTTTGACGGACATTTGGAGGACGCATCACCCCGCATCTAGGGACTATTCATATTTCTCGAGACTCCATGAGTTGCATGTCAGACTAGATGGCTTTCTTGGATCGCCCGAACTGGTTTCGGCAGCGGTCCGATCGGAGTACTTATCTAGGACCATCTCGGACCATAACCCCCTCCTACTGGACCTTCGCTGGTTTCCTGGGACGCCGGCGGTGCCCACCTGGAAATTGCGACCCGAGATCCTCGAGGACAGTGCCTTCAAAGCGGACCTAGGAGAGAGAATATCGGAGTATTTTGCGTCCAACGGTGGCTCCGCGAGTACTAGGGCGTTAGAATGGGACGCTTTTAAGGTAGTGGTGAGGGGTTACTGTATCTCCAAGAAGGTGGGCATGAGGCGTATCATCCTGGCTGACTTGGATACAGCGGACCGGGAACTCCGCAAGCTTGAAATCCGCCGTCCCGGACACCCGGAACTGCAAGCACAAACGGCGGAGGCGAGGGAAAAGGTAGCGGCAGAGGTCGAACGGCTCCGCTGTTTTGATTATAAGGCCTATACGGTCCGGTCTATCGCGGAGGGAGACAGGTCGAGTGCGTTATTGGCGTGGTTGGCCAACCCTACGCGCCAGTCCCAAACGACGACAAATATGCGTGGGGCAGACGGAACCGAGGTATGCACCCAACCGGAGATTCTTAGTTGCTTCCGGCATTATTATGAATGTTTGTACCGCAGTCGCTCCGCACGTGACCCAGACCGGCTTGATAATTATCTTCGCCCACTGGAGCTCCGCACAGTGGAGCAGGAAGTGGCGAAAACCCTGGGATCCGACATTGAATTGGGGGAGATCCGCGGGGCCATTAAACGGATGGCGAGAAACAAGACCCCGGGCCTAGATGGCCTACCAGTGGAGTTTTATGCAGCTTACGCTGACCTCCTAGCCCCTCGGTTACTGGTGGTCTACAGGGAGGCGAAGAGGCTGGGGCGACTCCCGAGCTCGATGTGTGAGGCGTTGGTGGTTCCCCTCCTCAAACCGGGCCGAGACTCATCCGACCCGGGTTCCTACCGTCCCCTATCGATGTTGACGGTGGACTACAAAATACTGAGCAGCGTCTTGGCCTCGAGGCTGCTGGGACACATGAGTCCCCTGGTGCATGAGGACCAGGCCGGTTTCATCCCACGGCGGAACACGACTATGAATATTCGTAGGTTGTTCCGGTTGCTAGGGGAACCATTTGTGGATGCCCCGTCCCCGGTAGTCTTGTCGGTGGACCTGGAGAAGGCTTTTGATAGCCTGGAGTGGGACTACCTCTGCACGGTGTTACGGAGATTCGGCCTCGGGGAGGGATTTGTCAGATGGACCGCGGTTCTTTATGCCTCTGCTTCGGCCAGGGTCCGAGCGGGCCCATTGATTTCATCGCGGTATCCGGTAGAACGAGGCACGCGGCAAGGGTGCTCATTGTCCCCACTTCTTTTTGCGCTGGCGGTGGAGCCACTGGCGCTGCACCTTCGATCGGGAGCACACTATACGGGCTTGTGGACGTCTGCGGGCCCGCATTATGTCTCGCTATATGCGGACGACCTGTTGCTCTTCCTAGAGGACCCGATAGACGCTTTACATGGAGCGGAGTTGGCGCTCACGGAGTTCGGAGAGGTTTCGGGCCTCCGAGTGAATTGGTCTAAGACCTGTCTTTTTCCGGTACGCAGGGGTACTCCCGCCCCTGCGCTAAGTAGGGAGATTAGATGGGAGCCCGACTGCTTTAAGTACCTTGGGGTATTCGTGTACCACGACCAGCCCGACCTCCTAGATGGGAACATTGCCCGCTGCATTCGAGCACTCCGAGGTTGCATGGACTTTTGGGCCACGCTGCCGCTCTCGGTGGCGGGACGTATCGCCCTGCTCAAGATGGTGGCGCTTCCCCGGTTATTATATTACTTTCGGACTTTACCGATCTGGGTCCCACCGGCCACGTTTCGTCGGTTACGCTCTATGGTGGTCGGATTCCTTTGGGGAACGGGCCGACGGCGGGTGGCCCTCAACACCTTGATGAGGCCGAAAGACGAGGGGGGGCTCGCTGTGCCGGACTTTGAAAAGTATTATCTGGCGGCGCAGCTCCAGACTTTCACCCAGGAGATCGCCAGGGAATTCCGGGGCCCGGAAGACGGAAGGGGGACGGGTATGGCCAGGCATGTTCTCTCCTTTATAGCGCTGCGACAACGTTTAGTCCTGCGGGACTTGTCGATGGAGGAGCGGACTGTCCGCCTGTGTTGGAATCGGGCCCACGCCCGAGGCCAACTGAGAACACCATATGCGCCTGAAATACCGTTGGGGATGCTGACGGCCCTCCCCCACGGAGGGGATTGGTCACGTTTGGCGGCCTGGGAGGATTCCGGTTTACAGCTCGTTGGTGATCTGTACGAGGACGGAGCGCTCTTGTCCTTTCAGGATCTCATTGACCGCTTCGGGATCTCCCGGGGTGACTTTCTGCTGCACTCGGCCATTGTGCGAGCGATCCAGGCACACTGGAGGAACGGGCAGGAGGAACCCCACTTATCTCAGGTGTGCCAGTACGTAATGATGTCGGCGGGCACGGTGAAGGCGGTCACTTGCCTCTACGGCAGGTTGATTACCGAGGGATTGGCTCCTCTCACCACTTTGAGGACCCGTTGGGAGGAGGACAGTGGTAGAGAGATCCCGGAGACGACCTGGTCCCAGTTGGTGAGACGAGCCTGGAAGGGCACACGTAACGCCCGTTTCCAACTGGTCCACTATTATGTTCTCCATAGAGCGTACCTGACCCCGGTGAAAATCAGGCGATATTTTGCCACGGCTTCGGCGGAATGCCCTAGATGCCCGGCTCAGGAGGCGGACCTCCTACACATGTTATGGGCCTGTCCAGGTCTGACGTCCTACTGGCAGGAGGTAGCGACGACACTGGAGGAGGTGACAGGGAGACTCTTATCATTGGATGTGGCGGTGGGGCTCCTGCACTGGTTCCCCCATACCCCCAGGAATAAAATTTCTAGTAAATTTATCGACCTAGGGCTCCTCCTTGCCAAACGAGAGGTGACCAGGAACTGGAAGGCACGAGCTGGTCCGACAGGCAGCAGATGGCGCAGTGAGCTTTTGAAGTGGGCGGCGGGAGAGAGCGCGCTGAGATATCAACTGGCTTGGAGGCAGGGCAATGAGAAGGCGCAGGAGGCCGCATTGGAGTGGGAAATGTTGGTGCAGGCCCTCAGGGATTATTGTGCCCCCAGCGACTCTGAAAGTGAAGAAGCGACTCACCCCGAGTCCCGGTGAACGTTAGTACTGACAGTCCTATTGCCTTCCCCGTGGGTCCAATAGCAGATCCTGAGTTGATAGCTCCCTGGCGCTGGTGGTGGGGGGGGGGGGTTTCTCTTAGTTAGTAGACATTTGTGAGGGGGGGTTTATTTTGGGGGTTTTAGGTTCGTTTGGAAAAGCAGATGACGGACAGTGCATTATCCGGACCAGCTCCAGCATCCTACTGACCCCCATTGCATTTCGCCGCCCGACCCCAGGGTTGTGGGCCGGATGGCTGTGTACGGACTTCACGGTGGGGGGACAGTGGGCTTTATTCTGTTAATATTGCTTATGATACAATGCTGGTCGTTACTGTATTGATCTACTGATTCCTGCAATAAAAATATATTTTAAAAAAAAAGACCTAATTGCGACCCCACAGGGTGTCAGAGCCGGGAGGCAGGGCACGGGCTACCCGCTGGTGACAGGACCGCGCCAGAACACTCTGGAAGCCCTGGGAACGGCCCTTCAGCAGACGAGACACCGGCCCCTAGCGGCGAATCCACCGCACCGCACACTACTGGGCACTGAATCGCGTAAGGAGCGCACTAGGCGTCCCGCGACCGAAGAGGGGAATCTGTGAAGAAAATAACAGAACCGACACTCGGCCAAAGGCCTAAGCGTACCACACAGAACCCAAAACCCAGGAGAGAAGGAAAAACCAACTTAACTTGCTGCGAGCAGCGAAGAAAGAGGAGGAGGCAAGAACAGCGGAGCATGATGGGAGCCACCGGTGCATGGACACTGTGATAGGACTCATGTTTGACTTTGTTTTTTTTCCCGAATGTTTATGGGAATAGTAGTTTGTGATATATTTTTTCTTGCTGCTATAGAGAATAAAGCGATGAAAGAATGGCATAATCCGAAGCCTCCGGTCCTGACATAGAATTCATGAAAAGCGGCATCATCTTTTCTTCACAACTCATCTTCTCTTCACTTCTCATCCTTGAAGTCAACAGATTTTGGCCCCGTCGAGTTGTACCCTGGTAATTAAATTTCTTTGTTTGTTTTTAACATTTCTAAATAACGTGCAATGTTATTGCGAAAATGATGTTTTTTTCTCATAGAGATACAACACATCTTAAATTATGCACAAAACTAAATCCCTGTACCCTAGACCCTCATCATTATGTCCTCAACCTTTAACCCCAGTTCCCTAGCCTTTTATCCTATACTCTTAACCCCTATTCCCTTAGTCGTAACCCCTCAGGCTTACCCATATGCCCGTAACACATACTCATTTAACCCCTTAACTTCTGTGTCCCACATGCTTGAACTTTAATACTGTACCCAAACCCTTAACTCTGTTCCCCAAACCCTTAACCCTACACCCAAATCCCTGATATTACACATCTGATACTTAAAAATACAACATAGCATTTAACTACCTGCCCTAGCTTGAATACCTTTTGCCCCGTATACTTAACCCAGAACCTTAAATACTAACCCATAACCCTATAGCCTAAACTGTCTACCCTAAACACTTAAATCATGTGATAAACCATATACCTTAAACCCCTAACTCTATATTCTTAACCGCCAATACCGTGATCCACTGACCTCTCAATGCCTAACCTCTATGCCTCAAACTTTTAATCCTATACCCCAAACTCTATAACATTCACCCCTATTCACATACTCCTAACTTCTATACTCTAAACCCTCACCCGTTTCACAGTCGTTCTAAGTATTTTGGGAACAGAAGTATTTATTTTAGGACTAATAACTGAGAAATATTGATTTTGAAGTTTTGAGGAAGTATATTCTTTGATTCTCTTGTTTTTGAGCAGCATTGGCGTCTAGGAAATATAACTTTGCTGCTGTGAGAAATGTTTCCCTTATGTAATAGTAATTTGCCACAGGTGAGCAACTTGCATCAATCATAAGTCTTGGAGCGTATCCCCTTAGCATGGGGTTCAGACCCGTGCCACTTCTGCTTCCTTTTGCAGGTGTTATGAGCCAATTCGGACCCAGTCTTCCACATCCATGGACTGACTTCTCTGCTGTTGATGCTCTCTGATGTAAACACCTCCCCCCCCCCCGCCCCCCCCCCCTCCCCCGAGAGTCCCACTCAGGCTATGGTGTATCTTTACTCTGCTCTGGTTGCACCACAATCACTGGAATGTAGATCATCTTCCTCCTCCTGCCTCCAGTTCTAGTCCTCGAGTTCGGAAGGGTTGTCAGCAAGAGGCCTAAATCTCCAGCACTGCTGCAACAAGGCTAACACATGTTGACTGGGGAGGAGTGTGTGGGAAATCTCCAGAAAGCCAGCAGTGGATGAATCGGTAGTCAAATGGGGAATCCTCACATGGATCACTGGTTCCGCTAATTATCCTCAGATCAAATGCTTCTGCCTCATGAAGCCCCACAGTTGGAGAGTTCTGTACATTGCTATACTCTTCTGTTAGCCTTTGTAAAAGTGCAGCCATCTTCAAGCCTGGCCAGCTGTGCTCGTAGACTTGTTCCCCCCACCCAGGGCTTGTATTTTTCAAAGTTACCCTATCTTCAAGACTTTTTGTAAGAAGACAGTATTCCTGTTTAGCAAAAGAACTGCTGTACTTCTAATAGTACAGTATTATCACTTTTTCAGCATGGCTAGTATTTTTTTTTATTCGATCCATACTTGCACTTTATATCAGGGTTGAATGTGTTCTATGAGACAGCACCTGCTCTAGGTTTACTTTAATTGTTTTTAGTGAATCGTCATGCACATTTTCTTCAAGGCTGGTATATAAATAGTTGAACAGAATTGGCAATTGTTACCAGTGTTGTAATACATTTGCTTAGGCACCACCTGCAATATTAGGTACTAGGGTCCCTAAACTATTAAAGAGAGAACTGGTACTTTTTAACACTAATCCTTCCTTACCTCAGAAACGAAACAATGATATCTTGTAGTTGCCATACTATTTAATATTGTTACATGGTATATTCACTATGGCAGCAGCACTATTATCTCTAGACAGTCTTCTTAATATTCAGCAGAGCTGCAATACATTTCATGAAGCTAATTTCAGTACTTTGGTCAATATTCAGCAAAAGGGGACAGTAATGGTACTTTTCAGCTGTAACATTGCTGTCCCTGTACTAGGAAACTCTGTTTTTTCGGCTCCCAGATTGCAGTACTTTAAAAGAGAAAGTAGTGCCACATTAAGGTTTGTGTGTGGATGGGTAGTGAGGTATGACACAAAATTTTAATTTTACATTTTAATAGACCTGTGCTACCATTTCTCAGCCCTCATGGGACGCACAGAGCAGCATAGTAAGTACTGGTGGCTTCCATGGAAGCAAAAATCCAGAAGCCAGCTAAGCCCCAACTATAGGCTTGAAATATCACCCAGAGAAAGGAGGAAGGCTGGCCACTGAAAGGGATTATATACCTAGAAGCAATTTGCACAAACACTGCATGGGAAGAAGATGATTAGTAGGCCACTTCCCTATGTCAAAGGGCAATTGTTGTAAAAAAAATAAAAAAAATATATATATATATATATATATATATATATATATATATATATATATATATATATATATATATATATATATATATATATATATATATATATATATATATATATATATATATATATATATATATATATATATATATATATATATATATATATATATATATATATATATATATATATATATATATATATATATATATATATATATATATATATATATATATATATATAAATCCACCATGGAGTTTCACAACCCTGATCAGTGCTTCTGTACATTGTCTCAGTTGAATTTACAAAGAACCATCTGCACTTTAGTTATTATTCTTGATGGAGTCAGAACAGGCGCCTTTCAAGATTTGTGTCACTACACTTTTATTGCAGCTGTCCTGGCAATTTTCCATTTGTCAGCTAAAAGATGAATTTGACAGTACCACTTCCTAAAGGCCTGGTATATTCTTTTGTGACAATACTCACATTGAGGATAGCAGGATGACGGACGTTTAATGTGCTACTACTGCCACTTAAAAAAAATCATTGCTGTTCTGTACTCATGAAACAGTGGCTACCTTTTAAGGTAATTTTGTTACTGTAACCCTATTCAGTATTAGGGTTGCTGTAATATTTAGACCCAGGCTTTGACCAATATGGCTGCTTTACTTCTTGCCTGACAGTACTGCATTCTGTTAGCACTAGTATAGGTATGTTTACATGTTTACATACAGGAGCATCCCAACACACTTTGCAGTATACAAATAAAATAAAATTTAGCATCACTCCAGTAGAACAGAACAGGCACATTTGAGAGTGGTGCTATACTTGAAAATACACCCTTTCCGCATCATCCTTTCCTTTTCTTCACCCCCACCCCCTCTTGGACTTCCTGCTCTACCTAAGTCTCTCTTGCCCAACCCTCCGATCACAGATTTCCTACTGTGAGCATTGTTATGCCGTTTTACACAGCAGCCTCACTACCTGGACTCACAAAACAACTATGGTTGTCCCTCATTATCACCCACCACCACATTTTCATGTTCCCATCGTCGACGGATTGACATGCATGAGGAAAGTAGTAACGGGACAAGAATATAGAAATCTATGTTTGTAATTGACTGGTGCTTTTTTTTGACAATGTATGGCAAAATCAGTCTTTCCAGTAAAAAACATATCTTCTAGTAACCCTGCACTTTTTCTATTGACAATATTGTAGCGTTTTTTGGAAATATGCAAAATGTGCAAATATTGTGTGAAAATTATTTCTGATAATTAGTGTTTTAATGATGAATAGAGTAGTAGCCGATGAACCAATGATGTTGCACTTGGTACAAGTTACGTAGGTCAATTAAAAGTGTAAATAATTCTATGAATAGTAATTCTTCATTTTTGTATGGTACACCATTATTTTTAAAATGGATGCAGTTTTTGGTGTTCTATTCGACTTGCTCCTACTCATCCCCCCTCCCAATCAGTGTCCTTAGGCAAGCCTTCTATCCTCTTGTTTCCGCAAAGCACCAAGTGAATGACATCAATGTATTTGCAATATATAATATTGTTAGACTGTATCGTGAATGAAGCTGCCATCATGTGCTCAAAGTATCATCTTCAGGAACTTCCGCTGGAAGTGTTAGTGTAGATGTGCTAATTTTATGAGCCTTTGTTTAAGATATGTTCATTTGTGTTAAAAATCTCGGGAGTGCAGTTGATGAGGAAGCAAGCGGATGATTTTTCTTACCTTAAGAAATCGGTTCCAACTAATGATTTAGAAAATGTCTTCATTGTTTCTGATTTGCTAATGCTACCCCAGCCATGATCATACTATGATGAATTTGCAGAATCTATTAATAGTTACCTGAGTTTTGTATGGAATGCTCTGGGTATTAAGATCTGGGCTCTTTTTTCCTTATTTTCTATAGGCACATGCTGTTGGGCACATGCTCAGGCTTTGTTCATTTGGTTCTAGATTTTTCTTATGGGATACTGTCAGTATTTTTTATGAGTTTGACTTTCTTTGTTTGCTTAGAATTGAATATCAAAGATTGATGATGCTATCAATGGATGGGAGTTTCTTGTATTGTTGTAACCCTGACTTTTATGGTCTTTATTACAAAAGCTGAATAAAGTATTATTGATTTGACTAATTAGGGCTAAGTTTTATGTAATAAATTCACTTTTTGTCGTATTTTTTATCTAGACAGCAGTCCTTTATGCTTCCAATATTTTATTCTGTTTAACTCTGCAAAAATGTGTTTTTCTGATGAGGAGTGTAGCCTCTAACCGCTAGATCAACAGGAGACATTGGTGCTGAATTATTTTGGTAAAAATCAGGGGGATCAAATATTGGGGTTCAGGAGATTATTGGCATTCAACTTCCACTAAGTTGATAGCAGAGTATGGTTAGCATTAGAGTACCTCCTCTTTAAGGAGCCCCAAAAGATTTTTAGATTTTTGGTCTTCAGTGTCTAGATTGAAGGAGAAAGGAGTTTTGCCAACTTGGGATCCTCCTGCGTGGTGACAAGCTGTATTGCTGAGCCGTCCTGAATGAAATTAAAATGTAAGTATGAATAGAAAGAACTTTAATGCACGAGTTTGTGTGTTTGTGATAATGGATTTCTTTTTTGTGGTGAGCTGTTTGGTTATGTGATAATGATCGTGAGTTAAATTGGTGGTCTGGTTACTATTTTGGTGTTGTATTATTCTTATTTGTGAACCTATTTGATGTTGATTTATTTATAGGAGGAAATTAAGTTGGTTGCTGTGGTTTGTATAAAACCAAGGTCTCGCAATATTATTACCTTGTCTGTATTGTAGTGTATAGAGTGAGGCGCAGCTTACACATCTATATGGATCTATGTTAACGCATTTTCGTTTTCCAGGTTTGCAAGTCTAAATTGGGTTACTGAGCTTGCCCTGAATGCACTTGGTGTAATACATTAACTCAGGGGTAGAATTCCGATTGGCTAGAAGTTTTGTCTAGGAAGAACTTTGCAGGCTGTTTGAGAATTACTCTTGTTTTCGGGTACTGTTTTCTTAATTTACTTGATATAGAGTTTCTAAAGTTGTGAGAGTTTTGACTTATAGCATACAGATTAATTTTCCTTCCTAATGTAAACAGACAAGGAGATTATTAACTCCTAAAGGTTTTTTGTGGTACTGCAGTTTCCTTGTTCACTGAGAAATTGCACTGTGATCGGCTGCTCAGACAGGCAGCCGTGTTGGGATTGGTGTGACGTCACCACTAATTTTGCTGTGATTGGTTGTTTTTCAATATGGTCACACTGTGAGAGGGTGACCTTTAACAGAGCTTTGCTGTGATTGGCTATTGTTCGCTAAGTGTTGTTTTGATTAATCAGGTTATTTTGAGCTTGAGTATGTAAGTAAAATCACAAAAGCAAACCTGTGCAAATTCATAATTCATTTTATATGTACAAATTGCATCTAAAATCCCAGACATCAATTATATTAGGATAAAACGACTAAAAACAGTACATAACAGCCATTAACTAGATGCGCAACCTATTTAGACCGAGACCCCCTTTTGGCCGTTCCTCCCTTGAAGGAATCGCAGGGATTTTAAAAAGCTTAAAGCCCTCCAAAAAAATGAGTATTATCAATGGTCCATGTCTCCAGGAAACAGATAATGTCCTATTTTTTGATGAAAGCCAACCACCCCGGATCCGAGAACTTGCTTGCCAAACTGGCTATGTTCCATGAAATGATGTTGAAAAAGTTATTACCCAGTAGATGGCTGCAGTGGTTAACCTGGGCCAGCTGATCCTTTAAGGCCGATTGTAAAAGCACTGTGGATTTCCTTGGGCCCTGTCCACCCAGTCAAGAACAGAGGTCAAGTTGTCCCAGCGGCTCAAATAAGTTGAATAAAGGGACCGGAGGCAGCTGTTGAGGCCATCCAGATGGAGTCGGGGTCACTCATTTCCTTGAATGCAATACCATAGATGTGGGTGGGTAAAAATAACCCAGGGACAGTGTTCTTATAGAGGAAGAAGGGCCTGTTCTATTACAATGGCTGGCGGCATGGAGAATCGTTTCTGCCATATGTGGTCTGTTGAAATTGATGATTATACAATCACCATCACTACTCTTTTTCAAGCCTCCTATCCGGCCACCCTCCTAACCAAAAGGATGTCCCTTTCCACTCTAAGGCCTGAGGGTATGTTGTTATTAAGCCAGTAATGGACCTTGTTCTTTAATTGGTAAAAATCCTCTTTGGTGTCCGGCTTTAGGACTGGCACATTACCTAAAACCACTAAATACAGTGTTGCTTCCGGGGGTAGGTGGATGGAGTTTGGACCCTGGGGCACTCTGTCCTGGTTAACAGCGGCAAAAATTGGGGCGGCCCCTTTTACCCCCTCACATGAGGAGCTGACTCACTACGATGATTGGCCTCTAATCTAGATGACAACTGATGGCATGGCTTTGCCTGCGAACCACATATGCAAGGGAGAAGTTGTCAAATGCTTGTAGATGGGCCAGGTAGGTTGTTGGTGCTCACTGGGTGAGAGGTCTGGGCAATGTGCGCTTTACTTGAGGCAGAGGTAACAGGATCCGAGCCGGCAGATGCATCATCTGCGTCACAAGAGTGGGGAGTAGGATTGGATGTTTTAAGGAATTGAGACAGATTTAACAGATCTCTCTCTATAAAAGACAGCCTTTGCTTAATTAGTTCCAACTTAAGGTCCAGGTGATCAAGAAGGGAACTCAGACTGGCCTCTAACATGACCGCCAGGTCGTCTTTCGACACGGGTACTGCACTCTGAATGTTTGGCATTGGGGTGTCTACTTTAGATCGTTTTGCCTTAGCCCCGATGGTGGTGTATTTGCGCTTGGCCCTAGATCCAACCCCGCCACCAGACTGCCCCTCCCGCTCAGCAAAGTGCAATGTGCAGTGACAAGGGCTCCCACTCCGCGGGACGCCTCGATCCGTTTTATGGCGTTCCTGCGCCCGTCGAGCCTCATGTCTTCTCCTCTCAGGACCGGCACGGACAAGGGACTCTCAGCAAAGTGCAATGTGCATTGAACAAGGGCTCCCAGTGTTGACAAAAGAAGACCTCTCTCCAGATTTAAGACTTGCATGTGATTTTTTTAGGAAAGGAAATTTGATTAATTAGAATGGCAGAATTACTGGAAATAAAATTGAAACCAGATGCAGTATTTCCTAGAATTAGACAGTACAGTTTAACTAAAGAAGCTAAAGAGAGAATGAAAACAGTGATTGAGAAAATGATTGAGCAGGGAATTCTTAGAGATGCCCTTTGCAGTCCATGCGATTCTCCTGTAATGGTAATTAAGAAACCAAGTGGTAAATGAAGAATTATTTAAGACCTCCTAAATATTAATGAAATTGGCTCCTCGCTGTCATGTGGCACTGAATCAATCTATAATACTTTTCCAGATGCCAGCAAAGGGAGAATGGTACACAATTGTCAAATTGTGCCAAGCATTCTTTTCAACACCATTACATGAGGATTCACAGTTCCTCTTTGCATTTCAATTTTTTAACAAAGTTCTGATGTTGTGTAGAATCTCACAAGGGTATAAGGGAGCTCTTCATTTTTTTCCTAAATTCTTGTGAAGGATTTATAAAATGTGAAATTGCCATGTAATTCAGTTCAAGTCCAGTGCATAGATGATCTATTGTTGGCATCGAAACCAAAAGAAGATTGCAAACTTAACACTATTACATTCTTGACTCATTTGCCAGAAAGTGGGCGTATAGTATCCCCAACAAACATCCAACATTGTGATAAGGAAGTAACCTATCTCAGATACCATATTGAAAAGGGTGTGTGAAAAGTCTCAAAAGAACGTGTTCCTGCTATTCTGAAATAGAATCCCCGACCACCCAGAGGAAAGTTTGGATGTTCCTGGGAATTATTGGTTACTCTTGCCAGTAGATTCCACATTATTCACAAATTGCAAAGCCATAAGTAAGGTTGAAATGTAATAATGTTCAAGATCTGGTGCCATTTGATGATGAGTCCCTTGAATCATTTAAGAAACTGAAGGAGAGTTTGTGTTTCACACCCGCACTCGGGATGCCTGACTACAATATGATTTTTTATTTGTTTTGCCATGAAAAAGATGGCTGTGCAGTTTCAATACTTGCTAAAAAAACACAGAGGGCACATGCATCCAATTGCTTATCTTTCAGGAGTGGTGGATCCAGTCTTCCGGGATGTCTAAAATCGATGGCAGCAGTTTGCTGGAAAAAGAGCAAAGTGAAGCAATTATGATGTGCCATATTTTAATTATCTATGTCCTTCCCTCTGTTGAAATCCTTTTAATAAGAAGGAAAACACAGCAGATTCCCAACAGAAGAGTGACCTGCTATCAACAGGTAACACTTGGCGCAGAGAGCATTTCAATTAGAAGGTGCAGTATTCGTAACCCTGCAACTCTGCTTCCGATTTCAGACAAATGTGAAGGCAGTGAAAATATTATTGAGGAGGAGTTGGAGCATGACTGGATTGAGGTGACTGAGTTATTCACAAAGCCAAGACCAGATATTAAGGAAGTCCCGTTAGAGGACTCAGTTTTGACACTGTTAATGGTTCCTGTTTGAGGGATCCAAATGGAGGATTTAGAGCTGCATATGTAGTATGTCCTGTTTCAGAAACATTAGAAACATCCCCCTTACCAAATGTGACTTCAGCACATGTAGTAGAATGGATTGCTCTAACTAAAGCTTGCTGCTTGTCAGAGAATTTAAATGTGACAATCTATACAGATATCCAGTATGGTTGTGGTGTTGTGCATGATTGTGGTCTACTCTGGTCTCAAAAAGAGTTCATGATATCCTCAGTAGCTCCTATTAATAACAGCAGGTACATATTGGATTTGTTGGATGTAATTCAGAAACTAAAGGAAGTGCCAGTGGTGAAGTGTCGAGCCCAAAAAGACAATGAGTGGGGTAAAAATGGATGTTTTTATTGCGGGAAGACGTTGATTGTGACATGCGGCATAAGGGCGGGGTGCGCTTTTAAACTGAGAGAGGGGGATTGAAAAAGAGTCTGAACCATGTTTTTGTATATTGTAGATACATTAACCCCTGACGAAGGACCGAATGGAGGGTCCAAAATGCATTGGGTAAACTAAAGTTATGCTTAAGGATTTACGATCACCTTCAGGGTGCAGGATAAAGTTTGGATAAACACTTCTGTATCGTTTAGAATATGGTGAAAACGTAAAAAGTCTTTCCTGTGACTTGCGCAAAAGGAATGAAACTATGTTACAGTTTGGATTGCAAATGATGGAAAACTGAAATAAAGGACAAAAAATAAAAAATTGGAAGAAAAATAAGTAATGGTGTTGGCATTTGTGGAATGCTATGAACATAGTTGTGCACCCGGCACGGGGCGGAATGTCGCTCCGATTCAGTGCAACATTGATTAACCGCGTGGTTTTGGGCCGTCCACACTTTCCGGGGAGCACGCAATCAATAAATAATGTGAAATACGATACATATAAAGAAAAGTATGAAAAAGGTGTGCACCGTGCCACTCTCACAGTGCAGTTTACTTATACGGCCTACCGGTTACGGAGCACCCACCAGAGGAGATTAAACAACATGGAACAAAATTCAAAAATGGCATAAGAGACAATCCGTCACAGGATAGATTTCACCAAACAACAACTGGGCATAATATTTCATCATGAATATTGAACATTGGAGATGACGAACTTTTTAAACGAGTGTTGAAGAACTTATTGCTGTTTAGAATTGGGTATGAGTTTAACAGAGCAGATACGCCTGGCATGCTTTAAAAACGATACATAGAACGATCCACGTCAGGTTTGATATCAAAGGGTGGGCGGGGCAATAATACAAACGGAAAACTGGAGTCTTTGAATTTAATAATGAGTTTTAGTGCATTGTGGGTTTTGAAGGTACTTGCAGAGTTCAAGTCTAGGAGTATGATGTATGGGGAGGGGCAGATGGAATACAGGTGTGGAAGAGGGGAGGAGACAGTTTTTTTGAACTAGAAAGAGGAGGTCAGAAGGCAGGGTCGAGTAACCGGAAGCTGTTGTCAATCTCCGCGTGAGATGATGGGATCGAGGCAAGCATGAGTGAGATGAAAGGTATGGAGTTGAAAGTTTGGGGAGGGTGCTTAGAAAGGGATTATGGGGGAGAGGAGATATGTCATGCAGGAGGGTAACGCAGAAGAATAGCTATGAAAGCACTAAAAGACAATGAGTGGGGTAAGAATGGATGTTTTTATTGCAGGAAGACGTTGATTGTGACATGTGGCATAAGGGCGGGGGTGCGCTTTTAAACTGAGAGAGGGGGATTGAAAAAGAGTCTGAACCATGTTTCTGTATATTGTAGATACATTAACCCCTGACGAAGGACCGAATGGAGGGTCCGAAATGCATTGGGTAAACTAAAGTTATGCTTAAGGATTTACGATCACCTTCGGGGTGCAGGATAAAGTTTGGATAAACACTTCTGTATCGTTTAGAATATGGTGAAAACGTAAAAAGTCTTTCCTGTGACTTGCGAAAAAGGAATGAAACTATGTTACAGTTTGGATTGCAAATGATGGAAAAACTGAAATAATGGACAAAAAATAAAAAATTGGAAGAAAAATAAGTAATGGTGTTGGCATTTGTGGAATGCTATGAACATAGTTGTGCACCCGGCACGGGGCGGAATGTCGCTCCGATTCAGTGCAACATTGATTAACCGCGTGGTTTTGGGCCGTCCACGCTTTCCGGGGAGCACGCAATCAATAAAAAATGTGAAATACGATACATATAAAGAAAAGTATGAAAAAGGTGTGCACCGTGCCACTCTCACAGTGCAGAGCCCAAAAAGCTGGCAGAGATTTGGACACATTGGAAAAAGTGTACTGACCAAATGGCAAGGTATTGTGTCTTGCGTGAAGGGACTATAACTTATTAAAAAGAAGATGGCAATTTTACAAATGAAAACGATACACACAGTATCAACAATGTAAACTGCTTATTTATGGACTCATTGCAGAATTCTTTGAGTGAGTTAAGAGATCTACATGAAGATGCTCCTGAAATTTTTAAAATAAAATGAATGAAATTGGATTACAAAAAGAATTATCAGGTTTTGTATGTAAATGAAAAGTATATTCTAACTAATTCAATGTTCCTGCCTGTGTGTAGATATTTGCAGAATCAAACTCATGCAGAGAAAGCAAGCCTAACTAGGCTATTTAAAAAGTTTTTGGAAAATACAGTATTTCTACATGTCGCTGAAGATATATGTAAATGTTGTCTAGTTTACCATCTAAACAATCAGGGTAAATACTGTTACTGTCATGAATCACTGGCAAATCATAAAGCCCAATAACAATAATAATGCATACTTCATTGAGATGCCACTTTGACCTTGCCTTAAATATATCTTGGTAGTAGTTTGTTCTCTAAAGGAGTCCAAGCCTTGCCCACTAGGAGAGCAGATAGCCTTACAGTAGCCAAATTGTTTTGGAGGAGGTAATACCATGATTTAGTCTCCTGACTTCTGGTGAGACTGACTGTGGCACTCAGTTCAAGAATGAAGTGCTACAGATAATTTGTATAGCTTTTGAAATCAAGGAAATATTCAATTTCAGTTATCAACCACAATCCTCTGGTCTGGTGGAGAGGACTAATAGTATCCTCAAGAACAAATTGGCAGAGGTCTCTGCCTCAACATTTCTGAAATGGCCTGATGCACCCCCCCCTTGTGTTGATGAATATGAGAAGTACTCCAAACAGGAAGACTGGATTATCATCCCATGAAATTATCATGGTTAGAGCTATGAGGCTTGCACATATACCTCCTGCAGCATCAATTTCAATAACTGATGATATCGTTCTGGATTATTATAAAGGCTTGGCTGATGTGGTAAAATCTGTCTCTTGCCAGGGGTATGCAGTCACAAGGCTACGGAGACATTACCTGACACAATTTAAATGCATGGAATTGGATTCTTATCCGTAAACCTGCTAAAGCGGGTGTTTAGATGAATATTCGAGTGGCCCTTCAAGTTATCCTGACCAACAACAATGCAGTCAAGTGTGCCGTTGTGCCTCAGTGGATCAACTTTGCGGCTGTTTATAATCCAAAGCAAAAGGCACAAATTCTGAAATGTATTCCTGCCTGGAATAAAACCATTTTCATCCAGATGCACTATGGTCTGTACCAGTGGCGCCAGTCTATTGGCGAGCACCTTTCCTATGATTTTGTAATTGAGGTTGTACATTTATGGACAGAATTTTGGTGATAAGCTGCCAAGATAAGAATGACTTGACACTTCCTCCAAACCATAGCACCAATCTTACAATTAAAAATATTTTTGGTTTTCTTAATGTTTATAGTGAAAAATATCTATGTAGGACAATTGGTCGTTGTTTAACAATCTTTACAACCCAATCCTGGTCTGATCTATAACAATTAAATCGTCAGCATACATGAAGGCCAATAACCTTTATTTAACTTACGAAATCCACTGTCAATACCCATATTGCTCAATTCAGCCTATAGTTTATTTCTACTAAATATTTTGTTAACTGCTATTGAATACTTGATCATGCAACAATGCAGCAATGCACATTGGCTTTCTTTCAAATCCAATTTTTCACTAATGTTGTTTGGAAAAAGAAAGAAATCTATATTGGCATTTGAACGAAGAACAGCAAACGATTTGGGTGTGTACCCGTACGTAAACAACTGTGTTGAAGTCATGTGACCATATGTGCCATCTTTCTCAATTCTGATGTGATCAACAGGGCGTAAATGTATATATAAAAAAGAGGGGGGACTAGGGGCATTGAGGTCCAGCATACAGGCACCTCGCTATATCAGGATTGGGCACTGCAGCGCCGGCCCAACGAGAAGCTTGACGGATGATGAAGCATGGCACCTTCACAGGTGTGTGAGAGCACTTGCTCCTATTGGAGCATATTTCACCTCTGAAACAACCATACCTTAACACGCCTATCCCACTGCTGCACTATAGGAACTCCATACTCTTTTTGATACTACTGTAAATGTATATAACCAATAAGCAGTTAGTGAGTAAATATGGGATTCCCTCAGACTTGTTTTGAATACACGGAAGGTGGGCTACAGGTAGGTATTTCCATGCCACATGGTAAACTTCATGGGGATATGGGCCCTTTAGTATAGTACCAGGACTACAGGGGGCCCACGAGGACTTACAGTCTTCTTGTGTGCTCCACTGGTTCCCTTCTCAAAGTGGTCTCTAGTCATCCTTGGCCCCAATTTCATCACTTAAACATCCTACACGGTTACAACCAGGCCCCTCCCACTATGCAGTTGGGCCAGTGTAATGGTGCTCATTTCTTCTCTGGCTTATTTCAAAAGCCTTCTCAGCCAGCACCTCATGTCAGGCTCCATACAGGTCTTCCCGCAACATTGCTATTTGTCGTTTGAAGAGTACTAGTGCTAGGTCAATGAACATTTGAATACTTTTTTCCACCTTGTTTGTACACCAGGCAAGCAGAACGCAAGTGTCAGTGGTATCCTACAGTCCACTAATCCTGATATAGTCTCTGTCACCTATGTTCAAGCATGCTGCAGCATTCGGCAATCCCTCACCATATTTATGAAGCCAGCGTCTGATGTGTGACATTAAGGAGATTCTGAGGATGCCCTTGGAAATATGCGTTGAATACATTTTGCATCAGGTAGGTCAGATGCAGGTAATTCAATTATAGGGAAAAATTACTTTGGGGAATACCTTGTAATAGTGTGCGATGTAAAGCTGTGCGTTGTAAAAGATTTTGCAGAGTAAAACATGCGGGTAATGGTATGCAGAGTAATGCATGCAGGGTAAAGGATGTTTCTCGATTTGTAGAGGCAGTGATGTATGCTGCTCAGAGCACCCATCCTCATCGCGTGGACATGGATGTTGTATAGTGTTATATGTGAGAAACTTGCCAGATTGTATCCCATAATTCACTCTTAATTCTTAGAAAGTCTGCATGAGGCTGATAGATTCACCTCATTTGGACGAAAAATATATTAATATAGTAGGATAAATGTGTCAAAATGTGCAAAAGTTAACGTTAAACTGAAACATATTTGAAATGTGCTAACTCGCAGTAGGCAATCATTGTTTTTCATGTAGGCCAATGTAAGGCCTTTAAAAAAGGTTTTTCCTAGCTAGAAGGGAACTACTATAATGCTGAAAATGTGCACAACGTGATTTAGAAGACTGACCCTAGAACGACATGCTTATAGATGTTGTCATAACTACAGAATCTTTCGATTTAACAAAATTAATTACTTTTTCAAGCAACATTTTTATTCTTGATTGTCATGAACTTCCTACTTTCTGATGTTACATACAGGTATGGGCGGAATTTGCGTAGTCACGCTACGCAACGCTCAGCGAAACGGAAAAAATCTCCGCGAGCACACAAAAGTTCTGCAAACATGCGGAATAGCTTGTTCCGCCTATTCGCGGTGCTTTTTCTCTGTTCGCGAACGCTGTTGGCGTGCTCGGGGAAACATATCTCACAAACACTCATTTTGAAAGCGTGAACAAGCAAAATATTCTGCAAAGTCGCTGAATTTTTGGCAATTCCGCGTTCTCCGTAGAACGCAAAATTATCCAAATTCCGCTAGCGAAACAGAATTTATCGCCCAGGCCTAGTTATACAAAGCTTGCATAGAATAATTTGTGCATTTAAACAGTAATGGTTGCTTCATGGTGTAAAAGAATGCATTAGCTAACAGTGATTTGCCTTTTAATTAGTAGATCATTATTCTTTCAGTAAAACAAATTTATATGTGGACGGTCGATCTAGGTTAAAAGCCTAAGGAAACAAGGCTTGATGTTTCCAGAATCTCATCGAGTAAGACTGCCTGAAGCTAACCATAAGATAAAAAGTTGAAACTGCATATATTAACGTTGGAACAGAAGAACAGAACCTGCTTACAGAAGAACTCTGTCCCCTGATTGGTTTGTGGCGGAAGAGGCCTAATATAATGTTTTCAATATGTTTTCTTGACCTTATATTATGTGTTCCTGGGTAGATGTCACACTTTTCATTGGTGGATTGCCCCAGACCTAGACCTTTGACAGTCATGGCTACTGCTGCTACTGTTTTCCTCTCTGCCTTACTTTGCTATTTTGAATTGACAATTTGCTACTGCTACTGTATGATGACCTATATGGGTTTATTGAACTATCCTTTACGCGAAGTTCTGATACTCAGATTTGCACAGATGCTTCATGCTCCTTTGATTTCACTCTCTTCCATCAAATTGAACTCTTCAAGGGTTTTTAAAACTTAAAGCTCTGATCTTGATTTATAGAACAGGGAAAGCATTTCTTTATGAAACATGCTCAATGGCATTGTATAATAAGAATGCTTGTTCTAACCATTCTTTTTTTTAAAGATTTCTGTAAACTTATTTGATTGATGTACTAACTAAATAAAGACCAAAAAAGAAAATAATTTTGCTAATCTCTTGTGAAACAACAATACAACTCGCATCATTGACTGAACTTAAACTGTTAATGTAATTAAGTTGGAAATGTCTAACTTGCTCCTTGACTCCTAATACAACTCCCCAAGGTCCATCACTGAGAAAAAGAAGAAGAATATAGCGCAGAAAGCAGGGCTTAACCCGGATAGTCTATAAATAGCTTTTTTTGAAATATCTTTATTCGGCAATTTTATCACCATAAAAGAGCACATATACATATACAATTCACATTTACCAATAAAAATTTGTAAAATACATAAGAACAGGGAGATCTCATTTTGATAGATTTACAACACAACCAGATTAGTATCAACCAGTAGGGCCCCCCGAGGTTTTAATAAACGGGAGCGTATCCGCCATGCATTTCCCAAAAATTTGGCCACCCCACAGATCATGAGGGCAGACGAAGAGTCTGTAGAGAGGACACGGAGTGCCTGTTTATGGCACCTCAGCCCTAATTCCCTACAGACCGGTTTCAGCCAAAGCTTCCTCGCCCCTTTATAGGCTGGGCATGCAAACAACAGGTGGGCCACCGATTCCTTGGGGGCCGCACAGCCGGGGCATGTACGTGAGAGGGCATCAGAGGCCGACCAACTTGCCGTGAAATCAAGTACTGGAAGCGTCCCATAGCGCAGTTTCAGGTACAGCGATCGATCCCACGGTTTAGTTATTAGGTCTAAAAAGGGTTCCAATTTCCTTACACTCTTAATTGATAAAAATTTGTCCGTAAGTGAACCCACATTCGTAGCCCTCGTGGCCTCACTCTGGACCCAATCCCAATAAAGTTTTTTAATAACGGCTTTGGGTGGCGGGGATTGAGACTCCCATGCCTCTCTTAGACCCAGGTTGATGGCCAAATCCTTCAGTTTTTTTAGCCATCCTATTTTATTACCTGTGTCCAGCAAGAGTAGATCATCCATCCCTTCTGCATACTTAGCCAGCTCCTCAGTTCTTCTTAGTCGAGACCAGAAGAGCAGCGGGCGAAGCCTCACCAGGTCTTTTAACGTTCTTCTGCCCAAATCTAGTCTTAGGGGGATCATTGGTGTTGAAGCAGGGAGAGCAGCCACTTTCCTAAAGAAATTATTTTCTGCCACCATCAAATCTGTAACCCCTTCAAACCCCCAAAGTTCGGAGCCATATAATGCTGAAGGAAGAATCTGACCCTCATAGATGGCCATAACTGGAGAAACCGGTTTACTAGAAGATTCCCGGAGTTCCTTCAGCGTCACCCCGGAAACTCTATGATGACTAAGGAGCATTTTGGAAAGATGATCTTTCCAGGTCATACGGCTGTTTATCCGGACTCCAAGATAATCAAAAGATGTGACCAGCTCAAGGGGGGCACTATTGAGCACGAGGTGATTTTTAAATCTTTTGGAGGGGGCAAAAGCCATCAATTTGGTTTTTGAAGTGTTAATGGTTAAGCCTCGAGTAGTACAAAAGGAGCTAAACAGGTTCAAGAGTTTTTGTAAGCCCACCGGGGATTTAGAGATTAATAGGGTATCGTCCGCGAAGAGAAGTGTGGGGATTTTCTCCCCCGCCAGGGATGGGGCATCCGTCTCTTCCCCCTTCAGATGATCCACAACTCCGTTTACAAATAGGGAGAAGAGGGTCGGAGCCATAACACAACCCTGGCGTACTCCTCTCCGCACAGGGATCTTATCTGTTAATTGTCCCTGCGATCCCCATCTAACCCGCGCATAATTCCCCTCATGCAGCTTCGTTATTATATGCAGAAGGCTACTGGGAAACCCCATTTCGCCAAGTATTTGCCAGAGTTTTGCACGAGGGACCAGGTCGAAAGCAGTCTTGAGATCTATGAAGGCCATATACAAACTGCCTTTCTTGATGGTAACCGCCTTCCAATAGATTGCAAAAAAGCGAAAGACCTGGTCCATCGTGCCAACCTTCTTTCTAAACCCCGCCTGCAAGTGGGAGAGAACACTAGCCTCCTCTATCCAGTCGTCAACTCTCGAGATGATGACCCTGCCAACCACTTTCTGGATGATGTCAATCAGACTAATGGGTCTGTAGTTCGCAGGGTCATCTCTTGCCCCCTTCTTGTGCACAGTAACTACCTCGGCTCCTTTCCAGGAGTCTGGTACTTGATGACCCCTCGTGATCAGATTCATAATACTGGCAATTAGTTTGGCCCAAACTTCTGGCTCAGCCTTCAGCAGATCTCCGGGGATCCCATCCTGCCCGGCGGCTTTCTTAGGGGTAAGGCGTCTGATTGCCAATAATACTTCTGAGGGCGAAAATAACAGATCTGTATCGTCCAGTTTTACCCCATCACCCAACCCATTCACCCCCAAACTAGATATTTCCTCTATGCCGCCATATAGGGATGAAAAGTGAGTAAACCATTGCTGGCTAGTTATATGTACAGCCAGTGGTTGCGATTTACCCTGCCTTGTTTTGTTAATCAAATCCCAAAAGAGGTTCGAGTTCTTACTGCTCACAGCCAAGGAGAGTTCCTGCCAGTGCCGTTCCTCCCACTCCCGTTTGGCCAGAACTAGTGCTTTCAGATAATCCTTTCTGGCCGCTCTAACCAGCAAAGGGTCACCCGAAAGCAGAGCTCTTGTCAGATTTTTCTATAAATAGCAGAAACGTTTGGGCTCATTCCAAGCTATCAACTTTCTGGTAGCAGAGTAATGATTAGTGTTTCAAGCAAGGAGATATAAATAATTCCCAAGTTAGAATAAAATATGAGAATCCTGGGGGGAGCTGACAAGGTGCGGTTTTCAAAGGCAATTGCTATTTTGGAGGTTTGACTATTAGTAGGGTGATGTGACGTCCGTTGTAACTCTAATTGTGTTTTCGTTGAGATACTGGATTGAGAGTACATGATTTGATCAAACATATATTCATTGATTCATGTTTTATGTGAAGAGATTGAAGAATTCAGATTCAGTGTGGTTTAAGACCCTAGGCTAATAAAAGATTGAAAAAAGTGTAGAAGACACTTGAATAATTTCTTGTTTGCAGAGATTTTGAGTGTGAGGTACCATTACCTACACAATTGAGATATAAATACGTGGTTGTCTAATATTGATTGATGTTGGCAGAACCTAAAAGTGCAAATAGGGGAAGCTGCTTTGGTTAGGGTTATTTCCCACTGGTTGAGATCTCACTTGTGAATGAGGATTTTCTATTTGGATGCTAAAAGCCAGAAGATGTAAGGCCCTTAAATTTCTGATTGTTGAATTTCTACTTTTCTTTAGAAAAGCAAACCAGAATCAATACATGTTTATTTTGCTAAAAGGATATTGTGGTTTGTGTTAGTATGAGAGAAATTGTAAAGGAGGGTGAACTGCTGAGGGAACAAGATCACGCGTCATAGTGATCATCACTGGGATTGGTTGGTTGGTAAGTTTTCATACTGGGATTGATTGGTGGCGTCAAGGTGCTGCACTGTGATAGGTCAGTGGTTTGTGAATGTCACGTTGGGATTTGAGAACAGGAGTTTATAAATAACAACTGAAACAGGATTTGATGGAGAAAATTGACGTTTTACGGGACAGAATCATAACACTGAACTGTGAATTGTTTTTTTTACAAATCTTGTGGAAACATGAAATATTATAAAGTACTTATGAGTTTTGTGAGAGGAGATGTTACAGTTCCAATATGGAAAGGCGAAGAGGCATTTCCTGAGTGTACTTCTGTACATTTTATGTTAACTGAGGTGGGATTAGACACCTGTTTATGGCTTTGTCAATAGTGTAAGATTACTGAGTAAGAGAGTCCATTGAGGCTTCCAAAATATGGAAGTTTTGAAATAAGAATTATTGATAAACTAAGAGAATAATTATGGGAAATGAAACCACCACCTAGACCTGTACAATTAGCTTTAAGCATGTGGGAAAAAGCAGCAAGAGACAAAGAGAGAGAGATATACCAGAAAAGGACACAGAGTTCAATGTGTAACTATGCAGATGCTTGATGGGATGAGGAACAGCGTAGATGGAGGAAAGCTATAGTTGAGGGTACTTGTTTATATCCAGCAATTTCTACTGAAGTCCTGGAGAAGAAGAAGCAGAAAAATACCAAGGAAAAAGATAAAGAGGAAGAAAGTGAAACAGATAGCGATTCAGGAGACGCTATATTAGAAGAAATGTTAGCTGCTTGACCTCCACCTTATGCATCCACAGCTGACAGTACTGGAAGTAGTGCCATAGTAAGCAGTACAGTAGTGACTGCTCCAATAGAAATGGGAGTGGTACAAATTGAGAGGCCCACTCCAGTTGTTGCAGATTGCCCTACCACAAATTGCTCAGAGAAAACCTTTTTATTTCCTTAGTTTGTATACATATGTTTGTTTTTTTGTTTAGTTGTGTTGTGCAGCTGCATTGTCGGGCGCCAGGACGCTCCTTAGCTGGAGCATCTGTGCGCCAAATAAAAACGCATAACATAACAGAGACAGATTGTTCCACCACCTATCGCAAATCTATATGTTATACCTGTACTGATCAAGCACCACAAGTACCAACTGTACAGATAGTGCCTAGACCAGTTGCAAATACTCCGGTGAATATTAATTTGACTACAGAGACACAAGTATCTGTAGGAGAGATACCTGTAACAGTGTTTGTCCCAGCTTCACACAATTCCCAGCCAGTTCAAGCCCTAAGAGATGGGGAGGAATTGTCTTTATGGCCCAATAACCCAAGAGGAAACTAACCTATTCAAAAGGGGAATTTTTCCACCATGGTTTGGGGAAGCTGTGGGTATTAAAAAGACAGAAAGCTCAAGGCAAATGGCTAGCCCAGACCCTGAGAAAGAGAGTGCAATAAACACTCCAAGATTAAATATAGAACTATGGGAAATTATTAGGGGGTGTTTCGAATGAGAATATTTGAGTACCTATCTAGAAAAAGAATAACACGTCCTATGTCAAAAAAATTACATGACAAGCAGCAATTACACATGACAAACTGACTGAATTGGCTCAGAAATTCCAAAAAGCTCTCCTTATCAGAAGAGTTATAGGTCACAGTTGGACGATGTTGTAATTGAAAACATGCATCCTGCAGGAATGCCAGTACACATTATCGAATTAATAAAATACATTAGGAAATTGAGTGATTTTGAAAAATCAGAAAACAAATGGGCAAAGAATCATGGTAAGAAAAAGAAACATCCAAAATTAGGAAAGGACCATAAAGAGCCAGACAAGAGGGAACTTCAGCTTAGGGAAGTAGTGGGAAGAGTGTATGTACATGTGCCTTGGAGCGGAGGTAATCCTACAGCATTTACAGCATTTACAAAGTTTCCCAAAATTTAGAGATAACCCTGTGCAGTGGTACACACAAGCTGAATAATTTGTGAACATTTCAAGGTGTTGTGGACTGATTTGTATACATTATTTGAGATTGTGGTGCTAAGTGAGTGTTGGACTACGATACAATGGTTGCGAGATGAGCCACAGAGAGATAAACACACAAATGCACCAGCTCCCATAGTTATTAAGAAATATGTAGCAGTGATTACTTTCCTGAAGGGTAGAGTACCTCTAAATTGGATGAAAAGTAATCAAACCACACAGGTAGCAAAAGAAGCAGTTTATGAGTATTATGAATGTTAATTGTAGGTATTTCAACTGCACAGTGGAAGAGAATACCCTGAAAAAAGGACATGGGAATTTCTATGTCACAGTCTGTGTTATGATTGAGACCAGAGATTAGTTCCCATATAACGCAAAGTGTAACCTGTAGGCAGAATAGCTCACTTGAAGAGATCCTGCGACATGCAAAATATTGCAGCAATGAATTAGAATTGAAGCAGAAAAAGATTAAAGAGAAATCTAAACTGACACAGATGAAATTGGCTTAGAAAGAGCTTTAGAACACCTTTGCAGGAAATCCAGGAGAGATGCAAGGTGGTGTTTTTCCACAGACTGGTTTCCAGGGAAATTCTGGAGGTTTTGGCATTTCACATGGCAGAGGTAGAGGAGTATCTATTGATCCAGATTCAGGAAGGGAGGTTTCCGCATTGAAGAAAATGACTTTCTGTCATATCTCACACAAAGTCAGGCATTGATAGTGAGAATGTAGATTTAAAGATTTAATCTGGTAAATGTAATCTGAAATGTGCCAATGCACAGAGGAGTTCAGATGTAAAACATGCGAGTACAACAAATGCAGGTACCAATGCAAAAACAAGTTCCGATTATACAGGTTTTGCAGGCTCAGATGATCCCACAAAATATGGGAAACCCAAAAATAATGTAAATCAGATGCCTAAGGCAAAACCAAATGCTTTTCAGAATATATGAACCAAAATGTGTTAAAAAAATTCCCAAATCTAGGTCAGAATGCTTTTCTTCAGCAATTTACTGTTTTCTAGAGTGATAGCTGAGGCTCAGACCCATCTCTAAGATGGGGCCTGAGAGGGGAGGAAGATTGTGTACTTAGTCATGTCGTAGAGGTAGACCAGAGTGGTCCATTTGTAGATGGTGAGGTAAATGATCACCCCATATCTTTTCTTATAGATAAGGGTGCTCTCGGATCTACTTTTAGAACTGTGGAAGTCCCAGACCTAACCCTCTCGGAAAAGAAGATCCAAGTTGTAGGAGTTACACATTGACGGATTATGAATCCAATTTCAGAAAAGGTCCTTGTAAAAATAGATTAATTTTAAGAAAATCATCAATTTGTTGTTGGTGACATGAGTCCTGTAAATGTATTAGGAAGAGATTTGTTGAGCAAGTTAATTTGTACATTCTATTGCACACGGATGGTGTGGAACTCCAAACAAATGATGAAGACATAGGATTCAAAATGATTCAACAACAGGCAGTTCTAGGTTTATTCCCACCAACGACAACTGAAGAATTACCTGTTGATCTGAGACAAACTGTGAATCCAGAAGTATGGAATCTCACAGGAAAAGACATTGGGTTAATTAAAGTCAGGGTTACATTGAAAGCAAATGCAGTGTTTCCAAGAACCCCACTGTACCCTCTGTCCTCAGAGACAATTGGAAAGGGGCGACCACTCGGTCCCCCCGAACGTATGGCGGAGTACCACGATCCCCCCGGGAAGCCATCTTGGGCGGGAGGCGCGTCTCGGCTGGTATGCCCGAAGCGGCGTAGCCGGGGCGCGCCTTTTCCCGCCCTAGAGTGGGTTGGCCTAGACACTGACGCGGCTGGCCACGCCCTAGGGGCAGGCAGGGGCGGGTTTACGCCCGCCCTGAAGACGGATAAAAGGAGAAGCAAGATCCGAAGGCATCCTCTTGTTCCTGTGCTCTGAAGCTGCACCTCCTCGCTGCACGTGAGCTCGAGACGGAACGAAGAGCCAATTTTGAGCGTTGTAATCTTTCTTGTTTGTTTTCCAGATACTCTGTTGGAGAATGCCGAAGAAGGCGGGAAAGCGCATGACTACTGACCAGATGCTGCGCGTTCTTATGAAAGAGATGACTGAGTTAAAGAGGCGAATGGATGAAAACGAGGACGGTGGATCGAAACGTCCTTTGGCGGGAGCAGCCCCGGGAGGGAAAAACAAGAGGCCCAGGAGAGGGAGAGCTGTGGAAGACATCCCGGGCCCTAGTGCCCCGCTAGAGGCACCCACCCCCGTGCCGGAGGGAGGGAATCCGATTCCCGTTGTGGTCACCCCCGTGTCCGGGGACGATATGCCGCCTGAGCTGGCAGCACAACTAGCAGCGTGGTTGGGTAAGGATAGTGAGGGCGCCACGGCTGTCGACGCGCAGGTGCTGATGAAGCAACTGCGTGAGTCACGGGAAGCAGCGAAGGTATCCACACCGGCTGCGGTAGTAGAGAAGCCACAGGGGACAGGTTCGGTCGCAGAGACGCCGTCCGGTTCAGGTAAGCGGCCATTGCCGATTGCAAGGGATGAGTCAGCACCTTCTCGTAGGGAGAGGGTGGGTCAGCATGTTCCCTTGGCTATTAAGGAGAAGATATGGGCGGGAGAATATGTAAACATTTTCTCGTTGCTTACTGATCACTATGAAATGGAGCATGTTAAGGGCCAGAAGGATCTCATGCATCCGAGTGTTTGGCGCGCAAAAATGGCCGCCTTTAAGGTGAACGAAAATATTGGCAATTGTGGCAAAGCGTGGGGGGTCTTTACATCGATCTTGGGGGAACGAAGGCCCGATCTGCTGCACGAATTGCCGATTTATCAGTCTCGAATCATGGGGTACTCGGTGTCACATGAGGGTAACCATTGGTTCTGCTATGATAATCTGTTTAGAAAGGCTAAAGAACATGATAAAAGCTTAACTTGGGATTGTTATGATTCTGTGTCTTGGGATAAAATGAAGGAGACTGGTATGTTGAAAGTGCCATTGGTGGGAAGTAACATTGGCGAATCCTACCGCCAGTATGCGGGGACGCCCTTTCGATCAGGTACAGGTACCGACAATTACTCGAGGCCTGCCGGAAATACAGGAAAAAGGGGGGTTTGTTGGAACTTCAACAGGGGAAAATGTACCAGGCCCCAGGGATCGTGCAAATTTAGGCACGAATGTAGTGGGTGTGGGCAATCATCCCATCCTGAGTCCACGTGCAGAGCCAAAACGGGTGATAACGGGGGTAGAGGAGGCGCCAAACAGGTCTAATATAGTCCGAGGGGCGCCTTTGCCTACCCCGATTGATACCTTGGCGATGATTCCTTGGCTCAGTGAATACCCGGATCGTACTTCTGCTGGGGTGTTGCGGAACGGGTTTTCTTATGGTTTCCGCATCCCAGTGGGGGACTTTCAAGGTGCAGCGAAATGTAGAAATCAGCTATCGGTCTTTCAGCATACGACCGTGGTACAGGATAAGATCAGGAAAGAGGTGACTCGAGGTCGAGTCGCCGGTCCGTTTAGTGTACCACCGGTTCCTAACTTTGTTTGTTCTCCCTTAGGTGTGGTCCCAAAGAAGGACCCGGGTGAGTTTCGGCTGATACACAATTTGTCAGCCCCACGTGGTCTTTCCGTAAACGAAGCGATAGACCCGGAAGTGTGTTTGGTGCGGTACGCATCCTTCGATGAGGCCGTAGCCATTTTGAATCGCCTGGGGCCCGGGGCGCTGATGGCAAAATCTGATATCGAGTCAGCGTTCCGGTTGCTCCCGGTACATCCAGACGATCAGCGTCTCCTAGGTTTCATGTTTCAGGGTCATTATTACATGGATAGGTGTATGCCGATGGGGTGCTCTATATCTTGTGCCTATTTCGAAAAATTCAGTACTTTTCTACAATGGGTCTTCACAAGGAAGACGGGTTTCCAAAATGTGATGCATTACCTTGATGATTTTTTGTTCCTGGGGGCGGCCGGGGATCCGGAATGTGGGCAGGCTTTGGCTCAATTTTGTGTTTTAATGAATCAGTTTGGCGTGCCATTGGCACCAGGTAAGACTGTGGGGCCTTCCACTTGCCTCGAGTTTCTGGGGATCGAGTTGGATTCCGAGGAAGGGTGTTTTCGTTTACCTGCCGAAAAAGTGTCAAAGTTCAGGACATCCCTGCAAATATGTATAAATGGATCCAAGGTTAAGCTGCATCAGTTACAGCAGCTAGTTGGCCAGTTGAATTTTGCCCTGAGGGTTATACCAATGGCCCGCCCCTTTTCTCGTTCGATTGCTCAAACCATGGTCGGCCTGAAGGAGGGCCATCATCGCACGAGGCTCTCGGCTGAGGTCCGCCAGGACATGCGCATTTGGTTGGCATTCCTGGCGGATTTTAATGGTCGAGTCGTCTGGAATAAACCGGCCGTGTCCTCTGATGAGCTGGGGCTGTGGACGGATTCGGCAGGGAGTATAGGTTTTGGTGCCATCTTCGGCACAAGATGGTCTGCACAAAAGTGGCCGACATGGTGGCATGACAGTGGGCTGACAAGTAACATTGCTTTCCTGGAACTTTTCCCCATTTTAGTAGCCCTGAAAACTTGGCCCGAAGGGTTCATGGATCACTCTGTGGTATTCTGGTCTGACAATATGACCGTGGTCGAGTGTATCAATAGCCAGGCAGCACGATGCAAGTGGATTTTGAGACTACTCAAAGAGATTGTTTTACTGTGTATGCAATTGAATGTGTTATTCAAAGCAAGACATGTCCCAGGGGTAATGAACCAGGCAGCTGATGCACTGTCTCGTTTTCGTATGCAGGCTTTCTGGGGTTTTCTTCCCACAGCGGACCCGGAGCCGGCACCCTTTCCCGAAGCTCTCTGGTCTCTCGGTGCCCCGAACTTCGTAACCTCGTGGGAGAGAGTTTAGCACCCAGGACGAGGAAGGCATATGAAGGGGCGTTCCGGTCCTATTTGGCCTTTTTGGGGACTGATAGAGAGGAGCTTTGGGGCCAGGAAGAGTGGGTGGTGAATTTTCTGATGTCCTTACATCGGGTCGGGAAATCGGTGGCCACGGCTCAGAGGCATCGGGCTGCCATTTCCTTTGTTGCTAGGGCCCACGGGATCCTTGACCCGACAGCGTCTTTCGTTGTACAGAAAGCGCTACGAGGGTGGCAACGCCTTGAGGGTCGCAGAGTAGATGAAAGGCGCCCGATAGGTTTAGATAGGCTGGCCCAGTTGCTATCCAGACTCCCTGCTACGTGTTCATCTCAGTTTGAGACGGTGTTATTCCGAGCCGCTTTTACGCTGGCATTCCATGGGGCTATGCGGGTAAGCGAACTAGTGGCGAGGAACAAGCAGGATGTGACAGGAGGATTGTGCCTGGAGCACGTCCAGATCAGAGGGGAGACGATGACGGTCTCGTTTGTCAGGTCCAAAACGGATCAAAGTGGGATGGGTGACTGCATAATCATACGCAGGATTCCCGGGTCCTCCATGTGCCCGGTAAGGTGTCTAGAAGATTATTTAACACGAAGGGTGGCATCATGGGGGGGGACCTTGTTGAGACACGCTGACGCCACCCCACTGACAAAGTTTCAGTTTCAGCGGGTGCTTGCGATGTCGATTGCCGCTGCGGGCTTGAACCCGGGCGAGTTTGGGACCCATTCCTTTCGATAGGGGCTGCTACAGAAGCTACAGCCAGGGGTCTGGATGTGGAACAAATTAAACGGGTGGGGCGTTGGTCCTCCAATTGTTATAAAAGGTATGTGCGTTTGCACATGTTGTGAAGCTGTAACAATGTACTCACGCTTCTTGTTTTTGTTTGGTTTTCAGTTGCGCAAGCCTACGAGGCGGGGCGGACTTTGCAGTCGACCCAACACCGGGCCAGCGGTCAGACATCACCGGCTGTGAAAAAGGAGGTGTGGGTCGTGGGCCACTCATACGTGAGACGTGCCGCAGACGTATTCAAGGCAGGTGATATGATTCACGTAGCTGGGGAATACGGGTACAGTGTGTCCTTCTACGGAAGAGGCGGTCTCTGTATTGACCAGTTTCAATCATTTTTTGAGGGTCTGCTAGGGCGGACGAGGTCACCGCCGTCTGTAGTCATAGTACATCTTGGGGGTAATGATTTGGTCACCACTGGTAGACGACTTCTCCTTGAGGCGATGCTTTCCACTGTAAGTTGGTTAGCGAGGAGAGTTCCAGGGTGCACAATTGCATGGTCCCATATGATCCCACGAAAAGTGTGGCGGGGGGCTATTTCGGTTCCTGCTTTAAATCATTCTGTTAGAAAGCTTAATAATAAAGTGAGTAGGTTGTTCCGTTCCAAGACTCTGCATTCTATTTCACATGGGTGTATTAATGATGACAGTATGTATGTGGGGGATGGAGTGCATTTGTCTCGGGTGGGGAATGAGTTACTCATAGGAGACTTCTTAGCATGGCTAAAAACGTTACACCATGACCTTTAGGTAGGAGTGTTGTGGGGGGTCCGGATAGCCGGTCAACTATCCGGCCTGTGGCGGTAAGGTCATGATCGGTGAGCACTAATTGGAAGATCCCTATGAGTGGGCGTCACCCAGCACGGATGGGAGCGCTCGGGGGAGGTGGCCATTGGCCCCTCAACGGGGAGGCGGTCCCTTCTAAGGATGGGTCGCCGAAAGAAAAGGAAAGGCGGTCAAGGCCCCTTCCTGGGTAGGAGGGGTTACAGCCCCCTCCTGGGGAATTTCCCGGGGCCAGGACGTCTGCGACGGCAGATGTGGTAAGTTGTGTGGGGTTTGGGGGGGGGTCTACGCTACCTTCTAGATACCTCACACGAGTCCTCGAACGACCTCTAAGTGGCGTCGAGTTTTATTGGGGCCCCCGTCAAGTCAAGGGAAATTGGTAATTGCACTTGAGGTACGCCTCTGGGCCGCCCCTCACAAGTGAGGGCGATATTTCTGGGTTAGGGATCTTGACACCGGTTACGACCTTGCCGTTGGCCCTTAAACGTTAGGATGTACAATTTCAAAATTTCAAGTAAATGTTTTGTAGGATGTTAGTTCGGCTAGGAGAACCTTTGTATTAGAGAATCTGTTAAGGTTAGCCAAACATCGCAATGTGGTAATGAAATTGTACATAATATGAAACTGTTTATTTAATGTTTTAATTTTGTTTCATATTTTAATAAATACGGCCGGGAGGGTTACTCCCTCCCGTCTTCCAAAGACTTCAGAACTGTTTCCGGTTTCCCATCCTTGGGGATTGTGTTGAGAGGGGGTGGCGGGTATCTCAGCCATATGGAAAGGGGCGACCACTCGGTCCCCCCGAACGTATGGCGGAGTACCACGATCCCCCCGGGAAGCCATCTTGGGCGGGAGGCGCGTCTCGGCTGGTATGCCCGAAGCGGCGTAGCCGGGGCGCGCCTTTTCCCGCCCTAGAGTGGGTTGGCCTAGACACTGACGCGGCTGGCCACGCCCTAGGGGCAGGCAGGGGCGGGTTTACGCCCGCCCTGAAGACGGATAAAAGGAGAAGCAAGATCCGAAGGCATCCTCTTGTTCCTGTGCTCTGAAGCTGCACCTCCTCGCTGCACGTGAGCTCGAGACGGAACGAAGAGCCAATTTTGACCCACCCACCAGCCCCTGAGGACAGCAAGTGGTTTTTTGAATAAAGTTGATGGATAACTCTGATTTTCGTTTACAGGTTGTGGTATTATCGTGATGAATTTGAGTATGTAATAAAGAATGGTCAATTTGTGTTACGTTTCGTAAATTAGGAAATTCTGCTTTAAGTGTTCATTGGTAAGCATGCTTTTAATAAAATGTAGTTACTACGGTCTTTTTTTTTTTTTTTAGTCATTTAGTTAGCATTGTCGTATTTATTTTGGTCGGGCGGTAAGGTCATGATCGGTGAGCACTAATTGGAAGATCCCTATGAGTGGGCGTCACCCAGCACGGATGGGAGCGCTCGGGGGAGGTGGCCATTGGCCCCTCAACGGGGAGGCGGTCCCTTCTAAGGATGGGTCGCCGAAAGAAAAGGAAAGGCGGTCAAGGCCCCTTCCTGGGTAGGAGGGGTTACAGCCCCCTCCTGGGGAATTTCCCGGGGCCAGGACGTCTGCGACAGCAGATGTGGTAAGTTGTGTGGGGTTTGGGGGGGGGTCTACGCTACCTTCTAGATACCTCACACGAGTCCTCGAACGACCTCTAAGTGGCGTCGAGTTTTATTGGGGCCCCCGTCAAGTCAAGGGAAATTGGTAATTGCACTTGAGGTACGCCTCTGGGCCGCCCCTCACAAGTGAGGGCGATATTTCTGGGTTAGGGATCTTGACACCGGTTACGACCTTGCCGTTGGCCCTTAAACGTTAGGATGTACAATTTCAAAATTTCAAGTAAATGTTTTGTAGGATGTTAGTTCGGCTAGGAGAACCTTTGTATTAGAGAATCTGTTAAGGTTAGCCAAACATCGCAATGTGGTAATGAAATTGTACATAATATGAAACTGTTTATTTAATGTTTTAATTTTGTTTCATATTTTAATAAATACGGCCGGGAGGGTTACTCCCTCCCGTCTTCCAAAGACTTCAGAACTGTTTCCGGTTTCCCATCCTTGGGGATTGTGTTGAGAGGGGGTGGCGGGTATCTCAGCCATATGCAGGATTCATGTCTTTAATTGAAGACTATACAGAAGGGAATTTTGAGGCAACCAATTGGAAGTCCATGTAACTCTCTGATTATGGGTTTACAGAAACCAAATGGAAAATATCGGGCAGTGCAGGACCTGAAGAAAATGAATGAGATAGTTGTCCCATGTTGTTTTGTGGTACCGATTACAGCCACAATATTGTTTTAGATTCCTTGTACTGGTCATTGATCTCTGCCAGACATCCTTCTTAGTGCTATTGCATGAAAACAGTCAGTTTCTCTTTTTGTTTGTGTTTCATCAGAGAGTTTTGTCATGGTGCTGACCCCACAAGGGTATACAGAGAACCATTGACTTTCAACCAGATCTTGAAAAATAATCTGGACTCATTACAGATGCCTTATAGATCAGTACTAGTTCAGTATATCGATGACTTGCTTGCAGCATCAGATACGCAAGAAGCTTGTGAGCAAGATACCATTACTTTGTTAAATCACCTGGCTGAGAATGAACATAAAGTGTCCCAAGGAAAGCTGCATTACTGTCAGAAAGAAGTTCAAAATCTGGGACACATAAAATTGAAAAAGGAGCTAGAAATATGTCACTAGAGACAGTGGAAGCAATTCTTTAGATGAATTTACCTTGAACACAGAAAGAAGTCAGAACGTTTCTAGGATGGGTTGGCTACTCTAGACAGTGGATATGCAACGTGTCCTTTATGGCTAAGCCTTTCCTGAGGCTTACAAACAGAGATGTGTTTGATCCACTTCCATGGGACAAAGAATGTTTGAAAGCGTTCCTAGAGTTGAAAGAAAGTCTTTGTCATGCCTCAGCACTAGAAATGGCATATTATAATAAAGAGTTTTAACTATTCTGCAGTGAGAGTGAGGGCTGCTCTGTCTTAATGTTGCCACAAATGCATGGAGATGCTGGAAACCTGTGGCATATTTCTCATAGACCCTTGATCATGTCACTCCAGTCCTGCCCGGCTATTTTAAAACCGTTGCTACAGTGTGCGCTAGTCTGGAAAAGAGTGAAAGCATACTGATGAGATATCCAGTAACTGTAATGGTCCCTCACTCTGTGTAGCTTCTATTGACAAGCGCAAAAACAGAGCACATGACACACAACAGGTTGACTAAGTATTAGGAGAGGATTCTGTCCTCTCAGAATATCATCACGAAGAGATGCCAGAATTTGAACCCTTCAATGTTAATGCCTGTAAATGATGATGTTTGTGATGAAATTGAGCATGATTGCCTAGATTTCATAGATTATGTACAAATCCTAGACCTGATAGAAAGAATGAACCCCTGGTTTAGCCAAATTATATATTCTTTATAGATGGCTCATGCTTAAGAAACAAAGCAGGCACCCTGAGAGCAGCTTATGCTGTATGTACAATAAACAACGTTGTTGAGGCTTTAAGGGGTTACCTTAGCACAAGCGGCAGAATTGATTGCCTTCACAAAAGGATGCAGTTTAATTGCTCAAATGAGAGTTACAATTTACACAGATAGTCAGTATGGCTTTGGAGTTGTCCATGATTATGGGCAATTATGGTCACAGAGAGGTTTTAGGACCTTCTCAGGGACACCCATAAGAAATGGGGTACAGTTGAGGAATTTATTGGATGCGCTCCGACAGCCAGCTGAAATGAAGTTGTTAAATGTGCAGCTCATCAAAGTGGGAATGGCTGCAAAGCTTAGGGAAAAAGGTATGCTGGTTCAGTAGCACGGTATTGTGCCTTGTTGGCCTCCACATTTAATTTTACATGCAAGTCTGAGGAAGACACTAATTTCTCGATGTTAATGAAAGTGACAGATACCTGAAATGAGTTGAATAGTGTCCAAGAAAATGTTTCAGAAGCAGAACAGCAGAGTTGGATTATAGCTGGTTGTAAAACAAATGGAATGTCTGTTAATGAAAGGCCAGTGTTACTTGATAGTTTGTTTTTTCCAATGAATCGATGTTTGCATGAATACACCCACTTACGTAGGGACGCAATGACACGACTGTTCTGCCAGAGTTGGCCTAATCCTAGATTCAGGCTGTCACAGATGGTTGACCTGTAAACAAATGAATGCAGTAAAAAGAACACACCTTACACTGAGTCATATAGGGAGATCAGTCAGTCCTTTCAACAGAATGCCGATGGACTTTTTAAAAATGCTTGTTTGTAACAGGCTTAGATATGTCTTAGTCATAGTATGTGTCTTCTTGAGATGGGTGGAAGCCTACCCAACCAGACGAAATGACAACCTCACAGTAGCAAAACTGTTATACGAGAATTGATACCCACATATGGTCTGTAGTCTCTTTGGAGTGAGATAGGGGAACCGATTTAGACAATGGAGTCCTGAAAATGATTTGCATAGTATTACAGATTGAGCAAAGATTGTATTGCAGTTATGAACCAACCTGAAGTCTCCGATATAGTTGAACAGATGAACAGGGCTATCTAGTCTCGTTCAGAAAAGATTTGTGCTTCGAACTCACTGAAATGGCCTGATGCTTTACCATTGGTGCTTCAGATCTCCAACTGCTCCGACACTGGCACCCCTCAAGAAGACACCAGGCAAGCAACACTCCAAAGCCAGCTGGTTTTCTCCGGCCCTCCACAAGTCCAGTCGCACCTGCAGATCACTCGAGAAGAAATGGAGGAACAACAAAACCCATGAAACCCATGCAACCTTCAAATCCGCCATCAACGAAGTACACAGCCTTCCAAGAAAGCATCAACTCACACAACAGCAAAGAACTTATTTCCATTGTCAAGGAGTTCAGCAGGCTCAACAGCGAGACCACAGACGCCCTGTCCTCCCAAGGCCTCTGCAACAAACTCAGCACCTTCTTCCACCACGAGATCAGACAGTTCCACGACAGCTTCGACACCCAAGACTCTGCCATTACACCCACCACCTCTGCATGCAACCACGCTGCACCCCAACAGATTGTGCTCAACTGCACTCCAATCACCACAGACAACACACTAAAGAGCATGAAGAGCATCCACTCAGGAGCCCATCGGATCCTTGCCCATACCACATCTTCCATAGAGCAGCCGTCTCCATCACCTCTCCAGCTTAGGTGCACCACCAACTGCTCCATCAAAACCGCCAACTTCGCCAACGACTGGAAACACGCTGAGATCAACCCCCTGCGGAAGAGCCAATCCGCCGACCCGACAGACCCAAGAACTTCAGACGATCCTCCCTTTCCCAGCCAAGGTCATTGAGAAGGCCATCAAAGCCCAACTTTCTGAGCTCGTCGAAGAGACCACATCCTGGACACCTTCCAATCTGGCTTGTGAAGCAACCACAGCACCAAGACTATACTCCTCACTGCCACGACAGCCTCAGCTTCCTCCTCGACCGGGGCGAAACCACAGTCCCATCATACTGGACCTCTTGGCCGCCTTTGATACTGTCCCCCACCGCACCCTAATCACGAGACTCCATGAGGCCGGCATTCACAACAAGGCACTGGACTGGCTCCACTCCTTCCTTACCGCCCGAACACAGCGAGTCAGACTACCCCGTTCTTCTCAGATCCTACAGCGATCAGCTGCGGAGTGCACCAGGGCTCCTCCCTGAGCCCCACCCATTCAACATCTACATAGCCCCCTCACAGTCATCGTCAGAAACCACAGACTCAACATAGTCTTCTACGCCAATGACACACAGCTGATCCCTTCCCTCACCAACAAACCCACAGCTGCCAGAATCAACTCATCTTGGACCCACACCCTCAGCCTGGGATGACTCCTGGTGGCCTACCGCTCTAGGAACCCCTCCCACCCCTATGAATCAAGCAAGCAACCTCTGCATCATATTTGACTCCTCGCTTTCAATGAACCACCAAATCTTCGCAGTATCCTCATCCTGCTTCCACACACTTTGTCTGCTTCGAAAGACATTCAGATGGTTCCCCACAGAATGCAGAAAGACGGTCACCCACGCACTCACCAGCAGACTGGACTACGGCAATGCACACCAGCATCACCCAAAAACAGCTTAGGAAACTACAGACCGTCCACGCAGTCAGACTGTTCCTCGACATCCCCGGCCGCAGCTACATAACACAACCCCTTTGACAACTCCACTGTCTCCCAATCTATAAAAGAATCACCTTCAAGCTCCTCACACATGCCTGCAAAACTCTTCACAACACTGGACCAAAATGTCTAAACCACTGCCTCGCATTCCGTACACCCGCCAGACAACTCTGCTCCACCAAACTCACCCTGAGCTCCGCCCCACGGATCCACAAGACCAGAAGCAGAGGAAGATCCTTCTCCCTGGAACACCCTGCCTCTCCACCTGAGGCAATCTGCGCTGTTGACCCAATTCTGGAAGGACCTCAAGACCTGGCTCTTTGACTGCAGTTCCACACCCAGACAGATCAGTAGCGCCCCATACCATGAGACAGTCATAGGTGAGTAGCCACACTATACAAATCCCTGACTGATTGATTAATTGATTGATTGATGAGTATTTGAAGTATAAAGACAGGTTTTTCACGCTATGGAATATTGACGGTACGTGCAATGAGATTACCTGCTGTACCTGCAAATTCATCACAGATGACAAGATACCCGACTACTGAAAATTATTGTCTGATGTTGTGCGTTCTATTTCTTAGCGGGTTTCAGCATCCATTAAAGATCCACACCTAGAACAGATCCATAAACTCAATCCTGGTGATTGGGTTGTAATCAAGAAGCACATTTGACATAGCCAAGTTAGAAAGGCCGCTTTCAGGTCATTCTAGTGTCCAATAATGTTGTGAAGTGTGGAGGAATTCCAAACTAGCTGTATGCGTCACACACCAAGAAGGTGAGAAAATCCGAAGAAGAAATTATGCCTTTCGCCCAGAACTAAAAGAATTGGTGATTGCATCACCACAAGTTGTAAGACAATATGGATCAGTGGTACCGGGATCCCAACAGCAGTAAGGAGCAGCAAGGGGTGAAGAGCTACAACAAATTGCACCAATTCAAGTACCTGTTGTAGCACCTAATGGCATTGAAGTCGCTAACAAAGTAGAAGCAGAGACTGATTATCAATTTACAAATGTGACTAAAACAACAACAGTAGAGCAAGAAAATCCAGGTGACGGCATAAGCACTAGATGGAGAAAAGTCACCCGTGAAGTGGAATGGCCACAGACTCGTAATCAAGGAAGACTGAAATAGAGTTTGTAAGCTTTGAATTCCAGTCACAATACCAGAAGAAACAAAGACAAGTGACATAAGTGATTCAGGAGAAAATCAACAAAAGCTGAGAAGATCAAAAAGCATAAGAGTATCTTGTCGGAGGAATTCAGCACCTGAGTAGACTTGCTATCTAAATGAAGTACTAAATGTCTCAATTGATGATCTGTGCGATGTGAGATCTGAACTATCTGAACCGCTGTGATATTATCAATATAAGCCCTGCTGGAAAAGTCACACCTATTACCGCATGTCCTTATCTTATGGAATCTCATGTAGTATATTACTTACACCTATATATAAGCAAGAACACTTTGAATATTTCTATTCTAACTGCTGCTTGATACTTTCTAGAAAGCATGAGTTATACTCACAAAAAAAAAGAAATGGGCACAGCCTGGTATTATTTTATGCCACATAGACATATATTATTAAAGCTTATCATAGTAATTTAACCTGTTTGATGCACCCAATAAAGTTTTTATTCTGACATTTAAATTGAGGAAGAAAATGGTTTATTCAAAGTTAAGTTTAGATAGCCAACACAGTTTGCTTTAACAGAAGAAGGATACCAAAACGAATCAGACGTGTGGGGATTAGTAGTTGTGAACACACATTAGAATTAATGGAAGGGGCATGGCAAATTCTACAAAAAAGAATAATCTGCAATTCCGGGGTTCATTTTATTTGTGGACAGAACGCTTATTTCTATTACCTGCAGATTGGGATGGTATTTTTTATTTAGGGGTGCTATTTCCAGAATGTACCATGTGACTAGTATAGATGCATTAACAATAACACCAGCACACAGACACACCCATAGTGCAAAGAAGGGAGCTCAACTAGTAGGATATATTTCTGAAGTGATCCTTCTACATGTGGGAATATTTTAAATGACAAAAATAATAGAAAACTGCCAACTGTTGTTTAAAAGCTGGAAGCAAGCACTTCGGGAACTTTCCTAGTAGTAAACACTGAGCTGATTGCCATACGTACAATAGTTTTGCAAGATCATTTAGCATTTGACTTTTAACTCGCAGAAAAAGACTAAGTTTGCAAAATTGCTTAAATTAATTTCTGCTACTATATACCGAATAAAAGTAGAAAAAAAAGAGGAATTTAGAAAGAACATTTTTGATTTTAAACCTGAAGTAGATGATCTGGAAACATCTAGTGTTTTAGAAAATGTTGGGAAAGAAATACACACATTTGTAAATTGTATTGCAACTGCAAGTGGAGGTATCATAAAGGCTATACGAATGCCAGTGCTAACAGTAGAGCTTTGCTTGTTATGCCTCTTTGCTTTAGTAAAAGGCTATATATATATTACTTACACAAGAAGTGTGAAGAGAAAATGAATAAAAAAAATTGAAAAGAGATTGATATTGAATCACATCATGAACAATGTCTATAGAAAGTCATTGAAGTTTCAAAGTTTAAAAACAAAGAGAAAGGATTCAACGGATGATGAAAGTGCCTTTTGAGCAGAACTCACATGTGAAACCATGATAGTGTGGTGGTTGGTAAACCATCAGATGGGATACTAACAGAGTCAATTAATTAGGATAAAAAACGTAATTTATATTGTAAGCTAAATGCATCATGAAGTGTAAAACTCAACGTTAAATTGACACGCATTTGAAATGTGCTAACTCACAATAGTGTTTCATTGTTATTCGTGTAGCCCACAGTAAGGCCCTGAAACAAGTTTTTTCCTAGCTGGAAGGGAACTTGATAATGCTGAAAATGTGTAAACGTGATTTAGAAGCGTGCTCCTAGAATGGCATGCTTAGAGATGTTAGCATAGCTGCAGAATCTTTCTGTTTAACAAAATGAATTACATTATTAAGCAACAATTTTATTCTTGCATGCCATGAGCTTCCTACTTTCATGTGTTACATAGAAAGCTTGAATAGAATAATTTGTGCATTTGAACAACAATGATTGATTCGTAGTGTAAAAGAATTCATTACTTACCAGTGATTTTGCCTTTTAATTTCTAGTTAATTGTTCTTGCAGTGAAACAAACTTTTATGTGGAAGGTCGATCTGTGTTTAAAGCCTATGGGAACTATGCTTGATGTTTCAAGAATCTCATCTTGCAAGACAGTCTGCAGCTAACCATACAATAAAAGTTTTAATCTGCATGTATTTCCATGGGAACGGTGGAACTGACCCTGCTTACCGAGGAACACTGTCATCTGCTTGGTTCATAGCAGAATATGCCAGCTACAGCGTTTTTGATATGTTTTCTTGACTTTATATTAGTGCATGTTCCTAGGTAGATGTCTCGGTTTTCTTCTGTGGACTTCCCCAGACCTTTGACAGTTGTGGCTAATGCTGCTAATGTTTTCCTCTCCGCCTGAAATGCTTGCAATTTGGTTTTATCAAGACTCGGCTGAGCCTTAGGAACTATTCTTTATGGGAAGTTCTGCTGCTCTGATTTGGCTCTGAAGTTTTATGCTCCCTTGCTTTCACTCTTTTTCATCGAATTGAACTCTTCATGAGTTCTTTAAATCTAAAGCTCTGATCTTGATTTATGGAACAGGGAACTTATTCCTTTATGGAAAACACTTAAGGAAATTGCATAATAAGGATGCTTATTCTAACCATTCTTTTTTTGGAGAGATATCTTAAAACTTATTTGATTGATGGACTAACTAACTGAAAACCAAAAATAAAGAAATAGCTTTACTAACCTCTTAAGGAGAAATAAAGCTTTGAAAGCACAATACAACTCTTATTATTGACTGAATTTAAATTGTTAATGAAATAAAGTTTGAGATGTCTAACTTGCTCCTTGACTCCTAATAGAAACTCTAAGGTCCATCACTGAGATGAAGAATTTAGCGTGGGAAACCGGGCTTAACACTGGCAGACTATAAATTACATGACATTTTGGGCTTAGTCAGCGCTATCAACGCCTTCCACATACAGGTCATTTGCGATTTCTTCTTCTGCCACTGTCCATATACATGCGTCGTGGTGTATCCTAGCGTCCACTATAGATGGTAGTGACCAAATGGTTAGCTGGGAGGGTAAGGGGGATGGGCCGTTTTAGTATGGACATATTTGTTCCAGCGTCTTCCTACTGTCTCATCAATTGTGTTTTGGGAGAACGCTTCAGCCATTTGAGGATGTGACTCTCGCCTAGGATCCGCTGGACATCACCACTCTCTGTATTCACACTGGTCTCCAGCCAACGCATCGGCCATTGTCACTAATGTTGTTGATGTCATAATTATCTCAGTAGTTGCAGCTCCTTCCTTAAATCCTGATTGCTCAACCAGACTTATGATAAACTCTTTTATCCATGTAATTAGATGACAAGTATGAATGGGAATATAACTTTGTTATAATCTTCACTAGCCCTTTTGTCCGTATTACATTACTGTACTGTACAGAACTGTGGTACTCATAGTACGGCCCACGGGCCGCCAGCGGCACGGCAGGCCATCATTGGCAGCCCGCCAACCTTGTCTTGCCGTGTCTACATTCCTAGTGATGCCGGCAGTAAACCTTAGAAGATGAACTCAGGGGCATACGTAGTGATTATGTATTAAATAGGTATTCACTACGTATGCTCCTGCAGTCTTCTTCTGTGTTTACTGTTGGCCTCTGTAACATCACACCCGACACCTTCGGAAAGCTTCCTAAAAGGCCCTTTAAAAGTCAACTGTAAGTGCTTTCACAGCTGACTTTTAAAAGGCCTTTTGGGAAGCTTCCTGTTTGGACAGAGAGAGATAGAGGTAGAGGCAGATGGGCGTGGCTTGGTGCCGATGTACTTAGTGCTCCTCTAGATACATTTCCGAGGCGCATTAGGGCAGTGGTAAAGGCAGTGACGTGTTTGGCAGTGGTAGTACCAGCAGAGGTGCGTGCATGCTGGTGCAGGTGGTAGTCGCACTGCTGAGGGAGATGGCAAGGGCAGCGGTGCTGCCAGTGAGGCGTGCATGCTGGGGGCAGTAGTTGTGGTACTGATAATACTTCTGTGAGACATCGTAAATACAGTGGTACTCGAGGTGACGCCGTTGGTACCGATAGTGGTAGTACCGATGCTTGCATGGTAGTGGTACTGCTAGTAAGGGCAGTGGTACGGGCAGTGATGCTTTTGGCATTGACAGTAGTAGCCGCGATGGTGGCAGCAGTACTGCTGAGAGAAATCATAAGTGCAGTGGTACGGGCAGTGACGCTTTTGGCAGCGTTATAGTAGTAGCGGTGGCACCAGTACTGCTGAGAAAGATGGTACGGACAGCAGCACGGGCAGCGGCGCTTTTGGCAGCAAGAGTAGTGGGAGCGACGCTTGCAGCGCTGGCGGCGATGCTGGTGGCAGTGATGGGGCTGACTCCGGTGCCAGTAATGACACTAACATCCAGGGAGACTGGCAAAGGGTGGGGGTGAGGCAGGGGGGAGGTACTCACCTGGGCTGCTGTGGGAAAATGAAGCCCTCGACCCCCAGCGCGCACAGGGACAGCAGCAGGACCACGGCTGGCAGCGAATAAGTGCAGGAAGAGACGCGGCTCAGAGACCCCGGCAACGCCATCTTTCCAACAAGAGCAAAGAACAAAAAGTACAGCAAAAGTGGATGCATCAAACACAGCAATCCAGAGTATGCAAGCCATGAATAAAAAAAGTCCTTGTAAAAATAGATTAATTTTAAGAAAATCATCAATTTGTTGTTGGTGACATGAGTCCTGTAAATGTATTAGGAAGAGATTTGTTGAGCAAGTTAATTTGTACATTCTATTGCACACGGATGGTGTGGAACTCCAAACAAATGATGAAGACATAGGATTCATAATGATTCAACAACAGGCAGTTCTAGGTTTATTCCCACCAACGACAACTGAAGAATTACCTGTTGATCTGAGACAAACTGTGAATCCAGAAGTATGGAATCTCACAGGAAAAGACATTGAGTTAATTAAAGTCAGGGTTACATTGAAAGCAAATGCAGTGTTTCCAAGAACCCCACTGTACCCTCTGTCCTCAGAGACAATTGCAGGATTCATGTCTGTAATTGAAGACTATACAGAAGGGAATGTTGAGGCAACCAATTGGAAGTCCATATAACTCTGATTATGGGTTTACAGAAACCAAATGCAAAATATCGCGCAGTGTAGGACCTGAAGAAAATGAATGAGATAGTTGTCCCATGTTGTTTTGTGGTACCGATTACAGCCACAATATTGTTTTAGATTCCTTGTACTGGTCATTGATCTCTGCCAGACATCCTTCTTAGTGCTATTGCATGAAAACAGTCAGTTTCTCTTTTTGTTTGTGTTTCATCAGAGAGTTTTGTCATGGTGCTGACCCCACAAGGGTATACAGAGAACCATTGACTTTCAACCAGATCTTGAAAAATAATCTGGACTCATTACAGATGGCTTATAGATCAGTACTAGTTCAGTATATCGATGACTTGCTTGCAGCATCAGATACGCAAGAAGCTTGTGAGCAAGATACCATTACTTTGTTAAATCACCTGGCTGAGAATGAAAATAAAGTGTCCCCAGGAAAGCTGCATTACTGTCAGAAAGAAGTTCAAAATCTGGGACACATAAAATTGAAAAAGGAGCTAGAAAGTTGTCACCAGAGACAGTGGAAGCAATTCTTTTGATGAATTTACCTTGAACACAGAAAGAAGTCAGAACGTTTCTAGAATGGGTTGGCTACTCTAGATAGTGGATATGCAACATGTCCTTAGTGGCTAAGCCTTTCCTGAGGCTTACAAACAGAGATGTGTTTGATCCACTTCCATGGGACAAAGAATGTTTGAAAGCGTTCCTAGAGTTGAAATAAAGTCTTTGTCATGCCTCAGCACTAGGAATGCCATATTATAATAAAGAGTTTTAACTATTCTGCAGTGAGAGTGAGGGCTGCTCTGTCTTAATGCTGCAACAAATGCATGGAGATGCTGGAAACCTGTGGCATATTTCTCATAGACCCTTAATCCTGTCACTCCAGTCCTGCCCGGCTATTTTAAAACCGTTGCTACAGTGTGCGCTAGTCTGGAAAAGAGTGAAAGCATACTGATGAGATATCCAATAACTGTAATGGTCCCTCACTCTGTGTAGCTTCTATTGACAAGCGCAAAAACAGAGCACATGACACACAACAGGTTGACCAAGTATTAGGAGAGGATTCTGTCCTCTCAGAATATCATCATGAAGAGATGCCAGAATTTGAACCCTTCAATGTTAATGCCTGTAAATGATGATGTTTGTGATGAAATTGAGCATGATTGCCTAGATTTCACAGATTATGTACAAATCCTAGACCTGATAGAAAGAATGAACCCCTGGTTTAGCCAAATTATATATTCTTTATAGATGGCTCATGCTTAAGAAACAAAGCAGGCACCCTGAGAGCATCTTATGCTGTATGTTATGTACAATAAACAACGTTTTTGAGGCTTTAAGGGGTTACCTTAGTACAAGCTGCAGAATTGATTGCCTTCACAAAAGGATGCAGTTTAATTGCTCAAATGAGAGTTATAATTTTCACAGATCATCAGTATGGCTTTGGAGTTGTCCATGATTATGGGCAATTATGGTCACAGAGAGGTTTTAGGACCTTCTCAGGGACACCCATAAGAAATGGGGTACAGTTGAGGAATTTATTGGATGCGCTCCGACAGCCAGCTGAAAATGAAGTTGTTAAATGTGCAGCTCATCAAAGTGGGAATGGCTGCAAAGCCATGGGAAAAAGGTATGCTGGTTCAGTAGCACGGTATTGTGCCTTGTTGGCCTCCACATTTAATTTTACATGCAAGTCTGAGGAAGACACTAATTTCTCGATGTTAATGAAAGTGACAGATACCTGAAATGAGTTGAATAGTGTCCAAGAAAATGTTTCAGAAGCAGAACAGCAGAGTTGGATTATAGCTGGTTGTAAAACAAATGGAATGTCTGTTAATGAAAGGCCAGTGTTACCTGATAGTTTGTTGTTTCCAATGAATCGATGTTTGCATGAATACACCCACTTAGGTAGGGACGCAATGACTCGACTGTTCTGCCAGAGTTGGCCTAATCCCAGATTCAGGCTGTCACAGATGGTTGACCTGTAAACAAATGAATGCAGTAAAAAGAACACACCTTACACTGAGTCATATAGGGAGATCAGTCAGTCCTTTCAACAGAATGCCGATGGACTTTTTAAAAATGCTTGTTTGTAACAGGCTTAGATATGTCTTAGTCATAGTATGTGTCTTCTTGAGATGGGTGGAAGCCTACCCAACCAGACGAAATGCCAAACTCACAGTAGCAAAACTGTTATACGAGAATTGATACCCACATATGGTCTGTAGTCTCTTTGGAGTGAGATAGGGGAACCGATTTAGACAATGGAGTCCTGAAAATGATTTGCATAGTATTACAGATTGAGCAAAGATTGTATTGCAGTTATGAACCAACCTGAAGTCTCCGATATAGTTGAACAGATGAACAGGGCTATCTAGTCTCGTTCAGAAAAGATTTGTGCTTCGAACTCACTGAAATGGCCTGATGCTTTACCATTGGTGCTTCAGATCTCCAACTGCTCCGACACTGGCACCCCTCAAGAAGACACCAGGCAAGCAGCACTCCAAAGCCAGCTGGTTTTCTCCGGCCCTCCACAAGTCCAGTCGCACCTGCAGATCACTCGAGAAGAAATGGAGGAACAACAAAACCCACGAAACCCATGCAACCTTCAAATCCGCCATCAACAAAGTATACAGCCTTCCAAGAAAGCGTCAACGTCAACGCACACAACAGCAAAGAACTTATTTCCATTGTCAAGGAGTTCAGCAGGCTCAACAGCGAGACCACAGACGCCCTGTCCTCCAAAGGCCTCTGCAACAAACTCAACACCTTCTTCCACGACAGCTTTGACACCCAAGACTCTGCCATTACACCCACCACCTCTGCATGCAACCATGCTGCACCCCAACAGATTGTGCTCAACTGCACTCCAATCACCACAGACAACACACTAAAGAGCATGAAGAGCATCCACTCAGGAGCCCATCGGATCCTTGCCCATACCACATCTTCCATAGAGCAGCCGCCTCCATCACCTCTCCAGCTTAGGTGCACCACCAACTGCTCCATCAAAACCGCCAACTTCGCCAACGACTGGAAACACGCTGAGATCAACCCCCTGCGGAAGAGCCAATCCGCCGACCCGACAGACCCAAGAACTTCAGACGATCCTCCCCTTCCCAGCCAAGGTCATTTAGAAGGCCATCAAAGACCAACTTTCTGAGCTCGTCGAAGAGACCACATCCTGGACACCTTCCAATCTGGCTTGTGAAGCAACCACAGCACCAAGACCATACTCCTCACTGCCACCGACAGCCTCAGCTTCCTCCTCGACCGGGGCGAAACCACAGCCCCATCATACTGGACCTCTTGGCCGCCTTTGATACCGTCTCCCACCGCACCCTAATCACGAGACTCCATGAGGCCGGCATTCACAACAAGGCACTGGACTGGCTCCACTCCTTCCTTACCGCCCGAACACAGCGAGTAAGACTACCCCATTCTTCTCAGATCCTACAGCGATCAGCTGCGGAGTGCACCAGGGCTCCTCCCTGAGCCCCACCCTCTTCAACATCTACATAGCCCCCTCACAGTCATCGTCAGAAACCACAGACTCAACATAGTCTTCTACGCCAATGACACCCAGCTGATCCCTTCCCTCACCAACAAACCCACAGCTGCCAGAATCAACTCATCTTGGACCCACACCCTCAGCCTGGGATGACTCCTGGTGGCCTACCGCTCTAGGAACCCCTCCCACCCCTATGGATCAAGCAAGCAACCTCTGCATCATATTTGACTCCTCGCTTTCAATGAACCACCACATCTTCGCAGTATCCTCATCCTGCTTCCACACACTTTGTCTGCTTCGAAAGACATTTAGATGGTTCCCCACAGAATGCAGAAAGACGGTCACCCACGCACTCACCAGCAGACTGGACTACGGCAATGCACACCAGCATCACCCAGAAACAGCTTAGGAAACTACAGACCGTCCACGCAGTCAGACTGGTCCTCGACATCCCCGGCCGCAGCTTCATAACAGAACCCCTTTGACAACTCCACTGTCTCCCAATCTATAAAAGAATCACCTTCAAGCTCCTCACACATGCCTGCAAAACTCTCCACAACACAGGACCAAAATGTCTAAACCACTGCCTCGCATTCCGTACACCCGCCAGACAACTCTGCTCCACGAAACTCACCCTGAGCTCCGCCCCACGGATCCACAAGACCAGAAGCAGAGGAAGATCCTTCTCCCTGGAACACCCTGCCTATCCACCTGAGGCAATCTGCGCTGTTGACCCAATTCTGGAAGGACCTCAAGACCTGGCTCTTTGACTGCAGTTCCACACCCAGACAGATCAGTAGCGCCCCATACCATGAGACCGTCATAGGTGAGTAGCCACACTATACAAATCCCTGACTGATTGATTAATTGATTGATTGATGAGTATTTGAAGTATAAAGACAGGTTTTTCACGCTATGGAATATTGATGGTACGTGCAATGAGATTACCTGCTCTACCTGCAAATTCATCACAGATGACAAGATACCCGACTACTGAAAATTATTGTCTGATGTTGTGCGTTCTATTTCTTAGCAGGTTTCAGCATCCATTAAAGATCCACACCAAGAACAGATCCATAAACTCAATCCTGGTGATTGGGTTGTAATCAAGAAGCACGTTTGACATAGCCAAGTTAGAAAGGCCGCTTTCAGGTCATTCTAGTGTCCAATAATGTTGTGAAGTGTGGAGGAATTCCAAACTAGCTGTATGCGTCACACACCAAGAAGGTGAGAAAATCCGAAGAAGAAATTATGCCTTTCGCCCAGAACTAAAAGAATTGGTGATTGCATCACCACAAGTTGTAAGACAATATGGATCAGTGGTACCGGGATCCCAACAGCAGTAAGGAGCAGCAAGGGGTGAAGAGCTAAAACAAATTGCACCAATTCAAGTACCTGTTGTTGCACCTAATGGCATTGAAGTCGCTAACAAAGTAGAAGCAGAGACTGATTCTCAATTTACAAATGTGACTAAAACAACAACAGTAGAGCAAGAAAATCCAGGTGACGGCATAAGCACTAGATGGAGAAAAGTCACCCGTGAAGTGGAATGGCCACAGACTCGTAATCAAGGAAGACTGAAATAGAGTTTGTAAGCTTTGAATTCCAGTCACAATACCAGAAGAAACAAAGACAAGTGACATAAGTGATTCAGGAGAAAATCAACAAAAGCTGAGAAGATCAAAAAGCATAAGAGTACCTTGTCGGAGGAATTCAGCACCTGAGTAGACTTGATATCTAAAGGAAGTACTAAATGTCTCAATTGATGATCTGTGCGATGTGAGATCTGAACTACCTGAACCGCTGTGATATTATCAATATAAGCCCTGCTGGAAAAGTCACACCTATTACCGCATGTACTTATCTTATGGAATCTCATGTAGTATATTACTTACACCTATATATAAGCAAGAACACTTTGAATATTTCTATTCTAACTGCTGCTTGATACTTTCTAGAATGCCCTTGATAGAAAGCATGAGTTCTACTCACAAAAAAAAGAAATGAGCACAGCCTGGTATTATTTCATGCCACATAGACATATATTATTAAAGCGTATCATAGTAATTTAACCTGTTTGATGCACCCAATAAAGTTTTTATTCTGACATTTAAATTAAGGAAGAAAATGGTTTATTCAAATTTAAGTTTAGATAGCCAACACAGTTTGCTTTAACAGAAGAAGGATACCAAAATGAATCAGACATGTGGGGATTAGTAGTTGTGAACACACATTACAATTAATGGAAGGGGCATGGCAAATTCTACAAAAAAGAATAATCTGCAATTCCGGGGTTCATTTTAATTTTGGACAGAACGCTTATTTCTATTACCTGCAGATTGGGATGGTATTTTTTATTTAGGGGTGCTATTTCCTAGAATGTACCATGTGACTAGTATAGATGCAATCACAATAACACCAGCACACAGACGCACCCATAGTGCAAAGAAGGGAGCTCAACTAGTAGGATATATTTCTGAAGTGATCCTTCTACATGTGGGAATATTTTAAATGACAAAAATAATAGAAAACTGCCAACTGTTGTTTAAAAGCTGGCAACAAGTACTTCAGGAACTTTGCTAGTAGTAAACACTGAGCTGATTGCCATACGTTCAATGGTTTTGCAAGATCATTTAGCATTTGACTTTTAACTCGCAGAAAAAGACTGAGTTTGCAAAATTGCTTAAATTAACCAATTTCTGCTACTATATACCGAATAAAAGTAGAAAAAAAGAGGAATTTAGAAAGAACATTTTTGATTTTAAACCTGAAGTAGATGATCTGGAAACATCTAGTGTTTTAGAAAATGTTGGGAAAGAAATACACACATTTGTAAATTGTATTGCAACTGCAAGTGGAGGTATCATAAAGGCTATACGAATGCCAGTGCTAACAGCATAGCTTTGCTTTTTACGCCTCTTTGCTTTAGTAAAAGGCTATATATATTACTTACACAAGAAGTGTGAAGAGAAAATGAATAAAAAATGTGAAAAGAGATTGATATTGAATCACATCATGAACAATGTCTATAGAAAGTCATTGAAGTTTCAAAGTTTAAAAACAAAGAGAAAGGATTCAACGGATGATGAGAGTGCCTTTTGAGCAGAACTCACATGTGAAACCATGATAGTGTGGTGGTTGGTAAACCATCAGATGGGATACTAACAGAGTCAATTAATTAGGATAAAAAACGTAATTAATATTGTAAGCTAAATGTATCATGAAGTGTAAAACGCAACGTTAAATTGACATTCATTTGAAATGTGCTAACTCACAGTAGGATTTCATTGTTATTCGTGTAGCCCACAGTAAGGCCCTGAAACAAGTTTTTTCCTAGCTAGAAGGGAACTTGATAATGCTGAAAATGTGTAAACGTGATTTAGAAGCGTGCTCCTAGAATGGCATGCTTAGAGATGTTAGCATAGCTGCAGAATCTTTCTGTTTAACAAAATGAATTACATTATTAAGCAACAATTTTATTCTTGCATGCCATGAACTTCCTACTTTCATATGTTACATAGAAAGCTTGAATAGAATAATTTGTGCATTTTAACAATAATGATTGATTCGTAGTGTAAAGGAATTCATTACTTACCAGTGATTTTGCCTTTTAATTTCTAGTTAATTGTTCTTGCAGTGAAACAAACTTTTATGTGGAAGGTCGATCTGTGTTTAAAGCCTGTGGGAACTATGCTTGATGTTTCAAGAATCTCATCTTGCAAGACTGTCGGTAGCTAACCATATAATAAAAGTTTTAATCTGCATGTATTTCCATGGGAACGGTGGAACTGACCCTGCTTACCGAGGAACACTGTCATCTGATTGGTTCATAGCAGAATATGCCAGCTACAGCGTTTTTGATATGTTTTCTTGACTTTATATTAGTGCGTGTTCCTAGGTAGATGTCTCGGTTTTCTTCTGTGGACTTCCCCAGACCTTTGACAGTTGTGGCTAATGCTGCTAATGTTTTCCTCTCCGCCTGAAATGCTTGCAATTTGGTTTTATCAAGACTCGGCTGAGCCTTAGGAACTATTCTTTATGGGAAGTTCTGCTGCTCTGATTTGGCTCTGAAGTTTTATGCTCCCTTGCTTTCACTCTTTTTCATCGAATTGAACTCTTCATGAGTTCTTTAAATCTAAAGCTCTGATCTTGATTTATGGAACAGGGAACTTATTCCTTTATGGAAAACACTTAAGGAAATTGTATAATAAGCATGCTTATTCTAACCATTCTTTTTTTGGAGAGATATCTTAAAACTTATTTGATTGATGGACTAACTAACTGAAAACCAAAAATAAAGAAAAAGCTTTACTAACCTCTTAAGGAGAAATAAAGCTTTGAAAGCACAATACAACTCTTATTATTGACTGAATTTAAATTGTTAATGAAATAAAGTTTGAGATGTCTAACTTGCTCCTTGACTCCTAATAGAAACTCTAAGGTCCATCACTGAGATGAAGAATTTAGCGTGGGAAACCGGGCTTAACACTGGCAGACTATAAATTACATGACATTTTGGGCTTAGTCAGCGCTATCAACGCCTTCCACATACAGGTCATTCGCGAGTTCTACTTCTGCCACTGTCCATATACATGCGTCGTGGTGTGTCCTAGCGTCCACTATAGATGGTAGAGACCAAATGGTTAGCTGGGAGGGTAAGGGGGATGGGCCGTTTTAGTATGGAAATATTTGTTCCAGCGTCTTCCTACTGTCTCATCAATTGTGTTTTGGGAGAACGCTTCAGCCATTTGAGGATGTGACTCTCGCCTAGGATCCGCTGGACATCACCACTCTCTGCATTCACACTGGTCTCCAGCCAACGCATCGGCCATTGTCACTAATGTTGTTGATGTCATAATTATCTCAGTAGTTGCAGCTCCTTCCTTAAATCCTGATTGCTCAACCAGACATATGATAAACTCTTTTATCCATGTAATTAGATGACAAGTATGAATGGGAATATAACTTTGTTATAATCTTCACTAGCCCTTTTGTCCGTATTACATTACTGTACTGTACAGAACTGTGGTACTCATAGTATGGCCCACGGGTCGCCAGCGGCACGGCAGGCCATCATTGGCAGCCCGCCAACCTTGTCTTGCCGTGTCTACATTCCTAGTGATGCCGGCAGTAAACCTTAGAAGATGAACTCAGGGGCATACGTAGTGATTATGTATTAAATAGGTATTCACTACGTATGCTCCTGCAGCCATCTTCTGTGTTTACTGTTGGCCTCTGTAACATCACACACGACACCTTCGGAAAGCTTCCTAAAAGGCCCTTTAAAAGTCAACTGTAAGTGCTTTCACAGCTGACTTTTAAAAGGCCTTTTGGGAAGCTCCCTGTTTGGACAGAGAGAGATAGAGGTAGAGGCAGATGGGCGTGGCTTGGTGCCGATGTACTTAGTGCTCCTCTAGATACATTTCCGAGGCGCATTAGGGCAGTGGTAAAGGCAGTGACGTGTTTGGCAGTGGTAGTACCAGCAGAGGTGCGTGCATGCTGGTGCAGGTGGTAGTCGCACTGCTGAGGGAGATGGCAAGGGCAGCGGTGCTGCCAGTGAGGCGTGCATGCTGGGGGCAGTAGTTGTGGTACTGATAATACTTCTGTGAGACATCGTAAATACAGTGGTACTCGAGGTGACACCGTTGGTACCAATAGTGGTAGTACCGATGCTTGCATGGTAGTGGTACTGCTAGTAAGGGCAGTGGTACGGGCAGTGATGCTTTTGGCATTGACAGTAGTAGCCGCGATGGTGGCAGCAGTACTGCTGAGAGAAATCATAAGTGCAGTGGTACGGGCAGTGATGCTTTTGGCAGCGTTATAGTAGTAGCGGTGGCACCAGTACTGCTGAGAAAGATGGTACGGACAGCAGTACGGGCAGCGGCGCTTTTGGCAGCAAGAGTAGTGGGAGTGACGCTTGCAGCGCTGGCGGCGATGCTGGTGGCAGTGATGGGGATGACTCCGGTGCCAGTAATGACACTAACATCCAGGGAGACTGGCAAAGGGTGGGGGTGAGGCGGGGGGGAGGTACTCACGTGGGCTGCTGTGGGAAAATGAAGCCCTCGACCCCCAGCGCGCACAGGGACAGCAGCAGGACCATGGCCGGCAGCGAATAAGTGCAGGAAGAGACGCGGCTCAGAGACCCCGGCAACGCCATCTTTCCAACAAGAGCAAAGAACAAAAAGTACAGCAAAAGTGGATGCATCAAACACAGCAATCCAGAGTATGCAAGCCATGAAAAAAAAAAGTGTAATTACGGCCGGCGCAAGCCATGAATAAAAAAAGTGAAATTACGGCCGGCGCAAGCCATGAATAAAAAAAGTGAAATTACGGCCAGCGCAAGCCTTTGAATAAAATCCAATGGGAGCACTCAAAAAGGGCTCTGATGTTAATACGAGTGAGGCAAGCACAGTATTTGTTTCATAAAAACCTATGCTGCAAGCAATGAATAAAAAAAGTGAAATTACGGCCGGCGCAAGCCATGAATAAACAAGTTAAAAAACAAGAAGTGGGCAAAGAGGTGTCACCAGGGAGACGGGGAGAGGAACGAAGAAGAGGGAACGTGGAGGGAAAGTGAATGCAGCAGGGGGCGGAGCGGATCGCTTTGAAGTACGTTTTCACAGATGGAAAATCACTAATTCCTGCACATTATAGGGGAAGCAGATCCCTTTGAAGCACGGCCTCTCGGCCGTGAAAGAAGTGTGTGTTAATTAGGGGGAGGAGATGAGAGGCCTAGTGCGCGGGGGAAGCAACAGCAACAGATGGCTTTAATTTGAAGCTCTCAGAGGCAGGCGGCTCGGATAAAAGCGTGGTCACGAGAACTCATGCACTCGTGGAAATCCGCTTTAGGTAAACTTTTTGGTTTCCCCGCAATAGGTCTCTCTACGAGACCTAAAAAGAATGAGTAAAGAGATGAATACGCCTAATTGGCAAATCTTCGCTGTGCACTGGTTTGGGGAGAAAGGTCTTCCTGTATTGGGGTTTCATTCTTAACTGTACCACACAGATCTGCACAGAAGGTGCTTCAAATCCCAATGAATATGCTATCTACTTTGGATAAAATGAAGAGAACTCTATGTCCACTTGCTCAACCCCTAAGCCATATTTATCTAACATTTCTCCCCACTCATGTTTCCTTCCAGCAGTTTATCTATCCTCACTAAAAATGTGCATATCTCCCACAACTTCTCCCCACTTTTCCTTGGGATTAGTGCTTTAAATGGGGAGGTACTGTATCTGCACTTCTCAGCACTGCTCCAATACATTTAATAGGAGAGTACCTGCACTTCTCAGAAGCAAACAGGTACTCTAAATAGTGAGTACCTGCCCTTCTGTATTACCATTTAAAACACAGCTTGGGATTCACTACTGAGTAGGAGACAGATAAGTGCAGCAAGAAAGGATTGTGAAAACTTGCGAATCAACCGGAATATACCAAGTAGGTACAGGGATGTCTGCAAGATACTTTTTGAAACGTTTGTCCAGACTTGATACGAAGACCATGATTGCCAGTGTGTATGGGCACTGATGTCCACTATGCTGAGACGATGATTACCCGAGTCAATGGCAAGCTTTGATAAGCACAAAAATGTCCATTAATAGCTTTTTCTGCCATCTATCACACATTACGTGCTCTGGGCGGGGGGAGGGGTGGTGAGTGGGGTAATTGCGATGTGCAACGAAGGCAGTGGTGGCTGCGGAGGGCCGTGCTACGGCACTCCGCTGCCACGGGGTCGTGCTGTGACAACGCCAGCCCCTTGAGGCAGGGCCTCATCATCAGAACTGCATGGGGGAACTTGACCTGATGAACAATAACAACAAAGAACCGCTCCTTAACATTCAATTAATATTCAGGTGATGCATCCATCATCAAAACAAATACATTGTCTCACTACTACATTGATTATTCATCTTTTTATTTATCAAAAATATCTTTTACTTTTATTTTTTATATAGATATATAAATATATTCATTATTTTCAGTGTTAATTATTTACATAATTTCAACAAGATTTGAGCTTCAAGAGTATAAATAAACATCTCAGGAATTAGTCAAACACCACCAGACACACAACTAATAATCATGCACAACACAATCATACTCCATGACATTGCTGAACTGAACACATCAATGCATATCATAATTAATTTCATAGATACGTAGAGCAAAAAAGAAGAAGAAAGCGCTGACACGCATTTTGGAGTGGAGTCAAAAACCCACAATTCCTTCATCAGGGCGCTGCAAGTAAGTAACTCGTTAGGTGGTCAATCGTAATCCAAACATCAGGGAAGTTTCTTACACGTGGTGCAGAGGGCTCTATATATCAACTGCTTTAAACTTTAAAAACAATCTGTGGAAACAATGGAAATTAATATGAGCACATATATATTCTTTATTATATACATAGCAGTACATGAAGCTTTGGCAAAGACCCAAGAGAATAGTGTTTTGTTGAAGCAATATTTATACATCGAGTGATGTGAAAAAAAGCTAAATGGTGAAAAATAATCAGACCAAATACCAACGCCAGAAAACCTGTGCATAGAAAGAAATAACTAACAGATAATAAAATAACAGAAAACCTAAGTTTCTGAACGGGGTGAGAACTTGGTCTCACAGTCGATAATACATTTCAAGCCCAAGGACATAATTTCTTTCCTCCTAGAGGGTCTAACCTGGCAAAACAAGACGATGGAACACTGTATAGACATTAAGGGCTATGTTAATACGTGGTACGCCCAGACTAAGTGTGTTTAATCTAATTCTAGACAGACCTCAATTCCTTGAACAACAATAAAAGATACTATTTTACGAGCTAGTTTGTACAAAATGGGAACACAAGAAGCAAGAAACCTCCCTAAAGTGTATACACCCTAGGATAACGTTAAAATAAGCAAGCTATTATTCTGCACCATGACTCTAGCATAAGGATGCAAACACTAATGGTTCTTACCATAAGTTAAGTATTTCAGTCCCTTAGGTATTCATCAATAGCTGTGGCATCAAGGGACGATTACCGTCTCTCCAGAGGAAATGAATGAGGCCTGGATAAGTCCTCAATACATCTACAGAAGGATATAGTGGGACTTAGAGAAGACACCTCCTCAGTACCTACCGATCACAGCATGTGCGGATGAAGCATCAATGATCTCTGCTGATATTAGAGTAAAATAATCTATAAATTGGGGTCCAAAAACTGATTCTAGAGAAACGAGAGAAAATGAAAAAATATAATGGACAAAAACTAAAATCTAAACAGTCTCAGAGCTGGAAGGTGCAGTGTGTAACTTACATGGTACGACCTTCTAAGGTTTCATAAACTTTTCAACTGGTGTAAGCTGCTCTCCCGCCCCACATAAATAAATAAATAACGGGTCCAAGCAGCAAAGCGCTAAAAGAAAATAGGGCATAGTCTATTCATTGAGCATATATCCAAGTAAGTATCCCAAGTTAAAGAGCCACTATCTAGGATCCCAACCCTTGCGTACCTGTAATATTCTTTCAAGTTAACGGATGGGATATAGCCTCCATGTCTTAAAGGAACGGGCACACAAACAAATCCAATCTAAAAGTGCTGGAGTATATATACACATCCCTCCACGGTCTGTTCTCAAATTAGTCTCGTAATACACGTTACTACGTGACAGACGTGGCTCTAAGGACTCCCTTCCCTAGATCGCTCACACAACATGAGTGGTGTGGGTATATTTAGGCCCCATGTTGGAAGTACCTCAAGGTTTATCTTTGTACATACTACTATAGTAATTAAGTATATCCGGAGCGCGCCCGCCTGTAGAACACGTTGGTCCATCTAGGGAGGGACATATCTCCTTTTAGGTAGTATTGCTCTCCTTATTCCAATATGGCGACTGTTTTCTTAATACTACGCGTTTTGTACAGCATTTTTACATTTTTTCTAGCTCACACTATGTTCCTCGTAGAAATATAGGAGCCGGCACTTTTATTGCTTATTCCTGTAGACAACACTGTCGATCTGTCCTTACTCTTCCCGTTCCACCTTGAGCCTTGAGTTACTTCCAACTGAGGCCCGCATTGAGAATGCTGAAAACAGATCGCGCTGCAATAATATATACACATCAAGGAACTACTGGAGCGCTTGGAGAGGAAAAATATGGTGGACTATCTGGAGAGGTGGCTCTGGGGGTAATGGAAGTAGAGGCGTCAATGAGCAGTGGTAGAGGGATCCCTCAGTCCATGGCCAAAGAAGACGGAGCGCAGTGCCCAGGCTCGACTGCAGACGCAGCTCCTACTGCGAATCGGACACTGAACTGCCAGTGGCAACGCCAGGGACATCGGATGAGATTATATGAACTTATTATACTGTTGGTATTGTTGACTAAGAATGGCTGCATGAATGAGTACTCGAGCTGAGAGGTGCTTGGGAGATGGAAGTCTTCAGCTTATCCCCTGGGATATACCCAGTACCGCTGTGATGAATGCTGGATGGGGGAACCCAAGTGGACCACACGATACGACCACGCCCCTGCTTATGAGTTACACGTGGGTTTTCCTGCGAGTGACTGTTGGACTGGGAGTTGGGATGAATGTTTTAAGCTGTTTGAATGGGGGTATATGAGTTGAATCTTGTTTGCTTATTTCCGGACAATGGCTTCTGTTGTTCTGTGATCAAGCTGCAATTGGGGGCAGGCTACGGTTGGAAGACTGTGATATTGCAGTATGAATACACCCACAACCTATAAACTATGATCTTGGAACATCTAGAGGATGCTCACAATGACAAAACATTGCAAGGTTTTTCTTACTTAAATAGGATCTGTATACATATTGCACTGCTGCAAGAGACTCCCCTAACGGTGAAGGAAGGGGCAGCACTATATAAACGGGGGAGAGGTAGGCCCACTACACCACATATTCAGACTTTGCAAGGGGCACACAGATCCGGATTCGCTCTGAGTTTCCTTTCCAACACACAGGAGATCTTGTGGACCCTGAGGGGAGGTATGTGGTGGTGACAATTCAGCTTTCAGGCTGGGATGTAGCGTTAATTAACCTAAATGCCCCAAATGTAGACCAGGGAGCTTTCCTTGGCGAGCCTCTTGGGCATTCTGGCCCCTTATTTGGTGCACTCAACTGTGGTAGGAGGGGATTTTAACTGCATGGCAGACCCTCAAATTGACCGCTCTCACCCTCCACTGAGGGACTCCCCAATAATCATAACAGCCAGGAGCTTGCGGACTGGCAGGCGCTGTGGGGGCACCTAGATTCCTGGTGCAAACTATACCAACGAATGAGAGACTATTCCCTTTTCTCCAGCTTGCCAGACCACAATGCATGACTAGGCACGTTAATTTGTACCCCTGACATGCATAGCCAGGTGAATGACGTGGAATACCTGTCCCGTACCATCTCTGACCACAATGCAGTACTATTGCAGCTGAGATGGGAGCCACTCATCCAACGTGTCCCTTCCTGGCGTTTGAAACCGGAGGCATTTGAGGACCCTGTGTTCAAACAGGGGATTGGGGACTGCACCAGGTATATAAGATAATAGTGGATCAGCATCTTCCCCATTAGTGGAATAGGATGCCATCAAGGCGGTGATAAGGGGTCGGCATATTGCAGAGTCGGTGGGTATAAGAGCTACATTATTGCATGAGGTAATGCAGTCACAACAAGAATTAAGAGTAATGGAGAAGTCCAGCCGGGGCACCCAGAGGTCCACAAGACATTATTAGATACCCGTTAGAAAGTGGAGGGCCTGGTGGAAAGACTCAGTTGTTTTTACTATAAGCAATATATGATGAGGAACTGGTTCCCTGCTGACCTGGCTGGCCTATCCGGCACAAAGGGCTCGACCATTGGCGAACTCGCAAAGGAAGGCACTGGTCGACTGTATGAACAGGAGGAGATTAATAAACACTTCCTGCAATACTATACTAGATTAAATACGAGACTCACACGCTATGAGGATGACAAATGACATGCCTATCTTGCACCACTACAACTCACTGCCCTCACCCACAATGAAGCCGAAGAACTGAGGAGTCCGATTACGGCGCAAGAGATCAGAGTGGTGATAAAGGGGTTGAAGCGTGGAAAGACGCTGGGGTCGGATGGACTTCCGGCTGTTCTAGGCTCTCGATCAATTGACTAGGGACATGGGCCTCCTGCCAGACACCATAAGGGAGGTGCTTGTGATTTTATTGTTGAAGTCGGAGAAACCAAAGCATGATTGGAATTCTTATATGCCGCTGTCAATGCTTAACCTCGACTATAAAATTCTAAGAAAATACTGGCCTCCAGACTGCTCCCCATTATGCCCAAGCTAGTTCACATTAGAGGCTGAGGCCTATAGCAGAGCGGCACCCTTTACAGTTGATATAGAAAAGGCCTTTGATATCCTGGAACGGAGGTTCCTGAATGGAGTGATGGTTCAGATGAAACTGTGTCAGGGCTTCTTGATGTGGACCCGGCTGCAGTACATGGAACCCACAGCCAGATTTTGAACTGGGCGTACCATCTCCGAGTGTTAAAGAGTAGGCAGAGGGACAAGGCAGTGGTGCCCATTGTCATCTCTACTGTTTGCCCTGGCAATGGAGCCGCTGACCTGCCTTGCAAGTGATGGAGGCAGATATAGGGGCATCCAAGTTGGCAACAATCATCATCAAATAGCTCTGTATGCTGGTGATCTCATATTAGTCCTCAGAGACACTGAAACAGACCTAGAGGGAGCTACAGCTATGCTAGGAGAATTTGGGGTCTGGTTTGGCTTAAGAGTGAAATGGCAGAAAACACAGTTCTTCCCTTTGGCGGCCAACGCCCCCTGCCAGAGGGGCTATGGGATCTTTGCTGAGAGCCTAGCTGTCTACCATATTTGGGAGTACAAATATACCATGACAGACAGGACTTCCTGCTTGGTAATGTGGGACTTGCCATCAGATACCTACGATCATGCACTGAATTCTTGCAGACACTTCCACTCTCAGGGGCAGGCAGAGTGGCTTTGCTTAAAATGGTGGCCCTCCTCCGGCTATTCTACTTCTTCACTGTGTTGCTAGTATGGATTCCCAGAGTAGTCTTCAAAGAACTTGACACCCTGATTTTTTATTTTATTTTTAAACACATTTTATTTGTTTTTTTGAAAGGGTAGTCTTGCCCCATCTTGCCCCCAGTATTCCAGAGATGCTAAAGTTAACTCCCCCCCCCCCCCTCCCCGGTTCCCACCATCGGTGCGTGGTTTACTTTGCAGTCATTGTGGTTCTGAAGCACAGGAGCCAACAGGTAAGGGTTCATGCAATGTACCTGTCCTGTGGCAGGGGTATAATCCAATCACAGTGTTAGTCCTCCAGGTCGTGTCGTGTGTCATAGTCACGCAGTGTTTGTACCAGGGCCTCCCAAGCTCGTGCCATCTCCAAAGCCTTGTCATTCTGCTGTCGTCGTGCTGATTGAAACCTCAGCGTGCTCTCCCCACCAGCCCATTTAAGGAACTCATTACGCCATCTAGCACCCGCAGGACCCGTCGGTGCCTTCCAGTGCCGTGTAATTTCGCGCTTCGCAAGGATTAGCCCCATGTCTATGAATTTGCTTGTAATCTTATTTTTAGGGGTATGAGGAAACCAATGGAGGACCCCAACAGCCATGTCAAACCTCAAGTCTCGCTCTGTCACCCCATTAAAAGTGTCACCCACTATTTTCCAGTAAGGATGTAGACTAGGACATGTCCATAGCATGTGATCGAGCTCTACACCAACTGCCTTGCATCTGGGGCATCCCGCAGAATCTACAGCAAAGTTCTTGATCTTTCCCGGGGTCAGGTATGCTCGGTGGAGGATGTAGAAGTGGACTAGTTGGAATCGCGCATTACCCGTGCTCTTCCAAGCTCTTCGCAGCAGCTGTGCCCATACTGTCTCAGGAATTTCCCTCCCTATATCAGCCTCCCATTTCCCTTTTAGCGTCTCCAGAGGAGGCAGTCCCTCGTTAGTTATTCTGGAGTAAAGGCACGTAACTGCTTTAACCGTCCCTGCTGCCTTCATGGGATATTGGCAGGCCATCGTTGTTTTTGGTTCGTCGAGCCCCTCCTTCCAGTGCGCTTGTGTTGCACGTATGAGTGCCGAATGCAGCAGAAAGTCCCCCCAGGTAGTTCATATCGATCTAAGAGTGTTGGAAACGGCAGTAGCGTTCCGTCTTCGTAAAGGTCTCCCAGGACTTGGATCCCCGCCTCCTCCCATTTCTGCAACTGTGACCAATCTCCGCCATGTGACAGCGCTGTCAACATACCCAGCGGAATTTCGGGGGCATATGGGTGGGTCACGCCCGCCCTACGTTGTGTCCGGTTCCAGCATAGTCTAATTGTTCTTTCTTCTTGCGTGAGGTCGCGAAGGACTAATCTTTGCTGCATTGCTATATAAGAGAGCACATGTCTAGGTATTCCCAGGCCCCGTTTATCCTCCGGTCTCTGAACTCGCGTGCTACTTCCTGGGTGTATACCTGTAATTGGGCCGCTAAATAATACACTTCAAAGTTATGCTGCCACCTCCCTCCTAGCCCTTAACCCCGGCCGTTCCCCCAACTGCGTCCAAGCCGCTCCAGGACACACCCATGGACCCTTTTCCTGTAACTCCTGCAAGTTCGACGGCACCAAGAACAACTCCTAATCTACGAACACACAACAGATATCCGACCCCAACCACCTACAATGCATCCTGCTCAACACACGCTCGGTCCACAGACACGCCATCGACCTCTGGAATCTACTAGACACCATCTCCCCGGACGTCGCCTTCCTAACAGAAACATGGATGAACGCCGCATCAGCCCCAGACATCACCATTGCCGTCCCGGAAGGCTATAAGATCATTCGCAAGGACCGGACCGGCCACACAGGAGAAGGCATCGCTATCGTCCATAAGAAATCCATCCGCATCTCAACCAGCTCAGACATCAATCTCGCCAACTCTGAACACCTTCACTTCCAGATCCACATCGACCCCAAGACCACACTCAGAGGCACCCTCCTTTACAGGCCACCTGGACCCCGCGCACAATTTTGTGAAGACATCACGGACTTCATCACCCCACACGCGCTCCCCTCCGAGGATTACATCCTTTTGGGAGACCTCAACTTTCACCTTGAAAAGAACAACGATCGCAACACCACCACCCTTTTGGACAACCTCGCCAACCTCGGACTTAAACAACTTGTCACTACCCCCACCCACATCGCAGGTCACACACTCGACCCTATCTTCACCTCCAGCAAACATGTCTCCTTCAGCCACACCACAGCTCTCCTTTGGACGGACCACAGCTGCGTTCACTTTACCTACAACAAGCCCACATCCAACAACCACCCCCAACCCACCCTGCAAAGAAACTGGAACAAAATCACCATCGACCAGATCTCCTCATCGCTTCTTCAAAACCCCCCAGCCCACTCCTCAAACCCCGACCAAGCAGCCACCAACCTCACCCAATGGTTATCCAACAGCGCCAACATCCTAGCACCACTGAAAAAACGACAAATCAAACTAGGCAGCAAGAAGGCCTCCTGGTTCAACGATGATCTTAAGAAATCCAAGAAACTCTGCCGCTCCCTTGAGAAGGCCTGGAAAAAAGACCCAACCACCAGCACCAAGGACGCCTTCAAAAACGCCACCCGCATACACCACCAACTGATCCGGAATGCCAAGAAAGCCGCTTTCAAGGACCGACTAGATAACAACGCCCACAACAGCAAGGAATTATTCAACATCGTCAAGGAATTCACCAACCCCTCAGCCAACACCAACGACATCACCCCCTCTCAAGCCCTCTGCGACTCCCTAGCCTCTTTCTTCCACAACAAAATTGCAGACATCCACAACAGCTTCAACAACCGTCCCGAAGACCAACCCACCCAACCCCTTGCAGGACCCCCACACCCCCTGAACATCCTCAATGACTGGAAGCCAATTTCCACTGAGGATACCATCCGTCTGATGAACTCCATCCACTCAGGATCCCCCACTGACCCTTGCCCTCACCATATCTTTAACAAAGCAGACTCCATTATAGCACCGCACCTCCGAGACGTCATCAACTGCTCCCTCAACTCCGCAACCTTCCCGGAAAGCTGGAAACAGGCCGAACTCAGCGCCCTCCTGAAGAAACCCACCGCTGACCCCACCGAACTCAAAAACTACCGCCCTATCTCACTCCTTCCATTCCCGGCCAAAGTCATCGAGAAAGCGATCAACAATCAGCTCGCCGCATTCCTCGAAACCAACAAATCCCTCGACTCCTCACAATCCGGCTTCCGAGCCAAGCACAGCACCGAAACCGCCCTCATCGCAGCAACAGACGACATTCGAACTCTACTGGACAACGGAGACACAGTCGCCCTCATCCTCCTCGACCTCTCAGCAGCCTTCGACACGGTCTGTCACAGCACCCTTTTACAACGCCTCAGAAACGTCAGAATCCAAGGAAAAGCACTGGAATGGATCACCTCGTTCCTCACCGGAAGAACCCAGAGAGTCCGCCTTCCACCATTCAAGTCAGAGGCCACTGAAGTCATCTGCGGCGTACCACAAGGATCTTCACTCAGCCCCACCCTCTTCAACGTATACATGAGCCCCCTCGCGGTCATCGCACGCCAACACAACCTCAACATCATCTCCTACGCCGACGATACTCAACTGATCCTATCACTCACCAGAGACCCGCACACTGCCAAAACCAACCTGCATGAAGGAATGAAAGAAGTTGCCGAATGGATGAAGCTCAGCCGTCTAAAACTGAACTCAGACAAAACAGAAGTCCTCATCCTAGGCACCTCCCCCTCCGCCTGGGATGACTCTTGGTGGCCAGAGGCCCTTGGAAAAGCACCCATCCCAACGGACCACGCACGGAACCTGGGCGTCATCCTGGATTCCTCACTCTCGATGAACAGACAAGTCAACGCCGTTTCTTCATCTTGCTTCAACATTCTCCGCATGCTCAAAAAAACATTTCGCTGGATCCCCACCGTAACTAGAAAAACAGTCACCCATGCTCTGGTCACGAGCAGACTGGACTACGGAAACACCCTCTACGCCGGTACCACCGCAAAACTCCAGAAAAAACTCCAACGCATCCAGAACGCTTCAGCCAGGCTCATATTAGACATCCCGCGTAAAGAACACATCTCTGGTCACCTGAAAAACCTTCACTGGCTCCCCGTCAATAAGAGGATCACTTTCCGGCTCCTAACCCACGCACACAAAGCACTCTACAAAATCGGACCCGAATGCCTTAACACACGACTGTCCTTCTACACCCCCTCCCGCCAGCTACGATCCTCCAACCAAGCCCTTGCCACTGTACCTCGCATCAACAAAACCACCATGGGAGGTAGATCCTTCTCCTACCTGGCAGCTAAAACCTGGAACTCACTTCCCACTCACCTTCGCCTTAATCAGAACCACCTAGCATTCAGAAAGCAACTTAAAACGTGGATATTTGACAACTAATTCCCCACCCTTCTTCAAGCGCCTTGAGACCCTCCGGGTATGTAGCGCGCTATATAAATGTATTGACTTGACTTGACTATCATAGATTTCAGGAGCCGGAAAGTAGCAGGGGGATCCATACAGGAAGCGTCCTAAAATAATATAGTAGCCGCGGGTGCGCCAGCATTTTTAGTAGCGCTATTCGACCCGCTACCGATAGTGGGAGAGTGGCCCAGAAGGACATACTACCCTTCAGTGCTCTGACACTGCGGGAGATGTTGCCCTCCAATATATCGGCTGGGGTGTGGTAAATATAAACCCCTAGATATTTCAGGCAGCTGGGTTCCCACCTGATTGCCCTGATTGTGGTGGGCTGGATCTTCCCTTTGCGTACTGGGAATAAACATGTCTTGGACCAATTTACTTTGAGGCCGGAGATTTCACCAAAGGTGGTCAATAAGTTGTCGGCGGCTTCCCACTAGGGCTCCGTCGGCATCCTCGAGAAAGAGCAAAAGGCCATCAGCATATAGCGAGATGAACTGCTGTCCTGTCAAGCTCCGCAATCCCCTATAATGGGCTCCCATGCGGATTGACATTGCGAGGGGCTCCACAGCCAGCGCAAACAGCAGCGGGGACAGCGAACATCCCTTTCTCGTGACTCTTTCTACTGAGTATTGTGTCGATATCAGTGCGCCCGATTTTACTCTAGCCTTTGCCGAAGCATACAGCACAGCAGTCCACCGCAGGTACTCCTCTCCCACTCCATAGTGCCTAAGTACGTTGTAAAGGTATTCCCATTCTAGACTGTCGAATGCCTTTTCCAGATCTACCGATAGTATCATGGGGTGGGGGGGCCTCTACATGGTCTTCTTCCAGTAGTCTTACCAGTCGTTGTATGTTCATGGTGGTGTTGCGCTTAGGTATGAAGCCCGCTTGGTCCTCATGGACCAGTGTGGTCATGTGTTCCAATAGGCGGGACGCTAAAATGCTACTCAAAATTTTTTCATCTGTAGTTAGCATCGGTAGCGGTCTGTAAGACGTCGCATTATTGCTCTCTCTACCGGGTTTAAGTAGGGGGATTACTAATGCTTCACGCATGGTGTGTGGTAGACGACCCAATTGTTTTGCCTCTCTATAGACTACTAGCAGCCGTGAGGCCAATAGATCCATGTATGTGGCGTAGAACTCAATGGGCAAGCCGTCCAACCCCGGGGTTTTATTGCGTGACATCTGTTTTATGGCGCATCGGATTTCTCCTAGCTCAATATCTTTGCCCAAGTTCTTTGCTCGTTCAGGGTCTAACACTGGAAAGGGGAGCTCCTCGAAAAACTTATCTATAGTCGGAGTACCGGCCAACAATTTACTTTGATACAGCGTTTCATAATAGTTTGTGAAGCTACGCAGGATTTCAGGCTGGGTGTATACTTCGTCACCTTCAGCCGTGTGTATGGATACTATGGGAGAGCTTCTCATGGGGTCGGCGAGCCAGGCCAACAGGGCTCCTGACTTTTCTCCCTCTGCTGGGATCTGGCTGTGTATGCCTTGTGGTCGAAGCTGCGCAGCCTTTCTATTTCAACTGCGACTGCTTCTTTCTCCGCAGTGCTCTGTTCTTGTAACTCGGGATGGCCAGGTCGCAAGAGCTCTATTTCTCGGAGTTTCTTGTCTGCCTTATCAAGGTCGTCTAATAGCACCCTTCGCATTCCCACCTTTTTACCTCTGCAAAACCCTCTAACGACTACCTTGAAGGCATCCCATTCCGTCGCTCTCTCCCTTGTTGTGCCCTCATTCTCTTCGTAGTAGTGGGTAATCCTCTCTTCCAATTCTTCATGGAAAAGTGGATCTTCTAGCATCTCTGGGCGTAATCTCCAGGTAGGAACACTAGAGGCGCCCGGGAACCACTGCATAGCGGGTAATAAAGGATTGTGATCAGATAGCGTCCTTGTCAGATATTCCGTTCTTACAATCGTTGGTAGTAACGTTGAGGAGCAAAACAGAGCATCTAGCCTCACATGGAGCTCGTGCATTCCCGAGAAAAAGAAATAATCTCGGGTGTGTGGGTGCTGAGCGCGCCAGATGTCGGTTAGGCCCCATCTTGATTGCCATTCCAGTCTGCCCTTAGCTATGCGGTGTGTTGGGGAGTCCGCCAGCGGAGGGTGCGATCTGTCGAGGGTCACATCTAGTACTGAATTGAAGTCTCCTCCTATTAGCAGTGACCCTACTAAGAAGTGAGCCAGGGAGCCTGACAGTGCCGCAAGAAAGGCCAACTGGTCCACGTTGGGCGCATATATGCTGCAAATGTTAATGTCCCTGCCTCCCAGCTTAACCGCTATGGCGACAAACCTCCCCTCAGGGTCTACCACCCGCTTGGCAACCTGAAAGGGGACCCCAGCCCTGATCCATATTAGTGCGCCTCTGGCGTATGCTGAATATGTAGTATTGTATACTTGTCCCCTCCATCTGCGCTGCAATGCTATCCCTCTGCCTTCGTTAAATGTGTTTCTTGCAATAACGCTATCTGGACCCCTCTGCGCACCAGGTAGGCATGTATTTTATGACGTCTCGTCATGGTGTGTAGACCCCGCACATTCCTGGTAATGCATTTCAAGTTAGATAAGTCACCCATTGTCCCACAGTGTCCGGTGTCTGCTTCTCCACCCAGCTTTTACGTGTTCCAAGTATGAAGAATCCTCAGCACCGATTGCGTGCCCTCCCCCAACAATATAACATTCCCCAAAACCCACCCCCCCCTAGAACAGGACCCAAAGATCGCAATCTAGTTCCCATCCAAACACTCCCAAAAGAAACTATCCTATGAACCCAACGGTAGTCACCGCAGGTGTGCCTTAAGGGCAATGAGGGGGGTTGAGTACCAGCGGGAAGCCACCCTCCACTCGGGTCTCTTGCGAGCGATCGAGCCTGAATAATTACGTGTAGCTGAAACCTTCGCCCGTCTCCCCTCTATAAATAATTAAGCAGCCCCCTCACCCAGTGCATAGCAAATAGTTCACCATAGTCCGTACCCCAATCTCAACAGCTCACCAGGATTTCTCATTGTTCCTCTATATTCCTTCAGCCGTCTCTGGGGTGACCGTGGGCAACGGCACACTGTCAGTTTCTGAACACCCAGTGTCTGAGCGGTCATCGCCCCCGCCGGACTCTGCTCCCTCCGTTGTCGGTGCATCATGTGATCCTGAAATGTTGGACACCACCTTCAGAACTCCCCGTCGCTCCGCCGCCGTCTCCGACAACGAAGGTCGCCCTAGTCCTCTGCCTCGATTGCGTATCCGCCTGGACTTCCGTCGCGGCAGCCCCTCCGACATCGCTTCAAGATGTGAGCCGAAGCCGTCTTTGCCGGCTCTGTACAGTTCCAGCCAGCTGCTTACGTCTTCTGGCGTGTCAAAGAATTTTGTGGTGCCATCAATGATTATTCGGAGTCTAGCCGGGAATAATAAGGAGTATTGGATGCTCTCGCTTCTCAGCTCTCTCTTGACTGCCAGGAAGGAGGTCCGTTTACGCTGCGTTTCGTAGGTGTAATCCGGGAAGATATTGACTTTACTGTTCTCCACCTGAAAGGGACCGTTTAACCGAGCATTGTGAAGTAGTAAGTCTCTGTCTCGGTAGTGCAGCAGCCATGCAACGACTGGGCGCGGAGGGCGGCCCTGCTGTAGTGGTCGGGACGGGACTCTATGCGCCCGTGGTCTCTATCTCTTTGACCTTATCAGACAGCTTGCAGTGGTCCACCCTGGCAATCCAAGCCCCGTTGCCACTTGTGCTATATCTTGTTGAAGTGCCGCACGGGTATCTGTTATCGCCGTCAAGATCTTGTCCAGCTGGTGTTGTAGGTGTGGATCCCGTGGCGGATCAGGATCTGGGTGATCTCCTGTGTCCGGCATCTCTGCGTCCGATGTGGATTGCGTGCCGCCCTTGGGTCCTTTCGGTTTCCCCATGTCGGTGGTGACGTCCAATGCCGTCCGCGACGAGTAGGTGGGAGCCGTCCAGCGGTAGGCCTCTCTCGCTAAAGTCTATTTCTGTTGGCGGATGCCCCGGCGAGCGAGAGAGATATCACCTGGGTGTGCGTAGCTCGGGCTCAAAGGAAAAAGTCACACAGAGCCTATTAACAGTTCTTCGGCAGTCTGTAACAGCTATATCCGACCAAGATGGTTCCAGTTAGGAATCCTATAGACCTCCGGTGTAGTAAGGCCTCGGCGAGGGGAGGTGGGCCACCGGGGGCCCCCACACAGCGCAGCAGTCCACTCAGCGTCAGCTCCAAGGTCAGTCACAACAAGGGTCTCCCAGCCCCACAAGGTGCCGGTCGGGCCATTCGCGCACCAGCTGAACCAGCAGGCGCCCCAGGGAAGGGCCAATCTCAACCGCATGAGGTACGGCCGCAGGAGAGGGCCCGCGTGGCGTATCCCGGGTAGGCAGGCGTAGCCAGTTGTTAGTCCTCCAGTGCTGTTTAATAGCGCCACCCCGCAGGAGGCCCCCAGCCCGCGCCGCCCTGCACCAGCCGCTGCACTCCGCCACCAATATGAGCCCCACAGTGTAGCAGTCCGTGTATGGGTGTCCCCTCCTCTGCCCCCGGCAGACGGTGGCAGATCTCCCACCGTGGAGCGGCCACTCGTTGATGCGGATCGTCCTCGCAGCGGGAATCGCACCACGGACGTCCCCGCTTCCACTCTAGCGCAGAGGGGTCTCAAGTGTATCCAGGGGTCCAAGGGGCGCCGCGCCGATGGAGAGGGGGTCCTCCAAAAAGACTCCAATGCCTGGGCGCTCTTGATCAAAGCCCCCGCTGGCAGGCGCCGCCCGACGCGGCAGAGCGCTCTCCACAGTAACCCCCTCCAGGGTCGCCCAGCCCACAGAAGGGGCCCCTCGGCAGTCCCTCCGGTCCTCCGTCCACTCCCGCAGCCAAGATCCGGCTTCAGTGCGTCCGCCTGGTAGCTCAATCCTGGGGCCTTCCAACGCACTTCCAATGGCCGCAGAGGGGGTGGGGGAGGGGGTGGGAAGCAATCCGCTACCCCCTTCACTGTCGTTGCAAGCGTATAGCAGCTCCCGCTCCAGATCAAGCTTAGAGTGCGGGAAGTCCAGCCGCTCCTCTGTGCAATAAGGGAGGCCGACGTCCCAATACAGCTACGGCAGCGGAAGGCCTCCTCCAGCTCGGGGGCACGCCGCTCACCAGCACCTCTCGCAAATCGGTCGGGCGGTCTCCGCCACCTCTCGTGCCCAGTACCGCTCCGCGGCCGCCGTCCGGTAGGGTGCCCCGCTCGGGCCCGCCGCTGTACCTGGTATTCTGCTGGGTTAGCAGAGGCTTCCAAGGATCTCGACGGCTTCGGAGCTAGAGGGACCCCGCGGGCGCCATTTTGTCAGGCTGGTCTCGGCACCCCGGGTCGTCCGCAAAGCCCGGCACACTCGTCTGCAGTGTCGGACAAGGGGTGTCCCATATCCACTTCGCGAGAGTCTGTTTCCGCCGTTTTTGTGAGAGGAAACGGGAGTCTGAACGCTTCCCAATCAGAATAATAAAGGGCTCGATCACGGAGCCCGGTGCTCAGGCGACCTCCATCATCGGCGCCCAAGCCACGCACCCCCTCAGAACTTGACACCCTGATAACGTCATTCCTATGGGGTTCAGGCCGCTGAAGGGTGATGCTAGCCAAACTACAGTGCCCACCCAGTGATGGAGGGCTGGCAGTACCGGAGTTCGAATACTACTATCTGGTGGCCCACCTCCAATGGTACACTCAGGGGCTCGCGGGTAGACAATCCCCGGATTGTGTGATGTGACTGTTTGTCCCTGAACTCCCTAGACTAGCAGTGGCATTGCTAAGAACACTGCGGCCCGCGGACGATAACACAGCAGAATTTAAATTGGCGCAGAAGGACCGGCTGCTTTACAAAAAATATGCGTGCGGATCCCTTACTCCCCAGATATACCCTTGACAATGCTGACCTGCCTACCTCACAGCGGGAATTGGGAGGGAATAAATGTATGGGTGGAAGAGGGTGCAAATAGGCTGGGAGATCTGTTCTGCACTGGCGAGCTCCTCCCGTTTGAAGAGTTCAGAGAAGAGTTAGACCTCCCCAGGGCCACTTCTTCCTTCATAGAGCAGTGACTGGAGTGCCCCGTGCACATTGGAAAACAGGTTTGACTGTGCCACAAAACCACAACACCTGCCACTACATAATAAGGGCAGTAGGCACCATTAAGGCGGTCACTTGCATCTATTGGGTCATACGAAGAGACACTCTGCAGCCATTAGAGACCCTGAGGACAAGATGGGAGGGAGACTTGGAGATCCCTATACCTGAAAAAGACTGGGGCAATATACTGGTGAGAGTACCCAAAGGTTCCAGAAATGCACAATTCAAGTTGGTTAACTATTTTTCTCTTCACAGAGTGTATTTGACCCCAGACCATATTAACAAATACTTTCACATAGCAAGAGCGGCCTGCCTGAGATGTGAGGAAATAGGGTCACATGTTGTGGGACTGCCCTCCAATGGTGCCTTGTTGGGAGGAGGTCACAGAAGTAGTGGAGAATACTATTTCAAGAGAGGTTCCCTGTATGCTTGGGCATTGCATATTGAACTGGTTCCCTCATACCACCAAGACAAAGGTTTCGAGTAGGTTCCAAGATTTAGCTTTCATCCTAGCACAGCATGAGATTAAGAGGAATTGGAAACATCTAGTGGGGCCCGAATTGTAGTGTTGCAGAAAATGCTGGAGAAATAGGCCTCATATGAAGTGGAAGTATCACTTAGAGAGGCTAAGAGGTGAATGTGTTCCATTGAGGTAACACAGGCTTCGAAGGCACAGTGGACTCTTTGAAGGACACAGATCCGGGGACACATGACCCCACTCCAGAATGCTCACCTTCACCGACTCCTAGTCCATCTTTAGAGCCCGGACTACACCCTATACCCTTGACGCTCCACATTGTAAGTGCATTCCCCCTAGTGCTGCTTAAGATGCACAGGTGGCTCGGGAAAAGACGACCAGCATTATGTTAGTCCTCTTTAGATCTCCTTTGCTAGTCGAGTTCAACTCATAGGGGGAGGGGGGGAGTTGGGACTGTATAGATGTTTATATTAGGATTTGAGGAGAAGTTCGAAATTGATACAAATGGATGTACGATGCACTATCAATCACAAAACTAGTAATACAATCACAAAATGTGCCGTAATTGTGCAGTATGATGAGTCTTTCCTTGCTGCATAATTTGGTCTAACCCTGCTGCATACTTCCAGTAGCGCTGCTCATAAATATTGATTTCTACGGCCAATGAGTCGCACGAAGAGTCATTCATCATAGGTTCATATTCTATCAACTGCTTGTAGATAGAACTCACCAGAAAGCTCAGGGTGACAACGATGTTATTTTTCGGTCTGACCGTGATCCACCATGAACGAATTCCAAAACTGCTGTCATTGCCGTGGGGCAGAAGCAGAAACCATATATAAAGTCACTGGGGTCCCATTTACAAACTTTTTAAATCATGCAACAGACACCAGAGGATGTAAAAACATGGCCCTGTGTTTCTTAATTGGGAAATCCTGATTAGATAAATGAGGATTTCCATGCAGCGATCCACTTATTGTAGTGGAGAAGTCGACCTACCTAGAAGAATTTTGTATTTCAGTAAGTTTAGAAGTGTGTAGGAAAAGGGGAGGAAATGGGTGCGATGGGGAAGGGCAATGTAAAAAATTTTGAAAAGCTTGCAATGCTGTAGGAGTCGCACACAGCATAGGGTGACCAGATGTCACGGATTTGCCCGGACAGTCACGTTTTTTAGGTCGAGCCTAGCGTTGCAGTGCATGCTCTGCGAGGCATGCTGTAGTAGGGTATGATGTTGAAATGATGTTGAATCCCCGCCCACTCTCCTCCCATACTTTACATTGGCTGGTGGCATTGTCTTAGGTAAACGCTGGCTTCCGATTCAACATGAGTCTTGTTGGTCCCTCCTTGTTACCGCCCTGTCTCCATTTGTTACCATCCTGTATCCATTTGTTGCCACCCATAAGGACTGGACCATTTACTTTGCTCGTTAAACACATCCTTTATCTAGTGTGTGAGCACTATTTAGTTTATTTACAATGGCGTCTGTTTTTTGTATGTTCATGCTGAGCGTGTGACCCCGCGGTGTTTATTTATAATTTATTTTTACTTTTATTCAGAGCATGGGGCCTACTTCAGGGACACCGTGCTTTGTTTATTTATTTACTTTAATTCGGAAAGTACTGTGGAAGCGCAAACTAAATATCATTTTCAACACAAAGGCCCCTTGTACCTGAGAGTCCGGGTAGTCTGAAAACAGATAACGGCGGGAGCTACAGGTCCATTTTAAGAGTAAAGGAACAGACAGTCGATAATGTTTGCCAAGCCTACTTTTCATTGACCTTTTCAGTCCAGCGAGCTATGCCCTCTGCTGAATAGTTGTGTTGTTTACCACGTGATACTCGTCATTAATCACAATGCGGGTCACGTGGACACAAAGGAGTTGTCATCCACTGTTAGATACACTGATGGGCGACAAGAGCTCTGAGGAGCCTCTCTCAACCCTTGGAACCTTTAAATACTGTTCCCCCCACATCAGCACTTGCATTAGTGTTGTTTTTTTTCGTTTTTTTTCAGATTTTAAAAGATTTTATTAGAAAATTTTGTATGTACAGTACAGATATAGTGAAGGCACTACTGGTGTTGTTATACGCCGTTGGGGTTACAGTAGGCATATCGTTGACATGATTGGTCATGTGTACATTAGATAGGCAATCACGACCTTGGCGTACACTGCATTGGTGGTCTTATGTATTACCCTTGAAGGTAGGAAATGGAAGCAGGAAAAGAGAAAAAGGAAATAGGACAGGATGGGTAGCATGGCTGAGGAGCCTCTCTCAACCCTTGGAACCTTTAAATACTGTTCCCCCCACATCAGCACTTGCATTAGTGTTGTTTTTTTTCGTTTTTTTTCAGATTTTAAAAGATTTTATTAGAAAATTTTGTATGTACAGTACAGATATAGTGAAGGCACTACTGGTGTTGTTATACGCCGTTGGGGTTACAGTAGGCATATCGTTGACATGATTGGTCATGTGTACATTAGATAGGCAATCACGACCTTGGCGTACACTGCATTGGTGGTCTTATGTATTACCCTTGAAGGTAGGAAATGGAAGCAGGAAAAGAGAAAAAGGAAATAGGACAGGATGGGTAGCATGGTCGTTAGCCGCCATACTTCCAGAGTTTGCGATGTGAGGAGGCTGGGGGGGGGGTGGGGTTGGGTGAGTGTTTTGATGTTATGTTGTCCGCCCCTCTTAGGAAGGTGATCCAATTGAGCCAATTTTTAAAGGTTGCCTTCCCTGTGTCTTTCCAGTTCGCTAGGATAGTTTTAACAGCCGCTGTGAGCAGGAGGTCGATCAGTTCGCTGTCGTCTTTGGACTGAATTTCTGGAGCCATGAAGGCGGCAACCACCCCTAGGTTGTCTGGTTGTAGTGAGTACCCCATTATGCTGTTTATGAATTCTCTTATTTTACCCCAGAGTTCCTTGACCTTGGGGCAGTAGAAGATAAGGTGTGCTAGGTCTCCTTTTTGTTTATGACAGTTCCAGCATAGGTCGCTATCACGGAGCCCGACAGCCGCCAGGCGTGCTGGGGTCCAGTACGCTTTGTGGAGGAGCCAGTATTTAGTTTGTGCTAGGGTTGGGGTGAGCTTTTCCTTCTCTGCATATGCGGATGACATACTCATCACAACAGAGAACCCCGGCCCCTCGATAGCAGCCCTAATGTCTACCATTGAGGAATACGCACATGTATCAGGCTATAAACTCAACAGGGACAAGTCTGAATGCAAACCTCTAAATGTGCATAAAACTAGGGCAGTATTAGGAGACTCAGGGTTGGCTTGGCAGAAAAACGTCCTGAAATATCTTGGTCTTTACTTCGGTAGGGATCTCAAATCAACACTCGACTACAACAAAAAAAAAATAATACTAAACAAGCTGAAAGAGAAATTAGACTTATGGTCACCAAAGTTCGTCAGCTGGTGGGGCAGGGTGGAAACAATAAAATTGATGCTAACACCCATGGTTAACTACATGCTCAGAATGCTCCCACTCTTAACCACAGAGGACTTCCACAAAAAAATTGATATCCTGACAAATAAATTCCTCTGGAGAGACAAGAAACCCAGAATAAGCCTACATAAACTAAAACAAGCAAAACCTTAGGAGGACTTAACCTTACCAACTTCAACATTTTCCAGACAGCATGCCTAGCCAAACAAGGGATATACTGGCTCTCGCCAGAGCAGGATTACACACCGGTATGGCTGGCACTAGAGAGAGCAACCCTAAAAGGTCTCACCCCCTTAGCCCAACTCACAGCTAATAAACACCCCATGGCCAATAACACCATACTCAAAAACACCAAGAACGCCCTCCTTAAAGTCGACAAAAGAATGGAGAGGAGCATTACAAACACAAGATGTGAATCTATTTGGTTCAACACTAAAATAAAGTATAAAGACAAAATACTTAACATTAACTCCTGGTACGAACGGGGCATCTCCAAGCCCAACCAGCTATAAAAGCTCAATACCCCACTCACATTCGACACCCTAAAACACTTACACAACCTACCAGATATTGAATTCTATAGCTTTCTAAGAATAAGGGCGGTGCTCACGAGAGCAGAACTTAACAAGGAGGTCCCATCAATTCTGCTATACACGGCAAACCTAAACAAAATCGGCCACCAAACATCGCACCTATACAAACTCCTGTGCCCAGTAACGGCGTTAGCGTTGTTTTTGAGTCACAATCCACCTACCCCTCTTAGCCGTCTGGTGTTCCTTCCTGTGTGACATCATGCAGACACACTTCAGAGGTTACAACTCATTTCAATAATGGCACCAAAGTGAGCGTAGCTCGGAAACAGCACTGTGAGCATATTTAGAAACAAATATTACAGAACACGGATGTTTCCTATCGGGCACACTGAAAAACATGCATGTAAAATGTAAAAGGTAAGCATTTTTCTCTCTTCCTCACTAAAGTAGCTGTCACTTTCAGAGGAACAAGTTCATTAGTATGGCAGCCATCAACAGTTGCGCTCAGGTTACAATGGTCACTTCTAAAATAGCCAGAAAGAGTTCCTGCCACTGGCACAGCTCAGACCCTCATGAAAATACTCCACATTGCACACCGACGGACGAGATGTCTCCAGCCTTCCAGCACCACCTTTGTTTGGGCAGACCAAAGAGTGAAAGGGGACAGGACGTGTTGCCTGACAGACAGAGAAATGAGACTCAGGCGACATAAACACGACAACGATAAGGTGAAACTGGATCCGTCTTTTCATGACAGGCGAGTCAACTAGATTTTCTAGCGACACTAATCCTCCATGAAACACTTGGTGATGTCTAGTTTTGGACTAATAAATCGGGCTACTTGCATCATGCTACCAGCTTCCTTTGCTGGCCCCGTTTCATCCCACAGAGCCCCACCATAACTTACTTTATTACATACAGCATAATAATAGAAACTCTTTTGCTAGATAGAGGTGGAACTTCCAATGGCACCTATCATAAGCTGTCATTCCTTTTATTTACTATAATTTTACCAAAGCTGCGTACAATAACCTAAATGCACTGACATGTTAGCTAGAAAATATGTGGTACGTGTTCTTTTTTGTTGCCATTGTCTTGAACATGTCAGGATTCAGTTATTTGGATACGCCTCCTATGCGGTGGGCAAAAATGCTATGAGTTCGTTTTGTTGTTAATTACATAGGGAGGTGAGCTGGATTTGTATTCTTCCCTCCCCCGCCCTTTTAAATCATATATATTGTTGCAAGTTTGAGAAAATGAATTATTTGTGTCATTCCAGATTTGAAGATGCTTACATATTATAAACGCTGATTGCCATATACAACAAAAATATTTTGTTATAATCCAAATTACATGCTGTGTTACAGAAAGCAACAGAAAAAGCTAATTCGAGTTTCCCAATATCACACAGTTTATCTTCACAGCATGAACTCCTTCCTGACTACCAGGGATTCAGGATGAGGACATAAGTGTGCTTGATTATTGCTACCTTCAGGCATTCATTTGGCTTCATGCTTGACTAGCAGCTGATTCTTGGTTCAATGCCATATCTTAACTTTGCCAGTGACGTAGCTGGGAGGGGGAGGGAGCGGGTGGGGGTGGCGGAGGTGAACAATTCTTGTCGTGGTCTGTCAACTCTCTCTACTCTCAGGAGCCTACAGGGGGAATGGGAAACAGGCCGCCCCCCACTCAAACCTTAATCCTCAACAATGGCCTGCCCCTTTTGTGCTCTGTGGTTGTAAAACCTAGATTACTTAATTTGGTCAGATAGAGGGTATACTTCCGCCTTCTGTCTGAGTGTGCTGAACACTGTAACTGACTAAACCAACTCTCAAAACTGTATATGTGTGTCTATGTGGGTAATCTTATGACCTATCTTGATTTAAATAGGCCCATCTTAGGGGCAGATTTGGATTCTGCGTTGCAGACTTATGATAGTTGGATGAAAGCGGCGGTGTCCTCCTCTTCGAAGAGAGCGGATTCTGGTAGAAATAGGATGACCCCCTCACAACCCTGGTACTCGCCTCATCTCGGTACTCTCAAATTAGCCTGCAAGAAACTGGAGCGAATATGGAGGATAGCTTACTGCCCTCAGGCTAAAGCATTGTATCGCTCAGCTCAGCGAGAATACTATGTCAGCATTAAACATGCAAAAACTGAGTATTTCTCAAGAAGAATTGAGAGAGCTAACAACAATAGTCGCGAAATTTTTTCGATAGTTAAGAGCTTTCTCTCTCCCTGCGCTGAGCAGATATCCATGAGCCCTTCTACCGAATGGTGTGAAAATCTCTCCTCGTTCTTCCTAACAAAAATTGCTAATATCCAACACAGTCTGAGAATAATTGGAGGAGGAAATGAGAAGATAACCAACGATGAAACTAAGATTCCTCCCATCGTCACCATGGAGAGATTTATCCCCCCTTCGATCGCAGATACCTTGGTAGCAATTAAATCACTAAAATCTGGTGCCCCTGGGGATATCTGCCCGGCCCGGGTGCTGGCCGAAGCAGCTGAAATAGTGGCTCCTGAGGTCTCTCAAATAATAGGACTTTCATTTAGTACTGCAATAGTCCCCAAAGAATCGAAACAGGCCAAGCTTTTGCCACTGCTAAAGAAAACAGGAGCGGACCCAGCGGTGCCGAGTAATTATAGACCTATTTCTCTTCTGCCAGCTATGGCAAAAATTGGTGAGAAACTTGCATTTTCCCAGCTCAATGCCTTTGTGGAATCCTCAGGGGCGTTACATCCAGCCCAGTCTGGCTTCCGTGCAGCCTATAGCACGGAGACAGCGCTTGTAGAGGTTACAGAGGCGATCAGGGAGTGCTTAGACAGTGGCGGCAGAGCGGCTCTGATTTTATTAGACCTCTCTGCCGCGTTCGACACTGTTCCGCACTCACTACTCCTGGCGCGTCTGGCCAACTTCGGCATATTGGGCTCAACATTGGATTGGGTGAAATCCTTCTTATCAGACAGGTCGCAGCAGGTCTGGATCCCACCCTACTCATCCTCGACCAAACCCCTCACTACAGGAGTACCCCAGGGCTCTATATTGAGCTCCCTCCTTTTTAATGTATATCTCACCCCTCTTATTTTTATTTTTTTATTTTTTTTTAAATATATTTTTATTGCAGGAATCAGTAAAACAATACAGTAACGACCATTATCGTATTATAAACAACTTATACAAGATATAGCCCACCGGCCCCTTTCCATAACGTTGCTATACAGCCGATCAGCCCATATCCCTGGGGTTGGGCGGCAAATGCAGCTGGGGTCAGTAGGATGCTGGAGCTGGTCCGGATAACACACTGTCCGTCCTCTGCTTTTCTAAACAAACCCAAAACCCCAAAAGAAACCCCCCCCTCAAAATTCCCAGTTACCGTGAAACTCCCCCCTCCCCCCCCCCCACCATCAGCACCAGGGAGCTCATCAACATAGGATCCACTGCTTGACCCACGGGGAAGGTAATAGTGCTGTCAATGCTAATGTTTAACGGGACTCGGGTCGAGTTGCTTCTTCACTTTCGGAGTCGCTGGGGGTACAATAATCTCTGAGGGCCTGCACCAGCGTTTCCCATTCTAACGCGGCCTCCTGCGCCTTCTCATTGCTCTGCCTCCAAGCCAACTGATATCGCAGCGCGCTCTCACCCGCCGCCCATTTCAAAAGCTCACTGTGCCATCTGCTGCCTGTAGGACCAGCTCGTGCCTTCCAGTTCCTGGTCACCTCTCGCTTAGCAAGTAGGAGCCCCAGGTCGATAAATTTACTGGTGATTTTATTCCGGGGGGTATGGGGAAACCAGTGCAATAGCCCTACCGCCACATCGAATGATAAGTGCCTCCCCGTCACCTCTTCCAAAGTCGCCGCCACCTCCTGCCAGTAGGACGTCAGTCCTGGACAGGCCCATAGCATGCGTAGGAGGTCCGCCTCCTGAGCCGGGCACCTAGGGCATTCCGCCGAAGCCGTGGCAAAATAACGCCTGATCTTTACCGGGGTCAGGTACGCCCTATGGAGAACATAATAGTGGACCAGTTGGAAACGGGCGCTACGTGTACCCTTCCAGGCACGCCTCACCAGCTGGGACCAGGTCGTCTCCGGGATCTCCCTACCAATGTCCTCTTCCCAGCGGGACTTCAGTGTGGCGAGAGGAACCAACCCCTCGGCAATCAACCTGCCGTAGAGGCAAGTGACCGCCTTCACCGTGCCCGCCGACATCATTACGTACTGGCACACCTGAGACAATTGAGGTTCCTCTAGCCCGTTTTGCCAGTGCGCCTGGATCGCTCGCACAATGGCCGAGTGCAGCAGAAAGTCGCCCCGGGGGATCCCAAAGCGGTCAATGAGATCCTGAAAGGACAGGAGCGCTCCGTCTTCGTACAGGTCCCCGACGAGCTGTAAACCGGAATCCTCCCAGTCCGCCAGTCGTGACCAATCTCCTCCGTGGGGGAGGGCCGTCAGCATCCCCAATGGTGTTTCAGGCGCATATGGCGTCCGTAGGCGACCTCTGTTATGAGCCCGATTCCAACAAAGTCGGATAGTCCGCTCCTCCATCGACAGGTCCCGTAGGACTAAGCGCTGTCGCAGCGCGATAAAGGAGAGGACGTGCCTGGCCATACCCGTCCCTCTACCGTCCTCCGGGCCTCTGAATTCCCTGGCTATCTCCTGGGTGTAGGTCTGGAGCTGCGCCGCTAGATAATACTTCTCGAAGTCCGGCACAGCGAGCCCCCCCTCGTCCTTCGGCCTCATCAGGGTATTGAGGGCCACCCGCCGCCGGCCCGTTCCCCAAAGGAACCCGACCACCATAGAACGCAAGCGACGAAACGTAGCCGGTGGGACCCAGATCGGCAAAGTCCGAAAGTAATACAATAGTCGGGGGAGCGCCACCATTTTGAGCAGGGCGATGCGTCCCGCCACAGAGAGCGGCAGCGTGGCCCAAAAGTCCATGCTACCTCGGAGTGCTCGTATGCAACGGGCAATGTTTCCATCTAGGAGGTCGGGTTGGTCGTGGTACACAAATACCCCAAGGTATTTAAAGCAGTCGGGCTCCCACCTGATCTCCTTACTTAGCGCAGGAGTGGGGGTACCCCTACGCATCGGGAAGAGGCAGGTCTTAGACCAATTCACTTGGAGGCCTGAGACCGCTCCGAACTCCGTTAGCGCTAATTCCGCTCCCCGTAAGGCGTCAACCGGATCCTCCAGGAAGAGCAACAGGTCGTCCGCATAGAGCGAGACGTAATGCGGGCCCGCCGCTGTCCGTAAGCCCGTATAGTGGGCTCCCGAGCGAAGATGCATCGCTAGTGGCTCCACCGCTAGTGCAAAAAGAAGCGGGGATAAGGAGCACCCTTGCCGCGTGCCACGCTCCACCGGATATCGCGATGAAATCAAAGGGCCCGATCTAACCCTGGCCGAAGCGGAAGCGTAGAGGACTGCTGTCCATTTGACAAATCCCTCCCCGAGGCCGAATTTCCGTAATACCGTGCATAGGTAGTCCCACTCCAGGCTATCAAAAGCCTTCTCCAGGTCCACCGACAAGACTACCGGGGACGGGGCATCCACGAATGGTTCCCCAAGCAAGCGGAACAACCTTCGGATGTTCATAGTCGTATTCCGCCGTGGGATGAAACCGGCTTGGTCTTCATGCACTAGGGAACTCATATGTCCCAGCAGCCTCGAGGCCAAGATGCTGCTCAATATTTTGTAATCCACCGTCAGCATTGAAAGGGGACGGTAGGACCCCGGGTCAGACGAGTCTCGGCCTGGTTTGAGGAGAGGAACCACCAACGCCTCACACATCGAGCCAGGGAGACGACCCAACCTCTTCGCCTCCCTGTAGACCACCAGTAATCGAGGGGCCAATAGGTCAGCGTAAGCTGCATAAAACTCCACCGGAAGGCCATCTAGGCCCGGGGTCTTGTTCCTCGCCATCCGTTTGATGGCCCCGCGGATCTCCCCCAAGTCGATGTCAGAACCCAGGGTTTCCGCCACTTCCTGTCCCACTGTGCGGAGTTCCAGTGGGCTAAGATAGTTATCAAGCCGGTCTGGGTCACGTGCGGAGCGACTGCGGTATAAACTTTCGTAGTAATGCCGGAAGCAACTAAGAATCTCCGGTTGGGTGCACACCTCGGTCCCATCCGCCCTACGCATATTTGTCGTCGTTTGGGACTGGCGCGTAGGGTTGGCCAACCACGCCAGTAACGCGCTCGACCTGTCGCCCTCCGCAATAGACCGGACCGTATAGGCCTTATAATCGAAACAGCGGAGCCGTTCGACCTCCACCGCTACCTTCTCCCTCGCCTCTACCGTTTGTGTTTGCAATTCCGGGTGTCCGGGGCGGCTAATTTCAAGCTCGCGGAGCGCTCGGTCCGCTGTGTCTAAGTCAGCCAGGATAACACGCCGCATGCCCACCTTCTTAGAGATACAGTAGCCCCTCACCACCACCTTGAAAGCGTCCCATTCGAACGCCCTAGTACTCGCGGAGCCGCCGTTGGACGCAAAATAATCCGTGATTCTCTCCCCTAGGTCCGCCTTGAAGACACTGTCCTCGAGGATCTCGGGGCGCATCTTCCAGGTGGGTACTGCCGGCGTCCCAGGGAACCAGCGAATGTCCAGTAGGAGGGGGTTATGGTCCGAGATGGTCCGCGATAAGTACTCTGATCGGACCGCTGCCGAAACTAATTCGGACGAACCTAGAAAGCCATCCAGTCTGACATGCAGCTCATGAAGGCTCGAAAAGTATGAATAATCTCTAGGCGCGGGGTGATGCGCCCTCCAAATGTCCGTCAAACCCCAGCGGGTCTGCCAATCATGACGGCCCTTAGCCGTCCGCCGGACCGGGGAATCGGGGAGCGGGGGATGCGAGCGGTCTATGTCTACATCCACTACGGAGTTAAAGTCTCCCCCCAGCAGGAGGGGCCCGGCGAAAAAGTGGGCCAGCGAGCCCGACAACCTGGAAAGGAAGGCAGTCTGGTCCACATTAGGAGCATACACACAGCAAACGTTCAGGTCCCTCCCTCCTAGCGTGCCTGATATGGCCACGAAACGCCCCTCTGGGTCCAACACTGTCCTCGTGACCTGGAAGGGGACTCCTGCCCTAATCCATATTAGCGCCCCCCTGGCATAAGCAGAGTACGCCGTGGAAAAGACCTGCCCTCGCCACCTACGCTGAAGCGCCGCCCCTTCCGCCTTGTTCAGATGCGTTTCCTGCAGCAGCGCCATTTGCACTCCCCTACGCACTAAATAAGCATGGACCTTGTGACGCCTGGACATAGTGTGAAGCCCCCTCACGTTCCAAGTAATACATTTCAAGTTAGCAACATCAGCCATTGTCCCAGAGTATTCTTGCACAGTCTCCCCGTTCGGGTCCCCACAAAGAAAAAGCATCAATCCTCCCAGCGCTGACGGCGGCCATTTTCCCCAACCAGAACCAAACCACCCAAAAACCAACAAAGCCCCCCCCCAACCACCCCAGAACAGGACCCAAACTGCACCATCTAGATCCCATCCAAACCTCTACGGAGATCAACCCCAACATCCCCACTAGTCCTACGGTCGCCACCGTAGGAAGGCCTTATGGGCCAGGTGCGGGCTGAGCGGAGGCAGTGGGCCCTCGTCGCCCAGGCTACCAGGACTATAGTAAGCCCCCCCCTGTGTCAAAACCTTTCGGGGCAAGAGCAGAAGCCCCCCAACCCTCCCTCCTTCATTGTCAGCAATAAAGAACGGCAACCGCCTCCCCAATACCCCCCACCCAAAACAAGGCAGCATATCCCGTTACCCTTGTCCGTCCAAAAGGTCCTCCACCGATTTCGGTGTGATCACCGGTGTATGGGTACTGTCTGCCACTGAGTCTTCCGAGTCCGATGGTGCCCCCTGAGCACCCGGGTGTTCTTCCTCTTCCTCGATGACTTCGCCTCTTGCTCCCGACAGTTCCGACAGAACTTCCAACACTCCCCTCCGCTCCGATGATGTCTCCGCTGTCGAGGGCCCCCCCGTGCGGCCGCGGCGGTTCCCGACCCTCTTAGATCGCCTCCTTTGTTCCGGTTCCTCCGCCTGATGGGTCGAGGCGCTATAACCATCTGTCCCTGTCCGGTACAGTTCGAGCCAGTCACAGACCTCCTCTGGGGTGTCGAAGAACTGGGTTTTGTCGTCGACAATGACTCGGAGCCTCGCGGGAAATAGGAGTGAATATTGGATGCCCTCACTCCTGAGTTCACGCTTAACCGCCAGGAAGGAGAACCGCTTGCGCTGCGTCTCGTAGGTGTAGTCAGGGAAGATATTCACCTGACTGTTTGCAACCTGGAACGGGCCATTGTGCCTGGCGGCATTTAGGATCAGGTCTCTGTCCCGGAAATGTAGCAACCGCGCCACCACTGGCCTTGGGGCTCGTCCCTGCTGTGGGGGCCGTGCTGGAACTCTGTGGGCCCGTTCTAGAGTGTAAAAGGAGGACAGGCCCTCCGGGACCACCGTGTCTCGGAGCCAGGTCTCCAAGTATCGCACCATATCGCCATCCTCGATTTTTTCCGGCAGGCCCACCACCCGAATGTTATTCCTCCTGTTTCGGCCTTCCGCATCCTCCGCCCTCCGTTCGAGGGTCTCGATTCGGGACATGGCATCCTTTATCGTCGCAGCCAGGGTTCTCTGCGCCGGTTCTAAAGTCTTCACCGTGCCCTCCACCTCCTTGACCCGGTCTGAGAGTTTACCATGGTCTGCCCTAAGGAGGCCCAGGCCGGTCGCCACCTGGGCAATGTCCTGTTGGAGGGCCGACCGAGTTGCCTCTATCGCTTCCAGTACACGGTCGAATTGTTGCTGGAGTGGTGCGCCACCAGGTCGTTTAGGGTCTCCATGCTCTTCCTTGTCCTGGGCTTCAGAGTCTGAGGTGGTCTGGCTGGATCCCTTGGCTCCTTTAGGTTTCCCCATGCTGCCAGGGGCTCTCCGCGAGGGTCCCGGAGTAGGCGTCTCCGTGTACAAGTGTCCAGCACGACCTTCCCGGGATTTCGTTCTCAAGTCTGGTATGGGCGATCTCCTGCTCCAGAGCCTGTGGAGACTCCGCCGCTTCGGCTCACGCCACCGCCACGGCGTCCGAGGGCACCGATAAGGGGGCGGAGACAACCGTCGCCGAGTCGGGCAGGCCCGTTCACCCACTATAGCTCCGGGGCGAGGGCCACCAACTCCCTCGGTTGACCTGTGGCGCCATAGTGTCGCGCCATCCATGTAGTTGGGCTGGCCAGGAAATCGTAGCTGGTTGCGGAGTCACGGTGCAGACCACCGCCTGGAACAGAGGGCACCCGCGCCCGGTGCCCTCTAGTGCGTGGGCACCCGCCCGGTCGTCTAATCGAGTATGAACCCGTTGTAGAAGTTCCGAACCTGCCAATGTCCAATGCCTAAAACAACTGAGGATGGTGAAGCCGGGTGCCAGGCGACACCCGCGAGACCTCTTCAACTCCGTAGTTTCGATCAAGGGGACAAAGGGGTCCGGGCGCCATGTTGGGTCGCACTCCGCAACTCCGCAAACTTTGGCATTTCCTCGAAGCCGCCCCCGTCCAAACTCCACCAAGGCCCCCGGCAGGGTGTCGTCGCCTCGCTCAACCGAATGCGGGGTCTGGGGCGCCCCTCAGCCTCCGATGTTCAGGATAATTTCGGGCTTAGTCCCGGAGCCGAGCTCTCAGGCGACCATCGCCATCGGCGCCCAAGCCACGCCCCCCTCACCCCTCTTATTGTGTTAGCTGAACAAATGGGAGCAAAAATAATAGCGTATGCAGATGACACGCAACTTTTGTTTACGTGGCCGGATGCGAATACGAATACTGAGGTCGTTCGTTCATGTCTTTCTGCTGTGTTTAACTGGTTGGCAGCAGCACAGCTGAAGTGCAACGAAGATAAAACTGAAATCTTGTTGTATGGTCAGTTTCCATCTAATTTCAGAGAAATTCTGTGGCCTTCTGATTTCCCCCAACCAAACTCCGCTAATATTCCTGCTAAGAACTTGGGAGTCTGGTTTGGAGAAGATCTGCGATTTGAAGCACACATAAAGAGACTTGCTGGGGTGTGCTTCGGTTCCTTAAAAGCCATGAGAAAGATCTTTCCCTATCTACCATCTTCAGCTAGAGAGTCAGTTGCGAGGGCCCTTATTCTATCTCGGCTCGATTATGCCAACTCTCTGCTGTGTGGTGCTCCGGCTTTTTTAATTGCAAGGCTTCAGATTATCCAGAATGCGACTGCTCGCTTGCTGTGCAATGTGCCGTGTAGAGAAAGTGTTCGGATTCACATGAAGGAACTACACTGGCTGCCAGTAGCACAGAGGATAACTTTTAAAATTCTTACCATAGCTTTTAAAGCAGTTCATGATCTTGGCCCTTCCTATCTGAGGAAAAGATTTAACCGCTATGTCCCTACTCGGGCATTACGCTCAGCTGACTGCAACTTTTTAAGAGTGCCCCGATTTCAGCGAGTACGTTTGGGAGGCCAGTCGCTTGCTGTCACCGCGGCGAGGACTTGGAATACTCTCCCCCACTCCCTGAGATTAATTGAAAATTTTGTATCATTTAAAAAGGCACTTAAAACATATCTCTTCAGAACCGCTTATTAGCTTATATAAAATACTGGAAATAAAAAAACAAACATGAACTTCATCCTTCTTTCTTTTTGGTCACCTGCTTGTTTTTCTCTTCATGCGCCAGGACACTCTGGTAGTATCTGAGCGCGCTATAAAACAGCTAAAATAAATAAATAAAATAAAATATGTGATCCACCACCGACCTAACACCTCCCATTACTTTCTAGCTGTAAAGAAACTGACCAAATTAAGTAATCTGGGTTTTACAACCACAGAGCACAAAAGGGGCAGGCCATTGTTGAGGATTGTGGTCTGTCAACTCACAACCCCCCCCCCCTAGCTGCCCGCCCCCCTTGCTGTTACCTGCACCAGCATCACTGGCCGGCAAACTCAGGGACGCCCCAGACAGCAAAAAATGTAGACATGTAGATACGCCACTGAACTTTGTAGAATGTTTTGCGATTAAAAAGAAAGGTTTGATGGTACTTAGTAACTAGCCACACATGGGCTTCTAATCTAGGGAATGTAGGAAGCTTTGTTGAGCCACAGTTTCTTGTGAGACTACAGTGCCTCTCCTTTTACTGTACGTAGCATTAGGACATTGGAAGTAAGTTCTGGGTCCAGGATATGACATCTGGCAAGCATACAGAGGTCTTTGTAGTGAATGCTCATAGAAACATGGCTCTATGTCCTCTGTTAGAAGCTAGGTGCTGACAAGGCAGTCATTCACAGCTTCAACAAAGTCATTGATGCTGTCAATGGTGATGTGATATGTGACGTTTCCAGAGATGTCAGTGATCATTATCCCTGATGTTACTGTACTTAGTTACTAAAGGGTGCAGCAAATACACACAGCAGCGATACATATCCTCCTAGATAATAGTTGTGGATATAAGCCTGATGTCCCACTGTCAGAACTGAAGAGCCCTTTAAAGATGTTAATTGGGGAAGCTTCTGCTTTTTCACTGGGCTCATTCTAGTGACTTCTGTCTCTTCTTCCTATCAGGAATATATGCCATGATCATTTATGGGGACCTCTACTGCACGGCCCTAACAAATGTATGTGCTATACCACTATGTCTGCTGTGTTTGCCGTTCAAGAAACACTATAGATTTGCCATTGTGATTTATTACACAAACATCCAGATCAGTTTATCCCTAAAGGTGAACTTCAGCAGTCTTTTTCTTTACCCCCTCACCATATATACTCCTGGGACATCATAGGAGCAGTATCACCTCCTGCATCTCTGCTTCTCATCACTGCTGATAAATGGGATGTGACTGCCAGCCTGCCCACTCATCGATGGGTCTCTTTAAGTGTGGCGCTCCCATGATGCAAGCTGGTGTAAACCATTGTATGTGAGTGAGTACAATCAACCTGATCCCTCAGGGGACTGACCCCTTTCTAAGTGAAGGGCGTTTGTGAGCATTTGCTCGGTGTGAACCAAGGGGCTAAGTCAGATTGTTAGGTCAAGCTTGGGTAGCGCTTGCGCTACTCTGCGAGGCATGCTGTATTGGAGAATGGAACAGAAGCCCCACCCACTCTCTGCCTAGATTTTTCATTTGCTTGTATCACTGTCCTTCGTAAATGCTGGCTTCTGATTCGTTAATAGGCTTGTTAGTCCCTCCTTAGTACCGCCTTGTCTTAATTCGTAACCTCCCATGAGGACTGCCCCTTTTACTTCTGTTGTTACACTGTGAGTCTTTTTTAGTCTATAAGCACTAATTTTGTTAAATAGTTTCTCCTACTGCAGGCATGACATGCTTTCCTGCAACATTCAGGGTGCCTTGCACGCTTTCACTTTCTAAGCAACCCGGGACAATGGCAGCCACTTCTTTGAATATGTCTTTTTTTGGGTATATATTCTCTGTTTTATGCACTGCTGTATAAAGTAAAAATTAAAAACATTTAAAAAAAAATATGTCTCACATTTACAAGGGTTTGAACTATTGACATTGTAAATGACAATGCCTTTCATTTATGTGTTAATTATCGAAACATAAATAAAAGGCATTGTCATTTACAATGCCAATAGCTTAAACTCTCCCAAATGCGAGACCTATTGCATTGCAAATGCTTGTTCAAAGACTGTCCCGGAGTGTTGTAAATCAGCAGCGGTTAGATTAAGCATTAGCAGAAGACATGCTTCGGTTTGAACCATTATCGTAATAAGTGTGCCGAATCCATCTTGAATTTGTAGCGGCCATTTTGTATGTCATACCTTACCTACCTTCTTGTTCATCGTGCCTGAAGTCTGCCCGGCAACAGGCTATTTTTAGTAGACTCCGCTTTCAGCATACCCAGACATGCGCAGTAGGGTCAGTGACCGTTATTAATTGGTTCCAGATAGGAATGTGCCTGCCAGTTATCTGAGACTGTTAACTCCGCCCACTCATCGATTGTGCCTTCCAAAATGTCCTTGTATGGTCATAAATCTGCTCTTGTCTTTTGTACCGCCTTTCCTTGAACCCCCTCATTGTGTATAAAAGGGGCCATGTACTTTAGTTCGGTGTGCTACTCGATACAATACCGAAGGGTGTTGTGTGGGCTGTAGTACCACCTTTAAAGGTTTAATAAACTTTGCTTTTGTATTTTCCAGTTTCATTGCCAACTTCTTCCTAAGGTCTGAGGACTCTGTGCAGAGAAGGGAGAACCCTTTCACTAAGTAGGCCTAGCTGAGGTTTGCTTACAACAAATTGGAGCCCGACACGTGGGGCTCATCGGCGACTCGGATGCCCGAAGGAGCGTCCGTGACGAAGGATTGGAATCTCGCTGCGGACACGTACGCATGCCAGAGGAGACCCGAGTCTTGGCATCCAAGGCGTTTTTTCCTTTCTTTCCGATCTGACCATCCAGGTGGTGCCGGTCCTCGACTGAGATCTCTTCTGTTGGCTTGCCGTGCAGTGGCCGTTTGGTTGAATTTAGAACTTGGCAGTTGGAGACTGGACACCCAGTGAGTGGTAAGAACCGTTGTACGGTACTTGCTGTGGGTTTTGGAAGCCTGTGAGTGGCAAGGCAGTTTTAGGATACGCTTGCTGTGGCAATTTTGGAAGGATTAGTCACTGATGTGTATGTGTATGTGTATGTGTATGTGAAATATATGTGTTGCACTACATATAGGCAGGTAATGAGGAGATTTTTCTCCATAATACGATTTTGATTTGAACGGCACAACGTATTACAGATACTTTAAGTGCCACTTTGATTATAATAATGCATATTTTGCACTATTTTTGGCATGCCTGTTTTTAGCGCACTTCGTAGAATGTGCTGCTTTTGTGGAAATAACCGGTTTAAAACTTGAGGAATCGCAGCCGGCTCCCCCAGAGGGGACACCTCATAGAGATATGTATTTAAAGTATGCTCTTTCTTCTATAATGTACAGCACGTTGTGGAGGAAATACACGCGAAAGGATCCTGAGTTATGTTGGCCGAAGTATGGGTCATTTGATATGCGGAAAATTGAGTATGTGGAACAGTGTATGTTTAAGCGAAAATCTAGACAAGATATGTTTGAAAGTGTGCTAATGTAGGTGAAAGAAGTACGTGAGCGTGAGAAACGTGAGCAAGCGCTGATTGAGAAAGAGCAACGGAAGAATGTGTATGAAAAAGCGCAAGAATTGAGGAAAAAGGAGGCGAAAGAGTTGGAAGAGAGACAGGAAAAGGAGCGTAGATTACAGATATCTGGCCAATATGCTGTTCGACAACCTCTTTATCCTGTCCTTAATAAACCGCAAGATGATTTTTCTTTGTTAGATCGTCCTCCGCCTCCGTATATCGTTCCGTCCGCCCCATCCGGCGACGATGAGGATTCCGGTGCTGATCAAGCAAAACCAAGTACCCGCTCCTTGATTCCGGTCAAACGTGCAGCTGAACTTAGGAACCTCGCTCGGAAGTCACTGAAGGATACTGTTACTGTTTCAGAGACTCTTAAGGGATGGCATGATAGAGAGCAGATGTATTTTACTGAACATTTTGCAGATGAAGTTGTCGAGATGTTTCGAAAAGTATCTGATGTTTTTGAACCTGATGATGTGGCAATTGATTGTAAGCAATTACATAAAGGTTCTTTCCCTCTTTCCCAGGTGCCTGATATCATCAGGCGACTGGTTAAACTTCGAAACGATGCGCTTCGGCTACAGGAGGAGAAACGAAAAGCTAAAACAGATGACCGATCGGGATTGGTCAACGGGAAACAATCATCTATTTTCGAAACAGATAAGACCGCGATAGTGCATGCAAAGCCTATGCGAGAAGCCGCGCCGTTATATGTTCCTCCTAAAGGAGCGGGTACTAGTGACGATAAATATTCTGTAGATGCAAAAGGGTATTTTATTTATAATTGGTTGTATACTCCCTGGAACAGAGCAGATGTTATGGCGCTTAAAGCTGCATTGCCTGACCCGCGTAAAAACCCTGCCGCCTTTTATGAAGAAGTTGAGGGAGCCTTAAATTCTTGTACCATGACGCTGGCTGATATCGATTTATTTTTCGGGCTCATATTGCCGCCCGATATGTGGCGCTCCGTGCGTAAAGTCGATGATCGCGCAGCAAATGGGGCGTTATGGAAAGAGATAGAGAGGGAAGATACGGACAGGGAACCAGCGCAAAAGCCATGTCAATTGATTTTAGATCTCCCCGGTGCAATATTAGCTAAATTAAAAATGATTATTCCCCCTAAAAAGATTGATTGGACTGTTTTAGCATCCTGTAAACAAAAGACAGATGAATCGGTTTCAGATTTCTTTACACGTTTTGAGGAGGCTTTTCATGATTTTAGTGGCCAGTCACTAACGGACGATACGGGCTGTCACTTATTTGTAGACAAGTATGCTACGAACCTATTACCAGGAGTGGCTAGCCGCTTGAAAGCCAGCGAAAGTTCTTGGACAACCTCTTCTCCGGCATCCGTCCTGACAATGGCTCAATATTACGAGCATCAGGAACTTGAAGCGAAGGGCAATGAGGATAAGAAATCTAAAGAATTAAAAACAAAAGTCATATTATCTCAGGTCTATGGTGCACCTCTTTGAGGTAACGATAGAGGCGGACGAGGATTTTCTAATTCCTCCTCTACTCGTTACTCTTTGGCTATTGATCAATGCGCGTATTGTAAGAAATTTGGTCACTGGGCAGATGAGTGTCCATTGTTGCGCTCACAGCGCTATGTCCGTGGCCGAGGATCCATGAGGAACCGCTCGGGGAACTCAGGACCTAGAGGCGCTATGAATGATCATGCTAGGTCTGATTCTAATGTGCGGGTACAAAATGGGTTCAATGCTTTTGATCGGCGCAACTAATACCAAATGTCTGATTATGCGCAGCCTGAGTTGCATGATTCTGCTTATGCATAGGATTGCGTAGGATGGGGTAAGGAATCAGTTGAAGTTCCAGTAGATCAGAGGGGTCCTTATGTTACAGCACATGTTGTGGGTTCTACTGATCAGTTTCTGGTTGATACAGGAGCTACTCGTAGCGCTTTGTCTAAACAATTGGTTCCGAGGGCTCCCCTGTCTGGCTTAATGATTACATTGATAGGGTTCGATGGAACACCTTCCCTTAGCCCATTGTCACAACCACTTGCATTTCATGTTGATAAGTTTGCTGCTCCATGCCCGTTTTTGCTTTCCCCGAACACGCCAGATAATATTCTGGGTCTTGATATGCTCAAGTATTTCAGAGCCACAATACAATGTTCCCCTGAAGGAGTGCGTGTGATTTTGAATGACAATTACCCAATAACAGACAGAGTTTGTATTGTTCAAGAAGATATTGCATTAGCTTCCCTACCTAACACTCTGTGGGCCACTTCAGATACAGATGTGGGTCAGATGGTTATTCCATCAGTGCATATTAGTGTTAAGGAGGGAGCTGTGTTGCCACGTCTGCCTCAATATTGAATTTCACAGGAGGGTGAGGAAGCACTCACACGAATTGTACAAGATCTTATTGAAGTTGGAGTTGTTGAGGAAGTTCCATTTAACATTTGTAACAGTCCGATCCTCTCAATTTTGAAGAAAGATACTGATACTAGGATCTACAGATTCATTATTGATTTGCGGAGGTCAACAACATAGTGGTGCCACAATATCCAGTGGTTTCTGATATCACAACGCTTCTTACCCTAGTTACACCTACTGCAACAACGTTTTAGACTTGAAGAACGCTTTCTTTTCGATCCCTATTCATCCTGATAGCCGATATTTGTTCGGTTTCACTTTGAATAATCGATCGTATAGATTTTGCAGAGTTCCTCAAGGCTATACTGAGAGTCCTAGTATTTACAGCCAAGCATTGAAAGACAACTCGATTCCTTTGTTCTACCCGAGGGTGTGCCGCTCATTCAGTATGTTGATGATATTCTGTTAGCAGCTGATACCCCCGAACAATGTGAGAAATGCACGCTGTCTTTGCTTTCTTTCCTTGCTTCGCACCATCACAAAGTCTCAAGAAAGAAACTGCAGTATTGTAGACGAAAGGTAACCTACTTAGGTCACCTTTTGTCTAAGGAGGGGCGTGCACTCACATAAGATCGCATTCAAGCAATTCTAGATACACCAGTACCTTCCACACAGAAAGGGGTTCGAGCATTTTTAGGTCTTTCTTCGTTTTGTAGGCAATGGATATTAGGATTTTCACATATTGCTAAACCCTTGTTAGCGCTTTTGACAAAAGATACTCCAATACCCCTTTCTTGGACAGATGAATGTGAGAATGCTTTCGGACAGTTACGACAAGCCCTTTGTTCAGCACCAGTGTTAGGTACTCCAGATTACACGAAGCTCTTTACATTGTATGTACATGAAAGGGATGGATGTGCATTATCAGTTTTAGTACAGATACACGGCGATAAACAACACCCCTGTGCATATTTTTCAGCAGTACTTGATCCTGTTGCTCGAGCGTTGCCTGGATGTTTTCGCTCGGTGGCAGCAACAGCTGTGTCAATACGCCAGAGTGAAGGGATAGTCTTATCACATAAACTGTTGGTGTTGGTACCTCATGCTGTTGGTGCTCTTTTGAATCAAACAAAGACGCAGCATTTAACTAGTGCTCGTCTGACACTGCTGGCTCCTCATATTACATTGAAGAGATGTGCAACGCTAAACCCAGCCACGTTGTTGCCATTTCCGGCGACTCACCCTGAGGCGCAGGAAACACACAATTGTATTTTTCTGACTGAGGAACAGACAAAGGGTCGTATTGCTTTGCAAGATGCGCCCCTTCCAGTTGTGGATGGAGAACTGTGGGTTGATGGATCTTGTCTGAAGTTACCGGATGGTACAACTTCAGCCGCATATGCAATTACTATGCTTCACACGATAGTAGAGACAGCTCGTATACCACAGAAGTCAGCTCAAGCAGCAGAACTGATAGCTTTGACACGAGCGTGTGAGCTTAGTACAGGATTATGTGTGAATATTTATACAGATAGCCGCTATGCTTTTGGAGTGGCCCATGATTTTGGCCTGCTCTGGAAGGAAAGAGGCTTTTTGACATCACACAGGATGCAGATAATGCATGGAGAACTAGTGCATAATCTTTTGACTGCATTAACATACCCAAAGAAAATAGCTATAGTAAAATGTAGTGCAAACAAGAAAGTGACTGATAAGGTGGGACAAGGAAATGCCTTTGTAAACCGAGTGGCACGTGAGACTGCGATGCAGCCTGATACTACTTCTATGTATGTAGTGAAATCGCAAGCTGAGCGGTGGCACGATGCCAGGAAAGAAGTATTAGAGATACAAAGGACCGCTTCTGACAAAGAACGGGAGCAATGGTCCATAGATGGAGAGTTGGATGATGAAGGTTAGCACATGTTGGAGCTTCAGCAATAGTGAAATTGCTTACACAAGTTTGGGAGCAGCCAGAAATCGCTAGCACAGCTAAGAGAGTACTACAGTCCTGTATGATGTGCTTACGATGTAATCCTGGAAAAGGGACACAAATTCAGCAGGAGGATTTGCTACACCAACTGCACCTTTTGATGTTTTACAGATGGATTATATTCAGCTTGAACGCTGTAATAATTTGAAGTACGTCTTGGTGGTGGTATGTGCCTTCAGTAAATGGATTGAGGCGTACCCCACCAAGGACAATACTGCAATTACTACGACAAAGGTGCTTTTGAAGGAATTTTTTCCTCGCTATGATGTTTGCAGATTTTTGTGGAGCGACAACGGACCTCATTTTGTAAGGGACGTTATAAAGTATGTCTTGAAAGGATTAGGGATCAAACAGAAGTTTCATGCAGTATTCCATCCACAATCAGCAGGTTTGGTGGAGACTTACAATGCAACTCTGAAACTGAAATTAGCTCAAATACAGGCTTCTACTTCTCTGACTTGGCCAGATGCGTTGCCACTGTTGTCAATCAGATCAGTGCCTCATTCTCGAACGGGTCTCACACCTTATGAGGTTCTTTTTGGCTGACCCATGAATATCTGGGGAATTCCTAAACCAAGTTCTGTGTATGATGTACCTTGTGTCTTAATGAATGACTATTTGGCACAATTAACTGATAAATTGGTTTCTATTCATCAACAGGTTCAAGAAGCACTTCCCGACAGATCCGCAGGAGAGGGCCACAACCTCCGACCTGGCGACTTCGTCCTTCTGAAATCTTTCGAGAGGTCGAGCAGTTTGGAACCGAGGTGGCGTGGGCCGGAGCAGGTGCTACTTGCTAGAAGAACGCAGTTCGAGTCACGAATCAGAAGAACTGGGTCCATGGAACCCATTGTCGCCGAGTACTCCCGACTTTGGTGAAGCCTGCTGTATTGACCGACCACCGAGAGGTTCTGACTGCAGAAAGAGGTCGTGCTGTGACGCCTGACGGATCTGAGGAGTTCTTCCCAACCAAACAGTCCCTGGAGCAACAAGATATAATTTGAGGCCGAGAGAGAAATCTGCAGCATTATGAAAGTTGTCTGAGCATTCCTTGGGTCAGTGAAACGGAGAGCTGATCTGGCAAGGGGGGGATCAGCCCTGCATTAGAGCATAAATCAACGGCTACCCAGGGGTAAGAGCTCTGACACCTACTTTAGTTTCAGGAAGATTTGTTTTGAGTTGTGACTGAGAATGGAGAAGAAGAAGAAGATGTTTTGTGCTATAGGGTTCGTTGTTGCCTTGATGATTGTGGCAACAATAGCATGGTCTGTTGAGGAAACAACTCCTGCTCGTGAGTTGTTCATTGTTACTATGCCTGTACCAGGGGAGCATTATTTCTTTACGCTCCCATATCAAGAATTGAAACATCGACAATCTTATCTAATTAACACATTCATTCAAATGTTACATCATACCCACATCGCTACTAATGCGACAAACTGTTGGATTTGTGGGATGATGCCTGCACACCAAAAGAACGGAGGTACACCGTTCATAACTCTCCCTTTTTCGCATAATGGCTCTTGTCGAGCCTGGTATACTTTGCTCTTTGCGACTAGGAAGCCTACAGTGGGCAGACTGCTTTTCCGGTTAAATAAAGAGTGCCATCAGGACAAAGATGGGTACCCCCAAGCGAATGGAACTAAATGGGAGTGGGAAGAATATTGACCGGACAATATTTCAACACCATATATCTTCACCAACACGAGAGACTTATCTAATGCTGAACATTTTGTTATTTCTGGTACTCAGACGCAAGCAGAACTATGTGTACAGAGCATTGGACATATGCCTGTGGGGATTAGCGACTGTATCACTGTATTGAATATAGATGGTCTGAATAATAGTACTTTTTTAGCTTCACATAACACCTACTTTGTGTGTGGAAATCGTGGATATTATCGATTGCCAGCTGGATGGACTGGTATTTGTTATGTTTCTTTTCTGTTGCCCCCTGTGATTTTAGCCCCTCCACTGTATCACCGAAATCTTAAATTGTTCAATAATATTACTGTGAACAGGTACAAAAGAGCATTGACTACTGATAATGTTGATCAGACTGACACTAACCTACAACAATATATAGATTTCAATTTAGGATTGTTCTTTTGTGTAGGTGCTGCATTAAATAGCAGGAAAGTGCGACGATTGACTAGAGTAGTGGAAGCTGTTACCGATCAAACAGCTGCAGCCTTAGGAAATATTACTGAAGAATTGCAGATTGCAAGAAATGTAGCTTTGCAGAACCGAATGGTTCTGGATGTGATGTTAGCAGATAGAGGTGGTGCATGCCGTGTTATAGGTAGCAGCTGCTCTATGTTTATCCCTGACCATACTCCATCAGTGTATAAAGCGATTAATAAACTTCATAAAATCGCTGCAGACATTCACACAGAAAATGGTACATGGACTTTTACAGGGTGGCTTTGGACCTTGATTTCTGCTTGAGGCTGGAAAGTATTAACAGTCCTATGTATAATAATTGCAATAATTTGTACCTGTTGTGTCTGTGTACAATGCAGCCCGATGATTTGTTCTATGTGTGTCAATGCTTGTATACCAACAAAAAATAATATTACAGAAGTCAAAATGCAAAATGATCTGAAAAAGGAAATAGCTAGTATGATGGCTATTGATATAAGAGAGGAATATCTGGCCTTTCCTAGGAAGTCGAATGTCTTCAGCTAATGCTGAAAGGGTCCTCTGTTGTAAATCAGCAGCGGTTAGATTAAGCATTAGCAGAAGACATGCTTCAGTTTTAACCATTATCGTAATATGTGTGCCGATTCCATCTTGAATTTGTAGCAGCCATTTTGTATGCTATACATTGCCATGTGCTTGGTCCTACCTTCTTGTTCATCGCGCCTGAAGTCTGCCCGGCAACAGGCTATTTTTAGTAGTCTCCGCTTTCAGCATGCCCAGACATGCGCAGTAGGATCAGTGACCGTTATTAATTGGTTCAGATAGGAATGTGCCTGCCAGTTATCAGAGACTGTTAACTCCGCCCACTCATCGATTGTGCCTTCCAAAATGTCCTTGTATGGTCATAAATCTGCTCTTGTCTTTTGTACCGCCTTTCCTTGAGCCCCCTCATTGTGTATAAAAGGGGCCATGTGCTTTAGTTCGGTGTGCTACTCGATACAATACCGAAGGGTGTTGTGTGGGCTATAATACCACCTTTAAAGGTTTAATAATCTTTGCTTTTGTATTTTCCAGTTTCATTGCCAACTTCTTCCTAAGGTATGAGGACTCTGTGCAGAGAAGGGCGAACCCTTGCACTAAGTAGGCCTATCTGAGGTTTGCTTACAACAGGAGTCCTGACAGTAAATAAATCCATGTCCCTGTTTTGAGAGAGGGTTGGGTGAGTGGCACGTTTACCACTGTGCTGTGAAGCCTCACTTTACACCGGCTCTCTCATCACACCTAGGACAGAGTTTACTTTATCAAAGAGTCTCCTGACGTATTGCCCGGCCTCAGTCATGCATCATGCAGCACAGCAGGATTTAATTGGGTGGAGGGAATCAGTGTCCATGGAACCCATCACCGATATATAATATATTTGTATATATATATATATATATATATATATATATATATATATATATACACACACACACACACGCACGCACACGCACACACACACACACACACACACACCAGAGCAATACCAACTTGCAGTCCTATTTCTATGTTAATGTTGGCCGTCCTGTTTTTTTTGAACTGATAATCTGGTCACCCTAACACTGCAGCAGGTTGTTTAGAAACAAAATGTTGGTGTAAATGTGTTTTAGGATGGGAAATTTCCTAACTTAAATTTCAGAAAGGGAGCTAGGGGAAGAGGTCTCTTTAAAGGGAAAACATTTTGGACAAAAATGCAGACCAAATGCAAAAATAAGTTTTCCCTCATTTTAGATTTGCAGTTCTCATGTGTAAAAAGTTTTAATCCTGGTTACAGACCTGTGTGACTCTAAACAGGCACATTTTTTTCTGTCAGTAAATGGGTCTGTAGTCTGATTTACTTTTCCAGATATACACATAAAACTTTAGGAGTGGCTCAGAATTACAGGCCTGTAACCAGGATTAAAACGTTTTACACATGAGAACTGTAAATCTAAAATGAGGGGAAACTTACTTTTAATGAAACACACAAAAGGTGATGGGAGGCTGTTTGCAATAACTCTAACCACTGGCCATAGCTTGGGTAACCACTCAAACCCATTGCTCCTTTGCCCACCATGCCACCTCAGTTTAGAGCTAGCCATATGCGAATCAGTCTTGACCCTGCTCTACATGGGAACAATCCAGACCAAACTGTCAAGAGTCCTGAGGCCAACAAAAAGAATCAACAAAAAGAGGAGGTAAGCAGGCAAAATGTTTAGGAGAAGACAACTTTATGGATGACAGGTCTAACATATGTACCCTCACCAAGGGGGTGAGAGTAAATAGCAGAAAGTGGGGCTATCTACCTAACCTTTAGGGAGTTCTCATCACTAAGGATGAAGAACCTGGATAGACTGTCAAAATTGGTGTTGTCTACCCCTGGTCTGTGTTCCACCCCAAAGTCCATACACTGTAGGGAAATGGATCACCTCAGTAGTTTTGGATTCTCACCCCTCATTTGCATGAGGCATCTGAGGGGACTGTGTTCAGTCTGAATCAGGAAATGAGTGCCAAACAGGTATGGTCTCAACTTCTTCAGTACCCAGACCACCTCAAAATCTTCCCTTTCTATAGCACTCTACCTTTGTTCCCTGGGGAGTAGCCTTCTGGAGATGTAGGCTACAGGTTTGTCTAGGCCCTCTTCATTAAGCTGTGGAAGTACTTCTCTTATACCATGTTCTGAGCCATGATCTTGAATGAAAAATTCCTTGTAGAAGTCGGGGGCACTGAGCACAGGGTCTGTAGATATGACCTGCTTAACCCTTTCCACGCTGGGCTAATTCCCCCCGGTGCAGGGGGGGAGGGGCTGCGCGCGGCGCCCGTGACGAGCCCAGCTCGTCATGCTGCACAGTGGAGCTGTGCTCATGACGAGCTGAGCTCGTCACAACTCCGCCCCCTCCTGTAGAACGCTCGCACAGGAGGGGAATTAGCCCGTGTGGGCATTCCGTGGCAGTTATAACGAGCTCAGCTCGTCATGAGCACAGCTCCACTGTGCCTCATGACGAGCTGAGCTTGTCATAAGCTTCGAAGGTGTTAAGGGAGACAAATGCGTTTTGGCATGCTTCTGTCCAAATCACATTTCTGGCTGCTTCTTAGAAGTCAGCTCTATCAAGGGGGCAACAATGGTGCCATATCCCTTGCCAAACCTCCTGTAGTATTAAGTGAGGCCCAAGAATGCTCTGACCTCTGTCTGGGTTTTAGGGGGCTCCCGCACCATGATAGTCTCTATCTTGGCCTGGAGGGGCTGCACCTTGCCCCTGCCTACCAGGTTTCACAAGCACATTACACACCCCTGCCCTATCTGGCACTTACAGGACTTGATAGTCTGGCCTGGTAGTTGCTGAGCTCGAAGCACTTCCTGGAGGTGAAAAAGTTGGTCCTTCCAGCTGCTACTGAAGACCACTATGTCATCCAGATAAGCAGCTGACAAGGCATCCATACCAGCAAGGACCTGGTTCACCAACCTCTGGAAGGTAGCAGGGGCATTCCTAAGAACAAAGGGCATCACTGTAAACTGATAGTGGCCCTCTGGAGTGGAGAAGGCGGACCTCTCTTTGCTCCTTTGTTAGGGTGATCTGCCTGTCAGCTGTAAGACCAAAGGTACTTGAGTAATGGGCAGCACCTAACCTGTCATAAAGCTCATCAGCCAGGTGGATGGGATGAGCATCTGTCTTTGTGACGGAGTTTAGCAATTTATAATCCACACAGAACCTGAGTTCAGGGGTGGTGCCCAGTGGGGCAGCTTTTGGTACCAGAACCACGGGACTCGACCAGGGCTACTGGAAGGTTCTATCACCCCCAATTCCAGCATTTTAGAAACTTCACTCTTAATAGTGTTCCTCACCTTATTCGAAATCCTGTAAGATTTATTCTTGACAAGGAGGTTGATTCCTGTGTCAACATGGGTACACAGATGGGTAGTCCCATGGATGTGGGAGACCAGAGAGGAGTACTGCCCCAGCACTTGGTGGCAGTCTCTCTGCTGTTTAGGGGTCAGACTGGAGAACAGGATTACTCCTTCCACTAATCCATCTTTCTCCTTGGAGGTTAAGGAGAGATTCACTCTCCACCTCACCATCTATCACCAACAGCATGGTGAGCTCAGACCTCTCAAAATGGGGTTTGAGCCGATTAGCATGTAGCACCCTGTGGGGTTGCCTAAGGGTCTTGGGACCCAACTGATAGGTGGCCTTACACTTTTTCTCAATCACTTCATAGGGCCCAGTCTAACGATCTTGGGGGACCATGGGCTCTACAGGTTCCATAACCCACACTTCGGCTGCAATTCCACAGTGGTAGAAGTTTGATCATACCACTCTTTCAGTAGAACCTGACTGGCTTCTAAGTTGCTGGAAGCTTGCTTCCACAACATATCCATATGGCTCCTGAAGGCCACCATGTACCTCACTACATCCTGGGGAATCTTCATGGGAGCTTGCTCCCACCCTTCCTCGACAAAACTCACAGGTCCTGTGAATAGGGACCCATACAGAAACTCAAAGGGGTTGAAGCCCACTTCCTTCTATGGCACCTCTCTTTATTGAACAGAAGACATGGCACAAGGATATCACACTTTTTCCACAGGGCCTCAGGTAGGCTTCTATGCATGCCCTTCAGGGTCTTGTTGAATCACTCAACACGCCCATTTGTTTGTGGATGGGAGGGAGTGGAGAACTTGTATGATACCCCACACTCCATCCACATTGACTGCATATAAGCAGACAAGACGTTTGTGCCCCATCAAACATAGCATCATTGGGGAAACCCATATTTGGGTAAAGATCCCCATCAGGGCCTTTGCCACTGTAGGTGCAGCCATGGTTCTCAGAGGGATTGCCTCTGGGTACTTGAGCAAGACCAGGATAAACCTCTTCCCTGAAGCAGTCCGGGGATCCATAGGCTCAACAATGCTGATGATCACCCTCTAAAAAGGTCTGCTAATGACGGGCAGTGGGGTAAGGTGGGCTTTCACCCTCTGCCCTCTCTTCCCAATGGCCTGGCAGGTCACACAAGTCCTTAAGAACGCACCTGAGGAATTTATATCCTAGGCTAATAAAAGTGGGGGACACGCCTTGCAAAGTTCTTGTCTCGGCCCAGGTGTCCTTCCAGGGCAAATGCATGAGCCAGCTCCAGTAGGAAGGCCCGGTAGCACTGGGGGACCACTAGGTTCCTTTTTGTCCCAAGCACAGGAGCCTTAGGCTCACTGTAAAGGTGGTTGTCCTCCCAGTAAATGGGATGACTCACAGAGGCATCAATTGCTGCTTGGGCTTCAGCCTGTTGCCTCATGATCTAAAGGGTTGGACACTCTTTTGCCCTACAGGAATCCTTCTAGGTGGGTCCTCTGTCTACATGTTACCCAGCAAGTGCAGGCAGTTGACCAAGGGAAGCAATGCCCTCCTCAGTGGACTCTGAGGCATCCACCACAGGTTCCCTTTCAATCTCAATGGCAGTATATTCAGGGGTTGGTTTCCCACCCTCTCTGCCTTTCTCCTTCTTAGCAGCTGGCTGGGCCATTCTTCCAGGCTTCAGCCCTTTAAGACTCTCATTCTTGGCAACCACGGGCCTTATTGTAGCACAGATCCAATCATGTAACCACATGAACCTTGAGTTCCACTTTCTTCCAGGTAGTGTGCTCAAGGTTAGTACCAGCAAACAGAAAGGAGTTAGGTCCTTAGCAGGGCTGAGGGAGGGCTGGACCCTATATATTGTGAACCAACAAAATGTGCCCCCTCACTCAATCACTTAAATATTATTTCAGGACCAAATAAACGTAAACATTAAATCTGGTCTGGTATCTTTATTTATACCTTTTATGACTGATTTTTTCAAAAATTATTTCATATGGCAACAGGAGAATACAACATACACAATTATTTACAAATGAAGCAAAACAACATTGACACAATACTACTAACACACTCTGTGAAAATTATTTAAATGTGACATTCCAATGACAATACAATACTTAAATTATAACCATCATCACAAAACAGTTTCATAAAGCCAAATCAAGAATTCAGACTAATCAAAACACATATAAAGAGCCAATTCAATACAAGAGAAAAAGCGTGAGGCAGGTATAATTCATAATACACAATGAATGTATATCATTAACTCTTGCTGGATTGCCGACGCGTTTCAAGTTTGGGCGTGAGGTTTCCAAACTATCATCAGGGCTCTTGTGATTTTTCTGAACGTTAGTGATCGGTTGGCCTGTGTGGGTTTCTGTAACTGGACCGAATCCTTTATTCAGGACACAACCAGGATAACTTCAGTGGCAGCACCAACCTTTAGTTTTCAGTCAGGGCCCCAGCCGGGGCACTCGCGGAGCACAATGACTCAATTCTGCTCTGTGTATCTAGCAGCGAGTGAGAAGCGCTGGTTGCTTGTTGAGCAGAGAGCAGAGAGGTTTGAGATCACGACGGGACGTGAGTGCGATACACAGAGCAGAATCGAGTCATTGTGCTCCGCGAGTGCCCCGGCTGGGGCCCTGACTGAAAACGCGGTGAGCAGATAATAACGAGAAATAAAGATACAGGGTAGAAATTCCTGCCGCCTCATATCAGAAAATCGTATAAGGATTAAAAGAAGAGATAATCCTCTGCCTCCCAAAGAAAAAATCCCTACTTTTTGTGGCTACAAACTTGAACCACTAAAGGTTGGTGCTGCCACTGAAGTTATCCTGGTTGTGTCCTGAATAAAGGATTCGGTCCAGTTACAGAAACCCACACAGGCCAACCGATCACTAACGTTCAGAAAAATCACAAGAGCCCTGATGATAGTTTGGAAACCTCACGCCCAAACTTGAAACGCGTAGGCAATCCAGCAAGAGTTAATGATATACATTCATTGTGTATTATGAATTATACCTGCCTCACGCTTTTTCTCTTGTATTGAATTGGCTCTTTATATGTGTTTTGATTAGTCTGAATTCTTGATTTGGCTTTATGAAACTGTTTTGTGATGATGGTTATAATTTAAGTATTGTATTGTCATTGGAATGTCACATTTAAATAATTTTCACAGAGTGTGTTAGTAGTATTGTGCCAATGTTGTTTTGCTTCATTTGTAAATAATTGTGTATGTTGTATTCTCCTGTTGCCATATGAAATAATTTTTGAAAAAATCAGTCATAAAAGGTATAAATAAAGATACCAGACCAGATTTAATGTTTATGTTTATTTGGTCCTGAAATGATATTTAAGTGATTGAGTGAGGGGCACATTTTGTTGGTTCACAAGGTTAGTACCAAGCAAACAGTCCACAGGCATGGCAGGGTTTAAAGCAAATTTCAGAAGACCTGAAACCACCCCGCCCACTCAAATGGAACAAGGACCACTGGATAATGACCCTCTCTGTTGGCACCAACCACAACTTGATGAAATGCATTAGGAATCACCTGCTCTGGGGACACCAGCTGACTCCTTGCCATAGTCATGCTGGCACCTGTATCCCTCAGAGCCTCAACACCACGCCCATTGATGGTGACCCATTGACTATACTTTGTAGTATTTGAGGGCACATGGATCTTAGGAACCATCTTACTGTCACACAGGGACACTAGGATAACCCCACTTAACTTCTCCCATTAACTGGGACAAACTCCTCTCCCAACACTATACTAACCACCCGTGGAATCTTTCCTCGAATAGGAGGATGGGCTCTTATTAGACACTTGGGATCCCCCTTGTAGTGTCCATACCCACTGCACTCTGGAGTTTTAGGCTGCTGACTTTTGCCAGGTTAGTTTTTCTTCTGGTGGCCAGATTGGGAGTGAGACCAGACCCTTCCCCCTGCGAGTTGTTTCGGCGGACCTTCACAACACTCTGTCTTTTAATTTCTCCCCCTTTCTTCTGCTGGGAACCCTTACCACCCTTTTGGGAGTCCCTCCAGACACCTTCTTGGACACTCTGGTGCTGGCTCAGAATTCTGCCTCCTCAGCAAGCTTCCAAGGGTCAGAAAGCTTACAAGGTGTTGGCGCAGCTCTGAAAAACAAAGATCAAGCATGTGCTCCTTTAAAATCAAGTTGTACAGCCCTGAATAATCATCAGCTTTGCTGCCACTCACCCAGCCATTCAGTGCCTTGCTAGCATTGTATAAGCAATCCACCCACCTTGGTTTTAAAGTGGTTTTAAATACCAGGTCAAAGTGGCAGTAAACTGCACACACAGGCACACAATGGCAGGCTTGAGTCAGGTTTGAAAGGCTAGGTGGGTGGCACAATCAGTGCTGCAGGCCCACTAGTAACATATAATTTACATGCCATGGGTACATGGTATACCACTTTACAAGGGACTTACACGTAAATTAAATATGCCAATTGTGTATACACCAATTTCACTATGTTTATGGGAGAAGCGCATGCACTGTAGCACTGGCCGGCAGTGGTAAAGTGCCCAGAGTCCTGAGGCCAACAAAACAAATAAGCAATAAGAGGAGGTCAGCAGGCAAAATGAATTGGAAGAAGACCACCCTAAGGATGACAGGTCTAACACCCAGTTAAAACCACTTTGTGACTATGTTTGTTTTTTATTTGTATATTGATCATTTATTTAGCATTTTCACTGCGCCATCACCTGTAGCACCGTTTCACACACTGGAATTGCCGTTTTACTCATGATTGTACTGAGTAATTAAATCAAGGATTTTGTTTACACATTCATTGTAATAGCAAAGTCACTCTATGTGATAGTTCCTACAAATGTACTCAATACTCTCTTGTGAATCCCTTGGGAACATTGTTGTACTTGTGGCACTTGGTACACTAAGCATCCTTTCTTATTATCTCAATTAACTAATGTACTGATTGATGGCTATCTGTAGTTTGGCCACTATTATTGATAGGTAGGTACCATTGTGCATTAAATTGATTTTGTTGCGTGAAGTTGCGTTTGCTCATGCTTTTTTATACATGTATGCTATATAGGACATCAGTGAACCTTTGTTGGACATATATGATTATGCAGGTTCATATTGCTATATTGGGTGCTAAAAGGAAGTATACCTCAAAAGGGAGCACAAAACCAGTGTATTGCCATCAAACACCAGACGCTGGCAGCAACTGCTGTCAACATTCCACTTCTGTACATTCCATATATAGAACCTTTCCACACCGTTCCACCATGACACATAACCCCACAGACCCTCCTTCCTTCACAATAAAAACAAAATATAAACCCTCTTCCAAAGACAACTTAATAACAATCCACAATAAAAAAAATTACAATAGCAAGTTAAACAAAATTGATTGCAACAAGATGCTATATAGCATTCATTCTACATCCAGATGTTTGCAATTAACAAAGAATGCGCGGAGTGGCTGATAATGATGAAAACAGAATATACATGTAAGATTAACGAATCCATCCAGGAATGGGAATTTGCTAAGTTCGCAGCCCACCTTTTTTCACCACATCCATCCTCTTACACACAAACAGTGACTTTGCTTTTGGAACTACTGGTATAAAACTTTCCTTCCTAACCTTTCCATCATTCAACACAACTACATGATCTTTTACTTCTTTCACCTGACAGGATGCAGAAAAACGAGATAAACTCTTACAAATATGACCTGGCTTTTTGACGCTCACCCAATCTCCCATGCAAACAACTAAGTCTTTACAACTCTGGTTTACCATACCATACATGCTTTATACAATCAGTCTCCCCACGTTGGACGTATCAACATCACTCCTAAACATCCATTTCTTCTTCAATTTAGATCCAGCAACTCTTTCTCTTAACAAATGGAAAGGGGATACACACAGTGCTAACATGAGTAGTAGTTCTCAAGTCTTGAAGCATGTCCCTGACAATAGACTTCCAGTCCAATCAATTTACTCCTTTTGATGACACAATTACCTCTCTCCACTAAAGCATTACAATGGGGTCATATAAAAGAGGTTCTCGCATGTTTTAGCCGTATAAATTCCAGAAAACGCCTGATCTTATTGGATACCAACTGAGTGCCACTATTGGTCACCAGTTCTTCAGCATACCCTTCTCTTACAAATACATCTTTAAAAAAATCAAATGACCACAACAGAATTCACGTTCAGTGCAAATTTTACCTCAGGCCACTTAAAAAAGGAATCAATTAAAACTTGTGCAAATTAAGAATTACAGCCTAAAATACCAAATGGTCCAGACATATCGAAAGCTACCTTGTTACCATGGTCAGTTTTCAATGACAGCAGGAGTGACAGAACGACACGTCATCTGAGATTTGTCACGGAGGACACATGCACAGTTATCCCTAACAAAACATTCAACCACTAAATCAGTTCCAGGCTGTCTTGCTTCACCTTTCTGATAATACAGCTCCCACACGGTGGCTCAACACTCAGTGAGGCAGGAGACATTACAGAAAACAAACAACACCTTTAGAAAAGGGTTTTATTTTACAAAATGCAAAGACTCTCTTTTAGAATAAGGCTTGGGGTTTTATTTTACACAATGCTCTCTAACAGAAAGGCTTTCCCGGATGCCAAATGCACAAAATTCAAATACACAAAGAGATATACATGTTTATATGCAAGCAATAATATCCCACTTGGTGAATGCATCAGTTAAATGCTTGGGTAATACCATGAATAAACAAGCAGCAAATAATATGAGATAACACTCAAGAAAATGCTAGACGCCCTGCAAGAGATCAGAGAGATATATATGCACTAGATACATCAAATGATTTCTTTGGATGTGCACCTCAACTCACTCACACATCACAAAGAAAACACCTCAAATGATCAAAGCCACTGGCCACACATCACAATGGCAATAATCAAAACTCAAGCACCTCAAAGGATCAAAGCCACTGGCCAAACATTACAATGGCAATAATCAAAACTCAAAACTTCACCTGGTACAAACACTGCATTTTAGCCCACTCCTGACCCGGGGAATTAAACAGCTGTGGTTAAGAGCCTCAGCAACCAGGCTCCCGAACTGGACGCGTTCGGATTCCAAAATCCCGGTTTCTAAGTCAACAACCCTCAGCTTTATAATCTCAAAACACACTAGAAGGTTCAAGAGAAACCTCCCCCGCGCCAGAGGAATCTTACCAGAACTGGCCAGCTTCCAAGCAAGCATTCCCTGGCTGGAAGGAGTTTCCACGTTCCTTCTCCAATCTTGCATGTTCCAGCCTTTAACTTGACAAAGCTCACGAAAGCCTTCAAGGGTACATTAAACAATCTCTCACAAAACAATCCTTGAACGTGATTAGTCCATACAACTTGCAAGCGTTGCTGTGCACGCAGAAAAGCTGAAGCAAGGCAGAGTCAGAAAACAGGATGACATGAGGCCATGTCAAAGCGAATAGTTAGAACTTCATAATTCTACCAATGTACAACTCAATGCACATTTGTGAACACACTGCTTATACCATCACATACTTCATCTCTCAATGTACACCACAGTGTACATTTGTGCATTACTGCTCACAACACTGCACTTCGAGACCAAAAGGTACATTATACACCTCTCTCTCCCTCTCATGCTTTCAAATGAACATCCCACATGTTCTGTTCTTGGCAAGGCTGCCTACTCCTTGACAGCTCCCACTGAAAGAGAGCAAGATTACAAGAAAGAAACTTTTAAGAGAAACAGGGATATGCAGGACATCGTATATTCAGTCTAGGATAAAATAACACACTAAAGTCAATTAAAATAATGGTCATCACAGGGTGTCAGACCACAAGGGTGCCTCTAGCACTACACAGGCAACCAAAAATCTTCTCTCACCCTGTGTTTCATGGCACATATCCCATTGTGTCCCTCATGCGCTAGATTTAACACTCTGTTAAGAATGCTCAAGGGAACAATCAACTGTTCACATAAGAATTCCGTCAATTACAAACAATTCCTCAGACACCCACTTATAAGGAGTTAAAACATCCAAAATTCTCTTATCATCAGTACAGCTGCAAGTGACAAATTTCATAACTTCTTGTAGTTCTTGATCTCCTGCTAAATCTTCCACCATTCTTTCTCTCAGACAAGGTCCCATTCATTGACTGAACTTATAGCAACACCATTTCCAAATCGTCAATCATCTTCTGTGTCGAATCAAATTCCTTCAAAGGTACCGAGGACAAAGAGTTTGCAGCAAAATTCTTTACACCAGCCTCATATTCTAGCTTGTACTAAAACTCTTGCAACCTATATTGCCGTTTGGCAAGACGAGGACTTGCCCTTCCTCCACCCTTCATGTTGAACACATCCACCAGTAGCTTATGGCCCGTTCTTAACAAAAGACTATTTCCCCATACAAAATCCTTGAAATACTGTACTTCCCAAATACTTATAACGAGGTGTGCCTGTCACCAACTATGCAGGCAAAACGTTGAAACATGAAGAGTATTTCCAATATTTCAAAATAGAAAGCTTCCCTATTCACAAAGATCTCCACAAAAAATGTTGTGACACTCCACTGTTTTTACAGCTCATTGGGAACAGATTCCAATCTAACCTTATAAAATGGCTGCCACGTTGCACAGACAACAATACGTGTGTTGGGCCCTGTTGCTGAGCTCGCACTAGCAACTGACGAGCATGGCTCCTGGTTTTTGATGGGCGGTGTGCCTTGTCCACGAGCTGGTGCTGCCAACACGAGGGTTCACTGCTCACCGAAAATCGCTGTCTCTCATTGCAACACCGTAAATCACCTGCTGATGTCTTCCAATGAATTATGAAAGATCCCGATCAAGAAAACCTTGCTGTCAGAGCAGGAACAACTGACCACCTCAGTGATCAGACACTCGCAGCCAGAGGAGCAACCAGAGACAGGACAGGAGCAGCAGCAGCAGGAACATGAAGATGGCTGGAGTCAGTTATTGCCATCAAACATCGGACCCTGTCAGTAACTGTCATTAACATTCCACTTCTGTACATTCCACACTCCGAAACTTTTCCCCACGTTCCACTGTGACACAACTCCACAGTAGCATTGGCAAATGTGAAAAAACAAGGTAATTTTCTATATCTTTAATACTAACCCATTTCTTAAGGTAAGATAAATCTTCTGCTTGCTTTATCATCAACTGCATTCCGGAGATGTTTAACACTAATGAAACATTTCTTAAACGTAGGGCTCATAGAGTTAGTACATCCACACTTCCAGTGGAAGTCATTGAAGAATATAGTTGGAGCACACAATGGAAGCTTCAGTCACAATACATGCTTTCTAACAATATTATATATTGCTAATACGTGTATTTCCTTCACTTGGTGCTCCCTGGAAACAAGAGGAGAGAAGGCTTTGCAACAGGACACTGATTGGGAGGGGGATGAGCAGGAGCAAGTTGAGAGGAACACCAAAAACTGCACTCATTTAAAAAATAATGGTGTACCACACAAAACTGTAGCATAACTATTCATAGCACTATCTACACTATATACACTTCTAATTGACCTCAGCAACTCTTTCCAAGTACAAAATCATTAGTTTATCGGTTACGACTCCATGCATCATTAACAACACTAATTATCAGAAATAATTTTCACACAATATTTGTACATTTTGCATATTTCCGAAAACACTACAACAGCTCTCCTTATGATTATTTTAATAAACATTCAAATAAACATGAAACTTTATTAATTGTTAGTCTTTGAGGTCTTCAACGTTTTAGTTTTCTGAATATCCTCCTCCATTTGTCTCATCTGCTGTAATGCTTGATCCTGATATATATCCATCTCAAAATAGTCCTCTGGTCTACTCCTTTTCCGGAATTGTGTATCACCTTGTTTCTCTCTCTTCTTATTACCATATCATTACATTGTACACTTTATTAAGTATAAAATAAAGTTTAAAATAAAGAAATTACACAAATCAGCATTTTTCATTGGTAATAGAACTGCTTGCAGAATCCATCAGCAACACTAGTTAGCCACATACCTACTCTTCCAAAACGACTCCCTATCTTCTTTATCTAGGATTCTGCAGTTTCCCAGACACCTGGCTCTTCCTATAACCTTATTTGATGTGTTGATTAGTTATGTTACTAATGTATGAGTCAATCTATCCACTACAATCAGGGGCATAAGTACATCACTTCTTTGCCCCAATCACCTTACAAACACTGCCCTCTTTCACCAAAATAATGTCTAAGGCAAGAGGTTTCTGTATTACCTTGGCTCTAATTGCCAACATCTCCACTTTCACCAGCTTAAAAGACTCTGCTGTTTCCATGATAAGTCTATATACAGTTCTAGACAAATGTCTAATCTTTATATCATACACAGCTAATCCCACAGGAGGAACAATAGTCCCCAATATGTCCAAAATCACTTGCCTAAAACCTTTCTTCATTCTCCTCAAATTCTGCTCCTCGTTTAATTCTTCCAAGTGATAGATTCTAGGGAAAACTAAAGCTAAATAGCACAAACCCACCCATAGGTTTGGCAGATTAAAATAAGCAGTCTTCCCAAAAACATAATAAATTCCTCTCGTGATAGGTTCTTTCCCTTTTAGAATATCCCCACTAACTTCATAGGTTAGTCACATGTGCTTTCACCAACACATTCTGCCTTACTTCCTTTCATAGGACTATGCCTTACCATACACATGTCACCTTTTCATTCAGTCAAAAATGGAGAAAGACACTTCTCATTATTAAAGATAGCAACAAAAGCATTGTGGGACAGTGAATATGAAAGCTCAAGTTGCTCATAGGTTGTCCCCTCCCCAGCCGACTTAGGAAGAAAAGTGCACACAAAGCTGTCATTAACACTCATAATTTCATATATTCTCTGGTTATTCTTGAATACACATTAGGTCTAAAGCCACTAACTAAATGCTTTTCATGTACTAGTATTTCTTGTCCAAATTATTTATGTCTAACTCTAATTGTAGCACCACTAGTTATATGTTTTGAAGCATTTCCCACGGGAGTCCATAAGCACACCAACAGGCCAACTAATATTAAAGTAAATGTAATTCCTAACATTTTACAGCCAGTGGTTTATACTATCTTTATGTCAGAGACCAAAAAAGGAAAGAAATTCTGGATAACAAAATTCAAGTTATTTTATTATCCTCTTTTGTAGGACAGGCAGAACAAACAAAAAAGCAAAAATACAGAGTTCACTTCTCAATTGATTTTTCAGCTTCAAATCTCAGTTCTCATTAATGTGAAAAAATCAAATTCAGTTCCACCATATCTGCTAATGTAATTGTCCCTGCATGTAATTTTTCTTTCAGTCACTTTATGTCAAAATACTAACTGTGTGCCAGATTCCACAGCAACAGAAGAGAATTCCTCTAACCCACCTATGTACACATGCGTAGGAATTTGCTTGTTTACTATGCAATGTATACACAGGAGGGAAAGGGCATTGGGATCAAAGCAAGACATCCTCCGAAGAATGCTATGCTGTTTCTTTAAATTCTTTCTGCACCCACCTTCTGGTTTTATTTCAGTTGGGTTGAATTTCATGTAGCAATCAATCTACAAAATAAAAGTAATACAACTATTGCTCTATTACTTTTCTTTTTAAATAATAATTCAATTCACTTTCAATAATACTTTTCATCATGCCTTCTATTTCTCATGACACTCATTCACTCACAAATATTTGACAAGAACTCTCCTTTACATTGGGATTCAGAGGAACTGGTACCTCTCTTAAGAATGGTTATAATTGGTTGTCAGCTTTTAGAGTTCTTTTAAATAAATACACTTCCTTAACTATTGATGTATGTGAGGGGTTGTATCCCTGGGAGGGCTTCACTTACCTGTACTTTGCCTTGTCGTCCTCCCATCAAACTCCCTCAGCGTTGTGAGTCCTCGAAGGAAAAAGGAAGAAAGATCACACAAACTCGCACTACAGTCACACAGTCAGTAAATAGTGACTGTTTCTTTAAACAGGACAGAGGAGTCAACCAATCAGAAGAAAGCCGCCGGGAGAAAACTGAACCACAGAAATCGGAAGAGGAGACGAGGAACAAGGATGCAAATACTTGGGGAAACAAGACAGAAGCCGTTGGAGAAGCAGACAGTGCCGTTTGGGCTCCTGCAGAGTGGAGGAAAAGCCAACACTATGAGAGAGTGTCAGGGAAGCTGCCGTATAGGAAAAACCCAAAGGATCCAGTCGGGGAGAGGAAAAAGACGAATTAGGTCCAAGGGAGTTGTGGATTTCCCCGGAGGATGCGGGTTAGCAGGCGCAACCCTGGAGAGCTGCTGTGTTGCGAGTAAGGGTGCTGTGTATATTAAAGGTAGGACATGTACTGGTGTGTGTGACATGTCCTGGTAGTGAATTACAGTGTGCTTCGTTTTTCACTGTGGAAAGGCTATCTGTCCCATAGAATAGAATGGGCGTTTACTTATAACATCTTATAAGCATATCTTCCCATTGGGACAAGATGGAGCAATGGGGTTTAGTATGCCTGAACTCAGAATATAAAAATGCATCTTTTAGTAAAGATGATTTTTATGTTCTGTGTTTGAAAATACCACTTTTAGAAAGTAGGGTTTTCTTGCTTATCCATACTGTGTGCCTCTGCTTGGTTTGTGGATTGACTGGCTGGCTTTGGAGTGACAGGGGCTGGGGATATGCATTCTCATCAGACAACCGCTTGGGGGGGGGGGTCAAGGTGTGTCTTGCCTTTCCTGGAGGAGTCAGGGCTGGGCTGAATAGACCTGAGCTGTGTATAGTAGTGGGAGGAGATTTGCTTGCACCTGAATGGGCCTGGTCTGCCTTGAAAAACGCTGTCACCACCTCCTGTCAGGAAGCCGGACGAGAGACGATGGAACGAGTTTGGGCTGTGCACAAACACCCTCTGCCCAAAAGAACAAAGAGAAACTGAGTATAAATAGTGGGGCCCAGACCCCAGAACTTTAGAACTCGCTGGAATCAAGGTACCTGCCAAGAAGATCTGGAAAAACTGCCAGGAGGGGTACTGCCCCTTTGCTGTGTTGTTGCTTTGTTGGGTTGGCCTGTAGTTGCTGCTTCTGCCTTGGGCAGTGAAAGGACTGGACTGAACTTTCTTAACTTGTTGCTGAGTATCTCCACGGGCTTGAAATAGAGCTTACCACCTGTTCTGAAGTCTTAGGGACCGCAAAGACTTCACCGACCTCTGGGTACCGCCTCTGGAATCGTGGTTTCAGTTGTCAAAGAGGGGGAAAAGCAACTGACTCTGTCACCGACTTTGTCGCTGGCTCCGTGTCCTGAAGGCACTGCAGAGGGCATTGCCGCATCTCGCACCGCAACCCTGGTCTCACCAACGACAATTGCTGCTGCGCCACTGCTTGCACCGTGACCTGTGGGCACCACACTCCGGACCGCCTCGCTTCACTTCGGCGCCCTGGTCTCACCGACGCTGTTGCTGCCCGCTGACTTTAACACCTGTGACTGCACCCTGGCTTGGGGGCACCGCTCGTAAGTATTGCAATATACCACCCCGTCCCAAACCGCAGTCCGGACCAATAATGCCAGTTCCCTGCAACCGGCACTGCCGCCTGCACTATGATATGTCAGCACTGCAACAAGCACTGCCTTCACTTCACACTGCAGCCCTGGTCTCACTGATGCCGCTAGAAGACCGCGGCCGAGCCGCTGCCTGCAGGGCAACCTGAGGACACCGCAACCGCGAAAGTTGCCACGACCGGCCCACACCAACTTGATCAGCCGCAATGAAAAGGTACTGTTTACAAGTCTGCCGATACCCCAACCGAAGCAGTCAGATGGAGTTGTTGGATTCTGTTGTTCTCCGCACCGCACGGAGCTACTGACTTCAAGGAACTGCATTTTTAAGATTATTCTTGCACAGTGCATTCTTTTAAGTACTCTATGTTGGAATTTTATCTTTTTGGTCTTGTTTTGAATATATTAAGTTATGGATATTTTTTGTAAACTGGTGTGGTGTCCTTTTGTAGTGTTTTCACTGTATTACTGTTGGTTACAAGCAAAAGCTTTACACACGTTCTCTGAGATAAGCCCGACTGCTCGTGCCAGGCTACCAAGAGGGTGAGCAGGGGTTATTTCAGTAGTCTATTCCCCTTACCCTGACTAGAAGGAAGGGTCCCTACTTGGACAAAGGTGCAAACCATTGCCAACTAGAGACTCCAATTTCTAACTGCCCCCAATTCCTACAGCAAATAATTTTTACGGTGGGGAAATAATTTTAAACAGTGTTTAGCAAACCAAAGGTCAGTGAGCGCGAAGGCGTGGTCAGAGATGTAGCTAAAAACAAAAGGCCTCATTTATGAAGAATTGGGGTTGGGCAGTATCGCAAGTGGTGCACAGAGTGGGGAGTGAGGATGATACTGGATGAGACCATACACTATTCATGTGCAAATAGTTCCGGCAACCACTGAACATGACAACTCTAGTCCTTCAGGAATTGTGGTGACAGATCTAAAACCCTTTTGCTCAGACACTCGGGCTCTCTTTTGCTCAAAGAAATATACACTGAATAAACAGAGGGACATTTTCAATATTTATTAAACCAACGTGATTCTTGGATAGAAAATATGCACTGCAATGATCAATAGATAGAAGCAGAGGAAAGTTATTAAAAGTATCAAAACAGTGCACAAAAAAAAGTTCCACCACATTGCCGAAACAACGTATATATGCAAGCATATGTAACAGTATAACAATCTAGCATACTCCTACTATGGGTACCCTAACATACATGTCTAGGGTGTAAGTATATATTCTGCCTAGAATCCCCGTGCTGGATGATCCAACCCCATTACCTGTAGGGAAAGGATGTTGGGCCCCGTCTTGGTCACAAGCTGGACACCCCACATGGAGATATCAGTCAGCTGCTGGGCAAAAGCATCATCATTTTGAGACCTCTCGATGACAGCAGAAGTGCTGCTCTACCAGTACCCCGAAACAGATGTTTATTTATAACAAAGGGTGTCCTTGCCCTGGGCTGAGATTGTAATCAGGATGCCATTGTTTGTGTGCTACAGATAGCTAGGTAGCCAATTGTACGAAAATAATGAGCATATTTGCACAACGTATGTGTAGGCCAGAAACTAATCCAAACGATGATGAATGCAAATGTGGGTCTAAAGTCAATGTGAAAAAGTGAGTGCAATTTTGAGAAGAACCAGTGTTCATTTAAAATGGCAACGTTTCCTTCTAGGCCTAACTGGGACACATGACAACTCCCTTTATCAGCTCCTCAACATTCAATTGGACATCATAACAAGGACACATGTGGCTTGCAGTTCTACAGTGTGAATCACAATCACACAATGTATTTGTGTATATAAACTATAAATAAATTAAATTCACTGACCAAGGTAAAATAGGTCATGGCTGGCAAAAACTTCAAGATGCCCTATTCTGGGTATGACAAGGAGAGCTGGTACTAGATTTTGCTTTGTATTGTGATATGTGTAGTCATTCATATACAATACATGGGGTTCCGCAATCCCTGTATAAATGCAGCTCTCTAATTTCTTTATAATCGGCGACGATTGATGCGCTCAGTCACCGATTATAAAGAAAAGATTCACGACTGGACTACAATAAGTTATAGTAATCAAGTTCTGATGTTCTGAAGTTCTGCAAAACCCAGCAGCTGAGTTTGAAAGACAGGTCAAGTAAAGGAGCAGCTGTTTAAAGCAAAGAAAATTAAATGTTGCTATTCTATGTTTTTTAGCTTACAGTGACTAGCAGAAAAAACACGATTATTTATTTAATTCCTTAGACAATTATAAACAAGTACTTAGGAGAGAGAGCGGGAGGAGGAGGTGAGCCTGCGAGTGGGGCGCCCGCTTGCACTTGAGAGGCAGTCTGCTCATTTTCAAGCACTGCACTCGTGCTTGTGGCGCGCCCCTGCTCGCTCCCGCAAGGTGGATACCGCCACAAACACGAGTGTGTGCTTGGAAATGAGCAGATCGACGGGTTAAGGCCCTCCTATGCAGCGCATGCGCGCTGCATAGGCGAGACCTAAAAAGGTAGAATCTTTCTGTATGTTTCTACACATTTTGAGTTACTGCAGTTTTTTCTTTAACTGACTTTTATTGAAGTTGCCACGACCGGCCCACACCAACTTGATCAGCCGCAATGAAAAGGTACTGTTTACAAGTCTGCCGATACCCCAACCGAAGCAGTCAGATGGAGCTGTTGGATTCTGTTGTTCTCCGCACCGCACGGAGCTACTGACTTCAAGGAACTGCATTTTTAAGATTATTCTTGCGCAGTGCATTCTTTTAAGTACTCTATGTTGGAATTTTATCTTTTTGGTCTTGTTTTGAATATATTAAGTTATGGATATTTTTTGTAAACTGGTGTGGTGTCCTTTTGTAGTGTTTTCACTGTATTACTGTTGGTTACAAGCAAAAGCTTTACACACGTTCTCTGATATAAGCCCGACTGCTCGTGCCAAGCTACCAAGAGGGTGAGCAGGGGTTATTTCAGTAGTCTATCCCCCTTACCCTGACTAGAAGGATTGGTCCCTACTTGGACAAAGGTGCAAACTATTGCCAACTAGAGACTCCAATTTCTAACTGCCCCCAATTCCTACAGTAAATAATTTTTACGATGGGGAAATAATTTTAAACAGTGTTTAGCAAACCAAAGGTCAGTGAGCGCTAAGGCGTGGTCAGAGATGTAGCTAAAAACAAAAGGCCTCATTTATGAAGAATTGGGGTTGGGCAGCATCGCAAGTGGTGCACAGAGTGGGGAGTGAGGATGATACTGGATGAGACCATACACTATTCATGTGCAAATAGTTCTGGCAACCACTGAACATGACAACTCTAGTCCTTCAGGAATTGTGATGACAGATCTAGAACCCTTTTGCTCAGACACTCGGGCTCTCTTTTGCTCAGAGAAATATACACTGAATAAACAGAGGGACATTTTCAATATTTATTAAACCAACGTGATTCTTGGATAGAAAATATGCACTGCAATGATCAATAGATAGAAGCCGAGGAAAGTTATTAAAAGTATCAAAACAGTGCACAAAAAAAAAGTTCCACCACATTGCCGAAACAACGTATATATCCAAACATATGTAACAGTATAACAATGTAGCATACTCCTACTATGGGTACCCTAACATACATGTCTAGGGTGTAAGTATATATTCTGCCTAGAATCCCCGTGCTGGATGATCCAACCCCATTACCTGTAGGGAAAGGATGTTGGGCCCCGTCTTGGTCACAAGCTGGACACCCCACATGGAGATATCAGTCAGCTGCTGGGCAAAAGCATCATCATTTTGAGACCTCTCGATGACAGCAGAAGTGCTGCTCTACCAGTACCCCGAAACACATGTTTATTTATAACAAAGGGTGTCCTTGCCCTGGGCTGAGATTGTAATCAGGCTGCCATTGTTTGTGTGCTACAGATAGCTAGGTAGCCATTTGTACGAAAGTAATGAGCATATTTGCACAACGTATGTGTAGGCCAAGAAACTAATCCAAACGATGATGAATGCAAATGTGGGTCTAAAGTCAATGTGAAAAAGTGAGTGCAATTTTGAGAAGAACCAGTGTTCATTTAAAATAGCAACGTTTCCTTCTAGGCCTAACTGGGACACATGACAACTCCCTTTATCAGCTCCTCAACATTCAATTGGACATCATAACAAGGACACATGTGACTTGCAGTTCTACAGTGTGAATCACAATCACACAATGTATTTGTGTATATAAACTATAAATAAATTAAATTCACTGACCAAAGTCAAATAGGTCATGGCTGGCAAAAACTTCAAGATGCCCTATTCTGGGTATGACAAGGAGAGCTGGTACTAGATTTTGCTTTGTATTGTGATACGTGTAGTCATTCATATACAATACATGGGGTTCCGCAATCCCTGTATAAATGCAGGTCTCTAATTTCTTTATAATCGGCGTTGATTGATGCGCTCAGTCACCGATTATAAAGAAAAGAATCACGACTGGACTACAATAAGTTATTGTAATCAAGTTCTGATGTTCTGAAGTTCTGCAAAACCCAGCAGCTGAGTTTGAAAGACAGGTCAAGTAAAGGAGCAGCTGTTTAAAGCAAAGAAAATTAAATGTTGCTATTCTATGTTTTTTAGCTTACAGTGACTAGCAGAAAAAAACACGATTATTTATTTAATTCCTTAGACAATTATAAACAAGTACTTAGGAGAGAGAGCGGGAGGAGGAGGTGAGCCTGCGAGTGGGGCGCCCGCTTGCACTTGAGAGAGCAGTCTGCTCATTTTCAAGCACTGCACTCGTGCTTGTGGCGCGCCCCTGCTCGCTCCCGCAAGGTGGATACCGCCACAAACAAGAGTGTGTGCTTGGAAATGAGCAGATCGACGGGTTAAGGCCCTCCTATGCAGCGCATGCGCGCTGCATAGGCAAGACCTAAAAAGGTAGAATCTTTCTGTATGTTTCTACACATTTTGAGTTACTGCAGTTTTTTCTTTAACTGACTTTTATTGAACTGTTTCTAATGTCTTCTTGCCATAGGTTTTTGATGTGTTTAATTTTGTACTAGAGATTCTATTTTTGTTCTTCATGTTTGCAAACATGCTCTTTCTCTCTGAAAGAGCTATGCACCAAAGTTTCAAGTGGTTTGTAGGAAAAGTGACGGTGTGACCATGTATTATATGAGATAAAGTATCCCTAGCTGTACATGATAAGGATTTTGCGATTCACCTTGGAGTTCCATAACCATAAAAAGGAACTTGGCCTCCAGCCTTGTTCCACAATATAGTTATTGAACTACTCTGTAACTTGCAATATCTTTATAATGTACATCAGGGGGTACTTTATACCTTATATAATACACAGTATTCTGCAATCCCAGTATAAAACTCAGTCTCTAATTTCTGTATAATCATAGACATGTGATGCACCCAGACGTCTATTATAAAGAATTTACTTCAAAACTCAACTCACAATGCCTGCTGCCAGCAGCCAAAGGAAAAGGCAAGTCAGGTCACAAGCATAATTAAAGCTACTGTTTGAAGTACAAATGAAACGTGGCTTTTTTTTCTTTGTTTTTCTGTGCGGTGACAAGCAGAACAGATATATTTTTGGCAACATGTTTATTTTTTTGCAATCCTGAGGTAGTTATAAAAAAGTTTAATTCTTTCTCCATGTTTCTACACATTCTAAATTAATGTACCTTTTGTTTAAAAAACTGAGATTTAAATGGATTCTAATATCTTCTGCAATGAATATATAACAGCTTTTTAAATGTTTAATTTTGCAGTCGATTCGACTTTTATTTTTGATGTTTGCAAACATACTCTTTCTTTTATATGTAAGAGCTATGCTGGAAGGATTTAAGTGATTTGTGGTAAAAGTGATGGAGTGACCATGTATTATAAGGGGTGAAAGTACACCCTACCATACATAAAAGTATTGCGCTTCACCTCAGAGTTCCGTAACTTTATAAATGAATTCGGCCTTTGGCCTCATTCCTCTATGGTACTCGTGACTTGCAAAATACATGTAATGTACTTCAGAAAGTACGCTATCTCATGTAAAATTGGCGACTTGTGACACACCCAGTCGCCTATTTTAAAGAAATCACATCAAAACCCAACTAACTTATCACAATTGAGTTCTGACATCAGAATGCCTGCCAGAGTCAGCAGCTTAGTAGAAGGCAGGTCAGGTCACGGAGCATAATTAAAGCAGCTGTTAAAAAAATGAAAATTAAAAGCTGCCTCTCTTTCTTCTGCTTTACTTTTCTAGTTGTAATGTGGCAAATAAACAGTAGATATTTATGGCATGTTCATTTCATGCACTGCTTGGGTAATTATAGAAAAGTTAGAATCTTTCTACTATGTCTTTTTTTTAACTGACTTCTGTTAAACTGATTGTAACACTTTTGCAACAAATATTTAACAGCTTTTTTGATTTTTTTTTTAAATATCTTTTTATTGCAGCAAATTAGGTGGTACAATCAAAACATTTGCGCCATTCCCTCCATTGACCATGATAGGTATGATTCCCCATTGTATGTGTCACACAGCCATTTAGCTCACACCCCGGAGGTCGAGCGGCGCAACAGCGGAGAAAGACCTGTGTTGGAGAATACAGCATGGTTCAGCGACAACCAGTAATTCGGAAAATGGCAGGGCTGCTTTTCTGTCCTCGCATTTCCCCCCATGTACGTAATTTCTCAACAGACCCAGTAGGCCCTCTTCCCTATTTCTGACAACAACCCCCTCCCACCCATCCCTCCCACCCCCTCCTATCCCCCTCCCCTCTCCTAGATCTATTCCCCCCACCCCTACCCCTATCTCTGCCCCCCACCCCCCCAGGCGTGTCGAGTACCACCAGTGCGAGTTTGCATCCATCCCGACTCATCTATACCCGAAGCAGACCATCAGGAGCAATCGACAAACAACTGTCAGTCATCACGTGGGAAGTAGGGAAACAAGGGAGGGAAACTAGGCCACCATCCCCCCAGGCGGTTGTTCTGCCGGAGCAGGGCTATGCGCAGGGGTGTCTTCCTCATCCAGGTCCAAAAGTGTGAGGTCTAAGACCAACCTCTCCCACGACCTGGCCCTTTCCAGAGCCGTGTCATTGCCTGCCCTAATCGCAGCCTGCATACGGAGCTCCCCCTCACATCGGACCCATTTGTGAAGCTCAGCCTTCCATCTCTCCACAGTGGGGCCCCTATTCGCCTTCCATTGGGATGTTATGGCACGCTTCGCTAAAAGAAGACCCAGGTCCAGAAACTTGCTAGTAATTTTGTTCTTTGATGTGTGTGGGAACCAGTGTAGGATGCAGTGTGCCATGGTGAATTGCAAGCCCCTCTCCGTAACCTCCCTCAGGCTATCCACTACCTCCCGCCAAAAGGAACACAACTCTGGGCAGGACCAGAACATGTGCTGGAAATCGGCCAAGTCCGCCGGGCATCGCGGGCAGGCCGCCGGATGGGTCGGGAAATATTTATGCAATTTGTCATGGGTCAGGTAGGCCCTGTGCAGGACATAAAAGTGCACCAGCTGGAACCTAGCGTTGCGCGTCCTGTTCCGGGCCCGTTCCACTATGCTAGCCCACGCCTCCTCAGGGATCTCCGTCGTCAGGTCAGCCTCCCATCTCGCCTTCAGGGATAGCAGTGGGGTGACAGTCTCCGAGACCATGCGCCTATATAGGCACGTGACTGCCTTGACCGTCCCCGCCATCATCACCACGTACTGGCAGCCCAGAGACAGTGGCGGCTCCGTCATGCCCGTCTTCTAATGCTTGCGGATCGCCGTAGTTAGTGCCGCATGAAGGAGGAAGTCCCCCCCCGCCATTTCAAATCTGTCTCTCAAGAGGTCAAAGGGCAGCAGCACCCCGTTCTCAAAGAGGTCCCCCATGGACGTCAGCCCCTGCAACTCCCAACTTTCCAGCCGGTGCCATGAACCTCCATGCGGTAGTGCCCCGCACAGCTTGAGCGGGATCTCAGGCGCATATGGGACTGCAATACGGCCCCTCCGGCGATATCTATTCCAGCATTTCCGAGCCGTCGCAAACTCCTGGGTGAGGTGGAAATCTCCCACCGGGAGTCCCAGAACTATCCGGGATAACACCTGAACCGGTCCTGCCGGCTCCCCCGATCCGTCCTCCCCTTTCCTGGCTCTCGCTATCCATTGTGTCAGCCACTGCAGCTGAGCCGCCAGGTAGTATAACTCGTAGTCTGGCACCGCTATTCCTCCTTCCGCTCTAGGGTGCAGAAGTGTACTGTGCGCCACCCTGCGCCTGCCTGCCCCCCATAGAAAGCCAAGTATAAACAAACAATGGTCCGAGACCAATCTCTTTTTGAAAGCAATAAGTCAAAACTTAAACAATTTGAGGCGTGTATTATATTCACCAACCTGAACACAATTAATGAAAAGCGGAAAAATAGGCAACAGCAACAAACTCAAATCATATGCAATATTTTAATCTATTGTCGTAATGAAGGATCAATCCACAGTATTATGTACATTTTATATACAATGCCCCGTATCAAGAGCGTGCAGTGAAGAAAAAGAAGTGTCAAAAAGGGCGTGATCGTGATGAAGATGAAAGGAAAAGAAATCACACAGAGTATATAAAAATTATTCTGTATTATTCAGAAAAAACCAGCCTACGAAGACTGGAACAATATGTCCTGGCCACTCCAATAATTCAATACACAGTCTTTAATGCTGTTCATAAGACATAAGATGTATAAATGTCTGCACTAGTGGAGGATAACAATAGTGGTCCAGGTTTTTATGTAAGGTGTCGACGTTTCGACTCGTCTAGCGGCCTTGCGGTTGGTTATGCCTGGGCCATGCGAGTCTTCTTCAGGACAGATATCACGGGGCAAGGGATCTCATAGATGACCCTATAGAAAATACAAACAACCATGAGGGTTGGGGCTGTTGCCTAGTTTAGATGAAAACTAAGGGTAGAGTTCCAAGAATGCTTACCCTTCACAGGATGTAATGGACGTAATTTCCTTCCAAAGTAACTTGGTCCTTATATATCCAATGGAAATATTGTCCAGATGCTCTGGAAAAATCAATAAGGAACCTATATGTAACAGCAATATATATTTTTCTCGCAGGATTTTCACCAAAGATGGAGAATATAAAATTATTACCTGTTCTGTGTGTTAGGGGTTCCTATCTTACTCATAAGACCATGTACCAATACATGTCTTTTTTCGAATTCCAATGTAAAATTGCCAGTTTTTCAATCTTCACCAATATATTATCCTGAGGGGTGAAGGACCAAATAGTGATAAGCTTCAGTACAAAAGTAATCCAATTACAGGTAGATTAGTAACCAAATTGGTGAGCCATTTACCTGAGTCAGGCTTTTTGTAGTGGCTTCATGGGAAGGGTTAATGAATCACTCGCCGATTCTGAAGTAAACCGGCAGCTGAAAACAAAGACCAGGAATGAGAGTCTATTCCTAAATGGCTCAATTACTAAGGGTGGTTTGACAAGGGTCTCGAGGAAGGGGGCTTACCGGTAAGACAGGCAGCGTGGCTGAAGTTAGATACGCGTTCCGGTAGAACCCCAGAGCAAGCGCTCACTGAATGGAGCGCGGCGTAGTCAGGCATCCAGTGTAAGTGCCTTGTTATTCCGCGTTCAAAAAGTAGAGCGCGAGGAAGGACTACCCCGTTCAATGACCGCTTCCGGGTAGGAGAGGGTCACTTCACAGAATTCAAAATATTCCTTAAAGATCCCTAAAGTCATGAATTAGACTGCCAGCTGTACCACTAATGGCGCGTTTGCGCTGCAGATTATTATGCGCATGGGTGCTGCATTATCCCATAATTGGCGCGATGCACATTCTAATTCTTAGCAATTGGCATGTAGACACTCCTAAATTTAACACATTAAAAATAAAAAACAATGTAGTACATACAGGACAATCTTGGTACACTAATCAAAAGAAAAACAGCCTAAAATGGAAAGCGTGGCGGCCATTTTGAATTGGGAAGACAATTGTCAGTCCCCTATTGCCACTATTATGCACATGTTAAAAGCATATTTACAAGAAAAAGAACATGAGAACCTATTTACAGTTGCCAACAGACAGTACATACACCATTAACATATTACTTAGCATCAAAACAAACGAGCGATATCTGTGTATCATATAGTCATTGATTTATTCGAATCAGAAAAGCGGCCTTGGTTAGAGGATTGCCACTTGTCTATTGATCTCCTCCAGTTCATTTAACACTTTATGTGCCGTGTCCAGAAGGTGTATCCAACGGCATTCTCTCCTACTCAAGATGCTCTGTAAATCCCCTCCTCGTGGATTAACTTGTACTTTCTCCACGACCCACCATTTGATACTCTCCGGGGGCTGTGCAAATGTGGTGAAATGATGCACAAGTGGGGCACCTATTGTTTTGCATCGTATCCGGCTAACATGTTGGAGGATCCTACATTTTACTCTCTGTATGGTTTGACCCACATACATAAAACCACAGGGGCAAAGGATGGCATAAATCACCCCTGTGGTGTTACAGTTACTGTGAACTTTCAATGTATGTGTTTGATCATTGTGGGTAAAGGTGGTGCATTCCACAGACAAGGGGCAAGCTTTACAATTCCCACATTTCTTGTGTCCAATTACAGGTGGTAGACCCCATAGTGTGGTTTGTGAAGGGACTGTAGGTATTGGAAGAAGTGATTTGATGAGATGGTCTCTAATGCTTTTCCCTTTTCTAAAAGCATGTAGGGGAGTTGGAAGTCCACCCACTTCATCTTGTACCAGATGCCAATGACGATTGATGGCTTTTTTTATCTGGTTGCTTTTTGTATTGTACGTCGTTACACAGACTAGCCTTTCTTCATTTTTGTCCTTCTCTTGTATCATGAGCAGTTGGTCCCTATGATTGTGCCAAGCTCGTTTACGTGCCCTCTTGAGTAGGCGAATGGGATAACCTCTCTCACTGAGTCTGGCAATCAAGAGAGAAGACTCATCAAAGAAGTCCTCCTTCCTGGTACAATTTCTTCGGAGCCTCAGGAACTGTCCAAAGGGAAGGTTGTCCCTGAGGTTCCGAGGGTGGTGACTAGAATACCTAAGAAGTGTGTTACGTTCACTACTCTTCCTGTACAGGGTAGTATACAGGTAACCCTGTTCTGATTTTATTTGTATGTCCAGAAAACTAATCATATATTTGTCGCACTCTAGGGTGAATTGTATATCGGCCAGTTGTTGGTTGAGCCAGCCATGGAATTCAGTCAAAGTTGATTTACAACCGTTCCAGATAAGAAGGACATCATCGATGTACCTAGCCCAGAGTTGGATTCGGTCTCGATAGGGGTTTGTTTGATTCAGCACAAACGTCTGTTCGTATTCATTCATAAAAATGATAGCTAGATTGGGGGCAAAGCTCGCCCCCATAGCTACGCCCTTCGTTTGTATATAGAATTTGCCTTGAAATGTAAAGAAATTCTGAGTCATGGCTATATTTAAGAGTTTAAGGATGAACTCAGTGGGAACTCTATGTGGGGCAGGTCTGCGGTTTAAAACGACTTCGATGCAATCTAATGCAGCCTGTTGCGGTATGTTAGTGTAAAGGGCAGTGATGTCCATAGTTGCAAGCAGGCTGTTCTCCGGGTCATATTGGAGTCCATCTACCAGCTGTATGGTAGCAGTAGTATCCCTTAAATAAGTGGGGGTGGAGATTGCTATCGGTTTCAAGAATATATCAATGTATTTACACAGTGGCTCCAAGACGGAGCCACATCCTGAAATGATGGGTCTCCCCGGTGGATCCTCTAGGCGTTTGTGCACCTTGGGGAGTGTGTAAATGGTAGGCATGCGCGGGTGTTTATTGTTGAGAAAGTCAAATTCGTGTTTGGTGATATATCCTTCCTGTAATGCAAATAGAAAGCCGACCACCATCGATCTCAGCCGCCGGAAGTAGCTCGCCGGGCTCCAGATCGGGAGGGTCCTGAAGAAATAAAGCAGTCGCGGCAGGGTCACCATCTTAAGGAGCGCCACTCTCCCCATTAGTGACAATGGGAGCGTGCTCCAAAAGTCGAAGTTCACCTTAGTGAGCCTGATTGCCGACCCAATATTTCCCTCAAGGATACCCGCCTTGTCATGGAAGATCGAGGTCCCTAGGTAGCGAAGACTCCTCTCCTCCCATGCCACCCCCTCCGTGGACTGTGGACATATTCTGCGAGGGCGGGTCGGGAACAGGTAGGACTTCGCCCAGTTCACCCGGAGGCCTGAAACCCTGCTCAGTGATTGTAGGAGGGACGTGGCCCCGCGCAGAGAGTCAGTCGAGTCCGCCAAGAACATCAGCAGGTCATCTGCATACAATGCGATGTGGTGTCCATAGACATCCAGCCCCTGATATGCCTGTCCCAGCCGGGCTCGCGCCGCGAGGGGTTCGACGGCTACAGCAAACAATAGGGGGGAGAGAGGACACCCCTGGCGGGTGCCCCTACCCACCGCCCACATCTCAGAGATAACTCTTCCAGTGCGGACCCTTGCCGTCGAGTTCCAGTAGAGCAGTGCCGTCCAATCCACAAAGCCCTCGCCCAGGCCCAAGGTGCGCATGACATGGAAGAGGTAAGGCCATTCCAGGCTGTCAAAGGCCTTCTCCATGTCGACTGCAAACACTACCGCCTCATCGCCGTCATAGGTGTCGGCCTCCAACACATGTAGGAGTCGTCGTACGTTAAGCGCCGTGTTGCGGGCCGGGATAAAGCCGGATTGGTCCGCGTGGATCAACGTGGGCATATGGGGGAGCAAGCGCGTCGCCAAAATTTTACTCAAAATTTTATAGTTTAACAGCTTTTTTTATGTACTTAATTTTGCCCTAGAGATTCTATTGTATTCATGTCTGCAAACATGCTCATTACCTCCTCGTCCGTCTTCCTCGCCACAGTAATCACCATTGAGCTTCTGGCTCCCACAGAAACTCCAAGTAAAAGTTATCATTCTAGTCTCCCTCTCCCTCTCCCAATATGGCCCCCGGTGGTAACAGCAAATCCCATAAAGGGACACAAAATCAGCAAAAGGACCTGGTTTTTTGTTTCTGCACTACTCTGAGTGCTGTGTGCCTGCGATGCGGGTAAGTGGGGCTGGGTCCCGCGTTGGCTGGACTCTGGGTCCTTGTGGGGTTTGATGTCGGGGAATGTTGGTGTTTGTTATATTTATTTGGGTTTTTTTTGTTCCCCTCATCTGCCACTTTCTTCTCGTCCTGCTCTAGCGGACTCAGAGTTTCATGGAGATTGGTTTGCATGGGAACCGGCCTCCATTACGGGGACACACAGGTCTTTGACCTGCTTTAGCAGTCTTTATGACTCGTTTTGCATTTCTGTAACGCGCGTCCTGCAAAGCAAATGTTTGCTCATCTTGTTTGTTGTACTCCGCTGCATGTTTTGAATTGGCGGTGGGTCTGGCGGCTTCATTAGGAAGGCGCGCTGGACTTCCTCCGCTTTTATAGTTGTTTGATGGGCGTGCAGTGGGAGGGTGTGTTGGTGTTGCCTAGCGACGTACGGCCTTTTATACCGGTCGTATTTGCGGTCTGATACCTGTGTTGGTTTACTGGATTTTGGTGGTCATGGAGAGTAGTTCGCCTGCTGTGGCTGATCCTGGATGCATGGATGTCGCTTCTGGTTATGGGGTGGCACTTTCTTCTTTGGATGTCTTTCAGAAATTGCTTAATTCTGCGGTGGCTGCTGCTTTACAGGATAAGGTGGCTGTTCCTCCTAATAAGAAGGCTAACACTGATGCAGCTCCTGTTCTTGATTTGGAAACGGAGGAGGATGTAGACGTCAAGGGACGTTTTATGCAGGGTGCTGACCTTATGGTGGTGCTTGGTCACATTCGCACCAATTCTGTTTTTCCTGATTCTGTTGTGGATTTGGAGGATGATTTCTTTGCGCAATATCAGCATCAAGAACCAGAATCTTTACCCCTTCATTCATCTGTTTTGAAGGTTTTGGAGACGGAGTGGAAGGATGTGGACAAGGGCGCTTTTCCACGTTTTTTGAATAAGCGTTATCCTTTGCAAGAATTTTCTGTTAAGTTTCCTTCATCAGTAAAGGTTGATTCATTGATGGCTAGTATGTCATCTCAGGGAACTGTTGTTTCGGAGGATTCCTCTCCTGCTGACCCGGTAGATCATAAGGTTGATAGTGCGGTGATGCGCACTTTTGCTGCTGCTAGTTTTTCCATCAGGGCGGCGGCCTATTCTTCTTACCCCATCCAATCTTTGCTTAAAGACTTTCAATCGTTGGCGGAATTGTTGGACCAGGGAGAAGATGTGTCTTCTACGCTGGCTATAATGGAGCAGCAGGTTTGTCTGCTTTTTGACGTTTCATTTGATTCTTTAGGGGCGGCTGCTTCTGCGGCAGGGTCTTCTGTCGCTGCGAGGAGGCAGTTGTGGCTCCGCAAATGGAAGGCTAATGCTGCGCAGAAGCGTCTATTAATGAAAATTCCTTTTACTGGTGTGAAGCTGTTTGGTTCCCCATTGGATAATATGGTTAAGAAGACGGCGGAAGACCGTAAGCTGCTTGCACCTGACCGGTCTGGTCGCTTCCGTGCTTTTGGGTCGCAGAGGGCTTTTGGTCCTTCACGGAGGGGCCGTGCACATCAGCCCTTTCGTGGGATTGGGCGTGGCCGGGGTGCTCCTTCCTCTGACAAGTCCCAGTTCTCCGGCGCTTCTGCCTCCTCCTCTCCAGCTACGAAATCATGACTGGGTTGCTCCTGGAGTGGGTCCAGTTGGGGGTCGTCAGAGTTTCTTCTGGGACTCTTGGAACAAGACTGTTTCAGATCAATGGGTCCTTCAGGTGATTTCTGGAGGTTTTCGTCTTGTATTTACACAGACTCCCCCAGACTGTTTCAGGTCCACTCCTTGTCCCAGAGACGCTCTGAAGAGGGTGGCATTTTTGGACGGCATTGCTTCCCTAGTGCGGAAAGGAACGGTGATTCCCGTACCAAGGGATCAATTGGGATTGGGGGTTTATTCTATTCTGTTCCTGGTGTTCAAACGCACAGGGGATCTCAGACCTGTGATGGATTTGAAATGGGTAAATACTTTCATTCCTCATCAGAAATTCAAGATGGTCTCTCTCCAGGTGATCCTTCCTCTTATTTCTCAAGAGGATTTTCTGGCCTCGATAGTGCCTCCATGTGCCTGCACACCCCAACTCTCAGAGGTTTCTACGGTTCTGCGTCCTGGGTCAGCGCTATCAGTTTCAGGTATTGCCTTTTGGACTCTGCTCTTCACCCAGAGTTTTTACTAAAGTTCTGGCTCCTCTTGTTGGCCATTTACATGGGGAGGCATTAGTGTTTTTCCATATCTGGACGATATTTTGATTTCTGCTTCTTCTCTTTCTAAGGCGGAGTTGCATGTCCGGAGGGTGTGCCATGTCCTGGAAATTCACGGATTCCTGGTGAATGTCTCTAAGTCCTCCCTGGTTCATGCACAGGATTTGACTTACATTGGAGTGCTTTTCAGGACTCGGTTGGGGATGGTGTTCCTGCCCCCTGCTCGGATTATGCACCTGATCTCTGCTGTTCGATCCCTGTTGTTGGGTCCTTCTCATCCTGTGAGCCTATGGTTGAGGGTGCAGGGTCTAATGTCAGCATCTTTGTTGATAGTACCTTGGGCTCGCCTACGCATGTATCCAGTGGTGTCCCACATTTTATTGCATTGGGTCCCCTGTTCTCAAGATATGAGTGTATTGATCCCTGTGTCAACCGAGATTCGGGTGGTCCTGGGTTGGTGGTTGGACGAGCTTCATCTGTCTCAGGGTCGCCCCTTTCTGGTTCTTCCGTCTCGGATTCTCACTACCGATGCCAGCCTGTTGGGCTGGGGTGCTACTCTAGGGGATTCGACGACACAAGGGGTTTGGTCTCAGTCTGAAGGCGGTTCAGTTGGGCCTGTTGGCCTTCTCGGATCATCTGTTGGGTCACCATGTGCAGGTCCGGACGGACAATCAGGTGGTGATGTTGTATATCAACCATCAAGGGGGTTGCAGAGTTCTTCCCCTCAGTTGCCTCAGTCGTCGGATTTGTTCTTGGGTGGAGTTACACCTGACGTCCCTATCTGCGATTTATCTGCCTGGTTGGGAGAACACTGTGGCAGACTGTCTGAGCCGTGTGTTTCCCTCCATGGGGTCATTGTCCCTGACACACTTCATGTTCAGGAAGTTGAGGCGGATGTTTGGATCTCCGATTGTGGACCTCTTTGCATCCCGGTCCAATGCTTTTGCACAATTATGCCTTGCCGGGAAGCTTGGAGGGTGGATGCTCTGTCATTCCGATGGCCGCAAGGCCTCTTGTATGCCTTTCCCCCTGTTCCCCTGATTCCAGCTGTCTTACAGAAAATCAAGAGCGAGGGTTCTTTTGTCCTTCTAATTGCTCCGGGGTGGAATCGTCGCCCGTGGTTTCCCATGTTATTGGAATTGGCTGTGACACCGGGGTGGACGTTGCCATTCGTGCCTTTCCCTCTGTTGGGCCCTCTGCTTCCGCTTCCTGTGTTCCGATCCCTGGGTCTGTGGACCTGGCTCTTGAGAGGGATTCCCTGATCCGTGGTGGTTGTTCACTGGCTGTTGCTGGAGTTATTCAGCAGTCCCGGAGGCCTTCTACATTAAAATCCTATGCTAGGCATTGGGACAACTTTGCTTCTTGGTGTCTTCATCACGATTTGTCTATGGATTCTTTGGACCCGGCTCGCATTCTTGATTTTTTTAATGAGGGTTTTGAATTGGGTTTGGCCATTTCTACTATTCGTGCTAAATGGGCCGCCATACGGGCATTTCATGTCCTTCCTTTGGTTTCAGTGGCTCCATTGGTGGCGCGGCTTTTTAAGTCTCTGTCTTTCCAGCGGCCCCGTCCTATCCTATGTCCTCCTCCTTGGGTCTTACGTTCATTGCAATCGGTTCCTTTCAAACCTTTGGAGATGGTTGATTTGACATTTTTGATGCTTAAGGTCGTATTTCTAGTGGCAATTGCTTCTGCCAGGTTATTGGGGAGTTGGGGGCTTTCCCCCGGTCTGCTCCATTTTTTGGTTGTTTTGATGGATCGTGTGATCTTGCGCCCTCATCCTACGTTTGTGCCGAAGGTTGATTCCTTCTTTCATCGGTCTACGGAGGTGATACTTTCTGTTCTTTGCCCAGATCCTTCCTCGGATGAGGAGTCTCTTTTACCTCTGTTGGATGTTCGACGTGCCTTGTTGATTTATTTATCCCGCACGTCTTCCTTCTGTAAGGTGGACTATTTATTTGTCAATTTTAGTTTGTCCTGTCGAGGTTTGAAACCTTCCCTTTCCACGGTCAGTCGTTGGATTAAGGAGACTATTTTGATGGCGTATGATTCTGTTTCCGATGTTCCCTCTCTTCCTATTCAGGGGCGTTCCACCAGGTCTGTTGCAGTCTTCTGAGCGGCGTTTAAAGGGGTCTCCATGGAGGATGTTTGCAGGGCTGCCACTTGGTCGTCACCTCATACCTTAATGTCGTATTACTGTCTTCAGGTTGGGGGTGGGGGCTCGGTTTCCTTTGCCTCTTCTGTGCTGAGTGCTGGTGTTCTTTGAGGGGGATTATTTTTGTTTGTCTGCCTATTGTTGTTATTAAACTTGTTGTTATACTGCCTTCCTGGTGTGGGCTGTTTTTCTTTCATGAAGCTGATGTGCTTTGGTATTGGCTCAATGGTGATTACTGTGGCGAGGAAGACGGACGAGGAGGTAATGCCCCGGTTACTTACTGGTAATCTTCATTACTCCGAGTCCTTGTCTTCCTCGCCACAGTATAGTTTCCCTTCCCTCTCGGCCCTCTTGGTGGCTTCATGTATACGGCTTGGATTTCAGGTCGTTTTGCTGATTATGTGTCCCTTTATGGGATTGGCTGTTACCACCGGGGGCCATATTGGGAGAGGGAGAGGGAGACTAGAATGATAACTTTTACTTGGAGTTTCTGTGGGAGCCAGAGGCTCAATGGTGATTACTGTGGCGAGGAAGACAAGGACTCGGAGTAGTGAAGATTACCATTAAGTAACCGGGGCAATCTTTCATATGAAAGACCTACATGCAAATGATTTAAGTAGTTTGTAGGAAAGGTGCTGGTGTGATCATGTATTGTAAGGAATAAAGTACCCACTGCTGTACATGATAAGGATATTGCAAGTCACTGCAGAGTTCCATAACCTTATAAAGAAACTCAGCCTTGTTCCTCTATATGGTCATGGAACTCCTCAGTGACTTGCAATATCCTTATAATGGACAGCAGGGTGTACTTCTTTATCCCATATGTTATGAGATAAGTAGAGTTACGACTCACCAAAATGTAGAGAGAAAAGGGACTGATGATTTACTCATGCTTGACATGGGAAAATGTGTGACGCTCTGATATTTCACAGTTGTATTGCAGCAAAATAAATCGTGTGGCTCCCGCGAGGCAGCTCTCTGGACGTAGTATCCTGTTGCACAAATCTGTGATCTGACGCAACAGACTTGTTTCCTGCTGAGTTCTCTCATTTTTGTGTACTTCCTTTTTTCCAATGAAACACGTTCTATTCTTTTTTGTGATATTAAAAGCTGTGTAATTAATACTACCACGAAATTGCAAACCTCTGTCAAAGCGCTATTATAAAAGATAAATAACAAGATATATGCCTCTGATTACATTGTAAAATATAACTTTGGGTATTTTTAATGATAAATTATTTTGTACTGATCCGAGAGCATAGCTCAATCAGTTCAAGTCCTGCTGCATATATCAGCCTTTCTTCCACCGATGTAGGTATTTGACGGTCTGTGCAGTGGGTATCACTGAGTCATGAAGGTCACTGACTCGCCACCAGTTCTCTTTTTCCATCCAACAGAGCTCAGCAGGCTGGGGCTTGTAGATAGATAGATAAAATTGGGAGTCTGAAACTCCAAGTGCCAGCGCAGGGAGAAGGTGACAACAATGCGGTACTAATACCACTGATCACTCAGGCTCCAAGAGGCAGCTTTTCTTGTGACCTGCCATCAATGGCGAATGTTAAAATATTATTAAAAAATATTATTCTTGTGAACTTTTTTTATGTAAGTCTAATGTTAGGTCATTTAAGGGTTATGTAATATTTCCTACAAAGCAAAAGTTATGCCATAAAATGAACATTTCTTGGTCCTAGGCTATCCAGCCAGCACACAAGACCTTTGAATAGCATCCAAGAACGCCTGTACCAGCCTTCTTACTGATAATTGGTGCTGATGTGACACATTTTAGGGTGAAAGATAACGATTAGTGTCCAGCAGGATGATTCATGTGCGGCTGCTGTTCCAGCCTACGCGCCTCTCTGTCCCGCTGTGTGATTACATCCGCCCGGGACTGGAGTTCCAGCAGCCGGGCCCTAGTTACTGCGTGGGAGGCTGCCTGGCAGCGAGACTACCCATCACCCCCAGCAGGTGGCGCACTATGTCTCCAATGCAACGAGAAGCTGCAGCGCGCACCAACTTTAGCCAACCCCGCACAGAGGTGTAAAAAGGTGACCTTTCTCGCTTCGTGGCAAATTGTAACCCCATCACTTCTCGGTTTAATAAACGGTAGCCACCCTTCCTCTCACTCTTAGGGAAGGAAAATAACCACGAAGCAGAAGTAAATAAGAATCAGTACGAACGTGAACAAGTCTGCTGCCCTGCTGATGAAGCGAAACACTACAGTTTCCAGGAAAGAAAGTCAACAGCACCAGGAAATCCAAGAGGGAAATGACCAGGACATCCCAACCCCGCTTATTATCTTCAGACAAACGTGGCAGCCCATGGTGCTGCAATAAAGAAGCAAATCCGCCGCAGGGCTAATATTTTCCACTTACTTTCCAATTAATGTAAGCGCTACAAAGGGAAACCGAAATGCGCTTAAAAACCCAGCCCCCAAAAAGTAATTTATTCTGAAAAGTAACTGTAGGTAAATGAATTGTAACCCACCGAATAACAGTTCACTGAAAGAATCCTGAAGGAATCGCTGTGCTTTTAATAAAATCAGGACTGTTGTTTACGCGCGCCAGTTAGGAAGATCTGTGGAGAGGATTATTGTGCTGGTTCAGCCTTTGTTTGGATTTATGGACGTATTTACAGATCCTCACAAAGGGCCTGAGTCACAAAGCCATTTGCCTCTGGAAATTGAACTTAGAAGCACAAATGGCTTGATGTCGGCGAGCAAATTCACTTTTAAAATTCACAAAACTTGTATGTGCACTTGCACAAGGATTTACCCGTGCATAATAACTATGACCAAAGTGTGGTGTGATATTATCATGAGTAAATCTCCTTAGGGAAGGGCGTGTGCATTCCAGAGATGTGTATGAGAACATCGAAAAATAAATATGTGACTAATCACAAACACCTCCAATACCCATCCTAAAATCAGATGGATATTAACTCCTCTCAGGGGCAAGCATACATCATTTCTAAGGTGAGAATGGGCAGGGACACCCCAAGATCATTGGGGGCAAAGTATTTTCCATGCAGTAGACTATTTTCATCAGTTGAGATATGCCTACTGAGGCAACCTCAAGTCATAGCAGCATAAACCAATTGATGGTGATAGAACAAGTTGGTACACAGACCCACTTAACTAATTGGCTGCTCAAAGAATGTATTCCAAAAGGATACGAGTTGAGAAAACCTTAGAGGCCTGAGGTGCTCAGTGATTTTGCAGTCATGAAGTCGACAATTAGTAAAGTCATGGGTTTTGCAACCGTAAAATCACTGGTTACAATGTAAAAAAGTCATTTTGCATGATACAGAAGTCTTTCCAACTCACAAAATGGCTTTTGCAATAGATTCTTGACCCAAAAATAGACAGGGCATGAAAGGGGCAGTCTCCTCCTATTTGTGAGTCGCACGGTTAAGTCTATAAATTGTTTACGACTGCACTGGTTGAAAAACATTCTAACATTACTGACCGCCTATCGGGGAGGAAATTTGTGAAGTGAGGAAGTGAAATATATAGTAGTATACAGAGGGAGCCACTGTTCCTTGTAGAAGATGAAAGAGGAAGAAACTTTTTTCTTGTGCTACTCTATCTGTGGGGGACAGTGTTGTAGCGTAGTTCCGATAGTACCCTTTCATGCAGGACCTATGCTGTTTACGGGTAACATATACTGTGGGCTTGGTGACAAACTGACTCTGTACACCCCCACTGAATATTGTCAGCCTATGTTTTTGCATTAGCTAGCTCGCAGTGCTACTAGAATCTCCTGTTATCAGAGAGATTAGTTTGTGCAACTTCAGAATATAACCTCAGACTCGTAGAAACAATATACTACTTTTCACCCAGTCATTTGTGCTTGCTTGTTTTGTTCTCAGAGAGATATATAGAAGAAACAGTCAAGCGTGTTTACAATAAGAATTTATTGTACCGTTGTTCTTCTCATGTAAAATAAGTGTAATACAGTAGTAGAAATATAGAACCAGCAGTACAGGGACTAGAAAGAAATAGTATTGTTCTACCATTTTGCAATAGTCATGAACGCATACATGAATATAAAATGCATTAATAAAATAAAGTGCGTACTCCTAAGATTTCTGCCTAGATGTACCTAAGTGTACCTAGCATGTGAGTAGGTGCGAAAGAACCTAAGTCCAAGAGCCTAAGTCTAAGAACCAAGAATCCCACTAGGATTTAGTTGAGCCCCCATTCCTGAATAGTGAGAGTGTGGGACCTTGTCCTGGATTTGAGTTGGACACCCCGCAAGGGATCGTCAGACCACTGTCAGCTGGAGCGATGGCATGTCGGAGCTGCAGCGTCTCTGGTCAGTGTGTCGGCCTTAAAGTCTTGGTTCCCTCCTTCTTACTGATAGCAAGAGGTGCTGTATTAATACAGTCTATGTGCGTATGTTCCCCATTGTTCAGTATGAGGATGACATTGGGGACTACACCTTATGCATCGATGGGAGAGGTGAAGTGGACCTCCTATAGAGTGTACTCATAAATTATTCATTTGTGCTAAGGAAGACGTCTTAGCAATATCGCTTGGGAAAAACCGGATTGGTGTCAGTACAACGCGATGTATTACAACGCGTTCCGTTACAACGCGTTTTTTACATCGCAAATACCATTACAATGCATGCCATTACAACGCATGGCATTACATAGCAGATACTTTTACAACGCATGGCATTACATCGTAAGTATAGGTAAGTATATCTTTTTTAAAAAAAATGTAATAAAGTTAATTTAATTAAATTAAAATAATAAAAAAATATAACATTTTTAAAACAGTAATTAATTTAATTATAGTAATTTAATTAATATTAAAATTGATATTAATGATATATATTTAAAATAATATAATTAATGATATATAAAAAGTTTATAAATAGAAAATAATATAATGTAATTAATAACAATAAATATAATTATAATTTAATTAAGTTATAAATAATACATAATATAATTATATTTAATAAAATATAATTTAATTATAATCGTTTAATAATACAATTAAATTAATAATTGTAAATATAGTTATTATTTTAATTAAATTAATGATATATAAAAAGTTTATAAATAGAAAATAATATAATGTAATTAATAACAATAAATATAATTATAATTTAAATAAGTTATAAATAATACATAATTTAATTATATTTAATAAAATTAAAAGAATTTAATTAATTAAACATTTTTAAATAATATAATTTAATTATAATTGTTTATTAATACAATTTAATTAATAATTGTAAATATAGTTATTATTTTAATTAAATTAAATTAAATTAATTTAATTAATTTAATTTATATAAAGTCGTAATACCCCTGTACCCCAAAAAACAAACCCAGCCCTAAAACCTAAAAACACCCCTGTACCCCAAAACCCAAACACTGCCCTAAAACCTAAAAACACCCCTGTACCCCAAAACCCAAACACTGCCCTAAAACCTAAAAACACCCCTGTACCCCAAAACCCAAACCCAGCCCTAAAACCTAAAAACACCCCTGTACCCCAAAACCCAAACCCAGCCCTAAAACCTAAAAACACCCCTGTACCCCAAAACCCAAACACTGCCCTAAAACCTAAAAACACCCCTGTACCCCAAAACCCAAACACTGCCCTAAAACCTAAAAACACCCCTGTACCCCAAAACCCAAACCCTGCCCTAAAACCTAAAAATACCCTTGTACCCCAAAACCCAAACACTGCCCTAAAACCTAAAAACACCCCTGTACCCCAAAACCCAAACCCAGCCCTAAAACCTAAAAACACCCCTGTACCCCAAAACCCAAACCCAGCCCTAAAACCTAAAAACACCCCTGTACCCCAAAACCCAAACCCTGCCCTAAAACCTAAAAACACCCCTGTACCCCAAAACCCAAACACTGCCCTAAAACCTAAAAACACCCCTGTACCCCAAAACCCAAACACTGCCCTAAAACCTAAAAACACCCCTGTACCCCAAAACCCAAACACTGCCCTAAAACCTAAAAACACCCCTGTACCCCAAAACCCAAACACTGCCCTAAAACCTAAAAACACCCCTGTACCCCAAAACCCAAACACTGCCCTAAAACCTAAAAACACCCCTGTACCCCAAAACCCAAACACTGCCCTAAAACCTAAAAATACCCAAACACCCCAAAACATATACATCAGTACCCCAAAACATATACTCCTATACTCATACTTATTTTAAAAAATACTTAAATTAATATATTTAATTTATAATATTTAAAAACGAAATAAATATTTTTAAATAATTAATAATAATTAAATCAATTATAAAATATTAAATAAAAAAAAAAAAAAAATTAAATACTTACCAATACTTACGATGTAATGCCATGCGTTGTAATAGCATCTGCTATGTAATGCCATGCGTTGTAATGGCATGCATTGTAATGGTATTTGCGATGTAAAAATCGCGTTGTAACGGAACGCGTTGTAAAAGATGCGTTTTAACGGTAACACACCGAAAAACCCACCCTCTGCATGGAACTGGGTGAAAGGTTTAGTCCATAAAAGACAACAGTCCTTGTAAGGTGTTATGTCCATATAAGGCAGTCTTTCCTTATTTGGAGTTATGTCCTTATAAGGCTCGTTCATATGAAATGACGGGAGACGACGTAGGGAAAGTGTACAATGTTCCCATGACCTATATCAGGGTACCGATATGAAATATAACACCCTCTGAACCTTATACTTAACAATGATAATACACATTTGAGATACACATTCATAACGGTGTCAGTGCATAAAATTATCAAGCAGTCATTTAAAATGTTTCTAAAAACGTTAACATTTAATTTCAAAACAGTTGAAAAAACGAGGAAAAATATTCTGTGTGAAAATATGACCTTTGTAGTAAAGTTCCGCAAATCACAGTTCTAAATTAGTTCGATCGCACAATTTGAACTACTGTAAGCATACTTAGAAGGCAATGCTTTGGTATAGAAAGTGTCAATTTGAAAAAAGTTGTTTTGAGTAAAAAGAAGGGGAAATAAAAAAACTTAATTAGTTCCCAGCACACGGTGAGCTAGATTCAGATTATATGTGCTGGCTGGGAGACATAATATTGTCATTGCCTGCTGTCGTAGGGGACAAACATTGTAGTACCTCGCATAGCACGTCAAGTGTGCATAGATGAAACTCCTCAGTGCTGTCAACAATTGTTGGTGAGGCAGCCAGTGCTGTATTCGATACCTTGGTGCTAAGGGTGGAGCTGAAATCCAATTCGGTCAAGGGCACCTGCGGATCCTCGAGGAATACATGCGTTAACATGGGAATACGCTGGGGACAGAGTCGCGCATGTGACCGCAGTGGTTCCAGCCTGGAGTGTAAGTCCACTGGTGTCTCCGTTAGAGGTGTCAGACAGATGTCCAACTCGCATTCTCCTCCGCAAAACAGGCATTGGAAAACAGGTACGATGCAGTCTTCGTACACTGGTCTGAATGACAGGAACCAAGAAGCACTTAGTTCTCGAAGGTGAGGCACCCCCAGATGTTGTACCATGCGCTCACGGTAATATCTTTCCAGGAGAGCTTTTGCAATCTTGCTGGCGGATGGTCCATCCATTGCGAAGCAGTCAAGCGACAATCAGGATTCCAGCAATAGCAAGCAGAATCAGAGGTAGACCCCCTAAAATGCTTCAGAATACGGCGTGTATAAAGTTAGGAACAACTCTGAGGATGGTCTGGAAGGTGTTAAGGAATCCCGACCCTATGGTATCTGACATATTTACGATACGACCCACCATTTCTGTGAAATGTCGGGGGAAGTTTGTACGGATTAGCGCCCGTATCTCTGTCGAGGTCCACGCAACTAGAAGTTCAAAGGTTTTCTCGTGCAAAGGGCAATGGCACAGTTTTGCTGTAAAAGCATGGCTTTCATTCTGCTCTGTTTAAAAGAAACATTCAGTGAAGGCCATAGCAGCAAATCCCTGACTGTATTTGTCAGAGGAAAGAATACTTGCATGCAGCAAGTAACCCCGGTGTTCACAGTGACCAGATAGGCAATGCCCGGGAGCATACCACAACAACCTTGATCGTTCAGCATCAAGTAACTCCCATTCGAAAGTAACTCGAATACTGGTGTGATCACGGCAGCTGGAGTCCCTTAATGTGGCAAGACAGATTAGAAACTGAACCATTACAGGTCTGTGTAATAAAACAATATCTTGGCACATGAGAGAACCGCTTAAAGCACTCTTGCAGTTAGTACCACTAAGAAACACTTCTTGATCCCCACTCCGGCATTGAAATCTATATGGGAAATGGCAGGACATCTTAATGTATTCTTTACCCAATTTTTCATATTTGCTTGCCTGCCTTTGTTCAAGGCAATAGTGAAACTGAAAGGTCGTGACTAGGAGAGTGATTTGGCTGTGGATTAGATACTCTGTGGAAGGTAATTCAGCCACTGTGAATGGAAGCCTGTCCAGTTTTTCAATATGCAGCATTGTATATTAGCTCCCCTTTGTGCCATTTCTATTTGTGTATCAGTTAGATTGTATTCTAAAAACAGAGACATAAGCGTGGCTAAGATGGTGGCGAGGTAGGACGTATATACCTATTCCTATTCCTCTGGCGCCGCCGCTTCTTAGCCTTGTTTTATCGCCCATTCTGGAGCCCATCTGAGCTTCCAGGGGCATGTACTGGCTTGGGCAGACATTCCGGCACCGGTGACTAGCCTTCTTTTGCACCTACCTGTGGATTTGCCTGCTCGCTGCAGCCTCTCTGGCCCCGACATTGCTGCGGCCCGGCGGGCTCATGGCGGACTTGCGAGTACCTTGCTGTCATCCTGACAACAGGGGCCGGCCTTGTTTCTCGCCAGCCAGTAGATTTGTCTGCTCTCTGCGGCCCAGTAGGCGTGTAGCGGACTTGGAAACATCTCAGGGACAACCCCCACTGGCAGCAGGCCTTCTTTCCCACCTGCCTTGAGGTTTTCCTGCTCTCAGTGGCCTTTCCGGCCCCAGATTTGCTGCGGCCCAGCGGGCTTGTGACGGACTGGTGAAAACCGCTGAGCCCCGACGTGGTCCTCGTCCAGTGCTACCGTGCGGAGGGAACGTTGATACGCCTCAAAGGTTGGCTCTTTCTTGGGAAGTACGGCAGAGCTCTGAATTGGTTGGCAGCATTGCGGCGCTGGAAGTGGCGCCATTTTGTTCTTCATTGCTGTGGCCGGGCTTGGGCCTGCGGGTGAAGGTGCCAGAGAGGAGTGGGCCTGATGGTGTGACCGGGCTGCTTAGAGGCATGTAGGCTGCCCAGGATTCCTAGCACTACAGAGTGCTCTCAAGCACAGGTACCCTGCTGCCTAGCTGCTCCGACGGAGTTGGTTGCCCCCCCAGGGGTCCGGAGGTGAAGAGTGGCGGGCCGGGAGTGTGGGGTACAGCCATTTGAGGAGAGATCCGGTCCACAGTTCGGCGGACGGTGCCAGGAGTGGTTGGGGCCTGCGACTGGTGCCTGCATCCAGTGGGGAGAGTGGTGCATTCACATGTGGATTCCCGTGTGGATTCCCTTTTGGAGCCAGTGACTTAGTGAGCAGGCGCAGGCCCCACTGGGCCCCTGAAGATTGAGTGCCAGTGAGTGTGAGGCCTGGTGGATGGGCTGGGGCCTAGTGATCTTGGGCCTAGTTAATGGAGCAGCGAGCACTGTGGGCCTGCAGGGGTTCCTAATGGCTTTCCTGTGCGGTGATGGGTGTGATGCTTTCCCTGCTGACCGTGGCACTCAGTGCCCCTTGATTTTCCTCCCACCGGGCCCCTGAAGATTGAGAGCCAGTGAGTGAGAGGCCTGGTGGATAGGCTGGGGCCTAGTGATCTTGGGCCTAGTTAATGGAGCAGCGAGCACTGTGGGCCTGCAGGGGTTCCTAATGGCTTTCCTGTGCGGTGATGGGTGTGATGCTTTCCCTGCTGACTGTGGCACTCAGTGCCCCTTGATTTTCCTCCGCAGAGCTGGGAGCCCGTGCTTAGGCGATTGAGTGGGGCTGCCTTCGGTCCGTGGATCGGTGGACATCGCGACCTACTGCTCCATTGTTGTGACCGGCAACGTTCTACAATGAGAAGGGGGCTTCACTGGGGGGGATTGTGCCCATTGTCATAGTAAATATCCACAAGCCGGTCTGTGAGGAGGAGCATTTGGCGCTAGTGTTGGTACTCTCCCCCATGCCGCAGGTGGAGTCTGAAGCCTTCCAAGATCGGAGTTGCGCTTTCACATTTCACTTAGCATAGACCAGTTGCTGTGAACTGGCTGTGCCCTCTGGGCCTGCTTGGCCCCTATAGTGAGTGGTAGCCTCCTCGTCCTGGCCAAAGTTAGGTGGAGGAGGTGTTGGGCCACAGAGATATTGGTCCGTCTGCGATTCCGCTGACGGTGTACACAGAGGGTCATGAGGCCTGGCATTGCCACAGGTGAAGTAGCTATGCCTGTAACTGCCCTTCTGCCCGAGCGCTGTGCTGGTGGAGTTGAGCGGACTTGGCAGTGAATGGTCAGTGCGGTTGTGGGGCCTGATACGCTGTTCGCACTTATCCTGAAGAGCCAAGGGGTGGTCTGAGCGGTGCACTGCTTTGGTCATCATGTCGTCGGCCAGAGGACAGAAGGAGAAATCCCTGAAGGAACTCCTCCAGAAAACGTCAGGGCAGTCAGCATCGCAGCCTGAGGTTAAGGCAGCACCAATGGAGGGGGAGTACACGCCGGCCACTAAAGCTTTCATGATTGAGCTCTTCTCGGCCATCAAGGATGATATCCAGGAGCTACACTCCCAGCTTTCTGCGGACCTGAGAGGCGTACTGCATGATGTCGATAACATTGGTGAAAGGGTGGCTACTCTGGAGGAGTACAATTTGAGTAGGGAAGAGGACCTACATCAGTTGCAACAGGAGAGGCTACGCCTGTGAGAACAGAACATTGACCCCCACATGAAGGATCTAGAGAACTGCTCCAGATGTAATAATGTTCGGATCTGAGAGGTCCCTTGGAAAAGAGGAAGGTGACGACCTCCGTGCCTACGTCAGCGCTTTGTTCCTACAGATCCTCGGAGATGAGGAGGTACAGGAGATTCAATTGGACCGTGTCCACCGGGTGGGACTTCTGCATGGTGCTAAAGCTCCCCCCTGATATACTTGTCTGCGTTAATGACTTTCAACTGAAGTAACACATCCTGCGTAGGGCTCGAGACCTTAATCCAGTGCAGTATGCGGTCACCAACCCATGCTTTTTCCGGATTTGGCGGCTTCCACATTGCTTAAGCGTAGAGAGTTTAAGCCCATCACCAATCACCTCCGAGAGCCAAATATTCCTTACTCCTGGGGCTGCCCTTTCCGCCTCATCTTCAAGTACCAAGATAAATTACTACAGCTCCGATCCCTGGAAGAAGCGTATGACAAGCTGGCTAGTCAGAAGACCCACGCCGGGACAGAGGACACTAAACCACTCCCCTCAGAAGACGTTGTTCCTCTGAATGGCAACGGGTTGGGAGAGCACTACCAAGTTCCACGCCAGACATGTCTGCTGGCAAGTTGGAGAAGGAGGCGGCTCTCTCATCAGTGGTACAGGTTACAGAGCGTCCTGAGGCTCCTTGATGTGCTATGCATGGCTGCCACGTGGGTGCTTTGTTTGGCGCCGGAGGGAGGAGGGGCTTCGGCTGTGTGAGTGACACTACACCCTGGTCACCGGAGTAATAGTCACGTAAAATTTGGTGTGAACTGGGACTGTGCTAAGGTCCCCTGGACGTTGACCATTGAGACAAACTTTTGTCATGTTTCCTTGTTTCCTAACTGTCTTGTTTCGTTTTGGGGTTTATTATGGTTTAAGTCTGGGTTTTTGTGGGAGTTCATTTGGGGCTCCGCATCAGTTCATGGGCAAAAAATTGGTAGGACACTAGGTTGTGTGAGATGATCTTCCTTGTCCCTGATTCAGAGGATCTTGAGCGGTTGCACAGCTTTGTCCTCCCCACTGCTGCGATGGGTAGGGATCTGAAAATTGTTAGCTTGAATGTGCGAGGGTTAAATAATCCTGTAAAGAGATCTGCAATACTCTCCCTTTTAGAGAATGCTGGGGGTGATGTTTGTTTGCTCAAAGAAACCCACCTTTTAGCTAAAGACACCAGGCGCATGAGAGATAGGCGCTTCCCGCAGCAGATTGGTCCTCGGGCCATCCAAGAAGAATGGTGTGGCGATCCTCTTTAGTGCACGCTCGCAATGCACCGTAGTTTCCACAGTGACGAAAATAAAGGGCAGGTTGGTGGCTGTTAGGATACAATGGGGGGGACACACAATTGACAATAGGGCAAGCAATAGGGTATGCACCGAATGACAGGCAGGAGACCTTTTTGCGCCTAGCTCTGTCCGAGGTTCTTGCCTCTCCTGATGCAGCGCTTTTGATCGGGGGGGGGACTTAAATATTGGCATGGATCCAGAGCGGGACAGATCAGGGCAATGGTCTAATCAGGCAGGGGCGCTGTCGCAGGTTGGAAAACAATGGTTGTCTGACTGTGAACTGTCTGGCGTATAAAACACCCTAAGGAGCGTGACTATACCTACTTTTCAGCAGCACACAAAATATATGCACGTCTAGATAATTTTTTTGCCTCCTCCTCTCTCCTCCCTGATTTGCACGCTGTGGACATCAACCCCCGCTCCCTCTCAGACCATGCCCTCATTTCAGTCCTGCTTCCGGCACGATGCTCGCACTCAACTCCACCGGGCTGGCGACTCCGTGAATCCATTCTCCACTCTGAAGAAGTTACCAACCAGATCCGAGATACAAAAGTACACTATCTCTCTGAGAATGACCAGGAGGGCACACCCCTCGCAGCGGTGTGGGAGGATTTGAAGCTGGTGGTGTGGGGTGAATTTATCTCGGTCGCGGCGTCCTTTGCGCGCCTCCACAAAGAGAAGCGCGCAGAGTTGGAAAAGGAGGTGGGAGAACTGGAGGCAGTTCACTAGCGGACTGGGGCACCGAGAGTTTGGAGAGAGTTGGAAACGCGGCAACACATGCTGAAGCACCTGGATCTAGATAGGGCTGAGCATGCTCTTCTGAGGCTGCGGCACAAATTCTACCTCAGTGGAGATAAGTGTGGGAGGATGCTAGCGCATAGGCTACGATTGCAAGCGCAGATGTCTGCAATCCATTCCATTCAGGACCAGAAAGGGGTGGAACATACCAAAGATGCCCTTATTGTTGATGCCGTTCGTCAGTTTTATCAGCGCCTTTATGCGAAGGGAGAGGCCCACTTGCATGACCCAAGGGATTATTTGAATTTCTGCAATATAGCTCACTTACTCAAATCGTCGGTTGATAATTTGGATTTAGCCATTCACATAGAAGAGGTCATATCGGCAATAGAGTGGCTAAAGGTACCTAAGTCACTGGATCCGGATGTTTAATAAAACATTTTGCCTGGAGCTGGCTCACCTGTTAACGTGGCTTTTTAACTCCTTCCTAGACACCGGGGAAGTAACGCCTACAATGTTGGAGGGGGCAATTTCTGTAATCCTTAAGCCTGGAAAAGAACCCACAGAGTGTGGGTCATGCCGGCCAATCTCGCTCCTTAATATCGACGCGTAGCTGTTTGCGGGTGTTTTAGCCTCACGCCTTAGTCCCCTTATGGACAATATTGTAGACCAAGACCAGTCCGGTTTTTTTTGATAATCAATTTTATTGGGTTTATAACAACAGAGAAGTTCATTGGTTGCAGATCAATAGACATCAGGAAAAGCATGACAGTACACACAGTTGACATGGAGAAAAGCTGTCCCTTAGGGTAGAACATGGTAGTCCATATATTAGGGATAATTGCACATGAAGGAAGATGAAGTAAAAACTAAAGAAAAAAAAAGGGGGGATATAGGCAGCACATCAGGGGGGAAGCATGCGAAACCATTTACCCCACACCTTACTAAATAAGTTGGGGCACCCCCAGGGCTTCGAACATGGCTTCCTCCTGGATCCCGCACCAGTCCACTCCCCTCTTCCAACCTTTTATCGTAGGCGCCTTAGCCTGGGACCAGTGCGCCACTATGTCTCTCTTGGCCACTGCCACAGCTGTCCCCAGTAGGCGCTTGCCCGCCCTTGAACCATCCAGGCAGTCAAACACCCCTAGCAACAAACATATTGGGTCATGGCGAACCTCCCTGCCCAGGGCGAGCGTTAGCTCCCGCTCCACCCCCCTCCAAAACGTCGCTAAAGCCGGGCAGCACCATACCATGTGATAGAAATCGTCTGGGACGAATGCACATCGCGTGCATGCCGGAGAGGGTTTCAGCTGGGCCTGGAATAGCTGTGTCGGGGCGAGATATGCCGCGTCTAGGTAATAAAGTTGGACCAAGCGCAGCTTGGAGGATGTGGCCAGGGTTTTGGGCGCCATAAGGGCATCCCTCCAGTCCGCGTCTTCTAAGGGGCCAAACCAACCCTCCCTTCGAGCCCTGAGCCGGTTTAGAGAAGCGGGACCATTGTTCACTAAGGATCGGTTGATACGGGACACTCCTCTCCTCCCTAGATTTCTCATCATCACTTGACCTTCTAACGGGCTGAACTCTGGGAGGGAGACGGGGTGAGACATGTGTATGAAGGGCGTGCCTGAGTTGTAGGTATTTATAATGTTGGGAGTGTGGAAGGGCGTGACGCTGCTGCAGGTCCGCAAAGGAGCGGATGTGGTCTCCCACCCAAACATCACCGAGCACTGAAACTCCGATGAGATCCCACCCCCAGAACCCCTGCAAGGACGAGACCTCATGCATCCAGGACCCGTGCCAAAGTGGCGTCTGCCGATTGAGTTTCCGGTCCCACCGCATGTGGTGGAGGGCTGTGCGCCAGGCCAGAAACACCATCCTGGTGACCGAGGGCAGGACCTGTGGGACTGGGCTACCATACAAGAAGGCCTGGATCTGTGTAAAGTCCGACATACTGAGTTCCACGCGGTATGCAGGGTCGGACCAGCCGCCCGCATACCAATCGTGGACGGCGATGTGCTTTGTGGCCAGGTAATAGAGGTGGAGATTGGTAACCCCCATACCTCCATCAAAGGGGGGAATACGACAGTCCGCCAGAGATAAGCGTGGTCTCCCCCCCCCAGAGAAACCGGGTGAGGGCACTGTCAAGCTCGCGGAACCAACTACCCGGGAGGTGGATAGTAATGGTTTGCATTATGTAAAGAAAACAGGGGAGGACCATCATTTTGAAAAGCGCACTCCTGCCCAGGGGGTCAAGGGGGGGAGCCTGCCACCTCTTGAGATCCGCCTTCATCCGGACGACCAGAGGCGTAACGTTCAAAGCCCATTTGAGTTCTGGCAGAAGAGCTACTCAAACGCCAAGATATTTGACTGAGTGTCTCCTAAGGGGGATGTCCGACTGCCAGTCATAGCAGTCTCTGGAGTGATGCAGGGGGACCAGTTGACTTCGCCGGATTGAGGCGGAGTCCGGAGACCCACTCAAATGCGACAAGAGCCGCCAGGCACCTGGGGCCAGAACTATCAGGGTCTGCCAAATAAAGCAGAACATCGTCCGCATATAGGGCTACCTTGTCCACTTGGCTCGAGTCCCAGGCCCAGCCTCGAATAAGTGGGTCCTGCCGGATGAGGGCCGCCAGGGGCTCCATCGCCAGCGCAAATAAGAGTGGCGAGAGCGGAAACCCCTGGCGCGTACCCCTTTGGATCGGGAAGGCCTCAGAAAGCACTCCATTGATGAGTACTCGGGCTCTGGGATTGGTGTATGAAATTCTGATCAGATGGTGGAACGTGGGACCGAAACCCATTCTGTCCAGCACATCTTGTAGGTACTCCCAGTTCACCGTATCGAAGGCCTTCTCAAAGTTTAAGAAAAGCAGTGCCAAGTACGGGGTGAGGCGACCACGGTGAGCCAAAGCCAAGTGGAGCCGGCGAATAAAGTGGTGAGTGCCCCTGGCAGGCATAAACTCGCATTGGTCGGGGTGGACAAGGTCTTGCAGAAGGGGTCGGAGTCTCTGAGCCAAGACAGAGGCGAATATCTTGATCTCTGTATTGATCAGTGAAATCGGGCGGTAGCCCAAACAGTTCAGGGAGGGCGGCTGCGTCTTTGGAATGACCACTATCGTGGCAACATCCGACTCGGGTGGGAATGTCCCTGCCTCCGCCACATGGCGGAAGAGATCCACCAAATGGGCGGCCAAGACATCCCGAAAGGTCGCGTAGTACTCCTGAGGGTACCCGTCAGGACCAGGCGTTTTCCCGGGATGTAAGAGTGAGATAGCGTCCTCGATTTCCTCCAGGGTGAAAGGACGGTCCAGAGCTTCCGCAGTCTCTGGAGAGAGACACGGGAGTCGGGTACCTGTCTCATCCAGCAAGTCAGCCAGGGAAGCGCCCGGGGGAAGGGCCGTGTAAAGGGTCACGTAATAAGCAGCAAAGGTTTGCACAATGGCTGAAGACATCACCTGGTGGGCCCCAGTGCTTGAGCGGACTTCAGGAATAATACGGTTGACTTTGGGATAAGACACAAGGTTATGGAGGAGCTTACCATTCTTATCCCCCCACCCATAAATACGGGCAACCGACGAACGCCAAAGCATCTTGGGAGATTCCAACAAAACCCGACGGATCTCCTCACTCACCACGGTTAGTTGACGGGAGGAGTCCCACGCTCCGCCCATGAGTTGAGCCACTTCGAGCCGCGGGCCGCCTGGGATTCCAGCTGAGCAAGCTGGGCCATCTGTTCCGACCGCTTCGCATGGACCAGTCCCCTGGCCACCCGTGGATAACAGCCTTGCTCGCCTTCCACCGCGTCCCCGGCGAGGGGACCGAGCCTATATTGGTGGAGAAAAAATGACGCATTTCCTGGCCAAGTGAATTCACCATCGCCGAGTCCTGTAAGAACCAGGCATTAAGCCGCCAAGTCGTTCGTGGATCCTCCAGAGGGGTCCCGAGACGGAGGGAGAGGGGAGAGTGATATGAGACCAGTCCGGTTTTAAACCTACGTGGCAGAGAGGGGATAACACTAAACGATAACTGCACCTCATTGACCTGATACACCAATCGCGCACGCAGGCCTTCTTACTCTTGATTGACGCAGAAAAGGCCTTTGACCGCGCTGATTGGGAGTACTTGTTCGCCGTACTGCGCGCGTTCGGGTTCGGAGATACCTTTATCCGATGGGTTAGTTGCTTATATGCCTCCCCCACGGCGGCGGTGTGGGTTAATGGTTGCAAATCGACCATTTTCCCCATTGTCCGGGGAACGCGTCAGGGATGTCCCCTTTCACCCCTTTTATTTGATCTCTATATGGAGCCTTTCACCCTAAAACATTCGGTTAAACCCTGATATTGTGTGCATTTAATTTGGTGCTGACACATAAAATTAGTATGTATGCCGATGATGTCATCCTCTCACTTACTCAGCCGCGGTCGACTCTGCAATACCTGACTAGGGAGCTTACTGCTTTTGGGAGCGTTGCGGGGCTCAAGGTTAACTTCACAAAGCCGCAGATTCTTAATATCTGTATCCCGGAGGCTGAGGTACAGGATCTACAGCAAGACTTTGCATTCCAATGGGTGCCTACCGACATCACATACCTGGGCATTTGTCTGACCTCATCCATTTCTAGGACGGCCGCTCTCAACTATGCCTTATTGATTGAGCAAACGACCAAGGCGTTGGCTGTCTGGTCACGTCTCAAGTTGGCGTGGTACGGGAGGGTAGCGGCAGTGAAAATGAGGGTGCTTCCAAGCATCCTGTCCATCTTTCAAATGCTCTCTTTGAGCCCACGGCCGGGCACACTTCGGAAATTGCAAGGGCTTCTTAATAAGTTCCTATTGGACAACAAGAAGCCGCATTTCGCGTTTGTACACATGACCTCTTCGAAGGCACATGGAGGGCTAGGCTTCCCGCTGGTGGGTGCTTACTACCAGGCGACATGCCTCCGCTACATCACCGAATGGAACAGGCCCCTATCTAGCATACATTGGAACTTTATGGACCAATCAGTGGCCCGACGGAACATATGGCGTGAAATGTGGCTCCCGCGCTGTAATAGAGCGTGGGGACTGTATTCCTCCCCGGTTACCTCCCCGACCCTCAAGGTATGGGACCGAGTAGCAATCCCGAAAAGTTGGACCACATTTCCGTCTCCTATGTCCCCCATCGTGGACAATCCCAACTTTCCGTCAGGATGTGAGATCGTCCATCGCTGGGGGGAGGAAGGTTGCAAGAGAGTAGGATACCTTTTTGATGTTGAGGGCTTGATCCCCTTTCCTCAGTTGCATAAAGATTATGATCTACCGGTGTCAGATGCCTTCCACTACTCGCAGGTCGCACATTGGGTTACATAGTCTGAAAACTTTGCACTCATGTCTCATCCCCTGACAACCTTCGAAAAATGGCTATTGCGTAAAAAAGATGATCATATCTGAACTTTACTCCATGATCACTCTACATCCGAAGAGACAATGCACGCAGATGCAAATCAGATGGGAGGCTAAACTGGGGAGGCCCTTATCGCACAAAGAGTTGGAACACATTTTTTACCAAGCGCATCACACTGTTTACAATACGGCAGGCGCAGAATCTGCATGTAAGGTGGTTTGTTACTGATATTATATGCCAGTGCGTATTAAGAGTTGGGACAGGTCCAAGTCAGACCTCTGCTGGCGGGGGTGGGGACTTACTGGTACCCCGGCGCTTTTGCTCTGGCACTGTCTGAAACTGGTGACAGCAATTGTGGATGATGTTGATACAGCATTTTAGATTACATTGCCACGTGCTCCTGAATATACTCTGCTGGGGCTTCCCCATCCTAAGTTTTTACCGCTGAAATTATTGAGGGGTTAGCAGAATGCCATGGCATTCCTTGCATCGCTGCAGATGCTCTTAGAGCATTGGGGGTCCTTGACAGTTCCAGACCCGCGAGATTGGATCCTTCGACTCTGGCAACTTTTAGCGATGGAGCGCCTATCGCTTAGTGTAGAAGGGAAAGGCAAAGAATTCACAAAAATGTGGGCCCCTTTCTTGCAGATTCTTACCAAAGATATGAGAGAAGTAACGTGCCCGAAATATCTGAAGATCCTCCGGCTCATATCATTAGAACCACCTGGTATATCCACTAATTGAATTGCTAGATGATTGTCCATTGCTTTAGTGGCGGTGGTGCGATGGATTAGACTGGCTTGAACTGATGCGGAGGGAGGGTGGAGGGTGGGTTGGGGGTTGGGGAGGCGGGGTTGTTGTTTTCTTTCTTATAAAAGTGATATTTTCGCTGGGTGCATTAATGTTTATCTGAGGCTAGAACTCATCGCGAGGTTGACCTCCGGGATGTAGACCTGAACACTGTGTAGTCTTATTCAGTTTTCGCTTTGTCGGCACCCCGATGTAGGCAGCTAAGCTGTGTACTTAGTATCATGCTACCACGGAATCAAAACATTTAATTTTAAAAACAGAAACGTACTGTTTATAAAACGCCAAGACACAAAGCCTGCACACAAACATTGTAGCATCCCGCTCAATAACATAATAGAACGTGACTGAGATAGGTCGTGTTGTAGTATGGCTAAATCCTGTTCCTGTATGTCAATAGCAGAAGATACAATATTGCCCAATTAATATACTCTGGAGGTCAAAGTTGTTAACCCATTATCCACCACAGCTAAAGCTTTTTCTAAGTTTATACGGTCTATTTCCCGTATTCTCTCTTCGGCTTCTTGTTGGGAAATCTTCCAGATTTCATTATAGGCAGCATAAATGCCTGCCTTTATCTTGGCTGTTCCAAGACAGGATGTCTGTTGCCCAGTATCATTCAAAAATATCATCTGCTGTGGAATGAGGCATGCTCTAAATAGTGCGTCTGTACCCTGGACTTGCAAGTTCCTCGAACCCCAAATCGATTTTGAGTCAATTTTGTCTTTCCTTGGGTTGAAACCCTGTTCAGACAATTGGGCCATAAAGGAAGCAGAGTAAATCTGTTTGGTGTTTGTCAACATAATTTTCAGTTCTAATTTTGGTGCAACCTTATAATAAAATGAGGCTGGGTCTGTGGTGTTAAACCCTGAAAACTATGCACATTTCTGGGCAAACATTTGTGAACTACTTTTTGGTGGTGGTGAGCAATGTTCCCACTGATGGTACTCAAATACACTTCTAGGTGAAATGGATTTGTGCAGGAAATGATGACCAAAATGTTGATAGCAGTACCATTAGTCATAGTCTGAAGAACCCTCTAACATTTCATTATTAGAAAATGCAGAGGTTTTCTCTAAATCAAACATGTTATTTACTGTTTCAGTGTCCCAATCATCGGAAAATGTATTGGAGGTAATGAAAGCACTTAATGAGATTTTAAATACATGATTAATTTTTAAAAGTTCAGTCGGTCCGAATATGTTGAAATCAACCTTTTCCCATACTATACCATCGGGTATAGAAACAGCTGTAATGTTCACTGATGACAAGTCTCTTTGTTCACGATGTGATGATGGATGTGGCTTCAGTAGGATGTTGACCTTCGGGTTGTTGAACCTTATTGAAGAAAGTGTCCATTGATAAGCATACTAAAAGTCAATACTAAGCCTAGCCAGAAAAGAAAAAACAATATCCCAGAAATTACCCACAGTTCAATCCAAGGTGATACCAGGTATGTCTTTTGAAGAAAGAGAAAAAAGTTTATTAATTCTTGCTTGAATAGTGTTTTGGCTGGCGTTGTTTCCGGCTCGCTTGGATCCAGGGAAAACGTATCAAAGTTAATGAAATAGCCAGAAGCTGTTCGAACAATTGTTGGATTTGCATCAGGATTAGTTGAAACGTTATTTTCCTCTCGATGAGGCATATTGATGTAGACGTCTATATTCGGTCTAATTGCAACTTGTGAATTATTCTGGTTTTTAATTTGAATTGAATGTCTGGTTCAAGTGGAACAAGTTCCATAGCATTGTTGCTTAGTCCTTTATTCCTTACAGGTGGCTCTTCAAACGTGATGAGTCTTTCTGTTTGAACGTCTTGGATTGTAGCTAGAAGAGGGCGTCTGCTACAGCGGAGTCAACTAGGCCTCCTGTTTAGTATCGGTCACATAGTGTGGTTTGATTAAGTCGATTGAAACAAATCTTTTCTCCTTTTTTTCCGGAAAGAGGCAGAAGTAACACAGTTCTTAATCCATGTACTGCAAGGACTGGTACAGGTTTTCTGTACAAAGGTCCAATTTCCTTTTTGTCCGCAATTTTCTCTCTGACCAGATCCCCGACTTTTGGAATCCAGACAGGTCTTGCCGTGACTACCTTGACTTCCTCCGTGGCAGTCTGCTTTAGATGGATATTGCTTTATTTTGTCCTGGATTCATTAAGATCCTGTAAAACAGCCAAACGATCATGGATATCAAATGGTTTTTCAACCGCTACTGTGCCTTCACAATCAAGGTCAGGCACCCACATTCGTCTCCCAAAGAAGACCTTATATGGAGTGACACACCCCTAGAGAGCTTCTTGGCTCGTTGTTCCCCTTATAGGTGTGTGACCCAACTACCGCCCTTGCCTAATATCCTAGCTATTAAAGATTGCTTTAAGTCCCGCTTTTTTCTCTCCACAACCGAATTTCCCTCGGTATGGTACAGAGATGAGAACCGCAATGCTACATCCATTCCTTCCATGGCCTCTTTGTAAGCCTGAGAGCTAAACGTAGGGCCGCGGTCAGAGTGTAATATGTTAACTGCATATGTACCGATAAAGACTCGCAAATCTTTAATAACAGTTCGAGCATCAGCAGAGCGCTGAAGCCATACCCATAGGAATCTTGATCATGAATCCACTGCTACCATGATATACCTGTAAGTCCCTTCCGTTTGTAAGGGGCCGCAGTGGTCTAATTACACACATGCGAGTGGTTTGTCTGACTTCAGTAATGGCGTCTGTGCCTGGCATGCAACGTCGGAGCCCTTCGTCTGCTGGCAGATGTCCATTTCAAGACATAGTCTTTAGTTTGCGTAGTTAACCCTGGCCACCAATAGCGCTGTTTCAGTAAAGAAATAGTCGCTGTAACGCCTGTGTGCGCAGAGCCCAAACCCTTGTGGGCAGCTAATATTAACCCTTGCCTACGATCCATATTTGGTATAACTCTATCCCCCACTCCAGGAATCTGAGCATTATGGAATGTTTTATGCATCTAACTTGTAGGAGTATTTGAGTGGAATTTTTTTAGATACTGCTGTGTTGCCTTTGCATGATACCATGATATCTCCATCTATTCTCGTTTTTGAACGAGCCAGCGCAGCTACGGAAGCCGTGCGAACAGCCCCCTTTGTGGCTTCATCAGCCAATGAATTCCCTTCAATGTGAATGCCATCACGTTGATGACTCAGTGTATGGATCACGTGAGTCCTCGGTAGCTCGGATTTCAATTCTGCTACCTGTTCCCATAACATTTTGTGTTTAATTGTGCCACCTTTTGCGTCTTTAAATCCGTTTTGTTCCCAATGCTGTAAGTATTCATTGTACGACTGTACACAGTAAAAAGAATCACACACAATTAATGTGGGGAATTCTCGATCCATATTTACAGGTGCCAGTATAAGTGCTTTTAATTCTGCCAACTGAGCCGTGCAGTCTCCTAGAGATTGCGTTTTTGTGCAACTAGGATGGAACTTGCCATCACGCATGTGACCTTTAAAGATAGCACACACCGAAAAATATTGCTGCTTACTTCCTATAGCCAGTTGCGCAGATCCGTCAGTATAAATAATATATTCATACTGATCTAGAGGCAAGATTTCATTTGGTAGAGGATATTTTTGTTCATATTGCAGGAATGCTTGTGTTTTTAAACTTGGATCAAATCTGTATTCAACATCTGTGGCAGTAAGAGTATTAGCCCATTGTATCCATCTTGGATGTAATGCTTCTCATTTAGGATGCTGACCTTTGTAACAGCTTCTAAAGCCGGTACCGGAGTTACGACAATAATGCGTTTCCCCTGAGCCAGTGCTCTTTCTCTTGCTACAGCAGTCTGAACTGCTGTCTGGATTTTTTCTGTTGAAGTGAAAAGCTTTTCTGCATTTGTGTACAGGTGTGATTTGTAAGCGATTGATACAGTTTCTCCTTCATTGAAGGTCAAATAAGTGTACCCGCATTGACCCACGATTAATCGGATCACTAAGTGGCATATGTTTACGTGTGTTTGTAAGTATTTGGAAGCAATCATGTCTTCCTGGAGTAAACAAAGAATATTATTATGTTCTTGTGTCCAATCTCTGGCTGAAAAGTCAGGTTTTATTAGGTCATAGAAAGGTTTTACCCTTTTGGCGTAATCTAAAATTTATGTCCTGCCAAAATTTAGGATTCCTAGTACTGATTGTAAATATTTTAAAGATTTTGGAGGCTGGAGCAGCGTACATTTTTCTAAAAAGTTAGCTGCCAGACTTTTGCCTTTACTTGACAGCTCAGATCCCAAAAATAGGACATCGAGGTGGGTTATTTTTTTTTTTAAAGTTGAATTTGTAGCCCTCTGCGACAAATCCCATAATAATGGTGCTTACCCTGGTCAAGTGCCTCTTTAAGTCGTCGTCAGTCAGATAAATATCATCCACATAGGACAACGCTTCTTTATCAAATCTTTGAAGTAACTCTGTTACTCCTGCTGAAAATACACCCTTGAGCTAGACGACAGAATTGTCGTTTGGACCCCAACGTACTGAATACAGTCATATACCTGCTTTCAGGCGCTATATTTTGGCAGAAAAATCCATTTGAGATATCAAGTGTGGTTTTGTATTTTTTGCGCACAGTTATTCTTTAATACGGCACTATGTGGATTTTGGACAGCAAATGTCTTTGTGCATGAGTTTAAATGTCTGTAATCTAAAACTAGACAAAATATATTATCGGGTTTAGCGACAGGAAACAAAGGATTGTTCATTGGAGAGGTACATTTTTCAATCACCCCCTGATATTCAAGTTGATCTAAGATTTCCCTGACCTTTTTTTTATTTAGCTTCTTGCTTTATTGGATATTGCCTTTGAGCATTAAGTGAAACTTTTAATGGGATCATGAGGTAGGTTGAGTTCTCATTCCACCCTGCATGATTTTTGTACAATTCCGGAGCTTGGGCTACTGCTCACTCCTGTGCCTAGGTATGTTTAAGGTGAACAGGAATGTAGTTGGAAAATGCAGGAAAAAGTATACTGTCTCCCCTGGGGCACTCCATTATGAATGCAGGCGGCCTATCTTATTCTGCTAACAGAATGTCACAACCAGATGATAAGTTTTTCCAAAAAAGAGCTTTTACTTTCCTGGTCATGTCCCGCTCCAACCTGAGGGTTATTTTGTATAACTTGTGTGGGACGCTCACCCTGGTGTTTGGTGTTTCCACCGTGATGTAATCATTCAACTCTGCTGGCACCAAAAATTCCTTCAGGTTCAGGCGAGCTATTGTTACTTCTGCTTCACTGTCTAGCATCGTTAGAGCCCATTCCTTGTTCAGAAGTTGTGTCCTCAGAATTCTGGGCATGTCTAATTTTCAGACCCGCAACTTTCTTTTTCTTAAATTGAGGTTTTGGATTTTACTCATCTTCTTTTTTAGAAGTGAAGTCTTGAGCGCGCTGCTTGTCTCTGGACTGTGTGCGCTCCTTTCTATTATCTGACCGTCCTTCCCTTTCGGTTCTTTTCTTTGAGCCCTGAATGGATCGAGAGGAACATGTATCAGTATCCTGATCACCGTTCCCTTTAAGGCGCGTGCGCGCGCACCTCTCCTGATATCAGCGCGCACTGCTGGGTGTGGAGCGCGCACACAGCCAGGACGTCGTGGGAGAGAGTTGCGCTGCCGCTTTAAAAAACAGAGGCGAGTGGCGCGAAAATCAGGCACTTTTGAATGCGGTGCCGGAGGAGTCGTGAGTCTCGTGACGAGTGTAGGTCAGGTAGCCTTGTGGCCTTGGGGGCTGGGGGGCTTGTGGTGATGTGGCTGCAGACCGCGGGGCAAATTGTGCCTTTTGTTTAAGTATTGATGTTAATCAGAGCCCGAACAGGATTAACATCTATACTTAAACAAAAGGCCACAATCGTCCCTGCGCTTTACTAACAAAAGCGTAGAGCCAGTTTCAAAACACAGCGTGTACTTTAGCACACGCTGTGTTTTTAAACTGGCTCTATGCTTTTGCTAGTAAAGCGCGGTGCGGGGACGATTGTGGCCTTTTGTTTAAGTATTGGTGTTCATCATAGCCCGTGAAGGGGCTCTGATTAACATCAATACTTAAACAAATGGCCACAATCATCCCCGCACCGCAGTGGGAGATTGAGATCCCGTAACAAGGCGGTCTTTCTGACTGCCAGCACAGCTTCAACATTTCTCCGCAAGAAATTCCTCGCCCAGGAGTCTGACGCCCTGTGGTGACCGGGCATTGCAGAAGCCTATGCCAATGCAGTGAGGTCTGTCCGGCATATCTGTAACTTTTCGACCTGGAGTTTGGTGTCTGGCTCATTGTTCACGCAGCCTTTCACTTTAAGACATTGAGACTGCTTCACCTTTAAATAGACTATTCCTTATGGCCCTTACTTTATTGGATTTAATTCAGCTTTTTTTTGGGTCCCAGCTATTTGCTTTTAAAGATGCTGACTCCTTAAAATAACTTTCGTGTTCATATTGCCATGCATGCGATCACCCAGTTGCATTATGGGAGGGCTAGTTCTGCTTCGGATTTGTGCACGCGTTGGGAAACAGGCATTTATGCCTTATAGAGCTATAATTGTGTATATTTTGTTCCCACAGCACGGCAGTCTACATTTTGTCCAAGCACTCTTTCCTTACATTTCTAGAGGTCACAATGGAGTTCTCTGCATTTTCAGCATGGTTTAGATTTACATATTTCCAGCAGCAGGAGTCCGAGTTGGATTACCAGATGACCGTTCAATATCGGAATAATATACACTGGGTCAGAACTGGTATGGGGTGTAACCAATCAATTTCAAGGATATGCAGCAGCGTGTTTTAATTGAGAAATGCACTGTTAGATACACAGGTGACACACTAAAGAGCGATTGGTGTCTCATGTTCATTTTATGTAATTTTCCCACACAGGTGGACTTAAGTGCTTGTTATTTTACCCACACCATGAGTACTGTAGTGATTGTGCAGATTAAGTATGTGCTTTGCGCAACTTTTATTTTACTACATGCATTTTCACAATTACGTTTCAGTATATTTGTTTAAAACTGCAGAGGGTTCTAGTTGATGCATATCTTCATCTGTATGTTTTCCATGTTCATTAATGCCTTGTGTGGGTGTGACTATATAATGCAAAAGTGTAACAGTGCAAATACTGACTGAACCATGTAACAGATGCCATAAAAATGTAGACTCCCCAAACTAACACTTCCAGGGCCTCCTGCTCTATTCTGCTGCTTCGTTATATTAACTTAAAGCTGTGATAAACCACCATCATGGAAGGCTTCTTGAGAAGTAGTTGTGAAAGACTGGCTGCTGAGAAGATCTGTCAAGTTTCCTTCTTGATTGCTCGAGGGAGGGACAGCAACTCCTAAAGCCATGGTCCCCATTTGCACTTTAATCATGCATTTTAAATTTGTCAAGTGTCTTCTGAAGTGAATTCGGGGTAAGAGCTCTAAAATTGATAAGGAGGGTTTTTTATGCCCTCTGTGACTTTCCTCCGGATTGAAGATGAACATTTTGTAGAAGTAGTTAAGCAAGGCACCAAACTTTCCCTGAGATCCAGAAAGGAAAAGAGGCATGCAGGGTCTTTCAGAAGAAAACCCAAAGGGAAATCAGACTGTACAGAGCAAAAATCTTTCTTTCTCTCTTTCTTTCTCTCTTTCTTTTTCTTTTGCTCTCTCTCGCTCTCTTTCTCCCTCTCGCCCTCTTTCTCTCTCTCTCTCTTTCTTTCTCTCTCTCTTTCTATCTCGCTCTTTCTTTCTTGCTCTCTTTCTATCTCGCTCTCTTTCTCTTGCTCTCTTTGTTTTTCTCTCTCTTTCTTTCTCTCTTTTTCTTTCTTTCACTCTCTCTCTTTCTCTCTTTCTCTCTCTCTCTCTTTCTCTCTCTCTCTCTTTCTCTCTCTCTCTCTCCCCCTCTCCCTCCCTCCCTCCCTCCGCTCTCTATATCTTTTCTCCACCCGCTCACGGCATCTAGGGACTGAATCTTGATAGGTGAATAAAACTACTCTGGCTAGATGATCCAGAGACCAGCCTTTGAAGATTTTAGTGTTTGAAATTGCTAGTTTTTAAACTGTACTTTGCCTGTAGTCACACTTCTCAGTTAGACATGCATTTTTCAGCATTTGAGGTGTAAAAGCGGTAACGTGTTCTGAATTCAGGTAGAATAACAAATAATGGGAGAGAGAAAGAAAGAAAACGAGACGTGCATGGATCAAGCAGTGTATTTTCAAACGAGATTTCACTTTAGGGTGAAGCAAAGCCTATTGACTCCCACTGCCCGTTCATACTGAAAGATTCCAGACAAGCATGAATCCTTGGTTCGCTCACCCATGAGTAGTAAGACAGTATCAAACTATTGTGTCAAGAAAGTCCTTTTTCGTAAAGTGACTGTAGGCCTCTCACTTTGAGGGGAGGTCTGTTTGTTGTGCCGGTTCTAAACCTTTAGAACTACACTATAAGTTTTATGGAGGGAGTGCACATAGCAAAGTTTCGGAAACATTGGCACAGGATGTAGCATCCAGACTCCAGCTGTCTCATTATTCTCCTGACACCCCAGACCATCTATCATTGGTTGTCAACACAAATGTCACAGAACTTCTAATTGCACAAGCATGCGCCTCAGGCTGGATCGCAGCTCCCGGAGCAATTAATAGTTTTTTTCAACCCCGGCGCCAGTCAGATTTGGCTGCTATTTTCTTTCTTTATTTTCTGTAGTTTTATATAGCATAAACTTGGACCAAGGTCATATGAGCACTTTACATGAGCTCCAGATAAAATTTCACATGTCAGGTTTTTTTAGGCACCTGGAGATTTCGTCATTTGCCCAGAATCACTGGACTTTGGGTTAAGCTGGGACTCACATTTCAAAGCAGAGTGTGGGCGGTGATTCCCCACACTCCCTCAAATGAAATCTTGTAAAGGTCCTTACCATGTTAAAGGAGAATAAACAAGTGTGTCTATAACACATACAACTGGCACAAAAAAGCACAAAGGTTAAGTGATGTGAGACAGCCATAGAAATAGTTTTTGCTTGTTTTTAAACTCGGACGTGGTTCGAGACGGTGGTGTTTGGATCTGTTGACATCAAGTGTCACGGTGTCAACCCGTGTGATGGTGTCACCGGGTGCGGTCTGCACCCCCCTAGTAACACCACTGCTTTACTAGGAAACACCAATCTGATTATAGCATTTATCCATATGTAGCAGCTTTGAGCATATTGGTGTCTGAATATGAGATTACAACTTTTACAACGCAATTGATATGAAATCATATTGTTGTCAGGTCAATTACTAACAAATGAGTAGAGCAAGTTTAAAAACACAGCGTGTACTTTCTGAAAGCACATGCTCTGTTTTTAAACTTGCTCTACTCTTTTCTTAGTAAAGTCAGCATAGCTGCCAAGGTTTCAGATTGCTTATGTGTGACATTTTCATAATTTCAATGTACTTATGATGACTAGCATTCGATGGCTAAGGATGACATTTTCTTGTGAACAAAATCAAAGCAATGAAGATGCGGGAAATATGTAAAAATCTCTGGAAGTAAAACAAGATTGAAGGTTATTCCTCTTGATGCAGATTTTTACATTTCAGGCTGAATTAAAAAAAATGTATTTACTGTTCGAAAACACTCTTAAGTTATTACAATCAAAAGCTGTTACTCTTCCGCTCGGGTGGTCTGTCACAGGTTTTCTGCCATTGCAATGAATGGAATTGCAGCTCTTTGGTAGTTAATAGCTCACTGTTCTAAATTAGGATTTAAATTATAAACTGCAAGTAACAAAGTGAGCTTTCTGACAGAAGCAATAATGCACTGACCTATTTATATTGCATGTAATTTGTGATCTGCATGGTTCACCAGCTTTTCATCAGGCATTTTAACTTCCTCGGCTAGTTAATGATGAGTCAACTTCCAGTAGACAAAACTTAGATCTCTCTTTAGCAGGCCCATTATTCTTCAAAGTTATCTTGACATATTTATGGTTGCCTGAAAATTGCTTGAACATAGTTATCATATTTTTTGCACACCACTGCATCATCTTCAGGTGGGATCTTTTGATGGATGTGTGCTGCTCAGTCTTCCTGTGGATTACCTTGTTCACCAACGTCAACGATTTGCACAGTTTATATTTTGTGTTACACCTTCTGTGAAGCAGCTTTTCCCTGGGATTCAGATTTATAGACCAGTTTAAGATAATGGATGCTAATAATGGAACAAATGGGCGCACCCCTGTTTGTCCTAGGCTGGAAACCGAGGTAACTATTTGGTCATTTTTCCTATTGGGGCGTCTAGACCGGTCCCATTCATAGTTTGTAATTCTTCGAGCGTTTGCTGACTAACTTGTCTTCAATTGCAGGTTTCCAGTCTGTAAGGTATTTGGATTTGAGTGGTCAGGTGCGAGTACCCACACAGACAAGGTAAATTCTGTTTACGTTCCTCGTTGGGTTGGGGGTTGCTGGGTAAATAGATTCACAATCTGCACCCCTTTTCTTTTGCAGGTTTGTGAGACCGTACTACGAATACAATTACACAGGCAGACGTGAGTACAGGCAGAACAAACAGGTAATTGTTTGGTAGAGTTAAACTAGGGCATCTTCTGTTGCAGGTTTTGCAGACAGTACCCCACACATTTAAACAGGCGTACGTGAGTACACGCAGAAGAGGTAATTGTTTGGTAGAGTTAAACTGTGGTGCATCTTGAACATTGTAGTATAATATACTTATCCATGTTTTCTTCTGTTGCAGGTTTCGCAGCCAGAACCCCATACATTTAAACAGGCGTACGTGAGTCCAAGCAGAAGAGGTAATTGTTTGATAGAGTTAAACTGTGGTGCATCTTGTACATTGTAGTATAATATACTTACCCATGTTTTCTTCTGTTGCCGGTTTCGCAGACAGTACCCTACACATTTAAACGGGCGTATGTGAGTACAAGCAGAAGAGGTAATTTTTTGGTAGAGTTAAACTGTGGTGCATCTTGAACATTGTAGTATAATATACTTACCCATGTTGTCTTCTGTTGCAGGTTTCGCAGGCAGAACCCCATACATTTAAACAGGCTTACGTGAGTTCAAGCAGAAGAGGTAATTGTTTGATAGAGTTAAACTGTGGTGCATCTTGTACATTGTAGTATAACAGATTGCATTCATGAACTAGGCGTCAACGTAAGCCATGTTCCCTTATTTTGCAGGCTTTGTGGCACAGCAGGTTCAAACTGGCGGGCACGGAAATGTTCAAGCGCAAAGCTGTAACTTTGGGAGAGTGCGGTGCTTTACCACAAAGGAAGAAATGTTGCCTTGTATTCAAGGAAGAGTGGATGAAAGAAATTGTGGAGGCTGAGACACAGAAATCACGAAGCAAGGTTCACGTGCAACTCGGGGAACTATTTCAATACAGTCCAGACGTAGGCTTGATTTGCAAAGCATGTGCCTAAGCCAAGATTGTTGGCAACTTTTCCACAGGAAAGAAATGGAGTGATGGCTGGAAACTGGTTTACATGAATTGGCATCTACTTAGCAAAGTACATGAGTCTGCCATGGTGATATTGAGAAACAGAAGTGCTGCTGCCAGGTTTGGTTATGGAGTGCGGGCAATGCTGATAGAAACTGCCACTGACAAAGCAAATAGAATGGAAGTAGTTGAACGTCAAAGATCTATACCTAAGGAGATAAAGATTCTCATCAACAACGTGTTGCTGGCAGTCAAGATGAATACTTCAATGTTATCTCTACAAGACATCCATGACCACCTAGCTTTGTATGTCAAGATACCAGACAGCTGGAGGAGCAAGAACTATGCCTTTGAGTTCCTTGAGGCCATCAATAGCGTGGTACGCTGTGAAGCTATGGCAGAACTTCGGTACGCTTTATGTCACACAATGATAATTGATGAGAGCACAGATATTTCTGTTACAAAAATGCTCATCCTGTACTTCAAGTTCCGACCTGTAACATCACTAGTGCACAAAACACAGTTTGGGGGCATAGTGAAGCTGACTAGTTGTAATTCTGAGGCTATCACTACTGCTGTGAAAGAATTCTACACTGCCAATGAACTGGACCTTATGAAAATGGTAATGTTCACATTCGATGGTGCGTCTGTGATGCTGGGCAAGAATAATGGTGTTGCTACTCGCCTTAAACAATCCATTCCTCATCTAGTAGAGCAGCATTGTGTCGCCCATCAAGAAGATTTGGGAGTTGATGATGGCTGTAAGAGGGTTCGAATGATGAAAGAGATGGAGACATTATTGCAGACTGTTTACACTGTTCTCCAGATCTCCTGCAAGGAAGTCCAAGCTGGAAGAAATAGCATTGGTCACTGAATGCGGCGTGGTCTCTTTTCGACCACTGAATGAAGTCCGGTGGCTTTCAAGGCATTTTGCTGTTGGTGCACTAATTCGTAATCACAAGGCTGTTCTTAAGTACTTTGAGCATGAGAAAGTTGAGGAGAATGAACCAGTTGCTAAATATTGTTACAAAAAGCTATCAAACTCCAACTACCATATTTTACTTGCTGTACTTGATGACATCCTGGGTGAATTCGCATCTTTGTGCAAACTATTCCAAAAAAGTTCTTTGACTACTGTTGAAGCTGTACAGTATGCAAGAGCAAATATTGGCCAAGTTAAGCAACAGTATTTGGGGGGCACTGTCTTTTGGAGCAGCAACGTAATAGAACTGATGGTGTTGTACAAGGAAAGGCAAGAGTGGGCCTATTTTGTCTTTTGTTTCCCTTCTTTGTGAGCACTTGCAATAGAGGTTCCCTGAAGATAAGCTGAAAGAATGGGCAAGTTTTGAAATCCAGGCAATGACAACACAATCACATTTTGATTTTGAGACTGAGAATATACAAAGACTTGTTGAAAAGTATAAAAATGTCTTGGTCCTGGGTGACTGTGTAACACCAGAAGATGTTGTTCGACAATACAGAGACTATAAATATGTGGTGGCAGAACATGTAAAGCGTGGGTTATTTACCACCTTTCAAGACATGGTGAATTTCACTGTACGCAATGCTACTCAGTATAGTGTGGTGTCTCAGCTTGTTGATGTCTGCGCAACGTTTCAAGCATCTAGTGCAGATTGTGAACGAGGATTCAGCCTCATGAATACTATCAAAAGTAAATTGAGGAATAAACTAGAGCAGAAGCATTTGGATATGCTGATGAGGACAAAGCCCTACCTCCTGAATGGTTAAGTTGACCTAGATAGAGTTTATCAGGACTGGAAAAATGGCAAGGATCACCGTGAGAAGAAACCCTGTCACCCAGCTAGTGATGCCACTTGATGTGTCTGAACGGCCCTCTCCCTTATTGTTTATATGTGATATTGTATAGGTTCTCAACATTTCCCCACCAAATTAACAGTGCTCCAGTTTAGAATATTTATTAAAATCTTATGATGGTACCACCGTTGAAGTCTTGTGCTTTTCTAAACTTGAAGTGTACTTGCCTGTGTAACCAATTCATGTCATGGCATGTTTAGCCAATTTGCAAACTGCCCTAAAGACCCTTATTGTGGCGCTGTATGTGTGAAAATGCACCATCTTTTCACTTTTTAAAGTAAATGTTTTGAGTGACATTTGGTGCCGCACACACGCGCGGTCTGGTTCCTGGCGCACATAGCCATGGTTGCAGCGCACAGAGACCCTCCACTGCCGCACACAGAGGAAAAAAATTAGAAGGAACATTGATCCTGAGACCTGTAAGGTTTCCTTATGTTATACCTATTCCTAAGGTTATACCTCCTTTCAGAGGGCTCCTGTAGGGGAGACCTACCTCGGGATTGAGATCTCTTGTCTTTAGAATTTTCTTTTTTATTATCCCACTTCTTTGTAGAAGAAGTAGGTGTCTGCTTAGAAATGTCCTTTTCAGGACTGCATTGTAGTTGAGGTTTTAAAGCTCTTCTCCCAAAACTATCTTTCCTTAATTCTGCATACGCAGTTTAAATTATTTTGGGTAGTTCAGCCTCCTGAATTAACGAGCCAACCTCCCTTAGGCGTTGGCGGATTGCCACTGATGCTGCTTCCCCTTTAATATTAGCTAGTATTATGTCTGATACCTGGTCATAGTTATTTAATAACTTGATCCCTAGGTTTAGGCAGGTTCAGCTCCATAGTCATTTTGTATGTGTCTTAATACATCCGGTATTACTGCTAATGAAGGAATACCATGAACTCTGGTATATATGGCAGCAAAGACTGTACCCCAAGAGGTGCAATCCTCTACCTGTGGTGCAATCCCCATGGGGAAACAGATTGTTAAAGTTTGGTGTTTTTCAAATGGTGTTGCATTTGGGAATACTGCTTCTAACTGGGTTATTTTCTGAGCTACCCAGAGGGAATTTGTTCATGTTTTGTGGGCACTTTGCCCAATACCGCGTGTAATTTTTGAGTAGTTTGAATGTTAGAGCTTGCCTTACTTTGGGTGCAATATGTATTGCATCTGCATCTTCCTCACCAGACTGATTAAGTCCCTGGTCTAGATAGTTTAAATCTTCCTCTTGTTCAACCATTGTGTTTAGAACACAGGCTAACTTTCCAAGGAAGTTTATGGAAGGTTTTATGCACAATTTTGGGAATATTCCTTCAAGCTTGATTAAGCACCAGCTAATACACAGGATTTCTCACCTACTCAGCTGTGGCGGAGTTTGGTTTTTCATTCAGAGGTGGTGAGATGCACACCAATGTACTCCATGTTTATGCTCCAAGTTTGCTGTACTTAATTACTTCAACACTTTGAAGGCGTGCACGCTTGCTCCGCGCTCCGCCCAATTGCGCTGCAATATTGAAAGAACACGTGGGGACCGCATCTGATCCCCTTCAAGCTGCACAGCCAAATCCATCACAAATGAATCCAATGAATCGAATTTCTATTTCAACCTTTTTCTTCATCCACGTATTACTCCATTGCTTAACACTTATTTCCTTTTAACTTCATCAATTCATTTTACTCATTCTTACATTCGTCATGATTTTAATGAAAACCCAGGAGAATTAAATGTTTCCTCATGTCACGATTTTTATTTAAAAACACCCAATGCATTTCGGGAAGTTCCCTTCGTCAGGGGTATCTAGAATACAGAAAATTAATAAACAACCATCAGTTTAGTGATGACTACTCTAAAGCACTCAAAAAGCTAAGAAACTTGCATTAATCATTTGAAATAACTGTGCTGTGAAACATTTCAAATTCATGCCTCAAAAGCTATTCAATGTCAACAAGCATTAATTTCCACAACAACCCATATTCAAACACCCCGATTATCCAAACCATTGCATATCCCAAGTCAAAAAAATCCTAAAATTCTGAATTGCTTGTGACCTCGTTTCACCCTAACAAACATTATTTTATCACTATTTGCAATCATGTTCTTCCAAGCGCTTACCGTGACATGTGTTTATTTGGTTTTAAACTGGAAAAAGCATTCTTCGGTGTCAACTGCTTTCTGTGACACAATTAATTACACCATTTTCCCGTTATGTGCCTCCGAGTTTGGTTTTTCCCACCTTCACCAGATGTCCTCATCATAATGCCCTCACACACCCACAGGATTTATCATTTGATCTTTGCTCCTCATCTTGCCGGCGCTGCAATGCCCTACGGGTCCCCTGAAGGGTCTCTTTATTGGATCTTTTGATGAGAAGCCGTTTGGGTGCGGGGGTGTATCCTAGTTCAAAAAACAAAGTTATCATAATGATGTGTAAACTATAGAAACACAGAAAACACACATATGCTGTTTTTTTAGAATACAGGCCACATCAGGCACCCCTCTTGAGGACAAAACCATGTATGTTGAATATCAGAAATGGTGCTTGACTATTCACATATAGTGAAAAATAACATCACAATACCACTCAAAGTTGGCTCCCATGGTCAAACAATCGACCTACCAACTACACCACTCAAAGATGGTGCCCGTGCCCTATAAACCTCTCTGCTCCGATCTAGTTTTTACTACCTGCACCAACAACCATCACAAATAAAGAATTTATTATAGGACACTCGCTGGTAACAATAGCTTTATAACAATAAGTATCAAGAACACTGTCTACTCATGGACCCCATTACAAGATGGCGCCCACGCATCACGTAACACACTGTCCTATTAACATGTAATTAACTCACTGATTCATAACACACCTCCGCTATATAAGGGATAGGGGCCAACCTTCCCATTACCGGCAGAGACAGGGAGAGGCACACAGGTGGATCGACCCTGCTACTATGGGAGAACCATGAGTAAAATAGAAAGGGAAAACCCTTTCAGTATGTGAGGCAATATCTCTCTGGCTTTATTAGCACCTAGCCTTTAAACAATTGTTTCTTAAAAACGAAGCCTCATTAATACATGTACTGTCTTTTTTGTGTCAAACCTGCTAAAATGTGAGTAATGTCTGGTTTTATGCATAGTTCACTGACCCACTTAGAACCTTTTTGACCTGATAAGTAGGGCAAATCCCTCCACAACGCCTGGATCATACATGGACTCTGTATAACAGCTATTACGTTTTTTTCAGTCTTCAAAACTATGCGGTTTTGTTTCTCAACAGCAAACTTTATTGACAACAACAGCTGGAGACAACAAAACCTTTTAACACTATTTTCTTTGCCTCCTCTCATTTCACAGTTCCCGAGTGCCCTCACTGATCTCATGAGGTCCTGACTCTAATATTAAGGGGTGAGAAACATGATGTATTTTGTAAAAAACAAGACAACCGTGTCTAGAGGTTTGCCATCAATGGTGGGGCCTAATTTGTGGTATTATCTACCTAGATAAGATATAGTTCATATACTTACCTTATGAATGAGCCTTTTTATAGAGTCACATCAACCAGGGTACTTTAGCTAGGGGTACTATATGAACAACAGAGTAAACGTATGGATATAGTACTACACTGGCAAAATCTAATCATTGATCTTATACCTATTGAAGTATGTCTGTCACTATGCTGAGAAAAATAATTTTAATTCTTCACATCACTGTAATTATACATGTGCTTATGCCAACCTATAGCGATAATACTCACGCTAAGGGTAATGCGCACCAGGCCCTCCAATGGATGACCCGAACAACCTATCATGTCAAGATATTAACCATACTATACTTTTGTCCTACACTTCCTCTCTTTTCAGAAATGCTACTCCCTTCTACAAACTTGGTGGCACTGGTTAGTTCAGCCCGCCACTGATACTAAAATTGACCTTCCTTTGGTCCTGAAGAAGCGCTTTGGATCTCCTTCTGAGACCACATACAGCGCAAAAGCATGTTGACTGTTATATATGTCTATTAGGGACATATATCCAGTTACATAGGGACATCATATCCCCTAGAGCAGCACTACACACTTTGTTTTAACAATGACAGAGGGATCACCCTAATAAATAGTACCCACTCTTCCTCCAATCATTTTTTAACACACCACTTTAGAGTTCACTGACACTTACACCCACGCACCCAAACAGCTTCTCATCAAAAGATCTCCGATAAAGAGACCCTTCGGGGGACCCGTAGGGCATTGAAGCGTTGGCCCGATGAGGAGCAAAGCCCAAATGATGAAGTATGACATCCTTCACGGTGTGTGAGGGCATTATGATGAGGACACACTGTCCCCCACAGATAAAGTAGCACACGAAAAAACGTTTCTTCCTCTTTCATCCTCTACAAGGAACAGTGACTTCCTTTGTGTATTAGTTACTTTTCAGGAGCAAGAGTCACTGGACCTAATAATCAGCTCCTAGCGTGCCCCCTCTCTATAAATAGGGAGGGAAAGATATGCCCATGGGATTGCTTCGACAATGTGGATGCTGTGGCCAGCCTCAGGGGAGTAGACAGAGGTTTAAATTCCTCCACAACCCCCGTGTCATTCCTTACATAAGGACTTGCCCTTCAAAAAATGGTCACATGTAAGGAGTCACATGTAAGGAGTCTGAACTCAGATATGGATGTCTGCTGCCCCTTGCAGACCTCCATACTTATGTTCACATAAATCTTCTGGGGACGCAAAATGACTCCTGCTTCATGAATCAGCCTTGAACTTTGTAAGACAGACACACACCTAATTCAGTCAATCAATCAGGGATTTATAGAGCATACTACTCACCTGTTAGGGTCTCAAGTTGCTGGGGGCAGGGGGTTCGGGCAGCTTAGATGTCATCTGAAGAGCCAGGTCTTGAGGTCTTTTATGAAGGCTTGCAGTGTAGGGCTTTGTCTGATGCTGAGGGGGAGTTCCTTCCAAGTATTGGCCGCTGTGTAGGAGAAGAATCTGCCCCTGTCCTGGCTCTATGGATGCGGGGAATTTCGGCCAGGGTTAGGTCGGCGGAGCGGAGGTTTCTATTGGGGGCGTTGAAGGAGATTACTTTGTTGAGGTATTGGGGTCCAGGGTTGTGGAGAGCTTTGTAGGCATGTGTGAGCAGCTTGTAGGTCACTCCCTTTTTGACAGGGAGCCAGTGGAGGTTTCAAAGGTGCTGGGTGATGTGGTCCATTGAGGACGAGTCTGGCTGCCGCATTCTGGATGGTCTGGAGTTTGTGAAGGAGAGATTTGTTGATTCCGGCGTAGAGAGCTTTTCCGTAGTCCAGCCTGCTGGTGATAAGTACGTGGGTGACAGTCTTCCTGGATTCGGGGGGATCCGTTTGAAGGTCTTGTGGAGGGTGTTGAAGCATGTGAATGACACAGTGTTGATCTGTCCATTCATGGTGAACGAGGAGTCGAGTATGATGCCGAAGTTGGTGGCATGGTCCGTGGGGGTTGGGGGAGCTTCTGAGGGTGGTGGCTTCTTGTACAAGCAAGGGAATCTGAGTTCTTTCAGAAAAGGAAATGGGCTGATACAGATATGTGGGAGTGTGTGGAGACATCTGCAAGAGTTTAAGGAAACGGACTCTCCTGTGCTGGCCATGTTAAGTTGTCATAACATTCGCCAAGGTCTTGCAAGTGCTGACAGGGTACAAATCTATCTGCAGTTTTTCAAGTAGATTCCACAGTCACCGCAGAAAGCGGGTAGGTTGTATTTCATGGTTGACCAGAGAGGAGTGAGGCAAATGTGCCAATTGTTTTCAGACCACTCCTACAGTGCTCTTATCTCTCATATTGTAGGGCCGCCCTTGAAAGTCCGTGATTGGTAACTGCGCTTTGAAAAATCGTGTCACAAAGCGAGTCTGAGCAGTGAATGTGAAGTAATTCTACCCTGAACTGCAACCTCAGCAAAGTGCTCCCAGAATGTTCTAAGGGACACAATAAGTAAAGGATTAGTCTGAAGTAAGACTATGCTATGAGATAACAGGTTAGAGCCCTGAACGCCACTGGAACTGATGAAGAGAGAAATTTCTGGATACTAGAGCTGCACAGCTGCTTAGATAACAGAAGTGATGGAGACAAACTTATCCATAAACCTGGGAGCAAATGCAAAGTTATAAATACTACCACCTCTCCCTCTTTGAGAAACACTTCAGTACCTTGACGTACCAACTCTCTCTACGTACTCCAAACCCCACCGATACCCAACTTCCTGATGACCTCATTCTGTCCCCTCCCCCACTAGGTCTTCCCCTCCCGCCTCTACACATCAACCCAGTACAGACTGTCAGCCTACTCTGCCGCTCACCTGCGACCAACCCTCACTTATCCTTCTCCCTTCCTCTAACCTCGCTCCCCTCACCCTGCCCGTACAACACCTCCCTCATACCCTACCTCTCCCTCTTTTTAATCTTTCCCTGCCTGAATGGCTCCCCCCTCACACTAAAGTAACCCCTCCCCTCACCCCAAACCACACTCACCACCTTCTTCTGCCCTAATTGACTCCAATATTAACCAATCTCTAAGCACGCCTTACATCCTACAAAACTGCCGCAAGGTCTTTACTACTGCACTCCTGGATCCCCCTCACCCTCCACACACTAGACATCCTCCCCAGGCAAAAACGAAACCCACTGCATCCCCCACACCCTTACAAACAAACAAACCCCAATTCTTTTAACACAGACACTTACCAACATTGAGCTCAATCTCTCAACTGTGATCACCAAAATTTCACGGCTCAGAAAGGACTATAACACCCTCAAATCCCTGGTCCTCCCTAATTACAAGGACTACCCCTGTGCATGTTCCTGAAGCATTCACCTGCCCAAGAAGTGGAGAACTACACCCTTCCGTGACCATGCGCATAGGTCTCTCCGCACTCTGAGCGACTCATCCTCCTCTGACCTCTGGGACCTCTGTAATTCCTACCTTCCTAATCTATCGGATCCCGACCTCCCTCCCCCACATGCTAACATTCCCGTGATTATAGGTATCAACAGAATCCCCTCTGCACACCCTCCCCCCCTCCCCCTATTCAACTCACCACCATCTTAGAAAGACTGAAAGAACTTGGATACTACACCCCTCTCCCTCCCATCTAGCCCTCCTTAGATCAGCCAGATCGAAATACAAGAAACACATCGTGTCAAAAATCGGCTCAGAGAACTTTTCAATATTGTTAGAAAACAAACATCATCCCCCCCCCCACCGAGCTGAAGGCCTCTTATGAGAGATGTGCAGAAATTGCGACACCTCTGCCCCAGACGTGACCTTCCTGACCGAGACCTGGTGGAACGACTCCTCAGCGCCCGACATCGCCATAGCCATCCTGGACGGCTACAAGATCACCCGCAGGGATCGCACCAACCGAATCAGAGAAGGAATAGCCATCGTCCACAAGTCCACCCTCAAGGTCACCACCCACGCAGACGACACCCTCAACACTGCCAAACACCTGCACTTCCGGATCCAAACCAACCCCAACACCACCCTCAGAGGAACACTCATCTACAGACGCCCCGGACCCCAAGCTCAATTCACCAACTCTATCGCCGACCTCCCCAGCACCCACACACTCGCCTCCACGGACCAAATCCTCCTCGGGGACCTGAATTTCCACCTCAAGGACAACAACAACGCCAACTCCGCCACCCTGATCGACAACCTCGCCAACCTCAGCCTCAGGCACCGCACCCACGCACGCTGCTGGCCACATACTGAACTCCATCTTCTCCACAGGCACCCACATCACCTTCGACCACACCACCGAACTCCACTGGACCGACCTCCACTGCATCCATTTCGCCTTCATGGACCAACCACGCACCACCGTACCCAACAGCTACCTCGCCGCTGCTGGAGCAAAGTCACCGAATACCAGCTGATCACCACCCTCGCCCAAAACCCACCCACCGACCCCACCAACCCAGACACCACAGCACGCAACCTCAGACAGTGGATCGACGACTGCGCCAACACCCTCGCCCCACTCAAAAAACCCTCAACAACCACGCCAGCAATAGAGCCACCTGGTTTGCTGACGAGCTGCAGACATCCAAACACGCATGCCGGAAACTGGAGAAGATATGGCTCCACGAACGCACTCTGGACAACCACACAGCCCACAAGGACGCCACCCGCAGACATAAAACCTCATCAGATTAGCCAAGAGATCCTCCTTCCAAGACCGCCTGGATAACAATGCACACAACAGCAAAGAGCTTTTCAGCATCGTAAAGGAACTCTCCAACCCCAGCGCCAACACCAACGACATACCGCCCTCACAAGAACTGTGCAACTCACTGGCCCTCATCTTCCACCGCAAGATCGCTGACATCCATGACAGCTTCAACACCATGACCCCCCCGACTACGCCAGACCCCACATCCCCTGTGAACCCCACCAGCGCCAACCGCCTGACCTCCTGGTCCAACGTCAACGATGACGAGACATGCAAGGTCATGAACTCCATCCACTCAGGATCTCCGTCAGACCCGTGCTCACACTACGTATTCAATAAAGCAGACGCTGCCATCGCACCCCAACTACGGAAGGTCATCAACATCTCCTTCAAAACAGCAACATTCCCGTAAAGCTGGAAACACGCCGAAATCAACTCCCTCCTCAAGAAGCCCAAGGTGGACCCCAAGGAACTCAAGAACCTCCGACCCATCTCCCTGCTCCCGTTCCCGGCGAAGGTAATCGAAAAAATCATCAACATGCAACTGGCCCGCCACCTGGAAGACAACAACATCTTGGACCCGTCCCAGTCCGGGTTCAGACGAAACCACAGCACCGAGACAGCCCTCATCGCCGCCACAGACGACATCAGGTGCCAACTAGACAACGGCGAAACATCAGCCCTCATCCTCCTGGACCTGTCAGCCGCCTTCGACACAGTCTGCCATCGCGCTCTAAAGACACGCCTCCTAGAAGCCAGAATCCAAGAGAAGGCCCTTGACTGGACCTCGTACTTCCTCTCCTGCAGAACCCAGAGCGTCCGCCTCCCGCCCTTCCGATCCGAGGCCACCGACATCATCTGCGGCGTCCCCCAGGGCTCATCCCTTAGCCCGACGCTGTTCAACGTCTACATGCCCCCCCTCGCACTAGTGGCCCGCCAACACGACCTCAATATCATCTCCTACGCTGACGACACAACTCATCCTCTCCCTCAGCAAGGACCCGCACACCTCCAAAAAACAACCTCCACGAGGGAATGAAGACCGTCGCCGACTGAATGAGGAACAGCCGTCTGAAGCTGAACTCGGACAAGATGGAGGTACTCATCCTCGGACCCAACCCCTCAGCCTGGGATGACTCCTGGTGGCAGACTACACTGGGAACAGCACCGACACCCACCGACCATGCACGCAACCTAGGATTCATCCTCAACTCCTCCCTCTCCATGTCTAAACAAGTCACCGCCGTCTCCTCCGCCTGATACAACACCCTCCGCATGCTCCGCGGGATCTACAAGTGGATCCCGACCGAAACAAGAAGAACGGTGACACAGGCCCTCGTCAGCAGCAGACTGGACTACGGCAACGCACTCTACGCAGGAATTCCAGCCAAACACCTACGACGACTACAACGCATCCAAAATGCCTCCGCTTGACTGATCTCAACGTCCCCCGCCGCAGCCACATCACCCCACACCTGAGAGACCTACACTGGCTCCTCGTCGACAAGAGGATCACCTTCAAGCTCCTCACCCACGCACACAAAGCACTCCACAACGCCGGACCAGCCTACCTGAACAGGAGGCTCAGCTTCTACATCCCCACCCGCCAGCTCCGCTCCGCCAGCCTCGCCCTCGCTGCTGTTCCCCGCATCCAATGAACATCCTCCGGTGGCAGATCCTTCTCCTACCTCGCCTCCAAGACTTGGAACACCCTTCCTACCCACCTACGGCCGACCCAAGACCTACTCGCCTTCAGAAGGCTCCTCAAGGCCTGGCTCTTCAAGCAGTAGCGGCACCCACTCCCCTCAGCGCCTTGAGACCCTCATGGGTAAATAGCGCGCTTCACAAGTACTCTGATTGAACTTCTTCTCTGAGAAAATCTCCAAAATCGAGCTATCTTTCCTCCCTACCCAGGCCTCGCCTTTCCTTCAACCCACTGGCGATTTCTTTTCAGACGTACCGCCCACATCGACCCCGCCCCTTCATCTCAACACTCCAACTCATTGTCCTGTTTCTACCTCTCCTGATTCCATCCCCTCCATCTTACATCTGAAAAACAATGCCTCTTGGCTAAAATTTCATCCGGTTTCTGAACATGAAGTCCTCAACATGATCTCCAAACTTAAGCCCACTTCGCACTCCAAAGACCCTCTCCCTTCCAGCCTCGTCCATAACCTCAAACATATCATTGCCCCTTACTGGACTTCAATCATTAACTACTCTTTTGCCACAGGGTGTGTCCCTGACTCTCTCCAGCTCGGTCAAATCACACCCATCGAGTTTCGCCCTGTGACCACCTTCTTGTGTGAACAAAATGTGTCCTACTCCTGGGGTCATCCCTTTCGTCTCATCTTCAGATGGCAGAACAGGTTGGTTCAAATCAGATCCCTGCAGGCGGCCAGGGACCTTTTGGGCCTTGGGGACTCTGCCCCCTCCCCGAGCGCTGGAAGCTCCCCATCGAGACGGAGACGGCGATCCCCGTCTTGGCAAAGAGTGGGACAAGATGCTACGCCAAGGAGGCCCGATCTTTCAACTAGCCTGCAGGAGAGAGGTACAGCGGTGGCCTCCGTGGCATCGGTGACGGTGGCACCATCGCAGGATAGCTCTGGGGCGGCCTAAGCCCTGGGTTGACGATTGAATGGCGCCAGAGGGACTCCTCCTCTTCAGGTACCGTGGGTTTTGTTGTACTTTTGGGAAGACACCCCGGTCCGAGACTTTGGGGACACACCCCGGGGTGCCTTGACCCCCACCACCTGGGGGAACCTTTAGACGTCCACACACTGGGACTGTCAGGACTGTTGCTTTTTCTTGTAATTCCCTTTTTCCTTGTTGCCTCTTACTGTTCTGCTGGTTCTGAGGCGGAACTCACATTTCTTGGGAAGGGGTGGGAATCATGGGGGGTTGTTGGGGGGTTTGGGAGGGCAGCATTTGGGAGGGGCGGTGGTGGTGATCGAATGGTGTGGTTCGATGTAGCTTTTGACTGGTGGAATGTTGTGTGTTTGTCTTTTGCTTGTACAGACCCGGGCCCGGTGGCTCTAGGTGCTTTCCACTCTGATTGCGTGGCAATAATGATTCCGTTGGGTTGGACTCCTGATGTACTTGAGATCGAGGAGGCGGGGTGGACCCTATGGTTGCTCCAGTGGAGATCTGGGCGGGTGGTGGGGTTGGAGATTAGAACGGGAGGTCCGATGTGGAGTTGGTTGAATGTTGTTCCTTTGATGTGTGGTCTCCTTGAGCTGCCTTGCTGTGGAGTACTAGCGCAGGTCGCCATGGGGCGGATCCGGATGGGAGAGGCGGAGGGGTCCCCTGAAGGTATACATGTAGCGAGTGTAGAGTCTATGCCTTGTAATGCCTCTTAGTATTGGAACGTGGAATGTGAAAGGCTTGAACTCCCCGCAAAAACGCCAAAAAGTATGGAAATATCTGGCTAGATGTGGTGGGTCTCCAGGAGACTCACCTAGCGCGCAGAGATGAGCTTTGTCTCAAACACAAGCAATTCCCCCTTATTTACAGATCATCTGCTTCCACTAAACACAGGAGGGTGGCCCTTCTCTTCCGTTCATCCCTACATTTTCATCCTATGGGTGTGCACAGCGACAAGGAAGGCCGTTGGTTGATGGTCAAAGGTCTGGTGTGTGGTAGGTTATGCACTTTTGTGGTGGTCTATGCCCCGAATGCAGGCCAAAATGGCTTTCTCCAGGACCTGCTGCGGAGAGTGGGAGACTTTGTTGAGGGAGCCCTGTTCCTGATGGGGGACTTTAGTCTGGTATAGAATAGGGAAATGGATAGCTCTCATAATCAGAGGTCTGATACTGGCTTGTTCTCCACTGAGACACAACGGCTTATAGGTGAGCTGGGGCTGGTTGATGGCTGGTGCTCCCTGCACCCACATTCTCGGGACTACACCTTCTTCTCCCATGTGCACTACTCCTATTCCCGACTAGACCACATGTTCTTGGGTCAAGCCCTCAGGGGAGATCTCCGCGATTCCAGTATATTCCCGCTCTCTGTTTCTGATCATAGCCTGCTGGTGCTCCGGTTACAATGGTCGGCGAGAGGTGACGGGCAGCCCAAGTGGTATTTTCCAGCCTTTCTTGTCCGGATTGATCCCTCGTGCAAGGAGCTGAGGAAGGCCATCCGGGACTTCTTCACTCTCAATCCCGTGACTGACACGTCAGTATTTACCACCTGGGACGCCTTTAAGGCGTCACTGAGGGGCACCTGCTTGGCCCTCAATGCAAACCTCAACAAGTTGCGGCGGAAAGAGTGTGAGGAGCTGGAGAGAGAACTCCCTGCTCTGGAACAGGCACATAAGCTGAATCCTTCCAGATTGACCCTTCCCCTGTTGACTGCGGTTAGGGGGAAGCTTAGGGCCCATTACAACAACAGAGCGGAGTTTACCTTGCTTCGACTACGACACCCCTCCTACTCCCAGGGGAACAAGGTGGGGAGATTTCTGGCTCGCCAGCTCCAGGACAAGAGGGAAAAGGACTACGTAGGGGGTATCCGGGATGCCGCGGGAACGCTGCAACATCGGGACGAGGCCAAAGCTGATCTCTTTGGATGCTTTTATGCAGCGCTCTATGCAGGGGAGGCCTTAGACTCTAGGGTTCAACGGGAGTATCTGGATGGTCTGCTCCTCCCTCAGGTATCCAAGGAATGGAATGAGTTACTTGCTGCCCCAATTACCAGGGAAGAAGTGCTAGATGCCATCAAAGCTCTGAAACTCCATAAGGCACCTGGGGCAGATGGCTATACTGCCCTTTTCTACCAGACGTTCGCGACGGAGGTGAGCGACTTTTTGGTCACTCTTTTTAACGACATGGTAGAATCCGGGGAAACTTCGAGATCAATGGCTGAGGCCGTGGTTTCGATCATCCTCAAATCAGGGAAAGATCCGACTAAATGCTCCTCATATCGCCCGATAGCCCTCCTTACTATAGACGCCAAATTGTACTCCTCCATCATTGCAAGTGGGCTCCAAGACTTGCTGCCAGCGCTCATTCACCCAGACCAATCCGGGTTTATTAAGGGTCGTCAGACCCACGATAATACGAGGAGGGTTATCCACTTGATTGAGAAGGCTAACAGATTCTGAATACCTGCGGTCCTGGTGGGTCTTGACGCGGAAAAAGCCTTTGATCGGGTGCACTGGGGCTTCCTGTTTCACACCTTGGCTGCCTTTGGCTTCTCTGCTAAGTTTCTTTCGATGGTTAGAGCAAACTACAGCAGCCCCCGATCTAGAGTAGCAGTGAATGGCCACGTATCAGCGTTCTTTCCGCACTCCCGGGGCACCAGACAGGGCTGCCCCCTCTCCCCTCTGCTCTTTGCCTTGAGTATTGAATCACTGGCACTAGCGGTGCGGGAACACAAGGGGATACGGGGTCTCCCCTTCTCTGGGGAACAGCACAAAATTACCCTCTTTGCAGATGACGTTCTCTTGTCTGTTAGGGATCCGGCTCACTCTCTCCCACACGTCCAGAAGGTGTTACATGCGCTTTGAGGAGGTGGCCGGCTTCAAGGTGAACTACGATAAATCTTATGTTCTCAATTTAACACTCTCCCCAGCGGAGGTAGATAGAGTTCGGCCACTCACGCCACTCCCATGGGCCTCCAACTCCATTCTGTATCTAGGGGTCCGGCTGACTCCCTCGATAGGGAAGTTGTACTCGGCAAACTTCCCCCCGTTGCTGGCAAAGACCCGCGCGGACTTGGACCGCTGGAAACCTAAGTATATATTGTAGCTGGGTAGAATCCACGCGCTCAAAATGGTCCTTCTGCCCAAGTTTTTGTATCTTTTCCAGGCGCTCCCTATACCGTTAGATGTGGACTTTTTCCAGCGCCTCAAAACCCAGATGCTTCGCTTCATCTGGCAAGGGAGTCGAGCCCAGCTCTCCTTTGCTACTCTGCGTCGGCCACGGAAGGAGGGGGGAGTGGGTCTCCCCGATATGCACTTGTACTACAAAGCTGCGCAGTTACGAGTTTTGGTGGAGTGGTCCCAGCAATTCTCGGAAAAACACTGGCTGCATATGGATAGGAGTGTAGCGGGGAGATCAATCTGGAATTTGGCGTGGAAGCCTAAGTAGGATAGACCTAAGAACGCATACATCAGTACCCCCACCGGCACTACCTTGAAGGTTTGGGACACAGTGTCTAGTGATGAACGCTGAACTACGTTTCCATCCCCCTTTACACCAATACACTTTAACCCGGCTTTTCCGCCGGCGTTGCCGGAGGGTCCTTTCGAGGTATGGAGAGAGGGGGGCTGTAGAGCTCTCACGCACTTGGTTCATGGCTATACTCCGCTCACCTTTGACAACTGTATGCGAGACTATGGAGTCCCACCATCCGAAAGATTCCACCATGTCCAACTGCTTCACTGGGCCATGTCGCCGGTGATCATTGACGCAGCTACGAGGCCTCCCTCTGCCTTTGAGGCCTTCATCTTACGGACCACCACCATGGAGGGAGTTATTTCCTTTCTTTATAACCTACTGCTCACCTCCGCTGTGTCACCTCGCCCCAGATATATGGGACATTGGGAGGAACTCCTCGGACGAGATATTTCTGAAGGGGAGTGGTCCGGTCTGTGGCGGGACATCGCAGCACATAATCACTCAGTGGAATTAAGGGAGGCCCATCTTAAAACTCTCATGGACTGGTATCTGTACCCTGCCAAGTTACATCGCATCTTTCTGTCCTCATCCGACAGATGCTGGAGGGGCTGTGGTTTACTTGGGGACTTTCGCCATATCTGGTGGAACTGCCCGATCATCCCCTCATATTGGGAAGAGATCCTCTCCCATATCAAAGAGATCCTTGGTTACCCAATAGCTGACTCAATGGCCCAGGTACTACTGGGTCTTCGAGACCCGGATCTCGAACACCAGACCCGAGCGGACAAAAAGATCTTGTGGCTGTGTATAGGGGCTGCCAAGCTTACTCTGGCAGCGGCCTAGAGGAGACCGGAGGCCCCAGCGATTTCCCGTGGCATGCGAAGTTACGGAAATTACTGAGCATGGAACGGGTAGCGGACATCTTCCTGGGCAATTTCAAGAACTTTATATTCCACGGGGGGTCCTTGGTCCGCTTCCTTTCAAAGGGATTGCCATCTGCAGTTTGCCCGCCCACGGTGCGGGCTCTCCATCTATTTCAGGTCTGAGTATGGCGTCAAGATGAGTGAAAGAATGTGAGTTATCACCACCACCGGGGGAGGGATGAGAGGGGTGGGAGGGGGGTTTGTTTTTTCTTGTTTCAATTTGTGTGGCTCCCTCGACGATGTCTGAGGCATGTAGGAGGCCTGTGCAGCAGGGGCATTTATAAGTACTGCTTTTCCAACCTCGCAGAGCACACCACCCATCGAGGTTTTGAACTGTGATCAGCATTATCCTGCAATTGAACTGTCCTATCACCTCGTTGAACTGCTGCCCGGGCGGATTTGTAGTCGCTCTTTAGAACTCATCATCCTTGCTATCTGTCTCTACTTATGCCCCCTGCGTGGGAAGTTGTGCGGGATTGTCGCTTTTTCTCTCTACTTCTGTTCTCTCTAATAAAACAAAATAAAGATTTTTTTTTAATGCATAGGTTGGTGAGTAGCTACATGTGTGTGTATATGGGTTATTAGATGTTTTTTTTAGTATCAGTATGAGTGTCTGTATGGTTTGGTGGGGGTATTACTTAGCACATAGATGCATCAATGACTGACTCGCTGTATGTGTTTTGAAGACAGCATATGTGCAGGACTGTATGGGTGGATGAGTGTGTACATGTGTGTGTTAGTGAGTGAATGACTGTCTCACTAGTGTCTTTATCAGTAACTACAATTGTTTTAATCTAGTATATGTGAGTATTGATGTATATAAGTGAGTATATGTGAGAGTGAGAGATTGTAAGAGTTCCTGTTTAAATAAGTATGTCTTTCTATAAGTGATTGTTTTAGAGAGTAAGTTTGTGTAAGTTTCCTTAGAAGTAAGGTGGTAGTGGGTGTATAGCTGTATATGCAAATAAATGGATGTTCAATAGTTTATTTGCATGTGTGAGTATGTGTGTGAGTAACTTTTGGATGACTGTCGGTGTGTAACAGGGTGTATAGGTGTATCACTACATATGATGAGTGAGTATATGTATGAGTGACTATATAGAACTGTTGGTGAATGAGTGGATTGTATATAGTTGGTTGAATTACTGAATTGGTTGTTGTAACTGGTATGGGTATCTCAATTTTTTTGAAAATTTTAGTTTCTATTTTTGAATATGTGTTTCAAGGATTACATTACACTGAAAGGAGGTCTGTCACTCTGTCACAAGGATGGTGTCATCAGTGATGTCATGAGTGATGTCACTGACCATGTCATGAGTGATGTAATATGTGACGTTATCAGCAGTGCATTGCAGGCGCGCAAGTTATAGTGAGTCCAACTAACTATAACGTGGGAATTTCAATGATTTTATGTCAGTAAGATTTCCAGCTAACTATAACTGGTGTCAAACCTATGGTTTTTTCAGTGAATTTAATAGGTTTTTTAAATGCTAATTCCTAACTATAACTGGTGTGAAACCTATGGTTTTTTCAGTGAATTTCAAAGCTTTTTTAAATGCTAATTCCTAACTATAACGATTGTGAAACCTCTGTTTTTTTCACTGAATTTCAAAGGTATTTTAAAAGCTAATTCCTTTCTATATCGAGTTTGTAACCTACAATTTTTTTTAATTTGCTGTTTTGTGTAAGTATAATGTTTTTTTTTTTTATAATAATATTTTGTAATTTTTTTTTTTTTATAATTTTTTCCTGGGGCGCTCTGGGTGCGCGCACCAGTAAGCTCTCCGGAAAGCGCACCCAGAGCGCTACTTGCGTTCGTGTAAAAAAATATGAATGAAAAGTAAATAATAACGCAAGACATTTAGTACCATACATATAAAAGCAGTATTTTTGAATAAGGAAATGAAAATGATTTTGCATTTCCGTGAAACTATCAAAACGTCAATTAGGCACGCCGCGTAAGCGCCCCCGGAAGCGCCTTTGTTCGCGCCGCGTATGCGCCCCCGGAAGCGCCTACGTTTGCGCCGCATAAGCGCCACCGGAAGCGCTTCGGTGCGCGCAGCGTAAGCGCGTCAAGTCATGTGATCTTAAAATAACACTTTTCATTGGTTGCTAACAGTTTTTTTTACAAAGAATGAAATCCCCACCTATTTCCTTCACTTCTTCTTTCACTTTTGTGACTGAAAGATCTGCCTTTTTGCTCTCGGTTCTTTGTTGGATATCTTGGATTATCATGGCTGCCAGACCATCCAGCAGTGAAGATGACTCCAATGAATTCATCGATGAAGAGCTTCCTCAGCCAAAAGTCAAAGAACATTTCATCTGGAATATTTTTTCCATACCTGATGACCAGAAGAAGGTAAATGCTCCAAAAGTGGAGTGCAGGATCTGTCACACAGTTCTGTCACGGGGTGACCCCACTAAAAAATATTCTTTTGGGAACTCCACAATGATTCGCCATGTGGAGAGGAGGCACCCCCAGAATTTTGCCCGGGAAAGTGTCAGGGCTCTGGCACAAGAGGTTCCCAGTGATGGAGCATCTACATCAACCGGAGGACCAACAACATCGGTGAGGGGGAGATCACAAGAGCTGGTTCCGAACATTCAGCCTGCATTTAACAAAGGCGTCCTTAAATGCAGAGACTGTGATCAGCTACTTTGCTATGGGGAGCAAAGTGTTCTGCTCATGGTTCGAGCATTGGAGAACCATCGCTGCCGTTCCCAGCCCTAATTTTTTTTTTTTTGCTCCTGTTGAGCAGTTTCCGTTCCCTGTTTTTGTTTTTGTTCTAAAAAAAGAAAAAAGAAGAAAAAAAAGTTCTTTTCAGAACTACCTCCAATTCTCATCAAAGAGCTATATTCTTAAAAAAATTAAAAAGAGTAAGTGAAGTGGAGTGCATTGATAAAGGGAAGGAAAATGAGTAAAAAAGAACAGAAAGGTATGAGAGGAGAAAGAAAGTGAAGTAGGGGGACTGAAAGAAGGTGAGTGTTGGGAAGGAAACTAAGGAGAAGGAGAGTGAACATGGGGAATGTGGATATTCAAAGAAAATGTAGAAAAGGAACGGGGGTGTGGAAAGGTAAGAAAAGATGCATTGCTGGAGTTGCATCATTTTTGTGACACACTCCAGCAATGCATCACTTTTGCGCTTACAGATACGTCTGAAATACTGACGTATCTGTAAGTACTTGCGACATAATACGTCATATATTTAATATGACGCATGACTAGAAGACTGAAGGCCTCATTTATGAGGCCATGCGTCACTTTTACGCCACCGGTGCGTCACTTTTTGTGACACACCAGTGCTGTTAAAAATGCACCTTATTCAGTCATATGTACAAAGTGACGCATCTAGGTAGATGCGTCACTTTGTAAACCCCTGCGCCACATTATACCTACGTCAGGTGTAATGTATGCAAAAGGGACGTATTGACGCAAGAAAGGGTCTTAGAGGTGACGCAGTGAAATCTATGAGATATCACTGCGTCACTTTTATGACGCTGTTGCGTCCAAATCTTGCGCCTGTTTCACAGCAGGCGTAAGACTGATGCAGGCCCTTTCACATGGGCCTGGCCCCATGTGAAAGGATGCATTGCTGGAGTTGCATCATTTTAGTGACACACTCCAGCAATGCATCACTTTGCGCTTACAGATACGTCTGAAATACTGACGTATCTGTAAGTACTTGCGACATAATACGTCATATATTTAATATGACGCATGAGTAGAAGACTGAAGGCCTCATTTATGAGGCCATGCGTCACTTTTACGCCACTGGTACGTCACTTTTTGTGACGCACCAGTGCTGTTAAAAATGCACCTTATTGAGTCATATTTACAAAGTGGCGCATCTAGGTAGATGCGTCACTTTGGAAACGCCTGCGCCACATTATACCTACGTCAGGTGTAATGTATGCAAAAGGGACGTATTGACGCAAGAAAGGGTCGTAGAGGTGACGCAGTGAAATCTATGAGATATCACTGCGTCACTTTTATGACGCTGTTGCGTCCAAATCTTGCGCCTGTTTCACAGCAGGCGTAAGACTGATGCAGGCCCTTTCACATGGGCCTGGCCCCATGTGAAAGGATGCATTGCTGGAGTTGCATCATTTTTGTGACACACTCCAGCAATGCATCACTTTTGCGTTTACAGATACGTCTGAAATACTGACGTATCTGTAAGTACTTGCGACATAATACGTCATATATTTAATATGACGCATGACTAGAAGACTGAAGGCCTCATTTATGAGGCCATGCGTCACTTTTACGCCATCGGTGCGCCACTTTTTGTGACGCACCAGTGCTTTAAAAAATGCACCTTATTCAGTCATATTTACAAAGTGACGCATCTAGGTAGATGCGTCACTTGGTAAACCCCTGCGCCACATTATACCTACGTCAGGTGTAATGTATGCAAAAGGGACGTATTGACGCAAGAAAGGGTCGTAGAGGTAACGCAGTGAAATCTAAGAGATATCACTGCGTCACTTTTATGACGCTGTTGCGTCCAAATCTTGCGTCTGTTTCACAGCAGGCGTAAGACTGATGCAGGCCCTTTCACATGGGCCTGGCCCCACGTGAAAGGATGCATTGCTGGAGTTGCATCATTTTTGTAACACACTCCAGCAATGCATCACTTTTGCGCTTACAGATACGTCTGAAATACTGACGTATCTGTAAGTACTTGCGACATAATACGTCATATATTTAATATGACGCATGACTAGAAGACTGAAGGCCTCATTTATGAGGCCATGCGTCACTTTTACGCCACTGGTGCGTCACTTTTTGTGACGCACCAGTGCTGTAAAAAATGCAACTTATTCAGTCATATTTACAAAGTGACGCAGCTAGGTAGATGCGTCACTTCGTAAACCCCTGCGCCACATTACACCTACGTCAGGTGTAATGTATGCAAAAGGGATGTATTGACGCAAGAAAGGGTCATAGAGGTGACGCAGTGAAATCTATGAGATATCACTGCGTCACTTTTATGACGCTGTTGCGTCCAAATCTTGCGCCTGTTTCACAGCAGGCGTAAGACTGATGCAGGCGCTTTCACATGGGCCTGGCCCCATGTGAAAGGATGCATTGCTGGAGTTGCATCATTTTTGTGACACACTCCAGCAATGCATCACTTTTGCGCTTACAGATACGTCTGAAATACTGACGTATCTGTAAGTACTTGCGACATAATACGTCATATATTTAATATGACGCATGAGTAGAAGACTGAAGGTCTCATTTATGAGGCCATGCGTCACTCCACGCCACCGGTACGTCACTTTTTGTGACGCACCAGTGCTGTTAAAAATGCACCTTATTGAGTCATATTTACAAAGTGACACATCTAGGTAGATGCGTCACTTTGTAAACTCCTGCGCCACATAATACCTACGTCAGGTGTAATGTATGCAAAAGGGAGGTATTGACGCAAGAAAGGGTCGTAGAGGTGACGCAGTGAAATCTATGAGATATCACTGAGTCACTTTTATGACGCTGTTGCATCCAAATCTTGCGCCTGTTTCACAGCAGGCGTAAGACTGATGCAGGCCCTTTCACATGGGCGTGGCCCCATGTGAAAGGATGCATTGCTGGAGTTGCATCATTTTTGTGACACACTCCAGCAATGCATCACTTTTGCGTTTACAGATACGTCTGAAATACTTACTTATCTGTAAGTACTTGCGACATAATGCGTCATATATTAAATATGACGCATGAGTAGAAGACTGAAGGCCTCATTTATGAGGCCATGCGTCACTTTTACGCCACCGGTACGTCACGCATCAGCAGCGTAAAACATGCACCTTATTGAGTCGTATTTACAAAGTGACGCAACTAGGTAGATGCATCACTTTGTAAACCCCTGCACCACATTATACCTACGTCAGGTGTAATGTATGCAAAAGGGGCGTATTGACTCAAGAAAGGGTCGTAGAGGTGACGCAGTGAATGAACTGGGTTTTCCCCATGTTACGCTCCCCCGTAAGCTCTCCGGTGCGCGTACCGGGCGCTCCCCCCGCGAAAATCGAAAAAAAAAATGTATTTTTTTGCCCCGCGGTGCCCTTTTATGGCCCCCACATCAAACCTAGGGGGTCAGGGGGGTCTACCCTGCCCCCTTTTGCTCATTTCCCCCTTTCCTTTGTTTTTGCCACCTCTTGTGTCTCGATCCTACCGAGACACAAGATGGCGGCCGCTCCGGACTGTTTGGAATGTTGACAGACACCCGAGAGCCAATCAGCTCTCCGCTCGCGAACTCGCGTAGCGCGCCCGGTGCGCGTACTGGGGCACGCTTATAGATATATATATTTTTTTTAACCTAAATTACTCAAATCCTAACTATAACTACCTACTGGCGACCGCCAGTAGGTAATATATATATATATATATATATATATATATATATATATATATATATATATATATATAGTTTCACTGAAACAAAGGTTACAGGGACGTTATAGTTAGGCTCAGATTTCACTCGTACAAAACCAGTAAAATTCAGGAGCCATAGTTAGCTGAGCTAACTATAACTTACACCCCTTCAATCACTGCTTATGACCTCACATATAACATCACTCATGACATGCTCAGTGACATCACTCATGATATCTCAAATGAAATCACTCATGACATCACTGATGACATCACCCAGTGAGTGTTTTCTAAACGTTTATGAGTGTTAAACATATATACCATGGTAAAACAAAAGTAAAAATAGTATACTAGGTATACTACTAATGAGTATGCTACTTCTAACATATATTATGTCTGACTGTGTTTTTCCATGTGTGAGTGCTAGTCTGAGTAGTTGTATGGGTGTATGAGTGTGTGTGTGTAGCTGTGTGGATGAGTGAGTGGCTGTGTGAGTGACTGTATCAGTGAGTCAGTGGGTGTGTCAGTGGCTGGATGGGTGAGGGGATGGTTGTGTGAGTAGCTGTATGGGTGTGTGAGTCTGTGTGCAAGTGACTGTATGGGTCAGTGAGTGTATGAATGGTTCTATGAGTGGGTGACTCACTGTGTAAGTAGCTGCATGGGTGATTAGGTATTTGAGTGGGTGTAGAAGCTGGGGTTCTGTTGCAGTAACCCCCCCATGTTTTGCCAGACTGCTAATGCACTTTGAATTGATGTGCCCTGGGTCCCTAACAATTAGGTTCCCAGGGCCTGTGCTCTTTCCCAAAACTGTACCTTGTGCCCCCAATTGGCACCTCTCTGACCACATGTCAGACCCTTTTAAAAGGTACCATGGGTACCAACGGTACTGTGGCCAGGGAAGGCTTCTGAGTGCTGCAGTACTTATTGTGCCACCCTAAGAGGCCCTGCACCTTTCCACCCACACACTGCCATTGCAGGCTGCGTGTTTTGGTGCAGAACAAAGTGAAGAGTCGACATGGCACACATCCCTGTGTGCCATGCCTACAACCGCCTGCCCTGGCATAGGTCAGCCACCCCCTAGCTGGGTGCACTATATCAGTGGTGAGGGTACAGGTGCATGAGCCCTATACCCCTACAGTGTCTAGACCAATTTTAGACATTGTAAGTACAGTAATGCCATTAAGAGTATATGGTGCTGGCAGTTTGTCATTATGAACTCTAAAGCACCATAATGTCTTTACTGAAAACTGGGAATCTTGGTATCAAACTTCTCAGCACATTAAACCCACACTGATGCCAGTACGGAATTCAATGAAAAATGCAATCACAGGGAATCTTAGAGATTCCCCCTGAAAAACAACCAGCCTATGGTGTGTTCCATGACTGGTACATACCGGCCTGCCACCACAAGACATGTTTCTTGACCCCTGGGGTGGGAGCCTTCGCTCTCTGAGCCCAGAAACAAAGCCAGGTTAGGAAGAGCCTTCTGTGGTAGGGGAGTTTCAAAGGCCTTGCTGACTTTGTAATGCGACCCCCAGCCTCTCCTGCTATCAGGAGCAGGCCCCCTTCCTGTCTCCTCTCCTTTTTCGGTTGAAAGACAGGTGGGAAACATTAGCACAGCCCAGATGGTATACCCACCTCTGCCAACCCCACCCCTCAGGTGGGAAAGGCGAGGTGAAGCCTACTCTTCAGTGCCCGTAATCTTGCAGATGGCAAGCACTCTCCAAACAGGATTAGGGATTGTGCCCACCCCCCCACATGGGGTGAGCACACCAAGGGTGTAGTCACCCTAAGGTCAGTAGCCCATTGGCTACTGCAATGTAAATATCTTCCTAGACAGTTGTAGTTGCTAAACGTCTATGATTAATGTGTCATTCCAAAGCAGAGAAAATGCAATGTCAAGCAAGAAAAGTTTATAAAAAAGATCTATGTTTATTAAAAAATAGAAAAGTAAAAACAATAAATTCAGCAATTAATTTTAGACACAAAATATACAATCAATCTAGATCATAGTTAAAAGTAGGGGAATGTATTTATCTAATCCAATAAACATTAATGTGGCGAGATTAAGATTAATTCCGACGCGCGTTTCGGCGCTATAACAGCACCTTCTTCTGGGAATCGAGCCACAGATTCCTGTATTAGTATGGACCGGCTGTCTACGTATTGTGGAGCTGGTACTTCTTAACTATATGGAGGTTTTTTTCAATACTTGTGATCAAAAGGATTTTATGTTGTATGTTTTTTATGATATCAATATTCTTGATATGTAAATCCTTTCTGTTCCCTGCAGGGAACAGAACCTTGTCCGGAGACTAGGCGGACCTACTTTTATATATCCGGAACGCCAGTAGTGACCATTTTTATATTATCTGGCTCATGGAATGTACTAAGCCAGAAAAGGAATACCCTATATGGAATCTCCTTATTTATCATATAAGCCATCTCTTATTTCATAGAGCTTTCAAACCTTCTTCTCCGTGAAATGTCCCTGTATTACTAAATTACAGCATCGCAGACCTTCATCAAAAGGATGTACATATCAAGAATATTGATACCATAAAGAAACATACAACATAAAATCCTTTTAATCACAAGTATTGAAATATTGAAAAAAGCTGGACTCTGGCACATTATACCTCATTTTAGTACAGTTTATACAGAGCCAACTTCCTACAGTAGGTGCTTGGTTAAGTGAGTTGGTATGTGAGTGGCGGTATTGTAGATTAAGTGTCTTTGTGAATGGATGTAAGGGTGAGTGAGTGGATGTGTGAGTGTTTGTATGGATATTTGAATGGGTAGGTAAGTGGTTATGTGGGTGTGAGACAGAGTGTGTGAGTGCTTGTATGGGTGAGTGGCTACATGAGTGAGTGGCTAGGTGAGTGGCTATATTGAGAGACTGTATGGGTGAATGAGTGGGTGTGTGAGTGACTGTATAGCTGAATAGGTGGGTGTGTCAGTAGCTGTATGAGTGAGTGTGTGGCTATGTGAGTGGCTGTATTGGTAAGTGACTGGTTGTATGAGTAGCTGTATGGATTAGTGAGTGGTTGTGTGAGTGGCTGTATGAGTGAATGGGTAGGTGGGTTAGTAGCTCCATGGATGAGTGAGTGGTTGTATGAGTACTTGTATTGGTCTGTGAGTGATTGTGTAAGTGGGTGTATAAGAGGTTGTATAGGGGTGTAAGTGGATGTGTGAGTGCTTTTGTGGATGATGTCATCAGTCATCAGTGATCTTATTTGAGATGTCATGAGTGATGTCACTGAGCATGTCATGAGTGATGTAATATGTGAGGTCATAAGCAGTGCATTGCAGGGATATAAGTGATAGTGAGCTCAGCTATCTATAACAGCTGAATTTCACTGGTTTTGTTCGAGTGAAATCTGAGCCAAACTATAATGTCCCTGTAACCTTTGTTTGTTTCCGTGAATTACTAAGTTTTTAAAAAAATGCTGTTTGCTAACTATAACATCTCTGTAACTTTAGGCATTTTTATTTTCTAATTGTAGCCTGTGACCTTTGAGAGTGAGTGTGTAGGTGAGTGCATGAGTGTCTTAGTGGGTGTGTGAGGGAGTGTGTGAGTATCTCAATGGCTCAATGAGTGGGTGTGTGAGTGTCTGTATGGGCCTGGGAGTGGCTGCATAAGTGTCTTACTGGGTGTGTGAGTAGGTGAATGTCTGAGTGGGTTTTTGAGTGGGTGTGTGAGTGTCTGGGTGGGTGCATGAGTTTCTGAGTTGGTCTGTGACTAGGTGTGAGAGGATATGAGTGGGTTTGCAAGTGCCTCCATGAGTGTGTGAGTCAGTCTGTGAGTCAGTGCATGAGTGTCTGAGTGGGTCTGTGAGTGGGAGCATTAGTCTCTAAATGGGTATGTGAGTGGGTCTGTGAGCGGGTGCATTAATCTCTGAGTGGGTATGTGAGTGGCATGAGCCTCCGAGGGTCTGTGAGTGGGTATGTGAGTGTCTGGGTGAGACTTTGAGTGTGTGAGTCTCTGAGCGAGTGTGTGAGTGTACGCCTGAGTTTCAGTAGGTCTGCAAGTGGATGCATCTACATGCTGCCTAAGATTCATAAAAACGTATATGATCCTCCATTAAGACTAATTGTGAGTGGCTGTGGATCTATTTTGAGCCATTGGGTCAATATACTGATGAATGTTTGCAAGTCTTGCTACAACAGTGGACCACGTAAAAGATACTTCGCATTTTCTTCAACTCTTACAATCTGTCGATCTAGAGCAGCATCATATACTCTTATGCACGATCGACGTCACTGCATTATATACGTCCATCCCATTCGGTGATGGTTTGGAAGCATGCGAATGGGCATTGTTACAATCACTACAAGTGGCAGCACATAAAGTGTTTATTTTAGAGTTGCTACAATTCTGTCTACAGCATTCATACTTTACATGGAAGGAAGAATATTTCCTACAGATTAGTGGTACATCCATGGGGTTTCCTGGAGCCCCTTCATTTGCTAACACTTTCATGGCCAAATTCGAGAATGATTTCATTCTCTCGGATGATGTATGGACTGAACATACCATCTTTTACAAAAGCTTCATTGATGATATCTTTTTACTATGGAGAGGACCAGAATCTTTATTGATTACCAAAATTGTAGAACTGAATACCAGAAGCAGAAGAATCCAATTCACATACAATATTGATAATTCAAAAATGTCATTTTTAGATGTAATGGTTTCAATCAAGTGGTCTAAGTTAGAAACCTCAGTTTATCATAAACCAACAGATCGTAACAATGCTTTACTTTTCAGCAGTTTTCATCCTAAAGTTCTATTGAAAAATGTACCTTACTCTCAATTTTTGCGTATCAAATGCATTACTTCTACTGAACAAGCATTGACACAAGAATTAGAAAGACAAAAACAGAGGTTTTTGATTCGTAGGTATCTTCACAACATCATACATTCCGCAGAAAAAAGAATGGAAGCAGTAACTAGAGCCGCCTTATTAAACGCGAAACCCAAGACAAAATTTTGAAAACCCGTTGGGAATTATTACAACAGGAAGTTGACTTTCAAGACTTGTTCACAAATCCACCATTATTCGCTTACACAAGAAGTAAGAATTTAAAAGAACTGGTAACTAAAGAGCACCAACACATTCGCAATCCAGATATGCGAAAATGTCAAAATTGCACACATTGCAAGAACGTCATAGTAGGAACTATGATCATACATTCACAAACAGGCAAGAGCATCAAACTCAGATGCCAGGCGGATTGTAACTCATCACATGTTATTTAATGCATTAAATGCCCTTGTGGCAAACGCAAATTAAAAGTGCGCATTACCGAACACAAAAGCAGAATCAGAAACAAGACAAGTACTTCAAGTCTGGCCACACATTGGGGCGGAAATGAGTCATTCAATTCCACAACTACGGTTTCAAGTCTTGGAACAAATCAGGATGGAACCAGATAGAGATAACGCCAAATGGTTGTCACAACGCGAGATATGGTGGATACAATTTCTGGGTATGATGGCACCAAAAGGGCTGAATGACAAGCTTGATATGATTTTTTTTTGTAACAAATCTAAATAACACACAATGACGCAGTGCATAGGTCTATTCGCTCTCACAGCAGTTTTTGATTGTTTCTTTGTTATTGGGGCAGTTATTGTATGTTGTAATATATGGGCATGCAGATTTGTTCTAAATGCGATGTGACTTGAGCACAACTTTCGGGTATTCTTCAAATTGTCTTATTTTCTTCGTTGTTTACACTAACATATGTATAGGTATACATTTTCTTCAAACAATGACTTTTCTTGGTATATAGCTCGTCCTCACTATACACACATGAATAGCATTATTCATACAGTTTAGGGACATGGGTACTGTTGTTTAGACATATGGGGTCTTTTCAGGTTTGAATTTTGATTACATTTAGCATTTGGCTACTCATTTATGAATATCGTCAGAAGCGCTGATTTATTTTATTTTATTTTTCTAAGCTGTTTAGTGATTAAGTTATCGGTTCACTTCCATATACACGCACATTTAACCCGGTATAAGATGGCGGACGCATGAGTTTGGTAACTCGAAGTAGTCCTTCGTTGATGACGTTGCATCTGCACGTCAGTATTTCATGTGACGACATTGCGGGAGCGACATGGCGGCGACCTAAAGTCAGTGGTTGATTTCTGGCGGTGGTTTGCGGCGAACATTGAAAGGTACTATATGTACAAGACACGCCGATTTTTGGGTGGACATAGTATAAGTACTTACAATGGCTGATGAGTGTTATGTTGTCATTGAACACAGGTTTTTAGATGCTGAATTGTTCATCCACTGTACTTAAATACTTTTTGTGAAATACATCCAGACAAGTGTCGATATCGAATCGGTCAGCACAGCTCCTTGGCAGTAGCCTTGAGAGAATATTCGGACGAGTGCTCAATATTACCAAAGGTACCTCAGAGAACACAAGTACATACATCATGTTTCTTGTTATGTTATAGTGTCTAGTAGTAATGTCAGTACACGTTTTGTCCACAGGCATCGATTGTTGACAATAGGAGGCGTGGCCTCCAGTTATATTAGCGGTTTCGAATGCCACGTTTGAATTTTAATGATTAGCCTGTTTAACATTTCTTATTAAGACGCAAGCCTCATGAAGATATTTGACATATGTTTTCTTGAGCATTGAAATACAATGAGCATGATTGTTTTACAGCTGACATGGAAGATCATTATGATCTAACACATTGAGTAACCTTTCTGGGAACAGGTTTTATCTGTAGAAATCATTTGGCTTGTATTATGGAATATATGTCATAATTTGATTGAATAGCTTATTGGATAAAGCGTGATTACAGCCGTAACCTTGAATAGGTTGGTCATTAGCACGAAGGAGGCAGTTGGTACTTTGAATATGGTGATTTTTGTCATTTAAAAAGAGGCTTTGAACCACATTTATAGGCTTTAAGTAACACAATCGTGTGTGTATTTTTTGCAGATATCCAGATTTTTTCATCTTGTTGAACATCGTTTTTGCAATGAGATATTGGTAAGAGGAACATGGTTGATTTTGCCACACATCTAATATTTCACAATTTTCAGTTTGGTTTTAGTTTCTCTGATTTTCCTTTCATTTGGTGATGGTCACTTTACACACTGTTACAGGTTATACTTTTACCATTCAAGACTGTATTTGCGGGGGAGGAGCAGAGATGGCGACCTGAGCGGACGTGCAGCCCTCGGCTCCGCCGGCCCCGGAATCCCGCACCACGATCCTGCTTGCTTTGTTTACCAGTTTTTGTTCCGAAAGGTGCGGGTAACGGAGCTGATGCTACCGGTGTTCCGCCGGCCTCTCCACCCGCCCGGGTTCCGACGCTGTGGACAGACGCGCCCTGGCCAGGGACCCAGCTTGCTCCGCAACGCTCTGCTGACCTCGCGTCCCCTCCCGCAGTTGATCTGCTGCGGGGGTGGTGCGTCTGGACGGCGCTTCCTTGTGGGGATACGACCGGAGCGCTGCCTGCCGACGGGGACCATTGTACACTCCCTGGACTACACGGTGACGGAGGGCAGAGGCGCCTGACCAGCGGGCCCTTTGTTCTTGGCCGCCATACTTTTGCTCCGTTCCACGAGTCCCTCCGGACTATGACGGCGAGCCCTACCCGGATCCGTGTGCCTCATCACGCACTTGTCGGCCTTCGGGCGGTCTTTTGAGACGGGCGGAACATTGCTAGCCTGGGGATTGTCGATAGCTGCCTGATCGCGGCCCGCTACTTCCCCCTGTCTCCCCCCGCACTACCGCGTTGGGTAGAAGACAAGATGGCGAAGCAGGCGGCTGGCCACTGAAGGGCACTCTACGCAGCCTCCCTACGAAGTAGCAAGCTCCCCGGCGCGAAAGGGATCGGAGCAACTTCTTCCCACGGGACTGCAAAAATGGGGACTCTACAGCCTGAATTCACCCTTGCAGACGTGTTGGCAGCCCTGGGTGAGTTGAAATCGGCGGTGAAGAGCAGCTGTAGCGCGCTGGGGGCACGCCTCGATGCCTGTGCCCAAGCTTCCAGCCAGGAGCAGGGGTATTGTCTCCTACAAAATTCCGGACGGGAGTTGTTGCAGCCTGCCACCGCAACATTGTCTCGAGGAGACGCAGTGGATGATACTGTAACCATCGCTGTGGCTGGTAGCGGACTGTTGCCACTTGCTAGTGCAGTCACCGATACAGTGTTTCCCCCTTGCTCCATGCTTGACTGTGTGCAGCTATTCGAGATGTCGAGGATCTGGCTACCAGCGTTTCGCCCTCCTGTTTCATTACCAGCATTCTCGCCTTGGATTCTGATTGCTTTGCTTTGTGACTTTAACGGCTGGACCATGCCAGAGAGGACTGCGACCGAGGGGGATTCTTTTCCTGGGACCGGACGCCATTCTCTCTTCGTCTGTGCACCTCCCCCCTCCCCCGAGCGGCCATTTTATCCTGTTCTCCTGCACTACACTGGACTATCGAGCGGACGGGGTGAGAGACTGAGTCCCAGGTCTGGCCAGGGATAGGAGACTTTCTTTGTTTAGCACCCGGGCGGGTGGGTGGAGGTGGGTGGACCTCGAATTTGGCCTGTTTTATCGCTGATTGTGCATTGACTCTCCCCAATTGATTGCTTACTGTTGCTCTATCTGATGTTGCTATTGGGGCGGGGAATGCTTATTGGACCGGCGGAGTTCGCGCGTATGTTTAATTGACCCTCCTCCCGGATCTTGTCTTGTGGGAGTTCAGGGACGGGTTCCTGTTCCGACTCCCTATGTCATTGGATTATATTCTTTATTTTTACTTTCTCTTTTGCTTTCTCTTCTTCCTCTCTTCTCTTTTCTCTCTATATTTCGGGTTTATGGGGCGACAGACACTCTGCTAGGGGGGGGCAGGCCATAGCCTCTGCATGTGTGTAGGGTGGGGGGTTAACTTTTAGTTTCAGTTTTTTTCTATGGTGCCTTTCTTTGCTCTTTTATGATTTTTCCCTTCTTTCTTTGGCCCGTGTTAGGTATACTGGGGGATGGGTGGTGGTGCATATGCAGATGGGTTGTTGAGGCAGCTTCTTGAGGACTGACTATCTTGTGGCCATCCTCTGGTCGGGACTTGCATGTTGTGAATTGCTCTGCCAGGTACTGATGTTTCTTGTCAAGTCCCGCCTACATGGACCTTGTTCTTCCTTTTTTCGTTGTTTAAGTACGGAGTAGCATGACCTGATCTTAATATTCGCACAAAAAAAAGAATTTTAAAATTAACCTACATTGCTCCTGTGCCTGGGTATTGCGGCGCTTTCCAGTCTGTTCTTGCACCGTAACCATTGCCATGCCGCATTACCTTGTCGCCGTATTGCATGCACCAGTGCTACATGTGAGATCGTGGCCGGCCGGATGGTTGTGGGCCCGTATTTGTACTGTTTTTGTGCACAATAAAGGTTTTCAAAAATTTAAAAAAAAAACAAAAAAAGACTGTATTTGCATTGCAACATACCGAATTGTTGAATTTACATATTGACTGATAGATTCATTCATCAAACATTTTTTTCAGTTCCCCTGAAGAAGGGATATCATCCCGAAATGCATTGGGACCGGCAATAACATCTACATTGATTACAGATGTATAATAGCTTTGAAATTAGTTTTAATTTTCTGTATAGGTTGAGTACGTTTTGTGTTCAATCGATGTAAATAGAAAATATTGAAACATGTGGAAATGTTATATGTTTGTGAAACATATACTTTAACGTCATAAATTAAAATGAGAAAAAATATACATAAAAAAGGTTTTTGGTTCAAATAATTGTGGCAAACGGAAGCTTTGCCGTTCGCAGTGCGGGCAGGATCAAGTGAATCAATACACTTGAAAGTTTTGGTATTATTGTGCACACACTGGGTGCGTGACTCCTAACTCGTTGGGTGCACGACTCCTAACGCATTGGGTGCACGACTCCCATCGCGTTGGGTGCGCGACTCCAAGCAAAACAAAATAATATTTTTCAGATATAAATCAAGCTTATGCGTTTAGATCTTGGGTGGCTCTAAAAAGAGCTGTTGTGTTTATTGGGAGATTTTGGCATCTACAAGTAAGTACCGATGCTTAGTCTAAAGTTGTTGAGGAAGACTCTGTTACCCTCATCTGTACAATGTACACCATCTCTCCTGTAGATGCCGTCCATATTAAAACGCAGATTGTTGTTGTAAATGGACCCCATTCTATAATCTCTGAGATAAGCAGAAACAGCTTTATTGACATGTTTCCTAGCTTTCTCAATCTGTGGACAAAATTGATTGGACCAGTTCCATTTCTGTCTTTGGCATATGCTAGAATAGACAAAGGCAGTTTGGGGGAAAAGTGACATTAATTCTCCAAAGGTGTCCGTCATAAGCATTTCCAGACCTACCCCAGTCAAAGTGCTTAGGTCATTGCCACCACAGTGCACAATTAGGAGGTCAGGGTGTTGGAGATGCAAAAAGGATTTAACCAATTGCATCAATTGGTGCCACTTAAATCCTCTCTGTCCAATCCATTTAATGTCTACATTTGGCAAAGCTAGGTCTTTGTCAATACTTCTGTTCTCTGCATACCTTTGGCTCCAGAAAATATAGCTGTGTCCCACAATCCACACTTTAAGCATCTTGAAGGGAGGTTTGGATGCACTCAGAAGGTGACTGTATGTGAAATGGGAAGTTTGAAAACTAAGATTTTTCTAAAACAGTGGATAAGATGCAGTTTTAAAAAAAAGAGAAATGATTGGCTGTTTGAGAATATTTTAAGACTGAAAAATAGGGTGCATGTTTCTGTGTTTTAAAAGCATGTTTCCTATTGGTTAATGAGAACTGTTTAAAAGGAACATTACATAGGATAAGCTGATATTTTGAAAAGTCAAGCACACTTGCTGTTTGGATTTGCAACATTGTGTGCTGAACTTGTGACCTGTGTGTTCAGTTGAGTGTTCCATGAAGTGGCACTATGGTAACAGGCATTGAGCAGAATGGGGGTAGAGTTGAAAGTTATATCAATTGGAAAGGGTTGAAATAAAAATGCAACCTATCCTGTTGTCAAGTTTTAATAGTATTAGAAGTCAGTCATTGCTTATGCATATTCAGAATGAGACAGGCATTCAAACTAGAGTGCAGTAGTGAAATATGTAGAATGTGTGCAGTCACTTTACCCCTTCCAGACTAGTGAGTCTGTTTTGCTAAAGTCCAAGGAATAGTGTTGCTTGTCTAGAATCACACTGTGAGTCTGTGTGCATTTGTGCAACCATTGTGAGAGAAGCATTTGGCTTCTTTATGTCTTTAGTGATACATAAGTGTTTAAAAATCAACTATACCCCTTGCATTTCTCTAGTGACCCATTCAGCACCATGTACTAATCCTTTCACTGCGCCATAACCCAACCACCTATAAATTCATACAGGCACTCTCCTTATAGTACTCTAATCATTCAGCCAATGCCCAAGTACTCAGGCAGTGATCCAGGGCCTTAGCACATGGAATGCTTCAAACTCCTATGCACTATGCATGTAGTCCTATGGTATGTTATTGAGGTTGTAGTTGTTATGGAATGTTCAGAAATAGAAATATGTTCTTATTGTAACAGTCTGCAAATTCCTAAGCACTTATGGGTCAAATTTAGATGCATCCTGCGCCAACAATATGTCACTTTTTGTAACATAGTGATGGCGCAAGACACTCATATTTACAAGGAGAGGAAATGCACTCTGTCTGGCTTTTCTTCTCCATGTAAATACGACCTCATCATACACACCACTTTGTGTTGAAGGGGCATTCTATAGGTGTTGCTGTGCGTGTTTGCACAGAACACTCAAAGAACAAGACACATCTCCAGATTTATCATAAATCATAAATCTGGACATGTGTGTGAATGCTGCACCATCCTCCAATTGGTGTAGCAAGGCACAACAAGGAGAATAGTTTTCAATCCTCCTCGTTTTTTGTCTTTCAATATATGCTGCATTGCACAGCATACATTGAAAGAGAAAAATGTCCCCACTGGTTGTTTTTGTGCAGGAAGGTGTGTCTTCCTGTACTAAATAGTCTCCCTATGACACAGATATCCTTGCACCATGGTGCAAGGGTGCCTGTGTCACCGCATGGCTGCAGTTTAAGCAGCAGTGCAGAGGGAAGCATAGACTTGCAACATATTTATGTACATATGTTGCATCCCTGTGCTCCGGAAGTACCACAGCACACTGCAGCTAAAGAGCTAACAGTGTCATGCTGCAGCACTTCCTTATAGTTCTGCACTTATACATTCACCATACATATGTAACATCATCAGCAGTGGATTGCGGGCGCGCAAGTTAAAGTTAGTAGAACTAACTATAACAGTGGAATTTCAATGGTTTTGTACGAGTGAAATGTCCAGCTAACTATAACACCCCTGAAACCTATGTTTTTTTCAGTGAATTTCTAAGGTTTTTTTAAATGCTAATTCCTAACTATAACATGTCTGAAACCTAAGTTTTTTTCAGTGAATATATATATATATTACCTATTGGCGGTTGTCAGAAGGTAGTTATAGTTAGGACCTATTTTCCATAGGAAATCCGCAACATTCTATTCCCAATAACTTTTGCGCCGGTTGAGGAATCTTCGGAAAATTTTCAAAACTTTTGGCCAGCTCCGTTCCGCTTCTATCCTACAAGTCTCAGGGTGATTCATCAAGCGTAGGCCGAGAAAAAAGGGGGTCCCAAAACATGTTTTCCCCATGCTAGTTTCCATAGGAACCTTTAGTCGTAGCTACAGCCTGAACTGCTGAACGAAATTACACCAAATTTAGCAAAAAGGTAGCCCTTGGTTCAGAGTTGTGCCTTTTGGTTTAATTGTGTAAAGAAAACAGAAGAAAAAATTTGCAAAAAGGGGGCAGGGTAGAAACACCTTCACCCCCTAGGCCTGCTCAGGGGGTCCCACAAGGACTCCCAAGGCCCAAAAAAATCTTCGTTTTTTTAAACGGCAAGATCAAAGCAAGGTGCGCTTATCCTGCCAATAAAAAAACAATGAAGCGCGGCATCCCGCGCTTCATTGGTAATTAGGGCAAGTCCCGGGGGCATGATCAAAAAAAAGTGTGGGGGGGGGCCAATCCCCCCAAACTGCCCCGGGGACCGGGGCAAAGCATTAATAGTTGTGGGGGGCACACAGGCCCCCCAAAGCCCCAGGGACCGCCATCCCCCGGGGCTTGTTATTGCAATGATGGGGGGCTAGCCCCGGGGACCGCTACCCCCCAGGGCTCATCTTAATTTTTGATTGCGAAGGGCACATTGCCCCCCGCAGCCCCGGGGAACGCCACCCCCCGGAGCTTTATTTTTTTTTAAAATAACCTGTGTGGGGGGCTGGCGCATACTGGAGGTACCTGGTGGGTTAGTTGGCCCCCAGGGACCCTCAAGATTGAGGAGGAATTCATTCTTGAACTTAAAACGCGCCACAAGGGAGTGTTTGCAGACATGTCACCTCAGGCCATGCCCCCTTTCTTCACCATTGTGCAAACGCGCCCGTGGCGAGTTGTAAGTTGGGGAATTAATTCTCTTTGAATAATGAGGGTACCTGAGGGCCAACTAGCCCAACAGGTATCTCCAGTATGCCCATGGAGCTGCATTGCTGACAGGTGTTCAGAGGCCACGCTCCTTTTTACACCTCTCTGCAAAGCAGCTCTGTGGCGCTTACTGGAGGCACCTAGTGGGCTAGTTTGAGCCTAGGGACCCTTAGGATTTAAGGGGACTTAATCTCTCAACTTAGAACGGCCTTAGGGCGCGTTCACACAGTGGTGAAGGGAGGGGACTGGGCCTGAGGTGACATGTGCAAACATGGCCTGTGGCACGTTTTAAGTTGGGGAAATAATTCCCCTTCAATCCTGAGGGACCCTGGGGGCAGCTAGCCCACCAGGTGCTTCCAGGAAGCGCCACTGCACTCCGTTGCGGAGAGGTGTGGCAGGCCGTGCCCCTTTTTAAACCTCTCTGCAATGGCGTTTACTGGACGTACCTAGTGGGCTAATTTGCCCCTAGGGACCCTCAGGATTCAAGTGGACTTATTCTCCCAGCTTTAAATGGCCACATTTGCACCAAATTTGGAAAAAAGGTAGGTACTGTTTCAGAAAGAGCCCTTTTTGTTAAATGGTGTAAATCCGTTTAGTAGTTCCTGAGAAATTTGAAAAAGAAAAGGTTTCTATATCTAGGGACGCGGTGGAGTGGCAATCCCTCCCGAGCACAAGCTTCACTGTGATTGGCTGCCAACACCCCAAACCAGAAGTGTTGGCAGCCATCTTTTGACTCGATAGAACTGAGTCACAAGAAAGTAGTGAAAACAAAGTTGAAAAATAAGAAAAGAGGGCAGGGTAGAAACACCCTGACCCCGAGGCCTGCTCAGGGGGTCCCAAAAGGACCCCCGGGTCCAAAAAAAGCATCTTTTTTTAATTTCGGCAAAATTTGCGCTGGGGTTGTGAATCTCACCAAAATGTTTTTTTTAAAAAAAGTGGAGGCTCCCAATCTTCATTACATTGAGGTCCCCAGTTGGGCCAGGTCCCGGAGACAATGCCCCAAAATATCAGCGGGGGCATGCAATGGCCCCACAGCCTGGGGGCCTGGGGAGTGCCACCTCCCCGGGGCTATGTTTATAGTATTCAGGAGAGCACGCAACCGTTCCGCAGCCCCTGGGGCTCGTTAAATGTGTAATTATTTTTTTAATAATAATTAAACTGTGTGGGGGGGCTCAAGCCGCCCCACATGCCCCGGGGACCGCTGTAAATGCAGTGATCCGTTTCAGATCCCTGAGCCCCGGGGACCACCACCTCCCCGGGGCTGTGCAGTAGTTGGGAGGGGGGGCCGCATGGCCATCCTCCTGGAGCCCTCGAAGGCCCAAGCAACCGCCACACCCCAGGGCCGGCCCCTGCGGTGTCCCGGGGTGCCCACCCCCCTGACACTGCTGTTTGCAATGACAGGGCAGGAGCCGTGTGGCTCCCGTCCTGTCATTGCAAACTCTGGTTTGGATTTTGGAAGCAAGAGCAGGAAGCGAGAGCAGTAAAACCAAAATCCAAAGCAGATTGCTTTTCCACACGGGAAGTTGCATGTTAGCAGGTTTCCAGGTAAAGATGGCGGGGCCGGGGGGCTCCTCCACTATGGTGACGGAGCGTTGCTCCACTGCTTTCTCGCGAGAAGCAGAAACATAAAATGGTAATAACTACCATTTTATGTTTCTGCTTCTCGCAGTGCGAGAAAGCTTAAGCGTTTGGTTGCAGGCATGGGGGCGGGTGGGCAGGGCTGGGCAGGGGAGGAATGGGGTGCCCACTCCTGCTCCAATGAAGGCAGCAATGCAGCCTACATGGAGAACAAGGCTGGGCCATTAGCATCCCGACCAATCAAAATGCTGCTTGCAGTGGTGTGATTGGCTTAGGGGTGAGAGCCTGGCTGCCTGCTTCCTGTTCCTGACAGAGGCAGGAGCAGTAGCAGAGACAACGCAGGATCCGGCCAGCAGGAAGGTAAGTTTAATATTTTTTTAATTATTAAATTAACCCCGCATGACCTCCCGTCACGTCCATCTGTGAGTCATGCCTGCAGTGACTGTGTTGGGGAGCTCTGTGACCTCGCGCAGCGTGGCATGGATGCGCTCCAATAATGCTGCAGGGCTTGGCAGGTCCAGAACATTTATAAGAAGGTTGCGCTAGGGAACTGGCAGCGAGGGCAAGAAAACTGTGACCCCTGGTAATGGCACTGAAGCTGCGCTGGCGCCAGGTATGCCCTGTGCAATAAAAAGAATTATATATTTTTGAAGTGGCAGTTCCGGGAAACCTTTTTGGGGAATTTAAGGGCATGCTCTGACTCTTTGTTGTGTGGAGGCCTCTCAAACTCCTCTGCCAATTTGTGATGTAACTCGGCAAGCAGAGCTGGGGGTCAGTTCCCGGATGGCCTTGTATATTTAACTAATAAGGTGTCGACCGGGGCCCAGGGTCAGTACTGCGTGGAGCACTGGATGGGTCGCGGGCTCACCCCCAGGTGAGATCTCAAAGGCGCCGGCAATTGAGTATGAATTGCCTATGGTAAAGGAATTGTCCTGGGGGAGTCCGCTCTCTCCCGACACTCTATATCATTATTAGACTTCTTTAGGATCAGCGCGCCCATACAGCGATATCCCTCACGCCACTATGCAGTAAATAAGAGGCAGACCTGGGCTGTCCTTATACTGACAAGGATTGGGATGCTGTGTTGGAGGGACCTGTCACTGTCCCCCGGAATGCCAGGTTCTGCTTGATTCAACTGTATATTACACATAGGGCCTATCTTACCCCTGAAAAAATGTATCAGTATTTTGGATGCACTGATGCTGCTTGCCTCCACTGTCAGATGACAAACGCAGATTTTCTGCACATGCTAGGGGCCTGTCCCCTGCTAAAACACTATTGGCAAGATGTAACAGGTCGATTGTTACATTGCATGGAAAGGATTCTCACGCTCACATGAGAGGCATGCATTTTAGAGAGGCACCGCAGGGGTAAGAAACATAAAGTCACATCGGAGTAGTCGCTTCAGGGTTTTTTAATCAACGCCAGGTCCCTGACTAAAATTAATGTTGCCTTTAAGGACTTTGTCTTACAACATAACCCTGATTGGGTCTTTATAACTGAAACCTGGGCCAATGATTATTCTGGTCCTGACCTTGTAGAGGCTATCCCGTCAGGATATTGCCTCTCCAGGTTGGACAGAGTAGGACGACGTGGGGGAGGCCTAGGCATTCTGTTCAGCGACACTTTTACCTGCCGCTCGGATCCTCTCACCTCTCCCACTGACAATTTTCAAGCACTATATTTTTCTATCAATTCGACCCCCACAGAAAGCTTTTCCAGTGTCCTATGTTACAGACAGCCGGGTCATAGAGCACCCTTTAGTCAGGATTGGTGCAACCGGTAGGAGCCTTTCCTAGAAAGAGCCAATTTTACTCTTCTTGGGGATTTTAACTTTCTTTTAAAGAACAAGGCTAGCCTTGATACACAAACCCTTCTGGAATGCATGAACGGTTTTGGCTTCCCGCAACTTGTTATATCTTCCTCTCAAGTAGCAGGCCATACCCTAGACGGGATCTTTTCTAACGAGCATCGGCCTGGTCAGACCATTTTGCGATCCTGTTTTAATTAAGGGTAGTGGCAGCTGGCAACCTCCCTCTGGATACGGTGAAAATGGCTGATAAACTAAACTTTAATCGGATTAGCAATGAGGACGTTGCTAACCTTTTTGTAGATTTCCAGTTTCCGGAATACCTTAGCGCTAATTTAGTCACAGAGAAGCTTGCATCAAAGCTATTAGCAGTCATGAACACCCTTGCTCCTTATAAGCGTCATCATTCGGCTAGGACAAGGCCTTCTGCACCATGGTTCTCGGACAGTCTGAGGAAGATGAGACAGGACTGCAGAAGAAAGGAGAGACTATGGCGTAGAGATCTTTCACCCGAAGTTCATAAACAAAGTCTGAAAGCATATAAAATAGCCATCATGGAAGAAAAGGGAAGGTATTATCTAAAAATAGTAGAGTCTCTCAGATCATCTAAAGAGCTTTTTAACATTGTGAATTCTCTCGTCTCGTCCACTGTTAATGACTCTGTGGTGCCGTCACAGGAGCTCTGTGATAGACTCTCTACCGTCTTTTGCTCTAAGATTTCCGACATATATGTCCAGTTGGACACTTTAAATCAGAATACGACATTAGGCGCTCTATCTGAATTCCATCCGATGGATAGCCCAAACAAGGTGCCTCCTCCCAGCTTACTTGCTTTCCCTACGCTATCTCCCGATTCTGTAGAGCGCCTCTCAGAAGGAGTTTTTGTTTTTTAAAATTTTAAAACCTTTATTTTCAAATAGTGCACACAGCTATTTAGCCTTACATCCCGGAGGCTAGGCAGCAATTCAAGAAGCAGCAAATCAGAGTGCAAGAAGCAATGTATCAGAACGAATGAAGGTTACGTTTTTACATTTTTCTTTAGTATTCATAAGAAAGAAAAAGATACAGAAAAGAGGCGCCGAAACAAGCGCCAAGAAAGAAGGCAATCAACCCAATATGCAGTGAGGCCCAGTCGAGGAGTCAGCCAAGCACAATGACAAAAATTACATTAAGAACATTGTAGGTACTAAGAACTGATGGGGGAAGGAAACACAGGATAATAAAACATATAATCGTCAGTTGGAGCCATGGGCTATGGGGTCAAGTGTACTTCTAGCGGGACGGATTCCGGTGGTATGCAAATGTCACCCCTATACTCATTCCAGGCCCCCCATAACTTCTGCCATTTTTCGGGCTTACCCCTGGCCACATACACAGTCTTTTCCCGAAACATACACCAATCCATATTGGCCTTCCATTGAACCACCTTCGGGGCTGTCGCTGCTCCCCCCATCTGAGCTATGTCCCGCTTAGTGACCATATTCCCAAGGGTCACCCACTGGGTTTGAGCAATGTTGTAGTCCGTCGGGCCCCAGATATTTAAGAGACATCTTCGAGCCTCCGCATGAACTTCCACCCCGGTAACCTCATTCATGATCGCATGTACCCACCTCCAGTAGGAAGCTATCGCATTGCATTCCCAAATTATGTGCATGAAATTGGCGAGGGCCCCACAGCCGCGCCGACAGAGGCCGTCGGCAGAATATCCCATATGCATCAGTCTGGGGCCGGTGACATAGACCCTGTGTAAGATCTTCAACTGTACCAATCGAAGATGGGCGGGGACAGCGACCTCCTTGGGGGACGACACAGCACATTGCCAGTCCTCGTCGTCGATCTCTATCCCATCCCGCACCCACTGGTCTTTCACCCCCAGAACAAGATCCGTGCGCACATTGATCAGTTTTTTGTATGTCAGAGAGATGGCACTGTCCCGCATGTGGCCGTCCAGTACACGGTCTTCTAAGGGAGAACTTTCGGGAATCGCCTCACCCTCCGGCTTGGCGGACAGGAGCGCGTGTCGCAGCTGAGCATATCGAAAGTGTTCAGTTACACCCAGTTGAAATTCCGTTTGCAGCTGGGCGAAAGACTTCACCTCCCCATGCAACATCATATCCTCCACCCTGGAGATCCCGATCATGGTCCCACTTATCAAAAACTTTAGTGTGCCACAGTTTGCCCAGAATATCAGAATCATAAAGTGGAGTCGCCATTGTGAGCCTGTCCTTCCACCCCTGTGCCTTTGTGATCGTCCTCCAGATGTGTACAGCAGTTTTCGTTGGACCAGACATCCGCCTATCGAGAGATCTCGTGTACAGCGCCCTATGATATTTCCCACCATCCAAGAGCCACCGATCCATAGCATATCCTGGATTATCCGCAGGGCCATATAGGCCATGATTGATAGCCGCCAGCTGGGAGGCCCAATAGTATCTTCTCACGTCGGGTAATGCTATTCCCCCATCGTACCACGGAAGCGTGAGCTTCGTGATAGCAATGCGCGGCCTGCCGTCCCATAGCAGGGCACGTTGCAAGTTCTCGATTTCGCCAAAATACCTGGCCGGGACCAGGTCTTGACTATTTTGCAGGGCATACAGGAATCTAGGCAGGGACATCATCTTAAATAACGCGGCACGCCCAAGCAAGGAAAGAGGAAGTTTACGCCACCCCTCCACGTCACGTCGAAGGCGAAGAAGAGGGGGAAGCAAATTATTCTCATAGCGTGCTTTGGGGTCAGTGGAGATGTAGATCCCCAAGTATTTGAACCCCTGTCGCGCTACCTGTATGCCACAGTCCCTCGGGAGACGAGGTGTCCCCCCTTTCAGGACGTATAGATGCGACTTCGACCAATTAATAATCAGGCCGGAGTACTGACCAAAGACGCGGAGCACGTCGCAGGCCACGATGAGAGACTTGCAAGGGGAGGTAAGGTATAGAAGGATATCATCTGCATATAAGGACACTCGGTCCTCGAATTCAGGAGACCAGCGAATACCATGCATATCCGGGTGGCTGCGTATCCACGCCGCCAATGGTTCAAGTGCGAGTGCGAACAAAAGGGGCGACAGAGGACAGCCCTGCCTGGTGCCCCTCTGAAGAACAAAGGACGCCGAGACTCGACCATTGACCGTCACGTTGGCCAGTGGGCTAGCATACAATAGCTTGACCCACCCTACGAATTCCGGTCGGAAGCCGAGCTTCGCCAACACTGCCCACAGGTTTTTCCATTCCAGGGAGTCAAAGGCCATCGTGGCATCCAATGACGCCAGAACAGCCGGCTCCCCAAGCGTGTGGGCCCTAGCCAGGGCTCCGTGGAGTCTACGAAGGTTAAGGGCAGTGTTGGGGTGTGGAATAAAGCCCGACTGGTCCGGGTGCACTACGTCGCCGATTGCGCCAATCAGTCGGTTGGCAAGCAATTTGGCTAGAATCTTAGGCTCTGCATTCAAAAGAGAAACGGGACGATACGATCGGCACAAATCTCTTGGTTTCCCTTCCTTATGGATAACCACAATGGTGGCCAGCCTCTGGTCGAGGGGAAGCATACCAGTATCTTGCGCCTCCAGGAACATATTCCGTAGGGGCAGAGAAACAACGTCCGGTCTGATTTTATAAAGTTCCACCGGAATACCGTTAGGGCCGGGCGCTTTACCAGACCTGAGGGAGCGGATGGCAAGTGCAATTTCGTCTGCAGAGATGTCCCTGTCTAAGTCATCACGTTCTGCCTCCGACAGGCACGGGAGGTCGATCTCTGCCAGGAGAGCACCGGAGTCAGTCTCGGACCGATCCGAGATCGAGGTGTAAATGCCCTGGAAGTAGTCCGAGAACGACTCGACTATCGCCCTCGGATCAGTGACGATCAAGCCGTCGTCTCCCAGCACCTCCGGCACTACACGGCTCGCTCTCTCCTTCTTGTCGAACCAAGCCAGGAGTTTACCCGCCTTGTCGCCGACATCATAAATTCTACCCTGCTGCTCCCTACCCATAATGATGGCAGCGTCGGAGGCAAGGTCGTGATATTCTGATTGCTTAAGAGAGAGGGTAGGGAGCAACTCGGGCGTCGGGCCCGCCTCCAATCGAGAGTCCAGCTCCGTGATCTCTGCCTCGATGCGCACCATGTCGGCATCTCTGTGTTTACGGACGTCCGCTATGAGGGTGAGGGCCTCGCCTCGCAGCACAGTCTTAAACGCCTCCCATAAGGTGGCAGCCGACGTGACCGACCCAGTATTCTCAGTGAAATAGAGCTCGATGGCCCTGGCCAGGAGTCTACGTGTCTTCGGATTCCGAAAATACCATGGGTTGACCACCACCAGCCGCTCGGTAACCGCAATGTCAAAAATCAAAGGAGACCCACACCGGGGAGTGGTCCGAGATTCCCCGTGCTAACAAGCGGGCCTCAGAAATCGGCGGTGCATGGGCCGCCAAGGTCAGAACATAATCTATTCTCGAGAGGCTACCGTGTGCCCCAGAATGGAACGAGTATTGGTTCTGGGTGGGGTGCATAAGCCTCCAGCAATCAATCAAACCCATGGTGTCAAGGAAATCGGGCAACCAAGACTGTGAACTACGTAGATCTCTTGGCAGATGTCTGTCCAAGGTCCCGGAGCAAACTGAGTTGAAATCCCCACCCACAATAAGCAGCCCCTCAGGCAGATTCAAAATGGCGCTTCCGAGGTCCTGAAAAGTGTTGTTTTGCAATCCCGGAGGGACATAAACTGAGACCAGAGCCAAGGACCGCCCCTCCCATCTCCCCGTGACGGCGGCGTACCGCCCCCTCTCGTCCACGACAGTGGAGGTAATCTCGAATGGGAGAGACGTACGCACCATGATTCCCGCCCCCCGGGACCCCGAGGAGAACCCAGCATGTGCCACCATTTTGAAACCCTTCCTGTTGAGTGCACGACACGTATTGCCCACCAAGTGTGTCTCCTGTAACAAAATAACATCAGGCATATGTCTTCTGAACAGTTGCAATACCACCCCTCTCTTGATACGGTCACCCAAGCCATTGACATTCCAACACAGGACTTTCAATTTCCTACCCCCCATCGTCAAATCTCGAGCCGCCGACCCCGGTAGACCTCACAGATACTGTAAACGAACCATAGCATACATTGCGTTGCCTTAAGAAGGGAAAGAAGAAACAAGGGAAACAAACAGAACCCCCCCCGCACCCCACCCCCCACCCTGCACCCCTGCATCAGACTAAAGAGCCCCCCAACCAGCAGTGTGCCTGTCGTCCCATGAACTAAACTACAAGAAGACCCTAGAGGAGAAAGGAGGTCACGTTGTCCCCTCCCGCCACCACCCATGTTAGAGAAAGGATATTCACAGTAAAGTGCAACAGTATGGCTTGCTGGTCATAGTCGACAGGAACACCAACCGACAAAGTTAGTACGACGAGTACTACTCCTGATGATCAGGGCCTCCAGAGGCACCTTCTGAGTGTTCCCCCTGCTCTTCGCTTCTTTGGGGCAGAGTGTCCAGCCAGTCGCTCGCTGACTCAGGCATGTCGAAGAACATGGCACGACCATTATGCTCAATACGCAATTTAGCGGGGAACATCATGGAGTATTTCAACCCCAAGTCTCTGAGACGCCGCTTCACTCCCGCAAAACTTTGACGCTGTCTCTGGACGGTCCTAGTAAAGTCCGGATAGAAATTAACGTCCGCGTTCTGGAACTTGAGGGGCCCATGTCGTCTCGAGGCCTGTAGGATCACATCCCGATCCCTGAAATTGAACAGGCGGGCGATGATGGGTCTCGGTGTGGCGCCCGTCTTCGGTGGCCCGCCCGGCATTCTGTGGGCCCGCTCGACCGAGAAGAAATGGCTGAGGCCCGTCGGGCCAGATGAGTCTTTATCAGATCCTCGACAAAGAAGTCAGTGGCCGATTCCTCTGCACCCTCCGGCACCCCAATAATGCGCACGTTTTGCCGCCTGGCCCGTCCCTCAAAGTCTTCCAGCCGTCTTGAGAATAGGTCATTGATCGACCGTAAATTCCGGACCTCCGTCTGCAGGTCCGAGACGTCAGTCGTAAGACTCGCAGTTTTAATGTCCAATGATTGGACTCTTTCATTGGTCTTACCAAGGTCGGCCCTGATCAGGTTGAGGTCGATCGCCAGGGTGTCCACTTTGTGCGTCAGGACCTCATGCTGCTTATGAATCTCCGTTCTGATGCCAGCTATAGCCCCCATGATGTCCCGGAGCGTTGGTTCCGACTCATCTGGGGAACCCGCGTGCAGGGAATCCTTCGAGTGAGCGGCCACCGTTGGTGAGGTCCTCTGTTGGGCGTACCGGTCGATCTTGTTGGTCTGGGGTTGGACCGTCTTCCTGCTGGCCCGTTTCGCCGTTCTGTCTGGGTCGCCCCTGCCCGCCATGTTGGAGTCAGGGGCAGAACAAAGGATTGGCACTCCGAGGTCCCTTCGAATACTCAGGCGCGGAGTGTATCAGCCACAGATGTTCAGTCAGCTACAGGCCACTCCGCAACTCCGCGACTCCGTTTACTCCGCCAGCTGGACAGGAATCGCTCACTCGGCACATCGATCGTGCATTGCAGTGTCGCAGCCATCGGCCATCACCGGGACAATGGTCTGCCCCTGGCACAGGACTTCAACACGACGTATCTTCGTCGAGGAGTGTCGGATTTGGAATCGGAAAGCAGATCCCGTCTCTACGACCATTCACCAACAAGAATCCACCATTGTGGAACAGGATCTCAACCAGGATTTGTGCGGAGGGTCGGAGGGTCTCCGGAGCTCCGAGCTTACGCAGCCATCTTGCTTGCCCGCGAAGCTCCTCCCCCCCTCTCAGAAGGAGTTAAGTCAGGATCACCAATGGATCCCTGTCCTCCGAAGGTTCTTAAAACCGCTAAACTTGCAATTATTCCGCACCTTACCGCGGTCCTTAACTTAGCGACCTCAGAAGGTCAATATCCCTGGGAGTGGAAGGGGGCAGTGGTCAGGACTCTGTTAAAAAAGCCGTCATTGGATCTGACAGAACAAAACAAAAAATCTGCCTATTTCTCTCCTGCCGGTTCCAGCTAACAGCTTGAAATCCCACCTGAACGTCCATCTAAGTGCCTACCTGAGGGACCACCAAATTTTGGATGGCTCTCAACATGGGTTTAGAAGCTGCCACAGTACGGAAACTGCCCTCACTGCGTTATTTGATAACATCAGGTTACAGGTGGATGCAGGACATACCACCTTACTAGTTTTACTCAATCTGACCGCAGCGTTCGACACCCTGTCTCCTTTGAGACTTGTGGAACGTCTCAGGGAGGTAGGTGTTGGGGGCTCGTCCTTGGATCTTCTCTCCTCCTTTCTTAGGGATCGATCTCAAACTGTAAAACTGGGAAGCTTCTACTCGGATTCTGCCCCCCTTGTTTGCGGAGTGCCTCAGGGCTCTTCTTTGAGCCCTACGCTATTTAACATATATGTGGCCCCGCAGGCAAGGGTAGTAAAATCGTTTGAGTTGGAGGGGTTGTCTTATGCGGACGACACTCAAATTATGATGTCCATCACTCACAATGCCAGTGACTCAGCTCGAAATTTTAAAAACTGCATGCAAGCAGTCTCATCATGGATGGTACAAAATCATCTAAAATTGAATGGCGAGAAGACAGAGGTGCTGATCTTTGGGGGCAAGTTGGACACTCGGTCAGGGGAGTGGTGGCCCGACTCCCTGGGTACATGCCCTACTCCTGTTTCGCATGGCAAAAACTTGGGAGTGGTGGTCGACAACTCCCTTGCTATGAACCTGCAGGTCTCCAGGACAGAGACCACTTGTTTTTGGCAATTCAGGCTCATTAGAAAAATCGTTTCCTTTGCAGCTCGAAAACAAGTTGTTGTTACATTAATACTGTCCAGATTGGATTATTGCAATGCCCTGTATTTGGGCATCAATAAAGGATAGTTGCGGCGCATGCAGCTGGTTCAAAACGCCACTGCAAGGTTGGTGATGGACCTGCCTAAAGATCACACTGTATCATCCTCCCTTCCTTCTCTACATTTGCTCCCTATGGAGCGCAGAATCATGTTTAAAGCTCTTTGCCTCATAATGCCTACTATGGCCTCGGCCCGGTGGGTATCATGACTTTATTTCACTATTATGTCCCTACGAGGGATCTCAGGTCAGCAACAAAGAATCTCATCGTTGTCCCTAGGTTTAAAAGGCTGAGATGGGGTGGGAGAGCTTTCTCAACCGCTGTAGCCAACTTATGGAACTCTGTGCATGTTGATCTCTCAGGTCAAAGATCACATACTCTCTTCCGAAAGTCCCTAAAGACCTGACTGTTCCCTTGAGGGGGTGGTCTAAGTGTTTCAGAGTCTTCCTGCATTCTGTCTTGCACTTTAGCGCCTTGATGCCCTTGGGCTAAGTTTATCGCTCTATAAGTTGTTTTCCATTCATTCATTCATTCATCTTGATTCATTGACCTAGGGCTAGTCTTGGCCAAACCCCTAATTACCCGTAGACGGAAATCTCCTGAATCCCCCCATGGTGCAGTCTGGCTGCGTTCATTTATTAATTCGTCACAATCAGAGAGCATTGCTCTGCATAAGGAGGGCTGTATGGGTCTCAGCAAACATCCTATTGCCACACATTGGGACGCTTTAACGGCGGACTTATACACTGAATTGCTTGCTGCCCCATTGGCTCGCGGACCAACCTTCTGATGGAGGTGAAGCGGTTGGAGACAGGGATCGCAGCGTGACAACGGACAGTGGGGACATCCTTTTGCACACTATTCTTAGTTGTACTGAACCATCTGTTGACACTTAGAACTTTGGTGGTAGCTACTGCTATGGGAGCCTATCCTCATCCACATGAACACGCACACTATATGTAACATTAGAGAGATGTGAATGGTCGATTAGAACAAGACGTTCTTTTTGGTAGCCATATAAACAGGGTACTTGGAATTATGTTGATTTGCAGGAAACATTGTTTAGATTTGTAATTAAAATGCATTGAAGCCTGCAGCATACATACCAGCATTGTACTGTTATACCCTGCATTATGATAGTGCAGGTAGCTTTATGTACATGGATATGATCTGCCATGTTATCAACACAATGTACAATCAAAGCTAACGCTGTATGTGCCACAAATGTGCTTACTAATATTTGAAAAAAAATAAAACAGATTTAAACAAAAAAAAATTAGACACCTTTAGGATGGTTGACGGAGAACATGGAACAGTAAGGTTGTCATCGAAGTTTCAGGGCCAGACTGGGAACCGAAACGGACACTGGCAACCTGCTCGGCCTGCCCCCCCTAGGGAGGCTGAGGGGGGCGGCCGAGCTATTTGGAAGGGCTGGTTTCGGCCGATTTTGTTACCAGGCCGGTATTGCAGGCCCCCAGTAACAAAAACGCCCAGCAGGGGCCCAAAACCAGCCCTCACCTTGGCGGCCCACCAGGGAAACGCACGGTGCCGCCACGGCCAGTCTTGGCCTGCCTTTGTGCAGGTGTTAGTAGATGGACATCACAGCGGGCCTTACTCAGGACTAGTGAGTTAGGGACAGTCTAAATGCAAGGAGATTTTTGGGGAAACACCTCCAGCCCAGGATGGAGTCCCCAACGAGAATCAACAAGTAGCACTGCATGTGGACGCTAAAGACTTAATTCTGAGAGAAAGCTGTTTCTTAAACCCCTGGGGTTAGTGAAGTTTTTGAAGGCATACTACAAAGTAGATGCTGAATTCAAAACCGACTCAGTGCCCAAGTTTTTAAAGGTGAACTCCTTCCACGCCCCCCCCCCGCCTTTTTTAGGACTTTGAAAAGACGTGTATGGATATTTGTTGAGGGTCGCTCTAAAGAAAGAAAGTACGTCAAGGTACATTTTTCATGCAGGATTTTAGAAGTATAGAGGGGGAAGGCTTCCTGGGTTAGCAAGCAATTTGAGAATGTAAACTGTAGAAAGAAACAACATTATATATAGTCTTGAGAATCTCAACCTTTTTACAGGGTCACTGTGCTGTACATGGGGAGTTGGTGCAGAAAAAAACAAGTCTCATTTAAAGATCCTCCCTTGCTATTCTGTAAATTAAAGGTTTTACCTCACTCACTATTAATTAGTTATTTGGCAATGGGTGAGTGTCCCACCAGTGCACAACCAGATTTATACCCTGTGTTTGCAACCTAATCCAATCCAAGTGTATGCTGTGCATGTTTGTGTATGTGGCTATTGTTTTATACACATTGTATGTATAAGTTAAGCAGAGTAATGAGGGCCTGTGGGATTCATTTTAGATGTCACTGGCCTGTCCTGTTCACAAGTTGGGGGTGATGTTGTTTTCCCAGACAGCGGAAGTGTATCAGGTTGCAGGAGAGAGGAGGCCTAGCCAATTAATTGATGAATAGATAGATATTTTTATTTTAAGTAGTTAAAACCGCACAATTCAATTAATTAAAAACTTCATAAAAATTATTATAATAAAAAATCAAGGACTACATTATCTAGAGGCTAGTGATAACCTTAAACTTTAGCATAAAACCTGGAAAGGGGTTAAGCTAATGATCATATACTAGTCAAGTCAAGAATAACTTTATTTTGGTTGCAAGAACCATAAAAGATTAGCAACATCAGAATGTAAAAGTACAATACATCAAAAATCCACAATAAAAATCGAAAAGCTGCTCGTAAAAATCCAGCTATATCATATTCTTCTTTTTGTAAAAAGTCAATTTAGGCACAGACTGTTACCCTACTGATCTTTATACAATTTTACTTGTAGTGCTTCCTAATCACAACAGAACCCCTTATATAGTTAACTACTGCAGTGCAAATTTCAGCGGTTGCCAATGAATGTAAAGAATTTAAACGATCAATATACGACGAAGGGCAAATATTCCCTAATAATGGCATCAAAAATCTAATTTTCTCCAATTTATACAATGTGTAAAATAATAGAAAGTGCATAGTGCTTTGGCTGGAGGAATTATCACACAGACAGGGTGTATGCCTGTCTGACCACTCTCCTTGGTCCTAGACAATTGTATTTACATTTAAATTGGAAAATAATTAATATTTATTTAGGTCATATGAACAAGAGAAAAGCACATTCCACAGAAATGACTCATGGACGAAGGCACCCAAAGTCAATTAAATTGCAAGCATTCATTTAATTTATGCGGAGTCCTATTAATTGAATGAAAATCAAAAACAAAGACATAACGTTCAGTATGTAATACTCAAGAGTTACTTTAAAGGAAGAAGAAAGTGAAAGTTGGTGCTCATGTGTAGGGTATAGTAAAAGAAGATGAAGATCATCAAGACACACTTGAAAGAAACAGTTCAGGATATTCAAATACAAGGGATCTGGCTATGATTCCTACATGGGCCAGTAGCCCTACTGGGTTGGGCCTGCCCCTGGACCAAATAACAATAAGACTTCAGGTAATTATTTCTTAGATTTGAAAACTTCTGTGACTGGGGTAGAGAGGGGGTAGATGATGAGTGCAGGCCCACTGGGGGAAATGTCGACGTTTCGACCCTTGTGCAAAAGGTTAGTAGACTCCTCTGCTACGAGTCTTCCTCAGGACAAGGGAAAGGGGACCTAGAAAGTAACCATAGAATCAAATCATAAAGTCAAAGGGGGTTTAGGTCACATAAAAACAACAAACTGCACAACCAACTGTCATAAGTACTGACCTATCTTCGACGGGTAGTCTGTAAATGGAATGCGCAAAACATGAGTTTCCCAAATAATCAGAAACACAAGTCAAAATATGACGAAGTGAAAGCTGTGAAACTAATGCAGTTTCCTGAATATGGTCGTGGTGTGGCGAATTCAATTCCGATTTATTCTCTTCACCATGCTGTCCTGACATCTCTTGAAAACATTAAATCATCTGAGAGCCAGCTTTTAACCCATGAAAACAAAGGGACGCTGCCCATACGGTCTTCTATAAACTCTAAGCCCAATTCCATATGGCAAAATAGGGTAGGAGCACTTTTGGGTAGCATCAATACTCTTTTAATAAATTTGTTTTCAATTATTACTAGCTGTTGATTTTTGTCATTGCCCAGACCCCCGCCATATACTAGTTTTCTAAGTGTTGCAGGGTTTCCGTTCTCCCACAGAACTGTGCACAGAGATCTAGAACCTGGGTGAGTTAGGGTGACCCAAAACTCACCTTTGTTTCAGAAATCCCCTTACCAAGCTAGCTACAGTGTCTCATCGGTAGTAATAACTTCCCAATGACTTAGATAATCCAGAACATGAACTTAGGGTACCTCAGGTATCGTGGAACACATGAACACTCTTTCGTTATATAATCATTACAAACCGAAACTGGGAGGCAAAGAACACACGTGCAAGTTTGAAATGTTTATTTTTCAATGCAAAGTTCTCAAACGCAGTATCTTGTATAATATCAACATACATATTATAAAGATCAGAGTTAGCAGCATAGTCACTAATCCATAATAAGCAAAAGGTGATAGCATGTTATGATGCAAAAATCTATAGAATTCTGTATCACCTATATTTCGCGCACCCTATTTAGCATATTATATTATATTTAAGAAGGTCTGGTTTGGGTTCTAGCAGGGCGGTCCCATACCTCTAATTCTCAGTAGGAGTAGATCACATCAACAGCTACCAGCTCTCTGCATGCGAAGCATCAAGTGTGTTGATTCATTCCCTGTAACTCTATCTTAAACCCGCGTAGAGCCCAATGTTGGCAGCAACATTATTTGTGTTATGTCTAATGTGGTGCGAGGATCAGGCCTTCAGCAACCTTGTGTTAGGTTATTCTTAGAGGGTGCAGTTCTCAGTGTGCAGACAGTTGTACCAAGTGTTCCAAGCACAATTGATATCAGAGCAATAACATATTATTCTCAAATAAATCACATCTTTCGTCTAGGTTGAAAGCTACCATAACAATTAGGTGTCGTGTGCAAACTGAAGCTGAAAGAAAATATGGTGTTTAAACATTTAATAAGCTCATGCTAACTTAACACAATATATAGAAACGTAGTAACCATATGACACCCCCCAATAATCCGAGGACGGTTAAAAAAAAGAGAAAATATAAGCCAATACTCTATGAGAGGCAAAACATGAAAGCAGAGTTCAACAATATTAATTAATTAAAAAAAAGTTATTAATAACAAAAATATGTATGAATGCCTATAGTGGCCATACCTAAAACATAAAAAATTCGAACTTAAGGCCTACTCCCAGTTCATAGGCCTAGAACATATGAAAGTCGAATGTTCGTAATAAAAAAGGCACCATTCAGAATTACTAAAAAGTCACGTGCTATAATAATGAAAGTCTTCAAAGTCACTCATGGGTTGAATGAATATGCAAAATAGGTAGCTACAGCTTCCAAAATTAAATCACTGTCATCATCCGAAAACAGTTCAGCCATCCAATTAAGCAATGGGAAAGAACATACGTGCTCCTCCAGCACCGATTCCTCTAGCAACATCAGAGGACAACTCAGTGGGTTCTCGAGAACGCTATGTGCCAGAAAGTCATGCGCCACTGCGAATATGTCCCACTGACCCATTAGTCCATGCATCGCTGCCAAAGCCATCACCCTTTCGCCAGAACAAACCAACTCGTGAGCAACTACGGGGCTCATCAGCTGATCAAAATTGACGTCAGGAGAAGTCGGTAAGCAGAGACACAAATCAATGGCCCATTCGAAATCACAGCTCAGGCAATGAAACACAGGCTGGACACATGTGAAATAGGAAAATCGAAATGATAATCCAAACGCTGTGCTTAAAGTCGCAAGCGGTAAGGAGCCATAGTAATCAAGCATCCGGTTGCGAAACTGCATCAGTAGGGGCTGAGCATTTCCTTGCGCAGGATGGGCATCCATGTTTTATAAAGCAAAATATCACCAGAACTCCTGCAGCCAAAGCCAGCAAAACAGGGAATTCGCCAAACAGGCTTGCGAATATAGAATGAAAAAACGCAGGGATAATACCAAATACTTTTTCAAACGTAGTCACGAGACCACTGCTAACCAATTAAAAAAAATGTGCTAGGCCAGTCGTGGAGGAGGCATTGAAGATCTGATGAACCAGCTCGCAGAAATGAAACGGCAAATCAGTATTTAAAAGTGCCTGCACCTCTGTGCGTGTGTTAGCTATGATAAGTTTCTCGGGCTGAACTCAGGGCCACTTCTTTCTGAGACAATAGTGCTCTTATTCGGCTCAAACCATTGAACTTCGCTCCCAAGGTTGGTATTCGGGGCCAAATAGAAACATCTGCACTCCCATGCTTGGGTGGATATAATACGTTCTTGCAACACACCACGCGTTCTGATACAGTAACCACATAGGCGATACCGACCATTAACCTACAACACATTTCGTTATTCAAAAGTAAATAACTACCGTTTGACAATAAAGTGAATGTGGGAACTATTGCAGGAACCGGCGTGCCTTTCAAAACACAGGCTAAGTTAGGCTTGTCCTGATTACAAGAACCATGCAACTGGATGTGTCTGCATATTAGCGAGCGGTTAGGTGACTGTGTACATTCCTCACCATTCAGATTCACTTCATTTCCCTCCTTAAGACATCTATATGTGTACGGTAAGGACCATGTCTCATGGAGGAAAGCACTTCCTAATGGTTCATATCGCCCTATAGCAATATATTGCATACAATTTGTAAATTTATACATAGCAAAAGGCAAGGTAATAATACCATGTATAAGCCATGCAGCAGCAGTAACCTCAGCCACAGAGAAAGGCAAAGATTCTAACTTCTCAATGTGTAACATAGAAAATGATGCATCTCGCATGGAAAGCATGCCCTGCTTGTCAGTCAAATTAAACGGGGCAAATAATGATGAGACGTTCATATAACTCCAAGGCACTCGACCAGACTTCAGAGTCTGTAGTGTCCAGGCAAACTGCATAACAGAACGCAATTGATTTTGACCATGATATAATACTGACACTTCATCATGCACAATGTCAACAACAGAAGAAACAATATTGTTTAATGTGTAAATTCGGGAAAAAAGCGTGTTAATACTGTTATCGACCACTGCAAGTACCTTTTCCAAATTTGCTTGGTCAATTGCCCTTAGGCGCTTAGCAGCCTCAATTTGAGACACTTTCCAAATTTCATTGTAAACAGCATAAATCCACCGTTTAGATCTACCCTTAGCCGGGCCTTTTATGAAATCATTTAAGTCCACATTTTCAGTTAATTGAGATAGATGTAGCTTAACTGCAGCTAATGTGGAATGTTGCAACCAATTCTGACACAGTTTCCCCACAGAGTAAGTGGTGACAGTATAATCAGTTTCAAAACGGGGATCTGGTCGTACTTGTGTGAACCCTTCAGCCAACCCCAGGAATCGACGTTGGCAAGAATCAGAACTCTTTTGCCACAACAGCCAACCTTTTGGATCCAAACTGGATATGTTAAAAGACAAATTGTGTAACAGAGACTGTATCTCATTAATAGACAAATCTGAAAAATTACCCCAACCTGAATATTCTTCTAATTCGGGGATAATTGGTGTATTTAATTTTTTAGAAGTAGCCAATCCAAAGCATGTTGTTTGGGAAACAGTAGAATTTAGAAACAACATGTGATTCGGGATGAGACATGCACGGTGCAAAGCCTCAGTGCCTTGTACCTGCCAATCTTTGGTACCCCAAACCAATTTAGGGTCAATTATTCCTTTCCAGAACTCGTAGCCATCTAAAGCCAATCTGTCTAGAAAGGACTTCGAATACAGCAATTTTGTATCGGTAAGTCTAACTTTGGACATGGACTTTTCTGTCATTCTGAAATAAAAGGACTCAGGATTTGATTGATTGAAATCTGTAAAATATTTGTATCTTTTCAGAAATGTACTGGAGCTTCCAATGAAGGAGCTGGGCAGTGTTCCCATTGCGTGTAATTCACAGTAACTCTCCTGGAATTTGTCTTATGGAGAAAATGATTACCATAATGTTGGAAGCAAAACAAATCACCATAATTTGTAGAATCTAAATATAAGTCTTCAGCATCAAAAGCCGCATAGTATTTCAAATCAGAAAATAATGCCTCTACGGCCTGAACATCTCAATCATCAGAACGTATATCTTGTTTAATAACATCTCCCATGTTTACTCTAAGCACATTCGGAACATTAATCACTTCAGTGGGCCCATGTATTTGAAATCTAACCGCATCCCACACAATACCATCAAGGACAGGCCATGCAGTAATGTTAACTGTATTTAAGTTTCGTTTCAGTCTGTGCGCTGAATGTGAAGAGGAAAGAGGGGCTAATGTTCCATTAAGGTACCGAATTCCTGTTCTTTCTTTAACGTAGTGACCATCGATCAGGCGGAAAAAATAGAACACAAAACCAATTGACATAAAAAGGTAAAATGAAAATAGGATCAACCAAATGTATGTCCAAGGGGGAATTAAAAAATGTTTTTTAAACAACGTGGCATATTTTGCAATAGTTGAGGGTTTCTTTGAAGGTTCCGAAACAGAGTCAAAAGAGAATCTGGACTGGTCGGCCAAACGAGTCTGTAAATCAGGCATTGATAAATCAGCAGGATAGGTGTAGGTCAGCTCATCAATGTTAGTAACAGGAACAGTATTTAATAAAGGACTGGATATGGCAGGCATCTCGAGGGACACCTCCTGTTCTGCACCAGATGTAATAGCCAGCACAGAGTGCCTCACCATGGAAGGGCAGGATACAGCCGGTGTCATGCTATGAAGAATCGGCCACCCTGTGTGTCTTGACATTGTCAATAGAAATAAATCTGTTTTCCTTACGACCTGGAAGTGGTGGTAAAACGACTGTTCTTGTGCCCTTCACTCCAAGAACTCGAACCGGTGCACGATATGAGGGACCAAACTCTTTCTTGTTATCGATCTTCTCTCGAACCAGTTCTCCAACTTGGGGTAGCCAGCCAACTACCGGGATCTGCAGCGCATCATCCGATGTGGAGGGCAAATGTTCCTTTGCAAGACTGTCTCTGGTCTTTTGTAGGTTCTGTAAAACATTGCAATGTTCATCTACGTCAAAGGCCGTGGCCTGGGCCTTGCAGTCTAGCCCATCGAGGTCAGGGACATACATCTTGATACCAAAGAGCATTTCGTACGGGGTCCGCCCACCCAGAGACCTTCTAGGGAGATTATTAAGCGCACGCTGCACGCCTATGAGGTGGGCTAACCAGTTTCTGCCAGTGCCTATAACTCGAGCGGTCAAAGATTGCTTTAAGTCGCGGTTCATTCGTTCAACTACACTATTGCCCTCGGGCCTGTAGGGACTTGAAAACTTGACTTGGACCCCCAACGAAACCATAGCATCCTTATACGCCTTAGAGGCGAAAGCCGGACCCTGATCCGAATGGAAGGTACCACAGGCAAAAATTCCCAAAAAGACTCGCAAATCCTTAATGACAGTTCGTGAATCAGCGCTTCGATGTGGCCAAAACCCACACAAAGCGTGTGCATGAATCAACTGCTACTAAGATGTACTTGTATGCAGTATCAAAAGAAAATGGACCGCAGTGATCCAAATAAACGCATCCAAGCGGTTTATTCGAGATGTACAACTGTGTCTGAGGCAGACGCGCAGCAGTTGAAGGCTTAATCTGCTGGCAAATGTCACATTGAAGGACATAATCGCGCGTCTGTTTGTACAGTCCCCGCCACCAGAACCTTTGTTGTAGCTGAGTTACAGTGGCTGAGACGCCCGCATGCGCAGACGCCACACCTTCATGAGCCGCTGCAATCAAAGCAGCCCTGCGATCCGAGTTGGGAACTAGACGTTCGCCAACATCAGGGATTTTCACACAAGGAACCTTATCGGGACTTAAGTGGTATGTGTATTTAGAAGGGAACCCCGCAGGATATTTACTTCACTTCTCTGTTGCAGCAACTGCTGCCAAGATGTCATCATCTATTTTGCTTTTGGACCTCGTGACTGCTGCAACTAAGTATTTTGATACCGCTGACTTCGCTGCTTCATCAGCAAGCGAATTGCCAACAGCGTGGACCCCCACGCGCTGATGGCCGAGAGTATGAATCACAAACACGAGTGGCAACTTCTCTTTAAGTTCCGCCACTCAGACCCAGATCATTTTATGTTTTATTGTGCTACCTTTAGAATCACAAAACTCATTCTGAATCCAAAAGAACAAGTTTTCATTGTAAGACTGGACACAGTAGTAAGAGTCACTTACGATCAAAGTCGTCACACTTGGATCTGCGTACTCCAATGCAAGCATCAGAGCACGAAGCTCAGCTAATTGTGCGGTGCAGTCCCCAAGCGTCTGCGTGTGTACGACACTGGACTTGAACTCATCGTTCACCATGGCACCGACCACAATGGCGCATGCGGAAACGTAGGCATGTTTAGAGCCATGCGCAACCTGCGCCGAACCATCAGTGTAAATGATGCAATGGAAATCCTCCAACGGCCGCATTGCTAAAGGAGCAGGATGAACAAATTCATACTGTAAATACTCCTGCGACCGTAAAGTGGCGTCAAAAATAAACGTGACATCTTGTGACGTCAAGGATGCAGCCCATTGAATCCACCGAGGGTGCAAAGCTTTGGAATTAGGCACACTGGCTTTCGTAACCGCCTCTAAGGCAGGACACGGGGTAACAACCAACATGCGTTTTCCTTGTGACAGGGCACGTTCCTTAAGAGTTGCCATCTGTACTGCAGTTAAAACCTTCTCCACAGTGGAAAAACGCAATTCAGCCGAAGTGTACAAGTGTGACTTGTAAGCAATTGGTACTGTATCTCCTTCATTAAAAGTCAGGTAAGTGAAACCCACTGCCCCCGGGATAATTCTTATCACCAGGTTGGTCTGGTTATCACGAGTCTGTAAGTATTCAGAAGCGAGCAAATCAGCCTGCAAGGATTGCAGTATAGCTGAATGCTCAGGCAGCCAGCATGATTTGGAAAAAGTTGGTTGTATCAAAGCATACAAAGGCTTGATACGCTGGGCATATTCCGGAATGTAAGTTCTCCGGAAATTCAAAAAGCCCAGTAAAGGTTGTAATTTTTTCAGTGTTGTCGGAGAGCGCAATTGTGCGCATTTCTCCAGGAAGTGAGGTGCTAACCCCTTTCCCTCGTTGTTAAGCTCGTAACCGAGAAACAACACTGTGTACTCTGCAATGTGCGACTTTGCAAAGTTAAACTTGTAACCAATGTCAGCAAAGTTACAAATTATGCTATTTACTCACACAGATGCTCCCAAAGATCGTCGTCTGTGAGATAAATGTCATCCACATACGAACAAGCAACCGGGTCGATGCTCTCCAGAAGAGAGACAATGCGGGCGGAGAATACTCCAGGACTGTTCTTATAGCCCATTGGGAGACGCCGAAACATTTTTTGCACACCGCCGCATGTAAAACTGGTCCATTGGGAACTTAGACCGTCTAATCTATGTGCATAAAAACCATTGGAAATGTCGAGCGTGGTTTTGAACCGTTTACGCTCAAGACTATTCACTAAAGCAGAGCCATGAGTATTCTGTACTGCGCAGTTACGGCAATGCGAGTTTAAATGCCTATAATCCAAAACCAAACGATATGAGCCGTCCGGCTTGTTTACAGTAAAAAGGGGGTTATTCATCGGTGACACACACGTTTCAATTACACCTTGATATTCCAATTGTTCAAGGATAGCTGCGACTGAAGCTTTGGCTTCACGCCGTATGGGATATTGAGGTTGAGGCTGCGGCTGAGACCGTAAAGGAATCTCGTGGCTTGGTGACAATTTATCCCAGCCACACTGATTGCGGTACACAGCCGGCGCAAGCGCCAGAGCCCACTCTTCTGCAAAATGCAGCGCTTCCACTCTCGGTACAGTGTGCGCGAAACTGGGTAGGATTACCTCCTCCCCTCGCGGAGCTGCGAGAACAAAAGGTGGGGGCCAATCAGCCTCCGAAAGCAAAATGTCATACGTAGACGAAAGATTTTCCCAAAATACCCCTTTTACAGTTCGCTGCATGTCATCTTCAATTAACAGGACAATTTCAAAAAGACGTTCAGGGGGAGCAACATGCGTATCAGCAGTTTCAATCACAACATAAGTATCAGTCGCTGTCACCTTCAACAGTGGACGGAGAGCCTCTCTCACTATGGTAATCTCTGCCGCGCTGTCCAGCAAGGTCAGAGCCACGTCAGATTCCGAAGCCGCGTTCTCACTATCTGGGGCATAACGATGCGCTGTCAGGGCGGCGACTTTCTTCGTGGCAAACTGTGGTCTCTTGGGCGTAGCGCCTTCCTGCTGCTCTCCACCGTTACGCGGGCGGGGCTGACCACGTCCTTGCTGCCCACCCCGGCCCCTGCCGCCCCCTCCACCACTGGTTGACGGAGCCGATGAGTCCTGAAAGGAACGAGGAGAGCGTTGGTCAGAAGCCTGAAACCTCTCAGGCGATTTAATCATTGCGCGGTCGCGCAAATCATAAACACGATCCGACTGTGCAGGCAACGGAGACGCAGGAGCAGAAACCTGTGTTTGTTGTTGTTGTTGCTTACCCTGATTCTGCTTTTTAGGCCAATTTTGTTTCTTGGACTTTTGTTGACCACTAGTTTCCGATGTCTGACCCTGGGGCTGCTTTTTCTCTTTATCAGGAAAAGCCTTAAGCCCCTTCGCATTGCGGCCAACCGTTTTATAAGCAGCCACAATGATTCTTGCCAACTGACGGGGTCTCTCGGCCTCGGGAATCAACGCTAAAGCGTTAGCAACCTGAAAGTTCACTGCATCTCCCTTGACATTTGCAAGGATCAGATCGCAAACTACATCAAAGGAGCCACACAGGCGCATACCCAATTCGACCGCCGACTACGGTCCGTGTTCATCCTGAACACGTTTAAAGACCGCACCCAGAATGGTCACAGACGGGGTGCCGTAGCACCTCGAATAGACCGCTGCAAAAGTCTTACCCCAGGTCTCACAGTCAACAAGCTCAGGTGCCAAATCTTTCGGTAAACTTAGTGTAAGAATCCGGTGCTTATCACCGGGATTCGTATTAGGAAAAACAGCTTCTAGCTGGCCGAATTTCTCTGCAAGCCAGAACGGAAAATCATCCTTGTCCTGCGGCTTTTTGCCCATCACGAAATTCACCATGACAGGAGTGATTTTCAAACTAGCCTGTTCTGCACGAAGCTGTGCGCCCCTAGGGGCCACGTCCTGAACATTACGGCTAGTGTAATGAACAAGCGCTCTAATCACTTCCACTGCGACTTCATGAAGTTGCCGCAGATCAGCTATGCCACAAGTGGCTCGATTAGGGTGAAGAGTGAATCCAGCCAAAGTGGGCCAAGGTGTGCCCGGAATGGACAAAGGACCCAACCTTGGAACGGTTAAAGCGTGTGGTAGGGCGCCACCAAACCAAACTCCATGCTGCCAAGCGTCAATAGGAACCTCCAGTGCCCTGTACGGAGCATACGCAGCCGGTACAGCCGTAGCAGTGTAGGTGTGGAAAACACCAGAATTAGCGTTCACCGCCGGAAATGTCACCCACGAATAAAACAGTTCGTACGGGTAAGCATGTTCCGCACTCACCACCAGAACAACAGCCAAGCCCTCCATAGGGACATTATAAGCCTGCAAATGGTCACGCACCACAATGCGACTATGCGGCGGGATGTCCACGGCTTGTGCCATGTCAGCACAGGAGAGTGAAAAAACAAAGATTACTTTGTAGCACAACTGGGTAGTAATTCAATTAAACCGTTTTTAGATAGATTCAAGCTTGAAAAAGACCTATTTCAAAAATAGGTAGGTTTTTCCGACACTGCCGTTTTCCGGAAACGGGAATGAAGGGGTTAAGGTTTGAATGATATACTACTCGAGTGTCATGATATAAGGCCAACAACGTATGGGCGCCATGTTGCAGGGTTTCCGTTCTCCCACAGAACTGTGCACAGAGATCTAGAACCTGGGTGAGTTAGGGTGACCCAAAACTCACCTTTGTTTCAGAAATCCCATTACCAAGCTAGCTACAGTGTCTCATCGGTAGTAATAACTTCCCAATGACTTAGACAATCCAGAACATGAACTTAGGGTACCTCAGGTATCGTGGAACACATGAACACTCTTTCGTTATATAATCATTACAAACCGAAACTGGGAGGCAAAGAACACACGTGCAAGTTTGAAATGTTTATTTTTCAATGCAAAGTTCTCAAACGCAGTATCTTGTATAATATCAACATACATATTATAAAGATCAGAGTTAGCAGCATAGTCACTAATCCATAATAAGCAAAAGGTGATAGCATGTTATGATGCAAAAATTGTCACTCAAACAACACAAACCTGCTCCGCAATAATTCTGGCATTGAAGCACACCAGGGGGGCACTTGGCCTCTCCTGGTGGGGCCCGATGATGAAGCATGTCACCAACTAGGTTGGTGAGTGAGGGCTTTTTAAAGAATCGAGTTTGATTCTTCATACCTGCTCTTCCCCTGAGAAGGTACACTCTTTCGTTGTTTTGACTATATGAGCTGGGGGACCAAGAGTGCTCCTTAGAAAACTTCCCTCTCTCTCGTTGATATTTGGTATAAGAGCCAATAACCAGCCACACATGGCTTCTTTTGCTAAAATCATTCTTGTCCCTGTTCCACGAGATCCTCTTTATTTGTTTATTTAGTATGTTTTAAAGAGGGTGTATGGTAATATTGATTCCCATTATTCATTTGCTTTTAAGTCATTCAAGGTCAACTCAAAAGCCTGAGTCTAGCTGTTTGTTTTTGTCGGAGTATCAGTATGAGTTTCTTTCCATATCCAGGAATGCAATGTCGCCTGATCAGAAAATCTTAATATTGACAAATACTTAAAAAGGAGCCTTGTTGAACAAGTACTTGATTCAGTGGACCAAATTCCATCTGTATCTGGGCCAGTGATGTATTTTACGGGACTCGAAAGAGAAGGCGAAATGCCTTACCTTGTGCAGAATTGAGGGAGGGCCCAAACGTCCCTGGAAAAGTCTCAGTGCCAAAACGAATTGTTGGAATAAACTTGGCCTTTATCACTGAAAGAAGAGGTGCCAGAGTTGGACTTTGCAGTTTGTGATGTAAGGATTGAAGTGCTGCTATTAAAGAGGAAGCCTTTGGCCCTAATGAGTTAAGAAGTAAAGAATAAGACAGTCAATCCTGCAGCCAGACACAGAGGTATTTATACCAAGAGCTTCTTGATATCGGCAGGCCGCCTAGGAACCAGCTCCCTTTCTTTCAATCTTCCTTCCAAACACCACGATCTGGGTCTTTGTAAGATTTAACGTCATTTCATTTTCAACACAGCAAGTATGGAGATGGTTTAATAGTCTCTGTTGTCCAATTCCAGTCAAGTTCATCAGAACTATATATTCAGCATACTGTAATGAAGTAACCTGACAGAACCCCAGTCTTGGTAGATGTGATTTGTCTGCGTCTAGATGAGGACTTAAGTCTACTATAAAAAGATTGAAAAGCATTGGGAAGGACACACCCTTGTTTCAGGCAGCTCTTGACTGAGATTTTGGACGACAAGCATTTGTTAGTGTCAAGTTTGACTTTTGGCTAGTTGTTTGTGTATACGTTTGGATGGCACATAGAAGTATGTGATTAACATGATTAGAGGCCTTAGAGAAGTCCACAAAACAACTATATAGAATTTTTTTTTATTGATGACATATTTCTCTGCAATCATTGAGAGTGCGACCAGGTTATCTGTGGTGCTAGATTTGGCTCTGAAACCTGTTCGATTGAAAGCAATTCGATTTTCTCTTCCCGCCCAATCTTTCAACTTAGACATTAGCATGCTAGCAAAGATATTTGAGTCCACATCAATAAGAGCATTCATACGGTAGCTATCGGGAGAGGCATAGGGCCCTTTCTTGTAGATTGGTTGAAAGACAGAGCCACACCATGATTCTGGTATAACCTTCTCTGATAAACAAAAATCACATAAAAAGTGAAAACGGGTGCAATAGAAGTCACAATCTTGTGTATTGTTGTTATTATTATCAATATTTATAAAGCACACGGGTATCCTGACGCTGAGATACATTTGCACTGCCACCATAAGTGCTGAAAAGAAAACCATGCTATATTAGAAATGCTTATGCTCTGGGATAGAGCCAGGTCTTTATTTTTTCTTGAAACTGCAGCAGGTCTTTCATCTGTCTCAGATCAGTGGGTAGACCATTCCAAAGCCTCGCTGCTACAATTCTAAAAGCCCCCCCCCCCCCAATTTTGTTCTTTTAATCCTGGGCACTTTTACCAGACTGGCCAAGAAAAAGCGAAGACTGCGGATGGGGGCATTCCATCCAAATTTGCTTTGCAACGGTTTAGGCCCAAGACCGTGCAGCGCCTTAAAAACAATGCAGAGCGAATTAAATTGTATCCTCTGTAATACAGGGAGCCAATGCAGCTCCGCCAGAGCCTAAGATGCTGATGACCGTTGTGGTCTCATTAAAGCAAGCTTTGCCACCACAATCTTGATTCTCTGGAGTCTCCCGATCAAGTACCTTGCAGACTCCAGCAGCAAAGCGTTGCAATAATCCAGTCGACTCAAAATAACACTCCTTACTACTAGTGCTCAGGCCTGGGTTGGTAACATCGGAAGAATCTTCCGAAGTACTCTGATGAGAGAGAAACTGCTCCCCACAATCTTATTAACTTTAGTTTCTAGACTCAACTTATCGTTGAAACTAATTTCCAGGTTGCGTACCGTCTCAGAGGATACCAATGGTGTACCCGTGGGAATAAGCCAGAAACCAGTTGGGAGTGAGAATGGCACTTTCCCAGCGGCACAGCATAGGATCTCCGTTTTGTCACCGTTGAATTGCAGGGAGTTATTTCTCAGCCAGTGTACCGTATCCGGCATATAGGCACAACAATTTCTAGTGAGATGGAATGATCCCTCTCCAGCGACAGACTAAGCTGTGTGTCGTCAGCATAAATTACCTGGCTGACATTATGTGACTTAATGACAGCAATTAGAGGGCTCATGTAGGCATTGAATAATATCCGGCTGATTGCAGACCCCTGAGGGACACCGTGCCTAATATCAACAAAATCTGATTGAAAAGGGGGAGAGCCACTGCCTGTCGTCTATTAGCCAGATAAGATTGACCCTCGGCTCTCTCCAGCCTCGCTAAAAGGACCAAGTGGTGAACTGTGTCGAATGCGGCAGAAAGGTCCAGCAGACAGGTCCAGCAAGATCAATATACCTGATTGTCCCCTGTCTGCTCACATTCAAAGATCATCCAGAACAGTTACCAAGGCAGTCTCCGTCCCTTGTCCTGGGCGGAAGCCAAATTGCACATCCTCCAGCTTGTTATTAACCTCCAAGAACTGGGAGAGTGCCTTGCTCACCAAATGCTCTGTGATCTTCACTGGATAAGGTAGAAGAGAAATGGGCCTATAACTCTTAGGCAAGCTGGATCAAGGGTGGGTTTTTTCAAAAGTGGAGTTATTATTGCTTGTTTCCAGCATGTCAGTAGCAGTCTGCTACTCGAGGATTGACTACACAACTGTCGGAGTATCGGGAAGAGTTCAGAGCCTAGCTCTTTCCATATTTTATGAGGAAGGGGGTCCATAGGGGAGCCTGAAGAGACACCTAGAGCTACTTTATTAAAGTCCTCCTCTGAGGGTAACTCAAAGTGATCTAAGAGGGCCACCTGTCTATATAACTACAGAGAGCTCATTTGGGCCAGGTTCACTGTTCCCTGCTTTTCATTATTTTTTCTTTGATTTCACTTAGAGAAAATGACAAAGGTATTGTAGAATGATCTTGATACATCAGGAATGGATTTAGATCTTGGCTTTTGTATGGATGTTTAATATGCCTCACCCATGATTCTTGTGTGACATTATTGTGTTTTATGGATGTTGAATCTTTGTCTAGTTGGTTAATTAAAGACCAGAGGTATTTACCATTATTACCTTTGCAAGCTTGCCCAATATCTAACTAATCCTGGTCAACTTGGTTTCTTTTTTATGTCCAAACTGCTTTTTGTAAGCTTTTCGTAACCCTCTGAATTTCTCACGCCGTGATAAGGGATAAGGATGGAAATTAATGGCTTTCATTTCAATTTCCATTGTATTGGGCTACAATTTTTTTTATATTTTATTGGTTGAGAACTCAGCAGGGACCTCTACAGTGAAGGGAGAACAAAGGAGACAAGGTTCCTATAGAACTTTGATTAGGTTCTTCCACTGCAAATTGGTATATGGTGGGGGTGAATGGGGCTGCAGTCTGTTTAGAGTGAGAAGGGTCTTTTAGGTAAAACCCCACTTTTGGGTCTCTCTTGATCGCTGTCTTTGTGGCTGTTCATAGAAAGGTGCAGACAGTTCACACCTCTGTGTGCCTCTGTTGGGGGTGCTCCTGGCTGGAAACTAGCCTGCTGTGAGGAGCATCACACTACACAAAGGCTGTGGCTACAGAACTTCATAGAGAGGTACTTATATATGTCATTAACTCAATGTGTTACTTAATGAAATGTAATGAAATAAAAAGGAAATTTGTAAGAGCGCAAAACATTCACCCTTGGGTATCATGGCGCTAACTCAGCATAAGTCGAGAGAGGAGCAGCTGGGACATAGTTCAGCGGTTAAACAGCCATGTCTTCAAAGCCCTCCTAAAAGCTGGTAGTTGATTTTCTTTCTTGATATGTATTGGCATTGAATTCCAAAGTCGGGCTGTACCGACCAGGAAGCTCCCCCCCCCCAAGCAGTCTTTTTGAACCTGGGTACTACCAGATTATAAGAGTGTGCTGAGTGGAGCTGACGGGTGGGCACATATGGCTGCAAGTTCTTTTTTCAAGAACATTGTCCCTACTTTGTGGGTGGCCTTGAACGCAATGCACAGCGCCTTGAATTCAATTCTTCGGATCACCGGCAACCAGTGCAGTTTTTTAAGTGCCGAGGAGACTGAATGATATTTTGGAAGGTTTAACAAAAGCTGTGCAGTGGCATCTTGCACCAACTGCAACATATTAAGGCAGTGTTTACCAGATTCATGAAAAGCCAGTTGCAGTAGTCCGCTCTAAATAATACCAGGGCTGAGACCACTAACTTCTTCAATTCCGCTGGGATGAAAGGCAGAATCCTTCTTAATATGTTTAAAGTGAAGAAGGAGGCCGAGGTGACCTGGTTGACCTGTCCTTCAAAGAAGATCCTAGGATCGAAGGTCACCCCCAAGTTCTTAACCTTATCTTTAGGGCAGGGAAGCCGACCAAACTCTGGCGGCCACAACGAAGGGGTCCAGAAATTGTTTTTGCCAGAAAGTAAGACTTCACTTTTACTGGTATTTAACTTCAAACAGTCTGAGGTCATCCAAGCCCCAAACTGGCTGAGACATGTATGGAACAGGGCAGCAGTTTCATCAGGGGTGCCTGTCACTGAGACCACTATCTGGCTGTCGTCCGCGTAAGTTATGAGAAGCCCAGATATCTAATTAGTCTAGCCAGTGGGGCCGCATAAATGTTAAAGAGGGTAGGGCTCAATGACGAGCCCTGCGGGACCCCACATGGCAGTATGAATTTCAGTGCCTAGTGACCTGCGAAGGCCACAAATAGTTCCCTTCCTGATAGGAAAGATTTTCGAAGTGCTCGCGTTTTGCCTCTGATCCCGATGTCCTCCAGAACTTGCAGTAGTCTCTGGTGGTTTACCGTATCAAATGCTGCAGAGAGGTCAAGCAGCACAAGTGCTGCATTACTTCCTGCATCAACAGTCTGCCTAATCATTTCCGAAGCGGAGATCAATGTGGACTTATGGCTGTGCTGCTTTTGGAAGCCAAACTGAGAGCTGTCCAGGCAGTCATGCTTTTCCAAATAGTCAGAGAGAACCGCATTCATAGCCCTTTCCACCATCTTTGAGGCAGTGGGATTCTGGAGCTTGGGCGATATTTGTCAGGGTCTGTAACATCCAAGATAGCTTTCTTTAAAAGAGGGAGAACAGATGCCAATTTCCAGTTGTTTGGAAAAACTCCAGAAAGGAACATTTGATTAAAAATGCGACCGAAGATCGGAGCAAGAGTCTCTGTTTCAAGCTGGAAGATTTTGGGTTAAAGGGATCAAGAGGGGACCCGTATTTCGTGAACATCATGTGCTTGATAACTTCCTCCGTAGTTAAAAGGGGAAAGGAGAGAAGTTCATATTGACCGTCTCTCTCAGCGGAAACCAATTCTAGACATTACTTTACCAGTAATGTCCAAGGAATAAGCATCACATAGGAACCAAATGCTACTGAAAGCTCAAACTCTAGTTCAAACCCAAGTTACCAAATAATACCTGGGAAATCAAAAAGGAAATAACCAGCTAACTCCAAATGACTCTATCAATGATACTGAGCCACTGATGGGTGATATACAGAGCCAGCAAAGATCCTGAGTCAATGAGTCATACTAAGCCCTTGATGTACTAAGTCCCTCATAACGCTGAGTCACTGTTAATGCTGAGCGTGAGCTGAGGAGGAGCATCTGAAAATACAGAACTACTCATGACACTGAGCTACAGGTAAAACCGATGGTGTCACATATATGACGACTCGAGCCACTGTTAATCACTCACATAGGGCAATCCCAGCTAAGACGTGCCCGTTTCTTTTCCTCCCTTGTTCCTCACAATGCGACAACACCCTGGTAGTCTCCAATATCACCTCAACTTTCCATTTTTCTTTAAATGATCATATATAGTGTGATCTTCAGAAGGTTGTTTTACATTAAGCTAACAATTCGACACAATGAACCTCCTCAATTCCGTAAGCGAGGTTATGTGTGTTTTGCTTCTTTTAAACATATTCTTTAGGCTGTGAGTTTAAATTTCGAAATGCCGAAGCCCGAAAGGGATCACTAAACTTGAATGTTGTAAACCTGCTAGAGTTGTCTCTGTCTTCCGTCCGTCCCACGTTGAGATTATGATCACTACCAAGTGTGGAAAGAGTAACAGAAACAGAAATTATTAGACATATTCTCAACCTGTATGCTCTTTAAAAGCATTTAGTATCAGAATTCCAAATAAATTATCCAACCAAAACTGCTTAAACATAACCAATGAAAATAACAGCGCTTACATTTGCATGTGCAATAAATAAACAACATATATATTTTATAAATGACAGTTACAATCAAGCAGTGGCTGATGACTGTGAACTGATCAGTGCCTGAGACTTGCAATGACCAGTGGCTGAAGAAGGTGATTCGATGCTTCTTTCTGAGTAGATTTCATTTGCTTTGTTCCACAGCTGTAGCTGTAGCTGTCGCCCACCAGACCCAAAATAGCCTTCCAAGCCGTTTCTGGGTTAACCTTAATTTACCTCCTTCTGAATTAGTTAGAAAAACTCGTGTGTAACGCGTTGTCTTTAGATAAGCAGCTGTGTAATGCAATGGCTATTAATATTAATGAACATCCCATGATAGTTTCATATTTTTTGGAAAGCAAAGGTCAGTGGAATTAAAGAAAACAAGACAAGAAGAATGTAAAGGCAGCAGAAGGAGTGGTCTTGATATACTAGCAGACTAACAAGTTGTTGTAAACAAAAATGTTGAAAAAGACTATGGGCCATATGTATCAAAATAGGTTTTTGCAAATCTCAAACTGCGATTTTTTATGAATCGCATTTTGAGAATCGCAAAACCAGATGTAAATAAAAGATCGCAACATTTTAGCGATTGAGTCCTAGAAATTTGCAGAATAATAATGCGAATACCTATTTTGTGATTAATTATTTGCGAAATCGCAAGTAAGGAATCTCATTTTAGAGAACCGGCAATTCAGATGCAGCTTGATGATATCACAACCTGGAAGAGAGGGCGATAATTGTGCACTGCAACTGAGAGAAGGAGAAATGGATACCTTGGATAAAGAGAAGCAGCAGGAGGAGAATGTCAGAAAAAGGAAGCAGAAGTTCAGTGAGAGGGAGCTGGAGGTGCTCATACATACGTGCTTGAGGCACGTAAAAGGAAAATTTGGCTTCAAATCCAGGAGAAGGTGAATGCCATTGGCGTGACCCACCGCACTGTAGAGGACCTCCGCAAAAGGTGGTACGACTTGCGCCAAAGATCAAAGGAAAAGGTGGCAATAAGGTTGGCAGAGGCAAAGAAGACTGGTGGTGGAACATACACTGCAACTGAGTCTACGCCCCTTGAGGAGTTGGTGGAGGGCACCCTTCAGCCTGAGAGTGTCAGTGGCGTGGCTGACCTGGACAGCTCCGACACACCAGACAAGGTAAGATGAATGCCATTACTCCCCTGATGCATCACCACCTCACTCACACACTCAGGAAAGACCCAGACACAAAAAATTACCGCAACTCCAGTACATGTTAACAAGTACACCAAGCAATGCATTATGAGAGATATAATCACATGCAGTGGAGCAGTGAGACACAGCAAGGTAGAATCAGGATGAGTAATTCAGGAAAGGCAAAAAACAGAGAGATAGTACTCATGTAACTCAAAATCTGAGAACTGTATTGCATTACCAATGCGAGGCAGGACACAAAATTAATGTGTGCATTTACATTCACAGCACCATCTGAAACACAGGAATTAATTGCAGAAGGTGAGGATGCATCCAACACTGAAGACCATTCAGGGCAAGAGGAGCAGGAGGAAGGCAGACCAGCAATCCCTGTACCATGTAGACGGAGCCTCATAGTGCCACCACTCCCACTGCTGAAGGCAGGACCAGAGGAAACAAGTGTAGAAGCCCAGCCAGTCCAGGGCCAGCGTGCAGTACAGCACACTGCACAGTCCCCTATCCATCCTAGTGAAGGAAGTTTTTCCTGGCGCAGGGCACAACCGTCCACCAGCGCAGCTGCCGTGGGTGAAGACACAGTGTTTGCAGGGCTTGACGGCACCATGGTTAAAGTCCAGCACCTGCAAGCAAAAGCTTTAAGGTCAATACAGCACAAGTTTGCCGCACACAACCACAACATGACCGAGATGAGAGATGGTTTCATGGGCATGACAGGTGCACTAGAAGGACTGTGTACAGAGATGAGGAGAGACCGGGCAGCCAGGCGCAGGGAGAGACAATGTCTCCACAGCCGGCTGGACATGTATATCAAAGCTGTGAACCGCCTGTCTACTGCCACGTCCCTGCTGTCACGTCACTGTGTTAGCATGCACCATGAAATGGCTCACTGCTGCCAGGATGTGGCCATGGGCCTGGTGCAGGTCACACATGTCGTAGACCAGCTGTGGGCAGCAGCCACAGGTGGATCAGGACACCTGTGCTCATTGGAGAGTGAGGATCAGTCTAGCAGGAGCAGCATCACTCCACCAATTCCCCAGGACAGACGGTGGAGTGTGCAGCAGGGGAGAATACCCGATGACTCAAGGAAGGGCAGTGGGCATCCTGAGCGAGGGGCAACAGGCTATGCATGCAGGAGATGAAGTAGCATCAGTGGCACATGGCAATGGGTGAGGCACACCATTGCACCTTGACTCATGTATGAGCGACATCCTTGCACTGTGGGTCTAACATGTGCAAGCAATTGTGACTCACATTAGGTGCACGTCAGGCTGTGTGACAGATATGTTCCTGCACCCAAGGAAATAAAAAACAAAGTTTTGCACCAATCTGTAGCAGTGTGTCATCATTAATCACCTAGAAATAGTTCTGTGTGATCTCATCTCATCGCTGGCGCCTGGCAGCCGCCCAACACCACCGGCTGGTTTGCATCGTGGAGCTGGCCCCTCCTCGTCTGATGATTTGGAATCTGTGAGCTCCACTGGGGTGCCTTTCTTGGTGGCTATGTTGTGTAGCATGGCACATGTGACCACAATTTTGCAGCATGTCTCGGGGCTGTACTGTAGCGCTCCTCCACTCTTATGAAGGCAGCGAAAATGGCTCTTAAGGATTCCAAATGTTCTCTTAATGGCGCAGCGTGTGGCTCTGTGGGCACTGTTATACCTCTGCTCCCCTGCAGTGGCTGGATTCAGGTACGGAGTAAGGATGTAGTCACGTACAGCATATGCACTGTCACCTGCAGGGTGACAATAATTAGGTTAAACACTGTCCTGCCACTTCAGACCTTTACTGATTGTGTGTTTGAAAGCCATGCATTTACCTAGCAGGTAGCCCTCACTAAACTCTCCATCTGTGAGTCGTCGGTTTATTCCACTGAGGCAAAAAATGAATGAATCGTGTGTGCTGCCCGGGTATTTAGCAACAATATCAGTGATGACATGTTTGGCATTGCCAACTACCTCTATGTTCAGGGAATGATAGGCCTTGCGGTTCCGGAACACATACTCATTCTGTGAGGGGGGAGATTGTGACATGGGTCTCATCTATGTAGCCAATTACGTGGGGGAATTGGGCTATCTGGTAGAACTCCTGCTTGGTCTGATCTAGTGCCTGTTGTGTGCTGGGGAATTGGATGTGGTGATGCAGCCTCTGTACCATTGCATCAAGGAAAGTGTGGAAGAAGCGCAACAGTGCACTCTGAGAGACCTCTCCTGCTGTGGCTATCACCCCCTGAAAACTCCCTGATGCCAGTAAGTGCAGTGAGCACAGGCCCTGTACATGGGTGGGAATGGTGTGTGCCTTGCGTGTGGGGTGTTCTAGTATGGGTTTGAGCTCCTCTATTAAGTCCAGAATGCTGTCTGCGTCCAGCCTGTACTTCACATGGATCTCCTCCTCAGTCTGCTGGAACAGGGTGATGCACGCTCTGAAGATCCTTTCCTGGCATCTCCTTCTCTGTGCAGCAGCTCTGATTCACAGCCTCCTGGCTATCAGATACAGCCCAGCAATTGTGAAACCCCTTGTAGTATTGTGGGCCTGTTTAAATTCACCTGGTTACCACCTGCTCAGAGTTGGTGGTAATTGCGATGGGCCAAATTGCGAATTTAGCAAATTTGCAATTTGCAAATTTTACCTGCATCTCATTTTGCAAGTTCACTATTTGTGAGCAAGTTATTAGCAAATATCGCAAATGACGTGTCACTGATTGCGAGTTCGCAAATTTATTTCAGATTCCATGCCTCGCAGAATTGGTATTCGCTAAATTTTGGATTACAGTTTTTGCGCACCGGAATCTTTTCCTACATAGGAACACTCTGTTTTGCGATCGCAAACACCATTTTTTTGCGATTCGCAGTGTTTGCGATCGCAAAACAGCTTCATACATATGGCCCTATATTACTCTAGTAAAAGCGCATTGTTCAATTAGTGAGCATTTCTTTTAATTACTGTAGTAGAGCATATCCCATTCATGACTAAAGCGAGCAAGCCAGGCATGGCTGAGAATTTGGACTACCATCTTGAAGGAGTGTGTACTTTACTTGCATCCTGTACTGTATCTTTCTTAAACCACCCTTTGGGAGCATTGAACATGGATTGTTGGGCAATATTGATTTTTCCTTCCTATTTTACATAGAGCAATGTTGCAAAATATTTTGTCTGTGGTCACGTTGAGGCCGTGTTGAATCAGACAGAAAAATAGCTTCTAAACATTAATCAAATATATATGTTTTGAACGTTTACCAGAAGTAATTAGTAAGCAAGGCCAGCTCCTGGATCTAGAAAGCAGCTTTCTGCATTTATACACCTCTATAAAAAATGAAATACTAGGCACCTTCTAACTTTATAAAAAAAAGAGCAATGCCTGCTAAGTCTTATCTGTAAGGAAGGTCCACAGAGGCCCTGTTGTTGCTGGTCCTATGGAGGCTAAAATGCTTCACTGGTCTCCTTTCTTAACTGCATTTCTAAATAAAAGTAGAGTTGCCAAATTTGTGGCCCTAGATGGGTGCAGTTTTTTGTGAATGTACATTGAGACATTGCAGTACAGTGTGGATGCTTGCTCAACATGTGGATTGCAGATATGCTGTTGTTCTACTAAAGGTGTACTTCTAAGTGATGGCACATATATTTGAATTTATTTGAGGTATTTCATTGTTTCTGACCTTTGCCCTTCTCGGATCCTGATGATACATGTTAAAATATAATCCATGGATATGGCTCCATTAAAGACCTTCTACTGAAACTAGTTCAAAGCCTGTGTCAAGTATTTCATCACTCTCCCAATTTACCTTTTGGGCCAGTTTGAAATACAGCTCTGTATTTCCTGTTTATGAATGCAGATGCAGTCTGTGTTTGCCTGTTTTTATTAGATTCAGAAAAGGGAGTGGTGATGAACAGAGTGTCTGAATTAAGCAGACCACTCTTACCCAGTCCAAAGATCAGGGCTTGACCCATCACCGTTATTTATCTCACTGCACCATCCCAGCTCAGAACCTGGCTATATGCAAATCAGTCTTTCCCTGGCCCAGTGCATCATGGGAACAGGGCAGACTAAACTACCAAGCCAATTCTTCACCAGAAAGGAAACAAGCTACCGGGGACCGGTTTCTGGCATTTCAGCCGTCTTCGGCCCGGCTTGCTTAAATCCTGATGGTGCAGTGAGAAAGGGACTCATGTCTGAGTATACCCTGCCACACCTATAGTGGCCAAAAACGATTCAGAAAAAGGGGTAGTGATGAACAGAGTGTCTGAATTAAGCAGACCACTCTTACCCAGTCCAAAGATCAGGGCTTGATCCATCACCGTTATTTATCTCACTGCACCATCCCAGCTCAGAACCTGGCTATATGCAAATCAGTCTGTCCCTGGCCCAGTGCATCATGGGAACAGGGCAGACTAAACTACCAAGCCAATTCTTCACCAGAAAGGAAACAAGCTACCGGGGACCAGTTTCTGGCATTTCAGCCGTCTTCGGCCCTGCTTGCTTGAATCCTGCTGGTGCAGTGAGAAAGGGACTCATGTCTGAGTATACCCTGCCACACCTATAGTGGCCAAAAACGATTCAGAAAAGGGGGTGGTGATGAACAGAGTGTCTGAATTAGGCAGACCACTCTTACCCAGTCGAAAGATCAGGGCTTGATCCATCACCGTTATTTATCTCACTGCACCATCCCAGCTCAGAACCTGGCTATATGCAAATCAGTCTGTCCCTGGCCCAGTGCATCATGGGAACAGGGCAGACTAAACTACCAAGCCAATTCTTCACCAGAAAGGAAACAAGCTACCGGGGACTGGTTTCTGGCATTTCAGCCGTCTTCGGCCCGGCTTCCTTGAATCCTGATGGTGCAGTGAGAAAGGGACTCATGTCTGAGTATACCCTGCCACACCTATAGTGGCCAAAAACGATTCAGAAAAGGGGTCGGTGATGAACAGAGTGTCTGAATTAAGCAGACCACTCTTACCCAGTCCAAAGATCAGGGCTTGATCCATCACCGTTATTTATCTCACTGCACCATCCCAGCTCAGAACCTGGCTATATGCAAATCAGTCTGTCCCTGGCCCAGTGCATCATGGGAACAGGGCAGACTAAACTACCAAGCCAATTCTTCACCAGAAAGGAAACAAGCTACCGGGGATCGGTTTCTGGCATTTCAGCCGTCTTCGGCCCGGCTTGCTTGAATCCTGATGGTGCAGTGAGAAAGGGACTCATGTCTGAGTATACCCTGCCACACCCATAGTGGCCAAAAACGATTCAGAAAAGGGGGTGGTGATGAACAGAGTGTCTGAATTAAGCAGACCACTCTTACCCAGTCCAAAGATCAGGGCTTGATCCATCACCGTTATTTATCTCACTGCACCATCCCAGCTCAGAACCTGGCTATATGCAAATCAGTCTGTCCCTGGCCCAGTGCATCATGGGAACAGGGCAGACTAAACTACCAAGCCAATTCTTCACCAGAAAGGAAACAAGCTACCGGGGACCGGTTTCTGGCATTTCAGCCGTCTTCGGCCCGGCTTGCTTGAATCCTGATGGTGCAGTGAGAAAGGGACTCATGTCTGAGTATACCCTGCCACACCTATAGTGGCCAAAAACGATTCAGAAAAGGGGTCGGTGATGAACAGAGTGTCTGAATTAAGCAGACCACTCTTACCCAGTCCAAAGATCAGGGCTTGATCCATCACCGTTATTTATCTCACTGCACCATCCCAGCTCAGAACCTGGCTATATGCAAATCAGTCTGTCCCTGGCCCAGTGCATCATGGGAACAGGGCAGACTAAACTACCAAGCCAATTCTTCACCAGAAAGGAAACAAGCTACCGGGGACCGGTTTCTGGCATTTCAGCCGTCTTCGGCCCGGCTTGCTTGAATCCTGATGGTGCAGTGAGAAAGGGACTCATGTCTGAGTATACCCTGCCACACCCATAGTGGCCAAAAACGATTCAGAAAAGGGGGTGGTGATGAACAGAGTGTCTGAATTAAGCAGACCACTCTTACCCAGTCCAAAGATCAGGGCTTGATCCATCACCATTATTTATCTCACTGCACCATCCCAGCTCAGAACCTGGCTATATGCAAATCAGTCTGTCCCTGGCCCAGTGCATCATGGGAACAGGGCAGACTAAACTACCAAGCCAATTCTTCACCAGAAAGGAAACAAGCTACCGGGGACCGGTTTCTGGCATTTCAGCCGTCTTCGGCCCGGCTTGCTTGAATCCTGATGGTGCAGTGAGAAACGGACTCATGTCTGAGTATACCCTGCCACACCTATAGTGGCCAAAAACGATTCAGAAAAGGGGGTGGTGATGAACAGAGTGTCTGAATTAAGCAGACCACTCTTACCCAGTCCAAAGATCGTTTTGTCCACCATAAGCATGGAAGGGTATACTCAGATGTGAGTCCCTTGCTCATTGCACCATCAGGATTCAAGCAAGCCGGGCCGAAGACGGCTGTAATGCCAGAAACCGGTCCCCAGAAGCTTGTTTCCTTCCCAGTATAAGAATTGGCTTGGTAGTTTGGTCTGCCCTGTTCCCATGATGCACTGGGCCAGGGACAGACTAATTTGCATATAGCCAGGTTCTGAGCTGGGATGGTGCAGTGAGCTAAAAAACGGTGATGGATCAAGCCCTGATCTGTTGACTGGGTATGAGTGTTCTGTTTAATTCAGATACTCTGTCCATCACCACCCCCTTTTCTGAATCGTTTTGTCCACCATAAGCGTGGAAGGGTATACTCAGATGTGAGTCTCTTGCTCATTGCACCATCAGGATTCAAGCAAGCCGGGCCGAAGACGGCTGTAATGCCAGAAACCGGTCCCCGGAAGCTTGTTTCCTTCCCAGTATAAGAATTGGCTTGGTAGTTTGGTCTGCCCTGTTCCCATGATGCACTGGGCCAGGGACAGACTCATTTGCATATAACCAGGTTCTATCTCTTTAATTAGTCTCTTTGGCTCTTTAATCATACAACAACAGTCATTGGTCTCTCAGATGCAGTCTTTTGGTCACCACTTTGATCAGGAGACAGATTAGTTAAGTACCTAAAGTGAGAAGAGTCTCTCGTTACAGAGTTCCCAGGACAATGGGCAGTCACCATATGTCCCTTGGTGGATACCACACGGAAGGGTTCAACATCATTGGGAGTATTAGACTTCCTTCTTTGCATCTGCTGGGTGATTACAAGATCTCCTTCTTTGAACATAAGGTTCTTTGTTCGTCTCCTCTTCTCTGTTAGGCTTTCATTTTCTGCTTGTTAACCAAGTCCTTTATGACTGATTCTCCTTCTGGTAATTTTGTTATAATCTGATTACGTTCGGCTGTGTAGCGCTGTGGAGTGAAGCAGCAAGCCCACCAGCACAATGGACACAAAAATGTAATTTAACTGAGTGTCTCCTTTTGCTCCGACCTATGCCATTCGATTTTATTGCTAATCTACAAAATCAAAAGTAAGCTTGAATCGTCATGCAGATATTATTTTGTTTTTTATTTCTTTTTATTAAACAGTTCAGCCAACAAAGAAACACATCAAGTGACATACGCATAAATCTCCAATGTTCCTCGATAACCTTCCATACATTTCAAAATATTACACAGTTATAGCAGTTGGTTGATCAAGGGGACTCGTGCACTTCAGCTTCTTCCTGACGGGCCGGTGGGGCACGGATATCACCCCTGCAGTAATTTCAAGCCTCCCAAACCCTGCCCCATTTCCCGGGGCATCCCCTGGCAGAATAGACTGACCTCTCCCTAAACATACACCAGTCCAAATCCTCCACCGATTTCTCAATCCGGGGTGGCTGGCTAGCCCCCCACAGTTGGGCGATATTACGCTTCGCTATCATAAATGCCAACGTTGCCCATTGCATTGTGTGCGTGTTTAGGCCCGTAGGTTCCCAAACATTCAGGATGCATCTGCGGGCCTCTGGCTGCAAATCTATCCCCAGGACCGCCCTCAGCGTGCGGTGAACCTCTCCCCAATATGCTTGTACACTTTGGCAGTGCCACAGTATATGAGTGAATGTCCCTAGTTCTCCACATCCCCTCCTGTACTCTCCACTCTCCGAACGACCCATCCGGACCAGACAGGGCCCTGTGACATATGACCTGTGCAGTATCTTAAGGTGCACCAGTCTCAGCCTCATCTGGATTGCCAACACCCACAGGGAAGAGACCACCACCTGCCAGTCCTTGTCGTCTAAATCCAGACCCTCGTCATTCCAGTGTCGTCTTACGATGATTAACGGATCCTCCATGTTGTTTATCAGTTTCTTATATATCAGAGAGATGGTTTTCTCTGGAACATAGCCATCTAACACCCTGTCCTCTAGGGGAGAAGCATCTGGGTGTGTCATGCCCCTGGGAATGTGTGTAAGTAACGCATGTCGGACCTGGAGGTAACGGAAGTACTCACTGTTGTTTAATTTGTGCTGCAGCTTAAGGGAGTCAAATGCGTGTATTGTTCCCTCCCTCCAAATGTCTTTTATGTGCCTGATCCCTATAAGGTCCCACTTATCAAACCCCTTGGACTTCCAGAGATTTCCCAACCTCTCTGAGTTCCAAAGCGGGGTGGCCAGTGTGAACTTCCCTTCCCATTTAAGGTGTCTGTTGACCGCATGCCACACCTGGACGGCATGTGCCGTGGGTCCTGTAAGTGGAAATCTGCAGAGCCCGGCATACAGCGCTCTGGTATAGTCTCCCCCAGGTAACTGCTATTGGTCCATAGCATATCCGAGGTCATCTGGCCACCCGTATACCCAGTGATTAACAGCTGCCAATTGGGAGGCCCAGTAATATTTCCTTAGGTCAAGCAATCCTATTCTTCCGTCATACCAGGGAAGGGTGAGTTTAGAAAACGCTATATGGGGTTTACTATCCCAGAGTAGTTGCCTCTGGAGAGCCTCTATTTCCCTAAAGTAAGATGCGGCAACCGGATCCATCGTGTTTTGGTGTGCGTATAAAAACCAAGGCAGAGCCATCATTTTAAAAAGTACCGCTCTACCCAACATGGAGAGTGGGAGAGCCTTCCAGCGCACCACATCACTACTGAATCTCAACAGTGGAGGGCTTAGATTGTTAGTGTAGCAGAGTTTCGAGTCAAGTGTAATGTAGATGCCAAGGTACATGAAACCTTCAAGAGCAATTTGAATCAGGCAAGTGTCTGGAATGACCTGTGGGTCACCCCTTAGGACATAGAGCACCGATTTGGACCAATTTATCTCGAAGCCCGAGTACCTCCCAAAAATCGTCAACACGTCCAAAAAACAGATCAGGGACCCCCTCGGCTTGGTAAGATAGAGCAGAATAACATCTGTGTAAAGTGAGATTTTGTCTACCCATTCCATTGTCCATCGCATTCCACGTACAGAACGGTCCTGTCGAACCCATGCTGCCAACGGCTCCAGGGCCAGGGGAAAAAGGAGCGGGGACAGGGGACAACCCTGTCTGGTGCCCGTGCTCAGATGGAAATCAGGGGACCTGCGGTTGTTCACTACCACCGGGCCATCGGAGCAGAGTACAGAAGGCGTATCCAACCTGTGAATTCCGGGCCGGAACCCAGTTTGTCCAGCACTGCAAAAAGATAGGGCCACTTGACCCTATCGAATGCCATAGTGATGTCCAATGAGGGGGGATTGAGATGTATGGGTTTTGGTTTTCTTGTTGAAGAGGGAGGGGGGGGTTTGAGGGAGGTAGCAGGAGGAGGGTAGGACGTGGGATCGAGTTTGGTGGGTGGGGGGGATTTTTAGGGGACAGAGTCTTCTGACTATCAGATGTTACGGGGCAGTCACCTGGACGTTTAAAGACTGGCTATATCCAGACAGCAGTATATGATTGTTTTTGCTAGGATTAATGGGTATGGGGACTGTATTCCTGCTGTTTTTTTTTACCAATGTTGTCTTTTATACCTGCAAAACAATAAAAATTGTGTTTAAAAAAAAAACAAATAGTGATGTCCAATGACAGTAGCGCAGCTGGCTCCTTAATTGTTGGGGTACTACCCAGAACTCTGTGCAGCCGTCGCAGGTTGAGCGCTGTATTTCGATGTCGCATAAAGCCCGACTGATCTGGAAGGATCAAGGTGGTGATGACCTTGGCCAGTCTCATTGCCAGCAGTTTTGCCAGGACTTTAGGTTCTATGTTTAGCAACGTGATAGGTCTATATGACGAGCAGCTTGTTTTGGGCTTGCCTTCCTTCTATATGACCACTATATTGGCCTCTCTTTGGTCATATGGAAGTTGCCCCCTCTCCTTACTTTCTTCAAACATAGAACGAAGAAATGGAGCGATTCTATTGGACCTAAATTTATAAAGCTCTTCAGGAATGCCATTGGGCCCCAAGGCTTTCCCGGAATGCACTCCTCTGATGGCTTGTGTTATCTCATTGTCTGTGAGCGGGGATTCCAAATAGTCTCTATTTTCGCCCGATAGCATGGGTAACTGGATATCTCTGATCATCTCCCTGTCGCCCGCTTCCCTAAAGGCATCTGCCGTACTATACACTCCACGATAGTAGACTGCGAATGCGTCTGTGATAGCTTGCGGGTCTGTAATAGTACTGGAGTTCTCCCCCTGTATCTCCGGCACCAGACTCGACGCCCATTCCCTCCTTTCCAGCCATGCAATCAGGTTTCCCGCCTTGTCTCCATGCTCGTATATTCTACTCTGTATCTCTATGTTCTGCGCCCTGGCTCTGTCTCTGGCGAGACTACCGAACTCATCTTGCCGTAATGTCAAATGGTGAAGGACCTCAGGGGACAGCTCCTCCCCTTCTAATTTTAACACTTCCTCTTCTGCTTTTTCCAACTCAGCTTGTCGTTCCCTCTTTTTCCCTACGATCAGGGATACAGCCTCCCCCGAATGATGGTCTTATACGCCTCACACAAGGTCTGCGCTGAGTCCACTGTGCCCTGATTCTCCTGAAAGTATTGATCCATGGCCTTAACTATGCTTTTCTTCATTGAAGGGTCCCTCAAGTGCCACAGATTGATAGGAGCTATCCTGCCTACATTCACCTGGTCAAATTCCATTTTAAGCCCAACGGGGGAGTGATCCGAGACACCCCTACCCAGATGACGCACCTCCCGAAGGGCGTGGACCGGAGAGGCCGGGACCAGCGTATAGTCTATCCTCGACATATTATGGTGTGCACATGATACATGTGTATACTGCGCTCTGCCTGGGTTGTGCGCCCGCCAGCCGTCTACTAGCCCCATTGTATCCAGATAGTCAGGGAGCCACCTCTGCGCCGGTCTCAGCGTACGGGCGGGATGCCGGTCTAGTTCACCGTCCATTACCGCGTTGAAGTCACCCCCTAACACCAGGAGGCCCAAGGGCAGAGTTAGGAAAATGGAGCCAAGGTCCTGAAACATGTCCGACTGTAGGCCACGTGGGACATAAATGGAGACAAAAGTAGCTGTTTTCCCTTCCCACTGACCCGATATACCAATATACCTACCCCTCGGGTCGGACCATGAAGCCTGAATAGTCAGGGGAAATGAGTTTTTTACCAATATGCTGACCGCCCTTGAACCTGTAGTGAATGCTGCATGCGCCACCAGCCTGTAACGTCCTTTATGCAGGGGCATGCATCTATTCCCAAATAGATGTGTCTCCTGCAAGAGTACCACGTCTGGAGAGTGCCTTCTGATAAACTGATTAACCATCCCCTTCTTCATTTTGTCACCTAGTCCATTTACATTCCAACTCAGCACGCTTATCCCTGATCCCCGTCTATTGTTCGTCATTAAACTGGTATAGAAACGTCGCATGCAGCCCACTGTCACTGTTGACATGTTGAAAAAATAATGAAAACTGCAAACATTCCCATAAATAATGCAACCCTAAAAACGGGGGTCACTGCTAACCACACCCCCCTTCCCCCTCCCTGCACCCCTGCTCATGGCTTCCGCCCATCCCCAACTGGCAGTGTGCCTGTCGCCCCACACTCTAAATCTACTTTTTAACTAAAGGTAGTAATGAGGAGAAAGGCCGGTCTCCCGTCTCCCCCCCCCCCAGCCCAAATCAAAATAGTCTCCCTGAAGCCAGTACAGCCCATGAATGTCATATATTCTCCGGGGTTAAATAGGGGAATAAGTCGTGGGTCAAACCCCAATACCTGACAATACACAATAGTCCCATGAATCTTGCGGCCCCATTCAGTCCTGCTCCTGTTGTGCGCTTTCTCTACCTCGATCTCGCCCCTTCGGGCTTCCAGGGGGACGGCTGTCAACCCAATCTGACGCCACCTCCGGATTATCAAAAAACCAGGCTCTCCCCTCGACCTCCATCCTCAAGCGTGCCGGGAACATCATAGCATATTTCATCCCTTTGTCTCTGAGTTTTTTCTTTACTGCGTTGTTTCTGGACAGTTTGTGTGAAGTCAGGGAAGAAAGAGAGGGTAGCATTTTCGTATAGCAGAAGGGCCCCCGAGCGAGCCGCCTGTAGGATCACGTCCCTGTCTCTGAAGTTCAACACTCTGGCAATCTTCGGACGTGGGGCGCACCAGGCTTGGGTCGCCCTCCCGGGACTCTGTGTGCACGCTCGATGGTGAAGAAGTTACCCAGTCCCTTAGGCTTGAGGTGCTTGAGGATGAGGTCCTCAACAAACAGGTCCGGGCCGGGCCTTCAGACTTTTCGGGCACCCCTAGGATACGTATGTTGTTGCGTCGGGCTCTCCCCTCGTAATCATCCAGCTTACAATGCGGCCAGGTCACGAGAAGTTTTGAGGTCTCGCACTTCCTGTTGGAGCAACGCCACGTCATCGGTCAGACTGGCAGTCTTTATATCCAGCGACTTTACTTTTTCGTTCACTTTCGTGAGGTCTGCCCAGATAAGATTAACCTCTATTGTGACAATGTCCAATTTGTTGTCCAGCGACTCCATTTTCTGTCCCAGTGACGACTTGACTCCGTCTATGGCTTCCATTACATCGAGCAACGTCGGTTCGTCTGGAGGGCCCGAAGAGTCTCCCCCACCAACTGAACATACCTTGAGGCTGTAAGTGAGCCGTTAGGCATTGTGTAATGGTCCAATTTCTTGGTCTGGATCTGCCTTGCCCCTTTAGATGATCTTGGTTGGTGTATGTCAACGGCTGGTTTGGTCGCCATCGGAAGCGCTACACCTCGATCGTGTCAACACTCTTTCTTCCTGCAAGTGTTATGAAGAGTCTAGGCCAGGTTGACGTGTCAAGCTATCCACATCGACTCATCTCTGCCGCGATGTATCCAAGCAGGGCCAGCCCAAGGGCACATTGCGCTCCCTGGCAGTGTGGTGGCGCACGATCTCCAGCGCCCGAGCAGCAACCCGATGTGTGTTGACGCTGGGAATCACTGCAGCCTACAAGCAACGCCTCCTTGGCCAGTCCCGTTTCTCAGTGAAGGCCCAAATCAGCATCAGGGGGGGCCCGCTGTCTCCTAGTTCGCCAACCAAGGCCTCCCGGACCGGGCCCCAACCACTGCCACCGGGCCGCCCCTTTTCGGTTTGACGCCCTGCTCCGATGACCCTCCGGGCCCACGGACAGTCTCCGGGGGGCCCGCCAACAATCACTGACACCCAGGGCCTCAAACTTCGCCGCAGGGCCAATTGGTGGTTTCCTGTCCAAGTTCCCGCCTCTCATGCACGGGAATCCCGCCTCTCAGGCACCTAATATATCTCCCCTCCAATGACCCCCGGATGTAGAAGGGGGGAAAGAGGACCCAAAAAATCGCAGCCCTCCGTGCACCCCTGTGCCCCCTCGGGGCCTCGCTGTGTCCTCACCGCACCCTCTTGACTCACAGCTTGCCACAGCGCCTCTAAGTCCTCAATTCACCGCTGCCGCCCAGGGGACCACACGCGAGGGGGTGGGGGGCCTCTCCAACGCGCCCCCACTCATCCCTCTTGCCCCTGTCTGCTTGTCGCGGCTGCCGCCTGCTCGTGTCTGGAGGCCGGAGCAGGACCGGTGACTCCCGGTTTGCGGCCCCCGGTGTTGATCACTTGCGGTCTGGCCACAGCCCACACTCGAGCTCCCGGCTCCAAAGGCACCACAGGCCGCAGTTTCGGATTTACGGATCTCCGGCCCCCGGTGTCACAGAAGGGCCGGAGTTGCCGCAGGGAGCGCCGAGTTCAGGATTAGTGTCAGGATCTTAGGGCTGGGGGACGGGTGCTGCAGAGCTGAGGTCTTCGCGGCCATCTTGGGCTGGCGCGTGGCTCCTCCTTCCACGCAGATGTTATTGATGTTACTTTACTAAAATCAATAAAAATCATTTAATTTAAAAAAAACAAGACCTTTATGCAAGTGTTACTGCTTGCTCGTCGCTTGGTATATTGAGGCAACTTGGTTGTCTTGCTCTCCTGAACATCAGAGTTGCAGGACTTTCGCCGGTGGTCACATGTGCTTTTGAATGATATGCACGTAGGGTAGAATTCAGTACAGTTTTCAACTTGAGCATCTCCAGAATTGCATACTGAACTGCTTCTTTAGCATACTCATAACATGCTCAACAAGTCAGTTTGCCTGCGTCCACAAAGGTGTACCCTTTTGATGGTTTATGTTCAGATGCTGCAGGAAATCCTTAAATTCCAACCGTTAAAAGGGCGGGCCTTTATCTGATTTCACAATTGCTGGAATGCCCCTTGTCACAAAGATGTTATCCAGTTTCTCAATTACTTGTTCATGAGAAGTGGATGAAAGATCGTCTATGAGCGGGAAGTGGGAATATTCATCCACAATTACTAGTAAACGATGTCCATTAACAAGTGGATCAAAGAAATCGGTGGCTATTCTTTCCCAAGCATCCTTAGGGAATTCTGACATATTCAACGTATGTTGAGTCACGTTTGTAGAAAGGCAGTTGCATAGATGACGGGCTTTGAGTTCCTTTTCGACTTGCTTATCTAGATATGGGAACTGAACTTGATCTCAAAGAGCTCTCTTAATTGCAACTATACAACAATGTCTTTCATGAGCCATTTCATCATTCTCTGTAGCAGACTCTCCGGATTAGGATTCTTGACCCTCATCCATGACTCCTTCCTAAGTTATGGACAGTTCATCTTTAATGTTCTTGTATTTTGATATTCACCATAGTTGGTGAGGGCTCTGAAAAAGTAGTCAGCAGGATTCTGATCCTTTCTTGGACGAATCACAATGGTATGATTGTACTATTGCAATCGTAATTCCCTTCTTTCAATGCGAAGAGGCATCTGGCTTTTAGATTGCCAAATATAGTCAGGAAAGCTTGATGATCAGTTACTAATGTAAAAGGTTTTCAATACAGGAACACATGGAAGTATTCACAACCCCATACCACAGCTAAACTCTCTTTCTCAGGTTGTGAGTAAGCACGTTCTGTCTGGGGCAAATTTCTACTGGCATATGCCACAATATGCCTTTGTGCATTTGGGTGTCCACTGTGATGGCAAGAATAGCGCCTAACCCAACAGGGCTAGCATCAACAAAAACCTCTGTATGAAGTTTTGGATTGAAGTATGCAATTTCAGCAACACTTTCAATGGCTTGTTTAATTTTTGTAAACTTTTTGCGCATTCTTGCGATAACTCAAATGAAACATTATTCTTTTGCAACTCTCATAATGAAGCAGTTACAGTAGCAAAGTTTCTTATGTATTGTGAGCAGTAACTGGCCATGCCAAGAAACAAACATAGCATAGAAACATCTTGTCAGTTGGGGCAGGTGCCTTCCTCAGGATCTGAACTCACAAATAGAACAAAACTACCAAATACCCATCAAACTACCCATTGTTACCCAACTCATGGGGTATCAAAAACTGCTACAAAACTAGAGCAATGCTCAATCTGTGACAAGAACCTCTCTTGAGGGGCAAACAAAAAATATTAATTTAGTACTACGTCCATCTTACATCATATTAAAATCTATCATAGGAAATGTCTACAACTGGCGATCTAGCAGAAGGAAAGTGGAGAACCATCTGAATCGGTGCCAGCAGCAACAAATACTGTCCAGAAAGTCCCTTCAGAGGTGCAGACTACTACAACAGATAGGGCTCCAGAGTTTTCAAGAAAGGCCACGTATTGCATGGACTGTAGTGTTGTTTTTATTTTAGCCACATTTCTCAGTGCACATTTTTCAAATTCCTCCTGTCCCAGTTGCCATTTTTGTTACTATAAACAAAACTTAAACATTTTAAAACTTTACAAAACCAAAAAAAAACAGAAAATCATATCACCAGGAAATAAAGGAATATCATTGGATAATACACTTTTCAACCAAAAGTATAAGAAGAACACACCCATGTATCTATCTTGAACATTCTTTAAGAGGATTTCATAGTGAGCAGATTTGCGCAATACACAATATACCACAAGACATTGTCAAGGTGCACAAATAAAAAATACTCTTGCAGGACTACGTTCATGCTTGACCATCTAAAAACATACCATAGCAATAGTGTAAAAGCCGCAAAAAGGCAACTCAAGGCTGAAGGACCCTCAACTTTAATAGCAGCCGCAACAACACTGGGGCAGAGAGTCCCTTCAGAGGTCCAATTTCAACTTCAAGGTTTGGCTCCGCACATTTCCCGGATGGCATCATACTGCATGGATTGTGGAGTTGTAGTGAGTGCTGGAGAGCAATCCATAATAGCCCTTCACAATGCTGCAAAGAATAATAAATGTTCATTTTTTTTATTTTTGGCCCTTCATAGTTTTTCTGCATTAGCAGGCATTTTATTATCTTATAAAATGGGTATCTAATATCTATTTGTTGTTCATTTTATTATCTTCTACTTTATCATAACACTACTTACATATAACTTGCCGTATGAACATGTCAAAGCGTTTCTCTAAAAAAAAAATACATAGCTAACTTTTGCCACTTATCATTATTTACTTTTTCACTTTTTAAATACAAGTCAACAGTCTGTGTTTGAATCTTCTAGTAAGTGCATCAACAAAATTTACAAACATACTCTGGTTTTTGAGACCACACTGTGTTAACTTTTTCAAAACTATTAACTGTAATATCTGTGTCCTGTTCTGCAACTCCTCCTAACAACTCTTCATTGTCCCTAGAATTCTGCTCAGGACCGAAGAAACAAAACTGCATATCATCACAACCCTTTTCTATGTCTGCCACAGTACCATGCAAAAGTGCTCTATTCATTTCTCCTAAACATAAAGCAGGAGTTTTCACAAAGTACAGCCTCCTAACTAACGTTTGCATTGTTGAGCAGTGTATAACTAATATCCTGAAATGATGAAAGACGCTTTGGCACACTTTGTTTGATAAACAAGCTAGTGAGTGTCCCAGCAAATTTGTAAGGATTCAATCCTTAGTAAGTACTTAGTTTGTGTTTTAATCTTTGCCTTGGATGGATATGTAGAAATGTCCTTAATATATCAATAGATTGATGTTGAACACTACAACACGACTACAATTCCATTTCAATAGAGGCGCCCAGGGCCAGACTGGGAACAAAAACCGGCTCTGGCAAACTGCTCAGCCGGCCCCCTGGGGAGGGGGGGAGTGCAGCCGAGCAGTTTGTGAGTGCCGGTTTCGGCCGATTTTGTTACAGAGGCCAGATATTGCTGAACCCCGGTAACAAAAACGGCCCCCCAGGGGCCCAAAATCGGCCCCCACCCTAGCGGCCTACCAGGGAAACGCCCACTATGGCCAGTCCGGCCCTGCAGGGGCCTTACTCTGTTTTCTTGTACCTGTTCTCCAATAACTTGCTCTATATTTATAGGTACCATCACCTCTTTCGGTATGGGAGTGCCATTCTTCATTTCATAAGATCATCCTCTGTAATCAATAGCATTAACTAATCTATTATCCGGGAGATAGCTTTCTTCATTGCATCGACTTTAAAATCCTGATTCTGGCATTTCGTGCAATTCATGGAACTGGCCCGTCCTATCTGAGCAAACGCCTTAAGATTTCATCTTCAGTAAGACATCTGAGATCCAACAGCCTTCGTCTACTGATCGTCCCAAGATTCAGGCTCTCCCGAAGTGGCGGCAGAACTTTCACCGTCACAGCTGCCAAGCTCTGGAACAGCCTTCCTCTTGACCTCAGGTTCATTGAATCTGAGCCAGTCTTTCGACGTAAAATTAAAACCTGGTTGTTTACTAAACGGTCATAATGTTCTTCTGCATCTCTTATTCCTCTCGGCTGGACTTAAACCCTGGTCTCTCCCTCGGGGGACATTCAGGTAATCTTAGCGCCGGGACACCTCCGTCAGAGGTAGCCGCGCGCTTTACAAGCTTCTAAAATAAATTAAAGAAAGACTCTGTACTAGAAGTATGTATGCATTCTCCACTCAAAACTGTACAAATGTTACTTCCATTCATTAATTATTTCTGGCTTTGTCTCCTCATGCACAACACCATTTTGTCAAGAGTCTTCATTCTATTTATAATCAAAATGAAAAGCTTCCTCTTCAAAGCAAAGGCCTTAACAACTACTCTCTCAACTTGTTCTTTCTGTTTTAGTGCCTTTCTCCTTCTTCTATACTTTTTCATGGTTCTCAATAGAGTAATAACTACTCTACCATGAAAAATCCTGACTGATTTCCTTAAACTTGCTTCTGTCTCATGGTTAAGGTGTCCCCCCCTTTGTTACATTTTTTACGGCTCTTGTTATCTATATTTTGTCTACCCTTATTCTGTCTCATAGTTTGAATTTCATTTTCATTATTTTGTAATCTTTAGAAATTTCCACATATGTTTTTAAGAAATGACTTTGTCCTCTTACCAGTTGCTCTTTTTTCTTTCTCCACTTTTTCTTCATGTAGCCCCTTTTGTGTCTCAGTTATGCATAGATACCGTAGTTGCTTCTGTTCCTTTTTCCTCCGAACTATTGTAAGCTATTCTGTCTGCAGTTATGCAGAAATTGTTCTGTTAAAAAAAAAGTATATTTGAATTTTTATTCTAGCCAATGTACCAACTTCTTTACTAATGGCTTACACATGATACAAAAACAGTTTTTATGTTATGTTGTAGTTTTAAATCTACAGATGAACATACAATCACTTACTTCAATTTACCAACCCCAAATTAAAATACAAAACTTAATTTATTAGTTACCTTTTAATATTATAGCACCTTCTCCTACAACACAGCTGCGCCATAATCTCAGTTCTCATCCGTACACGCTAAATGACCACGTTATCCCTTTTGAAGTAAATTTTAAAATAATCATCAACCAAAGTGTAAAAGTACATACCGTGTCTCAATACTGTAAATCCGAGAATACAACATAAGAGCTCTTTCTGCGCCTCTCTACCACTGTGTCACTGGTAATTTTAGTGTTTCGGTAACTTAAATGTGTCAGATTTAAATTTTGAGAAACACTACAAATACAAATCTGCACATTAATCTGTATCACAGCATATAGCTCTAATTGTTACGAGTGCATGCAAACAGTGGGTGGCAGGTTACATATATAATTTACCAGATGGTTCTAAAATAGTACATATTCCTCACTAAAACTTGTAAATACATGTGTTTGTGGTTGAGTACAATACTCCCTGGATGATTAGATGAGTCCATAGATAGAGCCTAGGTGATTCCCTCAGAATATAGGTAGTGCCTGTATGATTCCCTGAGTATGTAGGAACTATATCGGTGGTCCCATATCTGCATAGGTAGTGTCTGTCTATTTGCATGACTATATTGCTACTATCTGGATGATCAGATGAATGCATGGGTGATGCCTGCGTAGTTCAATGAGTACATAATTAGTGCCTGTGTGATTGGAAGAGTGCATGTGTAGTGCCTGGGTGATTGAATAAGTCTTGATATCACACTTGATATATAATTGCATACATGGCTCTCTGAGAGCATACATTGCTCTGTTACTCATCGTGTACACGCATCACTAAGTTTCTACAACTAGAAACAACAATTCTCGCTTTTTCAGATTACAAAACATTTTCTTAATGGCATACCTACATCATTTCGCAAATATTTCTTGTGTCTTTAAAACAGATATTTAGCATTTCTCAAAGAAAAGTTACATGCCAAGTGAAGCTAGTACAAGATTTTCTGAAGGGACATTCTGCACTATTAATCCTCCTAAATTTTAAACATAACATGTTTAAAGAAATACACCACCCTCACCATGTACATCATATTTTCAACAGCCTTAAAGAACATAGATCACCATGTAAACATATATGTGATTTCATAATAGATGTACACCTTCAGGCCATCTTTCCAAAAATATATAGTTCTCTCCATCTTTAAGTAAATTCAAGAGTCTCATAGTATATATAACTATATGCAACCACAAAAACCATATCTCACCATCTAAGTACATGCAAACTGGTCATACAAGTTAAAAACCATATTGACAACGACTTCCTAATAAATGCCTAACAAGTATTACTACTTTATTATTCATGTACAGGCACAGCACATTTTCTTATGCTTTATTCATGACTACACTACTCCTGTTTAATAACGTGACTAAAAGTACTTCAGTTCCCAGAATGCAAATAACAAAATAACATTGATCTGTCTGTTCTGCACATGATGCTTCAACATGTAAAGCATTGTCATTTTTAAAGGCATTGTTCATGGTAACTTTCAACAGTGCTAACATCTTAAACACAGACCCTCTGCCAGATACAGTTCATCTGATATATTCTTTTTCACATCACTGTGATACTCTTTTTTTTATCAAACTCCCATATACATCTTTATTTCTAATGTAATTTGTTTAATAATTAAAAAGTTATATACACACCAGTGAATTGAGTTCGTAGATTATATTGTTGTTTTAGCTTTTTCTGGATAGTTTTGACACTGTTAAAATTTGTAAAAACTACTCCTATCTGGTTTTGCAATAGTTGTCCCAAATATCCCAAAAACTAGTTTTCTGTTGTTGTACGTATTGCCCTATCTAATTTAGCCACCCTATGTACTAAGTTAATCCATTCACTCTCTGACGGAGGGACAGGTAAAACCCTTTTATTACATAGTTCCCTTCGTGCCAGTAAAATTGGCACAAACATTACGCTTTTATTCTTCTTCGAAAAACTGGTTAAAGTATCCTCATCTGGAATTACCCCAAACATTACCTATGGGAGACTCACCTTTCCTTCAACCCCCATGATGCTGAAAATCGTCTCGCCAACTTTCTCCTAAAACAATTGAATTGCAGGGCATCTCCAAAACATATGTACTTCATCAGCCTCTATTTCCCCACACTTTTGACATATCACTCTCCTGGAACCAAACTTGGATAATCTTCTCGGGGTCCAATAAGCCTTGTGAACTGTAAATGAATGGTTTTTCCTTAAAGGTGCAGCTTTAACACGTTGCCATAGAAGAGATAGAGATACTTGCCATAGGGTATCCCGATTGTAGCTTGGCAGCTCTTTCCTCCAAATAGATCCGGGCCACTGCTGCAAATCATCATGGGATTGAATCATATTCCAGTACCATATGGCAATTTCCTTCCGTCCCGCTGGAAAAGTCTCTGCCTTCCGTTCAATCCACCCATTACCATTTCCAGTTTTTTTAAGTGATTTAACCCAGCTTAGTAATTGAAGATATTTAAATTTGGAGTTGTCCCCCTTCGTTGCAACTAGAAGACTTGGCCAAGATATTAATACAACGTCCTCCAACAACTCCCCCCACCTTTCTATTCCGTTGTCTTGAATTGCTCTGGCTAGGGAGTCTTGTAGACAAATTGGGGTACCCGGTGAGTTCCAAATTGGGGCCAAAGAGCTGTAATAGGGGATACGTTGTGAAACTCTTATTTGATGCCATCCCCTGCAGGCTGCTAATAGGAGTTTTAATTTCACTTTCTTGTAGTATTTTGGGTCACCAAATTTAAACAAGAAGAATCTAGCTTGGGATTTATAAACAGCTGTTAGGGCCTAAAATAGTGGTGAAAATGCTGGGGTATCACCCAGTAGTTGCCTAAAGATTTTTAAATGCAATGCCCTCTGATACTAAAGAAGATCTGGTGTTACTATCCCACCATTCTCTTTTTTAGCTCTAAGCTTTTGCCAGGCTTTTCGGGGGCTTTTTTTGCCCATATGAAACTAATAAAAAGACTTTGGACCTTATTAATCCATTCCTTCTTAAACTCCAGAGGAATAGAATTAAATAAAAACGTATTCTTAGGAAGGATGGACATCTTTACAAGGTTGGATTTACCTAAAAAGGATAATGGCAAGGTCTCCCATTTCTGTAGTAAAGTTCATACCTTCGCTGTTACTTTTTCAAAATTAGCTTTTGCTATTGATTCAATTTTTTGTACCACCTATATGCCCAAATACCTAATATTTTGCTTAATCTGTGGACAACTATAAAATGTGTTCCATTGCATAATTTCAGTTTTGTCGTGGGTCACTGCATAGCCGGATATTTCCCCAAATTTTGTTATGATTTCCCAAATAGTCGATATTGAATCTTGTAAATGACCCGTAAAAATCATAAGATCATCCGCGTAGAGGCTTATTTTTTTTCCAATCGTTACAAACAAAAGGAGTTATTTCCTGAGAATTCCTTAGCTTAATGGCAAGTGGCTCAATAAACATATCAAAAAGCAGAGGAGAAAGGGGACACCCTTGCCTGGTTCCTCTTCCTATTTTAAATTGCGGTGAAAGGGATCCATTTACCAGTACCCGTGCAACTGGGCTGTTATATAAGGATTTAACAACTTGTAAAAACGTGTCACCTAGATTGAAGCGCCAAATTATTTCTTGTAAGAACACCCAATTCACCCTGTCAAACGCTTTAGCTGCGTCACAGGTCATGATTGTTAGCGGTTTATGGATTGTAATGGCCAGGTCGATTGTGCCTATTAGTTCGTGGGTTAAATCATGCAGATGTCTACCCTTAATAAAGCCCTTTTGATCCTCGTGAATGACAAGACCGATCACCCTCTCCAATCTCTTGGTGATTAACTGGGTAAAAATGTTGTAGTCCGAGTTGAGTAGGGAGATCGGTCTATATTACACACATATCTTTGGGTCTTTATTATGTTTTAATAATACAATTATGGTGGCCGCTTGCCATGATACAGGTAAAGCCGATTGTGAGATGTAAAAGGAGTTAAACATATCCAATAATATAGGTGCTAACTCTTCATTTAAAATGGAGTAAATTTCATTAGGTAGAGCGTCGGGTCCTGCAGCTTTCCCTTTCTTCAAGTTTTTAATGCCTCCATAAATTTCCTCAATCGTGAAGGGGGCTGATAGGTCTTTCTTATTTTTTTCACTAATAGTTGGGAGATCGATATCTTGAAGGAAGGCTGCTATTTGATAAGTATCTGGGCTTAGATTCTCTGTATAGAGATGTTGATAAAACCGTGAGAATGCTTGTTTAATCCCTCCTCCCTCTGTTCTTCCTAGCCCAGTTTCCGGACATTTGATTTCTTTTATAGTGTTCCTAACTAGGTCTGCCCTTGTTTTCCAGGCTAAAAATTTACCGCAGCCTTCCCCATATTCATGATTTGCAAATGTACTCGCCTCCCATTTTTGTTTTATCTTAATCTCTAAGTAATCGGCTAGATTAGCTTTAGTCTTAGATAGTTCCCCTTCATGTGTTATGTTATGATTGTCATCTAGGACTTTCTGTGCTCTTTTGACTGCCTTTTCTAAAACCTCAAGTTCTTTTTTTCCTTTTTGTTATGTGATGAACCAAGACCAATTAATATACCTCTGAGGTAGGCTTCATAAGGATCCCAGACCCTGTCTAAAGGTGCAGACCCGAGGTTAATGTTGAAGAATTCCTTTGTGGAAAGTTTCAGGGTGGTTATTATTGTTAAATCCAATAGTAAGGATCTATTCATAGTCCATCTCCTTTCATCGGTATTATGTTGTTTTATCTCAAGATATAAAACAACTGCAGAATGGTCTGACAAATGTTCTGGTATGTGCAGAACCTTACTTATCTGCTGACTAATTGAAGATGAAACTAAGAAGAAATCTATTTGTGACCTATGGCCATGCTTTTTATTATAAAAAGTGAACCTCCCTGTTGCTTGTCGAAGTTTGGGGCCCTTTGTAGACCAAATATCTACCAAGCCTAGGTCTTGCATTATTTGCTTCACTACCACCCTCATTTTTGGGGTTGAAGCTGCTGACCTCTTAGATGTAGATTTGTGACCAAAATGATATTAAAATCACCCCCCATAATAATAGGGAGATTCACCTCAAGTAGATGTAAGAATAAAGTTTTCAGGGGTTCTGTATCATCTAAATTGGGTCCGTAGTACCCCATTAAAGCAACCCGGAGACCCTGTACTTTAAGCTTAACTATGATCCACCTCCCTGATGGATCAACCAATGTTTCTCCCAATACACTATGACATGTTTTTTAATCAAAATCGCTACCCCTTTTGTAGTAACTGCTTGTGATGTATATAAACAGTAATCTAGCCGAGGTAAATATTTTATTACATCTGGCCATTCCTCTTTTGTCAAATGTGATTCCTGAACAAAAATAATATCCGAATCGCATAGGCTCTAATACTCTAAAATTCTTTGCCTTCTAGGTATGACTCTTAGTCCGTTAACATTCCATGTAATTATCTTCAGACCGCTAATTTTATTTTGTACCGGCATACCAAATAATAAAGTATAACACACTCCATGTTGCTTGGTAGATAAAGAAAACCTAAACTACGGCTGTGACAATTGAGGACTTTTTTTTTGTTTTTTTCCCCTAATGCTCCCTCACGCTTTGTGACATTTTTCTTGAGATTTTTTATACATTTTACCTCCATATCTGTGCCCCCCCTCACCCACCCTGGGGAACCCTCCCATTTTTCCTGAGGTATAATATTACACCTCCTTTTGAGCCTTTCCCTGTCTCAGCGGGCATCTGTATTTAAATAACTTACTGATTTGGCTATCCTTTAGTTCCATCTATAAAGGCAATTACTTCATTAGGATCTCTGAAGTTGTGCATTTTATTATTTAGCATCACTCTCAGTAAAGCAGGAAATCTAACTGTTGCTGTTGCTCCTAACTCTTTTAGTTCAGGGATAAATTTGCCCAGCTCCCATTGACGATCAAGCGTGGTGCGAGATAGATCCGATCTGATACGGTACGACCAGTCATTTTTTTGTATGATCCTCCCTTCAATGCCACTGTAAGTATCTTTTCCTTCAAAGTGTACGCTCTAAAATTTACCAAAATCCTCCTAGCTGACTTCCTGCCGGTACGAGCAATGAAGGGGTCGCGATGGACTCTCAGTATATCTTCTTCTACAGAGGCTTGATCAAGATCACTGTTATGTTCTAGAATAAGCGAGACAATAAATGATTTAATGTTACCCCCTTCTGCCCCTTCGGGAACATTTAGGATTCTGATGTTATTGCGTCTTGCGTTATTTTCAAGAAATTCAATTTTATCTCTCAGTTCTTGTTCATTTTTTTGTAATTTTGTGATCCCCATCTGATTAGAGACCACCTTTGCTGCAAGTTGACCGTATGCTTGCTCCATAACCCCGACCCTCTCAACTAAGGAGTTGATCTTGACTTCCATTGATTCGCATTGCCCTTGGATTTTATTTTGATTCTCTTCCATCAACTCACATAGCCCTTGAATTTTTTGGGGGTTTCTTCAGAGACAAAGAACCTTTGTTTGATCTTTGCATACATAGTTAACATTAGTTTCCCCAGATCTTGAGGATATTCCTGTATCCGCTCTGAAGTTAGCCCAGTACCATCGTCCTGGGGGCAAAATGGGAGTTCTGCCATAGGCAAACAGCTTTGGTCCCCCTGAATACTTTGGAGAAGGTTCACAGTCTGGTCATCCGCATCTACTGACGCAGAGTCCTCCAAACCTGCTAGTAATCCAAAGCTGTTTTTAACGGAATTTGGGCAGCAACACCCTCCTGGTGCGCTACTTTTAAATCTTCATTCATTTTCTGGCTTAGTTCTGGTCCTGGTGCTAGCACAGATGTACTCACACTTTGTTTTGGAGATACAAAGCTAGTTGAGTAGTTAGGAGGAGACTGCAGGGATTTCACTTAAAAGTATGAGCGTAGAGACGGTGTGATTTTTAGCTTTTTACCTTTCCCTCTGGGTGCTTTCTCTTTCTCTCTTTCTTTCTCTTTCTCCTTACTTACCGAACTCCCTAACTTACTTTTTATTGTAGAGCCTTCTATTTCAGATATTGGGGAAGGCAACTTGTCCCCTTTGGCTCTTTAGGTGAAATTACTTCCCTTTGCTCCTTTCACACTGACCTCCAAGTCTTCTACTCACCAGACTCATCTACTTCTTAGTGTATATCTATTAATTGCTAAGACTTTTGTAGACTTTTTTTTGCTGAAGTTTCCTCCCCCTGCTTCTCCTCTTTTTTTGTCTCTTCTGCCCTTCTTGCCTAACACCTCACTTAACGCCCCGTCCTCCGTTCCCTCCTTTATACCTTTAAGGTCTTTCTGATCCTCCTTCTTCGGTTTCCTTACCGGGGTCATGAGAGACTGTGTATGCCTTGCATTATTAAAGCCTGTGTCTGCCTCAGACGTGATTGATTCCACTTTGTTCAGCCCAGGACCCAGATGCAGTTGAAAGTTATTCACATGCAAAGAAAAATAAACAGATCGGTAGTATTGCTCCCTGGCCACTAAATACAAGGATTCTCCCCGTAACCCCCAGGGCAGAAACCCAGGCCTCGTGGCTGCAGAGCGGCTTCTCCTGAAACGCGCCGCCGCTTCCCTCCATACACTCTCCAGAGCCATTGTTTCCCCTTTTTCCAGTCGCGCTGAAAAGCGGCATCCAGTAAACGGTAAACAGTTTAAGGCAAGTTGGTACACGGACGAGAGAGAGAAGAAAAAAAAAAGAAAACACACCAAGCTGCTGCTGCTCGGCAATGCAATAACGATCTTCACTCCTCTCTCCTTTCTCCTCACACCCGCAATCCTCTCTCTGCTTTCCGCTTCTGCTAAGTCTCTAGATCCCCTTACTGCTTCTTCTCGCCGAGTTCCGAGGTTCCGAGGTTACAGCTGCGGAACGGCTCCTCCTGAACTGTAGCGCTGCTCCTGACCAAACACTCCTGACCAAACACTCCCCAGCGCTCCCTGGCGCTGTCACTCTGGCCCGCCTATATCTGTGCTGAGGTCGGCCGCTTGTTTATACTGGCGGTCATATGCGGGGCGTAGAACACCAAACCTGTGGGGGGCTCCGCTGAAACCTCCCCGCCAAGCCTCTCCGCCTCGACAGCCTCTACGAAGGTCCCTCCAACTCCATGTGCCGTCAGATCCCGTCAATTCGTGTGAGTCTGCCATATCAAAACGAACGCCCGCTCGAGACGAGTCAAAGCTCCCGACCGCCTCTACTCAGCGGCCGCCATGTTCCCCTCGTCTTTGGAAAACTTCTTCATTCTGCTCCAGCCTTCTCCTGACTGCGATTGCTCCTTCACTTAAGAGATTTTGAGTGTGGATTGTGAGCCACAGCTCTGTTTAAAGGACTAAAGAGGCTGCAGAAGACAGAGGTATTGACAGGGACTTGGGTTTGCGAAATGTGGAGATTACTTGGTTTGGCCAGAGAGGGTTAAAGTTTTATTAGTTGCTGGCTTTGGTTAAATCCATTGAGGATTTATGGGCTCCTCACCTCATGATTGTGCGCTGTGGTGGCAATGACTTGGGCACATTGATTGGGGTAGGGCTGGAAATCCTAATGAAAGATACCTTTGCAGAACTGGTGTCGCTTTCCGTCACACTGTCTTGGTGCACTTCAATATATGCCAAAGACAGAAATGGAAGTGGTCAAATCAATTCTGTCCACAAATTAACAAAGCCAGGAAACATAATAATAAAACAGTTTCTGCATTCCTCAGAAACCATCGCATGGGTTGTATCTATAACAACTATCTGCGTTTTGACATGCATTGAATTTACAAAAATTATGGAGTGCACTTTACAGACGAAGGCAACAGAGTGTTTGTAACTAAAAAGGTAAAAATAAGAAATGTAATGTTAAAATTGTTTTTAACATATATATTAACTTAATATTATTAAAAAATCATGAATATTCTTGATGATAAAATATTTTAAAAAGTATTAAAAAATATAATTATACATATATAAATACACATATTATATACATTTAGAAATAAATATTATTCAATAATTTAAATATTAATATTTTTATGCAAATTAATATTTCACACTACATTAAATGGAACAATGCACAGAGACCTAGGACATCAGTGAATTGTGGTGTACCAGAAACTCACCTCAGTACCTAGAAAAACCCCAACCAGCTAGCATCAGTGTCACATTAGCTCTTCATCCTATAGCAAAGCAACCAATGATTAGACAACCTAGAACATGGTCCCTCGTACTCCATGTGCCATCAGACCCCGTCAATTCGTGTGTGTCTGCCACATCAAAACTAACGCCCGCCCGAGACGAGTCAAAGCTCCCGACCGCCTCTACTCAGCGGCCGCCATGTTCCCCTTGTCTTTGGAAAACCTCTTCATTCTGCTCCAGCCTTCTCCTGACTGTGATTGCTCCTTCACTTAAAAAATTTTGAGTGTGGATTGTGAGCCACAGCTCTGTTTAAAGGACTAAAGCGGCTGCAGAAAACAGAGGTATTGACAGGGACTTGGGTTTGCGAAATGTGGAGATTACTTGGTTTGGCCAGAGAGGGTTAAAGTTTTATTAGTTGCGAGCTTTGGTTAAATCCATTGAGGATTGATGGGCTCCTCACCTCATGATTATACGCTGTGGTGACAATGACTTAGGCACATTGATTGGGGTAGGGCTGGAAAACCTAATGAAAGATACCTTTGCAGAACTGGTGTCGCTTTCCGTCACACTGTCTTGGTGCACTTCAATATATGCCAAAGACAGAAATGGAAGTGGTCAAATCAATTCTGTCCGCAAATTAACAAAGCCAGGAAACATGTTAATAAAACAGTTTCTGCATTCCTCAGAAACCATCGCATGGGTTGTATCTATAACAACAATCTGTGTTTTGACATGCATTGAATTTACAAAAATTATGGAGTGCACTTTACAGACGAAGGCAACAGAGTGTTTGTAACTAACCTGAAACTCAGCACCTGGTCTGATGTGTAGCTGTCATATGCACACAATCAGCAGAAATATTCTTGTCAGAGCCACCCTAGTACACAAAATACTGCTCATTTTCTTTATAGAGATGCTTTTTTTCAGTTTTAGGGTATCTTCGCGACAACATCACGATTGCTGTGAATAAGTTGCGAAATCCCAAAACAAAAGCAGACATTCAACATCCGCCAGCACATCCAAAAATATTAACAAAATAAATCCATCCTGAACATTGTGCTACACATATTACTATATACATGCTCCATTAAAAACATGCTCAAACTCATGTTTTTGTAGGATCAGTGACTAAATATTGAGGGACACAATATCGAGTGTCCATAATATCGAAGCCAAAATATCGAGGGATATAATATCGAGTCCCTATCTGCAAACATGTAAGTACTAAAATGTAGAGTACAAAATATTGTTGTTAGTAATATAGATAACTTAAATATTGATTTTTTTAAATGTATTAAAACTGATATAAAAGTAATTAAATAATAAATACAATTAAGTAAACATAGTTAAAATAATATAAAAAAGCTTAAAAGGTAAAAATAAGAAATGTAATGTTAAAATTGTTTTTAACATATATATTAATATTATTAAAAAATCATTAATATTCTTAATGATAAAATATTTAAAAAAGTATTACAAAATATAATTATACATATATAAATACACATATTATATACATTTAAAAATAAATATTATTCAATAATTTAAATATTAATATTTTTATGCAAATTAATATTTCACACTACATTAAATGGAACAATAGAAATGATGCATAGCGTAGTGAATACAAATATTATTCACACTACAACAAGTGCAAAAGTATAGAATATGTTGGATAGCGTATGGGTACAAATTACTATTCTCACTCCAGTGAGTGGAACAGTAGGGAAAGTATTGGATAGCGGGAGGGTAAAAATTACTATTCCTACTCTAGTGAGTGAAACAGTAGGGAAAGTGTTGGATAGCGGGTGGGTAAAAATTACTATTCCCACTTCTACTGTTGCAAGGATCCTGCTCATACACAGAACTGTGCACAGAGACCTAGGACATCAGTGAATTGTGGTGTACCAGAAATTCACCTCAGTACCTAGAAAAACCCCAACCAGCTAGCATCAGTGTCACATTAGCTCTTCGTCCTATAGCAAAGTAACCAATGATTAGACAAACTAGAACATGCGACTTAGTACAAACTAAGGAATGGTGGGAAGTGAGAACACGCTTTCGTTATACTCTCGTACCAGTCCACAACAGGAGTAAAGAAGAGACACAGTAAGGTTAAAATATTTATTTTAATGACGTGATCTCAAATGCATTAACTTAGAAAACATAAGCAGACATATGATTAAAAATAATATGGTCAGCATTGTTACAATTCCATAAAATACAGAAGGAGAAATCATATTACAATGTTGGTGAAAACAGGTACTATAGCGCCTAATTTTAACACCCTCCCTATATAGGAACTATGTATTATAAACTAAAGAATGTCTCTTAGGCTTTTTTGGGGGATCCCATTACCTTTCCGCTCAGTAAGAGTAAATCACATTCGGATCAGCCAAAGCTCTCTGCATCCCTGGAAATGTTAAATCTTCCAAATGTGTGAAATCATGGCAAGTGTGTAATAATATGGGTGCCAGAATTTTAGTTGGCTCACAGCTGCCTAATTGTAGAGTCTAGATAGCGTTACTCGATCATGCCGAAAAACAGCTACCATGTTTTGATAACCTTGACGGCTTCAGCACTCACTATGCAGACTAGGGGCACGATGTAAGTCTAGAGATGTCGAAAACAAAACCCTTTCTCCAGTGTAGACCTTCACGAAGGCTAACTTACAAAAACAGCTTTGCAGTGTCGTGTGCAAAAGCGGCAAAAGGCAAAATGGCATTTAAACTTCTAATAAGCCATGATAACATAACATGCGAGCAAAGCAGGCCTTAGGCCATATTACACTAGGAGTAGAACAGTAGGGAAAGTGTTGGATAGCGGGAGAATACAAATTACTATTCCTACTCCAGTGAGTTTAACAGTAGGGAATGTTTTGGATAGTGGGAGGATAAAAATGACTATTCCCACTCCAATGAATGGAACAGTAGGAAAAGTGTTGGATAGTGGGAGGATAAAAATTACTATTCCCACTCCAATGAGTGGAACAGTAGGAAAAGTGTTGGATAGCGGGAGAATAAAAATTACTATTCACACTCCAGTGAGTGTAACAGTAGAGAAAGTGTTGGATAGCGGATGGGCAAAAATTACTTTTCCCACTCCAGTGAGTGGAACAGTAGGGAAAGTGTTGGACAGCGGGAGGATAAAAATTACTATTCCCACTCGAATCAGTGGAACAGTAGAGAAAGTGTTGGATAGTGAGAGGATAAAAATTACTATTCCCATTCCAATGAGTGGAGAGTAGAACAGTAAGGAAAGTGTTGGATAGCGGCAGGATAATAATTACTATTCCCACTCCAGTGAGTGAAACAGTAGGGAAAGTGACACACAGAACCTACTTTGACACTTTTTTGGGAACATTTCATGAAGTTATAGGCAAGTCAAAACATGCTTTTCCTATAGAAACTAGGTATATATATATATATCGCCAGTAGGTAGTTATAGTTAGGACCTTGTTTCTATTCAAAAAGCATTTTTTCTTTTGCCATTATCTTGGCGCCAGTTGACAAATCTTTGAAATTTTCAAAAATAATGGCCTGCTCAGGTCAGCTCCTATTTTGACATTTTCGGGGTGATTCGTCAAGCGGGGGCTGAGAAAAAAAGGGGGGGTCCGAAAACGCGCTTTCTACATGTTAATTTCCATAGGAAATTTTTGTTGCAGCTACAGCCCAAATTGCTGAACCGAATAACACCAAATTTGGCAGAGAGGGAGGTCTTGGGACAGAGTGCGCTCTGCTTTAAATGGTGCAAATCCGTTCAGTAGTTTCAGAGAAATTCATACCTAAAAAGATATTAGTATCTGGTGGCCGCGGTGGATGTGCAGAACCTCCAGAGCAAGAGCTGACTTCTGATTGGCTGTCAACACTTCAAACCAGGAAGTGTTGGCAGCCATCTTGTGACTCGGTTGAACCAAGTCACAAGAAAAAAGAAGAAAAGGGAGCAGGGTAGAAACACCCAGACTCCTAGGCCTGTTCTAGGGGTCCCAAAAATGTTTTTTTTTAAAATCAAATTCAGCATGGTTCGCGTAAGGTTCGGAAATCCGCTGAAATAAAAAAAAGAAGCACAGTCTCCTGCTCCTTGTTTCTTTAGTCTCCTGAGGCAATGGTTGATTATTATGCGGGGGTCCCCGCAGCCCCGGGGACCGCCACCTCCCTAGGGCTTTTTTATAAAAAAAATAGCATGGGGGCTCCAGCCCCCCCATGCTACCCTGGGGACTGCCACCTCCATGGGGCTTCTTAAATAATGGGAAGGGGGCCTTGCAGGCCCTCCTAGCCCCGGGGCCACCACATCCCCAGGGCTACTATTAATAAATGAAGTGTGGGGGTCTCGAGCCCTCTCACACTGCCCCGGGGACCCCACCACTTCCCCAGGGCATACATCAATTAAGTGCGGGAGTTCGTTGTGGACCCCTTGCCCCAAGTACCACCACCTACCTGGGACTATAAAACAGTTGGGAGGGGGGCACTCTCCAGGAGCCCTTATTGGCCCTGGGGGCTGCCACTCCGGTACATTGCAGTTTGCTATGGCAGGGCAGGAGCACTTTTGCTTTTGGGCAAAAGGAGCTCAATATTTGCAGCTCCTTTTGTCCAAAAGCAATGCCGGCTCCCATAGGAGGCTGGAGCCGGCAGGGACTGCAGGGGCATTGGGACTCCCCCCCGAGGCCCCAACGTGAGGGCATGGCCCAGGGGGATGGGGTCTCCGGGGCAGACATTGAGTAATAGGACTAGGGGGCATTTTCTTTTTTTTCATGTTTGGAGTCCTGACCCCATCGCGGCCCCCAGTGTAACATCGCAGTGGATTTGCGGATCCACCTCAAATAAATAATTCAATAGTAAATAATTTAGAAGTTAATGTTGGATTTGTGGCCATTTCATATAGTTAGTGAGTCTGAAGTTATTAATCACATTAAATTTGATAGAGTTACTAATTATAAAAAAAAATACAAATTTAAAGTTAAACTTGAAGAGTTGATTGTTTTGTAGTACATTGAGTTTGTGCTTTTGTTTTGCAGATTTGCATTTGGTTTGCGAATCCCACCAAAAATTAAAAGAGTAGGAATGTTTTTCTTAAAAAATATTCATTGTTGGGTTGTAGGGTGGCTCTAAAAAGAGCCCTTGTTTTCATTATGACTTTGTTGGAGCTACATGTAAGTGCGGCTGCACAGCTCAAGGTTGTTGAGAAATACTCTGTGAAGTGAACTCCATCACTTCTGTAGATGCTATGGTCTCTGAGGTAAGCAGAAACAGCTTTATTGACATTCTCCCTAGCTTTCTCAAACTGTGGACAGCATTGATTTGACCACTTCCATTTCTGTCTTTGGCATATATTAGAGTATACAAAGACAGTTTGAGGAAAAAGCAACATCAATTGTGCAAAGGTATCCTTCATTAGCATTTCGATACCTACCCCAGTCAACTTGTCTCGGTCATTGCCACCACAGTGCACAATAATGAGGTCAGGGGGTTGGAGATGCAAAGAGGTTTTAACCAAAGGCAACAATTTGTGCCACTTTAATCCTCTCTGTGCAATCCATTTTATATCCACATTTTGCAAACCTAGGTCTTTGTCAATACCTCGTGTTCAGCATACTTTTGGCAACAAAAAACAGCTGTGTCATACAGTCCACACTGTAAGCATCTTGAAGGGATGTCTGGAAGGAATGAAAAGATGTCTGTGGCCGAGGTAGTCAGCTGGTAGAATGACTGGTATCTAAAATGGTGGAGAAGATGCAATTTTTGAAAAAGTCAATAAGTGATTGGCTGTTCCTCAACATTGTGCACTCAGAAATAGGATGCATGTTACTTTGTTGAGGAATCATGTTTCTGATTGGCTATTAAAAAATGTTTGAAAGGTACAGTAGATAGGATAAGGTAATATTTTGCAAAAGTCAACCACACCTGCTATTTGCATTTGTTAGCTAGTGTGGTGAACTTGAAAATATGGTGAACTTGTGACCGGCTAGTACTGTTAAATGTTGCAGAAACTGTTACTATGTAAACTGGGCTTAAGCAGAATGGGGGAAGGGTTGAAATTTAATTGTGGATTTAAAATGTGAAATGGTAAATTATATATAAGTGATATGTTAGTAAATTACGTTTTTTTAAGTCACTAATATGTGGAAATGTAGTGTGTTTTCCCCCAAAATACCAGTATTATTAGAAATAGGATTTTGAACTCCTGTAAGGGTTCGCAGCTCTATCGCAATGCTATACTGAAGCGCCGCGTGAAGTCTCCAGAAAATTACAGAACCAATTTGAGCACTATTAGAAGGTTAATATGTCTTACCAATAGAAATGTGTTTCACAATTTTAAATAATGTAGGAAGCAATATGATTTGTTACTTACATATATTTGTATGTAGAAAGAGAGGGAAAGTGTGCCAATACTGGTTTTACCTTGTTGAGAGTACTGTATTTCATTTATCGTGTGCAAAAGAAAATCTTTAATGAGTTTCTGATATTTGATATTCTGCAATACTATTTCAAAGGTGAGTTACACATTTGTAAGGTGTGTTATGTATTATGTAGTAGTGCTTCACTGTTTGTAGTGATATTTTTAGATTTGAAAATATATTTTTTTAAAGTTTGGAAATCATTAGAGTAGTGTGATGTTTGAAATATGTTATGAAATGTGCAGATGTGTATTGTAGTTTGTTTTATTGTCATGAAATGACAATTGAAATAGTTTGTGCATAGTAACATGTGTACATTGGTACATTTATCAGTGATTATGGTAGTTTGTATGTGTCTGTGGAAAGGTGCAGATGAAGTATGTCGCATATTTTATGTGTCTCTGAAATGGAAAGTGCAGTCTGTCAAGTGTTAAGGTCTGTATGGTCTTGTGACTGAGGTGTGCCTCTACTTGCACATGTATTTGACATATGTGTTATGCATTTGAATATATTAGATTTATAAAACAGAGGTATAAATCTATGTGTATGTTTCTTTTTCATATAATTAGAGAAGAAAAAGGTACAGACACAAGCATGCATACTTTTGATAATATGGTGAAACTTATAAAAAAGGTGTATGAAGGGTTGCTTGTTTATATTTGGCTAGGCCCAACACTCTGAGTAGTTGCAGAATAGTGAAGCTGCAAGAGAAGAGTGAGGTATTGGACATGTTGGCAGAGGGATTATTGATTATGGTAGTTTGTATGAGTCTAGTGAAAGGTACAGTTGAACTATACCACATAATTGTAGGTGTGTTCTTGAAATGAGAACTGCAGTATGTTAAGTATTAAGGTCTGAATGGTTTTCTGACTGAGGTATGTCTGTACTTACAAATGTATTCTCACATATGTTATGCATCTGAAAATGACACTAGCAAAAGGTACAGACATATGCATACATGTTTCTAGGAATATGGCCAGGCCCAACACTCTCAGTAGTCACTGAATACTGACACTGCAGCATAAAAGTGAGGTTTAAGATATGTTGGGAGAGGGAATAGTGATTAGAGAATGGTGTTTGAGACTGTGAAAAAGTACACTTGAAAAATGCTGCTTAAATTTAGATGTCTCTATCAAATGGCAAATGGAGTCTGACAAGTTGAAAGTCCTTATTGGTCTTGTGACTGAGGTACGTCTCTATTTGCACATGTATTCTGACATGTGTTATGCCTATGAAGCTGGTAGAGGTATAAAAAAAAGGTATACTTGTAGGTTTATTTTATATATGATGCCACTAGGAAAGGGTACAGGCACATGCATGCTTGCTTTCAAAAATATATAGTGAGAGTTACAATACACACACGCAAAGTGTTACTGCTTTATATTTGGCTAGGCCCAACTCTCTCTGTAGTTGCTGAATAGTGATGCTGCAGCACAAAATAAGCATGGGCGGAAAATCCGTTTCGCTCGCGGATTTTGCGGATTTTCGGTAAATTCGCAATCCGCGAGATTCGCGAATCTCCCGCAAAATCCGCAAATCCGCGAGCAGCGGATTTTGCTCGCACTGCTCGCACTGTTCGCGTGAGTTCGCGGCTTCCCAGTACAACTTCGCGCCCCGCGAATAAGTGCAAAATTGCAGAAATACGATCTTAGCAAAACTGAAACTACTTACCAGGTTCAAAAGTTCAGGCTCATCATTAGTAGCCATTTCCTGTAGTGCTTCCTGAGGGGCCCCTCCAGAGTTCAGTTGCCAGTTGCAACTATTATGTGACCCTGCTCTGAACCTCAGAATAGTTACACATATGCCACAAAGGTCCTGAATTACAGCTAAGGGAGACAAGCAGGAGCCAGGCTGGCAGTTCAAATCCATTAATCAGCCCCTAATTCATTATTGTCAGTTGGGGCAGGGCAGGTGTTGTAACTAATTTTGCAACAATGAAAGCACTTAGCAAGTGCAAAAGATCACTAATCAGGAAGCACTAAGGAAGCAGGTGCCAGCTAAAAAAATATTCTGTGACACATTAATCAGCCCCAAATTAATTCAGGTCACTTGAGGCAGGGAAGGTGTGCTTGCGTTGCCACAATAATGTACACTGACTGGACAACCAGAGGGTGCTGTGATGAAACAGAGGGTGGCATGGGTGGGCCAGAGGGTGGCATGAGTAGTCAGAGAGTGGCAGTGGTGACAGAGAGTGGCAGTGATGAAGAAGAGTGTCCCAAACAGGCTGGACACGTAGAAACAACAAGTTCGCGAAACTTGCGACCCGACAGGTAAGTTCGCAATTTGCGCCATTGTACAAAACCCTCGCGAACTGGCAGAAACCCGCGCAAACACAAAAAAAAAATCCACAAATTCGCGAGAATTCGCGGATTTTGCGGATTGCGAGTTCGCAAATCCGCAAAATTCGCGAACGCGAGATTCGCAAAATTCGCCCATGCTTAGCACAAAAGTGAGGTTTAAGATATGTTGGCAGAGGGATTAGTGATTAGGTTAAGTCATGTCAGTGTATAGAAATGTAAACTTCAAATACGCCACATAAATTTAGGTGTCTCCTTGTAATGGGAAGTGCAATCTCACACGTTTAAGGGACATATATTCTCACTTGTGTTATGCCTATCAAGATGGTAGAGGTGTAAAACACTGGTATAAATCTATTTCTATGTTTTTTTTATATATGATACCACTACAAAAAGGTACACACACATGCATGCTTGTTTTCTGGAATATAGTGACAGTTACATCTTGGTTCTCAAGCACTAGCCATGCACTGGTCTAAGGAGGTAGATATTACTCTTGCACTCATGAATTTCCTCAGGTGCTCCAGTACAGTTATGCCATCAAGGAGGCACTACCGATTCACACATCTAATTCTCAAACTTAGGCAATAACCATACATTCATGCAATCACCCAGGCACTACTATTCCACTGAAACATTCACTCAAGCACTACTGCGCTTGCACTCATGCAAAGACCCAGGCATTACTCTTTCACTCATACTTTCACTCAGGTATTTCTTATACACTCATCCAATCACTCAGGCACTACCCCTGAACCCATAGAATCATGCCGGCAGTACCCATGTACTCATGGAATCCCACAGAAAACTACTCTTGCACTCAACTATTCACTCAGGCATCACTGAACCACTGATCCATTCTTTTAGGCAGTACCCATGCAGTCATTCATTCTCACAAGCACTACCTATACACTCATGCAATGACCTACCCATTAGCCTTGCATTAATACTTTCTCTCAGGTATTTCCTATACTGTCCTACAATCACCCCTGGCACTTCCCCTGCACTCATATAATCACCTAGGCACTACTCTTACAATAACCTATTCTCTGAAGCACTATCCATGCAATTATCCAATGACTCAGCCATTACTCTTACAGTAATCCTTTTACTCAGGTAGTACCCATGCACTCATACAGTTAAGGAGGAACTAATAAAAAACACTTCCAATCAATCAGGCATTACCTACACAATTTTTAAATCATGCAGGCACTACTTTTGCACTCAATGATTCACTCAGACAACACCCATGCACTCATCCATTCCCTCACGTACTACTGATGCACTCATACAATGAGCCATGAATTACTCTTGCAGTCATCCTTATACTCAAGCACTAGCCATTCATTGATCTAAGGAAGCAGATATTACTCTTGCACTCATGAATTCACTCAGGCACTACCAATGCACTTACCCAATCACCCAGGCAGTACCCTTGCACTCATGCATTCACCCATGCACTACCGCTGTACACATGCAATCACTGATATACTAGCTATATACTCGTACAATCACTCAAGCACTACTCTTGCAGTGAAGCATTCTCTTACGCAGTAGCCATGCACTCATCTAATGACGTAGGTGTTACTGTAACAGTCATCCTTTTACTAAGGTACTACCCATGCACTGATGTAATCACTCAGACAGTACCCTTGGAGTCATAAACTCACTTAGACAGTACTCAAGTATACATCTATTTGTATGTTTATTTTATATATGATGCCACAAGGAAAAGGTACAGACACATGCATGCTTTCTTTCTGGAATACAGTGAGAATTATAACGGACACATTGAAAAACTTATTGCTTTGTTTTTGGCTTGCCCTAACACACTCAGTAGTTGCTCAATATTGAACACTTGAACGTGTGTTCTCACACGTGTTATGCTGTGAAGATGGTAGAGGTATAAAACAGTGGTATATTTGTATATTTCTTTTATATATGATGCCACTAGTAGAAGGTACAGAGACATACATGCAGGTTTTTATGAATATAGTGAGACTTTTAATAAACACATTGAAAAACCTGGTGCTTTATATTTGGCTAGCCCTAACCCTCTTAGTAATTGTTAAATAGTGAAGCTGCAGCACAACAGTGAGGTTTCAGATATGTTAGTAGAGGGATTATTGATTAGGTTAACTCATATCAGTGTATAGAAATGTACACTTCAAATACACCACATAAATTTAGGTGACTCCTTAAATGGGAAGTGCAGTCTGTTATGTTTAAGCGACTTTATAGTCTTATGACTGAGGTATGTCTCTGCTTGCACATGTATTCTTACACGTGTATTTGTATATTTCTTTTATATAAGATGCCACTACAAGAAGGTAGAGACAAATGCAGGAATGGTTTCTAGAATATAGTGAGAGGTTCAACATGCACATACAAAGGAGTGATGCTTTATATTTGGCTAGGCCCAACACTCTCAGTAGTCACTGAAAAGTGATGCTGTAGCACAAAAATTAGGATTTAGATATATAGGCAGAGGTGTTTGTGATTAGGCTACCTCGTATGAGTCTGTGAAATGGTACACTTGAACTAAATCGCATACATTTAGGTGTGTCTTTGAAATTGGAAATACAGTCTGACATGTTTAAAGGACTTCATGGTCTTGTGAGTGAGGTATGTTTCTACTTGCACATATATTTTTATACGTATTATGCTTGTGAAGATGGTACATGTGTGTAACATATTACCTACTGGCGGTCGCCAGTAGGTATATATAGTTAAGACCTAGTTACCATAGGAAATATCCAACATTCTATTGCGAATTACTTTGGCGCCGATTGAGGAATCTGCGTGTAATTTTCCTTAAATGTGCTCATCTACGCTCCTCTCCTTCCCTGAAAGTTTCGGGGGGATTCGTCAAGCGGGGGACGAGAAAAGAGGGGGGTCCCAAAACATGTTTTCCCCATGTTACAGCCCAAACGGCTGAATGGAATTACACCAAACTTGGCAAAATGGTAGGACCTGGTATGCAGATGTGCCTTTGCTATGTTTGGTGAAAATCCCTCCAGTAGTTCTTGGGAATATTGAATTTGAAATTTTTCAAATGGCATTTTCTATGGGACCTTTAGACACGGCTACAGCCCGAACGGCTGAACGGAATTACAACAAACTTGGCAAAATGGTAGGGACAGGTATGCAGTAGTGCCTTTTCTTTATTTGGTGAAAATTCCTCCAGAAGTTGTTGAGAAAATTGAAATTGAGCAAATTATATATCTATATGTGCTCAACATTCTATTGGGAATAACTTTGGCGCTGATTAAGTAATCTGCGTGTAATTTTGCAGAAATTTGGCCAGCTCCGCTCCGCTCCTTCTCTGAAAGTTTCGGGTGGATTAGTCAAGCGGGGGCCGAAAGGGGGGGTCCCAAAACGTGTTTTCCCCATGTTAATTTCCATAGGGACCTTTAGACACGGCTACAGCCCAAACGGCTGAATGGAATTACACCAAACTTGGCCAAATGGTAGGGCCTGGTATGCACATGTGCCTGTGCTATGTTTGGTGAAAATCCTTCCAGTAGTTTTTGAGAAAATTGGATTTGAAAATTTTCAAATGGCATTTTCTATGGGACCTTTAGACACGGCTACAGCCCGAACGGCTGAACGGAATTACACCAAACTTGGCAAAATGGTAGGGACAGGTATGCAGTAGTGCCTTTTCTATATTTGGTGAAAATCCCTCCATTAGTTGTTGAGAAAATTGAATTTGAGCAAATTATATTTCTATATGCGCTCACCGTACGCGCACCGTACGCGTACGGTACGCGTACTGTACGCGTACCCTTACGTGCGCGAGCGAGTTTCTGATTGGCTGGCAGTCGACTGTCAACATTCCAAACTGTCCAAACCAGGAAGTGTTGGCCACCATCTTGTTTTTCAGGAGAACTGAGGCACAAGAGAGCACAAAACAAGAGTGGAAAACACGAAAAGGTGCACGTACTGTGTGCGTACGCCACGATTTAAAAAAAAAATAATAATTTTCTTTTGCACTTGGTGCTCCTTCTGGGACCCCCTGAGATGGGCTAGGGGGTCAGGGGGTCTCTACCCTGCCCCCTTTTCGCATTTTCCACTCTTGTTTTGTGCTCTCTTGTGCCTCACTTCTGAGAAACAAGATGGCTACTCAGGTGGTCGCAGAAGGATAATAACATATATAAACATTATCCGCTGATAGAATTAGCATTTACAAAACTTTTGAAATTTATTGAAAAAAAATATAGGTTTCACGCCTGATATAGTTAGGAATTAGCATTTTAAAAACCTTGCAAATTCACTTAAAAAACCATAGGTTTCAGGCCTTATATAGTATTATAGTTAGGAATTAGCATTTAAAAAACCTTGCAAATTCACCTAAAAAACCATAGGTTTCAGGCCTTATATAGTTAGGAATTAGCATTTTAAAAACCTTGCAAATTCACTTAAAAAACCATAGGTTTCAGGCCTAAATATAGTTAGGAATTAGCATTTAAAAAACCATTGAAATTGCTCCTATATAGTTAGTTGTACTAACTATAGTTCGCGCACCCGCAATCCACTGCTGATGATGTCACATATTATATCATTCATGACATGGTCAGTGACATCACTGATGACATCACTTATGACATCTCAAATGACATCACTGATGACATCACTGATGGTATATAAGGCTTGAAACCTATGTTTTTTTAAGTGAATATATATATACATACTTACTATCAGCGAGTGTTGAGCACTAATGTAACCAGCTAGCATTGTGAATTCGTTAGCATGAGAAGAATATGCTTTTTTAAAAATTGTATGAACTGCTTTTAAAATTTAAACGCTGTCACTATTCACTTGCTGCACATTACCTGTCAACTGGAAGGCACACGGCGAGTCTCACTACTCCACCACCAAAAGTTTGGCTGTGTGGAGGGGACTAGCGCCACTAAAAGGAAGTACTCTACACCCACTTCCGTTTTGACACCACTAGCGGCAGGTCAGCACTCTAGTGCCTCGCCTACCCCGGCCATAAAAGCCAATGCTCCCAGTCAAGCGCAGCGGACATGCGCAGCGGGCGCGACGTCTGCGCGCCGGAGTCGCGCCAGAGTCATGCCCGTCTGCGCCCGTCCGCGCCAGAACCGCCGGACCTCGGATCCGTTACCCTGATGTACTTCTCACCAATCCTTTACATACATATCAATACTCTAGGGATCATTTACTTTCCATTAGGCAATCTTTACATTTTCCCCACTCCTGTCCTATCTTCCTCAATCCCAATACCTCATGTGGGCCGATTAAATGCAACACCTGTACTCCCCACTCACCTACCCCCGTTCATAACACTATTGTTGCCGCTCTCCTCAATACCCGTTCCCTTCCTAGACACAAATGGGACATTTTAGAGCTCATATCGTCTAAATCTCTGGATTTATTATTTTTAACAGAAACCTGGGCAGACTTATCATCGGGACCAGACTTTTCGGCCGCTCTACCCTTAGGATATTGTGTAAGTAGATTGGACAGAGAAGGACAGAAGGGTGGTGGAATAGCCATAGTACATAGAGAAGAAATCCGCCTCCATACCACACCCCTATCCCTCAAAGAATGTGAAGCCATGGCCTTCAGTTGCACCTTGTCCAAAAAACAATCATTTGCTGGGACATTAGTGTATCGTCCCCCTGGTTCACGTACTAAATTTCTTGCCAATTTCCATTCCATCTTGGAAAATTCAATAGGATCGACGCATTACACCATCTTGGGTGACTTAAATTTTCACCTAGAGATAACAGATGATACAGACTCTATTACTATTCTAAATGATTGCCTAGCGGCCGGCCTCCATCAATTAGTTGAAGCCCCTACCCACATTGCAGGACATACTTTGGATGCGATATTCACGAACAATAATGACATCACGGTCTCCAGAGTAGAACCTCTTACATGGACTGATCATTCGGTGGTATATTTTAACATCAAACTTAATCCTATGAATATAGTACCACCTAAATCACCACCCCATACTACATCAAGGAACTGGAAAAACCTTAACATCCCTGAATTTTCCACAATGTTAACGGAATCACTGCAAAACACCTACTCTGATCCTGACATAGCATCCAACAATTATCTTACACACCTCACCCAGGCATGCAATACCTTTCCCCCCCTCAAAACTTCCAATAGAAATCGTCATACCCCATCAGCACCTTGGTTCTCGGAGGATCTCCGTAGGCAAAAACAACACTGCCGAAACCTAGAAAGGAGATGGCGCAAGCATTATCACCCATCTGACAAATTAATTTATAAATCAGCCTTGATCAATTATAAACAAATAATCTTCACTCAGAAGACTAACTATTTTGTGTCACAAATTAACTCCGCACAAAACTCCACTAAGCAATTGTTCCAGGTAGTGAACCAGCTTTCCAATCCCCCGGCACCTCCGGAGGACACATCCCAACAACTCTGTGACTCTCTTGCCAAGTTCTTTACTGACAAGGTTATGTCAATCTTTAGCACTTTTTCCCCTTCCACTCACTCTGGGTCATCGACATCTTCACCTGACCTTTCAAATACCTCAGTCGCATTTTCTCATTTTCAAGAAACCTCCCAAGAGTGCATCCAACACCTCATAACTAAAATCAAATCCGGCTCCCCTACTGACCCTTGTCCACCTTCTATCCTCAATTCGATCGCACACTTTATTACACCAGCAATTGCCAACATCTGTAACACCATGTTCAGCACAGGAATATACCCCTCAGTATGGAAACAAGCAGTCATACGCCCACTTCTTAAGAAGCCTTACCTAGACCCAGGAGATCCAGCTAGCTACAGGCCCATTGCCTGCCTACCCTTTCCGTCTAAGATATTTGAGAGTCTTATGAACACGCAACTCTCCAACTTCATTGAAACCAACGATCTTTTAGATGACACACAATTTGGTTTCAGACAGGCACATGGCACAGAAACAGCACTCATTAAAGCGGCGGATGAGATTAGGTCTACTATGGACAAAGGGGGAGCGGCGGTTCTGATATTATTGGACTTGTCCGCAGCCTTCGACACGGTCGACCATACCACCTTGGTCGACCGTGTCTCTGCACTGGGGATTACACACAAAGCAAAAAATCTCATATCTTCATTCCTTGAGAATCGATCCCTAACAGTCAAAATGGGACAATTTTGCTCGCCCACTTTTTCACTTCCATGCGGCGTTCCTCAAGGATCCTCGCTAAGTCCGACATTGTTTAATATATACGTGTCGGACTTGGCGAGGGTAATCAAAGCCCACAATATCAGCCTTACAACCTACGCCGATGACACACAGCTCGTCTTATCTATTCATCAAGACGGTGCTGATGTAGCCGCTAACTTTCAATCAGGCATGTTGGCAATAAGTGACTGGATGGCTGCCAATTGCTTAAAGCTGAACTCCTCCAAAACAGAGATAATGGTCTTCGGTAAACTGGAACCCATCTGGTCTCCCGTCTGGTGGCCTGACAAGTTAGGTCCTCCCCCCACCCCGGTCACCAAGGTGAGGAACTTAGGGGTAATATTTGATGATAAATTGCTATTTACCCATCATGCTAACAATGTGGTGTCCTCTTCATTTTTTATGTTACGGAAAATAAAAAAGCTACTACCGTATATCCCCAGTACTCATGCTAAAACACTCATCACCTCCCTAATTTTCTCACGTACAGATTATTGTAATGCTCTTTTTTTGAATGCACAGGCCAAAATTACTAATAAACTTCAGCTAGTTCAGAATGCGGCAGCAGGAGTCCTTCTCAAGATTCCCAAATTTCAATCCATCTCCTCCCATTTGCAAAACCTTCATTGGCTCTCCATCAAAAACCGCATCAGATTTAAGTCCCTCTGTATAGCATACAAAGCAATCAACAACATAGGTCCTGCTTTTCTCAGAGAGGCCTTTAAACCTAAAAACAACCCCAGAACCTTGCGCTCCTCTTCCTATCATTGTGTTAACATTCCCCGCACCCGAAGAGTCAACTGGGGAGACAGATGCTTTGTAATAGCCACCGCCAAACTTTGGAATTCTCTCCCCACTTACATCAAAACCAGCCCCACCCTCATGACCTTCAGGAGACAGCTAAAAACTTGGCTTTTCACTCAGTAAACTGCCCTTTCCGTGTAACTATTTCTGTCTGACTACTTTTGATCTATAGCGCCGAGACACCCATGGGTATTTGCGCGCTTTAAAAGTCGCATAAATAAATAAATAAATAAATAAATATATATCACACGAATGGTGAAATAAGCGGTTTGTGGACTAAGTAGCCGGCGCCCGCCCTTGCTGCAATTGTGATTGGGAGCACAGTACGGAACCTACTCGAGCATATTGAAAGAATTGGAGGAGTGGGCTACAAAACTGAAGCTATCCGAATAACACGCATTGTGTGCACGAAGAAAGGCATAAAAATACGGGCACTTGGAGACACGCCGAGGGATGTAAAGACCAACCGGCGGTCAGCATTAAAAAAGTAAGTACGCACATCGTACGTTGGTTTAAAATGGCGACATCGAGAAATGAGAAACGAAGCGAAGCAGCGAATAAAATGTTTGAAATCTCAACTCTAGCTCAAAAAGATGGGAATATTACGAGTGCAACAACGGGTGGCAGTGCGTCCAAAAACGCCCTATGGGATCTCCTGTGGAAATATTTCAAATTAGAACAAAATAAATGGTGGGAATCCACCACGATGCAGAAATATGTATGCCACAGGGGAGAAAGCTGTGTGCCTTGTCAGAGCTCAAGGGCTCATTGCTTAAACATTATTTGCACGGCTACCCTTGGCCATGGTCAGGAGCACCACTTCCATGATTCAACTACACGAAGCAGATTGTTGGAAGGGCTTATGAAAGGAAACATTTCCCATCATGTGAGCGCACCTTCCCCTGGAGAACATATGCTCACAAAACAAACTCTTATCCTATTCAAGGAATGTAATTTTGCAAACTAACAACGGAACGGAGCCTACTCAAGGCTTGTAACTTACTCACCATTGCTAAGGACTCCAATTACCAGCAGGCTGCTGGTCGTCTAACCAATGTGCCACGCCCACTGTTTGGCGGTTGTTTCATCAATAAAAGGTTGAAAACGAAGTCATGGTGAGCTTTCCTTTCCGTTGTGCAAAGTCCATGAGGAAGAGGCGGAACACCCTTGAAACGCGTCGGACTGGGAGAATAACAGATGAGAGCTTGTAATGCGAGCGGCAGCAAGGCTACAGCACCGGATGGTGGGGGAGAGAGCTGTGTGCCTTGTCAGAGCTCAAGGGCTCATTGCTTAAACATTATTTGCACGGCTACCCTTGGCCGTGGGCAGGAGCACCACTTCCATGATTCAACTGCACGAAGCAGATTGTTGGAAGGGCTTATGTAAGGAAACATTTCTCATCATGTGAGCGCAACTTCCACTGGAGAACATATGCTCACAAAACGAACTCTTTATCCTACTCAAGGAATGTAATTTTGCAAACTAACAACGGAACTGAGGCTACTCAAGGCTTGTAACTTACTCACCATTGCTAAGGACTCCAATTACCAGCAGGCTGCTGGTCGTCTAACCAATGTGCCACGCCCACTGTTTGGCGGTCTTTTCATCAATAAAAGGTTGAAAACGAAGTCATGGTGAGCTTTCCTTTCCGTTGTGCAAAGTCCATGAGGAAGAGGCAGAACAGCCTTGAAACGCGTCGGACTGGGAGAATAACAGATGAGAGCTTGTAATGCGAGCGGCAGCAAGGCTACAGCACCGGATGGTGGGGGAGAGAGCTGTGTGCCTTGTCAGAGCTCAAGGGCTCATTGCTTAAACATTATTTACACGGCTACCCTTGGCCATGGTCAGGAGCACCACTTCCATGATTCAACTACACGAAGCAGATTGTTGGAAGGGCTTATGAAAGGAAACATTTCCCATCATGTGAGCGCACCTTCCCCTGGAGAACATATGCTCACAAAACAAACTCTTATCCTATTCAAGGAATGTAATTTTGCAAACTAACAACGGAACGGAGCCTACTCAAGGCTTGTAACTTACTCACCATTGTTAAGGACTCCAATTACCAGCAGGCTGCTGGTCGTCTAACCAATGTGCCACGCCCACTGTTTGGCGGTTGTTTCATCAATAAAAGGTTGAAAACGAAGTCATGGTGAGCTTTCCTTTCCGTTGTGCAAAGTCCATGAGGAAGAGGCGGAACACCCTTGAAACGCGTCGGACTGGGAGAATAACAGATGAGAGCTTGTAATGCGAGCGGCAGCAAGGCTACAGCACCGGATGGTGGGGGAGAGAGCTGTGTGCCTTGTCAGAGCTCAAGGGCTCATTGCTTAAACATTATTTGCACGGCTACCCTTGGCCGTGGGCAGGAGCACCACTTCCATGATTCAACTGCACGAAGCAGATTGTTGGAAGGGCTTATGTAAGGAAACATTTCTCATCATGTGAGCGCAACTTCCACTGGAGAACATATGCTCACAAAACGAACTCTTTATCCTACTCAAGGAATGTAATTTTGCAAACTAACAACGGAACTGAGGCTACTCAAGGCTTGTAACTTACTCACCATTGCTAAGGACTCCAATTACCAGCAGGCTGCTGGTCGTCTAACCAATGTGCCACGCCCACTGTTTGGCGGTCTTTTCATCAATAAAAGGTTGAAAACGAAGTCATGGTGAGCTTTCCTTTCCGTTGTGCAAAGTCCATGAGGAAGAGGCAGAACAGCCTTGAAACGCGTCGGACTGGGAGAATAACAGATGAGAGCTTGTAATGCGAGCGGCAGCAAGGCTACAGCACCGGATGGTGGGGGAGAGAGCTGTGTGCCTTGTCAGAGCTCAAGGGCTCATTGCTTAAACATTATTTGCACGGCTACCCTTGGCCGTGGGCAGGAGCACCACTTCCATGATTCAACTGCACGAAGCAGATTGTTGGAAGGGCTTATGAAAGGAAAGATTTCCCATCATGTGAGCGCACCTTTCCCTGGAGAACATATGCTCACAAAACGAACTCTTTATCCTACTCAAGGAATGTAATTTTGCAAACTAACAACGGAACGGAGCCTACTCAAGGCTTGTAACTTACTCACCATTGTTAAGGACTCCAATTACCAGCAGGCTGCTGGTCGTCTAACCAATGTGCCACGCCCACTGTTTGGCGGTCTTTTCATCAATAAAAGGTTGAAAACAAAGTCATGGTGAGCTTTCCTTTCCGTTGTGCAAAGTCCATGAGGAAGAGGCGGAACTGCCTTGAAACGCGTCGGACTGGGAGAATAACAGATGAGAGCTTGTAATGCGAGCAGCAGCAAGGCTACAGCACCGTATGGTGGGGGAGAGAGCTGTGTGCCTTGTCAGAGCTCAAGGGCTCATTGCTTAAACATTATTTGCACGGCTACCCTTGGCCATGGTCAGGAGCACCACTTCCATGATTCAACTGCACGAAGCAGATTGTTGGAAGGGCTTATGAAAGGAAACATTTCCCATCATGTGAGCGCACCTTCCCCTGGAGAACATATGCTCACAAAACGAACTCTTTATCCTACTCAAGGAATGTAATTTTGCAAACTAACAACGGAACGGAGCCTACTCAAGGCTTGTAACTTACTCACCATTGCTAAGGACTCCAATTACCAGCAGGCTGCTGGTCGTCTAACCAATGTGCCACGCCCACTGTTTGGCGGTCTTTTCATCAATAAAAGGTTGAAAACAAAGTCATGGTGAGCTTTCCTTTCCGTTGTGCAAAGTCCATGAGGAAGAGGCAGAACAGCCTTGAAACGCGTCGGACTGGGAGAATAACAGATGAGAGCTTGTAATGCGAGCGGCAGCAAGGCTACAGCACCGGATGGTGGGGGAGAGAGCTGTGTGCCTTGTCAGAGCTCAAGGGCTCGTTGCTTAAACATTATTTGCACGGCTACCCTTGGCCGTGGGCAGGAGCACCACTTCCATGATTCAACTGCACGAAGCAGATTGTTGGAAGGGCTTATGAAAGGAAACATTTCCCATCATGTGAGCGCACCTTCCCCTGGAGAACATATGCTCACAAAACGAACTCTTTATCCTACTCAAGGAATGTAATTTTGCAAACTAACAACGGAACGGAGCCTACTCAAGGCTTGTAATTTACTCACCATTGCTAAGGACTCCAATTACCAGCAGGCTGCTGGTCGTCTAACCAATATGCCACGCCCACTGTTTGGCGGTCTTTTCATCAATAAAAGGTTGAAAACGAAGTCATGGTGAGCTTTCCTTTCCGTTGTGCAAAGTCCATGAGGAAGAGGCGGAACAGCCTTTAAATGCGTTGGACTGGGAGAATAACAGATGGAAGCTTGTAATGCGAGCGGCAGCAAGGCTACAGCACCGGATGGTGGGGGAGAGAGCTGTGTGCCTTGTCAGAGCTCAAGGGCTCATTGCTTAAACATTATTTGCACTGCTACCCTTGGCCGTGGGCAGGAGCACCACTTCCATGATTCAACTGCACGAAGCAGATTGTTGGAAGGGCTTATGAAAGGAAACATTTCCCATCATGTGAGCGCACCTTCCCCTGGAGAACATATGCTCACAAAACAAACTCTTTATCCTACTCAAGGAATGTAATTTTGCAAACTAACAATGGAACGGAGCCTACTCAAGGCTTGTAACTTACTCACCATTGCTAAGGACTCCAATTACCAGCAGGCTGCTGGTCGTCTAACCAATGTGCCACGCCCACTGTTTGGCGTTCTTTTCACCAATAAAAGGTTGAAAACGAAGTCATGGTGAGCTTTCCTTTCCGTTGTGCAAAGTCCATGAGGAAGAGGCGGAACAGCCTTGAAACGCGTCGGACTGGGAGAATAACAGATGAGAGCTTGTAATGCGAGCGGCAGCAAGGCTACAGCACCGGATGGTGGGGGAGAGAGCTGTGTGCCTTGTCAGAGCTCAAGGGCTCATTGCTTAAACATTATTTGCACGGCTACCCTTGGCCGTGGGCAGGAGCACCACTTCCATGATTCAACTGCACGAAGCAGATTGTTGGAAGGGCTTATGAAAAGAAACATTTCCCATCATGTGAGCGCACCTTCCCCTGGAGAACATATGCTCACAAAACGAACTCTTTATCCTACTCAAGAAATGTAATTTTGCAAACTAACAACGGAACGGAGCCTACTCAAGGCTTGTAACTTACTCACCATTGCTAAGGACTCCAATTACCAGCAGGCTGCTGGTCGTCTAACCAATGTGCCACGCCCACTGTTTGGCGGTCTTTTCATCAATAAAAGGTTGAAAACAAAGTCATGGTGAGCTTTCCTTTCCGTTGTGCAAAGTCCATGAGGAAGAGGCGGAACAGCCTTGAAACGCGTCGGACTGGGAGAATAACAGATGAGAGCTTGTAATGCGAGTGGCAGCAAGGCTACAGCACCGGATGGTGGGGGAGAGAGCTGTGTGCCTTGTCAGAGCTCAAGGGCTCATTGCTTAAACATATATATATATATATATATATATATATATATATATATATATATATATATATATATATATATATATATATATATATATATATATATATAAATATATATATATATATAAATATATATATATATATAAATATATATATATATATATATATATATATATATATATATATATATATATATATATATATATATATATATATATGTATTTGTATGTTTCCATTATGTGTTATGGCTTTAGCAAAAGGTAGAGACAAATGTTTGCATGTTTTCTATAATACAGTGAGACTTATAATAGTAACATTGCAAAGATTGTTGTTTTGCATTTCTGGACTTCTCTTGGTTCTTTCTGCACTTCTCTACACTGTTTCTGCACCTCTTTTGCTTCTTTCTTCATTTATTTTGTCTCTTTCTTCACCTGTCCTATCTCTTTGTGTAGTTCTGCTGATTCGTTCTGCTCTTCTGTTGTTTTTTTAGCACCTCTTTTGCTTCTTTGTACAGGCCTCTAATGTCTATCTCCCGCAGGATTTTCTCTTTCTCTACCTCTGTTTTCAGTTTGTGCACCATTCTTGCCTCTTTTTGCACATCTCTTAAGTCTTTCTGCATCTTCTTTTACCTCTTTCAGTGCCTCTCTTATCAATTTGACCAGCTCTCTTGGTTTTTTCTGCATATATTTTGTTTGTGTCTGTACTTCTTTGCCTCTATGTCCACCTGCCTTGCCTTTTTCTGCACCTCAGTTGCTTCTTTTAGAATTCCTCTTGTCCCTTTCACTATTGTTCTTTCCTCTTTGTGCACTTCTATTGCTTGTTTCTGTACCTCTCTTGCCTCTTTCTGCATTCCTTCTGCCCCTTTTTGCACCTGTTTACTAATTGTTTGCACCTCTCCTATCTTTTATAACTGTTCTTTTCTGTCTTTGTGCACTTGGTTGCATGTTTTTGGAATTTTCTTGCTTTTTCATATTTTTCTTTCTTCTTTCTCTTTCGTCTCTTACTGCACCTCTGTTGTCTCTTTCTGCCTTTCTCGCATTTTTCAGGAGCTGTGTTCCTATTTGTGTATTTCTTTTTGCTGTTTCTAAACCTTTCTTTTTTCTGTACCTTTCTTTCTCTGTGAGAACCTTTTCTTCTCTCTCTGCAGTTTTATTGCTTGTTTCTACACTTTTCTTTTTTTATTTGTTATAAATAGAATAGGAATCTAATTATAATTAATGGCTTACTAGTTATTATCAATATTGACATGGAATTAATTTACAATTGTTAATTGATGTAACAAACTATTCTTTGTTTTTTGGAAAAAGAACAAAGAAAGAAGAAGTACTTAAAAAAATAAAAAGACTGCACTTGAAAAAGACCAAAATGTTACTGAGGATAAAGTCTGTTCTGGTAAGAGTACTAAACAATTTATTAAAACACTTGTAGAGAGATTAAAGAAAGACAATAAAAATGAAAGCAAAAGGAAAAATGTAAAACAAAGCACAAGCAAATAAAGAGAGGTAATGGAAAAAAACATAAATTTTGGGAAAAAGACCACATGACACAAAAAAGAAAAAACTGTTTCAACATATAGGGGTACGAATGTTTTGAAGCAGAGTAATTCAAAATGTATTAAAAGATTATAAAAAGTGTAAAAGAAGATCAGCAGTATATAAGATGAAGCAACACATTGAAAGTTCAATAGATGCTGCTTTTGAATTGAAACAACAAATATTTATATCAGTATTAAAGCGAATGAGAACATTGTGTGTATGAAGGACAAAGGCAAATGACAAAGACAGATTAATAGAAGCAATTTTTGTTAAACTTTCACTTGTAAATGGAAGCACACTTCTAGTACTGAACCTTTCTTTAATGAAGAAAGCTATTTTCAATAGAACACATTAGTTCATGCATTTGATACTAGTGGTCGATGCTATGAGATAAAAGATGACTTTCCCTTTCCAAAAGAAATTATGGTTCTTAGGAATGTAGAAGAAGTAATAGCTGAAGAAGTTAAAGGGAGGCGTCCGCAAGCTCCGGTATATAAGTGGTATTGTGGTAGTATTTGCAGTATTTAACAGGAATGTAATGACATATTATGAATTGTTTTACGAGGATATGCCAAAAAAAGTCTTAAACAGAAGATTAAGATGTTACTAGGACTAGATCTATGTAAAGTAAAACAATATACTAACTTGCAGGGTCATTCTCTGACTTGTCTGTCAAGCAAAGTCTGTCAAAGTACTTTTCATAATTTAAGAATGTTAGCAATACACCACTCAGAAATGCGCAAGTTAGTAAGGAGACTCTACTATGTAAAAAGTCCTGCATTATGTTTAAGTGAAATGAACACAGCTCTTTTGCATGGTTCAGTATCAGATGTAAAAAAAAGGTTTGTGATGATATACAGTTTTGTTTTTTCAGTTCACAAGAGGAGTGTAGCGAAAGTGAGAGCTTGATGGGTGTTGAAGAGGTGGAAAATATTAGTATTGACGAGTTTGCAGAAGAAATTACAAAGCTTAAGACAGTTTCATTTGATGAACAAAACTATATTTGTATTTGTTGTTGACATACTCACTATAGAAATCAAACTAGGAATGTTGATTTATATTTGAAAAGTGAAAAGGAAAACAATGGTAAGTGGCAGCAATTTGGTGGTTATTTGTTGGTAGAAGGTCAGTTTGAGTTGGCTACTGATCAATGTATTTGTGAATATTGTTACAACAAATTAGAAGAGAACTAAATGCCAGCTAGAGCAGTACATAACAACTTAGAGTTTGTAGCTATTCCTCAGGAAGTTGCAGATTTAAATGCATATGAGTCCATTCTTATGCAATCCATGCACCCGTTACAAGCTGTAGTTCGTATGTAGCCTAAAACAGGTTTACAAAGAGGTCCCAAAGGAAGAGTTGTGTACTTACCTTTAGATTTAAGAAAAATATTGAAACTGTTGGTATAGACAGGGAGGAAAATGAGGCAGTAGTTATTCTAGTTAATGGTGTTCCAACAGAGTCGAAAAATATGTCAAGATTTTGTAGATGTTAATAATCTTCAAAAGGCTATAGTATATCTGGTACAGAATAATATTTATTATAAAAATGTAAATGTTGATGAACAGGTAATATGCTTAGGTAATAATACAGAAATTTCAAGGGGCCATTAGAAAAAGTGGACAAGTCCAAGAGTGAAGAGATTTTTGAACATTATACTATACATTCTCTATATTCAAAAGAAGTGATAGGAAACAGTATTGAATTATTTCAAATGAAGAAAGCAAAGGGAACTCCCATGAGTGTATGGGAAAAAAGTTTAGAAGCTCGTTAATTTCCACAGTAATTCCCCACTAGAGGAGGTGGACTATTTGATGAGTGAGCTGTACAGACTCCAGCTTCAGAATACGCCTCAACAAGATTGTACTCTGAAAATCCAAGATTTCAACTGTGCATACTTGTTTGCACTTTCATATGCAGTTAACCACATATTAAAAACAGGAGTTCCTCTTCCACATGTTTCTGCAAAGGAATTCATGGACAAAGTTCAACAAAGAGATGAACATTTAGAATCTCAGTTAATTAATTTGATGACATGTCAACGAGGTACCAATGAGTATTGGTATTGTCGTCACAGAGAACTTAAATGTATGTTAAGAAACTTAGGTACTCCTACATGGTTTGTAACACTTAGCCGTGCTGAATATGGTTAGGAAGTTTTACTTGAATTTCTATGAGAAGCAAATTCAAATGTTAAAAACATTGAATTGAAGACAGCTGGAGAACTCTGTTCATTGGATCTTGTAAATGTCGGCAGGTATTTTGACCATAGGTTTCAAGCTATGATGCAATAAAAATGTTCCACCTCTTGGAGAGGTAATAGATTTCTTTTGGAGAAAGGAGTACCAAGCCAGAGGTGCTCCTCATATACACATACTTTTATGGATCAAGAAAGCTCCAAAATTTAGAAGTGATACTGATAAAAGTCTTTTGTCTTTCATCGAACAGTATGCTACCTGTGCCATTCCAAGAGAAGTAGGAGAAAAAAGCTTGAGACAACAAGTTTTACGGTTTCAAAGTCATCGATGTCGATGAAAATACAAGTCTAAGGGGAAATTTTATACAAAATGTTGTTTTGGAATTTCCACGTCCAATAATTTCTAAAGGAAGAGTAAATAGTTTTATGTCAGCAGTAAGGCATACCATAACTCGGAAATCTCCCAAGAAAATATACAACTTGAAAAGAACAGAAGCTTCAAAGTGCATTAATGACTACAATCCGGTGATTTTGAAAATGTGGAATGCAAACATGGATATTCAATATGTTACAGATAATTCAATTGCTGTAGCTTGCTATGTTACATCATATATAACCAAATCTTAAAAGACAGAGATGAAAGAAATGTGGGAAGAAATTTCACAAGAAAAGAGTCTTAGCATGAAAATGTACAACTTCAGCTTGAAAATACTTTCCCTTCGAGAGGTTGGATCCTACGAATGTTCGGATCGCTGGAGCTCTGTTAGTTTATATTCAAAGTCAAGAGGAATCATTTATGTAAGTCTAGGTCTTGCCGCCACCTCGAAGTAGAGTTTTGAAAACATTACAAGAAATTGAATACTTAGCACTGAATGAACCAGAAAGTACTGAAATTGTTAAAACTAATATGTTGTATACATACTATCCGAAAACGAGTCTACATCTCAAAAACCTATGTCTCTATCAAATACTTCAACATTACAGCTTTAAAAGAAAAATTATAGAAAATATAAAAGAAGAAAAATATGTAGTAATGTGATGTGACGATTGTTTGGTAAAACATGGCAAAGGAAATCTTATTAACCACAGAAAACCCAATTGTAAAAGTCTAGATAAGAGGGTATATTTCCATTTAACACTTCTACAACTGTTCAAGCCTTGGCGTAGTAAAACAGAATTACTTGGAGATTTCGATTGCTATGAAGATTCTTTTAATGCAAGTAAAGTTAGCATTTGGTGCCTAATTTTCCCTACATATCTACAAATGTTAAATGACGAGATTGAACAAGAAAGTTCTATTGTAGCTGAAATAGCTAGAGAAAGTTCTCCAGATAGTCAAAGTTCTGGTCCACTGAGTCAAGATCCACTAGGTCAACCAATTATCCAAAATGTAGCAGCAATAGCCATGAATGAGGTAGAAACTGTAATGCAACAAGCACAACAGGATATTATTCAGTTGGAAAAGTTAGAATAACAACTAAATATTGAACAGAAAAAAATATATCTACAAGTGAAAGAACAGATACAACGTGGTTGCTACATCAAAAAAAAGAATGCCAATGTTCATCATTTAAACCTATTCTAATGTACATCAGCAGTCAAGCTGGAACAGAAAAAACGTTTCTTAATTAAAGTTTTGATCAGTTATCTACACAAAACTACAGAATCACATTTATCTTGTGTTGTAACAGCTCCAGCTGGATTAGAAGCACACAACATTAAAGGGATTACTTTACATCGATTATTTATGCTACCAGTTGAACATGATAATAAATTGGAATATCAGAAGCTAGCTGGTTAAGCCTGTTAAGAAGTGTCAAGAGTACTGAAGAAAATGAAACTTTTAATCATTGATGAGGTGAGCATGGTCTCAAACTTAATGCTTGCATTCGTACACTTGAGAATGCAACAGATTTTAAAAACAGATTATGATGTTCTGCTTAGAGGAAAACATTTAATTACATGAGAAGATCTACTGTAACTTACTCCTGTAAAAGGACAACCTGTTTTTCAAAAACACTTGTCCATGAAGACACTAGGAAATCTTTGGGAAGTATTGGAAATGTGAACATTTGGTTACATTTTGAATATAAAGAATTTATTAAGAAAATGCGAGAAGCAATTGATGAAGGTTATGGAAATATTCTTCAAGATATAAGAATTGGTGTCTTGACGAAACATGGTAAAGAAGCTTTAGAAAGTCGACTACTAAGAAACTTGTTTACAACTGGAAACACAGCCGCTGATATAATGTACAATAAGCTTGGAGAAAAGAAGTCTATAGTTTGCCTAATGCCTACACTGCATGAATATTCTACATTTAATCAAGAACTTTTGAAACTTGTGAAAGAGGAAAAGTGGAAATTGAAGCTATTGATAAAATTAAACACCATGGAGTAAATATTCTTCTCACAGACTAACTACAGGCTAAATTGCATTCTTTTGAAAAGTTTGCATCTAAAACTGAAGGTTTAGAAAAGATTTTACATGTATGTATAAACTGTCAGGTAATTTTGCGGCTTAGTTTGAATGTGTAAGACGGTTTAGTAAATGGAGCAATGGGAAAAATTGATGCTCAAAATTATGATCAAACATGTAAAATTTCAGAATAGAGATGGAATAGAATGTTTGATTATAAAATTTGATCAGATTAAAGAAATAAGACAGATTGGGTGTTGTGTTGTACGTTTTTTGCTTGTAAAATGTGTATGTTCACTGAAAACAATTTCCTCTGTCCTTAGCATATGCAGTAACTATTCATAAATCTCAAGGTTAAAGTATAGACAGTGCTTTTGTAAATAGCGGAATTACAGTGTTCAAAAAGGGAATGGCATATGTTGCATTATCTAGAGTAAGAACATTGTCTAGTGTGTATTTGATATATTTCAATGAGTAAAATGTTAGTGCTGATGCAAATTGTGTAAGAGAGTATAATCGTTTAAGAAGACTTTATGCTCCTGATTTAGGTGAATATCCCATATATGAGAAACGTATTGTGTGTCCAAAACGGAAATATGTCAAATATGGATTAGAGGTTCAAAAAAAGAAAACAAATGAAGAGAAACTTGAAGGCGTAGATTAAAAGAAAATTGAATCTGTTGATGAGATTGTAGGATACCAGTTGGAAAATAGTTCAGGTATCAACTGCTTTGCTAATGTGATTCTGAATGTTGTGTTTTATCTAGAAGATCTTCATTGTGAAATCATGGGAAATCATGAAAAAAGATTCTGTTCTTTAATACATGATATATTTCAACAGTTCGTAACTGACAGAATTAAAATCCATACTGCTTCTGGCGTTCGGCATCTTTTGGATATATGTACTGGTTTATTGATATTTACTCTTAATGTACAACAAAATGCACAGGAATTTCTAATGCTTATGCTTGGAGTGTTAGAACATGAAGGAATACAGATTGAAAACTTATTTGGACTAAGTTACAGATGGGATCATAAATGTGAATAGTGTTCATTTACTACCATCACTGAAATACAAACAGAACGATTCATATACTTGACGATATCAGACTGCAAATCAGTACCTTGTAACAAATTAATATAAGCAGCCAATCAGGACTTGAAATGTTCACATTGTAGATCAGAGATGTTGTCAACATTACATATAGAAAGATTTGGAAAATATCTAATTTTAATGCTACAACGTTGTAGAGCAAATGGAAGAAAATTGGAAACAAAAATTAATAGTTTTAATGCAAGTCAAATATCTATTTCAGGAAGCACTTTTATAGCAGTGGCTATTATTTTCCATGATGGACATACTACAACATCTGGACACTATACTGTGTATTTGAACTGGAATAAAGGATGGACACATTGGAATGCCCACTTGGAATTTAAACCTCAATTGCCTTATGAATTACCAAATTCATATTTGTTATTTTTAAGCCAATGTTTTGAGTACATCATTCGGCCAATTGGGAAGATGTGAACAGAAACTAAACAGAAATGCAAACTATTAGTATTTATAATTAGTGTTTGGATTTATATTTGCGGTAATTAATATTGCATTTGGAATATTCTGTGTACCAGATGTAAATGAGAGTCTATATTTTGGCAAATGTATTTGAGTTAAATAATAGAGTTTATTTAGATGAAGAAGGTAATAAACAAAGAGTCGATAGAAAAGCACATAGCTACACATATTGAAAATGATGCTTTATGATGATTTGGGGTGTTTTTACACAAACAATTAAGATTGTTTTTTTCCCCGGTGGTCAAAGATGATACCACATTGAATTCACTGTGTCTGGTGAAGTTAAGTAAAATCTGAGAATAGCAAAAAAGGGAATCTGAAAATGGTATATAATTCTAAATTTATGTTGAGTTGCTAAAAATATAATCTTACAATTTCAGTAATATATTAACATTAAATAACAGTTTTTCTTCTTCTTTATAGTAGGTACTGTTGAAGTTTGAGAAGAGTTTTAATGGTGTTTACGACAATACTACTATAAAATATTTCTACTGAATAATGTATCTAAATTACTTAAAAGGTAAGTATACATAATATAATATGCATGATCAAGTGACATTTTTTTAAGTTTAATTATGTGTTATTTGTTTTTAATATAAATAATGTTGACCCTTTAGAATACTTGAACATTCTCATTATGTTACTCATGTAATCAAGCAGGCAGTCATCCTTACATCTAGATACTACCCATGCACTTTTGCCTTCTCTGAAGCACATGTTTTGCACTAATAACAAAACACAGTCATTACCCTTGCATTCTTTCTTTTACAAACGCACTACCCATGCACTCATGCAATTACCCAGACAGTACTGCTGCACTTATGCAATCAACTAGGCACTACTGATGCACTCATGCAATCACGTAAGCACTACTCTTCCACTCGACCATTCACTCAGGCCCCACCCAACCACTCATTCATTCACTCAGGCACTACCCGTGCACTAATCCAATGATCCAGGCATTACCCTTGCACTTATACTTTCACTCAGATACTTTTGATACCCTCATCAAATCACCCATATACTACCACTGCACTCATGCAATCACTCAGGCATTACTCTTGCACTCAACCATTCCCTCAAACACTACCTATGACTCATTGATTCACTCAGGCACTGCACAAGCACTCCTCTATTCACTCAGGCACTAACTATGCAGTCATGCAACGACCCAGGGTTTACTCTTGCAGTCATTGTTTTACTCAGGTACTACTCATGCACTTATCCAATCCCCCAGGCAGTACCTCTGCACTCATGCAATCACTCATGTAGTACTCTTCCACTCAACCATTCACTGAGGCACTATTCATGCACTCATGCATTCTCCAAGGTACTATCTATGTACTCATCCAATGACCCAGGCATTATCCTTGCAGTCGTCCTTTCACTCAGGCATTACTCATGCACACACCCAATCACCCAGGCAGTACCCCTGCACTCATGCAATCACTCCGGCACTATCCACACAGTCATCCAATCACCCAAGCACTATTTTGACATTTAACCATTCACAGAGGCAGTACCCATGCACTCATCCATTCACCCACACAATACCCCTACACTTATGCAATCTCCCAAACACTACCCATTGACTCATGCAATCACTTAAACACTACCCATATAGTTATGCAATTACTAAGCTACAACTCTTGCACTCAACCATTCACTCAGGCACTATCCATGCACCCATCCATTCCTTCAGGCACTACCCATGCACTCTTCAAATGACCTAGGCAGGCAATACTCTTGTAGTCACCTTTTACTCACACAGTACCCATGCACTGATCGAATCACTTAAATGTTACTCTTGTACTCATGAAGTCACTCAGGCACTACCCGTGCACTGATGCAATCACTCAGACAGTACCCCTGCACTTATGCAATCCCCTTGGCACTGCCTATGCTCTCATGCAATCAATCTGGCACTACTCTTGCACTCGATTATTCGCTCAGACACTACCAATGCACTCATCCATTCTCCAAGGCACTAACCATGCACTCATCCAATGACCCAGGCACTGGAGTATGATTAATCCATTCAGTCACACAGTTCCCATGGAGTCATCAATTCACTAAAGCACTACTCATACACTCACGTAAAAGCACTATTCTTGCACTTACCCATTCATTCAGACACTACCCATACACTCATCTATTCTTCCATGCAGTGCCTATGCACTCTTGCAATGACCCAGGGATTAATTTTGCACTCATCCATTCACTCATGCACTACACATGCACTGATCCAATCACTCAGGCAGTACAAAGTGCAGTCATGCAATTGCAATTCTCACACACTACTCTTGAACTCAACCATTCACTCAGGCACTCACCATGGACACATCCATTCTCTCAGGCAGTAGCCATGCACTCATCCAATGACACAGGCATTACCCTTGCACTCACCTTTCAATCAGACACTTCCTATCCACTGATCCAAACACTTAGGCACTACCTCTACACTCATGCAATTGCCAGGCACTAACCATGCACTTATGCAACCACTCAAGGACTATTCTTGAATTCAACCATTGACTCAGGTACTACATATGCACTCATCCATTCTCTCAGGAACTATGCATGCAGTCATCCAATGACCCAGGCACTAACCATGCACTCATCCTTTCACTCAGGCACTACTCATGCACTCATTCATTCACTGATGCACTACTACGCACTCATGCAATCACCCAGGCAGTAACCCTGCACTCATGCAATCACCCAGGCAGTATTTTTGCACTCATGCAATTACCCAGGCACTACCCATGCACGCAGGCAATCATTCAGGCACTACTCTTGCACAAAATTATTCACTCAGACACTACCCATGTACTCATCCATTCTCTCAGGCACTACCCATACACTCATGTACCTAGGTATTACCCTTGTACTCATCCTTTCACTAAGGCAGTACATATCCACTCATCTAATCACCCAGGCACTAGCCTAGCACTTATCCATTTACTGAAGCACTACCCAAGCACTCAGGCAGTATACCTGTCCTCATGCAATCACCCAGGCACTACCCATGCACTCATGCTATCACTCAGGCACTACTGTTTCACTCATCCATTCACTCAGGCACTACCCATGCACTTGTTCATTCTCTCAGGCACTACCCATGCACTCATCTAGTGACCCAGGGATTACTCGTGCACTCATCCTTTCACTCAGGCAGTATGTATCCACTCATCCAATCACCCGGGCACTACCTATGCACTCATGTTTTTACTCAGGCGCTACTGTTTCACTGAACAATTCTCTCAGGCATTACCCATGCACTCATCCATTCTCTCAGGCACTACCCATGCACTCATTCCATAACCTAGGCACTACCCTTGCACTCATTCATTCACTCAGGCAGTACTCATGCACTCATACAATGACTCAGACATTGCCCTTGCAGTAATTCATACAACACATGCAAGTTTGTCTATCCTTAACAAAATAGGCCGTTCTAAAAACAACAATTTTTTCTTTTTTAATTGTATTGTGTTTTTCTAATTATTTTATTTTTTGGGGGTGTTTTAAAAAAAAAAGATTGAAAAAAACAAGGCAATTAACTGTAGTAAACTTTTTTAAACATTTTGCAATTAGAACGTCATTGCAAAAACAAACAAAAAATTAACATTAATGATTTTTTGCAGCAACAGCAACTGCTGCAATAGATTGTTCGCCTGCACAATGAAGTTTTTTGCACTTTATGCAGTGCTGTTCCAGTCCTGCAAACTCTGGTACATTTAAAGATGTTTGAGTCATTGGAGTGGATCCCGCAGAAGTACTAGTTCCTGCGACTTCATCATCCTGTTGTATTTCTTGCAATTCTGTTCATGCGCAAGACGGTTTGGATGCATCATGGATGAAGTTCCACAAGAGTATTTCTTCTCGGAACCCCGAGATAAAACTTTGTCACACACAGTGCAAGTGACCTTGCACGCATTCACATTTTTCTCACCAGGTGGTATCGAGATAAAAGCCCACACAACACTTTCCTTACGTTTCTTTGTTGATTCTTCAAGCTCCTCTTCATCTTCAAGATTGTCAAGCAATACACAGGATCTTTGCTAAAAGAACTGGCAACCAAGACCCGGCAAAAACCAACTTGCACAATGTGAGCGGTAAAACCAACTCAAAACCAACTCAAAAAAAGAACCAAGAGCAGAATTAAGGCAGCATAAAAGATTAGTAAATTCGACCTTACAAATGCTAAGATCAGCCCCCGACAACGCACAGCTTCGGACAGTGTTGAAGAAACAAAGAACTGAGCTCAAAAGCATAAAATGGAACATAAAGAAAGATGCTGAAAATGAGACATGGGCAAAATTACTACACGACAGCAAAAGTAGCAACAGCGCACGCTTCTGGCAATCAGCAAACAGGATCCTACGACCACAGCATAAAGAACTAGGCTCGCACATTCTGGAAGAGTCATGGATCACTTACCTCTCTAGCCACTTTAATGAACAGCCGGAACACGCAGGAGCGCAAAAAACGAACACCACAGAGCCTAACTCCACAATGTTCGCGGTGAAGGCCCTGATCAAGAGAGAGCAAAGCCCACCCAAAAACATCTCGGATACAACAGCCGGCCAGCAAACAGCAATCATAAAAAACAGATTCGCAAGGGCAAGAAGGAAGGTGCTCCGGGTCCAAACGGTATTCCGCCAGCCCTATTTAAGGAAAAGATCACAGAATGGGCTACCAACATGCAACCGCTATTCTCGGAAGTAAGACTCTTAAACAAAATCCCAGAATCTTGGAGAGGGTCGACGATTGTCCCCATATTAAAAAAAGGCGACAAAACGGACCCTAACAACTACCGACTAGTAGCCCTCCTCGATAATGAGGCAAAATATTTTGCGGGAACTCTCTTAGAGGAAATTACGCAATGGGCGGATACAAATCAGATCATACCATTGAACCAGACCGGTTTCCGGAAAAATACTGGAATAGCTACCAATATTCTGGCCATCTCTCTAATGATCGATGCAGCAAAAACGAAAAAACTGCCGCTGCACATGTGCTACATCGATTTCAGTGCAGCATTTGACAACATCGAAAGAGGCAGACTTTGGGGGAAACTGACACAATGGGGAATACCGCAGCCGATCCTAAGCATGCTGAAGCTTCTACACTCTGATACCTGGGTGCAGGTGAAGCTAGGAGGCGGCACACACCTGTCATCTAAAGTTCGTACCACCAAAGGCCTAAAGCAAGGGTGCGTGCTGGCCCCAATACTATTCAATCTGTTTATAGCAGACTTATCAGACACACTCAACATATGCAACTCCGACTCCCCGAGGCTGAGGGGGAAAACCTTGAGCAACCTGCTGTATGCGGACGACGTTGTGCTACTTAGCCATACCTACACTGGCCTCCAGCAGCTTCTGATCTAAATGCACAGCTATGCCACGGAAAACAAACTTAAAATAAATCTGAGCAAGACACGCACCATGTCAATCAACACCAAGAAGAAGTTTCAGAAGTCATGGGCATTAGGCGGTCAAAAAATAGAGTCGGCACTTGTTTATAAATACCTGGGAGTTCTCTTTGACAGAGATGGCACCTTTGCACAACAAAAGCAGGAAGTAAAAAGGAGAGGGGCGTGCATCGCCGTCACACTAAAAAACATAGCCAATCAACTGATGGGGCCAATTCTAACCCCCTATCTGAGAGTTATCCAGGCTAAGCTACTCCCCTCTATCTGCTATGGCAGCGAGGCGCTGCGTGGGAGAGACTCCAAGAACCTGGACACAATCCAGACAAAAGCCTATAGAACAATGTTTTCCCTTCCGTCCCACACATCGCCGGCCCAACTTAGGCTGGAATTTGGATTGCAAAAGCAAGCCCTTGCCAGACAGGGAGCGTACATCAACTGCTCCCACAAACTCCGCTCGGCCCCCACCAACACTCTAAACTCGCTGCTATGGCAAGACATCCAAAATAGGGATACATCTCAGGCAAGATCCTACCTGAAGACAGCTCTGGTGGCTACTAATCTAACTGTGATTTGGGACATGCAACTCGGGCACAACCCATTCAAAAAACTAGTCTGGAAAACGGTTAAAACACTATCCTTACTAGAGGACAAGGCCACATTCGCTAAAAGAAACCATGCCTGGATGTCATTAAACTCTTATAAAACGCTGACACCACAACCTTACTTCAGCCAGGGTTATCCTAAGACAACAAAACTGAAGTTCTTGAAATATAGACATGGGGTTTTGCCCAGCAGAGAGCATCTTCCACCTTGGCTCAGGAGTAATGGCCACGAGGTTTGTCCGTTTTGCAACACAGACAAGGGCGATATACTTCATCTGACCTGCCTTTGCGAAGAGCTTCGGCCAGACCGTCAACAGCTCTTAAAGGCCCAGCTTAAGCAGCTAGGGGCTTGCACGAGAAGGCAAGTGGTTCTCACCTGCCTGAACCCTTCGAACACAAAACTGAACTGCAGATACGTTAAGTTCCTTGCAATGATCGAGCAAAAACTGTCAAAACAAAAAACTACCGATCATTGATACAGACAACATGTAGGCGGCCTACAGGACTCACAGGAATATGCTGCCCCGCCTTAAAGACAATTGCTCCTGGCTAATCAAACTGGGTTCTTCTGTGTATGCTTTTTAATGACGTTAACAATGTTCAAATCTTAATGATATTTTAATGTCCTTTTTTTTTTTTACTGTTTGTACCACGCTTTGCACTGCTTTTAATTAACTATGCATAATAAACTTACTTATTTACTTACTTACTCAAGATTATCTTGTGGTGGATTCTTAACCAATGAAATGCTTTCTTTTGAAGTCACATGAAATTTGCGCACCGGAACGCGTATTCAGCGCGCACCAGACACAATTCCAAAAAATATGTTTAACAATAATATAGATTTATTCCAGTTACAAATATAGAACATTTACAAATTTGAATGTAAATCTCTTGGTATAATATATATTATAAAGTTATATATGCATATGTTTTTTAGAACTAAATAATTTGCGCTAGATTCGCTTACCTATCGCATACCCAGAAATACGTGCATGAGGGTACACGGGACCGTCGAGGCTCCCGTAACTTCATTATAAGAACTCCAATATTTAAAATATTTATGTTAATATCACTTTCATAACTCTTTCAAGAAAGCATATACGATTGATGTCAAAACTATATAGTATGTAACATGTATTTAAATTGTTAAAAAAATGAATAATTTGGGAACCGCGTACCCATCGCATAACCTATGCGCATCCTACGTGAACAAAAAAATATGGCGGCACGATGCTTGGATTTGCGCACCCACCGCGATCGGTACGTGATTCTCACAGTTTGAAAAAAATTATATATAAATTTGTAAATATATATTAAAAAAGGATAAAAAAAGATATACATGAAAGGCAACTCATGCACTTGCAGGATGAAATCAAGCAAGTCTCCATGGAGACTGCCAAGCTACTGTGGAGATCCTCTGTAGCCAGAGTGTACGGTTGGGGGGACAAGAATGGGAAACTCTTACACCGTTTGGCCACATACCCAATGGCCAATCGTATCATCCTGGAGATCCAAGTCCCGGAAGGTACCATTCACCACATACCTTCGACAATAGCCCAGACCTTCGCTGCCTATTACTCCAAACTTTATTCGATGCAAAAATCCGAACTTTCTCTCTCAAGCTTGATCACCCAAACACATCTCCAAATTCCTTGTCTATGTCATGCTGAGGCACTAGACCTAGACCTTCCTATTACCCGGGAAGAGATGAGCGATGCTATATTACTCTCCGCTCCCTGTAAAACCCCGGTTCCCGATGGTTTCCCTCAGGAGTACTACGCCGCTTACCGAGAGAGACTTGTTCCACACTTGTTGGACATCTATGCTGAAGCGGCCGATACGGCTCATTACTACCTGAAACAGATACCGCCACCATCGTGGTAATTCCCAAAACGCAGCCTCCTTCATCACATAGTGCCTAATATTGCCCTCCCTCATAAACACAGAGGTCAAAATCTCCGTCTCAATTCTAGCCTATTTACTGAAACCATATCTTTCCAAAGTGGTCCACCCAGCCCAATATGGATTCATGCCATCCAGTGGAACTAGACACTGCCTCTGATGTCTCCACGTAGCCTTAGCACATCGCTAATCACTAACCCCTTATGTAGCGCTTCTTCTTGATTTCGAAAAGGCGTTTGATTTAGTAGACTGGCGATGTCTAGAAGACGTCCTAATCGGATGGGCATGGGCCAACACTTCAGGAACCTGGTCAAGGTATTATAATCTCAACCACAAGCACGAGTCCTAGTCAATGGAGCTATTCTCCATTGCATGGTGAATGAGGCAGGGCTGCCACCTCTCACTGCTCCTTTTCGCCCTGGCGATGGAGCCTTTGGCATGCCTTGTTTGATCTGATGACCGTATTCAAGGTTGGAGATGGCCAAATTCTGTGGAGGACAAAATCAAGTTAAACGCGGATGATGTCTTGCTTTTCTTGGCCGAACCGGCCCAATCCGGCCCTCGTTGCTTCCGTGTTTTGTATCTCTTTGGACAAGTCTCTGGTCTGAAGCTAAATTTCAGTAAATCCGTCCTGGTCCTGCTCCACTCCAGACTGTTTTGATTGAGAATCCACAATACCTATCAGAAGGCAGTCATTCAAATACCTGGGAATCTGGGTTGCCCTGCTCCCTGATCTCACCTGGGCACTTAACGTCACCCCACTGGAGAAGAAAGCCCGAGCGGATCTCCATAAGTGGCAAATGCTACCACTTAATCCCCTGGGAAGAGTTGCCCTCTTTAAAATGATGATACTCCTCAGGTTCCTCTACATGATACAAAACACCCCTCTTCAATTAATACCCACAATACTTGTTTAAAGAGCTTGACTGTCTGACTACTAAATTCCTTTGGGAGTGGCAGGAGGTCCCACTTACCACTATCCCAGTGCCGGATTCTGTCCCTTGATGGTGGTATGGGCAGGAGCAATCTATACTATCTAGCAACCCGCTTACTAAAGCTGCATAACTGGTTCAATGGTGGCTGGTCAGACCCAGCATTCAGTCTGGAACTGGGCGATATGGGTCTACCCAGGAACTAGAAGATAATGTACTGAGGACCTATCCCCAGGACAATGCTGAGCGTGACGCAGCCGGTTCTCCTAGGCTGGCTCGCCTCCCTGCGCCACACCCAACGGATGAACAAACTGATCCAATATACACTACTTTGGCAGGGAACTTGGCTTCATGAGGTCAGTGGCCTGGAGGGATTCTGGCCATGGGACCTCATTGGTATCTCACAGCTTGGGGACGTGTGGACGAGTGACCATATGCGCACTTTCCAAGACCTGCAAACCTGTTACTCCCTGCACCCCTAACAATTCTATGGATATCTGCAGTTATGTCATGCCCTCTACTTACACATACCTCAGGGCACATCCCTTCTAGAGTATAGTCCCCCTGAGGTGCAGATTATGACAGTTAACCTAGGAAAGGGGGGTGTCTCTCGTATCTACTGCTCCCTATCGAATAACACTCCAAACACACTAGGCCGGCTACAAAACATATGGGAGCAATAGGTGGGACCTCTTGAAGAGGGCAACTGGAGAGACGCTTTAATGGCACCCGAGACAGTCACCACCTCCGCCAGGCTTCGTCTGGTCCAACTATATTATTTACAGGCTACCTACCTAACACCCAAGGTCCTCTTTAGCGCAGGTATGAAGTCAAATGCATCTTGTGCACACTGTGATCACTACCAAGCAGACTTCTCTCACATGGTATAGGCCTGTCCCGTCATTGCACGCTATTGGGACTCCATAGAAAAATAACTCACAGGGGTCTTGGGCTGGGAGGTCCCGCACAACCCCTTAAATATACTCCTGGGAATTACGGATGGATTAGATGGCTCCTGAGCTGACAAACAATTTCTTACTACTGCCATAATGGTGGCCAAGCGAGACATTGCGGCTAGATGGATGAATCCAGTATCCCCTGGCATAAAAAAATGGTTCAGAGGTGTGGACTGGTGGGCTGCACAAGAAAAACTGTTGTTCAAGGCTAGAGGGTGCCCAGCTGAATACCGTATGGTTTGGGGCAAATGGCTGGGGCAGATAGAATAAACATATATCCTTCTGAAACTGTGTGCACTGTGTGGGGATCTGCAGGAATGTGAACTGCAAAACCATCTTCCCCGTTTATGTAAAAGGGAAATGTCAGACGAATGCTGTGGTATACTGTATTTGACTACTGCTGGTATTTTTTGTTTTAAAACCAATAAAATTGTTTAGCAACAAAAAAAAGGATAAAACAATTACATTACCTTTATGAATGCAAAAATATTTTGAAGAAACTTTCTTAACATATATTGTAACTTGTATATGCTTCAATTCCTCAAAAATGGTTTAATATGTAACAGCATTTTTGTTCCACTCTAAAAATGTCAGTACTAGTTACAAAACCTTAGATTTTCGCTTACAAAACCAGAGGTTTCGGGGACTTTATAGTTAGAAATAAACATTTAAAATCTTAGAAATTCACTGAAAAAACCAGAGGTTCAGGGACGTTATAGTTAGAAATTAGCATTTAAAAAAACCTTAGAAATAAACTGAAAAAAAACACAGGCTTCAGGGACGTTATAGTTACAAATTAGCATTTGAAAACCCTTAGAAATTCACTGATAAAAAACACACAATTTAAACATACAGTGGCAGGGCATGGGCCTGGGGCCAAAATAATTTGGTTTAAATTTTGCCCCAAATTTATGGAGGATCTGCGGCAAATGTTAAAAACAAAACAAAAAGCACGGCCCCCACGCTGTTAAGGAAACCCCTCCCTCCCCCCCAGGGTGGGCCAGGGCCTGGGGGGATGCTAAATCCTCTTGTTGGGGGAGAGGGCAGATGGCCCCCCTCCTTGTGCCTTGAGGAGGCCGCGGGCATACACAATTTATAATTTATAAAATAGGCCCATGAGGATGAAGTCCTTGTGCCCTAAGGATGCTCAAGGAGAGAGACACATGCCCACCCTTCCCTTCATTCATAACATAGGCCCCTGGGCATGGAGACCCCGGGGCTTAAGGAGGGTCGGGGAGAGAAGCTGTGAGCCCTCTCCCTTTAATTTACAAACCAGTACCAATAGATGGGATCCCTGGGACCGTAAAGACTCAGCAAAGAGGGCTGTATGCCCTCCTCCCCAATAATATTTTTTTTAAAAGAGTGTCTCAGCTAGGCAGCAGGACACCAAAGTGAATAATAAATGAGTGGCAGGATATGCTCATTTATTATTCACTGCTTGTTAGGAATGGGGGTTTCTGCTTGTCAGCGATGTGCATCCTGCCCAAGCAGGAACCCCCACTCTAGTCAGGGTAAGCTAGATACACACTAAACAATAACGTGTGCTCAAACTCTGGTAGCTTGGCATAGAGCAGTCAGGCTTATCTAAAGAGGCAATGTGTAAACAACTTGTGAACACACACCGTAACACAATGCAACCAGTACAAAAAATACTCCACACAGGGTTAGAAATATAGTTAATTATTTTAAGAGAAAAACAAGACTAAAACTATAAAAATCCAGCAAGTTGAACCGGATTAATGAATTTTGAAAGAATATTCAAAAATATAAAGCTTAGAGTCATGAAGCACCAACCATAGACATCTGGCTGCGCTTGACAGGGATAAATCCAAAGTTTAGGCTGACTACGATGGAGCGTGGGTCGGTTACAGGGACCAGCCTTAGCCCACTGAAACAGTACCTTGTGTGGAGGATGCGTCTATGTCAGAAACACGATGCGAGGAGCAGAGGAGGCGATGCATTGTCGTCGATCCCTTGGATGGAGGCGATGCATTCGTTCTGATACGCGCAGTTGGCAAAGCTTCATCGGCGAATTGCTTGGTGATGCGTTATCGTTGAAATGTGCAGTGCATTGTTGTTGAATAGCGCAGTCCGACTAAGCTATGAGCTATGCCCTCAATGCAACCCTGCGTCGGTGTTGAAGGAGATGCGTTGATTCGGATTAGTACAAAGTCGACGATGCGGGGATTATGCTGGGTCAGCAGAAAGAAAATCACTTCCAAGGGCCCAGGATTGGATTGGCACCGCTTGGGTAGTCAGGACTCCCAGATGGCAGAGTCCAGGTGCTGTTGCAGGGTTGCAGGTACTTTTTGATGCCCCTGTGACTTAAGAACAGGGGGCAAGTCAGCATGTGCTTTGAGTCACGCTGGGTTCAAGTGAGATGGGTCCAGTCCTTTCCTCAGCAGGGCAGAGGGTAGAAGGCAGCAAGGCACACATCAGAGCGGAAAAGCAGTTCTTCCAGAGCAGCAGTTCAGCAGAGTGGCAGTCCTTGCAAAAGCACAGCAGTCCTTTCGCCTGGCAGAGTTCTTCACAGGTCCAGTAGTGTCTTGTTTGGAGGGGTCAGAGACCTAGTACTGTTACCCAATTGTGCCTTTGAAGTGGGAGTGACTTTAAAGAAAGGGATTTGAAGTGCACAGAGATCCTCCTGGCTCCGGACTATCAGTAGGGGGTAATCAGCCCTTTTTGTGGGGACAGGACACTGCCTACACAGGTAAAAATGTCAGCTTCTCCCTCCCTTCCTGCCCAGGAAGGGGCATCAGAATGCAGATGAGTGCTCAGACACACCAAACCTTCCTGTGTTTGTCACTGTCTAGAGGGAATGCACAAAGTGAAGCTGTCACCCATCCCAGATGAGTATTGGAGACAGGCTGCAGGCTCACACAGCAGCAAGAGTAGAGAAATGCCCACTTTCTAAAAGTGCAAAAAGAACAATTGATGGACAGAATGCTGAACTATGTCAAAAATTCACCCCAGTACAGAGATCTGGCCCTAAATTCATTGTTTTCTTGCTCTCTTTGCCATTCCAGTTTAAACCCTGCCATATGCAAATCAGTCTTGACTCTGCTCCCTATGGGAACAGGCCACCCCAAAATGTCTGGCCAGGGCTTACCTGGACAGGAAGCAAGCATTCTGGGGCAGGTTTTGGGGTATCACCCCATATCAGCCAGGCTAGCTTGACTGCAGTGACATGGAGAGCATGGGACCCACGTCTGGGCATACCCGTCCCACTCTGGTGACAAATGCAAGAAGAACAATTGATTGACTGAATGCTAAAAAAAATCAAAAATTCACCCCAGTACAGAGATCTGGGCCTCAATCCATTGTTTTATTTATCCCTATGCCATTCCAGTTTAAACCCAGCCATATGCAAATCGGTCTTGACCCTGCTCCCCATGGGAACAGTCCAGCGCAAACTGCCAGTCCAGGTCTTCCCTGAAACGGAAATTTGTTGCCACAGCACTTTCTAAAAGTGGCATTTTAAAAATAGTAATATCAAATCCAATTTTACCAGTAAGTGGATGTGAATGTTTGATTTGTTCAACATTCCGTCCATCATTTGGTCATTTTGTCTTTGTCGCAGTAAGTGGAAGGTTATGCCCAGAGGCGCGTCCTGGTCTCACTGTGCCACTAGATTCACGCTAGCCTGACTGATATGGGGTGAAACTCCGAAACTAGTCCCAGGATGCTTGTTTCCGGTCCAGGGAGGACCTGGCCTGGTAGTTCAGGCTAGACTGTTCCCATGGCAGACAGGGTGAAGACTTATTTTAATTTGGCTGGGTTAAAACTGGTGTGGCAATAAAAAAATTATGGATTAAACTCAGATCTATGACTGGGGGTGAATGTCTGATGTATTCAGCATTCCGTCCATCATTTGTTCTTTTCACTTCCTAAAAGTGGCATTTCTAATAGTAATATCAACTCCAACTTAACCAGTAAAGAGGATTTGTCATTATCATTCCAAAGATATCAAACATGATACTGCTTCTTTTTTCTAACCAGGAATTACAGATTAAAAGTATATTAAGGAATTCCCAATGGTAACCTATGAGAGGAGTAGGCCTCACAGTAGTGAAAAAAGAATTTAGATGTTTATCAGTAACAGGACATATAAAACTTAAAAGTATATGTCCTACCTTTAACTTACACAGCACCCTGCCCTATGGCTACGTAGGGCTTACCATGGGGGTGGCTTATGTATGATAAAAGGGGGTTTTAAGGCTTGGCAAGAGTTTTAAATGCAAAGTTGAAGTGGCAGTAAAGTGCTCACACAGGTCCTGCAGTGGCAGGCCAGAGACAGGTTTGAAAGGCTGCTTGTGTGGGTGGCACAATCAGTGAAACAGATCCACTAGTAGCATTTAATTTACAGGCCCTGGGTAAATGGTATACCACTTTACAAGTGACTTATAAGTAAACTAAATATGCCAATTGTGTATATACCAATGTTACCATGTTTAGGGGAAAAGCACATGCACTTTAGTAATGGTAATGTACTCCGAGTCCTAAGGCCACAAAAAGAATCAGCAAATAAGCAGGCAAAAAGCTTAGGGGATAACCACCTAAGGATGACAGGTCTAACACTGCTTTAGCATGGAGCGCCCCACAATGCCGTGCAAGGATTTTTTGTTTATTATTTTTTCAGCTTGGTGGTGCTCCCCCTAACACAGGGAGAGGCACTAACAAACATTTTTTTTATGTTGTTGGGGGCTGCAGAAAGTGAAGCAGCCCCTCAGCAACATAAACAATCTGAACTCTCCAAGTCATTAAAACCATGAGTTCAGTAGAGCTTACACTACTTTTTTTAAGTACTCCTAGCTGGAGCTCTATGCACTTCACCAGGAGTGCATGACCCTCTTGTAGTTGTTTTTATGATTACATTGTGTTGCTCAAAAATATGAAAATCATGATACTATTAATAATGAGTGTGAGAAGTTGGCCTGGTATATGATGTTCACTATTCTAGTGAACACCTTGCACCAGTCCAAACAACCCTTATGGTGATGGTTGTAAAGTCAACCTTATAGACCAGCTATCCTAGAGGTAGCGTGGACAGAACAGTCTTAGGCTGAGAGACTCTTGAGGGCATGTAAAGCCAGCTGTTTTACCATATATAACCCCTTGAATATCAAATGAAAGGACACCACACAGGATATATATAAAATATATATGTATTTATTCACTAACACACTCCTTTGAACTCTTTATGAGATCAGAGGCAAAAGCACATAACAAGTTACACTCAGAAATACTTTAAATAGCACAATTTACAGTTAGACCCTAGGGGCCCGTAAAACCATATACTAAGTAAGTGGCATATGAACCACGACTTGTGAAAGGAGAAGGCCTAGGGCCTAGGGTATCGCTGGGGCTACACTATCTGACACTTAGGTTAGGAGTAGGAGGCCCGCAGGCGGCGCGTGCAGTGTCAGTACACTCACGCGAGAGTCAATAGAAAGTCAATAGGAACGTAAAAAGGTAAGTAATGAAGATTTCGGACACTTCTGGTCTAACTAGGATTACAGAACTAACAAAACTAGACACCAGGATAGTCAATTCCTACAGAAGCACCGAAGTACTGGCGTTACCTCACCCACGGGCTGCGGGTGCTTAGGTGTCAAAGTGTGTCGGGTTTTCTCGTTGTTTCCTATGGAGCCTTGGAAGAAGATGCTGCAGGCGACCAGTATCAAGATGTCCGGGTGGATCCAAGGGTGGATTGGAGTTGAAGAGGACCTGAAAGCAGAGGGGACAGAGTCTGGGTCACTAGCTAGTGACCGGGTGAAACCAGGAAGGAACCAGACGTAGTCGGGTAGCAATTAGGTGCTGTCGCGAAGCTTGTTGTTGCAGCCACGCAGACCAGGAGGCGTCGAGGACAACCAGGTGCTGGAGAGGGGCTGTCCCACGAAGGTTCTTGCAGATGGAGGGGTCGGCTTCAAGATCGGAGCCAACAAGCCTAAGCAAAGGTAACCCATGCAGGATACACAAAAGGCTTCTGGTGCAGACCAGGAGGGTCTGAGGTGCCTCACCTTTGCAGGGAAGCAAGGGCCAGTCTGGAGCAACCAGACCAGTGAAGTGATTCAAAAGGAGTGTTGTCACAGAGGCTACTAGCCAACGGGCCAGCAACCAGACAACGCGTTGAGCAGAACACAAGCAGAAGGGCCCCACGCAGATCTCGTGGAGTGTGGAGGGCTGGTCTTCGGTGCAGGTGGAGCTCGGTGTTGGGGTGTCTCAGTCCCCAGTGCACAGCTTCGAGGAAGTCTCAGGAGCTGCGCTGTTAGCAAGGTGAAGACTTTCCAAGTTGCCTTGTTCCACGGGTTCCAACGCCTTCCATGGGGCTCAGCTGTGCTGGAGTCGTGCAGTGGGGTCAGAGAGGTCCGGGAGTTGAGGTCTTGTCAGGCTCTCTGCTCGGGTTCCGGCGGGAACGGGGACAAAGCAAGCCGTCGGGTTGCTGGATGGTGCCTGGTTGCCCAGGGTGGTCACTCCTTGGCCACAAGGGAGATTCTTCAGTCTTCTGCTCAGGTGAATGTCGAAGGGTCCAGATTTTCATCTCAAGTCGATTCCAGGATTAATCTAAAGTCTCCTGGTTCAGCTCCTACCTTTATACAACTAAAGGGGGCTGGTTTACTCACAAGGTCCCTCCTGTGGGTGGGACCAGGAAGGGGGTGGTTACACCCCCTTTTCTTTGTCCAGTTTTGCGCCAGAGCTGGGGCTGGAGTGCCCCAGCAACCGGTTTGAACTGGGGTATGCATGAAGCACCTAGTGTGCTCCAGGCAGTGTCTGTTTCTATTCAGCCCTCCCTGTCCCAATACACATCCTCCTGTCTGGGGTGGTGCTCGCACCTCCCCAAGCAGGAAACCTATTGTCCAAACCTCCGTGACTGGAAGGACTCCCAGCAGCAGGAGGTCGGACTTGTGTCTGTGGCAGCAGCATCCATTTTGGGCTCTGGTAACTTTAACCGGGATAGTCAGAACTAACGTGTCTTCTTCCTCTAGAAGGGTGGAATGCTACCCAGTTGCCAGAATTGGTGAGGGGGTAGTATTCCAAAGCGTATGACACCTTGCACGACATGTTTGGATAAAGTCAAACCAGCATTTAACTGCGAGGTTCATAATGGACTTAAGAGTATATGGTATGGCAATATCATAGAACAGCTATAAGGACATGGTTCCGCAAGCTGCAGACAGGCTCAGCTCATGCTAGAGCACCATCTCACACATAACCAAGCTCTCTGCCTCCAGGATTGTTAAGGCCTGCCATAGGAGTGACTTATAGGTTACTATGTGTCTATATGTAAGTAGGTATAGGAATACTACACCTAAGCAAGGGGTGGTTACACGACCTTGCCCGAGCTGAGTGATCAGCCAGCTGTGTCTATTTGAGTGGCCAGCCAGGGATGGCATACTACATGCTGCAGCCCCTGGTAGGCCTTGATTACACCTATGCCCTGAGTACCTAGGGTACACTTCTACAGGGGCTGACAAGGTGAACCAATTCCCAATTGTGGATGTACCTAGAGTACATGGTAAATTTAGAGAGAATGCATCTGGGCTGTGGGTCTGATTAGCAGGCCCACAGCCACATCTAAGTTGAAAACCAGTAAAGCAAAAGCAAAATGTGGGGGTGACCATAGAAAGCAGACCCTACTCTCCTACAATGAGTAGGGTATTATTAGCTATAGTGTAAGAATGTGGAGCTGCAAGAGCTGGAACGGGACATTAACTAACAGATGAGGCAAGTGAACTGCTTTTAAATGTACTTTGTGTCTGTGTGTGTGGGTGAGTGCATTTGTGTGAGATAGAGCATGTGTATGTGTAAGCATAGATATGTGTTAGAGTGAATGTGAGTGAAATAGATTTGGGGTCGGATGTACCAAGAACTGGTCGCAAAATACTGGTTGCAATTTGTGACCAGTATTTTTGCGACCAGTGGTAATTTGCATACTGGCCTATGTACTAATAGGTCGGTTCACTAATTAAAGCTTCCTAGTGAGTCACAATTCAACCTACCTCATGAATATAAATGAGCTAAGGCACAAATTGAAACCCACTAGGAATCACATACATCACAGTGATGGTGGCCTGTTGAGAGCAGCAGAACACCACGTTTAAAAAAATAAATGATTTCAAGGTAAAGCATACAATCAAAGGTACACAATAGTGAAAAGCAATCGGACCATATGCACATCATAATAAAACCCCCCACACTCCCCACCCACTCTCCCAGGTAGAACAGTAATATCATAAACACTACACCCTCTGGACATAACAACACATTTTCCTGCATGTCTTAGAGATAGTTCAAGTACAGGAGCAGAGACCTAAAAAAAAAGAATGCATACAGTGTAAAGTAGGGGCAATAATCAGTCATGTGAATGGCAACTTCCAGGGATGGAAAGACACAAACATATTGGGGAGGTAATTCAAAGTATGTTGGGATGAGACATCAAACAGGCTGTAATGGGGGCCCAAAAGTCCTTAGGGCGGGAGGATTCTGGTATCTCCTCTTCATACACTTGCAGTTGGTCCCTGCAATAAATCAAATCACAAAGCCATTGTTTCATAGTGGGTACAGACCTGGAGCCCCAGCGCTGCGCCACCACCCTCTTAGCAAATAGGGTGTAAATCGCAACGATACGTCTGTTAGCTGGTTTCAAGCGTTTGACATATCCCAATAAGCACAGCTTAGGAGAACAGTCCACCGGTTCCAGCACAATATCTGTTAAGATAGTAACTACCGCAGTCAGGAAAGCCAACACGCTTCTACACAGCCAGGCAACATGATAGAATTCAGCATTCGCAGCGCCACATCTCACACAGTCCGCAGTCTCTCTCAGGCCATATTTATATAACTGTAGGGGGGAGTAGTATATCTGATGTAAGTATTTGAAATGTATAATTCTGAGGTTGCAATTAGCTGTGAGACGGCCCATAAGTCAACAGCACACCGTACAAACCTCCAGTGCAATGGGATTACCCAACGCAACCTGCCAACGCAGGCAAGAGGGGTGCTCCTCTTGGTCGCGCTCTCGCAAAGAGGAATTATAGAGTTTAGTGATAAGCCCTTTGCGACCCTCTACTGTCAACAATGCCTGCACGCAGTAGGCTCCACAGGGTACTCTGGATAAACAGCGTGAATGGCCTGACGAACCCGGACATATGTTAAATTAAACATAAAGCTTCGGACAGTACCATTCTGTGCCTCACGCAGAATTTTAAAACGACCCTCCTTGTATACATCTCCTAATCAGGTGATGCCCGCAACTGCCAGCTCTTTCATGGCGGAAGCCTCCTGTGCAGTGGATATATCAGGATGGGAGGCTAGGGGTAGCAGTGGAGCACATAAATATGGCAGATGAGCTCTGGATGCCAGTGCCCGCCACACCCATGACGTGCACAACGGATGATTTATCTCGGTTCGTGGGCCACCCGAAAGGATCACCGCCTGCAAAAGAATTGGAAGAACAGCATCACATTCAATAGCCACATGGGGTAGAAAACATTGTGGGAAATGCTAATAATGGGCAAATTGCGCTTGCGCACATAGATAATAGAGGCGCAGATCTGGAGCCTCAAATCCCCCTCGATCAAAGGGCTGCACCAATATTTCCCATCTGCAACGAGGCTGTTCCTCCCACACCCCCTCCCCCCCCACACACACAAATGTTAGCAGGGCGGACTGGAGGGTGCGGAACAATACTATAATCAATTTTATGGGTATGTTATCATAGAAATATAGCAGTTTAGGCAAAAAGACCATTTTTATGACTGCTATCCTGTCTGCTAATGAAAGGGGTAGATGTGACCACCATGTGGCCTGCTCAGAAATGCGTATAATCGTGCGACCATAGTTCTCAGAGACCACCACAGCAGGATCCCAGTGTATCCACACACCTAGGTAGTTCACTGGGTCAGAGGTCCAAGATAATAGAAAGGCAAGCTCTACTTCCCTTGTAAGGGCAGTAAGGGGAAAGACCACCAATTTGGACCAATTAATCACAAGGCCCCAAAACCTCTCAAACTGGACATACTCCCTGAGTAGCGGGTACAGATGCTCATAGGGCTCGCGGACATAAAGCAACATGTCGTCCACATATAAGGAGACAATCAATGGGCGTTGCCGGAACCTCAAGGCAGCAGCCGAATGTTTCTGGCGTAGTTTATATGCCAGGGGCTCCAGGGCCACGGAAAAGAGCATAGGAGACAGAGTGCAGCCCTGTCGCATACCTCTCTCGATGGGGGACAGGGACGACACCCAACCGTTAACGCGTATATGAGCAACCGGCCCGCTGAAGAGGACCCTAAGCCACTGCACGAAAAAAGGGGGAAAACCCATCCTACTTAGCACAGTGAACATAAAAGACCAGTGCATTGAATCAAATGCTTTTGCTGTATCGAGCAGCACAGCTACAGCTTGGAAATCAGGTTCAAAATAGTGTAGTCTGGGGAACAGCGTGCGTACGTTATGAGTGGTAGAGCGTTCTGTGACGAACCCTGATCGGTCTGGTAGAACTAATAGGGGTATAAGGGGCTGCAGACGAATGGCGATCATTTTCGCTAATATCTTCGTGTCAACATTGATAATCGAAAGAGGATGATATGAGCCACACTTATTGGAAGGTTTGTCTGGTTTTAGTAATGTTACAAGGAGGGCCTCCCGAAGGGAAGGCGGAAGGGTCCCAGTTTCGTAGGCCTCTGCCTAGACTCCCAATAATCGAAGTGCCAGTTCCGCAACGTTCGCTTTATAGAATTTGCTTGGCAAACCATCTGGCCCCGGGGCCTTACAGGTTGGCACGGACATAATAGCTTCCTTAACATCCTCCTCATCAAATGGCTGCACGAGATACTCCCAATTAGCATTCGACAGCCAACCAAGAGCAACGTCATCTAGATAATCATGCATCTCCTCAGTATATGGGGAGTCTCTAGCAGCGTATAAATCCATGTAGAATTGTAAAAAAATGTCACAGAGGTCTTCGGTCGAGGTTCACCAGTGCCATCGAGGAGTTCAGTGATAACTTCCTGGCAAAGTGGCTCAGCGAGTTTTTGAGCAAGGGAGCCACTAGGACGACCCCCCTCGCCATATTATCTAGCAATTCTATGCCGAGACCAATGCAGCAATTATTGGTATACAGTCTCATTGTGCTCTGTAACTAGCTCTCTTATTGCAGCTAATTTGGCAGTGGTAGGATCCGACTCAAAGTCGCGCTCCAGTTTGGAGATATCCAACGCTAATTCCTTCATTCTGTGCCAGATGTCCCTCAAAACACCAGATTGTATCCCGATGCAAGCGCCTCTAATAGTGACCTTGAAGGCCTCCCAGAGCACTCCCGCGCTTTCCACCGTGTCTTCGTTTTCGGTGAAATAATTTTTGATCGCCTCAGCTATAGATTGCCTGAATACCGGGTCTTTAATCTCCGAGGGTTGAAGCTGCCATGCAAAGGGTGGCGATTGATACTCTGGAAGTCTTATCTCAAGGAGCACTGGAGAGTGATCAGACAAGGTCCGGGTCTCATGTGATACCCTTGCCGCCCAAGTACAGACTACCTCTGAAACGAGCCAAAAATCAATGAAGGACCAAGAGCCATGCACCGAAGAGGCAAATGTGCTCTCCGAATCAGAGGGGTGACGTTGGCGCCACACATCATGCAAGTGGCCCACGTTTAAGAGCCCTAGTAACATGGCCACTGCCTGGTTAGGCCGGACCTCACAGCTACTATGCCTATCTCTAGTGATGTCTAAACACAAATTGAATTCTCCTCCCTAAATGATGGCCCCAGGTGGAAATAGGGACATTCTGCGCCATACTTCAGAGAAAAAAGAGGGGTCATCAACATTAGGCCTGTAAATATTCACCAACAATACACTCTCACCACCCAGTCTGCCATGAATTATCACAATCCGGCCACAATCATCTGCTTCAGTTCTAATTACTGTGAAGGGCACCCATTTTTTCACTAAGATTAACAACCCCATAGCATAGGATGAATAGGAGGACGAGGCTCTCATACTCGCCCAGCGCATGCCTATTTTATTAGCAGAATCTTTAGTCAAATGAGTTTCTTGTAGAAGGCCGACATGCACACCCATATGGTCCAGGTAAGCAAACATCATCCTAATCTTTTTCGGCGTGTTAAGGCCACATACATTCCAAGTAAGAAATGTATTCATGTTACTCATCGTGTAAGGTCATAATAAGTATATACCTGTAGAAAGATTTTAAACTAATAAGAGCATGCAGTGGATAATTTCATATTTATCGACTGTATGTCCAGAAGAATTCCAAGAACATTCTGTCACCCCTACCCCAAACTCCCCCAACCCGACACCCACTTGAGCACCCCAACCATACCAAAGCCATCCCAAAGCCCTGCCCAACCCCTCCCACCACGCTGAAGCAACAAAACAGATTTGGGGTACACCCATTTGGGAGGAGCACCGAAACGCAACCCTCCCACAGAGTAGGAGTTGACAGAGCAAAAACAATGTTCAAGCAATACATACAATAACCATTAGCCATACACTACACCAGGACAGAACTTGCAGTGACTCAAAGTGGCATATACGATGACAGGTATTGCAATGCAAAGGGCCAAAAGTGTCATACAGAATGAACAGACCCTGTATAAAGAGCTCACAAAGCCGACAGATAGTACCATGGCGTCAGATCCAGCATAAGGGCAACAAAGGCTGCAGACTTAAGAAGAAGGCATCATCCATGCTAAGTTTTGGAGTTACTTGGGAGAATCACAAAAAGGTTAGGTAGGTAATGAACATGAAGTCCATGAGACAATATGGGCTTTACATTCAAACAAGAAGCTAAAAAATCCAAAGAGGTCATAATACACAAGCAGGTAACATAGTGCCTCACTACTCTTCTTTCTCAGGAGCAGCTGTAGAGTCCCGTTTCCTGCGTTTCAATTGTTTGGCGTGTTCCATTGCATCCTTCAGGGAGGAAAAAATCTTTTCGTCAGCCGCACCTATGCGGAGCCCGGACGGGTATAACATAGCATAGTGTACCCCCTCCTTTTGCAAAAGCTGTTTCACAGTTCCAAATTCTCACCTGGCAGCCTGAGCGGCAACTGTACAATCAGGGAAAAAGGCCAATGTGTTGCCCTGATGGACAATGGTACCCTTCTCCCTGGCCAGGCGCAGGATGGTGTCCCGGTCCCTATAATTCAAGACTCTGGCTATTACAGGGCGAGGGGGGGGCCTCGGTACCGGCCGAGCAGCTAAAGAACGGTGAGCACGCTCCACTATGAACATACTGGACAGTTGGTCGGTGCTGAATATATCCGAGATAAGACGCTCAAGAAAAGTCTCCATCTTGCCCACATTTTTCGATTCTGGAAGCCCAGTAAAACGGAGGTTATTGAGCCGGGACCGCGCTTCTAAGTCCTTGTTCTTTGCTTGGATAAGAGCCAAGACTTTCTCCATATTTAGAGTTTTTTCAGAAACCGTGCTTAAACCATCTTCAGTCGCTGAAACCCTTTGCTCCACCTCCCACATGCGTGCATTTTGTTTCTCAAGTTGAGATGACATGTGGTCAAGTCTATGGTTCACCGCAGCCATCGCACCCTTGATAGACTGCAAAGTACGTTGCATAGCCACCAGAGTGTATTCCAGCATGGGGGGGCCATCTGCGTGAGCATCAGCCTCGGAGTCAGAAGCGGCCTTCTGCGGCGTCTTAGGGGCCCTTCGCGACATGAAGGTAAGTTGCGATTGGGATTTATCAGTCCTCCCCATAGTTGTGTAGAAATCCACAGAGACAATATGCAAAAGAGAATGTGGGAAGGACAAGGGTGAATGCGGTGTACGAACTACGCCAACCACCCCCACAGAAATGCCAAGTTGTTAGTGGCAGTCGACCTAGCGGGCCTCAGAGAGTATAGATGTGAGGTTGTGATCAGTTCAATAGGCTTCCTGCAATTAGAATCCCCAGTTGCACAGTCACTCTACTTCAAAACCAATCAGGCAGGCAATGATGGCCTAGGATAACGCAGGCACGTGGCAGTATACCGCAGATCAGCCAGGTCGAACCCAATGTACATCGCTCAGGGGCCCAAATAGCAGAGAGTTTCCTCGCAGTCGCTCCTGCCATGTGTGGCAATGCCTGCACAATCAAGACCGGGGATTTGCGGGCCAGTACCAGTGTCGGATTAAGGAAGCACAGGGGCCGCAATGAATACGTGGCGACACTGAGTTGTTCTCATCCACCAGGAGTAGATGCAGGGGGATTCCAGTCAACTCTTGTGTAGCGGGTGTAGCGTGGATAGCCACCATGGGGCAGAGCGCTGAATCAAGGACCGCACAAGCCGTGGCACGCAGGGCGCGGCCAGACACAAGGCCAGACCCCGCCTCCGCAGCGCAGGCCTCCGACGAGCCCCGACCCCACTTACCATCACCTGTGCCAACAGGTGCACAGGAACTCCAGGAGTCACTCCGCTACCTCCCAGGAGGGTCTCCCCAGCCTCCAAGGTCCGCCACCAGGCCTTCTCCCGGGCACCACCGCCCGCCGCTTCTCAGCACCGGGCGCGCCTTCTTCAAGCGCACAAGCGGGAACAGTTCTCTGACAGCGCTAGCAGCGGGGACAATCTGTGCGCAAAGAACACAGCAGGCACCGCAGGTCTCAGCACCCAGATGGGTGAGGGGAGTGAAGCAGAGAGCGGTGCGCTAGGGCCTCACTCGTCATCGCGCAATAAACAGACCACGCAGTGTCAGCGTAAAAGGCCATTTTATTAGACCAGAACTGCGAATCTGTACATAACAGTAACATCAACAATAATAATAACAGCAAACCCACACTCATACTTCCCCCCTCATTCGTTTCATTCGCCCCGCTTCATCACCAAGCCCTAGAGGCTCCAACCACCTTTCTTCTTGCCCCTCAATCACTCGTCATCCAGCCCCCACTCCTTGCGTCATGCCATTCACGCTTCTATCCGTCCTACGAACTCCCCCCCCAAGGGATTGGTGTGCCCGCTCTTGACCCCCTTGTCCCTTCAAATCCTGCCTACAGCAGCTCTGGCCTAAACTGGCAACGCTATGGACCGACCCAAAAGCCACCTCCAGCTGCCGGGTGGGTGGGTGGCCTTTTAATCTCCCTCCCGATGGTGCCAGGCACAGAAAGAGGAAGTTCCCTTCCTCCCCCGAGCTTAAATACCCACCCCTTAACTCCTCCCCTTCCCCTACCTGGCCTATCCCCTGCGCGAAAGACCCCGGGGGAAGACTAGTCTGCGACTCTGCCTCCCCCGGGGCCCGGCATCGCGCAATAAACAGACCACGCAGTGTCAGCGTAAAAGGCCATTTTATTAGACCAGAACTGCGAATCTGTACATAACAGTAACATCAACAATAATAATAACAGCAAACCCACACTCACACTTCCCCCCTCATTCGTTTCATTCGCTCCGCTTCATCACCAAGCCCTAGAGGCTCCAACCACCTTTCTTCTTGCCCCTCAATCACTCGTCATCCAGCCCCCACTCCTTGCGTCATGCCATTCATGCTTCTATCCGTCCTACGAACTCCCCCCCCAAGGGATGGGTGTGCCCGCTCTTGACCCCCTTGTCCCTTCAAATCCTGCCAACCAGTGAACCCCCTGTAGGGAGGTTCACTGCCCCACCCCCCACGGGCCGCCCATCCAACACCAACGCACCATTCACTCCCTGCGACACCAGATAGCCTCGTTCCACAACTTGCTCACCACTAAGCATGGGCGGAATATCCGTTTCGCTCGCGGATTTTCGGTAAATTCGCAATCCGCGAGATTCGCGAATCTCCCGCAAAATCCGCAAATCCGCGAGCAGCGGATTTTATGGCTTGCTCGCACTGTTCGCGTGAGTTCGCGGCTTCCCAGTACAACTTTGCGCCCCGCGAATAAGCGCAAAATTGCAGAAATACGATCTTAGCAAAACTGAAACTACTTACCAGGTTCAAAAGTTCAGGATCATCATTAGTAGCCATTTCCTGTATTGCTTCCTGAGGGGCCCCTCCAGAGTTCAGTTGCCAGTTGCAACTATTATGTGACCCTGCTCTGAACCTCAGAATAGTTACACATATGCCACAGAGGTGGCGATTATTTTTAATAAAAAATACCAATGCCATTCTGATCCAATTACTCTGAGCGGATGTGATGCTCTTCTCTTCAAGCTCACTCTAAACCCTAACTATACTCTTACTGGACTCTTAATGTACTGTCCCCCTGGCACTACTAATTCTTGGTATACCCAATTTGTGGATTACAGTTTCTTCCAGTAACTTTTTCGTCATTGGCGATTTGAACTTACATTTGGACAACCCCAATGATAAGGCTGCTGGTAACTGTATCACCGATCTTGCTGCTATGAATTTAATCTTACATAACAAGGGCCCCACCCTCAGGGGTGGGCATCTTTTAGATCCTATTTTTTCAAACTCTTCGCTAATAACATGTCCTCCTGCTTTACCTGTCTCTTGGTCAGATCATTATCCAGTTAAATTTACTGTAGCTACCAACAAAACACAGACTACACCTAACTCTTTTCTTAATTTTAAAAAGAGAATCTGGAAGAATTTGGACATTACAGCTCTCAACACTAAACTGCTTGATCTTTTGCCTAAATACCTACCTAATTTAGACAACATGAATGCAGCTGCTAACTCGGTGAACTCTTGGCTCTCCGATGCTATAAATATCTGTCTTCCTCTTACAAATAAAAAAATGTTGTCCATAATTCTCCCGCTCCATGGTACAATGAAACCCTCCGTCTACACAAAGCTCAATGTAAGAGACTAGAACGTGCCTGGAGGAAGGATTACTCAACTGCTGCCGGGCTTACGTATAAAGCCGAATTGAAACTATACCACAAGGCCTGTGTTCACACCAGAGCCATCTATGTCACAAACTTGATTACAGAAGCCATGAATAAGTCAAATGTTCTATTTAAAGTGGTAAAAGATCTTGCTGGCTCACAGACAGTTGCTATTCCCCCTCCTCTTTCGAGCAAGAAATGTGACGAACTTGCCCAGTATTTCACATCCAAAATCGACACAATCTATAGAGATATAAAATCTCTGGAGGAATCAACTGCCTGCTCTTCGTTATCCCCTATCTCCTCTTGCCCTCCTTTGGCTTCTTTGAAGACTTGGCCTGACCTTGTACCTGCTACTCTTTTGGAAATCTTAAAAAATATTAAATCTGGCTCACACATGGATCCCTTACCTATTTCGGTTCTACGTCAGCTTGAATCCTCCCATCTTGAAGTAATCTGTTCCTTACTTAACGCTTCTCTTGCTTCAGCCACGGTCCCCCACTGCTGGAAGCATGCAATGGTTACCCCACTCCTTAAGAAACCTACTGCAGATCCTAATATTGCTGCCAATTTCCGGCCCATCTCATTGTTGCCGGCCTTCTCAAAAATTCTAGAAAGACACATTCATCTACATCTTTCACGCTTTGTCACTTCTAATAATCTTCTTCACTCTTCCCAATCTGGCTTTCGTCAAGGATTTTCCACAGAAACCACCCTATTAGGTGTAACTGAAAACATTCGCCAATTACTAGATCAAGGTGAAACGGCTGCACTGATATTGCTTGATCTCAGTGCAGCCTTCGATACTGTCTCCCACAGTATCCTTCTTAGCAGACTTGCCTCCTTTGGCATTTGTGACAAAGCCTTGCTCTGGTTTTCGTCCTTTCTTTCTGATAGGACCTTTCAAATCGTTTCCAATACTTCCACTTCTAACATTTATTATTCCCCTTATGGTGTTCCCCAGGGCTCCATCCTTAGCCCTCTCCTCTTCAATCTTTATGTTGTTCCGTTAGCTCATGTCGCACATCTTTCTGGCCTTAATCTCTTCACTTATGCTGATGACTCTCAGATTGTGTTTTCTTTATCTCAAGCCAACCCTTCTTCACCTTCCTCTCTGCAATCTGGTCTCAGTGATATTTCTCGCTGGATGAGCCGTAATTTTCTCAAGCTTAACAGCGACAAGACGGAGGTGCTCGTCTTTGGCAACAAGCCTGACCTTTGGAGTCCAAGATACTGGCCGTCAACCATGGGCGTTCTACCCATTCCATCGGAACGTGCTAGAAATCTTGGGGTTCTCATTGACAGGGATCTGTCGATGAAAGACCAGGTCAATAAAGTTTCAGCCACCTGCTTTACTATTCTTAGATGGCTGAGAAAAATCTTCTGGTTTCTGCCATCCGACACCCAAAGATCTGTTGTGACGGCCCTGGTGACCTCAAGACTGGACTACAGTAATGTGCTCTATCTGGGGGTTACCAAGGCGATCCTGCGTCGTCTCCAATTGGTTCAGAATGCTGCTGCCCGGCTCCTGTGTGGATGCCAGAAATATGACCCAATTACGGAACGCATCAAGCAACTTCACTGGCTTAATATTGACAACCGGGTAAAATTTAAGGCACTATGCTTTATGCATAAGATTAAAATTGAAGCCGCTCCCGTTTATCTTCAAGCACTTGTCAAGCCTTACTTACCCACACGCTCACTTCGTTCTTCTTCCCAACATCTGTTCTGCGTACCAAGGTTCAGGCTCTCCAGAGTGGGAGGCCGTTCCTTTGCTGTACTGGGACCCAAACTGTGGAACTCTCTTCCCTTGGACCTACGAATGGAGCAGGGCCATCTCCGTTTTCGAAAAGCCTTAAAGACCTGGCTGTTTGCCCAATAACCCTTTTCTTCAGGATCAATCATGCTGTTCACTGTCAATTAGCGCCGGGAAACCCTCACGGGTAGCTGTCGCGCTCTATAAGATTAATAAATAAATAAAATAAATAAGGTCCTGAATTACAGCTAAGGGAGACAAGCAGGAGCCAGGCTGGAAGTTCAAATCCATTAATCAGCCCCTAATTCATTATTGTCAGTTGGGGCAGGGCAGGTGTTGTAACTAATTTTGCAACAATGAAAGCACTTAGCAAGTGCAAAAGATCACTAATCAGGAAGCACTAAGGAAGCAGGTGCCAGCTAAAAAAATATTCTGTGACACATTAATCAGCCCCAAATTAATTCAGGTCACTTGAGGCAGGGAAGGTGTGCTTGCTTTGCCACAATAATGTACACTGACTGGACAACCAGAGGGTGCTGTGATGAAACAGAGGGTGGCATGGGTGGGCCAGAGGGTGGCATGAGTAGTCAGAGAGTGGCAGTGGTGACAGAGAGTGGCAGTGATGAAGAAGAGTGTCCCAAACAGGCTGGACACGTAGAAACAACAAGTTCGCGAAACTTGCGACCCGACAGGTAAGTTCGCGTTTGCGAAATTGTACAAAACCCTCGCGAACTGGCAGAAACCCGCGCGAACACACAAAAAAAATCCGCAAATTCGCGAGAATTCGCGGATTTTGCGAATTGCGAGTTCGCAAATCCGCAAAATTCGCGAACGCGAGATTCGCAAAATTCGCCCATGCTTACTCACCACATCCCTCATCTCCATCATGTAGTACGCATTGCCCAGCTGAGACAAGTGCACCCCGTCATCCCTAAAAAGGAACGGCTCTTCCAGTCGAATCCCGGCATGTGCAATAACCTTAATGTCTTTGTCCGTACAGTAGAGTCTCATAGCCCTATTGAGTTTCCTCCGAGCCTTCTCAATGGCTCCATGTTTCACAGCCCCTCTCCACAGTTTCCTGGGGACCAGCTCCGTCCAGGCAATGCAGGTCCCCGCAAGCCTCGATTTCAAAACCTCCAGGTCCCTTTGCATGAGTTGTAACAATGCCAATCCAGACAGTTGCACCAGGTCGTTCTCCCCCAGATGAATGATCAACAAATCCGGGCATCCCCTCTGTGGGACCATCTTCGCGAGCCAGGGCAGCAGTGCCCCCCATCGCATACCACTCCTGCCCCACCATTGTACCTTGTGCAATTGTCCTTTCAGTCCCAGGTTACGGCCGTAAACCTGCTGCTCCGCATATTTGGATGCCCAATGCACGAAGGAGTGCCCAACAATCCAAGTCACCGTCCTACCGCCCGGTCCACCCACGCAACCTACAAAGAAAAAGATGTTAGAACAAGCAAAAAACAGTGCGAACAACCAACACCCTGCCTGGGACCAACCTACTTCCTCACATACATCTCACAACATCGCGACTTCCAACGCCCAATCCTCTTAATCCTATCCCAGGACCAACCCAACCTGGCCGCCGCAGTCGCAGCCCCAATGCGGAAAGAGTGGGTCCCGAAACCAGCCTCATCCAAGCCCAAACGCCTCAAGGCCATACGCAACACAGCCAACAACTGGCCAGCCGTTACTCTCGCACCAGACGCATGGCAAAAGATCTCTCCACAGCGCACCCCGCCCGTCCCCAGGAAAGTCCGCCATTCCAACACCGGGCAAACCGCCCCGCCAGACTCATTCAACCATACCCACTTGCCTCTGCCCAATTGATCCGTTTTGGAGCAACGTAGCCAAATACCCAAGCGCCCCGCATCCACACGAACCTCCTCAAACAACCTACCCGCCCCACGTCTCGTACCCAACAGCTCGAACACCCGGAAAGCCCCAAAAAAACATCCACACCATGCATAAACGAAAAAGACCCACCTCAACCGGGTCATAACAGCATTCCGGCAACACCCCAACCAGCCAAACCAACAATTCAAACGTCACCGACTCGCAGCCGACCCCCCCCAACCCCCCGTTCCCGGCCCCAACCTCGCAGCATGCGCGTCAAAAGCACATCCTTGGTCGGGTCAAAACCCAGGAACAAAACACAGTAGAACGATATCCCTGCCAACTTCCCAGAGATCGTAGCCGCCGTCAGCCCCCGGTCCATGCACGCCAACACGTAACCCCTTAGCCCCTGCACCACAGTCGACTCCCCGCTCACAACACCATCCATCGTCCAGCCTATGAAAGCACTAAATTCAGACCATGCCAAACGATAAGTCCTCCTCGTGGTCAGACCCAGCGAACCTTCCACCAGACCAATCATCCTCACTCCTCCAAGGCCCAGATGCCGGCCGGCAGCTCGGTCTTGCACGTATCCGCTCCCGGTGCCAGGTGTCGAAACCGCTGCCACTGCGAACGAGACAAAGCATCCGCAATGTCATTATTCGCCCCAGGGACATGCTTAGCCCGAAACACCACATTCAGCTGCAGGCACGCCAACATGAACCTTCGCAACAGCCGCAGCACACGCAGGTCCCTTGCCCTCTGATGATTCACCAGCTCCACCACCGTCATATTGTCGACGTGGAAGAGCACAGACCTATTCCGAAATTCCTCCCCCCACACCACCAGTGCCACCAGCAAAGGGAAGAATTCCAAAAAGGCAATGCTCCTGCCCTGTTTGATCCAGGAGGCCGGCCAGCTCTCCGCACACCACCTGCCGTCCCAAAAAACACCAAACCCCGCTGACCCAGCCGCGTCAGAGTAAATTTGGCATTGCCAGACCGCCCTTTCCTCGTCAAAGTCCAAGGACACACCGTTGAAATCCTGCAAGAAGGTAATCCATGTCCTCAAGTCCGTCCTCACCCCCATGGAAATCCTGACTCTGTGATGTGGAAGCACTGCCTCCGACATGGCCATGCCGAGCCGCCTGCAGAACGTCCGCCCTGCCCGCACTACCCTACACGCAAAGTTAAGGAAACCCAGAAGCTTCTGCACCGCCCTCAAAGGGATCCGTCGTTCCCCCACAGCCCACTCCAGACATGCCAGAATCTCCTTCACTTTGGCCGCAGGAAGGCGCGCCAACCACTGCACCGAGTCCAGTTCGATCCCCAGGAATGTGAGGCAACAGCTGGGACCAGCCGTCTTCTCGGGCGCCAGAGGCACCCCAAACTGCAAGGCCATCCCCTGGAACCGCGACAGGGCCCTGCCGCAATCCCCGGTCTCCGACCTCCCTAGGAAGAGGAAATCGTCCAAGTAGTGAGTGACTTCACGACACCCACTGACCCGCACCATGACCCACTGCAGAAAAGTGCTGAAAAGCTCGAACAGAGCACATGAGATGGCACACCCCATGGGCAAAACTTTGTCCACGTAGATGGCCCCCCCAAACGGCATACCCAAAAGCGAAAAATCCGCAGGGTGAATAGGCAGGAGACGGAAAGCAGATTTGATGTCACACTTTGCCAATTCCGCACCCGGCCCACAAACCTTCACCAGGCGGATCGCATCGTCCACCGAAGCATACAGCACTCTCGACTCCTGCTCTGCAATAAAGTCGTTCACCGATTGACCCTCCGGCCACGACAAATGGTGAATCATCCTGAACTCCCCTTCCTCCTTCTTCGGTACCACCCCCAACGGGGAAATTATCAGGTCTTGCAATGGCCAGTCAGTAAACGGGCCAGCCACCCTTCCTTCCTCCACCTCTTTCTCCAACTTAGCAGACACCACCCCTGGAAACTCTTTTGCAGATCTCAAATTCTCAGCCCAACGGCGCTCCCTGGGACCCTGGTAGCCCACTCTAAAGCCCTCCGTGAACCCCCAGAAGAGCCGCGCCGCAGCCTCCTGATCAGGGTAGCACGAGAGCCACGGGGCCATCGCCTCCACCCTAACCAGTGTAGGCGCCCTTCGGTCCAGGCTGGCCCCGCCCCCTTGCGTTCCTCCACTGCTCCGAGGGGGTGGTGAGCGCGAGGCACTGCGTAAGGGCATGCTTCCCGACACACTTCGAGCACTTGTGTTTGAACTTACAGGGGTACCTGGAACAGTACCCCCGGTTGTAGCTCCAGCACGCTCCCGTGGAATAACCCCCCTGCTTGGACTGTTGCCCTGAGACAATGGTGCTGGGCACTGTTCCACCCCCCGCCCCGCCTTGGGCGGGACGCGGCGGAAAAGACCGATACCCCACCGGCAAGCCACTGGCCGTATGGGTGGACGCCGTCGAGTGAGAAGACGCCATCCACTGCATCCAAAGTTCTTGATCCACCTATCCCCAACTCTTCTCCGGATTCGCGCTAACCCTAGCCCGAAACTCCTCATCGTAGCTTAACCAAGCAAAACCCCCAAACTGCATCTGGGCCTTGCGAATGATGTCCATGTACTTAAACAGCGCAATCGCCCGGTCCAGATACTTCTGGCAATAAACACTGGCATAGATCAAGAACGCTGACGTCCAATTCTCCATAGTCACCGGCACCCTAGGGCGCCTCGTCAGCTCCCACTCCTCCTCCTTAGACCCCTCCTTGGCCTGTACCTCCCTATGAAGCAACTTAAAAACGTCCACAAACTCATGTTTCCAGATTCGTTCCTTGAGTTTCTCCGATAGATGTGATCCAAGAGGCATCGCCAGCCCCATATACGGCAGCTTTTTAGGCACCTTCGCTCCCTTCTCCTCCTTACCATCACCTTTGTCCGTCTGTACCCCCAAAGTGACCGACTAACCATCCACCTTCTTACCCTCCTCAGGTGGACCGCCCGATGGCTTCTCCGCCTCCCGCACAGAACTGTCCCCCACACCCAACGACCAGCAGGTCCGTTTCCGGCCTTCCCCCCCCCCCGTGGAGCATCATTCCAAGCTGCCCACCAAGCGCCCTCACCTGTGAGAGCCGGCGTCCGCTCCCTGGGCCGTGCTCCGTACTCCGTCCCCCGGACCGCCTCCGATCCGGCCTTCGTCTTTGCCACTGTCTTGACCTGTAACACACCAAGGTCGTTGTCTCCCGCTGCGCCGCCTACGCCTACCAAGTCATCCCGCACCTCCCCTTCTTCCAGCTCCTCACTCTCAGTACTATAATCCAACTCAAGCACCGGTTCCAGATCCACACCCACACTTTCAACCTCTTTCACCGCATGCTTCACACCCTTCTGCACACCCCCCCGCCCACGCACTCCAGAACCGCCACGTGCCGCAGGTGCCCGAGCCCTCGGTGGAGGGACAGCCGCCGCGGACTGCCCTACTGCTTCCGGCCTGCGTCTTGGAGCCGTCTTGCGCCCCGCCAGGCACCCCCGGGCTCTGCCGACAGCCGCCGGTTTGGATCCCCTCCCACCCCTCAGGTCGCTCGAACCTGAGAGGGCCCCAGCACCATCGGGCCTCAAAGCCGTCCTGGCAGTCCCTACACCTGCCATACCCCCCCGATGGAGGGATGGCCTACACTGCCTTCCTGGCCCTGACCCTCCTGGCTTCCTCCTCCCTCTCCGCTTCCCGTTCCTCCTCAGAGGTCGGGGTGGGAGGGCCCTCAACCTCATGGCCCCACACAGCTCCCACCCTAGCTCGAGTCTCCTCGGCCCACCTGACCTCCTGAATCTGCTCCAAGATCCGCTCCCCCTGGGCCCTGTCATCCCAAGAAGCGGCACCCCAGATCTGAGGGGGGGGCGGGCAGTAGCCAAAAAATTCAGCCCCCGGGGGGAAGAAACCCACCTGTTGAAAACCCGGAATCCAGCCAGGCCCACTAATGGGAACCAGAGCGGGGGTCCCGCTCCGGCCCTCCAACTCCCCCGCCACCACCGGCCGCACCACGGCCGGGGTGCCCGCTAGGCATGGGCGGAAAATCCGTTCCGCTCGCGGATTTTGCGGATTTTCGGGAAATCCGCAATCCGCGAGATTTGCGAATTTCCTGAAAAATCCGCAAATCCGCGAGCAGCGGATTTTGCTCGCACTGCTCGCACTGTTCGCGTGAGTTCGCGCCCCGCGAATAAGTGCGAAATTGCAGAAATACGATCTAAGCAAAACTGAAAGTAACTACTTACCAGGTTCAAAAGTTCAGGCACATCATTAGTAGCCATTTCCTGTAGTGCTTCCTGAGGGGCCCCTCCAGAGTTCAGTTGCCAGTTGCAACTATTATGTGACCCTGCTCTGAACCTCAGAATAGTTACACATATGCCACAAAGGTCCTGAATTACAGCTAAGGGAGACAAGCAGGAGCCAGGCTGGAAGTTAAAATCCATTAATCAGCCCCTAATTCATTATTGTCAGTTGGGGCAGGGCAGGTGTTGTAACTAATTTTGCAACAATGAAAGCACTTAGCAAGTGCAAAAGATCACTAATCAGGGCGCACTAAGGAAGCAGGTGCCAGCTAAAAAAATATTCTGTGACACATTAATCAGCCCCAAATTAATTCAGGTCACTTGAGGCAGGGAAGGTGTGCTTTGCTTTGCCGAAAATAATGTACACTGGACAACCAGAGGGTGTGGTGATGAAACAGAGGGTGGCATGGGTGGGCCAGAGGGTGGCATGAGTAGTCAGAGAGTGGCAGTGGTGACAGAGAGTGGCAGTGATGAAGAAGAGTGTCCCAAACAGGTTGGACACGTAGAAACAACAAGTTCGCAAAACTTGCGACCCGACAGGTAAGTTCGCAAATTGCGAAATTGTAAAAACCCTCGCGAACTGGCAGAAACACGGGCGAACACAAAAAAAAAAAAAAAATCCGCAAATTCGCGGGAATTCGCGGATTTTGCGGATTGCGAGTTTGCAAATCCGCAAATTCGCGGATTGCCAATCCGCAAAATCCGCTCATGCCTAGTGCCCGCCCTGGAACCCGTGGACAGGTCAATGGGGGCCTCCTCCTCCAGCCCCCCCAACTCCCGCAAGGTGTCCCCAGGCCCGACCCCCCAGGAGCGTCAATAGCCGGGTGCCCGGCAAACCCAGGGGCCCCACCCCTACCCAGAGGCCCCTCCCGCTCCAAGGCAGGCCCAGCAGACACGACCGCCTGCCCCTCCCCCTGCAAGGCGCCGGCCGGCACCAGCAGAGGCCCTTGGGGCGGAAGCGCGGGGGCGCGGCCCTCACGGCCGCCCTTGAGGCCCCAGGCAAAAACTCGAGCGAAGGGAAGGCCCGCGCGGGGAGGTCCCCGCGCTTCCCGCCCCTCGCCGGGTCCTTGGGCACTCCGCCCCCCCTCCGACCGTCAAACCCACCCGCAGAGTCCTGCTCGTCATCCTGGCAGGCCACCACCGCGGCCTTAACCCCGGCCGAGGCAGCACGCGTGCCCCTGGTGGCCCCCACCCAGGCCTGGTCCAAAACCCCCGGCTGGATAAGGTCTTCCCGGCCGGCCCTCGCAAGCAACAACAAGGCCTCACGGACCTGTTCCGCAGACACCCCAGACATCTTGCCACAAACTACCCACAAAGCAGAAACAACGCGAACCCAGCTGCCGTGAAACAGCTCCGACGAAGACCAACCAAAACCTAGCACTAAGCAACTCAGAAAACTAGACCTAACTACCTCCTTTTAATCTCCCTCCCGATGGTGCCAGGCACAGAAAGATGAAGTTCCCTTCCTCCCCCGCGCTTAAATACCCACCCCTTAACTCCTCCCCTTCCCCTACCTGGCCTATCCCCTGCGCGAAAGACCCCGGGGGAAGACTAGTCTGCGACTCTGCCTCCCCCGGGGCCCGGCAAAGAGGCCTACAGCAGTCTGGCGGACACCATCTTCCGCGGCCTAGCGCGCAAGTGAACTCGGCACATTCAGCCCACAGGAGGGATCCTTTAGGTCCGCAAGGACAACAGCAGATACAGCAATCAAGGAGTAGGTCACCTTGTCCGCCAGCAAGTGACAGGTACACTGGATGCAGCAGATATTAGGCGGCTAATGGCTTGGTCAGGCAGATCCTCACAGCAGTGCGGCCCTCTTGCCGTGCGCCCTCTAGCGCCCAGAACACCGCGTCTTTGACTGCTTTTCAATAGAGCAATTTGTTTTTACATGTAACCCATGTTCCTTAAAGGAAAACGGGATGCGTTTTATAACAAAAAGTGTACGATTTATTTTTTAAGAGAAGGCAGTGGTTCCTGTGACCACTGCCTTTTCTTAAAAATATATTTTCGGGAACATTCACGTTGGGAAAAGGGTCCCTTGGGACCCTTCCCGTTTGCAAATATTTTACCACCTCCTTTGAGGTGGTGGTAAAATATGAATGTTTTGCGACAGGTTTTGAATCGGGAAACATTAATGCATACCAGTTTGATTCGGTATTTGGAAGGGACACACTAAACACTTCCTTTCCAAATACCGAATCTGCAATGGGTCAAAAACCGAAATTTTGATTCGGTAACTTACTTTCCGAATGGCAGATTGTGATTTGTAAATAAAAATAAAAAAATTGACAGACGCAATGCTTCTTCTACCTGGCCCTAAGGGACTGGTAGTGAGTTAGAACAAGTGAGATTGAGTGCCATTACTTGAGTTTGAGAGGGTCAGAGTGATTGAGAATGAGTGAGTGACAGAATGAGGGAAAATAATAAAAATGAGTATGAAGACTGTAAAAGAGTTTGAGGGAGTGTTAATGGGAATGAACATGAGTGAGTATGAGTGACAGTGAGTGAGCATAAATGAGAATGAATGCTTCAGAGTGAGTGAAAATATGTGAGAAAAATGAGAGTAAGACTGAGTGCCAATGAGTGGTAGTAAGAGTGAATGTGAGTGAGAGTGTATGTAAAAGAATGAGAGTCACGCTGAGACTGAGTGAGATAGAATGAGTGAGTGCAAGTGAGTGGTGATAATTTATGAGTGAGTCCGAGTTAGTGAATGGGAATATGAGAGAATGCGGTGTTATGCTTGCGAGTTTGCAGCGGGCTCTGGTATACTTAAGGTAATTCTTGGTTTATGGATTCACCCATGGCAAAATGCTTGTGCTATCATACTAGAGTCAAATCTTATCATGTCAAAATACTAACACTAGGGGGCGTGGCTAGCAGCCAAGCATGGCGGCCGCATAGTGTGAGAGCTCCCGAGGGCACTGCAGCCTTTCAACAAATCCGTCACATCTATCCGCCACCAAGCGCGCCTGAAGCGGCGGCGTTCGAGTCCGGGACCCAAGCGGTGTCACCGGTCCAAGTTTCGAGGAAATCGATACACCGGAGCCTGAGCTACATCGTGTGGCGAGTTGGGGCCTACAGCCAGGGGTGAAGCACCGACCTTGTGTGGAATCCGGACCCCAGCGGAAGTGCAGCGGAGCCGGCCGGAGACAGTGATCGCACCCCGGTGCCTGACTGAAGATTCAGACCAAGCCTACAACTCCTGGCGGCGTCCTCCGGTGGCACACGGGCTGCCGCGAACACCAAGCAGGACCTGAACGGTGCAGAGGTCAGTGCAACCCCAGCCTGGGCCGCGCGGAACGGGGACAACACCCTGCAACAACCCCCCCCCCCGCGAGAACCTAACTGGCGCCGCAACATTGCGGGGGGCAATATCAGTCACCGCATGGGAGCGGGGAAGCAGTGGGCCCGCACAACAAGCCAGAACAGAAGCCAGTTCGACGGTGCCCCAGGGGGACGACGCACCGCCGGACATAAACGCGGGAGCACAGGGGGACCCCCCAGGCCCGCCACCAGCAGAGTCGACATAACAGCAGTGACCCAACACGCGGCGCCGGTCCAGTGCACGAGAGACGGTGCAGGGCAGAAGAGCGAGGGGGGAGATCGCAGTGACAGCTCCATCCCGGAGAGAGGCTACCGGGGGCAACGACACGAAACGCATCAGCGGCTCCTAGACTCCCACGCTAACGACCAGTGAGACCTAATACTATCTGGCTGATACCGCCTATCAGAGACTTCAATCGGCTCACAGGCCACGGTCACCTGGGACATATCTCTGGCACTCACAGGCCCCAGCACCATGGCGGGAAAAGGCCTCAGGAGCGGATCCACGCAAGCCAAACTGGATAAATTCGCCTATGGACACCAGGGACAACAGCACACTACAGGGCGACCCTCCACAGGCCATGCCCAGGAAGCAGAAAAGACGACGAAAATAACGCTGGAGGACATCATGAAAACACTCTCAGAAGTGAAAACCACAGTGGGCGCCATCTCCTCAGAAGTATCTCTGCTGCGAGCGGACTTTCACAAAATGGCGGAGAGGGTGTCGCAGGTGGAAGTGGTCACGAAATCACTCGTGGAAGACACCTCAGAGCTCCAATTGGCCATGGAAAGGATGCAAAAAGTGACCAAACTCCTGCACGACAAGCTGGACGACCAGGAAGGGCGTTCACGCCGTAACAACGTACGTATCCTTGGACTTCCAGAGACGGAGGGGAAGGGGGCCATGGACCTCTATGTAGAAGACCTCATCAAGAACAAGCTCCAGCCCAAGGGCCTGTCGCACTTCTTTTCGGTGGAGAGAGCGCACAGAGTCCCGGGGGGCCCACCCAAAACGGGGGCGGCTCCAAGACCGGTGCTAGCCCGGCTCTTCAACTTCAGGGACAGGGACGCAATATTGCAGGCGGCGAGGACTTCGCCACCAGTACGGATTCAAAATGCAACCTTAGCGTTCTTCCCAGACTACACGGCAGAGGTGGCCAGGCGACGTAAGTCCTTCACGGAGGTTAAGAAAGCACTGCGCGACAGAGAACTGCCGTACTCCATGATGTTCCCTGCTAAACTACGGATAGTGGCCGAGGGGAAGACCTGGTTTTTTGACACGCCGGAGGTGGCTCAAGAATGGCTGGAGGGCTGGCGACCAGCGGGGAGACGCGACACCGTACTGACCAGACACCGCCCAGTCAGTGCTCCCACCGACCACACCAGGGAGGCGAGACGGAAATAGAATCCGACCTTGAGAGAGATCCGCTAGACTCTGGACAATTGGCTCCGGTGTAACATTTAACTGTATTATTTTTCGAGACTGTGTGGGCCGCGGGACCGTGGCTCGGACGTAGCTGAGTAGGGTGGGCACAGGCAGTGCCCAGAGGGGACTCAGCAACCCTACGAGCAAGTAAGATGTATAGGGGAGGGCTGAAGCACTCTGCACAGTTGGGGATGCGGGCGGGAGTTTGTCCGTGGAGCAGGGTAGCAGGGAGGGGGGATGGGATTGAAGTTTATTTGTTGGAATGTTTACTCTTGTTTGTAGTCATCGTTCACCACCTACATAGTAGTATCACCCTGACATCAGCACGTCTCCTACACAGCACGACACTAGTCGACGCATGGGTTAAGCCACAGCACACGCTGTGTGCAAGACTCCTTCATCAGCCTAATGGCCAGGCCACTTAATCACACGCCCGCCGAGGACCCCTCCACGGCCGGGAAGATTCCCCCACTGCGCATACTGACATGGAATGTTCGGGGCCTGGGTGACAAAATCAAGAGAGGCTTGGTCCTCCAGGCCATAAAGCGGCAAAACCCAGATGTGGTCCTCCTACAGGAAACCCACCTCACGGGATCCACCTGCAAAGCCCTAGACAGACGTGGGTACACAATGGCGGTCCACGCCGACTTCACTACTGGCTCCAGGGGAACAGGCATACTGGTGAGAAGATCTTCCCCCCTTATGGTATCCCGCCGTGTGGCAGACGACCAGGGTCGCTTTGCCGCAATCCATGGCCAGTGGGAGGGCAGGGCCCTAAATGTGATTTCAGTATATATTCCCCCAGCCCTACACTCGGTGGCCCTACCAGCACTGGGCAAATTCCTTCTTGATCTCCCTGATGGCGACATGATTGTTGGGGGAGACTTTAACGCAGTCATGGATCCACTTAAGGACACTTTTCCCTCCAGAACCCGACCACGAGGTACTGCACCACTGTCAGACTTTGCGGAAGCCCTAGGCCTTGTAGACCTCGGGCGGCAACTACACACAGAGACCACCCACTACACTTACTACTCAGCGGTACATAACAGCTTATCTCGCATAGACTACTTCATGACACTGGGTTTGGGACTTGACATGGTAGAAAAAGTGGACACACTACCCAGGGGGGTCTCGGATCACTCTCCAATTGTCCTATCGCTGACCACCGGAGGGAAACGAAATGCTCGACTATATCCAATCTACCCCAATTTCCTGAAAGTCCCCAAGATTCGAAAGAAACTCAAACTGGCGACGTCGCTGTATTTTGCAGAAAACACGGGCACAGTAGAGTCGCCCTCCATCCTATGGGAGGCGTACAAAACTGTCCTCAGAGGGGCGGCCATTGCGGCGATTACGGGACACAAACGGGACTCACGAAAGGAACTCACAGACCTGGAACTTGCACTAGATACGGCCAATAACGCTCATATGACAGACCCCTCCCCATCCACGACACACACACTCATGCTCCGGCAGCAACACTACCTAGCCCACCTCAAAACGACAGAGAAGGGATACATCGCAAACACTAGACATAGAATCTACGATGTGGGCGACAAAGCGGGACGTATGCTAGCGTGGCTGGACAAGAGAGGGAATGGAGTGAGAGGTATCCATAGACTCAACACGGAGGATGGGCGGACACTGGTACACCCGGAAGACATTGTAGGCGAATTAGCACGACACTACCAGGAAATCTATACACCGGAACGGAGGGTCACACGACAAATGGCGACGGCAACACTTGCAGACATTACCATCCCCAGTATTACACAAGAGGATAGTGACGCCCTAGAACTAGACCCGACGGGGGAAGAAATCCAGCTGGCGATCCAGGCGTTACAGTCAGGTAAAGCACTGGGCCCTAATGGGATACCGGTAGAGTGGTACAAGACCGTGGCTGCAGACCTCAGTGCCCCATTGCTGGCCATGTATTTAGAGAGTAGGGACAGACTAGAGCTGCCGCTGGATCAACGCATGGCAACGATTGTAGCAATACCCAAGCCCGGAAAACCACCGGCAGAATGCACCTCGTACCGCCCGATATCATTACTGAACATCGAGGCCAAAATACTAGCTAAACTTCTAGCTACCCGCTTGCTGCCCCATCTCAGTACCCTAATCCACCCTGACCAGTCAGGCTTTATGCCCCACCGGAGCACGGCGTTGAATCTCAGAAGAGTCCACGGAGTGTTGGCCCGTGCACACCTCCTCACGGAACAGGCGGTAATCCTCTCTCTCGACGCCAAAATGGCGTTCGACTTAGTAGAATGGGAATACCTCTTCGTGGTGCTGGAACGCATGGGTTTTGGGCCAAAATACATAAGGTGGATACGGCTGCTCTACACGAAACCCGTTGCACAAGTGGTGGCCAATGGCCACACGTCGCCGAGATTCCCACTGGGCAGGGGGACCAGGCAGGGCTGCCCCCTGTCCCCCCTGCTCTTCGCGCTGGTACTTGAACCCTTGGCCATCCAAATCAGATCAACACCACTGTTCGCGGGCATCAAATGGGAGGAGGGATGGGAGGACAAAGTCTCGCTATACGCAGACGATATGCTCATATACATGACCGCACCCGAGACCGGCATCCCAGCCCTACTAGACCTCTGTGACACGCATGGACGCACATCGGGTTACACTCTCAACTGGTCGAAATCCACCGTATACACATTAAAGGGCCCGGAGCCGAGACTGCAGGGGAACTGTCCTATGCTTAAGACATCGGCCTCTTTCAAGTACCTAGGTATTGTCATTGCGAGCGGGGAAGCAGACTTTTTTGTGAACAACCTAAAACCACCCATAGATCGCCTGCGAGCAGATGTTAAGCACTGGGCGGCCCTCCCCCTGACCCTACTGGGCAGGGCGGAACTGTACAAGATGATGGCCCTCCCAAGACTCCTTTACGTACTGGAAAATACTCCACACCTGGTACCACAGCGTTATTTCCAACAGATTGTGGCACTGGTCACTGTCCTGCTCTGGAACACAGGCCCGGCGCGCATAGCATATGACAAGCTGGTAAAGAGCTGGTATGAGGGTGGCATAGCGCTCCCCAACATTCAGCTATATTACTGGGCGGCCCAACTCAAGATTATAAACTACTGGATCCACGCCCCGAAGGACGACCCGGCCTATCGGGCAGACTGGTCGCAACTTGGGACGGACTGTATGCTATCCGTGCTTTACAACAAGTCACAACTGAAGGCCCTGATCGGCCCGACCAAACACACGGCGGCGCTATGGCACGTGGCACAGGCCCGTCTGGGGTGGGCAGGCCGACTCGCTAAAATGACGCCCTTGTGGGACACGAAAGCGTTGGGGAACCTGAGAGGCTGTAAGGGGTTTGAGCGGTGGGACTCAATAGGCATCTCTACGATAGGAGACCTCTGGGACAATGATTCAATATTACCATTTCCACAGTTGCAACAGCATTACAACCTCGGACCCACAGAAACGTTTCGGTATGTCCAGATTAGGCATGCATTACTACAGGCAATCCCTGCCGGCACCACACTACCAGACTCCTCTCCTTTGGAAGATAGATTACTAACAGATTTCATGCTCCAAAGCGCCACCTCCCTTACGTACAAAAAGTTGATCAACAATCTCAAAGACCCGACGCTAAAACTTAAGGGGAAATGGGAGGGGGAACTAGGTGAGACAGACGAATTTGAATGGAATGAGGCCCTGGCCTCCCCGAAAGAGGTGGGAATCTCTAGTAAGCTCAGACTGGTACAGCTTAAAATCTTACACCGCATCTATTACACCAGGACACTGCTGCACAAAATACAAAGAGCAACACACCCCTTCTGTCTGCGAGGCTGCGGGGAGGAAGGGACACTGTTCCACACAATATGGGAATGCCCGCAAATACGCGAATTCTGGAGACAGGTGCTCCGTTCCATCTCCCAGGCCCTCAAACTTTCCATTTTACCCGAACCGCGTAAATGCCTTCTAAACATCTGGGACCCAAACGACCTGGGTAGATATGAACTGATTTGGGCGTCACTGGCATTGACAGTAGCTAAACGGGATATAGCACAGAAATGGGGGGGCGCCGGAAGTGCCCACCGCCAGTAGATGGGCTAAAAACATGGACATCCTAATGGTGACAGAGAGAGCGGTTTATGTGCTTCGAGCAGCGCCCCGGAAATGGAACAAAGTCTGGGCGGCATGGAACATGTACAGAGGGGGACTTTGTGAGCCCTTACCAGAGGGAGAGGAATCAGACTCCGAGGGGGAGGAGGAGTAACTGAACGGTTGCGGGGAGATGGCCTCGGAAATATGACAAGGGTACATGGGCGGCAATGACCTGGCCTTTTATTGCAATACGAATAGCGGCGCAGGCTGTTGCGAGCTGTGGGAGACGTGAAAGGGCTACGATGACACATGGTTGGGGGGGCATGTTGGGAAGTTTGTTCTTAATGGTTATATGGAAAGAGACGTAGTCATCACTGAAGTTGGGGGGGGGGGGTTATCAAGGGAATGCACTTTACGGAAAATATCTTACATTGGATGCATAGACGAAACCCGTGACGCAGCAGAAACTATGTCTTAATCACGAGAATGTAGCCCGTAATTTATTGCGCAGATAAATTGTACGAAATGTAAGGATTACCGATTGGATGTATGCAATTGATTAACCACTATTCCTTCCTAACAATAAAGTTTAAAAAAAAAAAAAATACTAACACTAACATACTAGAGTAATACTTGGCATATGGGGGCACCCATGCAAAAATTCTCTTGCTGGCATACTGAAGGACATTTGTGGGCTTGGGGCCCCATGCCAAAATGCTGGCACTAGCCAATGGTAATTCCATCCTTAAGTCTGGGTAATTGTGGCATAGTGGTCACGGGGCAACTGTGCCAAAATTCTGTCCCTAACATACAAGAGGTCATTTTTGACGTAAGGGTCAACCATAGTTTATGGACATCACTAATGGCAAAATTGTGGCACTGGCATGTTGTATGTTGTTTTTGGCCGAAGGGGGCACCCATGGCATATGCGGAAGGGCCATCTATGCCAATATGCTGGCCCTGGCATAATTAGGGTAATTGTTGACCTATGGGGGCACCCACAGTACATTCTAAAAAAACTGAGTCAACTTATAGAGTATGATGTTTCATTGACCTTGCACACCATGAAAGGACTTGAATATTTAATGAGTGCCCTTTCACAGCATACATCGTTTTAGCAAATGTATGTCATAGTTCTGCTTTAAAATTCCTTATTTGACCCTATTATTTTTTAACTGTTCTCCTGGGGGTTACCTCCGTGTGAGGGGCTAGACGGAACCTCACCTCAATCCGTGAATGCCGGTCCGGGTATGAGCGAGGGATGGAAGAGGTTAAACATCGTACTTCCCTCATCCCTGCAGGAAGAAGGAGTTGGCCGGGGAGAGGATAGCAGATGGGCCGCCCGAGATGACACAGAAGAGGCGGGACAACCAGCCATAAAAGGACGACGTGGGAGGAAGAGACGTTGTGGAGGCGAAACCCCGAAGACGCCAAACCCAGCGAGGAAGCAATGGATCGGAGCGTGAAGGGACAGCCAGATGACTGGGAGATCACAGAGTCAACAGCGGAGGACAGCGGGGAAGATGTGGAGAGCTGGTCTGAAGACTGGTGGACGCCCCCGGAGGTTTCTGAGAAGTCGCCACAACTCAGGAGATTTGAGGCAGATGCAGTGAGTGAAGAGGAGGGGAAGGGAGGGGCGGGGTTTTGTTGAAAGGGGAACAGCACACCTAAGCCCGTAGTAAAAACCCTCACTATCAGTAACCCACCCATGAGAGAATGGGACCAGGTGTTTTTTTTTGTGTTTATTAAAGTTGTGTGGAAAAGAGACATTATTCATGTATTGCCGCCCCTTAATGGTGGTATAACCGAATTCATGGCTCCTGGGCGAAAAAGGCCTTTCAGTCCCCACACCTCTTGCATGAATGTTTTTCTCTTTTGTTCTCTTTTCACCAGCCTGTAATTTTATGGTCTGACCATTGGGTCGAATAGGGGAGGAAATATCCCCTGACCCACATTGATTCAGGTTAACACAGAAAACCCTTGGCATCCTGGCACAGACTCACAGTAATGGTTCAGGAGCAGAATTTATAGTCTTTTTCCTTTCCTTACTAATCCTTCACTTTGGGTGTGGTGACGGTTAACCACATAACATATAGGTCAGTCCACTTACCGCTCTTTTCTTCTTTTGGAGATACTCCGGGGAGACGCCATCTGAAGTCTTGGTATGTGAAGAACCCCAGGAGAGGAAGAGAAGCCTGAAGCAGCAGCAAGTAGCTCCAATAGGAACATTCTCATCATCCTGGACCTAACTACCACCACTACTTTTTTGACAACCAACACTACTTTTTTTTTTAATAAGCCAATACAGATTAAAAAATTCAAACACCAATCAGACCTCCGAATTTCTATTTCCGCCCATCCCTCCGACAAGTGGTGTCAGAAGTGGGATTAGTGGAAATGGAGACCTCTCTTCAGAAAATGGCAGACAACCAAGAGAAATTAGGACGCCTATTGTAGAAGTTCCTGGCCGTGGTTGAGGAAGAAAGAGAAGATTCCATCAAACCTTAACTGATCAAAACCACAATCAAGAGACCGTGATAGGAAAATTGGCGGACACCCTTAGTCAACAAAGGGGACATACCACCTTCCCGTCGGTGGTGTTAAAAAAATAAACGAGTGGAGAAAATCCCGATTTCTTCTTTTCTAACTTCGAACGAATGGCTTGAGCAGCAGGATGGCACTTGGATAAATGGGGTCATTACCTGGGTCCCCTCCTTTCGGGAGATCTGCAAGCAGCGTACCAAGCCGCTAATCCCCTTGGTGTCACTCCATATGACGAGATAAAGAAGAATATCTAAAAAAGGTTAGGAATAGGTGAGGAAATGTACTGTATCTGACTCCGACACATTAAGGAGGGTCCTCAAGAGACACTCAGAACTCTGTCCTACAGAGTAAAAGACAAGGCAGATCGATGGCTTAAACCGTTGGGATCCAACAAGGAAGAAATAATGGAGAAGATTTATTTGCAACAATATTTGGCTTCTTTACATCCACCGATACAAAAGTGGGTTTGACAACATACCCAGCTAAACATGGAAAGAGCGGTTGAAATAGCCAGTGCCTTTAGTAGGGCTCAGGAGTTGCAAAGAGGCAAAGAAGGAACACATTGCAAATCGTCTGGGGGTACCTCCACAAAACTAACCGACCTTCTACCCCGGGAAAGCTAGACACCGTTACTCTAATGCCTGGTCCATTACCTACTCCTTATAGCCCGCCCACCCCCTCAGGACCCCAGTATTTTAACTGTGGAGTGTTTGCCCTCAAAAGGAGGAACAGATGGAAGTAGGACTTACCCGGACTCTCTATTGTACTAAACAGGGGCAATCACTCCCCTACCATAAAACAGTAAGGGTAAGCGGAGAGGATAAAACTGCCCTGGTCGACAAAGGATGTTTACATAGTGTTATAAGGCCCGAAAGTGTGCCTGGGGGCAATTCTCAACCCATGGGTATAGTGAACATTCAATGTGTCCACAGAAACAGTAGGCAGGACCCCACCACTAAGGTACAGGTACAGCACAAACCCTCAATTGAACCCGTCCCTCTACGCGTAGGACTTATGCCTAAGCTGCCAGAGCCTTTTATCTTAGGGAGGGATTATCCATATATTGGACAGTTACTGAATGATGAAGCAGAAGAATGGAGAAAAAACGCCCGTTCTCCCAAGAGCAGGACCTTAGTTTTTCCCCTGGAAAGCCTAAGAAAAGTAAGAATCAGAAAAGAAAAGAAAAGAAAAAAGAAACTGGACACAAGTAACCTTGACTCAACCACAGGAAGAAGTCATGTGGCAATATGACCAAGGTTTCCACATAGCGCAAAGGGCAGACCCAACACTAAGGGAAGCTTGGAATAAAAGCCACAGAAGTAGAAGATCCCAAGCAAGGAGGTTCCCAATTCTTTATAAGGAGGGATTTGATATATCGAAAAGGGAGGAAGAACCAAAATTCTCAGTTGCTAGTACCCCAAAAATATCGGGGGAAAGTGTTATTTCTAGCACATAGTCATCTGTTGGGGGGTCACTTTGGTAGTGAAAAAACAGAGAAAGACATTCTAGAAAAATTTTACTTGTAGGGTTTCCCCGGGAAATCATAACTGATCAGGGTACACCTTTTATTTCCAAACTGATGAATGAGATATGTCAACAATTAAACATTAAACTACTGAGAACGTCAGCTTACCATCCCCAGACTGACGGGTTAGTGGAGAGATATAACGCCACACTTAAAACCACCTTAAAGAAACTTCTTGACCTCGAGACTAGAAAATGTGTGGATATGCTACCCTTAGCCCTCTTCGCCATCCGCTACAAACAACAGAGGAGTACAGGGTATTCACCCTTTGAATTGTTAGATGGGAGACAACCACGTACCCTGCTTGACCTGGTAAAAGAAGAATGGGAAAAAGAACAAAGAGGTAAACCTCTGCCCGAGTATGTCCTTAGTCTAAAAATCCACTTACAACAAATACGCAGCATTGTCAAATCTCACTTAGAACAGACCCAGATCTCACAGAAGACACAATACGATAAAAGTACTAAAACCCGTACCTTTGAAATAGATGATTTTGTCTTATTAATGCTATCTACCTCAGACCATAAAATGCTAGATCAGTGGCAAGGCCCTTTCAGAATAATAGAGAAAGTGACACCAGTAACCTACCGTTTGGAATTGAATCCAAAAAAACCCTTACACACCCAGATTTATCACGTAAATATAATTTAAAAAATGGGAAGGACCCATACCAACTTTGGTGGGTTTGACTGAACAGACCAAACCTTTGTACCTCCAAAGCATGGACCCCGAACTTCCGGATAGTCAGAGAGCTGTATGCCCATTTTATACCCCTACAGGAAGTGTTTTCCCTACTGCCGGGTAAAACAGACATAATGGAACATGGGATCCATACCATTCCAGGAAAGAAAGTGAAATTACGACCCTATTGTATGCCAGAAGCAAGGAGAGACGCAGTGAGAAAGGAAGTACAACAGATGCTCCAGATGGGGATAATAGAACCCTCCACCAGTGAGTGGAACTCCCCTATTGTTTTTATCAGGTTCTGCATAGACTTCAGAGAAGTGAATAAAATCTCCCAGTTTGATTCATACCCTTTAACAAGAGTCAACAAGATGATAGAGAGAATAGGAAAGGCTCGCTACATAAGCACTCTCGACCTCTGGAAAGGATATTGGCAAGTCCCCTTGAACAAAAGAGGTAGAGGGAAGACAGCTTTCTCCACTCCAGATGGGCTATTCCATTTTACGGTCCTTCCCTTTGGGCTACATGGGGCACCCGCCACTTTTCAAAAATAATGAACACCGTTCTAAGACCCTGTATTGCATTTTCCGCAACATACATAGACAAAGACAGTCCTGAGGCGGAAGCCGGGAGCTGGTGGTACGAAATTATTTGCTACTTGCTCTGATTTTAAGCATTATTTGTGTGGTGTCACTTACTCTGATAACTTGTAACTGTTCCTGCTTTTAACAGTCTATTACCATTTCGAGCACGCAGCCGATTTAAACGCTGCCGCACTCTCTCACCCCTCTTGAGCGGCCGCCATCAGCCTAGGCGTGCGCGCTGACCACGCCCACTTGGAGGCCACGCCCCTTTTCTCCTAGAAATGTGCATGCACAGGAAGCGCAGCGGACGAGCGCAGCGGGAGCGCCTAAGGCAAGCCCGTCTGCGCCCATCCGCGCCAAGACCGTGACAAGCGCAGGAATCCCTGTCCAAACTTCCTCATACGTCAGGTACCTTCCGACCGACCTTCTCCTACTTCGTGGTACTAACCATTGCTCTTGCAAACTTGACTTACCAACCCTCTCTGGTTCGTTCAGCGGTCGGCATTGCCGCTGGTCCTCCACCTACAGCCCAGCCCAGGTACTCTCCCCACCATCCCCCCCAAGGATTCCCGACCGCCCTTTAAAGGTGGTTTGATTAATGCCCGCTCTATGTGCAAACATAGTCAAGACATACACGACCTTATCCTTGACTACGATCTTGACTGTCTCATGATAACAGAAACCTGGCTAACGGAAGACAGCAATCCGGACATAGCCATTGCCCTCCCCCAGGGTTTCTCCTTCTTCAGAAATGACAGACTCAAAGGAAGAGGAGGTGGAGTAGCCATCATACTGAAAAACATATTTACATGTCATACGTTCAACCTAGACCCATTAAGAGACACAGAAGGTCTTGGTTTTTCAATCAAAATCAGTGAATCCTCCTCCTTCTCAGGGGGCCTGATTTACCGCCCACCTGGCATTGCTTCAGAATTTCTTGACTCACTGGACGACGCTCTTGGACACTTCTTACTTAGATATCCCCATTTCACCCTTCTTGGAGATTTCAACCTACACCTGGAGTCCAAATCTGACTCTCAAACTAACAACTTTCTCCAAACCCTCGAAATATTTAACCTCCAGCAAAATGTCCTACAGCCTACTCACTCACTAGGACATACTCTCGACGGGGTCTGCACTAACTTCCCTCCTCTCACCACCTTGCCCCCCGTTCCACAAATATGGACTGATCACAGCTTGATCCTGTTCCATATTAAAAACGCACGCCCACTCACTTTCAGTAAAACGAAACCTCACTCTGTCAATTCCGTCAACTGGAAAAAGGCTCAAGATAATCTTATCCTCAACCCTATCCTCCAATCCCAGTCCCCCACGCTATCGGGTAACGTCGAACTTGACGCTGACCTCTTTCAAAACTGGATTTCACAAGAAATCCAAACTCGGAACCCCCCCAAACGTCTATGCACTACCCATAAAAAAGCTAAAACCAACTCCCCTTGGTTCACCCAAGATCTAGCTACTTCCCATCTACTCTGTAGAAAAGCAGAGCGGAAATGGCGTAGAACATATGATAAAAACGACCGTCTCTCTTACATCCAACTTAGGAAAAATTACCTCACAAATATCAAATCTGCCAAAAAAAACTTCTACGTCAACGCCATCAACGAATCCGGCCAAAAACAAAAAACATTGTTCTTAATAGTAAAATCTTTCACACAGCCCAAAGCACTCCTACCCGAAATCCCTCCATCCCAAGATCTGTGCGACAAGATATCAGACTACTTTGAGGACAAAATTGTCTCTATCCAAAGAAATTTCCCTCCCCCACAAACCACTCCTGGCTCTACCACTCCATCCCATCCGGAGACACCAGCTTGTAGCCTTAAGATCTTCTCCCTTGTCTCCCTGGCTCTAACCAAAGAAGTCATCCTAGCGTGCAAGTCTGGCTCTCCGTCTGACCCCTGCCCTCCTAAAATCCTTCACCAACTCATCGACGTGGTTACCCCAACAATTAACGAGATAGTTAATTTGCCGCTCCGCACCGGATCTGTCCCCCACCTGTGGAAAAGGGGTATAGTCAAACCTCTTATGAAGAAGGCCAACAAATCCCCCTCGGACCTGACCAATCTTCGTCCGATTTCACTCCTCCCAGCTCTGGGAAAAATAACCGAACAGCTTGTCTACAGAGAACTTAAATGTTACCTGGAAACTCATAACATACTCCATCCACAACAATCTGGTTTCCGCCCCAAACACTCGACGGAAACCGCTCTGATCGAATTGTCAGATACTATCAAGATACTACAAGATCAGAGGAAGAATGCTATTCTCATTCTTCTCGATCTCACTGCGGCATTCGATACCATCTCCCACTCCATCCTGATCAGCAGATTGATGGACATAGGGATTTCAGAAACCGCCCTATCCTGGATAACATCATTGCTCACCGACAGGTCCCAAACAGTTGCGCTTGGCCCTTTCCAGTCCAAAGAAAAGAAGGTCTCCTCTGGGGTACCTCAGGGGTCCATCCTCAGTCCCCTCCTTTTCAATATCTACCTCATCCCCCTTTTATCCCTGATTGATTCATTCGGCATACCGGTAACATCGTATGCCGATGATACACAACTCATTGTGCCTCTAGAGGATAACTCAACCAAGGCAGAGCTTAACCTTAAAAACTGCTTGACAGCGGTCTTTAAATGGATGGACACTAACCACCTTAGGTGTAACTCCAGCAAAACCGAGATCCTTCCTATAGGAAAGAATACCTCCTTCTGCCCATCCCTCTGGTGGCCGGATGACTCAGTGGCTCCTCCCCAAACTGTAACAACAGCCAGGAATCTTGGCGTCCTATTTGATTCTGACCTATCATTCAACCAGCATGCCAGGGCTGTTGCTGGCCGATGCTTTGGACTAATAAAATCGATGAAAAAGTTTTTCGACTTCCTCCCACTTGATGCCAGGAAAACAGTTACAGTAGCTCTCATAATTTCACGCTTGGACTACTGTAACGGTCTCCTTGCGGGAGCTAAAAAGGCAACCTTGAACAAGCTTCAAAGTGTTCTTCACACAGCTGCCCGATTGGTTCTAAAACTTCCCCGAAAATCATCCATTTCTGCAGCCCTTAAATCCCTTCACTGGCTCCCCCTCCAGAAAAGAATACTCTTCAAGATACTGATTGTTGCCTTTCAAGCTTTTAACAAATCAGGTCCAAAATACCTCACCAGACGCTTTCCCCACTATAAACCCAGTCGACCCCTTCGCTCCTCCCAGGATAACCTCATCTTCACCACCAGGTACAACTTGAAGACCAAAGGTGGAAAAACCTTAAGTTGCCTTGCCACTAAAGCCTGGAACAACATGCCCAAATATCTGAGGCAACAAACTCACGAAAAGCCTTTCAGAAAACTCCTAAAAACCTGGATTTTTAATCTTTCGGACGACTACACTAAAGCAGCCATCTAATGTTCATACCGTCACCATGACTGTCCTATCAGGAATTTCAGCGCCAAGATGCTCCCTCCGGAGCGAACGCTGCGCTTTAGAAATACCCCCACAAATATACACAAATATACAAACATAGTTATTCATAGTCAGAGCTGGGAGCAACATCTTCAACACCTAACAGCTAAGATTCAAGCCCTGAAGTGGACAATGGTCAACCATGAATCCATCCAAAAGTAAATTGGCAGCAAAATCTGTTAAATATCTTGGGTATCTACTAGGAGAAGGACTGATAAAAACCCCAAGAGGAAAAAGTGGCAGCTATCACAAACATTCCATTTCCCCGAACAAAAAAAGATTTGAGGGCCTTCTTAGGCTTTTTGGGTTATTACCGACGCTTCAACCCTGAATTCTCCCAGATAGCTAATCCTTTAACGGACCTCCTGAAGAAGGATGCTAAGACTGAAAAAGAGTTGAGATGTCCTTCCTCTGAGGCATTACACGCCTTCCACCAGTTGAAATAGGCCATAACTTCAACACCTGTCCTTCTCAGTCCGGATTACACCAAGCCCTTCGTATTGCAAACTGACGCCTCCGAACATGGTCTAGGGGCTATACTGTCTCAGACCGATTCACAAGGGCAGGTAAGACCAGTTCTATATATCAGTAGAAAACTGTTTCCCCGAGAGAAAAGATATGCAGAAATAGAAAAAGAAGCCCTAGCCATAAAATGGGCCATAGAAACACTTCTGTATTATCTAGAAGGTCTGGAGTTTGTTTTATTCACAGACCATGCCCCACTGGAATGGGTGGCTAAAAATAAGGGACATAACAATAGAGTCCTAAGATGGTTCTTGGCCTTACAACCCTACTGTTTTACCACCTTGCACAGAAAAAGGAAGGAGCAAACCAATGCAGACTTTCTTTCTAGATATCCCCTTGGCTCATTTCTTGCAGGCAAGAAAGTTAGGGAAGGGGGATACGAGGGGGTGGACGGAACCTCACCTCAATCCGTGAACGCCGGTCCAGGTATGAACGTGGGACTGAAGAGGTTAAACATCGTACCTCCCTCATCCGTGCAGGAAGAAGGAGTTGGCTGGGGAGAGGACTGCAGGCGGATGGGCTGCCCGTGACGACACAAAAGAGGTGGAACAAGCAGCCATAAGGAGGACAATGTGGGAGGAAGAGGCGTCGCGGAGGCGGAACCTGGAAGACGCCGAACCCAGCGAGGAAGCAACTGATTGGAGCGAGAAGGGACTGCCAGAAGACCAGGAGATCGTGGAGTCAACAGCGGAGAACAGCGGGAGGACATGGAGAGCTGGTCTGAAGACTGGTGAACGCCCTTGGAGGTTGCGGAGAAGCGTTGCAGCAGACGCGGTGAGTGTAGAGGAGGGGAAGGGAGGGGCGGGGCCTTGCTGAAAGGGGAACATCACACCTAAGCCCATGGTAAAAACCTTCACTATCAGTAACCCACCGATAACGGTGGCATAACGGAATTCACAGCTCCTGGGCGAAAAATGCCTTTCAGTCCCCGCATCTCTTGCATGAATGTATTTCTTTTTTTTTGGTTCTCTTTTTGCGGGCCTGTAACTTTATGGTCTGACCATTGGGTCGAATAGGGGAGGAGATATCCCCTGACCAACATTGATTCAAGTTAAAATAGAAACCCCTTGGCATCCTGGCACAGACTCACAGTAATGGTTCAGGAGCAGAATTTATAGTCTTTTTCCTTTCCTTATTAATCGTTCACTTTGGGTGTGGTGACGGTTAACCACATAAGATATAGGCCGGCCCACTTACCGATCTTTTCTTCTTTTGGAGAGACTCCGGGGAAACGCCATCTGAAGGCTTGGTATGTGAAGAACCCCAGGATAGGAAGAGAAGCCTGAAGCAGCAGCAAGTAGCTCCAACAGGAACATCATCACCATCCCGGACCTAACTACCACCACTACTTCTTTGACCACCACCATTACTTTTATTTTTAATAAGCCAATAAAGATTTAGAAATTCAACCACTAATCAGGCCTCTGAAGTTCTATTCCCGCCCATCCCTCCAACACTCCACCACTGCTCTGACTCCCTGAAATCCCCTTAGAAGAGGTCGGAATGACTCCCTACACTCCCTTACTACAATTCAGGGCAAGTGTTACACCGCCACCACTTTCAAAGCCACCCTTGCAAGAACAGAATGTAACAGTGTCTTGATAAGTACTATCTACTTTGTGCAGTTCCCAGTGGGGCTAGGACATTACACTTAGGTTTTGTAAAATACATAATTTCAGCAGTGTAATGCACTCTCTTTTAAATAAAAAAAAACTAAAAAATCAAACAGCAAACACATTTTTGAACATGTTGTTGCTTAGTTTCATTATTATTAACTCATGAAAATATGTGTGAATCAAACCTTTACCTTTGCGCCTTACACAAGTGATGGTACTTTGCAAATGATCATTAATCAAGTTGTATTCATAATAAGGAATAATTTAAGCTAATAACATAGTTCATATTCAATTTTCCAGCTATATTAATCAATGCATATGAACTTAAATACAATTGTTTTTTTTAATATCTTTTTTCCATCTCCCTATGATTTATGAATGCATTTCTTGTTGTAGTAAACAGTAGGGGAACTACTAAACTATATATCTTTGTGGTAAAAATAATGTAGACTCCTGGTACTATTTGGTGTTCTGTGGCACTGTATTTTCTTCAGATAAACACATACTTTCCCATGTAATACAAAGAGAAGGATGTTCCCCTGGCATATCATATCAGCTAAATTACCACAGCAAGTATAGCAGCTGCAGGTGGAACACACAATCCAGTATTCCTATCTTGAGACAAACATCCAAAAGTCCCACTTGAACGGTCACAGAAAATTGATAATAAAGCATGACACAATTTTGTGTGTGAGGCTTCCTCTTTCATAAGGATGACCTTCTTCCCTTTAGCACTCATACAGGGATTCTATGACCATCCAAGTGAGACTTCTGGATGTTTGTCTCAAGGTAGGAAAACTGGATTGAGCATTCCACCTGTAGTTGACGTACTTGTTGTGGTATTTGGGTTTTCCGAGGAGGGTGTATGGCTGCTTTACCTCCTCCTCTCTCGTATGTGTTTTGGATATCATATCAGCCCCCCTAAAGTCCATGTGGAGCTCCTTCATGGGAAGATCCGGGTAAGTAGAGCGCTCTATAAATGTCTATGATTGATTCATTGGTCATACGTCAAGATGATGTCACTTCCAGTGATGTTATTACAGTCAAAGGGTGTGTGATGTTACATACGCTATCCCAGGCATTTTGGTGAATCGATGTCCATGAAGGTCTTTAAAAAAACTATTGCGCCTGTCAGCAAAGCAAGTGCAACTGGGTGTCTGTGACTAAGAATACATAGAGTAAGGACTTGTTATGAGTGCCAAATGCAGGGCATTCCATCATGCACCAATAATTATACCAGGAATTGAAAAGAAAGAAGAACAATGTGAACCAGATTTAGTTGAACAGAGTGAATTTGCAGCCATATATGTTTTCTCCATTATCTCCTTGACTCTCCCATCCATTGAAGTAGAGACCCTTGTCATGAATAAACTCTGTCAGCAGCGGTAGTACATGAGCTCAGTAATTGCCTGGAGAGTGCACAGCAAACTTTTTTGGAAAGCTATAAAAGTTAGACACAAATCATATCTGTCATACTAGCAATAAAGGATCTTTTCAAGAAGCAGCAGGAGCTCATGCGGCAATCAGTAGTGGTCTGCTTGGTGGAATAAGAAATGCCAGCGGCACATGTACCATTAGCACACATAAGTGCTCACAATGGTGTTTCAGCTGCAATATTCACCCTCTTGCAGAAGGACATCCAGTCTGTTGACAATTCAATAAGACACACTTGGGCAGTTGGTGGAAAGGCTGGAGATTACCAAGTTGCAAATAAGACATGAGCGATATCCACCATTACCTACATGGGAGGGATACATGGGTGTGAGTAGTGTAATTGGGTGTGTGCTCTTAGATGTGCTTCACCTCCAACAGATATGTTGTAATGGAGGTAGACGTAGCTGTTAAAAAACGTTACTTCGATGAGAATCATCATTAATTCTCTAAAAGTACTGTTGTCATATATGGAGTTTAGACCACAACATCCATAGAGCACTGTAATCTTGATGATGAAGGATTATGTTGCCTGCTTTTCACCAGGCTGCCATGTACATTGAGGGTGCAGGGTCACCAGAGTATGCCTAATGTTGCTCCTCTGCAGGTTTGTGGTCTTGTTAGTCCATTCAGGGAATCTAGCTCAGAGGCTGATCATATGCTGCTTTTTAAATTTACAGAACACTTGTTCCTGGCTTCATGAAGCAATCAGGGGACCATGAGCATTGTCAATTGACGCTAGCACATTAGGAAATCATGATATGCCATAGAACCTTGCTTTGATTGCATTGGCTGTATTTGTGTCCATGAGGTATTGTCTATGCTGCCCACTCACGGACAGCAAAGTGTCTATCAATTGGTTATTTTGCTGAAGGTGGACTGAGAAATGCCATGCACTCATCCTACTTACTGTTTTTTGGTGCCTGATGTAAACAATTGTGGTGCTGCTAGCATTTTCAGGAATGGATCAGAAGTGTGGATCCCGTAAAGATGAAAGTATCTTTTTTATTTCACCCATATTGAGGCTGTATGTCCTCACGATGACTCATATTTAACCACTTTACTGCTGTGGATGTGCAGGAGACGTCCATAGCACTAGTGCTCTGGTTCCTTTTTCTTAATTTCACTTTGGGTTGCTGGGGAACAATTTCCCCAGCAGCTCATGGCAGTGTTTTGTTTATTTTATAGAGACGATTGGTGTGCATGTTGTGCTGGCATCATTACAATTGAATGTGAAATGAGGCGATCAGCTCATTTCACTTTTAATGCATCAGTACTTGGAGGCTTATCTCAGCCCCTAGAGCACCAATTAATTGGGGAGAGGTATCATTGGAAAGGGGAGAACCTCCTTTTCTCTAGTGAATTCCCGCTTGGGGAGTACCACTGTTTGGCGATCCCCAAGCAGGGATCCACCAACTACACACTGGGACACTTTTTTGATAGGGTGCAGCCCCTGTGCAATGGCCTAGTGCTTCCCACCTCTCACCAGGCCCAAAATCATCCTGTCCCCCTATCCCCCCATTCAGATTAGGGGTGTTACCTCCAATCTGCCCTGGGAACAGAAAGTCCACTAGACACCAGGGATTGTTTTTTTTTGTATTTGAATAGGTGGGGGCGGGCTACCCAGACATCAGGCCCAGCCACCACCTCTTCATTTCTCCTGCAACAGTATTTCTGCCCTTTGGCATATAGTATGCGTTTTTCTCCAATCTACACCCAGCAGGGGGCAGAAAGTCCACTAGACCCCAGAGACTACTTATTGAGGGTGGAAGCAGCCCCCTTGCAATGGCCTAGTGGTCCTCCTACCCCGGCCGAAAAGTATTTCTGACCCCTGGGGAGGACAGAAATCCCCTTTATACAAGATTTATTTTTGTATGTGAAAGGGGAGGGGAGGGGAGGGACGGCCCACCCAGGCATCAGGCCTAGCCCCCACCCCTCCATATCACCTACAACAGTCTTTCTGCGCCCCTTCAGGGGCAGATAGGAGTTGATTTCCTCCAATCTGCCCCTGGCAACAGGACAGAATGCCCACTAGACCTCAGGGAATAGTTTTCAAGGGTGGAGTGGCCTACTAGGCAATCGATTAGTGCTTCCCCCTCTCCCAAACTTGTCTTTCTGTCCCTCCTTGAGAACAGATTAGCGGTTATTGTCTCTTTCTGCCCCAAGGGGGGCAGAAAGGCCACTAGACAGCAGGGACTGTTGTTTTTTAGAAAAACGGGTAGGGGTGTCCAAACCATGCATTGGGCCTAGTCCCCAGACCCACAGTCATCTGCACTAGTCTCTCTAAGGAAGATGGGAGATGTTTTTCTCCAATCTTTTCCCAGCAAGGGAGTAGGGGGCGGGGGGCGAAATCCCACTAGACCACAGGGAATTGTTTTGGAGGAAGGGGGCCATCCCCTCCTGGCAGTAGGCTAGTGCGCCTCACATGCCCCAGCCACAAAAGTCTTTTTGCCACCCCTGGGGACAGTTAAGAGGTCCTTATCTCCAATCTGCCCCCACCCCCCAACTAGGAGAAAAAGACCACTAGACACCTGGGAGATAATTTATTTCATTGTTGTTAGGGGTGGGGTGCATTGCCCAGATATCAGATCCATTGCCCACTCCCGAAATGTCCTCAGAAGTCTTTCTGCACCCTCCAGGTCTTTACATTCAATCTGCTCCCCTGGAGGAGGGATCAGAAAACCCACTGGACACCAGGGACTTTTTATCTATTGTTGTCAGTGGTGGGCGTTGCCTAACCAGACATCAAGTCGAACCCTACCCCAAATGGACCCTTACCCTCCCAACCCCTTTTTTGTGTGGCACAGAAAAAAACTTTCTGTTGTCTAGCGAGTTTTTTTGCCTCTCAAGGGGCAGATTGGACTGCTATACATAATGGATTTTTTTCTGTGCCATGTAAAACAAGCATTTACAATGCAATAGGTCTTGCAGTGACATTTTTAAAGCTATTAGCATTGTAAATGACATTGTTTTTTATATTGTTTTTATTTTCTAAAAAGTATACAGAATATATTATTAATCATGCACCATTAGACTGGAGATGATTTAGTGAGGAAAAAAAAGTTAAAGCAGCAGGAAATCTCATCTATATCACACTGATAAAACAAACTGGAATACATGCATTTGTGATTGCTTCACTTATTCGAGGGGTCAGTGTTTTATTGACAAATTACGTGACACTGTGTATAAATTGCTAAATTATTAGGTGTGTTTGCTTAGAATCTTTTAATTAAAACAGCTAAGCTTCTAGAGCGTGCTGCTGAGAGGCGCAGCATGATTTTGGTTCTGATTGCAGCCGATTTGGAATACGTCTTGTGGGCAGCAGGGGGGGAGGGGGCACAGTGTGTGTGATACTCCGGTCTCCCCTCCCAGCCCTCCCCCCTCCACCGTCCAGTAGTCCAGGACACTCTCAACGACTCTTGTGGCATTGAAGGGAGGGGGGCGAGATTAAGCAGCGGCGGGGAGTGTGGGGGATGGGAGATAAAGCTGCGGTGGGCCAGGGAAATGCTACTTTCAAGATTTAATGCAGATTACTCGCTGCAACATATTAGAGGAGACGATTGTAACATTGCAAGCCTGGGCTGCCAAGTTGACTCAGCAAGGTACCCTAATATAGTGAAGCTGCAGGAGACGGTGCCGCCTTCACAGATCCCAAGAGCCTTTTCTTTATGAGCCTAAAATGTGCCACTTAAAGAGAACAAAGGGAAAGGCTGCAGCGCTCTGCCACCGCCTGCCCAAGGAGGGGCGGGGACGGGCCAAGACCCACCTTATACTGCTGCCTCTGGAGACTGAAGAGCTGGACCATGATGACCTCCTGGGTGCAGACGAGGCGATCCGCAAGGGCACTGCCGGGGCAGTAGGTGAGGGGCACCCACAGGTGCCGGCAGCATCAGCAGGCACGGTGTACAGCACATCTCAGTGTCCCAAGCACTCAGTCACTCCATTGTTCGAACAACAGACCTGGCGATGGCATCACAACCATGCAAGAATACATTCCTCTACCACAGATTTGACTATTTAATTCAAACACTTGACGGCACACACTGGGCCCTACCACCACCAAGAAGCAATCCTCATATGGCATACAGACTCGAGTGTTCCATTTTTTTAAAGTAGATAAACCGTTGCTAAGTCCGAATTTAGAAAGCTGGGCTAACACACTTGGGACAATGTTTTTCCAAACGAAGCACCAGGACCGTGAAAGTTGTGTTCTGAATGCACGGAGACATTGACGGAAAACTTTTAAAATGATTAACACAAATTATTATTTGAATTAAGCTGCGGATATTATTAGTGCAAAAATAAGATACCTTGTAAGGGTCCGGTGCGGTGTCGGCGGGCCTTAGTCACAGGGTCAGCATTGCTGTATGTCGTCCCTCTCCTGCAGACTAGCTGAGGCATGCGTGGAAGTCACAGTGAGGCTTTTCGGGCTGGGGTTGAGGCACACAGTCTGGCTTTCGATCCTTTTGAAAGTGCACACCTAGCGCATATCAGTGTTTGTGTGTCCCGATCCTGTTTCTTAGTTTACGAGTGCTGGAGGATCGGGACACACAAACACTGATCGTAGCCCACAGCGCTGCTTGTAAGCAGGATTGCGGGTTCTGAAGCACACGTAACCCAAGGGGCTGGACTGGGGCACAAGACGGAAGAGACGCGGAAGGGCAGGAGCGAGACGCCGTGAGCGTGCACATTGGCGTGCCCTGCGGCTCGTGCCCAGTGGCGGCGCCTGTGGTCTTCGCTTGCTGAGCTTGAGGAGTAATGCGCGGCTGGCGAGACTGTGGGAGGGGGCCACCAAAGCAACAAAAAAGCAGCCCAGCCCACCATGCTTCACGCCCGAGAACCGCTACCGGGTGGCGACCAAGACGGGTGAGTGGCGGCACTGCCGTGCCTGTGAGCGCCGCGCTGCTACCACAAAGTGCAGTGAAGCAAAGCGCCTCACCAGCCTGTAATTACTTTTTAGCCGCATTGCGAGCTTAACTTTAATGTACAATTGCGTGCAGCTTGCAGGGAGGAGCGCCAGCTGTACATGTTTATCAATGAAAGTGAAAGTTTATGATCGGCTCACAGTGGATGCTCGCGCGAGTTCACGCGCGCATCCCGAGCCGATCCGGCCTGCAGCCTGCTCGTGCCCATCTCCTGTCTCCCTTTAGGGCCCTTGAAAGCATAGTCGACGACTATAGGTCTCGCTGGCGACAGCGCTTCGCGCTGCGTCGCCAGGTGCGAGACCTAAAAAAGGGTTGGAGGTGTTTACCCACAACCTGCCTCAGGGAAGTCAGACTGCTGTGTCCATTTTGGACGAGGGACAAGGAGGTGTCACATCCTCTTTTTTGTTTCTTAGTGCCTATTTATTTCTGAGTGTTGAGTGGCCTTTCTGACTCTCTGACAAGAATTTGGGTAAACACCTTTAATCCGATCCAGGGGGAAGAACAACTCCTGCACCTGTTCTCGGGTAGGAGCACGGCACGATGCCTGGGTGAGCTAAGCCCAACTCCTTTTTAATTATTTTTGGGAATATTTTTCCCATTGGTTTCTAGTGGTCTTGCTATCCCCTGGGGGCAGATTTTAGGTAAACACCCTCAATCCACCCCAGGCGCAAAAAGACTTATGCACCATTTCTAGGATGGGAGCAGTGCACGGTGTCTGGGATTGTCGCCCCAACCTCTTTTGTTTTTATTTTTGGGAATATTTTTTTCCCCAGGGATCTAGTGGCATTTCTGTCCCCAGGGGCATATTTTTTAAAAAGACCCTCAGTCATCACCAGGGTTCAGAAAGACTGAGGCACCTGTTCTAGGGTGAAAGCACAGCACCATGCCTGGATGAGCCACTCCCACCCCTTTTTTTCTTATTTTTGTGACTGTTTTTTCCAGGGTGTCTAGTGATATTTCTGTCTCAACAGTCAGATTTAAGTAAACATCTTCAATCCACCCCCAATAGGCAGAAAGACTGATCAACCTATTCTGGAGGAGGAGCTTCACACACACTTTTTGGTGTGTTGCCTGGGTGAGAACACTCTGCACCCTTTTTTTGGGCCACAAAAGGTATGTGGGGTGGCTCACCAAGGCATCAAGTCATACTCCCACACCAGAATAGGCACATCAGTCTTTTTGTTCCCCCTCCTCCAGGTGGACTGAGGGGGTTTACCCAAAATCTGCCCCGGGGGGAGGGACAGAAAGGCCACTAGACACCAGAAATTCCAACATGATGCAAAAACAAAATGCTAGGGTGACCAACTCTGGCATTGAGACAATACTCCTACCCTAGAATGGCTGTTTGAGCTTTTCTGCCCTCCTGGGGACTAAAGAATCCCCATCCCTATGGAAAGACCGCAAATTCTGATTGATTGTTAGGGATTTTCTTGTTACATACGGGTATCAGAGTGGAGCTAAATCCCAATATTGTCCTAGGTCTAGGCTTAATGAGTGCACTTTGTGGGCGTAGGTCAGCTGCCACATGGGGGAACATACTAAACCCAGTCATTTTTTCAGACTAGGCACCTTGGGAAGTTACAAGATGGTGTGCCTCATGTGGATCCAACAGCATTTCATTACCCACAATGCAGTACAAGCCTCAAACTTTGACTAAAATGTCAGATTTTCCTTGCACTTCTGTGACATAAACTTCCGGAAACCACAGGGATCCGCAAAATTCCTACCACTCAGTATTCACCATTTGTCCGGATAAAAGTGCTATCCCACTTGTATAGCTGGACTAGTGCCTCCAAAAGGCACACATCAAACCAGGGTCAATGAGAGTCACCCCACGGGACTCCCATTGACCTGTGTTAGATGCGTGCCTTTTGTGGACACTAGGCCGAGCCACACATGTGGGGTAGCATTTTTATCAGGACAAGTGCAGAAATGCGCTACAGAAATATTTTGTGGGTTCCTGGGGATTCTGGAAGTTTACGTCACGTAAGGCATGGAAAATGCACAATTGTAGACAAAGTTTGAGGTTACACAGCTACTCAGTTGCCAAATCAGGTCATATTTGTGACAGGAAATGTTGATGTCTCCACACTGTTTTGGGCACTTTCCTGTCACAGGCACTAAGCCTACCCACACAAATAAGGTACCATTTTTATGGGGAGACTTGGGTGAAAGCTAGACTAGGAAATGTGTGGCTTTGCACAGATTCCAGAACTTTTCATCACAGAAATGTGAGAAAAATTAGTTTTTGGTCAAACTTTGAGGTTTGCTAGGGCTTCTGGGTAAGAAAACCTTGGGTGTGCCACACAGGTCGCCCCTCGGTTTAATAAATGTGCTGGTTTGCTAGATTTCACTAGGTTCCGACTGAGCTAGGGCCCAAAATCCATAGCTACCCATATTCTAAAATAGGGCCCCTTTACAGTAGAAAAATTTGATGTGTCCATGTTGCATTTTGAGGCCATTCCTTTATCTGGCACTAGATCTACCCACACAAGTGAGATACCATGTTTATTGTGAGACCTGGGGGAATGCTAGGTGGTAGGAAATGTGTGGCTCTCCACAGATTCCAGAGCTTTTCGTCACAAAAATGTGAGAGAATTTAGTTTTTTTATCAATGTTTTAGGTTTGCAAGGGCTTTTGAGTACGAAAACATGGTGCAAGCCACACAAGTCACCCTACCTTGGCTTATCCCGGATATCTAGTTTTCAATAATATGCAGGTTTGTTAGGCTTCCTTAGATGCCAGCTGAGCTACAGCCCCAAATCAACCGCTATCCATACTGCATAAAAGAGTCAATAGAAAAAAGTGAAGTGTCCATGTTGTGTTTGGGGGCTTTCCTGTCACTGGCACTATTCCTACCCATTTAGGTGAGGAACCATTGGTATGGGGAGACTTGGGGAATGCTAGGTGAAAATGTGTGTGTTTAGTCAGAGTTTGAGATTTGGAAAGGCTTCTGCGTAGGAAAACACGGTGAGAGCTACACAAGTCACCCCACCCTAGATTCCCACAGATGTCTAGTTGTCAGAAATGTACTGGTTTGGTAGGTTACTTGAGGTGCCAGCGGAGCTAGAGCCTGAAACCCACAGCAACCCGCATTGCAAAAAAGAGCCAGTTTTCATTGAAAACATTTGATGTATCCATGCTGCCTTTTGGGCCATTTCTTATTGTAGGCACTGGGCCTACCCACATAGGTTTGGTACCACGTGATAGGGAGGCTTGGGGAAACACAGAATAGTAGAATTAGTGGTAATACAAATTGTATATGTCTGCAGTCTTGCCTTCCAAAGGAAAGCCACTATGCAATGCATTTTGCAAAATGCCATCCGAATCAAATGCTAGTATGGATACCCACAAATTCACAGGTATATAAATAACCACTGCTCCTAAACTCCATATCTTGTGCCAATTTTAGAAATACAAGGGTTTTCTTGATACTTACTTTTCACTCTAGGTTTTCTTGATACATATTTTTCACTTTTTATATATATATTACCATACGAATTGCTCTATACCCTGACCAAAAAGAACATTGTAAGGTGCAGCTCAGTTATTGGCTTTGGGTACCTGGGTTCTGGAAAACCTACAAACCCTTTAATTTCCTGCAACTAGAAGGGTATATCAAATGTAATGGTATATTGCTTTTGTAAATCAGCCATTGTGACAAGAAGTTACAATTTAAAATGTTGTCACAAATGGACGTTTTTTCTATTCATTTTCAGTATTTTTTATTCAACGGTTTAGTTTTTTTGGGAAAAATCTTGAGGGATCTACATAAATGACCCCTTGTTGAATTCAGAATTTTGTCTACTTTTCAGAAATCTATAGCTTTTGGGGATCACCTATGGGTTTTTCAGAGTGTTATTTTTAACCACAAACTAGAAGTAGGTCGAATGCTCAAAAATTAAGGAAAATGGGCTACCTCTTTGAAAATGTCAAAACTGTGGAAAAATAGGCTTTTTGATTCAGCTCTCTATGTTCCTGAAAGCTAGGACGATGATGACTTTAATAAAGCAAAACGTTTGTTGATGTCAAAAACAGACACTTTTTTGTGGAACAATTTTTCCTAGTCCGCCGATCGAGAGAGCTGCGTCTTGACAGGCTCCGGTCGATCGCCATGAAAACCCCTGTATATCCGTTAAAAAAAAATCTGGATTTCACCTTCAGAGGGCAGAAGTTGCAGCGCTCCTTCCTTGAAGTAAAAAAAGCCATGTGTAATCGAGAACTGAAATATGCTATGATATTTCCAGCCAAATTTCAAGTGGCAGCTGAGGGTAAGACCTGGTTTTTTGAAACCCCAGCAGAGGCATTGAACTGGCTTAGTGGCTGGCGAACAGTCAAAGATAAAAGATCCCGCTACTGGCGAACCCATAATGGAAAAGAGCATGAATCTCAGGGTCAGCATCGAAACCCACTAGACGACGACACTTCTGGAGAAAAGTATGGGACTGTGGCGCCTTAGGAACTTTTCACAGGAACTGTTTCATTCACAACATGGCAGAAGACTCTGATTGGTCTTGTTCTGGATATGGAATGCACCAGGGGACTGAGACAGGTGGAGTGATATCCCCAACCACCCCCCGCCCTGGATAACCCAAGTAAGATTACCCTCTGACCAGAATCTTCAGAAAGCAACCACGGGACCGGTCGGCAGCAGAACTGTAACAGAGTATACTTGTTATGTGAAGAGGAACAGTAAGACGGCATCTCAGTGGACCCACGTTTCCCTACAATAGGTTACAAGGTTTGGGTTGAAAACCACTCTGCAAAGTTGGGGAGGTGTGCAGTTTTGAGTCCGCTGTGCAGGGAGGGTGTTGTTATTTCAGCTTATTATGTTTCTGAAATGTGTGTTGATGGCAGTAATGGAGGCCTCTTGAGAAAGAAGAGTTCATTTGAGACATGTAGGTTGACCTGGACCTTATTAGAATCAGTTTTGGCGTTCCAGTCCTCCTCCACCATTTCTGCGCTGGGTGAACAGTGGAGAGCCCATGCCACTTGGACCCTCACCCTTGCTCAGAAATACCCATTAAATGCCCGATGGCTACCCCACAACGCCATTTAATTTTAAACTTCTCTCCTGGATCATCAATGGCCAAGAGGACAAGATAAAATGGGGAATAATCCTGCAATATTTAAAATGACATGCCCCTGATGCAGTCCCCCTGCAGAAAACAAACCTCCAGGGGACCACTTACTGTGCATTAAACTGATGGGGCTATAAAATGGTGGCTCACGCGGGCAACACGCGGGGTTTCCAAGGGAGAGGGCATCCTTCTCCGTAACTCCTTCTCATTCACCATACAGCACTTTACCCAGGATACACATGGCTGTTTTGTGGTACTTATGGGATATTGGGAGGGGCGATTGCTAAATATCATTTCACTCTATATACCCCTGAGACTCCACACTGCAGTGCTCTCGGATTTGGGGTCCCTTATCCTCCATCTCCTGGAGGTTGAACTATTACTGTGAGGCGACTGCAATGCTTCCCTCTGCGAAGACACAGATCCTTGGCCCCCAAGTTGGGGAGAGACCACCAGTACAGCTCTGTAGGAATTTCTGTCCGCAATTGCCCTGGTAGATGTGTGGCAAGTCCTTAATCCCACAGTCTGTCAGTACACTTTTCACTAGGGTGCACATGGGAGCTTATCCTAGTTAGGTTATATATTTGCCCTAGCCCAGCAACGCCCAGCTGTCAGTGAGATACAACACTTAGTGCAAGGCGTTTCCGATCACTCCCCGGTTTGTGCAACATATGGACAACGATCTACATGCAGACACTTAACCCCTGGTACCCTATGGTGTCACACATAAGGACATACATCCAGGTAGCCACTGATCATTATTTAAAAAAACAGTAGAGTTGTCTAGGGGATTGTGCGAGGCATTCAAGGCTGTAATAAGGGTAAATTGTAAATTGGTCTCCTTAGGTGTGCGGATGGCTTTTGATACGATAGAGTGACCCTTTATGCATGTGGTCTTGGAGAAAGAGAGATTTGGTCCAAATTTGTTCATCAGAGTTCGATTCCTAAACGCGGACCCTCTAGCACAAGTGGCGGTGAATGGAGGTACATCGGAGTCATTCCAGTTACAGAGAGGCACGAGTCAGGGCTGCCCCCTTTCCCCACTGATTTTTGCCCTAGTGTTGGAACCCTTGGCTGTCTGGATACTGGGGACCCATTAATTAGGGGATTGAAATGAGCTGGAGCCTGGGAGGATAGAATCTTCCTCTATGTGGATGACATCCTGCTCTGTGTGGTAAGCCCGTATACTACATTACATAGAATATTTCATATATTTGACCTTTGCTGGAAATACTCGGGCTATACCATACACTGGCACAAATCTCCCATTTATATACTTCATGAACAGTACGTGTGCCTCCCCAGGAACTGTATGGCACACAGCAACAGAGGCACTGGGTTGGTGAGGCACGCTCACCCACGCGACGCTGCTATGGGATGCAACACAGCTAGTCCTATTGGATAGGTACCAGGGTTTCCAAAAGGGGGTTTTAATAGGCATCTCACAGGTTGGCGACTTGTGGGCAAATGGGGAGGTGAAATTCTTTGACGATTTGCAAACAGCATACCAACTGGTGCCCTCAGAGACATATCACTACCTCTAGATTACTAGAGAAAAGGAGGGTTCCCGAAGTGAATGTAGGCAAGAGGCCCGGGAAAACCATGAAGCCAAAAAAACACCCAAGAAGGGGGAAATGTTGCAATGATCTAAAGAGAATCCCTTTAGCAATAGATCTATCTAAGACTGTAAGCTCATACATTTTGCCCTTATTCCTGTATACGTTCAGAATTTTAGTTTGCAAGCCGACTGAGTACAGTTGTGGTATGAATGAGAATTGCTTTTAGGTGTGACTGATTTTGAGTGACTGGTGGGAGAAAAAACAGAAGAAAAGAGATGTAAGTATCACTATAGTTATGTTTATAATCGTTATAAGTTATTTACATTTTTGATACGACATTTAAATGAACATTAAACAAATTGAAAAAGTACATGTAGCTATATGAGGTGTTTTACTTGAAATTTCGATCCATGCTTATGATTTAAAGCATCCTTTCCATAAGCAAGATATTTCCGCATTATCTTATCTGAGGCAGTCAGCATTTTCCCACTTCGTGGGTGTTTTTTTTACTACCTCAACATTAGACATGCATTGAGGGGAGCAGTACATGAGAGAAGAGGAGTTGCCTGAGACCTCTCAATTAGAAGATAGTCTGCTCAATGAATACATGCCCAAAAAGGCAATCTCCTTGACCTGTCGTAAAATCCAAAATAATTTCCATGATCTCCTGGTGCAGCTTCATGAGAGTTGGGTGGCCAACCTGGGTCAGCTGGAAGACGATGAATGGCAGGAAGCGATGGCATACCCAAGGGAAGTAGCTATCCACTCCTGCTTTAGGTTAGTATAACTCAAAATGTTACACCAGAACTACTATTCCTGTAAAACTTTGGTCAAGATGGGCAGGGCTGACTCACCAGTGTGCCTTAAGGGGTGTGGTCGGGAGAGAACATTCTTCCACATGCTGTGGGACTGCCCGTTACTCCAGACATACTGGGTTGCAATGGAATCCTGTATAATGGAGATAAGAGGAGGAGACATGACGGTCTAAGTAAAATGGTGCTTATTGAATGTGTGGGAGGCAACAGACCTAACAACTACAGACTGGCTATGGGTTGCCCTGGGCTTTGTCGTGGCCAAACATAATATAGCTATGATGTGGAGGGCGGTGTGTCCCCCAACTTTGGGGGAATGGAGGGCAGATATGGAGTGGTGCATGCAGACAGAAAGGGTGGTCTATGTGTAGAAAAAGGTAGGGCTAGGACCTTTCTCAAGTTTTGCCCGGCGCTAACCGCCCTTGTACCATTCAAATTTACCAAGCAATGAGGCAGGCGCCGGAGACCAGAAGGCAGGAAACAGAAGTTTATTCCGACGGAGCAGAACACATCAGATCAGACAACAAGGTATCGTCTCGAGGTGCTCTAATAGCCTCTCGGAGGCCTGGCCTCTTATACACTGGTTTATGGCATGTGACCTTCCTTTATTACAATCACAACTGTGTAAGGCAAGGAAAAAAAGTCATCCCCGCAATCCTCGTGTTAATCCCACCCCCATATACCTTCACAATGGAGGTCCTCAACCTGCTGATAAGAGAGAGAGTCATCACGCAGCTGAGTGTTTCGTCGAGTCTTAGGATGTGTGCGCCTGATCACGTCACAGGGGGTGGGGGGAGGCCTGGATCAATAGAGGGTCCTTTGAAGGAGAGCGACCTCATACAATAAGGGCAGTAAATTATATCTTCACGGCTTAGGTAATGGCCTCGGACCTGTGTGGACAGCCGGACACGGGGTGAGGGGCCATCAATGGAGTGGTGTTCATGCTGCGTGGACAATCCAGCGCAGGGGGGGAGGTTGTTCAACAGAGGGGCATTCATGGGAGGGGAGGAGGTGTTGGTCAGGCGCTGGCATGACTTCCAAGGACAGGGTCATGCAGATGGGTCATGCTCATAAGGAGGAGGGAGGGGGAGCCAGGGTGCGCGGAGGATGCTTGCTGGGTCAGAGGGGCGCGCTGGCGATCGGTCGTGGACAGGGAGACCATGATATCTAAAATGGCTGCCGTGCACGTAATACATAGGTGACCTAGAATGGCTGCCGTGCGCGTAGTGCATAGGTGACAAGCTGGCACAGATGATGTTCAGATCGCAAACTAAAATTCCACAGTCCTCCCTTTTAACATGTCTCGCCAACTTGTCAGTTCGGATTTATCCCCATAAGGCCACGTATTTCTACTTCATAGAGGGGGCTCATGTGCTCATTTCGGAAGTCCAAAGTCTTTGGGCACATACAGCTAGAAAGAAGGCCGAACAATGGTGGCAGACATTGGATACCTAAGCAACACCCACATAATATTACAACAGGTATCAGCACGAAGGAAAACAACTTCCAACCCCAATTTTTCAAAGTGTCCCAAAACCAGCTCCCAAGCGACCATCCTTCCTGCTCTTGGTGAACCTCTGAGGACAGTCTGTGGAGGTGTTCAATGGCTTTGTAGACTGAAGGCGAGTTGTCAGGTACGTAGGTGCAGCAGCTAGATCCGATGATGCGGCATGCTCCTCCTCGGTCGGCTAGGACTACGTCTAGGACGAGTCGATTTTGAAGGGTCACAAGGCGGACCGCCTGAAGTTCCGCAGTGTTGTTAGCGAGGATGCCAGCCGTGATGTTGATCGTTGTTTCTACGGCCTGGGTCAGGTGTCGGATAGCACGGCTGTTTGCCATTGGACCCCACAGAGGAACAAGTCCCTTTGCTGCATCCAGGAACTGTGCTCCGGTGGAGTCGGTTTGTCCAAGGTCGTCTGCACGCCTCTGCCGGTGGTGGTTGGCAGGGGCTACATATGTGGGTGGAAGAACGAAGGCAATATAACAGGTGCCCTTCCATCCTCTTGGGAGCCAGGTGTAAGCCTTGGTGCCACACACAAAGTACATATTCGGAGAAGCAACAAAAGAAGGGGGTTCAGCTGAGTCCAATGTTCTGGTGACTCGGCAGGCGCTGTAACCCACCAGCTGTGTTCCCTGGCCTTCTAGGCACACAAGGCCAGTGACATTGATCACGGACAGAGCCACAGTCAGGGTGGCGGTAGTTTGTTTCTGCAGATGAGAGAAGGTGGTTCTGGCTGGATTGTGGAGCACCTGTACTTCGACTCGTTCTTTGGCTGGAATGTCTTTGATGAAGGTGGTGCCTGCGAGCGCAGGACACAGGGCAGCTGGAGCCTTTCCTGTTTTGTTCAGCCAGAACCCAGAGTAGAAGTGTGACACTGTCCGGCTGGAGGTGGCATTGTCCCGGTGGCTCTCTTGCATGAGGATCAACCAGGCGAGGCAAGAGCCGTGAACTGAGAAGGGTGAAGGGATGAAGGGGATGGAGTGTCCAGTGGCATGCGGGAGCAACCCGCAGATCCAACAGTTCGTAGCATTTGCAGCAAGGTTATGTTGGTGCAACAGTTGCACGAAGGAATTGTTCCAGAATTCCCTGCGCCTTTCTCGGAGCTGAGGCGACAGAGAGATTAGGTGATGCTCTTTCAGGGGTGTTGGCTGTGCGGTGGGTAGCAATGCCTCATGAGCCGGTGTGCTTTCCTCCAGAATCCAGAAGGAGGTCATGAGGAGGAGGCAGAAGAGGAAGACAATGAAGAGTGCAATTGTCTTTGATTTGTGCAGGTTGTCAGTCTTTGGATTTCTATACTGGGTATTTCCCGTTGTTTCCATCATCTTCTTATCTGGCGCTTCCATCATCTTCTTATTTGGCGCTTCCATCATCTTCAAGGGGCTCGGTAGTGGGCAGAACCACAGACTTCGTTTAGCTTCTCTCCCGGCAACCCTTGATTGTGTGTAGGTCACCGTTCTGAGATTTTAACTTAGTCCGTGGCCTACTTAGCCGAGACTCCCTCCTTTCGACGCAGGAAATACCCTTCTCTGGTGGGCACAGTGGGATCAGAGAATTTTGCAAGTTCGAGTGCCTCAGTATCTGGGTAACAGTCCAATATCGGTCGGTCTTTGCTCAGGAGCTCTTCTTGGGTGCTGACATTTTCCGTCGTGGCCAGGTTTGCAGAGACCTTCCGGCAATGATGCGCGTGCAGCCAGTGCTTCTTCCCCTCCACTCGGAGTGCCGTTCGGGTGGTGATCAGCACTTGCCAGGGGCCCGTCCACCGAGGTTCCAGACTCTTGGTTCGCTGGAAATTTCGTATCAATACGAAATCTCCCGGTTGGATGTCGTGACCGGGGCCCCTGGAAGCATCGGGGATGGCCTGCTGCACCTGTTGATGAATGACAGACAACGTTTTAGTTAACTTGCACAAATAATCAGATAGTAGGACGTCTGGGACGTCATGAATGGAGGTCGGTTTGGGAGCAGTCCAGAGATTCATTGGCCGCCCGAACACGACCTCGTAGGGGGTCAAATGGTGCTTGGTGGGAGTGGAGCGCATTGATAACAAAGCCAGTGGGAGGGCATCCGGCCAGTTAAGTCCAGTGGTGGCCACTATTTTTGCCAGTTTCAGCTTGAGTGTGGCATTGTGGCGTTCCACTAGACCAGCGGATTGGGGGTGGAAGACCGCATGGAATCGTTGCTTCACCCCCAACCCCTTCAGGATTAGTTGGATAACCTCAGCTATGAAGTGGGGGCCATTGTCGCTCCATAAAATTCGGCAAAGGCCATAGCGAGGGAAGAATTCCTTCAGTAGTACTTTGGCAGTAGTCATGGCAGTGTTGTCACGGGTTGGATAGGCTTCTACCCATTTGCTGAAGGCACATACGATGACTAGTACATACTTCAGGTTTTGGCATCTCTCTAGTTGGATATAATCCATCTGAAGGACCTCAAAGGGGTGATTGGGGGTCCCAAACCCTCCCCGGGGCACTACAGTTCCTTTCCCGGGGTTGTGTTGCAGACAGATAAGGCATTGCCGAACTAGGCGTCTGGCTGAGTCAGGGATTTTGTCGTTATGCCAGACTTTGGAAATGAGTTCAATCATGGGTGCAGATCCTATGTGTGCGGGGGAGTGAGCCATGGTCAGTATGGGAATCAGATATGAGTCGGGCAGCATCCATTTGCTTGCATCCTTCGTTCGCCAACAGCCTTCCTCCTCCTTCAAACCCACCCCTGCCCACTTAGTCAGCTCGTGAGGGGTGCTGGCCGATTGAATGTCCCTGATCATTATCCTTGTGTCACTCCATGTTTCTGCTTGTGACCTGGTCACGTACATGTGTGTCGCTGTCCTATTCTCGGCTGTGGTTCGTGCAGTGATGTCGGCCAGTGCATTCCCTTGTCCAACTAAGTCTGTCACCTTTTTGTGTGCCTTACATTTAATCACCGCTAATCGTTTGGGGAGGAGAACTGCTTCAATCAGAGCGGAGACTAGATCTCCGTGGAGGATCGGGGTGCCGTGGGACGTCAGGAATCCCCTCTCTCTCCACAGGAGCCCAAAATGGTGGACCACTCCGAAGGCATACTGGCTGTCCGTATATACATTCGTGGTGGTCCCTGCGGCTATGGTGCATGCTCGGGTGAGGGCTATCAGCTCTGCTGCTTGGGCAGATCGTTGTGTGATGCAAGCTGTCTCAACTACTGTTCGGGCTGTCGTTACTGCATAGGCAGCTGAGGTGGTGCCATCTGGGAGTTTGATGCAAGAGCCGTCTACCCATAGCTCTCCATCGGGGTCAGGGAAAGCAGTGTCTCGGAGGTCAACCCTACTCCTAGTTTGTTCGTCCGTGAGGGTCACACAGTCGTGGATGGGGGGGATGCCGGGGTCATTTTCAGGCAGGGGTAACAATGTGGCAGGATTCAAAGTCGTGCATCTCTTTAGCGTGATGTGGGGTGCAAGTAGCGTCAGTTCATACCCTGTCAGCCGTGCGCTAGTCAGGTGCTGGGTTTTGGTCTGGTTCAAGAGGGTGTCAACTGCATGGGGTACTAGCACTGTGAGAGTGTTGGAAAGTACAATTCCCTTGCTCTGACGGATAGAGACAGCAGCGGCGGCTACTGCTCGAAGGCAGGCAGGTAAAGCTCTGGCTACAGGATCAAGAGTGGCGGAGAAGTAGGCACAAGGGCGCTGCTTAGGACCAATTGATTGCGTTAGGACAGACAATGCGCATCCCTCCCTTTCATGGGTGAAGAGGGAGAAGGGTTTGGAGTAATCCGGAGTTCCTAGGACAGGCGCTGAACAGAGTGCATCCCGTAATTCCTTAAAGGAGGCTTGACACTCAGCGGTCCAAGGAAGCGGGGAGGGGGCATCTTTGGTCAGTAGGGCAAGTAATGGTTTCACAATGAGACTGTAATTAGGCAACCACTGTCTGCAAAAAGATGTTAGGCCAACCAAAGAGCGGACCTGCTTTTGTGTTTTCGGGATGGGGGTATCTAGGATGGTTTGGATTCGGTCGGGTGTAAGTTTCCTCCCTTCTTTGGACAGAAGATGGCCTAGGTAAGTCACCTGTGGCTGACAGAACTGTAACTTCTTTTTGGAGACTTTATGGCCATTTTCTGCAAGAAAGTGTAGGAGTTGAACGGTGGCTGTCGTTGCAAGGGGGGTGGTGTCGGCCGCCAAAAGGATATCATCGACATATTGGATCAACACCACTCCCTCTGGAAGCTGGAAGGCATCCAGCTGTCTTTTGAGGGCCTGGCTGTAAATGCTGGGACTTTCAGTGTACCCTTGGGGAGCTCTACAGAATCGGTACGAGCGGGATTTTAGAGTGAAGCCGAAGAGGTAACGGCTGTCTGGATGGATGGGGATAGAGAAAAACGCGTTCTTAAGGTCGATAACAGTAAAGGTGGTGGCAGTGGACGGGATGAGGGTCAGAATGGTGGTGATATCAGATACCACAGGATATTGGGGTACAACCACTTTGTTAATCTCTCGCAAGTCGATGATGAAGCGGTACGCTTTCTCATCTCCTTCACCTTGCTTCTTAACAATAGGTAGGATTGGGCTGTTGCAGACGTTGCTAACCACCTCTTCAACCACTCCTGCGTCTACCAGAGACTGAATGATCGCTACCAGTGCCTTCTCACCCTCTGGCGATATCCGATACTGCGGGAGTTTCGGGAGCATAGCGTCCTGTCGTACAGTTATGTGAATAGGATCAATCATCATTCGCCCCACATCAGAGTCATTTTTGGCCCACAGGTACGACGGTAGGGTGTCAAGCAGGGATAGGTCAGCGTCAGTTATAGAGCACATGTGTCGTGGGGGACGGGATCTGGGCATGTCTGGGTTGTCGTACAGGATGACTCGTATTCCATCTGGGGAACACCTAATGGTAGCTCGAAAATGCTTCAGTAAGTCAATGCCCATAATGGCGTCAGGGGAGTTGGAGGAGAGGAGAAATGTCGCGTCAGTAGTGTTGTTTTCTAGGTCAAAGGTAATAGGTACGGACAGGGGGTTAGTGGAGGGCGTCCCGTCGAAACCTATCGACGTTATGTGTGAGCCAGACAAGGGTGCCCTTGGAATCAGTCGTTTCGATAACACACTACGTGTCGCCCCAGTGTCTACCAAGAATGGAGACTCTGTACCCAAGACCTTAGCGGTGACATAAGGACCTTGCTGGTCAACACAGAGCTCGACTGGATCCCTCCCTTGCCCCTGGCAGTCCTATGCAAAGTCGGGGGCATGTTCACCTTCGGATAGCTGATATTGGTTCTGTCGGGGACGGTCAAATGTGTTCAGTCTTCCTGATCTGTCATTATTGGTGTCGTTGGGGCTCCCTCGTCCCTGTATTCTATTCCTCGGACCACCCGCCACATCCCTGGACTCCCTATTTCTGTTCATTTCTATCAGAACTGGACACTGAAATTTCCAATGACCGAGCCCTTTGCAGAAGGCGCATTGGTCATTGCTAACGTCTCTACGTCCAGTGTGGGGTGCCGGGGTGTGATCTTTAGGAGGTAGATCTCTGGGGGTGGTTGATTGGTAGTTCCCCCTTTGGTGTTCCCGTCCTAGCGCTATACCCTGTATCTGGGCTATCATTACCCTTTCCTTCAAATCTTTCTTCTTTTTCTCGGACGCCCTATCATTCTCATTCTTTTGGTGCTCGTAATACTGAGCCATCTGAAGGATAGCTGCGGGTTTGGAGGCCCCCCAACTACTCTCACTCGTCTGTAGTTTTTGGGAGACCTCCTGTGTTAGTCCCTTTACGTAATTTTGCACAAACAGGTGCTGTCCGGTTGCGGTGGTCATATCTTGGCCACTGTAGTCGGAGAACACGGTCTCGAATCGGGAGAAGTATTCTGACACATCCTCCTGGGGTTTCTGTCGACAGGCCGTGACTATCGACCAGTCTACTTTTCTTTCCGGGACCAGGGTTTTTAACTTCTGGACTAGCTTGTCTGGGAGTTCCAGTATGTCCTTCACTGGTTTACTCCCCGGCTCTCGCTGTCTATCTAGTTTACCGAGTTGGTCCCAGGTATGTCCAAACAGATCCGTGTGGTCGACCTTCCGGATTTGCTTCCACACATCAGCTGGCAGGCATAACCCAAAGAACAAGTCAATATCTGCTAAAGTCATTATTGTCGAACCCAAGGCTGTGCCTAATTCGGTATAAAATGCCGTCGGGTTCTTCCTTAAGTCGGGCAAGGTTTGCTTAAAGGTTAGGATGTCTTGTCGGTCCCATGGCTGGTAAACCCAATTGTACACAACCCTCCCCTTTGCATTTTCATTATTAATATCATCGCTCGTTCCCTGGCCCCGTGGCGGGATCCAGTAAGGAGCCGCTTCTCTGATAGGCATCATAGTATTGGCTACTTCTACCGAGGTCGTTTCAGGGACTGTAACCTTGGCTTCTGGTTTCTGTTCCGCGAGGTGGCGGAAGACCTCAAGCATTTGCATGAAGAGCTCCGTCGCCTCACGTTCAGTCCCATCTCCAACATCAATCTTCCTATACAGTGTTGTGAGTTTAGCGGGACCCTTACTCTGATACCTATCTTCATACGCGTTCAGGGTGTGGTAGCTGAACCGCAAAATGAAATGCCGTCTATGGCTGTCGGCATGTGAATTATATACGCTCATTGTGTATTCTTCGCTCTCCCTTCGTTCTACCAATGTCTTTGTTATTTCGTTGATCCCATCCCGCTCATCTTTGCTTAACCTACTTAACCTGGCGGATGATTGTTTGCTAGCCTCGGGGTCGTCTGACGAAGTTGTTAATGTGGCTGGTGCGGAGGCCGTGAGGGCCGGTGCACTAGCACTAGGGCCACTTTCACTCACACTCGGGGCTTGCAAGTTTTGTTGGCTGGGAGCATATGGAGGGGGCATGTAGATGATCGGTGGACCTAGCAATAGCTCATCGTTTGCCCGTTGTTTGGAGGGTAGTTCAGGGTAGAGCGCAGAGGGGGTCCTAACAGGACATTGGCCTGTTGACCCTGATTCTTGGTTTTGTGTAGCTTCTTTTCTTTCTTTTATTTCTTCTTCTAGTTGCTTTGCGGCCAGATGGGCTGCCTTTCGTAATTCTTTCCCTATTTTTGCTTCTTCTCTTTTCTTTCGTTGTTCCGTTTCTTTGCGCCACATGCCGATACTGTCGAGCATAGTGGGCGTGGTCTTATTCTTCTGGAGCGCTATTTCTAATGTTTTTATTTTATTTTCACTAAAGGAACCTATCAGTGGCCACTGACTTTCAGGGTTCTTTTTCGTATATTTATGCCATAGTCTAGTGTAGGCTATAGCGACTAGTCCATACTTAGTGAACATGTCCTTATTAGGGGTGCCCTCCAGTGGAGCTGGATGGTTCATCTCTAATAAGCGGTCCGGGCTAAACAGGCTACCAACCAGTGGGGAGAAGATAGGCATGACGGTTTACACCGGGGACAAAAGTCTGCACTACCTATCTTATCACGGCGGGCAAAGACTAGACAGAATATTTCTATTCTCCGTTGTTTGCCGGCGGTGAATACCTCAAACGAGCCAATACCGAATAATCGGTCAATCAAAACAATTCAGTGGGGAGAATAAGTGGGCACGAAAAGTTATCGTTACCTACTCTTTCTCTACCTGCAAAGAGAGACCTTGTTCTTCCCCGTTTGCAGAAAAAGAATCTCCAGACAATAATCCACGAACGATAGTTCGGGAAACAGTGGGGGAGGAAGATAGGCACGACGGATTACAATAGGGACAAAAGTCCGCGTTACCTATCCTTCACTGTTTGCAAAGAGAGAGCCTGTTTGTTTTTCCCCGTTTGCAGACAGCGAATCTCCAGAGGTTTCAACAAAGCGTAATACTAGTATTATCCAAACAAACAATTTTCCTCAATTCGTCGTGTTTACACGACCTTACCCGGACCGCATGGACGGTTTCCTGTCCTCTGGATCCAGCGCCCGATTGTCCTCTCTCCTTCGTGATGTTCGCGGCACTCCTGATGGTTCCCAGTCAGGACCGTAGATCACTCGAGAGAGGTCTGTTCAGAACTAGTGAAGGTCGGATGATCGGCTGTCAGACGAGGGTCTATCGGACATGAGCTCTTCCCGATCGTTGCAGTCGTTCACTCTGTCATCGGGACCTCTCCCACTGGATCCACGTGTCGCTGATGGGCCCCACGCTTTGGGACGCCAATTGTAGAAAAAGGTAGGGCTAGGACCTTTCTCAAGTTTTGCCCGGCGCTAACCGCCCTTGTACCATTCAAATTTACCAAGCAATGAGGCAGGCGCCGGAGACCAGAAGGCAGGAAACAGAAGTTTATTCCGACGGAGCAGAACACATCAGATCAGACAACAAGGTATCGTCTCGAGGTGCTCTAATAGCCTCTCGGAGGCCTGGCCTCTTATACACTGGTTTATGGCATGTGACCTTCCTTTATTACAATCACAACTGTGTAAGGCAAGGAAAAAAAGTCATCCCCGCAATCCTCGTGTTAATCCCACCCCCATATACCTTCACAATGGAGGTCCTCAACCTGCTGATAAGAGAGAGAGTCATCACGCAGCTGAGTGTTTCGTCGAGTCTTAGGATGTGTGCGCCTGATCACGTCACAGGGGGTGGGGGGAGGCCTGGATCAATAGAGGGTCCTTTGAAGGAGAGCGACCTCATACAATAAGGGCAGTAAATGATATCTTCACGGCTTAGGTAATGGCCTCGGACCTGTGTGGACAGCCGGACACGGGGTGAGGGGCCATCAATGGAGTGGTGTTCATGCTGCGTGGATAATCCAGCGCAGGGGGGGAGGTTGTTCAACAGAGGGGCATTCATGGGAGGGGAGGAGGTGTTGGTCAGGCGCTGGCATGACTTCCAAGGACAGGGTCATGCAGATGGGTCATGCTCATAAGGAGGAGGGAGGGGGAGCCAGGGTGCGCGGAGGATGCTTGCTGGGTCAGAGGGGCGCGCTGGCGATCGGTCGTGGACAGGGAGACCATGATATCTAAAATGGCTGCCGTGCACGTAATACATAGGTGACCTAGAATGGCTGCCGTGCGCGTAGTGCATAGGTGACAAGCTGGCGCAGATGATGTTCAGATCGCAAACTAAAATTCCACATATGGGGGCAGAGGATGTCCACATAAATAGCTGAAAGGCTGGGGGAGGTGGAATGAGTGCAGGGGAATGTTGTGCGCACCTGTTACTAAAATTGATCTTGAATGAATTGGTTTGAGAGCGGCTGCCTGGAGGGCCCTGCCAAGATGGTAGTGATACAGAAGTTAGAAGCTGGAACTGTATAAGTACTACATGGAACTCCGCCACTGGAATGATGTATTTCATTATCTTGTATAATAAGAGATGCTGTCATCGCTGTAATCACTTATATGTGTAATCACTGCAGCAACAAAAAAGAGTTGTAAAAAAACCAAAATGTAGCTACAGTTTGTCTGTTTTCTCAGTCCCCTCCAAAGGAATCCTCAAATCCTGGGTTACCTTTAGAATCCCCAGGATGTTGGAAAAAAAGGATGCAAATTTGGTGTGGGTTCCTTATGTGGTGAAAAATAGTTCTGGGGGCCTAAGTGCGAATTTTTCAAACAGCTAAAAAGGGCTTAGCATTCTAGGGGTGAAAGCCTAACAGTTAAGAGATCAAGACTTACTCTGTCATCCTGTCTCTCATCATGCATCCCTTGGACCAACTAGGCGGTCTGGCTTTCATCCTCGTTCATGACTAGTTGTTGCAGAACATGGATCTGGCTAAGCAATGCTGCATCCATGTGGTGCACTGCAGGTGGATGTACGAGCTGTTGCATTCAAACTGTGAGTGCTTCACTGGTGCTTGGCTGTTTATGTAGGTCTTGCCCTGTGCACAGTTATGTATGAATTTTTTCAACTCACTAAAGTGTGCATATATTGTGTTTTTCTTTCATGTTGTGGTGTTCTTAGGTTTTTTGATATATATTTTTATTTAAACAAATTTTATTGTCAATTTGCACCAAAGTCGCAGGGCTCTGTACCCCAGAAGCCACTGCAGCAGCAATGTTACAGGCACAGAAGAGCAAATTACATTTTTATAAACAGCCCAAGCAACCAGAGAAATGACTCAAGTTGGCCATAAGGAAATAGGCCCCACCCACCCCAACTCTCCCTCCGCAAGTTGCGCAAAGTCCACTGGGTCCACTTCATACATAGGCACATGACAGCTGGAAAGAAATGGTATAAATGCAAATGGAAAAACAGCCAGTATAACAGCCCGCCCTAACCCCCACACACCCCGTGTCCCCCCCACCCGCACGCACCAACCCCAAGCAATCAACCCCCATCTTCAGTCCCAAGGGAGATCGTCTGCAGTAGTCGGAGTGTCTAGCCACACCCCCTGTAGTCCGCCCACCGCTTCCATATTTTGTAGTGCTTACGTGGGCAACTCCGGGCCACAAAGATAGGCTGTTCCCGCCCCATAAAAAAGTCAAGGCCGTTTTTCCAGGCGTCCAACGGGGGGCTTCCACCTCCTGGCAATATCCTGTTTTGCCAAGGTGAGGCCCAGCAGCAGCAGATGGCGTTTGTATGTATTACCCCCAATCCCCTCCATCACATGCAAAAGGGCGAACTGTGGTGTGCGTGGGAGTGTTCACCCCAAGACCTCTGACAGGCATGAAAATACCCCCCTCCAGAATCGATCCAAAGCGGAACAACACCACACCGTATGCAAGAATGTGCCTTTCTCTCGGCCACATCGGAGGCACTTCGGGGAGGAAATCAAACCCGCCCGCCGCAGCCGGACGTGGGTAAAGTAGACTCGGTGTAGGTATTTAAATTTGATGAGGCGAAGGCGTATAGCTATGGCCACCCCCGCGGAGCAGCCAGGGCCTCCCTCCAATCCTCCTCCTCAAGAGCACCCACCTCCTCTTCCCACACCCCCCGCAATTTCTCTATACCAGTCCCTGGAGCACTATGAGTGACCAGGGACTGGTATATCCTTGAGATCTTCTTGGTCTCCAGATCCCCCATGAAGACGTTTGCTTCCAATGGGCTGAACTCTGGGAGAAAGTCAAGACCCTCAAGACTGGGGGACAGCGCATGGCGGAGCTGAAGGTAGCGAAAGAACTGGGACTGAGGCATGGTAAATTCCCTCTGCAGGTCCGGGAAGGACTTAAGGGTCCCGTCCCACACGACGTCCCCCAGGGTTGAGATACCGATCGCATCCCATCCCCTAAAGCCCTGCAAGGCCGCAAGCTCCGGCAGACGCCCATTGTGCCATAACAGGGTTTCCCCCGTCAGGGTATTCCACCACCCCATGCGCCTCAGGGACTGTCTCCAATTTTAAAATACTAGCTTTGTCGCTGGTGGCAACTCCCTTCGCAGGGATGCCGAATAGAGGGTTGTGTGGAGAGTGTGAGGCTCCATCAAATGCCGCTCCAGTGCATACGCCGGGTCCCCCCTATCCCCATACCACCATTCATTAAGGACTAAGAGATGTGAGGCCTGATAGTATGAGAGGACATCGGAAGCCGCCAACCCTCCACAATAGGTAGAGAGAAAGCACGTGCGCAGTGCTACACGCACCGCTCCAGCGCAGTCAAGAAGAATAGGACATTGTCTGCGTATAGCGCAATCCTGTCGGAGATCCCCGGAGCCCATTCGAACCCCCTAAGTTGCGCATCAATACGCACCCAGGCCGCCAGTGGTTCCATAGCCAAGGCGAACAAAATAAATATGGCGACAGGGGGCACCCCTGTCTGGTGCCACGTCTCACCGAAAAACAGGAGGAAACAGCCCCGGCCACCCGCACCGAAGCTGTCAGATCGGTATATAGAAGCCTGATATAGGACGAAAACCGGGGGCCGAAGTTGCAACAGGGCAAACAGATAGACCCAGCTCAGGGAGTCGAATGCTCTGTGCATGTCTGCCAGCAGGAATGCAGCCAGCACCCCAGTATGTAGGACCGCCGCCAGTGCCACATGCGCCCGCCGAATATTGTGACGCGTCGCCTACTGTAGCATGAATCCAGCCTGGTCTGGGTGCACCAAGGCGGATATATGCGGCAAGAGGCGGTTGGCCAGTGCTTTGGCCAAGACTTTGGCCTCCACACTTAACAGAGAAATGGGGCGATATGAGGCGTGCTGCTCCGGGGGGTCGGCCCGGCTTATGAAACACCACCACCTCCGCGTGCCGCCAGTCCGGGGGAAGCCAGCCCGCTTCCCTGGACTACTCCACCGCCGCACGGTAGTGCGAGGCTAGTTGAAGGTGATATCAATGAAAGAATTCGCTAGGGAACCCGTTAGGGCCAAGTGCCTTCCCCGAGTTAAGCTCTCCCAGAGCCTTACCCAATTCTTCGTCCGATAGAGGGAGCTCTAGCTGCTGCCGCGTCTCGTCGGGCACTGCTTTGGGTGGGAGATCTGCAATGAATTTATCTACCACCTCCTCCGCGAGACACTCCTGAGGGGCATATAGGGCTGAGCAATAGTCAGCAAAGCTGTCCGCTATGGCCTTAGGGTCCACCATCGGTGCGCAGTCCCCATCCAGCACCCCCGGAAGGGCCGGGGGGTGAAAGGTCCCTTGACAGAGCCTGTGCAACATCTTACTTGATTTGTCCCCCCATTGGCAGACTCTGATGCTCGTTGCCAGCCATACCTCCTGTCTCGCCTCATCCATGAGAAGGGCAGCATACGATTGTTGTGCCTGAAGCAAGCTTCGCACCCGCCCCATCACCCGCCTCCCTACCCTGACTCTCCACCGCTTCCACCTCCGCCTCCGCCTGGACCAGCTCGTCTCAGCGCCGTTTGCGGGCAGTCGTGCACCAAGCTATGTCCACTCCCGAAGAGTGGGCTTCATTGCCTCCCACAGCGTCACCGCGCTGGATACAGACCCCACATTGGAAACCAAATAATTTGCAACCGCCTCCCTCATGTGTTTTTCATACTCATCATTCTGTAGGTGCCACACTGAGAGGCGCCATTGGAAGGGCAGCTGCCTCCTGCCCATCTCCAGCTCCACGAACACTGGCGAGGGATCCGATAGCCCCCTGGGGTGGATTCCAGCCGACACTACACTCGGAGCAACCCCCCTGGGAACAAACATGTAATGTATCCTAGAGAAGGACTCGTGAACCGCTGAGAAGTATGTAAACTCCCTCCTATCTCCATGGATAAGCCTCCATGTATCCACCCAATCCAGGCTTGAAACCAGCAAATGTAATTTAGTGGGTTGAGTACCTCCCCTGCCCCCGCCCGCCCTGTTCCTACCCTTGCCCATATCCATCACATTGTTCCAATCTCCACCCACCACAGAAACCACATCAGGCATATCGGTCCACAGTGCTAGAAGCCGCTCCACTAGAGACCACTGCAAGGGGGGGTGTACACACATCCCAACACTATAGGGTGATCTCAGATCATGCCCCTGATAAAAATATATCGTCCCTGCAAATCCAGCCACTGTTGCACATGCACATAAGGGACCCTGCGGTGTATGAGATTCGCGACCCCCCTGGACCCTTGTGTAAATCCAGCGTGAAAGACCTGCTGGTAGCCATAACGCTGCAAGCATAGAACCTTGGAGCCCATCAAGTGGGTTTCCTGCAAAAGGAGAACGTCATCCCTGACCCTCTTGGCCTAGCGCAGAACAGCCCCTTGTTTAATTTTGTCAAGGACCCCTCGTACATTCCAACTAACAATACGATGGGTGCCCGGGGGCACCTGAGCAATCATTGTCCCTCTAGCCATCTGGCTGCATGCAGACCTATGACCCGGATAAGGAGACCCAGCGGTGTGTGCAAGGACCATGTGAAACCTAGTGTAAAAGTGCAACCCATACCCAAAACAAACCCCCCCTACCCACAACAAACCCCCCACCCCATACCTAAAAAAGTACCTGTCGCGGCTGGGTTGGTACCAAGCCCCCAACAGGAGGACCTGGACCGCACCCATCAATGGATTCCCAACTCACAACCCATGCCGTCTAGGCCCACCCCCTACAAGCACTAGACCGGTAGGGATTCAGCCCTCGCAGTGGCTCCCTCTATATAGCTATAAACAATACTTCACTCAGTCCTGTTACGGGGACTCCTCAGCACCTTCCCGCTCACTGGGACTAAGGATCCAGTTTTTGATTCTGTGAAGCTGCATCCCCCTTAGCGGACGATCCGCATGACAAAGAACGCCTCTGGGACCGGGACCGCCTGTGCCCTCTCCGGCGCTGTCCCTGCGAACCCCTCGGTGGCCCCTCGCTCAAGGTTGAGTCGAATTGCAGTCCAGGAGGTGTATACACCGCACCCTCACGGTTTCATCTGTCCACTTAAACACTTCCTCCGGGGAGTCAAAGAATAAGGTGCGGGACTGGAACACCACGCGGAGGCGTGCCGGGAAAAGCAGGGCATATGGGAGCTTGAGTTCTCTCAGCTTGGCCCTAGCCGCCAAAAACGACTGGCGTTGCTGCTGTACGAGGCGCGTATAGTCCGGGAACACCAGAATCCGGTGGCTTTCATAGAGCAAGGGATCTTTGGCTCGGGCCTGTTTCAGAATCGTATCCCGGTCAAAATAATTCAAGAGTCTCGTAAGCACCAGACGCGGATGGGCACCCACCGGCGGTTTATGAACAAGCACCCTGTGAGCCTGCTCGACTACGAAGCAGCGGGACATGGCGTCGGGGGAAAGCCAGCTCTCTAGTCATTGTGTGAGGAAACACTCCATATTGCCAGACTCACAGCCCATTGGAAATCCAATGAAGCTCAGGTTGTTCCGCCGGGCCCGCCACTCCGCATCTTCCTCCTGGAGCGCTAGGCCCTTCTGAGCGTTCTCCAGGCTCGCCACCTTCTGCTTGAGGACTGTTACATCATCCTCCACCCCTGAGACTCTGGCCTCCGCCTCCGTAATGCGGGACACCGCGTTCCGAAGGTCCTGCCGCAACAGCATCACATCCAACCCAACCGCTCCAATTTTTGTGTCCAGCATGTCTCTGGATTGGGTAATTGCCGCCATCAACGCTGCATTGTCCAGCCGGGCCTCCTGTGGGTTCCCAGCGGCTTCACCCGCTGCTCCCGGGCCGATAAACTTGTCGATAGGCCCATGTGTAGTGGGTCCGCCGCCACCCCTGCCTCTCGTCATGCTGACCAACAACTGGTGCCCCTCAGAGGCCCGCCAGGTCTGGCCGACCACCAACACAGGGCCCCCTTCAGCGCAGGGACACCGCAGGCCGTTCCAACTCCCGCTCTCATCCCAGAACGTGGAAGGCACCCCCGACCTGGGGCACGCAATCCACCAGCAAGCGGGTCCCCCACCAGATTGCAGCTATTCATGTCAGGCGAGGTGGGGGGAGGAACCGCACCAGCCCAGGCCCCCGGGTAGCCGCCCACACCTCAGGCACTCCCAGCAGCCTTGGCATGCCGTGGTCCCCTAGGGTCCGACTCACAACCTCCCCTCCGCAGCTCCGCTATTCCAGGCCTTCTGCCTGCCGCAGATTCACTGCCAAATGTCCGTCGAGGTTTCCGGGGAGGCCGGGCTGAACCCCGCAAGGGCCGCAATATAGTATGGCAAACTCGCCTTGACAGCCCCGCTCACCGCCACAATCGCCTGGGGCGGAGGTCTGGAAGACAGCGCTGGCTCCGCTGCAGCTCTCCAGCGTGGCCCGGTCTGGGCGCCCATCCTCCAACAGGAGCCCAGTCCAAGTAGGGGCAGGGGGGGAAAGGCCCGCACTCTCTGTCGCCGCAGGCGCAAACTCCGTCACAGCCACCAAAGTCGGGTGGGAGAAGCGCTCCCACACCCGAGGCTCCAGACACAGGCCTCCTCCTCCGACACTCCACCGCAGCACGCCGTGGCCCAGCCCGTGGGTCGGAGCACTCCCCCCTCCGATTCCTCACTATGATCTCCGCTGGGACTCCGGGCCGATCTGTCCCCCGCACGCCACCGCAGCCGCTGGACACAGAAATCAGCGCTCCGGTCCCACCCGATGGCCGTCGGGCGTCTCCCGCTGCACACCGGGCACGCCAAACTCCCCAGATTGCCACCAGGCCGCACCTCGTGGGATCACCGTCTCCGGCCACCAGCTTTCCCAGCTGTCAGAAATGTGCACCGGACCGTCGCCTCGGGATACAGGTATCAGAATATCCCCTCTAGGACCACTCAACCGTCCGAGGGTGCCAGGATAATTAAAGGATTATGCTCGGGCTGGACGGAGCTGACTAGCACACGTCCGCCATGATGGCCTGCCAAGCCACGCCCCAGGTTTTTTGATTTGTCTTCCATCTTCTGCTTCAACTTTTATCACCGGTTTTACTCTGGTCATGTTTAGGTATTTTTTTTCCACTGTCTTTCAATGACAAATAATACACGTGGACCAGTGATATGTGATATTTTGAGTTTTAAATACATTCACTGCATAGGATTTTTCATTCATACTTAGCTTGGTGTGTAAATTCATTAACAATTTAGTGTGGCATGTGGTAATTACAGCTGTGCAAGAGCAACTTTTGTAGTTGAACAATCTAGCACTGTTTTGCCTGCTCCATTGCCTACTCTAAACTAACAGGAAACTGTCTTTTCTTAATATAGGATGTATTTGAGGAAGGCAGGGGACCTTCAAGAGTATAATTATATGGTTTTCATCTACAGTACATAGTTCATGCTGTGTGGATCTTAGACTGGCTGATCAAGGATACAAAGACTGAATTCAAGAAGCAACAGGGATTAAAATGCATCATATTGCTACTATTGCAAATGTAAATTGAGTTATTGAGTTGAGTGTTCATAACCGTGCAGATATTGGCTTTTGTTTTGCTCACCAAACAGGGTTTCGCGGATAGCACGTGTCCACATATTTAAGAAGGTTTGTGTCAGAAGGCACTAACTTTATAATCTGGATCCATTGGGAGCAATGCACTCTTCAGTCTCTCACCTTTTCACCACTGACCACATACCGCAAATATATGAGGGCCAACAGCAAAACCAGGTCATGCGGGAGAGCAAACCAAGAAACCAAATACCACCACTCTGACTCATCACTGCTGGGCACTGAATTCTGCAGGTCAAAGGGGGTATCTAAAGGCAATACACTATATCTTAGTGACCTGCCATTAACGCGCTGCATCTATTAGCTTAGCGTCTATTTAACCAACTCTCGGTGTTATTGTTGTGAAGCTGTTATTCCTGATACTATAACATAACAAGAGTACCTATAAATATGCTCATGAAAACTTCTTTCGTATAAGTAAAATAACGACCTCAGGTTTTGTAATGCCATGCTCTAATGAAGATAAGCTTAGTTTTCAACTTGATTCGTGTGCCACTGGAAAGTAAGTAACAAGCATTAATATTGTGTGATTCCTTGTGTTACCAGTACATATATATCTTGTCAAGGACACCTTGTACTTTACGCATATTGATATATAGAAATCATGTGTAACTATTATCTTAAAGTGAGAATTCTTCCTGTTCCTTCACAGGATCAAACCCCACATGTAAGGACAACAATTTTTGCGGTATTTTATAATTCTGAAAGTTAAATATCCAAAACAGTTCAAAGTTCATTTATGAACATTACCTAATTTTCTGAATAATTCTCTGTATTCCTGAGTGTCCTTCAACAAACTTTCAAGGAAGTAGAAGTTCTGTGCAAAACAAAATCCTAAAATAAAAACAGCAAAGGCCTAGAGGCACTAACACTGTATGTAGCATGATTGCTTAGCAAGATTTGCCTCGAAACACGTGGAAAGTTATACCCAAAGATCCAAGATGGCTGCCGGACTCTCCAAACAACTTGAAACTTTAAAGACTGCTGAGAAATGTAGCTTGTCGTTGATGCATATTCATGTAACGCGTTCGCCACACACAAAGCCTCACACCAGGCAGCATTAATTCTCTGAACTCCTCTGGCCTTCCCTTTTCAGCTTTGAACCTGGAGTTTGGAGTATTGTTCCGCAGCTGCCGAGGCATAAGTGGTAAGCCACACCTGCTGACACGCCTCTGGATAGTATGCTTTGTCTAGAAACAAGAGTTATATTTTGTGAGTTATGGCTGCCTCACTATTTTTAAATTTTCCTCAGTTTGTGATTGTATTTTTTCTGTCCACATGCCTTTGAAGTGTTTATTGCCTCATGCATTTTTTATAGAATTGTTTTTTTCATGGCACTGTGCTTCCCTTGGCATTGGGTGAGGTTAACAGGTGTAAAAAATTAAAGATATATTAAAAAAAGTACTATAAGTTACCATAAAATAATTTTTTAATGCATCTTTTTCACCTGATACTGCTTCTTTTATAAATTGTGCTATGTCTTACTGTTACTAATAGTCTGTCATAAAATCCTGCATAACTTTACATCATCATCTGAACTAAAGATATACGAAATTTGAAGTTATTCTCTTCATGAACAGAGTTTAAAAGTCCTTCTGGCAATATCATTCCTCAAACCTAGTTGGAGCACTGGGGCACAGGGGCAATCCCGGAGTATAAGGAGACACAAAATGTAGGACGTTCTCATAAGGTAAACGTACTTACTAATAATGCAAGTGGCGGTCAGTTTTATAAGTGCACTGTTTATCCTGAAAGTCCAAAGAACAGATGATGGATGGAATGCTGAACAAATCAAACATTCACCCTAGTCACAAATCTGGGTTTAATCCATTGTGTTTTTGCTCACTTCGCCACCCCAGTTTGGACCCTGCCATATGCAAATCAGTCTTGATGGTGCTTTAAATGAGAACAAGCGAGCCCGAACTGTCAGGCAAAGTCCTGCCTGCACTGGAAACAAGTATTCCAAGCCAATGGCACCGTGGGCATGGGACCCACGTCTAGGTATACCCCTCCCACTTAGGGCGACAAGAGAAAGCACAACAAATTTGTTCCGCATTCCATCCATCATTTGTTTGCACAGCATTTTTTGCCCAAAGTGGGATGGGTATCAACAGACGTAGGTCCATTGCTCGCTGTGCCACTGGATTCAAGCTAGCTTGGCAGATGAGGGGCGATACCCCGAAACTGGTCCAAGGACGCTTGTTTCCGGTCCAGGGAGGACATGGTTTGGCAATTTGTGAATTGACATTATGCATATTTGCTGATAATGACACAGTGAAACTGATAAGGGCAGTGAACATCTTAATAGGCTCATGTGATAAAGCAATAATTAGGTCAGTGAGTGTATACTGAGACTACTTCAATGGATTTACCATACATTTTTATTTTAAATGCATTAATGTTTAATGACAAACAATAAACCATTAATTTATTAAATACTGTTTGAGAAATGTTGCAAAATACACAGCCCACGCCATGCATGACATAATTACTTCTGCATTTTGATACATCTCAGATTTATCTATATCTAAAACAGTACGTACACAATAAAACCTCTCTAGTTTCCAGCAATGATTGTATTCTGCTTATGATACAATCTATGACGATGCCCAATCATATATGCCCAAGACCTTAGAAGCAATAATAGTCGGGATTTTAACTATTATATTCAACTTCAGTTTTCTTGGATAACACAATGAGTTTTAAATTATTTGTCAATTTTCAACTCTTTAAATCCTTGGTAGCTTACTTTATTAGGCAATATTTTATGCTATTCTCATTCAATCTCAATCTGTACTATGATACTTTTTAAAGAGTAATCCTCAAAAGTTGTTTGATACAGGAGAGACTTATTGCAACTGTCATATGTTAAAAAGTACTTGTAATAATGCGGGCAGGATATCGGTCACATATGTGACAGCGTAACCTGTCGGACAGTCTCTAAATCAGGTCGCAGGTTCCATGCATGACTCATGGGTGCAAACCATATACAGCAAACAATACTGAGATGCAAAGGGAAGGTGGGTGTTGTTGTATGTAAATTCTGCATTCCAGAGACATTCTTGTAATTTTCAGAGCATCTGCTGGTGCTGCTAGCTAACACTTGTGGCAAATCTCCAATACAATCCATGTTGATACTATGTCAAGGGTAAAGAAGGAACGACAAGGGTTTTAATCAGCCTTGCACTGCAGTGCTGCCCGCCTTTCACCTTTAACATTCATCACGTGTATACGTATTGGTGCTGTTCATCAGAAGACCTTGCTACCAAACGTTTAATTTGAATAAGTACTGTATACATTCCTGTCATACTAAATCTGTAAATATGTACAGTGTCCTTATACTAAAGCAATCCATTCTAGATGGAATACCGACTGTCTTCCTTAAACCACATGCCTATGTCAGTTGCAGACCATTTCATTCCAATGTCCTCTTGGCAGAGGGGGTTGTGAGGGACACTCTTGTACTTTTCTGTTATTCCAGGGCCCACTGCAATTTATTTTAATTTATTGATTAAGTAGAAAACTGCATGAAATATTGTGATGGCCCGAGAGAGCTTGTGGTGAAGGTACATATACATAGAGAATCTAAACATCTTAGAGGCAGATGGACAGTCAGTGAACAAAGGATAGGATCAGCTTGTATGGACCTTAGTCAATATAGGTTGAGGCATAGAGGTGTAGCCTCAGATCTGATTCACCAATATTCTAAGGAGCCTAGAAGAGATATGGCACGGCTATCCATAAGACATGTTCGGGAGAAAAGTCTGAAAAAGCAAATTCTAGTCTTAGCTAGAGAGGTAGAGAATAACAAAGGTATAAGCCTGTAAATTAACCTTCCACACAATTTCTTGTACCGTCATGGCCATATATAACTAAGGTAAGGCATTGCCAAAGTAGGGACTAGAGGCATTTTTGTGAGAAGGATGAAGGAGTGGCAAAAACCTTTTTGAACAAAAGTGCCAGAATGGTCAGCTAAAAACAGTGTTTATTTGGGGTGAAATAAAGAGGGATGAGGAATAAATTGCTGCCAATGGTAGAAAGCACAGAATGCCAATGGTTGCTAAATGCACAATATACCTGTGGGGAACAGAGCATGAGATGATGAGAGGAAGTAATATACCCAGAGAAGTGGCAAAGGTTAGGGGATAGATTATGGGGTTGGTGGATGAGGTTCTGACATGGCGTCCAGGGCTGAACATGCAGGTATGAGACATGGAATGCTAACAGGTTGTTAGAAGTTGTATGGCGCTGAATTATGGGCAAACATTGATGACAGAGAAGTTGAAATCACATTGTAATACTGGGCTAAGGGGTACAGAGTATTATGATGGGAGACAGATGGACATTATAGCAAACAACCTCATATTCACCAATGTATAGTGGAATCTCAAGGTCTATCTGGAGAGCCTCATTTGTAGTGAAGTCATCAGGTGTTTCTACATTTGAATTAATCATATCTTCATTTACTGCTATACACTGGTCTCAAACAAATAAAAGTGTGTTCACAATGACCAGCTTTATGAGATATTCAGAAACCAATGGCAATTGAAACAGCTAATTAAAATGAAGTAGAGTGGGGCCCAAGTCAATAGCCCAAATAATTTTTTTTGTAATTATTTTTTTATTGAATTTTCAACCTTCTGCTACATATAATTTAGTGCAGACCTGTTACAAATTGCAATAAATTTTGTCATGCAGAGTTTACCGGAACAATAATTAGTGTGGACACAAAGCGCAATGTTTACAGAGTAGGAACCACATTTAATTAAGGACACATCGGGGGAGGAGCCAAGATGGCCGCGGAGACGGACGTGTGATCTCCCGGCTCCCTGCGCCTCTGCTTCCCGCACACTGATCCTGAACCCTATCCTGTACTTTTGCACCGGCGGATTGAATAAGGAGGATTTCTGATTCCGGAGGGGCTCCTCCGGTGTCTCTACCTGCTCGGCGGACCGAGAACCGTCGAGAGTTGTGTGGGAGGCGACCCCGGCCCGGACCCGTGCCCTGCATCGCAAAGCGCCGCCAGTGACTGCTGTGGCCGCAGGAGACGATTACCCTGCGGAGGCTCTGCTATCCTGGACTGGCTGACGAGAGGGTCGGCCTTTGTGTTGGCGCGCTCTAGTGACTGGCTCTGCCTGCCGACGGTGTTCCTGACTTGCTCCACACGGAACCAGCGGTGAGACACCCTTTCATTGCTTAGCGCACGCCGTGGGCGCCTCAGTGGCCGCAGCCTCCTCGTTTCCTCGCCTCTCCGGTGTCGGCCGGCAAGGAGCCCCCCCCATTGCTTGCATCCTGCGTACGTGGTCCTATCCTGACCCGGGGGAGCGGCTCATATTCTCCTGCCCGGATACTGCCTGAAAACGCTACATGCTCGAAGGTGGGGACCTGAGCGACGACTCCTCTGTGGTGATGGCGGGTGGCGCCCTGGCTTCTGTCCGACAGCTCCGTAGTGAAGCTGCCTTGTCTGAGGAGGCAGATACGGCGGAGGAAATGGACGACCACACGCGGATTACTCTCGCCTCTGTTCTCATGGCTTTAGATGAACTGCGGTGCGAATGGCGTGTGACCGCGCTACAGTTGCAGGAGAAAGTCGAAGGCTGCCTGGCTGGCTCGGAATATACTCTGCCCATCCTCTCCCCCTGTTCCGCGACACAGCCCCCCCTGATCCCGGTCAGTGCTACATTGTTGCCGGAAACGTGTGGACTTCTTCGACAACCTCGTGAGGTTCAGGAGATTGGGCTACAATGTTCCCGCTTGTGTGTTGATACGTTGTCTCCCTCTCCAGCCCGGAGAGCAACCCCTCCCACGGAGCCCCAGAGACTGCTGCCACTATGTTTGCCTATCCTGCTTGACTATACTTCTTTTGAGGGGGCCTCACTGTTTGCCGCTTTGGATGGTGTTGTGGGTTACATCTGGCTGCTCAATTTCAGTACTGCCCTGGTTTGGGTATGGCGTATTTTCTTTAGTCTTGGGACCCTTCTCCATTGCCGAGAGTGGCCATTTTGTTCCTTTGTTCTTGTGGGGGAGGGTTCTCCCCTTCTTCTTGCTGGATCAGGCTTCTCGGGGTGGGCGGGCACGGGGGGACGTCCTAAATCGGGCCAGGGCTAGGCATCATTCAAGTTGCTAGTTGCAGGGGCGGGCGGAGATTGTGTTGGGACTGCTCCGGTTTCCTTTGCCTGTTTCCTCAGCATTGCTCCTCCTTTCCTACATGACGCTGATTGTTTATTCCGCAGGGAGCTAGGGTGGCAGATGGCTGGGAGTCCGGGAGATCGGCTACTGGGTGGGCTCCTCCCCGCCTCCTTCTTTTTGAGAGTGGTAGATTAGCTTGTCCTTTTCTCCCTCCCTATATTCAATAGTGACATTTTTCCTTTTTTGTCTCTTTTTTCCTCCTTTCGGCATTTCTTGCTGTCTCTTCTCCTCTCTTCCGACTTTCCTTCCTCCTAAATTTCGGGTTTATGGGGCGACAGGCACGCTGCTTGAGGGGGGGTAGGCCATAGCCTCTGCATGTGTGTAGGGTGGGGGGTTATATTTCATTTTTGTTTGTTTCTATGGGACCTGTTTCTTTTCCTTTATGATTTTACCTTTTTGCCCATGTTAGGGAGTGCTGGGTGTAGGATGACAGTGCTACTATGATTGTGTTGTAGGCGCTACTCTGTAGCATGGATAAACGTGTAGCCATCCTGCCCGGCGGGGACTTGATTATTGTTATACGAACTGCCTGACCTAGTTGCCGATGTCGTGTCCCGCCTGCATGGACCTTGTTCTTATATTCTTTATTTTTCAGTACGGAACACTACGGCCTGAACGATAGTTGCATAACAAAAAACTTTAAAATGTAACCTTCATTTATCCTGTGCCACGGTGCTGCCACTTCCTCCAGCTTTTCTTGCTCTTAATGCTTACGGTTCTGCTGCAGTACTGTGTCGCCATTACGTATGCTGTAGTGCTACACTGAGTGTTCGTGGCCGGCCGGATGGTTGTAGGCCCGTATTTGTTATCTTTCTTCATGCACAATAAAGGTTTTCAAAAATTTAAAAAAAAAAAAAAATTAAGGACACATCATATTGCTATTGCAGATATGGCGGTGCTATTTGCATCATTAGTCATGTCAGTATTAATACACAGTTGCAACCGCCGCCTGGGTAGCGTATCGGGGGAAGTGTAGCGGGTGATGCTTCAATCTGGTAGAGCCAGTCACTTCCTACAATGATTGGCCCATAGGGTCTGCTGGTCCCTCCTGCATCAGAGAGTCTGATTCGCCATCAAAGGGGCCCCATATGTTCCTCGGGCAGGATGTGAGGGGTTGTAGGTCAGCATATACTTTGCATCTTATATTGCAGAGGGCCAACCTACTAGTCAGCCTTGCACGCAGGGCAAGTGCTTCCACAGCAGTTTTCCTGTAAACTAGCAGAAGGGTCAGGGCAGCCAGTCTGTGTATTCCTTTAGGTATATCTTTGACATAGCTCAGAATGGCCATAAGAGGTTGGAGGGTCAAGTGATGATCCAGTATGTCTGACAATGGGGTTGCCACCTCACTCCAGAATAAAATCTGCATAGTCTTGACCGCATCAGGGGCAGTTGTGTGACCTTGTGTTATCTATCTTAGCCCGTTTGTCGGAGTGGAATAGGCACGCTGTAAGAATTTGAAATGTAAGAGCTTATGACGATGGTTTAATGAAACAAGTTTGGTCTGCATGTACCAGAAGCGCCACTGAGCCTGTGTGATAGTAGCACCTCTATCTCGCTCCCAAGCCCATCTAGCATGGTCTGTGTAAGTTGGGCTGAGTAATGCACTAGTCCGGTAGAGTCTGGATACCCTTCGGGTCATGCCTGTGGATCGTATTATGGCTGTCAGTGGGGTTGGCTGCTGGTTCCTCCAGATAACAAAGGAGGTGTTTCCGTGGTGTGCGCCTCAGTCTAGCAAAGTGAAACTGATCTAATGGAGTCAATCTGTGAGACATGTCATGTGGTCTGTGGAAACAAATATTCCCTGAACATACGTCACCCAATTAATGCATCTCCCAACGCTGTAAGGTGTTGCCTACCAATCTTTCTGCAGTTAGGGGCAAGAGAGGATTCTGCAGTAGTGGCAGAGACAGAGATTAAAGGAACAGGTGACCTAACTTCCGGTACAGGTGCCTCTACACCCAGCATGCTGTGGCAACAGTCTTTATTTTCCTGTGGTCTATGGGTATAGCCTTGGGGAGTAGCGTGCTGAGGGGAGTGCCATCTCTCTGAGCGTGCTCGTATTTGAGAAACGGGAAGTGAGCATCTGTATAAAAACAGTGCTGCATGTATTGTGCCGGCGCGACCAGGTAATATAATTAGAAGTTGGGTACTTCTAGTCCTCCTTTCTCATAGGAAAGTGTAAGAGTGTCCCAACTAATCCATGGCTGTGTATCAGCCCACGAGCGAGTGAAGGAACGAGGCAGGAGCACGACCACAGCGTCATTCTGAACATATCCAGTTCTGGAATAGACCAGCGACATTGCATGCCCGTTCAAAGAACGTTTTAAAACTATATGAGATATACGAAAATCGGGAAAACGCCTGACAACTTAAAAGAAAGAAACCCCAAGACAAGGAGCTCCTATTTCAGGAGAGAGAAGGCTTTAAGAACAACATTTGCAGAAGCAAAGTGAGATTTTAAACAGACCCCATCTTGGAACGTCTCCCACACGACTCTAAGGATACGGTGTAACCATCCGTTCCTCGAAACCCCAGAAAAGAGAAGTCCTGAGGAAGGTGCCACAAAATCAACTGTACAGCACCGAAACGCGTCGACGCACTGTTTTTTGTTTAAAAGAATCCAGTCAGGGCCGGGTAAAACTTTAGATGGGTATTTTAATTTTCCACTAAAGCGTTACAGTAACAGAATTGGTTCAGGCCATTGGATCTGGTTAAATACAGTGGCATAGATATCTGGTGGGCCACATATGCACTAAGGGGTTTTTGTGACTATATGTAGTTTGTCGTCTATTTACTGTGAATATGCTTTAATTGTGTCCCTATTTATCGTGTACCGTAATATTGTGTTTGTGTAACATTGTTGAATATTTAATTTTTACCCCTCCAAGGTACCTTTCCCTTGGATTTTAAACTGTATTGCAAAAATTGTATGAATTTGCTTTGCTTTTTTATTGTCTGATTGATTGTAATTTTAATAAATATAGATTGTTAACGATTCTATTTCTTTGTGGAAACCTATTTTTATATTCGTTTAAATACCCACCACACTCTGTGACCTTTTCTTCTTAAATAGGAAAGGCCAATAGTTATCGGTCGACCAGTTGACTCCAGGGATTCCCCCTTTTGACTAACTGTGTATCAGCCCACACCAGCTTTATCAATGTGCTCATGATTCTTTGGAAGATGTTTTGCATCAGTGGGATTGTTATGTTCATAAAGGTAAAGAAAGCGTGGGAAGACTACCATTTTCAGAGAAGCAGTTCTATCCACAACTGATACAGGTAGCCTGATCCAGAAGTCTATCAAATTCCTTAGTAGTTTCATGATTGGGCCATAATTGAGGCGAATTGTCGTCTCTCTGTCCCTGTGGAGCACAACACCCAAGTATTTCACCCAGTCCATTAGCCATTGGCCCAGGAATTCCGAGTCCACTTGTGAGGTGGACCCCATGAGGAGAAATAACTCGGATTTTGATCAGTTGATAGATAATCAGGAGTATCCAGTGGGGAAGTTCAGCCCTCAGTGGAGATGTCTCTCCATTAAGATCCTCACCAGGGGGCCCATTGTTAGGCCAAATAGTAAAGGGGAGAGTGGGTACCCCCTGTCTTGTACCCCAATATATATGGGGAAAGGGTTTGATCTGAGGCCATTAACATACACCATGGCCACCGGCTGTATGTATAACTGCTGGAACAGTATTGTAATATCTTACAGCATTCCAACTTCATGAGGAACAGCCATTCTAGCAAATCGATTGCCTTTTCAACATCCAGAATACTGCCACAGTCTCCACCGTGGGGTTTTGTTGATTAAGAACTGTAAAGACTGTCCAAAAATGTACAGATGTCGATAGGTAGGGCATGAAGCCAGACTGGGCTGCCAATATCAGCTGTTCCATTAAAACTGATAGCCTAGTGGCAATCACTTTGCCAAGTATTTTATTCTTTATGTTAATTAGCAACAATGGTCTGAATGAGGAACATGCTGCAGGGTCTTTGCCGAGTTTGGGCAATAGTGTAATTACTATTTTCCAGAGAGATGACAGAAAAATTCCTTTGTCAAATGCCTCTGCGTAGACCTCAAGTAGGCTGGAAGGCAGCACATGTTGGTAGGTTTTATAAAATTCCCCAGTGAATTTGTTGCTGCCCAGAGCTTTGTGGCCCGACATGCTGAGCTGTCAATGGCAGCCAGAATCTCTTCTTTAGTAATAGAACAGCTCAGGATCTGACGGGCAGCCTTATCGAGCCATACCATTGCTATTTCATCCATGTAGATTTGGATGGTGGACTCCATCGCAATGAAATGAAAAGCGTATATTTGGCTATAATATCAAACAAATTTGAGGATGATGTCTTCAGTAGAGATTACTGTTGATGTGTGTAACTGGAGTACATGATTTTTGTACCTATCCCCCCGAGGAATGATACCAGTGACCTCCCAGGTCTTTCTTCCTCCCAATAATGCAGGCTTGGACATATCTGGCCAGATATTTTATTTCTTTATCTGCCATATCTCTGTTTGTGTGGTATAAATGATAGTGGTCTAGGAGGTAAGAAGCTGTTCCATTTACGGGGCAGTATCATCCAGCAGCTTTATGGTGTGTTCCATCTTCTCTAGCTGTCCCTAAATGTCATTTAGGACACCTGTCCATTTGGCTATGGCGATGCCCCAGATGTAGGTTTGAATGCATCCCACAAGGTTGCCTGAGACAATACAGAACCCTCAACGGAAATACTATGGACTCGCCTTCTATATGGGACAACATCCCATGCAGGGCAGAGTAAAAGAGTTATTTCAGTCAGATACCATGGTGGACGCTCCAGATGTCCATTAGACCATACCTGTCCATGGCGAATGTTCTCGATCAAAGACTGGCTCCACATAGAGTGCCGACTGAATTTATAGTACAACTATTGACAATTGCCATGACGAAGAATTTCTTCGTTTTCCTAGACAAGTATTATGTCCAAACAAAAGGCGTGGCGATGGGGGCAAGTTTTGCCCCCAATCTGGCGATTATATATATGAGTGAATACGAACAACACCATATATTGAATCAAGACAACCCCTATGTGACTTCCATATCACTTTGGACATGTTATATTGACGATGTCTTGCTTTTCTGGGAAGGGAGTAAGGAACTCCTTGATTCTTTTCACGAATGGTTAAACAATCGTTCAGATGACATCAAATTCAGCTTGGAATCTGACAGCAAGTTGGTCAGTTTCCTTGATATCTCAATCAAGAGTGAATCTGGTCGGCTATACACTAGTTCGTATAGAAAAGCCAGTGAACGGAACACTCTGCTGTGATACACGAGTCATCATCCCCATAACCTCAGGGATAATTTGCTGTTTGCCAATTCCTGAGGTTACGGAGGACTTGCACAAAAAAAGAGGATTATTTTGATGAATCGGCCCTATTGATGGCTAGATTGAGCGAACGAGGATATCCGCTTAGACTTCTCAAAAAAAGCACGGAAGCGTGCATGGCATAATCATAGGGAACATTTGCTTATATCAAAGGAAAGAACCACCAGTGAAGATCGCCTCGTATGCGTAACTACATATAATACCAAAAGCAATGCCAGAAAAAAGGAAATTAACCGCCATTAGCATTTGGTCACGGATGAATTGGGCAAAATACCACCTCCCTTACATGCTTTCCCCAAAGGAAAAAACATCAGGGATATCCCTGATCAAATCATTACTACCTGGGACAGGTAATGTAAGACAAAGTACACTGTGGGGGCTCCCATCAGTGCTAGGGCACAAGAAATGCGGGTCATGCAAGGCCTGTTCAATGACGGTAGAACTCACTACATTTACATATAACAACCAGACACACATTTTGAAACAATTTAGCAATTGTAATACATCTGGGGTGATATACGCCATCATCTGCCCGTGCGGTTTTATGTACATTGGGCAGACAGTCCAAAAGATTAAATGTCGTATACTGCAGCACTGCAGCCGCATTCGATACAAAGTACAGGGTGCCCCACTGGTGGACCGCTTTTTTAAATTTGAACATGCGGTAGACTCTTTAAAATGGTGGGTCATTGAAAAAGTAATCCCCAAAACCACAGGTGGGGATTTGAGTAGCATTCTAAGTCGGAGGGAATGCATATGGATATATTCTCTCAATACTGTACTGAAGAGCTTAAACGAACAGGAGGAGATTAGGAGACAAGTCTCTTTATTAGACCTGTAATGACAATCTTGTATTTGTTCTATACTGTAACCTTAATCAGGTGTTACTTTGCCCCTTCATTCCAAACCCTTCACTGAAGTACTAGAAGGTTGGCAAATTATTCTGACTGCTTCTATGTAATGAAATTGTTTATGTGTTTTCTATGTATATTATTTGTGTGTTATATTGTTAAATATTGAGTATTCACGATGTACCCTGTTCCAGGATGAATTGCACAATGACACCTGTTTATGTAACCCCACTGTGTTCCATCTGCACTCATACACATACATTGTCAGGATGGGATGCTGTGCGTTGAACAAGGGGTCAGAGGGGATTTTGATGCAACTGACTGCGTCCATCCTTTTGTACCTTTTCTGTAGTATTGGGTGGGGAGTGAGTTAAGTTTCTTTTGTATTATATTCGTGGACTAATCACCGTTCTTACTATGTGAGAGTCCATAACTGACTTTGGCGTTTTTCCGCCTATTGTTCTATAATGAATTTTATAGAAATATATATATTTTTTAAAACCACGCTATAGCTGCAATATCGTATTGTAGTTTGACATCCTTACCATTTGAAAATAAACTACCCCGTGTGGTGAATTGATTACCACCACCGCTACATTTTGAAGTAGTCTTTTTACTATGTTTATGATGACGCTCCGCGTCCCCACAGGAAAGGCACTCCGGTGGTTGCACAACCTTACGCGCACACTGGGATTCTGCTGAGTACAGAGACGGCGGGTAGAAGGTAAGATTTACTTGGGTTGCCCTAGTCTCGTCTGATTTTCTTTGGCGCTCTTCGAGTGACACGATTGGGTGTACTCATGGCCATCACTCTGTTGTAGGTGCTTCTGTGTTTGCAGATTGATACGCAGACGCCGGCAACGTTGTGTGGGTAGTGACCACGGTTAAAGGTAGGGCACACTGCGTTTACTTATCCCAGTTCTAATCTGTTTAATACGCCTGAGTTAACTGATAGGCATTGCCCTTTTTGTAGGAACGCAACATAGGACCTTAATTCGAATCGAGCCACGGCGACTTGGTGAAAAGTTTTTGATCGCCTGAACCAGCTCTACTACAAGGTACATGTACAAATTATCGCTCCGCCCATACACAACCGAGTACGCCGTTGCTCTGGTACGGACAATAAAATATTCTTTGATTTACGCTACTGCTTTGCAGATATTTTGATGTGCCCTACCTCCACGGGACCCTATTAATCTTTGCGACCCGTGTGGAAGAGTCCCTGAAATTGAACATTCCTATAGACCCATCAGGTGGACCCATGAAATACCTTTGACAATTTAAGGTATGTAGGGATTCATTACGCTATTATACTAACAGTAGATCCCTGTAGGTGATGCTAATAGAGGTTTTAATTTTCTTCTATAGGAAAAATCATATACCCTTCCCGGTGTGAGAGAGTCCACACACGGTTGATATTCTTACGTTTCTCCCATGGGCGTAAGCATTGTCCCCTATGGGTTTTGTGAGTAATTTTGTGTTAGTGCAACAGACTGATTCTTTCCTTAATTGTTTTAGGGATACCAAGATTACCTAGCCTTGCTGAAACTGCCCCTTTTTTCTTTTTTGTCCTGATGAAGACTCGCACGGCCAAGGTGTAATTTACCCGTCGGGCCACAAGACGAGTCGAAACGTCAACGCTCACCCCTTGATCTCACCCAGACCTTGACTGATCCCTAATTGATGTGCCTATTTTGGAATTTATATCCGATTGGGGTATTTATAAACTATATATATGAATTATATTTAGGCCGGGTGGACATTTTAGACGGTGATTTGTAACCGGTTCTTTCATTGTTTTGTAATTAATTGTAATTATTTTGTTACTAATTTCTGATTCCCCTCTTTCTCTAAAGCACGACTCATTCTTTATCACTTCTATCTATGCACATTCCCTTTGGGGGCATACTCACCTATGAATGTAATTATTGTATTATTGTGATCCATTGGCAATAATGAGTTGATATTTAAATTGCATTTTTGAATAAGAATCTACTTGATAAAGCAATGAATTAAAATTGCTTGGTAATAATTCAGTCTGTTTCTCCCTGTTTTTCTGTATGGTATTTATTGCTACTAGCTGGTGATTGATTATATGCTCTAAAATTATTTGATTAATTAACTAAGTATTGATTTATGCATTTCTTAATTGAGGTCTAGGACCATTGTTTTTCCCATATTGCATAATACCCAGGTCCCTGACCAATTGGGCCAACCCCATTTTTGAAAATGTCCAAGGCGTCCAGCAGTACTCCCAGATAGTGGGGTTTGTGAGCACTTCTGGGGCCAGAACAGTTTGAAAAGCATGTATAACCAGATTTAGGTCCCCTCCCCACAGGATGACAATCACCGGTATTTGCATGAGCACTGACAGCAGGTCGTGAAAAAAAGCGGGAGTGTTAATGTTTGGTGCATAGGCATTAATTGAGGCTATCCTATGGTCCTCGATGTAACCTACTAAGATAACATATTGCCCACGTGGATCTACGTGTTGGTTTAGAAATTTAAAGTTGGCCCACTTGTGGACCAATATGCAGACACCTGTGACGTAAGAGCATTAGGATGCAAAGTCCCTATGATTACCCCACTTCAAGGCGTATGTAGTGGGCCCAACAGGAGGGAAGGGTGCTTCTTTTTGATAGGACACATCTGTCCCATGTCTGTCAAGGTGTATTAAAATTTGTTTACACCTATGGGCATTATTGATGCCCCAAAAGTTTCACGTTATAAAGTGCAACCGTCTCGTGGAGTTAGGTGTCATGTGCACCAGAGTGAAATGTATCCTGACTTCAGTGCGTGATCCCAAAAACAGCAATGAGGTGTATAAACCCCAAAAATATGGTCCGCTTTATGAAGAAGAAAGCATGTGTTTCCCCCCTCCTCTCACCCACACTGAGAACCCCAACCTTCTGTGGTGCCCCTCCCCAATTTCCCCCAAATTAGTGGATAAAGTGGTACACAAGCTGGATGTTGGCAACACTCTGCAGACCTTTCCCACTAGTGAAACATAAGCCAACCATTAGCTGTGGAAGCAGGGGATCAAGAACAAAATGCAGTATGACAGGTGATTCCACCCAGGGCCACTCACCATGCCCATATACAGCAGTTTCTATGCAACTTTTTTTAGCCTAGCCGCTGCCCATCCCAACATAGGCCGTCAGACAGTCACTAATTCTACTGCATCATGGGAAGGTGAACACTTGGAGTGGTGCGGGGATAGTGAACTTATGCGTTTTCCCTTCAATGACGGTTTTCAGGCATGCAGGATATAACATTCTATATCGTATTCCCTTTTCACACAGAAAATTCTTAACATCTGCAACTTTTTTTCGGGCCTACTATACCAGAAGGTAGATAGCATTGTTCCCTGATAGTAGAGAGGGCCCCACTCCTTGGCCAGGTGCAAACTTACGTAGACTGGCGATCAGAGGCTTTGGCAGAACTCTGGGGGATGGCTGCAGCCCCAGTGACCTGTGGGCTCTCTCTCCACCAGAAAGACCTCTGAGAAGCTGGATTGCCCAAAGAGTTCTGATAGCAAGGTTTCAACAAAGGCCTCAGGTCACCCCATGTTCATGGTTTCCAAATCTTCATTCTTGGCCACTGTTCCGGCCAGTTGCTTTTCCATTTTCGCTGCCTTATCGGTTGTGATGGTGGTATCATCCTCAAGCTTTGATATGTGCCACTCTGCGCCTTCCAATTGAGCAGTGTGGCTACCCAGTCACTCTGTGATCCTTCTCAACCTGGTGGGCATAGAGTCGATCTTGGCGTTGATCGCCTGGAGGCTGGCTTTGAGCTACAGTAGTATGCCGTCAGTGCCAGAGTGTGTCTTGCTGGGTGCATTGAACAACGCGCCCTTCTATGAGTATGGCGGCAATCTGTCTGGCCATTCTGTGGGGATCAAACTGCAGCTTACTTTGCCTCTGATTGCCATTCACCATGATGGCATATAGTCGTGGGGTGTGATGCCCTATGGTAGGAAGTTGGGCTTCCATCCCCTTCCTCAGCAGAGGGCATGCTTGGCCACAAGAGGCCGCGATAGGCCAGTGAAAATGCTAGTAGGAAGGTCCTATTCAAAGAAGTTCAGTGGAAAAGAAAACAAAGGATGGTCCCAGCTCTCCTAGAGACTGCTCGATGTCAGGTGGACCGCCAACCTATCCATGCCTCTGAGGCCAAAATTATTAGGAGGCCTGATCATGTACTAGCACATGGGCCCCATAGGTCCGGTGAAGGGCCATCAAGGCCCCAGTTCATCTTCGGTACCCCGTCTTGGCGTGGGCCCACCACTGTGGTCTCAGGCTCACTTTCCGCCCTGTCACTGCCGGGCCTCCAATGCCTGTTGCGGTGTCAGCAAGGCTCCTGCTGTGGCTCACTGCACCAGCACTTGGCTCAAGGTGGCCCTGTGCAGGGAGCGTAGGCAGGGGCCCCGGAAGAGGGGGTCCGGACGGGGCGGAGCTCACTCCGCGCTCCACCGGGGCCCGCGCCTGGCTGTGTCAAACTGAAAGCGCTCGGGTTGGCCCGGTCGCTCCCCTGCCCCCGTGCTCTAGGGGACCCCAGGAGTCGCTGGAACTTGGAGCCATATTTCAACTGTCTGCCGCTTAATAGTGCAGAAATACCCTTTCTCTCCACCTTTATTGGCACAGGCGGAGCAGAGGGCCTAAAGAAATCAATCACCACCAGTTTACATGGGAGGCCGCGCCCGCTGCCAGTGCCACTGACTGGAAGACAGACAGCGGCCTACAAGTTAATGGATGCGGCACCGCAAATTGAATGCGGTGGGCCCCCTGCCCCTCGGAGAAAGTGTCACTAATTCCGAAATGTAATACTCGGCAATGATTAGGCCTTCCGCTGGCTGGGACTCAAGCCATATACTGCCGCTTAATTTAATGCAAAATAGTACCCCCGACTCCACCTTTATTATAGGCCCTGCAGGCACACAGGCGGAGAGGGGCCTAAAAGAAATCAGTGGCCGGCGCTGCCACTGGAAGACAGACAGCGGGCGGCCTACCTCGATGCAGCAAAACTCCAGGCTGCAGTGCAGTAAATTCGCCCCTCCAACCTCAAGCATTAACAGCTACTCTCACCCCCGGCTACCTATCTTCATATGACTCGCTTGCTTGCCATGACGCATCGCGATAGTCAGTCAGTGCCACAAACAGTGTGCAGAAATATCATTATCAATCATCTGAGAGAATGGATCTATTCTGCCCTTACCCGGCAGGTGCGTTCACACTTCTTCACTTTATTCTCAGTCTGAGCTCAGGGGCCGCTCAGCTTTTGTCCGACTCCGACGTCGACGACCACCAAATGGCTGGGCTGTGTAGAGAGAGTCATACGCCACCAGTCCCACAAGTTAGTTACGCATGCGGGGAAGTCAAGCAGCAGGTTAGGTTGAATCTGCGCGCTGCCGCAGATCACTCTATCCTGGCTTCCGGCGTCTGTGCCAGCCAGCCGGGTGACAGTCATGATGATTTGAAACACCCCGATGCCCCTGCTGCCCAATCAGGAACGAGGTCGGTGCGGACTCGGAGCCAGAGGCCAGGGAAGTTAAAGGGAGGAAGGGGGGTGGGTGACTCAATGTGTCAGGGCTTGGAACTGTGACTGTCGGACTCGGAACTTAGTATCGGAAGCCGGGGTCGGAGCCGGAGGCCGCCAAATCCTGCCAGGAGGCCACCAGTGCCACGATGTATCATTTATCCTTCCGATCCGATCCTCGTCATGGCGGCCCCTGGGGTTTGGTGGCCCTGTGCAGGTGCACACTTTGCACATGCCTAGGGCCGGCCCTGACTGCACAGCCCAGGTACTGTGAGGCACTGTGAGGATCCATCCCGCAGTGGGGCCAGCGACCCTAGCACTACTGCGGGTCACTCAGAGATCGGCATCCGCTCCCTAGCCTCGATGTAAGCCCCTGCTGCTGCAGGCATTGGCATGCAGGTCGCAAAGCTCTACATCACACAAACATCTTGGTTGCTGCCGTGGCCACACCCCTCTCAACAGCCCAAAGTAAATGTGATTTGAAAAAAACAAATGACCAAATTGAAAAACTTACATTAAGAAATGTTTTGAAAAATCCAGGTTAGTACACCATGTGAGAAAGCAGTTGATAAAATTGTTTGAGAGGCTTATTGGACCTCTGGGGAATATTTCATCTGAGCTCTTCTGGAGTCTCAATTTAGGATGACTGGCCGGCTACAGTTTTGTTGACTTGACATTGATGATAGATCACAATGTAAACCACAGACTAAAACATTGGTGTAAGTGTGCTCCGTGTGTTTAAAAATACACACTAACACCCCTTTTACTGGAATCTTCCATTCTCCTGTCTAACAAGGTATGTGTAAATGTTTAACTTTGCAAGCCCTTTGGGCCGCACATGAAACAAATTTGGAAGGAAAAAGGAAGTAAAATTAGAAACATCTGCTTGCCTTTTGGGCAAATCTCTGGCTAAGGCACTGTTCGTTCTGCGCAGTACAGGTTAAAAAAGCCTGCATAGCAGCTCCAATTCCCTTCTCCAAAGAGAATGACTGGAGAGAAGGGTATAACGAGAACTAAAAGTTTGGGAGGAACAGCTATGAAGACTCGTTGCTCCATTATGCAACAGCAGTCCCAACAGCTTTCTGGGGTATGTGGGGATAAGTATATAGTTAGAGAGATTACTAATCATTCACCCAAAACAATAACCATGAGTCTGGGTTAAGACAAATTCTTTACAGTTAAGTTTCAAGTTTCAAGTTTAAAATTTGTATAGCGCACTACTCACCCAGAGGGTCTCAAGGCGCTTGAGGGAGGGGAGGTACTTTACTTATCGAATATCCAAGTTTTTAGTTGTTTTCTGAAGGAGAGGTGGTTCTGTGTAAGGCGGAGGTGGGTGGGGAGAGAGTTCCAGGTTTTGGCCGCTAAGTAGGAGAAGGATCATCCCCCCATGGTGGATCTTTGGATGCGAGGAATTGCGGCAAGGGCTTGATTGGACGATCGTAGCTGGCGGGTGGGGGTGTTAAAGGACAGGCGCGAGTTGAGGTGTTCGGGTCCTAGGTCATAGAGGGCTTTGTGTGCGTGGGTGAAGAGACGGAACGTTATTCTCTTGTCAACGGGGAGCCAGTGGAGGTCTTTCAGGTGACCGGAAATGTGAGCTTGGCTGGGGATGTCTAGGATGAGTCTGGCTGATGCGTTTTGGATGCATTGGAGTTTTTTCTGTATTTTGGCTGTGGTTCCGGCGTAAAGGGTATTTCCGTAGTCCAGTCGGCTTGTGACCAGTGCATGGGTGACCGTCTTTCTTGTTTCGGTGGGGATCCAACGGAAGATTTTTTTGAGCATACGTAGGATGTTGAAGCATGATGATGAGACGGCGTTGACTTGTCTGGTCATCGAAAGGGAGGAGTCCAGGATGAAGCCCAGGTTACGTGCGTGGTCCGTTGGTATGGGTGCGGTTCCCAGGGCCGGTGGCCACCATGAGTCGTCCCAGGCGGAGGGGGATGATCCTAAGATGAGGACTTCCTTTTTGTCCGAGTTCAGTTTTAGACGGCTGTTCTTCATCCACTCGGCTACTTCTTTCATCCCTTCGTGTAGGTTAGTTTTGGCGGTGTTTGGGTCTTTGGTGAGGGAGAGGATCAGCTGGGGGTCGTCTGCGTAGGAGATGATGTTGAGGTTGTGTTGGCGCGCGATGGATGCGAGGGGACTCATGTATACGTTGAAGAGGGTGGGACTGAGTGATGATCCTTGTGGAACGCCGCAGATGACTTCAGTGGCTTCCGATTTGAAAGGGGGGAGGCGGACTCTCTGGGTTCTTTCAGCGAGGTACGAGATGATCCAGTCCAATGCTTTTCCTTGTATTCCGACGTTGCTGAGGCGTTGTATAAGGGTGCTATGGCAGTGTGTATCGAACGCTGCGGAGAGGTCAAGTAGGATGAGGGCAGCTGTTTCTCCGTTGTCTAGTGGAGTTAGAATGCCGTCTGTTGCTGCGATGAGGGCGGTCTTGGTGCTGTGTTTGGCTCGGAAGCCGGATTGTGAAGGGTCGAGGGATTTGTTGGATTCGAGGAAGGCGGCGAGCTGACTGTTGACGGCTTTCTCAATGACTTTGGCAGGGAATGGGAGGAGCGAAATGGGGCGGTAGTTTTTAAGTTCAGTGGGGTCTGCTGTGGGTTTCTTCAGGAGGGTGCTGAGTTCGGCATGTTTCCAGCTTTCCGGGAAAGTAGCGGAGTTGAGGGAGCAGTTGATGACGTCTCGGAGATGGGGTGCGATAATGGAGTCTGCTTTGTTGAAAATGTGGTGGGGACATGGGTCGGTTGGCGATCCTGAGTGGATGGAGTTCATCAGGCGGATGGTATCTTCAGTGGTGATTGGGTTCTAGGCGCAAAGGTTGTTGGAGGGGGGTTTAAGTTCAGAGGTGTGTGGGGTGCACTGGTCTCTGGACTGGTCTCCAAAGCTGTTATGTATGTCAGCGATTTTAATGTGGAAGAACGAGGCTAGAGAGTCGCAGAGGTCTTGGGAGGGAGTGATGTCGTTGGTGCCGGCGGTGGGGTTGGTGAACTCTTTGACGATGTTGAATAGTTCCTTGCTGTTGTGGGCGTTGTTGTCGAGTCTATCCTTGAATGCTGATTTCTTGGTGGATCGGATCAGTTGGTGGTGTTTGCAGGTGGCGTTCTTGAAGGTAGCTAGGTTGTCAGTGGTTGGGTTTTTTCGCCAGGCTTTCTCGAGGGTGCGACAGATCTTCTTGGATTTCTTAAGGTCATCATTGAACCAGGGGGCTTTTTTGCTACTTTGCTTGATTTGATGGTTTTTCAAGGGTGCTAATTCGTCAGCGCTGTGGGTGATCCATTGTGTTAGGTTGGTGGCTGCTAGGTTTGGGTCCGATGATTTGGCAGGAGGGTTTTGGTGAAGCGATGTGAAGAGCTGGTCGGTGGTGATTTTGTTCCAGTTTCTGCGGGGAATTGGTTGTGGGTGGTTGTGGGTCGTAGTCTTTTTGTAGTTGAAGTGAACGCAGCTGTGGTCCGTCCAATGGAGAGCTGTGGTGTGATTGAAGGAGATGTGCTTGCTGGAGGTGAAGATTGGGTCGAGCGTGTGCCCGGCATAGTGGGTGGGAGTGTCAACAAGTTGTTTGAGTCCGAGATTGGCGAGGTTGTCCAGAAGGGTGGTGGTGTTGCTGTCGTTGTTCTTTTCCAGGTGGAAGTTTAGGTCTCCCAGTAGAATGTAGTCCTCGGAGGGGAGGACATGTGGGCTGATGAAGTCAGTGATGTATTCGCTGAATTGTGAGCGGGGTTCTGGTGGCCTGTAGATGAGGGTGCCTTTGAGTGTGGTCTTGGGGTCGGTGTGGATCTGGAAGTGAAGGTGTTCGGCGGCTGCGAGGTTATCGTCGGAACTGGTCGTGATGCGGATGGTGTTCTTATGGATGATGGCGATGCCTCCTCCTGTTTGGTTGATGCGGTCCTTTCGGATGATCTTGTAGCCGTCCGGGATGGCTATGGCGATGTCGGGCGTTGATGAGGCGTTCATCCAGGTTTCTTTAAGAAAGGCGACGTTCGGCGATGTGGTGTCGAGTAAGTTCCAAAGTTCTATGGCGTGTCTGTGGACCGAGCGGGTGTTGAGCAGGATGCACTTCAGGTGGTTAGTGTCGGAGCTCTGTTTAGAGTTTGTGGATTTGGTGTGGGTCTTGATGCAGTCGAACTTGCAGGAGTGGCAGGTGAAGGGTCCATGAGTGTGTCCTGGGGCGGCTTGCTGGCAGACTGGGAGACGGCCGGGGTTGAGTGCAGAGAGGGTTGCGGCATCGTACCTTATGCGGGTGGAGTGGGTTTTGCGGGGACAGGGGGTCTGGCACTGGGCGCGGTCCAGGCGCGTGAAGCTGCGCGTGTGTTGCTCTGACATATGTAGATAGTGGAGGGGGGGCGGAGCGAGGGATGAGCAGCTGGGAGGCGGGAGCGGGGTGGAGACACGGGCTGGGACGGCACAACAACAAAATGGCAGCAACAACAACAAAGCCAAACAGGGTGAGATTGGGGCACAATGTGTAACGTCGCAATGAGCAGTGGCACCGACACAATCAGGCACTAATTACAATGCGAGCAATAGAGCGCTATGAATAATTTTAAAGCACAAACAATTTTTAAAGTCGAGCAATGCAATGCGAGTGATAGAGCGCTACGATGTTAAAGAGGCACAAACAGTTTGAAACGCAATGCGTGCAATGTGCAATTGGTTCTTTGGCAGCAGTCAGCGATATAGCGCTACGATACCCAGGAGATCAGGGAGTGAGAGGAGCGACCGCTTCTACATGGGTCAGGACTGTGTGGTGTAAAATGCTTTGGGTTTTTTCCAGTGTTCATCCTTTTTTATATAATGACTGCCGAGATTACCTTAATAATGACCACTATTCTAATACATAAGATGTATGTACCGTTTGTACATAACAAATAACCCCTGAGAATTAAAGTTTCTCTAGCGGGGTTGTCGGACTCATAACACTCTGAATCTGGATGTTCCTAACTCGTCATTGGGGAGAGTGTGAGTCATCTGTCTGTTCTCCTTCTCTCCATAGGGTTAGTGACACACATTACAGTTTGGAGCTAACAAGATCGAAATGGGTGTCCCCTCTTCACCCTTCTTATACGATGGGAAGGTTCACAACACTTGCTCATCAAACAATATAGGGGAGGACGGATGGCGGGTCCGAAGCTCAAGAAAAGAAATGCCTGGGCTTCTCAGTGCAATGGGAAAATCAACTAAAAGTAGTCTGTGTGTAATGGACCAAAAGAGCACATCGCCGACTGTCAAATATGGGAAGCAAGGGCTCCATACTAAGAACGACAAGCATTAAAAATACAATAGGTCTCACCTTTTATTAAGTTAAAGCCATTTGCTATGCTATACAATACTATTAGCAAAGCAAATGGCCTTAACTTAATCAAAGGCGAGACCTATTGAATTTTCAATGCTTGTTTCTCATGTCAATGTCAATCAATCAATCATAGTACTTGTAAAGCGCGTTACTTACCCGTGAGGGTCTCAAGGCACTGAGGGTAGGGGGGGGGGGGGGGTGCTGCTACTGTTCGAAGAGCCAGGTCTTGAGCAGTCTTCTAAAGGCAAATAGGTTTTGGGTCTGCTGTATGTGGGTAGGGAGGGTGTTCCAGGTCCTGGCGGCGAGGTAGGAGAAGGATCTGCCACCGAAGGTCATACGTTGGATGCGAGGGACAGCGGCGAGGCTGGCGGAGCGGAGCTGGCGGGTGGGGGTGTGGAAGTTGAGTCTGCTGTTCAGGTAGGCTGGTCCGGCGTTGTGTAGTGCTTTGTGTGCGTGGATGAGGGGCCTGAAAGTGATCCTCTTGTCGACGGGGAGCCAGTGTAGACTTCTCAGGTGGGGGGGTGATGTGGTTGCAGCGGGGGATGTAAACGATCAGTCGGGCGGAGGCGTTTTGGATGCGTTTTAGTCGTAGGTGTTTGGCTGGGATTCCTGCGTAGAGTGTGTTGCCGTAGTCCAGTCTGCTGCTGACTAGGGCATGTGGGACCGTTCTTCTTGTTTTGGTCGGGATCCACTTGTAGATCCTGCGGAGCATGCGGAGGGTGTTGTAGCAGGAGGAGGAGACGGCGTTGACCTATTTGGACATGGAGAGGGAGGAGTCGAGGATGAATCCTAGGTTGCGTGTATGGTCAGTGGGTGTTGGTGCTGTTCCCATTGTGGTCGGCCACCGGGAGTCGTCCCAGGCTGAGGGGGTGTGTCCGAGGATGAGGACCTCCGTCTTGTCTGAGTTCAGCCTTAGACTGGTGCTCCTTATCCAGTCGGCGATGGCCTTCATCCCCTCGTGGAGGTTGGTTTTGGCGGTGTGTGTGCCCTTGGTGAGGGAGAGGATGAGCTGGGTGTCGGCGTAGGAGATGATGTTGAGGTCGTGATGGCGGGCCACTTGTGCGAGGGGGCCATTTAGACGTTGAACAGCGTCAGGCTGAGGGATGAGCCCTGGGGGACGTCGCAGATGATGTCGGTGGCTTCGGTTTGGAAGGGTGGGAGGCGGACGCTCTGTGTTCTGCCAGAGAGGAAGAATGTGGTCCAGTCAAGGGCCTTCTCTTCCGGCTTCTCGGAGGCGTGTCTTTAGAGTGCGATGGCAGACTGTGTTGAAGGCGGCAGACAGGTCCAGTAGGATGAGGGCTGATGTTTCGCCATTGTCTAGTTGGCGCCTGATGTCGTCTGTGGTGGCGATGAAGGCTGTCTCGGTGCTATGGTTTTGTCTGAATCTGGACTGGGAAGGGTCCAAGATGGTATTGTCTTTGAGGTGACGGGTCAGTTGCATGTTGACGATTTTCTCGGTGACCTTTGCCGGGAACGGGAGCAGGGAGATGGGCCGGAAGTTCTTGAGGTCCTTGGGGTCCGCTTTGGGCTTCTTGAGGAGAACTTTGATTTCGGCGTGCTTCCAGGTTTCCAGGAAGGTTGCTGTTTCGAAGTAGATGTGGATGACCTTCCGTAGTTGGGGTGTGATGGCTGCGTCTGCTTTGTTGAATACGTCGTGTGAGCACGGGTCTGATGGGGATCCTGAGTGGATGGAGTTGATGACCTTGCGTGTCTCGTCGTCGTTGACGTTTGACCAGGAGGTCAGGCGGTTGGCGCTGGTGGTGTTCGCAGTGGAGGTGGAGTCTGGCGTAGTCGGGGTGGTCGTGGTGTTGAAGCGGTCGTGAATGTCAGCGATCTTGTGGTGGAAGACGATGGCTAATGAGTCGCACAGCTCTTGTGAGGGCGAGATGTCGTTGGTGATGGCGCTGGGGTTGGAGAGTTCCTTAACAATGCTGAAGAGCTCTTTGCTATCATGTGCGCTGTTGTCCAGGCGGTTTTTGAAGGAGGATCTCTTGGCTAGTCTGATGAGGTGGTGATGTCTGCGTGTGGCGTCCTTGTGGGCTGCGTGGTTGTCCGGTGTGCGTTCCTGGAGCCATGTTTTCTCCAGTTTCCGGCATACGGGTTTGGAGGTCTGGAGCTCGTGTGTGAACCAGGTGACTCTCTAGCAGGCGTGGTTGATGGAGGGTTTCTTGAGCAGGGCGAGGATGTTGGCGCAGTTGTCGATCCACTGTCTGAGGTTGCGGGCTGCGGCGTCTGGGTTGGTGGGGTCGGTGGATGGGTTCTTGGCGAAGGAGGTGAACAGCTGGTCTTCGGTGACTTTGCTCCAGCAGCGGCGAGGCAGCTGTTGGGTGCGGTGGAGTGTGGTTGGTTTCTTGAAGGTGAAATGGATGCAGCGGTGGTCGGTCCAGTGGAGTTCGGTGGTGTGGTTGAAGGTGACGTGGGAGTCTATGGAGAAGACGGGGTCCAGCGTGTGGCCAGCGGCGTGGGTGGCTGAGGTGACGAGTTGTCTGAGGCCGAGGTTGTCGATCAGGGTGGTGGAGTTGGCGTTGTTGTTGTTCTCGAGGTGGAAGTTCAGGTCCCCGAGGAGGATGTAGTCCGTGGAGGCGAGTGCATGGGTGCTGGCGATGCCGGGGTCCCGGGGGCCTGTAGATGAGTGTTCCACTGAGGGTGGTGTTGGGGGTCGGTGTGGATCCGGAAGTGCAGGTGTTCGGAGGTGTTGAGGGTGTCGTCTGCGTGGGTGGCGACCTTGAGGGTGGACTTGTGGACGATGGCTATTCCTCTTCCGACTCCGTTGGCGCGGTCTTTGCAGGTGATCTTGTAGCCGTCCGGGATGGCTATTGCGATGTCGTGTGCCGAGGAGTCGTTCCACCAGGTCTCGGTCAGGAAGGCCACGTCTGGGGCGGAGGTGTCGAGCAGATCCCAGAGCTCGATGGCATGTTTGCATGCGGAGCGGGTGTGGAGGAGTATGCAACGGAGGTGGTTGGGTTTGGTACTGGGAGGTTTGGTGGTTCTGTCGCAGGTGAAGCTGAAGGTGCGGCAGGAGAAGAGTCCAAGGGTTTCGTTTCGGAGCGGCCTGGACGCAGGTGTGGTTTCGGCCGGTATTGAGTGCGTGGAGGGTGCTGGTGTTGTAGTGGAGTCTGGTGGCGTGGCGGTTGCCTGGTCCAGTGGTTCTGGCGCTGGGCGCAGACGGGCTTGCCTTTGGCGCGCCAGCGGCACAGCGGGCGCCATTTAAGGCGGGGAGGGAGGGAGGAGCCGCTGGGAGGCGGAAGCGGGGTGGCGAGAGGGCGGGGCCGCAGGGGGTTCGCAGCAGGAAACGGGCGAATATTGATATACTCTGAAGTTGCGCTTGGCACTTTAGTAATACATGTGTGTTTATTAGTAGCATTGCCCTAGATAAGCTGTTATTGGGCAGCTTTTGTTTTCACTGCTGGCATATATACACGTGGTATTGATGTAGCGCCAAACTAGACCACAAGCAGTAAGAGCTGTATGCAAGGACGCATTCCCGTCCTCTCGTCTGACCCCTCAATGCCACTTGTTTTATCAGCAGTACAGACGCCCTTTGGGAGCGCTCATGCCAAACCCGTGGAACCTCACAGATCCCCACCTCAGGGGTGACCTGGGCCGGGTATCTCGGAGTCCTGAAGCCCTTAAAATTTCTCTGCTCAGGAGGCTGTTTGACCGAAGTCCGAGGGTTCATGATGAAGAAATGTTGGCTAGGGTTTTCCACCTTTTCGTGCTGGGCTCTAATCTTGCCACGTTCCTCCTTAAAGGTGGACTGGACCAGTCAAATTAACATTAAGGGCTATCCTTGCTGTAGGGCTACTATAATAGTTAGCCATCATCAGTGTAATCAATTTAGAATCTAGGCCAATCGTTCTGAAAACCTGCCCAAAAATGACCAGTCCACCCAGTCAAATGCTTTTCCTTCATCCAATGATACCAAGGTTTCCGGTACAAGTTCCTTTCAGATTTTTTCAACCAGGTGGACTACCGTCCTGAGATTGTCCCTCAGAAATCCAGACTGCTCTGAATGGTTATATGTCAGAACTACACAGGCAGTTAGCATGCTTGCAGTAATAATGCGGTTCGAACAATGAATATGTCTTTACAATGCATTCCGTTACCACACAAGTTGTTGCAATGACTTACCATAGGGAAAGTGCTGGAGTTGGAATAGTATGCATTACTATTACAACTCCAGTCCGTACTACAGTAGGGAAAGTGTTGGACTTTAAGTCCAACATGGTCCATCAACGCTTTCTTTAAGGCAAGTCGTTGTAACTAATTGCATGTTAAAGGAAGGCTTTGTAAAGACGCATTTGTGGCTCGGACCGTGCTGTTCAAATCAGGTGACCAATATCTATGCACTGATTTGTATAAAAGTTTAAAGAAGGGCTATAGGTCTATATGAAAAACATTGAACCGGGGCATTTTTTGGATTATGAATGACCAATATATCACCCATCACTCATTTCTCAAAGTGATTGTAAAACATGGTTACCTTCATTACCAGAATACAAGCAGAAACTTTTTTTTAAAGTATGGTTCAGGGGCCCTGTGATGCAAATATGGCTTGTAACATCTCTTTTTCGGATATGAGTGTCTCCAGTACTTCATCCAGCGGCAGGGACAGCCACTCAAGTCCACTTCTCTTAAGAAATCTTCTATCTGATGAAAATGATTCTGCATTGTAAAGAGAATCATTGAACCATTTACATTTCTCCATGTTCTACCTTTCCGGCAATAGATGCTCACCCGTACTATGGATTATTTCGTACTTATAGGCCTCTGCTATTTTTTCTTTCAGCTGACGAACCCACAGTGTATTTCCAGATACTTGTCGCAAATAAAGCTATCTCAGACTATATCACACACTCATTATACCACAGTACTTCTTGTCACCGATCCTCCTATCTTTTGCAATGTCATTCATCTGTGTACCAGCAATCCTGCCTGACTCTTATTGTGCAGCTATCATTATACCCATTGGGAATCATCAGTGCTGATATTCTTGGACACATTTTCCAGGACCACATAACATTATTAAGGCAGCCAGGTTAACGGCCTTATCTCCACATACCTTCTCCACACTGTAGTTATGGTGGCCGCAGGTCCTCATTAGGAAATGATAGCAGTAGTGCATCCTGGGCCTGTACCACATTTGTGTCACTGGTTCTCAGGTTCATGGATCTGATCGCATTAAGTTCAACTTCTACACATCTCTTTATTTTGTCAACCATCCCTCAAGTTTAGGTGGGGCTGGGGATCACCAACATCTGTACATTTGGCACTTAGCTATCAGCAACACTAAGTCTATAAATTTACATACTGGCTTAGGTCTAAGCATATCTCCTAATATATCTGCAGATGGCATAAATTGGTCATATATTTCACTTAGTTCACTGTTGTGTTAACTTTGCATAATGCTCCTAATCTGCTACACAACCATACTTTATAATAGAAGTTCACTTCTATCTCGGTGCATCTGGGGAAGGGACTGGGGATTTCTGAGTTAATATTGACTAGTCTCCAGGGGAGGGGAATCACATATGTGTGGTACATGTAAATAGATACTTTCATCTGGAATTATCTGTTTCTGTCCTATTCCTGACCATCTAACCATGAAAGCATATTCTGCTTCCTGTATGTTTGTCCAGTTGAGGAGAGGTTTTCTGAGATTACCCCAAACAAGGGAGAACCTAATTATACTACGTCACCACAGGTACTAATTTCTTCCATGTTCTCAGCAATGTTTAAGAGCAGCGCACTTACATCATCCACTCTACCCGATAGAATGGAATGGAAGCATAATGCCCTCTAACTGGGCCAATACTAATGATAAAGTGCCCTCATGAAATTTCACTTCCTTCACTTTTTTCCACCCCTTGACCATATTACAAACAGAATCCTGTAGCAGCACATCCTTGGCTATTTTTCACTTGCGGCACATTCCTGCACATTTCACGGGTCTGTCAGATGACGCTCTTGGATCAACACTGTCTGTACAGGAGGAGCTCCTATGGAAAGTATATGCTTGCTCAGGTAAGGGAAAAAGAACAAATCACATTAGGATAAGAAAACTGAGCTCAGAGACTGCAACAGCAAAAAGGTTTAAGAGTGGTAGACTTCACTGTGGCTTCTGACCAGCCAAGTGGTAGGGGAGAGGTTGAAGAATGGAAGTCCCTCTAAAGGAAATGATCATCACCTCTTGGCTGCTCAGTGCTAGTTGGTGGTGTCCTTGGCCTGGTTGCGCGACTGAGTTGGGCATGTGGCTTGCATTGCATACATTAGAAAGAACACCATCCATACATAGGTGTGTATCACTGTACTCACAGCAGTTAGAAGAAAAACAGAACACAGAACACATCCGACAGTATGCTCTACACCCACCAAAAACAGCTCAGATATTCAATACAGATGTTTATCAACAGGCTCACACCAGAATGATGTCAATAAGTATAATACATTCCAGAGCTGCTCGGGGTAGGGTAGAGCTATAAGGATGCTACCAGTACTTACGAGTGCTTATGAACAAATAGTATGCTCCACTAGGTAACATGCAACACTCACCAGATCACAGTAGACAGTACACTGAGCACACATGCAACACTGCTCTCATATTGAATATAGTCAGGTATCAACGAGCTAAACACAGCATTAACAGTTGTAGTAATCATAACATCCAAGATAACACAGTAGATAGAACAATGCACACACATCCAACACTGTTCAGAAGCACCATAAACTTGGAACTCACTGTGCTCCCAATAGAACTTCTCTCTTCATAAACCAATATGCAATCCAAGACAACACATAACTCACTGAACCAACATCCACCCAACACCCTAGAGCTAGGCTGATTTAAAAGGACACCGTGGACACTGTAGACCCTAATAAGAAATTAAAAATGTCAAGAGGACACTGAGCGGATGTCAAGTGGAATTAGATCTGGGTCCCCCCTGGAGTCCTGACCCCTTAAGATCCTGAAACTAGGAAAGTAGGCCATTTTGACCTCAGACCTCTATCCTTAATGCCGTCATTACCTCTGGCCAATTTCCCACCGCATGGAAGACTGCAGTGGTTAAACCTCTCTTAAAGAAGCCCTCCCTGGAACCTGCGGAATTAAAGAACTACCGGCCTATTTCCCTGTTACCTGTCCCAGCCAAAATTTTGGAAAAACACCTGAAACTCCATGTTAGCACCTATTTGGAGGAACACCAATTGCTCGATGAGTTGCAGCATGGGTCCAGAAGTGAACACAGTACCCAGTCGGTGTTAACCGTTGTTTTTAACAACATTCGACAACAGGTTGACACTCGTCATACCACCTTACTGATCCTTCTGGACTTGACGGCAGCCTTCGATACGATCTCCCCCCGTATATTGGTTGGGAGGCTCCAGGAAATAGGGATTGAGGGCCCTGCTCTCAATCTGCTTACATCCTTTCTCATAAACCGCTCACAAAGAGTCAAGATGGGCCAATTCCTCTCCGCCCCTAAACAATTGTTCTGTGGAGTTCCCTATGGATCCTCATTGAGTCCTACTCTTTTTAATATTTATGCAGCCCCGCTTGCCAGCATGGTAGATATTTTGGCATAGAAGTGTTATCCTAAGCTGATGACACTCAGATCATGATTACCATCACTGAGAGTGACTGGCAGTGGCTTCATGGATGGTTGTAAACAAAAAGGACATCTGGTCGGAGGCTTGGTGACCTGACACGCTTGGATCCTGCCCTTGCCCTGGCTTAGGCGCCAAAAATCTAGGCATCATAGTGGATTCCTCCCTTTCCCTAGCTCCCAAATAAATAGAACAGTCTCTACCTGTTTCGGGATGATACAGATTCTCAAGAAGATCTTCCGATTTCTCTCCATCCCCACTCAGAAACAGGCAGTGGTGGCTCTTGTGCTGTCTAGATTAGACTACTGCAATGCCCTTTATGTAGGGATAAATAAGGGGCTCCTACACCCACTTCAACTTGTGCAGAATGCCGCCAGGCTGGTAATGGGCCTTCCAAATTCCACTCTGTTTCGGCTACCATCAGAAGTCTGCACTGGCTCCTTTGGGGAGGAGAATTGTGTTGAAAGCCCTGTGCCTGGTGCAGAAGGCCTTTTACAATATAGGGTCAGAAGGCATTAAAAAACTGTTTCAGAGATATGTCCCCGGCAAGCAGCTAAGATCTGCCAGCAAGAACCGGGTAACAGTTACCAGGATTTGGAAATCTAGATGGTGTGGAGGGCCTTTTTGCTGGCTGGAGCAAACCTGTGGAACTCCCTCCCTCCCTCAATTTCGACTCTGGAAATCCATTCTTCGTTCCATTAGGCCTTGAAGACCTGGCGTTTTACCTGCCTGAATCTGTAAGCCCTGTTACCTATGGACATCTCTGATCCTCTGCAGCGCCTTAATGCCCCTGAGCTAAGCTTGCGCTTTATGAAACTTATATTTATTCATTCATTCAGTTAATGCATACACTTTCCTCAAGCCAGGCAAGGCACATACTAATCAGGCAGTTGGCACATGCCCAAACTGGTAAAGATCTTTAGCTAGATACACCAAACATTACCCATTACAACACACTTACAACCAAATCTATACAAGACATACCAATGCACCCAAGCAGCTGACAAGGTTACTCAAACTATAATAAAAGATTCAGATCTGTGATGGGATCCTGAAGAATAGTGTGTGAAGGTATCCAAATCGGACAGCATTCTAAGGCCATAACATAACAGTCAATGAAAACAATAAAGCTGTTAATAGCTTCAAAACATAACTTCCCTTTAATAGCAACATTAGCAGGCCAGCTGTGGATTATTGGTTAAGTGGCTTGACACCGGGTATATGATTGGTGGAGGCAGATTTACCTTCAAACATTTGAAAATGTGTCAGACCTTAGTTCACTGCAAATGGAATACCCACGTTTATTTCAGTTTTGGCCAAATTACCCATCACTAATCTATTTAAGTTAACAAAATATGTCAACATATTTCGATACTCCAATTTAATCTCCAACTGTACATTAACAATTGGTCATACTCAATTAATAGAATACTGGACTATCTGCAGTGTGGTCCACACAACTAAAACTCTAAGTGTGAGTCTTCATCTGGAAATGCTGATGGATCCAATGGTAGTGCTAAGTGAGCTCTTAACAGAGCAGGTTGTTGTAACAGTTGTGTATTCTGTGAAACATGCACTGTTACCTTTCCTCCATGCATGGTCAATGGTATGGCGTTTCTGAAGGATGAAGAGAGACCATACAGCATGAAAGTGATTCAAATGTATTACTCTTGAAACACCAGGTTCTTCTTGCAAATACATTTCTGCTTCACTCTATAGTAAAATGGACTCCAACCTCATTGTACCTACTACCCTAAAACTCTGAATTGGTAACTGGTGTCAACTGGATACCTGTACGTCCAAAGGAGAGGAACCGCTGAATCTGTAAAGAGAAAATTTAAATTTAATTCAAGGAATTATAGCACCAAAAAGTACTTACTTTAACAAGAGCTAGGCAATTACCCTAGGCATTTTCAATGATATCATGGAAGATTATTGTTCAAACTCTTCTATATCATTGTGGATTAAGTTGGTGTGTTCCCAACAGACTGTTCTTTTACACTGAAATATTTCCAGATCTACTGGCTTTCTCCTTAACACCATCACATGCTCAGGTCAAATTAAAAGATTCAATTGTAAAACAATGCTGATAAGTATAACTAAATGTTTTTTTCCTAGCTTGTAAGACCCATGTGATTTATGCTTCATCTTCTTCAAGCTTCTTCAAGGTATTGTCTCACAAATGAATCTTGAAAAATATTTGCTATTGCACAGAAGGCTAATGCACAAGGACATTTCTCTGCATTTTAGCTGAAGAGTCTTGGCTTAAAATTGAAAGTCAGGTTCTTCTTGTAGACGACATAGAACTGAGAACTGTTGTTCATTGAATGTCTTTGTTAGGCAGAGTCTCAGTAAAAAAGCCATCTTTTTTCTTCCATGAGTACACACAATATGTCCACAGTCCAGGCTTTCTTGGAAATATAGTTTTTATCAGAATCTCATGCCTGCATGGTTGACAGCTTTCGCAGATAACAAACGCTTAAATATTTGTTTGTCAATGGCAGTTACAAAGTTCACTGGTTTTCACGTTGTATCTGACAATTTTCAGAGTAGTTTATATAAATGATATTGCATCCATAGATGGATTTCTTTAGTAGTACACTCCTGAAAGTTTTGAAACAAACAAGCCAATATGGATCCACCACATTTTCAGAAACTCTGTTTCCTGCTAAGCTTAATTAGAGGTATAGCGTACTTGGTCCGAAGGCAGATCTTGACAATTTGGTGATCCAGAGGCAGCAACATGCCGACCTATAGCATAGCATTTAACAGAGAAGATGACATTACAATTACAGCTAAAGAATACAGATATCAATCAATTTCCTTCCAAAGGTGCACATATACAGTGATGTCGACTTCTGCTCTTACTCTCCTTCGTGTATATATATGTGTGTTAAAGTATACAATGCAAACCTATCTATACAGCAACAACTTGCTTTAAAAGACAAGTAGATTCACCGTTCCCTGCAAAACTGAAGGCAAATCTCATTGCCTAAATGTTTCATGATTCACTATGAACTCTGCATCTACAATTGGGGAAATACTTGGCATGGATTCTGGGGAATAAGGTGGCATCAGGTCCTCTCCAATTCTTTACCAATTGGGACGATCTTTGCATAATCATTTTTCTTCACACATGAAGAAGGATGGATTCATGCTTGGTATAAAGCATGCACTGGTAAACCTGATGCAACTTTATCCACATTCTGAAATAGTTTTCTCGAATAAGGCTTAGATGTAAAATGGATGTGATCCTCCTAGGATTATTTAAAAAAATGAAGAACATTTGTCATACTTGAATACATTTATTTCATCATTGCTCAGATACTACGATATGCAGGCGATTTCAAACAACATTTGCTGTGACATCCCGTAAATTAGAAAGGATGGTGTCTATCTAATAGAATCAAGAAACCAAATAATGTTTGACACTCTTAAAGTACATTTGAAGGCCGTCTATAGGACCAATTTTACTTCTAGCAACCTAGAGTTCCTACAAGAGTTCACACAATTTATTTTGCACAACAACCTTGATCACGTAGTATTTAACTTAATGAGCAAGCTGTCAATGCCACACATTAGCTTGCAGGGTTACTGCTTTGGATTTCCTACAGGTATTTATTGATGCTCTAAACCAGGGTTCCCCAAAGTCAGTCCTGGAGGGACGGATCCATGCCAGATGTTTACCTTACCCCCTTTTAAATTAATGTAGTTATCTTAAAAATCTGGCATGGATCCGGCCCTCCAAGACCGACTTTGGAGAACCCTGCCTTACACAATGCATATTAAACTATCGTTTAATCTGCCATCTGAGAACATATGTTAAAAAATGTAACACCCAGAATGGAAACCATTCATTTTTAACTGTAGAATGCTGAAAATCCTGCTGCTTTGACTTTCCAGGTGCAGATTAAGGATGAAAACTTGCTACAGCAACATACTTCCACAACTTCTGCCCCCTTTGCTTTCCTACTATAAGAACTGGAATTTAGTGCTTCATCGAACCACCTACTACGCTCGCACTTCAAGGATTCTGCAGTTAACAGGTATCAAGGGACTTGGTGCAGTAGAAACATGTGAATTGATGTATTTTGACTGGAAACATGAATAAACGTATAGCAAACGGCCGATGAACATGCAATAAAACACCAGAAATGAAATCAACAACCCAAAACCACTAAACACTGATAACGTCCTCCGTGCTTCATTCACCTCTTCTCTTCCTAACCAAAAATGGCTGGCCGACCTAAAACGTCTTGGGTGCTTTAGAAAACAATGCCAAATCACAGGGATATCTCTTGCATTTATGGTACACTTTATCTGCTTGGTATAACCTTGAATGAAAAATACTTTTTGTCCACCGTTGTGTTGCTGTAAATCATTTTTTAATGGAAATATAGACTTAGCCCTAAAATTATCTTTCAATGTACACAGAGAGGCTACGGCATCGACATCTCACCACCAAAATATTTGCGTCTCTTGAGCATGCCTCTGCTCTACCTTCTTTTATGCTTACCTATAGACCTGCTGCTACCTGTGTGAACTTGCTTTAATGAGTAGCTCTTCAACTAAATGTTTATGTCAATGTAACATAGTCATAATCCACTTGTCTCTACATGGCACTCTAAAGCCCAATGCAAGCCTGCTATTTCCTAAAGAAAATTCCACAAATGGATTTGTGGAGGAGAGCAGCAAATTCATCATATGAAAAAGGTAGACTTTATCTAACTTTCAATCTTGTATACATCACACGCTCTATAAAGAGCTTTGTCAATGTCAGTAAAACATTCTGAGGAGATACAGAACTGAGCATGGTAAAACGGGAAACAACCGTTACAACACATGCTTTAAAACACATGCTTTTACTCTGCACGCCATTACAACCAAATAGCTTGCTGTAGAGGGTATAAGGTGTTGGATTTAACTCCAACACCTTCCATACTGTTGCACAGACTGGAGTTGGAATAGAAATTATACTATTCCGAACGACAGCGCACCCCGACAGCAAGTTGTAACGGCGTGCGGGATAAAAGCCTGCGTTGTAACGTCATACAACCTGGTAAAAAAGATCAAAACAAAGCACTCACAAACTTACAATGTCACAAAAATTCTGCAAAACAAGGCTAGGAACTCGGAGTAGTTCTCAAGTTTAGGTGGAGAGCTGCTCTTATTGGAGTGCATCTACAACATCAGCAAGAATGCACAAATTATTTGCCCACAAAACACATCACATCCCTAGTTTTATTTGAATTTACAATTCATCATACATTGTTTGTGAAGGTCTGGATTCAAATTCACCAAACAAAATCTGCTTATAGACTGGGGCATCCAAATCAGTCATTACCAACCTCCAGCCTATCCAGCACCTCTACTAAACCTGAGCCCAAGGCCAGGCACCAAAGAATGCTCAAGGCTCTCAACCTCTGTATTAAGAGGGGCACTTGGCCACTCAGCGCCAAGAAGGGCATTCAACCAAGGCTCACAACATGGCCCTCTAAGAGCTGAAATGTCACGCGGACGTAACTCCTGGAACACTTATCTAATTACAAGGATCATAACCCTTGCAAGAGCAACTCAATGACATAACAACCATACAGACCCTAGCAACAACAGACAAAAAGAACCAGTGATATGTCTCTGCTCATGGAATGTAAACGGTTTAGCATCAAAAATTCAAGATCCAGAATTCCTGCAATATCTTAATAACTTTGATATTATTATGTTACAGGAAACATGGTTCATGGAACCACTACACATACAAGGGTCTTTTGCTTTGTATGGACGGCCGTTAAGGGTAGTAAAACGGGCCATTCTTCAGGGGGGTGGCAACTTATATTTCAACAACATCCATATCAACAGCGGTGGCAATAGACCCGGAAACAGATGTAGCTTTAGCAGTCAGACTCAGTCTTTCCTTTGCAGTGGCACACAATGAAGTAACTCTGTTTAACGTATACAACCACCCAAAACAGACAGCAATTGACTCAGTAAAGTCAACAGATCAAATAACTTCCTACTTAGGAAGCACCGAAAGCCCAAAACTCATACTATCTGGGGGGCATGAATCTACATCTAATGGGATCATCCATAGCAAAGGAAGTCTGCCTCCAATTGTTAAATTACAATTTACCAACAAAAAGATCTTTTACGCATGGGAGGCCTAACAGGGCAAACAGACTCCTGCTGGAAGAACTAGAACACCTAAACCTTAGGGCCCTCAATGGAAGAACAGACGGTGATACTCCTCCAGTGGCAAGCTACCACACCGAACTAACAAGCTCGCTTCTAGACTACACGTTTGTCAGCCTCTCGTTGTTTCAACACGTAACAGGCTTTAGAATGGGCGATAATGGGGACAGCGACCACCGTCCACAAGAAACTACTCTAGCGACAACCGCTGCGACTAGCATTCATCCTGATCCACGTCTAGGCTCAAGCTACACAACAAATTATAAGAGGATCAAGTTTACGACAGAAAGCATAGAGTCCTTAACAGACACAGCAATCAATCTTTTACTTGCTCAACCGCTTCGAAAGACCCTGATTCAAACCTGGGAATGCTTCACAACTAACCTCAGCAACTTAAAGGCAACAGACATAAAAACAAGGAGCTTTCCGGCGCAGACACAAGAGAAAAAGATAACCAAGGTTCAAAGAGCGCAAATAAAAGCACTTATGTTATGTTATGTTATTTTTATTTGTACCGCGCACAGCTGCCCCAGCAAAGGGGCGTCCTGGCGCTTTGAGAAGGTAAACACAACACAACATTAAAAGCGGACAGGAAGGAGAAGAGACACAACAGATGAGCTAAACAAATAAAAAGGTCTTGATAGCCCGTCTAAACTGAAGGAGCTCATCGATGGCCCGGATTTGTGGAGGAAGAGAATTCCACCAGCTCGCTGCCAGGACTCGAAAGGAGCGGCCACCAATTCTGCTCAACTTAAAACGCGGGACCACTGCTAAGTTCTGGCCTAGCGATCTAAGAGTGCGAGAGGGGACATAGGGGATCAGCAGTTTCTCCAAGATTTGTGGGGAAGTACCCTTGAGGATTTTAAATGCAAGGCAGAAAACCTTGAATCTAATCCTCTGCTGCACAGGGAGCCAGTGGAGAGAGCGCAGGGCATTGGACACCGAGCACCGCCTAGGCAGACCTGTCACCAGTCGGGCCGCAGCGTTTTGAACCCGCTGAAGCCGCAGAAATTCTGACTGGTTAACCCCCGCCAGTAGGGAGCTGGCATAGTCCAGCCTGGACAGCACTGATGCTTGAACCACCAGCTGTCTTGTGGGTGCATCAAAGAATTTGAGGATGGGTCGAAGTCCTCTGATGATGCCATAGCAAGAAGCCGCCACCTTCTTGGTATGACAGATGAAACTCAGAGAAGGATCAAGCCACACCCCCACGTTTTTTATCTCTGCCGCTGGTAGGGGAGTCACACCCAACTCCAAAGGCCACCATTTGTCACCCCACAAAGCCACCTGTTTACCAACCACCATAATCTCTGTCTTCTTGGTGTTTAACTGGAGACAGCTGGAATTCATCCAGTTAGCCACTTCCCGCAGACCATCACAGAACCTGGGAGCCTCCAGGTCTGAGTCCCCACTCAGTGTGACCGCCAGCTGCGTGTCATCTGCGTAAGAGACCATGGTCAGGCCCCACCGCTTGACGACCGCAGCCAACGGTCTCACATACAGATTGAAAAGGGTGGGACTCAGTGATGACCCCTGTGGGACTCCCTGGTCTAACGGGTAGGATGACGACTTACCGGGCGGGATCACCACCTGGAATGACCTATCCGTAAGGAAGGATCAAAACCAGTGCAAGGCGGAGCCAGAAACACCCACCTCCTCAAGACGTCGAATCAGAATCCCGTGCGAGACCGTGTCGAAGGCGGCACTGAGATCTAATAACAATAGTGCCGCCGTCCGACCGGAATCCAGCACGGAACGCAGATGCTCGACCATCGAGAGAAGGGCCGTCTCCGTGCTGTGACCCGCACGGAACCCGTTCTGGGTAGGGTCGAGAATGTTAAGCCTAGCAAGATGGTCTGTAAGAGTGGCATTCACATGGGCCTCCGTTTTTTTCGTGGCCCAAGGGAGAAGGGAGATAGGGCGGTAGCTTTCAGGTTTAAGGGGGTCAAGGGTCGCCTTCTTCAGAATTGGCGTGACTACTGCCTGCTTCCATCTGACGGGAACCACTCCAGAAGAGAGGGACAGGTTGAGCAAGGACAGCACCGGGGTGCAGCAAACCGGCGCCAGGGTCTTGAGTTGGGCCGGTTTCAGCGGGTCTGCCGGAGAACCAGACTTGATTTTGGTGCTGAGAGAGTCAAACACCTCCAAAGATAAGGGGGGTAAGATAGAAAGACATTCCCCTTCACCTAAGGTGCGACCAACCTGCTCTAGCATCAGGGAACCCGTTGGAAAAGTGTGATAGATGGCTTGCACTTTTTCATGGAAGAAAGAGGCCAAACCCTCACAATGTGAGTCCGAGCATATTTCCACTGCAGTTGCTCTCTTCGCCATTAGGTACTTTAATACTTTAAAAATAAGTTTTGATGGATTGGCAGAATTCTGAAACTGTTGAGCATAAAAGGAAGCGCGAGTTTGACACACTGCCCTGTGGTAGATCTTGACCTTGGCCAGATAACATATCTTCAGATCTGGGTGGTACGACTTCCTCCATAATCTTTCGGCCTGTCTACAGGCCCTCTTAAGAGATGCCAAGGAAGTGTCATACCAAGGACTCGGCTCCTTCCGATGACACTTGGACCAACACATAGGAATCAGAGAATCGAGGGCACCAGATATCCACTCACAGAAGGAGTCGTATCCACAATCGACCTCGGTGAACGTACCTAAAGGAACCTCCTTGAGTAGATGGTAAAAATCCTCCAGTCTTAATTTCTGATGTCAGTTATTGTGTGCGTTTCCTGTCTCAGTGGGTGTGTGTGCTGTATGGTCCCTTTACACCTAAGCTTTCGGGTGCCTACTTGCTCGTGTCAAGCTACCCCCTGTGGAACTGGTGATCCCAGTTCTCACACTCTATCAGCTATCAAAAGGACTTTTAATGGAAGCAGCTATTTAATCCATGTTCTTCCAATTAGGTGCCTCAGTAATTATTGTAAAGAAGAACTGTTTGACATTAAGGCTGAGACTAACACAAAGCCTTCAGGTAGTTTCTAATGTTAGTAAAGCTGAAACCACCAATATCCATTGGGACTATGAGTTTGTTACATGAAAATTACAACTTTCTGGACACGAAATTGCTACAAACTAAAAATATCATTATGTATTAAATTCTGGGCAGCAGATTTATCCTTATTGTATTCATTCTGGTCTGAATGAGGCTCAGCTTAGGCTATATAGCTACAGACAGATCAATTTGGCTTTGTAGTCTAGTTAATGGATATTAAGTTGCCTGTGCCCTAGGTCAATATTAAACGAAAGTATGTAGTCACTGTAGCACAGATATGGGTTATTTGATTAGTCTAAATAAATTTTAATACAAATTGTAAAGCTATTGTTTTTTACTGGCTACTAAAAAGAAACCAGGCAGCCCCATACCTTAAACATTCACACAAAGCAAAAAGGAACTGAAGATGCAGCAAGCATGTGGTTTGTATGTGCTGATAGCTGTGTGTGTGATCATACAGAATATGACTCAAGACATAGTCTTTTTCCAGCTGGTTTTCTGCCAGTGACTGGAAGTTACTATCCATAGATTTGAGGTCTGGTGCTTCTGGAAATGGTTTGCAGGATCACAGTCCAGAAATGATGGTTGGCGCAACGCTGTGTAATACATCTAGCTTTGCTCATCTGGAAGAAGCTGCATAATAGCATGCCACATTGTCTAAGATGCTTGTTGTTGACCCGCATGAGCAGCCATTTCCATAACCCAAAAGATGTAAAAGTTGGTTGCCATCATGGGCATGGCCTTTATTTCAAAACAGAAAATCAGAAGTGAGACGTGCACTGTAAAGAGTGGGATAAGTCTAAGGAAATACAGGAAACTACTTTATTATAAATCACTACGAATCAAAATGTAACATTGAATTATAATAGACTTCCATGGGGTCACGGACAGAATATCGCAAACAGAAATATTGTGCAGACATTATATTGTGTCAATAATATAGAGGACCAAAATATTGATAAGGTAAGTGCAAATAGGTAAGTATAGATTTACTATTCTTAACTCCACATCTATGTACCTTGAATAAATATATATCTAGAACAAGACGTATCAACACATTTTTGACCTGTACGAGTCCATTTTGTGTCTATTGTTTGGAATGTCTGTGCAAACTTCAGTATATTGGTAGTTCAATCCATCCAGTAAAAAAACGAATTCTCGAACATGCCAAGCCATTCAACACAATGACCCTAACTACCCCGTTGCTAGACACTTTGCGTTAAAACATCAGAGTGATCGTAACCTTTTAAAGTTCTTTTGCCTAGACCAAGTCCCCACAAAAGACAGGGCAGGAAACAGGGTATAACAATTGCGGAGATTGGAATCTAGATTTATTATAGATCTTCAAACCAAAACTCCCAGAGGGCTAAATTCCGAAAAGGAATTAGCCATACATCTAGGTTAGTTCACTAGAACAGAGTATATAGACAACTGGCTCTGCAGAACTGCTGATTTCTTCCTTTTTAAAACACTGATCTGATAAAAAAAATGATTAACACATCAATAAAATTGATAATTAGTTATAGCAGTAGATTGATGTCGTAATCACGAATAGACACAATTTCATGTGTACATATGCCCATACAGGGCTTAGCAATTTATTTATTTTTTCACCTTTTTTAAAAAAAACAATTGTTTTGACTAGACACAAAATATTAACAGTACAATTAAATTTGAGAATTGTCTACTACATTGCTTGTATTTACTTTGTTAATTATGTAGATTCAATTGACATTCCAAAATGCCCATCCAGGACTTAATAACTGTTTCTGCAATCTGCTAACAAAATGGTCATAACTAAAATGAGTTGATAATACACTTAATTTAAACTCATTATAAGATGGCCACCGCAATGTAACTATGAACTTTAGTCCTTCCTCCTTGTTGATTACTAAGAGGAAGTCACATTATTTTTGATTGTGTGTGTAACTTTATTTAACAATGTTACTGACATTAGAAACTTAACAGTTGACAAAGGCGGTATGCCGAAATGCGTCCTGTTTCTTGATTTTGAATCACAAAAATAAAATATTGAACGAACCTTCAGCCTGGGAGTGCGATCCATTCTTTCACGGCTGTGAGAGAAAAATATATATATATATATATATATTTATATATTACCTCGAAGGCTCTGTACACAGTCCTGTGATAACGCAACTTTTCCAAGGACAGACAGAAGAACGGCACACCAAGATCCTTAAACGAGGTGCTTTATTTAGACTTTGAAAGCATGCCATGCGTCATGGAGCAGATCACAAGCAAAGTGCAGGGTGCATATCCATAGGCAGACCTACGCGTTTCGGCCGTAGCCTTCTACTGGGTCATAGAGTGTAGTGCATAGAGTGTACATTTAAAGGGAAATCACTGCCCTTTCCCACCACCAATTAAAAACTGTAATTGTGTTTAAAGGGGAAACAACCAAAATAAGTTCCTTTTCTCACAGGGAAATAGATCATTGCAGCGAGTTTGAAATAAAGCAGAACTTATCACTGTAAAGTACACGAATCTTGAGGACATGCTGCAACGGCATCAAAGTGTACATATTTAGATGGCAGATGCTTTGGGAGCATGCATAATAACCATGAATATATAGTAATTCTCATCATTCACAGACCAATATATGTAGCGTACATAAAGTCATTATACTAGGTCTAATATCAGCAAAAAGTGCTCATAAGCAACCACATTCCCAAGGAGGATAGGACTACTATTGGCAGAGATGGGAGATTCAAATAAAGTATCAGCTTATCAAAAGCATAATTGAACAAACAACATTTCTACGATCCTGCATCTCTATCACAATTAGTATATATGAATATACATGTCGTGTTATACTCCAAACAGCTTTCCAGGTGTAAAAGGAGTAACGGACACTTCGATGAGTTGAAATTGCAGGTATTAATTTATTTGATTTTCTCAAGTGAATTGCATGTGCAATGAAGAAAAAACGTGTTTCGGCGATCCCAGTCACCTTGTTCACTAAAATGCCAGTGCCTGGAACCCAACAGAAATGTAAACACCCAAAACGTCATGTGTTGGGCTGTTACCTGACCTGCGATGAACACAGTAGACAGACTTGTAAGTCCAACTAGTTAATCACTGAACACTGGCAATGTATATCTCTACTGCATTACATGATTTTAACAGGCTAAACCGTTGGAAGTTCGAAACATTTCCTATCTGTACAAATACATTCACAGTAACCCAATGATGTATACATTTTCACAAATATACATATTGTAAATTAAATTGTAAAATTAGGTTATTGAGGAGTACTCACTTCCCAGAACTATAAATAAGCCAGCCCTTGACCTAATTCTTTCCACTGCATATTAAATAACAATCACATGTTGTTTGGCCATAAATTGCTCTTTAAAATTGTAGGAAGGTGGATACCTGACTATTGTTACCCCAGATTTTTTGCCTAGTGTTTAGCTGTTTTTCGACTTAGTTGGCCTGGGATCCTGCTAATCAGGGCCCCAGGCTATCTGCTCTCACTGTAAAATGGACTCCATGTACTTTAGGTACATCTCCAATTGGATATTGGGTCACCTTATGAGCCCCTGTACAGTGTACTATAGGTACCCAGGGCATAGGTGCCTCCAAGGCCTATCAGGGGCTGCAGCATATCTTTTGCCACCCCTGGCTGGCCATCCAAACTGACACAACTGGCTGATCACTTAGCTGGGGCAAGGTCGTGTAAACACCCCTTGCTTAGATATAGTATTCCTTTATCTAACCTTATATCTAGACACATATACACCTACAAGTCACTCCTATGGCAGGCCTTAACAATCCAGGAGGCAGAGTGCTTGGTTTTATGTGAGATGAGGCTCTAGCATGAGCTGAACCTGTCTGCAGCTTTCGGAACCATGTCCTTATAGCTGTTCTAGGATATAGCCATACCATATAGTCTTAAGTGCATTATGAACCTCGCGGTTAAATGCTAACTCTGGTTTGGCTTTATCAAAACATGTCGTATAAAGTGTCATACGCTTTGGAATACTACCCGCTCGCCAGTTCTGGCGACGGGGGTAGCATTCCACCCTTCTAGAGGGAGAAGACATGTTGTTCCTACTAATCCCGGTTAAATTTAACCAGAGCCTCAGCATCACAAAATGGATGCTGCTGCCACAGACACAAGTCTGCCCTCCTGCTGCTGGGAGTCCTTCCAGCGAGGGAGGCTTGGACAATAGGTTTCCTATCTTGGGAGGTGCTAGCACCACCCCAGACAGGCTCTAGTGTATTGGGTCAGGGAGGGCTGAAAGAAATGAGACACTGCCTCGGGCACACAAGGTGTCCCATGCATAGTCCAGTTCAAACCGGTGCTGGGGCACTCCAGCCCCAGCTCTGGCGTGAAACTGGACAAAGGGAAAGGGGTGTAACCACCCCCTTCCCTGATCCCACCCATAGGAGGGACCTAGCAGGTAATCCAGCCCCTAGATTTGGTATACAAGTAGGAGCTGAGTCCCAAGACTTTAGATTAATCCTGACTGAAACTTGAAACGAAACTCTTGACCTTCGACGTGCTACTTGAAGATAGAAGACTGAAGAATCTCCCTTGTGGTCAAGGAGTGACCACCCTGCACAAGCAGGCACCATCAAGCGATCAAGGGTTTGCTTTGTCGTTGCTCTCGCCAGAGCCCGAACACAGAGCCTGACAAGACCCGGACTTCCAGACTTCCTTCAGCCCGATCCACAGCCACAGCAAAGCTGAGACCCGTGGGGTGACGTGAGACGTGGGAAAGCCAGCGAATTGCTTTCCGTGCAACTTTTAGTATTAAATCTGTTTATTCAGAGCAAAATATTCACCAACCTGTGCTCAAAGGCGCACCGGCCACTCCCTTACAACGTGTAGTCGAAAAACTTAATGGGCACAGTAGACAATCAGGATTTTTAAACACAGCAAGCCGCCTACAACCCAGAGGGCCGGCCGCGTCAAATAGTAGTGCAACGTGTTGGAAGCTGAAAGTAGCTGGGTCTTCAGTACAATCCCCCAAACAACCCCCCCAACTCACCCCAAACTGCCCCCCCCCCCCATCCCACCGCCACCCCGTCTTGTCCGTCTAGTGATCCATTCAAACCCCAACCAACCCTGGCATCCGCAAAGGACAGTTCTTAAGGTTGTTCCTTCTGAGTTCTGCGCCGGCCAGGTCCCTTCTTACACTCTGGCAGCGGGGTGTCCGCTAGGTGTAATAGCCTCAGGTAGGGGGGACAACTCCGTTCCCTAAATTCCCCGGTGAGTAACGACAAGAATGGCCTCCAGATCTCTGCAAACTCCTCTCCCCCCCCAGCCGCTGCCAGGGACAACTTCTCCATCCCCAAAACAGTCCAAAGTCTGTGTAGCCAACCCAGATGTATAGGGGGTTGGGGATCTTTCCATCGCGCTACTATATTCTGCACTGCGGCACCCAGCGCTATGGCAATCAACCTCCCACGCATGGATTTCAAGGGGTACATTAGTGCGTTCGGCAGACCAAGAAGGATATAGGCCGGGAACCTAGGGAGCTGGGTGTCTAGATGTGCGTCCACCAGATCTAAAATGGTGTCCCAGTACTGCTTCAGTTTCACGCAGTCCCAGAGTAGGTGTACGAGTGTGCCCCGCTCCCCACATCCCCTCCAACACCGATCGCTAACTTTAGGGTCCCAGCGATGGATGCGCGCCGGTGTATGGTACCGATTCAGAAAAGGGGGTGGTGATGAACAGAGTGTCTGAATTAAGCAGACCACTCTTACCCAGTCCAAAGATCAGGGCTTGATCCTTCACCGTTATTTATCTCACTGCACCATCCCAGCTCAGAACCTGGCAATATGCAAATCAGTCTGTCCCTGGCCCAGTGCATCATGGGAACAGGGCAGACTAAACTACCAAGCCAATTCTTCACCAGAAAGGAGACAAGCTACCGGGGACCGGTTTCTGGCATTTCAGCCGTCTTCGGCCCGGCTTGCTTGAATCCTGATGGTGCAGTGAGAAAGGGACTCATGTCTGAGTATACCCTGCCACACCTATAGTGGCCAAAAACGATTCAGAAAAGGGGGTGGTGATGAACAGAGTGTCTGAATTAAGCAGACCACTCTTACCCAGTCCAAAGATCAGGGCTTGATCCATCACCGTTATTTATCTCACTGCACCATCCCAGCTCAGAACCTGGCTATATGCAAATCAGTCTGTCCCTGGCCCAGTGCATCATGGGAACAGGGCAGACTAAACTACCAAGCCAATTCTTCACCAGAAAGGAGACAAGCTACCGGGGACCGGTTTCTGGCATTTCAGCCGTCTTCGGCCCGGCTTGCTTGAATCCTGATGGTGCAGTGAGAAAGGGACTCATGTCTGAGTATACCCTGCCACACCTATAGTGGCCAAAAACGATTCAGAAAAGGGGGTGGTGATGAACAGAGTGTCTGAATTAAGCAGACCACTCTTACCCAGTCCAAAGATCAGGGCTTGATCCATCACCGTTATTTATCTCACTGCACCATCCCAGCTCAGAACCTGGCTATATGCAAATCAGTCTGTCCCTGGCCCAGTGCATCATGGGAACAGGGCAGACTAAACTACCAAGCCAATTCTTCACCAGAAAGGAGACAAGCTACCGGGGACCGGTTTCTGGCATTTCAGCCGTCTTCGGCCCGGCTTGCTTGAATCCTGATGGTGCAGTGAGAAAGGGACTCATGTCTGAGTATACCCTGCCACACCTATAGTGGCCAAAAACGATTCAGAAAAGGGGGTGGTGATGAACAGAGTGTCTGAATTAGGCAGACCACTCTTACCCAGTCCAAAGACCAGGGCTTGATCCATCGCCGTTATTTATCTCACTGCACCATCCCAGCTCAGAACCTGGCTATATGCAAATCAGTCTGTCCCTGGCCCAGTGCACCATGGGAACAGGGCAGACTAAACTACCAAGCCAATTCTTCACCAGAAAGGAGACAAGCTACCGGGGACCGGTTTCTGGCATTTCAGCCGTCTTCGGCCCGGCTTGCTTGAATCCTGATGGTGCAGTGAGAAAGGGACTCATGTCTGAGTATACCCTGCCACACCTATAGTGGCCAAAAACGATTCAGAAAAGGGGGTGGTGATGAACAGAGTGTCTGAATTAAGCAGACCACTCTTACCCAGTCCAAAGATCAGGGCTTGATCCATCACCGTTATTTATCTCACTGCACCATCCCAGCTCAGAACCTGGCTATATGCAAATCAGTCTGTCCCTGGCCCAGTGCATCATGGGAACAGGGCAGACTAAACTACCAAGCCAATTCTTCACCAGAAAGGAGACAAGCTACCGGGGACCGGTTTCTGGCATTTCAGCCATCTTCGGCCCGGCTTGCTTGAATCCTGATGGTGCAGTGAGAAAGGGACTCATGTCTGAGTATACCCTGCCACACCTATAGTGGCCAAAAACGATTCAGAAAAGGGGGTGGTGATGAACAGAGTGTCTGAATTAAGCAGACCACGTCCAAAGATCAGGGCTTGATCCATCACCGTTATTTATCTCACTGCACCATCCCAGCTCAGAACCTGGCTATATGCAAATCAGTCTGTCCCTGGCCCAGTGCATCATGGGAACAGGGCAGACTAAACTACCAAGCCAATTCTTCACCAGAAAGGAGACAAGCTACCGGGGACCGGTTTCTGGCATTTCAGCCGTCTTCGGCCCGGCTTGCTTGAATCCTGATGGTGCAGTGAGAAAGGGACTCATGTCTGAGTATACCCTGCCACACCTATAGTGGCCAAAAACGATTCAGAAAAGGGGGTGGTGATGAACAGAGTGTCTGAATTAAGCAGACCACTCTTACCCAGTCCAAAGATCAGGGCTTGATCCATCACCGTTATTTATCTCACTGCACCATCCCAGCTCAGAACCTGGCTATATGCAAATCAGTCTGTCCCTGGCCCAGTGCATCATGGGAACAGGGCAGACTAAACTACCAAGCCAATTCTTCACCAGAAAGGAGACAAGCTACCGGGGACCGGTTTCTGGCATTTCAGCCGTCTTCGGCCCGGCTTGCTTGAATCCTGATGGTGCAGTGAGAAAGGGACTCATGTCTGAGTATACCCTGCCACACCTATAGTGGCCAAAAACGATTCAGAAAAGGGGGTGGTGATGAACAGAGTGTCTGAATTAAGCAGACCACTCTTACCCAGTTCAAAGGTCAGGGCTTGATCCATCACCGTTATTTATCTCACTGCACCATCCCAGCTCAGAACCTGGCTATATGCAAATCAGTCTGTCCCTGGCCCAGTGCATCATGGGAACAGGGCAGACTAAACTACCAAGCCAATTCTTCACCAGAAAGGAGACAAGCTACCGGGGACCGGTTTCTGGCATTTCAGCCATCTTCGGCCCGGCTTGCTTGAATCCTGATGGTGCAGTGAGAAAGGGACTCATGTCTGAGTATACCCTGCCACACCTATAGTGGCCAAAAACGATTCAGAAAAGGGGGTGGTGATGAACAGAGTGTCTGAATTAAGCAGACCACGTCCAAAGATCAGGGCTTGATCCATCACAGTTATTTATCTCACTGCACCATCCCAGCTCAGAACCTGGCTATATGCAAATCAGTCTGTCCCTGGCCCAGTGCATCATGGGAACAGGGCAGACTAAACTACCAAGCCAATTCTTCACCAGAAAGGAGACAAGCTACCGGGGACCGGTTTCTGGCATTTCAGCCGTCTTCGGCCCGGCTTGCTTGAATCCTGATGGTGCAGTGAGAAAGGGACTTATGTCTGAGTATACCCTGCCACACCTATAGTGGCCAAAAACGATTCAGAAAAGGGGGTGGTGATGAACAGAGTGTCTGAATTAAGCAGACCACTCTTACCCAGTCCAAAGATCATGGCTTGATCCATCACCGTTATTTATCTCACTGCACCATCCCAGCTCAGAACCTGGCTATATGCAAATCAGTCTGTCCCTGGCCCAGTGCATCATGGGAACAGGGCAGACTAAACTACCAAGCCAATTCTTCACCAGAAAGGAGACAAGCTACCGGGGACCGGTTTCTGGCATTTCAGCCGTCTTCGGCCCGGCTTGCTTGAATCCTGATGGTGCAGTGAGAAAGGGACTCATGTCTGAGTATACCCTGCCACACCTATAGTGGCCAAAAACGATTCAGAAAAGGGGGTGGTGATGAACAGAGTGTCTGAATTAAGCAGACCACTCTTACCCAGTCCAAAGATCAGGGCTTGATCCATCACCGTTATTTATCTCACTGCACCATCCCAGCTCAGAACCTGGCTATATGCAAATCAGTCTGTCCCTGGCCCAGTGCATCATGGGAACAGGGCAGACTAAACTACCAAGCCAATTCTTCACCAGAAAGGAGACAAGCTACCGGGGACCGGTTTCTGGCATTTCAGCCATCTTCGGCCCGGCTTGCTTGAATCCTGATGGTGCAGTGAGAAAGGGACTCATGTCTGAGTATACCCTGCCACACCTATAGTGGCCAAAAACGATTCAGAAAAGGGGGTGGTGATGAACAGAGTGTCTGAATTAAGCAGACCACGTCCAAAGATCAGGGCTTGATCCATCACCGTTATTTATCTCACTGCACCATCCCAGCTCAGAACCTGACTATATGCAAATCAGTCTGTCCCTGGCCCAGTGCATCATGGGAACAGGGCAGACTAAACTACCAAGCCAATTCTTCACCAGAAAGGAGACAAGCTACCGGGGACCGGTTTCTGGCATTTCAGCCGTCTTCGGCCCGGCTTGCTTGAATCCTGATGGTGCAGTGAGAAAGGGACTCATGTCTGAGTATACCCTGCCACACCTATAATGGCCAAAAACGATTCAAAAAAGGGGGTGGTGATGAACAGAGTGTCTGAATTAAGCAGACCACTCTTACCCAGTCCAAAGATCAGGGCTTGATCCATCACCGTTATTTATCTCACTGCACCATCCCAGCTCAGAACCTGGCTATATGCAAATCAGTCTGTCCCTGGCCCAGTGCATCATGGGAACAGGGCAGACTAAACTACCAAGCCAATTCTTCACCAGAAAGGAGACAAGCTACCGGGGACCGGTTTCTGGCATTTCAGCCGTCTTCGGCCCGGCTTGCTTGAATCCTGATGGTGCAGTGAGAAAGGGACTCATGTCTGAGTATACCCTGCCACACCTATAGTGGCCAAAAACGATTCAGAAAAGGGGGTGGTGATGAACAGAGTGTCTGAATTAAGCAGACCACTCTTACCCAGTTCAAAGGTCAGGGCTTGATCCATCACCGTTATTTATCTCACTGCACCATCCCAGCTCAGAACCTGGCTATATGCAAATCAGTCTGTCCCTGGCCCAGTGCATCATGGGAACAGGGCAGACTAAACTACCAAGCCAATTCTTCACCAGAAAGGAGACAAGCTACCGGGGACCGGTTTCTGGCATTTCAGCCGTCTTCGGCCCGGCTTGCTTGAATCCTGATGGTGCAGTGAGAAAGGGACTCATGTCTGAGTATACCCTGCCACACCTATAGTGGCCAAAAACGATTCAGAAAAGGGGGTGGTGATGAACAGAGTGTCTGAATTAAGCAGACCACTCTTACCCAGTCCAAAGATCAGGGCTTGATCCATCACCGTTATTTATCTCACTGCACCATCCCAGCTCAGAACCTGGCTATATGCAAATCAGTCTGTCCCTGGCCCAGTGCATCATGGGAACAGGGCAGACTAAACTACCAAGCCAATTCTTCACCAGAAAGGAGACAAGCTACCGGGGACCGGTTTCTGGCATTTCAGCCATCTTCGGCCCGGCTTGCTTGAATCCTGATGGTGCAGTGAGAAAGGGACTCATGTCTGAGTATACCCTGCCACACCTATAGTGGCCAAAAACGATTCAGAAAAGGGGGTGGTGATGAACAGAGTGTCTGAATTAAGCAGACCACGTCCAAAGATCAGGGCTTGATCCATCACCGTTATTTATCTCACTGCACCATCCCAGCTCAGAACCTGACTATATGCAAATCAGTCTGTCCCTGGCCCAGTGCATCATGGGAACAGGGCAGACTAAACTACCAAGCCAATTCTTCACCAGAAAGGAGACAAGCTACCGGGGACCGGTTTCTGGCATTTCAGCCGTCTTCGGCCCGGCTTGCTTGAATCCTGATGGTGCAGTGAGAAAGGGACTCATGTCTGAGTATACCCTGCCACACCTATAGTGGCCAAAAACGATTCAAAAAAGGGGGTGGTGATGAACAGAGTGTCTGAATTAAGCAGACCACTCTTACCCAGTCCAAAGATCAGGGCTTGATCCATCACCGTTATTTATCTCACTGCACCATCCCAGCTCAGAACCTGGCTATATGCAAATCAGTCTGTCCCTGGCCCAGTGCATCATGGGAACAGGGCAGACTAAACTACCAAGCCAATTCTTCACCAGAAAGGAGACAAGCTACCGGGGACCGGTTTCTGGCATTTCAGCCGTCTTCGGCCCGGCTTGCTTGAATCCTGATGGTGCAGTGAGAAAGGGACTCATGTCTGAGTATACCCTGCCACACCTATAGTGGCCAAAAACGATTCAGAAAAGGGGGTGGTGATGAACAGAGTGTCTGAATTAAGCAGACCACTCTTACCCAGTTCAAAGGTCAGGGCTTGATCCATCACCGTTATTTATCTCACTGCACCATCCCAGCTCAGAACCTGGCTATATGCAAATCAGTCTGTCCCTGGCCCAGTGCATCATGGGAACAGGGCAGACTAAACTACCAAGCCAATTCTTCACCAGAAAGGAGACAAGCTACCGGGGACCGGTTTCTGGCATTTCAGCCGTCTTCGGCCCGGCTTGCTTGAATCCTGATGGTGCAGTGAGAAAGGGACTTATGTCTGAGTATACCCTGCCACACCTATAGTGGCCAAAAACGATTCAGAAAAGGGGGTGGTGATGAACAGAGTGTCTGAATTAAGCAGACCACTCTTACCCAGTCCAAAGATCAGGGCTTGATCCATCACCGTTATTTATCTCACTGCACCATCCCAGCTCAGAACCTGGCTATATGCAAATCAGTCTGTCCCTGGCCCAGTGCATCATGGGAACAGGGCAGACTAAACTACCAAGCCAATTCTTCACCAGAAAGGAGACAAGCTACCGGGGACCGGTTTCTGGCATTTCAGCCGTCTTCGGCCCGGCTTGCTTGAATCCTGATGGTGCAGTGAGAAAGGGACTCATGTCTGAGTATACCCTGCCACACCTATAGTGGCCAAAAACGATTCAGAAAAGGGGGTGGTGATGAACAGAGTGTCTGAATTAAGCAGACCACTCTTACCCAGTCCAAAGATCAGGGCTTGATCCATCACCGTTATTTATCTCACTGCACCATCCCAGCTCAGAACCTGGCTATATGCAAATCAGTCTGTCCCTGGCCCAGTGCATCATGGGAACAGGGCAGACTAAACTACCAAGCCAATTCTTCACCAGAAAGGAGACAAGCTACCGGGGACCGGTTTCTGGCATTTCAGCCATCTTCGGCCCGGCTTGCTTGAATCCTGATGGTGCAGTGAGAAAGGGACTCATGTCTGAGTATACCCTGCCACACCTATAGTGGCCAAAAACGATTCAGAAAAGGGGGTGGTGATGAACAGAGTGTCTGAATTAAGCAGACCACGTCCAAAGATCAGGGCTTGATCCATCACAGTTATATATCTCACTGCACCATCCCAGCTCAGAACCTGGCTATATGCAAATCAGTCTGTCCCTGGCCCAGTGCATCATGGGAACAGGGCAGACTAAACTACCAAGCCAATTCTTCACCAGAAAGGAGACAAGCTACCAGGGACCGGTTTCTGGCATTTCAGCCGTCTTCGGCCCGACTTGCTTGAATCCTGATGGTGCAGTGAGAAAGGGACTCATGTCTGAGTATACCCTGCCACACCTATAGTGGCCAAAAACGATTCAGAAAAGGGGGTGGTGATGAACAGAGTGTCTGAATTAAGCAGACCACTCTTACCCAGTCCAAAGATCAGGGCTTGATCCATCACCGTTATTTATCTCACTGCACCATCCCAGCTCAGAACCTGGCTATATGCAAATCAGTCTGTCCCTGGCCCAGTGCATCATGGGAACAGGGCAGACTAAACTACCAAGCCAATTCTTCACCAGAAAGGAGACAAGCTACCGGGGACCGGTTTCTGGCATTTCAGCCGTCTTCGGCCCGGCTTGCTTGAATCCTGATTGTGCAGTGAGAAAGGGACTCATGTCTGAGTATACCCTGCCACACCTATAGTGGCCAAAAACGATTCAGAAAAGGGGGTGGTGATGAACAGAGTGTCTGAATTAAGCAGACCACTCTTACCCAGTCCAAAGATCAGGGCTTGATCCATCAACGTTATTTATCTCACTGCACCATCCCAGCTAAGAACCTAGCTATATGCAAATCAGTCTGTCGCTGGCCCAGTGCATCATGGGAACAGGGCAGACTAAACTATGTTGTATGGTACCAGTACATGGCCACTTTAGTCAGGGTTTCGGTAAGGCCTGTGTGGTAGGCTGAGTGCCTGGCTCTGTGGTAAATCCCCTCCCACTCCTTCCGCTGAAGTTGCCTTCCCAGGTCCTCCTCCCACCTGGCTACCCCCGGATGGTAGGTGTATATGTGAGGGAGGGGCAAGTGTTGGTACAGGTCGGAGAGCAGCTTTTTCTCGGACTTGCGCGTGAGAAGCCACTTTTCATAGGGGGTAAGGAATCGCTGCGCCCCTGTCCGAACTGAAGGCTGAAGGACCTAGTGACGCACCTGTAAGTACTGGAGCCGGTCTGCTTCATGGATCCCATAGTCCTCCTTCACTTTTTGGAAAGAGAGGATGCCTTCCAAGTTGAACATGTGTCCCACCTCTTTACAGGGAGTAGACCTCCAAGCTCTATAGCTCTGCGTGTCAAGGCCCGGGGTGAAGTCGGGATTCCCGAATATGGGCGTCAGCGGAGATGGAAACGAAGTAAGTTCACTCCGGACCGCGACTCGGTCCCAGACCTTCATCACTGTGCTTGTGATGTAGGAAGCGTAGAGGTTTGGGGGTCTATGGCAGCGCGGCAGAAAGGGCACCCCCTGGAGTGGGCGACCGGCCACCGCCTGGTCCTGGAAGAGCCAGTGTTTGCTGGATTCCAGCCGGTACCATTCGACCAGGGTGCGCAACTGCGCCGCCTGAAAGTACAGTGTGAGATCCGGCATACCCACGCCACCATGTGCAGGTGGGAGAGTCGCTATCCGCTGCTTGAAGCGGGGGCGACGCCCGCTCCAGATAAAGCGTGTCAGGTCTGCTTGCGTCTTCTGGAGCCAACCCGTCGGGGGCGTAGGGGCAGGGTCTGGAAGATGTACAAAATTTGCGGCAAAAGGGTCATTTTGACTGCTGCGATGCGTCCAAGCCAGGAGAGTGTGAGGCGGTTCCACTTCCTCAACGTTTCCGCTATTTGTGCGCTCACCCTGGTGTAATTGGCCTCCGCCGTTCCCCGCACCGTCGGCGCCAATAGTACCCCTAAGTAGGGGACTGTGGAGGTGGACCACCGCAGAGCGAACTCAGCCTCAGCATCTGTGAATACGTCGGGTGGTAGGGACACGTTCAGGGCCTCCGATTTCCCAACGTTGATTTTAAAGCCCGAGGCCTGCGCAAAGGAGTGTAATTCCACAAAAAGCGCTCGCAGCGACTGCATAGGTTCCATCAAGGAGAGCAGAACATCATCCGCATACAGGCTAATCTTGTGCGTATCTCCCCCAAAAGGGATGCCCTGGATGCGCTGATTATGTCTAACTCTCTGCACCAGCGGCTCCATATAGAGCGCAAACAGGAGAGGAGAGAGCGGGCATCCCTGCCTGGTCCCCCTACCTATCGGGAAGCGCGGGGAGGTGTGGCCATTCACCCGTACCGTCGCAGTGGGCTGACGGTAGCAATTAAATATCCTATTCCGGGTGGTCTCTCCGAGGCCGAATCTCCGGAGTGCCTGTTCAAGGAAGGGCCAGTGCACCCTGTCGAATGCTTTTTCAGCATCTATCGCCAGAAGCATGCATCCCGGCCTCAAGCGGGAGCCCGCCTCGATAAGATGGAGGACGCGTCTGGTGTTATCACTTGTCTGTCGCTGAGGGATGAAGCCGGCCTGGTCGGGTTCGACAAGTTGTTGCATGTAAGGCGCCAGACGGCTCGCGAGAATGCCTGTGTAGAGCTTTAAGTCTATATTCAGAGGCGAAATCGGTCTATAGGATCCGCACTGAGTGGGGTCTTTACCGGCCTTGGGGATCACCGATATCGCCGCCTCTAGAAGATCTGGGTGGATAGCCCCTGCCTGATCAAAGGTGTTGAAAAGGTCTTTCAGTAGGGGGGCCACCTGCTGGCAGAAGGTCTTGTAAAAAGCCGCAGTGAAACCGTCGGGCCCGGGGATTTCCCCAGTTTGAGACGGGAAATCGCGGAGATGACCTCCTCCAGACCAATGGGTCTGTCGAGGAACTGGGACTGTGCTTCAGTCAAGGACGGAAGAAGCGCCCCGTCTAGGTATTCACCGCCATCCGCCGTGTCCAGCCCATCAGCGTCGTACAGCTCTGCGTAGAAGGACCCAAATGAAGCTGCGATGGCAGCGTCCTCGGTCAGCAACTCCCCCCGTGCGTCCCGGATGGCGTGGACATGTCTCCGCTGCCGTTGTTCTCGCAGTTTACATGCCAATAGCCTCCCGCAGCGATCCCCTCCAGTATAGTCGGCATGCTTCACCCGTATAGCCGCGAATTCCGCGACATCTTGGTCGAGCGCCGCAAGCATCTTCCGTTCTGCGCACAGCTGGCGCCATGCCCTAGCCGCTCCGTGCGTTGGTGTAGCTGCTCGAGTTCCCTTACGCGCTGTGTCAGCTCAGCCCTTTTCTGCGCACGCTCCCTGTTGTTGGCCACCGCTAGAGAAATGAACTCGCCCCTAAGGACTGCTTTTAGCGCAGCCCACTGTGTAGCTTTTGAGGTGTCGCCATTGTCATTATGTGCGAGGAATTGACTAATTGCTGTCTTGATCTTCTCCACCGTGGTAGGGCTCCGCAGTAGACCGTCGCGGAGGCGCCAGTGGCGCTGCGGGGTGGGTGTGTCGGGGACAAGGAAGGACGCCGATACCGGTGAGTGGTCGGATAGTGAGGCTGGATGTATCTTTACGTCGCGCACTCGGGACGCTAGCTGCGTAGAGCAGAGCAAGTAGTCTAGCCGCGCATAGGACTTGTGGGCCGCCGAGTAATGTGTATATGCCGTGTCATGTGGGTGCACGTGTCTCCACAGATCAGTAAGACCCAGATCCGTGAGGTGCGCATGGCCCTCTGCTGATAACGCCCCCACCTGTCCCACCCTCTGATTGGAGCGATCGGTGATGTTGTGAAAAACTAGATTCAGGTCCCCCCCCAGAAGCAGATGTTGGTGGGTGTTGGCTGTGGCAGTTTCACGTGCAGAGTGTAGAAATTTCTCTTGCCCATCATTAGGGGCGTATATGGAACCTATGAGTAGTGTCTGACCCGCCACCTGAAAGCTAAGGAGTAGCAGTCTTCCTTTAATCTCTGCCTCCCTCTGCAGCACTCGCCCCTTGAAGGACCGTGCAACCAGTATGGCCACCCCAGCTACCTTCTTGGACGCGGAGGAGAAGTGTTGTATCGGGAAGGTGTGGGACTTCAGCCTGTGTTGGTCCTTGGAAAGCAAGTGAGTCTCCTGCAGGAGGCAAATGTCCGCTTTTGAGTGTTCTAGCAGTGATAGGATTGCCCTACGCTTGTTGGGGCTATTAAGACCCCGGACATTCAGGGAAAGAACAGTCAGTGGAGGCATATTACCAGGTGTGGGAAGCATGCTATTGCTCGTGCAGTGTGCTTCTGGGGCTCAAGAGGTAAAGGCGCTAGGAAGCCTTCAGATTCGACGGACAAGAAGGTAACCCCCATCTCTCCCCCCTCCCCACCCCCCAAAAGTCACACCCACCCTAACCCCAACCGTCAGGTCCCACACCGTCCAGCTCACCTGACACCACCCATCCTTCCCCCCCCCGCACCCCCCCCAACAAAGTCCAAACTTGAAACCAATGAGAAGCAACCATTGTCCCGGTCCTGGTGATCATACCAGTCCGTGGAGAGTCTCCGCAGGGACGTGGCAGTGCGGCGCCACCCCGGCCCCCCGACCCTCCTCCCCCGAAGCGATGTGTGATGCATAATCCCCCGCTTACTGCTCAAGGGGGAATGGCGGTGTCCCTCTCCACTTCCTGGACCGCCGCTGCTCGTTCCTGGGCAATAGTCGTGGAATCTGGCCTCAAACGCGACCCATGATTGCGCCGTCGGCACACTCTTTGCCAGTCATCCCGATCACAATGTGCCGCCCCATTCTGGGAGCCATGGGTTGACCCCTCTTCAGCGTCCGAAGGGTCTGGCAGGTCGATGCCCAGGAGGGCGCAGGTGTCCCTGAGGGAGCGAAGTTGGTGCAGCTTCCCTTGCCATTTAAAGATGATCCGAAACGGGTGCCCCCAGGAGTACGGCACCTCTTTTTCGCGCAGAAAGGCCGTCACTACTTTAAATTCGCGTCGCTTCTGCAACATGATAGCCGATAAGCCCTGGTATAGCGCCACCTGAACCCCTCGGAATTGTAGAGGTTGCTTCCGTCTGGCCTCCTGGAGGATTCGCTCCTTCAACGGGAAGTCCGGGAGGTAAGCCCGGATGTCGGGCGGAGGGGCCGGGGCCCGTCTCGGCGGGCCCACCTTTGGGCCCGGTCAATGCGAATAGGGAAGTCCACCGCTTCTCCTAGAACTTCCCGGAAGAGGTCCGGCAAATATCCGGTGATGCTGTTCCCTTCAGCATTCTGTGGGACATTCCTGACCCTTATATTGTTTCTCCGGGAGCAGTTTTCTAAGTCCTCCGCGTGTGCCTGTAGGCCGACTTGCTGTTCTTGGAGGCGGAGAACCTCTTGCTGCAGGTGTGCGAGCTCCTCGCTGCGTGCTTGGCTAGTCTCTTCCACCGCTGCCACTCTTTCCCCCAGTCCATCCAAATCCCGCCGCAGTTCTCGCTGCTCACCTGCGATGTCCTGCTTAAGAGCCTGGAAGTCCTCTCGAAGAGTGTTGAAGAGAGACTCCAGAAAAGTGCGGGTGACGGGGGCGTCTTGCTCGTCCAGAGGTTGCGGCCCCGTAACTACCGGGGTGGGGGGGCGTCTGAGCCTTCCCCTCTTTAGCAGTCGGCTTGTGGAGCATATCTGGGATTGTACGGTTGGTCCTGCGGTTCGCGTTGGCCATGCCCCCACCTGGGCCCAGTCAGTGTCACACCCGGGCCCAGGGGAAGCTCACTCCGGCCTCCGGGTAGTTGCCTGGACTGTCCACCCCCGTCGCCGCCGATCGCTGCCTCACTCGGCCTGTACCTCAACACGGAGCCTTCACCGCTTGATGTCCGCCAGCGGGTGTGTGATGGCCAGACCAGCCCCAACAAGTGGTCACCGCTCTTCTCGCCGGGGACCCGAGTTCCCTGTCCCCCAAGGTGGAGAGCTCAGTTTCTGCCCTGGTTGGGTCCCGCCAGTAGGTCCGCGCTCCCTGGGCCGCAGCGAGAGCGGAGGGGGTCCCCTTACTGCAGCACCTTCTGGGGGTCAATCCACCCCTCCGGCTTCCCGAGATCCGGACCTAGCACACCGCTCTGCTCTGCTCCCACGAAGCCAGGTGCACAGGCTCCAGATAGCGCCCCTGGCGCCCCTTTCTGTTCCTTGCCGTGGTCGTGGGCGACGGGTAGTCCCCCCTCCAGCCGCGAGGCTACAGTCCTGCCCCCGGTCCAGCTGCCACCGCTCGCTTCCTACGACCCCCTCCAGGGGCGCGCCGCCTCACCTTCCGTGCTGGCGATGATCAGTCCTCATGCAAGGGCCCCGTGTGCTGTGGGGGACCACCCTCTTCCCCCAGTGTCCGCCTTGCCGCCGCCGTGTCACGCTGGGCCTCCTCGGCCTCTCCGCTCCACCAGGCCGATATCAGGCCTCGTTGAAGGACCCTGTGGGCTGCGGGGGTCACCTTCTCCTGTCACCACTCCCTACCAGGCCGGCTAGGCCCGAAGCCGGGGCCTCAGGTAATGTCTCCGCCGACCTGGGTAGCTCTGCCGGCTGATCGCCTCTTCCGGCTGGGTCACGCTAGGGTCCCTCCGCTCCTCCGTCCTACTAGATCGGCTAGGCCCGAAGCCGGGGCCTCAGGTAGTGTCTCTGCCGGCCTTGGTAGCTGGCCGGCCGGTCGCCTCTCCTGGCCGCCGCCGGTGTTCCGGCCCGCCGATGCGTCCCCCGACTGTCCGGTCCTCCCCCGCCACCTCCGCCAGGGCCGGCCAGCCTCACTTCTTGCCTGTGTTCTGGCGCCTCGCCGACCAAGCCGCCAGCAGGCCGACCAGTCTCGGGGCCGGGGACCGGCAGGGAGCAGCCCGTCCGCCGGGAGCCAACCGGCCGGCGAGGTCCACCGTCCCGGGCCTCTCCGGGTCCCTCTCCTCACCTCCGGTCCCCTCCGGGCCAGCCGCTCCTCACCCCTCCGCCGCCTCCACCGGTCTCAAGGCCGCCCTCTGCCGGCGTCGGCTCGCGGTGCTACCGGGGCCTCTGGTAATGGCGGCCGCCGCTCGCTCCGAGCTGGAGCCTCCTCCCCGCTTGTCGGCTTTCCCCGCCCATCAGGGCCCCTCACGTCAGCCTCGATCGCCGCACTGCACAGCCGGACAGCAATCGCCTGAGGCGGGGGTCACTGCGTTATAGAAAGGGCGATCTTGGGAATCGGGCCGGGGGGCCGAGGCAAACCACGTCCGCCTAGCCCGCCATCTTAGCCACACCCCTCTCCGTGCAACTTTTGAGGCACCCTCGAAGTTGTGCATTGGTGATTGAGAAGCCCCAGCCCCGAGCATCATCTACAGCAAAGATCATCCCTTCACACTCCACGAGTGCTGCGTGGGGCCCTTTTGCATTTACCTGCTCGACGCGTCTGTCCGCTCACTTGCCCGTTGGCTAGTGGCCTCTGTGATGACGAAAACTTGAATCTACACTGCTGGTCTGGTTGCTCCAGACTGGCCCTTGCTTCCCTGAAAAGGAGAAGCCCATCAGACCTTGCTGGTCTGATTTAGAAGCCATCTTTGATTCCTGCGTGGGTTGCCTTAGCCAAGGCTTGTTGACTCCAATCCGGAAGCCGACACCGCCGACAGCGAGAGCCTTCGTGGGACAATCCGTGCCTGACTCCTGGTCGTCGTCGACGTCTCCTGGTCCAAGTGTCAGCAGAGACAAGCTTCACGACATCACCTGATTGCTTTGCGACATCGCCTGGTTCCTTCCTGGTTCCTTCCTGGTCACTGGCTAGTGACCCAGACTCTGTCCCCTCTGCTTTCAGGTACTCTTCATCCTCAATCCGTCCTTGGATCCAACCGGACACTTCTCTCCTGGTTGCCTGCAGCATCTTTCTCCAAGGCTCCATAGGATTCAGCGACGAAAGCCGACACACTTTGACACCTATGTGTGATATATCGCTTTAATGTAAAGTTGTTGGATATTTATAATAACAAATTCCAGTAGTCAGCTGAAGTTGCAGGATTAATTTTGTTATTATAAATATCCAACAACTTTACATTGGCGACGATCCTACCTCATCATCTCCTCAACACACAGCCGTCCCTGTCACCTCCCCAGCGGCTGTTTTCACACAAAAGGAAGCGTTGTCTTCCCAGCGGCTGAGAAAGAACTTCAACTCCTAAAACTGACTCGGTGAGGAGTAAGCAGGAGGTTTTCATTGAAGGAAGGGACTTAAATTAACAAAAGCGGGAAAGGACTTTATTTAATTAGCCGTATTCGTAAATATTTAAAACGCGGCGCATTTCCCTCGCGCTCGCTGTCTGTTCTAAAAAACAAAATGGTTACGCGTTTCAGTGACGCGCTGTTTGCGTGTCAACGAGGCTTTGCGTTCCAGTGACACTCCGTTTACGTGTCATCAAGAAAAAAACTTAGCCTCATTTTGGAAAATATTTCAGCCTCGTTTCGAGAGAGGAATAGAACGCGAAGAAAAAAAAAGAACATTTACGATCCTAACCATTTCTCGAGGCATTGTGACGTCTTCTAGTTCCAAAATAGGAACGTAGCTTTCCTGGTTAGAAAGAGAGCTTTGTGATGTAATAAAGAGTGAAAAAAAAAACCGTCCTGTTCATTGGCAATAAAGAGGCCTTTGTGAAGTACAAAGGAATTTTAAACAAAGAAGGAAAAATTAATAAGAAGAATACTTTAACACTTTAAATACACGTATTGTAACATTTAAAAAAATAAAAGACATTCTTCACTGTTATATTCTTTGTATAAATAAGATAAATACTAAATTAATTAATTATTTTTGAAGAAACATACTATACAAGACTAAAAAAGAGAGAAAAATTCACAAATAAAAGAAAATGCAGAATGTAACGCAACCTGCTTTCTTCTTAACGAGTCCAGGTGAGCCAAACGTAAAATGGCAGAAATGGAAAAAGATTTTTGCTAACTACGCAAGAGTATGTGGCACGAATCTAAGTGCAGAAAGGAAACATTCGTTGCTCTTGCATTGTCTTGGAGGAGAAGGCCAAGATGTGTTGGAACATTTACCTGATCTCACTGCAGCAGAACAGAGGAATTTAAACGAATATGAAATTGCTATAGAACAATTAGACCGACATTATCTTCCTAGACTAAGCACAATAATGGAGAGATACCATTTCGGTTTAAGAGGGCAAAAGAAAGACGAATCAGTTGAAGAATATGTTTCTGCACTGAGAAAGCTAGCGTCATCCTGCAAATTTGGACAGACTTTGGATGAGAGAATAAGAGATCAATTTGTGTTGAAGTGCGCACATGACAGTATTCGGAAGGAACTGTGGTTAAAAGATGAACCACCACTAGATGAGGTGCTCGTGATAGCAAAACAAGTTGAGCACATGACGAAATGCGTTGATGAATTAAAAGAAGAAAAACAAAAAATAGATGAACCAGAAAAAAAGGGTGAAACTAAAGTAGAGGAAGTGGTGTGTCAAGTCAAGAAAGAAGAAAAATCATCTGGAGAGAAAAATGAAAATGGAACGAATAATCCCAATTCTAACTTTAATTCTTCTAATAAATTTTCGTGTTTTAGGTGTGGTAATATTGGGCACTTAGCCAATGCACCAAATTGTCCGGCTCTGAAGTCAATATGTAACAACTGTGGCAGGAGAGGTCATTTCTCTAAATGTTGTAGGACTAAATCTGGTAAGAGAGATAATGTATATAAAAAATGGTCACAACCGCAAGTGAGGACTGTGACTTTCCAAGTTAATGATGGTCCTTTGGAACATCCCTCACATTTGGTAAAAGTCAATCATGCCATGATTGAATTTAAATTTGATTCCTGTTCCCAGATCACCATGATTGATCAAGAGTTATTACGCAAAACTTTTGGAGATAATGTCAAACTTTTGAAAAGTGACATTATACCCTTAGGTTATGGTGAAAAGCCAATTAAAATATATGGTTATTTCACAGCCACTCTTGAGTTGGGCTGTCGCATCATTCCAGGTAAAATTTATGTGACTAATTTTGGTGATGCTTTGATCAGTTGGAGAGATCAACGAGATTTAGGGGTAACACTTGATCCCAATGCTTCACCTCAGGTGCAAATACAACAAGGTGAGAATTTATCTGAAATGTTTTCAAAGAAGTTTCCTAAGGTGTTTAAAGAACAGTTAGGATGTTTAAAGGGTTATAAACACTGTATAAGAATAAAAAGGAATGCTGTGCCAATTGTAGCAAAAGTAAGGAGGATTCCCTTAGCTGAACAGGGAAAAGTGCAAAAAGAAATTGAGAAGTTAATTAGTAATGACATAATAGAACCAGTAGAAGCAACAGAATGGTTGGCTCCAATTGTTATTGCTAAGAAGCCCACTAGGGAAATTCGGCTATGTATTGATTTGAGGGCATTGAATAAGGAGGTGATCGTTGACAGGTTTCCTTTGCCAAACATTGATGAGATCGTAGGGACATTAGAGGGTGCGAAGTACTTTACCACCTTAGACTTAGCTTCAGCATACCACCAAGTGGAGCTGGATCCCGCATGCCAAGATCTTACTGCTTTTATTACTCCCATGGGAACCTTCAAATTTAAGAGGATGCCATTCGGACTAATATCAGCAGCCTCTGTATTTCAACGAATTATGACTCACATATTAAAAAATCTATCAGGAGTTAAATGCTATCAAGATGATTTGCTAATTTATGGTGTCAACATGCAAGAACACAATGAACGTGTGTGTGAGGTATTAAAGAGATTATCAGATTCAGGATTGTCTCTTAAGAAAGAGAAGTGCAAGTTTGGTGTGGAGGAAGTGAACTATCTTGGTCACTGTATTAAGAGTCAAGGTGTTTTTCCTAAGTCGGAATTGGTCACATCGATTGATAACATGGTAGAGCCCGTGAATAAAGATGAGTTATTATCATTTCTTGGGATGGTTGAGTTCTATGGCAAATTTATTTTACATTTTGCAGATAAAACCAAGAACATGAGGAGACTCACCGCTAAAAATGTGATTTTTGATTGGTCGGTTGACTGTAAAAAAGAATTTGACGAGATAAAGAATGAGTTGAAAAATGCTCCATGTCTTAAAGCATTTGTTCCTGGTCTACCAACGTATGTATATACAGATGCTAGTGATACGGGTCTAGGAGCTGTTCTGGTACAAAATAAGGATGGTCATGATTCCCTTATTGCCTGTGCGTCTAGATGTCTTCGTGGTCCTGAGCTCAATTACTCTGTAATTGAAAAAGAGTCATTAGCTATTTTTTGGGCACTTAAAAAATTTAAGAATTTAGTTTGGGGAACAAAGTTTGTTGTGAAGTCTGACCATAAGCCCCTGAAGGAAGTTTTTTGTAAGAAAGGGCTAGATTCTATTTCATCAAGAATCAGAAGATGGATAATATCATTACAAGAGTTTGATTTTGAGGTGCAATATTTGCCTGGTGTATCAAATAAGGCGGCAGATTGTTTTTCTAGACTAGTCAAAGGAAATGATCCGAAAAATGAAGAAATAAATATAGATGAGGATGATTTTCTGGATGTTTGTGAGGTCACTGAAGGTGTTGTGGGAAAGGATGAGTGGAAGGAAGAGTTGAAAAAGGATGATGAGTTGTGCAAAGTTATATCATTAATGAGGGATAATAAGCGTCTAGAGAAACCGTGGTCTTTGGTTTCACATGAATTATCTTTATCTGATGATCTTCTCACACGAGGTTTGAGACTAATCCCTCCCACTACTTTACGAAAGAAATTGTTGTTACATGCGCACTCTGGCCATCAGGGTATAGTAAAGACTAAGGAGATGTTGCGCTCCCAGTTTTGGTGGCCTGGCATGGATATGGAAACAGAACGAATGGTAAGAGATTGTGTAGAATGTTGTGCAAGTGACAAAATTTTGAAAACTAGACAGATGCCAATGGTTTGTAGAGCTTTACCCAATCATCCTTGGGATGAAGTAGCCATTGATATATTGGGTCCTCTATCCTGTGTTTCTGACACTCCTTATCTTATTGTTCTAATTGACCTTTATTCCCGTTGGATTGAGGTGTGTGCTGTAAGTGAGATAACTTCAGGATCTGTTATTAAATTTTTATCTGAAATATTTATGAGGGAAAGTTTTCCAAACAGTATTTTGTCAGACAATGGCCCTCAGTTTTGTTCGGCACAGTTTGATGCTTATCTCACTAAATGTGGAATTTCACACAAGCTGTCCTCTTTGTATCACCCTGAAACTAATGGGGCAGTAGAGAGAGTAAATAAGACACTAAAAGAATGTATTCAACTTGCTAGGGTCAATGGCTTAAATTGGAAAGATGCACTTAGAGAAAGGATTGAGGCCTACCGGAACTCCCCTCACTCTACCACTGGTAAGTCTCCTTTTGAGTTGTTCAAAGGAAGAGCACCCAACACACTATTGTGTCCTGGTTGGATGGATCTAAACAAAGGGTTTGTTGACAATCATATTGGTGTATGGAGGGAGTGGGAGTTAGAGAAGCAAGCATGTAGAAAGTCTTATTTTGATAAAAAAAAATTTGTTCGTTTTCAGAAAATCCATGTAGGTGATTTTGTAAAAATAAAGGCACCTGTTGGGAGAAGTTCATGGTCTAAGTATACCAATGTCAGACCTGTTATCAAGGTATTTGATAATGCCATTAAGACTCAAGATGGTCGGATCTGGAATAAAAGTAGAGTTGTTGTAGTTAAATCGAGTAATGCTTCTCAAGATGATTCTGACACTGTTTGTGATTTCTCTTCTTCTTCCCGACTCCCTTTGTCCCATTTCAACAATGCCACTTCTTCTCGCGTGAGAAGTCAGAGGTTACGTAGGGCACCCGCTTATATGAAAGATTATGTTTGATCATTTATTGTTCTCACTTTTAAGTGTGATCTCTGTATCTTCTTTATATTTTTCTTTTTTCTTATTTTTGTGCTTATGTTCTTTATTATTGTATAAGAGGGAGATGTGTGATATATCGCTTCGCTCAGTTATACTTGGTTCCTCTTAGAATGTTGTTCTCACTTGTGATGCCATCCTTAGAACACTGTATGGTTCGGATTTGGCAGTTACTGCTTGGCTGTTCGTGGATGAGGATAATAAATTCATCCTGCAACTTCAGCTGACTACTGGAATTTGTTATTATAAATATCCAACAACTTTACACTATGCACCCGCTTCCTGTGGGTGAGGTAACGTGAGTACTGTGGGTATTAACTATCCTAGTGTCTAACTTTCAAATAGCTTTCTCCTAGTCCATCCGGAAGTGACCTAAAAGAACTAGTTTCCAATTTTTTCGTTCCTGTTCTAACTCTATGGTAACTTGCGTGTGTGTAAAGATACTGCACACGCCTCCCGTGGGCCTCCTACTTCCTATCCTTTGGTAGTACAGTGTAGCCCCAGCGATTCCCCAGGCCCTAGGCCTTTCCTTTGTTCGTGACGTGGTTCTTATACCACTATTTTAATATATGGTTTGAAGTGCCCCTGGGGCTCTACTGTATTTTGTGCAACTTATTGTATGATAATTGAGTAACTTGTTATGTGCTTGCTTGTGCCTCTGATCTCATAAAGAGCTCAGAGGGGTTGTTTAGAAATAAATACATATATATGTTATATATATCCTGTGTGGTGTCCTTTCATTTGATATTCAAGGGGTTACATATGGTAAAACAGCTGGCTTTACATGCCCTCTGAGGTTTTAGCCTAAGACTGCTTTGTCCATGCTACCTCTAGGATAGCTGGTCTATAAGGTTGACCTTACAACCATCACCATAAGGGTTGTTTGGACTGATACAGGGTGCCCACTAGAATAGTGGACATCACATATCAGGCCAACTTCTCACAAAAATAACCACCATGTATACATTGCCCTATCTTGGGTAAACAACCACAAAGTGAATAAAGTGCAAGTGCTGAATTATAAAACATATATCTAATGTTTCACACAACCCTTCCGGGAATTGTAAATGTGAACTAGAATGTTGGACAGGGAGAAAGAACTACATTGAATATATATATATATATATATATATACATTGAATATATATATATATATATAGATATAGATATATATATATATATATATATATATATATATATATATATATATATATATATATATATATATTTGCCCGATGTGCCTTTGCTAGGTCTCAAGATATGTGCTCCAGTGGATTTTGAGAAATTAACGTTCAAAAAAATATATATATCTGTGACAGCGTCCCGGTTAGCGCCCCGGTTCGCGTACCAGACGCGTAACGGAACTTCGCGAGGAGACCCCTCCTGACCCCCTAGGATTGATGTGGGGGCTATTAAAGGGCCCCGATGGGCAAAAAAATTAAAACAAAAATGTTTTCGATTTTTCGCGGTGGAAGCGCTACCCGGTACGTGAACCGGGTAGCTCACCGGTAGCGTAACGGGAGTCCGCCATCTTGTGTTTCAGACGAATTTAGTCACAAGACGGAGGATAAACAATGTTGGGAATGGGTATAAGGTGGCACGGGAGACATATCCTTACCCCCTAGGTTTTCTGAGGGTGGCTGAGGAGGCCCATATATGTAAAAAAACAGCCTTTTTTTCAAATTTTTGCACGGTTAGTGCCCGGTCCGCGCACCGGGTAGCGTTCCGGAAAGCGTAACAAGGGGAAAACCAAGGGAAACAGTAAAATAATATTGGTGGGTTATCCTGGAGGTGACGCACCTCAGCAACGCTATAATTGATTGGATGCCACCTCTGCATGTGGCGGTGCATAGTACAGTTTCCAAAACTATACTTTTTGTCTGTGCCTCGGGACAGAACTGCATCGCAATGAGGCATGTCACCAGCCGGGCATTCTTGTCTCTCGATCCTACCGAGAGACAAGATGGTGGTCGCTCCGGACTGTTTAGAATGTTGACAGTCACCGGAGAGCCAATCCGCTTCTCCTCGCGAAGTTCCGTTACGCGGCTGGTGACATGCCTCATTGCGATGCAGTTCTGTCCCGAGGCACAGACAAAAAGTATAGTTTTGGAAACTGTACTATGCACCGCCACATGCAGAGGTGGCATCCAATCAATTATAGCGTTGCTGAGGTGCGTCACCTCCAGGATAACCCACCAATATTATTTTACTGTTTCCCTTGGTTTTCCCCTTGTTACGCTTTCCGGAACGCTACCCGGTGCGCGGACCGGGCACTAACCGTGCAAAAATTTGAAAAAAAGGCTGTTTTTTTACATATATGGGCCTCCTCAGCCACCCTCAGAAAACCTAGGGGGTAAGGATATGTCTCCCGTGCCACCTTATACCCATTCCCAACATTGTTTATCCTCCGTCTTGTGACTAAATTCGTCTGAAACACAAGATGGCGGACTCCCGTTACGCTACCGGTGAGCTACCCGGTTCACGTACCGGGTAGCGCTTCCACCGCGAAAAATCGAAAACATTTTTGTTTTAATTTTTTTGCCCATCGGGGCCCTTTAATAGCCCCCACATCAATCCTAGGGGGTCAGGAGGGGTCTACCTTGTCTCCTTTCATTCATTTCCCCCTTCGTTTATTTCCACCTCTTGTCTCTCGATCCTACCGAGAGACAAGATGGCGGCCGCTCCGGACTGTTTAGAATGTTGACAGTCACCGGAGAGCCAATCCGCTTCTCCTCGCGAAGTTCCGTTACGCGTCTGGTACGCGAACCGGGGCGCTAACCGGGACGCTGTCACAGATATATATATTTTTTTGAACGTTAATTTCTCAAAATCCACTGGAGTACATATCTTGAGACCTAGCAAAGGCACATCGGGCAAACAGTCTCTACAATTTTGCCAAGTTTCATAGAAATCCATTCCGCCGTTCGAGCTAAAAGTGAGTCCAACCGCCCTATCGAAAACTCAATGTTAAAAACACGTTTTGGGACCCCCTTTTTTCTTGGCACCCGCTTGACGAAACCCCCCCAAACTTTCAGGGGACGCTCAGAAACAAAATGTGCCATTTTCCTGAAAATTTCAGCCAATTCCGTCCATCAACGCCAAAGTTATTCAACATAGAATTTTCAGAAATCCCTATAAAAAAAATCCTAACTATATATACCTACTGGCGACCGCCAGTAGGTAATATATATATATATATATATATATATATATATATATATATATATATATATATATATATATATATATATATATATATATATATATATATATATATATATATATATATATATATATAGTATATATATATTATTTCTATGGCAAAATGAAACCCCTCATTTTGTTCCTTTTCAAATCAAATGTATTAAGTGTTACCACTTTATTCCAATCAAGATGACTTCAGGTGTGCCATACTTTTGTCATAAGTAAGACTGTTAGCGTTCTAGTTGTTCTTTAGAACACTCTGGGACATTCTGTCATTGGGCTATAGTTGGGCTACATCTGGCTGATATTTGGGCTACATTTGGGCTCTTTTGTCTCTGGTGGCCATCTTGGGAGACTGCATATCAGAATTTTTTTAATGAAATATAAGAGGATTTGAGAAGTCACTAAAAATGTGCCCTAATTTTTCTTTCTTCAGCAATAATCATAATTTCTATGGCAAAATGAACCCCCTCATTTTGTTCCTTTGCAAATTAAATGTTTTAAGTGTTAACACTTTATTCCAATCAAGATGACTTCAGGTGTGCCATACTTTTGTCATAAGTAAGACTGTTAGCGTTCTAGTTGTTCTTTAGGACACTCTGGGACATTCTGTCATTGGGCTATAGTTGGGCTACATCTGGCTGATATTTGGGCTACATTTGGGCTCTTTTGTCTCTGGTGGCCATCTTGGGAGACTGCATATCAGAATTTTTTTTATGAAATATAAGAGGATTTGAGAAGTCACTCAAAATGTGCCCTAATTTTTCTTTCTTCAGCAATAATCATAATTTCTATGGCAAAATGAACCCCCTCATGTTGTTCCTTTGCAAATTAAATGTTTTAAGTGTAAACACTTTATTCCAATCAAGATGAATTCAGGTGTGCCATACTTTTGTCATAAGTAAGACTGTTAGCGCTCTAGTTGTTCTTTAGGACACTCTGGGACATTCTGTCATTGGGCTATAGTTGGGCTACATCTGGCTGATATTTAGGCTACATTTTTTTTTGTCTCTGGTGGCCATCTTTGGGCTATATTGGGCTACATTGGGCTACATTTGGGCTCTAACATATATATAGCCCAATGTAGCCCAATATATATTTTTCAAAGTTAATTTTCGGAAACACCACTGGAGCATATATCTTGAGACATAGCAAAGGCACATCGGGGTACCAGTCCCTACAATTTTGCCAAGTTTGGTGGAAATCCATTCAGCCGTTCGGGCTAAAAGTGAGTCCAACCGCCCTATGGAAAACTCAATGTTAAAAACACGTTTTGGGACCCCCCTTTTTTCTCGGCCCCCGCTTGACGAAACCCCCCCAAACTTTCAGGGGACGCTCAGCAACAAAATGTGCCATTTTCCTGAAAATTTCAGCCAATTCCGTCCATCAGCGCCAAAGTTATTCAACATAGAATTTTCAGAAATCCCTATTCAAAAAAATCCTAACTATATATACCTACTGGTGACCGCCAGTAGGTAATATATATGTTCACAGAATAAAACATAGGTTTCAGGGACGTTATAGCTAGTTGGAGATTTCACTCGTACAAAACCATAGAAATTCGGCCGCTATAGTTAGTAGACCTAATTATAACTTGCGCCCCCGCATTGCACTGCTGATGATGTCACATATTACATCACTCGTGAAATGCTGTGACATAACTATGACATCACTGATGACATCTCAAAGGACATCACTGATGACATCATCCAGTGAATGTGTGTTTCTGTAAAGTATAAAAATATGTTTTATATCTATACTAATATAATAAAGAGAGAGCCCAAACCTTTGAGGCAGGTAATCTCAGGAACCACAGCACCAATCACAACACCCAATACAGCGTTGGAAAGGACAGTTGCAGCAGAAGGACATAGGCTATGCAGACGCCCACAATATACATTTAAAAGGTAAAAGAACCGTGCCAGCAAAGTAGTCCCTTGTGGGTGTGTCTGCGTTGTGCTGTGGCCGTGTGCTGGGGGTGTGACAATCGCTGGGGGCGTGTGGTAGTTCCGCCCTTCAAGCCATGTCTCATATCGTGTGCTAATCCCACCCTGCTCCCTTTAAATACCCCTGCACCCCATAATCATAACCCACCCTTACTCCTTAAAATACCCCAACACCCTTAAACACTAACCCATCTTAACCCTATAAATATCCCCTGTACCCCAAAGCCAAACCTATCCCTAAACCCTAAAAATACCCCTGTACCCCAAAACCCAAACCTAGCCCTGAACCTTATAAATACCTCTGCACCTCAAAACCCAAACCTACCCCTGAACCCTAAAAATACCCCTGTACCCTAAAACCCAAACCTAGCCCTGAACCCTAAAATACCCCTGTACCCCAAAACCCAAACCTAGCCCTGAACCCTTAAAATACCCCTGTACCCCAAACCCCAAACCTACCCCTGAACCCTAAAAATACCCCTGTACCCCAAAACCCAAACCTAGCCCTGAACCCTAAAAATAACCATGTACCCCAAAACCCAAACCTAGCCCTGAACCCTAAAAATGTACCCCATAACCCAAAACTATATCTGAACCCTTAAAATACCCAAACAACCCAAAACATATACCTCAGTACCCCAAAACATATACCCCTATACCCATACTTACCTTATCCAAACATTAAAAAAACATGCTTTTACCATTCATGCATTTACAACGAATTTCGTTGTAAATGTATGCGTGGTAAAAGCATATCAAATGTAATGCCATGCGTTATAATGGCATTGCGGAGTCATGGTACTTTCGTAATGAAAGTATGCGGAGTGATGGTATGCGGAAAGAAAGTTGCGGAATAATGGGTGTTTACCCTCCCCGGTAAGTACATTGGTGGCACGGCGGCCCATATCTCCAGCAACATACTCATATTTTTTCACCACCCATTTGAAAAATGCACAGGTCTCTCTCATTGATGGCCAGTACCGACATACACTTTTAGACACACCTCCCGCCACAAGTTCTAGAATTACAAACTTTAGAGCTGGGGAGCTACGTTCGGATCTCGGCATCAGCTCAACATCATGTGATTCCAGGCAAATCGCTTTGTCTCCCCGTGCCTACCACAAATGAATGTGTTCTTCTGTAATGTAAATTGTGCTCATGCCATGTTGTCGAGTTTGCGCTATATAATATGCAAGGAAAAATAAAGTAGGGAAACTCGAGTTCACACACTACTGAACGTGCACTCTTAAGTGCATCAGCAGTGCACTGTGAATCGGAGCGTTTCACAGGCCTGTCACAGTTAAGAAATGCTATCAAACGAAATCCTACAAAACAATATACTACTGCCGGCAGCAATTCATACCCGGACAACGTCAGGACGGGCTGCTAGTATATATATATATGCCAAGTTGTATTGAAGTATTAGTGGGTGTATGAGTGTCTGAATGGATGATTTAGTAGGTGTGTGACTGACTGTATAAGTGAGCGATTAAATGTGTCTTACTGAATGCATGGGTTAGTGACTAAACTGTATGAATGTCTTTATTAGTCCGTTAGTTGGTGTGTAAGTGGCTGCATGGCTTGGTGAGTAGCTACATGTGTGTCTATATGGCTCATTTATTGGTTGTCTGAGTATCTGTATGGGTGTCTGAGTGTCTTTGTGGGTGGGTGGGGGTGTGTGTGACTGTGCATAGATATGTGATTGGTTTTTTCACTGGGTGTGTGGGTTCAGGAGTGCTTATGGAAACAGCTGTATGGGTGGGTGAGTGTTTGTATGGGTGTGTGGGTGAGTGAATGGATGTCTCAGTGGTGCATGTGTGAGTAACTACATATGTTTTAAAGCAGTATATGTGAGTGTTGGAGTATATAAATGACTATATGTGAGAGTAAGTGATTGCAAGAGTATCTGTATGGATGAGTGTGTGTTTCTATGAGTGATTGGTTAAGAGAGTAAGTATGTGTTAGTATCTATATAAATAAGTGTGGTGGTGTGTGTATGACTGTATAAGCAAAGTAATGGGTGTGTGATAGTTTCTTTGCATGACTGACCAGGTGTATGAGTAACTCTTAGGGTGAGTGGCAGTGTGTGTGTCTATATGGGTGCGTGAGTAGATATATCAGTGGATGTATAGATGAATGACTGTGTGTATGAGTGACTGTATTGGTTAGTGGGTGGATGTGGGTGTAGACGTATGAGTCACTGAGCAGGTATGTACTAACTGCTATTGGTCTGTCTATGATTTCGATATTGGTGGTCTGTATTTTAGAGGTGGCGTATGAAAGGTTTTATTAGGGTATGAGGAGGTGCATCAAATGATCATGAGTGATGTCATGAGTGATGTCATTTGAGATGTCATGAGTGATGTCATGAGTGATGTCACTGAGCATGTCATGAGTGATGGAATATATGACGTCATCAGAAGTGCATTGCGGGGACGCGAGTAATAGTTAGGTCTACTAACTATAATGGCCGAATTTCTATGGTTTTGTATGAGTGAAATCTCCAACTAACTATAACGTCCTTGAAACCTATGTTTTTTTCAGTGAATTTCTAAGGTTTTTTAAATGCTAATTTCTAACTATAACATCCCTGAAACCTATGGTTTTTTCAGTGACTTTCAAAGGTTTTTTAAATGTTAATTTCTAACTATAATGTCCCTGAAACCTATGGTTTTTCAGGGAATTTCTAAGGTTTTTTAAATGCTAATTTCTAACTATGCCTACAAAGGTAGGACATGTGAAGAAAGAGGAAGAAAAGCACAGAAAGAAGCAAGACAAATGCAGAAAGAGGCAACAGAAGTCCAGAAAGACGAAGAAAAGTGCAGGTAGAAGAAGAGATGTGCAAAAATAACCAACAGAGGAGCCGAAAGTCATGCTGTGCCCCCAACTTTTTGCTGATAGGTACTGGTGGTAACTGACTAACCAGGTCTAGTGCCAGTGCTATGCTAAAAGACACTTCAAATACAGTGAAAACACCTACATACACTTGGGAACACTATGCGTTGGGGTATCCCTGTGATTAGCATGACCTCCTCTGTATTTGCTATGAGTTAATGCCTGGGTCATTGCACGAGTACATGAGTAGTGACTGGATGATTAGAGTGCTACAAGGAGAGTGCATGGTGATTTTATAAGTGCTTGGGTTTTGGCGCAGTGATTGGATAAGCACATAGGATTGGCTGGGTGATGGGAGGACTGCATAGATAGTACCAGGGAGATTACTGGACTGCATAGGTGGTCCTCAAGGTATTGCAGCAGTGCATGTCTTAGTGACTGGGTCATTGCATGAGTACATGGGTACTGAGTAGATAATTAGAGTACTGCAAGGAGAGTGCGTGGTGAATTTATAAGTGCTTGGGTATTGGAGGACTGTTTGGATTAGTACATGGTAGTGGCTGGGTGACTGGAAGAGTGAACAGGGAGTGACAGTGTGATTGCGGGACTGCATGGTTACTACCTAGGGAATTGAAAGAGCAAATAAGAAGAGTGTAAGTGGGTACAGGACTGTATGGGTAGGGCATATGGGATTGTAACAGTGATCAGTTAGTGCCTGAATCTTTGCATGAGTACATAGATACTGACTGAAAGATTAGAATACTGCAAGGAGAGTGCCTGAGTGAACTTGTAAGTGCTTGGGTATTGGCGGAGTGGTTGGATTAGTACATGGTAGTGGCTGGGTGACTGGAGGACTGCATAGGTAGAACAGGGAGATTACTGGGCTACATAGGTAGTCCTCAGTGGATAGCAGCAGTGCATGGGTTAGTGACTGGGTCATTGCATGAGTACATGGGTTAGAGACTGGATGATTAGAGTGGTACAAGGACAGTGCATGGAGATTTTATAACTGCTTGGGTTTTGGAAGAGTGATTGGTTAAGTACATAGTGCTGGCTGGGTGATTGGAGGATTGCATGGGTAGTGACAGTGGGATTCTGGAGTGCATGGGTACTACCTGGGTAATTGGAGGAGTGAATCAGTAGTGTGTAGGTGGTTAGAGGTCTGCATGGGAAGTGCTTAGGGGATTGTAGCAGTGCATGTGTTAGTGCCTGAGCCATTCCATGAGTACATGGGTACTGACTGGAAGATTAAAGTACTGCAATGAGAGTGCATGGTGAATTTATAAGGGCTTGGGTTTTGGTGGAGTGACTGGATAAGTACATGGTGCTGGCTGGGTGATTGAAGGAGTGCATGAAGAGTGCTCAGGGTATTGTAGCAGTGCATGAGTTAGTGCATGGGTCATTGCGTGAGTGCATGGGTACTGACTGGATGATTAGATACTGCAAGAGAGTGCATGGTGAATTTATAAGGAACTTTCAGTAAGCGTCACAGGACTGCGTTGCAGAGAGGTGATCCAAGGCCACGCCCCTTTTAACACCTCTCTGCAACGCAGCCCTGTGGAGCTCACTGAAGGTACCTGGTGGGTTACTTGGACCCAAGGGACCCTCAGGATTCAAGGCGACTTAATCCCCTAACTTAAAACGCGCCACGGGTGCGATTTCAGTGGTGAAGGGAGGGGGCGGGCCTGATGTGACGCAATTGCATTGTAATTACAATTGCCAACAATCGGCATTTTTCCTCAGTGCTTTACATTTCATATAGTATGTTTTTATACCTTAACTTATTCATAAAGCCGTGGATTGGCTAATGTCCCTTCGTCATGTTTCCTCTATGCGAGAATCTTGTTGCTCAGACAAAAAAAACTAAAGTACACTCAATATATACATCTCAAATTACCCTAGGTGGTTTCATTTCATCACATTATTATCACAGCTATAATTGTTATGACCCCTCGAAAAGACTAAATACTAAATCGACCAAAGTTACAACCATATTCAAAATCAATATAATCATTAGGATTTCTCTCAAATTATTCCCCTACTTCACTTCATTGCAACATTTGCTGGTATTGTATATTCAAGCCAGATCATATCCCAAATGTATCAAGGCTCCAAAGGCACAGCTAGCTCTTTCCCGCTGTTCATTCCTCTCGGAGATTTTGTAAGGAGATCTATGATGTACCTTGACTCAAGACGTCTAAGTTTACGTAACCTGTCTCCTCCTCTTGGATTGGCAGCGACTTGTTGAAGCGCAGCATAAGGCCCTTTGCAAAGGTAGATTGGTTACGTTTCTGTAGCTTATTGATGTGTTTGGGTGTTAAACTGGTACTGGTACTAATGAGTTGCAACTAATGCCCAGACAGTATTAAGTTTAAAAATGATAAAATAATGAAGTAATACTAACCCACAATATGCTGCATAATTTGCCTTTACTCGCCGCATAATTTACTCAACCTTGCTGCATAATTTGGCCCTCACCTGCTGCATAATTTCTGTGGCCCTGAGTATGAGAGGGGAGCCACACCGAGAGTTGAGAGCAAGCAGACATATACACTCCTGTGGAGTTCTAAAAGGATAGATAAAAGTAGTTTCTTCAATGTAAGCAGTAGGAGAACTCAAGTCATCCAATCAAAATATTGTAAAGAAGCAATGCTCCAACTGTGGGACAAAGGAAGACTAGGGAGGCAGGCCCTCAAATGAGAAACAGGGAGATGAGACAGTCAGTTAAGAAACCATCCAATTAAGAGCACTGGGCTGACCAAAAGCCCAAGGCCTAATCTTGAGTATTTCTAGCATTTGCTGTTACACTTGTTACGTGAATCTACCGTAATTAATTCACGTTGCATAATTCGAGATTTTATGTGAGTAAAAATAATATTGCAAGTGTCTGCGTCACATGCAACATTGCAGTATTGTTTTAGCATGAACTGTGTCGATGCATTTCACACTAAAATATTGAAAACTGTTAGACAGTCATTTGAAGTTATAATACATATTTTCACGTAATTTATTGAGTACTTCAAACCAATTCCACAAAAGAAATTAAACAAATTTCACTGAAGCCGAAGTGTTATGTATTGGAAGCAACATGTCAACAAACAGCTAAAGTTGTCTGTAGGCAATATCTAAATAACATTCTAGAAAAGGGGCATAATACCGTTAGGTCTGAAGTATGTAGTCAAAACAGATCTGGAGCTGAGTAAAAGAATGGGGCCATATAGGAACAGTGCTTCAAATAAAATGTCTCACCTTTTTAAAAAGATTCTGCTGCTGACAAAAAAAGTTGCTGACAATACTAAATCCAAGCTGCTTATGCTACACTAATGTTAGTTAAGAGCTACTCTATAAACAAGTGGAAAGCATACATGTCTGACTGCAATAAACTAATTCATGCAAACACAGGCATGCACAAATTCCATGTTACATGAGTTAGCACATTCCAGTCTGAACTCAATACCAGCAGTCCAATACAAGATAGGCCTCGAAATTAATCCCAGCACTGCATGGCTGTGCATTCATTTAGCCAAAGCAGTGCATAAGATGTGCCGGACAATCAATTCCATCACTGTGGGGAAGGCTACAGCTAGCAAACAATAATTATACAGCATAATTTAATCAAACCATGCTTTGCAGAACACGATTTGTGCTAAATCTATCACTGATCTATAGAGCATACCACGTGTTGATTCAAACACTGCAGATGTTATGGTTCCCAATCACAGAACTGCAGGACAGCACTGCAAAATAAACAATGGCTCCAGTAAATCCCAACAATACAGGTCAGACATAGTATTCAATCAGTCCCATCACTGATCGACACGCGCAGGTTTTCCACTCATCCTATCACCGCTGGGGGCAATTATTTACCATACTACAGGACAGGACATGGTGATCAATTAATTTCCACACTAAGAGCAGAGCATGGGGTTTAATAAAGTTACAACTGGCTTTCAGGTTTAAGGTTTTAATACTTAGGTATGTGAAATGTAATACTTGTATAATGAAATAGGAATGGATTTTGCCAAAAAGAATAAAAGAATACTTTTTCTGGAAACTGGAGAGTGTATGAACAATAATTGTTTTGCTAAAAGAGGTTACAGGCAGAAGTGGATGCTGGTGAAATATCAAAGGACAAGTGATCTGATGGACTGCACTTTTCTCTTGGTCTTTCACTATGAAGAGATTGATATATTGGTAGCAAAAGAGAAAGTAATAACAATGAAAGTTATCCCTTCAAATGCTATTAGACGGTCACTTATTTGTCTCAGTCCCAATATAGGCATCTCATGTTGGAAACTCAATGTAATTTGATGAGCTGCTGCTCACTTTGGCTGGTTAATCTCCTTACGTATTCTGACCCACTTTATTTAGGAATATGTAAACACAGTTTGATATTTGTTTACTTCTTATAAAATAGGGCTGGTATAGAAAAGATCTGTGGGCATCAATAATTTTCTCAGGCATTTACCCAACCATGCTTGTGCTATCATCCCATTGGAAGCAACCAATGGGCGTAGATTAGAAAAAAGGATGGGATTATCAATTTTTTAAAGTTGATTGATGAACCCAGCAGAATAAAATGTTACTTTTTTAATAAAGGCGTTGTGGATATAGTGTGAGATACCTATGATTCCTGTCTAAAGGGTGCTTCGCTAGATATCACAATAAGAAAAGAAAAATAGGCAATGTAAGGATGCTATTAAAAAGAAGCCATCATTTTGAAGTCAGACTGGCGGTTCTGGTTCATACATTTACCTCCATATTTAGATCAAGTAAAGAAAACTATTTAAGCATGTCACAGCTAAATCAAGTGATATTGACTCATTCTGTTACATAACATTATGCACAAACAAATCCAAGAATTTGACAGGTGATGTAGGTACAAAATGAATTCTGCAAATTGGAAATCATGACTTGACACATAATTATTTGTACTAATTACACCACATCAGTGTGCCATGACTTTGGTAAATATGGGCATCAAACAGAGAGATTATGATCTTGCTGGACAAAGGAAGACAATGGTATTGCTCTGTTTAGTAGGTTTCATAAACGTAATTAAAGGGACAGCATTAGCCAATGTTAATTTATTGATCGAAACCACATCACTCTACAACTATAGGAAACAGAAAGTTAGGAGAATTGCTGTCACTTTTTAACAACTTTGTGTGGATATGCTTGAATTAACCTCAATTACTAGTAATGACTTGGGGCCGCATCCAAGTCCATCGTTATTTTGAAAACCACGTCACCTCAGTTTTGACCCAGCCATATGCAAATCACTCCACAGGTGACAGTATAGCACAGACAGCCAGACCAGGTCCTCCCTGAACAGAAAACAAGCAACCTTTCTACATTTCAATACTACTTTCAGCACCACATATCTAACTCATTGAGGGCTACGGGACAATCCTAAATAGCATACTAACTGAGCATGGTATATTCCTTAATATATATATTAATAGTGAATCGTCTTAATAATGTTCAATATTACAAAGAAAGAATCTAGTACAATGAAGTGTAAATATTACTTCATTATATAATTGAAAATTGATGCCTCCTAATACAAATGAACCCGTATATGAAGTAGGCATGTACAAATATTTTAGAGTGATGTACAGCTTTTTATTTGACAACAAAGACTTTGAAATAGTGCCCACGATGCTCTTAAAAATGTAGAGTGTAAACAGCAGTGCATCGTAATAGGAGTAAAAACATCAAAGTTAACATCTTTACCAGGCCGTAAGACCCATGACAGATACTGGGCATTGATTACACCTCTCAAATAGCACAATCTTCTTATGAAGTAGAATATAAGTGAGATTGTAGAGTTCATTTTCATTTTCCATTATCCTCAAAGTCTTTTAGATGCTGTCAATATCCAATGTGTATTGCATCAGGGAGGACGAACGTGCAAATATCAGTACGGTTTCAATCATGTGAATATTTACATGACATCACCCCTAAATTGGTTAAGGTTTGATTTAAGGCTAAAGCTCTATTCATGTTTCTCAAATCAGCATGCAGAAGGAGAACCATGCCATCTGTTTTAATTTTGTCAGAGCTAGAAATGGCAAATGTGTTACAAGAGCTGTACATATAGCTATGGCGAAATGCTCTTTAAACATTGTAAACAAAATTGGCAAAATGACACACCCTTGATGTACCTCTTGCATCCTAATTAAACATGTAATCTCTGACCTTACTATGACAATAACAGCCAAGTCTCTATAAAGCAATTTAAGGACCTAGTACAGACATTCCCATTCCACGAGGTGAATTGCTTTCGACGAGTAGAACCATGCCTGGTTTAGAGCTACGAAATGACCCACCTCAGTCAAATAGCGCTTATTTGTTGTTCTGTTTCTTTCATGGAAGAATCCATTTTGTTCTGCGTATACCACCAAAAGTCTATTAACTAGAATTTCAGCCAAAATATTGTTGCAGTTTATTTATCGCATAATATTATCTATCAGAGAAGGGTTCATCTCTGGTCTTTGTGGGCTTAAAAAGATTGAAAACAGACCAAGTTTGAAGAAAGAAGGAACATGGCCCGAATTTTGAGCTCCAGCATTTTTTGTATACAAGAATTAGGGCTACTAGCCCAAGATCTGTACAATAAACCATAGAAAATACCTAGTTACATCTTTCGGTTATCTAATCCTCTACACATTTTGTTGACCAGTAATGATCAGGAATATTCAGCATAGTTTAGTAAAGGAGATTCAGCCATGGTCTGTATTCTAATCAAAAGACAAAGAATGCTGAAGGCAGACAGCATTTCTGCAAACATTCTAGCTAAATGCCATACCAAGCTGTTCAGCAAAATAGTCTTTTTGGAATAGCATAGTTTTGTTTCTGCAAGTAAGACTACAGATCACACAAAACTCAATAGTGGCATCACTTCACGCACCAGTAATTACTATTCACCGCTACCACTCTAATTTATTATTACAGAAAAGGACTTTGACAGGGTCAATGGCACTACATATGATCAGTATTAGAAATAGATGGCTTGACACTTCCTTTCTTCAATGTCTGCTGTTGTGGTAACTCAGAATTTCTTGACAGCTTTTTGTATAAGGAGGGGTATCAGGAAAAGATTCCCATAGGTGCCTACTTCATTATCACCGTTATCTGAGCCCCTCCTTCAGCTGTCACACTACAAGTCATATATCGTGCCATGCTAGGAAGGGCAAACAATTTACTGCTAATATAAAAGCAGGCTGAAGTTCATATTATTGTGGCTATCAAATGACCTGGGACAAAGTCTTGTTATGCACTGAGATCTGCGACACCAAGAACCTTAGCAATGATTACATTTTCTACTGAATATTGAGAACATTTCAAATGATCATATCCAAATATATTTACAGAAAATAAAGTGCATAATGTAAGGTTCTTATTCTCAATTGTTTTACACAAACATTTTGGCAACTTCTCTGTTACACAAAAATGCTTAACAATGCATTTAGAGCTAGATTTCTAACCATATTATTAATTAATACACATTTATTGTTATTAAATCACAGACTTGTGCATGTGTATGTGATTGAGCAATACAATAAAACATTTCTCATGTCCGGAAACCTAAGTCCCACTTTTTTATTTAATTAAATGGATCAACTATTTCTACAGGCGTGTATTGTTACAATAGATTGCAGATTTAAGGCTAGTGGGAGGGTTTTTAATTTAAGAGAATATGGTTCCACCACAAGTGCTCACAATACTTTTTCTATATAGAAGTTGCTTTCTGCTGGCAACTAAATGTATTCTGGAAAATCTGTTCAACATAGCCAAGTAATAGACTAAAAGAGAAATAGCTAGAAAGTGGAAGACATCGGGAGGGCCCAGAATCACCTAATGGAAAAAAGAGCTTGAGAAATGGGCGGGAGCAGAAGGCCGATTGTTGCTCAGAGAAGCCCATCGGGGATAGGCAAAATAGATAGGGCCAGGGCATGGGAAGGGCTAGTGAATGAGTTGATAGCACTCCGCAACCTGCAGCACTAGACCATGGGAGCGGCTGAGTGGGACATTGAATAGACCATTGCCCGGCACTCTAGTGCACGCGGGTACTTGAAGCACGACGCATGTGAACCTGCTATGGCACACGAAATGTGAATATTTGTCAATCGCAACTCAGGGGGGAGGGGACTGGTTTGTTAAGTGGGACTGTTAATTTGACCATGCCAGAGAATAATTCCAATATTAAGGATATGTAACCAATATTAGAGAGGACAGGGTCAGGGTGCACTGTATGTGTGTGATGTATCTGTCTTTGAAAACCAATAAAATCTGGTTGGGAAAAAAAAACATAGCTAAGTAATCGGGACCATAAAACACAGTTTCCGAGACTGATTGCTGAAATTACAAAGTTAATTGTTTTTATACAATGCCTTAGACCACACTTCTGCCGTTTCCATTCTCTGTACAAAAGGTGTTTTTATGACTCACTGTGATAGAATTCAGTTCAACCTCTTGAGAAAGGGAAGTTGACTCAGCCATGTCATGTTTCAAACATATGAAATACAGATCACTGCAGATTTCAACAGCAAACATTCAGTTCACTGAGTCACATTGCTGGATTATGCCCATGGTGGGTCCTTTCCAAACAGAATACAATTAGTCTATTATATAGAATTATAATTCCGAAGCACCTGCGAACTGAGTAAACTATCTTAGTACACAAATATAAGACATTTTCCCCTTAATCTCAACACCTTAAATGCTGATGTGTTTTGAAAATCTTCCCTGCTAGTGTATTAAAGGGATTGCTTCTGAAAGTAGAAAGGCTGGGGTGGATTAATCACTGTCCACTTATATCAGAATGTGGCTTTTGGGAGTGGACAGTACGAAGGGCCAAAACGGAGGCCTGTATTTCCACAAAGTTGTGTTAAGAAAAGGGCATGGGTGAAAGAAGCCTGAACCCTTAGACATTCAGCACTGCTCCAAGTAGTGAGTGTGCCTGTTCCAACAGAGCAAGCCTGGGTGCATAATGATTACCGTGAGGCAGGATGGAGGATGAAGAGCCAGGTTCCAACCACCTTGAACAAAAGCTTCTGGAATAGACTGTAGACACACTGAATCTGCAGCAAATGCAGGCTGGCTCAGTGATACACATTCTGCAGGGACTGAGGCAAAGAATGACTAGCATACAGGATAAAAATGGCACCACTCCTTCAGCTCGTCCTAAGACCCCTGGCCTAGTGAACTCTCAGAAGAAGGGGGATCTCAACAGGCATGTGTGTCTATAGGCCTGTATGTGAGGAAGAGTGGAGAGCATCCTATTTTCCTGTCACATTTGTGTCCAGAACTAAGAGAAAGATCAGTTTACTCAAGCTCATGCAGTTTTGGAAGAGGGCGAGGTTTCTAGCATGCTACATTTGGTTCAGCACTCTGCTCCATGCCATGTTGAGTGCAGGGCCCTCTGATTGTCACATACGTCTCTGCGACCCACCCACCCACGAGTTCCCAGACAGTCTCATACGGGTACAAGATGGTGCTGAGTGCAGGCAGCAGCAGAGACACAGTAAACCATATGGCCTACAGAATGTCAATCCTGAGCTTCTTCATGGAATCAACATTGCCGTCAGACTCAGTTCACTCTGAACGGTGGAGTTTGAACATATAATGTGCTGAATCCAAGATGATGATTTTGCTATTCCGAGCAACTGCAACTTTCCAATCCAAGATGAGGCAGAACCTCTTCCTTTGAGGACTTTTCCTTTTTAGCTACATAAAAGCCATCATTTGAAAACGCAAGATGCATTTGCAATGCATTTGTTCCCTGATTTATTTATCTCACCCTTTGCTATAGATGTTTATCCTTGACTTTTCTCAGTAGGTTGGATTCTTCCTTTGAAACTATTCTTTCATTTGTTATCCTACTTAGCATCTTTGCAACTGTTGTCTTTTTGTCCTCAGGCAGTTTGAATCAACTTCTTGGAAATCCTTGAGATTTCCACCTGTACCAAGTGTGAGAAGTTGGCCTGATATATAGTGCTCACTATTCTAGTGATCCCTGTGTATCATACCAAACGACCCTTATTGATGATTGGTTGTAAGTCAACCTTATAGACCAGCTATCCTAGTAGCGTGGACAAAAGCAGTCTTCAGGCTAAACTCTAGAGGGCGTGTTAAGCCAGCTGTTTTACCATCACATATACCCCTTGAACATCAAGTGAAAGGACACCACACAAGTTGTAATGAAAATAAAGGATATTTATTTATAACAAGTCTACCCTGATCTCTTTATGAGTCAGGGAGCTAAGCACAATACAAAACTCTTAAGAAAATACTTCAAGTTGCACAATTTACACAAATGCCCGAGGGGCACGAAAAACCATATACACTAAAAGTGGAATGCGAAATACTAGCAGGTAAGTAACAAGATCCAGAGGCTTCAGGATCGCTAGGACTACACTACTGAACCCTAAAGTTAGGAGCAGGAGGCCTAGGGAGATCAGGTGCAGAGTGTGCACTCTCATGCGGGATGCGGGACAAAGTCTATGGAGGCTAGTATTTCTAAAGTCACTGTTTCTGGACAAATCCGACTAGGTAGACTTAAAACGAAAAAGGATCTGGACACTTAGATAGTGAACCTGCGCTTGAGCACCGAAATGCTCGGGTTACCTAGCCCAGGGGCTGCGGCTGCATAGGGTTCAAAAGACGTCGGGAATCCTCGTTGAAGTCTATGGAGCCTGAAAGAAGAAGTTGCTGGCAGGCGACCAGTGAAGAGGTTCGGAGTGATCCAAGCCTGGATCGGTGATGGAGATGACCTGAAAGCAGAGGGGACTCAGTTCTTAATCACTAGCCAGTGATTGTGTTTGCACCAGGATGGCACCGGATGAAGTCACCTCGACCAGGTGAATGGGCGACGCTGGACTCTGCAGTCACACGGGCTAGGAGGCGTTGTCGGCGACCAGGCTGGAGGTGCGAGCTGTCCCACGCAGGTGTCTGCTGTCGGCGATGCTGGACCCAAGATGGGGGCAACAAACCTTGGCAAAGGCAAGCCCACGCGGTGGAGTCAAGATGGCGTCTGGAGTGGACCAGGAGGGTCCGAGGTGCTCCTCTTTTGGAAGGGAGCAAGGGCCAGTCTGGAGCAACCAGACCAGAGGTGAAATCGTCGTGGTACGTCGTCAGGAGGGCCACTAGCCAACGGGCAAGTGACCGGACAACGCGGTAAGCAGCAAAGATTAGAAGGGCCCCACGCAGATCTAGTGGATGCTGGGGGGCTGGACTTCGGTGCTGGAGCTGCTCAGGGTTGGGGCTTCTCAAACCCCAGTGCACTCACTTGAGGATCCCTCGGCGGTCGTGCTGGTTAAGCGTCGTGCAGTTTCAGAAGATGGCCGGTCCCTCAGGTCTCGTCACACCCACGAATCTCAGCTGGGCTGATGATGCAGGTAGAGGTCAGAGATGCCAGGGAATCCGGGTCTCGTCGAGCTGGTCAGTCTTGATCCGGAGGATGGACGTGCAGCAAAGTGCGATGCTTAGGTGGTGCCTGCGGGTGCAGGGTGGCTACTCCTTAGCCACAAGGGAGAGTCCTCAAAGAAAGTCAAGAGTTCCTTTCGTAGAAAGTCGTTCAAGATTCAGGATGATCTAATTTGGGAAGGGGGCCTGCTCCTACCTTTATTCTAATAAAAGGGGCTGGCACGCGACTAGGTCCTGCCCATGGGTGGGACCAGGAGAGGGGTGGTTACACCCCTCTCCCTTGTCCGAACTTTCCCCAGCTCAGGGGCTGGTGTGCCCCTGGAACTGGTTTGAGCCGGCATATGCACAGTGAGCACCGGGGTGCCACTTGCAGTCACCTTCCTCTCAGCCCTGCCTACCTGGGATACACAAAACCCTGTCTGGGATGGTGCTAGCACCGCCCCCGACAGGAAACCCTTTGTCCAAGCTCTCCTCGCTGGAAGGACTCCCAGCAGCAGGAGGTCAGACTTGTGTCTGTGGTGGCAGCATCCATTTTGTGATGCTGAGGCTCGAGTTAACTTTAACCAGGGTTCACAGTTACATACATGTCGTGTCCCTCTAGAAGGGTGGAATGCTAACCCCGTCGCCAGAATTGGCGAGGGGTTAGTATTCCAATTCGTATGACACCTTACTCGACATGTTTTGATAAAGCGATACCAAAGTTGGCAAATAACCGCGAGGATTATAATGCACTTCAGAGTATATGGTACGCGTTATCATGGAACAGCTATTAGGACTTGGTTCCGCAAGCTGCAAACGGGCTCAGCTCATGCCAGAGCACCATCTCACATAATTCCAAGCACTCTGCCTTCAGGATTGTTAAGGCCTGCCATAGGAGTGACTGATAGGAATACATGTGTCCATTTTAGGGTTAGATATAGGAATACTATATCTAAAGCAAAAGGTGTTTACACCACCTTGCCCCAGCTGTCGTGCAGCCAGTTGTGTCAGATTTAGATGGCCAGCCAGGGGTGGCATAATACATGCTGCAGCCCCTGCTAGGCCCTGGGTACACCTATGCCCTGGATACCTAAGGTATACTGTACAGGGACTGATAAGGTGGCCCAGTACCAATTGGTAAATGCACCTAGGGTACATGTGAGTCAATTTAGAGAGAGAACAGCTAGGCTGTGGGTCTGATTAGCAGGCCCACAGCCAGGGAAAGTCGTAAACCAGTGAAGCAAAAAGCAAAAATCGGGGGTGACCATAGGATTGCAGACCTCACTCTCCTACATAACCCACCCCAAACTTAGGGACATTAAACTAACCTTGACCAGGTGAGTCTTCTTGTTCTAAGTGGAAGTACCGGGAGAGACCATCTGCATTACCATGGTCAGTCCCTGGGCGGTGCTCCACTGTAAAGTCCATCCCCTGTAGGGAAATGGACCACCTAAGAAGTTTGGGATTTTCAGCCTTCATTTGATTTAGCCATAAGAGGGGCTTATGGTCGGTCTGAATCTTGAAGTGAGTGCCAAACAAGTATGGCCTCAACTTCTTCAGGGCCCAAACCACCGCAACGGCCTCCCTCTCTATAGCTGACCAACGTTTCTCTCTAGGGGTCAGCCTTCTACTTATAAAAGCAATGGGCTGGTCATGACCATCAATATTCAGTTGAGAAAGAACAGCTCCCACACCCAACTCAGAAGCATCTGTTTGGACAATGAATGGCTTGGAGTAATCTGGACTCTTGAGAATAGGTGCAGTGCACATGGCCTGCTTTAGGTCATCGAATGCCTTCTGACAGCTAACTGTACACTGAACTTTCTTTGGCATTTTCTTACTTATCAGGTCATTAAGTGGAGTCACAATGGTTCCATAATTTCTGACAAATTTCCTATAGTAACGAGACAGGCCCAAGAAAGCTCTGACCTGTGTCTGGGTGGTTGGAGGAGCCCAGTCCTTTATGGCCTGTATCTTGCTCTCCAAAGGTTTAACGTGGCCTCCACCTACTAGGTGACCCAAGTATACAACTTGACTCTGCCCTATCTGGCACTTGGTAGCCTTGATAGTGAGGCCTGTCTTTTGCGGGGCCTCTAAAACTTTCCTCAGGTGGATCAGGTGATCCTCCCAGGTGGAGCTAAAGACAGCAATATCATCTAGATATGCTGCACAGAAGTCATCCAGCCCAGAGATAACTTGGTTCACCAACCTTTGAAAAGTGGCAGGTGCATTCTTCAAACCAAAGGGCATCACCACAAACTGGTAATGACCTCCTGAGGTAGAAAATGCTGTCTTGGCCTTGGCATCCTCAGCTAACCTGATTTGCCAATAGCCAGCTGTCAGGTCAAATGTGCTCAAGAACTTGGCAGAAGCAAATTTGTCAATGAGCTCATCTGCTCTTGGTATTGGATGGGCATCTGTCTTAGTGACAGCATTGAGACCCCTGTAGTCTACGCAAAACCTCATCTCTCTCTTACCATCTTGGGTGTGAGGTTTAGGCACCAGAACTACAGGACTAGCCCAAGGGCTCTCTGAGGGTTCAATGACTCCCAATTCCAACATTTTCTGTACTTCTTGTTTGATACAGTCCCTGACGTGGTCAGGTTGCCTGTAGATTTTAATCTTTATAGGCAGACTGTCACCAGTGTCCACCTCATGGGTGCGCCAGTTTGTCTGACTGGGTGTCAGAGAGAACATTTGTCTGAAGGATTGAAGAACCTGTTTACAATCCTCTTGCTGATGTTCAGAGAGGCTGTCAGAAAAGACTACACCATCTACTGACCCATCATCAGGGTTCTGAGTGAGCAGGTCTGGGAGAGGGTCACTCTCTTCCTCCTGTCCCTCATCTGTAGCCATGAGCAAGCTCATGTCCTCCCTGTCGACAAATGCCTTGAGCCTGTTCACATGAAGTACTCTGTGAGGGCTCCTGGGAGTTCCAAGGTCCACCAGGTAGGTGACCTCTCCCTTCTGCTCAATAATGGTATGGGGTTCAGACCACTTGTCTTGGAGAGCTGCTGGGGCCACTGGCTCCAACACCCACAGCTTCTGTCCTCGGTGATACACAGTCAGGACAGCCTTTTGGTCATGCCAAGCTTTTTGAAGTTCTTGGCTGGCCTCAAGGTTTTTAGATGCCTTCTCCATGTACTCTGCCATCCTGGAGCGGAGACCAAGTACATAGTCCACTATGTCTTGCTTAGGCTTTTTGAGAGGTCTCTCCCATCCTTCCTTCACAAGACACAGGGGTCCTCTTACAGGATGCCCAAACAGAAGTTCAAAAGGGCTGTAGCCCACCCCCTTCTGTGGGACCTCTCTGTAAGCAAACAAAAGGCAGGGTAAAAGGATGTCCCATCTTGGCCTAAGCTTTTCAGGTAACCCTTTTATCATCCCTTTGAGGGTCTTGTTGAACCTTTCAACAAGCCCATTGCACTGTGGATGATAGGGGGTGGTGAACTTGTAGTTGACACAACACTCCTTCCACATAGCAGTCAAGTATCCTGACATGAAGGTTGCACCTCTGTCAGAGACAACCTCCTTAGGAAACCCCACTCTAGTACAAACTGAGAGTAGGACCTTGGCCACAACAGGAGCTGTAGTGGTCCTAAGGGGAATAGCTTCTGGATACCTGGTGGCATGATCCACTACCACCAGTATAAATCTGTGCCCAGATGCTGTTGGGGGGTCCATTGGTCCAACAATGTCAAACCCCACTCTTTCAAAGGGTACCCCCACCACAGGTAGTGGTATAAGGGGGGCCTTTGTTGTGCCACCTGATTTGCCACTGGCTTGACAGGTGACACATGAGCGACAAAACTCTTTAGTGTCCTCAGACATATGAGGCCAGTGAAAGTGTGGGGCAAGCCTGTCACAAGTCTTGTTCTGGCCTAAGTGACCTGCAAGGGGAATTTCATGGGCCAAGGTGAGAAGGAAACCTCTCAGAGACAAGGGGATGACCAGCCTCCTGGTAGCACCAGGCTTGGGGTCTCTTGCCTCAGAGTAAAGGAGTCCATCTTCCCAATACACTTTATGGGCACCTGTGGCATTCCCTGCAGCCTCAGCAGCAGCTTGCTGTCTGAGGGTCTCAAGAGATGAACAGTCTAACTGTGCCTTGCTCAAGTCTGCCCTTGAAGGTCCCCCTGTCCCAAGAAACTCAACCTGTTCAGGCTCAAGTTCTTCTAGGACAGTTCCTTCTGGGGTCTTTGGGTCAGTCTCCTGTGAGAGCTGATCCTTTCCTTGAGGCAAGGGGGAAGGCACTGCCTTAACCCTACTGTTCTTCTTCTTGGTGAGTGTCTGGTCCATTGTTCCAGGATCCAGCACTAGTTCAGCTGGGCATTTCTTGGCCTGTGACCTAGTCACAGCAAGGACATGTGCTGACAAACCTAACATCTCCACATGAGTCTTATACTCCACATCTGACCATAGGGAGGATTCCAAATCATTGCCCAAAAGACAGTCCACTGGGAGGTCTGAACTAACAACAACCCTTTTGAGGCCATTTACCCCTCCCCAGGAGAAATTAACAAGTGCCATACTATGGTTGGTAGTGACATTGCTAGCGTTGGTCACTAGGTAGTCTGAACCTAGTATTACCTGATCAGGGTCCACAAAGTTTGGTGTCACCATAGTGACACTGGCACAAGTGTCCCTGTAGGCCAGAGCCAATTTTCCATTGATCAAAGGTGTCTGTCTATACTTGCCCAGGGTACTGGGACTTATTGTAGGGGTCAAATCCATGTCCCCAGTACAAACAAGAACAGCCTGGGTAGGTACTCTGACTAGGTCAGAGCCTGCCTCAGATACCAATGTCAAACCCACTAAAGTCTTAGGGGGAACACTACCACTACTAACTGAACTAGGGGTTGCAGGTGCCTTAGGGGCAGTAGTGGTAGGAGCTGGGCCTTTCTTGGTGCAATCACTAAACCAGTGAGTATTACTTGTACAGTATTGGCACCATGGTTTCTTCTGACCATTGTTCTTCTTTTTCTGGGAGTTCTAGGACCCACCCTCCTTAGATTGTTGGGGCCCTGTTGAAGACTTCTGGTCATTTTGTTTACTCTCATTACCCTTCTGGTCTGCTTTCTTCTGGCCACCACCCTGGTTCTGGTGCTTGACCCTTGTCCTGACCCATCTGTCTGCCTTCTTTCCCAATTCTTGGGGAGAGGTCAGATCTGAGTCAATAAGGTGCTGATGCAACAACTTATTTTGACAATTACTTAAGATTTGTTCTCTCATAATTAAGTTATACAATCCTGTATAATCAGTAACTTTACTTCCCAGTAACCAGCCTTCAAAAGCCTTAGTGGCACAATCTACAAAGTCAGCCCAATCCTGAGACTGAATTTTCTGGGTATCTCTGAACAGCAACCTGTACTGCTCAGTTGTTAGGCCAAACCCATCAATCAGTGTATTCTTCAGGACTTGGTAATTGTTAGCATCCTCAGCTCTAGTAGTGAGGAGCTTATCTCTACATTTGCCTTCAAAGGAGAGCCACAAAATAGCTGCCCACTGACTCTGGGGGATGCACTGGACAGTGCAGGCCCTCTCCAAAGCAGTCATCCATTTGTGGATGTCATCCCCTTGTTTAAAGGGGGGCACTATTTTACTCAGGTGTCTAGTATCAAAACTCCTGTCCTTATCTCTAGGGATAATGCTGCCACCAGTGGGGTCTGCCCCACTCAATTTCTGCTCTCTGGCAAAGGCAAGTCTCTCTTTGGCAAGGGCAAGTTCTTCCCTCTCAATACTCAGATTGACTTCCCTCATCTTAGCTTCATGCTCTCTTCTCTGAGGGGATGTCATCCCTCTGTGAGAAGATGCCTGAGAGCCATTGGTACGAATGGATCTGTTAGAGCCTCTGGTGAGAGACATAACTCGTCCATTCCCAATGTTAAGCCTGCCTGAGAGTGGGCCTGGGGGTCCCCCAGTTCCATTCTCATGCCTGCTTAAGTTGGTCCTGGTGAGCCTACTGACTACTACCTGACCTTTGTCTGCCTCATCCCCTGACAACTCCTGGTCCTCTTCCTCCTCTTCACTTCCTGTTCCATTGAGGTTGAGTTCAGGGTCCCCAAGGGTTCCCTCTAAGGGGTGCATACTCCCATCTGGATTAGGGGGGCCAATGTTAGAAGCCCTCCTGGCATCATAAGTTTCTAAGAGACCTATCAGAAATGGGATGGTAGGGTTAGAACCCTGTTTTAGCTTCCTGGAGGTACACAGTTGTCTCATCTCCTGGAAGCTAAGAGCTGCATATCTTGACATGACCTGTGGAGTGTCAATGACCACTAGGGGAGTCTGTAAAGATTCTCCTTGGTCAGACATGCTTTCTAGTGAGGTGTAAGTGGTGCACTTACCTACACTATTTGTTTGCCTACTGATCCCTTGCTAAGAGTTGTAGTCAGGGTGTGCTAAGCCCTGTTACACTACAACAGCTGGTTCAGTAGAACTCAGAGTATTCTAATCTAAGTTATATGTACCTGGGTACTTATGTGATCTTTCAAATGATATTCTTAGCATACGTGCAAGGTAAAACAACAGCAAGCTCAAATCCCACCGATGCCACCAATGTGAGAAGTTGGCCTGATATATAGTGCTCACTATTCTAGTGATCACTGTGTATCATAGCAAACGACCCTTATTGATGATTGGTTGTAAGTCAACCTTATAGACCAGCTATCCTAGTAGCGTGGACAAAAGCAGTCTTCAGGCTAAACTCTAGAGGGCGTGTTAAGCCAGCTGTTTTACCATCACATATACCCCTTGAACATCAAGTGAAAGGACACCACACAAGTTGTTATGAAAATAAAGGATATTTATTTATAACAAGTCTACCCTGAACTCTTTATGAGTCAGGGAGCTAAGCACCATACAAAACTCTTAAGAAAATACTTCAAGTTGCACAATTTACACAAATGCCTGAGGGGCACGAAAAACCATATACACTAAAAGTGGAATGCGAAATACTAGCAGGTAAGTAACAAGATCCAGAGGCTTCAGGATCGCTAGGACTACACTACTGAACCCTAAGGTTAGGAGCAGGAGGCCTAGGGAGATCGGGTGAAGAGTGTGCACTCTCACGCGGGATGCGGGACAAAGTCTATGGAGGCTAGTATTTCTAAAGTCACTGTTTTCGGACAAATCCGACTAGGTAGACTTAAAACGAAAAAGGATCTGGACACTTAGATAGTGAACCCGTGTTGGAGCACCGAAATGCTCGGGTTACCTAGCCCAGGGGCTGCGGCTGCATAGGGTTCAAAAGACGTCGGGAATCCTCGTTGAAGTCTATGGAGCCTGAAAGAAGAAGTTGCTGGCAGGCGACCAGTGAAGAGGTTCGGAGTGATCCAAGCCTGGATCGGTGATGGAGATGACCTGAAAGCAGAGGGGACTCAGTTCTTAATCACTAGCCAGTGATTGTGTGGGCACCAGGATGGCACCGTATGAAGTCACCTCGACCAGGTGAGTGGGCGACGCTGGACTCTGCAGTCACACGGGCTAGGAGGCGTTGTCGGCGACCAGGCTGGAGGTGCGAGCTGTCCCACGCAGGTGTCTGCTGTCGGCGATGCTGGACCCAAGATGGGGGCAACAAACCTTGGCAAAGGCAAGCCCACGCGGTGGAGTCAAGATGGCGTCTGGAGTGGACCAGGAGGGTCCGGGGTGCTCCTCTTTTGGAAGGGAGCAAGGGCCAGTCTGGAGCAACCAGACCAGCGGTGAAACCGTCGTGGTACGTCGTCAGGAGGGCCACTAGCCAACGGGCAAGTGACCGGACAACGCGGTAAGCAGCAAAGATCAGAAGGGCCCCACGCAGATCTCGTGGATGCTGGGGGGCTGGACTTCGGTGCTGGAGCTGCTCAGGGTTGGGGCTTCTCAAACCCCAGTGTACTCACTCGAGGATCCCTCGGCGGTCGTGCTGGTTAAGCGTCGTGCAGTTTCAGAAGATGGCCGGTCCCTCAGGTCTCGTCACACCCACGAATCTCAGCTGGGCTGATGATGCAGGTAGAGGTCAGAGATGCCAGGGAATCCGGGTCTCGTCGAGCTGGTCAGTCTTGATCCGGAGGATGGACGTGCAGCAAACCGCGATGCTTAGGTGGTGCCTGCGGGTGCAGGGTGGCTACTCCTTAGCCACAAGGGAGAGTCCTCAAAGAAAGTCAAGAGTTCCTTTCGTAGAAAGTCGTTCAAGATTCAGGATGATCTAATTTGGGAAGGGGGCCCGCTCCTACCTTTATTCTAATAAAAGGGGCGGGCACGCAACTAGGTCCTGCCCATGGGTGGGACCAGGAGGGGGGTGGTTACACCCCTCTCCCTTGTCCTGACTTTCCCCAGCTCAGGGGCTGGTGTGCCCCTGGAACTGGTTTGAGCCGGCATATGCACAGTGAGCACCGGGGTGCCACTTGCAGTCACCTTCCTCTCAGCCCTGCCTACCTGGGATACACAAAACCCTGTCTGGGATGGTGCTAGCACCGCCCCTGACAGGAAACCCTTTGTCCAAGCTCTCCTCGCTGGAAGGACTCCCAGCAGCAGGAGGTCAGACTTGTGTCTGTGGTGGCAGCATCCATTTTGTGATGCTGAGGCTCGAGTTAACTTTAACCGGGGTTCACAGTTACATACATGTCGTGTCCCTCTAGAAGGGTGGAATGCTAACCCCGTCACCAGAATTGGCGAGGGGTTAGTATTCCAATTCGTATGACACCTTACTCGACATGTTTTGATAAAGCGATACCAAAGTTGGCAAATAACCGCGAGGATTATAATGCACTTAAGAGTATATGGTACGCGGTATCATGGAACAGCTATTAGGACTTGGTTCCGCAAGCTGCAAACGGGCTCAGCTCATGCCAGAGCACCATCTCACATAATTCCAAGCACTCTGCCTTCAGGATTGTTAAGGCCTGCCATAGGAGTGACTGATAGGAATACATGTGTCCATTTTATGGTTAGATATAGGAATACTATATCTAAAGCAAAGGGTGTTTACACCACCTTGCCCCAGCTGTCGTGCAGCCAGTTGTGTCAGATTTAGATGGCCAGCCAGGGGTGGCATAATACATGCTGCAGCCCCTGCTAGGCCCTGGGTACACCTATGCCCTGGATACCTAAGGTAAACTGTACAGGGACTGATAAGGTGGCCCAGTACCAATTGGTAAATGCACCTAGGGTACATGTGAGTCAATTTAGAGAGAGAACAGCTAGGCTGTGGGTCTGATTAGCAGGCCCACAGCCAGGGAAAGTCGTAAACCAGTGAAGCAAAAAGCAAAAATCGGGGCTGACCATAGGATTGCAGATCCCACTCTCCTACATAACCCACCCCCAAACTTAGGGACATTAAACTAACCTTGACCAGGTGAGTCTTCTTGTTCTAAGTGGAAGTACCGGGAGAGACCATCTGCATTACCATGGTCAGTCCCTGGGCGGTGCTCCACTGTAAAGTCCATCCCCTGTAGGGAAATGGACCACCTAAGAAGTTTGGGATTTTCACCCTTCATTTGATTTAGCCATAAGAGGGGCTTATGGTCGGTCTGAATCTTGAAGTGAGTGCCAAACAAGTATGGCCTCAACTTCTTCAGGGCCAAAACCACAGCAAAGGCCTCCCTCTCTATAGCTGACCAACGTTTCTCTCTAGGGGTCAGCCTTCTACTTATAAAAGCAATGGGCTGGTCATGACCATCAATATTCAGTTGAGAAAGAACAGCTCCCACACCCAACTCAGAAGCATCTGTTTGGGCAATGAATGGCTTGGAGTAGTCTGGACTCTTGAGAATAGGTGCAGTGCACATGGCCTGCTTTAGGTCATCGAATGCCTTCTGGCAGCTAACTGTCTACTGAACTTTCTTTGGCGTTTTCTTACTTGTCAGGTCATTAAGTGGAGTCACAATGGTTCCATAATTTCTGACAAATTTCCTATAGTAACCAGACAGGCCCAAGAAAGCTCTGACCTGTGTCTGGGTGGTTGGAGGAGCCCAGTCCTTTATGGCCTGTATCTTGCTCTCCAAAGGTTGAACTTGGCCTCCACCTACAAGGTGACCCAAGTATACAACTTGACTCTGCCCTATCTGGCACTTGGTAGCCTTGATAGTGAGGCCTGCCTTTTGCAGGGCCTCTAAAACTTTCCTCAGGTGGATCAGGTGATCCTCCCAGGTGGAGCTAAAGACAGCAATATCATCTAGATATGCTGCACAGAAGTCATCCAGCCCAGAGAGAACTTGGTTCACCAACCTTTGAAAAGTGGCAGGTGCATTCTTCAAACCAAAGGGCATCACCACAAACTGGTAATGACCTCCTGAGGTAGCAAATGCTGTCTAGGCCTTGGCATCCTCAGCTAACCTGATTTGCAAATAGCCAGCTGTCAGGCCAAATGTGCCAAAGAACTTGGCAGACCCCAATTTGTCAATGAGCTCATCTGCTCTTGGTATTGGATGGGCATCTGTCTTAGTGACAGCATTGAGACAACTGTAGTCTACGCAAAACCTCATCTCTCTCTTACCATCTTGGGTGTGAGGTTTAGGCACCAGAACTACAGGACTAGCCCAAGGGCTCTCTGAGGGTTCAATGACTCCCAATTCCAACATTTTCTGTACTTCTTGTTTGATACAGTCCCTGACGTGGTCAGGTTGCCTGTAGATTTTAATCTTTATAGGCAGACTGTCACCAGTGTCCACCTCATGGGTGCACCAGTTTGTCTGACTGGGTGTCAGAGAGAACATTTGTCTGAAGGATTGAAGAACCTGTTTACAATCCTCTTGCTGATGTTCAGAGAGGCTGTCAGAAAAGACTACACCATCTACTGACCCATCATCAGGGTTCTGAGTGAGCAGGTCTGGGAGAGGGTCACTCTCTTCCTCCTGTCCCTCATCTGTAGCCATGAGCAAGCTCATGTCCTCCCTGTCGACAAATGCCTTGAGCCTGTTCACATGAAGTACTCTGTGAGGGCTCCTTGGAGTTCCAAGGTCCACCAGGTAGGTGACCTCTCCCTTCTGCTCAATAATGGTATGGGGTCCAGACCACTTGTCTTGGAGAGCTGCTGGGGCCACTGGCTTCAACACCCACACCTTCTGTCCTGGGTGATACACAGTCAGGACAGCCTTTTGGTCATGCCAAGCTTTTTGAAGTTCTTGGCTGGCCTCAAGGTTTTTAGATGCCTTCTCCATGTACTCTGCCATCCTGGAGCGGAGACCAAGTACATAGTCCACTATGTCTTGCTTAGGCTTTTTGAGAGGTCTCTCCCATCCTTCCTTCACAAGACACAGGGGTCCTCTTACAGGATGCCCAAACAGAAGTTCAAAAGGGCTGTAGCCAACCCCCTTTGTGGGACCTCTCTGTAAGCAAACAAAAGGCAGGGTAAAAGGATGTCCCATCTTCGCCTAAGCTTTTCAGGTAACCCTTTTATCATCCCTTTGAGGGTCTTGTTGAACCTTTCAACAAGCCCATTGCACTGTGGATGATAGGGGGTGGTGAACTTGTAGTTGACACCACACTCCTTCCACATAGCAGTCAAGTATCCTGACATGAAGTTTGCACCTCTGTCAGAGAAAACCTCCTTAGGAACCCCACTCTAGTAAAAACTGAGAGTAGGGCCTTGGCCACAACAGGAGCTGTAGTGGTCCTAAGGGGAATAGCTTCTGGATACCTGGTGGCATGAGCCACTACCACCAGTATAAATCTGTGCCCAGATGCTGTTGGGGGGTCCATTGGTCCAACAATGTCAATCCCCACTCTTTCAAAGAGTACCCCCACCACAGGTAGTGGTATAAGGGGGGCCTTTGTTGTGCCACCTGATTTGCCACTGGCTTGACAGGTGACACATGAGCGACAAAACTCTTTAGTGTCCTCAGACATATGAGGCCAGTGAAAGTGTGGGGCAAGCCTGTCCCAAGTCTTGTTCTGGCCTAAGTGACCTGCAAGGGGAATTTCATGGGCCAAGGTGAGAAGGAAACCTCTCAGAGACAAGGGGATGACCAGCCTCCTGGTAGCACCAGGCTTGGGGTCTCTTGCCTCAGAATAAAGGAGTCCATCTTCCCAATACACTTTATGGGCACTTGTGGCATTCCCTGTAGCCTCAGCAGCAGCTTGCTGTCTGAGGGTCTCAAGAGATGAACAGTCTAACTGTGCCTTGCTCAAGTCTGCCCTGGAAGGTCCCCCTGTCCCAAGAAACTCAACCTGTTCAGGCTCAAGTTCTTCTAGGACAGTTCCTTCTGGGGTCTTTGGGTCAGTCTCCTGTGAGAGCTGATCCTCTCCTTGAGGCAAGGGGGAAGGCACTGCCTTAACCCTACTGTTCTTCTTGGTGAGTGTCTGGTCCATTGTTCCAGGATCTAGCACTAGTTCAGCTGGGCATTTCTTGGCCTGTGACCTAGTCACAGCAAGGACATGTGCTGACAAACCTAACATCTCCACATGAGTCCTATACTCCACATCTGACCATAGGGAGGATTCCAAATCATTGCCCAAAAGACAGTCCACTGGGAGGTCTGAACTAACAACAACCCTTTTGAGGCCATTTACCCCTCCCCAGGAGAAATTAACAAGTGCCATACTATGGTTGGTAGTGACATTGCTAGCGTTGGTCACTAGGTAGTCTGAACCTAGTATTACCTGATCAGGCTCCACAAGGTTTGGTGTCACCATAGTGACACTGGCACAAGTGTCCCTGTAGGCCTGAGCCAATTTTCCATTGATCAAAGGTGTCTGTCTATACTTGCCCAGGGTACTGGGACTTATTGTAGGGGTCAAATCCATGTCCCCAGTACAAACAAGAACAGCCTGGGTAGGTACTCTGACTAGGTCAGAGCCTGCCTCAGATACCAATGTCAAACCCACTAAAGTCTTAGGGGCAACACTACCACTACTTACTAAACTAGGGGTTGCAGGTGCCTTAGGGGCAGTAGTGGTAGGAGCTGGGCGTTTTCTTGGTGCAATCACTAAACCAGTGAGTATTACTTTTACAGTATTGGCACCATGGTTTCTTCTGACCATTGTTCTTCTTTTTCTGGGAGTTCTGGGACCCACCCTCCTTAGATTGTTGGGGCCCTGTTGAAGACTTCTGGTCATTTTGTTTACTCTCATTACCCTTCTGGTCTGCTTTCTTCTGGCCACCACCCTGGTTCTGGTTCTGCTGCTTGACCCTTGTCCTGACCCATCTGTCTGCCTTCTTTCCCAATTCTTGGGGAGAGGTCAGATCTGAGTCAATAAGGTGCTGATGCAACAACTGATTTTGACAATTACTTAAGATTTGTTCTCTCATAATTAAGTTATACAATCCTGTATAATCAGTAACTTTACTTCCCAGTAACCAGCTTCAAAAGCCTTAGTTGCACAATCTACAAAGTCAGCCCAATCCTGAGACTGAATTTTCTGGGTATCTCTGAACAGCAACCTGTACTGCTCAGTTGTTAGGCCAACCCCATCAATCAGTGTATTCTTCAGGACTTGGTAATTGTTAGCATCCTCAGCTCTAGTAGTGAGGAGCTTATCTCTACCTTTGCCTTCAAAGGAGAGCCACAAAATAGCTGCCCACTGACTCTGGGGGATGCACTGGACAGTGCAGGCCCTCTCCAAAGCAGTCATCCATTTGTGGATGTCATCCTCTTGTTTAAAGGGGGGCACTATTTTACTCAGGTGTCTAGTATCAAAACTCCTGTCCTTATCTCTAGGGATAATGCTGCCACCAGTGGGGTCTGCCCCACTCAATTTCTGCTCTCTGGCAAAGGCAAGTCTCTCTTTGGCAAGGGCAAGTTCTTCCCTCTCAATACTCAGATTGACTTCCCTCATCTTAGCTTCATGCTCTCTTCTCTGAGGGGATGTCATCCCTCTGTGAGAAGATGCCTGAGAGCCATTGGTACGAATGGATCTGTTAGAGCCTCTGGAGAGAGACCTAACTCGTCCATTCCCAATGTTAAGCCTGCCTGAGAGTGGGCCTGGGGGTCCCCCAGTTCCATTCTCATGCCTGCTTAAGTTGGTCCTGGTGAGCCTACTGACTACTACCTGACCTTTGTCTGCCTCATCCCCTGACAACTCCTGGTCCTCTTCCTCCTCTTCACTTCCTGTTCCATTGAGGTTTAGGTCAGGGTCCCCAAGGGTTCCCTCTAAGGGGGGCATACTCCCATCTGGATTAGAGGGGCCTGTGTTAGAAGCCCTCCTGGCATCATACGTTTCTAAGAGACCTATCAGAAATGGGATGGTAGGGTTAGAACCCTGTTTTAGCTTCCTGGAGGTACACAGCTGTCTCATCTCCTGGAAGCTCAGAGCTGCATATCTTGACATGACCTGTGGAGTTTCAATGACCACTAGGGGAGTCTGTGAAGATTCTCCTTGGTCAGACATGCTTTCTAGTGAGGTGTAAGTGGTGCACTTACCTACACTATTTGTTTGCCTACTGATCCCTTGCTAAGAGTTGTAGTCAGGGTGTGCTAAGCCCTGTTACACTACAACAGCTGGTTCAGTAGAACTCAGAGTATTCTAATCTAAGTTATATGTACCTGGGTACTTATTTGATCTTTCAAATGATATTCTTAGGATACGTGCGAGGTAAAACAACAGCAAGCTCAAATCCCACCGCTGCCACCAATGTGAGAAGTTGGCCTGATATATAGTGCTCACTATTCTAGTGATCACTGTGTATAATACCAAACGACCCTTATTGATGATTGGTTGTAAGTCAACCTTATAGACCAGCTATCCTAGTAGCGTGGACAAAAGCAGTCTTCAGGCTAAACTCTAGAGGGCGTGTTAAGCCAGCTGTTTTACCATCACATATACCCCTTGAACATCAAGTGAAAGGACACCACACAAGTTGTTATGAAAATAAAGGATATTTATTTATAACAAGTCTACCCTGAACTCTTTATGAGTCAGGGAGCTAAGCACAATACAAAACTCTTAAGAAAATACTTCAAGTTGCACAATTTACACAAATGCCTGAGGGGCACGAAAAACCATATACACTAAAAGAGGAATGCGAAATACTAGCAGGTAAGTAACAAGATCCAGAGGCTTCAGGATCGCTAGGACTACACTACTGATCCCTAAGGTTACGAGCAGGAGGCCTAGGGAGATCGGGTGCAGAGTGTGCACTCTCACGCGGGATGCGGGACAAAGTCTATGGAGGCTAGTATTTCTAAAGTCACTGTTTTCGGACGAATCCGACTAGGTAGACTTAAAACGAAAAAGGATCTGGACACTTAGATAGTGAACCTGCATTGGAGCACCAAAATGCTCGGGTTACCTAGCCCAGGGGCTGCGGCTGCATAGGGTTCAAAAGACGTCGGGAATCCTCGTTGAAGTCTATGGAGCCTGAAAGAAGAAGTTGCTGGCTACTACCAATACTGAGGAGCTGGGGGTTAAGACAATGTAGGCCGGCTTTTCTCAGACTCCAAATGTTGGAAACTGAAAATGTTTGTTATTTTGTGCTCAATTTTCTAAAATGTATCATGAAGCACAGGAAAAACTTATAATACCCATAATAACTATATCTTGATCTGATTTCTGATGAAATGATTTTAAATAATTCCTTCATGTCTAATTAGTCTTATCCATGAATTTTATTGAAATTGTGTGTCTTTTCACTTTTTAACAGTCTTACTCATGTAAAACCGTAATGTGTATTATTAATGTCTCTTTTATGGTTTTTCCTTTGTGAATAAGCCGAATAAAGAAGTTTATTATTATTATAAGTTGCTGGCAGGCGACCAGTGAAGAGGTTCGGAGTGATCCAAGCCTGGATCGGTGATGGAGATGACCTGAAAGCAGAGGGGACTCAGTTCTTAATCACTAGCCAGTGATTGTGTGGGCACCAGGATGGCACCGGATGAAGTCACCTCGACCAGGTGAGTGGGCGACGCTGGACTCTGCAGTCACATGGGCTAGGAGGCGTTGTCGGCGACCAGGCTGGAGGTGCGAGCTGTCCCACGCAGGTGTCTGCTGTCGGCGATGCTGGACCTAAGATGGGGGCAACAAACCTTGGCAAAGGCAAGCCCACGCGGTGGAGTCAAGATGGCGTCTGGAGTGGACCAGGAGGGTCCGGGGTGCTCCTCTTTTGGAAGGGAGCAAGGGCCAGTCTGGAGCAACCAGACCAGCGGTGAAATCGTCGTGGTACGTCGTCAGGAGGGCCACTAGCCAACGGGAGGAGGGGTTTAGGGCAGTAAGAGGCGACGGAAGCCTGGCTATATATAGAGCTAGAAACGTTTAATTTTATTGTATTACCGAAGGCTCCTAATATGCTTCTCTGATCTTGCTTTATTCGAATAGCAGCAGTCAAGAAACATAAAGAGCTACAAGTCCCATAAGGCCTGGAGATAACCAGAAAATGGGAGAAGAAAATGTAGCAAAACAGTAACAGATGGCAGTACAGAACCCCCTATAATACTTTTCTTGACTGCGAACAGTCTTCATTTATTGCTGCTCACAGTCAATACAAGTATTATTAAGTTATTCATTTTGGCTATCATTGCTCATATTACAGTTTTTTGCTGTTATGTTGGCTATTAGGACCTATACATACTGTGCTGTTGTTTTTTACCCATGTGGATACATTGCCGGATCTGTCTTTGAGCGCCTGTGCCTCGAGCGCCTGCGAGTCTCGGGCTGCGGTTGTCATTTTGTCGGCAGGCCAAGACGCACATGTCTCCTCACAGTCTCCTCATTCATGTTGGTGAGATTTATGACGCTTCACTGCCTTTTCTCTTCCAGAGTCGCCTGCTTTGTTATGGTCGGTATCCTTCTCCAAATCAGACGCTAGCTCCACTCAGAGATCAGGTTTAAGATCCTGCCCCTTGGGTCCTCCACTGCTTCCTTCGGCTTCCTCAGACTTTGTCACGCCAATTGGGAGGGGCTCAGCATCCTCTCCACCCCTTTCAGTTTTAACCCCTTTGTGGCATTGTTTTCCTGTTTCAGTGTTTGCTCCTTATTTTATACCAAAATTCTCTTCTGAGATGTCCGACTTCATTTTTCTAGAAATACAGTCTCTCTTTTGCAAACAGATCATTCAAGTCATTTTCCCGACCTGTCAGGCTTCTTCAGCTCTCTCTTTTTCAAGTGTCAGTTTGTAGTTTATCGACACTTCGAGATAGAGACCATCATCCGTCTCAGGGATTCTCTACTCCAGGATGACTTGATGGTTTGTTTGGATCTTCCTACAGTTCCTATTCTTCCAGATCACAGGCCATTTCTTCAAGTTCAGTGGCAAGGTCAAACTTATCATTTTTGCTCGGTTCCTTTCAGACTTTCCTTTGGCACCATGGTGGTTTACCAAGCTCATGAAACCTGTTGTCGCATTCTTCGGAGCCCAAGGCATCAGACTCATCATCTATCTCAACGACATTCTTATAATGGCTCAAAACTCTCTCACTCTTCAGTCACAGGTTCATCTTACATGTTCTCTCCTTTACAATTTGGGATTCCTCATCAACACAGAGAAATCCATGCTAAGTCCTTCCAAACAAATAGAGTTCTTGGGTTTCCTGTTCAACTCTTCCAGTATGACTTTTCATATTCCTTCTGCAAACATCAGAGATTCTCCAGACCATTTTAGTTCGGTGATCTCTCTCAGAACTGTAGCGAGGATCGTGGGCCTTCTTTCGTCCTCTATAAAGGTGATTTTTCCAGGTCTGTCCATTATCGAGATTAAATATTTATCACTTCCGCAAAGGTCTAGCTTACGCTGATTCCATCAATCTGGCTCCAGAATCCCACTTGGAACTTCAATGGTGGATAGACCATTACCATAGACACCTGGAACAGCAGAAACATCTTCGCAGCAAACCCTAATCTTGTGTTAGAATCAGATGCAAGTCAGACAGGGTGGAGCGGGCGATGTGGACCAATCGCGACTGATGGTACTTGGTCTCACAAGGAGCCCATATTGCATATTAACTGTTTAGAGATGCTAGCAGGCTCCTTTGCAATCAAAAGCCCCTCAAAAACAGGGTTCATTCCTCCATTCTCCTTTGTATGGACAACATTACCGCAGTCCGTTACACCAAGCACCTTAGCGGCACCAGATCAAAGCCTCTAACAGAACTGGCAAAAAGGTTTTGGGAGTTCTGCCTATTACACAAAATTTCTGTATGCGCAGAATACTTGCCCGAAGAGCTAAACTCTGTAGCAGACTGGTACTCCCGCCACCTTTGGGACTTAAGCGAATGGAAGCTTCATCCTTTGGTGTTCAAGTACTTACTTCACAAATGGGGTCCTTTTCAGACAGACCTTTTCGCTGCCAGACTAAATTGCCAACTTCCTCTCTTTTTCAGCTGGCATACAGATCCCTTAGTTTAGCCTCAGATGCTTTTCTTCAGTATAGGCCCCTGCCAACCAACTACGCTTTTCCTCCTTTCATCATGATCAACAGGGCATTAGCTCAGGTCAGACACCAACAAGCAAAACTGGTCTTGGTAGCCCCCTTCTGGCAGTCTCAGGTTTGGTTTCCTCCTCTCCTCAAGCTAGCAACAGGTTTTCCAGTTCTTCTCCCTTCATTTCCCAACCTTCTCCTAGATGCATGCAGCCGCACAGTCCTAGGCGCCAAGTACGATCAAGGCTTACAAGTCAGCTTGGTCTTTTTGGGCAAGCTGGTGTGTGTGAAAACGTGTCAATCCCTTTTCAGCTGATATAACCTACATCGTTAATTTCCTACCACCGAAACTTCATGGGAAAAAACGTATTGTACTGTAAGTCTTTACAGATCTGCCATTTCTATGCATCATCCTTTCATTGATCAAAAAACGGTGGGAGAGCAGCTTCTCGTCTGCCAACTGTTCAAGGGACTAAAATGTTGCTATCCTCCTGTTTCTAAGTACAGTACGTTATGGGATGTAAATTTGGTCTTAAATGTGTTCATTTTATGGCCACATAATGCTTACCTTTCTCTGAAGATGTTGTCTTCAAAGCTTACCATACTAACAAATGTGTTAATTTCATGGCCAAATAATGCTGACTTTTCTCTGATGATGTTGTCTGCAAAACTTACCATGCTATTATGTCTGATATCTATTAAACATGTATCTGATGTTGGAGCTCTGGATATCTCTTCTTGACAGTTTAATCCTACAGTACAGAAATGTACTAAAACAAATGTTACACCTGTTTTTATACTTACTTTCCTGACCATCCCAAAGTTTGTGTTGGACAATGTCTTACAGTAGATGAATCAATCAATCAATCAGGGAATTGTGAGGGTGCTACTCACCCGTAATGGTCTCAAGGCAATGAGGGGGCGAAGGGGTCCGCAGATCTGTTTAGCCAAAGAGCCAGGTCTTGAGGGTCTTCCTAAAGGTGTTCAGGGCGTGGGCGCGTCTGATGTCTGCCGGTAGCTTGTTCCAGGTCTTGGCTGCAATGTGAGAGAAGGATCTTCTGCCTGCTCTGGCTCTGTGAATGCGCTGGGTTTCGGTCAGTGCGAGGTTGGAAGATCGGAGGTTTCTTTTGGGTACAAGGAAGTTGATTCTGTTGTTGAGGTATTTGGGTCCGTTGTTGTGTAGGCATTTGTAGGCGTGAGTAAGGATTTTGAAAGTGACTCTTTTATCCACTGGGAGCCAGTGGAGACTTCGTAGGGTTGGCTGGAGTCTTGCTGAGTAGGGCCTTGTTGATGCCGGCTTAGAGTATGTTTCCATAGTCCAGTCTGCTGGTGAGGAGTGTGTGGGTGACTGTCTTCCTTGACTCAGGAGGGATCGATCCACTTGAAGGTCTTGAGGAGGATGAGGAGGGTGTTGAAGCAGCTGGAGGTGACGGTGTTGACCCATCGGGTCATGGTGAGTGATGAGTCGAGTACCATGCTGAGGTTCTTGGCGTGGTCTGAGGGGGTACGTGGGCTTCTGAGGGCGGTCGGCCACCAGGTGCTGTCCCATGCAGAAGGGGTGGTACGGAGGATGAGGACTTCTGTCTTCTCGTCGTTGAGCTTCAGGCAGCTGTTGGTCATCCAGACTGCGACGTCTTGCATTCCTTTCTGGAAGTTGAGTTTGGCAGTGGTGGGGTCTTTGGTGAGGGAGAGGATGAGCTGGAGGTTGTCAGCGTAGTACATGATGTTGAGGCCATGTTGTCGGATGATGGCTGGGAGGGGGGGCATGTAGATGTTGAAGAGGGTGGGGCTCAGGGATGAACCCCGTGGAACTCCGCAGGTGATTTTCGTGGTGTCGGAGAGGAAGGGTGGGATTCTGATTCTTTGGCTTCTTCCGGTGAGGAACGATCAGATCCAGTCCAGGGCAGTTCCTTGTATGCCGGCGTCGTGTAGTCTGTCGACTAGTGCGCGGTGGGAGACAGTGTCGAAGGCCGCTGATAGGTCGAATATGATGAGGGCTGTGGAGTGGCCTTGGTCCTGGAGGGTGAGGATGTTGTCAGTGGCGGCGAGTAGGGCGGCCTCTGTTCTATGGTTGCTTTGTGGCCATATCAGACTAAATGAACAGTTGAATGCCAAACGTAAACCATCTATAAGAGCATTAGCCGGACCCAAGACCACAAGCAGTGGCTCCACCAACACGATATGGCAGAACTAGACAATCATTATGCAGGGGCATTTCTAAAGCACTAATCCATTTAAAGTTAAATCCACCTTGTTTCTAAAACTTCCAAACACAAACAAATTGTGCAGCCTAACACACTCTGAGTATATTACCATTATATCACAGGTGTTACATCGCATGACAAAAATAGGGGCTCCTTTGTCAGGCCACTACACTGCAAAGTATGTGTAAGTACTTATAAGTGGCATAAAAATAGGTAGGAAAGCGCATTGTGGAAGCTTTTGACTTGAGCTGTTTGTCTTTGCCACGACTTGGAGGCATGAGGCAAGGAGAAGCACAACCCTTAGGGGTGGTTAGTAGCAAATTTCAGCACCATAACAAGATTGGGAATAACATGATAACCGTGCACACTAATGGTTTACACAGGCTTTGTTCAATATTTTTGCAGCAACTTTTCTCATGCACAGCGTCTACACAGTTCCTATTTGAATCTTTGTTTACACAAAGGAAACCGCCTTACGCACATGTGCACTTTGGTTTGGAATGGATATGGTTTACCATGCACAAGCTATTTTCAGAACACGTTTAGTTTCAGACAAACGAGGTTCACTTCTGTGAACCTGATGTCCGTTTTATTCACATGAGCCGGATTAACGGAGGACATCAAAGATGGTTTACCCGCATCTTTTGGCAAACACTGGTCATGTGATTCATTTTTGTTTAGAAGGTCCATGTATATTTTATAGTACATTTACACTAAGAAGCTTGGATACATGTTTCTTCATTATTGTGGAAGCTACCTATTTTGAGAATTACACATGGTCATCTACCCTTTGATACATTGAGCTCCTTGATTCTTGGTGATGTACTTGGACTATGGTAACCTATGAGCATGGGTAAGTTATGGATTCAAATTATGGTTATTCACTCCTCAGCATTTCTTTGAACAGTCTAATGGGATAAAATGTTCGCACTTTCTTTTGTTCCATAGTGAAAATCACCTCCTGATGAAGGACTAGGGGTCCGAAATGCATTTTGGTTTTGTTTGAATTGAAAATCATTTGAAGATCATTTATTCATATATTATTAAGAGAGAACAAGAATAGTTGATTGAATATCAAAAAATAAAAAAATATTCAATAAACATATGAAACATTGTTGCGAAAACCGCCCCAAGCAAGAGTTATTTTGTGATAAGGTGTAACCCGCCAGGGGACAAAGAAGGTGTGTGGAGGGAGACACTGTGCTAGGGTGTCATTGTGCACCTAATATATTATATTATTTTAACATACCAGTGAATGGAGCACAGCTCATCTTTTTTAATTAGATAAGCAGTTATTGCTCACTGTACCCAAGTTACTTGAAACAGGATACATTCTATATGGATGGCTAATAAATGATGTGCATATGTTTTAAGTTTTATAATCTTTGCCTGCAGTTTTGGGTCAGTCAGTAAATTGTCTTAAACTGGTACCGCATTGGTTGTAAGACACATATCTGCCCAATAGTTACATATGAGCCTTCCATTATGTTTAACATTCAAAGCCACTGTAATTATGCCCACCTGTGCCTTCCATGTTGCTTCTGCCCCCCGCCCTCTGTGTTGCGCTGCCCCTGTTAGGCTTCATTCCCCACCTGCACCTTTTGTGCTGCTTCTCCGCATGTGAGTCCTCAGTGTTAAAACCGCCTGGAAACAATGCTTTTGCGCTACATTTTTTTAATTTACCAATCCAACTCGGATCGGGAAAAAAATAAAAGCAAAGCCATTGTGAGACTTATAGGCTTTGCCTATGCTTGTTGTCATAGGGGCAAGAGTGATCTTCTCCTACGGCTTTTGGGAATGCACATTAACTAACTTTGACTTACATAAAATAATTGATCTTTTAAAATCATTGATCTACGAACATGTTTGACAAACTTTACAATGTTGATTCTCTCAATCTAATTTTTAGCATTCTTGTCATTTAGCTTTGCATTTTCTTCGATTTTGTAAACTAGTTTGGTAATTTTCTTGTGTTGTTTCATGACTTAGATATTAATTGGTACTGCATGAACCTATCACACATTTCTGTGTGGAAAAGCGTGAGTATTTTGCTATAGCAATTAGGCCTTTAGTAGAGTGTTCTCAACGAGTTGTGTTAAACCTAGCAAGATAATTGTCTTATTACATGGTGGAGTGCTCCCTTCCAAATTAATAATTAACTTTCCACAGATATACATTAGGGAAATCATAGGAAATGCGCTAGGGTTAAATGCTATACAATTTACACCATTCTGCACATTCAACAATTATAACCGAAATTCTGAATATTCTGCAAACAATCAACCTATCTGTGATGGATCCATATATAGTAACAGAATAACATACCATCAAATCTTTCCAGCTGATAACAATGATCACTGTTATCAGAACAGCCATTTGACTAGAAGAGCAATGGGTTGGATCACAACACTACCTCTACATATTCGTTTGGACAGTTAAGGCAGAATGCACATGCTGCCTACTGCGGAGCAATATGCCAGATCCCCTCATCTGCCGCCAGGCAGAACACAAAAGTAGACTGAACAAGTATGTTTCCACAAGGGTTCAAGTGTTTATTTTGGTCAATCAGATTGTCTCAAATATTGCATGTTTCAGTGAGGCATACTACATAAAAAAATCTGCACCAGTCCAAAGTCTTGCACATGCAAGTAAGGCAACAATGTAACTTCTTACTGAAGATACATACTGCAATTTACTGGGGACGTTGAACATTCCACCATCCCTACTAAAGGCATCACCATCTTATCTTCCTTTACATAAACCCCACCCCCACCCCCACCAATGGCTTTGTAATCAAAATACATGTTGACTTACAATGCATTATGCTCCATTCAAACGTATCTTTTTCAAGGGGTATTATAATTTTGGTGACTGTTTAGGCCGATTTAATTACAGGTTGAAACATGTTTGTTTTTCATAACACCAATCTTGACAGTAAGTGAGGGGCTTGGTCGTTAAGATATTGTACATATTAAAGTATATGTGAATTTACCACAGTAGGTTGTATCCATTACAGCCAAGAAATGTAATGTGATATTGAAAATAAAATCAGCCTTGTTGGCTCTGTGATATCAAAGATATCTTTGGTAGGTTTATACCACCCGATGCTATACAGTTAGAACGAGTTAATACTTTATGTAAATATTTCCATATCTTCAAGGAGCCATCTGGTGAAGAAGGTAATTGTCTTATCACATCCCAGGCATACATCCTCAAACAAATTAATATTCTGGATTCTGGTCTGTCTACTGATAGTGATTGTTAGCCATGCAGAAATGGTTAAAGAGAACTGCATTTTCCTTTAAAATGGATAGCCACTTAGCAGGCTTTTTGGATCCAGACCTGACGGGAGAGGATGACCGCTTTCTGCTTGACTTAATGCTAACATTAGCGTATAAATAGTACTGTGTAATTGGAAGAGTTGGGGGGAAATCACCTTCAAAAATGGCAAGAATGGATAACTTTTTTAAGAGGAGCAGACAATTCCACCTTAAACATCTCACCTTGGAAACCAGACATAGGAAGCTATGGAAAGCGCTTGACTCCTCCCCTAAAGTTTTTTAACCCCCCTGAGTTACCAGGCCCAGAGGTGCCTATATCACGTCACGTCACGGCCCCCACTGCTTGTGAATCTTATCTACCGGGATTAAATGATGGTTACCTTTTGAAATTAGCGTGCAACAATTTTAGTCTTAGCTATTATGACCCCGAGATCTAGATTCTCTCTTCTTACTCTCGCTCCTTTCGTACCTCTACTTTTTTCTACCTATCTATTTTCATCTCTAGCCTTTTACTTTTGTCTTTCAATCTCTCTTGACTTGGTACATGCTAGAAAAATAATTATCAATAACAACTATGATAATAATAATGACCGGATTCAAATAGGCTGATCCTTTGAGGACTTGAACATCAAGGCTTGATTACAATCTAATTCTGTACCCTTACTAATGTGGTTCCCATTTTATTTGGCAGACTACAATGTACCTCTTGAAACACCTCTCACTAATCCTCTAGCTATGGTGACATGGATGACTTGATGTACCTGCACTACTTTGTCTTGTCTTTTATTTATTTTGTTTTTGAAAAAAAATCAATAACATTCATTGAAATCAAAAAAATATATATAGCCACTTAAGGTACTCAATGTACTGTTACACTTTGCTTGTGGTCACAAGCAATTCTTGATCCATTCCTAGATCATATATAAAATTAGATTTTACCTAGTCTGTGGAACTATTCTATATTAAAAGCACATGATAAGGTACAATGGATTATGCAAAAAATTAATATATGAAAATATTGACTGCAGTACTTAACAGGAAAAATAGAACATTAATACGAAATAACATTGGGGAACTATAGAGAATGGAGTTAAAATGTAGAACTTTAACGAAGTTAAAAGATATATTAGGTAGCAACAAAGAAGGTTGTTATCTAGTAAAGAATTCCAGGCCCAAAATGCGTCAGCACAAAGGCAGGAGTCAATAATTTTTTATGAACAGTCATGACCACTTTGTCTCTCTTTCTCATCACATTTCTTATCACTTGCACCTGTCATTTTACATCCTAAAGCACAGGGTATAAGTACTGGCATGATCCAAACAAACCACCCCTGTTTCTACTCAAAAGGTGTCAGCACAATGTGTGACACCAAACTCTGATTACAGACGCGTAAGTATTGTTAATATTGAAAATTAGTTTTCAAGCAAAAACTGCTCTTCTGTAGGAGCATGGAATAGTCCTGTGGTCCATTTGAGCAATTTGATTATGTAAAACGGCATAACAGCTTAGGATTTTCTGCTCTACTCTTTCTTCTTCCAAGGAAAGACTACTTTTTTGGGGTTTGAGATGCAGATAGGACATGGGAATCTATAGGTCAAATAGCAAATCCTGAAGTGGTCTCATTGGTTCTGGTTGCAGGTGCTGGGGATAGTGTTAAGTAAAATAGCTTCCAGGGGTGTTGCTGAGAACCACAACTTTGCCTGTGAGCCCACAGATGATAAGGTGAATCACTTATGGTCCACTGTTGTTCTAGATGAAGGAGCAGGAAGCTATATGTTTGAGAGGCAGTGTGGACCCCAGGTGGAGTGCTGCTTATGAAGAATGAGAGGGCTTAGGCAGAGGTATCAGGGCCATTTATTTCCTCTCAACTGCATTGCTATTAATACTGGAAGAGGCTCAGGTATGCTTTTGTTGCAAATAATGGGATGTCTAATGGTCACTGTGGCCAAGTGGGGAAAAAACAAAAAATATTGAATTGTGTATCTGGAAAGGGTTCCCACTCTTTCTCATCTGGGGATCATAAGAGCAGAAGCTAGCATAAGAAGATGCATTTGAAGGTGCTGTTTTCTTCTCTTACCGTCTCTGCTCAATCAATCAATCAATCATGGGTTTGTTAAGCGCAACTACTCACCCTTAAAGGTCTCAAGGCGCTGGGGGGTGGGGGGGTTGCAGGTCCCAGGTCATCAAGGAGGGCGTCTGTCGAAGAGCCAGGTTTTGAGGTTTCTCGTGAAGATGGGGAGTGATGTTGTCTGCCTGATCTGGCACTGGGAACCACGGCATAGAGGAGCCGGGCCGATAATAGGGTTCTTTGGGGTGCTGGAAGTTGATTCGGCTGTTGAGATATGCTGGTCCGGTGTTGTGGAAGGCTTTGTGTGTGTGGGTGAGGATCTTGAAGGTGATTCTTGCCTCGATGGCGAGCCTGTGGAGTGTGCACAGATGCTGGGAGATGTGGCAGTGTCATGGTAAGTTGAGGACCAATCTTGCAGCGGCGTTCTGGATGTTTTGTAGCTTGCAGGTGAGGTTTTTGATAATTCCGGCGTAGAGTGTGTTGCCGTAGTCGAGTCTGGTGGTGACGAGGGCGTGGGTGACGGTTTTTCTGAGCTCAAGGGGGATCCATTTGGAGGTCTTACGTAGGAGGTGGGGGATGTGGAAGCAGGAGGATGTGACAGAGCTCATCTGGCAGTCCATTTTGAGTTCAGAGTCTAGGATGATTCCAAGGTTGCGTGTGTGGTCCGTGGGGGCAGATGGGCTGCCGAGGGCGGTGAGCCACCAGGTGTTGTTCCAGGCGTCGTGGTGTGGGCCCATGAGTACTTCTGTTTTGTCGGCGTTGAGTTGTAAGCAGCTGCTTTTCATCCATTTGGCGACAGCTTCCATGCCTTCTTGGATGTTGAGTTTGGCTTCGTTGGACAGGGAGAGGATGATTTGGGTGTTGTCTGCTCACTTAACTGTATCTCAGCCTCTACCTTTGTCTGACTCAAAATGTGGTTCATTTCAGACACCTACTTAGCCGCTTTATTGCCTAATGCTGGACTTACATTCTGCGTTAATTCAGACTCAGTTCAAGCTATTTTGTCACGAGCGCATACTGACCAGCATCCACTCATGTTTAATTTAACAGATAAGGCTGTTTTAAAGAGGTGTTATACCAGTGACCAATTACCTAAGATGCCTAGACTCATGCGTGATCCCGCCAAACCACGTGGATTCCCTCCAGAGCAACTTCTTGCAAAGAAAGAGCAAAAAGAAGTGGAAGATGGGGTTGTCCTCTGTGGGCACTACCCAAACTCCAATTTTCAAATGCCAGTCTTAAACACTAAGGTGGATACTTGTTAAAAGCTTTAAGGAACCTTAATGAAAGGTGTACTAATAATGTTTTATCCACCCACAAGCAATGACTATGCATAATGTTCAAATTTTAAATTAATTAAAAAAAATAAAGATAAAGGGGTCCTTTTGGACTTCATTTACATGAGAAGGCAAGTAGGCAGCTGCCCTGGGCACCATATTTATCCCAAGAACTATATATTATTCTTTGACCAGCCACGGTTTCAGCTGAAGGGATAGGTGGGATTTACCCACTTGAGATTACTGGCAGAGAAGCCAATTGGAGGTTGCACCCCTTAAGGGGGTTTGATAGGTCTGTAGAGATTAGGGGACCAATAACCTAGTGCCCAAACCAAAAATACATGGGGAGCTTCTCGAAAAAAGAAATGCGGTGGGATGGCACATTGTGTCTGGTGTTTCACCCTTAGCCTCTTGTATAGATGCGCTGGTGAAGCAAGTAACAGAACACATGCTTTCATGTCAAGACCAGAGTAAACAGAACAAGGTGAGAGTCACTGATAGACTGGGTGTTCCTCGGATGCGAGAGATTGATTCCCTCTATACAAAACAGGTCCCGATACATTGAGAAACCGCCCGCCGGCTCAAAATTGGCCTCTGTGACCAGACGCCCTAATCTGCTAAAGCCGCGCAATAAGCCTTCAAAAGGCATCACAGTTAATATGTGAGCCGTTCCCTCTTTCGAGTGTGTACCGCGCGGCGGACAACACATCTACGACATTTACACTTGGCTAACCACAGAAACAATCAACCCTTGCGAATTACCGACACCACGGCATACTCCTTGCCTCGTGCAGACTCACTGTTCCCAGTCCCCGTCCTGAAGAGAACCGTTAATACTCCGGTTCGAAACGCGTCGACACCTCCACCCTGTGGTTACTCAAAAGGGTGCATCTAGGAAAAGAATTTGTCCACTACTTTGGATCCTAGCTGTGCAACCCGTTATAAACATTGAACCACTGGTTTTGTCAGGCAGGCAGGCGTCCCATTCCATCTGCCCCCGCCTGTCGTTTGGTTTCATAGTCCCATGGACTGGTTGTACCCTTGCTTTTTGCACGAATTTCTGCACTGTATATAAATGCAATCGATTTTTGAATATTGAATTATTTCATTGTTTACTGGTGTGTCATTCCCATTTGTTCTTATTTGTTTTGCTTCATTCACCCTGTAAGTATTGTATATTTGTAAACTTGTATATTTGTAGATATTGTACTCATGTATTCACTGTCGTGACAGTCTTTGGTTTGTCCTTGTGTTTTTGAAATTCTGATGAACTAGATAAAAAGAAAATAAATTTGTTTTGGTACATAAATCCCCAGGGTACGTAGTACATATTGACTGCGTGTCTGTTACTCATGATATGAATTTTTCCTGTTCAGCCACCTTGTTCTGTTTACTCTGTTGTTGAGATCCGGGCTGGGCAGACGTAGGATCCGAACCTTCACTGTTTCACAGTTCATGTCAAGACCAGCAGCTCCTGCATGGATATGCCCTGCATTGAGGATTCACACTCACCAACAGTACACCCGCACTTACAGATTCCATCCCAAAATATAGGCTAAGGTGAATGTGCTACCATCACTTCACACAACAATCAATCATGAGTACTGTGAAATTCATCAATTGGAATTATTGGGGAATAGCATTGTGACTCATCTCCATTCAGTACAAGCATCTTACAGAGACCTAGTTTCTGGATGTGGTCCATGGTGGCTACACCACAGAACTTTTTTGACTGGTGCTGGTTTGGTTGTAATGCCTTAGCAATAGAATTTATTTATTTATTTATTTTATTTATTTATTTTATTTATGCAATTTTTAATGCGCAACTAATACCCAAGGGTGTCTAGGCGCCTTAAGATCCTCTAGGATACAGTAATCAGTACACAAACTTATTGGTTGAAGAGCCAAGTCTTCAAGGCCCTACGGAAGCAGATGAGAGTAGGGGCTGTTTTGATATGTGAAGGGAGAGAATTCCACAATCTGGGAGTTGCTACCAGGAATCGTCTGTCACCCCAGGTGGCAGTTCTTGTTCGGGGAACAGATAGTAGACAACTGGCTGCTGATCTTAGGTTCCTTTTAGGGGTGTATATCTGAAATGCCTTTCTTAGAAACTTCGGGCCAGTATGATGCATGGCCTTATAGGCAATGCATAAGGCTTTAAATTTTATCCTGCTCTCCACTCTTAGCCAATGAAGATGGCGTATAGCTGCCGAGGTGGACTGGCGCCTAGGAATATTGAGGAGGATTCTGGCTGCCATATTTTGAACAGATTGGAGCTTGTTCAGAATATATTTATGAGTGTTGAAAAAGAGGGCATTTCCGTAATCCAGTTTGGAAAACACCAAGGTGGTGATTAGGGTTTTTCCAGCAGATGCTGGTAAGTACGGAAGCAGTTTTTTAAATCTTTTTCAACGTAAAGAAGGCAGCTGAAACAACCTTATTTACATGATGTTTGAAAGATAGCTGTTTATCGAAGATCACTCCAAGATTCCTGACCTTTACGACTGGGACCGGAGGAGGACCCATCAGAGTAGGCCACCAAGACTGGGACCATTCTGGAGAGATGTTACCAAAGGTCATAACCTCCGTCTTCTCCGCGTTCAATTTTAGGCAATTACTGTGCATCTATGCTTGTACCTCCAGTATCCCCTCCTGAAACTTAGCTGCCACCATTGAGTCCATTGAGGAAGCAGGCCACTGAAGTGACGAATACAGGATCTACAGAACAATAGGTTTGAATGGGGCCTTAGCAGTTATTCCTTGTTTTCCAAAGTTCTTCAGTGCCTTCTGTCTTTTTAATAACTTGAAGACAGAGAGAGTGTCAAAAGGCCTCCCCTGTGCCCATTTTTGCTTTTTTCTGGACTAATCTGTGTCTTTTCCCCCTTAGAATTTCAACATATTTGAGTCTACTGGGGGTGTCACACCTTTTGCTTTTCCTAAATGACAGGAACACAGACATTGGTCACATTCAATAAACACACATGGGAAACAGACATTGTATTTGTATCCTTGAGAGAGGGTCTACTGCCCCCACCTAAACAATCCACTTAGTGCCCCCAAACATGGGTCCTTCGCTCTCCATGTGCAGTATATAGCCAAGGCTGGATTGTGGTTAGTGTGCTTGTATTGTGAGATGAATATCTTGAGCCCCTATGCTAATTGAACTGAGTCCTCTGTAAAGAGAAACTAATAGCAACATCAGATGGAGGTCCCCATCTGGCTTTTGGTGTGTGGCAACTTCTACATAGTTTTACCTGTGCAACTTACTAGCTCATCTGCAAGGGTAGGGGAAATCAGCATTCACAACTTGTTAGGCCGTAGCACTGCTGGAGGAAAAAGCAATGAATGACCCTAACCAGTTTAACTGCTTAGGCAACTATATATATATCCAGCACCTGCTTAGCCCGCCTCATGATGCCTATGCCAACATTGAGTTACCTTGAATACACATCCCTGTATCCATCTGTGACCTCTTTTTTTGTGTTTGGCTTTGACTTTCTGGAAACAGGAGGCCACACTCGAGACATTTACACTGTGGCTTCACAAATCACTCTTAAGGTTGCCCCCACTGCTCTGATGAGAAAACATGCTTTGCATTGGATTTAATGGGTATGGTTTTTTTAAAGCGTGAGACATGAAACAACCCTGGCTTTCTGTCGAGGACTCCTTGAAATGTACACAAACTGGACCTCAAGGGAAGATCTTTGCATTTATGTGGCCTTCTGCTCATCTATTGTATCAGCTAGAAAAGGCACCTGACCAAGACTAGGACTTTAAAGAAGCAGACAACAGAAAGGGACAACAGAAATATAACCCTGAAGGGACATGCCCTTCAGTGCCAAGAAGGAGAGGCTGCACTAAACTCCACACGACAACTGCAGGCACCAAAAGAAAGCCGGAGAATTCTCCAGAAAAGGGGGATTGGGTGGTGGAAAGCTCAGCGTTCGATTCACTGATCAGGTCCCACAGTGTAGCGCGATGCAAAGTCCATGATGTGTGACATTTGATTGTCTTTATTGGCTCTAAACTTTAAAGTGATTTCTTAGAAAGGCGTCATGGGGCAGTTGAAGATGAACTGGTCTTGGAGTAGGTACAGGGGAGTCCCAGAATATCAGGAGTTGGAGATGTAAGTGAAATCCTCAGTATAGAGCAGGCGTCTCTAGAGAGATGCAGGAATGGAGGAAGACAAAATGAGTCTCTAGAATCCCAGCATGTACCAAAGTGGATGCATGATTGAGTGTAATAGGGCCACTAACCCAGCCACACTGGAGAGACTGCAATCCTTGGTGGACTGTGACTGGAAACTGTCGAAAGATAGGGGTCAATAGTCAGGTGTGCTGCAAGAACATTCCGATCTCCTTATATGGGAAACAGATGGGAAAGGAGCTGTTCCACACTTTTCTTTTATCCCACGCATTTCATCAGATGATCTGCAGCACAAGCCTAACAGACACCTTACTATTCCCTGGGAGAAGCAGCATTTACAACACAGCGCGAACAATGCGCTGCTGTTAAAACGCAGGTAGTACAACTAATGCGTCTTTATCACGCATAGCGTTACGACGACTTGCCTTACGGAAAACGGCATTGGACTTTAAAGTCCAACGTGTCTCTACTAATGCACAGACTGGAGTAGGAAAAGTAAATTATACCGCTCCAAAGTCAAGCGCTTTCCATAAGGCAAGTTGTTGTAACAATGTGTGTGGTAAAGGAATGCGTGGTAAAGACGCATTTGTTGTAAAGACTGCCGAGTAACGGCATGCATGGTAAAGGCATGCGTGGGTCTGACTTACAACCCTTTCACAGTCATATGAAGTTGCAGTTAGGGAAATGGAGGGAGAAAATCAGAGAAGCCCTAGAAAAAGAAGACCAAGCCCATGCGATGTACATCCAACATGGAAAAAGCATGTACAAGCTTACAGAAGAGTGCATTGACACACACTACTGAGGAATGAAAGAAGCCATTTCCTACAAACTGTACCTTTGATACAGAGCACTTATACAATCTTACAAACAGACTAAAGTAATCCCAGAAACAAGGCAGACGCAAATCAATGAAAACATTTTCTGAATAGGTATGAGGAAGCCAACAAACGTTAGCAAAAGTTTAAAGTGCGGCATATAAAAGAAAACCGTGATAGACTGAAATACAAAATGTCCCTTCTGAGGGACACGGTTAAGGCATATACCCCTACTGCTCCTCCTCCCCACTTATTTTCCTAAATTCTGCCCGATAAGACAGAATCAAAAGAAGAAAAGGAGGAAGATATGCTATATGTCTTGAATTCTCCAATGCTAGCTAATAATGCTGGGGCCACAGTGCTCGGAATGCCCTTGGAACGGTAAGACATTCAGCTGATGTGTTACTTTCAATTGAGGGTACAAGTGGTGCAGCAACTTCAATGACCATGACCAGCAGCAAAGCAGGAGGATGATGCAGTGCACATAAGAGGAGAGGCTGACTGCATGACATCGCACTCCTCCTCTATGGTCCATTCGTGCTAGTCACTCTACCGTTCTGATACACAATAATGGAACAGCAGGGCACACAGCCCAACTATAATCCAGCTGAGTCTTGAGACATAGAGGGGCACAGCGCGAGAGAATTTGAAAGAATCCCCCAAAATATTCAACACATCCCCAACTCAAGTGATACGGACAGTGACAACTCCCAAGATGCCCCGTTTCACCCCGCAGAAGACTTCCTCCATTTAAGGCCCTGGGGCAGAAGGTTAAGTAATCATTAATTTCCCCCTAATCTCTGCCGACCTAGCAAATGTAAAACAACAATTCCCCAATATATTTGATACTCCTGAGAAATTCTGTGCAGAGTACCAGACAGTACTCGAGTGTTTCGAACCTAATTGGACTGATGTGCCTCACTGTACAGAGTGAAGTTAAAACTCGTTTGTAAATTCTGTAATGAAGGTGCTCGTCAAAACTGACTGAACTAAATCAGTAATTGTAAACTGCTGATTATACTGACTGTTTGCAGGATGTATTTGAATGTTATGCTTGTATTGCATAAGCTACAGCAAACTTGCAGGGAGCTACAGATGCTGCTTTTGTCCAGAGGTTCCTGCCAAATGTGCAGAAGCAACTCAGTACTGTTGCTATCTGCACTGGATGGCCAACTGAGAGCTTAGAAGAACTTGTTTCAGTTGTAAATCACTGTGTGACAGAGCAAGAAAGGAAAAGAAGTCAAATGAATCCAAGCGTATGTCTTTGCAAACGCAATAAATGGAAGTACGGGAGAAGCAGAGGGAGGGATCGAGGAGATCCAGTTGCACCTGGTAGCTCTTCATGCTTTAACTGTGGACAGCAGGGATTCTAGAGGCCGGATTGCCTCAATTTACTCCAATGCTTCATCACCAATCAAAATAACATGAATTCCCTCTGAGTTCTCAAAATTGGCACCCCATCTTTTCTGACAGCCCAAGAAGCGCACTCCATTGTAAACATGCTGATTCCAGTAGATCACAATGGACCATATGCATGAAGTTGTATGAAAGGAAAGCCACCTCTTGCCTTTTTGCTATAGGTGCAAGCCATTCTGCTCTAAAAACCGCTCTCTCTGGCATGCCTTGTACTGCCCCCCCCCACCCCTTTCACTGTTCCAGTCTCCATAAGCCTGGGTCCCATTATTGATCAACATGCCTTTCTACAGAGTCCATCTCTCCGACAAACCTTTTAGGGAGTGACCTCTTTTGTAAACTAAAATGTATATTGCACTAGTTATGGTGACCACTTAAATATACCAAAAAGCAATGACAATGTAAGTCTTAGCTGTGTTGTTTGTAGCTGCTGTTTTCGCTGGCATTACTCAATGCAAAAATGACATGCCAAACTCTACTTCTGATTATCTCAGGTGCCTCGTGGTCTGAACATGTAAATGACTGGTAATGGTTGCGTTCAGTCGAGCCTGTAAGTGGTAAAGTGAATTCAATGAACATACTAAGGGCCAGATGTAGGAGCCCTAATACCGGTCGGTAACGGCCGAATTCGGCCGTTACCGACCGGTATTAGGGTTTCCAGATGTAGGGGGCCTATATTTTACCGATTCTGTAAATTTACAGAATCGGTAAAATACCGAATCGGTATATTTACTGATTCGTAAAATCCACATGTAGGTGGCACTCCTAAGAGTGCCACAGGCCCTTAAGAATCGGTACTTTACCACCCAATCCTATTGGGTGGTAAAATACCGAATTCAGGTGTGCATGCACATCTGCGCATGCACACCTGTGCAATGTGACACAGACATGCCCTTAGGGCATGTCTGTGTGCCACATGGCACACAAGTCCGGAATTGGGGTGCTAGAGGGTGTCAAAGTGACACCCCCTGCACCCTTGCAGGATTCGGTATTTACAGATTCTGTAAATACCAAATCTGTATTTCCCATTGATTCCTATGGGCTTCAAGGCCCATAGGAATCAATGGGAAATACAGATTCGGTATTTACAGAATCGGTAAATACCGACTCTTACAGAATCGGTGATTTTTTACCTACATCTGCCTCCTTCTAATTTACCGACTCTTAAATACCGATTCGGTATGAGTCGGTATTTAAGAGTCGGTAAATCGGAATTACCTACATCTGGCCCTTAGTCAATGCCCCAGAACCCGTTACACCATTTTTTTTTGATACTTTCATGAGGTAGAAGAATAAAACTGCTTTAATAAAGGTCAACTGCCCTCTATAAAGTTATGCAGCATCCTCATTTTACTGATCATAAAGCCTATTAAGAACACTTATTGGATTGTGCAAGACCTGGAAGCTACTAACACTCCAACTATATTGTCTTGCATTCCCAGCTCTGCTAAATGGCTTATATCAGCAGATATCTCCTCAGCTGTTTTCTCAATTGCCATATACTCAGACAGCTAGTACACTTTTCATGTTCTAATTCATGGCAGGCCAGCTGACTTGGTAGTGATTGCCTCAAGGTTGTCTATCCATCTTCTCTCAAGCACTCAAAAACGATATGACACACTTGTCTTCCTTTAAGATTCTGCTTTGGTAAAATATGTAAATGATTTGCTTACTGCGTCTGTCTCCTTGGACCAATGTACAGTTAAGTCTCTGTACCTCCTCACTGAAAGGGCACAATTCAATCTTCCCCATGCTCACTATCTAGGTCATAGGTAATCACAAATATTTTCCCAGGGGCTGAAATGTTTGGTCTGTTGTGGACAAGGGCTGCACTGATGCCAGCAGGGTGTCGGTGTGGGATGTAGGGAAACCGAAGTACATCTAGTGGCTGAACTGAATTTCACAATCTGGAACCAGAAAACCTGGGATCAGTCCCAACTTCCCCACTTGACCAAGTTGTGTGACCTTAGTCTATTGTTTTATTTCACTTTCCCTCCTTTTTCTTCATTATTACATACACAAGGACGTCTGAATACAAGACTTAAAGATGTACGTTGACAAATCATTCTCCTGTGTTTGATTTAATAAACTATAATGTTCATTGACCCGTTGACCACGGCGCAAATTCCGCACCGAGTGTATCTTTGGGGTCCTAGAATGGTCCTTATGGGCAGGAGTGAAGAGGGGCTGTGTAGAAGAAATTGTTGCCTTGAGGGATCCTTTATGCATATTATCTGGGAGTACAATTAATCAACAGGGTCCACCTCACGTAGAGTTAGTGTGTATCCTGATGTTCATGAAATACACAATGTGTGTTAAAATACCCCTCACACCAAAAGGGCCCTTGGTGTCATGCTTCATCATCGGGTTCTTCCCGCCCCGCTGTGGGACGGGGCAGTGCTGCGACAAGCGACTACGCTGGAGCACCTTTTTAATGTGGGTGCTATGTGAGTGAATAGGAGTGAGTGTCAGTAGGGTCAGGGGTAATATGAATGAGTGGAGTTAAAAAATACCTGGCCTGGTGGTATAAAAAACTTTTTAATAGACACTGGCTGGTATTGTTAAACAAGCATTTACAATGCAATGGTTTCGCCTTTAGAAAAGTTAGAGTTATTGGCATTGTAAATGACAACATTTGTATTTATGTGTTGGTTTTGAAAACAGATAAATAAATGGCATTGTCATTTACATTGCCATTAGCTTAATCTCTGCAGTCACTCTGCACACTCTAGCACTCCCTACTCACTCTGCACTCTCTAGCACTCCCTAGAACTCCCTACTCACTTTGCACTCTCTAGCACTCCCTACTCACTCTGCACTCTCTAGCACTCCTTAGCACTCCCTACTCAGTCTACACTCTCTATGCACTCTGCATTCCCTATGCACTCTGCACTCCCTATGCACTCTGCACTCCCTATGCACTCTGCACTCCCTATGCACTCTGCACTCCCTATGACCTCTGCACTCCCTATGCACTCTGCACTCCCTATGCACTCTGCACTCCCTATGCACTCTACACTCCCTATGCACTCTACACTCCCTATGCACTCTACACTCCCTATGCACTCTACACTCCCTATGCACTCTGCACTCCCTATGCACTCTGCACTCCCTATGCACTCGCACTCTGCACTCCCTATGCACTCTGCACTCCCTATGCACTCTGCACTCCCTATGCACTCCCTATTCACTCTGCACTACCTATGCACTCTGCATTCCCTATGCACTCTGCACTCCCTGTACACTCTGCACTCCCTATGCACTCTGCACTCCCTATGCACTCTGCACTCCCTATGCACTCTGCACCACTCTGCACTCCCTATGCACTCTGCACTCCCTATGCACTCTGCACTCGCTATGCACTCTGCACTCCCTATGCACTCTGCACTCCCTATGCACTGTGCACTCCCTGTGCACTCTGCACTCCCTATGCACTCTGCACTCCCTATGCACTCTGCACTCTGCACTCCCTATGCACTCTGCACTCCCTGTGCACTCTGCACTCCCTATGCACTCTGCACTCCCTATGCACTCTGCACTCTGCACTCCCTATGCACTCCCTATGCACTCTGCACTCCCTATGCACTCTGCACTCCCTATGCACTCTGCACTCCCTATGCACTCTGCACTCCCTATGCACTCTGCACTCCCTATGCACTCTGCACTCCCTATGCACTCTGCACTCCCTATGCACTCTGAACTCCCTATGCACTCTGCACTCCCTATGCACTCTGCACTCCCTATGCACTCTGCACTCCCTATGCACTCCCTATGCACTCTGCACTCCCTATGCACTCCCTATGCACTCTGCACTCCCTATGCACTATGCACTCCCTATGCACTCTGCACTCCCTATGCACTCTGCACTCCCTATGCACTCTGCACTCCCTATGCACTCTGAACTCCCTATGCACTCTGCACTCCCTATGCACTCTGCACTCCCTATGCACTCTGCACTCCCTATGCACTCTGCACTCCCTATGCACTCCCTATGCACTCTGCACTCCCTATGCACTCTGCACTCCCTATGCACTCTGCACTCCCTATGCACTATGCACTCCCTATGCACTCTGCACTCCCTATGCACTCTGCACTCCCTATGCACTCTGCACTCCCTATGCACTCTGAACTCCCTATGCACTCTGCACTCCCTATGCACTCTGCACTCCCTATGCACTCTGCACTCCATATGCACTCTGCACTCCCTATGCACTCCCTATGCACTCTGCACTCCCTATGCACTCTGCACTCCCTATGCACTCTGCACTCTAGCACAGTCTTGTACATAGCACTGAAGCCAGTTATGAGGACCTCTGGGAGCAGTGTGTGGTGTTTCATTCTTGTACACAGTGCTGAAGCTGGTGAGGGGACCTCTAGCTAGGAGCAGCGTGTGGTGTAGCAGTTTTGTACATAGCGCTGGAACCGGTGAATCGGGCCTCTAGGAGCAGTGTGTGGAGTTTCATTCTTGTACATAGCGCTTTAGTCAGTTATGGGGACCTCTAGGAGCAGCGTGTGGTGTTGTCGTCTTGTACATAGCTCTGAAGCCAGTTATAGGGACCTCTAGGAGCAGCATGTGGTGTTGTCGTCTTGTACATAGCTCTGAAGCCAGTTATGGAGACCTCTAGGAGCAGCATGTGGTGTTGCAGTCTTGTGCACAGCGCCAAAGCCAGTTATGGGGGTCTCTAGGAGCAGCGTGTGGTGGTTCATTCTTGTACATAGCGCTGGAGTCTTGTACATAGCGCTGGTGACGGGACCTCTAGGAACAGCGTCTGGTGTAGCAGTCTTGTGCACAGCACTGAAGCCGGTCTTGGGGACCTCTAGGGGCAGCGTGTGGTGTTTCATTCTTGTACATAGCGCTGAAGCCAGTTATGGGGACCTCTAGGGGCAACGTGTGGTGTTTCATTCTTGTACATAGCGCTGGAGCCGGTGAAGGGGGCCCGAGGAGCAGCGTATGGTGTTGCAGTCTTGTATGTAGCACTGAAGCCGGGGAGGGGACCTCTAGGAGCAACGTGTGGTGTTTCATTCATGTACATAGCACTGAAGCCAGTTTTGGGGACCTCTAGGGGCAGCGTGTGGTGTTGCAGTCTTGTACACAGCGCTGAAGCCAGTTATGGGGACCTCTAGGAGCAGCGTGTGGGGTTTAATTCTTGTACATAGCGCTGAAGCCAGTTATGGGGGCCTCTAGGAGCAGCGTGTGGTGTTGCCGTCCTGTACATAGCGCTGAAGCCAGTTATGGGGACCTCTAGGAGCAGCGTATGGTGTTTCATTCTTGTACACAGCGCTGAAGCAGGTGAGGGGACCTCTAGGCGCGGCGTGTGGTGTTTCATTCTTGCACATAGCACTGAAGCCAGTTATGGGGACCTCTAGGAGCAGCGTGTGGTGTTTCATTCTTGTACATAGCGCTGCAGCCGGTGAAGGAGGCCTCTAGTAGCAGTGTGTGGTGTTTCATTCTTGTAAATAGCTCTGAAGCCAGTTATGGGGACCTCTGGGAGCAGCAAGTGGTGTTGCAGTCTTGTATATAGCGCTGGAGCCAGGAAGGGGACCTTTAGGAGCAGTGTGTGGTGTTGCAGTCTTGTATATAGCACTGAAGATGGTGAGGGGACCTCTAGGAGCAGCGTGCGGTGTTTCATTCTTGTACATAGCGCTGAAGCTGGTGAGGGGACCTAGGAGCAGTGTGCGTTGTTGCAGTCTTGTACATAGCGCTGGTGACGGGACCTCTAGGAGCAGCGTGTGTGTAGCAGTCTTGTACATAGCGCCGAAGCCAGTTATGGGGCCTCTAGGAGCAGCATGTGGTGTTGCAGTCTTGTATATAGCGCTGAAGCCAGTAATGGGGACCTCTTGGGGCAGCGTGTGGTGTTGCAGTCTTGTATATAGCGCCGGGGAGGGGACCTCTGGGAGCAGCGTGTGGTGTTTCATTCTTGTACATAGTGCAGAAGCCAGTTATGGGGACCTCTAGGGGCAGTGTGTGGTGTTGCAGTCTTGTACATAGCACTGAAGCCAGTTATGGGGAACTTTAGGAGCAGCGTGTGGTGTTTCATTCTTGTACATAGCGCTGAAGCCAGTTATGGGGGTTCTAGGAGCAGCATGTGGTATTGACGTCCTGTACATAGCGCTGAAGCCAGTTATGGGGACCTCTAGGAGCAGCGTGTGGTGTTTCATTCTTGTGCACAGCGCCGAAGCCAGTTATGGGGACCTCTAGGAGCAGCGTGTAGTGTTGCAGTCTTGTACATAGCGCTGGAGCCCGTGAAGGAGGCCTCTAGGAGCAGCGTGTGGAGTTTAATTCTTGTACACAGCGCTGGAGCCCGTGAAGGGGGCCTCTATGAGAAGTGTGTGGTGTTTCAGTTGTGAGTGCCACCTCTTATTTTATGTCATTTCTTCAACTATTCTGTTAGTATCCTGTAACTTTGTAAATCTCCTCTAGTAACATACTTGGCTATATTGTAAAGCGCTCTGACATGGGTAAAGTCAGCGCTATATAAAATTGGATAAATAAATAATACACAGCGCTGGAGCCGGTGAGGGGACCTCTAGGAGAAGCGTGTGGTGTTGCAGTCCTGTGCATAGCGCTGGTGACGGGACCTCCAGGAGCAGCTTGTTGTGTAGCAGATTTATTTATTTATTTATTTTGCGGGTTTGTAGAGCGCTTGAATAGACTCCCGAGTATCTCCGCGCTATTTGACTGCTGAACCTGCAGGAGATCGAATTCCAAGGCTCCAATCTAGTTCCTAAACTGTGTGGTTAGACCTGGAACAAAAACGTCTTCAGCTTTTTTCTGAAGGCCAGATGATTTTCAAGCTGCCTAAGCTGGAGAGGGAGACCATTCCATATCCTTGGTCCCTTCACAGACAGGGCCTTACCCCCTTGCCTCACCCGCTTGATCCTAGGAATCGTGAGAAGCATTTGGTCACTGGACCGTAGAGCACGAGAAGGAACGTACGGCACAAACTTGTCTGCCAGATAGGAGGGACCCAAACCATGAAGTCCTTTGTGGACCGTACAACAGATCTTAAAAACAACTCTCTGACGGATGGAAAGCCAATGAAGCCTGGCAAGAAGAGGTTTTGAAGGTGTTCTCGGGGGAGCATTTAGAACCAGTCTGGCTGCGGTGTTCTGCACAACCTGTAACCTATCCAGGTCCTCCTCATTAGCGGACAACAGGAGACCATTACAATAGTCAAGGCGACTGATAACCAACGCCTGGACCAGGGTCTTTCTAATGGTGTCTGGAAGCAATGGAAAAACTCTACGCAGCAATCCGATGGTCCGGAAACAAGATCCAACAATGTTGGTGACATGCTGCTTCAAGCTAAGTTCTTGTTCCAGACGGACCCCTAGGTTCTTGACTGTCTGCTTAGGCTCTGGGACTGGGCCTAGATCTAAAGGCCACCAGTCAGGAGCCCAGCAGATCTTAGCCTCACCGAAAAGCATAACCTCTGTCTTTGAAACATTGCACTGCAACATATTCAAAGACATCCACTGGGAAACTGCTCTCATCCCCTCAGAGAAAGAATGTAATACCTCTGGAGTAAGATGGTCAAAGGGAAAGAGCAGCTGGGTATCGTCAGCGTATGACACTGGGCAAAAACCAAAGGTTCTCAGGATATTAGCCAGGGGGGCCACATAGATGTTGAATAATGTAGGGCTCAAACAGGAGCCCTGTGGCACCCCCTTAGTAATCCTGGTCTCCTCGGATCGGAAATCGCCCATGGTGACACATTGGGTCCGATCCGAAAGAAAACTCTTTAGCCAAGCCAGTGCCATGCCCCCTAGTCCACTCCCAGTCAGACGCTCAACCAAAATCTCATGAGAGATGGTATCAAAAGCTGCCGATAAATCTAGCAGCACCAGGACAGCTGATGTTCCTTTGTCCTGGAGCATGCGTAGATCATCGGTAATCGACAGCAATGCTGTTTCCGTGTTGTATTTTGGTCTAAAGCCCGACTGAGATGGATCTAGGGCACCAGTATGTTCCAGGTGATTAGACAAATGCTTATTGACGTGCTTTTCTATGAGCTTTCCCATGAATGGTAAAAGGGAAATGGGTCTCAGATTGGTCATGTCAGCCCATGCGGTGGCGGTGTTCTTACGAATGGGTCGCACTTGGGCTCTCTTCCACTCCAGTGGGACACGGCCTGTGTCCAAGGAGAGGTTGACCAAACTTTGTATTTCTGGTGCCAGTATGCTCCTCACTGATACCATCACTCTCGGTGGAAGCTGGTCCATAGGACTTCCACTCTTTATAGTTGTAATAAGACCCTCCACTTCAGCCAAGGTGATATTAGAAAAATTTGACAGAGTGGAAGTGATGATCTTTTCACTCACTGGGACAACAGTGGAAAGAGTAACATGTCCAATGGACGCAATGGAGGCATGAATCTTCTCATAGATGGTTTCAATCTTGTTCGTAAAGAAGCATGAAATATCGTTACAAAGTTGTTGTGATGGAGTGTCAACACTCTCACATGCTGCCGGCTTCAGGAAGGAGTTCAGTATTTGGTAAAGCATCCTCGGCGCATTTCCTACCGCCTCTAACTGAGAGGAAATATGATGTTTACGAGCTGTTCGAATAGCTTTATGATAAGATTTTAGCGCCCTCTGATACTCCAATTTATCTGACTCCAAATGAGATGTACGCCAGATTTTCTCTAGTTTCCTTGCTCTACGCTTCATGGATCTCAGGTCCTCTGAGAACCACACCTCTTGATTTTTCGTCGGGCGGGTCTTAAAGGTTTTCATAGGAGCTATGTGCTCAATGGCACTGGTTACTGCTTTTTCATATCTCTCTAGTGCCACATCAATGTCATTAGTTGTGGCATAATCTTGGATGGAGAAGGCATCCCTAAAAGGTTCATTAGTTATCTTGTGCCATTGTCTTCGTTTCATGGGGATCTGAATAGATCTCTTGGGAATTGGTCCTATCTCAGGGATATAGAATTCTATAGTGAAATGGTCTGTCCATAGATTTACAATAGGGGCAGAACACTCAACTCCAGGGAGCCTGGACAGAATGAGGTCCAGAGTATGTCCGGCCCTATGGGTGGGTCCTTTATTACGTAACAAAAATCCCAATGAGAAAAGATCATTTATGAAGTCCTGGGTCTCTTTTTCCTCCTTTAGCTCTGCGTGTATATTAAAATCACCCAATAATAAAAAGTATTTCTCGCCGTTAACATGGGGGGCCAATAATTCCATCAATATGTTAGAAAAATTATTCATAGGTCCAGGAGGCCGGTAGACCAAAGCACCGTTCATGAAACCTTTAGGCGAGGTACTTATTTTAAAAACCAGCATTTCAATCTCTGCTGAGCAATATTTCTCGAGAATGGAGACCGTAATATTGTCTCTATGCACGATGGCAAGGCCACCTCCCTTTTTTATGGGTCTGTCCTGACAAATAATTTTATATCCCACCGGTATTCCCAAGGTAATAGTGGGTGCAGTGTGAGGTTTCAACCACGTTTCAGTAAAGAAACATAGGTCAGGTTCAGCCTCCGAGATAAGATCCCATATCTGCATGTAATGTTTAGGCAGTGATCTAATGTTACATAGCAGGCATTTATAACGGGGACAAGGGGTTGATAGGGGCAGGGGAAGCGGACGTAGCTAATTGCTCCAGCCGGAGCGGTGTATTCAGACATTGAAAACGGCAATTTTTACATGAGAAGGGGCCTTCTAAATATAGTACTTGGTTGCACACACAGTCTCCACGGATGTTTGTAAGTACATGACGTAGGGCAGCAGCAGTGTATGTTATCGTACCGTTTTCACTTACTGGTGCAGGAACCACCATCCCAGCCATAGGCCCTTGGCCCCGTCCTGTCACAGACTGGCTTCTCTTTGGCGCCTCTTCGGCGCGTCAAAGGCGCTCCCGCTGCGCGTCTCCGCTGCGCTAGAAATCAGGGGCTATGTAGATTAGGAGGGTTGGTAGACTAGACCGACACCCTGACAAGATGGCCGCCCGTTGTGGAACGACCAGGAAGTGCCAGCGCTATTCCTCCCTCCACATCAATCAGCAATGAAAGCTGTGGTGGACCGGGGAGTCAGCGCGCCTCTAAGATAAGTGCAAAGCTAAGCGTTTGTAAAATCTACGTGCTTTAAAGTGCAAATGCAGTCAATGATTTAAAAACAGCGTTTGTGTCATTAAAAACGAGTACAAAGCAAACAGGTTCGAAACCAGCTTTACAATTCACAATTTAAAATTTTATGAACAGAGCTGCATACAACACGCTCCCACCACAGTATTAGCAATCAATAGGGGGGCGCGAGGAAGATAGGCTCTTTAGTACTCAGGGAGGGCTGGTAGACTAGACCGACACCCTGACAAGATGGCCGCCCGTCGTGGAACGACCAGGAAGTGCCAGCGCTATTCCTCCCTCCACATCAATCAGCAATGAAAGCTGTGGTGGACCGGGGAGTCAGCGCGCCTCTAAGATAAGTGCAAAGCTAAGCGTTTGTAAAATCTACGTGCTTTAAAGTGCAAATGCAGTCAATGATTTAAAAACAGCGTTTTTGTCATTAAAAACGAGTACAAAGCAAACAGGTTCGAAACCAGCTTTACAATTCACAATTAAAAATTTTATGAACAGAGCTGCATACAACACGCTCCCACCACAGTATTAGCAATCAATAGGGGGGCGCGAGGAAGATAGGCTCTTTAGTACTCAGGGAGGGCTGGTAGACTAGACCGACACCCTGACAAGATGGCCGCCCGTCGTGGAACGACCAGGAAGTGCCAGCGCTATTCCTCCCTCCACATCAATCAGCAATGAAAGCTGTGGTGGACCGGGGAGTCAGCGCGCCTCTAAGATAAGTGCAAAGCTAAGCGTTTGTAAAATCTACGTGCTTTAAAGTGAAAATGCAGTCAATGATTTAAAAACAGCGTTTTTGTCATTAAAAACGAGTACAAAGCAAACAGGTTCGAAACCAGCTTTACAATTCACAATTTAAAATTTTATGAACAGAGCTGCATACAACACGCTCCCACCACAGTATTAGCAATTTGTACACTCAAAGCCAACGTTGGGTAAAAGGGACCTCTAGGAGCAGTGTCCGGTGTTACTGCTGCGATCAGGACATATATTCGCAGAGCGTTGTACTGCTGCCTCGCACACTTCTCTTGTGCTGGTCTGTGACCTCTAGTCACTACTGATGCAACTGCACCAAAGCGCCTAACTATTGGGCAATAAACATAACATTAAGAGAGTATAGTGAAATCCGGTTAACATGTTTGTATGGCTATCCACTGCTTTTTACAAGACGTCTGACGAAAGCTCCAAAATTCATTTTCAACAAAGAATCGGAGCATTAATTCTGGCGAGAGACTCCAAATTTTTTAAAGCTAAAAATGTTTTGATTTTAGACATCTCCTGCCTGAAATTGTCTCAGCTTCAGTGGAAGCCCCGGGGCAAAATGCATTCCTCTAATTATTTTTTTGAAATCCCCGAATTTCTCGCTCTGAAATGACGGCATACATAGACTTATTGGGGTGATATGCGAAAACATGAAAGAGGGGGGTCTACCTTCTTGTTTCCCGAGTATTGTATTTTTGAATGTGGGCTGGAGTGTCGAGATTAAGATGTGCATAACATGTAATGGTTATGGTGCAGCAAAAAACGACTGTATTAATTTACCAAATTCTGTAGCTGTTACATTTCAATCGTATGATAGTGCCACGCTCTGAAGCATATGCTGGCATAAATGTGCTACGCACACCATCAATCAAGCGCGGCTATTCACCCAGAAGGGTATCCAGGCGCTGTGCTTACCTTAACATCTTTAAGCACCTTAACATAAAGGTCAGCGGGAGGGGGGGCGGGAATGGGCACTCACCTGGACTTCTTCCGGCGGCGGTCGGCCGCGGAATGGGAAGAAAACAAACGGAAGACAAAAAAAAAAAACCCCGCCCACGGCCGCGATGACGATCGGAGTGGGAAGAAATCGCGGGAATGCCCACGAATCTGGTCCAGCCATGACGGACAGATCTCTGTTTCAATGGCTAGCCTCCATTTAAGGAGCTAGCCAATGGAACAGAGGGCGTATTCCAAAGCCACATATTATTCTCATTAGGTTTTCACCTGCGTGAAAAGCCTACGCAGTGCGCAGGCTTTCACTTAGGCGAAACCTAAAAATGTGATTCGGAGAGATAAAGCAAGTTAATGGGCTTACTCTCCTGTGCGGGTCAACATGTTTCGGGGCGCCATGCCCCTTCGTCAGGACCGGGAACAGATCCCCCTGTCACTCACTAATGTCTTTCCACAATAAAAAGATATATATTAAGGTGTATGTACAAAAAAGTGTGATGATACTTTCATTATCAATGTGTATAGATATATATTTTATATTTATACATATCCCTAGCTCAATCAGAATTTCTGATGTAATATGCTTAGGGAGGTTGGAGTCAGTGCCCCATGAGCCAACTCTGGACAAAGGGTACTTGAGGGTCCAATCAACCCCCAGCACGTCGGTGCTTCCTCCTTCGTCCGTGGCTTCGGGGGATAACGCCGGCCGGGCTCCGCTCCGCTGAGGCGTTAGAAACCTATCTTGCTGTCCCGTGCGGCGGACGGGGCTCTGTACTGCTAAAACTACTATTCCCAGCAGCCCATCCAGGAAGACGCCGCCACCGTCGTCAGCCGGCGCTTAAAGGTCAGCGAGCTGGCGAGGACCTTGTGCTTTGCTTTGGGGGATAACGCCGGCCGGGCTCCGCTCCGCTGAGGCGTTAGAAACCTATCTTGCTTTCCCGTGCGGCGGACGGGGCTCTGTACTGCTAAAACTACTATTCCCAGCAGTCCCAACCAGGAAGACACCGCCACCGTCGTCAGCCGGCGCCAGGAGGCGCTTAAAGGTCAGCGAGCTGCCGAGGACCTTGTGCTTTGCTTTGGGCGATAACGCCGGCCGGGCTCCACTCCGCTGAGGCGTTAGAAACCTATCTTGCTGTCCCGTGCGGCGGTCAGGGCTCTGTACTGCTAAAACTACTATTCCCAGCAGCCCCAACCAAGAAGACGCCGCCACGGTCGTCAGCCGGCGCCAGGAGGCGCTTAAAGGTCAGCGAGCTACCTCGTCCTGCGAGGACGCGCGCGGGACGAGCCGGACGAAGCCCAGACTAAGGGCGGACAGTCTGTGACAGTCCGTGGCAGATCGTGTCAGGGCTGGGCCACGGGATTTGGACTTGAACTTCCAGTACGTTTGAACCTATTGTGGGGTAATATTTTAATGTTCATTAGTTTGGCTTTATCTATGGATATCTAATTTTAATTTGTTTGGTGATCCTTACCTGGGCGTAGCAAGGCGTGCAGTGGGGGAGAGTTTCCCTGTTACCCAGATAGCTACGCTAAAGTTTAGTCTGGTATTGGGCACTAACTGTTTTTTAGTCTTGGAAGGGGGTAGACGTTGAGAAATACCTACCATGTCGTTACCCAAATCAGTTAAGAAGGTGCCAGTTTTAGCCACCCTGGATAACTATCTTTTAAAAAAGGTCGACCAAATCAACAAAGAGCAACGTTTGTCCTTAGGCAAGCGAAATCCTACTACTACAACATATACTACTGCATCACCTACCCTGCCCAGTTCACCAATTTCACTGTCTACCCTCCCACTGAATGATAGTTGTATCCCCGTAGATTTGGACCTCGAAAACATAGAGAATTGTATTAAGGATCCTCCGGACCCAGTTATTGACACAACTGCCCTTGCTCTGACCAATGACCCTCCCGTTCAAGACCCTCCGGTATTACCTACCCAGAGAGTATTAAGATCATGCAGGAATTCTAGCAGGTTGCTACAAGCTAAGAGGGGGGGGGGGGGGTAATAGAAATAAAAAACTAGTAGATCTGACCCCTAAAAAATTGGAGGGTGATCGGGCCGTGACTGACGATTATACTATGGTCAAGCTTGATCCAGAGCAGTTAGATCAACTAATCAGCATCATTGATACTAAGATTGAGATGATAGTTAAACCCCTACTGGATAAGCTGGACTAAAAAAACGCAGAAGTGGTCAAACTAGGGGGTGTCTTGGATACATTTATTGATCAAAGGGGCTGTACCCAAGAAATTGATAGGGAGTTGGGATCCACCACTGATACTTCAAAGGCCTCTAGCGCTGAATCTGGCCCAGAAGTCGTACCCTTAACTGTATCTACCCAGCCAAAGAGCAGTAAAATAGTTACTGACCCAACAACCGTTCAAATGAAGGGGGTATCGTCCGGGCTCAACAAAGGCCTGGTTAATTCCCAACCCGATCTACCCCCGACTGTGCGCCGTATGTGGCGGTCCTAACTAATGTTCCCCCCATTGGTACAACTGGGCACCCAAATAATTTCGAGTCTCATGCCTCCCTAAAAAATAAAACTGTTTCTTGGCTTAGTCAGGGGTGTGGATTCCAAGTAGAACTATCAGGGCAGATTATTACTACTAGAAGAACGAACTGGATAGGCAGCACTCCGAAAAACGTCAGTGGTGATTGTATTATAGTGAATTTCCGCCATCCCCACCTTGCAACCACCGCCCTACTTAGAGCTTCTTCCCTCCCCTACCATAATCAGGGAATCACACTCAGACCCCTTGGATATTTTTCTAAGCATCTCAAGAATGAGCATGCTTATGCTCACCATAGGAACAGAGGTAGGGGTTATAGCACAGCATCTTGTCCTGGGGTGACTACTTTTAATCGCTTCCAACCACTGAGTGGTCTTGAATCCAATGACTGACTGACACTCAGTTTAACTAATTCCTTTTTTGAGGAGCCATTCTCCCCCAAGTATGATAAGGGGATGAAAGAATGTGTGGAGGAGAAGTGTATACAAGCTAAAGATAGGGACATCCCTGTCCCCGGGGTCTTAATTGGAGAGAACAGTTTTGGTCCAGTAAATGTGGAAGGGCCGAAGGTATCCCCAAACATCTTTGATGAAGTGTCCAGTAATAGTAGCGTCAGGCCATTAACTGTTCTGGATGATGGTTCCAGGCAACCGACCTGTCTAATTGGCAGTTGGAATATAGCGGGTATTGCGTCCAAAGTTGAGTGTCAAAGTTGGCTAGAGTTTGTAAATAGTTTTGATATATTATGTTTCCAGGAAACTTGGTCCAAAGAACACATCAACCTTAATGGATATGTCTCTTACTCTCTACCCGCTTTGGCCTCTCCGTCAGGAAGAGCGAAGGGAGGGCTCTTGGTCTTGATATCTGTTAAACTCCCTATTATGGTGAAAAAACATGTGCTGGTAGGTGCCCACTCACAGATTCTATGGCTGAAACAGGATAATGATTCAGAAAAGGGGGTGGTGATGAACAGAGTGTCTGAATTAAGCAGACCACTCTTACCCAGTCCAAAGATCAGGGCTTGATCCATCACCGTTATTTATCTCACTGCACCATCCCAGCTCAGAACCTGGCTATATGCAAATCAGTCTGTCCCTGGCCCAGTGCATCATGGGAACAGGGCAGACTAAACTACCAAGCCAATTCTTCACCAGAAAGGAGACAAGCTACCGGGGACCAGTTTCTGGCATTTCAGCCTTCTTCGGCCCGGCTTGCTTGAATCCTGATGGTGCAGTGAGAAAGGGACTCATGTCTGAGTATACCCTGCCACACCTATAGTGGCCAAAAACGATTCAGAAAAGGGGGTGGTGATGAACAGAGTGTCTGAATTAAGCAGACCACTCTTACCCAGTCCAAAGATCAGGGCTTGATCCATCACCGTTATTTATCTCACTGCACCATCCCAGCTCAGAACCTGGCTATATGCAAATCAGTCTGTCCCTGGCCCAGTGCATCATGGGAACAGGGCAGACTAAACTACCAAGCCAATTCTTCACCAGAAAGGAGACAAGCTACCGGGGACCGGTTTCTGGCATTTCAGCCTTCTTCGGCCCGGCTTGCTTGAATCCTGATGGTGCAGTGAGAAAGGGACTCATGTCTGAGTATACCCTGCCACACCTATAGTGGCCAAAAACGATTCAGAAAAGGGGGTGGTGATGAACAGAGTGTCTGAATTAAGCAGACCACTCTTACCCAGTCCAAAGATCAGGGCTTGATCCATCACCGTTATTTATCTCACTGCACCATCCCAGCTCAGAACCTGGCTATATGCAAATCAGTCTGTCCCTGGCCCAGTGCATCATGGGAACAGGGCAGACTAAACTACCAAGCCAATTCTTCACCAGAAAGGAGACAAGCTACCGGGGACCGGTTTCTGGCATTACAGCCGTCTTCGGCCCGGCTTGCTTGAATCCTGATGGTGCAGTGAGCAAGGGACTCACATGTGAGTCCCTAGCTCATTGCACCATCAGGATTCAAGCAAGCCGGGCCGAAGACGGCTGAAATGCCAGAAACCGGTCCCTGGTAGCTTGTTTCCTTCCCAGTATAAGAATTGGCTTGGTAGTTTGGTCTGCCCTGTTCCCATGATGCACTGGGCCAGGGTCAGACTAATTTGCATATAGCCAAATTCTGAGCTGGGATGGTGCAGTGAGCAAAAAAACGGTGATGGATAAAGCCCTGATCTTTGGACTGGGTAAGAGTGGTCTGCTTAATTCAGACACTCTGTTCATCACCACCCCCTTTTCTGAATCATTTTTTTCCACCATAAGCGTGGAAGGGTATACTCAGATGTGAGTCCCTAGCTCATTGCACCATCAGGATTCAAGCAAGCCGGGCCGAAGACGGCTGAAATGCCAGAAACCGGTCCCCGGTAGCTTGTTTCTTTCCCAGTATAAGAATTGGCTTGGTAGTTTGGTCTGCCCTGTTCCCATGATGCACTGGGCCAGGGTCAGACTAATTTGCATATAGCCAAGTTCTGAGCTGGGATGGTGCAGTGAGCAAAAAAACGGTGATGGATAAAGCCCTGATCTTTGGACTGGGTAAGAGTGGTCTGCTTAATTCAGACACTCTGTTCATCACCACCCCCTTTTCTGAATGAAACAGGATAATGGCTGAAATTTTCTCTTAATTAATTTTTATAACAACGTCTTTGACAGTTCACGGCATCTGGTGGTAGCTGCCCTAGAGAGTGCCCTGGAAGTCATTACTATGGGTTCTAATGTTGTTTTTGAATTGATATGGGGAGGCGACTTTAATGTGGTGGTCTGCCCCCTTTCCGACCGAAGGGTATGTGGGATTGTCGACCTGAATGGGGATGCTGATATTCATTTCCCACATACTCAATATGGGGATTCACTGAACAACCTGTTAGCTTTCCACGATATGGAAATTTTGCCTTTTGCTAAAGATAACTCTGGTGCCAATATTCCTACCTTTACAGGACGGAACTCAAGCTCCACAATTGATTATATCTGTATGTCCTCTAACCTCATCTCCTGGTGTAGGGCTCCTAGGGTCGTGGATTTTTCCTTATATAGCGATCATAATTGTGTTGCTATAGAGGTGACCTTTTGGAAGGTAAACTCAGCCCTTAATAATGGTGTTATTGTTAATATTGAACCCCATAGAACAAATGGATTTAGAATTAGATGGAAGGGGGACAAAGCAGAAACAATGTTTACTGCCATCGTCAGGAACTGTTTTTTGGATATCACTGCCATCTTGGATAGCGATGTGGATAATAGAGAGACTGTAGTTAATTTTACTAAAATTAATGCTCTTACTGAGAGATTGATGACCAAAACTGGTAAGGGGAAACCTGACCGGCAAAGGGGGTGGTTTGACCATGCCTGTACCCTCGCACTTAAAAAGTTGAAGGAGGCATTGACTGCAAAACCGAGAGTAACGAGTGTGGTAACACAGTTTAGATATATCTATCAGGAGGAAGTTAAGCGCAGAAAAAAGGAATTGCAGCTGGAAGCCTGGGATAACTTGGCTCTGGCAGCGGAAAGTTCCAACAATATGCTATTCTGGGCCACAGTGAATGGTTCGTTCTTAAAGGACGACAAAGTCCCTGAATTGACATCTAACGTTGATTCTGATTCCTGGGTGACTCACTTCTCTGGTATTTTTGACTCAGAGGGTTGGGCGAGGGACCGTGATGGCTCTTGGCCTGTTGTTCCACTGAACATTACTCTAACGGAAGTTGAGGTTAGCATTAGTGCCAGTGAAGGGGGCAAAGCCCAGGGCCCTGACGGGGTACCCATCGATGTATATAAATTTATCCCTGAGCTCTGGGGTCCGTTGTTAACCAAAGTCTTTAATGCAGCAGTCTGCTACGGGGTCCCTCCTTCGTGGGAGGAATCCATCATTGTTCCAATTTACAAGAAAGGTGACAGGGGGAGGTGAAGAATTACCGCCCCATTTCGTTACTAGACTCCTCTGTAAAAATTATGAGTAGGGTGTTACTTACAAGATTGGAAGAGTGGGCCTCCTCTAATAGTATCCTTGCAGACTGTCAATATGGATTCAGGAAGGGGAGGGGAACCATCGAACAATGCCTCAACCTTGAACTTTTGATAGGGAAGTACACTCAGGCAACCTCAGGCTCTCTCTACCTCTGCTTTGCAGATTTGAGTAGCGCCTTCGACTTGGTGGAACATGGTATTCTCTGGGCCAAACTGTTAGAACTGGGAGCGCCTGAGGGCATTGTCTATTTTCTTGCCCGTATCGATGCCAACTTATGTACGAGCGTCCGCTATGGCCCAAGTGGGGAATGTACACCCAAGTTCAGGATAGGGCGGGGTATTAGGCAGGGGTGCGTTCTCGCCCCCTTGCTTTTTACTCTTTTTATCAATGAAGTTGATATGGTTCTTAAAACTATTGTGGCAGACGCCCCTAAAGTTAACAATCTTGACGTCCCGGTATAATTATACGCGGATGACGCGGTGCTGCTGTCAAGGACACCCTTGGGTCTGCAACGTCTTATGGATAGGTTTTCTCTTTTTATTGGTGAACGGAAATTGGTCATTAACAAATCCAAAACTTATGTTATGGAATGTGGAAAAGGTAGGGGGAAACATCACCTATATTTTATTGATGGCCAGAAGGTCCAATTAGTGGACAATTTTTGCTACCTGGGCATAACGTTTTCAAAAAATAGGGGCTGGGGTTGTGAGCTCAATAACGTTCGGGCCAAAATGGCGAAAAGCGGACATGGGGTGTGCAAATTTGCCACTAAATTGGGTGATAGGCGGATTGAAGACATGCTTAAGATCTATGAGGCGAGATCCCTATACATTGCAATCTATGGAGCAGGGGTATGGGGATTTGTATCTGTAGGTGGTCTCCAGGTGGAGGAAAACTGTTTCCTTAAAAGACTTTTGTGCTTGCCAAAATCATCTTCTAATGATTTAGTCCACAAGGAACTAGGAATCCCCCACCTGTCTGATTTAATTGCTCCAAGAGCACTAATGTTATGGCGTGCTGTGTGGGCGAATGAAGAAACGTCCTTAAACAGAGCTATTATAGGGGACTGTCTCTCCCTTGATAATTATCTAAAGATCCCCTGGATTAAATACGTAATTAACACCTTTAAGAAGCTCTTTGGAGTTGACGTCAAGGGGGACAGCCTAGCAGCCTCTGACTTGTCTAAAGCTGAATTGAAGAATGTCTTTTTAATGTATAAGTCTGAGCAGCGGCGATGTAATGGAGTTAATTTATTCACTAGTTCCTTCTATGCCAAATATAATGAAAGTGTGGGTTTTCAACCTTATTTAAGGCATGTAAACAGAGCGTCCCACCGATTTGTTTTGACTCGGTTGAGGTTGGGATTGTGCACCATTTGGTGGCTTTCCCTTCCCACAACAAGCACCCAGAGGGCGCGTGTCCATGTGACAATAGCTCCGCACAAAGCACTTTGTATTGATATGTAAGCTATATGAAAATTTTCGTATTGTCTTTTTAAAACCTGTTTTTGTTAAGTTTGGTGTTAGGACAGTTCATGACGCCTTGAAGCTGCTTTTTAACTTAAATCATGCTGATATCTGCTTTTTTACAGCTACTTTTCTTTTGAAAGCGATTAGGGCCAGGAAAAGTATGATCTTTTAACTATTTATTGTGATGGATTTTTTTATATCATGTTCTTTTACTGGTGAATGTACCCTGCCTGTATTTGTTGTGCTTTTATGGACATTGTTTTTATGTTCCGAAATAAAGCCTTATGAACTGAACTGATGTGAACCCCTCTATGTTCCCCTCACTGAAGAACCCTTGACTCCATGATAAACAATGCTGTTATCCTGAACGTTCTTCCTCACTGTCCTCATGTAAGTTATGACCTCCATTATGCGTAAATGTAATACACCTGTACTATGATCCACTGTATGCTTTGACCATTCCAAAGGTATTGTTTAATAAAAAGGTTTTAAAAATAAATGGGTGCTCCTTTTTTAACATTTTGAGGTCAAGTTATTTATAACTCGAAACCAAAAAAATGCGGATTTCCAGAAGTGCATGTGTCCCGTGCACGCGCTTCTATCAGCCTGCCTGCCTGCCTGGCATAACCACATCAAAGCCAGCTATCTGTTGCTTCCCCTGAAGCTTCCCCCAGCGTGCGCTCGGCCTCAGGCATTTCTCCTCCCCTAATTATTCACTGCCCACGGCCGGCGGTACTTTCACTTTCACGTCCACCAGGCCGTGTCTCGTATTTCTCCTCCCCCTTAAACTTGTCTTACCTTACTGGGCGTGTTGTATTCGATTCTGTGTTTTTGTGTTCACTAGACCATTGCTTAAATGTTGCTGTCTACCAGAATACCAATCTCTCGCCCCGTTTTCCTTTTCTTGCGATTTCGCCTCTTTTCCTTTCAGTTCCTGTCACGCTGTAATGTTGTCTATCCCCCTTCCCTCCACATCAGTTCCACAAACCTCATTGCGCCCAGCTTTCTACTGCTTGTATGTCTCTTTCCCCATAACCCCTCTCCTGCCCTCCGCACTACAGTACCTCCTCCAACCCTCTCCTCTGCTCTTGGAGGGGCGCTGACTGCTGCCCAGCTGCCACACACCACGCAGGTGGGCCAAGGCTCCTTGAAGCCTCATCTCCCTGAGCAAGTATGAGGGGCAGGTATAGCACACAGCGCCCGCCTCGCAGCTCTGCCGGATGAACACACTGGGTTTGCTGAAGAGCTGAAACAAAGAGGCTGCAGAGAACCAGCATGTAAATAGCCCATTCACGGCTGCGCTGTCTTTTAATAGCTGTCTGTGCAGGTCCCTCACCTAACTGATCGTTAGATAGAAAGTTGGAAAGTTTTCGCCAAGTTGATTACATCTCAGCCATGTTTAACCCCTTCGCTGCTCATGACGAGCTCAGCTCGTCATGCAGTACACTGGTCGTGTGCTTATGACGAGCTGAGCTCGTCATGAACAATGGGAAAGAAGGATCTGCAGCACAGGAGGAAAATCTCCCTAGCAGCCAAGGTGTTAATAGCGAGGGCTATCCCCCCGTCGATCCACTCATCTATCCATCCATCCTTCTTGCCTACGTGCCCGTCTACCTAGAATCTACCCACCACACTCCATCTGTTGTGAACTTGTCTTACTGTTTATACCGAGCTATATTCATTTTATACCGCTCACACGCACTGTGAGAATGTGTCTTGACTCTATGCTTTTTTATATATTAAGCAACCATTTTCAAAGCCCGACATTACAAGACAAGTTGGTCACATATGATAAGCGTTTCGATGCAACAGCCGCTTTTCTGTGTACAAACCGGACTGTGACTATTTCGGCATATGCCTCTGTATCTATCCATCCGTTTCAGTCCGTGCTTACTGCCTACTCTAAATGTGCAACCACCTTACAGTCTGTTGTTATGAATCGATCCACCTTTCTCTATGCTGGGTTAACAATATTTGTTGAAACTCGGGGCCACTGTTCTGAAAGAATTTTTGGCGCTATTATAAGCATGTTTCCCGGGAGAACGCGGTGCTCGTCTGAGTGGACTTCTGAGCTGTTGTAGTGCCTCCGAGCACTGTAAAGTCTCAGACTTCCACCCCTCTCACCAGCCATACCCTAAGCGTGGACAAACTTATAGCGCCGTGGCCCATTTTTGTAGTGGTTTCCGGCACCCCGCCCAGTTCACAGCTAGCCATACACTTCCAGTAGTACTGAAGTGCACCTGTCTGCTGAATACCCTACCTTCTAAGAGGCTCTTGCGATCCAAAATGTGCACTTTTGATATGTAGTGAATTATTCTGTAGCGCTAACTTCGGTGAGAATAGTAATAATTGCTTGGCGCTACATCTCAGAAGTCTCTAACTAACTCGCCTTTTTCCCTTGCTGTTTCCGCTCTGAAACCAAACCTGACTGGAGCTAACCCTATTTTAAACCAACATTGTTCCTATGTTTTACTTTTACTTTGAACTGTAGAAAGGCGTATGTCCCCACATATATTTATGTGGGGACGTAAGACTAGATTCACAGCAGTTGCCCTGGATAACAGCACAAACGAGGCAGACCTGTGTTTAAATATATTCGAGATGACAGTGGACACCTCTAGGGAAGGTCTGAACCAGAGACAGCATCTCTGCTGGTCCTGGTGAAGCGTTTATGTGTGGAGAGTTGCCCAGGCACCCAGCCATGTGCTCGGCTCCCTGCTTCGATTCCACTGGAAAGGGAGCTGCTACAACAACCCCCTTCCCTGTCCTGCTTACATGTCTCTTTCTCATCCCAGTAGAGTGTTTGTGGGGGAGGGAGAGCCATGTGCATTAATCCAAACTACTGTGCTATGTTTTTTTTTAATCAGTATGTACACGTTTTGAGGGTGAAGTTGTTTAGTGATTTCATAATCCTGGCAGAATTGATCCGTGTAAATCTTGGGAACAGGCTTCCCACCTGAGAAGGCCTAAAACATTATGCTTTAGACATCACCCTGGCACAAAAACGTATACAGAACTTTACAGGTGGAATCCAACTGAGGTATTTGTCTAACTATTCAACCATTCAGCCTTTCTACTCGCCCACCTACCTTTTCATCTGCCAGCATGCTATTCTGTGTATGAATCTACCCATTCATCCGTCTTCTATACACCCTGCGGTTTAATACATCAATGTGTTTTCCATCCATTCCACCAACTATCTTTTAATTTCTCCATCTGTCTTGCCACCAATTTATCAATTCATGAATCCATCCATTCACCCTCACACCCCTTCACCCTCACAACCCTTCACCCTCACAACCCCCTCACCCTCACACCTCCTCACACCTCCTCACCCTAACACCCCCTCACCCTCACACCCCCTCACCCTCACAACCCTCTCACCCCCTCACCCTCTCTTCCTGACACACCCTCACCAGCATAGCATAGCATAACAAAACATAGCATAGCAGAACAAAGCATAGGATAGCAAATCAAAACAGAGCAAAACAAAAAGCATAGCATAGCAAATCAAAACAGAGCAAAGCACAGCATAGCATAACAGAACATAGCATAGCAAAACATAGCATAGCATACCACACACAACAAAACATAGCATAGCATAACAAAACCTATCATAGCAAAACAAAGCATAGCATAATAAAACATAGCATAACAAAGCACAGCATAGCATAACAAAACATAGCAAAGCATAACAAAACACAGCATAGCATAACAAATCAAAGCCTAGAATAGAAAAACATAGCATAGCAAAACAAAACATAGGATAGCAAAACAAAACATAGTATCAGCATCACTCGTTCCCCATCACAACATCACTCAGCGCCTCGACAGCATCAATCTGTGCAACCATTCAACAACACCTGGTTCAAATATGTTCTCTCAATGTTTCAAGCTTTATTACAAATGTAACAAAAAGATGTTAATGTTTCACTTATGTTCTTGGATTTTCATCCCAATAAAATACACTGAACATAATCTTCACAAAAGTTATTTACAAAAGTTTAAGCTATTGCCATTATAAATTACAATAACTTTTTTATTTAAGTATTAATTATTTAAAAAAATTAAAAGCTATTGTTATTTGTAATATCAATACATGTAAGTCCCGTAAATACAACACATATTGAATTACAAATGCTATAGGTGTCACATTTTCGAAAGTTATAACTATTGGCATTGTAAATGACAAAGCTATTAATTTCGCAATTTTCAAAAACAAAACATAAATAAAAAATTTGTCATTTACAATACCAATAGCTCAAACTTTCCTAATGCGAGACCTATTGCATTGCAAATGCTTGTTTATGTTAGTGATGAGTAGAGTAAACAGTAGCCCAGTCCTCCTCTAGATCAGGGGGCACGCATGTAAAAGTCAGGTGGGCAGCATGCAGTCCCCAGGCCGTACTTTGAGTATTGTTGATCTATGTCATGACACCTCTGTTGGGTAAAGGCACTTGTCGGATGACTGCATTGCAGTTATTCGTAATCTACTCAGATCAGTCACCATCTCTCAGGCACACACATTATTGGGGATTGCGAGATATTGCAGATAATGGATACTGGGATATGCCTCTTCAAGACTCTGTTAAAAAAGGCAACCCTGAAACTTTGTATTGAAGCATGGATATGGAATAAGCCTTTGTGACCTTGAAACGGACTTTATAATAAGCCCTCCCTTAGTTCTGCCAGATTATAACTAACCATTTGCATTGTACTATCATAAAAAGATAGGTTTGCCTCAGGGGTGTTAAAAGAAAAATCACAGAGATCAAAAGGAACCTGTTGTACACTATTCCTTGGCTGTCCACCAAGTAGAAAATTCTGAAAATATACTTCTCTGCTGTATTCTGTAACACGTGTCCAAGCAAGAACCTCTTTGCTCTCTGTCTCTCATATTACTCTAATCCAAAGCCACACCCTGAAGCCCTCCTCCTTGGTAGCTACTGCAAGAGATGAGGAACCACATCACTGCCTCACTGTAATTGTTCATTAGATCAAGCTCTGCACTGATCTCTCTGATGCACCAATACTCAACTATGATCTTTTATATTTGTTTTAGTTTAGTTTGTGAGCTGATATAGTGCTTGAATCACCGCCTGAGGGTGCTCATGGACTTGCAAAAGGGGGCGACCACGGTGGGCTGGTCCAGAAGAGGGCAGTTTTCAAAGCCTTCCTAAATTTCAAGTGGTCTGGGCAGTGCCTTAACGCTATAGGAAGTTGATTCCATAGGAAAAGATCCCGATATGAAAAGGCCAAGGTATGTGCTTTCTTGACCTTGGGAATTTTAAGCAAATATTTCGAGCTGGATCGAAGGGCTCTTTGGGGGATATAGGGATGGAGCCTCACCGATAAATAGGTGGGTCCCTTTCCCCATATTGCCTTGTGTGTAAGGCAGCAGATTTTAAACTTTACTCGTTTACGCGCAGGTAACCAGTGGAGTTGTTGTAAAAGAGGGAGCAAATCTGATCTCTAAGGGGCGTTTAAGGCTAAACGTGCTGCAGTGTTTTGTACCACCTGAAGGCGGTTCAGAGAAAACTCGTTAGCCGCGATCAATAAGGTGTTACAGGAATCTAATCTCCTCAGCACCCGGGTTTGGATGAGGGTCTTTCCCAAGAAGTTGGGGAGATAAGGTAAAACTCTTCTTAGCAGGCCCAACACATGAAAGCATGAGCCCACGGTGTGTGTTACATGCTCTTTCATAGTTAAAGTCTGTTCAAGATGCACCCTTACGTTCTTTGCCACTGTTTTTGGTGCTGAAGCTATTCCTAGCGCTGTGGGCCACCAGTGCTGGTCTTCATAATAGGGGGGCCTCTCCAAAAAGCATGATTTCAGTCTTTCTGGCATTCAGCTGTAAGAAGTTGTTTCTCATCCACTGTGAGATGGCCAGCATGCCGGAAGAGAAGGAAGCTTGGGCTGTCTGAGAGATCTTATTGAAGAAGGTAAGTTGGGTGTCATATGCATAAGATATCGGGATAAACCCATATTTCCTCAGTTGTGAGGCTAAGGGAGCTAAGTAGATGTTGAACATGGTTGGGCTTAAGCATGAGCCTTGTGGCACTCCTTTGGACAGTTCTTTCGTATTAGACCGGTATGGTCCCAGATGAACAGTCTGGGTACTATTAGAGAGAAAACTTGTCATCCACTGCAGTGCCACTCCCCCAATACCGGCTTCCCTCAATCTCCGGAGCAAAGTCTGGTGGTCGACTGTATCGAATGCGGAGAGATATAATAACACAAGAAGGGTAGGTTGACCCTTACCTAGTGCGAGCCTGATGTTATCAGTAATGACCACCAGGGCAGTTTCCGTGCTACGTTTTGGCCGGAAGCCCGATTGGGATGGATCTAGGTAGCTGGCCGATTCAATATGGTCAGATAGATGTTTATTAACATATTTCTCCAGAACTTTGCTCAGAAAAGGTAAGAGGGAGATAGGGCGAAGATTTGAGAGATCTTTCAAGGGAGCTTTGGTGTTTTTTGGATTGGGATAATCTGAGCTGCCTTCCATGCTAAGGGTAGGTGGCCTTCCTTCAGTGATAGATTCAATAGAGAACTGATGAGATCTGACAGCAATTTGGCAAGAGAGGCAGAAGTTCTTGCGGGTAGGACATCGAGAGTCGAGCCAGATTTTATCTTAAACATTAATGTTTCTGTCCCTTTCCGAGATAAAAGGGGGAAATTCAGCAGTGATTTTACCCTTGTGCTGGAGGGGATATCGTTATGGGTTCTGTAAGCAGTGGACAGCTTGTCATGGTAATCTTATTATAGATGGTGTCAATTTTCTGTATAAAAAAAATCACCTATTTTATCGCAGAGACTGAGAAAAATTTTCTTCCAAGTCACAGGCTTTGGGGCTTGTAAAGGCTTTCAGAATCTGGTACAGGGCTTTGGGGGTGTTCTCTGCTTGGCTTAATTGTTGAGCTATATGAGTTTTTGCAGTTCTGCTTAATGTTTTTATGATAAAGAGTGAGGGCTGACCTGTATTGCTCTTTATCATCTATAAGATGTGTTCGACATCATCTTCTTTCCAGGTTTTTAAATTGGCTTTTTTCCTTGAGAAGTTCAGGAGTAAACCAGGCTGCCCGGGTTTGTCTGGATTTATTCGATCGCGTTTTCAGTGTGGCGATCAGTTCGATAGCCTCTAAGGCTTATTTATTATTCTGCTGACTAATCGTGCCTTAGAACGGACTGTGACTCTCTAGTGGCTGGATATGCTATATGTAGTCTGTATGACGTACTTGAAAGTTGGTGTGTACCTCAAGTACACTCCACACACATAAATTAACAGATTGGTCTCACGTGCTTGTTTCTTTCTGCTTGAAAGACTGTTCCATATATACAGATTAGTAATACACATTTGGAGTGGCCTAGTATTTTGGACTTCTCTAGATGAAGCAGGGTATCCTCAATTCAGCAGATGATTAAAAACAGTACTTATGTTAAGGGACTGCTTGATGCTCTCATGTTGCCATCTAAGCTTGGTATTGTGTAGTGTGTTACATATCTATCCTCACAATATTACATTTATAGAAGAAACACTTTTAGTGACCATACTGTCAAAAGGGTCAATCTAATCTCCAAGCTTTAAAATAACTTTTCATATTTCTCAAACTGTTGACTCTCTTATGTCACCTCTATGAGATGTAGCTGATTTGCAGCATGTCACATTGAGGCGGAAAACCAGATTTGATGGGACAGAAGTGTAAAATGGATCTTGATGGAGTGTGGAGAGACAGCACAGGGAGAGCAGATGAGCTGAAATCCCCCCCACACATCACTCATAGTACTCGCCAAGCCCACAACATTGGATAGAGGATCAAAAACACCCACTTCTAAGGCGGCTCCTCTGTTCACATTTGATGGATTCCAGCCAGGTGGGCAAATGTAAATATCCATATGTCCTCGTTTTTGGTCTTTATGTTTTCTGGCTGATCAAACCTACCCCTGTGATCACTGTGACATGATTACATTTGCAACAAGCACTGACATAGCCAACAGGTGTAGCGTTGACGGCCAACCTTTTGTCTTTGCAAATGCTTTTTTGTAATCATTTTGTAAATCACTATTACAAATAGATACTATTGCAAAGAGATATATAGAGAAGGTTGAAACGTGGGACAGGTTTGCAAAGATAGACAGATAGATAGATACATGGATGGACAGGAAATTGGAATAAAAGCTATAGCTTCAATTAGTAATATAAAACTTAATTGTCTATAAGTACAACATCAAGAACAAGGATAGCAAAACATAGAAAGACTTACAAGTAAGACATACTGGGGTTCTGAAATCAAACTAAATTGGTTTACACTTGTTACTGTAATCCTCAATAAAAATATGTAACAGCATGGATATGGGAGTGCAGTTATAAATTAACTTCATTGAGCTTATACAAAAAACTTAACTTCATAAGCAACTGTTTCAAACTCTACTCTTGTACGTTACAGACCCAACTCCTGGTCCATTAACTACCCTAACAAAATGACCAGTAATGCAAAAAAGAACTTCAAACACAGTACTCTAAAACAACACCCGGAAACACTCATTGTAAATAACTACCACTCAGCGTGCAATAGCAGCACGAAAACTAACTTCATTTTTTACACTAATCGCCTGACTAAATGGAAAAACACCTTCTCTCTTCACCTTCAAGTCGCCAAGTCAGTAATCATTCCCTATGGTGAAAAAATCTCCACTACCATATCCCCGACCTTCAAAGGGGAACTCACCATTTCCATCTACAGAACTGGAACCATTCTCATACAGGCCACCAACATGCACCTCACCACTTTTGACCGCCACTTCTCCACACTTCTCTCCTCGTTAACTCAACTGAGCCATCAAACCCTATCTCCCCCATCCCCCACCACCCTCACTAATAACGTGGAATTGATCTAATCTCCCTGCCCTGAAGACCCTCTCTTCAACTCATGGACATCCACCATCACTCACTAAATCACACTACCCCCATCATTACTCTCCGTCGCCAAACACCCACCACTATCACATCAACTGATAACACCAGGGGCGACAAATTCACAACTAACAATCCCCTCACGGCCGATCTTGACAGTTTGGTCTCTAACCTTAGCCCTCCTGCGACTGAAATCCCCACAGACACTCCCCTCCCTACCCTGGATAATATGAACTCTCCCTCACAATCTTCGCCGACCCCCTACACAGTCCCTGTTCCCCTGACCCTGACTCCCCCCGGGTCTAACGGCAATTCCAATCCTGTGGTCTCTTTCCCCCCTCCTACCACTAAACACCCCCCTTCCGCTGTTGGTCTCCCACATACTCAACCTGCCTCCACCGCTAATCTCTCTGACAATGCCCGGACCTCTGAAGTCCTTCCTAGAATTTCTCTCCCTCCTCACTTGGACACTAGTCCCACTTCTCCTACTCTGAACTCCTCGAATGGGAACGTGACAAATCCGTCTCCCTGCGTACAACCTCCCCCCTCTCCTAATCCCAGGGACTCCATCCTATCCCTGACCCCTGTTAAATCTCCCTCTATAGACCCAAGTCAGTCTCGAGCCCTGCCTAAAACCGTAAACCTTTTCAGCTCAATAACACAGCAACTGAACAGAATGGAGATTAAAATTAACTCCCTTGCTGCTGATTTTCTTCACTTACAACAAGACCTCCTCAATAGAGCCAAGCCACTGTGCTCCCTCCCCCGGGTATTTTTGCCCCTACCCCGCTCAATACACCTCCCATGGCCCCACAGAGCACCCCTTGACCCCCAAGTCCATCAGCGAGTCAGGCACTTAGACCCAACTGGGATAGCCAGCCCTTTTTGGTACCGAAATCAGAGGAGATCAATGACTCTTGCCTCACTTCCAACCAAAAGTCTGCCCCTTTCCACATCCCTATTATTATTGGCACTAACAGAACCCCTAATACCATCCACTCGCCTAGACCTCCTGCTCAATACTCCTCTATCCACCTAACTCCCCCCATCATCAAGGCTCCCCATCCTCTCTCTTGCATGCTACTAAACTGCAGATCAGCAGTTCAACATGCCACTGACATTGCTGAAGCTCTACTCGCTGAAGAAATTGACATCGCTTTCCTCACTGAATCCTGGCTCAATGTCCACTCCACCCCCATTCTTGACAATCTCACCCCCCCCCAGGGTACAACATAATCAGACAAGACAGGCCGATCAAAACAGGGGGGGGACTAGCCATCATCCACAAAGCTGGAACACAGATTACCAAACTCAAACCTGCAGAATGCCTATCGTTTGAATACCTGGGTGTCGAACTCAACACCAAGGGCACCTCACCCATCAAATTCCATACCATCTACCATCCGCCTGGAGAACATACCCTTTTTCCCGAAGAACTAACAGATCTAATAACACGGTTCTCCTTGACAGACACCAAAGACGTATACCTGGGTGACCTCAATATCCACTGGAACGACCCAGAAGACTCCAGTCCTGAACCTATGCAACTTACTGGAAATACATTACCTCAAACAACTCTGCAATAAGCCAACTCACATCAAAGGTGCAACACTAGATGCGATCATTACCAACAACAAACTGATCTCTCTGAGAGCGATTTCTCCCACTGACAGGTCCGACCACCACCTCATTCTGTTCAGGATCGACACACTTGTCAGCCATCAACCTATTTGTGATGTCAAACCAAAACTCTTGACCAGAAACATAAAAAAAAGTCCCTTTATCCGAACTTGAATCCATGATTCATCCCCATCTCCATCCCTCATCATGGACGGCTGATGACCTCACTACACACTTTAACTCAAAAATAACAGAGGTTTTAGACCAAGTAGCTCCACTCAAACAACAGAGGCGAACCAAATCTAAAACCTGGTTTAACGTGGAGCTGAATGATGAAAGGCGTGAACTCAGACAAACGGAAAGGTCTTGGAGGCTTAACCCCTCGACCTTACTCCTAACGCAACTTAGATCTGCTCGGCAGGCATACAAAAAACACATTTTCAGTGAAAAGGCGTCCTTTTCCGCAGCCAACTAGATCTGGCGAAAAACCAACCGAGAGAACTCTTTAGCATTGTCAAAGGCCAAACTAACTGCACTCCCTCTCAAGATATCGAAGCCACAAATGAGCGATGTGTAGAAATTACCACCTTCTTCACTAATAAAGTCTCTAAAATTGATCAATCCTTCATACAAACCGCGAACACTCCTTCCCTCGTAACCTGCCCCCTTTCTACCTCCCTTGACCATTGCAGAAAGACTTCTGAATAAGGACAATCGGACCGGCCACTGGCTAAAAAACAATGCGCAATGGTCCAACTTCGAGGTAATGGCGGAAAACGAGGTCTTCAAGATAATTTCTAATCTAAAACCTTCCTCCCACACCATGGATCCCCTCCCTTCCACAATTATAAAAGAACTCAACCACACCATTTCTCCTTTCTGGACAAAAATCATCAACGCCTCTCTCACCTCAGGCTATGTCCCAGACTCCCTTCAACTAGGACAAATCACACCCATTCTCAAGAAAGCTGGGGCCGACCCTAATGATCTTAACAACCTCAGACCTATCTCGAACCTCCCATTCCTTGCAAAAACATTGGAGACATGTGTTCTCCACCAACTCAATAAACACATTGATGAGTTCAATCTCTGCGATGCCTTTCAATCGGGATTCAGGAAAGGCTGTAGCACGGAAACAGCTATACTCAAAGTGTCGGATGACATTCGCAAGGCCTTAGATGATGGTGATACCTGCCTACTCATCCTTATTGACCTATCTGCAGCATTCAACACAGTAAATCACCCAGCTCTTCTGGAGACCTTGTCGAAGAACTCCAGTATTAATGGTACAGTACTAAAATGGTTCACCTCCTTCCTCCAACATCGCTCACAACAAATTAAAATCAACTCCCGTCTCTCGAAGCCAACAAAAGTCACACTTGGGGTACCACAAGGCTTGATCCTCTCCCCATCCCTCTTCAATCTCTTCATGGAGCCCCTCACAATCATCTTGAAAAAAGCTGGAGTGAATTACCATCTTTACGCGGATGACACCTAAATCTATTTCAAAATCAAGTCTCCCAGTGACATCCAACACCTCAATACCACTCTAACGGAGATCAAAACTTGGTTCAACGTTAACCACTTAAAGCTCAACCCAGATGAAACGGAACTGATCCTATTCTCTACAAAAAGCCACCATCGTCCTATCCAAGAGTGGCTCAAGAATCTGCTTGCCCTAAACTGCACCCTCGTTCTATCCGACTCAGTTAAGTCTCTAAGCATCACCCTTGAGTAGAACTTATCAATGGAGGCCCACATCAAAAACTCTGCAAAAAGTGCTCTTTTCTCTCTAAAACACCTCAAGAAATTGAAACCTTTTCTTCCCAATGATGACCTCAAGACAGTAGTTCAATCCCTGGTTCTCTCTAAAATCGACTACGGGAACGCCATCCTTACAGGGACTCCAAAAGCTCACCTAGCCCCTCTAAGGGCAGTGCTGAACATGGCTGCTCGACTTGTATCTGGAGCTAAAAGATTTGAATGTAAAGAAATGAGTCCCTTGGGGAAGAACCTTAGAAAGCAACTACTTTAGTATGCATACATCACACACCTCTCACACATACGTCTCCAATTCATATCACTTTTCATTAGACCATATGTAATAGAGAAAGCAGCATCAACACAAGTTTAAAAAAAAAAAATCTTATATCTCATATGTTTTATTCTTTGTATATACATGTAATACCACTATTAAAAAAGACAATGATTGAAACAATTCATAACAGAAAAACATTTTTACACAATGGAAAGAGGTAAAATAGACCACCTAAAATCTAAGCATGAAAACAACAAGATTGAAAAACTGATGGTTAGACCTAGAAAATTGGTCTATACAGTATACACCTCCATTATTCCCTAAAATATGATAAAACACTGGAAATATGCCGTCAATACTTTAGCCTTATCACACCAATATTCAGCAACAGGATTGTGTATCTCAAATTGTGGCATCAACGCGTTTCGATGGTATTGTATATTATTAGTCCATCTTTGTCAAGACATTAATATTGTGCATTCTCTCTTGTATATGTAGGTTTCCATGCAGGCACCTGTTTACATTTGCGAGACCTCTCTATTTGCTTCTTGTAATCGTCTGTGCATAGGAGTGAATAGCGGTCATCCAACCATATACCGATTATCTTATTGTGGGAACGTTAGCTTAAAAACACTAAGCAAACTGCTTCAGTTGTGTAGACTTGTCTGCCACAGAGTTCAATCTTTATAAAAGCGATTAGTCTGAAGAGAGCATTATTTATAAATCATGTAAAGATCCTCCTTCTTGTTAGTATCATCTTCGGACTTCTAATGATATTATTTCATATCTGGCAATCGATTCCAGCTGGCCCTTTTCTTATTATGTTTGGGTCCAGAGGTTGCCTTAATTTTGCCTCCCTGGTCGACTGTCCGCGCTCCCGGGTTGAATTAACCCGGGAGCGCGGACAGTCGACCAGGGAGGCAAAATTAAGACAACCTCTGGACCCAAATATAATAAGAAAAGGGCCAGCTGGAATCGATCGCCAGATATGAAATAATATCATTAGAAGTCCGAAGATGATACTAACAAGGAGTATCTTTACATGATTTATAAATAATGCTCTCTTCAGACTAACCGATTTTATAAAGATTGAACTCTGTGGCAGACAAGTCTACACAACAGAAGAAGTTTGCTTAGTTTTTTTAAGCTAACGTTCCCACAATAAGATAATCGGTATATGGTTGGATGACCGCTATTCACTCCTATGCACAGACGATTACAAAAAACAAATAGAGAGATCTCGCAAATGTAAACAGGTGCCTGCATGGAAACCTACATATACAAGAGAGAATGCACAATATTAATGTCTTGACAAAGATAGACTAGTAATATATAATATCATCGAAACGCGTCGACGCCACAATTCGAGATACACCATCCTGTTGCTGAATACTGGTGTAATAACTTTGCGGAAATCACTCTCGAACACTCTCTGGCAGAATTATTAAAATGCAGATCAGGGTCACCCACAGACCCCTTGCCTGCCAAACAATACAAATCTTTGGCCCCTCTTCTTAACCCAATTCTGAATGAGATCTGGAACGACTCCTTTTGGACAGGCATTTTCCCTGATTCCTGTAAGCACGCCCGACTGGTCCCCATCCTTAAAAAGCCCAATGCCGACCCCAATGAGCCATCCAACTATAGGCCAATCTCGCTATTACCCGCCCCTGCAAAAGTGCTTGAAAAATTAGCCCATCAGCAACTTGCTAGCTTTCTCGAATCCAACGGCGCCTTCCATGACTCACAAGATGGGTTCAGAACCGGTTATAGTACCGAGTCGGCTTTAATAGAAATGGCCGACTGTGAGATGGAGACTGGATGAGGGGTCCAGAGCGGTGTTGGTGCTGCTTGACTTGTCGGCAGCATTCAACACCATCTCCCATCCAGTCCTTCTTGACCGTCTCCGATCTAAGGGCATCCAAGGTAAGGCATTGGAATGGCTTGCTTCCTTTTTAAAAAAACCTGACCCAGGCGGTATTCACCCCCCCCTTCACCTCAGACTGCCGCCCACTTAAGTGGGGAGTCCGGCAGGGCTCCTCACTAAGCCCCCTCTTATTCAATGTTTACTTCTCTCCTTTGGCTGAGATCATTGCCCAATCAGGTATAAAAGCTACCTCTTACGCTGACAACATTCAGCTTTTGTTCGCTTATAATAACCCTACTCAGTCCACCTTCGACCCCCTAAAGAACTGCCTCAATAACATAGCCTGTTGGGTGGACGATAACTTCCTCCGGCTCAATGCCGGAAAAACCGAGGTCCTCTTCTTCCACCAGCCCTCCCCTCTTGATTCCAATCTTTGTTAGCCCCATGAAATAAGCATACCCCCCATACCCAAGGAATCAGTGAAAAACCTTGGGGTTAGATGGGACACCAGCGTCTCATTTCATAAACAAGTCCAGGCGGTGTCCGCTGCATGTTTCTCCAAAATCAGGATGGTCAAAAAAGTCATTACTTTTTTTACCCAATAACACCAGAAGAACAATTGTCCAGGCACTGATTACGTCCCACCTGGATTACGCTAATGGCCTCTACATTGGACTTGCGTCGGGTCTTTGCCATCGACTTCAGACGGTTCAAAATGCTGCAGTCCGGCTGGTCTGTGGCATCTCCTTGCGTGAACACATTTCCTCTCACAGACGACGTCTTCACTGGCTTCCAATCCAACAAAGAGCAGAATTCAAGGCCTTAACTCTGGCCCATCGGGCAGTTAAAGAAAAGGGTTCTGCATACCTCTCCTCCTGCCTTCGTCCCTAGAGTAACACCAGACTTCTCCGCTCTAGTTCTAAAAAACTTCTTGTCACCCCCAGATTTAAAAAAATACGTTCCGGAGGTAAAACGTTCCAAGTATGTGCTACCTCCCTCTGAAACAAACTCCCTCTATCCATCCGAATGATCCAAGAAGAGCTTCCATTCCGAATAGCCCTGAAATCATTTCTATTCTGCTAATTCCATCTGAGTCTGAACCAGAACACATTCACGCAGGAGCGCCGGGACACCCAGTTGGGGTAGCCGTGCGCTATACAAAATACACTACATAAAATAAGGCTAAAGTATTGACGGCATATTCCCAGTGTTGTATCATATTTTAGGGAATAATGGAGGTGTATACTGTATAGACCAATTTTCTAGGTCTAACCATCAGTTTTTCACTCTTGTTGTTTTCATGCTTAGATTTTAGGGGGTCTATTTTACCTCTTTCCATTGTGTAAAAAAAAAATTCTGTTATGAATTGTATCAATCATTGTCTTTTTTAATCGTGGTATTACATGTATGTACAAAGAAATAAAACATATGAGATATAAGATTTTTTTTTTTTTTAATTGTGTTGATGCTGCTTTCTCTATTACATATGGTCTAATGAAAAGTGATATGAATTGGAGACGTATGTGTGAGAGGTGTGTGATGTATGCATACTAAAGTTGTTGCTTGCTAAGGTTCTTCCCCAAGGGACTCATTTCTTTACACTGAACCAGTGCCCTATTCCCTTGTTGTAGTCAAGGGGCTCCTCTTTTTCCTAAACGTAAAAAGATTTGAACACATCACTCCAGCTCAACTCTCTCAAATGGCTTCCCGTGGAAGGGAGATGTATTTACAAGCTGGCCTGCATCACACACAAAACCCTCCACTCTCCTGCCCCCAACTACCTGAACAACAAACTGGTAAGAGCAGGTCAATCCCGAATACTGAGAAGCTCCAACTCATTCTTTCTCATTCCGCCAAAAATGAAAAAGAAAACCAACCAATACCGAGCGTTTTCTGGCAACGCCCCCAGGTTATGGAACACTCTCCCTGGAGTCCGCAGATGCAACCCCTCCTTCTCCTGTTTCAAAAGGGACCTGAAACTCCATCTCCTTAACAAACACTTTCCTGAACAACGTCAACTAACCTAGACTTCAATATCCGAGTTGACTCCCATTCAAGGAGTGTTGGTGAATGGACTATGCTAATCACCTTTTGTTCTTTTTATTGTTCTCTCCCCCTCCGTTGCACAGTTATTTATTTCTCAGGCTGTATTCTTTATCCGTGGTTTGATTATCACATCAGGATCTAAACAAAGACTGAAAAGGCAACACTGAAGGGAACTACTTTGTGTCTAGATGTGCTTCTTGTGGAAGGGTGAAATACAGTCACTCACAGTGAAATTAGTCAGTGGCTGAAGTGGGCAGACCCACTGCTCCACGCAGTATGCTGTAGTGGGAAGAAGGGAAATGCAAAAAGTCCAATGGATGAAGAGAGCTGGTTAAAAATCCAGAGAGTAAGTATATTATACATATCATTTTAATAAAATGAAACAGTCTTGACTAATGCCAGACCTAAAAAGGATATTCAGAGTTTTCATGGGTTCCAAAATGTATGTCCATATGTTAATGCTGTTTGAATTTATATTTATGGTTCATTAATGTTAAGCATTTATTAGTAGCGTGAGCACTAGCAATATGAGGCTACAAGTAGAAGGGGAACCCCTTGTCACTTCAAGGCAGGTAGGCGGGGAAAATGCAGTAAACAACAGAGAACAGAGATAACCTGCCCGTAATGATCTAGTATAGGCTTAAAAATAGGTCCTTATATACTTATATCAACCTCTGAACCACACATCTGAACCTCACAACATGGTTACAAAAATATAAAGATTTTATTGCATGGAAAAACAAACTTTCTCAATACATAGTAATTGCATGAATTATTGCATCATATACAAATTATTGTCATTTAATATAAAAATAACTCAATCACATCATCACAACAAACCCACATGCCAGCCACCACTTTCATACCAACATACATACAACTCTGGTCACAAACAACACACAACTCCACAGATATATCATAGCCAATGGTTGATCTGAAAGTAATAGATGGAAAACAATCCACTAGGGAAGAACCCCAGATCGCTCGGATGGTTCCCAGATGTAGAAAACACCAACGCGCGTTTTGGTGTAAAGCCCCAGCCGGGGCTACACCTTCATCAGGGCGGGAGTATACAGAGGCATGGTGGGGACAGGATGTCTGTGAAGAAAATATATACATACTTAAAACAGATACAAAATGTTACCAATCCAGAGAGAAAAAAATGGGGTTCAGGGGGATCAGATAAACAATCATAAGTAATAGGTAGGGAGAAACCGCATGATTCATATTTAGCACAAACAATATTTATTCGACATGACACATAGACATGAACTACATGTCTAAAAATAAAAACTTCAAGAAAACACTTAAGTATAGATAGTGAGAATATTTAGACAAGGTCCCAAGAGGTGCCAGAATCTCCAACACACCTGATAAAGAAAGTGAATTTAAGGCTTAGAAAAAGAATAGAATACGTGCACCCAGCAGAGAGGTAGGGTCCAAGGAATGGATATATTGTATTTCCAAACCCCACAAAGTGGTTAACACCAGCAAGCAACAAGATGTTTCTGCAAAACTGAAATATACCGTTTTCAGAGATTTGAGGCACACCAAATATTGAGGTTCAGATGTGTGGTTCAGGGGTTGATATAGGTATATAAGGAACTATTTTTAGGCCTATACTAGATCATTACGGGCAGGTCATCTCTGTTCTCTTTTGTTTGCTACATATATTGCTCCCAGAAAGCCCCCTGATTAGATGCAAATGTTGGCAGAAGCTCGAAAGCAAGATTGAAGAGTCTTTGCTTTCAAGGTTCACAAACAAATGCAACTAGGAAGTAAAACATTTTTGCTAAACTACTGTGAACTTTTAGGTACAATTTATTTGAAGCGTCATCTAGTAAAATAGGTTGATTCATGCTAGTATTCCTAAAAATTACCCGCTCTGCTCTAATCTTTCCCCCATACTGAGAAAGGTTGGAAATACTCCTGGCAAGGACAGAAGTATTGTTAAACTTTGCAAACATGTGTTTACATTTTTATACTGGGACCACTGTCAGCAGTGCAGTCCGAGCTTTCAACATTTCCTTAGAGGGCTCACCCTACAAATAAAGGCTTTGCACCAATGAACCAACCATGAATACGAGTACAAACAGTATCAACATACGGACATAAATATTACCATAACTACAGCCAATGCCCTTCCCTGATCCATAGTGTGGTACTGTAAACTGGCAGACAAAGGATTTGTGATGCAGGGGGTTGGAACTACTTATCCCAAGGACAAAAAAAACTTGAAAACTTTTTGTCCTTGACCCCAAACAATATGTCCTGAGAGACAGGCTATAGGAATTCCATACCCCTGACCATGCTAGTTAGTAGGTTGGCATAGAGTCAGAAGTACATTCCAACCCTGGAACTACTGCTTAACACTTCCTCCAGGCCCAGTATGATGGTCTGTGGAAAGGTGGCAAAATAAGGGAATTGCTAAGATTCAAACCCTACTATATACATAGGCCCTTGCATACTCAAAGATGCTATTATCAGAGCGCTTATATAATGACATTGCATGCATAATTTGTCACCACACTACTTTAGCACCAAAAGGTCAAGCGTTTTTTTTTTTTTTTTTTTACAGAACAAGTACATTTATGAAGCAACCTATCAATTGGACAAGTAGATATTTTATTAAATTCCACACCCATGGCAATTTTCTGCAGGCAATGTTAAAACTGACATGGCAGTATTTTTTTTAGGGTAATGTTAGATCTGTAATAGGCAATTTTCATTGTCTGTGTTGAAAATGGCCGGCAATGTGCGTTTTCCGAGAGCAAAATAGGCTTTCCTTGGAGCATTACTGAAACTAACAGAGGAAACCTTTTTCTGGGGCAATATGAAAATTGTATGACGACACATAAATATTACAGCAATGTAGAAAACAGAAGAGCAAGGCAATATTCGGCCATGACAATAGGTCTTTAAATGTGGCATAGTCTAACGCTCCCAGAAAATTGCAAGAAGATGAAAGGTCAATGCTGAAATTGGTGCTGCAGTGCATGCCCATGTAAAACTGACCGGATAATATCCTGAGAGCAGTACAGAAACGTGCACCTGGACCTGGAGAAATGTGAAACTGACATTGCAGTGTGGAAACTGGCAGGTGGACACAAGAAGCATAACTCTAGACTATTAGAACAAGTCAACTAGCAGTCACACACACTGAGCATCATATGATTAACAGCATACGGATACTTGTAAGCAACAACCTTTTCAAATGGGCAGCACAAACAAAATATTTGAAATATGCACAAATATATAATGAAAGAACCTTGGCAGAATAACTCGGAAGGCAATTTATTTTCTGGTGCACAACTTTTGATGAATTATTAACTGGCACAGAAACAACAATGTGCATTTTCTCTCATTAACCAGTATTTTAAATTTTGTAATTTCTACTTGCACACAATTTAGAAATTGAATTTTTGCAGTGAGTAGTTGCATAATACATCAGGAACCATTTTAGTAACCAAATTTAGCCATGTGTCACAGTTTTTCGAGGCTCTCCTTTAGTCTGCTGAAGTACCCTGCGAGCAGCTATACCAACCACTGGGTCTGGTATAAAAACTGGACAAGACCTTTTGCTTGTAATAAATAAGGTATTTTTTAGCAAGAACCTTCTCACAACAGCAAAGTTAAATAGGCTCGTTTGCTTTGAAAAATGTTATTTGTTTTCAAGGTAGGCACCCAAACTAACACAAAGTAGAAGAAATGAAGGGCTAACAGTTCAGCACAGAGTGAGCAGAAGTACATGTTCACATAACTTTAGTTAAAATTAAAAATGTGAGAGGTAGAAGAACCTCTGGTCTCCCATAATTTATGAAAATCACCCCCCAAAAAAATTGAACACCTTGTGACCATTCCAAACTGACATTTTATTTTTGGAGTGCATGCAAAAACCAGTCACCAGTAGTTGAATATCAAACTCTGGGTATGCTTCCCTAAAATATTACATTTATTTAAGCAATTTACAACTGCTATCAACTTATAGGGACAGTTATGCCTCATCAAAACACTGATAAATCACTCTATCTTATTCGTGGGCAGCATTCAAAAATTGGCAATGAAACTATTTTGAAAATGGCAGTAGAAAGGTTTGGCATAATATGTTCGACTTTGATTTTAATGTATTTTTGGCATATCTAAAAGGGTGGGGGGAAGAGCTCTGTAAACATACAAAGAAGGACACAGATTATAACTTATATCTGGATAGAATTCTGTCATACACATATCAAATTTTACACCTCTTCTTTAGTCTTCTGCGCTATCATGCTAGTATCTGTAATAAATAGCAAGCCAAGACAGCTTTACGTGACAATTTCCACTTTTAAAGGAAACATTTTTTCAAGAATAAAGACTCATTCTTGGCTGCAGACTTTTACCCTCACAATTAGGATTTACTCGGAAAGCTACCAATATGGTGGGTGCCCACGTTTGAAAAACCAAGCTGTAGGAATTTTCAGTGGGTTCACCTGTAAAGATATAACACCTACAAACCTTTAGGGCTTGTGGAGATTCATCAACAATTAGTATATATTTTGCCGCCATGGAAAGAATACATAATTACTCCGTCAAGGATAGGCTTATGCATTTCTTCAATTCAGGAACAGTAAGTGGACAGCTCAATATTTCAAGGAAGGGAGGGTTGTCATCAAGGTAACTACATGAGAAAAATATCTTCCTTAGCAATTAAGAAATGTAAGTTTTTAATGCTTATTTGCATTTAATTTCTGTACACAAAGTTTTAGACTTACTGTTCGCTATGCGGAAAAAGATATGAAAACACGTACCTAAAAATCTATGGCTAGCATACTTTATACCAAGAGCACTTGTGGAAATCTTTGTAAATTCCAAAAATGTCGCAGATTTGCTCCAAATTAAAGAAAAATGCAATGGGTGCAAATTACCAAATGAAAAAGGCACCTTATGCTGACAACATTAAGTTAATACGTGGGTTTATAGAGAGGGATGAAGCAAATCACTTATTATTTTTACCTAAGATTGACTGAATAACAGTGAACTCTAAATGAGGATATCAAAGACCATACTTTTGCCGACAAAAAAACATCATTTGAAATGCAATAGGTCTCGCATTTACGCGAGTTGAAGCAATTGGTATTGTAAACGACAATGCCTTTCATTTATGTTTAAAAACCGAAAACGCAAATAAAAGACATTGTTATTTGCAATGTCAATAGCTCAAACTCGCGTAAATGCGAGACCTATTGCATTGCAAATGCGTGTTTATTATTTCATCTGTCCCTGTGCAGACAGTCTGAGCACAACGCCGCCCACTGCAAGAGCACGGTGCTGGGCTGGGCTGGGCGGGGGGGTTGGGGGGGGGGGTGTGTGTGTGTGTGTGTGTGTGAGTAGTACGAGTATTCCCTATCCTGGGGGTGTGTACGGCGCCAGAGATCATGAAGATCAAGGTCTGCCAACCTGTCCCTACACTCGGACGAGAACATACCAGTTTGAGGGGTGCATTAGACGGACCTGTCCAGGACATTGTCCCCTCCTCCTTCCTCCCCTCCCTTCCCCTTCTCTCCCCCCCTCCCTCCCTCCCTTCCCCTTCTCTCCCCCCCTCCCTCCCTCCCTTCCCCTTCCCTCCCTCCCTTCCCCTCCCTCCTCCCCCCCCCCCCCCCGAGGACGATGTGTCTGTCAGGTGTGCCTGTGATGTCCGTTAGGGCCGAGTGGAGAAAGTGTTCCTGGTTCTCGTTAGGGCTATATAGGGACCAAACTGTAAACGTGAGGCCCCCTATCCGAAATCGGTATGCCAGCAGCCTCCTCTTCAGTTCAGCGCATTTGTGTAGAACCTCCCCTTTAAAGTGCCGTGCCACCAGAATCGTCACCCCTGCCGTCTTGTTATGACCTGAAGAAAAGCGGTGTGTCGGGAATTTGTGTGAACAGAGTCGGTGGCAGTCGCGGGGCAGCAGATGAGTTTCTTGTAATAAGCAAATGTCTGCGTGAGTGCTTTCTAAGTCTTCCGGGTTCCCGATTCAGGAGCCGGGTATTCGCCTACACACGGTTTCGTGCCGTCTTACCCCTATCGAGTCCGTTTCTAAATCTGCACACGCGACCCCCTGAGCAAGCGCACTGTTGTGCGAAATGCATTGGGGACTTTAAACCATGTGATCTGTCAACATGTTGGTTATTGATGACTAATTTTGCAAAATACTTCGTGATTATCCTATCATATGAGAGAAATATGAAGATAAGGAATAAACAATTGAAACCTTTGCAAACATCATGGAGTAAAATATATTCTGTACAGTTTCAACTACCTTGGCACATAAACATTTAGCATATTGATGCACAAGAGTACTGCAGGTCACTCTTACTCCTTGTAAGATTTTCAGTACCATTGCTTTCTAAGTGGGACAGTATCGCTCGCCGTTTTACTGGATTATTTAAGCCCCGAACGTTAAGGGACAGAATCTTAAAGGTTGTAGGTGGCATTTGGGACCGTGGAGACTAGAATGCTGTTTCCCTGCCGTAGTGGCGGTTGGCGTGGGCTTGTACCTCCTTTAACTGAGACCTGCTTTGAGCACTGGACGACCCAACCCCTCTCCAAACCCCCCCTCCCACCCTTCCCGGTGCCACCCTAACCCCAACTTCAGAATCCTCAGCCCTCTCTCCCAACTTCAACCTCCATCCCCCCCACCCCTATCCCAACATGAAAAGAACGAATGCAAACCATAGTCTCGGGCCTGTTAGGACAAAGTCCAGGTCCGTAGCGTGTCATCGTGTAAGGAAACATGGCTGTGGCAACCCCTCAGGCTCCCCAGCCCGTCCCACCCGCCAAAGCAATGTGTTAAAGGTGTCCCCATAAATACAAGGCCTCTTAGGGCGCAGCTGTGGTGTCCTTGACCACCTCCTGGGCCATTGTCTCCGGGTCAGGTTAGAGGTGCGCCTTCGATTGGCATTGTCGCCGAACTCGCTGCCAGCCATCGCGGTTGTGCTCTACGGGCCCACTCTGCGGCCCGTGTGGGGAGGCCTCCCCAGGTTCCGCGTCGTTCGGCAGGTCGATTTTCAATAGAGCGCATTGACGTAAATAATTAATTTACTCTCTTAATTTCTATGCAGGTAAGTACTTAATCAATGATAACTCAATCAGAAGGAAAGAAAACAGAGTCCGTGGTGTTAGAGTTTCTAAGGGTTTTATTCCTCATAAAGGAATCAGGATATCATGTTCTGACCACCACAGGGGTGTCAGAAGGGATAGATGAGCGCGCTCTCGTTTATTGACAATACATAGCTTATATACTTGATTTACATCATAAGGTTCAATGTAAGAGGCGTAACAGCTGAGAGAAGACAAGATAACAGTATACACGTGGTACCAATACATCATCAAGAGGCGTAAACTAGGCGTGAACTAGAGGTGTGTGCTAGAAACGTCACTGATAGGTGACGCAAGTGGGTGGCACCAAGGGGTGGTGCTAACAGAATGTTGCAATGTCAGCAGAAATCGGAAGCTTGGATGCGCGCGCAGCTGCATGACGTGTGATTGACGGGGTGCAGGGGTCTTGACATTTACACGGACGGAAAGAGACAGAAGTCTGGCATGTCAGATCAACTTGTACTTCTATCATATCTGATATCTGATGTTTAGGAACTATACTATCTGGGCGGAAAGGTCTCTAGGGCAGAGACTATTCTATGCTAACTGTGGATGCGTATATGAGCGCCTGAGTGTCTACATGTGAAGCGTGGGGGCACGGGGCCTTCCATGGAAGCATGGCAACGGAGGCTATGAATTACTTGTATTAAGACAGGTCGGCCCTTTTGGCTCTGCAGCTGGAGAGGATGTTTACAGGATCTAGTAGGCAGGAATGTATTCTCGGGGAGCGGAACAGATAACTCGAAGGTTATAGTCAGTCTTGGCAGAAAGCAGGCTTGAGCTGAGCGCGAGGGGCCGCGCTGAAAGTAGGACAGAGTTCACGGGTACAGAGGTAGCCTGGGCAGAGTCAGGAGCCACAAAAGAGGTTCAGATGGCAGGAATTCAGGGCCTACTCTGGCTAGAGCAGGAATACATGAAAAGTGTACTACAAAAAGACGGTGGCATAGCATACTTAGGAACGGACTATATAATCCATTCATGGTGGATCTGAAAGAGGACAAGTTAACGGTGGACGCAAATGTATTTGCGTCTTCATAGCTGTCACAGGAGGGAAGTTACATGCACTTTAAGCTGGTACATGGAGTCGGTGGGGTACGCGCTAGGGAACACAACATGGCCAAAATTTAATTTTCCTCAGCATGTGTCTCTAAGAGAGCGGAGTTGGTGCAAAGATCCCTGCCATTTGAAGACAAGGCGAAAAGGATGATCCCAGGAGTATGGTACCTGATTGTCGCGCAGAAATGTCGTGACCACCTTGAAAGATCGCCTATTCTGCAGCGTGATGGCCGATAAGTCCTGGAACAGAGCGATGGAGTCGCCCTGGAACTGCAGAGGTTGCTTTTGGCGAGCCACCTGTAGAATCCGCTCCTTCAGGGGGAAATCCGGGAGGTACGCCAGGTTGTCCGGTGGTGGGGCCGGTGCACGCCTCGTCGGGCCCACTCTGTGTGCACGGTCGATGCGGACGACGAACTCAGGTGGTTCCCCAAGGATATCCCTGAAGAGGTCTTGTAGGTAAGCTGGTGATGCTATTCCCCTCCGCCTTTGACGGCACACCCCGGACCCAAATGTTGTTTCTTCGGGAGCGGTTCTCGAGGTCCTCCGCGTGAGCCTGTAGGTCCACTTGTTGTTCCTGAAGGCAGAGTACCTCCTGCTGAAGATGAGCTAGCTCTTCACTGCGTGCATGGTCAGCTTCTTCCACAGCGGCCACCCACTTTCCTAGCCCATCAATGTCCCTGCGGAGCTCTCGCTGCTCTCCAGCCAAGTCCTGCTTCAGTGTATGGAAATCTTCCCGCAGGGTATTAACAAGCATTTACAATGCAATGGTTTTGCCTTTGTTAAAGTTAGAGCTATTGGCATTGCTCTTGACATTTTTTTTATTTATGTTTTTTTAACATAAATAAATGGCATTGTCATTTACAATAGCAGGGCAGGGCACAGGGAAGGGGGGCGAGGAGAGAGGAAGGAGAGCTGCGGGCTCAGGGAAGGGGGGGCGAGGAGAGACGAAGGAGAGCTGCGGGCACTTGTAATGCTTGCATGGATGAGTTGGTGGATGCATGCATGGGTGCATGCATTGATGGGTGTATGGATAGATGCATGGAAGGGTGGATGGAGAGATGCATATTTACAGCCAATCCCTCAACAATTTATGCAATCCACCAACCCATCCAACCAACAACCCATCCATGCATCCACCCATACATACATCCTGCATACATCCATCCATCCATCCATCCATCCATCATGCATCCATCCACCCACTGTGTCCCACTCCGACCCCTCTAAATATAACTCATTTTTTTCTGTATATAGAGATGACTGTATTCACTAGTATATGCAGTAGACCTTTCTACTCTAACATTCTTATGTGACTCTTGCAGTACATCTATTCATATCCCTTCCATATGTATATAGAAATATAACGAGAATCAACAGTCTCTTCTTTGTGTGACTACATCTAGTACATTTCAATTGTTTTCCTGTTTGTATCTTTTACTTAACGCATGTAAATCAAAGTCCTTAGGTTTGGCAACTGGTTCTTATGTAAAGCGCTCTGACACCTTCGGGTAAAGTTTGCGCTACATAAAATCACATTAAATAAAACTTTACCCCACAAATCCAACCATTCATTTGTGCCTAGGCTTACATTTTACGGCCTCGAAGCACACAGAGAAGGGACAGTTTACTAAGTCGAGGCTTTGTAGGGTGCATGGCAGGGGACAGTTTTAGGCGCCAAGGGAGGGTAGGGAGCAGAGTCAGAGTACTTCACGGAGGTAGGGGGCAGTTTTTTATTGTTCAGGGCAGGGGGCCGCGGTACTTTTTGGAGCATGGTCTTATTTTAAAGGGCTCAGTTCAGGTGGAGGAACGGCACAAAACACCAGGCAGACAGAGGGCAGAAGGACACAAAAACGAGGGGAAACAATTATAACTGAGGGCAGATTGGCACAAAAAAACAGGTAGACCGAGGGAAGAAGGACACAACAAGCCCCACACACTGCAAGCTCCACACACCTCATTCGTAGCATCTAGCACCGACCCATCCCAGCTGATGAGGTACGACCCTTCAACAAAAAAAACACACACACACACTAAAAGTCCGACTGCCTGCACATTTAGTAGCTGTTAAATTAACTAGATCGTCCAAAAAAAAAATCAATGAAAAGAGACAAGCTGGACCCTGTTGAGGGCGATCGGGCCTAAGTGGCAGACATTCAATAAATATACACAGAGGTAGTCAATGCATCAGGCTCCTCAAACTACCCAGAAAGTTTCTGGAAAATCACTTTTTGCAGCAGGGCTATTCGAGGGAGTAGCACCACAGGAGCGGCAATGATCATGTACACAGAGGCTGACAAAATATGAGCAGTTACAATCAAAACAATATTATATAACACAAAACGCATGCTTTCTACATATAACATTGCACTTCCCCGTTTATATCCAAACACAGCTTTCTGAAAGCCGAAGACTGAGCATGCCCCTCGTTTGAACCCAAACACGCCCCCCCTCACGTTGTGCAGCTGTGCTGTCACTTAAACAACTTCTAGTGTCTGGACCCAACAAGAGCCGTGTCAAAACGAGGCGCTCAGGCAAAACAACAGCACGCCTTTCTCTCTCGGTACATTTGCAAGTCAAGTAGATTAACGTCAATAGGTCCCGGGAATTGACATGTCATAAAACTCTGCCCAGGCAGCTCGATAGCCTCATGCTTGGCCCCATCAACCTTCCTCCTCCTGAAGTCCCCAACCCCAACAATTCCGGTCGGAAGACAAACCAGCTGCAGTAAATGCAAAATGTGGTTGTGAAGACTCTGTGGAAACACCAGTTTGCATGGCCCTTCTATCAACCTGTAGATTCTGTGATATTAAATTTACCTGATTATCATAAAATAATTAAAAATCGAATGGACATGGGAACGCTCAAGAAGAGACTTCAGAATAATTATTACTGGGGTGCAAGTGAATGTATGCAAGATTTCAACACATTGTCGAAGTATCCCTCCTTCTCAGGGTCTGCCCCAGCCGCTGCAAATCGCGCACACATGCTGCAATCAGAGATACACACGAAGCATGCACAACACCAGAAGGCAAACTTGTCCTCTGCTTACCTTGCTTCCTGACGACCATGTTTGCAGATCCCACAGGTCGACTGAGAGGGGGCGGGCACTGGCAATGTGACTTCCGGCGTGAGTGAGAGGTATGAAAGGCTGAACCCGCTATGCCAGGATGAACTGCAAATTACATATAGCCTACATGACCGGTAATGAACTTGTTGTGCTGTCTTCACGCTGCGCGGGTTTCAATTTCGGGGCACTTTGCGTTCCTGTTCAGCAAAAAGAAGGAGAGCTCCCGCTCCTCGGGACTCTCCGGGGCCGCGGCGGGACTTTCCCAGGGCTCCTCCTTCGCTCGGGAGCCTCGGGACAGACGATGCAGGCTGCTTCCTGCTCTCCACTCCTCCTCCTCCTCCCGATGACGCGGCGGAGGCTCGGCCGGCTGGGCCAATCCCAGCGCGGCCCTGGCTGGAGGCAGACGGCTGCTACCTTCGGCTTTGGGGGCCGCGTGGGAAACAAAGGGACAATGCTGGGTCTTGTGTGCACAAATGTTTTTTTCTTTACTTGGACACCTCAGCGCAAGTGAGGTGGGGTGGTCCAAAAAACAGACAAAGGACGATCGGCAAAGGCAACTGCAATGAGGGCGGGTGCCGTCAATGCCGGCACAGATTGGAGGGCATTCCCACGAACAGGCTTTCGGCTGACGTAGCCAAAAGCCAAAAATTCTCGGGAACGCCCCCAAATCTGGTCCGGGATTGACGGACAGAGCCGTCTCCCAATGGCTAGCCTCCATTTATGGAGCTAGCCAATGGGAGAGTGGGGACGGTCCAGTCCCCACACACAGAAATCATTAAGTTTTTCCTAGCGCAAGCGTACTTCGTACGCATTGGCTAGGCAAAACCTAAAAAAAGGGATTCCAGAAAGGACCTTGTAACTGGGCGAATCTCCTTCCTCTCGATGTTGCCCAGTGGCGGCTGTCGTTGGCGAGGGGGGTACCTGTGTCTTCCCCCCCTTAGGGATGTTTTGCTGAGCATGTCGGCGATCGAGCGATTGCTTTTGCGCCCCCCGCTGGCCATGCCGCAGCCGGGTTCAGGGATCTGGGGGTTCTTGTGGTCTTCGGGGGGGCCGATTCCACGCAGCTCAGTCTCTGTCAGTGCCCCAGTCCGTCTGGAGAAGGGGGCCAACCCAGGAGAGGAGTCAGCCGGTGTTTTCTTTGGTGCCTGGGTCTCCGGGTTCCGGTCTCCGCCCCCGGGTGCACCGGTGCGTTCCTCTGTTCTCCGGTCGGATGCGGGACAGTGGTCCGACACGTAGGGCGTTTTAGGCCGTCGCCGCCATGACAGCCGCTCTTCCCCTGGTGCGCCGTGGAAGATCATGAAGGGGGCTCCGGCCGTCGTTTCTCCCGCTAGGAGCCCGGCAGACGCTTGCAGAGTGCAGGAAGGTGGAATCAGCGAGTGTTGAGGGGATATGTTGCTAATAACCGGGCAATACGGGGTTCAGGGCCGGGGAGACGGTGGAAAGACGTCCGCTCAGGTCGCCATCTTGGTCACTTATTTTTGTATTTAAGGACTAAAGAAAGACAGTTGCCGTATTACACCGCTTAGACGGAAAATGACCACATATATATTTTCCTCTGGAATTAGGCACTGGGCAAAAATTGCGAAAAACCGTGTTTCGGTTGTCGGAATGGGAACAAATACTGCAAAATCCAGCGACTGCCTGATGTCACATTGGACCAACAAAACATTTTGACTGTAGGTCCTTTTTTTGTGACTTTTTAGGAACCGGGAAACTCTGAGCAGGACCCAGTGGCCCTTGAAAAGAGAAGTGACTGTTTCGCTGAGAAGTGCTGGTGCTGGTCCGTGAAGAGTGCTACTCATGCAAAAAGCAAGTGCTGCTGTTGCCCTGTTGAAGGTGCCGCAAAGCGACGAAGTGACAATTCTGGGTTGCTGAAAGTGTGCCACTCGTGCAGAGAAGTGCTGGTGCTGCCCTGCAGAAAGTGCTGCAGTCTTGCTAACAAGAGCTGGTGCTGCCCTGTTACAAGTGCCACAAATACCTTGTTGTTTGCTACCCCCTGACATATATTAAAACGAGCTCCCCTCCAGTCCCAACCAGCAGCGTGAAGTCCGGTGAGAGAGGAAAGGGAATCCCTTGCAGGCAGCACTCCCCTTGAGCCAATAACATCAGCCACCAGTGGCGGCAGCAGTCTGTTCACAAGGACAGCAGCAGCCCACTCCCCTCCCCCTTCCTGCAGTCCCGCCAAGGTCCAACCCCGTCGGAGTGCTTGACTTCGCGCACGTGTGCGCGCCCCCTCCCCCACAGCCAGAGAAGAGACGCCTTAAGTGTGCACATAGGCTGTCCAGGCACAAGCTGTGATCGCCAGAGAAGAGACGCTGTGAGCGTGTACATCGGCTGTTCGGGCAAGTGCACATCTCCTGCCCCCTTCGGACGCAAAACCCACAACAATAGAACTCGCCATGGCGTGCAGCGCATGCACTGCGTCACTAGGCGAGACCTAAAAAAGGAGGTGGTCATATTACCTTATGAACTTCTGCTTCACAGGGACAATATCGAAAACAGTAACCAATAAGTGCATACGCTAGGCACACCATATAAACAGAATTTGGACCTTGTTTCGCTCAGTTGTGAGGAAATGAGAAGAAAACTATTTCACTTGGAAAACAAACCTTCTCTTACAGTGCTCACCCCAATACCTCACAGAATAGGGAAACTATACGGGTCCTAAACTGACCTGGTACCGTAGTTTCTCAAAGCAGCTGTTACCCATCTATTCTTACAGATAGACTTCGAGCAGAAAATCTCTAATACGAGTTGTAGTTCTACCCTAGTAATCTTTGAGACATTAAACTGCAGTGTATTATCAAAAATCATGAGGGCAGAGCAAAGCTGCAAGAATGACTACTGTATAGTAATAATCACATTTTCACAGATCTTTTGAGAGAAAAAAAATCACCAACTATTCCTAAGGCTTTAATCTCCAAATACAGCTAAATAAATACTATAAATGGAAGGTAATACTGCACAATGTCCTGAAATATAAATGAAAAAGTTCAGAAGGGCCTAAACTGGCCATTAAAAGGTATCAAAGAATAGAATAATGCACCTGCAAGTATCCAGTCGGCATATCACTCCGAGACAAATTAACATTGGGAAAGAACAAAAAAAATTAACATGAGTTCCTTTCTATTTGAAATATAAGGCATCTTGTTTTCTTGGTTTGCCCAGTGGCGTGTCCGTGTGTGTCGAACGGAGGGAGGTGGTATGCCAGTCATTGTGATCTTCTCAAGAGTCTATACAATAAGCAGCCCTTAAGGAATAAAAGAGAAGTCAATTTGGCAAATATGATAAAACATGATGGGACTCAAGGCCCACCAACGCATAATGTATTTTATAGAAGACAATGAAACCACATATCGAAACAAAGTCTGCAACAATGTTAACCTTCGCCCACTTTTGCTGGAACGTCAAGTTTAGATTCTAGCACCAGTCCTCTTTTAAAAGAGAAAACGACCTATAATTAAATTTTTTCTTGAGCAACTCAACATTCAGAACTATAGAAAATTGCCCAAACTGGAAAAAGGCTTGAGTAATAACACAAAGTTTTCGCTTAATAAAAAAAAAGAAGGATGTGAATTGAGATCCCTGATGGGTATTGGAACGGAGTTCCTTAGTGAGTAGACAAATATATTGGGGGCAATGAGATTAGAGGGAGCTTTCTTCCTTTGAAAAGGAAGCCCTGCAAGTGTGAGAAAACATAAAACATGAATGCTGAATAAAACGTATGCCTGGTGTTAGTATTCTGAACCAAGAGTTAAGTTTAATGATCTATGTACAGTGAAAAAACATACTGTGAATAAATCTTTTAAATTAACTATTGCTTCAAAAGCCACTACGTTTTTTTAATAATAAATAAAAAGTGACAATGCTAACCAAGTCATTAGAATAGTTAGGCAACCACATGGTAGCTGGATAATAATCGTTTAGGTAGAAATATGGGTACTACATCATGGGGCACTACTACCATACAGTTACCAAGGCATTAGAGGTCATAGCTTCAATCTGTGTAAAGTTAGACTGCATAAATATAACTGTCATACTTTTTAGACAGAAAACAGAAGTAGTCCACCAGTTTTCCCCGTGCAGATGATGACCAAAGCTATATAAGGGCATAGGCGTCTATGGAAGTTGCAAATTGCATTGGCACTGGTTCAAGCACACCCAGCTTGGCACATTTGAAAAAAGACTGAAGTTCAAAAGCTTTGAAATGCTGTTTAATTTTAAGTCATAGCATTTTGCACCGTGTTTTGTCATTTTAGTGCGCAAAAGAAACATGCTCGAAGGAAGAAATGAATGCCACCAAAGAGCAGAGATTGGCGACAATTGTTAAAGAAAAGTGCACAGTCATGAGGTACCCCCGAGTCAATCAGCTTAAAGCTTGTTAGGAGAAAAACATGAGAAAAAAGCTGGAGTGCTAGTATTCAATGACTGCAGACTACCTCAGTGTAAACTATCTTGAAGGACACCCTTGGTTGTTTACCCACTGCGTATCGGTCTATTGCTCCACACCGAAGTTTCAGCTATACAATTACATACACACATACTATGGTAGATAAGGTGAACCTGGAACAAAATGGTTTGTGATGTCAAAACCATCCACAGAAACAAGATCAAGATATTGATATCGGAACAGCGCATATCAGAGCTATCAGGAACAATTCCATACACATGGTAGGTTGAAACCAGTAGGGAAAGATTAAGTTGATATAGTTTTGCTAAATGAAGTTCTGAACCTACCTGATTGCGTCTGTTGAGTTATTTGGCGTAGAACAGCAGGTTTTTTACTACCCTCTAACTTTCTTTGGCAAGCGTCAGCTTTTACATAAATGATGTCATCACTTCATGATTTGGTTCTCGTCAAACTTGGCCAGATGTGAAAGATGTATGTACCAGGACAGTCTAAGCTAGTTCACTTAGTGTTCCCGGGAAATAGATGAATGGGGCACGGGTCATCACCTTTTCGATAACCACAAACCGCAAACATTGTCTGTATAATTAAGATAAGCAGTACCTAATGTCAAGATAAAGGATGAACCTTACGTGAAGGCATGTGAAATTGGCAATTCACTATCCAAAGGGACATCAGAGAAATAGTTTCCTAAGAATATCATGGTGCATTTCAGACACGTATTCTAAAACAATTTTGACGGTAAATTGAGAAGGATGAAGACTGGCTAACAGCTAGAATGAGCTGCAAGGGGTTAGAACACCTCTAAATAACTTACTTTACTTTCTTAGAGGATGGGAGTGAAATAAATGTGTCGACCTACTAACTATAAATGTGTGTACCTTTAAGGTGCGTTGAGAGATAATATTTCCTTCCTCTTCATCTGTGTGTGTGCATGCATGACAAGTTATGCAGTTACAGGTGTAAACTACTTGGAACTGATCTTCTTGCATACAAAAAGAGGCACGTTTAAAATAAATAAAAATTAACAAGCACTAGATAAAATAATTGGTTGATGACAGATCCTAGTAGTCAAGATGGAAACTCTCTTAATTCCACCACAAGGGTGTAATTTCCTCCACAGTCTGAAAAATAGTTTGTGGAGGGTGTTTAAATTGCAAAGACATGGCGAAGACTACCTTAGACAGATTAATAAATTATATGGCCAAATAAAAGAGGAAGAGATCTGTCCATCTGTATTTTAGAAAGGGAACAAAAAACAAGATTCACACTATCTGGATTGATGGACAGCTATAGCTGGCTGTAGAAGCCCAGTAAAGTTGGCCTCCCATTGCCATAGGTTGATTAGAAGACTTCGAGGTGAATAAATGTGCTCACAAAGGACTAGTCAACAATAATCAGTTTTGAAGTGATAGGAAATCACGTGAAGAGGAGAGCGGCCAGACCACAACCGGAGTGACTGTGCATTGAGGTGGAGAGTCTAAAATTGGTAAAAGTCATCAGAAAGGTATCAATATTTAAAAAGCATTAATCTTCTGCGGCAGATTGAACTAGTTATGCTGGATGACGGTCATTCCACCTCCAAAGAAAGATGGCTGGTTACGGCCACCACTCACATACACAAGGTGAGGCAAAAGAGGCCTAGTTTCTCACAGTCTGTTTAGGATCTTTATTATTTTCATTATACCTTGTAAAACATTCACTATAGAGTGCTGTTCTAACTTTAGAAGAACTGGGTTTTAGTTATTGTGGGCTTTCTAAATATGTGATGTCCTTTTGCTAAACACATACAACAAACACATTTAATCTCCTTTAAAAACGGAACACCTTACATTTCAACAGTGAGAACAAATGTGGCACATCCAAGTATCACATACTGTGCAACTACACAGTTGGTTAAAATATACCTAACTGAACACAGAATTGCTGTCCATTAAAATTTCAGTTTGTTCTTGTTTACTGTTCAAAGTTCACCTTTCAAAGAAAAGCTGAAAATCACATGACTAGAACGCTGAGGGTGAATGGAATTTGACCATTTTGCTGGATGTAAGATTATGGAAAGATATGATTGACAAGGCTATAATTAATAAATTGATAGTGACAATAACGCCCTGAATTTGACATCGAAAGGCTAACTATTGATAAACTAAACTCTAGACATCAACAGACCAGATATTAAACTTTGTTTCAAATGGCAAGCTTTTATATCCGGGGCTTTCATACAGTCACCAGATCAAGTAACCACGGTGTGCAAAGAGGTAGCAGGTGAACAGAAAAACGGTTATGAGAACTTTGTAAACATTGCAGTCATGACTGGGGGTAAGGTCCACAAAGAAATATTCACTTCCCTACGTAATTTCTTCTGGAGGGAAATAAGGTCAAATGCTCTAACTTCCAAAAGGTCTTCTTGATATAACAAGGAACGTAGAGCTACAAAGGGAAAATTCACTGCAGCAGTTAGGAGCAAGAATGGTATCTGCATTAAAAGTGCAAGGCATTTTATATAAAAATACCATGAGAAAAGCAAAAGGGGACAGGGATGACATTAAGTGGCATGATTTGCTGAAGGAGGCCACTTAATAAAAAAAAAAAAACACAGGCTGTTTTGGCACATAGTGGCCCATGATAAACGAAATAACCAAACATTTGTTAATAGCCCAATTAGCGCTCAGGCATGGGTTGATCATTTTAGTTGCTTGTACCCTCTGTTGAACATCTAAACAGAGATACCGAGCTGCCATAGATTGACCCTTTGACAAAAGGGTCACTGGAATTTACTATGGCCAACACATTGCTTGCTATTAAAGGTATTATTCCCAGTAAGGCATCAGGCCCTGATAACATTCACAGACATCTATTTTTATCTGATATGGAAGCATGGAGCCTCTATGTTACCACAAATTCCAATGCAATCCTGAAGATTTTAGACAAATTACAAAATTTGATGGCCAAGAATAAGATCTTGACAGATTTACAAACTGCCTTCAGGGGGTGAAAAAAATAGTACTATATAGCAAGTATTTAGGACATGAAGGGGTGGGTGGGGGAAGTTACGTTCTGATATGACTGGCACAGAAGTTATTATAATTGTGTTACATTGTGTATCGGATCTTGTTAAGACAGCAGTATTGCTATCTCTCAGTATACTATGTGAAACACCATATTGGCTAAATTAGTGAAATGCAAATAAAGATGGTTTAAAAAAAATATCAAGTATTTAGGTTCACGCTACTACACTGGGAAACTATTGTACCTGGCAAGGGATATATATACGTAGGTTCAGTGGACCTCATAGATCCGCACCCAATTTGATTTCTCAGGAAAATATATGGTTGGTTATAAAGGAAAAGCATGTCCCTGATAACATTCTATCAATTTCAATAAGGTTGTATGATCAAAGCAAGTGTAAAATGGGAGAGGAAAGCAGGGGGGGGGGATGAGTGGAGAAATAACAGAATGCATCCATATGCTACAGGACAGGGATGCGTTCTAGCATGAACATTGTTTACACAATTTATAAACTGTTATGTGGATTTTTAAGCGCATGCAAGAATGACTCCCCAAATGTACTCAGTGTGGATTCCAGCCCTCCTCCTTTGCAGATGATACACTAATAATTTCAAATACACCAAAGGGTGTTCATGTGCTACTAGATCATTTTGCGTACTTAAGCGGATAGTGAGGACTGGAAGTGAACACTACCAAGACAAAAATCATGGTCTTCTACTCGCATAAAATCTCTAGGGGTGCTCCCAAACCTCATGGGGCAGTGCCTGAAAGAGTTGTGGTCAAAAATATCTGGGTGTGAAATTTGCCATGTCTTGGGATATGCAGATAACCAGGAGCACGCTCAAATTGCAACACTATAGTGTGGGGATATTAAGAATACAGAAAGAGACCTTGACAAACTCAGTTTCCCTCAAACTACACATATATTATGTACAAGCCCTGGCATTGTCTCTAATTTGCATAGCGCTTGGACGGCATCTTAACTGATCACTCTGCTGGGAGTGGAAAAAGGCTCTCTCAGGTCTATGGTTATGCTCCAGAGCATTTTAGCCATACCATTCCAGATAGATATGGGAGTGGGAAGTACTTCGAGAGTTAAAGTTAGACCTCCACTCTATTGGAGGTGCATATGAAAAACAGAAGAACTCATTTCATATAGAAATGGCACTTGAGAAGATTCTTGCAACGAACTCATGTCAAATTCCATGGTTGAAGTTTGTCAAATCTCATCTAATTATCAAAGGCTTGGAAGCTTTATGCAAAATCCAGAAGAAACCTACACATGTAACAAAAGGCCTCTTAAAAGAGGTATTGTTCTCGTGTACTAAGAAAAAATCAAGGAACCCTAATATCAACCTTTTTAGATTTGAAATCAATAGCCTTTGTCTTTCATGGATTCTGTTGTACCCCCCCATTGGCCAAACAACTATTTATCAAATGTAAGTATGGGATTCTCCCCCTAATGGTTTCTGTAGCAAATGGGCAACAGCTGAGCTAAATCAGTGACAAATGTCCAGCTTGAGGAAATGTAAGACTGTAAAGCATCAACTTTGTCTTTTTTAATACGGTTTAAGTGATACATTATAGAAAATGAATAGTGCCAATATGCTGTCAGATTGGGGGTCCTCATTTTGCAATAGCTTTAAGAATATTGAGACCTGATACTAGTGAAACCATTGTTTTTTTTTTTAGCAAAGCCAGATTGTTATTATCCGAGTGGCATTTGAGAAGGATCTTATGCAACAGCAAGAGTATCCAAGTGACTGACCTAGGGAACCTTGTTGGGTGTATGTTTGTATTATATTAATTAAGCAGTATTTTATTAGGCAACTTGTTTTTTCTTTTAAAAGTATTTGGATTCTGGGCTGTATTATGCATTTTAGATTGATTGGTCTTATTAAGTTTTAGGGGTAAATGAAATAATGTATTTTATATATATATATATGTTTAATGTGGTCTTACACCGAATAAATGTTTTTGACTGACTGGAATTGGAACACACGCAATTTATGCTTTAAAACTGCCATTTTTAATAATAAAAATCTGCCTGCCAATTTGTTAGCAAACTAACACATACTATTACGAAGCAAAAAAAAGTTCATTTTTTAAGTACTTTAACCATCTTCAAGAATATAGGACAAATGGCAGCCGAGCACCCCACCACCCGCATATCCAAAACATTTCACAAACAAAATTGGAAATAAACATTTATTAGAAAATGATTGTGTTCTCCAGAAGACCTGTTCTCATGAGAGGTTGCAACTACGCAGACAAGCAGACAAGCCCAAAAGATACAACTCTTGAGAATCATCATTTAGGAACACCTCATTGAAAGTGAGAAGCTGAACAACTTCAACACATGCACAGGCATTTGACAACCATGAAATGGAAACCACCGCACAAAACTATGATCATAAAAAAGATCCTTATGTGATAAAGTAGAGGCTGAACGAAATATAGCACATTACCATCATGATGGAGCTTAGATGGAACAGACTTCAGTGCAGTTCTATTTTTGAGACAACTCAGATGTACATTCTACACTAATGTTGACCAGAAATTGTTTTTAGCCATGAGACAGAATTCAAAACATTCCAGTAACACGTAAAAAATAAATCTTGAGTAATGCATTTCCTTTTCAGATTTAATATACTTTTAAAAGTGAACGCAAACTTATTTCAAAAAGGAAGTGCACAATACAATAGAAATACAGCTTATTTGGTAATTAAATATCTCAAAATAGTTCAACATATTTTTTTTTTTAGAACATACGACACCTTTGATGAACGTGTCTGCATTTGTGCAATAAAACAGCAGCAGAGTTAACTTCTGCTGCTACAAGTGATTGATGTTTTACTTCGCATACAGCCTTTTTCACATTTGTTAGATTTCTATTTCTTAAAAAAAGTGACATTCAGACGAACTATATTAAAAGAAAGATTTGTTTCTTGTGATTTCAAGAGTAACACTACAAAAGAATGTACTGCTTTAATATTTTCTATTCACTGGTTGACAGTCATGCATCATCTCAATTTTAAAAATATATTAATATTTTACGATATAGCACCAGTAAGTTAGTTGTCCATTTAAAGTACACACTTAATACCAGTGATAGTATATTAGAAATATGTATATCGCTTTGGAGAAAGGTAGTTGACATTAAAACACTATGTACATGGCAACTCGGCACCCTCACTGTTTCAGTTACATACTTACTGCACCCTGTAATTTACAAACATATGGTCTTCTCACTAAGTCACATCCAAGTGTGTTTGTGCAACCAACATGAGCTAACATCACACTGTAGCTACTTGAAAATAACTCAACATAACACGTGGTTTTCCCCTTTATGGGGAATGCTCAATGCATGGCTCAGATGTACCATGCTTAGCTTTAGAGCTTGGTGCGCGAGGCAATATTGCTGCTAACATAAACCAAGTAGTACATTTCTGGGTAATTTAGAAACAAGAGTCCACATACAAAGAGCACCTGTGTTGAACAATTTCTGGGAGCTGGTGCAATGTTAGTACCGTAGCGTTAAGTGTTTTGCACTTGAAGATAGATCAATAAATTATTTATATATATATTTATATATTAGTACAATACATGTCAATTACAATATGGTTTATCTAGTCATAAACAAACAGGTTCGTAACATGTTAGGGAGGTTTTGCTTTTAGCTGAAAATGGCTAAAACGTAAAAATCACAACTTAGCAAATTTCATTTAAATGCCTTTTTTAATAATTTCTTCATGTTCACAGAAGTTTCACTGACCAGTTTTATATGTTTACGGTCCAGATGCAATGCATATTGTATAAAAGAAAGCACTTATCGTTTACCTTGCATGAATAAACCTACGTACCTTTAACTCTACAAACTTCTGCATAACATTTAGACAAAGCTCAGACACACAGCATGCCTAGCCCTCATATACTGTATATATACACATCTCTAATCACAGGTATATAGGGTGTCAAATATACTATAACCTCCATTAAGGTTTGAATTTTGGTAACAAAATGAGAAAAACTAAAAATATTATTTACGTGTTCTAAAATATCTCTTTTTTGTGCTAAAGTCAAATGTTAGCTCACATGAAAAGGACTCTTTTTTATATAACTCAGCAATATTATCTGACCATTGCAAACACTTTAATAATAATAGCTTAAACGTGTACAAAAGTTCTTGGTTAATTGGGGAAATAAACACTCAGTTCTTTATATTTGTAATCAAGTAGGAAACACAGTTCATATATGTTATTACTTTGTTTTTAGCAGCTGCTTACTGTTTATAAGGTGGATAAGTGGACAACATCCAGCGATGGGTGAGAGTTTAGAACTGTCAGTCTGTGGAGGTGTTGTGGGTGGCGCTCCCTTGGAGTTAACAGTTACATTTTAACTTTCTTTTTTACAGTACAGTTTGTGGGTTTCATATTTTTTACAATTATCAATCTTCATCCACGTCGTCCCCGTGGGCTTCTTCCTGTTGCTGTTGATGCTCCGATGCCCGCTTCTCCCGTTGCTTTTCCTGGATCTTCTTCATTTCCTCGGCGTATTTACAGAATGTGTGCCCAAATTTGGCCCAGACTTTGTAGGGGACGGTGATGGAGTTGCGGTAGGTGGGCTTCACCTCGCTCACCCGCATGAAGACCCCGTATTTGTTGGAGCCCACGTCGAAGAAGAAGCGCTTGTTGTCCACAGTCAAGGAGGTGCCCTCGGGCAACTCTGCGGGCTCCTCCTCCACCCCATAGTCGTCGATGAGCTTGGCCAAAGCGTCGCGAAACTCGATGAGTCCCTGGGCCGGCAAGGCGATGGTCTGGCCCTGCGTGGAGCCCAGGCCGGGCCCCCGGTTCACTGTCTGGCGGATCCGCAGGAAGCGGCCTCGCTGGTTCTCCTTCAGATCCATGTAGTATTTCCGATTCTCCCGCACCAGGAACTCGCTCTTGAGCGCCCGCCGCGGCTCGTCCTGGGCCATGTCGGGGTTGCTGGGCCCCAGCTGGGCGTAGTGCTCGATGAAGTCCCCCAGGTAGTCGCGGAACTCCACGGCCACCGACATGGAGAGCGTCAGGCGGCTCTTGTTGCCGCCGGCCCCGACCTCGGCTATCTTCAAGAAGCGGCCCTTGGCGTTCTGCTTGACGTCCAGGTAGAAGCGCTTGTTCTGGATGTCCACCCGCTTGGAGGCCAGCTCCTGCGTCTCGTGCTGCAGGCCGGAGCCCCCTCCGCCTGCCGCCGGGTGCAGCGAACCAGGGCCCGAGCCCATCGCCGCACCCCCTTGCTCGCTTCCACTGTCTCTGTCCGCCATGATGCCTCCTGCCTTCTTCCCCTCCGCCTTCTGCCGCTCCTGCTGCTGCGCCCCCACACGGCCAGCCGCTCTCGCGAGATCCGCCGAGAGCAGAAGACAGACTGCGCGAGCCGGTGAGAGAGAGAGCGAGAGAGAGCGAGAGCGCGCTCGAGCCGGCTTCCCAGGGATGACGGGGCTGTCAGGAGCAGCAGCGGCTGAAGGAAGGAGGGCTGGGGACGGCAGCAGCAGGTCAGCCGCGCTCGTGGAAGAGCCGCACGGGGGCAGGGCGGCCGACAAGGAGCCGCTGTACACCGCCCGACATTAAACCCAAGGCCGGACACGGAAGTGCAGAGACTACAGTGCAGGCCATCACAGTAAAATAGAGGCAGGAGTAGGACAACTCATGTCATTGAAAATCAGAAGCAGCAGTACAGTATACCAAACTAAGGCAGCAGCACGCCGCCCGTGATAGAAGTGCAAAGACTGCAGCACGGCGCGTGCTCACTAAAATAGAAGCAGCAAAGCCTGACTTTAGGCACAGGCGACACATTACAAATATACAGAAATTTAAAATACAGGCACTACAAGCCAAATCCTGACGACACTAAGCCCACGGATATCTGCACAGTGAGTGACACAGGCACCACTAAGCAGTTCGCGTCGACAGTAACCAACGGAAATCTGTACAGTGAGCAGCACTAAAAGGCAGAGGGAGCAAGGTGCCTCATAGTGAAACTCAGAAGCAGTAGCGCACTGCGTCATACTAAACTCGAGGACAGTGGCACAACGACTGTCACGGAAAGAGGCCGCATGGCAGTGCATCATGCACGCCGGTAAAACAGGCTGAACCTAGTCTGCCAATGAAATTCAGGCATATCAACACAACATCTGACACTAAAACCGAAGGGCAGCAGCGCCCGGCACATAGTACACAATGGCATCATCGTCTAACACCAAGCTCACAGACAACCTATCACCTAGGCCTAAGGCACAAAAGACATTTTCTCCCACTAAAATGAAAGATCTGCAGCACGTTGCCGGACACCACTACATGGACAAAATTGCAGCTCCTGGTACTACAACACAAGGACAGAAACACTTGACGCTAAAATTCGGAGACTGCAACACAGTGACAGACACTAAAACACAAAAGTAGCACATTAACGCGTGCCACTATCATACTGGACAGCAGGATACCTTCTGCCATTTAAACACATGTACAGTAAAACACATACAGCTTTTCACTTTACAAATCCAGAACATCATCACCAATATACACAAGATCGGACTGACCGATAGGGCAATCAGGCAGTGCCGGAAGGGCTGGTTTGACAGATCAGAGTATGGGCCATGTTTTGTCTGTTTGTGGGCCTGTGTATACGGTTTATTGCCCCAATATTATCATAACTATTGCCCGCAGGAAGCACAAATGCATGCAGTCTTCCATACCCTGCAATACACATATACAGCGTAACTTTATAAGTTAAAAACTGCCCTAATTTGATGACCTAGGTCACTTTTTTAGCCATCTAATCACCAATGGGCCATCTTTATTTTAGTGCCCAGGCCTATTTCCTACCCCAACCTGACTGATATAACAAGAAAGCACGTGTCGGTAAAACAATGTGGCCCACAGCAGGGAAACAGTGCAATACTCAACCTATATACACTGGGTCAGCACCACTAAAGAACGATAAACATAGGAACAAGCACCTCGCTCGAATGCACAAAGACGGCCCAACTCCTAACGCAGGGGCAGCTGCCCTGCCGCTGAGACAAAAACTCTAACTGGCAGCTTAGTGCTTGCATATAATTATTGGGACTGCAGCACAGCATGATATTGAAACACAAGGGCAGCGGAACAGAGGGCCGAACATTAAAAGTCAGAGGAAAAATAGCCTAATGCTAGTCTAAGTAAATGCAATGTTTTGAAATAGCACGTCTACTTTAACGGCATCCTCCCGTGAGACAAAATACAATGCTTATCCAACAGACTTCTCTCGCAAATATGACCTGCTCGTCTCTAGACCTGAGTAGCACCAACCTATCGTTCTTACTAGCTAAGAGAATTCCAATCCACAACAGGATCATAGCAGCATTCCATGCCTCACTAGTTGATTTTCGAAGTGTATTGATAGAACCCTAGGAGCAGGCTGTCTCATCGACTTTAAACTAACAACAACTTACCACTCCATCGCTCTAATCTTTTTCTTTGTACATCCTGTTGACACATTTCAATGAGCATGCCCGCCCTTCCACTCCACCACCGTTCTGGCCAAAGATAGTTCCACATTGCTGTGACACCCCGAACAATTCTAACTGTGCTTGCTCCCTCCTAGAAGTTCATCAATACTACGAAGACTTCAACGTATTTAACGTGTTATTCAGCTAGTAGTGTTTATGGGCTGGTTTGTCGGGGAAGCTGCAACCCATCGAGTTCCAAGGACATCTGATTACAGGCACGAAACCTGGAAAACGGGAAAAGCAAGTCTTCCCCTCGACTGCCACCTCCAGCTGAGCGGCTGGAAGCAGGGTAAGTTGTCGGGGCCACACATCTCCATCAGCCACATAGTGTTTAATTCTGGTCCATGAAACGCCACTCATTGCTCAGATGTGATCGTGAAACTAAGTCACGGCCTCTTGCCAACTAGGCCAACTTATTTTTGTGCTTGGTTTGATTAGTGTTCTGTTAGAAAAAAATGCAGATGGAATGAGGAATATTGCACTGTTTGTACCAAGGGCAAAAGAGAGGGCCAACTAAAAAATAGAGTTTCGGAGAGTTCCGCTCACAAAGAACATTGAATAAAGCTGCCTCGGACAAAAGAAAGATATGCATATTACATTTTGCAACTATTATGGAAATGTGTTGATGGGCACATTTGCTTGCTGCTGTATGAATGCTGCTACTTTCCATGATTGTTGGTAAATCAGCAGTGAAGTCAAGACGGCATATTACACACGCTGTGCTGTATGGTCAAGAGACTGCAGTTATTCATGATTAACTACAGAACTGAGGATTTTACAGACTTTATCATTTCTAACCCCAAGCCCTTTCTATACCCTTCGATGAAACGTGTCCAATTTACCGCACAGCTCGATTGTTTCGGAATTCTGTGTTAAAACCATCCACAATATTGCCTCTAATGACCGGGTTGAAATGTCATAAAATAGTTCCTGTTAATGGACCCTTAGAGTCATAATTCCAGTGTTGGACTTTGTTTTTCAGTAATTGCAGCGCATTCTCACACACCTGAAACGTGCCACCTGCTACATTCTGTGACTTCCAACTCTTCTCCAAAAGAGATTTGCGATTAATTACGCAATGACACAGTGACATGCCGAACAGACCAAATCAGGTGTTCTGGTCACACCGCCCCAGAACTGTGATGTCCTTACTAACTTACTGCGACTTACTCTAGCTTGGCCTACGTGAATCCGACTTTCATGCCACTGACTTGTCTAAAACCCGAGTAACATACTGGGAGCTGTGCCCTGGGATGCGGGCACTGTCAACAGCCCTCTCGCGCTGCATCTAGGCCAGTGCATTGCACACAAGGGAGAAAGGTTCAGCTACCGCATTTTATAATTCTGAGTGGTATTTTTTTAGTATGGAGTATTTTGATTGGCCGGGCGAAACCAATGCATTTGCTTCAGAGCGAATCTGCCTGGATAATATGATGCCAAGGGAGAAGCCGACAGAGGGCAGAAAGCTTTCTTCTGGGTCCTAACTGCTGCCTCTTATACAGACCGTGGCTTGGGCAGCAGTCAGTGCAGGAAAGAGCAGTAGGGAAATGCAAAGAGAGAGGGAGAAGGGCACTTTGCAGGAAAGAGCCGCGGCGGTCTCAGTCGATTTTAAAAGGGAAGATGAGGGTTTGGCAGGGCGTGGATGTGGCGTAACGACCAGAGCTGCCGAGTTTAGAACAGGGGATCCGGATTGGTGTCTCGGCGTCGGCTCAACAGCGTGTGTTTCTGGGCAAATCACTTAACCTTTCTGTGTCTCCCTAAAATGAATGCGTCATTGTGTAATGTAACCGGTTCTCACGTAAAGCATTCCAGTACCTTTGAGTCGGGTTCGCTCTATAAACAAAAAAAACTGCAACAAAGTAAATAAAAAGATGGAACTGCAGGAGAGAGAAAACGGTGCTGCAGCAACATGTTCAATTCAGGAGAGAGAAATAAAAATGCAGAAGCAAGTGCACATAGCGTGAAAGAACAGAGGCAAGGGGCGTCAGGAGGAGGGCTGAGGCGCCCATAAATCAGAAGGGCTTCCTTCAAGAATGAGCATAGGCCCGAAGGTGAGGGAGACTAGGAATGGGCAAGAGAAGTGCCAACATACTGCACCAGAGGGCGACAGTCAAAGAACTTCAAGAGTAGGAAATGTTCCATGCAGGACCACTAAGGACGTCGGAGGAGGAGAAAACAGAAAAGGCAACAGTTCCCATCGGAAGGAGCGGAAGGCACCTCAAGGGGTGCCCAAAATGCAGGATTGAAAAGTGATCCTTGCATGTAGGAGCAGGGACTCTGGAAGACAACGCTGAAGTTTGAACCGGAGATAAAAGAATGTAGTTGGAAATAAAGAGAAGACAAGCCTCCCGCTTGTCGTGCATGGTACTGCAGGAGGGAGGAACGGCAATGCAGAAGAGCTGGGGAGACAAGCCCCCTCCCGCACAGAAATGGGCAGAGTCAAGGGAGGGCAGGAGGGAAACGCGTATACGTCTGTTCTGCAACAAATCCCAGGGCACATAAGGAGTGTGATATGGTGACGGGGGCTAGAGGGTTTGCAGGTGAGAAAAAAGGAATCCATACAAGAGGAAACAGAATGTTTGCTTCACATTTCAGCAACACAAGAAACAATCTGGAGAGGGAAGTGGTGCACGCAGATACCAGGGAACACAGTATCACTGGATGGTCTTTCTGCTAATAATATTTAAACGTTTTTCCAGCTTTCCTTAAAAGTCAACATTCACAAATCTAAACGTTAAGGAGGGCAGCTGTATAGTTTTGAGGGAGTGGGGGGGCTTGTCTCTGTCAGAACGGCTCATTGTAATAATCTCCACCTACAAGTCACGACATAGTTCAAGATGCCAGCGTAGTCCAAAATAAGTGGGTGCGTATATCTGCAGACGTTCAACTAGTCCTCCACTACCCTGAGCATCCACTCCTACATGCAAACAAGATGCAGTTCTACAGAAAAGAGGCCCGCGTAGCACCATTGACATTGCCCTTCCTGCAAGACTCCTAAGAAAGAAATGTCCCCTGCACAGACTAATTCCAAGGCATACAAGGTTGGAAAAATGCCAATCATATGGGACTCAGTCAGGGGTGTCTTATCCTTTTATTATATTCTGCTTTCTTAAACTGTTATTTAGTTCTTTTTTCTTTTAATTGTCTAGTATAGTAGCATACATTTTACCAAGCAAAGAAGCTTACAATCACTGTTCTTTGTACCCTTTCCTTTTACTGTAAAGATTTTAATTTATTGTACAGTTAACAATAAAACGTAAAAACGTACAGAAAAGAGGCCCAGTCCCATAATTATTCCTCTAGTTAGATGTTTTGCATCGAGTAACTAAGGTGTTCACTTCATCCCTAGATTATTGTAATGTACGACTCAAAGGTATCCACTGTATATAGATAATATGGGTGCATTTGTGCCCTGTGCCACAGGGATAAATGGCCACCTCTAGGGCAGCCGCGGTCGGCAGTAGGAGTTCCTGCAGGGCAGTGACGTGGGGAGGGGGAGGGGCTGGGTGTTGGGGTTCGTAATGTATGGATTACGGAGTTTAGCAGGTAAGTAAACATAAATAAATAAAACAAATTTTGTTGCACGCACTGAATCGCATTTGGTGATGCAGTGCACGCAACAAAATTCGTTTAATTTATTTATAGGTTTACTTACCTGTTAAACTCCGTAATCCATACATTACTACCCCCCCACCCTGCCCCTCCCCCTCCCCGCGTCACCACCCTGCAGGAACTCCTACTGCCGACTGCGGCTGCTGTAGGGTAGATCAAAATCTTAGGAGCAGCGACAACACCTTGCGGAAAATAATAGTGACAAGATGAGACCGTGATGGATTCTATACAACAGCCGACTTACAGGAGGCAGTTTATGTAGACAAGGGGAAGAAGAAAACCCGAGAAAGGAGGAACATTAACAAGCACCACGAAGAGAAGAAGCACTGCCGGGCTGACTGGGAAGAGGAGGAATGTAGCTGATGACGCCCTTTGTGAGCTGGAGGACCAATGAAACGCTCTACAGAGGACAACATATCTAATGTAATTTCCCGGTTACAACACTCTACCCAGAACACTATTAACTAATAGAATTCCTTAGTTCTCATTCGGCATTCCCTGGCTGCCCCCTGCTCATTCCATGGTCCCTCAACTCTTGCCTTCGTCATCTACCCACAGTCCTGGATCATCTTTTCTCATTCGCCCGCTGTTCAGTCAAATTGAGCCTGCGTCATTAGCTCGTCAGCCATTCAGCTTATCACTGACCATCTGTTAAGAACTACCCTTTTCACTAGTCATCTTACCTCCCCCACAAATCAGCTGCCTTGTGTTTAGTGGTCTCTCTTACCCGATGATTGGACCGCAAACCTCATATACATTGATCACCTGGTCTGCCCCAATCAAGGGTTGGCCTGTTATACATGGAGATAAGTGCAGATTGTCACACTGGGTGTGGTGACGGTTAATGTTAGCAGACAATCGATTATATTGGACATAAGTGGTAGGGTGTAATATATTGTATATATTGTATATTCTCTGTAGATACCTTGTGCAACACGTAGTCCTGAGGATGGTCTTGGTGAGAATTACACGATAAAGACCAAAACGTCGACGCCTATATACCGTTTGGGTTACAATTATCAACAACAGCATTTGTAAAAAGATTTGACGAATGAGCTGACTGATGTTTCAGGAGCACGTTATGTATATATACATTTAATACATACTGTACCAATGGTATAACACACTACTAGAAGCTATATTGAATGTGGTAGTGTTTTTTGATGCCTATTTTCTATATTCATTTTCTGTAAAGATTTGTGACATGGATTTGTTTCAAGTATGATATAAAGCAAAAAATCAAGATACCACGTTTCTTATGTTCCTTTCGAATCAATGTACATATTTATGACTTGATATAGAATAAATAATGAGATGAAACAATTCCTCAAGGCACATTTATCTATTGAACAACTGTTATACATGGAGCATTGCATTCTATGCTCTAAATATCTGGATTCTGCCTGCATTAGCGTAGCTGGTGGCACTGTCAGTCACCTAGTTCTCTGCCCCTCTGACTGCTCACTTTGCCACATTACTTCTTCGCTATATATCGAGTTTACTTGTCGTTCTCCTGACTGGTTGGTCACCCCGCCTCATCTAATCGTCACCTGTCCTTCACTGCTCAGTAAGCCAGAGGAAGAGTAGTCTCCTGTTTCCTCACTGGACATCACTGCCCATACAGTGACCCGTCTGCATCACTCACTGGTTCCTCCATCCAGGGCCGGCTTTAACGCTGGTGGCGCCCAGTGTGACAATCATTTTTGGTGCCTCCACACCCAATGACCGCCTCCTCAGATTCTCTCACTACCACCGGGCAAGTGTGCCCCTCATCTCGCCAATCATAAGTTATTGCTAAACACAGCGCCCCACCCCGAGGTTAGCACCCCTCCGCAGGTCAGCGCCAGGGCTGCCGCACCGGTCACACTGCCCTAAAGCCGGCCCTTCCTCCACCCCATTCATTGGTCATCCAACTTCAATTACTGGGCAGCATCCTTCGGTTGGTCACCATGCCTGTTCCCTTTTGAGCCTGGCTCATTCACTGTTCACCCTGCCTTGCTCACAGAGCAGACTACTCTGTCACTTATCTTCATTTACTGGTTACTTTCACTCGCTACCATACCTCATAAAATGGTCACCTTTCCTCAGCCGTTGGTGACTGTGCCTCTTTCACCAGCTAAATTGTCATACTGTTTTGAATTCTTGGTATAGTACACGGGGGACAGCAATCTCTCCATAAAAACCTGTCTCCAAATAACATATTACAGGCGACTTCTGACGTCTCTAGTAACCCTTATTAAAGAAATGGCATAGCTGCTCAACAGTAATAGGTATGTACAGTTGAATTCTGATGTCAGGATGCCTTCTGGCAGCCACCAGAGTAAAAGGCAGGTCACTGAGCATAATTACAGCTGCTGTTTAAAAAAAAAATGAGAACTGCCTTTTCATTCTTCTGATTTGTTTTTCTAAAGTGACTAGTATCAGGAAATAGTAGATTCTCATGGAAACATGTTTATTTTTGGTGCTATGGGTCATCATAGGAAAGAAAATCTTTTGGCAAGTTTGTGCACATTCTGAGCTACCACCTTTTTAATGTCACTTATATTAAACCGATTCTAATACTTTTTGGAAACAAATTACTAACTGATTTTTAGAATCTAATTTTGTACTATTAATTTCACTTGTATTTATATCTGCAACCAAACTCTCTCTTTCATATGAAAGAGCAAGACACCAAGGATTTAAAGGGCTTGAGTGAAAGGTGATGGTGTGCCCATGTATTAAAAGGAATAAAAAAAAACCTTTCCTGTACTTTAAAAGGATTGTGCAAGTTACCTTGAAGTTCCATGCCTCTGTCTTTGTTCCTCTATATGATCTTGAACGTGCTCTTTGACTTACAGTATCCTTATATAGTACAGCTGGGGGGACGTTATCCCATATTTGTTCACTGGTCGCCATACAGAATCCTTCCTCATTCACTGGAGATCCATCCTAATGCGCTCACTGACCACCGAGCCTCCACATCAACCAATAGTCTGTTTCATTCTTTTCTTGACTTGCCTCCTGTCCACTGGTGACCATAGCATAGCTGTCATTTACTAGTCAATCTGCCTTACATTCTCTTGTCTTCATGTCCTATATTTATTGTTGTTTTAGCCTCACATTCACATGCCTCAGACCACTGGCTTACACCCCTTATGTTTCTGGTTACCTTTTTAAAGTTGCTGAGGATTGTTGGTTAATGTGGCTCTTAATGTGACCATCAAAGTGGTTTATTTTGAGCTGGTCACTGCATCTTATTTTTCCAATTACTTCTGCTTACACGTCTCATATTGCTGGCCATTGCTTTATACTGTACTTTAGATAATTGTTAATTTGACAGTAACTCATCTTCATAATATATAATCAAGGATTAAAACTCCCTATGAGCTACTTAATTTATTGTGTTGTTATTTGTTATGCACAGCATCTATAGGAAGCCCCAATCAGTCAACAAACTTTATTCGGCCATCATTAAGCCATAAAGTTACAAGAAAAGACACTTCATAAATAAATGTCACATCATCATATAGCAAATACACAACAGAAAATTGATCGTCAGAATTTTAGGCTATAGAAATACCATAAAACACTTAATAAATAAGACGTCAATATAAGACTAAATACTTATAATAAAAAAAACCTTCCTCAAAAATTAAAACACAGTAGTAAAACCTTAAAACACATCCTAAAAAAATAAGGGAGGTCCGGAATAAAATATGCTAACCTAAAAGACTCAAAGTATAAAGTGACCAGGGCTCCAGGCTCACAAATCATTACACTGAGCCGTACCTGTTTCTAATCCTCAAGGTGAGGCATACAGATTTACCATTACCACACAGTTCTCTTTGTCATCCAACTTCTGCAAACAGACAAATGCCTCCTTGTGGATTCTTATCTTGGAAGAGCAGAAAATGGAATACAAAAATCGTTTTCTTGCATAGGAATATGGCAAAATACAATGAAGTGCCTTTATCATACATTTGGTAATGAATTCATTGCTATAACATAGCAACAGTTGATAACAGTTGAGATTCATTCTCGTTGTAGCGTACACCAGCTGTCCGTGTCGCCGTGCCCATGAGACTGCAGTAAGGACGTGTTATTCAAGCCACGCCTGCCCTCCACTTGCCTTATCCAAGTGGACTGTCTGTTGTTATATATAAAGGGTGAATTCCTTGTATTGGGGTTAAAGAGTGATTCCTGCCCCTACCCCCCACCCTTGTGTGGGCGGGTATGTCTGCTGGCCGCCGGCATCTGCCCTAGACATCACGAGGACCTGATGAATAGAGTACCCATTGTCCTGATGAAGCCTACATCATCTGGCTGAAACGCGACCGCGACTGTGTCGACACCTTTTACTTCAATTGGAGTCCCTTGCTACCATCAAATAATTTGTTTGATTTTTGTCTTGGCACCAACACAAATACAGTCTGGGTTGATTTAGTAACCCCCAGGTGCTTTTCTTTTGGGACTACCATTGGTTTGTGCTCTCATTATAAATTGAGTTGAGGCACTGATCCGAATTAGGCTATATATATATATATATATTTTGTTTATATATATCTTGTGTTTGGGGTACATAGGTACTTGATATTGTAAATGTGATGTATATTTGTATATATGTATATGTGATATTTTGTAGATAGATTGTCGGTCATTGTGCTTCCCTTGATGCCAGCTCATATGTGTTGATGAATTTATATATGTTATTCTTTCATGTTTAATTTCTGTTTCACAAGAGAATTAATTGTTTCTTGTTTGAGAATTAAATTTGGATCAATCCCTTCGGTACCCTTTGTTGCTACTTTTTCATCCTAGGATGTCCCCATCTCAGGTATGGGAGGGTTAAGTGGGCAGAACCCCTGACCATTTTTTTGCTAGTCTTTATCATCAATTTGGTAATGAATTCATTGCTATAACATAGCAACAGTTGATAACAAAACTTATAACCCACTTTTATGCCATAAAGGCCTTCTAGGCCAGAAAGACAGGGCTCCCTGAGAATCTATCTATCTATCGATCTATCTTGTACTATGCTAATTAGGCAAAACAAACATTAAAACATCCATTAACCTTTTCGCCGCGGCAGACATTCCGCCGGTGTGCGGCCAAATGTGACGATTGTGCAGTTCGGACAGCCCCCGATCGTCTAACGCACATGCCCACCGTGACGTCAGGCGGCCGGGGGCCATCCAACATATCGAAAAGGTTAATGCATTATTTATTTATACCAACATTTTCAAACAAGATCACTGAAGCAATCTTAGACATTTATTAGATTACAGATCCAAGTAAATATAATTTGAAAAGTCACTAAACCTTTACTTCCACTTTAAGATTAATAATCTCACCTTGTCGTAAAAAATTATAGTAACATAACCCAGACAGTACCTCTAGTCCCAAAATATCCCATATAAAATGTTCACACATCACTACCTAAAATTTGTATGCATAGTACAAAAACTATAAAATATAAAAATGTATACACTAAATGATGCATCTGCCAACTGTATTCCGTATTCGTGTGCAAAATGCAGTAACGTACAAAAAACTTTAAAGTGCAAAATTCAATAAAGTGCAAAGAGAAAGTTTGAACCTCGAGTTAAAACCCTTCTATTCTACATAGTTATCTATAGCTTCACGTCCTGATATTTCTTTGTGACAAGACATTTTCTTTAGTGACAACATCCTCCATCCAAGCAGTTCTACCTAATTCTTTGTTTACATACATTCTCAATCTAATACCTGGTTCCATAATGCCCATTCCAAGAATAGCAGCCCAGAACTAGTTAAAGCTGAGTCTTGAGCCTGAGCTTCACTCAACATCGACAATCTATACTTTAATTTACAATATTTGAAAATGTCATCAATTTAAAACTTACACTTTCACATTTTGAAATAATGGATCGCAATACATCAACGTTTTGTATTTGCAGCTGTCTAAAACAGTTGAAAAGAATTCACTTCTAAGGATTAAAAAATATGCGCATACTACACATTTCTGTGTAGAAAGGGGTAGAAAAGTAAAACTTCCACTTCATCTTATTCATCTTCCATTTAATACATTTAAGGACTTTCCCCAGTCTTAACTTCATCATCAACCTTCAGGTATTCCTATCTTGTATATTTTTTATACACCATTCCAGTGCGCCTTTATATTCAGAGACCAGTAAATGAGCACACCTCATTCCATTTCCGCAACCCCAAGATCTGAGTGCATTTTCCTTTACCGGATGTTTCAACATCCTCTTTCCTTTTCATGAGGTAAGCTCAGAGGGTTGTAGCAAGTTTGGCAGATCAACTATCACCGTGATTTCTTTTATTTTATTATACCATACAACTCCATGTGAATGCCTTTTGCTTTTCTGTGTCCAATGATGATTTATTCAGTAGAGGACTGTTGCTGTTACCATAATTGCATGGAGGTCAATATGAAGATGGGTAATCGGGAATTTGGAAGGTGTGTTGCCCAGCAGTTAGTATCAGCTGTAAATTTGTCAGTCAAGGGAGTCTTGAGTTTGATTTGAGTTTGATTTGAGATCTATTTCTTAAATGCTTTTAAGCCTTTTATGTCTCTCCCAGGCCACACATCCTTTGACAGGCAGCAGAAAATGGCATGGAAGAGACAGAAGCAATAGAAAATAGGCAGATGGTCAGTTCGTCAGAGACTCTTTAAACTCTCCAAGTCAAGCTCGTAGTTACAGGATACAGGGCGGGACAAGGAGTCTATAGAAAAGTTGGAATTCTCTAGGTTAGAGGTTGACAGTATTTGGTTTATGAGTGCCAAAGGCATGTCAGATTTTGAGGCTATACACATGAAATAACTAGATATATTGAATCTGTATCTCTTTTGTACGGTCATCAAACATTGGACATAACTCATGTGGACTGACAGAGGACACACGCTCTGGACCTATGTACTGAACAGGGCATGGCAACAAACTCCCATTTTATCCCTGGTCTGCTCTGCACTATGTGGCCTTTGAGATCTGCCAAGCTTGCTCTCGGAAACCCAGCCCAGAGTGAGGATTGAAAATGCAGCTCTGTATTGGTTGATTGAATTTGCAAATATTTTCGTTTCCCCCAAAGTGGCAGTCTGCATACGTTTGAAAACTCCTCTGCAAGCCTGTTGGAAGGAGGAGCATTTCATATGTTATCAAACATCAGGTAAAAAGACTTGAAGTTTTGGTCCTTCCGCCCTACCCTCTAGATCAGTAATATTTAAAGAGAATTGTGATGTGCAGGGTTCAAGCTTGACTAGCCCCTGTGCAAAGGTGAGGCTGGGATCTGTCTCCATGCATCTGCGCTGAACGTGAGCCACCTCAAGTAAAGCAGGCTTGGATCATAATAGTTGGATGGAGGCATTACAGGATGAGATGATCTAGAAACATGCCTCAATCTGAGACATGGTGAAAACAAATCCGGCCCACAGACAGGCAAGGAACAGCCTGTTCTGTGCAATGCATTCTGTGTTTTCTCTGTCCAACAGGGAATAGTGTGCTGTAAGGCATTTTGAGACTGGTATTACCACAGAGTATTCTCTTTTGCCCACTCTTTTCTTCACACAAATTCCTCCAGTATTACTTGGAGGAAATTGTACATGCAAATTAAAAAAAACAGGAACTAAGCACAATTTGTGTATGATCCATGATTTACAATTGGGCGCAAAGGTTTGCATCCAGTTTAACCATACCGTGGAACCCCGAATGAGACCAATAAAGTCCAGAGACAGTTAAAGATATGTATTTCCTCTACCTTCAATCCAACATATATTCACAGACATTTCCACAGGCGCTCATGCAAATCCAGATCATTTGAATGTTTGTAGAGCTCCGTATTTCTATTCCCTGCCATAAGGCATACTTACCCACCATGTGCCATAGAAGAAAATATCTACGGAAAACAACAAGCTCTGCACCTGATAGTACAATGTATGTTATTACACTCACCCCCTGTTGGTAAAAGTCTTTGGCAAGGGAGCTACAAAGGACGTCTATACAAACCTACATGATTAACATGTGTTCCATATGTTTAGAAATTAAAGTGTTAATGAAAGCGCATCATAACTCACATACAACTAATGGGATAGTGCATGTTTTCAGACCATTTTGATGGGGATCCTCCTTACCACTCAACCAAACATTCACATTGCTTACCACCTTAGGCTAGAAGCTATACCCAGTTACTAAATTCTGCTATGTAATTAATATAGCGTTTCATTTCTCCTTAATGAACCAATCTAGGATTTGTAACTTTAGAAAGGGAGATTACACTAATACCATGCGCTGTTCTCTGTCACTGCACATGAGAATGCACAGATAGAATATTTTGCATCCTATTTTTAACCGATAGGGATTACAGCAATGCAATGTGGTGTACACAGATCTAAGGGAAAATTAAGTAAAACTTTCAAATATGCAACACGAGACAGCACAACACGAGAATGATATATCATTTCTCTATTGGCTTCCTGCAGCATATAAAAGACCACTCTAACTCTCTCCCATACTGCAACCTGAGACCCACACATTCCAAAGAAATCTCGTCAGGCAAATATATGCGCTCCTGCCTTGTAGGCAAGTTTCTCCAAATGAAAGGCCCAGAAACATGGACGTACCTCACATTAGAGCCATGAGCCAAGAGCACCCACCTAAAATAGCAGAAGACACTCAAAGCATTCTTCTTATGCTAAGCTTTTGACTAACCTTTTCCATCTCACTGATGGTCTTGATGACAACAATCATCAATATATTTAAGGAGTTACATATGTGCTTGCATCTTCGTACCAAAGATGTGAATGTACATGTCGAGGCCAAGTGAGGATCCACATATTGCACAGTGGCAGTCGACACTGTGCAGTTATAGATAGGACCAAGTTACCATAGGAAACAGATTTTTTAATTTGCTAATATCTTTGGTGTCGTTTGACAAATTTTCACAAATCTTTCCAAAATAATAAGTTCACCCACCTCAGCTCCTTCCTGGAAGGTTTCAGGGGCGAACTGTTGATGGGGCTTGGGGCAAGAAGGTACCAAGACGCAATTTCCCCAGGAAATTTTGAAAGGGAATTTCGAACGGTGCTACAGAATTGCTCCACATTTGGCAGAAAGCTACATCTTCACTCTGAAAGTGTGCTTCTTGTGGTTTTATGTAAATCTGTTCAGGAGTGTTTGAGTAATTAAGGTTCAAAATGTATAGATATCTGGACAGTAGGGTATGCAGACTCCCGCAGGAATCTCACAGACAGGCAACTTCAAATAATAGAGTGATTTGATTGGCTGAGTTTTATTTTTACCCAATTAGCCGCCTCCTTGTGCGAGTCCTGCAGAAGCTCACACTCTGATTGACTGGTCGCACTATGAAGATAAATGTTGTGGCTGCCATTACAGCAGGACTCGGGGAATACAAAAAGGATGTAAGGGGACAGTGATCCCCTGAACCTTGTGTGGGGGTACAGGAAGGACCCCTCAAGTTATAAAAAAAAAATGTTTTTGGGGGTGACGCAATCCAGCGGGAGTCCTGCAGGAGCTACCACAGTCCCCTGGACTCTCCCGGGAGTCAATAAGATTGTCAGAGCTTGACTCCGCAGGATCCGATTGTAGCAATATGGGGTCCACCTCCTGACCTCACCAACACCCCTTTTGTTATACAGGGTGTTCGAGTGATCAAGCGAGGGATAATAAAACAAGAACCAGGAAGGGAAGGAAGGGGACAGCTGGGAAGGGATAGCTGAAACGAGAAAATTCCACAAGGTTAATACACAGACATTAATCCTACTCTCATTTCATTCTCGCTACCCTCCCTTGGTCCTATATTCACCCGAATAATAGAAACCCACTGCTCCACTCTTTGATTAGCACCTCGTACTATCTCGTATAAAACAGCCCCTACACGAAACAAAAACACATATTAACGTTATGGCCAACAATCTTCAGACTAAGCACAATGGAGACCACACCAAGAATCACACCTACCCTCCTGGTTTGTTAGAAGTGTGATATCGTAAATATTCCCAAGAAGTATGTTTGCCACTCCTTCAGAAGTAGATTCAATAGAAAATTATAAGTGATTTTCACCCAAGAACGTGCTCCAAAGAAAATGTATTCAATACTTGTTGCCAAAATCAGCACACGGTATGATGTAGCTTCCTACTACCATCATCCGCGTGACAGTCAAACAGGAAGTTCAAATCCACCTCCGTTTACTATTAGACAAAGTTCCAAGATCGCCAGAAACGGTAGAATGTAGGGCGCTACCCCACTATCCTCCGCTCTGAGGGATACAGATGTTAATTCCTTCCGGCGACCCAGGATCGCTACAACACTGTTTATCTCTTACCTAGTCACTCCGTGCTAGTAAGGAAAAGATCGAACACAATCACAGCGAGCCCGCTGCGCTTCCCAACAGAGTTCCCTCCGTTCTTCCTGCTCCGGAAGAACGAGACACCAGCAAGGAGAGTAACTGTTCAGGCACAGTCCGCCCTTAGATACCTGTCGTCGCTATCTGAACTTCGTTCACACAGCCGAGGGAAACTTCCACTTTCCGATTTACCAAGGTCCTCAGAAGTCGCTCTGGAATACAGCGACACAACCTTCTTCCAGGAACACTCCGGCAAAATAACAAATTACGTGCAACGTCTCTATGCCACGCCCCCTCTTTTATTCCCCAATGTAACACCGGGAATTCTGGGAGATGTAGTTCTAAACGCTAGGCAGGCGCGCTGATATTCTTGAAACCTGACATTATGTCCCCGTCCCTAGCGCCTCCTAGGGCCCGGCTTATCCGGACAACGCTGATGGAAAGATCTCACTGCCCTGGGGGCGTGGACATTGGACCATGGCTCCCAGGAATCATCCTCTGCTGTATACCCCTTCCAGGAAACCAGGTACCACAGTACACCTCTGCGCATCTTGGAATCACGGATACTCCTGACCTCGTACTCCACACTCCCATTGCTCATCACCGGCGGAGGAACCGCCCTTCTAGAGGCCAATGCTGGTTTCAACAATTGAACATGGAACACTGGGTGTATCCGCAGCGATCCGGGCAACTTGAGTTTATAAGCTACAGGGTTAATTCTTTTAACAATTTGATATGGGCCAATGTAGCGAGGGTGAAACACACTACGCAGCTTGAACCGAATGTTTTTTGTTGACAGCCAGACCCTATCGCCCACAGCATACTGGTGGCCCTCTACCCGATGCTTGTCCTCCCATTTCTTATAGGTTTCCTTAGCCTTGATCAAATGAGCCTGCACCCCCTTATGCACCCTCCTCAATAGTCTCACCTGCTCTCTCACAGCAGGCTGGTTTTGAATCTCTTCTGGAATGTCCACAGGCATAGTGTGTGCATCAAACCCATAATTAGCTCTAAAAGGGGACATTCCCGTCGAGCTATGCCATGCATTATTGTACGCCAGCTCAGCCATCCACAGCAGTTCTACCCAGGATTCATGGGCTTCCTTAGAATAGCACCTCAGATATTTTTTCAGTGTTTGATTGAGCCTCTCCGTCTGCCCATCGGTCTGGGTATGAAAGCTGGTTGAAAGAGACACATCAATATTTAACGCATGACACCACATGCGCCAGAAGCGTGCTATAAACTGAGGCCCTCTGTCGCTGACTATCACCTTGGGTAGGCCATGCAATCTGATTACATGACTGGCCAACAATTGCACCGTTTGACCAGCTGTAGGCAAGTTTTTGCAAGGGATGAAATGTCCCATTTTGGTAAGGCTGTCCACCACAACCAGTATGGCATTATATCCTTGGTCCATAGGAAGACCCGTCACATAATCCAAACTGATGTTCAGCCAAGGGCGTCTAGGAGTGGGCATAGGGATCAGTTTACCCGCTTTCCCTGTAGTAACCCCTTTTGCTCGGGCACATACATCACATTGCGCTACCCACAACGTAACGTCTTTAACCAGGGAGTCCCACCAGAAATGTCGTTGGACGGTGCCAATTGTTTTACGTATGCCCGGATGTCCAGCCATAGGCCCTTCATGACACCATCGGAAAGCCTTCTTCTGCAAAAGGACTTCGGGTACATACAAACGATCATTTTGGAACGGTAAACCCTGTTTCACCTTCCTTGCTGGATTACCATCTGCCCATGCTGGCCATCCCCCAGGATATAAATGTGTTTTTATCTCCTCCAAAAATGTCTCAGCTCTCACCACACACACCACCTTCTCTGCTGGGATTATTGCCTGTATTTCCTCTTCCTTAGACACCACCGGTAATGTCTGTCTTGATAAAGCATCAGCTTTGCGATTTTCAGAACCCGGCCTGAAGGTCACCACAAAATTGTATTCCGCGAAAAAGAGCATCCAACGCATCTGTCTCTGTGTCAGATGTCTCACGGAGGACATATATTGTAGGTTCCTATGATCGGAATATACCGTGATGACATGACGGGCTCCCCACAAATACTGTCTCCACTCCTGAAATGCCCTTTTGATAGACAGAAGTTCCTTTTCGGCTATCGTATAGTTGAGTTCAGCCGAACTCAACTTCTTGGATAGGTACGCCACCGGGTGCAACTGTCCCGTTTGTTTGTCTCTCTGGGACAACACTGCACCGATGGCCTCGTCAGAAGCATCCGCTTCCACCACGAATGGATGTTCCAAATCCGGATGGGCTAATACTGGTGCAGTGATAAATGCAGTCTTTAATTTCTCGAAAGCCTCCCCTGCCTCACTTGTCCATGAAAAGTTAACCCCTTTTCTTAGCAATCTGGTAATGGGAACAGCCATCTGCGAGAACTGTACAATAAATCTACGATAGTAGTTGGCGAAGCCCAAGAAACTCTGGACTTCCCTTACATTCTTAGGAATAGGCCAATCCTGGACTGCTTGTACCTTACGCTCTGACATCTGCAGCCCTCTAGGGCTAAGCATCGCCCCTAAGAACTCCACATTGTACACGCTAAACTCGCATTTACTTAGTTTAACATATAGGCTGTGTTCTCTTAACTTTTCCAACACCATACACACGTGTTCTGAATGACTAGTTGTTTCCATGGAATACACCAAGATGTCGTCTATGTATACCACCACGAACAAATCAATATACTCTTTCAGCACATCATTGATAAAAAATTGGAATGCCGCGGGGGCATTGCATAGACCGAACGGCATGACCAAATACTCATACAACCCATACCACGTCTTGAAGGCCGTTTTCCACTCATCCCCCTCACGAACTCGGACCAAGTGATAAGCACCCCGCAAATCCAATCGGGTATAAATTCTTGCTTCCCTCACTTGGTCGATCAATACAGTAATGAGGGGGAGAGGGTATCGGTTGCGTATTGTGTTTTTATTCAGGACGCGGTAGTCCACACATGCCCGGAGATCCCCATTTGCCTTCGCTATAAAAAACAGGGGGGAGGCTGCAGGTGATCTAGATGGTCTAATAAATCCCAATTGCACATAATGGTCCAGATACTCTTTCAAATGATTAGTCTCCGGGACCGACAGTGCATAGACTCGACAGGACGGTATAGTAGCCCCGTCTATCAGGTCAATGCGACAGTCGTATTCCCGATGTGGTGGCAACGACTCAGCTTGACTTTCACTGAAAACGTCCTCATAGGCTGTATATTCCACCGGGAGTTTCACGTCCTTTTCTGCAGCAGTAGCCACAAGAAACGGACTAGCCAACACTGCTACATGAGAGACCTCCGTAGCTCTCAAATGCTCTTGACAAAACTCAGGCAGGAAATGAATGGTTCTGGATTTCCAGTCTATTCTGGGATTATGGTATGTCAACCAGGGCATGCCCAGGATGATTTCATACCGTGGGGCTTCTATGATGTTCAATTCCAACATTTCTGAGTGCCTCCCTTCATCCACCTCTATAGACACCAACATTTCTGCTGTCTTTTCTGTGATGAGACCTGATTTAATCGGTTGCCCATCGACCGCCAATGCCTCCTCTGGGCTATCCCTAGGAACCCTGGATAACTCCAATCGAGAGACCAGCCCATTATCTATAAAGTTGCCGGTGGCTCCAGAGCCTAACATCACTAAAACCTTATGGGTTCTGTTATCGCTTTCAACCAGCATAGTCAGTACCAAATGGGCTTCAGTCTCTGTTATAACGTTAGTAGATAAGGATGTAAGCTTCCACTGAAGGGTTCCGTCCTCCCCCATCTGCGGGATTTCCCTACCCTCCACTGTCTTTACAGTTGATGATGCCGCAGCATTCTTGTTTTTCTCCCAACTGTTAGCTCCTTTGTTTTTTACTGGACACTCCCTGACATAATGTCCTTTCCTACCACAATACATACACAACCCTTGGACCCTTCTACTCTCTCTTTCTTCTCTGGACAGGGGTGCTCGTATAGCTCCTATTTCCATGGGTTCTGGTCCTGGTTCTACTACACTCACAGTTTTGCGTGGAAATCGATCATACCTGTAACTCCCTTTTTCCCATCTTTTCCTATCCCCACCTCTTTCTGACATTCTGCTATCCAGTCTCAGAGCCAAGTTGATCATGTCAATACACGTGGTGGGCTGGGGATCTATTTGAGCTATCACATCCTTAATCTCATCCCTAAGCCCTTGATAGAAAAGAGACATCCTTTTTCCCTCAGGCCACTCAGATTCTGCCACCAGGCGATTAAAGGAGGTCAGATACGTGATTAATTCGCCTCTTCCCTGTTTCAACTCCATCAATTCTTTATCAGCACTTAAGGTATTGGCCCTTCTGTCAAACACCTTCTCAAATGCCTTCCTGAACTCTGTCCAATCCGAGAGTATAGCATCGTCATTTCTAACCAGAAGAACGGCCCAATAAGCTGCCTCCCCTACAAAATACGAAATGGCAAACTCCACTCTGGAATGGTTATTTGGAAACGCAGCTGGTTTGCAGGAGAAATGAAGCAGCACTTGGGTGAGGAACACTTGTATCTTACGAGGATCACCTGAAAAACGCTCGGGGTTCGCCAAAGGAATAGGAGGGGGAACCGTAACCTGGACTTGAGCTGGACCAGAAGAAAAAGGGTTTTTTGATAATTGTTCCACCCTATCCTTCAATGCAACTGCCTCAGCCTTAGATGCTACCAATTCCTGTTGCACCAATGCTAACGCACGCAGTACATCATCTAAGGTGGCCATATCTACCACAATCGAACCCGGCGGAGTATTATTCGTGGGCACGTAATTCTGTCAGAGCTTGACTCCGCAGGATCCGATTGTAGCAATATGGGGTCCACCTCCTGACCTCACCAACACCCCTTTTGTTATACAGGGTGTTCGAGTGATCAAGCGAGGGATAATAAAACAAGAACCAGGAAGGGAAGGAAGGGGACAGCTGGGAAGGGATAGCTGAAACGAGAAAATTCCACAAGGTTAATACACAGACATTAATCCTACTCTCATTTCATTCTCGCTACCCTCCCTTGGTCCTATATTCACCTGAATAATAGAAACCCACTGCTCCACTCTTTGATTAGCACCTCGTACTATCTCGTATAAAACAGCCCCTACACGAAACAAAAACACATATTAACGTTATGGCCAACAATCTTCAGACTAAGCATAATGGAGACCACACCAAGAATCACACCTACCCTCCTGGTTTGTTAGAAGTGTGATATCGTAAATATTCCCAAGAAGTATGTTTGCCACTCCTTCAGAAGTAGATTCAATAGAAAATTATAAGTGATTTTCACCCAAGAACGTGCTCCAAAGAAAATGTATTCAATACTTGTTGCCAAAATCAGCACACGGTATGATGTAGCTTCCTACTACCATCATCCGCGTGACAGTCAAACAGGAAGTTCAAATCCACCTCCGTTTACTATTAGACAAAGTTCCAAGATCGCCAGAAACGGTAGAATGTAGGGCGCTACCCCACTATCCTCCGCTCTGAGGGATACAGATGTTAATTCCTTCCGGCGACCCAGGATCGCTACAACACTGTTTATCTCTTACCTAGTCACTCCGTGCTAGTAAGGAAAAGATCGAACACAATCACAGCGAGCCCGCTGCGCTTCCCAACAGAGTTCCCTCCGTTCTTCCTGCTCCGGAAGAACGAGACACCAGCAAGGAGAGTAACTGTTCAGGCACAGTCCGCCCTTAGATACCTGTCGTCGCTATCTGAACTTCGTTCACACAGCCGAGGGAAACTTCCACTTTCCGATTTACCAAGGTCCTCAGAAGTCGCTCTGGAATACAGCGACACAACCTTCTTCCAGGAACACTCCGGCAAAATAACAAATTACGTGCAACGTCTCTATGCCACGCCCCCTCTTTTATTCCCCAATTTAACACCGGGAATTCTGGGAGATGTAGTTCTAAACGCTAGGCAGGCGCGCTGATATTCTTGAAACCTGACAAAGATAGTGAAAACAATGTTTTTTTTTCCTTAAAAAAATAATATATCTCTATTTATTTTCACTTTTTTCACCCCCAAAATGTAACAATAAAAACTGGGTAAAAATACATTTACAAACACGTAGTTCGAAAAGAATGTATTTAATATTTTTTAAGTCATCAGTGAAGTACACATTGATTAAAATTATTGGTAATTTCTGAAGAAAGATGATAGATCTGCTTTATATGTTGGGTGTGAAGGGGGGATGGGAGGCTTGGCTTGCCTGTGGTGGATGGCCGCTGGGTGTGGCCTGCTGGCCAACCCCCCGCCATGCACGGCCGGAGGTTTGGCTGCCTGCGGGGAATGGCTGTTGGGCTTGGCCTGCTGGCCAGCCTCCCAAACCCCAGCTGCCCACATCCAAAGGCCATGTGCAGCGGGGGTTGGCCTCTTGCAAGGAGCTGGCCGCAGGCCAAAGGCCGTGAGCGGCGGGGGATTGGCTTTATGTATGGGAATAAAATACTTCTTTATGTTAAAAAAACTAACTAGAAATTCACTTGAAAAAACAAAGGTTAAAGTAATGTTATTGTTAAGGAAAATGTTCAGTAACAACATAATGTTTTAAACTCTAAAAACCACAGAATTTCACCAGTTCTACTTCTCTCATGTAACTATAAATTGTGCCCTCAGCAACTCCTCCGCAAAAATGAATCGCTGTATAAATTACTAATAGCCTACAGGAAGCTGGTAACAGTGTATTCACAACAAAAAAAAGCAGATGCTCCTTCCACCCTCGTCGTCATTTTGCCTCCCCATATTCTGGGCAGTGGATTGTGAATTATGTATCTGCTGATTGGGCCACCACTGGCTCTGTCTTTAAGAGCACCTAACTGGTGGCCCCATACATTGTGTGCTGCCAACTACCCAATTCAGGATTAGCGACCCACCGACATTCCCGTCAATGTCACTTCTGCACAAGACCACTTGATGAAATATGGCAATGTTGCATGGAACACCATATCAAACATTGGGGTACTGGAAAAACTCACTTTGGGTTTATAATTCATGTACAAACACTCATGGCACAGTGTCCACCATGCCATCATGGAAATTTTTCTGCCACATCTACCCCCACATGCTTGCAAGATTTGCCACTGGTGAAAAATACCCACCAATGCGGTGGAAATCTGTAGATTTGAAAAAACGGCCTCTGACACACTAGCATTTTGGTGATCAGTGGACAAATTGGTCATCAAATGTGTATTAATACCTCTATGCTGGGAGCAGTTTTTTTTCAATGCGGCCTGAAAATATATAATTAGTACACCATGTGCAAATATATTTTTGTTGATTCATCTTGTTTCTGTTTCCTCTACAGCTTTAAATCCTAAAGGGTCCTTCTTTCATTTTGATCTGCTGTTTCCTAGAGGATCACGTAAGAACATTTATTCTGTTTTCCTTAAAAGGGGGGTTGATAATGAGTTAGTAAATAGCATTAGGCGCCTATGTGTTGGACTTGGGAGCAATGGCTTTTCAGTGATTGGAATGAGTCTCAAGTATTGAAGGTGGCATAATTTATAAATTTGTTTGGAATTTAAATCAGATCTTATTCTGGACAAGTAACCAGTATAAGGGCCTTTATATTATATATATATATATATATATATATATATATATATATATATATATATATATATATATATATATATATATTACTATTGTCCTTTTTCAGATTTTTGAGTAATTGATTGCTGCTTTTTATTTTTTTTTGCAGGTGATTTGTATTTTTTGTTAGAGATGTAATTTTTTTTAAAGAAAACTCAAGTAAACTGGAAATTGCTTAAGTGAGGCTTAACATCCAATGTCGGTTGCTCTTATATGTAGTTTAACCCCATGGGCGCGGCCACGATTCTGCGCCTGTGCGGCCGTTTTGAAGAGTGGGCGGGTTCATGCCGGCCCCCAGCCGTCATCAGCACATGAGCACTGTGATGCATGACGGACGGGGGCCGTCATCAGCATGCAAGGGGTCAATGACCTGTGTGGCAATAAAGGGGAAGCCCAGTAATTTACCTTATTTTAATCTGGGAGAGTGGTACCAGAATATGATTGTTATAATACTGTGTGCAATAAATATTGTGTCCTAAATATCGTTTACACGTCATTGGAGTTAATAGCAGAAAATACCAATTGGACAAATTTTATGTAAAAGATATTTTGTGCACAATATGTATACCAGGTTATATTTCAGTACGGGATACTCTGGCCTACATTCCCGAGAGGAGTGGTCTGCTATTGTGACTTTTGTTGAATTTGATGCTCACTTCCACTCGAGCCTATTTATCTATGCTTACTTAAACCAGCCAGTTTTCTGCCACCCTCTTTCAAACTAGTTTGGAGCTTTCCCTTGCTGTTAACGTCTTATTCCCAATAGTCTGTGATCCTAACATGTTTGACATTAACATGAACATATGTAGGAAGGCCTATGCTGGGAATTTTTTTAAAGTCAAATCGAGAGAAACCATGCATATTAAAGAGGGCCCATGAGCTGTGTGGAACTAGGCTTTGCTTAACCTATGTTGGTATGTAATCCTGAGTGGTAAACTGTAAGAGCCACCTGATCCAGAAAGAAACTTCAGGGCTTTGTTTCAAATTCCTACATCTTTAATTGTGTGAGTATGAGGATTGGGTGGACTGAAAAACGAGCATTATCTTCAATGTAATTTGTCCATCATTTGCTGTTTTTGACATGTTTTCTTGCACTTGAATTAATGTTGTCCCAACTCTTTTAGTTCTGAAGCCTGACTATCAACTTCTGTGTACATAATTTCTATTGTTGGGATTTTGAATTTGATGAGTAGCCATCTTGTCCAAAACTGTTGAAATGAAATTGGCTGTTGGAATGTGTCTACAATTTGCTAGGATTATTGAGTCTAAAATACTTTTAGGGATTTAAAATTGTTGTTTTCTAACTTTAGTTATTTCCAGGGATAGTTATTTTGGTACATTCTCGCCGTATTTGAATTGAAAGGAATCTTCTCAGCAGAATGTTGGCTTTTTGTTTGGCATGCTATATAAATGCAATCACTCTAACAACAACTTGTCCTGTGGCAACTGTTTGAAAGTGCATAATTTATTATATGAGCCTGGTCTGAATTATATCTTTTGGATGTTTGGCTAGCTCATTTTTCTCCAGTAACGCTATGAATTCTGATTATCTTTTAGTCAAAATGTCTTTTGGTTTTGGTAGGTCATTGTAATTTCTATGTCTACGTGGAGCTAGACTTGAGAATTAGCTGAGCCCTTCTTCTAATGTACTGAACACTCTATGCAAGGTTTTGAAGTTGTTTATTTTGCATAGTGTGCTTTCACAGTATCAATTTTGGCATGGTAGAACTTTATTTTGTTATCCTTATTTTTCAACGTTCTTTCCTCTTAATATAAAGATTGATAGCTAATACAAATAACACGGATAGCTAAACCTTTGATAAACTAAGCTGCAACTGTATTCTTACATATGGCTTATGTCATACAGGGTCAACCTATTACATGAAAAGCCTTTTAGAGGTCTCGAGCTAAAGCTAGAGATGGGTCACTCATGGGTCTAAATAATTGTCTGGTATACTGGAAGAGCTCTTAGTCTGTATGCTTCCTTTCTTATACAAATACATCTTGTCTTCCGCTAGCCAGTACGGTTTTTCTGTTGGCATGTGTCTATCAGTTTGCTTTGAAAGTATGCTTGTCATTGTCCACAACCATGTAAAGGGTATTTGATGTCTATTTTTCGAAATTGATTTTATGAATTGATTTTGTAGGAGGAATTTTCACATTAGCACGAGTGTTAAGCATGTGTATAGCTTTTATAAATTCCTCTTCTGGTTCATCCAACACACAACTTACCTTCCTTGTCAGAGACTGGATAATGTGTTCTCTTGTACACTTATCTGCAGCCTGCCTCACTTTGCCCTCTTGAAACAAATTTCTAAATCTAGGCTAGATGATTTTTGGTAGAATGTGTTACATGTATGGTATCTTCAATTGTAAATTATTAGAATATATTGATGCTGCTTTCTTTTGTCCTTCATAAAGAATACCAGAGCATCTTGGTTACCATATTCAAATTGGATTAACTTGCTGTTTGTCAATGTGATCTTTGCTAGTTAATTTTTTATTTGGGCAGCAGGCGCTTTCCTAATGTTCTGGCAAGCACAGCCTTTTGTGTTTCTTTTCAAACCTTATTTTTTTAACATTATATCCGTAATTTCTCCTTCATGACGGAGGTGGTGTGAGATTGCTTCCAGAAACTGCTCTCTCTGGGCCCAAATTTAGACCAGTGTCCTAAGTATTCCCGAACAGTTACTTCTAATGAGATTTTTCTATCCTGTATATCAGAAAGTTCTGAGTTTTTTTTTTTTATTTCATTGGTGATTGAGTGTGGTTAAAACTTCCATTTCTGCTCTTGGGATCTATTTTGTTATCAATTTCTTGGAAAGGGGTATTTTGCAGATTATACTTTTGAACGATTTCTCCTTTCTGGTAATTGTATCTAGATTGATTTTACTTTCACATGTTTTCTTGGGATTTGGTTTTCTTTCATGAAAATTATTTATAACATTCTTCCATCTAAACTGTTATGTAAACCTAGCTCTTTCTGCATTGTTATTTAGCCATTTCATGGTGATCACGATAAAGCTGAATGCCTCATGTGTGAAGAGTGATGTTGTGTTTTATTCTGATATCTAGTTCCGTAAAGGTTAGATGAAGAATACTGGAAAATATCTCTTTGATGTTCATCTATTCAGTGGTACCTCTATTTTTGCTCAGTCGGGTGTAGCTTGTATCCTCCTAGTGCATCAATATTTAATACTTTCTCCTTCCTCCCTATGTCTATTTTTCTTTAATGGGACACTGGTGAGGGAGAAACACTTGTCATTCTTCACCATTGAGACCTTCATCTTTGCTTTAATTAATGTATTTTGGTTTGTTTATGAGAAACTTATGAATATTCTGTTGTTCAAATGATTTGGTCAGTTATCCGCCCGTCTTTGCTCATGATTGTGTGTAGGACAGCTTTAATCGCATTTTGAAACACCAAGATTTCCACAAGATGAATAAAGAACCTGATTTTCATGCCCCATGTTGACTGTGTGTTCATCTAATGTGTGAGTTGAATTAATTGCCTGGAGTAATTCAGTGCACAAGTTGGAATGCATTTTGAAGGCATCATTTCAGATGATGTATAGAATATTTAATTGTCATGCAGTTCCATCTCCTAACTTTATCTTCCATCATGTTCTCAGTTTTCTATCTGTGTAGTTGTTCCAGTTTATTGCCAGCTACATGCCTCATGACATCCCGTTTAGTTACTTTGTTAGATATGGCAATGACAGCTGACTTCATTTTTCTTAAGATTTTTTTCTTGGCTTGAGAGACCATCCTGAAAGTGTCCTCCTCCAGGCATATACATAATCAAGGGCCTCTAATGAGGCAGTGATTTTGGGGTACCGCCTGGATTGTCCATTGAAGCTTCTCTCCAAAGCAAGGTTGGAGAAAAGGCTCATTGCCCTTTGCAATAGAGACTTCAAGAAGCCTTGTCAAATGCATCCTCAAAAACACTAGTTGAGAGTTACATGACAAGATAGTATTTAATGCCTGCAATACTGTTTTAGTCATTGGGACAGTCAGTTCACCTGGTGTCTAGTGTGCCTTATTTAGGGGCATAACCCACAGTCTAAATGCAGACAAGAGACACAGTTCTACATTTGTCACAACACCTCAGCCTGCCGAGGGCTGGCCCACTTGAGGAAGTGTCAGAGTTAGGCCTAAGTTGGCTGGGCATTAAAGATGTCCTAAACCTTTACCCCTGGTGGTGCAGCCACCTGGACACAAACTCTTGATGACGCAGGTGCCCTACCCACAAACATCTATTGAACAAAGTGGTGCAGAAGACATACCTGTAAGTAATTTAGAAATTCATGTATTATGTGCTAGTGCTGGAAGCTCCTGAAATGTTTCACCAGGATGCATCCATTTCTACTTTTCATACTCCTATTGGTAGAACAAACCTGGCCAACCTGCCAGCCTCACTGTCATGTTTTATGTTATCTCTCATAATGTTGGCAGTGTCGACAAGAATGTCCGTTTTGTTTGCATACATATAATGTCATGAGCAAATCATTGATGAAAGCGGGGGCGATTTAGGGCTCTAGCTGAACCTTTGTAGTGGTCTTCCATACCTAGTGTGATTTTGCATTATTTTGTTAACATCACTTGCGCTGTATTTCTCTATAACTGTGTAGAATATTTATTGAAAATATAGGCAACACAAAATTACAGACAAACAGAATTACATTTCATGAAAATAGTACAAATGACTTCTTGTACTCCAGTTTATCATGCCTCCCCACTTCCTACGCATTTATGGGATCCCCTTCTGATATTGGGAAGGGGGAGCGGAGAATTGGGAACATTTTCGGAAGATACCATGAACTACACATTAAGATGTTCAGGGTCACCTGGAGGTCCCTGTGCACCTGTGCTCCCCCCTCCCGCCAGGCCCTCCAGCGCCCCTTGGAATCAGTTTCCTCTGCTCCACTAGACTAGTTACATAGACGTAAAGGGAGTGGGGACAGCAGGTGGGTCACTGGAGAGAAAGGCGCTGCAGATCCAGAAAACAAGGGGCTTCGCACGGCAATAAGTTGTACTTTCCTCTGTGCCCTAGGCTAGACTCTCTTACTCCAGGCGAGGAGGAGCTCCAAACATTAGGAAATGCAGATGCTGAGGCAGCCAACAGGACAGACGTTGCCCTGACCAAGGAGAGCATCCGATCTGGAGCGGACATCTTTTTCCAAGTGTACTCTAAGGCCCGGGGTGTCCCCCGCAGATGACTTCCAGCAGGACATGCTGCCGGCTCTCGGCCCTGGCTGTGTGAGTGGGAGTAGTGTTTGGTGGAGGGAGTCCTAGGGAATAGTAGTACAGAATGCAGGAACCGGGCCAAAAACTTGGTATCAAATGTACACAAAAACGGAGCATGTATTTCGGGAACAGTTATGCCATTGTCGGGTATTACTATGGCCTATGTAATGTTTTGATTATTTTTCGAGTTTGTAATTTTAAATGTATTTAAAGTGCAGGTTTTTTAAGGTGTACGGGCTAAATATTACCATTTTGAATTTGAGTTGTTTGCTTTGATGCAATGGTGGGACTCGAATGTGAAACAATTTATAGGTGCAACCATGCCGGGTGTAAAAAGACATGTATGGATCTTTCAACTCACTGAGATTTTGATGCAATGGCTTAAATTCAGTGGGGCACGCATATTTCATTAAGGCTGTCCCATTTTCTAGATGCCGGCCCGTTTTGAATCTAAAAGAAAATAGTTTGATAGGCAGAAAGTAACACAATTCAAGAGCATCTTGTTACAAACACAAAGTAACAGTAGTAGTCGTTGCGGCTGATGTAAGGAGGTTGTGAACAGGTTCTTCAAAAACCAAGAGGTACTTTGCGCATTTCGGAAAATAAATTCGGCTCCGTTGCTTAGATTCGCTCTCTGCAAAAATGCTGCAGATGTGTAAAGAATGTGACAGGAATGTGTCTGCAAAACTGCACTGGTGGGTGCTCATTGTGGCTTTTCAATGGCCAAACAAATCAGCTCGCGCTCCGGTCCGCTCAATGCGACGGCGCACAAAGGGCGCAGTGCGTTATATTGTGCAAGGGGTGTTTGTTGTCATCGTTTGAAACGTTGCTGGGACAAAGGATGTATATATTCACTGCGTGCTGTGCCATCAGGGCGCGCATGGTTGTGTAGGAAGCAGCCCAAAGCCTGTGGGTGCCGTCAGGGCACACCCCGTCACCCTTGGACGTGTGAGGGGGGAGAGAGAGCAGCCGGGGCACGTTGTGCCCTCCCACCCCTCCGTGTTTGTTGCGCATTCTTGCGGCACTACAACCAACAGCAGGGTTCGTATGTCGAGCCTCAGCCTGTCGGACAAATACAGGAACACACATAATTTTGTCACAAATTAAACTGCTCACGTGCCACACCTCCCCTTTCAAATGTATTTGGTATGGGGCATTTAAGACCTGTTATTTGTGGCGCTCACAAACGGAACGCCACATGAAGCGCTATATCTAGTATTATATTATCATTATGCGAATAATAAAGAAAAATTGGCCGTCTCTCACTCGGTATCTTCAAGACATATCAGCTCAGCTCTAGGGATAGCACCTCGAAGCCCCCACATAAAATCGCAAAATGTTTTCCGTCGAATAAGGAAGTCCTTTCAATACAAAATAGTTCCAGTAATGGTTTGTAAATTACTCCGGATCTAAAGAAGATATTTTGTGGTCAATATTTATCACGTGGGTACAAACTGACACCTTTTATAGGAGAAAGCTACAAACTTAAAGCCAGGATAAAATTCCCAGAAAATAACCTTTTCTCGACGCAAACTCTTTTCACTTACTTTGAGTTTTATTACAGAAAGGTCCAGTGCACGGTCCTGTGATACCTAATATAGTGATTAAGTGATAAAAAAAGGTAGCTAATGTTTTTCTACAGTCCATTGGTACCACTATGAGTGTTCCGTTTTACAAATCAGATGTTTTTTTGCATTCATACTTTCAGACAGGACACCGTGCAAGAGACAACATGGGACACTGGATTTTTATTCTGCAAGCAAATGTACTGCTGTAAAAGAGACCAGTTAGGTTTTCCTGAAACAGTTACCCAGTGCTCCCCGTAGAACGGAGTCACCCAGCCTTTATTTTGCATGTGTCGGGTGGTGAAGTCTGTAGCTGAGAAGCTGTGGTTGAACTTCTCTGAAGACGCGAGTCTTTGCCAGTCACCATGGCGCACATTTACAGATTTTCATAGCCAAACCTTAAATGACATTTTGCTGAGTGGGTGAAGCTTATAGATGTGTGCTCGGATAAGTTTATCGTTCATTTTTTGAATAACCCCCGTTTCTTTCTTTGATTTTTAGCTCACGGATATGACGTCAGCGAGCAGCGGTGCTCAGGAAGCGCTTTGTGGTGCTTTTTGCCTTGGCGTGCATTTATTCGTTATGAACATGTCGAGCAAACTACAAGGTATCATTAGAAGTGGGTGAGTATGCATTACTTTCTTTATAGTTAAGTGTTGTTATTTATTGGAAGCACTTCGTCTTTCCCAACTGGGCACACTGAATGTATATCGTTTGGGTTAATTCAATTGTTTTTATTATTGTTATTATTAGATTATAAATGGTTGTTCCAAAACAAAATCCATTGTATAGTACACTTTTTTCTAATTTTTAAATGCTGCCTCACATACATAAAATCAAAACGATTGTATTTTAGAGCACGAATAATTCTTCTAAAGACCAGCCAAGAGAAGAAAAACAGCCAATGAGACTAACTGTGATTTATTTCTTGTTCTCGGCATTTGCTATAACAATATAATACAATACTGGAATTATATATAAAAAAGAGTATTATGGCAAATGCCGACAGCAGGAAATAAATAACAATTCGATTCTACCTAAAAGAGACTAAGCACTCGGTAGTTGAAAATAAAGAATGTTTGAGGCCGTTTCATTTTCTTCTTTCGTTGCAGGCGCTACAACAAAAGACTGCGAAGCGCCTCCCCAACCGTCAGTCTGCAGTCCGGGCGCGGAAGGATGGAGGCGCCTTCGGTCGGTAACAGCCCGTCAAGAAGGATTCCGCAAGCGGCGGCGTCCACGGGGGCTGCTTCCAGGCGCTGCATCAAGCTGCTGACTCAAGGGGCAAAGATTGGCCACAAAGCGCTTTTCACGCACCTCTTCAGTCTCCTGCCGGTCAGACGTGCGGACGGGTGAGTGTCTGAAGTCTCGCGGGTTCACTCTTTCCAGGCTCCGAAGGTGGTGTTGAGTGGCCGTCTCGAGGGGGGGTCATTCGAAGTCAATGTGTGCCCCCCATCCCGTTCACAAACATGGCAATGATGGACATGCGTTCCGCATGACAGTATACCAAACTCACAGTGCCACAACCCGTTAAAAGAAGTAAATACGGTGAAAGCGCTATAAGGCTACTCACAGCGGTAAGTTCTTTGTGCGGAGGCTCCGAGGTTTCTCCTTTTCCGCGGCTCCGGAGCCGGGGTCCCTTCCTGGTCACCGGTTTGTAAGGCTCTGGCGCCGGCCCTGGCCCCCGATGGATGCTCCGGTACTGAGGGGCCCCCTCCTCGGCTGCGGCGAGCCTCTTTCAGGGGGCCTGGCTACGCAGACCCACTCACCCCCAGATGTCAGGGGCATGTCCGTGTCCAGAGGGTGCAGTCGGTCCAGGGGCTGGCTGAGCCCCTCACCCATCGGCCACAAGGGGGCGCCCTTGCCAGACACCGGCCGCGCTGCCAAAGAATCACCCGCGCCCGGGAGTGGTCGGAAGGATGTCGTACGGGGGGCTTCTTCACGGCTTGTAAGTGGCGGCTTCCCGCGAAAGAGCACCCTATTCACCATTTGTCATTGAGATTAATTTAACATTTGTCATTTATTTAACAGTAGTAGTCATTATTAACCACATTAACAGTGATTATACTTTGATTTTACTCCATAGAGTGCGCTGTTTCCCTCTTGATGGCGGTGTACAGCGCTAGGGCATGTGTTCGTGGTAGGGATTTTTCATTTGCCCATCATCCTGCTGGACAACTTAATTTTTAAACAAATACAAACATGCTAAATGCAAGGCCCGATAGATTTCCTTCTTATTCGCCCGAAGTCAGTGGCGTGGAATGTGTGGTTCGTCTACCACCAAGGCTCCCAGGCTGCAGTACACCTGATACCCCATTCTTCCAACACCTTACACCTCCTTTTATCACAATCCTGCGGGGTACTTCCCATATATTAATGTTTTCATTCTTTCTCCCTTGTCCACCTTTCCCTTTTTCCGTGCCAAAGTCTGGTGACGAGTTCAGGTGACGGCACCCGCAACCACCGGGACAAATGAACCGTCTATAAGAAGGTTGTCTGCTGTGTCTGTGTGCGGGTCCCACGCCTGCTGAGGAGTCAGGAGGGCGGTTCATGCCCGTGCAGTGACCGGTGCGTGTGTGCAGGGGATGCGCCGCTGCCAGGAGTCTGTCTGCCCCTGGCTATCTGCTCTGCTCTGGGCCCAGGGCCACAGCCGTACCCTTCACGCAGGCGCTAGCTGCGGTGCACCCGTCCTCGCTGCAGGCACCGCCTTCTCTCCAGTGGCGCTGCCCCCCGTTATAATCAAAGCGCGAGTGCAGACGGCGCGCACCGAGGCGCACATTGTGTTCTGAGGCGGGTGCCTCCTTGCTTTCAGAACTCTGTGCTAGGGTTGTTTTAAAGACGGGTCTAACAAATATGATTGTGGTGTTGCCTTCTCGGGCGCTTTTAAGATTCATTATTTAGTTTGTTTCTGTATTGGCCTTAACACTAAATTAGACATGCGGGTAAAATTAATACAGTTTAGTAGTTCTAAACTAGTTTGTTTTAATAGTCATGGGGTAGGCGTCACGTCCCTAAGTTTGCTTAAGTGTGTGTTATTCACAATCCTTCCTATACTAAACAGTTATTAGTTGTTGTACCAAAATCAACACGTGATCTATTATGAAAAAATATATACATTAAAATATTGCATTGTTTGCAATGTTTCGTTTTATTAAATATATAAAATAACCTATCACGAGGTAGACGCGCGGGGTTATATTACATTTATTGGCTTACTCGTGTAGATTTGACACCGATGGCTCATGCAATAATCAGAGTTTGCACACACCTTTAATGTTGTATTTCATCACAGCTCCGAAAGCACGAAGGCGGATAGAAGGAAATGCGCCTCGAAACGCCGAGGTGTCCATTAAAATTGCAAATACAAGCAAAATGGCTCTACTAGTTTAACGCTCATCGCTAATATCTGCGTGAAGTACAGATCGGAAGTTCATTTTCGGACTGAGCGATCCAGTCTACGTGCTGTTATCTAATTCTAACAAAAACCTACCGTTATAAACCGCTTGCAGCGCCTGGTGGCTTTATATAGTAAGGTATGTGGCACTACTTAGACACAATTTATTATCGTTTGAGTGGAAAGATGCAGAAATGATTGATTAATAATTTAGATATGTACATAACATCAAGAGAGATAAGTGTTATTTTACACGTTTCGCGTTTTGTACTAGTGAATGACGAGGACCATGCATTGCCTAGAATCGTTCTTTACTTTCACAACTAAAATCCAACTTCTTTTAAAACTAATATCAAACGCACAGTTGTGTCTGCCAGGCCGCCTTCCTTTGCCTTCAATGTTTTCTTTTATTATCTGTGTGAGCACTTCCTTTTTAAAGTGGCAATTTTGTGTAACAGTGTGTGTTTTTTCACATGTATTTAATTTTTAAAGTGGTATAAGCAGTTTCATTTTTTAAACATCATTATTGTATTTCGCCTACTTCAGTTACGAATGTTATTTCCCAAACTCGACTGCTTCATCGTGAAATGTGTGAGGGTTTATGCTGAGAAGCCGGCATAATATTCATTCATTGATTATTTTATTTCATTTTGGAGTTTTGTATAGCGAGAGTCGTCATTTTGCCGACTCCTGAGAGCTAAAAAAAACCCCAATACTAACAGGTGCAACTAGATAAAGGGTTCTTTCTGTTCTCACCTTGATTCAAACGGTAGATGTCTACTCACAATCTATTCTTTTTTGTAGAGATGCCAATCCATACACGTATCCCTTCTAAAAAAGGGTGCATTGCAGCGACATAAATTGCAGGTATTATTAAGCAGAAATTATTGAGAGCCTATACCTGAGCTTGCTTTAAAATATTGATGCCTGGCAAAATATGATATAAGTACACCTTTAATCAAACGCGCACACACACAGATACATATACACTGGAAAAAAACAAAGGTTAAAGTACAATTAGACAGAGATTTTCTAATGATACTCGTGAGTTGGTGGCAGCACTTACGAGATCCCGCTCAAGCACTTGGGGGCAGACTGCGAGCCTGGCTGGAGGTGTTTTATGCTCTTCTGCCACCCGTTACAATGCCACTCTTTTTTACTCTTTTTAACTGAATTTCCGACCTTTTTTAATAATGCCTGATTTTAGCTTGTAAATTGCTGAGTTGTTAATATGCATTACCTGGCTGAGGTGTGCTCCCCTGCCCCGGTCCACCGCGGCTGCTATGCCGCTTGAGTGGAGGGCGGGCGCCATCTTTGGTGGGGACCCGGATCCCGGTAGGGCTGTTTGCTGCGGTCTAGCTGGGGGTGGGGCTTAGCTATTTACTGGCTGCAGCGTAAGGCGCTCTGCAGTACTCGAGAGTTGGTGGCAGCACTTACGAGGTCCCACTCGAGCACTTGGGGGCAGACTGCAAGCCTTGCTGGAGGTGTTTTATGCTCTTCTGCTACCCGTTACACTGCCACTCTTTTTAGGTTTCGCCTGGCGAACAGCTACGCAGCATCATTTCGCGCAGGCGAAATCTTATGTTAACAGTATGTGTGTGTTGTCCCGCCTCTCTGTTCCATTGGCTAGCTCCATAAATGGAGGCTAGCCATTGGAACAGAGATGCGTCACTGTTTCCCCGAGCAGACTCGTGGGCGGTCCGGCTATTTTTACTCATCCCGCCCATTTTCGTGCGTCATGCGGCGGTGGCCGGATGTTTTTTATTTTTTTTGGGACAGCATGTTTTGATCATTTGTTTGTGGCTGACGTGCAGGCAGGAGCCGGGCCTCGTGGGTCTGCTGTTTTTCTCGAGTGGTCCCCATGTATATCATGCCCCACAATGCCATAGAGCCGGCCTTATCGCAAAAAAACCCGTACGCTGTGTGGCCATACCTGCGAGACGTCCCCGTCCTGTCTCCCGACCTTGGTACGAGCCGCACTGCTCCAGCGCCCACTACGCCTCGCACCCCCTTCCTCAGCGCCGTACGCTTCTCACGTGAGATGCGTGAGGTTTAGCGGGGCCGCGCTGAATTTCCCGTACGAGACTACTGTTTTTTTTTTCTCAAGGTATCTCAAGCTGGCACGGGTTTTTCAGGGGAGGCGAGTCCGCCTTCGTAACAGAATCACTGTGAAACCTTGTATTTGAGAGGGAGTGCATTTGTTCGTGGCTGACGTGCAGGCAGGAGCCGGGCCTCGGGGTCTGCTGTTTTTCTCGAGTGGTCGCCATGTATATCATGCCCCACAATGCCATAGAGCCTGCCTTATCGCAACAAAAAAACCGTACGCTGTGTGGCTGTACCTGTGAGACGTCCCCGTCCTGTCTCCTGGCCTTGGTACGAGCCGCACCGCTCCAGCGCCCAGTACGCTTCCTCAGCGCCGTACTCTTCTCACGCGAGATGCGTGAGGTTTAGCGGGGCCGCGCTGAATTCCCCGTACGAGACAACTGTTTTTTTTTCTCAAGGTATCTCAAGCAGGCACAGGTTTCTCGGGGGAGGCGAGTCCGCCTTCGTAACAGAATCACTGTGAAACCTTGTATTTGAGAGGTAGTGGTTGGGACTGCAATACATTACTACTAGGCGACATATACTTGTGTTACAAAAAAGAAGCAACTCTTCAATTGCCACAAAGGAAACTCCGCTGCAATCATCCTTTAAAAATCATGTCTATAAAGGCCACCCAGAAAACATACCAGTGTTTCAGGCAGGTAACATTTTCAGCAGGCACTGGAAGCAAGAGACGGGGCTGAGTATCACCACTTGATTACAAAACCCTAGAAAATAACCCTGACTCGTTGCCAATAACCAGCAGGGGCTCAGTAGTTGTCTGGATAATTTTAACATCTGGGTTATTTGGGAGACTTGTTGATGATTGCCCACGGTTTTACATCTGCCGATAACGATCATTCTGATGATGGGAATCTCTGAAGGTGCTTGTTTACTCTTTTTAACTGAATTTCTGACCTTTTTTAATAATGCCCGATTTTCGCTTGTAAATTGCTGAGTTGTTAATATCCATTACCTGGCTGAGGTGTGCTCCCCTGCCCCGGTCCACCGCGGCTGCTGTGCCGTTTGAGTGGAGGGCGGGCGCCATCTTTGGTGAGGACCCGGATCCCTGTAGGGACGTTCGCTGCGGTCTAGCTTGAGGTGGGGCTTAGCTATTTACTGGCTGCAGCGTAAGGCGCTCTGTGGTACTAGTGAGTTGGTGGCAGCACTTACGAGGTCCCGCTCGAGCACTTGGGGGCAGACTGCGAGCCTTGCTGGAGGTGTTTTATGCTCTTCTGCCACCCGTTACACTGCCACTCTTTTTTACCCTTTTTAACTGAATTTCCGACCTTTTTTAATAATGCCTGATTTTCGCTTGTAAATTGCTGAGTTGTTATTATCCATTACCTGGCTGAGGTGTGCTCCCCTGCCCCGGTCCACCGCGGCCGCTGTGCCGTTTGAGTGGAGGACGGGCGCCATCTTTGGTGAGGACCCGGATCCCGGTAGGGCCGTTCGCTGCGGTCTAGCTGTGGGTGGGGCCTAGCTATTTACTGCACATGGCTGGCCGGTCGCGCAGCGGGTGCCAAAGGCAAGCCCGTCTGCGCCCGTCTGCGCCCCGGCAGCGACCAGGGCCAAGCATACTGGTTAACTGTTACTGACATCAGTAAGTTTACTTACTCTCAGGAGGCTTTATTGGCGTTTAGAGGGCACGGCTGCGAGGGGAGCGGTCATGGGGCTGACCTGGACAATCCCTCCAAGAGATGTTTGGCGTGTGGTTTCTGCCTGCTGACTTCTGAGCCCCTTCTCGCAACCCGCATGTTGGGCAACTTGTGTATTCAGGCAGCGCTCATTAATGCGCTCCATGGTCAAGCATTCAGCTGATATCTTTGAATTATTAGCGGATGACAGACTAGACGCACTGTTTATTACCGAGACCTGGCTCAATGAGTCATGTGCCCCGGTAGTGGAACTTGCTATCCCTAGAGGATATAAAATTGTCAGAGCCGACAGGGGGAGCGGCAGAGGTGGGGGGTTAGCGGTGGTGCTAAGGGACTCTTGGATTTACACTAGTGAAGCTATAACAGACTGGGCGGAGGGAGAGGCCCTTGACTTCACCCTCACCATTTCTCCCCATTTTACTCTTGGGGGGGACTTTGGTGTACTGCCCCCCTGGCTCGCCGGGAGCTTTCCTTAACACCATAGAGGACCTTATAGTTCCGCGCACCCTTCGCTACCCTAAATCTCTCCTATTAGGAGATTTTAATATCCACCTGGATACCCCCTCTACTCCGTAGGCCAGGGCTTTCTTAGATGCCCTGAGCCTCACCCAGCTAGCACAACACGTGCTTCTCCTTTCCCATGATGGGGGTCACCTTATTGATTTGATTTGCTCCAACTTCCCTATAGCAGTCACTGATCCTGAGCCTACTACATGGTTTGATCACTTTTTGATCAGGTTCTCATGGAAAGTCACTAGATCTGATAGACATACGACACTCCCCTACGGGCCTCAGGCCAGGAAAGTGAACCTCCATGCACTTTTGGAGTTTCTTCCCCATCTCACTGTGAGAAAAATCTTGTCGGAACACCTGATAGGGTTGGACTACGAAGCCCAGACGCCCCTGCACGAACAAGGCTGCATCACGTCTCACCAGAAACACGGACGAAGACCTATGTCTCTCCTCTCTTTCCACAGCGTGAGGCAACGGCTAGAGGAGGCGCTACAGAAAATGGACGAATAAAAACAGACGCCACACAGGAAGCGAGGTGGCAGAACGTCGAGGAGGCGGGACCTGAGACGGACCACGCGGAGGACGCCGAATCTCGGAGCCGGGAGCCGGAGCTGAACGCCGAGAGTCAAGACAGCGTTGCTGAGCGTGGAGAAGAGGCGGGGGAAACCGAAGACCGCTGGACGGAGGAGTGGTGGTGTCCCCCGGAGGAGGCTGGAGAGCGTGCCGTGACTCAGGAGAGTTACGGCTGGGCCGGTGAGTGACATTGAACCGAAGCCCATTTGGGGAAATTGTTTGTTGTTGCGGGAGGTGGGTGGTAGAGTGTAAACCTGTGGGTGGTGGGTGGAATTTACTAAAGGGAAAAACCTAAACGTTCCTGTGAGAAAACAGTACCCGACAGTATCACTTGGTTGCTTATCTTGGGGTTAGTTGTATCTGGTCTATGACTATTCCTCCGCTAAACTCTTATCCTCATTTCGTACAAATTCACTACCTACCCCTTTATCTGCCACATCCAATACCTTTATGCACAACCCTTCACTGTCCCCATTTTCGTGCACTAACTTCCGGTGTAGGAGCACGGGTTTTGAAACAACAGTCCCACTGACGGCCCTTTCTTTTTTTCCCTCTCGGTACCTCCGGTAAAACAACACCACGGAGACCCTATCGTCCCAGGAACAACAACAACTGGAAGAAGAGGGAGGAACATCGAGTACCACGGCTAATCCTTTCAATACTGGAGAACTTGGTGCCGCGGGAGGAAGTGCGGAACCCGTTGTGAAACCTAAAACCTTGTTTCCTGATAATAAAAGTGCTGTTCGCCAATATATTCAGCCTCCGCGTCTGTATATCCGACCTGCCCTCCTACAAGTGGTGTCAGAAGTGGGATTTGATGGAGACATGGAGGCGGCACTTACGAAAATGGCTGAACACCAAGAACATTTGGGCAAAGTAATGGAAAAGTTCCTACATGTTGTAGAAGAAGATCGGGAGAAAACACAAAAGGTCCTTACAGGACAGAGTCAAACCATGGAGCTGCCATGGACAAGTTAGCTGAAATACTCGGGAATCAAAAAGGACCTACTACGCTCCCATCAATGGTCATGCAGAAATACGTTAGTGGAGAGGATCCTGATTTCTTTTTTACAAACTTTGAGCGTATAGCCACTGCTGCCGCATGGCCCGCCGATAAGTGGGGTCAGTATTTGGGAGCTCTTCTATCAGGGGATTTACAGGCAGCATACAAAGCAGCCACCATACAAGGAACGGTGCCATATGCAGATATTAAACGCTGTATAATGGAAAGGTTGGGGGTGGATGACGAGTCCTACAGGATAAAGTTACGCCAGATAAAAGAGGGACCACAAGAAACACCCCGAGCCTTGTACTTTAGGGTAAAAGACATGACCGACCGCTGGTTGAAGCCTGCCACCACGGATAAGGACGGTATCATGTCGAAAATTTACTTAGAGCAGTACCTGGCCTCCCTCCACCCACCCATACAGAGGTGGGTTAGACAACAACCACGTGTGACTCTAGAAACTGCGGTGGAGATCGCAAGTGCTTATAACAGGGCCCAGGAACTCCAAAAAGGCAGAGAAGATACCCAGTGGAAAACTCCCGGACCAGGACATCACAGGCCATCTCGCGTTTCTGTCCCTAAAAAACCAGATCCCGTGGCTCTCTTACCTGGACCTATGATACCCACCCCGGTGTTCAGACCGCCGAATCCTGGACCCCAGTGTTTTCATTGCGGGGGACTGGGGCATATTGCTAAATTTTGTCCCCAAAAAGAGGAACCTATGGAGATAGGGATAGCCAGGAACTACTATTGTTCTACATCACGAGAACCCTTACCCCCATATCACTGTGCCGTAAAGGTCAATGGACAGTCCACTTTGGCTTTAGCTGACACGGGGTGTCGACAGAGTGTAGTTCGTCCCCAAGATTTTCAACCAAGGGTAGTACCAAGTGAAGAGATGGTGGGCATCTGATGCGTACACGGGGATGTTAAACAATACCCAACTTCACAGGTTACAATTTAACATAATAACGATCCGGGGACCTCCCTAAAAGTGGGTCTTATACCGAATCTGCCTGAGAAAGTCATTCTGGGTAACGATTATCCCCAGCTTTCACAGATGCTAGCCTATGATAGTAAAAAAGGAGAGGACTGGTGGGCTGAAGCTCCTTTTTCTAAAGCAGACGAACATGAGTGGCCTTTATCAAAACCACAGAAGAGTAGGAAACAGAGGAGGATAGAAAAAGGGAAGCCACCTAATGTATTGCCAGTTATACCTGAAGAGAACCCCTGGGAAACAGACAGAAGTTTTCGTGCTACACAGAGAGAGGATCCGGTTCTACTGGAGGCCTGGAAGAATGCGCTAGAACAGGAAGATCCCCTTCATGTAGGTCCCTATTTCTTTAAGAAAAATGGGTTACTTTATAGGAAAGGAAATCCTACACAAACCCCCCAGCTGATAGTACCTACACCCTTTCGAGAGAAGGTTATGTTCCTAGCCCATAGCCTTCTGCTAGGAGGTCATTTTGGACCGTAGAAAACAGAAAAACAGATACTAGAGAGATTTTATTGGCCTGGCATTTACCAACAGGTTAAAAAGTATTGCAGAGAATGTCCCATCTGTCAGAGACACAGCAGGTACATACCCCCTCGTGCACCACTACGTCCACTACCTGTGATAGAAGAGCCCTTTAATAGAGTAGGCATGGACATTATAGGCCCCTTGTTACCGTCGAGGAGTGGCTGTAGATAGGTGCTGGTGTTGGTGGATTACGCCACCCGTTTTCCTGAGGCTATAGCCTTACGGCGGCCTGATGCTATCAATATCGCCAAAGCGATGATAACAGTGTTTTCCAGGGTAGGGTTTCCAAAAGAAATCCTGACTGATCAGGGAACCCCGTTTATATCCAAAGTCATGAAGCAAGTGTGTACCCAATTAGGCATACATCAAATCCGAACGGCAGCCTATCACCCCCAGACCGACGGGTTGGTCGAAAGGTACAATGCTACACTTAAGACAACCCTTAAAAAACTGTTGGAGCTAGAAACAAGGAAATGGGAGGATATGTTACCGTTGGCGCTGTTTGCCATACGGTGCAAAATACAAAAAAGCACTGGTTATTCTCCTTTCGAATTGTTATATGGCCATCAACCCCGTACATTTTTAGACATGGCTCAAGAAAAGTGGGAGAATGAACCTGACAATACTAAACCTTTCGTTGATTACGTGTCCACACTTAAAACACATCTTGGTCTGATTCGGACTATTGTCCGTAATAATCTGGAAGAAGCACAGGCTGCTCAGAAAACGCAGTACGACAAAAAAGCAAAGGAAAGAAAGTTTGAGGTGGGAGACCTTGTTCTATTGATGATGGCCTCCTCTGACCACAAATTGCTTGGCCAATGGCAAGGACCTTATAAGGTCACTGATAAAGTCACTCCTGTGACCTATAGAATAGAGTTAGACGCAACCAGGGGTACTTCACAAATCTATCATATCAATTTGTTAAAGAAATGGGAAGGACCTCTGCCTAATCTAAGTGCCCAAACTGAGAACGAGGCCCCTTTATTTACCCAATGCATTGATGCTAGTCTTCCAAACACTTTAAAAGAGAAGTTAACCCAAAACCTCGCTCCCCTTGGAGGAGTGTTTTCCCTAACTCCTGGAAGGACCACCTTGGTACAACATGCCATCAGGACACCTGTAGGTAAAAGGGTGCGACTTCGGCCCTATCGGATACCCGAGGCACGTCGTCAAACCATACGAGAGGAAGTCCAAAAGATGCTGGAAATGGACATTATTGAACCCTCCTCTAGCGAGTGGAACTCACCGATTGTCTTGGTTCCAAAACCGGATGGTTCGGTCTGATTTTGCATCGACTTCAGAGAAGTTAATAAATTATCTGAATCCGATACCTATCCACTACCAAGAGTGGATGAAATGGTAGAGAAAATAGGGAGAGCCAAATATATCAGTACGTTGGACCTGGGTAAAAGGGTATTGGCAAATTCCTTTACGTCCACAAGACAAAGAGAAAACAGCTTTTTCTACCCCTGACAGATTATACCATTTTAAGGTTATGCCATTTGGTTTACATGGGGCACCAGCCACTTTTCAAAGGGCAATGAATTGTATCCTACGTCCTCACGAGAGGTATGCCGGTGCATACATCGATGACATTGTCATCTTTAGTGATACATGGGACCAACACGTACATCACCTGAAGCAAGTCATTGTAACCTTAGGAGAAAATGGTTTAAAAATCAATCCCTCGAAAAGTCACTTAGCGGCTCAAACAGTAAAACATCTGGGATACCAATTAGGCGAGGGAATGATTAGACCACAAGATTCCAAATTGACAGCCATATCTCAAATTCCTCTTCCTAAGACTAAAAAAGATCTACGGGCTTTTTTGGGCCTCTTGGGGTACTACAGAAGATTTATTCCCAACTTTTCACAAATCGCCTCTCTTCTCACTAATCTATTGCAAAAAGCATCCAATACAGAAGAACGCTTGAGACATCCCACTCCCGACATTCTAAGAGCCTTTCATACCCTGAAGGGTTCGCTGACGTCCGAAACAGTGCTAGCCAGTCCTGACTATTCTTTACCGTTTGTTCTACAGACGGATGCATCAGATCAGGGGTTGGGGGCGGTGCTCTCACAAGTATCATGACAGGGACAAGAACAGCCAATATTATACATCAGTAGGAAATTATTTCCTAGAGAACAAAACTATGCAGTCATTGAAAAAGAGGCATTGGCAGTGAAGTGGGCCATAGAAACACTGAGATACTATCTGGAAGGAAGAGAGTTTACCTTATTTACTGACCATGCCCCTTTGGAATGGTTATCCCGCAACAAAGGAAACAATGATCGGGTGTTAAGGTGGTTCTGGCGTTACAACCCTATAGGTTTCGCACTCAACATCGGAAGGGGTCAGAGCAAGGGAATGTAGATTTCCTGTCCCGATATCCACAGGACAGAAACCCTAGTAACAGGACACCAAGGGAAAGGGGATGTGAGAAAAATCTTGTCGGAACACCTGATAGGGTTGGACTACGAAGCCCAGACTCCCCTGCACGAACAAGGCTGCATCACGTCTCACCAGAAACACGGACGAAGACCTATGTCTCTCCTCTCTTTCCACAGCGTGAGGCAACGGCTAGAGGAGGCACTACAGAAAATGGACGAATAAAAACAGACGCCACACAGGAAGCGAGGTGGCAGAACGTCGAGGAGGCGGGACCTGAGACGGACCACGCGGAGGACGCCGAATCTCGGAGCCGGGTGCCGGAGCTGAACGCCGAGAGTCAAGACAGCATTGCTGAGCGTGGAGAAGAGGCGGGGGAAACCGAAGACCGCTGGACGGAGGAGTGGTGGTGTCCCCCGGAGGAGGCTGGAGAGCGTGCCGTGACTCAGGAGAGTTACGGCGGGGCCGGTGAGTGACATTGAACCGAAGCCCATTTGGGGAAATTGTTTGTTGTTGCGGGAGGTGGGTGGTAGAGTGTAAACCTGTGGGTGGTGGGTGGAATTTACTAAAGGGAAAAACCTAAACGTTCCTGTGAGAAAACAGTACCCGACAGTATCACTTGGTTGCTTATCTTGGGGTTAGTTGTATCTGGTCTATGACTATTCCTCCGCTAAACTCTTATCCTCATTTCGTACAAATTCACTACCTACCCCTTTATCTGCCACATCCAATACCTTTATGCACAACCCTTCACTGTCCCCATTTTCATGCACTAACTTCCGGTGTAGGAGCAAGGGTTTTGAAACAACAGTCCCACTGACGGCCCTTTCTTTTTTTCCCTCTCGGTACCTCCGGTAAAACAACACCACGGAGACCCTATCGTCCCAGGAACAACAACAACTGGAAGAAGAGGGAGGAACATCGAGTACCACGGCTAATCCTTTCAATACTGGAGAACTTGGTGCCGCGGGAGGAAGTGCGGAACCCGTTGTGAAACCTAAAACCTTGTTTCCTGATAATAAAAGTGCTGTTCGCCAATATATTCAGCCTCCGCGTCTGTATATCCGACCTGCCCTCCCACACTCACCCTTCCCCTGCAACAGACCTTGAGGGGGCAGTGGCTAATTTCGACAACTGGATCAGCCTGGGTGTGGGAGCGTGTTCAAATGCAAAACCAAGTATTACCCGGCGCTCACTCCCCTCACAACCATGGTACTCCTCCAATCTTAGGTATCTGAAGCAGGGCTGTAAGAGGCTGGAGCTCTGTTGGCGTCTGACCTACTGTCCAAGAGCAAAAGCAACCTTACGCTCATCCCAGCGAGACTACTACATGTGTAAGGTTTTGCACTCCGCAGGATCCACGAGCAGCAACAATGCTCCACCTCCGGACCGACCGAACACCCTGAAGTATAAACACAGGGTGCTCAGACGATACGGCGAGGGAAAAACCCCAAAAGGGGAAAAAACCCAGAAAGAATAAAGAGAAGAAGGAAGGGGCAGCAGGGATAAAGAAACTGGAAGACAAAAATACACAGGTTAATACAATACTCAATCCTACTCTCATTAGTTCTTACTAACACCATTCCCACATGTATTCACCTGAAAACGATTGACTCTTCACAACCCTTTTGCTGTATCTCCTGTCTTCCTTCCTGATCAATAAAAAATAAAAGGTATTACCAACAAGCCTGATAGTGAAGTGTAAAAGCCTATAAGCTGACTTACACCTACCCCACTGAGATAACAAAGGATTTTATAAAGGATTCCAAAAAGTATAATGAAAAGGCACCTCCTGTGCTTAAATGATAAATGAAACTTCTCGCTGTTCTTTGTTTTGAAAGAATACTGAAGTGTTCTTATTTTCATTGCATTCTCAAGAATACCCAAACACGGCAGTGTGTAGTTCCTTCACTACCACACTCCGCTCTGGTAAATGTTCCACAAGTTTATGCGTTCAAAGTTAACTGTACCCTTGAAGTAAATCCAAACACAGCAGTGCGCAGTTCCTTCACTACCACACTCCGCTTTGGTAATTGCCTTGTCACAACTCTCCCTATGAATGAACCCTGTACCATGGGTTCGTGACGGCAGTGCGGAGGTCCTACAATCCCCCCCTGCACTCCGCCACTTGAAGTTCCAAGTCACACCAACACTCGCACTCCAGTAAGCCTTTCACTAATAGAGCTAAGCGCTCACAATCCCAAATGTTTCCTCGCAGCCGCGAGGCGAGAATCCAAATATTAGCCGTCTCCGTGATTTCAAGATCGGAAATCACCCAAGGTCAAAACATGGTTTAACACGCTAGCCAGCGCGCTATCGAGGAACAGAAACCAAACGGCTCCGCAAATACCAGTTAATCAGGAACACCAGAAGCCTCTGGTGAAGCGCCGATCCGAGGAGCAGCCGCCGCCTCCGGATCCAGGAAGAATCACTGACACCGGACATCCTGGTTGGCCCAAGGATATCCCAGAATTCCCGCCGGGAATTCTGGGTAATGTAGTTCCGCGCCCAGTACAGTCGGATGGTGTAGTTGATCGGGCAGGCGCATGGGGCTAGATCCCGACAACATGACTATAAAAAAGGCAAACAGTGATTACTTCCCCGGGAGGATTATGATGGCGAGGAATAATAGTGAAGAGATCTTTGCGATTGTCCGTAGCTTTCTCTCCCCATGCGCGGAACAAAGCGCGCATTCTGCATTAAATGAGTGGTGCGAAGAGCTTTCCTCTTTTTTTACTGACAAAATTGCTAAAATCCAGGAGAGCGTTGGTCTTGTTTCTAGGCCTAATGAGACTTTCTTCCCGGAACCCTCCCTACCTCAGCTAGTAGGACCCGCCTTGTTCACCACATTTTTGCCCACTACCGAAACAGATGTACTGGCCATTTTAAGATCTTTCAAGTCTGGTTCTCCAGCTGACCCCTGCCCGGCGCGAGTCTTGGCGAGTGTTGCAGAGGTCGTTTGCCCATCAGTAGTGGATATGGTGAATCGGTCCCTACAGGCCGGCTACGTGCCTACTCAATGGAAACGTGCTAAACTTCTGCCTCTCCTGAAGAAACCCACATTGGACTCTCTGCTGCCTACTAACTACTGGCCCATCTCCCTTCTTCCTGCTCTTGCTAAAGTCTGTGAGAAAGTGGTCTTCCGGCAGCTTGAGGCATTTTTGGAAGCATCAGGAGCATTCCACCCAGCCCAGTCAGGATTTAGATCTTCCTAAAGTACAGAGACAGCTTCGGTTGAGATGTCGGAGGCCATCAGAGAGTGTCTAGACGGAGGCGGCAGGGCAGCCCTGATTTTACTAGACCTCTCTTCGGCCTTCAATACGGTGCCCAACCAGCGTCTCCTGGACAGGCTCTCTGCTGTAGGGATCTCTGGCCTGGCATGGAAATGGGTTAAATCCTTTCTGGATTCCCGCTCACAACAAGGTCTGTATGGCCTCTTGCACCTCCTCTGTTAGAACACTGGCCACTGGGGTGCCACAAGGTTCTACTATCAGCCCCCTTCTTTTTAATGTTTACCTGACGCCGCTAGTCTGCCTGGCAGAGGAGATGGGCGCTAAGGTGATAGCGTACGCGGATGATACGCAGCTTCTCTTTACCTGGGACGGTTCTGACTTGAATACGGGCATCGCCCAGACTTGTCTGACCTCAGTATTTCAATGGCTGGCCCAAGCCTCCCTCAAATGTAATGAGGATAAATCGGAAGTCCTTCTCTACGGCCATTTCCCGGATGACTTTAAAACCCACGTGTGACCCCCGGGCTTCCCTTGCCCGGTGCCCAAGGCAGGGCCAGCTAAAAATCTGGGTATCTGGTTCAGCGAGGATCTCAGATTTAGTGACAATATAAAAAAACTGACGGGGATCTGCTTTGGGCCTCTCAAAACACTTAAAAAAAATATTCCTTTCCTCCTGAGAGCAGCTAAAGAAACCGTCACCCGTGCTTTGATCCTGTCCAGACTGGATTACGCTAATGCCTTGTTCTTGGGGCTGCCTGACTATTTGTTGCACAGGCTTCAAATTATCCAAAACGCAGCAGCCAGGCTTCTCTTCAATGCTACCTCGAGATCCAGTGCGCAACAGTATCTCCGAGAATTACATTGGCTCCCAGTGGCCCAAAGGGTGCAGTTTAAAGCAATCACTCTGGCCCAATAGGGCCCCGCATGGTTTGGGTCCCACCTATCTTAAGAAGCGGTTCTATGTGCCTAAGTGACCTCTGCGCTCAGCGGTACAACGCCCAATAGTTGTTCCCCGCTTTCGAAGAGTGCGGCTGGGGGGCAAGTCTATCTCTGTCAAGGCTGCTGAAGCCTGGAATTCGCTCCCAGCTGACCTTCAATTAATCTCGGAACCTCTGCCTTTCAAGAAGCTGCTGAAAACACATCTGTTCCGCAGGATCTACTAATTCGATCCGATCCCTGCCCTCACCTGTGCTCTCCTCCTCGCCAGGACACTCTTGAGTAACAGTGCACGCTACAAAAAGCATTATAACACAACATAATTAAAAAGATGCAATTTTAAAACAAAAAAACGATGAAATTCACCAGTTATACGTAACTGAGATTAGTATACTTGCACTGTTGTAGATTTCACATGCCATTTGTGATGCAGTATAAGCAGTGAATCAAAGTGGTGCAAGTTATACTTATGTCAGTTACGTCTAACTGTTGAATTTCAGTGGCTTTTTGGTTTTTAAAAAATAGTTTTTTTTTAATATTGCAAGGCCTATTTATAACTCCACTTTAAACTTTGTTTTTTCCAGTGACTTTTAAAGTTTTTTTTTTAACATAAGTTAACATTTTACTATCTTACTTATGTATAACTTCACTAAAACCTTTGTTAAAGTAATATCTTATTACGATACGTCTGCGGACAACCTCCCTGTCTTGCATGGCTTAGGAGTTGGACACCAACCTGCCTCACTCAGCCTTTGGCTGTGTGCTGTGGAGAGTTGGAAAAAAGGATGGCCGATTTTCAGGCCATGCTAACAATCCCCCCAGGCAGCCAACCTTGCTGCACATGGCCTTCGGCCATGCACAGTGGATAGAAGTCTGTAGGGCTTGGCCAGCCAACCCACTGCAGGCGGCCAGCCAACCCACTGCAGGCAGCCACCTACTGCTGTGCACGTCTTGCGGCCAGGTCCTGCATCCAGCCCATGCAAGCAGTTGGGAATAACGGTCCAGATATCTATATTTTTTTAAGCTTAATTTCTTGAAACTTGCTGAACAGATTTACACCAAGTAACTAAAAGCAAACTTTCAGAGTAAATATGTGGTTTTCTACCATATTTGGTGTATCTCTGTTTAGCTGTGTTCTCTGCATCATTGTCTAATTTTTCGTATGGAAATTGCATAGGGAAAACGTTTTTGGAACTCCTCTTTTTTCCGACCCCCACTTTATGGACCACCCAAAACTTTCCAGAAAGGAGCTGAGATGAGTTAACTTTTTTGGGGAAAGTTTTGTAAAAAAACGCTCTTCCTATGTAAACTCTGGCTCACATAACTACACAGGTGCTACATATGTTACATAGTTAATCCTCCCTATTGAATTTTTGTAGGTGGTTTCAAATGTTTCAACCACTATTCCATGTTGTCAGGTGCGTTTCAGGGTCCTACTTCCTACTACCCATGTCTAGTGAAGTCTTATACCCACTATGTTCCTTCAGAAGACTAGCATATAAACACTTTTTCTGCTAGACTTTCCCCCCCTAGAATGCAAAGCCTTTTTTTGGCTATATGGGATAGTTTACGTTTATGCTCCCATAACATTTTTTCCACATAAGGTAGCCACATCAAATTTGCATCCCTCTCCCCCAACATCATGGGGATTCTAAGGGTACCCACGGTTTATAGATTATCCTAGAGAGACCGAGAAATTATCCATAATGTAGCGAAGTTTGGGTGTTTTGGAAAAATTGGTGAAAAAAGTTCTACACAAAAAAATCAGCTTTTTTTCTCTTTCAAGAACAAGCAGAGCTGAATCTACAAAAGAATAATTTTACCCCCGTTTTGGCAGTTTTTAGGTCTCCGCCTGCGAACAACTGCGCACATGCGCAGTCGAGCTGGCGAGACTTAATGAGGTAGTGTGAGTTTCACTAGCGAGGTTAAGCCCTGCCCCTCTTCTCCATTGGCTGGCCTCCTAAACGGTGGCCAGCCATTGGATAAGAGGTCCTAGTGACGTTCTTCTTTCTCTTTTAGCCCCGTCCTTTTCAGACTGGGCTCCTTGACTTCCTGCTGGTGTAAAAGCTTTCTTATCTTCTTTATGGGGCCAACACATGGCCCCATAAAGAAGATAAGAAAGCTTTAACGACAGCAGGAAGTCAGGCGCTTGTTCCGAGCGCTTGTTTACTTTTAAAATACCATTGCTGCTTCGAAAGCTTTGTCGGGTGCTACTTGCATGCTCCGATTAACAGAAATACATCGTCAGTACCTGTTGTCGAATGCCAAGATTACTTACTTTTGATTCTTTCTCTCACCGTCCTGCACTACCTATCTGAGGACCTCAGAAGCCCGCCTGTATCTAAGCCACTGTGCTCTCATCAGCTGATCGCCGCTGTCTCCACGGGGTGTGGGTGGGAGGGCTGAGAGGATAAAGAGAAGCACATTGAGGGAGCCCTCATCCATTAATCATCGCTCCTCTTCCTTGCCTGGAATCAGCTGGAGGAAGAGCTGGAGTGCTCCTCTGATTGTAGCGCTGCGAGTGGCTTAAGCAAGCCCGGGCAAGCCGCGGCGCTTCCTCTCAGCCTGCACGCGAATGTAGGGCAGTCGGCAGCTGTGCGCGCACAGCGCCCACCCCGAGCCTGGATTACAGGAGCCATGCAACACTCTTGAATGGGGGGCACATCATTTGCAATGCTAAGGTGGGCGGGCCGTGCGCTGAGCTCCTGAAAGGACCCAAATGACACAACATCCCTGAGAGCTCCCTCCCGCCGGGCCCTCAGAGGTGAAAGTGCCCTTTCTGAGTCTGCTCGGCGCTTGAATGGGGGGAACATCATTTGCAATGCTAATGGCGCTCTCTTTTTCTTCCTCTTTGGCCCCCAGGCTTCAGCGGACACTACCAGCAGGCCGCTCGCTCGTCGCCATGGACACCAAGCAGATCACCCAGATTCTGCAGCAGATCTTCACGTCTATGTTGTTGTCCAATGCATGAGAAGCTGCCGCCGGTTCCTCGTCGACAAACCTGCGACACCCAGCGCGAGGATAAACTCGGTGGGGCTGACTTAAACTAGGCATCCCGTGTTAGGTGTGAGTACTCTCCCAGTCCCTTTTTTGTGTTTTTTATTTTACATTCTGTAAAATCTATAGGCCTTATTCAGGAATGCACAACTGGTAAGAAAACAGCAGGACCATGCAGCCTGCACTTAAGGACATGCACCGGGATTCGTGTGTCCCCAGAAGGACATGCTGCTCACCCACAGGATGTCTAAGAGCTGCCTGTCTCTGAAGAGCCTGCTCCCGCTTTAAGCTTGTCTCAGGAGGGCACTCCCTCCACAGAAGTGTCACTGCACCTGCCCCGGTGGTATCTCACTGCCCTTGGGACCGTCTCCGCGCAGGAGCCCGTATCGGGCCTGCCATCTGCCGCCGGATAGTTGACATACTCTCTCATGCCCAAGGTCCGTCTCCTTCTGCCCTCTCCTAGTGGTGATGTCTACTGCGGATATGGGAAGAACCACTGGATTGTGTGAGGAGAATGGGGAAGGGTGTCCAGAGAGTGTGAGGTAAGTCGGGGGGCGGGAACGCTCTCAATTTGTAACGTTTTCTGCCAAATACCGTGCTCGCTGAATACCAAAGCGGTTGGTCTTGATTCCTACTCGTGCCATTTTCTTCTACCGAATTCCTCTTCATGTCTCTATCTTTCTACAGCACGTTCTTTTTTTTCATTCGTTTTCTCCTTTTCTCCATCTTTCTGAGCAGCATGTGAGAGCCCTGGCTGTGCTAAGCTGTAGGTGTGTCTGTATGTGTGTGTATATGTGTGTGTACAACCATGAGTCCGTGTGTGTGTAAATTAAATGTAGGTGTGTCAGTGTGTGTGAAGTTGTGGGTGCTTGCATGAGCGTGCCAGTGTGCAAGTATGGTTGTGTGCATGAGTGCCAGCGTGTGATTAAGTGGTGGGTGTGAGTGTCGCCTGTGTGCAAGTTGTGAGTGTCGGCGTGCGTGTAAGCACGAGTCAGTGTGTGCAAAAGTTATGGTGTGTGCATGTGTGTCAGTGTGTGTGTGTGTGCAAGTTATGGTGTGTGTATGTCAGCATTTTGTGTGTGGGAGAGTGTCAGCGTGTGTGCAAGTTGTGTGTGAGTGTCAGTGTGTGTGTAAGCATGAGTCAGCATGTGATCAAGGTGTGGTGTGTGTGTGCCAGCCTGCTACGCTGTGTGTCTCTGGGCCTTGACAGACCCCGGCTTTTCCCCAGTCCAGGTGAGGAATGCACTCTCCTCCCATATCCTCAGACAGCCTCGTCCGTCACTCCCTCCCACTCCCTCCTCCTGCAGCCTCTCCCTCCCCAGGGACAGCGACCCTCCTCAGGGATAGCGGCCCGTCCCTGGCCCATCCCCAGCCCACCCCACAACATCACCCAGCCTCCCCGTCACTGCTCCCCACCAATTTCAACAGCACTAACTAGAACAATAGGGTACATTGCATTTAATTATTCGCGTTACTACGATCGATGTTGGCCTGGACTGTGCGCTCTTTATGTTTTTAATCTGAACATTTTATTTACTTTTGTGATTTCATATAGCGCTAACATGGGCCGGAGGCATCAGAGCGCTTTACAATAAAGCAGATCATGTAAATAACAACCAGACCTGGCCTTTACGTAACTGATTAGTTGCCCAAATGATCACGTTATTCCTGACCTGTGCTGTATCTGCTCTGTGTTCCTTTGAACATTACCGACCAGGCCTCACATTCTATCATTTATTTTTAACAATAATAGCCAGTAACCCCCCAGATCTCTGCTGATATAAATAACACAGTTATCACTGCCCAGCACTACACCTCTGCAAATACATTTTGTGAAATATTGGCCAGTAGGTCACATATTTTTAGTTTATATGAACAATATTGACTGGTAAGGGCCAGTGCACGACTGACAAGCACACAAACATGACAATAGTGTGTGCAGCTGTGTACGAGGACAGTGTACTCCCTTTGGTGTGTGCGACTGTGCAGTGAGGACACTGTGCTCCTGTTAGTGTGTGCATGAGGGAAGTCAGTGGGCGCGCACGCTGGTGAGCGCAAGCTATGGTCACACACACGGGTCTGTGAGTCTTTCCATCCATGGAGCAGTGCACTCAGAAGAGGTGTGTGTGTTTGGGTTATTGTTGGTGCGGGTTTGTGAACTATGCGAGCGGATTCGGCTACGGCATGCCTGGGTGACTGACTGCATGTAGTGATTGTTGGGGTGACGTCTGTATGGGTCTGTGGGCCGGTGTGTCTGGGTGAGTCTGTGGCAGGTCGGTGAGTCTATAGCACAGCAGTGTGTGTATATGGGTCTGTGATAGGTCTTTGTGTCTGAAGGGGTTTGTGGTAGATCGGTGTGTTTTGGTGAATTTGTGGCACAGCAGTGTGTCTAGATGGGTCTGTGGTAGGTCGGTGTGTCTAGAGGGGTGTGTGATAGGTGGATGAGTCTGTGGCATGCCGGTGTAAGTCTTTCGTAGTTCGGTGTGTCTGGATGTGGCTTGCTGTGCCTGGAGTATGAGAGACAGCATTGTGTGTAAGAAAGATAGCAGTGTGTGAGAAACAGCAGTGTGTGTGAGAGAGACAGCAGTGTGAGAGACAGCAGTGTGTGTGTTCTAGGGAGAGACAGCAGTGTGAGAGAGACAGCAGTGTGAGAGAGACAGCAGTGTGAGAGACAGCAGTGTGAGAGAGACAGCAGTGTGAGAGACCTTTTATTTATGTTTTGGTTTTTGAAATATAAATGAAACGCTTTGTTATTTGCAATGTCAATAGCTCAAACTTGCGTAAATACGCGACCTATTGCATTGTAAATGCAATAGGTCTTGCATTTGCGAGAGATTAAGCTATTGGCATTGTAAATAACAATGCCATTTATTTATCAGTTTTCAAAACCAACACATAAATAAAAAGTTTGTCATTTACAATGCCAATAGCTCTAACTTTTGCAAAGGCGAGACCGTTGCATTGTAAATGCTTGTTTAACCCCTTCGCTGCTCATGACGAGCTCAGCTCGTCATGATGCACAGTGGAGCTGTGCTTATGACGAGCTGACCTTGTCATGAACAATGATAAATCTTACTTTCCAGCACAGGAGGGGAAAACCACTAGCAGCCAACTGGTTAAGAAGTACCACATTTTTCCAAATTTTTGTGCTTTCAACTACTTCCAGTTTGTGGTGGAAACAGCAGTAAAACCGGTGGGTGATACCGGAAAGCTATATATTTCTGAGAAGTAAACAAAATTCTGAATTCAGCAAGTGGTCATTTGTGTAAATTCCTCCAGGTTTTCCAAAACAAACTAATTAATGAAATACAAAATATTGAAAATGAGTAGGAAAAAACTGTCATTTGAGACAATGATTGATCTGTAACTTCTTGTTACGTTGGCAGACTTACAAAAGCAATAAACTGTTTAGTCCACTAGACCATTCTCGTAGTGGGATATATAGGGTTTGTAGGGTCTTCAAGAACCCGAGGTACCCAGATCCAACAAATGAACTGCATCTTACAATGTTTTTTATTGTGTACTGACTATACAGCAATTGGTATGATAAATTATAGGGTGAAAAATGGACATGAAGGAAACCTGTGGATTTATGAAATGTAAACCGGATACTGAGTTCAAGAGTAGTGGTTATTTGTACATCTCTCAATTTATGGGTATCCATACTAGAATGTGGTTCAGAGAGTATTTCCAAATGTCTCCTTTCTTACACACTGGCTTATGTTTAGAAGGCAGAGAAATCCAATTCGTAACAACAAATGTTCTACTATTCTGTGTTCCCACACAACTCCAGACAAAAATGATACTCCACTTGTCTGGTGGGACTCAAGCCCCCTCCATGAGCAGAAGGGGAAGGTGCTGCTCCCCACGGGAGCCCCACAGTAATCTCTTCTTCCAGTTGTCCATTGGGTCCAGCCAGTGGATGACGTGTTGTAAGTGGGCTGCCAAATAATAGAGTTCTATATCTCCGATCCTCCCCTGTTCCACATTTGTTTAAGCATAGTCAACCTGACCAGCTTCCTCTTTTGGGCCCACAAGAGGTCTGCAGTGAGCCTGTCAAGTTCAATGTAGTAATGTCGGGGATATCATAAAAGGTAGCCTGTAATGCGTGAAGATAGCTGGGAAGGATCACCATTTTAACAAGTGTGGCTCTGCCCATTAAGGAGAGAGGGAGGTCCCTCCAAAAATTGATCAAGGCTCTGAGACCCTCCAACAGTATTCTGTATAGGCCAGCTGGACTCATAGGTACCATATTCCTTTCATTCCCCATGGGAGACCCAGTTGTGAAAGTGCCATTTTTGTAAGGCCAGCAAATCGACCCAATGGGAGGAGCTGAGACTTTTTAATGTTAATATAGAGACCTGAGGCTTCCCCAAACCACTTTATCCTGAGAAGAATGCGGACAGAATTTTCTGGGCTTCTCAAATAGACCAATGCATATAAGTATGACCTCCCCAACCACAATGCCCCAGGGTCTCAGTACCTGTCTTGTTGAGACCACCATAGGCTCCATGGCTAGAGCAAATAGGAGTGGTGACAGAGGGCAGTCCTGGCATGTGCCTCTGTATAATGTGAATTTGCTGGAGACTGTCCTCCGTACATGCCCAGGATCCATATAAAGTAGCTTAATCCAGGCCAAATACCTGGGACCCAGCCCTGCTCTAATAAGTACTCTCCTTAGATATTCCCAGTTCACCTAATCAAACGCTTGTTCCATATCTAAAAAAGGCTGGGCATATTTACTGTTTTCCCAGTGTGTAGCTTGATATATGTGTGACAGGGGCCTAAGATTATACATAGTACTTCGCTGTTGTATGGAACCACATTGGTCATTGTGGATTAAGGAAGGGAGGTGCGGTAGCAATTGGGTCGCTAGGACGCAGCTAAGGACTTTTACATCTATATTTAAAAGGGAGATCGGCTGGTATGATGAGGCATCCAGTTGATCCTTTTCCGGTTTGGGGATCAATATTACGAGAGCTTCTCGCAGAGTCTTATAAGCGTCCCTTCTGGAACGCTTCCAATCAAACCTCCTAATAAATCTCCAGTAGCCTATCTGCGATCCGGACCTTACATTTCTGGTAAAACTCAGATGGGAGGCCATCACCTCCCAGTAAGTTTGCAATGCTATATCCTTTAATGGCGGCCAGGATCTCTTCACGATTAATGGGCTCCTCTAATAAATGTTAAATGTTAAATGTCGTATACTTGTAAAGCGCACAGCTGCCCCAGCAAAGGGGCGTCCCAGCGCTGTACACCGCTGGGTAACCCATCCTGGCTTTCCCTGTGAGATGGTCCCTCCTGGGCATCTCCAAGGTGAAGACAAGCATCCCCGGCGCTGATGGGGCCGTTAGTAGAGATTAAGCAAGCTATTGCCCAGAGTTGCTGAGTGGGACCCATGGTTGGAGTAGGCACCGAGGTGAGAATTATCGAATCCGCTGACCATGGCCCAAGCCCCAGCCGCGTCGGGAATCGAACCCTGGTCCTGTGCCGACCTCTGCTTCCGGGTCTGCCACCTCAAACCAGTGAGCTACACCACCACGCCACAATAATATCCTATCTGTTACAAACAAGCATGGACTTGCATGTCCTCAAGAAAGGTGACCCCACAATCATTTGTATTATCGCCTTGCCCTGTGTTTGTTGTAGGAAGATGGTCCTGAAAACATCATCAGTTCCTTTTAATTTATCTGAGGGGAACTCACTGTCGGATCAGCCAGCATGCTATACCTCGGCAAGCCTGGGCCACAGGGGTTGTGACAAAACAGCAGCCAGGTCCTCCATGGTGGTGTACTGTACATAGAGACACTGGTAGCCTTGTAGTATTTCAAAGTCTTCTTTATTGGTTCCACGTCCAATTAACATCTTTCTCAGTCCAGCTAGCTCTGGTCGAGTACCAGCCATGTACCAGCCCCACCAGGAGCAGCCGGCCAGCTGCTCAGCCCATCTCTAACTGTCACAAATCATCCTCACAGGCACCAGGCATTCCATTCATCACAGTCACACCAACATTCCATTACCATCTCTCACTGGCTGAGCAGCTAGAAGGTCCTAGGCTGATTTCATGTAAATATAATACTGAGGATATAACATTATCCCTTTCCTTTAAATAAAAACAAAAATAACAATACTAAAGGAGAGAACTATGCACAAGAAAGTGGTACTGTTTAGAACTCAACTAAAAGCAAAACATCACAAGAGAGTGAACAGTACAAATCAAGAAAAGATGGGCAAAATTCGACATCAAAAATATGAGCATCAATATCCCCCCTCGTCCCCCATGAAAATTATCAAAATATTTTGAAGCGTAAGCTTGTATAGACTCAAGTTCAAATTGTAATAGTTTGTAACATAAACTGTAAAATTATGTACTGTAAGGGAAAGGGTAAAACACCCCGCAACACCAATCTCAATAAACATAAAATAGAATGGAGTAAAAGGTAAAACACCCCGCACCCAATCCCAAGGAAGATATGTGGGGTGATGCAAAAGGTAAAACAACCTGCAACACCAATCCCAACTGCAAGGGAACTAACAAATATATGGGGCAGTGACCCATGGAAACTGTGTAAGGGGAAAGCACCCATAACACACACCCTATGTAGGGTTCTACCTTAGTACTGTGCTCAACATATAAATGGGGTCTAAACCCATATCCTAACCCTGTGTAAGGGTTATACTCGAAAATTATTATGTATGGGAACTAACCCATGACCCAAACCTTAAGTAGAGGTCACTAACTGGGACGCAAACCCAACCCAATCCCTGAAAAAAGGGATAAACTGTGATGTGACTATTACCCAAACCCATCCCACATGTAAGGGTGTACTATGGCCAAAACCTATCCCTCAAGTAAGGGATCAACTGTGATGACCACCCACTAGAAGAGTAGGACGTCCCATACGTAAATAAACCAAGACTGTGGCATCACTACATACAAATATGCTGTAAATGTAAAATCTCAAAATGATGCTCTAAACGATGCAAACTAAGAATCATACACTGTTGAAGTTAGTTAAACCTGTAAAACCACACCGGTGAGCGATCTCTCACCCGAGTTGTGCTAGGTCAGAACTTTCCCTGCATAAGGGAAGCAAAAACACAACAACACCAACCAAATTGCTAGACTACATACAAATTATTTGGAAACAATAAGCATTTGAAAGGTAGACAATGACCACCAGAGTGGTGCTACTCAGTGAACACAGGTACAGTGCATGTAACCTGAAACATATTAATGATGGAAATATAAAACGTAGTGCCAAGGAACCCCCTCCCCCCTAAATAAACATTGCTTTTTAACTTGTGTGCCCGAACTAAAGCTTGTTAAACAAAACATGTAATGAATTGGTCACTGCAAATACACAAGTCACAGAAGACTGATGTTGTATATGTAGATCTGCCCTAAGTATGAGCGCTTAAACAAGTAGACACACCATAAATGTCTCCAGTGGTATCTTTCCTTGGCTCTTCATGCAGCGTGAGCCCTACAGGACACCCCGCACGCTGGAGCCTGGCACCACAGAGAAGAGGACCGCCAAGAGATTAAAAGAGGAATGAACCTTTTCTTTGGTGGAGAACTCTTCTGCCACACTGTCCTGTGAAATGGAAAAACGAAGAGTCTGCTACACAGCTGTCATTCGTGAGCAAACCAGCGCCGCACAAGACATTACTAAATGTTGTTTGACATGCGTAGTTGACGTATTCCTTTGTACAAACTTTATTGTAAACGTTATCCCAGCACGCATAGACCAGCGCGGTTGGCAGTAGACAAGCAGGATCTTACAGAATAAGAAGGAGAAGCCAATCACAAAATGGTGACACACTGCTTGCTTCACGCCGGGTGGCTTCAGGCGCGTTGGAGCTACACAACATCCCAAAGCAGTTGGAGCTCCATGGAGGGAATCCTCGTGAAGGTAAGCGCACGCTCTGTAAACGGAACGCGCCCATGTTTTCAAAAACCGCAACAGTGCGGTTAAACTGCTATCAATTGCGCAGCTACTAAAATTCCCCTGGACTCATGGCCAATATGATTAAAAATCAAGAAATTTACTTCTAATGTCCCTCTAATCTGGCAACCAGCCAAAGCATCAGCCATGATATTTCTCCTGCGTGAGCTGAAAACGGCATACAATCACAATATGTAGACAGGCAGCTGCAGGGAACAGACACATCTAAAGGGTTTGCCAGAGACGAAAGTTGAAACCACTAAGTTAATCCTGTGTGGTCCCTTGGACGTCCTTGCATTGAGACACTGTTAAATAATCCCTCTGTGCAGACACACGTTTCAGTGCAGTATAACCTCTTGATCCAAAGCTCACAACAAGACACTGAATGTGCACCTCAGTTGAAAGCATAAAGAATGCTTTAGTGATCTTGAACTGTAGTTACTCCTCCAAAGCCTCACACCAATGTGGGAGCAGTGAAAAACACTTCACTGAGACTGTTTTACAACCATGTATAGCCACACTGTCCCTGTGTGGTACCTGTGAATTACATTCACCGAGTTAGTCCATAACTCACATCTGTACAGCCACAAATCCGTTACACAATAGAAAAATCCAAGCAGCATACACAATAGGCAGTGCAAGTGGTGATACTTAATCCAGACATCCACTATCACAACAGTCCATACCTTTAGTCAATTCTATGGAGCAAGTTCAGGCGTGGAAGGGGTAGGGACCGTCCGTTGAAAAGGACACTGGTGGGGCTGGCTTGCCTTTTACTCCATTCTGCTTCATGTAGTTGCTTAATTTTCTTGTAGATTTGCTGGTTACTATAGTTACTTTGTAGACTCTTGGTTTCTGTACTATCCTTAAGCACGCTTGGGTCTAGGTCCGCTCGTTGCCAAAACAATGTTGTGCCCTGCACATAGAGACACAGGTGGCCTAGTAGTATTTCCAAGTCTTCTTTATTGGTTCCACGTCCAGTTAACATCTTTCTTAGTCCAACCAGCTCTGATCAAGTACCAGCAATGTACCAGCCCCACCGGGAGCAGCCTGCCTAGCTGCTCCGCCCATCTCTAACTGTCATCACTCATCCTCATAGGCACCCAGGCATTACACGCATCACAGTCACACCAACATTACATTACCATCTCTCACTCTGGCTGAGCAGCTAGAAGGACCTAGGCTGATTACATGTAAATGTAATACTGAGGATATAACATACTCCGACATGCGCACAATATGGTGTATCGAGGTATGGGCAAGAGCAGAGTAGGGGCACCCTCCCACCGGAGCCGGAAGGCCCCACACCTCAGGATGAATTGCCCTCGCCTGGATCTCCACCCCCAACCGGGAGCCAGGGAGGCCTCTCAGGGACACGGTCCATTGTGTTCCATGGCAGCTCACCCCGACAGGAATAGGGCCCCCTTTATTTTGCAGGGCCTCCTTGGTCAATCAGGCATAAGCCACAGGCATACAAACTTCATGGTCATAGTAGTGCAGTGTCCGTCCGGCCCCTACAAGGCCTGTTCACAGTCTTGGGGACACCTCCCCCTTCTCGAGGGTTGTGGCAGCGACAGAGCAGATCTATTAGGCATGGGATCTGCCGATCCAGGTGGGCCCCCAAGCCATCCGCGCCGTGCCTCTTTAATGGATCAAGCAGAGGGGCCCCAGGCCATGGAAGTCATACATAAACCCAGGCCGCCCAGACAAGGCTTCCTAGGAGTGGCTCACATCCTCCGTCCGCTCAGTTCTCACTCCACTATCAGGGTTGTAACAGCTGTAAGGGGAGTCCGCACCTCACCACACCAGGCAGCCAACCAAGGTCCCGGACGATTCTGCCTGGCTGCAGCTGACACAAGCTCAGTCCTTCAGTGTCAGAAGTCGCAGAAGCACCACTCAAGCCCCCACAGAGCCAGTTATGTTCTGATGTGAGCCAAGTCCTGGTCTCCATATGGGTCTATGCTGGACCCTCCTTCTTAGGTGCCAAACGCCATCTGAGGCAAGCATCGCTGTCTCCAGGCACACCCAGCAGCATCAAAGCCGGCATTGCCGCAATCAAGATCGTCCCGGCTGCTTTCTCGCACAGTCAGAGCAGGATGGGGATTAACAAACCAGTCTTGAAATGGAGGCAGCAGGTTGGGAAGGACACAGTGAAATGGATGGCTATCAAACTTGGGATTATGTAAGCATCTGGGAATTCCAAATTCAAAGTGTTTTGCCCGGCTCCTGGTAGGAAACAAGGTAGATCTCTTCCAGGAGATTATGATTGAGGGACTAAACAAGATCAGCTTGAGAGATGCAAAAAGTAAGAAAGATGAGCATAGTAACAGGACGAAAGGCGATTGGGAAAAACTAATAGACCTGCAACAAGATAAAAACATCATCATAAAAGCAAGTGATAAAGGAGGCAACCTTGTGATCCAAAATCATGACAAGCACTTGGCTGAGGTCAACAGATAGCTAAATAACAGGCGTCATTACAGTAAGCTTCACAGGGATCCCACCAGTGAACACATGAAAGCCTTTCATTTTAAACTTAAAGAATTGCATGAAGGATGTCTTCTTCATGATGAAGAACATGGTAACAGTGAATGTGGTTTCTTATATACGTCCATTCAGAATGTACTTGGGATCAATGCATGCAAATACTTCCTCAAGTCGCGCTCAATAGCTCTCCTGAGCGGTACAAAAGGGGGTGGTGATGGACGGAGCATCTGAATCAATCAAATACTCACACCCAGTCAAAAGATCTGGGTTTAATCCATCACCGTTCTTTAGCCCACTCTGCCACCCCAGTTCAGACATGGCTATATGCAAATCAGTCTGACCCTGTGCCTCATGGGAACAGTCCAGCCCTAACTGCCAAGCCATGTCTTCCCTGGACCGGAAACAAGCTTCCCAGGACCGGTTTCTGGCATTCCAGCCGTCTTCAGCCCGGCTTGCTTGAATCCAGTGGCAAAGTGAGCAAGGGACTCACGTCTGAGCATACCTAGCCTCACTTATGGCGGCCAAAAGCGGTACAAAAGGGGGTGGTGATGGACAGAGCATCTGAATCAATCAAATACTCACACCCAGTCAAAAGATCTGGGTTTAATCCATCACCGTTCTTTAGCCCACTCTGCCACCCCAGTTCAGACATGGCTATATGCAAATCAGTCTGACCCTGTGCCTCATGGGAACAGTCCAGCCCGAACTGCCAAGCCTTGTCTTCCCTGGACCGGAAACAAGCTTCCGAGGACCGATTTCTGGCATTCCAGCCGTCTTCAGCCCGGCTTGCTTGAATCCAGTGGCAAAGTGAGCAAGGGACTCACGTCTGAGCATACCCTGCCACACTTATGGCGGTCAAAAGCGGTACAAAAGGGGGTGGTGATGGACGGAGCATCTGAATCAATCTAATACTCACACCCAGTCAAAAGATCTGGGTTTAATTCATCACCGTTCTTTAGCCCACTCTGCCACCCCAGTTCAGACATGGCTATATGCAAATCAGTCTGACCCTGTGCCTCATGGGAACAGTCCAGCCCGAACTGCCAAGGCATGTCTTCCCTGGACCGGAAACAAGCTTCCGAGGACCGGTTTCTGGCATTCCAGCCGTCTTCAGCCCGGTTTGCTTGAATCCAGTGGCAAAGTGAGCAAGGGACTCACGTCTGAGCATACCCTGCCACGCCTGTGGTGGCCAAAAGCGGTACAAAAGGGGGTGGTGATGGACGGAGCATCTGAATCAATCAAATACTCACACCCAGTGAAGACGGCTGGAATGCCAGAAACTGGTCCTCGGAAGATTGTTTCCGGTCCAGGGAAGACATGGCTTGGCAGTTCGGGCTGGACTGTTCCCATGAGGCACAGGGTCAGACTGATTTGCATATAGCCATGTCTGAACTGGGGTGGCAGAGTGGGCTAAAGAACGGTGATGGTTTAGGTTTAAAGTATTTTATTCGGCATAACATGTTGGGACAAACACACATCTTCAAAAAGCACTACGACAGGGCAGAAATAACCCCCAAATCTCAGGTGCACCATCAGTAAAGATCATCATGACGGGTTATGCCCTCACAGAAATACATGATATGTTCTGTCACAGCATGAAATGACTTTCCCCGCGCAACCCCAACCCAAACCCCAACAACCCAACTCCCTTCCCCCAACCCCCCTTCCCCCTTCATCCCCACTCCCCGTCCAGTGCACAGTCCCAAACCAAAAAGAAAATACATCAAGTCCACGTCCCTCTGGGAGAAGAAGTCCAGTAACAATTCACTGGGCAGGCTCTATCGGGCTTGGAAGCCGCAGAAGGCGGAGGTACTTAGGGCATGTGAGTTCCCTAAATTCCGTGAGCAATAGGAAATGAAACGGTTGCCAGAGCTCCCTGAATTGTTCCACATCTCCCGCCACTGCGAGGGACATTCTCTCCATACCCAACACGTGCCACAGCCTATGGAGCCAGCCTGTGATGGAGGGTATTGTAGCAGTGTGCCAGTGTATTAAAATGTTTTGGACTGCAGAGCCTAGAGCTATCGCTATCTGTCTGCCCCTACGGGATCGAAGGGGGTACATCAGCCCGTTCGAAAGCCCCAACAAGGTATAAGCAGGGAAGCGTGGCAATTCAATGTTGAAGTGTGAGTCAATATCATCCAACACTTCCTTCCAGTAAGGCTCCAGTAACGGGCAGTCCCATAGAATGTGCGTGAGTGTACCCCGATGCCCGCACCCCCGCCAACATGTGTCCTCCTTGCTATGATCAAATTCGTGGACTCGTTCAGGTGTGTAGTATCAGTAGGTGGAGACCTTGGTCAGAGTATCAGTGAGCCCCATGTGATATGCCAAGTGCCTCGCCCTATAAGATATGTGCTCCCATTCCTTAGGGCTCAATGTCCTCCCCAGTTCCCTTTCCCAGCGCTCTCTCCCGGGGTGATAACTGTGTGTCGCAGGTGGTTGCAGCAGCTTGTAAAGCTCTGTAATCAGTTTGGCATCCGATGTTCGTGATAGGAGCCACTTTTCATAAGGAAGAAAAAGCCTGTCGGCTGACTCCCTAACTTGCGGCTGGAGGGCCCAGTGGCGAGCCTGCATATAGAGGTGTCTGTCGCTCTCCGGGAGTGAAAACTCCTGACGGAGTTGGGAGAAGGGGATAACCCCCTCAGGGCCATATAAATGGCACAGGGCTCGGCACCCCGCCTGCCTCCAATGCGTGAACGCTCCCCTCTCCAGTCCCGGGGTAAAGTCTGGATTGTCCACCAGCGGTGTGAGCGGTGACGGGAATGTGGTGAGACCGTGTGGGAGGTTAGTAGCGTCCCACACCCGCAGGGGGACTCTCGTAACAAAGGAGGCGTAAAGGTTTTTGGGCCTATGCGGACGACGCAGGAAAGGTATCTCCTGCAAAGGTCTCCCTGCCACCGCCTGGTCTTGGAAGAGCCAATGTTTATCGGACTCCCACCTACTCCATTCCACGAGGTAACGTAGCTGTGTAGCCTGAAAGTATTTGCGGAAATTGGGTATCCCCAAACCGCCTGCTTCAGGGGCCAGCAGCGAGAGGGCTCTGCGCATTCTAGGCTTCTTACCCTGCCAGACAAAGCGTGAAACGTCCGCTTGTAGTTGCGGTATCCACCCGACCGGCGGTTGGAGCGGCAAGGCCCGAAAAAGATAAAGTACTTGGGGCAGGACCGTCATTTTGACAGCAGCTATCCTGCCCAGCCAAGAGAGAGTTCTGCGATTCCACCGCCCCAGTTCCTCCCTAATCTTTGCACCCAGGGCTTGATAGTTGGCCGATACCATGGCTGACAAAGTGGGAGCAATCTGAATCCCCAGGTAAGGTACTGCACCCGAAGACCAAAGCATGGGAAACCTGAGTTGCAAATAGGCTCTAGTAGCCGGCTTGAGGGCGATGTCTAAAGCCACCGACTTCCCCATATTCATTTTAAACCCTGCTACCGTGCCGAAGGAGTCCAATTCCTCTATACACGCTGGGAGGGCCGTTCGGGGTCCGTCAATAGACAGGATGACATCGTCTGCATAGAGGCTGATAGCGTGCGTGAAACCCCCCATGCGAATTCCGGTCACCGCAGGATTATCACGCACCCGTTGAGCGAACGGCTCCATATAAAGAGCAAAGAGCAAGGGCGAGAGCGGGCAGCCCTGCCGGGTGCCACGTTCAATGTCAAAGGTCGCAGATGTAAACCCGTTAACCCGGACCACTGCTGATGGTTGTTTGTAACAGTTAAGAATCATGGATCGGAACTTGTCCCCTATCCCCGCTTTCACAAGAACCTGCCCCAGATAAGGCCAGTGGACTCGGTCAAATGCCTTCTCTGCATCTACCGCCAGCATCATTCGTTCTCCCGGAATCCGGGAAGCCTTCTCTAGGAGGTGGACAATCCGTTTCGTATTGTCCACTGTCTGTCTCCCTGGGACAAAACCTGCTTGGTCAGGGTCGATAAGACCGGGCAAGTGAAGAGCTAGTCGCGCTGCTAAAATCCCTGTATACAACTTCAAATCAATATTTAAAAGAGAGATCGGTCGATAAGACCGACAGTGCTTTGGGTCCTTACCAGGCTTAGGGATAACTGTAACAGAGGCCCGGAGAAGATCAGGTGTGATAGCTCCAGGATCAGCAAAGGAGTTGAAGAGGTGCGTGAGCACGGGGGCTAAAGATGTGCAGAAAGTTTTATAATAGAGGGCCGTGAATCCATCCGGCCCAGGCGCTTTGCCATGTTTGAGTCTGGCAATAGCAGAGACCTCTTCCTCTATCCGGATGTCTCTATCCAAATATTCCGCCTGCAAAGGATCCAATGACGGCAACGTAACCGAATCCAAGTAAGCAGCCGTAGACATTTCGTCCGGAGGCTCTCCCGTGTAGAGGTCCTTATAAAAGTCGCGGAAAACGGCCGCGATCCGAGCGTCTTCCGTCTCTACGTTCCCTGCCTGATCGGAAATTTCCTTAACTAGTTGATTCTGACGTGTCACCCGGAGCCTGTGTGCTAGCAGTTTACCACAGCGGTCGCCTCCAGCATAAAAAGTGTGACGCAGCCGGAGTGCCGCATACTCCGCCCGGTCGAGATCCAAGGCTGCCAGGAGCTTCCTCGCTTCCTTGAGCTGCCTCCAGATCCTGGGAGCCCCAGTCCTACGATGTATCTGCTCAAGTTCTCTAACCCGACCCGTAAGTTCATCTCTCTTGGCCTGCCATTCTTTGTTGTCAGCCGAGGAAATCGCCAAAAATTCCCCTCGAATCACCGCCTTCAGCGCCGCCCACTGCGTGGCCCAGCTAGTGTCAGCGTTGTCGTTATGGGATTGAAAGTCCCGGATCACCTCCTTAATGCGGACCACTACCTCCTTCCTATGTAACAGCGTGTCACGTAGACGCCACGTCCTGGGCCGAGAAACGGCCGGGGGCAAACACAACGTGGCCTCAACTGGGGCATGGTCCGAAAGGGAAATCACACCTATCTCTGACCCCGAGGTCAACGCCCGCACCGGGGAGGTAACTGAAAGGTGGTCCAGTCTCGCATACGTCTTGTGCGCATGGGTGTAGTACGAGTAGTCCCTGTCCGCGGGGTGCATGTGTCGCCACAGATCAAGGAGGTCCACCTCCTCCAACTGAGCCTTACGGTCAGCGGAGAATTCCCCGACCTGCGGGGAGCGTTGCGCCGATCTATCCAGTGCAGAGTTAAAGACCATGTTGAAGTCACCACCGAGAATGATGTGTCTGTCCTGGGAAGAAGTAATGTCCTCGATCGCGGTCTGTAGGAAATGATCCTGCCTTTCATTAGGACTATATAGGGACCCGATCGTAAACAGAAGGCCCCCTATCTTAAACCGATATGCGAGTAGCCTGCCTTTTTGTTCGGCGAACTTGTGGAGGACCTCTCCCCTAAAGTGTCGGGCCACCAGTATCTCCACCCCAGCCGTTTTAGTAGTACAAGAGGAAAAGAACTGTGACGGGAACTTATGAGAACGGAGTCTGTGCGTGTCCTGTGATAATAGGTGCGTCTCCTGGAGAAGACAAATGTCTGCCTGGGTACTCTCCAGAAGTGAGAGCACAGCCCTTCTCTTGACCGGATTATTTAGTCCCCGGACATTCAGGGTCACAACCTTGCAAGTGTCAGGAGGCATGTGAAAGGGTGTAGCAGAAAGCGATGGGGCCCCATAGCAACAGGGCAGTAAGGGCACAAATGCTGCAATGCAGTAGAGGTGACACAATAATGAACAAAGCGCTAACATGTGTGGGGCAAATATGTCCGATCAAAGCAAGAGGCCCAATCAATGTCCGGAAAGCTAGAGACCACCACGTGTACTGGACAGCCCTCCTTTTCCCTCCCTTACTCTCCAGCAAATCAAAAAGAAAGTCAAAGCTGTAATTGCAGCAGTCAATTCTGAGCAAACCAAAAAGCACATACACTGCCTGAATAACAAGGAACCCGATTGTGCACTGGACGACCCTCCCCCTTCCCCACCAACTCCTGGATCCCCCCCCTTGCCTGTCCCACCCCCTTCCCGATCCCCCAAGAACTGCTTCCCTCCCCTCCAACTGCCCAACTGACCCCAGTCCCCACCCACAACTGGGACTGTCACAACAACCCCGACCCCACCCCCCGGTCCCCCAACAACCCACCAAAAACCATTGTCCCAGTCCGGTCCGTAGCGGACAAGCCTGTGGACAGAAAAGTGGACGTCCAGCCACTACGCACTTCCCCGCCCCCGCCCCCCCGAACCCCCAAACCTGCATTACAGTTATGGCGATGTCGATCTCCCCCCCGGAGTTCATTCAGGCTGTCAACGCGATTTCACTTGTCGCCGTGACGGTGGCTCCGTCTCGCGCTGTGTCGTCTAGGTCCGCAGCTGCAGCAGGCGAACCCGGTCGCGTTGAGGAGGCCGTGGACCGCCGGCCAGGGATCGTCTGCAAGCCATCCCTAGTGATACGGCGCCGGCGAGGTGTGTATGTTCCGTCGTCCGTAGCAGTGATACCCAGCACCCCACATGTATCCTGAAGGGAACGCAGCTGATGAAGAGTCCCATTCCACCGGAAAATAAGGCGGAAGGGGTGCCCCCAGGAGTATTGAGTTCCATGTTCCCGAAGAAAATCAGTCGTAATTTTAAAGGCCTTGCGTTTCTGCAGGGTGGATGCTGCGAGATCCTGGTAGAGTGCCACCCGGTGACCCCTAAATTCCATGGACGATCTCCTCCGTGCCTCGCGAAGTATTCGTTCCTTCAAGGGATAATCCGGCAGGAAGGCCAAAATGTCAGGTGGGGGTGCCGAGGCCCGGCACTGTAAGCCCACTCTGTGCGCCCTATCGATCCGAATGGGGAAGTCGGCCGATTCACCCAGCACCTCTCTGAATAAGTCCCCTAGGTACGCAGCCACATCCTCTCCTTCTCGGGAAGGAACTCCCCGTACTCGGATGTTGTTCCTCCGGGAACGGTTTTCAATGTCTTCGGCATGTGACTGAAGATCAAGATGCTGGTCCCGGAGCCGTATAACCTCCTGCTGTAACTGCGTGATCTCTTCGTCCCTGGCATGGCCAGCACTTTCCACCGTTGCCACTCTCTCTCCCAGGCCATCAACCTCCCTTCGTATCTCCCGGACCTCACCCGCCACCTCCTGCTTGAGTGTTTGGAAATCGTCCCGCAATGTACCGAAGAGGGACTCAAGGGAGGATCTCGTGACCGGGGGCTCCCCTCCACTCGCTCCCTGGGAGCCACCCGAGAGACTCGGAGACGGCTGTCCCCTATCCTGTCTCGCGGTGTTCCTGCCTAACATGTCCGGCAGGGTGCGATCCCCTTTCTTGGACCCTTTGTTGTTTGCCATTGAGTCTGCTAGGGCACCTTCCGGAACGTTCGGTGGGGCCCTGTTCAAGCCACTGGTCGACGCTCAGGCCAGGCCGCTACTGTCCCGCACCTCACCACCAACAACCAAGGGGGCCGGTCCGTATTGCCAGCAGGCCTCCTCCGATGAGCAATGAAGCGGCCCGCGATCCATCCAACCCGGGGACTGGCGTCCCACCCGGGTCTCTCCAGGCCCGACTGGCCTAGTCCTGTTCCCTCGTCCACCACGGCCGACACCAGAGGCGCTATCCCCGGCTCTCTCGCTCCTCAGATGGCTCCCCTCGAACCGGTCCGGTATATCCTTCTCAGGTACGTCAGCAGGGGGGACCGCGCCAACTTTCCAGCGTGCTACCGCCTCACCGCCAAGTCCGTGCAGGTCATATCACACCAAACGCTTCCCTTCCAGCCCCTCCAAGGCGAAGCGTCGGCGTCGGGTGAGGGGTCGACCCTGGGAGGACACAGGCAGCCGAGCCCTGCCACAGCCAGCCGCTAGAACACCCATCACTGCTCCTCCGGAGCTCCAGGAAAGGCAGGCCGCAATCTCGGCGCCACGTGCGGGATCTTCCTGGGCAGCAACACCAAGTCTCTCGACCCCCTTCTTGGCCCTTGCGAATCTGGGGGTGCAGTCCCGCACCCAGGGGCTCCTTCCGAGGGGCCGTTGGGTGAGCGCCACACCTCGTGACCTCTAGTGCCTCCGCAGTCCGGGGGCATAGGCCAAAGCCACGGCCTCGCGTAGTGTCCGGCCCCGCGGCTCACTCCGCCGACGCCCCGCCTCCGGGCGCCAAGCGGTGCAGCTCCTCGGGATTCGCCACAGGGTGGGTTGCGGTGATGGTGGTCGGGGTCAGGTGGGGAAAAACAGCTGCCCCTCCGCAGTCACCAAGGTAGACGGCCGCCAAAACCAAGCTGCGGCTCCACCTCCGCTCCGGGCCTAGGGCCCTCCTCGTTCCCGGCGAGGACTCCGGGACCGCTCAGCCTCCGGTTCCGGCGGTCTCTGCCCTCACAGCCGCCACTCAGATGTCCGGCGCTTATATCTCGCCAAGTGCAGCGTCCCGGGGGGGAGATCAGCGCTAGATTAGTAGGTTAAGGGCCCAGGGCCGGCGGAGCGCACAGCGAGTGCGACCACTCAGCCCGCCATCTTGGCCACGCCCAACGGTGATGGTTTAAACCCAGATCTTTTGACTGGGTGTGAGTGTTTGATTGATTCAGATGTTCCGTCCATCACCACCCCCTTTTGTACCAATATCTCGCCTGAAGCACTCAAACAGACGAGGACTACTGTTTGCACCATAATGTATTTATTTAGAAGAATAAGCCCTTCCATCGGGTTCAGGGAACGACAATCAGGACATCATTCACACGACATATGCAGACCTAATGATGGGTTGGTTGGAGCGGAAGTCGCGTGGAATGAACCGAATTCAACGAATGTGGAACAAGCAACTTTTATGGGTTCATTTTATCCATGACTTGTTTATTGTCTGGGAAGGAGAACAAGACAAATTCTAGGGTACACCCACACGCTGGTAAATGTGGTCTCCAAGTGGCCAAAGTTTATAGTTATCTTGGCTACCAAACTGCATTATTCTGTGACCTCAGTATTCCTGCGAGACTTGGAGTTTTCAGATTCTCATAAGACTTCTCAAGTCTTGGTGGCCATTTTGGATCAACAGTATGTAAATGTTGACTACGCATAAATTGTTTAATTCTTGACCTTTCCATTAACATGTTTTTGCATAATAAATAATAGTTGCTTAAATGTTTTCATATGTTTCCGCAAAATGTTTCTACCTGCAAAAAGAACACTGTTAATTGCTGATTTTGTTTTGTCATTTAGTGAGGTAATGAAGATATTCATGCATCGAGATGCACCATTTTAGAAATGAACCTAACCTTTTTATTGTACTTGTTTTTCCACTGAATGTTTTCTTTTCATTAATACTGATGTTTCGATTTGTACATAGACAATTGTTAGCTAACATACAAATTTGATATATTAGAAGGTTAGAGATGTAGTTTAAACGTGGGAAAGAAGACCTGAAAGAGAAAGTAACCCACATGAACTTATAACTTATACAACATAGTTTCAAACCTAACATTGCTGTCTGTGGACTATTGTATTCTGGTGAGAAAAAAAGGGAGTGATCCTGTTTCCATGAAAGCATCAAATGTTGATTGTCTGTCTGCAGAAGGAAGAAGCAACATGTTGCAAAGTTTCAGAATGTGATGTCTATATTAATGCATTTTCCTAGAGTCGACTTAGACATGCTTAGAGCACTCTTCCAGACCCTTTTGACCCCACTTTTTGCCCAATTTGCACTACCCCACTTACCCAGATTTTATTTCACGTTGCTCTGAGACTTTACTGAGAATATTGAACCTCTCTTTATGGGAAGTTCTGCTTTGAATTATTTTTGATCTATGGAGCTGACTTTAATGTTAAATCTTTATGATTTCTCTCACTTTCTCGATCCAGAACTCTTAATGGGTTCTGACTAGCTCCTTTTCCTGATTCTTAGAATAGGGATTATGTCTTTTGTTGAAACACTTAATGCTTTTTATTGCATTTTGGCTTATTAATTATGGACTTTTAATAAGATTCCAATTACTAAAATGCGTTGATTTACTTGTGATTTAATAGAGATGACTTACTAAAAGATTTATAATAAAACCCTTTAACTCATACCAAACTCTCTTTATTGACAAAAATTAGACTATACTGCTGCACACCACTGTTTTGGGCTGCTGGGGATGCCTTGGGGACCACAAGCTCCAGCCTGCTTAGCGCCCGGAGGAGCCACCAGCATCTTCCGACATCTTACTTAAAAGCACTTCACAGTTCTGCAGTGCAGTACACCACTGCTGCACACACTGGTGTTTTGGGCTTCTGGTGCTGCTTTTTGGACCACAAGCTCCAGCCTGCTTTTTACTCAGAGGTGCTGCCCGCATCTTCCGACATCGCGCTTAAATGCTCTTCACAATCCTGCTGCGCTGGATTTGCCCGGGGGCTGCTGTGACGAAGAACAGGACAAAATCATACATTTTTTTGCCAGAAAATCAACCCCATGGATTTAAGCTTAGACTGCAGCAAACATTTTGAGCACTCCCACAATTTCCCAAGCCCTATTGAAGTCCACAAAGTGACCCTAGCCGTTATAAAATGTCTTCCTGGAAAGGCCCCAGGCCCAGACAGAGTTCCAGCCGATATTGTTAAAACTAGTATAAACTTGTGCACTCCTTTATTGACAAATGTTATTAGATGTATTGTGTTAGGCCCTATCCCAAATTCTTTGAGGACAGCTACTGTTGTCCCCTTTTTTCAAAAGGGCGATAGAACTCAGCCAACCTGGTATAGGCCGATCTCTCTACTTAACTCCAGTACTAAGATCCTGGACCAAGAATTACTTACTCGCCTTGAAGAATAGGCTGCAGTAAAAAATGTTCTGACGAAAATCTAATTTGGATTTAGACCTGGTATTGGCACTGTTGAACATTGTTTAAATCTCATCCTCATAACAGCTAAAATGGGTAAGTTACATCTGGACATAAATAGAATTATCATGTGCCTTTGACCTAGTTAATCGCTTCAAGCTGTGGGATTTGATGGGCAAGATGGGTGTTGGGAAAGAACGTCCCTTTATTAGGCATATATATCAGGACGAATGTTGAGGTTAGGGACACTAGCCTCTGGACTGGGCTCTCCAATAATAACGAAAACGAAGTTTTCTCATTAGATTATTCAAATTTATTCCATTTCCAACACTTCAAATCTGTGCGTTTAAACGTAGTATTCATATGTCTTGCCAACATAATAGAACTCTTATGTTGTGTTAAACATCCTTGTGTTAATCCGTATTTTCAAAATACCCAATGCATTTCGGGTCAAACAACAGCCATGACCCTTCGTCATGGGTCTAGATAAAGGAAATCAAACAGGACCAAATTAGTCACCCAACACAATGACCAACAATATAACATTGTCACATCACTCTACAACTCACTGCATGATAAAGGAAAACGGAAGAGTCGTGGTTAAACAAGAACCCAAATGCACCAAATTAGAATACATAATGCCTGGCTAAACAATGCTTGAATGAGCAAAAGAATGCTCCACCTTCGTACTGTGGGAGAGTCATAACGTAAGCCACTGCCTATAATTTGAACACTACAGCTTTGCAATACAAAAAGAATGCAACAATCGTATACAAACTTACAAGCTTAAACTCGCGTTCGCGCTTCCATGGACTTCAACAAGTTTGTGACTATCCAACTAACTTCATTCTCATAGGCTACGATGTGTGTCACGTGATCGCGGTAGCAACCAATAGCGTTGCAGAACCGTGGTCACGTGAGGAGAGTGTACTGGCTTCAAAATAATGACGCTGGATCGGAGATCACCCACGAAGAAAAGTTTACAAACACGCAGTTAGCGCTAAGCATAATAATTGACATGTGGTGCTCTATAAAATGGGAAATTCCAAAGTGAAAATAAAATGAACATGAAATAGGCATAATTAAACTTTGCTGCACGCGAAATTCATCTCATTGCAAATTGACATATATACAGGGAAACAGGACCTGGGCACAAGTCAATGACAGTCATAAGACCCACGCATGCTCAATGCGATCGTTCAAACCCATAGGCTGGGCAGAGTTCAGTTTTTTGATCCAGTGGAACTCTGCTTTTAGTCTTTGTTTCATGGGATCCATGTCTGGGCGCTGATGGATGACCTCGATCACCATGAATTTTAACTGAGAAATTTGGTGATTAAATTCTTTCCAATGGCACGCTATTGCTGACTTGAGGTTACTGAGCCTAATATTGCTTTTATGTTCTGTGATGCGGATTTTCACTTTGCGTTCGGTTTGCCCGACATATATGACTGTCATTGACTTGTGCCCAGGTCCTGTTTCCCTGTATATATGTCAATTTGCAATGAGATGAATTTCGCGTGCAGCAAAGTTTAATTATGCCTATTTCATGTTCATTTTATTTTCACTTTGGAATTTCCCATTTTATAGAGCACCACATGTCAATTATTATGCTTAGCGCTAACTGCGTGTTTGTAAACTTTTCTTTGTGGGTGATCTCCGATCCAGCGTCATTATTTTGAAGCCAGTACACTCTCCTCACGTGACCACGGTTCTGCAACGCTATTGGTTGCTACCGCGATCACGTGACACACATCGTAGCCTATGAGAATGAAGTTAGTTGGATAGTCACAAACTTGTTGAAGTCCATGGAAGCGCGAACGCGAGTTTAAGCTTGTAAGTTTGTATACGATTGTTGCATTCTTTTTGTATTGCAAAGCTGTAGTGTTCAAATTATAGGCAGTGGCTTACGTTATGACTCTCCCACAGTACGAAGGTGGAGCATTCTTTTGCTCATTCAAGCATTGTTTAGCCAGGCATTATGTATTCTAATTTGGTGCATTTGGGTTCTTGTTTAACCACGACTCTTCCGTTTTCCTTTATCATGCAGTGAGTTGTAGAGTGATGTGACAATGTTATATTGTTGGTCATTGTGTTGGGTGACTAATTTGGTCCTGTTTGATTTCCTTTATCTAGACCCCTGACTAAGGGTCATGGCTGTTGTTTGACCCAAAATGCATTGGGTATTTTGAAAATACGGATTAACACAAGGATGTTTAACACAACATAAGAGTTCTATTATGTTGGCAAGACATATGAATACTACGTTTAAACGCACAGATTTGAAGTGTTGGAAATGGAATAAATTTGAATAATCTAATGAGAAAACTTCGTTTTCGTTATTATTGGAGAGCCCAGTCCAGAGGCTTGTGTCCCTAACCTCAATATTCGTTTCATTTTTAAAGGCACGTTCAGGCTACGTGCGACGACGAGGGCACCCACCAGGAAAGTTAAAGTAATTTTGTTGAAATAGTTTACAGAGTGCTCAGGATAACACAATTTGTTGTTACAGTATTACAGCCTCACATATCCTTGAGCACCAATTTTGAAAAATGCAATTGGATGATATAGCACTCTCTACTACCAATAGAGCTGAAACGTTAGTTTATACAACAGAAGCCGCCAAGGAAATATATGGACTCATCCAGGAGACCAGACGCATTACCCCTCAAAAAACCACGACTGCGCAAATTCTCAGGCAATTTGAATATATAAGTAAAAAGGAAATAAATCAACGGTTGCATGCAACCACTCTAATACACTATCACAGAAACCAAAGTATCCCTAGGGGACTCAGGATAGCGCTCAAGCCAATGCTTTGCTCCAACAACAAAAAATTCTTGGAAAAGTGGTATCAAATTCTGAACAAGTGTTCCCTTGACCTGATACTGCTGATAGTCGAGGAACTGTCAAAAGTGTTGTTAGAAATAGAAGAAGAGATTAAAACTGTGAAAGAGGAGCTGAATAAAATTCCTGATTTAGACAAACTACTGGAGGAGGTCAACCTGAAACTTGATAGATACGCCAAGGAGGTGAACGAAAGGAAAATTAGAAAGTATCGCCGTGATACGTTAGACTATAAACTGGAAGAGGTTTATTCTTGGGCTTAAATATACAATAAGAGGAAATGGCAACCACAATCTCAACAAAAACAATCAGCAACCACATCCTCACAAGAAAGCGTGGTATCCGACACAGATATTGCGCAAAACAGACCACCGTTAACAAAAACCAGCAAACATACAGAGGTAGCATCAACTGTTCAAGTAAATGTGCAACAACCGACTTTTTTAGATACAAGTCCAGCAGCAAACGCTCCGCCTATTATATCGCAACAAGAAGGGCAAAAAGGAAAAGAAACAGCAGAGGAAATCGCAAAGCGAACACGGAGTCAAGTACAGAAAATAACTTAGTGATTAATATTTCGGAGAAACCATTAACTTCCATGCAGCTGGCAGTACTAAACAAAGGAACCACGTTTGTACCTACATATAGGTCTAACATTGGAGAAACGGAAATTTCGCTTTTCAAGTTTTTTAGGAACTTGAAATTGAAGTATTTCTTTAAAGACACAAGTCAAACCAACCTCATCCCAACTTGGGATCAAGAGTTCAAACCACCGAGCACTTTTTGTGCTCCAACCCCGCACAAAACAATAGAAGCATTTGAGAGATCGGTGATGTCTGAAATCCAAAAAATTGCTTTCAGCAAACCCAAGAGATCAAATTTAAGCATCACAGAATGGAACACTCTAAAAAACCTCAGTAAAGACAAAGATCTAACCTTTCAAAAAGCCGACAAGGGAGGTGCCCTGATAGTAATGGACACTGAATTCTACACATCTAGCGTCAATAACCATGTTCAGAATCAAGACATCTATTTACCACTAACCGCAGATCCTACAGCAGAGTATCAAAAATTTTTGCATCAGATTGTAGATCACGCTTTGAGTATGAAATGGATAAGCCAGAAGACACATGCTTTCTTTCACCTCAAATATCCAAGGAGACCGCAACTTTACATGTTGCCCAAGATACATAAGGACCCCATTAGACCACCATTCAGACCCATTGTCTCGGCCTGTGGTTCGATCTCGGAACCAATTGGTAAGTTTGTCGACAAATTCCTACAACCGCTTGTCCAGAAAAGTGCTACATATATTAAGGATACTACATCCGTTTTGAATATGTTAAACATTGTGAAACTATTACACAGCCAAACATACTGGTTATGCACGATTGACGTCGTGGCATTGTACACTTCTATCCCACACAAAGAGGGCGTTGAGGCTCTTGAATGGAGCTTATTGAATAGTGATCTAGAAGAACATCAGAGAGTGTTGATATTGGAACTGATGCAGTATGCACTGTATCACAGCTATTTCGAATGGAATGGAGCATTTTACAATCAATCCAACGGAACATCAATGGGTTTTGGGGGGGCCCCCTCATACGCGAACATTTTTATGCAAAAATTTGAAAGCGATCATATACTTGGCAATCGAACATGGACTGAAGGTCTCACCATGTTTAAAAGATTTATCGATGACATTTTTTTGATTTGGTGCGGTTCTAGAGAAAAATTGGAAGACAACATTAAGACACTCAATGGTCAAAATGAAAGGATCAAATTCACACACACCATATCTAAAGACTCGATATCTTTCCTTGATGTACATATTAACATTGCCAATCAAGTGATCAGCACCAAAGTGTTCCATAAATCCACTGACAGAAACTCAAGTTTGCTCTTTCAAAGTTTCCATCCGGAGCCATTGAAAAAACATTTGCCGTTTTCGCAATACACACGACTGAAGAGAATAACATCGGATGGAGAACAAGCCAAAAAATCAATCTCGCAACAAACAGTAAAGTATAAACAAAGAGGGTATCCTGATGATATTCTAATACAAGCAATAGCTAAAGTCGACAAAATCAAGAGGATTGATCTATTGACACCCAAAATCAAACCTACTACCCAAAAAACCGTATGTGTACTCAAATACTCAACGGATTCAGAGAAAATCAAAAGAATCATCAATAAGCATTGGCACCTGGTACAAAATGAGCCGGATTTGAAAGATATATATAATGATCATGTTACCTTCGCATATCAAAGATCGAAAAATTTGAAAGAAGTGCTGAACACCCCGAGTAAAGAGAAAAAGAACTGGAAAGGAATGTCCAAATGTTTTAATTGCATTCATTGCAATAACGTCATCTGTGGAAATATTATGATGCATCCAACCAAAGGCTTCCCCATTGAATTGGAGTATTCTGGCAATTGCGATACAGCGAATTGTATATATTTAATAAAGTGCCCATGCGGCAAGGTATATGTCGGGCAAACCGAACGCAAAGTGAAAATCCGCATTTCAGAACATAAAAGCAATATTAGGCTCAGTAACCTCAAGTCATCAATAGCGTGCCATTGGAAAGAATTTAATCACCAAATTTCTCAGTTAAAATTCATGGTGATCGAGGTCATCCATCAGCGCCCAGACATGGATCCCATGAAACAAAGACTAAAAGCAGAGTTCCACTGGATCAAAAAACTGAACTCTGCCCAGCCTATGGGTTTGAACGATCGCATTGAGCATGCGTGGGTCTTATGACTGTCATTGACTTGTGCCCAGGTCCTGTTTCCCTGTATATATGTCAATTTGCAATGAGATGAATTTCGCGTGCAGCAAAGTTTAATTATGCCTATTTCATGTTCATTTTATTTTCACTTTGGAATTTCCCATTTTATAGAGCACCACATGTCAATTATTATGCTTAGCGCTAACTGCGTGATTGTAAACTTTTCTTCGTGGGTGAGCTCCGATCCAGCGTCATTATTTTGAAGCCAGTACACTCTCCTCACGTAACCACGGTTCTGCAACGCTATTGGTTGCTATCGCGATCACGTGACACACATCGTAGCCTATGAGAATGAAGTTAGTTGGATAGTCACAAACTTGTTGAAGTCCATGGAAGCGCGAACGCGAGTGTAAGCTTGTAAGTTTGTATACGATTGTTGCATTCTTTTTGTATTGCAAAGCTGTAGTGTTCAAATTATAGGCAGTGGCTTACGTTATGACTCTCCCACAGTACGAAGGTGGAGCATTCTTTTGCTCATTCAAGCATTGTTTAGCCAGGCATTATGTATTCTAATTTGGTGCATTTGAGTTCTTGTTTAACCACGACTCTTCCGTTTTCCTTTATCATGCAGTGAGTTGTAGAGTGATGTGACAATGTTATATTGTTGGTCATTGTGTTGGGTGACTAATTTGGTCCTGTTTGATTTCCTTTATCTAGACCCCTGACGAAGGGTCATGGCTGTTGTTTGACCCGAAATGCATTGGGTATTTTGAAAATACGGATTAACACAAGGATGTTTAACACAACATAAGAGTTCTATTATGTTGGCAAGACATATGAATACTACGTTTAAACGCACAGATTTGAAGTGTTGGAAATGGAATACATTTGAATAATCTAATGAGAAAACTTCGTTTTCGTTATTATTGGAGAGCCCAGTCCAGAGGCTAGTGTCCCTAACCTCAACTTTCGTTTCATTTTTAAAGGCACGTTCAGGCTACGTGCGACGACGAGGGCACCCACCAGGAAAGTTAAAGTAATTTTGTTGAAATAGTTTACAGAGTGCTCAGGATAACACAATTTGTTGTTACAATATATATCAGGACCTCACACTAAGGGTGAACTATGGCCCCTCATGCGAATGTTCTCCCATATTAGCTCCACCAGGGGTGTTAGGCAAGGGTACATCTTAGTCCCTTTTCTCTTCCTGCTCTCTATAAATGGTATTGTTAGAAATTGGGTCTCTAGTTGGCAACGGTTTGGACCCAGTCCAAGTAGGGACCACAATCCTAGTCAGGGTAAGTCAGATACAAAGTAAATAAACCTGTGCACACCCTCTGGTAGCTTGGCACAGAGCAGGCAGGCTTAACATAAGAGGCAATGTGTGAAATATTTGTGCAACATGTAAAACAGTGAAAATACGACAAAGAAATAACCCACAACAGGTTAGAAAAAGAAAGCTTAATTTAAAGAACAAAACAAGACCAATACAACAATAATCCAATAAATAGTACCGGAGTTATTAATTCTTAAAGATTACATTTGAATATAGTGCTTTAAAGCATAAAGCACCAACCGGGGACATCTGGTTGTGCTGGACTGAGTCCATTCTGAAAAGTGAAGCTGACTGCGATGCAGAGCGAGTTGAGTACAAAAGCCAAATTTGTTGATGTCAGGGAGCAGCTGCGTTGGTTCTGAGTCATACATTTGGGCCCGCACCATCGTTGAACCCCTTACGATGAAGACACTGCAAAGTCGTTGAACCTTTGGAGTCTGGTCCCACATTGTCATCGAACCCCTTATGATGAGGCACTGTGTTGTCATCACGCCCCACAGTCTGGTCCCACATCATCCTCCCCCTTATGAGGAAGGTGCTGCATCATCGTTACGCTGTCAATGCTGTGGGGTCTCCAAAGTGGCACTGCGTTGGCGTAGAAGGCGAGTGCGTCATTTCCGACTGGTGCAGAGCAGGTGATGCATGGAGTTTTGCAGAAAACAGCTGCAGAACCCCCCTTGAAGACCAAGGACTGGATTGACACCTCTTGGCAGGGCAGCACTCACAGGTGACAGGGGATTGAAGCCCTGACCCACAGAACTAGCTTGTGGCCCTTTGGAGAACTCTTTGTTTTTATGTCCTCCCCCCTTCTTTTGGACCGTGCCCACCCTTGTGGTGATCCCCCTGATATAGTATTATGGACCTTGGTGCTGACCCAGCAGTACTCCTTCTTAGCAAGCTCCCTGGGTTAAGAGAGCCTAATGTCAACTAGGTTTTGCCATAGATCTGGAAAGCAAAGACTGAACAGGTGCTATTGTGCAATCACATTCTACAACCCTTTTACCTCACTGCCCTTCACCCAATCATCAAATGCCTTGCAAAATGAATTCACACAATCCACCCCGGTCTGCTGGGAAAACTTCTGACTATCCCTGAATTTCTTCATCAGGGCTAAGACAGACAGATACATAAATACCATTATAATCCATAAAGTCAATATCCACTCAATTCATAAAAAACCTCCACCATAATAAAAATTGAAGAACAGAGCACCTATTAGGAAGCCATTAGTCAGTCCAAAAGGAGTGTGTATTGATTAGAGGAAGTTGGAGTGTTCCTGTAGAGATGGGTGGATAAGAAAAAAGCAAAATTTGTATGAAGATTACAGATATTATTAATCAAGTTCTCATCAAAGAAGTGGAAACAAATGAGCCGCAGGAACAGTTAGTGCCACACCCTATGTGTTTCTTTCTGAAGAAGAGGGTAGACATTTAGTTCCAACTTCCAAGTGCACATATCCAATGTGCTAATCTATCAAAAAAACTCACTGTGAGCAGCAATATCTGTACGGGTAATGTAAATATAGTTCTCTGCCACAATCAGTAAATGCTGTCCTTAAAATTGAATAATGCCGTATAACGTAGTATAAATACAAAAAACATATTTAGCTTCTATTAGCGTAATTCAATGCATACATACAATTGATTATTCGGTATGTTCATGTAGTAAGCTGACAGTGTGATAAACACCCACCGCCAACAGTGAGATCACAAAGATCAGCAAAGTAGTCTCGTCAATAGAAAAACGATCTTCATGAGTTTAAATTTCGTCCCAAGAAACCCTAAAAGTGAAATTACTAAATAGCCGGCCACTTAAATTAAGTCCGTAATGGGGGCCAATATATTAAATCGAACATAGTACAGACCAATGAGATGTGACTAAGCAAGTTTCTTATCTTCTCGTGTCCAATATTTAAATCCTGACTTATCCACTCAGCATCATCTATCCAACTATATTTCGCGCAAAAAGCATACGACAAGAGTCAAGACCAATAATGCCATTACAATCGACACCTGAAAAATCTCTGTGGGTTCGTAGAGGAAGGACGGGAGTCTGATTCTTTGGCTTCTGCTGGTGAGGAAGGAGCAGACTCACTTGTAACAACAAGAGAGTCAGGGAAAGAATAGAGACGCTCCTATACCCCTAGAATAATCATACATCAAACAACAAAGGAGCGTCACTGCTGAAGTGACTGTAGGAACAAACCGATTAGTTTGTCAGCAAGTGTGCAAGTACAGAAGAAACCATGTTAGGTTCTTAAAAAGGCCCTCACTCACCACTAGTTGGTGACATGCTTCATCATTGGGCCCCACCGGGAGTGGTCGAATGCCACCCCAGTGTGCTACAACGCCAGAAATACTGCGCAGCTGGTTCGTGAAAGTGAAGTGAAAGGTTTAAAATGTCACAATTAGGTCAAAAAAAGTATTTTATTAGTTTGCCAATTGGACAGCATAAAAACAGTGAAGGATATAGGACCAAGATTCAAAGTCCGAGTTTATCCCTATGTGTAGTGATTTAGGTCAAATCACCTAAATCACTACACATAGGGATAATCTTCGGTGGTGGCCGAGGTCCAGGAGGAGATGGTGGGCAGGTTGACGTTGCTGAGGGGAGTAGTGGAGTGGGTGTCCGGAGTTTGTACGTTGAAGTTGTCGTAGAGGGATCTAATTTTTAGGTGGAAGTAGGAGCCGAGTTTGTTGCAGAGATCCTGGGAGGGTGTGACATATGTGGCTTCACTGGGGTCTTGGTGAATTCCTGAATGATGTTGAAGAGTTCCTTGGCGTTGCTGGCGTGGATTTGTTTCAGATGCAGGTCCTTTTCGTGGATCTGATGAGTTGGTGGTATCCTGTCATGGCGTTCTTGTATGTGGTGCGGTCGTCCGAAGTTTAGCTGTTTCTCCAATTCTTTTCAGTTGCGTCTGGATTCTTGGAGGTTGGCAGTGAACCAGATGGCCTTTCTGGGCGCTGTCTGTCAAGGTCGCGGAGGAGGGCGAGCATGTCAGCACAGTAGGTGATCTATCTGTGAAGTTCTATGGCTACAGAGTTGGTGTGGGTCAAGGGGGGGCATCATGGTTGAAGGTAGAGTTGAGGTGCTCCTCGATTACCTTGCTCCAGTGCCTTCATGGAGGGGGGCGCTCATGCTGGAAATGGTGAGTCGGAGGGAGCGCTTGTGTGCGATGGGGAGTCCTCCTCCTTGGCCGTTGGGGTGGTCCTTACTCTGGATCTCGTATCCATTGGGGATGGCGGTAGCGATGTCGGGGGTGTAGGTGGGGTTGGTCCACGTTTTCATGAAGAAGGCAACATTTGGTTAGTGGGTGTCGAGGAGGTCCCAGATCTCCATAGCATGTCTGTGCAGGGAGTGCATGTTGAGGAGGATGCACCTCAGGGCTTCAGGGGTGCTAGCGTCTGGCATGAGGGCGCAGCCGTGGGGGTGCGGAGGATGGTGGTTTGTCTGCACTGTCTGCAGCAGAACAGGCTGTGGGTGGTGTTCGGTGTAGACAGCTGGCAGTTGTTGTTCCATCCCGGGTTGAGTGGAAGGAGGAAGAGGACAGCTGACTCTTGGCGGCGGGTGGCCGGAGAACCAGGGTCCCCGGCACTGGTTGCGGTCAGGTCGCGGACGGGTGCAGATGGACTTGCCATTGGCGTGCCTGTGGTGCTGCCACGCAGCGGCTGCCATTAAATAGGGCAGGGGGAGGGAAGCTCAGCTGGGAGGGGGGAGTGAGAACCAGCAGAGAGAGGGATCACGGGGGCAGCAGCGGCGGGAAAAGGACGTCAAAAAACGGGCACGGAGGACACAAACAAAAGGCACAGGTACAGAGACAAATACAATTAAAGGCAGAAAATTAAAGGCACAATAACAAAAAAACAACACAAAAAGACAGACGAAAACCAGAAAAACAGGTACAAACATGAAGACAGACACTAGCGGACCAGCAGAAGAGCAAGGCTTTCCCACTGCACCACCAGGGATGAGTCGCAGGCAGAGGCCTGCGGGTGGAGTAGGGCCTCGAACACCTACTTTCACAGAGCTATTTTGGGGCAGCGGCAGCAGCACAGGAGCCGAGCTGCTGGGGCAGAGGGCAGAGTCTTTGACCAGGAGGTCAGAGGTCTTGCTCACACGTCCGAGCATCGGCCGCCACTAAATAGGGAAGGGGGAGGGAAACGCAGCTGGGTGGGGGGAGCGGGAACCAGCAGGGGGGAGGGGCAACATCGGCGGGAAAAGGACGGGCAATAACGGGAATGGAGGACACAAACAAAGGGCACAGGGACAAATACAATTAAAGGCAGAAAATTAAAGGCACAATAACAAAAAACAACACAAAAAGACAGACAAAAAACAGAAAAACGGGCACGAAGACAGACACCAGCGAACCAGCAGAAGAGCAAGGCTCTCCCACTGGTCCGCCAGGGATGAGGTGCAAGCAGGAGCCTGTGGATGGAGGAGGACGTCAAACACCTACCTTCACAGAGAGGTGTAGGGGCAGCGAATGTTGCTCAGCTCTACACCAAGACGAGCTCCCAGATGAAACATACCCTCAGGTAACTGGTGATTAGATCAGCCTACAGGGATTCTATCAGATTCATCTACCTTAGGCACACTCAATAGGGAGCAATAGGTAGGAGCACAAATATAACTGTACTTCTATGCAAGCATATATTCTGTGTAACAGCACCATTCTTGTGATGCTGATTACTCTGTTTTGCTTCCTTTTATTGATTATTGCAGCACACGTATTTTACACAAGAATGTTATTGCTTCCATAAATATTGAAATGCCAATTTGAATATTTCTTGTGTTTCTCTTTGGACATGCATCAGTTACCAAACATAATGGGTTCTAGATCTGTTTCCACAATTTCCTTTGCGAGTCAGTGTTGTCATGTTCTGAGGTTGCAGATACCACTTATTATCTTGCTCAGTTAAGGATACTGATGGTGCACTGTGAGCTAGCCAGGACTAAGGCCAACATATCCTAATGGTGTGCATGGACTCAGTCTGGTGCAGTTTTAATGTTTATGTTGTTCAACAAACGCACAGTATTATTGAGAAATTATGAACTGTTCAACAAGGCGCCACCACATTCTAGCTTGGATACTTATTTAATAGGCCTCCCATATAGTTTTTCTTTTGTGTGCCCAAAGCAGCTACTAACCTCAGATGTCCGTAGTGTTAGGGAAAAATCATCCTCAGCTAAGTAGGGAACCCCTATTTTTTAGCTGTATGCTGTTCAAGGTTAAACCTTTAAATGGATCTCCCCACAGATGTACCCTCTCTAAATTCCACATATTCTAAATACTACAATGGCTAATCCAGGACAGGTGGTTCTACCAAATAATTTCAGACATGCATTTACGGAAATGTTACAACAGCACAGACTCCGTCAAATGGGAGGGGATGTTACCGTCATGTTAGAGGCCTGCAAATCTTACAAAACAGAGGTATTCTGTTCATGGGTCACATACATACACTGAAGTAGCAGTACCAAACCAGTAAAGAGTATATGAGGAATTAGAAATCCTGCTCACTTATCAGGAACACATGAATTCATTTCTAGGCGCCCTACCACATACATTATAAAATGTCCTCTAGGTCCTCTCAGCAATGAGGGAGCAACATGGTCAGCCTTAGCCGGTTACACACCTTATCCAGATATAGCAAATATTATAGATGTAGAACTCGGAAAACTATATAGAGAATTAGTTACACTCTATAGACATCTAGTACAAATCAATATGCAAACCCTATTATCCACCCCACAAAGGGCTGTTCAAGGTGCACATTCACAATTGGCTATGCCTGGTATTTGTCCAGTAACCATTAATGCAATAATGGGTAAGGTTCCCATCAGACGGAATGAGATTCTGTTCTGGATTGCACAAAAAAAGTCAGCTTGAGGCAATGTTTCCCCATACAGGACCAAAAGAGAAACATAGAATTGCAATGGGGATGGCTCCCCAGGTGGAAGCCTCTGCAACTTGGGAAACAGTCTTTTCTGCAGTACATACCAGAACAGACAGTACATCATCATTAGCAGTTTTGTCTGATGTGCTTAAATAGATTCAAAATGAGTAAGAGGCAGGCCCTACCCTGAATTTGGGGATGAAATTAATGGGCAATTTTGCCATGGTATCCTCAATTATACTAAGTAATATAAAAGGAGAAGCAGCAGCGTTGGCTATAGGTCAGTGACTGACAGGTTGCTCCTGTAGATCAGGAGTGTGAATCACCTAAAATTACTGAGGAAATCTATATATCTATAGGTCGACAAAATCTGGGATACAGACATAATAAACCACACATTAAGGGTAATTATGAAAAGGATAACTTGAAGCAGGTGCCTAAGTCTTCAGAAAAGAAGTGGAATAATAAGAAAAATAAAGAAAAGGCAAAGGCACAGGGTGTATCTCCTCAACAGGAGTCCACTGAAAAGTGCAATAATTTGCGTAACCATGACCACCTGAGAGTTATCAGGATACTAATGCACGTCCTCCTGGTTCCTTTCAGGCCAGATCTTGGCCGTCCCAGTGCAGTGGTGGCGGAAAGGCTTTGTGATATCAGTGAGCGTTTAGATGTTTTACATGACCTAAACAACTTCAGAGACACTCAGAGCAACATCCAACAGAAACTTCCAGCCAATGGTGAAGTGAAGGAAGCACCGGCAACTCATGGTTGGATTCTAAAAGATTGAGGATCTAGTACAGGAGAAAATAATTGACAAGAAGGAATTTGGGCCATCTTACAGAGAGCCTGTGCCTGTCCTGGCTGTTGAAGGTACCAAAACTGTGCTTTTACCACCCTTTGCCGGCAGCAAACACAAGCAATTTCTGTCTATTGATCTCATCAAACCATATCATTTGGCCAGTTCTATATAGTAGGTCTTGAGGGCTCCTGGGTATTTTCCTGCCTCCTCTCACTACCTTACTGTTACAAGCTTTGACCAATGATGAAGCTTCTTCTCCCCTGCTAGGGACAGCTAACACTGAAGTGTCACTACTTCCTGTTACATCATCAAATACGACTACACAGATTTCAACATTGCAAGCAGACAATGATGGTATTTACAACTTACTGATTTATCAAGGAGAGAGAGAGGACTTGGTAGCCAGTCCGTATCCCCAGGGAGATTATATGTAATCAAGAATGGACTGGTCTATTGAAAAGAAATAACTCAGCATCACAAGCCTCTCTCATTTGTGCAAACAGCCTCTGGCTATTTTGTTGACTTTTTTATGACTTCTCTTCGGATTTTCTGCCTTACCTCCCTTGAGAGCACCATGTGAATTTTTATTTGCCTCGAAAAGACATACCTTATTCCGCTGTGGATATACATTTGGATTACAATTTCATTACGTTTCCTCTTCATTTAGATTGGTTTTGTGACTGTCTTTTTCTTGCTTCTGAATGGACACTCACCCAGAACGCTCTTCTGTTGAACTGGTAAACGAGGTTTTGAAACCCCATTCATCATCACACACAGTGCGAAAGGATCTTTCCCTGGTGAACATCTTAGCTGTTCCAGTTCCTGATGAAATTGTTTGGGATAAGGTATCATTTCATTTCATTTTGATTCTTAATTTTGGTCATGGACCATTAAAGTCACAGTTTAGGTATACAATAAAAAAATGAATAATACATTTAAAAAATCCATAAAATATAATTATAAATACACAAAATCAAAATCATGAATATGACAAATATAAAAATCCATCAAAAAAATCTATTATAAATAATCGTGCTCATTTATAAATATTCGTAGCTTCTACAACATTCAAATAAATGAGACAAATAAATATAAATTTACATAAATACACATAAATTAATATAAATCGCATATCTTAAGATAAGAGATATTAAATATCTAAAAATTTAATTTTGAATTTGCCTAACATACAAGGGCTCAAAAAAAATTCTAGTAAGGTTACTGGTGTCAATCTACCTATACTTGGATTTAGTTTAACTGAGACCCCTCAGTCTCTGTTCTTTTCAGCTGCAGCTTTAGAAGCACATTGTGAGAAAGTGCCACCTTTCTTGCATTGGTGTGCCCCCACTTTTTTCTGATCTGCTGATGTGCTTTGACTGAGTGTGCCCTGGGTTCCTGCCAATCAGGTACCCAGGACCTGTGTTCCTTCCCTAAAACTGTGTTGAAACTAAAAACCCAATTGGCATCTCTGGCCACCTTTCAGCTCCTAGTAAATGGTACCCTAGGTACCCAGGCATGGGGACCAGAGAAGACCCCTGAGGGCTGCAGCACTTATTGTGCCACCCTCATGGACCTTGTACCCTGGCACCCACACACTGCCTTTGCAGGCTGAGTGCCTAAGTACAGGACTAAACAAAGAGTCGACATAGCGCACATCCTTGTGTGCCATGCCCACCGAACCCACCTCCCTGGCATACTTCAGTCACCCTTCTAGCTGGGTGCCCTATGCCAGAGGTGAGGGCACAGGTGCATGAGCCCTGTTCCTTACAGTACCCAGGGCCATTCCTGGGCCTTGTAAGTGCAGTGATGCCATTAAGAGTATATGGTGCTGGGAGGTTGTCATTACGAACTCCACAGCACCATAAGGGCTACACTGAAGACTGACAAGTTTGGTATCAAACCTCTCAGCACATTAAACCCCCACTGATGCCAGTGTGAGATTTAATGTAAAGTGCATCCGAGGGCATCTTAGAGATGCCCCCTGAAACCCTAACCTACAATCCACGTCTGGGCTGAGTGGCTGCAGAGACTGCCACACAGCAAACATGTTGCTGGACCCCTGGGTGGAGAGCCCCCCGCTCTCCTGGGCCTGCAACAATGCACATCCTGGGCGAGGTGCTAGGTCTCCTCCCCCAGGATGGGCAGGGGGAAGCTTCAAAGGCATGCCGCCTCTGTGAGCTTCTCCAGACCATTTGCTGTACCCAACAGCTGGCCCCCACCAGTCCTGACCCCCACTCTGGCGGGAAGACTGGTGGGAGAAACTACGTCAGGAAGGAGGGTCTGCCAGCCTTTGCCAACCCCACCTCTCAGGTGGGGGAGACGAGGTGAAGCACGACCCCAGGCTCCGGCCATCTTGTAGATGGGGAGCCCTGCCCAATCACAGTTAGGCCCCTGCCCCCCTCCCACAGGGGAGGAGCAGGCTAGGGGGTGTACCCACCCCAGGACAGGGACCTATTGGTCCCTGTCCTAGCCCTACCTGTAACGCCCCTAAATTCAGTATTTAGGGGGCCCACTGAACCTTCCTTCATTAGATCCTGAAAGAAGAAAGAAGATCAAGAAGAAGAAGAACCGCAGTGCATCTGCTAACAACAGGACAACAACACCTGACTTGGCCCCAGCCCTACCTGCCTGTCGATCCTGGAACCTGCTCCTGCCTAATCCCAGCGACTTCTGCGGACAGCAACCTTTTTGAGACCCAGAGGGCCTGCCTGCCTTCAACCTCCTAAAGACTGGGACTCCCATCAGCAGAGGCTCTGCTGCAACAACCCCCCTGGTGCCAGCCAGGAAGCTCCGTACCAGCCCACTCTGCACCCGTCGAGCCCGGGCCGTGCCCAACCGAACCAAGACCACGAGGACGTCCCCCCGGTGACTGGGACCCGAAGTCCAGTGCCCAAAGACCCTCCTCGACGAACCAGACGATGCCTGCAGACTCAGAACCAGGGGCCACCCCAACCACGACCAGCTGAGAGTAAGCTTTTCTGACACCCAAAGACACCCCTGCACCCGGCGCCCTACAGCCCCCTGTGCTTCCCGTGGGGTACCTACCTGTGCTCCAAGATCCCATCTTACCTCTCGAAGTGCTGGTCGCCCCTGGAGAGTCTCTGCCCCGAGCCTGCAGCCTTTGTTCCTTTTTGACATTACCCATTGGATAACATTGAGTGCCCAACGGCTCAAAAGCACCCTGCACCCAGCCACCCGATCGCCGCTGGCTGTGCCACTTTTGTGTTATCCTACTTCCCCCCTTGCCCTGAGCAAGTGACCAGAAGCCCAGCTCCCACAGCCTTGTGGCCTGCTAGCCAGCAGCCACCAACCGGAGGCCCCCTTTCCCTCGTTGGATATCATTTGCCTAACTACCTCTGCAACCGGCCACCCTGGTGCCGCTGAGGGTGAACTAGCTGTACTTACCTGACTCTGGGGGACCCCTGAGTCTATGCCCAGAACCTTAACTTCACCAGCCAAGTACTCACCTGGAAACCTGTAACTCACTTACCTGCCATTGGATAACATTGGTTTTGACTCGAAAATGTTCTAAGTGTGAAGTTTTGGAAACTGAAAATATTCATATAAAATCAGCTGAATACCGAATTCCGAAGTACTCACCTGTGATCAGTGGAGAAGCCAGTACTGTACCTTGTAGCCCAGTACTGAAACGCAAAAGTAATCCTTACTGGGTTTACTAGTAATCTGTATTTTCTCCATAGGAACCCATTGTCTGCTTTTCTATGAAATTTCTTCTGTCTACTTTTGAAAACTTGAAATATTCTTTAAAAATCATACGAAATACTGAAATGCAATTACCTACCTGTTTTTAGTTCAGACCCCAGTGCTGGCCCTAGGAGCCCAGTACTGGATTACAAACGTAACGCAATCGTACTTTATCTGCAACCGAATTTTCTCCCATTGAATAACATTGTCGGATTTCCATTGAAAAGTTTCTAAGTGTGAACTTTTAAAACAGCTTTATATTCATGTAAATTCACTACAATAACTAAAAGTTTTTGCTAATCTGGTTTCAGCTTAGACCTCAGGACTGAATCTAGGATCTAGACCTGGAACTACTAAAGTAATCTGTATTGTAATCAACTGTACTTATATGATGACAATGTACAGGAATTTATATAGCGCAAATCACCGAGCGGTTTCTAAGCGCTTGCTTAGGGAACCCGTCCTGGTATTCCCCTGTGAGATAACCCCGGCAGGGTATCCGCAAGGTGAAAGCCAGGCATCTCGCCGCGAGGAGCCGTTGTGGAGATTAAGCAAGCTATTGCCCAGAGTCGCAAAGTGTGAACCTGTGAATCGAGTAGGCACCGGAACGAGAATTGTCGAGTCCATGGACATTTTAGGACTCGCCGAGCCGGGAATTGAACCCTGGTCCCAGGCTGACCTCTGCTTCCAGGTCTGCCTCCTCTAACCAGTGAGCCACACTTCTCCACGATCCATTGAGCTCAATGCTAAAGTGTGTTTAGAATTGTGTTGCCTACTGCAACCCCTGTATCTACTGTGTTCACAAACTTTATTGCTTCCTTGCAAAGTAATTGCATGAGAGTACTCATATTGAGAAAATTATATTTCCAACATGTTGATTCTAAAAATAAAACAACTATATCTCTGGATATAAAAACAATTGGCCTGGAGTTCAGTCCTTGAGTGTGTGAAACCTTTTTGCTGACTGAGTGAGTACAGCAAATGCTTTACACTGTCCTCTGGTACTGCCTTACTGCTCGACCAAGCTTCCACTTTTGAGAGTAAGGTCAGTCCTGACTTTAACCTCTGTTACACCTCTGGGGTTTGTGGACTGCACCTCATTCTGGTCCACTGGCCCTAAACAGAATTTATAATATACCATCTATGGCACTCTCTGGTTCTAGAGTCAATGTACAGAAGAAGTCTTAATACCAGTTTTATTAAACCGTCGTGTTATGTTTCTGAGCCAATGTACTTGGTCTCATCATACCTCTTTATTTCATGGTAGTAGTTCTGCAACAGCCGGTGCAAATTGATTTAGGGGTCTGCTTCGCCCTGGCGATTGCTCTAGCTTGCAAGGAGGACGTCTGACTCCATCGGGTCGTTAGTTGCCCGTAGGTGCTTGTCGGCTGACCTGCACCATCCCACATTAGAAGACCAGACGAATCCTATACCTTATTAAAAGGCTGTCCAACGATTATCCAGTCCTGATGAAGACCCGCCTTAGATGCGCATAAATCAGCACATTGCCCCCAGGGTCGAAACGTCGATGTTCCATGTTATATATCCATGTGCACAAAGTCCAACTGTACAAAAGGAACAATTTAAACCTCCTGTGACTATTGTGTTGTATATATTGGATATTCTGAAAAAGTTTTTACGTTCATGTATTTACTTTTTGTCTCTTGTCACACCCAGTCACCAGTCACGACCTAGACACCTTGTTTATTCGCATCCCATGTTTGCTTTTATGTAATTTGGACAGCATATCTGATTAATTACAGAAACAAAAACGTTTGAATATATCAAATTACTAAAGATATTCGTTTTTATGTGTTTTTTCCTTTTTGTTTGTGGTCAGTTTACAATCTTTGCACATATCCTTCATGGGATATATGGCTAAGTCTATGTATTAAGTACTTCGTTGAATTGACTGTTGTTGTCCGACAGAACCATTGTTTTTTGTTTAATTACCCGCCCAGGTTCTGAGGTTTACAGGGTCACCCCATTGCACTTAATGGCCTAGTATAGTTAGGGCAAAAGAACAAGAGCTGGGCATCAATTTCAGCACTCCCCTTACATGCTAGGCAAAATGTACTACTCCCCAAATCGCCCTTTCATTGAGCTGTAAAAGTGACTAAAGGAAAAGTATTTAGCCTACACCTTTTGTAGAGGGCTTTACTAAAAGGAGGATCAACCTCATTTATATAAGTCTCAAAGACTGCTAAGGGCTTAAACTCTAAAAAACCATTTGGTGAGACGGCCCAGTTGTTGGTGGTTAATCAGGTTTTTCAGGGGGAGTTTTATACTGCGCAAACTTGACTCAAAGGTATCAGTGCGCTTTACATGAGCACAAGTTGCGTTACAAATGGACACATTCATTTTGTTAAGCACAGGGAGATTAAGTGATTTGCTTAGAATCATAGGATGTTGAGCGTCCCTGACGAAAATCAAACCTGGCTCCCATCTTTGAGGTCTACTGACCTAGCCTTTTCATCTCCTCTTGGTCCAAATAGAAGGAGTTTAACTTTTTAACAGAGGAAGTTGTGATAGTGGTTATATCTAACCAAAACTCGGGAAAGCCCAAAGAGTAAAGTGTTTGTTTTATGTGTTCTAACAATAAAAGTGTGGTTACTCATTTTTGTCTACCCAGCACATCAGTTTGGCCCATCCTATAGTGTGACAACTCAGGAATGGACCAAACTTGCATCCAGTAGAGTATAGGTTTAATATGCACTCTGGAAAAGATAGATTTAATGCCTAGATCTTGTTTAAAAACCAAAGGGGAGCTTTGGGGTAATTTAAGAGCTGCCCTCAGGAACTTTTTTTCAGCAACCCCTATTGCGTCAGAGTTGCTGTGGCCCCATAGTTCTGCACCATATGCAGCAGCTGCTACTGCTTTAGTTCTCCACACTTCCAAGATGCAAGAAACAGCATCAAAGGAGGTCTTATTGGCAAATCTTAACATAATGGGCGCCCTATCTTTCAACGCAAGCACACTTTTTGTAATTTGACTGTCCTATGACTTGGATCTGGGTAGCCCAATACCAAGGTAGTCAAAATAGGGTACACTTTCCAGCTCCAATCCGCCAGGTGTTAATGCCCTTCTAAAACCCCTATGTCGATGCATAGCCATATACTTCATTTTATTAGTGTTAATGGCCAGACCAGAGTTGAAACAAAATAAGTTAAAACTTAAAAGGAGAGCCTTGTCCTGATACTATATTACTTCCAATTTCGTTTTACACTATTGCAAGGCTACCTGTTCCCATAGGATAGAATGGGGAGTTTGCTTATAAAATCTTATAAACATAACTACTCCTGGGAACAAGGTAGGAAAATAAAGTTTGATATGCCTGAACTCAGAATGTTAAAATCCATCTTTAGTGAGGTTGATTTTTACATTCGGTGTTTGAAAATACCACTTTTAGAAAGTGGGTATTTTCTTGCTTAGCCATCCAGTGTGCCTCTGCTAGGTCTGTGTATTGCATGTCTAGCTTTTGGATGACGGGCTTGGGAGGAGCAGTGGCTCCAGAGAGCCTGATTAGTCTGGCTGGGCTGAATAGACCTGGGCTACATTTGCAGTTGGGGAGGAGATTTCCTTTCACCTGAATGTTCCTGGTCTGCCTTCCACAATGCTGTCTACCTCCTGCCATGAAGCTGCACCAGACAGGACAGAACCGGTTTTGACCAAGCACAGGGCTTCTCTGCCACCAGAGAACAAAGGATTTTGTAGTATAAATATTGGGGCCCAGACCTCAGAACTTTAGATCACTTCAGGGAATCAAGAGGAACCTTTGCCAAGGAGAAGAGCCAGAAAAGCTGAGGAGGAATACTGCCCCTGTGCTGCTTACTGTCTGGGGTTGGCTTGCAGTGGCTACTTGCTGCCAAGGAAAGGAGAAAGGACTTTGCTGTTCGCTGTGTAACCTGCTTGAAGAAAATCTCCAAGGACTTGAAACTGAGCTTGCCTCCTGTCCTGAAGTCTCAGAGACACAAAGACTTCACCACCAGCTCCCCTGAACTGCCTTGTTGGGAGTTCTGACCTGTAAAGAGGTGCCTGCTGTTGTTTTGGACCTCTAGAGACTGTTTTTCGCTGGGAGCTGGAAAATCTATGCAGCACCAAGAAGTGTGAGCATCCATACCAGTTTCCGATGCATCGATGAAGAAACCGTCGCAGCGCCTGCCACGGCTCGAGAAATCGCCACACGCCGCATCAAGTGCAACAATCTCCAAAGTTCAAGATCACTGCACTGATTCCGACACAAGCCCTGCTGTGTGGCTGCCAGAATTCACGCATTGTCCTGGATTGTCACATCGCATCGAGGCACCAAGTCTGTTGCATCATTGGGGGACGCAGGAAGAAACTGATGCATCACCTCCCCACGCAGTAAGAAACCGGCACATCACCTCCTCTCTGGTAAAGAACCAACGCATCACCTCACCTGCGCAGAGGAAGGAACCGATGCATAATCTCCCCTGGAGCAAGGAACCGATGCATCGCCTTCCCTGAGTGTAAGGAACTGATGCATCTCCTTTCCTGCGGCCCGTTTTGTTGGTTTGCGTGATGCATCCAAGGTACTTTGTGTGAAAAGTGTTGCATCTGCAATTTGCTTTGAACTGATTATTTCTACCATCTGAAAGTCATATTGTTATCACTGTATTTTGGATTTTTGTTGTTTGGTTTTGATTTGGTTTAGATCAAGATTACCTATTTTTTCTAAACTGGTGTGTGTCCATTTGTAGTGTTTTCACTGTATTACTGTATGTGTTCACAAATGCTTTACACACACACTCTGAGATAAGCCTGTCTGCTCGTACCAAACTACCAAGGGGATAAGCAGGGGTTATCTTAGAAGTGTATCCCCCTTACCCTGACTAGAAGCAAGGGTCCCTATTGGGACAAAGGTACTCACCTCTGCCAACTAGAGACCCCCATTTCTAACAGAGGTGCATAGTGATATGAAAACGGGGACTTGGAAGAAGTAGATCTCTCAAAATACACCAAAGGTTACTTCTAGGAACTATATCAAAAGCATCTATGAGGTCAACAAAAATTATATATAAGCTTCCCTTATTTATGTCAACCTCCTTCCACCTGATAAGTTGGAACCTAAAGACATAGTCAACAAGGCTGGTCGTGGAACGAAAACCATCCTGGAATTTGGACAGGAACTGATTATCATCAATACAGGCTAGAAGATGAAACAAGACCAGCTTACAGAATATTTTCTGACTAGAGTCAATAAGGATGATGGGCAGGTAGTTGTCTGGATCAGTTTTAAGACCCTTCCAATAAATCAGTATAATCTCTTCAGCTTTCCAGGTGACAGGGATTTTGGCACCCACCATAATAGCATTTGCCTCACAGTTGAACTAAGGGTCCAAATGTCAGCTTCTGAAATAAAGAGGTCTGCCATGATTCTATCCCTCTCCTGAGCCATACCAGGCTTCTGAGAACAGATGGCAGAATACGTTTCTGACACTGTGGAAAACTCTGGTATATCATTTGAAGGGTAATTTGGAAGAATTGAGCCAGGAAGAGCAAGAGGAGCAATTCCTGACTTAACCTGATCCTTAAAACATAGCGCAGAGGGCACAATAGGATCACTGAAAAGGGATTGAAAATAGTTAACTTTTTTCAGGCCTCATCTTTGTCAATATGGCACCATGTGATATGTAAGGCCAAATAGCTTTTTGTTTTGCGGATCAAGCAGCAATCGAAATATCGTCCTATGTGGCAGTATCCCAAGAAATCTGAGTGTTCTTCTTTGAGACTGCTTTAAAGGCAGTTCTGGCAGACCGGATATCTTGGGGGAGTCCATTTTTAATTAAATGGCTCTTGGCCGCCCTACAATTCTTATTAAACCACGTAGGATCCGTGGTCGAGTGCTTACTCCTGGCAGAGAGGGGTTTAGTAAAAAAACGGGTTTTTAATTTCCTAAACCATTTGTCATGGGCTTCCAATATTTTGTGAGGAACAGGCTGTGCAAAAAAGAGCGGAATCAGGATAAAATCCTGATATAATTAGGCATGAACGCCCTCATTGTTTGCTGCGCACTCTCACCTGACCTACATCCGGTTATTACTCATCGCTAAGTCTCCACAAGAGAGACAATGATTCTGGGCTAGACTGTTCAGGTCGCACCAGAAGGAAAGGGACAAGGGAAAGTGGTCATTCTCATATTGGGGCATAACCTACATATCAAGCATATTTTACCAGTAACTAACATCTACAAGAATGTAGTCAAGATGACTTGGATAGGAATTCCTTCCAAAGGTGTCAGACTCAGTTCTTCCGTTGCTGGCTCTCAAGTGACAACTCACAGAGAGGTCCAGCAACTATAGAGCCACCATTGCAAGAGTTTTAAAATAAGGACCTCGGAGTTGTCGTATGTACCAGTATGAATCTTACTCACATACTATTTCTTTTAACAGGGCTGAGGGTTTGAAAACATATATTGAAATCCCCACCCAGAATTAGAGTAACCTTCTCTCCTACCATTACTATAATGTCTCTCAGAAGATGTAAAACTGAAGACTCAGTTGTCTTTGGGACACTCCTACAATATACATTTATAAAGGGGAATTTTACTTTGTTCCTGTAAATGAACTTATGAACCTAGTATATCTGGAGAGTTGATAGAAAGCTGTCTAGCTTGGTAGCAGCATGTGGAAATCCTAAGCCAAACTGCGAGACCACCTGAAGGTCTACCAAATTGGGGCTTGTTAACATGAACATAAAACGTTCCCTAACTTTGCCTGTGTGAAGGGAGAATTTCCAAAGTTTCCTGGAACATAAGAACGTCAATCTGGTCAATAAAAGCTCTCCAGTTCTCCTGGACAAGTTTATTCCCGAGTTCAGCTATATTCCAAAATATCAAGGTAAAGATAATATTAGAACTGTTCTTAGGAGAAACATGAGCACTTTTGAAGAGATAAACATCAATACCTTTAGAAGAATAGCTTTCATAAGATAAGTTACAGCAACCCCCAACAGCTGCCATCCAGAGCACTTCTGCCTCCGTCTTCGTGACTCCAACAGACTGGATTCTTGTAGTGGAAGAATTAAGTTGCTAGGATGCAGTTGCCAGGAATACATCATCATGACATAGACAATTGGAATACAACAAAATAATACAACATATCCTCTTTCTTTAACAAATAAAGGACAAAAAAAATAACTAATCACAGATGTAATCTTGCAACTTTTTAGGTTTTATTTTAAGGTGCGCACTGCGCACACTAAACTCCCTATTGGGAACATTAGAACACGTATTGAAATCTTTGTTGGGAACATCACCATGCTTATTACCCTCACTAGGATTGGATTTCAACCACTCCTGCACCTTGTTGTATATTTACCTTTCTTCTGTTTCTATGCTGTACCACGATCCTTACCTGCGTTCTCCATTCCAGAATGTAGTTGGCTCTGTTCCCTCCTAGTGTTCTAGGTGGTGACAGTTTATGCCTGGCCAGCTTGTGTCGTGGTTGTTTCCTGCTGCTTTCCTGCAATAAACCAGCTGTACCTCATTCGTGGTCTCTAGCTCTTCACTACAATTTTTGGCGACGTCTTGAACGCTGGCCAGCAAGCTTTGCAGACCTCCAGCTGGTGCCTGACGTGTTGAAGACATCGTTCCAGTTAGCAGTACACAGCGGAACATCCTCGACAAGAAACGAACCTGCTGCGTGTGGACTCCGCCTATTTCCACTTGGTGCCCCTCAAATCCGGCTAATGGTGCTCCTGTGGTGTACTTGTGAGTACTTTTCGAAGCTCGAGTGCAGCGTTAGCCCCAGCAACGGCAGTGGCTCCGACGTCATCGTCTTCCTGTTGTTGGCGCTTGTTGCCTAGGAGACGCTTCATCGGCAAGCTCCGTCAACGCTCAAGCTTGCGGTTCAAGCCTCGATAGGCGGATTTCAAGCCTCGTTTTCGCTGTTACCTAGCGCGGCCATCTTAGCTCCTTCTGTTTGTCTGCCAAGCCTCGATTTCGATCGAGTTGCGGTGGCGGCCATCTTAACTGGTTTTAACGCGATTTATCACCGCTGAAACCCTTCCTTCCTCATTCCTGTCACAGCTGTCACAGCGCTAAGACATCGTTTTGCGGACTTTTGCCAATCTTCATGCAAGAGAGGTATGCTTATACTTTAATCACATTTCTAACCTGGTTGTGCTAATTTTCTTCATTTTACCTCATTTTGACTTTATTATACCTTTTAAATGGCACAACAGTTTGTGGTTACTTTACCTCCTCAGTTTTTACCCGAGCCTGGGGTTCCTGAGATACCATGGGAAGACTGGTATATAATGGTTGACAATTATCTTGAAGCGCTAGACAGGACAGGAATTTCCACCCAAAAGGAAAAAGGCTATCCTTTTGAGTACTCTGGGCAAGGAAGGACAAAGAATTTTTAGATTCTTACCGATCACACTAGGAGCTAATCCAGATATTGATGAGTTTAAGGAAGCGGTTGATCGCCTCGAGATCAGATTTGCCAAGGAGGAGAACCTGATTATGAACCGCTATAAATTTTACACACAACGCCAAAAAGACTCAGAGACAATAGATGACTTTGTGGCTAGACTTAGAGAGTTATCTATAAAGTGCAAGTTCGGTGCTATGAACGACGAACTTATTAGAGACCAACTAGTTGTCCAGTGTTCAAGCAAAAAGATTCAAGAGAGGTTATGGGCTGCTAAGAACCCGACCTTGAAAGATGCAATTGACTTGGCTAAAGTTATTGAGGAGTCCAGCAAATGCATGAAGGTCCTAGACTCACATAAGTCTTCTCCTCATCAAGAGGTCTCTGTTGTTTCTGACAAAGGTACTGTGGCGGAGTGTGAGCATTGCTGTGGAGACAATGTTGCTGTAGTGAAAAACAGACCCAAACCTCCTGCGAAGAAACAATCAACAAGTAGATTCTGCAATAGGTGTGGCAGTGGTAGCCACTCTTCTGACGCTAGGTTTTGCTTTGCCACAAACAAGGAATGTTTGAAGTGCGGCAAGGTTGGACATTTCTCCAAAATGTGCAAGGCAAAAGCTAGGCAGAGAGTTGCCATTGTTGATGACTACGTCGATGACTCTGTAACCGAACCTGATAGACTCCTGGTCATTGACGATGTCGATGTTATCTGTGATGATCCAAGACAAAACAGACCCAAAGCCATTTTTAAGATTGATTCCCATGAGGTGCTGTTGATGGTTGACACTGGCTCTCGCCATACCATCATACCAAAGTCTACTTTTGACGCTTTTTGGGAGGGGGTGAATTTGCATGACAGTGACATTTCCCCTAAGGGTTTCAATGGTCAGAAGATTGAAATCCTTGGCTTCTTCGAGTCTGAGATTGTCTTTGAGAAAAGGTCTATATTTGGGAAGGTTTATGTTTCGATTGATGGTCCTCCCATTCTGGGTTGGGTACATCAATATGACCTATATATAGTCATCAACCCTAGGGCAAAGAATCAAATTATGGTTGTAGATGATGACTCTATCGAATTTATCCTCTCTGAATTTGGGTCTGTGTTCAGGGAGGAGTTGGGTGAGCTTCGGGGGTATGCCCCTCTTATTAAACTAAAGAAGGGTAGTTTGCCTGTGCAACATCGTGTAAGGAGGATTCCCATCTCTATCCGTGATGAGGTGAGACTCCTGATTGAGGAGATGCTTCAATCCGGGGTGATAGAGCCTACAGAAGCATCAGCATGGGTTTCGCCCGTCGTGATTTCTAAAAAATCAGACGGAAAATTGAGATTCTGTGTGGACCTCAGGTCCCTGAACAAGTGTGTCGTTCGGACACCTTCCCTTTACCCAACATTGCAGAGATGGTGTCCACTCTTCAAGGGGCCAGATATTTCTCCAAGCTCGACCTGAAGAGTGCCTATCATCAGGTCAAACTCCATGAATCTTCGAAACACCTTACTGCCTTCATCACCCCTGATGGGATTTTCCAGTTTACTCGCCTTCCCTTCGGGTTGATATCGGCAGCGAGTGTCTTCCAAAGACTGGTCAGTGAAATATTCAAGGGGCTGAAGAACGTGGTGTTCTTTCAAGATGACATCTTGGTTTTTGGAGGCTCTGTGGCGGACCACAACCTTGTGCTAAGAAATGTTTTGCACAGAATCTGGGACACTGGCCTTACTTTGCGTAGGGAGAAGTGCTCTTTTCTCGTCCAGAACATTGAGTACTTGGGACATGAGATCTCAGTCAACGGAGTCAAACCAAAGAAGAATCTTCTTGATGCGATACGCCTAGCCCCTTGCCCGTCTGACAAGGACCAGTTGCGGTCGTTCATGGGCTTGATCGAATACTACTCCAAATTTGTGGAGAGGTTCTCGGAGAAGACCTTGCCTCTGAGGGCTTTGTTAAAGAAGGGTTGCAAATTTACTTGGGGCCCAGAACTAGAAATGTGTTTCAAGGAGATCAAGGAAGCTATCTGCAGTGCGAAGGTACTGGCACCCTTTGATACTTCCAAGACTTCCACTCTCTTAGTGGATGCCAGTGCTCATGGTCTTGGTGCTGTTTTGTTGCAGTCTCATAGGGATGGTGACAGGCCGGTTGCTTTCGCTTCACGCACTCTTTCCAAGTGTGAACAGAATTATTCTGTTATTGAGAAGGAGGCTCTGGCTGCTGCGTGGGGTGTTCACCATTTCCGACCCTACTTATGGGGCATTCGTTTCAATCTTAAGACGGACCACAAACCCCTTATCCGCATCCTTTCTCCTGGCGGGGGGGCTTTTGGTTCTCCAAGGTTGGCGAGGTTGGCTTCCAAACTCCAGGAGTACCACTTTGACATTTCCCACATCTCTGGTTGGAGGAATTTCCAGGCTGATTGTCTCTCTAGGTTGGCTGTTCCGTCTGGTGCTGATGTTGGCTTTAGTTTGGAGGGTTTTGATGAGAATGTTGCCTGGATTGATGATGTTCTACTACTAACTGAGAGCTCTTTCTCTCGGTCTGAGTGGGTGGATGCCATGTCTCGGGATAGTGTCTTACAGGAAGTCATCCAGTTGATGAAACTGGGTTTATTATTTTATTTATTTATTTATTTATTATAGAGTTTTGTATAGCGCGAACAAGACCCGTGGGTATCAGAGCGCTTAACATAGGGTAGGTGAAAAACATAACATATATATAGACAGTAAAAAGAATCACAGATATGAGGTAGATGAGATGCAATCATTCTTGACACATGTGCCAGTGTGATCAAAGTGAGTTGCAGCTCCAATTGTATCAAAAGCAAAGTATATACACATAGGTGAGGTAGATAGTTATAAGTCCCTGAGGGATGCGGTTATAAGGTCATTTAAAGATACCGTTTGGAGGTAGGTTTTGGGCCGTTCCATAACCTAGAATTAGCAAATCTTTATAATATTGATTATACTTCGCCTTTCTGATGTCATAAATGTTCTGAAGTCAAGCAGCAATAGATCAGGGCAGTGATCGATGTTCTTCTCTATTTATTGTATTTGTTCATCAAAAGGCTCTTCACTTCCCGCTTGAATGCTGCCACATTTTTGATCTTCCGAATGGTTGGAGGGAGTGAATTCCAGATTCTGGGGGCAGCTCCTGAGAATGCTCTGTCATAGGTTTTTTTCTTTCTGAAAATGGCTGGTCGTAGTAGCAACTCCTTCCTAAAAGTCATTGATGATTTGTCTGTATGCAGTGACAATGTTGTGATGCGTGGTGATAAGTTTGTGCCTCCTGTTGATTTGAGATCCAAACTCATTTCTTTGGCCCATGAGGGTCATCTTGGCCAAACCCTGACACAACAACGTCTCAAGTTAAACTTCTGGTGGCCCGGTATGGACTCTATGGTGTCTTCTTGGGTTGAGGACTGTCATACTTGCAAGGTGGGTGAAAAGAGACTGAAGGTTGCTGGGGGGTCCCAGATGGGTGTGTTGCAGTTTCCTGAGATCCCGTGGCACACCATCTGTTTGGATTTCATAGGTCCTATGTCTGAGTTACCTCTTTCACAGAGGTTTGCCGCTGTCATTGTGGACTGCCATTCAAAATGGTTGTCCGTGGAGTTCATGAAGGATATTACTACGGAAACTACCATCAAACACCTGAAGTCCCTGTTCTTTATGGAGGGTTTTCCAAGTGTTCTTATAACTGACAATGGTACACAGTTAGTCTCGCATGCCATGCAAGCCTTTTTGGCTGATTGCGGTATTTCTCACCATAGGACTTCTCTCTACAATCCCCAAGGCAATGGCCTTTGTGAGCGCCTTAATAGTTTGGTGAAAGGCACTGTTCAGATGGCTCTTTCCAGCAGTTCTTCTGTCTCTTCCCTTGTTCGTGAGATGGTGTATGCGTATTGTACCACTCTTCATGCCTCTCAGTCCAAATCCCCTTTTGAAATGATGAGGGGTAGAGTCCCCAGCACCAAGCTTATTCCCTCTTGGCTCAAGGACATGGTTTGTCAGTCAGTTTTGGGTAAGGTGCCAGGTGTTCCAAGGCCTCCTGGTAAGAGTTCCGTGGGTCTGCCTGCTAAGTGTTCTCCTGGTGGGAGTTCTGTGAGCCTACCTGCTACTAAGGGTGTTTCTGGTAGTCGTTCTATACGGGCCCTAGGTGTTCCTAAGCCTTCCGGTAAGGGTTCTGTGTGTCTGCCTTCTGGTAAGGGTTCTGGGTGCCTGCCTCCTGGACCTGTTTCAAGCAAACTCGCCAAAGGCGATCTCGTCAAAATAAAGTCCGGTCGCCTTTCGGGTGGTTTGTCCAAATTCCGTGGTCCCTTTCTTGTAAAGATGGTCTATCCTCACTATGTAGTTCTCTCTAATGGAGAAAAATGGAATTTAAGGAGGGTCGCTCTCTATCAGAAAGCTGGCACTGCTCCTGTTTCTGTTTCACCTTCTTCCTCTGTTCCTGCCCAGGATTCCCCATCCTCTGGGTTCATGTTCATTCCCTCTCAGGATCCAGCTCCTGTTGTGTCTGCTCCTGTGGATGTTTTGGTGCGGGGCGATGGGGGTGGGGATGCCCCTGATCCCGTTCTCTCTTCTCCCAACCCTGTTCCTGATTCCAACCCTCCTTTGCCTGCCTCCAGGCCTCAGAGGTGCCGTAGACCCCCTGCACACCTTAATGATTTCTGTTGTGATTAGTTTTTTTTTTTTTTTTTTAGAGGGGTGACGTGTGTCCATTTCAATGCTTAGTTTCATTGGTGATTCTTGCTTGTTTGATTGCTCAATTTTACTTTGATGACATTTTGGCTAAGTTTCCTTTCCATGACATGTTTACTTTATGCGTTAAGTTTCCTTTTTGTGACATGTTTTCTTTTTATTCTACGGAAGGAGATGTGTTGTATATTTACCTTTCTTCTGTTTCTATGCTGTACCACGATCCTTACCTGTGTTCTCCATTCCAGAATGTAGTTGGCTCTGTTCCCTCTAGTGTTCTAGGTGGTGACAGTTTGTGCCTGGCCAGCTTGTGTCGTGGTTGTTTCCTGCTGCTTTCCTTCAATAAACCAGCTGTACCTCATTCGTGGTCTCTAGCTCTTCACTACACACCTCAGTCTCATTGCACTTGGCCACACGATTAGCATTCCACCATTTTCCATCAGAAAGCTTCAGGAAGTCACCATTGATTAATAACATTTTCTTGGGATCAGATAACTTGGAACTTCCTTTACAGTGAGTGGTACCCATTTCCACTCTTACATACATGCCTAACTCAAACACCCTCGTTTTTTTTACTAACTTTTCATTATGTTTCTGCTCATACAAGCTTTGATACTTCTCTACTTTTGTTTTTATAGCACTCTCATTGACCAATTTCCTTCTACTTCTTCCCATCCAAGCTGGCACGGCTATTGAACATGGAAATCTACCCTTCAGTAAACAAAAAGGAGTTTCACCCATTGCAGAATGTGGAGTTATTCTGTAATTCCACAGCATATTTTTTACCAAACTCTCCTAACAAACATTGCTTTGTACAGCCATCTGAATACATTCCCCTAAGGCACGGTTAAAGCGTTCTATCAAACCGTTTCCCCTAGGATGATACCGGTATCTTACAATGTTTGATACCCTATTTCTTAAGCAACTCACCAAATTCCTTAGGCAAAAATTGGGGACCGTTGTCAGTCAAAAGTTCCGCTGGACATACTTCTCTGCAGAAAATTTCTTCCCAAAAATCAATTACATTGCTAGATTTAACTTCACGTACAAACGTTACCTCCGGCCATTTGGAAAAATAATCCATCAAAACAATAGCATACTTACTGCCAACACCTAAGATCTTGATCCAGCACCACTAAAGAAAGTCTCCACACCACCATTCACTACCTAATACTCACCAAACTAATTTTTACCAAGTCCCATAAACTGAGACAGAAAGTCGTGAAGCTGAATCATGTGGCCTAATTAATCACACTATTCAAACATCACTATGTACATTATATACAACTGCAGTATAACATTTTAATCATATGAAATATAGAACACATTTAATTAGACCACTTTTGGCCAATGGATCAACTGATGATAACGACTAAATTAATCAAGACCAGCTTGACGTTTTAAGTCTTTTATCTTTTAAAGATTCAAAGTTTCAATTTCAAGCTCTTTTATTGATAGCAAAACATTTTTAATAAATCAGTTTCAAACTATTAATTTATTGGCACAAAAGTCTGGCATTTCAAGATTGCCCAAAATCAAAGGATTTTAATTAACATTAACCCTAATTCCCTAAATTAAGCTTTCTGACCAATTCTTGGCAGGACTTGAACCAACCACAGAAAACGTCAAGCGTTAATAAGAATAGACGACGCTATCTCACCCTGCTCTCAAGCTTGGATAAATCCTACTACTTTCTTCACAAAAGGTTTTAAAACAGGCTCACTAGGTTCCTCTGCTTAATGCTACAATTTCATAGGCAATCCTCACTATACATTCAACCATGCACATCTAAGGTCCCTAAACTTGTGTTGTACGTCCACAACACATGATATATTCTATACCACAATTTTGAAACAGACAAATGCACTGTGTAACTCTTCTAGTCACACTACTCTTGCCATGGCAAACCAGGAATTTTTCACACTGCTGGAAAAACCCTTAAGATTACATACTACATATAACAATCTGACAAAATAAAAAACTCAACATATGTTAAACATTGATCCTATGACTATACCAACATATATGTATCATGTATGTAGCATGTATGCCAAAAACAACATATAACCGTACGAATGCTACCAAAATAATCTGCTGCTAGAGCCTATTCTTATACCCTAAAACTATGGTTAAACTAACTATTTTCACATTCCATCAGCTGAATTCTGGCTCCCCATTGGCTGAACCACCTCACGCCACAGTAAACTGTGACATCTTCCACCACGAGTCCAGGCTTTTACACAAAGCCATTGTTCATGCACAGAGTCCTGGCAGCACTTCCTTAGGCTGCTACATTTTGTAGCAAAAGATCGTTCGTGTAGTGCACAAAAATGCAGCGACTCACATCCTGGCCTTGAGCCTGTCCGTTCTGAGCTTATCGTGGCACATTAGCAAACCTCTCCGCAGAGTGCCTTTTACAGTTCTTTTCAAACCTTTTCACAATAAAAGTTCATTCTCATGTGGCTTTTCAACAGCAGGCCTTTTTTCAGAAAGCGTCAATTTTCTGTGCCACTTTTGGTTGCGTCACTGCGCCACTTTTAGCTCACGTCACTTTCCAGAAAACTATTATTTAAACAAACACAAAACAATAATTAATTCAGGTAATGAAAGTCATTCTGTTTCCAACCTACATAGCTAATGTTAACCCATTAGTATACGTCACCTACCAGAAGCACACAGAAAAAGCAGCACATTTAAAATCTACCATTCTTCATAATGTCCAACAGGTTTCTTCATAAATCTGAAAGAGTAAAAAGATGATTAAATAATACACAGACAGACAATCACAACATAGGACAAACATGTAAGCACATATAATAAAGCACATGCCATGAATAATCAGCCGCATATTAATAGTGACAAAGACAATAGGACAAACATGACAAACAAAACAATATTAATCATGTGTTACAAAACAGACTTGCAAATGCAACAAGAGCACATGTTATTATTTCCCGCGTGTTCATGTGTGGTGCAAACTTAATCTAGGTTGAATTAATTACACAAATCATGCAACAGCTCATTAATAAATTAGTTCATGTTATGGAAGATTAAATCCACGAGTCAGAATAAAATATTTTCTGAAGCTCGCTTCATCAACTGTAAGGAAAAAGACATGTATAAAGGCATTTATCATCTTACGTGTCCAAGGGAAATCGGACAGCACTTCTCCCTCAGGAACAGTCAGCCCCGCTCCCCTCAAAGGACTAAGTTCTTATACTTTTTCTAACTCACTAATCTAACAAAATGATATATTTTAATGTCTTTCGGCAACCTGATTGGTTGCTGACTGTCGGACCATCGAGAGGCCACCGCTTCCAAATACCAACACGTCACTTGTCATTGTCCTTTAAAATGAAGCGACTCCGGCTTCCGTGGATTTGAAACATTATGCTAAAATGTTCACTGTTTCCTCCAGAACTAGGCCAAACTGCCTCTGGTCTTTTCCTTAACCTTGGGATATTAACTTTTCAGAGCACATCATGCACGAATGTCTTTTGTTCGAGCTTCAGTTTATTTCAGAGAAAAGTTTTCCGTGAAAAAGCTCCAACATGGCCGTGCTTGGCTCCTCTCAGTCAGGCTAGGCAACGCTCTCCAAAATCCCATAGGCCTCAAACCTTTCACTCGGGCTAGTATTTAAACAAACACAAAAGAGTGATTAATTCAAGCAATGAAAGTCATTCTGTTACCCACCCTCCATTGCTAATATTTAACCCATTAATTTATGTCACCTAGCATAACCTCCGGCGGGGCAGATGGCCGCAGGGGTAGTGAGCTCCGAAACCGAGCTCCTGGCTGCATTGGAAATATCATAAAGAGAGCCCCCCTTAGCGCTGCCCAACACCTGGAACGCGACCGAAGCTCAAGACGGATAAGTGCAGCCTGTCTCGCCTAGGAAAGCAGAGTCCCGCCGCCTGATCTCGCTCTCCGGTGATCGGCGCCCCTCTGCCTTCCTCGCGACCCCAGGACACTCACCCGCTTGCTGCAGACCACCGGCCGGATCCAGCATTCCTCCATCAGCGCCACCACCAGGAACCACGAACTCCGCAAGCAGGCTCAATTCGCGGAAGATATCTATCTCTTCACCGGAGCTCTGTGACTCCCGGCACTGCTAAACCCTGCGCCTGTCTCCAAAATGGCGGCCAAAAAGGACACCGCCTGACCGGAGCCCCCACCGGAGCCGCCTTCTTCACCCTGCAAGGTCACGGACTGCCCAGCAAGGTCACGGGCGCCAAGTTACAGCCCAGACCATCATCACTAAAAAGCTAATAGTCCCGGTGACTCTCGGCACTTCTTATTCCCCGCGCCTGTCTCTAAAATGGCGGCCGAAAAGGACATCGCCTGACTGGAGCCCCCACCGGAGCCGCTTTCTTCACCCTGCAAACGCACGAACGGCTATGTGGGCGCCAAGTTACAGCCCAGACCAACAACATTAAAGCAAATAATCCCTTCATCGAAGCTGCTTGCTCCCCTCCACTTGCAAACCCCACGCCTGTCTTCAAAATGGCGGACAAAGCAGACGCCGCCTGACTGGAACCTTCACCGGAGCCACCGCTTCCACCTGACAAGGTACCGGCCATTACGGGGGTGCAAAAACTTCAGCCTTAACCACCTTGTTGTTAGGAGAAGTCTCTTCACCGGCTCCCTTTGCTCCCCACCGCCGCCGACTCCGTGCCTGACCTCAAAATGGCGACCAAGGAGGACATTGCCTGACCTCGCTGGGAGTTACTGACTGCTAAACTCGTGTGGGGCACAAAAACAGGGGGGCAACGGAACGTCCTTTCTCCCTTTAAATACAGCCACCTATCCCCTAACTGGCCAAGGAGGTCCTGTGACTTAAAGCCTACCTCTACGCCAGACAGGGTGCAGCTCTATCAGAAAGATCAGGGCTGGTAGAGCCCACTTACAGCAACCATAGAACGGCATCAGGCTAGACCCTGCACTGTTCCGACTGTCGAAGTGCTTGCCCGGGAGGCAGTTTGCATGTCCTCTCCTGCGCAGAGTCTCCACCACACACCAGTCCCATGGTGCTAGCTCACAAAGGTCCAACTGCCAATTAGAGCCTGGCTACCTACAAACTCCTAAGCAGAATCACCCGGGCTTTAAGACCCCCTCCTAGGCCTGGAGCCTCACCCTCTTCGCTCTACTCTTCGCTCCACTGGTACCCCACGGTTCGCCACCTTTGGGCCCATATAGCGCCAAGCCCCTCATCGCAACTCAATCAGGCTCCCCCCCACCCCCTCTCCATCCCCATGATGGCCCGGGACCAGCCTCCTCCACCTTCTCCAGCCCCACCTGCCCACCTCAAACCTCACAGTCGGAACGCCTTCACCATCATCTACCCCCCCTTCTCTCTACAAAGCTTCGGCGCACTTTCAAACAGAAACTCATCTGCAAACATAAAGAAACCCTAATCACTGACATCTACCACTCGACCTCCTTAGGACCGATGAAGATGGATCTAATATTTCACACCGAAAGACCCGAATATTGGATCTCCACGATCAGAACGCGGATGCTCATCGCTAAAACTACCTCCACTCCTCACAGCTGCAAACTAACTGCGATTCTTCCGCTCAGATCAGCTGGCAGAGGTTATACTACCGTGACTATCTTCACCAATGGCACAGTCCTCATACAAGCCAACAATGATAACCTGGAAGCTTTTGACTCCTTATTTCCCTCTCTCAAGGCAGCCCTCCCTACCCCTCCACACCTCGCCTCTTCACCCTCACCGACCACTCTCTCACCACACAGAGAAGACCTCGACACGCCCCTTCTCGATCCACTCACAGCCCGCCAGGCTCCCCCCCCGCCCACCATATCTCATCCCCCTCGCATACCCATCCACCACCAACAGGAATCCCAACCCTCACCCCCCACCCCGCCCTCTAACCATCTCACCCCCCCCAGCCACAGCCACCGACCACCGCCTAGGACAATTCCCTTCCTGCCAACAGGCAGTCCCCAGCCAACGAGCCTCCCCTCTAGTCTCCCCCCTACTCTCAAACCCCCCCTGTCCAATCCCCCTCCTGTCCCTCTCCCTATCTCTCCCATGTCTAACCCCCCCTAGCCCTCTCCCCAAACCTCCCCCTCCCACTATCCCGATCCCTATCTCTCAACCCACCCTCTCTAACTATAACACGCTCGGCCCCTCCACAGCTGCTCACAACCCCCCCATTGACTCCATAACAAAGCGGCTCACAGCTCTTGAAAACCAGGTCGACACTATCACCCAAGGCTTAATAGAAATCCTTCTTAACCTCGGTATAGCCTGCAAACCCCACAAACCCCCTCTCCGAACCCCCCTCCCCGCCAACGCCAACACCAACACCACCCAGGGGCCCACAGTAGCCCTCAATGCCCACCCGATCGATCCATATCCCAAGGACCCGGTTTCCAGTCCCAAAAAATTCAAACACTCCAGAGCCCCATGCACCAGGCCCCCGACCACTATCTCTTCTCACTCCCTAGCAGGCTCAAAACACCGGACCTCCAGACCGCGCAGATCAGAAGCTCCTATGTCAGACAGAGAAGCAGCCTTACTAGCCACTACCTACGACCCTACCATCTCAGTTTCACCTAAATCTAAAATCCAAGTAATCACGAGCTACCGGATAGACCTACCCACCTTCAAACGACAGAGATTACCAGTCCTCACCGCTATACCTAGAGAGGCTAAAGACAAAACCACCAGCAATCAGGAGAAAATCACCAACTGCCTCCTAATCAACTGCAGATCGGCCTCACTACATGCAACGGACCTAGCCGAAGCTATCCTCACACATGACATTGACGTTGCGTTCCTCACGGAGACCTGGCTAAACAAGGCATCTCCTCCCTGCCTTGACATGCTGGTACCTCCTGGTTTCTCCCTCATCTCCAAAGACAGGATTGATCAACGAGGAGGTGGGGTTGCTATCATCCACAAGGACAGCTGGAGCATCACAGAAACCTCCTCCTTCGAGTACAACTCATTCGAATATCTATCCGCTGTCATCAAAACCAAAGACAACGACTCTCTACTATGTCATCTACTCTATCACCCCCCGGGCAGAAACAACGAGTTTGGAGATCAACTATCCAACCTGATTGCACAAGTCGCCCTCGGTGATTCCAACAACATAATTCTTGGTGACCTGAATCTCCGATGGAACGAAATCCACAACCCTCTAATCAAATCGCTATCCAGCCTCCTCGCCGAAAACAACCTCACTCAACATTGCACTGAGGAGACGCACTACAAAGGAGCCACACTGGACGCCATCATCGCACAAAAGAACTCAATCACGGTCAACCACATACTACCTGTTGACTGGTCAGATCATCATATGATCCTATTTCACATCAATCACCCCATCATCCCGCTCAAACCTCCCCAAGACCCCCCCAAATGGTCAAGAAACCTCTCCCAAGTACCCCAAGACATTCTAGAAGGCCAACTAAGTTCACTTCTTCCAGACAACTCTTTGCACCTCTCGACCAATGATCTCATCGACCACTACAACTCCGAGCTAGTCTCCATTCTCGATAATCTAGCTCCACTAAAGCTCAAAAGAAGCCGTGCCACCCCTTCTAGAACCTGGTTCAATGCGGACCTCAACGCAGAAAGAAGATCCTTGAGAGCCAAAGAAAGAAAGTGGAGAAACAACCCAACAGCCATCCTTCGCTTACAACTAAAAACAGCACGCAGGAAATACAACAACCACATCAAAAACAAGAAATCCAGCTTCTTCCGAGAGGCACTAGCCAATTCCAAAAACAGACCTAAGGAGCTCTACAACATTATCAGACGTCAAACATCCAAGCCTCTGCCCTCACCCCTGCAGGAGTCCAAAGAACTATGCGATAACTTCGCCACCTTCTTCAACGACAAAGTCCTAAAAATCGAATTATCTCTAGACATCAACAACTCACTCCTCCCGAAGGACAACGCGGCCATCCCTCAGGCCCTACCTTCCGGCTCCTCCCCCCTCCGTTGGCTAAGCTTTCGCCACGTGCAGGAAACTGAGATAATCTCGCTGATCTCGACCTCCAAACCATCAGCTCACATCTCAGATCCCATTCCCCCCTCACTAATCAAAAAAATGAAGCTCACCTTAGCACCTATCTGGGGCAAAATCATAAACAGCTCCCTACAAAGTGGAGTGGTCCCCGACTGTCTAAAAATGGGACAAGTCACCCCTTTGCTGAAAAAACCCGGTCTTGACTCTACTGACTTGAACAATTTCAGACCGATATCTAACCTCCCTCTACTTGCCAAAACACTGGAACGATGCGTTCTCCTTCAATTGACTCATCATCTGGATAACATCAATCTCCTAGACCCCCTCCAATCCGGCTTCAGACAAGGCCGCAGCACAGAAACCGCGATGCTGAACATCATAGACGATATTCACGGTTCCCTTGACGCTGACAAATGCTGCCTCCTCATACTCCTTGATTTATCCGCAGCTTTCGACACGGTGGACCATAGGCTCCTCATCAAGACTCTGCAAGTAAGAGCTGGCCTCGGCGAGGTAGTTCTCGATTGGTTTTCCTCCTTTCTACACAACCGCTCGCAAATAATAAAAATGAAGAACTTCACCTCCGAATCCCAGCAAGTCAACAGGGGTGTCCCCCAAGGATCAGTACTTTCTCCTCAGCTCTTCAACATCTATATGGAACCGCTCGCCAAACTACTCAGGAATGCCAATATCCACTTCCACCTTTACGCGGATGACACACAGATCTACCTGGAAACCTCTTCTATTAACGACATCCACCGAGTAAATGCCGTCTTAAATGATGTTCAGGATTGGCTGACAAAGAATCACCTGAAACTCAATCCCGACAAGACCGAAACTCTTCTCATCTCAAACAAAGCAGACAACCCTCAAATCATCGAGTGGCTGAAGTCGATCGATGCTCTTAAAGGTTCTCTCACGCTAGCTGATTCCGTAAAATCTCTGGGCTTCACCTTAGACCCCAAACTAACCTTGACAAACCACATTAAGAACTCGGCAAAAAGCGCATTCTTTAACCTCAGACTGCTGAACAAAATCAAACCTTTCATTCCCAACAAGGACCTCAAACTAGCCACGCAATCACTAGTTTTATCTAGACTGGACTATGGGAACTCAATCCTAACAGGCATCCCCAAATCACACCTGGCCCCATTAAAAACAACATTGCATGCGGCAGCAAGAATGATCACAGGATGCAAAAAATCCGACCACATCTCCCCTGCACTCAAAGAACTTGAATGGCTCCCGGTGGATATGCGTAGCACCTTCAGAACGGCCTGTCTAACCCACAAGGCCCTCCACACCGGAAAACCAGAATACCTGGCAAACAAACTCACAAAAGCTGGCCAAAGTAGAATCTTGAGAAGCTCTAACTCCCTGCTGCTCATCCTACCAAAAACCAGAAAGAAGAAAACTGCGGACTGCTCCTTCTCAGGAAATGCCCCCAAAATATGGAACTCTATCCCTCCACATATCAGAACCATACCGTCCTATGCGGAATTCAAGAGCCAACTCAAATCCTTGTTCCTCATCCGTTCCCTAGGTCCAGGGTAACTAGGATCAACATCCATCCCCAGAACTATGTGAGAACTCTGTATCCTATTGCCAAGAAGTCCTACTGTACGAACTGTCATTTGATGATCACCTTTATTTGTTACTTGTCTTTTTGTCCACCTTCTCATGCCTTTACTGTAAAGCGCTCTGCTACCTTCGGGTCTTGTTAGCGCTATAGAAAACTTCTAAATAAATAAATAAATAAATAAATTTAAAATCTACCATTCTTCATAATGTCCAGCAGGATTCTTCATAAATCTGAAAAAGATAAAAAGATAAACAGACACAACATGGATAAACGGACACAACATAGACAAAGACATAAGCATACACGATAAGAGCACATGCCATTAATTAATCAGCCGCATTAATGTTGACAAAGACAATAAGACAGACAAAACAACATTAGTTATGTATTACAAAACAGACTCGCAAATGCAACACGAGCACATTAACCTTAATCCCGCGTGTAATGAAATATAGAACTTTAATCTAGATTGATTAATACAACAAATCGTGCAATAACTCATTAATAAATTAGTTCATGTTAGAAGGGATTTAATTTCACGAGCCAGAATAAAATTATTTCTGAAACTCGCTCCATCAACTCCCTCATCTGGTGATTTCAAAATCACCAAACAACACCCAAAATTTAGAAAAATTTAAACCCAATTTAGAGACGTCACATTTTGAGTTCTTTCAATATTAGTCTCCCTAAACCTCTGTCTCTGCTGTTTGCTCGATACTTTCAAACTGAGCCCTTCACATCTCCTCTAACTCATATTCCTTCTCCTGTTCCTTCCTGGGTTTATAAATCCTCCTTTTTCCTTCTGATGCTTCTTTCTCTTGTGAATCATGCAACTAATTTTTAACAGCAATATCACTATAATAATGACAATTACTGGACTGAGCACTTTGCCGATGATTGAGCCACCAATCTCTGAAAACCATTCTTTAATTGCCCCATTTCTTTTGCCTATTCGTTCAGTGAAATTTTCTTCCTCCAGGGGTTCTATTTCTTCATGAAATTCTGTAATGTTTTTAATAAGCGACTCTATATTCCGACTCTTATCAGGAATATAAGTACAACAATGCTGGACATGTAAAACCCCACAGACTCCTCCCTCTTTTGCGATCAGAATGTCTAATGCAAGACGATTCTGCATAACCATGCTTCTGGTAGCAACAACTTCTGTGTTTACTAATTGGAAACCACTTGCAGTATCTGTTCACAATCTGTCTACAATTGTGGAAACCTTTCTAATCTTGATTGAATTCATTGTTATTCCAACCATGGGAATGACTGCACCAAATCTGTCTCCCATGACTTCTGTAAAACTTTCTCTTTTAAATCTGTTCAGGTGTTCACCAAATTCAAAGGTACCCCTCTCATTTCTGTCAACATGAAAAATCTTTGGAAAAACTAATCCAAGGTAGCACCTCCCATACCAATGGTCTGGGAGGCTAAAATATGCTTTGTTGCCACAGATAAAATAAATTCCAGGGAAAATTGGATCTCTTTCACCTTTAAATCCCCATCCCCCTATGATACACTAAGTATCCTCACATTGACTTGCACCAACAAAAAAGTTATCATAAAGCGTATTATCTCTTCTAATGCAAAACTTACCACTAACTGGTTCATCTATATGTATGGCTGCATTCGTGTTAACACCATTAAGCTTTGCGTCCTCCATTTGCCAAAACTTTGACTTAGCATGCTTAAGCACTTCATTTCTTTTATAAATTGCCCTTCTCTCTTCAACCATATTCAGGAAAGTCTTTTCCTCAGCTCTCATCTTGCATGTTAAATTGTTTCTATAAGCGTATTCATAATTAAGTTCATTAGTTACAAAAAAGAATTCCCTCGTCTGCTTCGCAGGCTTAACTTTGTTTAACCCCTTCCACGCTCATGACGAGCCTCCTCGCACGCTGATGACGAGCCCAGCTTGTCACGTACAGTGCGGTTTTAAAAAACTCAGCACAGGAGTGGAATTGCGCTAGCGCGCATGCGGTTAAGCTATTTACAACTTGGAGGTTTGCAAAAACCTCATCAAAGTCTGAGTAGTTATACTCCAGACGACCAGTTTGATAAAACAGGCTAGCAATTACACTGCAAGTGATGCCATAAGTGAGAGGTAACATATTATAAGTAACCCCCTCTGAGACAGAAGCAGGCAGCTTCACACAGACATAGCAATCCTTTACATTCATTACTTTAACATATTCAGATAAAAGCCTAGAAAATGAATTGCTAGAAAAATCTCCAACAGATCTATCTTGATGGATCTCAGGATTATGCTCAATGATTCTGCTATACTTGCTAGCATGTGTTTCCTATTTAGTCTCTACCTTACTTGTTATATTAGTCTTAAGTTTCTGTTTATCAATACCAAAAGGGTATACTACAGCTAAAATTAACCAAACCAATATTAAGAGAACCACACAAATTGAAGACATTTTGCAACATCTTCTCAAAATTTAACACCTTGAAGTATCTGAGCTAGGCATTTTCTAAAAAGAACAACAAAAATGAAAAACCATTTTTTTTATTTTTTTTTAAAAATAATATAAGTAATATGAATTTATAAAACTAAAACTAAAACTAAAATATTTCCCCCTATAACATTTAAAAAAAAAAATTTTTTTGAAAATGCCTAGCTCAGAATTTACCACCACGCGTTTCAATTTTCTTGTCCAGTTTAAATAAATTTTTCATTTTCTGAAACCATGAAGGCTTCTTTTTCTCTTCATTATACCAATAACTCATATTTTAAATCAAAATTGCTTATTTCGAAACGTTCAAAATGTTTTCTTGGTGTTCCGCTGCTTCAGCCAATCCGTGCGCGAAAGGCACTAACAAGCCAATCAGGTTAAGTTACGTCACCACCTTACTCAACCAATCGAAACACAGTATTCAGAACTGACCAATCTGGTATCAGCTCGTCACTGTCACGTGAACCAATCAGTACGCTTGCTGTGACGTATGTTAGCCAATCACAGCGCGAACCGAAATGACGTACACTGCCGCTGCAGCTTCACTGTGTGTTACTCCGTAAACTCACCCCTCCTTCACAAAATTTTTCACAGCGCCATTTTTAGCAATGCTTTTCCAATGAATTTCAATTAGTAACTACAAATAAACAAACCACTTGTCTGTTTCGCTAAATAAAGTAATAGTTTTACAAACATTCAGAATTATTTTCGCATTAAAATAGACGATGCTATTTTCACAAATCATTCACGCATTCAAACAGAAAACCCTGATCACGCACACACAAAATCTTGGCAGGACTTTAACCAACCACAAAAATCGTCAAACGTTAATAAGAATAGACGACGCCATCTTACCCTTCACTCAAGCTCGAATAAATCTATTACTCTTTTCACAAAAAGTTTTAAAACAGGCTCACCAGGTCCCTATGCTTAATGCTACAATATCATAGACAATCCTCGCTGTTCCATTTAACTAGTCACTTCTAAGGTTCCTAAACTTGTGCTGTACGTCTACAACACTTTGCGATATATTCTATACCACAATTTTGAAACAGAACAAATGCACTGTGTAACTTTTCTAGTCACACTACTCTTTTGCCGGCAAACAACCAGGAATTTTTCACTCTGCAGGAAAAATACTTTCGACTACATACAACGAAGTGAACAAACCTAACAACATATTTTAGACATGTATCCTATGTAATTAACATGTAACATGTCAGTTACCATAGTAACCGAACTCCGCTACCAGAGAAATTGATCCAGCGCCACTAAAGAAATTCCCTCTCCACACCACCATTCACTGCCTAATACTCACCAAACTAATTTTTACCAAGTCCCATAAACTGAGACAGAAAGTCGTGAAGCTGAATCATGTGGCCTAATTAATCACACTATTCAAACATCACTATGTACATTATATACAACTGCAGTATAACATTTTAATCATATGAAATATAGAACACTTTTAATTAGACCACTTTTGGCCAATGGATCAACTGATGATAATGACTAAATTAATCAAGACCAGCTTGACGTTTTAAGTCTTTTATTTTTTAAAGATTCAAAGTTTCAATTTCAAGCTCTTTTATTAATAGCAAAACATTTTTAATAAATCAGTTTCAAACTATTAATTTATTGGCACAAAAGTCTGGCATTTCAAGATTGCCCAAAATCAAAGGATTTTAATTAACATTAACCCTAATTCCCTAAATTAAGCTTTCTGACCTGTAAAGAAAAAGACATATATAAAGGCATTTATCATCTTACGTGTCCAAGGGAAATCGGACAGCACTTTGCCCTCAGGAACAGTCAGCCCCGCTCCCCTCAAAGTGCTAAGTTCTTATACTTTTTCTAACTCACTAATCTAACAAAATGATATATTTTTAATGTCTTTCGGCAACCTGATTGGTTGCTGACTGTCGGACCATCGAGAGGCCACAGCTTCCAAATACCAACACGTCACTTGTCATTGTCCTTTAACATGAAGAGACTCCGGCTTCCGTGGATTTGAAACATTATGCTAAAATGTTCACTGTTTCCTCCAGAACTAGGCCAAACTGCCTCTGGCCATTTCCTTAACCTTGGGATATTAACTTTTCAGAGCACATCATGCACGAATGTCTTTTGTTCGAGCTTCAGTTTATTTAAGAGAAACGTTTTCCGTGAAAAAGCTCCAACATGGCCGTGCTTGGCTCCTCTCAGTCAGGCTAAGCAACGCTCTCCAAAATCCCATAGGCCTCAAACCTTTCACTCGGGCTAGTATTTAAACAAACACAAAAGAGTGATTAATTCAAGCAATGAAAGTCATTCTGTTACCCACCCTCCATTGCTAATATTTAACCCATTAATTTATGTTACCTAGCAGAAGCGCACAGATAAAGCAGCACATTTAAAATCAACCATTCTTCATAATGTCCAGCAGGATTCTTCATAAATCTGAAAAAGATAAAAAGATAAACAGACACAACATGGATAAACGGACACAACATAGACAAAGACATAAGCACACACGATAAGAGCACATGCCATTAATTAATCAGCTGCATTAATGTTGACAAAGACAATAAGACAGACAAAACAACATTAGTTATGTGTTACAAAACAGACTCGCAAATGCAACATGAGCACATTAACATTAATCCCGCGTGTAATGAAGAACTTTAATCCAGATTGATTAATACAACAAATCGTGCAATAACTCATTAAGAAATTAGTTCATGTTACGAGAGATTTAATTTCACGAGCCAGAATAAAACTATTTCTGAAACTCGCTCCATCAATCTCAAAGGACCACAAATATCAATGGCCACCCTTTCCCAAGCATGTTTTGGCCATTTCCCATGATGAATGGAAGTTTCCTGTACTACATGAGCCTTATCACGTGAACATGCTACACAATCTCTAACAAATCTCTCAATTTTGGCTGTCCATCCCTGGCCACCAGAAATCTTCCCTTGCCTTCCTTTTCATGGCGGGCATGCCACCATGGCCCTCATGCAATAGTTTAATCAATCTTGGTCTTATAGAAATAGGAACCACTGACCTGTCATTCCTCCTCAAAATGCCATTTATAACTGATAATTCACACCAAACATCCTTGTATTGTAACATGTCATCATGTAGTTTCCACCCTTTATTCATAGGTTAACATTTTATGACCTTTTTCATAACATCATCATCTGAAATAGCTTGCTTCCAATCAACTTCTTCAATGGCTTGACATACAACAACCAAATTAGCTACATTCCAATCATCTACTTCTGAATTAATTTCTTCACTGTCAGATTTAACTACCGGAAGATGTGATAGACAATAGCGTTTACATTTCTCACGCCAGGAACATACTGGCAATATCTGGGGTGGCTCTGCCTGCACCCGTAGTGGAGAATATGTCAATCAAGGGTTTGTGATCTGTGTGTAATTCAAAATTTGTACCCCACACAAAATTACGGAAGATTTGCACCCCCCACCAACACGCCAATACCTCCTTCTCAATGGTTGAGTACGTGCTCTCAGCACCTTTGAGTCGGCGTGATGCAAAAGCCACCACCCGTTCTTTACCATCATGAATTTGCATCAGTACTGCTCCAAAGCTGTACCCGCTAGCATCAGTTACAATAATGCACCTATCCTTGGGATTGAATGGTTTCAAAGCAGTTGCATTCGAGACAGCTTTCTTCACTTCTTCAAAGGCACGTTGACAATTATAAGACCACACATAAGTCACATTTTCCTTCATTAGTACGTGAAGAGGAAACACACAAGTGGAGAAATTGTAAATAAATCTTGAGTAGTACTCAGCAAGTCCAAGAAATGACCTTAACTGGTCTTTATCTTGTAGAATAGGAGCATTCTCTAAGTCTTCCACCAGTTTGAACTTAGGTTTGACACCTGCTTGTGATAGTGTATGACCTAGGTAATCTACTTCTGCTTTACAAAATTTACACTTCTGTCGACTTCTAGTTAGACCAGCTTGCTCTAATTTGTTTAACACCCTTTCCAACAGATTGTTGTGCTCCGATTTATCTTTTCCCCACACTAAAACATCATCTTGGAATACAAGCATATTAGGGACGTCTTTCAAAACTCCTTGCATGACCCTTTGAAAAACTGCCGAAGTAGAAGCCAGACCGAAGGGCATTCGGACAAATTGAAATGCTCCATCAGGCATTATGAAAGATGTTAAGTGCTTGGATTCAGGTTGTAATAAAATCTAATGATAAGCACTTGATAAATACAAAGTGGAAAAAAACTTACCATTGCCAACACTAGTAAACATCTCATTGATATGAGGCAAAGGATAACGATCTATCCAAATGCATTTGTTTAAATCTCTTAAGTCCACACACATGAGGATACTGCCAATGGGTTTGCGTGCGATCACAATCAGACTTAGCCACTCTGATGCTTCTATTGGTTCTATAATGCGTACACAATCTATTTAATTCTTCTTTAAGAGGACTTGCTAACAGTACGTTCCGCACTTTGTGTACTTTTGGAATTATTCCTTTCTTTAGAATTATGCGGTCTACATTTATTCAGACATCCCAATTCCTTTTTAAATAGATTAGGAAAGTTAGACACCCATTCATTAATATCTTTTGAATCAGCCAAAAGTAATTGAGCTGGATGGTTAGGATTGAGTATAATGTTTAAAGGTTTTTGCTCTCTCCATCCAAGTAAGGACTTTCCCTTCTCCACTACATATATAACTTGGCTGCAGTCTCCCTATCTTGAAATTTAATTTTGGATGAAAATAACCTAGAACAGGTAGTTTTTGCCTGCAGTACCCCACAGGATTCACATCCGCAATTTGTGGATTTTTGGAATGTAAATCTACCCAATTTTGTTCATCAATCAGAGTAAATGGAGAACATGAATCCGCCCACATTGGAATGATTTTCTCATCCACACAAATGTTACACTTAGGAGGGTTGTAATTGTCACCAACATTCGCACCTACATCGTTGACATCATCAATCACAAATACCTCAATATCACTCTCATTGTAATCAGTTACAGACTCATTTCTAATTGCATTTATGACTGGTTTAGACAGATATTCCAGATGCTTTACAAACCCTCGAAAAATGCCCTATTCTTTTGCATTTGTAGCATCTACTTTTTGCTGCAGGACAATGATTAGCGCCAGAAGAATGTCTGTTACTCCCAGATCTATAACATACCTTATTAACACTAGTGAAATGTTTTTTTTCCACCTTTGTTTCCTTCAGCTTTACCACCTTTCTCATCATCAGCACCTACTTCACATACTTTAGATGTATTTGATTCAACAGAAGTTCTAGTACATGTTAACTCCTTAACATATTGAGACGTCTTCTCAATGTGTTTGTCAATCTCTATAGCTTTATCTAAAGTAGGATCCATTAAATCTAATCTTTTTTCTTGGACCTTCTTGTTGTTAGTAGCATTAATTAACTGATCCCTAATAATCTCGTGTCATTGATCTTTAAATTTGCACATGGTTGCTAACCTTCTCAATGCTGCAACATACTGTTCAATCTTTTCTCCATGTAACTGTTTATGAGAAAAAAATGTGTGTCTCTCCACAACTATGCTCAGTTTCTTTTCATAGTTTTCCTCCAACATTGCCATGGCAATCTCATATGCATCCTCATCGTCATCGTCATCGTCGGAATCATTATCAGCATTTCTCACAGCTGCTAAAGGTTTAGGAATAGTTTTTAATACATTTCTGCCTTCCACACTTAAATGGTGTTTCAAAATCGCTAATTTTCTATTAGCAATATAAATATTCCCACCAATTGCCTCCAGGTATGTAGTAAAGGACTCCTTCCAATCTTCCCAGTCCATACAAGTGACACCTGGATCTTGTAAAAATGTGGGAGGAGGAGTAATAACTTGGTTGGACATAGTTATTTGAATGCAAGTTATAATTATTCAAAAGAAAAAAGTTAAGGTTTTATTTCCCAAATATTTGAAAAGAAAAATTAGCAATACTTTCTAGTTTACCTATTAACTATATATTCTGTCACTCCGTAGTATACAGAAATTTCTTCACAATGACAGGCGGTGTGCCTATCACCGATGCTGTCTCTCACCTTGAAATGTGTTTAATCTGATTGCTCTGTCGCTCCATTGCATACAAAAATCTCTTCAAATGACAGGCAGTGTGCCTATCACCGATGCTCAGAATATATTCAAAATGACAGGCAGTGTGCCTATCACCAAGGATCTTCTCACGTCGAAAAGTGTTGAATCCGATTGCTCTACACACTTGGCTCGTAATAACTAGAAGTGTCTTTATATCCGATATTCTCTTACATTAACGCTAACTGTGTTTGGGAGTGTAACAAAGATGGCGGCATGCACAACGTGACCTCAAGGGCCAAGCCACGCCACGTCAGGTCATGCAACGTCAGCTTAAGACAGTTCTAATACAGGAACGCTTCATGCAAGGCTCTGGAATCACGCAAAACAAAGGACTCACCAGAGTGTGCTAGCGTGTCCTTGTGATGATTCAAATGGCTTCCTCCATGTTCGTGCACACCATGCTTGGAGAAAGAACTGTTACAAGTAAGTTAGTTACTTACTCAAAATAATGCTGAAACTTGAAATATGGATTATAGTTTTGATTTCAACCATCTGAAAGGTTTCACACTGCTGACCGTTACCATGAAATTCTGCCAAACACTCCTCGGGGCTCTACCCGTGCCCCGACAACGAAATGCCTCCAGTTTAGTCTACGCACTGTCAAACAACATTGCAGTCAAAGTTCACAAAGTCCATGCATGGATAGCTTTAAAAATACACACTGCCGTCTGAAAGATTTCACGCTGCTGAGGGTCTTCGGTACCTCCAATGAAGTTTGCTGCTCATTAAATCCTCTTCCGTTTCAGAAGTAAAAAACTTTCGAATTCGACTAAGAAGTCCAATCTTCCTTCTTAAAAGGTGTATCACATCCTCGTCTCCATTTTTGAAGAGATGGACATCAATAACTTTAGAAGAATTGCTTTAATAAGATAAGTTACAGCAACCCCCAACAGCTGCCATCCAGAGCACTTTTGCCTCTGTCTTCGTGACTCCAACAGACTGGATTCTTGTAGTGGAAGCATGAAGTTGCTGGGATGCAGTTGCCAGGAATACATCATCATGACATAGACAATTGTGATACAACAAAAGAATACAACAAGCACCTTGAATGGGAGTGGGTAATTGAGTGGTTGGATGACCTATGTTGATAGCCAAACTATCTAGATACACATCCCTACTGCGTTTATTAAAATCACCAGGTGTTTGCAGAGAAATGTCTACAGAAGGGTTAATATTATTAGGGAACACTTGTGGAGAACAAAATGCATTTCTCGGTCTATTAGACTTAGTAGGAGTCTCTTCCGTCTCCAGTCAATCAATGAGAAATAGTGGGGATGTAAAACGGGTTGTTCCACGGGATCTTGGAGGGGAGCTCTGGTTTTAAACTGGATCATAGAATTCTTGGGTGAAAGAAATAGTGCTTGCAGAGACAATAGCGGTACAAAAGGGGGTGGTGATGGACGGAGCATCTGAACCAATCAAACACTCACACCCAGTCAACAGATCTGGGTTTAATCCATCACCGTTCTTTAGCCCACTCTGCCACCCCAGTTCAGACATGGCCATATTCAAATCAGTGTGACCCTGTGCCTCATGGGAACAGTCCAGCCGGAACTGCCAAGCCATGCCTTCCCTGGACCGGAAACAAGCTTCCTAGGACCGGTTTCTGGCATTCCAGCCGTCTTCAGCCAGGCTTGCTTGAATCCAGTGGCAAAGTGTGCAAGGGACTCACGTCTGAGCATACCCTGCCAACTTATGGCAAACAAAGCAGTACAAATGGGGTGGTGATGGACGGAGCATCTGAACCAATCAAACACTCACACCCAGTCAACAGATCTGGGTTTAAACCATCACCGTTCTTTAGCCCACTCTGCCACCCCAGTTCAGACATGGCCATATGCAAATCAGTCTGACCCTGTGCCTCATGGAAACAGTCCAGCCCGAACTGCCAAGCCATGCCTTACCTGGACCAGAAACAAGCTTCCTAGGACCGGTTTCTGGCATTCCAGCCGTCTTCAGCCAGGCTTGCTTGAATCCAGTGGCAAAGTGAGCAAGGGACTCACGTCTGAGCATATCCTGCCAACTTATGGCGAACAAAGCGGTACAAAAGGGGGTGGTGATGGACGGAGCATCTGAACCAATCAAACACTCACACCCAGTCAACAGATCAGGGTTTAATACATCACCGATCTTTAGCCCACTCTGCCACCCCAGTTCAGACATGGCCATATGCAAATCAGTCTGACCCTGTGACTCATGGGAACAATCCAACCCGAACTGCCAATCCAAGCCTTCCCTGGACCGGAAACAAGCTTCCTAGGACCGGTTTCTGGCATTCCAGCCGTCTTCAGCCAGGCTTGCTTGAATCCAGTGGCAAAGTGAGCAAGGGACTCATGTCTGAGCATACCTGTTGTAGTCAGAGTCCAACACCATATATGATGATTTAGGTATTTATTAGCACTAAATATAAGGCCCACAAGGAACCGGCATAAGCAACGGCGAACAGTAGGTCGGAACAGTTGAATGACACAATGGAATGTGTGACGTGACACAGTAGACATGGTAGAGGTATCATGATAACAGTGTAAGGAAAAGAAGTACGATTACAACATCTCCCTTCCTCAATATGAACAAAAACATTATATACAATTCATAACAGTTGTTCAATGGAACCAGAGTATTCATTCCAATACATAACTGTCATAACGTTTGGGAATACATATTTCTCTTCCAGACCTAGTATGAGTGCGTATGTCAACATGTCTGTTGTCCACTACATTTCCGTTCTTTTTGGACCCCTCTCTTTCCTTAGGTCCCTTAAGAACACATGCCCTTCCTTCTAAACTCTCGTGTTCACTATCCACACTTGCATTTCTCTCTTCCTCCTGTTTTTGAGCACTGACACTGTCATTGCTTATTTGATCACTGAGGTGTACTGGCGTATCATCCCATTCCAGAATGCTTTCATCAAGTTGGCTTTCCTCATCCTCCATTCCTTTCATTATTAACATTTCCTGACCCTTTTTCAATCTTACTACATCGTCCTTGCTAAGCATCCTTTGCCATCTACATACACTGCCCCTTTAGATGTACTGCTCACCGAACACAGATTCTCCTTTGTTCACTCTGAATGGTTTCTTCACCAGAATCCAGTCTCCTTTTTCCATCTCTTTGCTCTTTGCTTTGTTGACTTCATCTGAATATTGATAAGTCTTCATTTGTTTATTTACAATGTTCTCTCTCACTTTGAGTGTTTTGTCATCTATGCATTCAGTAGTCACATCATCTTCGTACCACTTTTCAAATTTGGGAGTCAGTTCATTTTTGCACTTTCTTCCTCTCATCAAGTAAAATTGGGTGAATTTTGTAGTTTTGTTGGGTGTGATATTATACGTGTTCACTTTATCTCTTATAAAACTTTTCACGTTCAATTTAGAAGCAATTGCCAATTGGATGCCTTCCTTTATGAATTTGTTTGTACGCTCAACTTGACCATTACTTTTTGGGCTGTACAGTGGCGTCTTTTCTTGTCTCACACCAATATTTTCCCAAAACTCCGTCATTTGCTTTGACACCAGTTGAGTTCCATTATCTGACACCAGGACTTTTGGTTGACCTTCTACAGCAAACATTTTCTTTTTTTTTAAAAAAAATTTATTGAAGTTTTTGTTGCAAGTTTAAACAGATTATGACATATCCTTCAAATATACAAAGTATACATATGCATTTTGCAAAACACAAAAAAACAACATACGATGAAAATGGAAACATAAAGAAAGAAGATCTTATTGAGTCATTACCCCATCATTACCCCATCAACCCATTTTTGAATTGGAGTCCAGATTTTTATGCCTAGTTGCTTCCTTTTCCTTCCCTTAGTTGCATATATTGCCAGTTCGAGTTTATATCTGGATAATAATCGCCCCCTCCATGTAGAAAACGACTGTGGTTCCGGGCTGATCCAGTCCTGTGTGATGCATGCGCGCAATTCAGACATCATAATAAATATAAGTTGAATTGTTCTAAGTCAATTGAATCTTTAGAAACACCAAATAATATTAGTTCAGGTGATATAATAATAGTTTTACATATAATATTTTCAATGAATTTTTGAATATCAGAAATTTAACTTGCGAGCTTTACACAGGAGTAAAACATATGTATTGTGTCAGCTCCTCTCATATTACACCGATTACAATTTATTCCAACAGTAGACCCCCATTTCAAGACTTTGGCGGGTGTATAATAAAGATCACACAAAATCATATAGTGTTGAGTACGAGTTCGCCCTGAAAATAAGATAGAAGTAGCCATATTAATTGATTCTTTTAAGAATAAATCCTTTATTCCTAATTTCTCTTCCCATTTATCGCACAGATTATTAAAGTCGTCAGGGAAGTAGGTCAATAGCACATTATAATAATAACCTATTTTCCTTTTGTTGGTTAAACTATCTATAAGCAAAATTGGCGTTAAATCTTGTCTCTCTATATTAGAAAATGAATGTAGGAAGCTATGGATCTGTAAATATTTGAAATAATCATGAGAAGGGATTTTAAAATTATTTTGAAGGGCGCCAAAAGAAAGTAATGAATCAAAGTTAGTTGTGTATAAATCGGAAAGATAGCAGATCCCTTTAGTATTCCATTTTTTCATCACCTGATCTCTAAATATAGGAAGAAAACAATGGATTGAATTTAATGGGTTATATCTTGTAACTTTTCTGATACCAATCAATTTTTTAATAATTCGCCATACTTTATATGCTGCTGCTATAATCTTAAATTTTGTTTTTTTATAGAAATAAACGCTATTGTGTTTTCCTTCTTTCCTTGCTTTTGACAGAACACTGCGCCTATGCCTTTGGCACTGGCATCTACTGTGATAACATTTTCCAATTCTGGGTCATAAGGTTTTAAGGCAGGTGCTTTGGCAATATCATTCTTGATTTCATTGAAAGATGTATCTTGATCTTCAGTCCATTGGTAACTCACGTTTTTCCTGAGAAGTTTTGTCAGTGGCTCAACTTTGGTGGCATATGCTTGTATAAACTTTGAATAGTATTCGCTTAATCCTAGAAAGGACTTTAATGTTTCCTTATCTTTTGGCTGAGGTGCCTCTCTAATTGCTTCCACCAGATCATCTTTTGGCGTTATTCCATTTGAGGTTAACACATGACCCAAATATTCAATTCTGCTCTCCATAAACTTGCATTTGTCTTTGGACACAGTCATACCCCTTTCATTCAGGGTTTTCAGCACCTGGTCCACTATTTTAAGATGCTCAGTCTCTGTCTTTGAATGGATCAAAATGTCGACCTGGGACGCCTCAACCCCATTTACTTCTCCAAAAAGACTATCCATGAGTTTTTGAAATACCCCCGATGACGTGGCAAGACCAAATGGCAGTCTGATGTATCTGTACGCTCCAAAAGGAGTCACAAAAGTGGTCAACTTCTTTGACTCTTCTGTCAAGCAAACTTGATGGTAAGCTGCTTTTAGGTCAATTAACGTAAAGTACTTTGACCCTGCTATGGATTGTAGTATTTCTTGTATCATGGGTAGTAGATGACAACTAACCAGAATTTTTCGGTTGAGCGATCTCAGATCCACACACAGCATTATCTCCCCTGTTTTCTTTTTCTTGGAAACAATGATTGCAGATACCCACTCAGAGGCATCTGTTTCTTCTATCACTCCTTCTCCTTTCAGCTTTTCTAGTACATCTTTTAACTCTTTTTTTATTGACCAGGGTACAGACCTCACTCTATGCTTTGTTGGCATTGCTCCATCCTTCAGCTTTATTGCATGCGTGAACCCTTTTACACACCCTATCTTATTTCTGAATACATTTTCATACTTCTTCAGTAACTCTTCTATGCCATTTATTTTTGCTTCAAGTCTTATGCTGTTTATAAAATCCTCCCTCAAAATTATGGGATTTTCAGAACCTGGTTGCAGGATCACTCCTATCTTAGCTAGATCCATCCACCCCACCAGTATTCTACCTCTCTTGGCTACGTACACTTTAGTCTCAATTGTTCTCCCCTTAAATGTCACAGTGTAATTGAAGTAGCCCACCATGTCTATATCTTGTTCCCCAAATGCTTTAGGGTTTATGTCAGTTTCCTGTAGTTCAACATCGTTCCATTTTTCATCCAAAATTTTATCTGATATTATCATTATAGGTGAACCAGAATCTGCAGTAAGTTGTAGTTCTACATTCCCTATTTTACCTGCACCTATAGGTCCTTTTATTTTGCCATCTACCATTTCCACATATAGTACTATGTTTCCACACATTTCTTCGTCAAAATCTCCTACAGCATTTACATTAATATTTCCTGTTACTTTCCTGGTTTTGCATAACGAAGCATAATGACCGTATTTTTTACACTTCATACATTTCTTTCCAATAGCAGGACATGACTTACAAACAGCTAGGTGTTCTTGAGAACCACATCTATAACAACACACACTTCTTCCTCCTACCTTTTTATCACCCCATGTTCTCTCATTACCTTTACGTTCAATTTTTCCTCTTGTCCTATAAGTAAAATACATTAGAATTACCACTAGTACAAGACAGGTCTTTAGTTGAAATTAATGATCTTTCTATCCCTTTGGCAATGTCCACTACTTCCTGCAAAGTTGGTTTCCTACATGCTAAAAATCTCTCCTGCACCTTTTTAGAGTAGCAGTAAAACACCACTTGGTCTCTTATATATGTATCAGTCAAGTCTTCATATTCACAATCCCTTGCTAGTAGTCTTAGGCAAGCTATATACTCCTCTACAGTCCCTCCTTCCTCCTGCTTCCTCAAAGTGAATTTGTGCCTTCCCACCATTATGTTGCTTTCTCCATCATATTGTTTTTCAAGTCTTTTTATAGCTTCCTGATATTCATTCATCGGTATAAACACACCAGGTGGATATTCAAATTCTGGCAGGATGTCAAATACCTCCTGACCAACTTTCCCTAACAGGCCAAATAATAGTGACTTCTTTCTTTCAGCATCATATTTCTTGCCATCTATAGACACTATGTAATTTTTGAATGCCCTTAACCAACTCTTCCACTTCATGGCTGGCTTTCCTGGTTCTTCTAAGAAAAGTGGTGGCACACATATATTATTACTTTGTGCCATTTGCTTTACCCTTTTTTCAGATGGATGGCTGTAATTCTTTATTTTAGTTTTCACTCAAATCTTTTTTTTTTAAACTTCCTTCACAGTATTTCTGACTCTTAAATACTGCTTTTATTTACCTCACTTTACTTTTACTAGACAATTTCCTTAATATCAATTTGAATTGTCATTCATTTCCAATGAAATGCGCTTTGTTTAGAGGTGCGCTTATTATTTCTTTATTTTAACTTCCTCACTGACTTTTCCTTTCAATTACGCTGTTCGCCGCCTCAGACCTGCAATTGACACAATCAAAATGGCTGCACAAACACTGAAATGATGACGTGTAGAGCTGTATAACCAATGGCAGTGGTTTACACGCTCGCGTCACTCCCAGAATGCTTCACGCGTTTTTCCTGACAGAAATCCTATTACGCCTGTTTATCACGCCAGATATCCCTTGCGCGTTGCTTCTGATCAGCTGTGCTTGCGCGCGCAGTTATTTCACTTACTTCGTTATTCTCTGCTCATTACCGGTTAGTTATTTCATCCGATAACCATTGCGGGTGACTTCTTTTAAACCCGATATAATTTCTCCTTTGTGAGCCTTTCACCACTTTTACTTCGGTTCGTTTCCCTCGTTGCCACTTGTTGTAGTCAGAGTCCGACACCATATATGATGATTTAAGTATTTATTAGCACTAAATATAAGGCCCACAAGGAACCGGCATATGCAACGGCGAACAGCAGGTCGGAACAGCTGAATGTCACAATGGAATGTGTGACGTCACATAAATACCATCGGAGCATTCCAGGATGGAATTATGTGACGTGACACAGTAGACATGGTAGAGGTAGATGATAACAGTGTAAGGAAAAGAAGTACGATTACAACAATACCCTGCCAACTTATGGCGAACAAAGCGGTACAAAAGGGGGTGGTGATGGACGGAGCATCTGAACCAATCAAACACTCACAACCAGTCAACAGATCTGGGTTTAATCCATCACCGTTCTTTAGCCCACTCTACCACCCCAGTTCAGACATAGCCATATGCAAATCAGTCTGACCATGTGCCTCATGGGAACAGTCCAGCCCGAACTGCCAAGCCATGCCTTCCCTGGACCGGAAACAAGCTTCCTAGGACCGGTTTCTGGCATTCCAGCTGTCTTCAGCCAGGCTTGCTTGAATCCAGTGGCAAAGTGAGCAAGGGACTCACGTCTGAGCATACCCTGCCAACTTATGGCAAACAAAGCGGTACAAAAGGAGGTGGTGATGGACGGAGCTTCTGAACCAATCAAACATTCACACCCAGTCAACAGATCTGGGTTTAATCCATCACCGTTCTTAAGCCCACTCTGCCACCCCAGTTCAGACATGGCCTTGGCGTTTTCTTTTCCGGGTCGGAACGTGATCACGAAATTGTACTCATTGAAGAACAAGGTCCATCAAAGTTGTCGGGCTGTGAGGGCAGTGCTGAGCATAGGAACTGAAGGTTCATGTGGTCTGTGTAGACGGTTACGGTGTGTTTGGCGTCCTTCAGGTAATGGCGCCATTCCTCGAATGCCGTCTTGATCGCCAGGAGCTCCCGGTCAGACACAGTGTAGTAGCGTTCAGCGGGTTGGAGCTTCCTAGAGTAGAAAGCCACTGGGTGTAGCTGTCCTGTGCTGGCATACCTTTGTGACAATATGCCCCCTAATGCGTCCTTTGAGGCGTCTGCCTCCACTATGAAGGGCTGCTCGGTATGTGGGTGCACTAGAACAGGGGCTGTGGTGAATCGCCTTTTTAGTTCCTGGAATGCGTTGTCTGCTTTCTGATCCCAACAAAAACGCACCCCTTTGCGCAGTAAGCGTGTGATAGGAGCCACCATCTCGGAGAAGCCTGTGATGAACCAACTGTAGTAGTTGGAAAACCCCAGTAACCTTTGGACCCCTTTTATGGACTCCGGAGTGGGCCACGATAGGATGGCCTCTACCTTTTTGTTGTCCATTTGGATGCCGACTGGAGTGATGATGTGCCCCAGGAAATCAACAGAGGTAACGTGAAAAACGCTCTTCTCCAACTTCACGTACAAACGATGCCTTCCCAACTGTTGAAGGACGGAACGTACGTGCTGAACGTGTTCTGTGATGGTCTGTGAATATATCAGGATATTGTCTATGTAGACAATACAGAAGACATCGATGTATTCCCTTAACACCTCATCAATGAAGAACTGGAACGCGGCGGAGGCGTTGCAGAGTCCGAAAGACATGACCTGGTATTCAAACAGACCGAATTTTGTCCGGAAGGTGGTCTTCCATTCGTCACCCTTCCGGACTCTGACTAGGTGGTAAGCACCCCATAGGTCAAGTTTCGTATAAATGGAGGCGTTCTTTACCTGATCCAAGAGATTGGAGATCGGTGGTAGTGGGTACCGGTTCTTCACCATGATGGCGTTCATCGATCTGAAGTCTATGCAGGTCCTGAGATCTCCTTCCTTCTTTGACACGAAGAAAAGAGGAGAGGACGCCGGAGACCTGGAATGGCGGATAAACCCGTTGTCCAAATACTCATCCAGATAGGAGCGTAGGTCAATGTTCTCCTTCTCCGCGAGAGAATAAAACCTGCTGCGTGGTAAAGTAGAGCCGGGTATCAGGTCTATTCGGCAATCAAATGAACGGTGCGGTGGTAGGGTGTTGGCTCCTTTTTTGTCGAACACTTCCGTCAGATCCAGATAGGCCTCAGGTATTTCTGCTTGAGAAGCCATTCCCATGCCTTGTAAGGGTAATGAGCGTGCTTGTATGGTACGAGTACCCAGTAGGTCGTCCTTCGCATAACAGGTCCTGCAGCAGTGTTCCGAATCCAGGTGTATGATTCTGGACACCCAATCGATACGGGGATTGTGGTTTACCAACCAAGGCAGACCCAATATGACCTTGAACTGAGGAGCGTCAATGACGTCGAAGCTGATGGATTCGGCATGGTGATTCGCAAAGGTTGTGGTCATGTCTTCGGTTCGGTGCCTGATAAGGCCGGAAGCAAGGTCCGTTCCGTCAACTGCTTTGACCGTTTCTGGTTGTGCCTTAGGCACCGTGCTCATGCCCTAGGCATGTGAATAGGTGGTGTCAATGAAGTTGCCGGTTGCACCGGAGTCCAACATAGCGGTCACCAGCCAAGTACTGCCTGCCTGGTTCTGTAAGGTCACTTCCACTCCTATGTGGTGACTGCCGTTGAATACTGCAGGGATTGCTGAGTTGCAGGAAGGAAAACCCAGAGGACGGACCACTTTGTCTACTGGGTTGCCTCGTTTCCCGACTTGTTTCCCTTGGTAATGGGCAATGCAAAGGGCCTTCTACCCCGCGGTCGTGTGGGTTTCACCGGGCACTCCCTGACGAAGTGTCCGCTTTTGCCGCAATACAGGCACTGGTTCTGCTTCCTCCTTTTTTCTCTTTCTTGGCTAGTTAAGGGTCCTCTGATGCCACCTATCTGCATAGGTTCAGGGGTGTCACCCCTGGGAGCAGCTTCTTCTTTGCCTCTTTCCACGCCCTTTTCCCCGAAGGACAGGAAGCGGTTGTCGCTGCCTTTCCCCTTTTTGGTCCTTCTTTCCTGTAATCGGAAGTTCATCTTGACCACCAAGTCTATGAAAGGGCCTATTACGTCAGGTGGATTGGGTAACTGCGAGATGAGATCCTTAAGGTCATCACGCAAACCCCGATAGAACACTGAGACCTTCTTGGACTCAGGCCAATGGGCCTCGATGACGAGCCTACTGAACATAGTGATGTAGTGAAGCAAGTCGTTGTTTTCTTGCTTTAAGTTGAGCAACTCGTTGTCTGCGGCTTGCACAAAGGTGTGACGAGCGAACATCCGCCGCATGGCCTCCTTGAACGTCGGTAGGTCGGTAAGCATCGGGTCGTCGTTTTCTACCAATGAAATGGACCACTGAGTGGCGTCCCCGCCCATGTATGACAGGATGAACGCGACCTTAGATGCGTCGTCGGGAAAGGCTGATGTTCTGGCCATGATATGCAGGTGGCACTGATGGACGAAAACGCCGTACTTGGTACTGTTACCGTAGAAGCATTCGAGTGGAGCCAGCTGTACAGGGTGGGGTGTGATGACTTGTATAGCTGTATCCTGATTGGTAGCAGTGGAGGACCCCCCAAAAGGTGAACGTAGGTTGTCTCAACAGCCCTTCTTGTCTGACTCTGGGGCTAGGGGTGGTTCCCCAAGGACTGGTGATACCAGCCGCCAACTGGCCCTGCATGGCTGTCATGTCATGGCGCAGGCTGAGGTTCTCTGCCTGCATGGCGGCCAGCATGACTTCTATATCTTGTAAGGTAATCTCCGAGTCACTCATGTTGTCTGGGCCGAATAGGCTACGTGGGCTTCGGATTCTGTCAGCTGCCCCACAAGACTCACCTCTGCTTGTGAAGCGATTCCCCAGAGACGACAAGAGCCACCGCCCCTGTACCCACCTGACCCGTGGGGACTGTAGTACCCAGCAGGGATGAGATGGAAGCAGGGAAGGGAGCCAGAAAGGAATGAAGAGGCTTGGGGTGTGTGGAGCTTGGGTAGGGTCTTGGTGCCAACTGGGGAGATAAATAAAACTTGTTCAGGATAAGACCACACCTCCCACTTCCAAAGCAGACCTCTAAACACATACAGAAGTGTCTTTTTCACCCACAAACTCACCAGTACTCATGCAGACTTCTGTACCCAGGAATACAGTGATGCTCCAAGAAGAAGAGGAAACCAAATACAACGCTCCTGCGCGATAATGCATAAACCAAAGTACAGTGCTCAATAAACGTGGCGTTCCTGTATGGCAAACGTGAAAGCAAGAATAGCGCTCCTGCGCTGCAAAGGCAAAGGAAAAACAGATTAGCGCTCCAGCGCGGTGCAACTTAATCCCCGTACAGCGCTCCTGCGCAGCGAGGGTTACCGACAACAGTGTCAGTGCAGTGTTCCGGTGCGGCAAGGGCAAGGGAAAGCGGACTAGCGCTCCTGCGCGGTGAGGACGTCTGGAGTACGTCTCCAGGCTCTGAACGTATCCGGGGATTCAGAAAAGATTCTGAAGTGTAGAGCCGGCGGGAAACGCGGTCTTTATGCGTTTCCCCTGGAAGTGATTCGGTGATGCCAGGTCAGCAAAAGACTGGACCGGGACTCGTCTTCCACCCGGAAGTGAGTATCTGGATCTCCTGCATGTGTCTAGCGCCCCCCCAAAGGAACGGCAAAACGCCGCAACATGACATCACGGCGTTGCATTGCGGTTTTCGAGTCCATTCCTTCCTGAGGGAAATTCGGTTGTGGAGAGAAAAAAACGTGACATAAAGCAATATATAACAGCTAGGGTACTAGGTTCGGGTGATGGGCTGGTCAAACATCTAATAAATGTCCAACGTAGTCTTAACCCCTTTAGTGCTAAGGTACAATTACTCTTTAGCTGCAATTTTCATTGAAATCAATGGAAAGTCCATGACGAGTTACCCTTGTCATTAGCGGCGAAGAGGTTAATAACCTGCCAAGAATTTCTCTGGGTGGAATAACTCCATATGAAATCCTTTTTGGTACTAGAATGATGGTTGAAGACCTCGATCATCATACTTCAATGGTGGAACAAAAACCCTTTGATATCAAAGATCGTTTGGCTGTTTTACAGGACTTAAATGAAACAAGAAAAAGTCTAAGCAACACTATCGAAAAGCCAAAGACCACTGAAGAAAAACCACCTATCCCAGCAAGACCTGTCTGGATTCCAAAGATTGGGGATGTGGTTAGAGAGAAAATAGCGGATAAGAAGGAATTTGGGCCTTCTTACAGAAAACCAGTACCTGTACTAGCAATCCACGGATCAAGAACAGTGTTACTGCCGCCCTTTGCTGGAAGAAAGGAGAACCGGTCCGTATCAATTGACCTGGTAAAACCACATCATGTGGCCGATAATAAGTAGTAGGCCCAGTGAACTCCCAAGATGTAGCAGACGACCAAATCTTGCTACTATCCAAGAGGTTCAAACTGAAAGAATCATCACCTTTGAAGATTCTGCAGTGAGACAAGAAGGACTATGCAATAAAGCCATGGAACTTGTGCCTCTTGAAAACCAAATAACAGTTCATCAAGACACTCCCGTCTACAATGATGTAGCATCTGACTATACAAACATGTCAAGGTAACAAGCAGCTCCAGCGATTTCAAATAATCTGGATGCAATACCAACTATTGACAGAACTGACTCTGGCTATTTCATCAACTTTGATACGTTTTCTGAGGATCCAAGTGAGCCAGAAACAACACCAGCAAATAAAACTTTCAAGGAACAATTAACAGAACTTTGTCACCAGCTTGCAAATACATATCTAATTTCACCATGGGTTGAATTTTGGATTGTGTTAGGTGTACTTTTTCTCCTGCTATGGCTCATTCTTGTTTTAAGTTTGGGAAAGCAGATAGATGGAAAATATAGTAAAATAGACACAGCAAGTAAAAACATCAACTTGCTCCTGAAACCACCCAAATCATCGCATCGTGAACAACGAGACCTGTCATCAGTGAACATCACAGCCGTTCCCCTACCTGATGGTATAGCTTGGGATAGAACTGATTATGACATTTATGGCCCTGTGAGCTGCTGAAGATTCCACACTAATTTAAGGTTTCCTTGAGTGATTTTGTTTCACCTAGTACCTTTCCTGATGTTTGGGACTTTGGGACTTAATAACATGATGGCAGACTTAGAAATGTCAGCAAAATTTGCAAAACAAGAATACTTAGAAGGTTCATCAAATTATGAAGAAATGTATTGTTTTAATAATTTTGGTCATCATTATTTGCACAAATCTGCAAACCCTAGAAATGTTTTAACTTATACTCAATGGGAACATTGTCCGACACCTCCAAAAGGTAGCTCTAAAACATTCTATAGAAAATTTCCATACTTTACAGGTTTTAATGTCACAAATCCAGAAAGCTTTTACTTTAAAAATGTTAATAAGAAAGGCGTGAAAAGTATGTTGACAAATACTAAACAGATTTATTTTGCCGCCTTTTATGCTCAATTGTCCACATTAGGCTTTGACTTTTGGAAAGACAACATTGATCAGAAACTGTTTGGGGCACAAAAGACTGGCAGGTACAAGGTTTAGAAGCATTGTTCAGAGCCTGCATCGTCCCAGAACAAATACTGTTCTTAAATGAGACTGTACAACAGACATCTTGTCTTGGCCTGGCTAAGATAAAAGATTTAAACAAACCGTCCATACCTAAGCCCACACCTGATAGTAATAGAACTATAGATGAGGAGGTAGACGTAAATTACATTTTACAATAAAACAGAACTAATCCTGAATGGGAACAATGGTTAATCTGGCCCACAGACACGAATAACTGTCAAGATAAATTCCTGAACAAGACACAAGGGTTTATAGTAACTAGGCCAGATCCAAGATATGTCCAGAGACAACATCCAGGGATAATAACAACTTACAGTGTAGGTAAACTGTGCCTTGAATGGCTAAAAAAATCCACACTCCCAGAAATAAAACAACACTTACTTTACTTAAAGAAGGCGTTGACTTGCGAGAATTTTTACTTGGACCTCGTAAACCACGTCATAAACGTTCCATATATGCCGGTATTTATGCTGCTTACAATGAAGCTCGGAAAGTCACGCAAATGGAAACAGTTGAACGAATACGAGAAATTAACCGTATTAATTTAGAGAATGCACTATCTGTAGTTGCCAATGGCTTAACAACTCTGTCGTCCAGAATTTATTCTTTGGACAGCATTGTATCCTCTAACATAATGGAACAGGACTTGCTAATGTTACAACATGGCCACTCTCAATTACTTTCTATAATGCTGTTAGGCTGGACGTTACAAAACCTTCGTTCTGGCTATGTGACTTGGTGTCTAATCAACAACACGTCATTGTTTTCTGTATTTAACCTTACAGATAAACAAATCTCTTTGGCACAGAGGAGCAAACTATACGATGCTGAGCATAGAAAAACTGGAGAGATTACCATTGACCATTTCTGAGAAACCATCAGTTGAATGGATAATACATGGCACCATCACGATACCAGTGATGATTTTCCAGTTTCAATATTGTTTAAAACACATACCAGCAGGCCTGTATGAAAGGTTGGGTAAGGAATACATAAAGACGACCTGGAATTTACCATACACACACAAATGTTGAAGTGGGGAAAAGGAGGTATTTCTTAGTGGTAGAAACTGTAAAACCACATTAAGCGGTGCACTTCTGTGTCAAGGCATTAATTTACATGGAGCCTGCAACGGTTCTTCAAACAACTTATCATGCCACCTGCAGGGTTCCACAGCAGCGATGATAGATCCAATTTTTAGGCAGCTTTCCAATGGTGGCTACATAATGTTGAATGATCACAGCTGTTGTGGAATGATGCCAGGGACAGCCTATCTGGTTACTATGTCAGCCAGAGTCACTTGTTGTATGCAAGTATTGTTTCCAAAAACGAAGACAGACGGGGAGTCGCTACTATGGCCTTCACTGAACATCTCTTCTATACGAATTGATGCTTTAAGCAGAATGAAAGCCATTCTTTTACAAAAGAACTGTGCCACTGACTTCGTCCAAAGAGGCATATGATCTGCAAGTTGCAAGGCCCTCTGCAGAGATACATGCATTATTATCAACAAACTGCCCCATACATTTCGCAGAAATGTTAGGTCGTATCTTTTTTTTTTTTTTTAATTTTTTGAAAACCTTTATTTTCGAGTCAGTGCACACAGCTATTTAGCCTTACATCCCGGAGGCTAGGCAGCATATCATCGGTCAGACGGCTGGTGTACAAGAAGCATGTTACCAAATCGTACCAAGGTTTTTATTTGTAGTTTTAAGAAAGTAACTAAGATGAGAAAGAAAAAAGCACCAAACTAGTGCTAAAAAGCAAGTTAGGTCGTATCTTAAACATGTCTGATACCAGCGGTATTGTACATGTATTTAAGATGATTTTTTCAGGACTGTTAGCACCCTTTGAAGCAGTCCTGGGTATTTTTCCTAACTTCGTGCACTCTGTGTTTGGCGGCCTGCCTCTCATCAGGGATCCTATTTTTATTCCTCCTGCTCCGTTATGTCAAGTTTGGCTACTAGCGATACCCAAATTAGCCTGGAGAATGCTCTCCTGGCCATGCAGTAACGTGAAAGAATAACACAGATCCTTGGCTTGGCTCGTTTAAGAGATCTGAATACCACATGGTTCCTGTCATTCAGACCGATCTGGCAAGATTGCATCCTACCTGTTCTACGATGCCTGCTTTGTGGAGAGGAATGCGTGTTAGATATCCGTCTAACACTTCCATCAGCAATGCCAACGGATGTTGACGCTTTACTCAGTCCGATAACGGCTCATGTATTGTGTTGCCCCCACCGGCTACCAATCCTGATGACGACATTCATTGAGATCTCACCGGCAATTCCAGCTGAAGGTGTGATACGCGGACCAACAGGCACGCAGGTACCATCTACTACGAACATTGCTAACGCGGCTGACGCTGACGGAGATGCTTCACATCTGTGTACAATTGATCTTCTTAATGAAGTGGTTCAACTCTCAACTACTATGGTAGATGATTTCTTTGCCAGCCTTGACGACCTAATGTTTTTTCCTGACACCGAGAATAACTTTTGAAGTTAGCACACAGCGTTCTTTTGAAATCTGAGGTTCGACCTTCACTTTTTTCAACACAGAAAACTTCTGAGCTCTATTTTATTTTCTCATTCCACGATTTAATTTGACTTTTTTCCAAAACACAATGAACTTTGGTACAAAACAATCTGCTTAAAGTAGAACTATTCTTAGAGAACAATAATTCTTTGAATTCTTCCTAGGAACAATATTGACCTAATACGCATACCAAAACCGAAACAGTTTGTATATTCTGCTATGGGATAGTCTCGACTTTTTCTTCTGTAACTAAGAGCCATTTCATAAATGTAATTTTCGTGATTCATTCGGTTAGCTTTGCTAATATCATATCATATGCTTACAATGAAATCATTGCTTTTAAATGCGTTCAGTACAAATGCTCATTTTTCGTGTACAACCGTTTTCAAATGCATTTTAGGTATTTTTGGGTGGGATTGTAAACACATGCTCTAGATTATATGTTTTAGTGCTTGATCGTAGATGAACATGATAACGTGGAGTGGGTGTTGTGTACCATTTTAGGACCCTATTGTAATTTTCCTGATTCATGCCCTTATATAGGTATAAATCACCATATCCTTATATAGGCATAGGAATCATAACCATATTTAGACATAGCTCATGCAGTCCAAATACGGCAGGGCTACTTCCACTAGTTCCGAAAATCTACAATGATTTCTTGGAAAACTCGGTTTCAGCAGCTAGGGACTTCCCCTTGCTCGAAAACTGACTTGTCCAAGAACTCATGGAGTTTTCAAAGAACTGAGACTCTTTGATGACGTTATTATGTCCACCTTTACGTCAAACTCGGTACCTTCAAGGTATAAATATGCCCACACTTGCCATAGCAAACACACTGGTTTGGAGCAGTTCGACTATCTACTTGCCCGAAGCATCTCGGTGCAGCAAGTGCCGAAGGAAGCCGACCCTCCAGCAGACACACTGAGAGAGACGCTTTATTTTCTCTTGCCGAGAAATCCAGCTCCAGTGTTTCCAAGCTACCCTGGCGGGTTGTTGGGAAATCGAGTCCTGAGACAGAGAGATACCAGACCTCCTTCATTCTAAACCAAGGTACAGAGCTGATTAGACCCTAAGAGAAATCTTGAACAGATTCTTGGAAAAGAATAGTACATTTATGCTACACCTCACTTACTTCTTCCCTCGCACTAAGCTTAGGTTAGGTACATCCGGGTAGGAGTATTTTAGAAGCACCAGATGAGTACTTTTAGCCTCTGTTATTTATGTACGTATTTATCTATGGTCTAGGAACCATACAATGCTCTTACAGTATTATTTTATTCTACTCTTTTTACTGTATGCATTATATTTTTCAACCAGTATTACGATTGTAGTAGTTCATTTCATTTGCTTGAGAAAGAAGACTGTTCAATAAATACTTTTATTGAAAACGCCAGTCTCTCTATTTCTCTACACCTCTGGTGAAACGAAGCATGCACGAATGACTGAGTAAAATATCTATCTATTGTTTCCACGACTCTGAAGATCAGTTTTATCTTGGGGAAACAAAATTGTCATGTTTATGCAGTTTTCAGAAACGAAATCCCTTTTTGTGAACTCGAGAAAGTTTCTAGGGACCCCTGAGCTAGCTGGCACTCACAATTAAGTCTAATATATTCGATAGAGACCTAGTACACATAAGTCCTACGTCATATCTATAGGATATAATATTCCAATGAGCATAGCCTATTGGGAATATAGGAACTACACTACAGTATTGAACTTGACTATCAACATGTCTTCCCTCATAGACAGGTTTTTCTCCAAATCTCTGCCTCTGGGATCTTGTTCTTCTTTTGATATGATAGCCACATCAAATTTTTTTCGGTGTGGTTATTCAGCCTCCAATGATTGACCAGCGGTGCAGTTTGAACGTTCTTTTTAATTCTTGACATGTTGTGAAATTCTGAGTCTTACTCCTTTATTTGTTTTGCCTATATACAGCGTATTGCACAGGCATCTTATTCCATAAATTACATTTCGTGATTCACATTTCATGAATGCCTCATGTTTACAATCAATCAATCAATCAATCAAAGCATTTGTATAGCGCACTACTCACCCGGGGGGTCTCAAGGCGCTAGGGGAGGGGGGGTCCGCTACTGCTCGAATAGCCAGGTCTTGAGCTGCTTCCTGAAGGCGAGGTGGTCCTGGGTCAGGCGGATGTGGGTCGGGAGGGAGTTCCAGGTCTTGGCGGCGAGGTAGGAGAAGGACCTTCCCCCTGTGATGGCTCTTCGGATGCGTGGGACAGCGGCGAGGGTGTGGCTGGTCGATCGAAGCTGGCGTTTGGGAGCGTAGAAGTTGAGGCGGCTGTTGAGGTATCCTGGGCCTTGGTTGTGCAGGGCTTTGTGTGCGTGGGTGAGGAGACGGAAGGTGATTCGCTTGTTGACCGGGAGCCAGTGCAGGTCTCTCAGGTGTCCGGAGATGTTGCTGCGGCGGGGGATGTCCAGGATGAGTCGTGCTGAGGCGTTCTGGATCCGCTGGAGTCTCTTCTGGAGTTTGGCGGTGGTTCCGGCGTAGAGGGAGTTGCCGTAGTCCAGTCGGCTGGTGACGAGTGCCTGGGTGACCGTCTTCCTGGTCTCGGTGGGGATCCACCGGAAGATCTTGCGTAGCATGCGTAGGGTATTGAAGCACGATGAGGAGACGGCGTTGATTTGTCTGGTCATGGAGAGGGAGGAGTCCAGGATGAAGCCCAGGTTGCGTGCGTGGTCTGTTGGTTTGGGTGCGCTGCCTAGGGCGGGGGGCCACTAGGAGTCGTCCCAGGCAGAGGGTGAGGATCCCAAGATGAGGACTTCCGTCTTATCAGAGTTCAGTTTCAGGCGGCTGTTCTTCATCCATTCGGCTACCTCTTTCATCCCTTCGTGTAGGTTGGCTCTGGCGGTGGCGGGGTCGTTGGTGAGGGAGAGGATCAGCTGGGTGTCGTCGGCGTAGGAGATGATGTTGAGTCCCACATTTGTGGTGTCCTTGTACTGGAGGAAGGCCTACATATGTTCTTACTGTTACTTGTTTTGTTTGAGGCAATGCTGCATGCACTATTTGATTGGCAATGCTGCGATCCTTCTTAAAGGCAAATAATGGTTTGTCATGTAATGTCTGATTGAGATTTTTTACTAAGTGCCAATTTTGATTTATCACTTTCTTCAGTAGATTAGGGGGAGTGGCAATGGGGTGTCCATTTGCCCCAGAGCTGGCCGTGTTATTCATGGCAAAATACGAAGAAAGATTCATCTACCATAATAATCCTTTTTCAAAATATATTGCCAACTGGACTAGTTTCATAGACAATGTTTTCATGGCATGGACTAGTGAAGAGGAAAATCTTCATCAATTCCACGAATGGTTGAATAACCGTACACACGAGGAACATGGCGGCGGGCTGAGAGCCGGTCGCGGCAGCTCCGTGGTGTCCGGATGGCCGAAGAAAAGATTGCAGCTTGACAGCGAGAGGTCGCTTGTCTCCCCGCGTCGCGGTGAGTAATAGATGCGCTTTTTCCCCTCCGCATATGCTGACGGCAAGCCTAATGCCGGCTCCTTTGTTCTTTTCCCCCGAGGAAAACCAGCCGTCCCAGGAGGTACTGCAGCGGGCGGGTTAGGTCGGATCGGCGTGTCTGGTTGTGGTCTGCTGCGAGAGTCGTCTCAACAGGAAACGGAGATGGTTGCTGGGTTGCTGGGTCTGTAGGCTTGCAGACCGTTTTCTTTCCTCATTTTTAAGCGCGTAGAAAAACGCTTAAAGAATCTTTAAGTCAATACTGCACCAAAGCGGAGAGCAGCATCAGCGGTAAGGAGATACACAGGGGGGGGCTTAAACAGAAGCTTTGGACAGAAGCAGACAGCAGCTCTATGGAATGCTGCAAGTACTCTTTTTTAATAGCCCTTAATTGTTTATTTCTTATAAGAAAGGATGCAATGAAGCTGAGTTACAGGTGCTAGGCATTATGGACATTGGAGTCCTGGCAATATTGGGATACTTTGATCATTGACTTACCAGCTCCGCTATTGTGAAAAGGAGTGCATCTGCAGTACATGTAACGGAGTATGTTCCATTATATATGTCATTTGATCATTTTTTTTTATACAACAAAGGAAAAAAAAAACATCCCACTCTAGTCCTTCCTCATTGTGTGACTTTGAGGGTGTATTTAAGACTTTCAAGCAGCTGCCTATCGTATTTGCATTTTTAAGGTTGCAGCGGGCTAAGCTTGGTTAAAGCTAGGTAGATCTGATTGTGGACTAGTGCACACTTTCACCCAGTGCACATCTATATCTACATTTATGCTGGAAGAACGCCGACGATGTTTATGGGGCAGGTTTCGCTCTGCACTGTTCAAAATTAAACTCGGAAGCCTAGTAATACAATCACCTGAACAACATCTCACTAAAATAGGCTTCGAGAAAAAAAAACTTTACTCTCTTGCAGCAAAGTGCGGGGATAGGGGGACTTGAGTGGAAGAGGCTCCAGGACTTACTACTGGAAGGGGGGGTTGTATGGATCAAACGCAGCCTGGTCCTCTAAAGTATTACAGGACCACTGAAATCACTGAAGTTACTGAAAGTTTAGAGCAAGAGCCAGTTCTGCTGAAAGCTCCTGAGTTAGGCGGGCCAGAATCAACAGAGGCAGTATCATTTAAGACTACAGAGCGAGCCAAGGTGGAGATAAGTTCAACTTCGGTAAAACAGGGTCACATTCTTCCAGTAAGAAGAAACAGGTATCAGCTTAGATCCAGGGCAGGATTAAAAGAGAAAGAGGCTCTACAATTTGAAGAGAGAGAGAGACCTATGCCATTAACCCCCTGTAAAAGCAAAAAGAAAAAGACTATTTTAGTCAAAAAGTTCAAAGGTGCATCTCATGAGGGCCAAGTGGTAAAAAGTACTCCATCCCTAAAATCTTTCTTTAAGGTCCTGGATCAGGCTAAGCGTTCCGTAGTGCAGTTGGAGGGCAATCCCGGCTCTACCCCTTTAACAAATAGATACAAGGTCTTAGAAAATCTAGACAATATGGAAAATGCAGACGAGGCTGAAAGTGTAACAGAAAACTTGGCTAACTTGACTAAAGCCCTTACAACAGACTCAATTAAAGCCCCTACAATAGATAAAACTCGAGGAAACCAAGACACCAGACCCAAGAGTCAGGTTGCAACAGTTAAATTTACACAGAGCAGTTCTAAGGAGGCAGATGAGGTGATTAGGACATTACACGCAAGTAAAGATAATCATTTAGATATGAGCGAGCAGGAAAGTGACCGTCTAGGGGACCTGTTTCGATCCTTGAGAGGAGACATGATGTCGAAATTTGAGATATCGGAAACCAATCAAAAAGCAATACAGGACAGATTCGATATGTTAGAATCTAAGCTTGAGGAGGTCACTCTGCGTACAGGGAGACTTGAAATAGAGACGGCTGCCTTGGACAAAACTGTACATGAAAATAAAAAAGATATAGAACATCTCAAAGCCCAGAATAGATTATTGGTTATGGACATTGAACGGATGGAGACTCATGCTAGGAGGAATAACCTAAGGATCTTGAAAATACCTGAAGGGGAAGAATTGGAGGATTTAAAGGGATTTGTCTGTAAACTCTTGAGAGACGGCGTTCTAAATGATCGTCCAGATATAAGTTTGGAGGAAGAAATCCAGAGGGTGCATAGAGACCCCTACAAGAGGCGTACGGACAGGAAAACTCCCAGGAAAATACTTATAAACTTTCAGACATACAGTGTAAAAGAGCTCATCCTAGGGCGATCCCTTACGAGAACAGATCTACGGTATAACTCTAGTCCCTATCTTATCAGGTCGGACATTGGTGCAAAAACCGCGCAAAGACAATGGGAGCTGGGCACTAGAATGCCGGACTTAAGGTCTTTGGGAGCACATGTCCAGATGAGATTTCCAGCTATGCTCAGGATTATGTGGAAAAACAAGACATATAGTTTTACACAGCCAGAGGAGGTCGACAATCTTCTAGACCGAATAAGAAGCGAGCAGGAGGAACAGGAACAGGAATAGGTCCGGATAAATAAGCTGAGTAATTTATCGAAGAAATAATAAAAAGATGAAAGGAATAAAAGGGAAAAGAAAGAAAAAAAAGAAAGGAAAGGATAAAAGGGGGAAAAAAAAAAAAAAAAAAAAACTATATAATATAAAAAGGGAAATGGTGGAGGGAGAATTTGAAAAAAGAAAAAATAAAGGATTGTTTGAGTTGGCTGAATGATAAACAGGGGACACGAAGATTTATTCGCAATATAATTGGTCTCATTTGAATATAGTAAATGGGGAAATGGTGAGGGGGGAATTTGAAAAAGTAAAGGACTGTATAAGCAGGCTGTATGATAGAAATGGGGGACATGAAGATTTATTTTTAATTTAACTTGTCTCGCTCGAATACAGTAAATCGGTCAAGGGCACCACATAGGGGCTCCGAAAGGCGAAGTCATCGCCAGGTATGTTGGGGGGGTTCCTCAGGGGGGGGGTGTTCAAGGGGTGGGGGGAGTCGGGGGGGGGAAAAATAAAAAAATCCTCATATATAAATAATTGCTTGATGTATAAAAAAAAAATAGATGGGTGCGTGAGTACATCAGAACTATGACCAATTCATATAAGCTTAAGGTCCTGTCATGGAATATTAATGGTATAGGGGAAAGAATAAAACAGAACAGAATTTGTGAATTCTTAAGAAATTCGGACGCCCAAATTATAATGTTACAAGAAACAAATTTGGAGGCAATAGTATGTGATTCTCTTTTTAAAAAGTGTAGGTGGGTACAGGATATAATCAGTTCCAGGCAGTTAGGTGTCACCAGGGGGGTTTCTATTATAATTCGATCGAACAGCGGGATAAGTTTGAGAAGTTTTGAGACGGATCAATCAGGGAGGTGGCTAGGTGCACAAGTATACATTCAAACTATCCCACATACTTTCGCAGTGTACTATGGTCCTAACGAGGACAATCCAGCTCCGCTTTCTAAATTAGAACTAGCTTTATTTACGACAACTGGTCCTCTAATTCTTGGTGGGGATTTTAATCTGGTCTTCGACCAAAAATTAGACAGAACTTCTAGGGCCAAATACCATGCTCCCTTAAAATCACTTGCCATCTTGGATGTTTTAATGAAAGACTTCACTCTAGTGGATGTCTGGAGAAAAAAGTACAAATCCCAACCAGGTTTTACTTTTTATAGTAAAAAATACAAGAATTATTCTAGAATAGATCATTTCTTGGCTGACCAACACCTTCTTAAAGATATTAGTTATCTCTCTTTCACACCCTCTAGATTATCGGACCATGCAGTACTAGAATTGGAAATTAAACTGAATATAACTTTACCAAAACCAAGGTGGACTCTGGAAAGATCCTTTTTATTGGATAACCAGATAAAAGCAGCTGTTAAAGACAACACATCAGAATTCTTTTTAATAAATTCAGGATCCTCCTCTCCCCAGATAGTATGGGAAACTTATAAGGCCTATTTGAGGGGTGTTTTAAGTTCTCTAATGTATCATAAGAGAAAAAGTATAAAAATAAAAAGAAAGGAAGACTTAGCAATAATATCTAGAAAGGATCTCGAACTACAAAATGCAATACTAACAAACTCCAAAGAAATACTTGCGTTAGAGAAGGAACTTGTTGACTTGCAGCTCCAGTTAAAAATTTCGGATGAAAGAATCCTTAAAGAAAAATGGGAGTCCAGCAGATTAAAAAATTTTGAGTACGGAGAGAAGTGTGGAGCACTCCTTGCCTGGAAAGCTAGAGAAGAGAGAACGAGAAATAACATTAAAGCGTTGGTACTTAGACAGACAGGTAATCTGATAGAAACAGACTCAGAAATAAGAGAGGAAGCTAGGTCCTTTATGAGGAGTCTCTACTCGGAAGATAAAGATCCCACGGGGGCGGATTTAGAATCCTGGTTGAGTATAAAGCATCTGCCACAAATGTCCGAATCAGAAAAAGCATACTTGGAATCTGAGATAACAGATGGGGAAATTCTAAATCAGTTGAAGAAAATGAAAAAGGGGAAAGCTGCAGGCTCAGATGGGCTGCCAGTGGAGATTTATACGGACAATAAAGATCAATTAATAACTCCATTAAGAGAACTTTTCAATTTTTTATTGATCCAAGGCCATTCTATACCTTCTTCGTGGGGAGAAGCTATCATTACGCTTATACCCAAGCCTAATAAAGACCCGAAAAAAATAGAGTCCTACAGACCTATTTCGTTACTGAATTTGGATATGAAGATTTACTCAGGCATCTTGGCCACCAGATTATCAAAGGTAATAAAATCCATAATCCACCCTGACCAGAGAGGCTTTATCCCTGGGAGACAGTTAAATGAACTAACGTTTCAAGCTATAGGGGCTGTAGATTATTCTAATGCTAAAAATCTCCCACTGGCGCTGGTGGCCATAGATGCGGCTAAGGCCTTTGACCAGGTCAATTGGAACTATCTTTGGGCCACAATGGCGGCCTTCGGGCTCCCCAAAATTTTCATAGAGGCGGTCAGATCCTTATATCACTGCCCAAAGGCTAAGGTTTTAGTTAATGGAATTTTATCTGAGTGGTTTGACATATCACGAGGCACTAGGCAGGGTTGTCCTCTGTCCCCCCTTCTGTTCGATGTTTAAATGGAGCCTTTTGTTTGCGGGATTAGAGAGGACAATATTATTCAACCATTCCAGCTTGGAAATCTGCTTTTGAAGGTGGCGTTGTACGCTGATGATCTTCTTTTATATACCTCTGATCACTCGGAAGCAATTCCAAGGTTATTTTTTTTATCTGAGGAATTTGGGAAACTGTCCGGGTACCAGATTAATAAAGATAAAACAGAGATCATGGGGTGGAATAACAACACACATATAGCTGGTGCAAAACAGAGTATGAGGTACCTGGGAATCCACTTAACTCAATCTTTAAATGATACCACTTCTCTCAGTTGGCAAAAGGTGGTTAAAGATATTAATAAAACTTTAACAAGATGGGGGAACTTGCCTTTAAACATCTACGGTCGGGTCAACCTTATTAAAATGACAATTCTTCCTAAATTGACCTTTTTATTTAACTGCATCCCCCTATCATTTTCACTGAAAGACATCAACACTTTACAGGGCAAAATTGGATCCTTTATATGGGCCTGCAAGTCAACAAGAATTGCATGGAAGAAATTGAGGAGGGGTTTAAAAATAGGAGGGCTAGCCCTCCCTGACATTCTCTCATACTGTCATGCATTTCATTTTAAAAATTTTAGGCTTCTTGCAAACAAGCTGGACGCATCATCACAGGGCCGCCTGTTTCAAGCTTTGTTAACTGATTTACCCTATGACCATGATTACTTTACTTTCAAGTTTGGAGACCAGTAATTTTTAAAAAAAATTCGCTTTAAAATCCTACAGACTGCTTTAAAAAATTGGGGTTTCATGAGGAAGACATTTAATATTTCCTATTATCACACACACTCCCCGATTTGGGATTCTCCTGGCACACCTCAATGCCTCCAGGATCAACTATCACAACCCCTGAAAACAGCTGGCTTCAAAAAATGGGGAGACCTCTGGGCAGACTCGGGCCTAATGAGTTGGAACACGCTGGCACAGCTTACGGAGGGACAGTTGACTAGGTTTAAATACTACCAGCTGTCCGCTTGGTGGTCCAGTCAAAGTATGCAAAGGGAGGAAGATACAGATATTCTTGAGGCAATTGGCAGAAGGGGGAAATGGGTAAAAGAGTTATCTTTTTGGTACAATTCAATGGTCAAAGAAGAGGAGAGTGAACTGTACCCGGAGATAGTAAAGTTATGGGGAAACTGTATAGCAGAGCCCCCAGAAGAAGTCTGTAAGGCATGGTTAGACTCTTTTTCCCTTTCACAGAGGCTAATTAAACCCGCTAATTTAAGGCGCAATCACCTGTTTACGGCTCACAGAGTCTATTGGACTCCGGCCAAACTACACAGGATAACACGAAACAACTATTATTGCCCCCGTTGTAACCAGAACGCCGCTGATGATATCCACATCTTTCTAGAATGTCCAGCCATTCAAAACTTCTGGAAAGCGATAATGGATTTCTTGGGAGATGTACTTTCAACAACTATTGCATGTTCTCGCAGATTAGTCTTCTTTGGCTTTCTGAAAGAATATAACATCAAGGATCTGGATACTCAATTCATTTTTTACACAATAATTATTGCAAGGAGACAAATCTGTATGGAGTGGAAGTCAGCGGCTCCCCCTAGATTTGCAGTATGTTTGAAGTACCTAATGGAAGTGTGTAAAATGGATCAGGCTGGCCGCAGTGAGAGCTTGGAGAATGTCTGGTCTAAACTGATGGTCTGGATAAATAGGTGAGCAGTCCTGTGATTATGCCAGAGGTTGTGTCGGTCCTGTCCTCCACCAGGCCTAGGGTGCCTAAAATAGGTCTGGAGGAGTAGGATAAGGAAAACAGCCTACCTCTGGGAACCCCTGTTTGCTATGATACTGTTTTCCATGGTGGACCCGAAAGAAAAACAACAGTATAAGAGGCAACAGCGAGACCCATCTAGAGCATATATATTCTGGTGGCATATATGAGGACAAAAATAAAAAAATAAAAAAATAAAAACAAGAGATCAAGTACAGCTTAAACCACTCAAAAAGAAAATGCCGTTTTTGTACGTGGAATTTTATCCAGCAAAGGGAGGAATAGTTACAACTCTTTTCAAAAAAACAAACTGACCTCAACAAATGTTATGTTATGTTATGTTAAACAAATTTGTAAGGCGCAGCTAACACCATTAGGTTTCTTGGCGCCATAATGAAGAGAGCAGATGAGGGAGCAACAAAGAACATTTATTTGTAGGATTCAGTAAAAAGAAGAGTTTTGAGGGAAGATCTGAATTTGGGATACGGAGTAGACAATCTGAGAGACAGAGGGAGGGAATTCCAAAAGGTGGGGGCCAGGAAGGAGAACTTGAGTCCACCGTGTTTCTTCCTTTTGTATCTAGGAGTGGATAACAAGGCCAGTTGGGAAGACCGGAGAGTGCGAGGAGGGACGTAGGGTTGAAGGAGGAAAGAAATAAAGAGGGGGCCCTGGCCGGCAAGGGATTTGAAGATAATGCAGCCCAACTTAAACTTGCAGCGGGCAGCTACCGGAAGCCAATGGAGGCTTTTAAGAAAGGGGCAGATGTGTTGATCTCTTGGGAGGGAGTGGATCAGGCGGGCAGCCTGATTCTGAATCAGCTGGAGCCGCCTAAGTTGGTAGGCTGGAATGCCAACATAGAGCGCGTTGGCGTAGTCAATCCTCGATATTACTAGCGCAAGCAGGGCCAGGGTAAGGGCCTCAGAAGTGAGTAGCCGGGAGATTTTCCTAATTTTCCTTAATTGAAAATGGCTGGAGGAGACTACCGCGCTAATCTGGGGCGTCATGGAGAGGTCGCTGCTAATGACGACTCCCAGACTTTTGGCACAGTTGGCAGGGCGGGGTGGACTGCCAAGGCTGACTGGCCAGAAGGAAGAGTCCCAAGGATTGGAAGAACCCCCGACAAGAACCAGCTCGGTCTTGTCGGGGTTGAGCTTCAGATGGTTAGAGCTCATCCAATTGCTAATGAAGCAGAGGGTGTTTTGAAAGGAAGAAATGGAATCAGCAGAGGAATCAATGTTGAAAATTAGTTGTATGTCATCAGCGTAATTGAACGCTGTGACATTAAACTGTCGGAGGGCGCGAATGAGTGGGGAAAGATACAAATTAAAAAGGAGGGGGGAAAGAGAAGAGCCTTGTGGGACACCACAGGTAAGTTTAACCTGGGAAGCAGAGAACTGGGATAGTCTGACAGCTTGATGGCGTTGGGTCAGAAAGGAGCGGACCCAGTCCAGGGCGGAACCCTGGATGCCTGCCTCCCCGACACGGTCGACCAGGATATCATGGTCGACCGTGTCAAAGGCGGCCGACAAATCCAGGAGGACCAGAGCCTGGCAGATGTTAGCGTCCGCACCCCTGCGCAGTTCCTCCATAACAGAAAGGATGACGGCTTCTGTTGAGTGCGCGGGTCTAAATCCAGCCTGCAGGGGGTCCAGTACACTAGAGTCTTCCACAAAAGAACTAAAAATCTGAGTGACCTGCGACTCTAAGACCTTGCTGAGAAAAGGGAGAAGGGAAATTGGACGATAATTGCTCATAATAGAAGGGTCTGCCGAGGGTTTCTTTAGGATGGCAACCACCTCGGCCTCTTTGAAGGGTCCAGGAACCTCCCCTATGGTCAAAGAGTTGTTCAAAAGAGCAAGGGGGGGGGGTCTGGACAGGAAGTAAAAGCTTCTCGTAGGACCGAGGGAGGGCAACAGTCGCTGGGAGAGCCAGAAGAGACTTTGTGTAGGAGTGACAAAAAGTTCTCCTTTGAGATAAGGGGAATATGAGTGAGGGTTTGAGTGTAAGAATAGCTGGGAACACAAGAAGGTGTGGGAGCAGGTGGAGAAATGGAGATACTGGCTTTAATTTTGATGATTTTCTCCACAAAGAATTGGTTAAGGGAGTCGCACAGGGATTGGGAAGGGAGGGGGGCTAGGGCGACTCTTTCCGGGTTAGATAGTTCATCCACTATAGAAAAAATATCTTTGGATTTGTTGGAGGAGTTCAAGATTTTGCTTGAGAAGTAGCATGATTTGGCCGCAGTAATTGCCTTCTTGTAATCCTTCAACCGAGAGGAAAAAATCTCTTTTGTTTCAAGGGAGTAGTCCCGGCGCCAGCGCCTCTCTGCCTGGCGGAGACTGAGTTTGTGTGCACTGAGCTCAGCGGTAAACCACTTTTGGGCATCATGTCTGCGCCTTGTCTTGACAGGTTTTAAAGGTGCCACAGTGTCGGCCGCGGTGGTGAGCCAGTGTGTAAGGGTTTTAGACTGAAGGTCAGTGGAGGTGTTGGGGCCAGTGATGAGTGGGGACGATGAGCTCAGAAGGGCAGTAAAATGGTTGAGATCAGCTTTGTTCCAATTACGTGCCAGGAAATTGGATTGGCGGGCAGGAATGATAGGGGAGGACATTGCTAAGGAGAAAGATTACATTTTTTGAGTACTCATCCTAGGAATTTGAAAGAAAATTTCCTGTATGGCCAATTCCTTAGAGTAAGAAGGAACTGTTACTTTAAATATGAATACATTCTCAATGTCACAAAACTGCTAGAGAACCTGAAAGATCGTGGGTACCCCAAGAAACTATTAAAAATGGCGATGAAAAGAGCCTGGTGGACTCCTAGAAAAGTTCTCTTAGAAAAAAGAACAAAACCAGCAGTAGACAGAATAGTTTGCATGTCGACGTTCTGTCCACATTCTAATCTACTGAAGAAAATGCTAAGTGATTCCGCATTGGCCCTCACAGGAATTCACATGGGGGAAGCCTCTAATGCTCGTACCAGAGGTTCCCCCACACTGACTCCTTCTGCACTGTGGAGGTAAAGTGGAGGATATCACCCTGTTGTTCACAGCACATGAGAGGTTAAAGGTAGCTAGCACTGAAAACAATGCCCAGTCAGTAACCTTGTCACTTTTAACCCTCTTTATGTATTATGTGGTTTTGTTGTCATGTGATGTCAGGAAGACGGCCTGCTGTCACATGCCCATTTCTCCCCCACTGAAAACCCACAGGGAGACCAAAATCATGGAGGGAAGGTGGAGAAGCAAATATATGATCCCACCACAATGTCTTCTTTAGTATCCTTAAACTAAGTCAATAGTGTTTTCTTTAACCACATGGCTGCTAAGGCAATTCCCCTCCTGTGCTGCAGATCCTCCTTTCTCATTGTTCATGACGAGCTCAGCTCGTCATAAGCACACGACCAGTGTACTGCATGACGAGCTGAGCTCGTCATGAGCAGCGAAGGGGTTAAAAGGTTAGTGCACTGATCATCTTGGGTATTATCACTTTTTAAAACATTTTTTTATTATTTTTATTGGGATTTTGCATTGGTACAAAACAGAGAACCCATCATTCTAATTTCCGAGATAATTCATTTTACAAATATAATACAGAATATATAAGAAATACATGTAGTTATAATGCGATAACTTAATGTCAATAGATAAATACATTCATATAAAAACCAGAGAAACATTCAATATACAATACATGAGATTCCGCTATTATATCCGGCATAAATTAAACGTACAGGGATACATATAGATACCTACAGAGGGCATGAGTTCATGATTGCCTCTCCCTCCACACCTTCAGTGGTAACCATATTTTGTACCCAAATTCGCGTGTTTTCCTTCCCTTATGCGGGTAAAGTGTGGATTCGATGTTATGTATACCAAGGAGCCTGGCCAGCCACATCTGAAATGAGGGGGCGTTTAGGTCTTTCCAGGCTACTGCCAGAAGGATACGTAATACCGCTACCGCCAAAAAGATGAAAGCTCCCATCTTTTTATTAAAACCCAGCTTACTTTCATTCCTAAGGATCATAATTGTCCGGGATAGGCTGATCTTCGAGCCTAGCAGCCCCTCCAAAAATCTCTCGATTTCCCCTTTGATAATATTAAGTTTATCACAGCAACAAAACATGTGCAGTATATCTGCAGGCCCTTTCTGGCATCTTGGGCACTCATTATCCACCCTCATACCCCAATCAAATAATTTAGAGGGTGTGTAATAAAGATTATACAGTGTTTTAAAATGTTGAGCTTTTAAGTTTGAGGACCTTAGAACCTGCTTATCCATTTGTAAAGCCTTGTCCAGATCTACGTCTGGGTCTTGAAGTTTCAATGCCCATGCCGTCTCCTGTTTCTCGAGATCGTTGTTCATTAATTTGTTTAGATCCCTATATATATCTTTAATCCTTCTCTCCCCCTTTAATAGGTATTCCAAAATGGGGCAGCTATTGCCCAGAGACAGACGTGGTCGCACGGCTCTGATTGTTTGCGTGATCTAAGCATATTTGAAGATTTGACTATTTGGCAGCCCATATTTCAATTGAATAGCCTCAAATGCCTTAATATTACCTTCCTTCATTATATCCCCAACCGTCCGGATACCCTGCTGCTCCCAACTTTTCCATGCCCCGTCCAGACTCAGGTTCGGCAAGTAACCACACTTCCACAGAGGGGTATACAGATTGATCTTTGGAACTTGCACTGCTTTTTGAAATGTTTTCCACAGTACACAGCCACTTGTAGATACCTTATGGCGCATCACTTTTTCTTAGCAGGCCGCCTGTCACCTCCTTTCCCATTAATAACTCATATATTGAGGGGATATCATAAACCTCGGGAGCCACCTCTTGAGTATGCCCTTTGCTTGAGGCTGGGTCAAACAATATTCACATCTGTGTCAACAAACAGGCCCAGTGGTATAGCCTTAAATTCGGGACTCGGAGACCCCCCTGCTCCTGTGGGAGAGTCATATATTTTAATGACCTCCTGATCTTCCCATATTGCCATAGTAAGCTATTAAATATTGATTCAATTTTTTTCATCCTACCCTCCTCAATCAAGAAGGGGATAGATCGAAACAAATAGAGGATTTTAGGCAGCATGGTCATTTTCAGGACATTCGTCCTACCTATAAGAGACAGGTGCAGCATATCCATTCTTTTTAGATCTTTCTCTATTGTTGTTAACAATGGGTCGAAATTATCTTTTGTGATTAGTTCAGTGGCCGCATTAATTATCACTCCGAGATATGTTGCCGAATTTACATATCTATAATCGGATTTAATGGGTTTTCCCCTCATTTAACCGATATCCCGAATGGCGCCCGAACTCTTTAGTGATTTCAACCAATATCCGCACCTCCTGGGCAGGTTCCGTTGATATCACTGCCAGATCATCAGCGTAGGCTAATATTTTACTTTCATATCCATTGGTGATTGCGGGCTTGATCTCATGATTGGCCAGAATCTGCCTCACCAATGGATCGATGTATAGCGCGAATGGGATGGGGGAGCAGGGACACCCCTGACGGGTTCCCCTAGTTATCTTAATTATATCAGACTACTCACCATTCGATTGTATTATGGCAACTGGGTCTGAGTACATGGCCTTGATAGCCATCAAAATTCTGTGGCCAAAGCCCCTCCCCTCGAGAACATTCCATAAATAGTGCCATCTGACGCGATCGAATGCTTTTTTTCGTCGAGGGGGATCATTGCTATCCCCCCCCACAGCATGGGCCTCAAACAGGGAGATTGCCCTTCTGATATGATCTGTTGTACCTTGACTTGGAATGAAGCCATGCTGCCAAGGGGATACCAGACCACAAATGACCGTCTCTAAACGCGTCGCCAGAATTTTAGCATATAGTTTATTATCTGTATTTATCAGCGAGATTGGCCTATACGACCCTGGGTTTTCCTTCGGCTTCCCCTTTTTATGGAAAACTACAATGTTTGTACACCTCCAGGTTACAGGTATTTTTCCGGTGTTGATAATTCCATTAAATAAATCCCAAAGCATTGGAACCACCTCACTTGACAGAGGCTTGTATACTTCTAATGGAATGTTGTCAGGCCCAGACGCTTTGCCAACAGCAAGATCTGATAGGGCCTTGCGTACTTCTTCGACCGTGATATCACTCTCCAATTTTTCCCTCTCAAGCTCTCCCAGTTTAGGTCCTTCATCTGAATACCTTTCGAGGGACTCCTCACCCACTACCTCTTCCTTACAAAGTGCTTGATAAAATTTCGCAAATACCCCAAGAATCTCATGAGGTTCAGAGAACATCAGCCCATTATCCTCAATTTCAGTTATTATATTCTTTGTATTATCCTGCCTGATCCTCAGTGCAAAAGTCTTGCCCGCCTGTTCCCCTGTTTCATGCATTTTCCCCCTGTATGTCTATAATTCTGCTGCTGCTTTCTCGGCCAGCTGCTCCTGTATTTCCGCTCTTACCGAGCAAATTCTAATTAGGCTATCCTTTCCTTCCTTCCCCTGTATTATATCCTGGCAATGTTGTTCTTCTGCTCTTATTAAATTCGCCTGTAGCCTATCTTTTTCTATCTGTAGCTTTTTCCTTGCTTGGGCGGCATAGCTTATTGTCTCCCCCCTTAGAGTAGCTTTGAATGCGTCCCATACACTAAATCTGGATGCGCTGTACCAGTTTGCTTCGAAAAATTCCGGGACCCATTTCCTCATATGTTCTACAAATAGGGTGTCTGCCAATAGTTTGCTGTTGAATGTCCAGGCCCTCTGTTTCCTGGCTGGTCCTAGACCATCATAGCTTATTGCCAAAGGACTGTGGTCAGATAATACCTTGGGGAGCTTACTGATATTCACTTTGGTTATTTCTGTGGCTGAAATTAAAAAGTAATCAAGTTTAGTGTACTTCTGATAGGGGCATGAGAAGTATGCCATGCCCCTCGCTGCTGCCGCTGATACACTGTTGCCGGGTCAGAGTCACAACGCCGGCCAGCAACCTCCGTAACCTTCGCAGCCCGGCCTCAGCTGTACTTCCAGACGCGTTCACCCAGATGGCAGCCCACAGCATCCTAAACGGTACCGAGCATTTAGCACCGTGTCTGGGGGGTTTCTGCTACCATAGCACCGCTCTCCTGCTGCTGCTCAGCGGCTCCGCTCACGCAGCCGCCATCTTTCTTCTCTTTTTTCCAGGTGGAGGTGCGCTCATTGCGCCTTTTCCAGGTGGAGGTGCACTCATTATCACTTTTGTTATGTAGCACAATTCTTCACCATCTGCAAGCTCTCTCCAATCTCTGTCTCCTATGCCCCATTCCTTCCATTGCTGGCCCAGTCATTTGCTATCCATCCAACCAGTCCCACACACTTTCTGGAGAATGCAAGTGCCAACATTTGCCCCGAGTCACCACTCTAAAGTGGGCTGGAAACATCATCATATATTTTAATTCCCTTTCTCTGAGTACTCGCTTGATGAAATTGAAGCGTCACTTCTGGTTCTGAATTGTAAGGGTAAATTCTGGGAATAGCAGCCCACTTGCATTTTTATATTGGATATGTTTGTTCTGCCTGGCAGCTTGAAGTAGGACTTTTCTGTCAATTGAAATTTAGGGGGCAGGCAGATAGCTCTCTTGAGGTTGCAACCAACAGAGGTGGTGGTACCGTCGCCCTGTGTGCCCTTTCTTCAGGGAAGAATGAGGCAAGACCTTTTGGTTAGGGCCAGATCCATTCTTTCACAAATAGTGCTATGCTTGTACCCCCTTACCACTCAGGCACGCACAGCAGATGGATCTTATTCCTCCTTATTCTAACTACAATGTCTTTGATTCTTGCCTCTATGAATTTCATGTCATCCATGATGTCTTTTGGAAAAAGTACACTCACTCTAATGGGTTTTTCAATCTACCCACAAATGCTTGATTTCTACAGTAATTATGTCCATAGTCTTGTCTAGGGTCATTTTAGACCATCCTTACCCCGTTTACTGCTCCCGCGATTTTGCGAAAGTGCGTGACTTCCGCAAAACGGGCGGGGCCGAGTGGAAGGGGTTAATTTGAGCCAGTAATTGCCGGTGGGGGCCACTGGCACTTATTTTTGGAGAGCAATACTTAATTTTCCACATTGGAAATTTACTGAACGTAAGAATGGGAAAAACATACAGATCGGAAAGCCTGAGGAAGAGAAAAATGGCAAAACCATCACAAAGGGACAAAGCATGAACCTGCAAGAGTGAGATAAAGGGGCAGTCAGTGTCTAATAGTAGATTAAAGAGACATGAGGTAGATTTGAGTCTGCCAGCATTTGTATTCGGCATGCCAATGTCTAATTACACCAGCCACAGAGCTTTGGGGACTGCCACTCTTTTTTCTCAAATTAAGAAATGATTCTAGAGTATTTTACTTCAATCAGAAGTTTATTGAGGAATGAAGGGAGAAGATGCAAAATGATTCAGTGCTCCGCCTCTTCTATAAAGTAGGTCGTGTGTATGTTGTGGTTTGTAGGCCTATTTCTTTCACACACAGTGTTTCCGGATGTAGCTACCCATTACATGCTTCAATTAGTGGGCTGCAGTCATATTCTCCATCAGAGTGATATGTCATATTCTGCAGAATTTGGCTTGTGTACTGGTGCCCATGTTAAACATGTTAGCCTTAGAATGGTCTTCCCTAAACTTTTTGCCTTCCTCCTCCATTTTTGCTGATCTTGTTTTACTGGCCTTGGGACTTGTACAATTTACCACTGCTAACCAGGGCTAAAGTGCAACTGCTCACTACTCCAAACATGGTAACATTGGCTTATCCTCAATTGGCATATTTAATTTACTTATAAGTCCCTAGAAAAGGGGTACTACAAATTCCCAGGGTCTGTAAATTAAATGGTGCTAGTGGGCAAGCAGCATGGATTGTGCCACTCACTTGAGTAGCTCTTTTAACATGTTTTAGGCCTGCCATTGCAGCCTGTGTATGCACTGCCAAAATAAACCTTTTTTCCAGGCCCAAACCTTCCTTTTTAATACATCTAATTCACCCCACATGACAAGGTTCCATGTATTTAAAAAGTTGTACATGTACGTTTAGGTTTTACATGTCCTGGTAGTGAAAAACTTGTGTATGTGTTTTTCACTACTGCAAGGCCCACCTCTCCCATAGGATAACATTGGAATTACCCTATTACATTTAATATGCTGTAATTTCCAAATAGAAACAGGTGACCAGTTCATGCTTGGTGTCTTTGGAATCCTCTAATGGTAAAGTCAGATTTAAATTACAATTGTGAAAATTCCACTTTATAGAAATATGGCATATTCCTGCCTTAGCCATTTAGTGCCTGTAGCCTGTCCTTGGGTCACATGACTGGGTGTAGCTGACAGTTAGGCTTTGTGTATTTCTCCTAGACAGCCACACACAATAGAGAGCTTAGGTGTGCCTGGATGGCCCATCACTGTCAGGACTGGTGAGTGAAGCTGGGCATAGCCCTACTTTGCTTGAATAGGCTGTGCCCTACTTCCACATGTAGGGCTGCGTGCCCCCGATAGTTAGTCTGGAGCCGGAAAAGGGTAGGCAGGATGCCTGCAGACTTCAAAGGGGAACTTCTAGAAGCTTCTTCCTGTAATGGTTATCCGCTCACACGTCAGACATTCTCCCTTCCATCTCCCTTTCTTCTTTAATGGTATGAATGGAAGTAGAATGCGGGGAAACATGCAAACTACATCTCCCAGATCTTCCTGGAAGGGGAGTGCCAGAAGAGAATGAGGAGGCACCTGTGGAAAAACTATTTAAGAAACAACCCGGAAGAAGAAGGGTGCTTGACAATCTTCACCTGGATTTACCTCTTGCTTTGTGCCTCCTGGAGCGAGCAGTCGGCTTGCATTCTGTCCTTCTATTTTAAGCTTTGTATTCTACGCCTGTGTGACAGAGATTCATTTGCATCCCTGCTCCGTTGTTAGGAGACGTCAGCGGCGGCTGTGTCATCTCAGCTGGAAGACGCCATTCCTCCTTCATGGGTATTTCTCCTACAGAACCTGTTGCTGGGCGGAGGACCTGTGAGCGGCTGGCAGCGGGTTCCAGCTAAGTCCCAATTCAGTTTCCTGTACTTTAGTGGCAGCGCTCGTCGAGTGCAAGGGACATTAGTTTGTGACTGTCAAGGGTGCTGGAAGCACTTCTGGCAAATTCCTGCTTTGTCTTTGGGCGTTGGTGCTTTCCGAGTTTCTGAAAAATTACGTCTGCAGGATCTCGCATAACTTTACTATCCTGGGGTGGAGTGGGATTAATTCATACTTCAAACAGAAGTTGAGTATCCTTTAAATATTAAGTTTACTATTGCATTACTGACTGTGGTATTGATGGTATACTCATTCATGTTTACTTTCATTGGATCAGTAAGCTCAGCAGGAGGATTCGAAGACAATGTAATGAAAGCTACAAATTGCTAATCCTTATTCAGAACCATTAACACCCTATGCTCAGGAAAGAGTCAGAATACCAGTGCAAGAGGTATTGCATTCAGAGTGTCTGACTTACTAAATGATTGTCTCCTGCCTGTGTGAGAAGTGAGTAGCTTAATTAGAAGTCTGGTAAACAGCGAGGTGTTATTGTGGGTTCTCTATGAATGCTTTTGTCTTTTTCTTCCCTACTGCAGATATTACACACTAAGGGGGACATTTTCCAAAGCAAGGAAGCCACGCTATGAAGGACGCTGTCGAGGAAGCGTTGTGATTCTTCAGCAGCATTTTCTTATTTTATCCCATTCCCATTTCCTCCTGAGAGGTACCCACTTGAGATAGCTCTTTTAAATGCTCTTTAGAGGTATCTCAAAGGGGAATTGGAGACTTAGCTTCACATCGTCCCTGCTGGGTCAAGGTACAGGTTAGTAGTGTTTCCATTGACTGCTTGTCAGCCCTGACACTTCTACTTGAAAAAGCAGAACTGGGTATAAATATTGGGCCTCAGATACCAACTCTTCAGTACACTCTGGACCTGTGGATAACCTGCCAGGAAGAAGAACTGCTGTGCTGTTGAAATAACTGCCACTCTGCTAGATTGCTGCTTTGCTGCACGACTGCTTGCTGGACTGCTGCCTTGCTATGCTGACCGGCTGCCTACTACCCTCTTTCCTGGCTGAGAAGGACTGGATCCACTCCAGGACCCCAGAGTGACTCCAAGGCTAGTTGGCTGGCCTCCTGACGAGAGCATAAGGGACAGAAGCCACCAAAAACCTTGAACCCAGCATCTGGACTCTGCCATCTGTGAGTCTTACCCTGCCAAGTACTGCCACTCTAGGTCTGGTCCCTTGGAATTGAGACTGAAGGGGCTCTGCTAGCCCATCTTTGGACCAAGCAGAACTGACACATCTCCTCTGCTGTGTGGAGCAAACCTGAGCAGAACCAACACTTCGCCTCTGCTGCAAGGGTTTTCCCATCGCAAAGGACTCCTTTGCACTGGGAGCCTCGACGACGTCACAGGTTCTTGCATCAGAGCCTTACAGCTCCTTGGAACCGCTGCACAGCCTTGACTGCCCAACACATCCCTGAAACCAGACTTGGCATCACAAGCCCTCATCAACAGGGTACTCGACAATGATGCAGGACCTCTTCTTGGAGGCCCGCATCTCCTAGGAACTAGCGCATCCACTTGGCTACGCGACGCATCCTCTGTGCTGGACTTTGCAATGCTCGGCAACTAGGCAATAGGGTTCTCTGTTCAGCTGGCCTAACTGGGTCCACGTAGCTAGCCCATGCTCCCTCGCATTTTGCCTGAATGTGTAACTTTGTTCCAGTCCGGTGTGACCAGATATCCACAGTTGGCGCTTTGGGCTTATTAAGGCTATTATCACTGAAATCATTAAACCTGCATATCTCCAGTTCTACTGATTGGATTTGTGTTGCTTTGGTCTTCTTTTATTTATTCAAATTACTCTATTTTTCTAAATTGGTGTGAGATCATTTTGTAGTGGGTTTTTATTGTGTTACTGTTTGAAGTGGTGAACAAATAATTGACAAATTGCCTCTAAGTTAAGCTTGAATGCGCTGTGTCAAGCTACCCAAGGGTTGAGCACAGGTTGATGTAGGGTTTGCTTGTGATTTCTTCCTGACAAGGAGTCTGGTTCCTACTTGAGTTCCTTTTTAGGTCTCACTAGAGTCAGCGCGCAAGCGCTGCTCTTGCGAGAAATTTAGTAGTGCTTTCAAAAGTGCTATCAGGCTGGCGACCAGCGTCCTAGAACGTACACAAGCGCGCGCGCGACTGGACAGTGCACAGCACTTTTTCCCGGCACGCGCGCGCATGCGCACAACTCCCGTCACACTAGCGTTTTTTTTGGTTTTTTATTGCATTTCGCGGCCATTGAAAGCAAAGCACGACCCTCCTCTTTAGTTTTCATGTTGCACGGTAGGTGAAGGAACTCCATCTTTACGTGTGCTCCACCAGTTCATGACACGTTTGCCTTATAAATCATGCACAATATCATTTCTTTTCTAAGTAGGTACTGTATAGTTGGTCGTTTGAGACATGACTTGTATTGGTAAAAGATTGCTTTTTGTCCCGGTGTGTATGGGTATGTTTTTCACTTTGTGGCAACCTCCCCTGTTACATGTCTCCTTACACTTCGAATTAGTGTATTATTTGCTCGGTGTTCTCTTTTATTCACTGAATTGGTCCTGTGCTGTGAACTATCTTCAACAAGGCCACGCTATATTTTTTTAACACTTTTTTGACACGTTATTGCTGTCTGGGCAGCAGAGAGCAGGCATGGGTGGCTTGTGGGCAGCTTTGCCATCGCACACCGACCAAGCTCCGTTTTTATTTTTAAATAGTTTTTCTGATGCAGAGACTCGAACCCTGTTCCCCCAGGTCCGAAGTCGGCAGCTCTGGAGGTTACGCCACATCCTCTCTTGCTGAGTATAGGTGTCAGTGTTGGTGAATTGTCTACTGACCCCACCCTTCTTTGCCAAGCCTCAGTGCCTCGCCCCGCTCCATCATCACCTGTGTGCCTTCTGCAGCTGCCAGGTGCTGTCTACTTCCGGCCCTAACTCTCACACTCTCAGTGCTGGAGGCAGCATTGGGTTAACATTATTTGTATTCCTCTCTTTCAAAGCGAAGAGAGAGAGGGAAGGAAGGTGGAAAGAGGGGAAGGACTGAGTGCCAAGTGGCCTCTTTTTACCTGTCTCCTTAAGCAATCATGGCTCTCACTTTAGAGAAAATATATGCATAGACCCTCAATTTGGCGAAAATATATACATAGACCCTCAATTTCCCCGTAGTTTTGCACAAGGTATTTATGAGTCAATAGTGGTTCGTGTACTCAGCCCCACAGATTAAATTATGATCGGGATAGTGGTGTGTTGACTCCCTCATATGACATGTATGTTGATGGAGTGGGGGTGAATGTGCTTCAACCATGCTCTGGACGATGGTGAATTTAAAAGTGCTACCATGCTACTGTAAGGTGGCCTTATACTTAATATCCTCTGTCATGTTTGGTGTGAGGCATGATGGTCCCGACATACTCTTGGTATTGGGCTACATCTCAGCCATCTGTGTTCATGGGATATCTGTTCGCCCACTCTCTTGGTTGTGATTATATGGCGTATTTACTTTGTGCCTGTGGAGAGTACATCACTTATATAGGATGTTGTTTAGAGATGAGCATAGTCCCGCGTTCTGAGGTTTACAGGAATGTGCGATCCCCCCTCCACCCTACGTCTGTGGTGTCAACAGTGACAATGTATTTTCCTGGCATATTGGGAGATGCGTGTTTCCCCTCAGCACTTGCGTTACCAATGTGCACCATCATCCTCTCTCAACATTCTTGGGTGGATGTGTTCACCCTTAACCCCTGGGCATGCTCGTAGTGATAGAGGAACGTGTCCCTTTGACATTTGGTCAGGATCATCAGTTGTTTATTTGTTATGGTGATTGGTTGCGGGTGCTACATCTGCACATGTGCATGGTGTTTGAGCTATGTGTTCCTCACCTTTCAGTGTAATGCGGTTGACGATTATCTTGTGGGCATATTCCTTGTGATGGAGATGTGCAGTTCCCCTACAGACAAGCTGATAGTGATGGCCATGCATGTCTCCCACCCACACTTACATGGTCATGGCAGGAGTGTTCACCATGTGGTCTACTGTAAATCCAATTTCTTCCTGTAAAGCTCGGGGGAATCTGGAAACAAGGTGAGAGATGGCATCTACCCTGGTGTGGCCAAAACTCTTCTGGCTGATTTATCTCGGAGGGAACATCTGCCCCCATAAGTCTGTTGTGTTCGGGCTGGGAAATTCCCCATGGAGAATGGGCCGTATCTTGCCTCAGTAGCAAATATGAGGTGAAAAATCCCACCCCACCTTGTCCTCTGTTGATGTTTGCGTGTTTTTTCAAAGGCACATTTTTAATGAAATGGCTTTGTCAACATTCTACTTACCTACACAACTTTTTTTTCATTTGCTTAATAAAACATACTACACTACTTAATTTCCTTTCATACGTATGCTACTGTATTTTATTTTGTTTCTTTGAAAAAAAACGACAATATGCCAATCTCTGAAGGAACAGCTGGATGCCGATGTTTTTGACAAGATACATTAAATATACAGAAGCATTTATTTTCCAATAGCCCTCAATATATCCAAGTAAAAAGCAATATGCTTCCAATATATTTTTTAGGCTACACACATCATTAGTCCCTTTGTCTTTTGCCAAATGCCCACTAGTGTGCATTGCAGGACCTTAACCAACATACGTTTATGCTAAAACAATATGTTAAAACAGACACAACACACATACAGGTGCTGGTAATGTAAAAAAGTGGTTTTTAAATACTACACAAGGCAAACACAGTACTTTGCTACATCCAAACGTTGTGTACATTGCTCTTAGCACCATCTCCGTGCCTCAGCCTTCTAAAATTGATATATTGAAAACGCCACACATTTTATTAAAACATTAGGGTGTCTGTATCATTTAATCCACACGAACAAGGTCTTCAATCATTGGGTACATCAAACTCTGTCTTTTCTACTTGGGCATATCTCTCCACTTGGGTGACATAGCTTAAAAACATTGCCAAGGACAATAGCTCTAGCTAAACACTTATAAGGTCCCAAAGGCGAGACCTATTGGCTATGCCAATGTTTTTTTTGTTGTTGTTGTCGTCATCTCACCAATAAGCGTCTACAATTCTTAAAAAGGAGCTGTCATTCCAATCAGTGCGCCCCGCGGCTACTGCATTTGCTTAGGCCATACCAGACCAGCCCGTTTGTTGGAAGCTTGGTGAAATCATAGGACCAGGAGGAACTTTACCAGTCTCAAATCTTTACCCCAGGACAATAAGGCCTGCCAGATATTCACACCACTCTCACTTTCTCCCCCCTGGTCCAGGCGGGCCATAGCAAACGCAGCTTTTAACCAGTCCTCGTATTATGGGGGCCGCGGTTCTTTCCAGTTCTAACAGATTTCCCTCCGAGCTATTAGAACCAGGTATAACAACAGGCCTCTATATATCTGCTGTAAATTCTTGCCAAGCACGCCATCATTCCCAAACTAAACCAGAGACATTGACATTGATTTTAACTTTAAAAATGCCACATAAAACATCCTCCACTCCCCTCCAGAAAGCTCTAAGTTTGAGGCACTCATAGAAAATATGGATATCATTGGCTTAAAGGAGGTCGCATCTTGGACAGTTGGGGGAGGATAGTGGAAGATAGTGGCGCAAACTTAGCAATCTTTGCCGGAGTATAATAGAGCCTGTTGACGACAAAAACGTGGTTATTTTTTAAGCTGGCCGGCTTAACATATTTATAAAGAAGCTTCAAAGAGGGTTCATACATATCTTCAATATCAGAGTCAAGGGGGGACTGATTCCAGACTGCATGCTGCGGGGGATGATCCACATCCTCAGCCTCCAAAAACTTCTTATACCAGATAGAAACTTCCTTTACTCTTAAGATGGACTACTTGCAGGGTTTGCTCAGTCTCGCCACATTCCTTGTATGTCCCCCTTTTCCGCTGCAAACCAGGAGACTAGTTGCAGGTGATTAAATCTGGAAAGACTACTTCCAACCTTAGCTCTTAAAACCTCCCAGGGGTGGACTCCTTCTGAGGATAGAAGTTCTGGCCATATAGTAATACCCGCCCTTTTTATTGGGATCATAAGATTATCCTTCAGACATAATGGGGTTATTCGGATTGATCTGGGGGATTTTATCTCGATCTTTAACGATAGTGATGCCCAGGTATTTAAACTCATTACTCGTTCTGCCCTCCCAGTTGTCAATGTTCCAACACATCACCTCTGTTTTAGAGGTGTCAGCTAGATACCCTAAAAGGGAACCAAATTCTTCCAACAGTGCTTCGACCCTTGGTATAACCGTCCCCGGATCATTGGTGTATAGCAAAACGCCATCAGCGTAGAGAGCCAACTTGCTGCAATACTGCTGGGACCTGAAAGGAGAAATTAAGTCATCTGATCTTATTGCTTGTGCCAGGGGCTCTATATAAATATCAAACAGCAGGAGAGAGATGGGACAACCTTGTCTTGTTCCTCTTTGGATGTTAAAACTAGAGGTTAACATGCCGTTTAACAAAATGTTTGCGGAAGCCCCTTGGTAGCAATTTATCAGAATCTGAATAAAAATAAGCCCAAAGCCCATCGACCTAAGTACCTCCCAAAGATATACCCAACAGACTCTATCCACTACGGCCAAGGGTTCCAATCGCTCTGTAGCCAAGTCTATGTTACCAATTAGTTGATGCGTGTGCTTCTGGATATATCTCCCAGGGATAAATCCTTTTTAGTCGACATTGATCAGCTGTGGGGCCATCTTAACCAATCTCCTTGCAAGAATACTCAAAGATCTTATAATCGGCATCCAGCAGGGAAATTGGTTTATAGTAGTCTTTTAGGGGATCCTTCCCTGGTTTCAGGATGAGTACGATGGTTGCTTCTTTCCAAAACCTGGGAGCCTGTCCTTCCGAGCTATACACCGAGTTAAATAAAATACCCAATATCGGAACCAATGCCTCTAGGAGGAGTTTATAGACCTCACTGGGAAGCGCGTCCGTACCTGCTGATTTATTGTTTTTACATTTGCTTATTTGTACTCTGATTTCATTCTCGGAGATTGGAGCATCTAATCTTTCACTGCTTTCAGCTGTTAAAGTTGGTAAGGATTTCTCCCTCAACCAAGTTTTAAGGGTTTCGGTGTTAGGCACCGTCTCCTCCCTATATAGCGCCGAGAATAGAGAGAGAAGACGGGTGTTAGAATTGGGGGTCTCTAGTTGGCACAGGTAGGTACTTGTGACAAATAGGGACCCTCTCCTCTAGTCAGAGTAAGGGGATTATACTCCTAAAATAACCCCTGCTCACCCTTTAGGCGGCGTGGCGCAAGCAGTCAAGACTTTTTACAGAGACGTTGTAAGTTAAGCATTTGTGACCACATACAGTAACCCAGTGACAACACTACAAATGGACACCACACAAGGTTTTATATCAAAATTAAGTTATACTTTATATAGAGTTATCACAACACCAATAAACGACAAAAAGAACCCACAGTACTATCAGATTTCAAGAGATCTGGTTAAAAGGCTTAAATCAAAGTTCCGGGCGAGTCGGTAGCCAGACGGGCTACAGCATTGTTGAAAATAACAGAGTCTAGCAAATCCATCAGACCGCGTCGGTACGGGCCCACTCAAATGGTCAACAGACTCAGTCACAGTACCATTTACTTGGGGCGGCCGGCACGGATGTGCGAGCCGGTTCCGGTGATCGTCACGGTGCCGAAAGGAAGTGTTGCAGGATGCGTTGTCCTTCGATGTGGTACAGGCAGCGGACCGTTGACAGAGTCGGTGGATCCAAGGCTTGCGTTGCAGGGCGAGACGGTGCTTCGATGCGGTGCTTGCAGCTTGCGGTGCGGCGAAAGAGTCGGAGTTCGGGAGCTGGTGTCGGTCAGTCCGGGCAGCGGGGCAAGTCGGGCGGTGCGTCGCAAAGCGTGGGAGGCGGTGCCCAACTCCAGTGCGGTCACAGGACTCGAAGACAGCAGCAGTGACCGCGTCGGTCAGACTAGCTCGATTTGGTGTAGCGAGGCGTTGCACGTCGCTGTGTCCTTCCAGTCGCGGTGCAGGCTACGGCTCATTGACGGAGTCGGTGCGCGCAGAGCTTGCGTTGCTCGAGGCGGACGTTGCTTGGTGCGGTGCCTGCAGGACACCAGGCCGGTCGTGAGAGTCGGTCACAGCTCCCTGCCTCTGTAGCCACTTGTTTCCAGCAGCAATTCACAAAGACTTGTGAAGTCCACAGGTCCTGGGACTTCGGTCAGGGGGCAAGCTCTCTTCCAAGGCCTTGGAGATCTTTGCACAAGTTTAAAGAAAAGCCCACAAAGTTCTTTCTCCTCTCTTTTGCAGTCAGGCAACCGGCAGTAATATGAGATATATTGGATCTAATAGAAAAGGAGAAGGAGATTTCTCCTTCCTTAACCAGTAACCCAATTTCTTACGCCCAGTGATGCCTCTTTCCTTTTCTAGTGTTTACTAAAGGGCACTGTGTTTTAAGGTAGCACCTCTGCCCTCATACTGGGACAGTGATCCTCAAACCATTACAAGCCCAAGCCAGGAGTGACCCCAACCACCATGGACATCCAGTCTCAAGTAACCTACCCCACCTACTCCAAGCAGCCTGCCAATATTTCCTAGCCCCTGAACAATGAGCCCTATGGCTTTCCTGAGTGTCTGACAATAACTTTTTCCTCTATAAAAAAGATCTCTACCATCAGATTAAGGGGACCAGTATGGGCGCAACTTGAGCCCCAAGTCTAGCTTGTTTGTATGTCAGCAAGTTCGAACAAACACACATTTTCAATGAAATGGCACCATTTTATGAAAATGTTGGTCACTAGCACCGATTCATTGATGACATTATTTTTGTCTGGAACAGTGCCAGTGACTTATTGGAGGAATTCATAGCCTGGCAGAACTTGGGGGACCCCAACTTGAAATTTACCTCTAACTGGAGTGATACTCACGTTAACTTTTTAGACATCTGCATTAAAAACGTAGATAATATTTTAGAAGTAGAGCTATATAGCAAGCCAACTGATAAAAATACTCTCCTCCATTATCAAAGCCACCACCCGAAGTCACAAAAGGATGATGTCCCGTTTTGGGAATTCTTACGACTCCGTAGAAACTGTACCTCTATGGAAGACTTCCACACTCATGCTGAAATTTTTAAAAAGAAATTGAGTGACAGGGGATACCCCAAAAAAGTGATTAAAAACTCCTACAAAAGAGCCAGATTTTATAATAGGGAAGCCACGCTGGATGTGAACAAAATCAAAAAAGTGAAAAACAACCCCAATCAAATAGTGTTTGTCAGCAAATACTCTAACATTAGTAATCAAATAAAAAATATTATCAATCGTAATTGGAAAATTATCAATGATGATAGGGAGAATGTGATTGAAAGGCCTTTGTACGCCTTCAAACGTAACAACAACTTGAGAAATGCCCTGGTCCACATGTACCCCAACCTAAACACCGAGTACCAGAGTACATTGATGCAAACGAAGCCAATAGGGAACAATAAATGTGGTAACTGTTCCATATGTGATCAATGCATAGTCAGTAAATCTGTCACATACAATGACAAAACCTTAAATGCAACTGATTTAACTAACTGCAGGATGAAAAACGTAGTCTATCTCCTAATTTGCCCATGCGGCCTCGGCTACGTGGGCGAGACAGGGAGAGAACTACGCTCGAGACTAATCGAGCATAAATCTGCCGTCCATGTTAAAAAAGAAAACGCACCCCTGACAGAGCATTTTGTTAAGAATAACCATGAATGTGACAGTTTCAAGTGGTTCATTTTAGAAAAAATTAAGATCAATATAAGAGGGGGTAACACTGAAAGAAAGAGAAAAATGGGAGAGCAATGGTTTATATGCTTCCTAGATTCCATTAACAAAGGACTCAATAGTAGAGAAGACTGGATGTCATTTATAACATAATCCCTGCAGTGTCTTTATACCTAAGAATGAACGCTGGCGTTATGTAAATACTGACTGCCAGCCAGTAAATTAACTACCCAAAAATAACAATGCGACTTTTAATAAATAAATTCCTGCGGTCTCCTTATACCTTAGAACGCTGTAGGTATTTTATACTGACCGCGAGCCAGAAAATTATTTACTTAAGAATAGAAACATGGCCCTTAATAAATAAATCTATAATATGTGGAACATATCTCGAAGCCGCACGAAGATGCGCCTTTTCGTATTAATTTAATTTAAAATAATTTCTGAATTGATCTAAAATTAACAATACCGGTTTCTCAAATCAAAAGGGTATCAATATCTATACGCGTTTATTACTGGCGATAGACTGCACTTAACGGGCCGGATATTCCAAGATGGCGCCCCGTCATTGAACCTAACCGGTAGGGATATATCAATGTTTTATAGTTTTTCCTAGGAATATTTCCAACACGTTATGCATTTACGGACTGTCATCCATAAAATTAAGTATCAAAGAATAAACATTTGATCTTCCACAAATTAATGCACACATTGTGAAGGAAATCCTGAAGTCGCGCTGAGGCGCGCCTTCTTTAACTAATCGAACCGAAAAAAACATTAAACATCAGACATCCAAATAGGAACCTATAACATCGAGTTTCTTAACTAATGGACTATAAAAATATAGATATATGTGGTCTGCAAATGGTATTGTACTGCAGTTAAAAGGGACGGACATCTTAAGATGGCGCCCCGTTCCGTAGTCCAAACATAGTGCCCCATACAGGGTTGTACGTATGACGTTTTCACCCCGGAAGTAGTCCTAACGCCTACAACGCAATTAGAGACCTACGAGTAAACAAGTGAATTTAGATCAGGTGCTTCCACGAGTATATAATGAACAAGCCTAGAACAGCACTTTTACCCCGAGAAGGAACCGGATCACATACGGATGTCAGATGTCCAACATAGGTAAGGACCGCGATATGGTACTACTACGGTCGGATGGTATCTACAGATACGCCGACTTTGGAACAAATAGTCTCCTCTTAAAAGGGCGGGCAGATTTTGGGCAGGTTATAAATAATGGGCGAATATACTAAGCTCCAGTGTCCCGATAATTGTATGGATACGCCTACTTTGAATCCCCTTCTTTTTAAAAAAAAGAGCGGGTGGACATCGAGCATTTAATAAATAACGGGGCCAATATATCAAGCTGTACGGCCTCCTCAAATGTAACATGCCGACAGCGAGCAAGGGTCCATGCCGGTTTAGACGATTCGCCACTCTTAGTGATCCTGTCGTACTTATATTACCCGTTGGAGTTGATAAAAACTCCATAGTAATCCTCATTTAGATCATAAGCACTACCGGTCTCTATACAAATAACCTTACTACGATGTGTTTATGCTATGCCTCCAGTCACCTTATGAAGTGAGCAATCTCCCTTTAAATAAATATTATATAAGGGATAGAAATATAGGAAATAGGAAAAGCTATTAAATAATCAATACTATCTGGTTGCTTACCCTCTAACAGACACTGAACACAGTGACAATAATTCGCAAATTCACCAGTTCCAGTGGATTCCTAATTTTCAAAAGGAGAATCAGACAGTACCTCAATTGAAGGAAGCCCTTCGCGCCTATATCCAGAGGTACTTGTAAGCTATTATAGATGTACTACAAATTTATGGAGAACGATCTAGATGTGAAATATTTAGACATCATGATTTAAAACAAGCTGTATATCTTCTACTATTACAGGACGAATCATTAAAATAATTAACCCGTGGATAGATGAAAATGGAAGTGTAGCCTATATTTATTGACAATATATAGAGGTGAGACTCACATAAATAATAAAATGCAATACCTTTACAAATAGGAGATTTGGTATTGATTGACTCCTTTATATTATCCCCTTAGCTCCCCCCACTATTAGGCTATTGAATATTCCTGCAAGCCAATATTTGGATGAAATTGGGCTATATTAGCCGGGGTGTCCACATAACAGCTAAACCTTATTAACGAAAGGTGAGTTGATATATATACACATATATATCAAAATACTATATAACATTGAAACTTAGTGTCCTCTATGATGTGAATGTTATGGATAGGTACTATACTATCCGGTTTTTTAATATGGATGAGTGCATGTGTGCAAGGATATGTGTACCAGGATGTACTAGGTTAGAGTACAATGCCATTAGATAAAACCAATAAAGATTAAGATGTTCAGTCTATTTTGATGCTAGCAGCCAACGAGTATGTCTGATCTAAGAAGTTGGAACAAGATTAAAATGTGTTCTAATAAACTTCATACTTGTTTAACTTGCTGAACTTAATGTAGGAAATGTATGTTCTTTATATTCTATCCCCCGGGCTTCTGTTAAGAAAATAGACCCCTTTGAACTCTGTGATGTGTTAAATACCAAGTATAGTTTTTGAATTTGGATTTATATCTTTATAGGCATATAGCTATAAACAATCGTATCCTGCCTAAAGAGAGTGATCTTTTGGTCTTGATAAATATGGAATAAATTGAAAACCCATCGAAATGCGTCGACGCACACTAATCTATACACAACCCCCTGGTTCTGCACTACTTGTACTGCAAAAAATATCTCTATGTTGCCAAGTATTGTATTATAAAAGGTTAATAGGGGATGTGTAGATATCCAAGACCAAGTGTTTAGGTCTGGTGAAATACTCTCTTTCTCTTTTTTTTATATATGTCTATTTCATGCTTGTGTATAAATTTGTGATTATAAATTGTGTATAATGTGTTTTTATTAAAAATTGTACTACTACATTTTAGATTTTAAAGGAAGATTTTAAATGAATCTGTAAATGAAATAAATGTCATAATTACTGAGTTCAGTGGTTTGTGAGGTATATTTAGCAAGTGGTCAAAGTGCATCTCTGGTGAGTGAATGGAATGAATAAATTGTTGAGATCCATTGAGTGCCTGTGGACAATCGACTAGTCCTTTACCCATTGGGATTTTACTCCTTTCCTGAGTGTCAGCCTTTGAAATTGCAGAGCCTGTCTCATGGTATTGTGTCTTGTGAAGTCCCCAGTGCCCGAAGGTCCACCCTGGCCACTCACTTCTTTCCTTCTGATGGGCTTTATGAGCCGATGGGGTGCAGTCTTGGCATGCTCATCCCTGCTGATCAGCTCCTATTGGTAAAACCCTAAACTATCTCCTCCAGCCTCTTGGTAAGGGCCCATGGCGTTGTTGGGAAATATTGCCCCACTTCTCCCGTCCCACATTCTTACGCTTTCATCTCTGCCTGGCAGGCACCAGTCCAACATCAGGAATTCTGTACTTGCAGCAGAAGTGTGGTAGCATTTTTGTTATACCCTTATTCTCCTTACTACTCTAACCGTACTGGGCCCTTTACGATTAGACAATCTACGGCATTTACATTTACCACAGAGGCAATGATCCTCTGATGAATCTTTTTCTACCAATAGGAGGGGTGGAAATTTGGGTAGCCAAATCACTATGTTAGCTATCCAATGACGACCATTAATTGACAGCTAACTCACACATTTGAGATCAGATTTAGGTACACCAGTCTTAAAACCATACTGTGGAAATAACTAATAGCAACGGGAAGTCTGAACCTCCTGAAGTTAAAAGTCAGTCTAGAATTGTGAAGACTAAAAGCTCTGCAATAGAAAAACACAGAACAAAAGAAATAATACTTGATGTTCTGATATAGCTCGCTGAATCTCCCTAAAACACATTTAAAACATTTGTGAAATAGCACACTTTAAATGGAAGAATCAACAAGACTAAATAATAGACAGACTCAGACAAGGATTAGATTAAGTAGGTTATTGTATTACAGATCCAAAATACATAGCCATAAGCAGTCTTATGAGAAACTCAGTTAAGAATATAACAGCTTGCATTAAAACACTAAGGGCCGGATGTAGGTCACCCAATACCGGTCGGTAACAGCCGAAATTACCGAATTTTGGCCGTTACCAACCGGTATTGGGTTTTTGAGATGTATGTGGCATTTTTTAAGGATTCGGTATTATACCGAATCGGTAATTTAAGGATTCAGTAAAATACCGAATTCTTGAGATACCGATTCGGTAAATTACCGAATCCAGGATGTAAGGAGCACTCAAGTTAGAGCATTCCTCAGTTAAGGATTCGTTATTTACCACCAACTAGAAGTTGGTGGTAAATAATGAAAACCTTTGAAAAAACATTTTTTTTTGCTTTTCCAACAGTGCCATGTTGCAGACATACATGCCCTTAGGGCATGTATGTCTGCAACATGTGCACCCATACCCAATTGAGGGGTGCAACAGGGTGTCAAAGTGACACCCTGCCACCCTTCAATGTTTCCTCCTTTTCCCGAATCGGTATTTACCGATTCGGTAATTGACATTCATTCCTATGGGCCTCCAGGCCCATAGGAATGAATGGCAATTACCGAATCGGTAAATACCGATTCGGTAATTACCGACACTTACCGATTCGGTAATTTTTACAGACAAATTACCTACATACCATTTACCTGTTCTCAAATACCGAATCAGTATGATTAGGTATTTAAGAGTCGGTAAACTGGGATTACCTACATCTGGCCCTAAACATTTAACCAAGGCTTTATCAGATGGTTATTACCAGAATCAGTTTACAGATTACAGAGTCCCACTACTATTAAGACAGAGGGATAGATCGTTGTCTAATAGCTCAAAACCCTACAGGCAAGGGATTAAAATGTAAAGTCCATTAAGGGTGAGTCTATTACCATAAATAAGGAAATGAAAAATGAAAATGGTTTGGCAAAGCAAGTTTTAGTCCATCAGCTACCGACTGTTATGTCAGCAAGGCAGTCAAAAAGTAATAAACATAGTTCTTAGTAATCATCAAAAAATCGTTCATCATAGTATTCTCTTGCAAGAGGGAAATAAAAAATGTTCCTTTTCATCAAGAAGCAAAAATCAATTGCGCCTGCGTCAAAGCAGAAAAAATCTGAATAGTGTTGTCCCTCTTTTGGGGTTTCTTCTTTTATAAAGTCTCTAGCAAATTCCAGTGATGTAACATCACACCACCATTGGAAGACTGTTGTACGCTCCAATTCACATAATGTCACCAAGGAGATTTGCAACAGTGAGTTGCTTTCCAGTGCTGGTCATGAGAAACTAAAGATTTGAGAGTCCAAATAGGCCTAATATCGGTGAGATAGAATACAAAGTATCCATACATAGCTACAGCTGAAATCCTGTTCCCACAGAATTATTTCTCTGTGAATATTAAAGAATATTTAGTAATGTAAAGATATATACATGTACAGAAAACAAATAAAGCAACATTTTACTAGTTGCAAATTGTCCATTGTATAGGTCGGGGAAAGGTCAGCATTAGAGAAAAACCATTTTCGAAAAAGCCTTTAACTTAGCATAACACATTTTAAATTGAAATAAACTCTAATTCATATCAAATATAATAGTGATAAAATCAATTCAATAGGAAATATGTAGAACTTTCACCAAAGATTATTACATGGAAATAGCTACCGTTAAAAATACCCTACTACAACAATTTTCCTCAACATTCATATAAGTGTATGATTTGCTAAGTTCATACTACAAAATTTGGTTTTTATTTTTCCAAAACGATATAATCTCTAGTATTACTATGCGCAATTTCAAGATTGTACCTGTATACTACACATTTTTGCTCTGACTTTTCTAAATGGAGATTTCTAACAAAAAGCATTAAAAACTCTAGGCCACTTTATTAACAATACGATTTCATCTGTAAATGTCAATGAACAACATTTTCATAAGCAACTCTCATTAGTACAACTTGCTAATATGTTTTAGTATCGCTTACAGGGACGTAGCTAGGTTTTAGGCCACCCGTGGCGGCCCCTGCATTTGCGGCCATCGAAGGGCGTATGTATGAACGGGGTGAGGCCGCCACCTGCAAAACTTGTGCCGGCCGGGGAGGACCGCCTCACCTGCTATGCCACTGATCGCTTAGTGTAATTTTTCTTGCATTTTAAAGCACACTTTTACAGTGCTTCTACTGCCCTTGTCTCATTGTCATGTGTCACTGTGTCTAACGTGTGCAAAGTGCACTTTTAGCTTTTTGTGTCTTTAATCAGTAAATGTGTTGTGAAATATGATTTTAAAAAACTTACTTTATCACTGTCTATACACTTACAATTACAGACATCTCTCCTGTTCTCATTTCTGAGAGAGCACAGGCTGCCTGGCTGTATTCTTGTTTATGACCAGGCAAAGGCCTGGGGATTAGTTAGTCGGTAGGCACAGGACAGGTGTAGGGAAGTTCACCATGGTGCATCTATGCCTGCACTTAATTCTAGGAGTCACTGCTGTGGCATCTGCCTATTAAGTCAAGGGACTCATGAATGGTTGCAGGATATTTGTCCGCTTTCAGGATATTTATCCGACCGGGGCCAGGGGCCAGAACCCTTGCCCCTTCTTCTGCAGGCAAAATTGTATATTCCTTCTCCCAAATATTAAGGCTAAGGAATCCATATAAAGATAATTGTCGCCACTCTATGTACCTATCTAATGGTGACTCATTGTGCACTTACTGCTCTTTCAGGCAGTGTCCAGTCTTAGAGATGCTTCCTGATTTACAGACGCCGCATATACACAAAATGTTTTTATTGAACTGTAGATCTTTACCTAAACCCTCCGCTGAACTTATTATATTCTTAGAAGAAAAATAACCGGATGTACTATTTTTAACTGAAACTTGGCTTCACAAGGACTCTGAACCTGATTTGGTGCAAACTCTTCCTCTTGGTTATAATATCCAGTGGAAAGATCGTGATAAGAGGAAAGGTGGAGACATTGCTATTATTTTTAAAAATTAATTTAAATGTTGTGTTGAGCCTAACCTTATTTCTGATTACGAAAGTTTATCTTTCACTATTTCATTTTCCGCCACTCACACCTTTTCAGAAATCCTAATATATCACTGCACGTGTGTGGGTGCACAATATCTTAAATCTCTTCCTGAAATGCTAGGTACGTTAGCAAGGTCCTCCCCCAATATTACTCTTCTGGGGGATTTTAACCTGTACTTTGATGATCCAAATAAAACTGATGGCTTCAATATTATCCTAGATTTATTAGCGATCCAACTTATACAAAAAGTTAAAGGCTCAACACATAAGAAAGGCCATACTTTAGACCCTGTTTTCACCAACAACAATGAGTTGTCGGTAGGTGACCCTATCCCTCTGCCTGGGTCGGTGTTGTAACTTCTGTTATTATGCCAAACCCATTAGGGGCCGTTTTAGTTAATATGCTACACTTTGCATGGTTGCTCCCGCTCCCCCTCCTCTTTATCATATGATGGTACAGTCTCCTGGACAGCCGGCGCTCACAGTAGAATGTTGACATTGGACCCGGCTCCCAGGCTGACAAGCTGACGGCATTTGTTGATGTTAATCTTCTACAATAAAGAACCCAGTAAATCACTTGGGTGTTTCTCATTACTACATTTTGTGGCGACGAGGAGGCGGAAACTGAGCCAGGGACAGTCAATGCCGTTTCCCTGGGTTGATGTGAGTGCTTGTCAACGAGAGGAAAAAGAAAGAAAAGGTTAGAAACAAAGGAGCCAGTGAAGCAGAGCGAAGCAGGATCGAGAGAACGTTATAATAATAGTTAAAGAAAACAAGTAAGGAAAAACGGTAATTGAAGGCATACCGACTTGTAAACTTTGAAAATTGTACACAGCTGGTGTTGGGACTCGCTCGGGTGCCAGGTCGGGCATCGAGTGACAGTATTACTTGGAATGAGGAATATCTGGGTGAGGAGAGGAGTATGAATTGAAGGCGTCGATGCGCAATTAGTCACTAGCGAGTGCCAGGCTGGGCGCTAATGGCGTACTGAGGGAGAGAAGTGTGTGGTGCAACCGCGTCCTCGCCATTGAAGCGGTGACCTTAGACCTGTTTCGGCAATTGAAGAAAGGGGGACAGCGCGACTATCTCTCGCCTAACAGCTGCGCGGCGCTCCTGATTTCCTCACAGCATTAGACTCTGCGCACTCTGCCACGCTCTGAAAGAAAGTCGAGCCTGACCCTCTCAACGTGTAAACCCGAGTGGCGCACAAACAACGGGGCACTGAATAACTTTGGCGCGAGGCAGCGCGCTCACCGGCAATTCCTTCGGACGTTTGTCTGGATCCCGCTGCAGTGTGGTCGGGGAGGAAATGAGTGGGAGAAAGTTGTTGTCCTGCGTAGGGAACGTGCTGAATCGGCAGCTCTGTTGAAAAACGGCTTCATCCTGACAGGAACCGTGCTGAGGGGAAGCTTCACCACAGGAAGTTCCCGCCTGCTTGAGGGGAGGCTAGTGTCTATTGGATACCAAGGGAAAAAAACTGTGGAAGCAGAAAGGGGACTGCATGAACCTCTATGCTTATGATATCTCCTCATGTGGTACTGAAATTGTGTGGAAAGGGAAAAGTCTTATGTCTTCCAAGTGGGGGATGGGGAGGATAACAGCGATGAGGTTTACCCCAAATGTGATGTCTTACTAGATGGAGTAATGTTTAGCATGTATGCAGACTCGTGCTCCCCATATACTTTAGTAGATAAGAAAGTGTTTGATGATAAATTTGCCAATCATCCAGTAAAATTGTTGCCACCTGATATCAGTCCCAAGGGTTACAACGAGGGGAAAATCCCTCTGGAGGGCATGGTGACCATGAGAATTTCTTTTAAAGATAGGCACACAGTAGGAAAAATGTATGTGTCCACGAGAGGGTCGACCCTATTGAGCTGGAAGCATCAGAAGCAGTTGGGGATCACTCTGGACCCAAATAACAAAGAACAAGTGTTGTTAATTGACCCGGAAGGAATCTCAGAAGATCTTACCAAAGAGTTCAAGAATGTGTTCAGTGACAGATTGGGAGTATTTAAAAACTACATGCACAAGATTGTGCTAAAGGAGGGGGCAGTACCAGTGGTACACAAGACAAGGTCCATACCTTTGCGCATGAGAGAGCCCCTACAACAGGAACTTCAGAGATTAGTCAAGGAAGGAGTCATCAAAGAAATTGAGAGCTCGGCTTGGTTAGCCCCGATAGTTATCATGGCCAAAGATAAAGGTAACAGCATAAGACTCTGTGTGGACCTGAGAGATTTGAATGCGAACATTCTGGTGGACAGATTTCCCCTTCCCAGAATAGGGGAAATGCTAAGCACAATCAGGGGGGCCAAGTACTTCAGTGTGCTAGACCTGTCTTCAGCTTATTATCAAATCAAACTCCACCCAGATTCACAAATACTAACGGCATTCACCACCCCGTTTGGCAATTTCAAGTTCCAGAGAATGCCGTTTGGATTGGCATCGGCGGCTGTGGCTTTTCAAAGAGTCATGCAGCATGTGTTAAAAGACTGCAAGAACACGATCTGCTTCCAAGATGATATATTGATCTTTGGAGGATGCGAAGAAGAACACAATGAAATGGCTAAAAAAGTTTTGGAAAAGTTGAAGGATGTAGGTTTTACCACCAAGCCATCGAAATGTAAATTAGGAGTAAGTTCAGTGGACTACCTGGGGCACACGCTATCCGAGGACGGCATCAAGCCAAAGCATGACCTTGTGAAGGCGGTGGAAGACGCGCCCGCACCCAAGAGTAAAGAAGACGTACTCTCATTCCTAGGTCTTGCGGAATATATGGCCAAGTTCATTAAGGACTTTGCGATGGTGTCGCAGCCCCTAAGAGACTTGATAAAGAAGGACAGTGTCTTTGAATGGGGAAAGGAACAAGAAAGGTCCATGAAGTCCATAAAGAAAGCGATTAGTGAAGCTCCATACATAGGGAAGTTCGACCCAAATGCTGCAACAATCATCTCCACGGATGCCAGCAACAGAGGTGTTGGGGCAACACTTACGCAGAGAGAAGGTAACAGGATCAACGTGATAGCCTTCGCATCAAGAACTCTCACAGTGTCGGAAAAGAATTACTCTACCATAGAGAAAGAGGCTCTAGCGGTATATTGGGCAATTCGTCACTACAAGTTCTTCATCTGGGGCATACCATTTGAGGTTCAGACTGACCATAAACCTCTTGTCTCACTTTTCACCAAGAAGGACATGGAAAGCATGACACCCCGGATAGCAAAATGGGCAGTGGGTTTGCAAGCCTACAACTTCAGAGTGTCTTACATTCCGGGACAACAAAATAGAGTCGCTGACTTCCTTTCAAGGGCACCCGCAGACGGAGAAGAGGTGGAAGAAAAGGAGAGTAGTTCCATTCTGGAGGTTCGCCTAGCGGCAGTGGAAAAAGTATCATGGGAAACCCAGATGGCAAGTGATGAAGTATTGAAGAAGGTGAAGAGGCATATACTCACTGGATGGCCTAAGAAATGCAAGGACATCGAAACAGAAATCCAGCCATATTGGAACGTGAGGGAGGACCTCTCAGTGGAAGGTGATTTCATTCTGAAGTCAGGGAAATTGGTCCCACCTGAGGCCTTAAGAAGTAAAGTAGTGGAACTGGCTCACGAGGGACATTCTGCTTCATGGATCTCAATCCGGTTTCAGAGCCGGATTCAGCACTGAGACGGCCCTGCTGGAAGTATCTGAAACCATCCGAGAATGCGTGGACAGGGGCGAGGAGGCCATGTTGGTTCTCCTCGACCTGTCCGCAGCATTCGACACGGTCTCTCACCCCATCCTCCTTGATCGACTTAAGCAGATAGGCATCGGTGGCACTGCCCTCAGCTGGATCGAGTCCTTCCTCTCATCCAGAAGTCAAAGGGTACTGTTACGTCCTTTTAAGTCAGAGAAAAAACCTCTGTCATGTGGGGTGCCGCAGGGCTCCGCCCTCAGCCCCCTGTTCTTCAACGTCTATCTGGCCCCCTTGGCTGACGTTGTGGAGTCTTACGGAGTCAGGGTGGTCTCTTACGCGGACGACACACAGTTGGTGTTTTCCTTTAGGGACCACTCAGACTCCGCATTCCTCAATTTTCGCCAATGCCTCAATAACATCAGTGGCTGGATGACTGCGAACCACCTTAGATTGAATGCAGATAAAACAGAGGTTCTGTTTTTCAATCAGAAAACCTCTATCCCCTCTTCTTGGTGGTGGCCCACGGCGCTTGACCCTGCCCCGTCCCCTGTTCACTCGGCACGGAATCTTGGTTTCCAATTTGATGACTCCCTGTCATGCAAAACCCAGATCAATAAAGTTACTTCCGCCTGCTTTATGAAACTACGCATGATAAGAAAGATCCTCCCCTATCTCCCCCTGGATTCCCGCCGCACAGTCACCCAGGCCCTCATCACGTCCCACTTGGATTATGCCAATAGTCTCTATGCTGGGGCTCCCCAGTACCTGATAGGCCGGCTGCAGATTGTCCAGAATGCTGCAGCCAGACTGATCGGTAATATCCCGTACCGTCAATCTGTTTCTGCCTACCGGAGGGAACTCCATTGGCTCCCTGTGGCTAGCCGCATTCAGTTTAAGGTCCTCACCCTTACCTATCGAGCCGTCAACAACTACGGTCCTACTTATTTGAAAAAACGGGTCTCGATATCCCGCTCCACCAGATCCCTGAGATCCAATGACCTCCGCCTCCTGATCTCGCCCCGTTTCAGACTGTCTAGAACCGGTGGCAGAGGTTTCAGTGTCATTGCTGCCAGACTGTGGAACTCCCTTCCACTTGAGCTGAGGTTCTGTCCTTCCGAAACCATCTTCCGAGCCAAACTTAAAACCTGGCTCTTCTCTGGACTCTAGTCTCTCCACTTTTCCTTTTTCTTCACTCCCCCTCTCCCCTGGTAAACCCTGGATATTAGCGCCGGGACACCCCTTCGGGGGTAGCTGCGCGCTCTACAAACTACATAAAAAAAAAATTAAAAAAAATTTAGGCAGAAGCTTGTGCAAAGCCAGACTTCGAGCAGACTACTGGTTTCCTACCATGGACAGAGAAATGGAGGACAAGGTACGTGATTGCTACGCGTGTTCCCTGAGTGACAAATCCAAGATCACGAGGAGAGCACCTTTGTCTCCTGTCGAAGTTCCGGAGGTGCCGTGGAGCAAGCTAGGCTTCGACATAGCGGGTCCTATCCATGGCAAAGGGCCTCAAGATTGGTACTTATTGGTCCTAGTAGACTACTTCTCGAGCTGGGTAACCTGTAAGATCGTTCACAACGTGGGCACCAATGTCATAGTGGATTTCCTTAAAGAGGTGTTCACACTAGAAGGCATACCCTCCACACTGGTGACTGACAACGGAGTCCAACTGATCTCAGAGGAGATGAGGGATTTCCTCAAAGACTGTTCAGTGACCCATGTCCGCACACCGCTGTATTGTCCCAAGGCCAACGGGAAGGTGGAAAGAGTCAACCGAATGTTGAAGGAATGCATACAGTTGGCCAACCAAGCGGGGGATAACATAGAGGAAGCCATAAGGGACAGGTTGTGGGCTTACCACACCACGCCGAAAAATACCACAGGATGCACACCCTTCGAGTTGCTGAGGGGAAGAAAAGCGGGCACCAAACTCACACCCGGTTGGATGGGGAGAAGACAAATGGAGGAGACCGATCATAAGGAGATCAAGAGAAGAATCGAAGACAGCCAACAGAAATACAAGGAATGGTATGATAAGAAGTGGGGAGTGAAGGAGAGGGAACTTCAGGAAGGACAAGAAGTCTACGTGAAGAAACCATAGAGACAATGGAGAGGTGGAAGTAAGTTCTATGCCCCCAAGACTATCCGGCGGCTGAACAGGAACTCGGTAGTGGTAGACGACGGAAGATTATGGAGTCATGATCGTGTGATCCCAGCAGGAGGAGGAGAACATCGGGCAGAGATGGGAAGAGCGGGAGGTAGAGATATCAGTGAGACCATCAGAGTAGACAGAAGGGGTGACAGACCTAGGACCTCACCGCAGTGGCACAAACAGTACATAATGAGATGACTTAGACACCAGCCACAGGAGTCCTGTAGCACCTTCTGCGGAATATCCTTCCGCACCCTGTTTTTTCCTTAAGGGGGATGATGTGTTGTAACTTCTGTTATTATGCCAAACCCATTAGGGGCCGTTTAAGTTAATATGCTACACTTTGCATGGTTGCTCCCGCTCCCCCCTCCTCTTTATCATATGATGGTACAGTCTCCTGGACAGCCGGCGCTCACAGTAGAATGTTGACATTGGACCCGGCTCCCAGGCTGACAAGCTGACGGCATTTGTTGATGTTAATCTTCTACAATAAAGAACCCAGTAAATCACTTGGGTGTTTCTCATTACTACAGTCGGATCATTGCCTGATCCCTATTTCACTGAATTCTTCAATTCAACTGACTGTTACCGAATCTATTAGAAGGTGAGTCCACACCTGGTCTAAACGTTCTGTGGAATCCTGGATCTCTGTTCTTAAAAACTTAAAGCCTAAATTAGACCCTAGTCCTATTTTAGCCTCTGAAAAATTCACTTATTTGATAGAGTCCTCGTTGGACACAGTTATTTCTGTTAAATCTAGCCACAAAAAGGTGGGAGAGAAAATGTCACTGGGTTACTCGCCTAAGCTTCGTTCACTCAAACAAGCCTGTAAAAGGATGGAGAGGAAATGTAGGAAAGATTACAGTGAGTTGAGTAAACAGAAATATACAGAGTCTATAAAACTACCAATTTGAAATAAAAAAGCATAAGCATTTTACTATGAAGGAATAGTTAATTCAGCAATGAATACTCCTCGGGATATCTTCCGCATTGCGAAGAATCTCCTAGAGCTTCCATCTCTAGGTACACTAACCGTCGTCTCCTCTGATCGCAGTAATGACCTCACTGAAATCTCCCATGGAAAAATTCAAGATATATACAATACATTTCCTGGCTCCCCATGTCCCAGTGACCTTCTAGCAATGAACAAGTCCCTGCACTACATTGAGCATTCATTGGAAGAACTTCCAACTATGGACCTGGATACTTTATCAGAAATCTTTTCTCAAATAAAATCTAGTTCCCACCTTGATCCGACATCTCCTCACTTCCTACGCAAAGCCAATGACCTGGTACTGCCAGTCAAACTAGAAGTGATAAATCTCTCTATCTCCACTGGCCAAGTTCCATCATCTTGGAAACACACCATGGTGAAAGCTCTACTCAAAAAGCAGAGCTTAAACTCTGATTTCTTGGGTAACTATCGTCCTATCTCTTTGCTTTCTGTGATCTGTAAGATCCTAGAAAAGTATGTTAACACAACTCTGTTTGAATTCTTAGAAGCCCACAATCTCCTGCACTACTTTCAGACCGGTTTTCGCCCTCAGCATGCCATAGTCGAAGAATCTAAGAAAATCCTCGATCAAGGAGGAGCAGTAGTTATTATCCTCCTTGACCTAAGTTCTGTATTCGATACGGTCAACTTTGACATACTTCAAACCAGACTTAGTAGTGCCGGTGTTCAGGTGGGGTTATCACCTGTCTCTGATCCTACTTAAATGGTAGAACATTCCAGGTCTTCGCAGGAGATACAACTTCTAGGAGCCTATCGCTCAGCTGCGGAGTGCCCCAGGGGTCGTCTTTGAACCCGACTCTATTTAACGTGTACATAAGACCGCTTACTGAGATTATCTTGCTATATGGGATTCAAATTGTGACATATGCCGATGATACGCAGTTGGGAGTAGCCATCAACCACCCTCAGAACTCTCCATCAGACCTGGAATCCTGTTTAGAGAATGTGGCAATATGGATGTAACACTCCTGTCTGAAGCTCAATGGAGAAAAAACTAAATGAATGCGCCTGGGCACCAGGCTTAATACTGATCTTAACTATGTATGGCCAACCTTTTAGGACCCGCCCTACTCCCAAGACTAAGATTAAAAGTTTAGGTGTTTGCCGGGACAAGTCTCTCAAATTCAACCACCAAGCAGTTAAATTGGCAGGAGCCGGCTATGGCACTCTTAGACTGCTTCAGGAAATTCTATCTCTCCTTCCCATGGGGGTAATGAGAATTATGGTCCAAGCCTTGGTCCTTTCCCGTTTGGACTACATCAACTCCCTGTACCTGGGAGCACCTAAATCAAAAATAATGAAACTCCAAGTTGTTCAGAACTAGGCCTCTCGGTTGCTGCTCAGCATTCCTACAACTCAGTCGGCTAAGCCACGTCTGAAGACTCTTAACCGGCTGCCAATTTCAGAAATAATAAAATATAAATCTCTGTGTATAGCTCATAAGACCCTATGGGGGAAGAGTCCTTTAATGAATGGCTTTCGCATCACTTTTTATTGCCCCAGGAAATGCCTTCGCTTTGCTAAGTTAAACTTAGCCATAATTCCCAAAATCAGAAGGGTATGAATTGGAGGTAGTTCCTTTTCTTACAATATAACTGAACTCTGGAACACCCTTCCCCGGCATCTTAGGTCAGAGACTTACCATCTTCCCTTTTGAAAGCTTCTTAAAACCTGGCAGTTTCATAATGTCATTCTATAAACTATCAAGTCTCCCCCCATGTCTATGATGCTAGCGCTGGGATGCCTTAGGGTAGCTATGCGCTCAATAAATGCTGTTAAATTGAATTAGAACATTTGGAGAAATGTGGAGTCCACCCTGCAGCTAAAGTAAAGAGTAGTTCTCAGTCATGCCTGTCTTCAGTTCATATTTGACAATGTTTTGCCTGATGGAGTGTATTTTATATTGTTGTAAGAGATTTAATTATTCTTAGTTGCACAATGTTATGTAATTAATTTTGCAGCTATGCAAAAATAGGCAGTTCCAGGCCCATTTTAGGATAAAGAGGGCCGCTCTGACGCAATGGCATAACTGTAAAACAATATAAATCTCACTGGTCATAAATAAACATACTTTGTACTGCAATGAACATGGCAAAGTTGTAACCTGGTACAGGTGTAATCATTTATTATGGCGTAAATAGGCATAGTTAAAAAAATACAATTCACAATGGAATATGCATAATAAGTCTCTAAATGTTTTTCAATGTTGTAGGTGTGTAAAACATGTCATAGTGAATCCATACTTTCACCGCATTACAAGGAACTCTTGTGATATAAATGAGAGGAAGAGGGATTAGAAACAGAAGAAGAAGAACCTAATGATATAAATCTGAAAGCCAATCATGTTGGTAAATGTCTTATATTAATGACCTTGATGCTGGTAGTGTCTTTTGTTCAGTCCGGGAAGGGTGCCATCCGTGACCAGTGATATATTCATTTCAGAAGTTATTTTATAGCTGTATGCTGGATTTAACATATGTAGGAAGTTGTGTCTGATCCTCCTTCCTGTAGTTCTTGTGTTTCAACTCTTGGGGGCTGGGTATGAAGGTCTTGGTCAGGTCTTGGGGGAGACGGGGGTCTAAACGGAACTGTTGAAGTGGTTGGACAGGGTGAATATGGAGAATACTAGTGGGAATTGAAAAATCAGGAGGAAGAATGTAGGGGCACTTTCAAACAATTTCTAGAGAATGACAAATTAGAAAAGCATATACTGAGCACATACCAGTCGGATAATCTGTGGGGAAAGAGCAGGAAACCTCCAAGGTAGCAAAATAGTTGGATTCACACCTCACTTTATAACTTCTTTCAGAACTTCTTTTGTGTATTCAAGATGGCCAGCATGTGCTTCTGGCTACTCAAGCTGCTGAATAAAACCTTGCCTTATAATGATAAGAGTTACCACATCCCCGTAGTCCTAGCCTTGGTTCAATCTCGCGTGGACTACTGCAATGCCTGCTACTTGAGACTTCCACATTGAAAGTGCTGAAGCGTTCGCAGTTAGTTCAAAATATGGCTGTGCATCTGGTTACAGGCATCTCCCGCCTCAAATACATCTCCACTCTTCTCATACAATTCCGCTGGTTACCTATAAAGAAAACAATTCTATTTAAGGCAATGATTATCTTACAAGGAGTAATCCATCGCTCTGCCCTTAGTTTCCTGTCCTCCACATGTAGCATTTACCTACCAGCTAGGCCCCTTCCTGCTATTATCCCAAACCCAGGACCAAAGCCTATGGAAACAAAGTATTCTCTGTGGCCACAGCCAGGAAGTGGAATAATCTCCCAGGTGAGCTTTGCTCTTCATCATCCCTGTTCTCATTTGGTAAACTTTTTAAAACCTTCCTTTTTAATTTGTCAGTTTAACAATCATGCAAATATTGCGTACTGTATTTTATTTCCTTTAACGTCTCGTTGCCAAGACGTTTTCATGTATATGTGCTTAAAAAACTACAAATACAAAATATATATACCCATTAATACACTTTGGGATACCCCATCAGTGACAGGTCTCAGTAATTGTGGATCCTGCAGTATTGTAGCAAAAACGATGGAATGATGCAGTTCTATATGCAATGGTGTCCAAACACGCTCCTAGGAATTCCTTAACTGCATTACCATTCATGTCACCTACGCAATTATTGGACCATGTGCAGCTCAAAAAGCAATACTTATAGTGATGCAAGCAACACAAAGTCAAGATCCGATCCAGAAATAATTCGGCTCCATTAGTCGAGCACCTCATTGAAAAGAACCACTCGGACAATGAACTCCAGTGGACAGTACTGTGTCAGGTTTTCCTAAATTCACGTAGGGTGATTATGGAACGAATTGTTTTATGGAAAGAAACTTGCATAATTCTATGTTTAAGAATACATATTAAATGTCTCAATCTCTGAGAAATATTAATTTTATGAGTAATAACCAGCTGTTTGTACACGTACCTTATGGTCTCAATCGTCTCTCTAGACAAGGGCGGGTCCTCCGTTATGACAAAGGAGGAGCTTTGCCCCGTTGGCTCAGGGCCAGCGGGTGAAAAAGAAAACAATGTTCTATCACCATTTTATTTTTCATTTGTAGGCTCGGAATCAGCATGTGCAGGGAGGGTAGGGACCGTGTCATGGTAGAGGGGAGGAGGAGTGCTATGTGCACTTCTAAGTGTGCATGTGTGTTTGGCCGGCTGTCTCAAGCCGGCCAAACACACATGTGCGCTTAGGTGTCTCCAACCCAGCTGTGTTGTACAGCTGGGCTAGAGAAACTGCACTGACTCTTTGTCCTGAGTGGAGCGCAGGAGCGGTGGTACAGGTGAGAGAGGTGGGATGGTAGGGCGGAGCGGGGGAAGTCGACAGACGGCGGGATAGGGAAAATCAAATAAATAAAACCACTTAACTTGCGCTCGCTGGTCGGCGGGTTTTGGTGCGAGTCCCAGGTCTGACGTATCAGGAGTCGTTCCAGCAGATGCTATTTTTGCCGACGATTAGTACTCCATCTAGTCGGTGTTCCGCTTCAGGCAGTTGTTCTTCATCCAGTCGGTGATACTTGTCATGCTTCTGTGGATGTTGGTCCTTGTGGTAGTAGGGTCATTCGTGAGGGAGAGGATGAGTTGGGTGTTGCCTGAGTAGGATATTATGTTGAGACCGTGTGCTCTACTCCGATGAGATGCACTAAAGGTCAATCTTCAGTCAGATCTATTTTTTAGAAAAAAACATAAGTCATTCCTTAACCATAGATGAATATATAGCAATAAAGATCAGAATCACTAAAGAAATCCTAAAGACACAATCATCTTCTAGGACCAAGGCTTTCACTATTAGTCTAGCACTTGCTTTGTCTCGGCAAGACAGAAACTTTGACATAATAGCCGTAATGTAAGTATAGCCTGGGAAAGCAACAGCATTTGTACACCTGGCACTGCCCTTCATACCCCAGGTCTCATGGCTCATAAATGTAGCAATAAAGATGATGTTTAGTTAAAGTGTGAGAAGTGGATAAGTGTGGCTCAATGGTTAGAGCGGCAGACCCTGATGCAGAGGTCTGGCCCGGGACCAGGGTTCAATTCCCCACCTCGGTGGGTCTTGGGCTCAAAATTCCACAGACCTGATAATTCTCGCCTCGGTGCCTATTCCAATCATGGAGTCCCACTTTGAAACTCTGGGCAATAGCTTGCTTAATCTCCACAATGGCCCCCACAACGCTACGGATGCCTGGCCTCCACCTTGGGGGTGCCCAGGAGTCGACACCTCACAGGGAAAGCCAGGATGGGTTCCACAGCGGTATTCGTACAAGCGCCTTGAGACCCTTGCGGGTGAGTAGCGCGCTATACAAGTATCAATTTACATTTACATTTACAGTGACATAGCAAGGGTAATCAGCCATCCTGCAGAGAAGCTAGCAAAACCGACAGCCCCACCTCCATGTCTGTGTAGAAAAAGTAGTAATCAAGTAATTTGTAAAGCGCACTACATACCCGGGAGGGTTTCAAGGCGATGGGGTGGGGAGTGCTGCTGCTATTGGTCAAAGAGCCAGGTTTTGAGTTGTCTCCTGAAGGTCAAAGAGCCAGGTTTGAGTTGTCTCCGTTTGTCGTAGGTAGAGGGAGGGGTGTTCCAGGTCCAAGCGGCGCGATGGGAGAAGGATCGGCCTCCGGAAGTAGTTCTACGGATGTGCGGGACCGTGGCCAGGGCGTGGTCAGCAGAGCGGAGTTTCCTGTTGGGTACGTAGAAGGAGAGCCGATAGTTGAGATAGGCTGGTCCGGTCTTGTGAAGTGCCTTGTGTGCGTGGATCAGGAGCTTAAAGGAGATTCTCCTGTCGACGGGGAGCCAGTGCAGCTTCCTCAGGTGGGGGGTGATGTCGTTTCGGCGTGGGACATCGAAGATCAGGCGTGCAGAGGCGTTCTGGATTCTCTGCAGTCTGTTGATGAGCTTGGACGAGGCTCCGGCATAGAGGGCGTTTCCGTAGTCGAGTCTGCTGCTGACTAGGGGCTGGGTGACTGTTTTCCTTGTGTTTGTCGGGATCCATCTGTAGATCTTGCGGAGCATGCGGAGGGTGTTGAAGCAGGTGGAGGAGACTGTGTTGACTTGTTTGGTCATGGTGAGTTTCGAGGCGAGGATGACTCCCAGGTTGCGTGCTTGGTCGGTGGGGGCCGGGGGGGTCCCCAGAGACGTGGGCCACCATGAGTGGTCCCATGCTGAGGGGTTGGACCCGAGGATGAGGATCTCCGTCTTGTCTGTGTTCAGTTTAAGGCGGCTTTCCTTCATCCAGTCTGCGACGGCCTTCATTCCCTGGTGAAGTTTGGATTTGGTGGTGAGAGGGTCCTTGGTGAGGGAGGGGATCAGCTGAGTGTCGTCGGCGTAGGAGATTATGTTGAGGTTGTGTTGTCGGGCGATGCGTGCTAGTGGTGCCATGTAGACGTTGAACAGCGTCGGGCTGAGGGAAGATCCTTGTGGGACGCCACAGATGATCTCTGAGGCATTGGACCTGAACGGGGGGAGGCGGACTCTGAGTTCTGCCGGAGAGGAAGGAGGTGGTCCAGTCCAAGGCTTTTTCCCAGATACCTGCGTCTTGGAGTCGCGTACGTAGTGTGCGGTGGCAGACGGTGTTGAAGGCGGCGGAGAGATTCAGGAGGATGAGGGCCGCCGCCTCGCCGTTGTCTAGAAGGATCCTGATGTCGTCTGTGGCGGCGATGAGGGTGGTCTCGGTGCTGTGGTTGCTGCGGAATCCTGATTGGGATGGGTCCAGGATGCTGTTGTCTTCGAGGTGACAGGTGAGCTGGGTGTTAACTATCTTCTCGATGACCTTTGCTGGGAACGGAAGCAGGGAGATGGGTCGGAAGTTCTTGAGGTCGCTCGGATCCGCCTTGGGTTTCTTGAGTAGGGCGTTGATCTCTGCGTGCTTCCAGTTCTCAGGGAAGGTGGCGGTCTCGAAAGAGACGTTGATTATTTTGTGCAGGTGGGGGGCGATGGAGTTGCTGGCTTTGTTGAAGATGTGGTGCGGGAGAGGGTCGGGCAGTGATAATTGGAGTGCTGTGGGACCCTCCCACCTTTGATCTCCCTGTGCTATTGCACCACTTGCAGTAATAACAACTATGCCCCTTTTTACATATTGCAGTTCGTATTACTTTCCTGCTCATTGGTTAATCTGAGCTTTTGGTTGCAGGTGGGGCCCATTGTCACTCATTTTTGGAAACCAGCGCATATTTGTGTTCATCAGATTTTAACTCAGAGCAAGATAGAGAATAGAGAGAAAAACAAAAAAATAGGGAAAGGAGGATGAAGCAAGGGGGAAAAAGAACCTGCCAGAATGAGATCAAGATGCAGGGAGTGTCGGGGTGGAGGAAAGATGCATGGGGTGGAATCAAGAATGCGCAGCCTAGCAGTGGCCTCACCAGTGTCACAAGCCCTAGTGCAAGCAAGGAAATAGGCCCCGCTGCTGTCTGAATTGTAAAATACAATAGTATTGGTTCAGTGGGCCCTTCAGACCAGGGTGCCACTGCACCTGCTGCACCAATGGAAGCCACGCCCCCTGCACCCTTAGTATTCGACACCTAACATCTGACATTTGATAGCGCCGGCCACGGTTTTCAAAGCAAACATTTGGGACTGAAACGTATTCTTTTACAAATTAAACCCTGCCCCCAACTCTACCCTCTCAGCAGCAAACGCAAGGCATTTGTATGCAAAATCCAGAATAGCGCGACATGTGGGGCCAAGGGGTTACACTGTGATTTCATCAGGGTCAAAGGGAGCCACCATGACATTTTAATGACGACATCCGTGTGTAGCATTGCGCTTTATTTACCTTTATAGGTAATGTAAAATAAATGAAAATACTGATCTCTATCGCAGATCTTTCTATAGTGCCCAAGCGGTGTGATGCTGCCCTCTGGTGTATAGAACTGGTATCACCTCAGCTCCCATGGGACAAAGATAAAAAAGCTTCATTCTTTCCTCCAAAACACATGTACTGAAATGTATCCGGCGGTAAATTGTTCTACCAGTGTCCCAACCTTCCCAGCGAATCTGCAGTGCTTAATTTGAGCCGGTGGAGGGCCACCTAAACTAATTTTTGGGGACAAGCACTTATTTTTCCTCTTCATACATTTCATGGGAGCGAGAGAGTTAAAAATCCACAACGAGGAAGAAAAAACAAGCATTTACAATGCAATGGTCTCGGCATTATTAAAGGTAGAGCTATTGGCATTGCTCATGACTTTTTTTTTTTAAATCATAAATAAATGGCATTGTCATTTACATTGCCAATAGCTTAATCGCTCGCAAATGCATGACCTATTGCATTTACACACACACAGAGCCACCCCCACACACAGAGGCACCCCCCACACACAGCCCCCCCACACACAGAGCCCCCCACCCACACACACAGAGCCCCCCACCCACACACACAGAGCCCCCCACCCACACACACAGAGCCCCCACACAGGGCCGGGGGGAGCAAGCAGGGCCGGGGGGAGCAAGCAGGGCCGGGGGGAGCAAGCAGGGCCGGGGGGAGCAAGCACAGCCAGGAGGCAGGGGAGCAAGCACAGTCAGGGGAGCCAGCACAGCCAGGGGGGCAGGGGAGCCAGCACAGCCAGGGGGGCAGGGGAGCCAGCACAGCCAGGGGGGCAGGGGAGCAAGCACAGCCAGGGGGGCAGGGGAGCAAGCACAGCAGGGGGGCAGGGGAGCAAGCACAGCCAGGCGGCAGGGGAGCCAGCACAGCCAGGGGGGCAGGGGAGCCAGCACAGCCAGGGGGGCAGGGGAGCCAGCACAGCCAGGGGGGCAGGGGAGCCAGCACAGCCAGGGGGGCAGGGGAGCCAGCACAGCCAGGGGGGCAGGGGAGCAAGCACAGCAGGGGGGCAAGCACAGCCAGGGGGCAGGGGAGCAAGCACAGCCAGGGGGCAGGGGAGCAAGCACAGCCAGGGGGCAGGGGAGCAAGCACAGCAAGGGGGCAGGGGAGCAAGCACAGCAAGGGGTCATCTATGGGGTCTGGGGTAAACCCGCAGGCTTCAGAGGTGGCTAATTGTCAGATACAAACGTACAGACGGCCGCCTCTGCTGCTCGCTTCACGAACTGATAATACCGACCGACTGAGGCACTCTGCTCCCGGCATCTCTTTAGCGCCTTGTTGCCAGGCAGATTGTGCAAATGGTACTATTTGAGCCTGCCTGCCTTCTCAATTGGCTGGTGTGAGTTTTCAACTTTCGTTCAACAGAAGGCCTTGGCAATCGTTTTATATGCCAAATCATTCTCCGCGCGCCAACAGGTCCTGGGCAAAATCAGCCTCGTGCGAGGGGCAGAGCTTGGGCAATAAGATTGGGGGGTGGGGGGCTTCTGATTTACTGACAGTCACTCTGGCATATCATTTCAAAATACATTTATTCTAGAACAAGCAGGGCACATATGCCGAAAGCAGTGCAATGATTGCATGCAAGGCATGTCAATGGCTGCTTGTTGCCACCCTGTCTATGAACGACCTTTACAAAACAATGTATGCAAAAAGCTGTTAAATGCATCCGTACACTCGTATTATCACTAGTAACCTACGGAAGAAACATGGAAAAAAAAGACATTTGGCCAAAGGCCGTGTGAACGGACCTGCGCACACATACAGCCCTTGCAAACATTACAATCCAGCCTCATTTGCATGTGCCCAGGGGGTCGATATGGTTCACACAGCTGCTCTGTGCGAGCCTGTTCATTAATGCATTCATTTATAAGCTTTACAAACACGTGGTTGTACACTGGACGCAAAAGTTGAGAACCGAATTAACAGAGACCCTTGCAAGCGACACATGCCAACATTTGGTAACGCTCAAGGCGAGGCTAAGGGGGCCAGGGTGTGCAGGGGTCTACTTTCTCCATATACTTACAAAGTCGAGCAAAATAAACATTTTCGACAAAGGTCTGCGGATCAACATACGCTGTTTTAAAAAAAAAATCAAATTAGAGGGCTTACAGTCCCAGATTTATATTGGAAAAGCAAAACTTCAAATTGCAAACATGGAACATTATTCGGACAAAAAAAGAGAAGTCTGTTTCTTAAAACTAGAGCGCGGTATGCTCTGCGTGCTCCTCATGCAGAATAAAGCGCTACACAAAATATTACATTACAAGTGAATCAATGCTTGCAGATAAAAAAGCTGCTGGTACATAAGGAGGGAATAAAAGGGGGCACATGCCATGAGAGCAGGCAGGCAAACATCCCTGCAGTTCAGAGAGAAAGAGAGAGAGGGAGAGCGCAGGGTGGCACACATCCCAGACGTTTGTAGTGATGGGCAGGCAGGCACACATGGCAGCAGTTTGTAGTTAAAGCCCAGGCAGGCACACATCCTAACAGTTCACAGACACAGAGGATAGTTGCACGCATCATAGCAGTTTGTAGTGACAAAGCAGCCAGCCATAGATTCTAGCAGATAATCAACAGAGCTGGCAGACACGTAACCAACAGGCAGACAGACAACCAAGCATTTCAGAGACAGAACAGGCAGACACGTATCTCAGTAGGTGGCAGAAATGGACAGGCAGAGGCAGGCCAGAAGTTCACAGAGAGAGCAGGCAGGCACATTTCACAGCAGTTCAGCGATAGAGCAGTTAGGCAGACTCCTAGCAGTTCAGAGATAGAACAGGCAAACACACCTCCCAGCGGGTCGCAGAGGTAGAACAGATAGTCTCTCATTTCAGCAATTCACTAAGAAGATACAATGGGCAGGTAGAGCAGGCAGCTTCGCACCCATAATTTCACAGAGATAGAACAGACAGACACGATCCCAGCAGGTTGCAGAAACAAGTCAGATAGACACACCCGCAGCAGTTCACAGAGATAGAATAGGCCAGGCAGACACCCACCCCACCAGCTCGCAGCGGCAGAGCAGACAGGCAGGCACACATCACAGCAGCGCACATAAGTAGTGCTTGCATGTACGCAACTCTAGCAGTTCACAGAGGTAGAAGAGGCAGACAAACCCCCAGCAGTGCACAGAGGTAGAGAATGCAGGCGCACACACCCAGCAGTGCATGGAGGTAGAACAGGCAGCACCCCGCCAGGAGTACACAGAGGTAAAGCACGCAGGCGCACCCCCAGCACTGAACAGAGGTAGAGCAGGCAGGCACACTCCCAGCAGCGCACGGACGTTCAGCACACAGGCACCCCCCCCCCCAGTAGTTCACATAGGTAGAGCACGCAGATACCTACCTGCCCCCAGCAGTGCACAGGGGTATAGCACGCAGGCACACACCCCCAGCAGTCCGCAGAGGTAGAGCAGGCAGGCAAACCTCCATCAGTGCACAGAACCTGAACAGTGAGGCACACACTTAGCAGTGCACAGACTAGGGGTAGAACAGGCAGGTACACTCACAGCAGCACACAGAGGTTCAGTACGCAGGCACCCCGCCAGCACTAGTGCACAGAGGTAGAGAACGCAAGCAGGCACACCACCAGCAGTACAGAGGTACAGAACGCAGTCACCTCCTAGCCGTACGGAGGTACATCACGCATGGCCCCCCCCTCACATCCGCCAGCGGTGCACGGAGGTAGGGTGCAAAACGCCATCAGTACACAGAGGTAGAGCAGTGAGGGGCACCCCCATCAGTGCACAGGGGTACAGCAGGCAGGCATACCCCCAGCAGTAGTGCACAGAAGTAGAGAAAGCACACAGGCACCGCACCCCCAGCAGAGTGGAGATGAGGCAGGCTCACACCCCCCCCCCCAAAAGTGCACGCCGGCACCCCCCAGCAAAGCACAGACGAGGCATGCAGGCTCACACCCTAGCAGTGCACAGAGGTAGAGAATGCACAAAGGCACACCCCCAGAAGTGCACGCAGGCACCCCCCAGCAGAGCGGAGACGAGTCAAGCTGAAAACACCCTCTTTTGCAAGGTATACAACCTGCGATTCCCAGGGGTGGCCCGAACCGTGGTTATTATGAACAACACAAATGCGACCACACTCTCCACTACAATCAGGATTCAACTACTGACATCCCACTAGCAAGCCAGGCGCAGTCCGAACGAGTTTGGGTGTGGGGGAGGAGAGGAGCATGGCTTTAGGAAGCTGGGCGCAATTAAACACAACACTTGTTTCTCCGCGACAACTGAGCCTGACCTCGCATGTACAAGAATTTTACTCCACATCTCTCGGCAGTCCTTATTTTGTAAATACGCGTGTGCCGCTACCAGGGGGCACGGCAGGCTGCTCCCTCACCACCCATCCCCCCCGACCGTGCCACGCGCTGTTCAGACGCACGAGCGGGACTCAGTAAAGGATACAAGAAAGGCAGGGGCATACAGGAGTGACCAGTGCAGCACGCAGGGACACACTTTAACAGTGACATGCCGCTTCAATGTTACCCTTGCTGAAGACATTGCTCAGCCAATGCACGAACACGGAGACCCCTGCAACGCCGATCGCAATAGTGGCCAACAATCAAGCCATCCCCCATGTTTAGCGCGACCCCTGACAATGCATCCTGGGTGACTTTCGTGCCGATGAGACTCAGCCCTGGAACGTAACGCCCACCAGCACCTCACTCACAACCCGGTGGCCGACTTAAGCCGCGTAACTCGGCAGAAGTCCGAAGAATCAGGAGCTCGGACTTGCTGCCCACCCCGCAGACAGTTACAGGCACAGCTGTGACACTGGGCGGGGCAGCGGAAATTAGACAACAGCTGAATCTGGCTGTTGTGTGTAACCAAACATACAGCCCGTAGCCCACTCCCTTTCATGTTACCACGCATAGTATGATCCATGGCCCGTGTGTCCAGTAACGGCTAGCTGCCGCCCCATGTCTAGAGCCTGCATCAGTTGAATGCACCATGGTAGTTTGTGTTTGCCAGTAAGAGTGGCGCTGGCATGCGGCTCTACTGCCTACATATCTGAGTGTTGTCCAAGGCTGGCGCACCAGGGAGGTCTATGGGCGTCGTGACAGGGCTGCACTGGAGCTCGAGGTGCATTGTGTCTCAATAGTTGGCAATGGGGACACTGCGTAGTCCTAGCGTCTCCTCATGCATAATTGCTAAACTTTCCGCTATGGCCCACGCAAGCATAGAGTGGCGCCAAGCTTGCACATGAGGAGGGTCAGGCGCTTTCCATCTCTTACTAACCAGCCGCTTGGCCACTATCATCCCCACATATAAAAATCTGGACAGGACCATCGTGCTGGGGCTTCTACGAAAATTGTGCAGTAAATATGTAGGCCAAGTGAAGGGTAGCTCCCGGTCAGTGCACTCGTGCAGCAGGGTGGCCAGTCCCCTTCAGTATTCCTCCACCCTGCGGCAAGCCTAGAACATGTGTAGCAGATCGGTCCCGATGTTTACTTAGAAACAAACGACGGACCGAATTTCAGCAGGCAAGAAACACGGGAAGTAGCTTTAAACAGTGTTTACGAATCTTCTGCCTGTTCAGTTTGAGCGATAGCCTTAAATGGCGTATGGATGCACATAAAGTTCATTTGCCGTCTAGCGTCAAAAATAGAAAAAAAATAGCTAATGATTATGCGTTTTTCTCTCACGCTGACTTTAACCGAAGGTGTCCGAGGCTTCACAATAGGAACAGTAATGATACATAAGAAGATTACAAGTGAACAAATTACAAAAGCAAAAGTTAAGTTACATGAGGCAAAAGACAGGAAACTACTTAAATGAAATGGGGAACGCTCGAGAAAACAGCAGAGAAATCAAGACAAGAAAAACGGCACTCACCAGCTGTTTGGGGAGGCGGCAGCGGCGGCGGTCGGGCAGAAATGGCTGCCTCAAACCTTCCGAAATTTTTCGGATTCGGGGGCGTGTTTTGCTGTCCTGAGTGACGGACTACGTCACGAGCTAAAGAACAGCAAAACTTACGCCCCCGAATCCGAAAAAGACGGGGCTACATTGGAGTGACTGATCTCTCCTCCAATGGCTGGCCTCCTTTTAGGAAGCCAGCCAATGGGGAGAGACAGAGCAGGGAGGCGGGTTCTGAAGCCCCACTAGAGGACATTAATTCTCTGACCGGAAGCTGCTTCGCAGCTTCGTCCCGAGACCTAAAAAGGAATAAAAAGACTGAAAACGGTCCCTAAAGGAGAAAGAAGTGTTACCAGGGGCGCAGCTTGGTCAGTAATCAAGCTGGCTTCTCAGATACATTATTTGAGAAGCAGAGCATAAGGAGGCTTAAGGGGTAGTGGGAAGGGATAGCATTGCGGATTGTTAGGGTAACTTAAAATACAATATGTTGTAAACTAGCCAACAGTTTTAGGAACCTAAATACAGAGAAGAGGCAATGTGTCTGTATGTTTTGCTTGTGTGTGAATATAAAAATCCTAGGTGAAATCAGACAGCTCCATCACCATACCCAACTGAAAGCACCTGTACCCAAACTATTTACTAGAGAATATATTTATTAGGAGAGTGTAAAACCTCAAACACCCCCTCCCCAAAGCTATGCCCCTGATAGGAACTTACAAGAATGATATAAAAAAGGACATGGAATGTCTGGCCGTAGACTAAAGAGGCCTCGGGTGGATTCAAGACTGTCCAGCATTGGTATTCAGCACACTGACATTTAATAGCACTGGCCACGAGCTGCTGAGCAGAGCTTTGGACACTGGCACTTATTCATTTACAAATTGAGCACTGCTGATAGGTGTCTCAATAGTCCGCATTAATGGTTTCGAGCTTGCTTAATTTTTGCAGTTTTCTAAATACTTCTAACAACTCACCATTCAAAAGCAGCGAAGTGGGAACAGTAGTGTAGCCAGTGTGTCACGGGCCCAGGTGTTAGGAAGGAAGTGGCCTCCTGGCAGCTCTTTGAATGATTAAATACAGCTATAGTTAGGGCTCAGTGAGTCCCGCAGGCATCTGGGTCCCAGTGCACTGCACCTGCTGCACCAATGGAAGATACGCTCCTGAGAAGAAAATGTTGTTTGTTTTAATGGTCTATTGGACTTTGGGTATGAACTGCAGTCACAGTCACCATTTTTATTAGGTTTACAGTATTTGCTTCACCCCCTCCTTCTCCCTGACTCACTATACATCTGTTTTTTTTTTTTTGTTATGCCATGTGAATTCATAGAGTGCTGCTAATCACCTGCGAGGGTATCCAGGCACAGAGTAAGGAAGGCCTAAGGGGAGAGGAGATCATGCCTATTTCATCTGGAAGAGACACGACTTGAGGTTCCTTTGGAAGCCCATGAAGGAGGAGGAGGTTCTGAGGTGTTTCGGAAGGTCCTTCCAGGTCTTAGCTGCGAGGTATGAGAAGGAGCGTCCTCCGCTTCTGGTCTACTTGATGCGAGGAAGGTGTGCTTTTCCTGGAACGCAGATCGAAGGAGTCTGGTGGGTTGGTAGAAGTTGAGGAGGTGGTTGAGGTAATCTGGACCGGTGTTGTGGAGAGCATTGTAGGCATGGATGAGTAGCTTGAACTTACATATTTACAAGTAAAGTCCTGCCTGCTTCATTCCTTTTCTGCTATCCTTATTAAAGTGTGTAGTTGTGTTTGTTTTTTGTTTTGTTAGTTAGTTTTATATACTTCACATTGATAAGAGGCAGTGTTTTCAGATGCTGATCTGCAATCCCTAGCCCTCTTATTATTTCTTTATTGCTCTAGGTATACAAAAAACTTACTGAGGGGTTAAAAAATAGATCAACTTTTAAAAGGTAGTAACTATACTATATGTAACATAATGACTGTTGGAGGTGGTTTATTAGTAGGTGTAGGTAGGAATCTACTACTAGTACTAAGGCCACAATCACAATATAGGGTCCAGTGAAGAACTCAAGAAATTATTCCCTTGCTCAACCCTTGGTAGCTGGCAACGAGCAGGCAGGCTTAACTTAGAAGACAGGTGTGTAAAGCATTTAAAAATACCAGTACATTAATTAAGTAAGAAACAACACGCAATAAAAATCTCATACCAACTTATGAAAATAGGAAATATTTTTATGATTAAAATGACGCCAATGTAGGGTACTGCAAATATGAATTTTTAAAGAATAAACACTTTCTAGTGCCTAAAAGCCAAAAGTGCCACTTTGGGACATCTGGACATGCTTAACCAGGACAAAGTCAAACTTTAAGGCTGATCGCGATGGAGCATGGGTCAGATACACTAAGCAGGAGGCCTTGGTCAAGTTTTTATCTTCGCACTTAGTCATGTTTCTGTAGCTTTTTCCCTCGATATTGAGCGAGGCTCCTCGTTCAGCCGGGATTCGAGTCAACGACAGTGGCTTATTTCAGCACATGCCTCCTGGAAGTCTTGTTGACGCCGAAAAGCTCAGGCATCCTTTATTTTATCATACCTCAACTGAGGTTGTGCACTGTCCTAGGGCTAGTCCTGGCCTTCAAGGTCACAACAGCATGTGGTCCTGCTACCAAACAATGCCTTCTTAAAGACAAAAACCTACTTCAGACCTCAAAAGGGAATTGGCTTACTGGTTTAGGAGTGCCAATACATCCAAGGTTTTGGGAAATGGAGCGAATGCTGGTTTCCAGTCTCAAAGGCTGGCACCTTTGAAATTCAAATGATGACCAATTAATTAAAATGGCTTCTTTGATGCCTTTCACTAAAGGAAACAGAGAGGGTGCACTAAATGGTTAGGAAAGAGTATTAGCCCCACATGTCCCAGATGGCGCATTGTCCAGACTCACGTAGCTTGGTAGATATTCTGGGCCTCATTTATGAGACCTTGCGTCAGTTCAGGCTTATACACAATCTGTCAGCACCTAAGGGCTTATCATTGAATGATGCTATTGATGAGTCAATTTGTAGTGTGAAGTATGCGTCTTTTGATCAGGCAGTTAAAATGCTGAGGGTTTTGGGCCGTGGGGCACTGATGGCGAAATCAGATATTGAGTCAGCGTTTAGAACACTTCCAGTGCATCCATCGGGGGTGAGGCGCGTTTTGGCGCGAAGCGACGTTCTCTTTCAAAATGCCCTCAGAATTCAGTAGCGCTTCTCTATCCGGGCTCCATGCGACTGGCAAATCGCGATATAGGGACAATGTCCACTGGCCTCTTACTCTAGGCGGTGGGCTTACTTCCAACACTCCTGTCTCAGCAGCGCCTTCTTCTTTTTGCACTGCAGGGGGACGGGACACTTCTTCACGGGGTTCTGTAGGTGGCAGGATGCACCAATCCCACCCTCGTCGCCAGTTGTCACGTCGTGGCTTCAAGAACGACAGACACATGTAAGTATATTCATTGGAGCTTTATTATCTGCTTTCAGGCAGGTCCCTGTCCCTACTCTAACTGCCTGATCCTGTCTACACTCCTCCTCTTCCCTTCCATCCGAGCTAGCTCCACCCACCCAACTACTAGACTGCTGACTACATAACACAAGTATTGCAATATTTTACTACTAAACTGACAGTCACAAATGCAGTTATCTTTCAGGCACTAGGGTCATGATTTGAATGGCGCAGCAGATGCAGTGGCACCGGCTCAAACGTTATCTGAACTCCTCTAAACATAATATTGCTATTACATCAATTCATTCTATTATCTCAATCTTTCCTTTCATTTTTCAAAAAGGTGCTATTATTTCACCTGCACTACACCACTAGTAACTATACAATATATTGCCCTTTTGTACATAAACTAGTTAAAACACTTTAACAGACTTTCTGTAACTTATTTTGCACAACTACTCAGCAAGCTGTATCTTACAAAACAGCTTATTATGAATCACATAGGCGAATCTTAATACGTTAGCCAATGCTTGTTCTATTACTTTCTGCAGCAGGATGAACCCCATCTTTTCCAATATCGTATTCGAAAGAAATGTCTGGCTATTGGACCATACCATCAAAACCTGGATTTTCGGTAGAGAACGAACCAATACCTTTTATTCTGAACTGCACCAGCAATGGGGCAAAACAATGTGTCTTTCAAAATAGACCAGAATCAACTGGTGGAAGGGTTGCAGCCGGGAGGGTCAGATCTTATGCACTGGGTCAGTGGCCTGGCATTCACCCACTGTGGCTCTCGCCCGTCCGAAAAATGATCATGGTGGATAGTCTGGTTGAAAACGTTCTTAAGCACCGCCCTTTTGCCAAGTCTGTTTTCAGTGCCACCAAATATGTTTTTTTCTCACTGAACACTGTTTATTGCGCCTTGATGAATTACCGGCCCAGTGAGCACCCCCAGAGACCTCACCTGCCACGACTATGTTTCACGTCATGTTCACAGCTGCCCTTCTGCTCGCTCATTGGCTGCAATCTTGTACAGCGTTCCACAGCCTCGAGGCTAGGTTAGCAGTAAACAAATACCACGTACGCATATCAGTCGATACATGCAAGCATAGTGTCTACGGAAGCAGGTACATTAAAGAGAACGAGTAGGCACTATTCGCCAGAGCTACGCGTGTATAACGCATTCTCAGCATCCGCAGACCTCAGCAGGGCTGTCTCTGTGCTGCAGCCCCGCCACGCGCCAGGCTGGGATTGGTCAAAGAGGGCGCTGTTGTCACAGATATGTTGTGTGAGTATGCGTACTTTTCAATGACGTTTGCTAGGATCGGAACGAAGCCCGGTGAAAGGTCGGAACTGATCCTCTGCCTCCTTTGTGGGTTTCAATAACACAGGAGACACGTGCCCAGGTTACGGCAGTTCAGGAAGACGCCTTGCATTACAGATTTCCCAAGTTGGTCCATTAGGGTAAAAGCTGGCAACACAAACCCTTCTCCACTATCAACAGAAGTTGTATTTTAGAGATTGTATGAGGGTTTCACGTTAGCTTTTGCCTTCTACAAATCACTTTGAGGGATTAGCTTAATTTGCACCTAAGAATTCATGCAACTTATTTTTGGTATTCAATCCAAATGAACTGTTAATTTCTAGGTCTTAAGTGTTAATTACTCTCCCTGAGCAATGTGATGTCCAACTGGTGTAATGCAGTAGGTTCTGCGCACTTTATGTGGGTCTGTATATTCCTTTTCAAGCTATCATTGAATAGAATGTGTGGACATGAAAGCATCTTCTTCCATCGTTTATGGATATAGCACACGTGTTGCCGTCGACAGTACTTGCCTACCTCAGCCGTTCCTGCGTTTGCAGTCAGCGCCAAAAGTGCACTTTACACTGCGGATTTTGTTTTAAAAGATTTCACACAAAAAGTGATCAAGCAGCTTTCCCCAAGAAGGCCTTGCTTCCAGCCACAGGTAGGTAGCCTGTGGCATGTCTAACGCTGCTTACAGTAAATACTGCCTTCACTTGCTCGCTTGTTTTGGTATGAGTTGCTTTATTGTTACTTCACACAAAGGCGAGCCTTGCTTTTAAAGCTGAATCCGTACAAATATGCAACAAATACAGCAAAATATGTGATGTGAACCGAGTCGGGTGTTGTCAGTTAATACATAGCACGGCTTCCTCGATTGTATCAACATCACTTTTATGAAACAATTCTGTGTTGTGTACAACAGCACGCGGCAACACATTTTGCACAATAGTGCCGAAAGAGCGGGTTATGATGTTTACTGTGGTGAAATGAAAACAGGGTGTGTTCCTATTTGTGTACAAATAGATAGAATACTTTGTGTTCAGACTCGACGTACCGTTAGACCATTAAATGCTGAAAATAAAGTAAGCAGCCGAATGTGGATGCTTCTGCGCTCCAGTGCAAGCAGCCCCGTTTGCCTGACTGTGTCCAAGCACTAGACTGGCAGGTCAACACTTCGGCGCACTGGGCCGCTGGGAGTTGACTGCAGGGCCTGACCGTTGCGTCCAACACCCGCCAGGCAGCCAACCCCACGCTGCTCACAGCTGTTCGTCATGCACAGCATGGGGTTGGCTAGGGCCTGGCTTGCGTACAACTCCCCGCAGGCAGCCACCCAGCAACAGCCAACCCCACGCCACGAACAGCCTTAAGTTGTGGTGGCGTGGGGTTAGTCACAGGGCCTGTCTAGCAGCAAGGACCTGTTTCCAACTCCCTGCAGGCAGCCAACCCCATCCCATGCTGCGTCCAGAATATATATATATATATATATATATATATATATATATATATATATATATATATATATATATATATATATATATATATATATATATATATATATATATATATATATATATATATATATATATATATATATAACTTCATACTGCTATCGGGTAATCGCACCCTTCTTCACATGTGGCTATGTGCTTGTCTGTGTGAATCATTGCGCATATTAGAGTGTGTGCTCACATTGGTCTGTGCGTGTGATGGTGTGTTCACTCTGGATTTATTTTCTAGCGGCCGCTGTCCTGGATATTGACTTTAACTGCCTGATGCCTAACCTTAGGATGGCCACCAGTGTACCAGTGTACAGTACAGTCCCGTGCCTGTCCCCAAGATGGCTTCCATAGTGGTCCCCTACACATTGCTTTACTTCCCTGGGACAACAATTGGACATTGACCAGACCATGAACCTATCCCCCAACCTGCCTACACACCAGGACTTGGAACCTGCGGAACTTACCCCAGACTGTGGAGATTTGGCTGATGCCCGGTGGAGCTACCATATAGCTAAAGAGAAGATGGGGTGTGGACTCCCCCTCCCTGCCGTCATCTACCCAGCGGGACCTTGGGCAGATTTTGACCCTCGTCTCTACATCCTGTCTTCCCCCAACCCCTTTACCCTATCCCCTTACCCTTCCTGCTCCATTCACCTTGTCCCCTATGTTCTTTAAATGCTTTCCCATTTAGTACTCTTTCTCCCTTTGTCTACTCCCCTAACTTCTAGCTCTTAGCTCCTATCCACTCTCCCTGAATCTCTCACCTTGCCTGCTAGTCTGCCTAGCCCCCTGTCCTTTGTGCCATTTGACTAAGCACTTCTTCTCCCCTTGTTGGGGAAAGATCCAATATTTATACTCTGGAGTCTCAGTGTACCCGCTGAGAGAGTCCACTGCGCCAAGGGAGCCACTCACAGCTGAGGTGTGGTATGGCACCCCTTGCCAAAGCACTCCCTCTCCCCTTTTGGGGAAGGATCCAGTATGTAGGCCTTGGAGTCTCAAAGACCCCTCTGAGAGAGTCCATGACGTAAAGGGAGCCTCCCGCAACGGAGATAGGAAAGTGATACCACTTCCCCTGGGATCACAGCTTACTGGACTTTGGAGGTTGTTTTGACTTGCCTACCGGTTTGTGTCCCCTTCGCCCATCCCGTCCTCTTTCCATGCGATGTCCTTCACCCTCCCCTCCTCTTTCCCGCCTTCATTACCTGTCTACTTCCCCAGCTCCTCCCCCCCTCCCCTGAATCTTTCCCCTTGCCTGCTTTTTCCCTTACGTGTTTGTGCTTATTGTTTATCTTGACCTTACAAGTAACTATGTTGCCATGCTCTAATAACTGTGTACCCTTTGTAATGATGTAACCTGTAACTATGATCTGATGCTCATGTAAAGCGCTCTGATACCTCCGGGTCTAGCCAGCGCTATATAAAACCTTTAAAATAAATAAAATAAGACAGCACCAATGTTCCCTCTAATTCTTTTCTTCTGTGTGCGGCAGTGGAGGGTCTCTGTGCGCTGCAACCATGGCTATGTGCGCCAGGAACCAAAACGCGTGCGTCTGCGGCGCCAAATGGCACTCAAAAAGTTTACTTTAAAAAGTGAAAAGATGGTGCATTTTCACACATACAGCGCCACAATAAGGGTCTTAAGAGCAGTTTTCAAATTGGATAAGCAAGCCATGACATGAATTGGTAAGCAAGGTGCGCCCGCACGCCCGCGTTACAGGGAACACCGCTGGTCACTCCTTTGAAATACAACTTCAGCACAAACCGGCCTCGCCCAGTAATGCTGGGAAGTGCCTATTTTCACCCTTGCTTGAGGCATAGTTATTGTGCGTCATATTGTGTGACTCTGTAGTGGTAGCCACGCAAGTCTGTAATTATTGCAGATGCTCTGATCTTCTGTGCACAATGCCTAGGTTTGCAGGTAACCCTAACAATATTCTAAGAACCACAGTCCAAACATATTCAGCGAGTACGAGAAACTTAAGTGCCTTGGAAGCCAAGGACTGAGATGGCCTCAACCCGGGCTAGGAAAGTCCAAGGCGGATATGTTCAGGACGATTATCCTGAGTTACAGCAGGCCAGACAAGAACAGTGCAGCATGCAGAATGCAGTCCTGCCAAGCGTCACGCAACACGTGTGACGCCCACGCATTTCGGTGCTGTGATCCGCATCACCACACTGAAATGAAATGTCACGCATTTTACCAACGGTGCCTGTCACTGTGCCCGTCACGGTGTGGCTCTCTCTGCTGCTCGAGGTGCCGGCCGCCTGTGTCCCAGCAAACAGTTAACAGCAGTGCGCAGCTCTCTGAGAGCCGGCGCTACAATGTATCGGAGTAGCACTTCTGTGCCGGTGCGGGCTGCCTGCCCTAGTCCCGATACGTGCAGCCAATCATGATCACCGGTGTCACCAGGGGGCCGGGATTAATAAAATCCGGATGTGCGGTACTCCTGCATCACGTCTGCCGCCAGGAACTGACAGGAAGTTAGTCGGCGGGGGAATCTGAGTGAGCGTGCAGGCTGCCTCGGCCGTGTGGCTCAGCTGCCTCAGTCGGTGCAGTTGCAGTAAATTTACCCGGGCCCCGGCGATCTCAATTGCCGTCGCCGAGAAGGACACTTGACTGACGGACGGTCACTGGATTGCACACGACAGGCTTTGCTGACTCGAGGACTCACTGACAGTGACCAGGTGAGGCTCAAACGGTAATTGAGGTGGTGGCTTGCGGTGTGAGCTGCAACAAGTGATGTGAAGTAAGACAGGAGTGGTGCAGTGCTGCAGCCACCCGAGTGTGTGTGTGACTCTGCTCTAAATGTGAACACAGTCCCGCCCATGTTTGCTGACATCTGTTTTCAGTCAAGCCATCAGTGTTTCTGGACACTGTAGCATTTTACATACTTCGTAAATATTTAAACTCACCATGATTATAAAATCTTACATTCTGTGCTACACGAATTCCAGAAACAGGAAAAGCTTTCAATCCCCATCGCTTAGGCCAATGCATATTTGACCATGGTGCCGTAAATTCAAATTGCAGAGGCCTCTGCACACCACCCAAAACGTTGCGCAGCACGGACACTCCCATGGTGCAGGCCTACAGCATCTGCACCAGACACGACTCCAGCTCGGTATCGGCCACGTAGAGATGATCGGTGAGCAATGCTTTGTGAGTGGCCCTTCACATGTCGTCCTCGCAAGGCTGCTACAGCAGCGAGAAAGCCCAGGCCTGGCCCCCGAAACATCAGAAACAAGAAGTAGGCGACCAGCATCAAGCAATAGAGCAGGCAAGGGTTGGGCCATAGCACTGTTGGTAGCGAACTCCTCTGCACCCTGGGCTAGTACCCGCCGACGGTGCCAACGTTTCACAGCTGAGTAACAGGTATGAGTCTAGTATTGCAGCAAACATAGAGGGTTTCGGGTATTCTACATATTAGTCAGAGCTTGACTATTTGAGAGGCGTGTTTGTACAGCAGCTGCACGAGTTACGTTTTGCTTGTAAACACTGGAGTAATTTAAACACCACTACCTGCAATCCGAAAGAGGCAAATGAAAGTGTCCTTCTTCAAGAGGCCTGTATATTGACCGTTGTTAAGTTGTTACACCAAAATCCATTCTTTATAGAAATGCTGAAGGAAGTGCTATTTAAAAAGTACGTTTTTATGATTATATGACTGGATACACCAAGGCCTTGCATTCTTTTTCGAAACACCAGTGACTGAAATGACCTCAGTTCCCTTTCAATTTACTCTTCTTAATGCAGCTGCTATGTGAGTGCATGTGGATCCATTGTTCCTGTGTCTTCATCGCTTGATTTTGCTCGAAAGAAAGTGTCACTCATAGTCGTCTAATGTGAATGCTTTATAAATGCTGCACAGTCAGTCCTTGCGAAATCGCTTGTATGTTTCCCTCTTGCTATTTGCCCATGTCTGTCTCCTGATCTCATTCTCAACCCTCCCCTCTCGCATCACAAACCATGTGTCCCTTTGTGAAAACCTTTGTTAATGGCAGCCCCGTCATGCGTTGCAATTAACAAACATTTTCACAATGGTTCACAATCAGCCCCCAACCGCGCTCCCTTAAGAGAAGACATTTAGCAAGTCCGTGCTTTTGGACTTGCTAAATGTCTTCTCTTAAGGGAGCGCGGTTGCGGGCTGATTGTGAACCATTGTGAAAATGTTTGTTAATTGCAGCGCATGACGGGGCTGCCATTAACAAATCTTTTCACAAAGGGCCACAAACAGCCCGCAGCCACAGCCGGAATTACCGTTTTCGCGCCGCTCGCGTTTTAAAAGCGGCGGCGCGAAAGCACTCACAGGGTGTGTGCGCGCTTCCCTCGGGGCTCTGCGCGCTCGGGGTAAGCAAGGTGCGCACGCGCGCGCCCGCGCGCGTTACAGGGAACACTGGACAGCACTCACTGGGGGAGTTCCAACAATGTATTTATTTCTTGGGAACTCAGGACGCACAACAGACGCGTTTCGGCTGATTGCCTTCTTCGATGTTTTTAGCACGAAACACTGGCGTCGCCATTGTTTTTTAAAGTATTTCTCGCGCAATCACAAACGCAACAGAAACAAAGACGGACTAAAATGGCACATCCCCACAGTCTGGGTGCCGAGGTCCCGCTATCTTTAAATGTCAATAAATACAAGATTACTGCCAATAATACATGTATAATGCACAGAATTCTCATATAACTGAAAATGCTCGCTCGTGGGATTCTGACTGCCAAAGGAGCAAGATAGCGCAAGGGAAAAAAAAGCTCCCTGGATCAATTGCTCTATTTTAAACTGGCGCTTCCGCAAGAATCTCGAAAGTCTCTCACGGACCCAACCATCCAGAGGGTGTGTTACTGCTACAACGCATCTTTTACAACGTAATGCTGTTACAACGCAGCTATTACATCGCAAATACCATTACAATGCATGCCATTACAACGCATGGCATTACATAGCAGATGCTATTACAACGCATACCATTACATCGTAAGTATTGGTAAGTATTTAATTTTTTTTTATTTTATTTAATATTTTATAATTGATTTAATTATTATTAATTATAACAAAATATTTATTTCGTTTTTAAATATTATAAATTAAATATATTAATTTAAGTATTTTTTTAAATAAGTATGAGTATAGGAGTATATGTTTTGGGGTACTGATGTATATGTTTTGGGGTGTTTGGGTATTTTTAGGTTTTAGGGCAGTGTTTGGGTTTTGGGGTACAGGGGTGTTTTTAGGTTTTAGGGCAGGGTTTGGGTTTTGGGGTACAGGGGTGTTTTTAGGTTTTAGGGCAGGGTTTGGGTTTTGGGGTACAGGGGTGTTTTTAGGTTTTAGGGTAGGGTTTGGGTTTTGGGGTACAGGGGTGTTTTTAGGTTTTAGGGCAGGGTTTGGGTTTTGGGGTACAGGGGTGTTTTTAGGTTTTAGGGCAGTGTTTGGGTTTTGGGGTACAGGGGTGTTTTTAGGTTTTAGGGCAGTGTTTGGGTTTTGGGGTACAGGGGTGTTTTTAGGTTTTAGGGCAGGGTTTGGGTTTTGGGGTACAGGGGTGTTTTTAGGTTTTAGGGCAGGGTTTGGGTTTTGGGGTACAGGGGTGTTTTTAGGTTTTAGGGCAGTGTTTGGGTTTTGGGGTACAGGGGCGTTTTTAGGTTTTAGGGTATGGTTTGGGTTTTGGGGTACAGGGGTGTTTTTAGGTTTTAGGGCAGGGTTTGGGTTTTGGGGTACAGGGGTGTTTTTAGGTTTTAGGGCAGGGTTTGGGTTTTGGGGTACAGGGGTGTTTTTAGGTTTTAGGGCAGTTTTTGGGTTTTGGGGTACAGGGGTGTTTTTAGGTTTTAGGGCAGGGTTTGGGTTTTGGGGAACAGGGGTGTTTTTAGGTTTTAGGGCAGGGTTTGGGTTTTGGGGTACAGGGGTGTTTTTAGGTTTAAGGGCAGGGTTTGGGTTTTGGGGTACAGGGGTGTTTTTAGGTTTTAGGGCAGGGTTTGGGTTTTGGGGTACAGGGGTGTTTTTAGGTTTTAGGGCAGGGTTTGGGTTTTGGGGTACAGGGGTGTTTTTAGGTTTTAGGGTAGGGTTTGTGTTTAGGGATAATTCAATTATATTTACTATTTTAAAATTGATTAAAATATATTTAATAAATTAAATTAATTATTTTACACTAATTACATTTTTTTATTAAATTAATTAAATTAAATAAATAATTATTATTAATTAAATTTAATTTCATTATCATAAATATGTACTTTAAACTAATTACCTTTTTTTATTAAATTAAATTAATTACTATTTTTAATAAAATTACATTTATTAAATAGATATTTTTTATTAAATAGATATTATTTAATTAAATTAATTTAATGACAATTTTAAAATGTCTTTTAATTAAATTATTTTAAATAAATTAATTACAATAAACTAAATAACATTTTTAAAAAAAGCTATACTTACCTATACTTACGATGTAATGCCATGCGTTGTAATAGCATTTGCGATGTAATGCCATGCATTGTAATGACATCCGTTGTAATGTATCCCGCGTTGTAAAATCTGCGTTGTAACGGAACGCGTTGTAATACATCGCGTTGTACTGACACCAATCCCCATCCAGATATACAAATACTTTTAAACCTTAACTTCTAAAAAACTACTGAATGGATATACACCAAATCACATTTAGCACTGTCTGCGGACCAAGATCTAGCTTCCTGCAAATTTGGTGTAATTCCGTTCTACAGTTTTTGCGGTACCTCTTCTTAAAGAATATATGCAAAATGCAGGGGGATTTTGCGTTTTGTGACCCGCCTTTTTTCTCTGCCCTGCTTGATGGATCACCCAAAAACTTTTCATGCACAAACTAGAGCACATTTTGGGAAATTTCATATTGTTGGCTTCCTGGGATTCTGCCATCGGGTGGTGCTACGTAAGGACCTCCCATGAGCCTGCTGCCATCATGACTACTAGTTTGGAACCTGTGCTGAACTTCAGTGTTCAAACCCTCTTGGAAATTAGATCCACTCCAGATTCCATCAGAGGGTTTACTTACCAACCTCTAATGAATGATGGTACTTGTATGCCTTACCTTACCATGAGCGCTCGAGAGGAGATTTTTGGTGAATTATAATATAATTAGAACTATGTCTCACTGCATGTGCTCCCTTATATGATTTCTGGTCATATTACAAGCCTAGATCGATACATGTTCCACTTTGGCTTTGCATTCTGCCCACTGGTTGCTTCCTGTAAACTCTAGGCACTCCTTCAGGCAGAGAGAGTGAGGGGCTTTGACTGCTCTCACCTGCTCTGTGCTGCAGACATCTCACACTTGTTCTGAACTTCAGTCACCCTGTGTGGCTGTGGGCTGGAAGGAGAGATTTAAGGTTGGCTTCTGCAATTAGAACTTGTGCTTCAACGGCCATTGCTGGGAGCTTTTGATTTCTTCTCCAGTTGCCTGCACTGTTAAATCCTTGAAACCTTGAGAGAGTTCCTGATTCCTGCTATTGCTTTTTGCAGTGTCCAGTGTTCCTGTGGTGCCCTAAGCAGCATTGTGCTTATGCGTTTCCCCTGTTTCTCAGTCTCAGCTTCCTTTCAAGTCCTATATCCTGATTTCTGTGTTTTCCCTGTTGAGCTTCTGACTACGTATTTGCTGAGTTGGCAGCGGTTCCCATTATTTCCTTGTTTTGAATTTCTGTTCTGTCCTAGTCTGAATTCCTGTGTGCACTCCACATAGCAGCAAGGCATTACTTGTTCCAGGGACTACTGGGTACAGCCTTGAGCTCCTTGCTTTGAGTCCTAGTTCAAATTTCCCTGTACCAACGGGGCATTAACTGTACCATTGCCTGTCGGGTACAGCCTGCCCTAGATTCCTGTATTCCTGTTCTTGATTTCTGAAGCCTTGTTCATAATTCCTCATCTTCTTGTTTTCTTTATGTCTGATTGCTGTTTGGTCTGTCCTGTACTCTGGTTATTCTTCCCACTCTGGTTTTCTGTTCCACTCCAGATTCGGTCCACTGTCTGTTGCAGTCCATATCCGTTTACTGTGTGATCACTGGCTTGGTTTCAGTTCTGCTCGGGTAAACCCAAGGCTTCTGTTGATGCGCTCAGTTCCTTTGCAGTCTTACCTGTCTCAGTGTTGTTGTCAGTCTGGGTTCACTTTGCACTAAGTACAACCGTTTCTACACAGCAGGCCAGACAATGGCTTTACTGTATGCCTGTTGTTAAGAGCAGTCTGCTGGTGTCAGTCCAAAGGGCTTTCCCTAATCTACCAAGTTACCTCTGGTTGATGTACGAGAACAACCCTTCCTTTGATCATACTTTGTTATTGTCTATCTCCTATCCTGCCCTGTTTAGTGGCCTCAGTTATACTTAGAGTAGCCTGGCATTACCTTGCCTTGTCTCCTTGCAAAGCATTACCTCTGGAATCACTTGGCTCTGCTTTCATTCCCTGACACGTGGAGATTTGTTAAACTGTGCCAACGTTATCAGTACATAACACAAAAAATGCCTTTCCTATGGAAACGTTGACCTAACTATAACTATTCAGGTGAATGCCACAGCGTATATATATATATATATATTTATATATTAATTAGTTAAATGAGTATTTGTATGGGATAGTGAATGAATGTGTGTGTGGTGGGTGGGGCGAGTGTGACTGTGGAAAGATGTGTAAATAGTTGCTTTAGTAGGTATATGAGGTTAAGACTGTATGTGGAAACAGTTGTTTGGGTGGGTAAATCTCTTTACGGGTGTGGTGATGAGTAAATATATTTCTCAATGATATATGTCCAACAAACTAAAAATATAAAAGGCAGTGTGTGTGACAGTTGTTGTATATAAATAAGTATACATAATATTCAGCGATTGTATGAGTGATGTATGGATGACTGTATACTTGTAATATTGATTTTATAACACACCAAGTATGAGTTACTATCTATATGAATAAATAAAGTGGTGTTTGAATAAGTGTATAGCTAAGTAAATGTAAGTATGATCTATTGTTTGCATAAGTGAGTAGGATGTCTGCATAAAGGAAAAGGATATATGCTGGTGTGTAATGTTGATGTAGGTATATAAGTATAGTAATAGTGTTCTATTGATCTTTGTTAGCATGTATGAGTGAATCTATAGGTACGTGTTTAGATGTGTGTGTAGATGTAGGAATCACTGAGTGGGTTTTCAGGAACTTGTACTGGTGTCTCAATGTTTCAAATATGGTACTTCATATATTTTATAATGTGTGAAAAGATTGTGCTACTGTATGATCAGGTGTATCAGATTGTCACATGGATGATGTCATCAGTGATGTCATGTGAGATGTCATCAGTGATGTCATCAGTGATGACACTGACCATGTCATGAATGATGTAATATGTGACATCATCGGCAGTGGATTGCGGGCGTACGAGTTATAGTTAGTACAACTAACTATAACGGGGGAATTTCAATGGTTTTATATGAGTGAAATGTCCAGCTAACTATATCACCCCTGAAACCTATCCTTTTTTCAGTGAATATCTAAGGTTTTTTAATTGCTAATTCCTAACTATAACTTATCTGAAACCTATGGTTTTTTCAGTGAATTTCAAAGGTTTTTTAAATGCTAATTCCTAACTATAACATGTCTGAAACCTATGTTTTTTTCAGTGAATTTCAAAGGTTTTTTAAATGCTAATTGCTAACTATAGCATGTCTGAAACCTATCGTTTTTTCATTGAATTTCTAAGATTTTTAAATGCGAATTCCTAACTTTAACATGTCTGAAACCTATGGTTTTTTCGGTGAATTTCAAAGATTTTTGAAATGCTAATTTGTAAATATTTTTATTTAATTTCTTTATATTTTCTAACTACATTTTATTATTCTTTTTATTTCTAGATGTTATTTTTTAAATTACATTAGACATTTTTTTTTATTAATATTTTTACATAAAAATATATATTTTTCATTATTATACATTGTTCATAATATACTTAAATTATTTGTATTTTTTTCCCTTGTTTTATGGAGTTGCGCACTGTTATCCTATGGGTAGAAATTCACTTAGTAGTTAAATAGTGTTTTCGTTACCTTTTCTTACTCAGTGGTGGATCCTGGATACAGCACTGCTGCATCTCCTCTAAACAGTTGAAAGAATGCAAATTACCAAAGACCCGCGGAAGCCCACGTCTTTTAAAAAAAAAATATTGCTAGAATGCGTGGATCATACTCGCACCCCCCGATTTTTCCCCCAAAAAAGGAAAATAAAATAGGGGCCCTGGTAGACCTTGTGGGACCCCCTGAGGAGACCTGGAGGATCAGGGTGTGTCTACCCTCCCCCTTTTCACGTTTTAAACACACATTTCACACGCTTCTTCAGCCTCCCTTGTACCAAGATATAAAATGGCTGCCAACAGTTTCTAGTTTCCAATGTTGACCACCACTTGACAGCCAATTAACCTTCGGCGCATGATCGGAAGGGTGCGCTTATGGTACGATGACAATAAGCGGAGTATACATATTCAAATTGTTTATGGGAAGTGGGCCGCGTGGCCCCCCTCCCATGCTCAATTCCGGGGCATGGCTAATTATATATTATTATTTTGTGGAAGAGGGCTTCAAAGCCCACTCCTGAAGCCACTTCAAGACCACGGGGACATCCGAACTTCATCTATGTATGTACCCCATAGGAGTTGCCTTCACTTTGCACATGCACGTTTGTGGTAGCGCATGCGTGTTAATGTTACGCATGTGCACAATACGTCTCACCGTCTGGCTATGTACCCCTAATGTATTTCATTTTATTTGCACATGCTCAATTACAACATGCCCAATCACAGCTCTCATACCCAGTGACATCATACTCAACCAATCATCCTTCTGTCAAGCATTTATAAGCTGCCAACCTTCTTGAACTTTTCCTATTCCGCAGTCACAACCATTGGGAGTGTTCGTATCCACTTCTTCGTAGGTGAGCACTTTTTTGAGAGTAATTAAATTAATTAATCTGAACAATCTTTAAATACCGCGTAAATGCAAATTTATGTTCGATTTGGCAATGCTGTTTTTAAGCGCGCTTTCCTGCATTTTTATATCGTTAAAGTTGACTTCGTAATGGCGACTGAGGCAAGATGGCGGCCGCTTAGTTGTGGCCGAGCAGTCGAGCAGTGGAGATTGGGTTGTTGCCCCGGCAAAAACGGCGGGGATGTCCCGCTTCCAATCCGAAAGATCCTGACCCCTTTCTTATGAACGCCAGCGATGGAAAAATGATCTGAGTAACTTGCTGGAAAAAACTCTCTGAAAACAGATGCTCTCTCTGCTTACCTGCAGCGGCTCTGCAATTCGGCTGCTGTGGGAGCTGACGCGGACCACCGCCGTTCTCTCTGCTGGTTTCCGCTTTCGTCTGAGAGCAAAGGGGCGTGACACTTCTGAAACACTGTGGTATTTGCGGTGTAGAGCGGCGTCTCTGGCGGAGTTGGCACGAAGCGCTGGGGATCGCAGATCCAAGAGGCTTTGGCTCAGCGGGACTGAGAGGAGACGGGGTGCAATGGCTCCTAAGGTTAATACAGCGAGGAGGAAAATCAGCGACTGAGAAGAAAAAGGAGACAGGAGCAGAGACAGCGTTGGGTGAGGTTGATGGCTGGCAAAAAATGCAAACACCCCCGTTAAGGAAACAGATTGCTGCTAGAACAAGGCAGGCTGCAGCCGCCGCCCCAATTGCTGATATCTTTACCAAAACTGGTAGAGAGAAGGGCTCGAAGCTCATATTGCTGACGGGCGAGGGTGGCCAGGCGGGTCCGGAGGCAGGGGTCGCTGTAACCCCCTCAAGCATGCTAGAAATGGCAAGTCTTCCTTTACCCTCGAGTACAGTAGAGCAAAACATCTCAGAGGGAATAAATAAAGCTGATGCTCCTCCAGAGACCTGTAGCAAACTCCAGACAATCGCAGATGGGATCGATGGCGCCTATACAGGGAGCATAGAGCAAAAAGCTTCTATCAACGCGGGAAATGTGACTGCGAGTGATCAAAGGTTGCAGCAACCAGGGGGCCATGAAGTAGAGGCACCCGCATGCACTAATCAGGGTAATTTAATCAGCATGGACTCAGATGCGATCAAGGCAGGAGACCAATAAGGGCAGGAATGCGACCAGGCCAGCAGCAAGGTGAAGAAGGAAGGAGGCCTAGTATGCCAGGAACGTGATGTGGATGATGCTGTAGCGCTTCCAGAATCTGACAAAGGAAAGGAGAAAGAAAAAGACCCGAGTGAATGTTTTTTCTCGGTCTCAGAGGGAGGCGAGTGGTCAGAAGATGATAAAGAAGATCATAGTTCCTGTCTGGGGGAAAGCAATCTTGACTCAGATAGCGACCCTGAACAACCGCTGTCAAATCTCAAATAGGGCCTAAAGAACGGGATCCCCCTCAACGAGAGCTCAGTTGGGATCACTCATCGGCAATGCCCCTGCAGGGGAGCCCCGGAGGGGTAGCTGCTCAGATGTCTCCTGGAAGCCATTCATCAGGAGATTATCGCCCGGATAGCGGAAGTCCCAAGCTGCGGTAAGGAAGATGCAGGGTGTCATCAGGAAACTCTCCAAGGCCTGTATCAATCTGGGAGACCGGGTCACTAACCTCGAGGAGAGAGTGGTCTCCACAGAGATGGAAGCGGCAGCTGCAACCAGCAAAGTCGAAGCCCAAAGCGCACTAGTCGTGGACATCCAATGGAAACTGGAGGACATTGAAAATCGGCTCAGGCGGAACAACTTACGGATTCTTGGGGTGCCCGAGGGAGCAAAAGGTTTTGATGTGAGAGGCTACATCATCAAGCTATTCAAGCAGGCGTTTCCGGAGCCCTCAATCTGGAACTGGGCAGAAGAAATCCAGCGTGCGCATGGAACGCCGTTCAAGATAAATAGAAATGCAAAGGAAGGCGATAAACCTAGGGCTATATTAATCTTCCTGGGCAACTTTGTGCTGAGACAGGCAATCGCGGAAAAGGCAAGACCGGATGCAAAGAGGATTTTTTAAGGGGTGACATTCTTTGTCCGTCCGGATTTTTGCCATGTAACCGTGGAGAGACACTAGAGACTCAGACAATTGATCAAACCATTCCAGGAGAAAAAGATGCAGGCCTACCTGATCAACCCCGCCCAATTAAAAATAATTAATGAAGGAAGAACATTATATTTTGCCTCGGAAATTAAAGCTAAAGAGTATCTGGATTCTCAGGGGCAGTAGATCCATATAACGTGGGGCTTTTCTATCCAGGTTATTGAATCATTATTTAAAAAGCTTGATGGGTCAGTTTACTTCGGAGTATTGTTAGCTATAAGGATGTAAGGGGTATTTTGAGTTTGACACTGAATTGTTTATTTATCTTCTTCACTGCTCTGACTGTGACCATCACATGCACAGACAAGGTCTGAGCACCTCACGAGTGAGGGTGCAGGGGAAGGGTGGGGGGATGGTGGGCGGGCAGGGAGGGGAGGGAAGGGAGGAGGATCAGGGAGGAGAGGTTGGGGGGTGTGGGGGGGACAAGGGGGAAAAAAGTAAAAATTGAGATGATAAGGTGTTTTGAGATAAATAATATTGGTTTGTTGGATTATTCAAAAGTTGATTTCATGGTCCGGGCTCCTCAGGAAGGTTTAGCTCAAAGATATGTCAGACATTAAAATTTGCACAGTTAACGTGGGCGGGTTGAATGATTGGAGGAAGCGCCAAAGGGTGGGACATTTTACCAAATATAATAATATCAACATTCTCTGCCTACAAGAGACCCATCTCCCATGGGCAAAAAGGAATTTGATGAATATCATGGGGTTTGAGCTTCTGGCCTGCTCATCCCAAACTTCGACAATTAGGGGGGTTGCTGTTTTGGCAAGACCCTCGCTAGGTGGGGCTAAACGTCATAAGGCTGATAGTGCAGGGAGATGGGTAATAGTTGAGCTGCCCTCTGTGTAGTCTATGGGTCCAATCAGGACGACCCAGAAGTTTATGATTTTCTGGAAGGTGAGCTAGCCAACTGGCCAACTACCATTATAGTCTGTGGGACCTAAATATTTCAGTCAACTGGAACATGTCAGATAGTTACTCTGGGCGGAAACCCAGAGTGTTTCGTGCTCTGGATGCACTTATGAAATCTCATGGGCTCAAGGATGTCTGGGGGGTTAAGGAGCCGTTAGACCCTGGCTACACTTATTTTTCTAATCCTAACCAGAGATATTCTAAGGTTGACTATTTTCTGATTTCCTCCTCAGAGATTAATAAGGTCCGTATTAAGAAACTACCAAAGTCAATCTCAGATCATAACCCCCTGATGTTGTTTTGCAAAGCAGCTAAGGTAGAGAGAAAGCAGAATAGCTGGACTTTCGAAAGGAAACTATTGTCAGACGTTAGATTTGTTGAACATCTTAGAAAATGGGCATGCGAGTTTTATGATGCTAACCGATACAGCACGTCTCGCAATGGAGTTTGGGAAGCATTCAAAGCTTCTCTAAGGGGTGAAGCGATAAGCTGTTCAGCTAGGCTAAGAAAAGAGGATAAGAGAGAGATTGAGATTCTTATGGATGCGTTAGTGGTAGCTGAAGAGCAGCGTATTAAGGATATAGGACGGGGGTGGATGGACAGGAGAGCTTAAAGGGAATCACCAACATTAAAGCAAATCTCCAGATAATAGTTACACGGAAGGAAACCGGCGAATATCAGGCCTCTAGGGCTAGACGTTACGAAACAGGGGAGCAAGCGGGCAGAGTAATAGCACTGCGTATAAGACAGGAGAGGACCAAGAATCTAATATCCAGCATACAGGAAGATGACAATGAATATACAGAGCCTACAGATATTCTAAGGGTTTTTAAACATTTTTACCAAAAACTGTATGATGAGGAGGGGGTGTCGTATGAGCAAAGCTTGGATTACGAGGATGGTGGTCCCGGCTTAGATGAACAGTGCAGAGAAGATCTTGATAGAGACCTGGCTCTGATTGAAATAACTAATGCCCTAGGGGAACTAGCCGCAGGTAAGGCTGCACGCCCCGACGGAATCCCCTTGGAGGTCTACAAATGTTTAGAAAAGGAGATTGCCCCAATTCGGCTCGATTTGTTTAATGGTATCTTGTGGTCAGGCATAATACCAGACTCTTGGAAAGAGAACAACATCATCATATTTTATAAGAAAGGGAAACCCAAGGAAGAGCCAGGGTCTTAATCGCCCAATTTCGCTTATCAACGCGGATACTAAACTATATTCTAAGGTCTGGGCTAAAAGACTGGGGGGAATCATTGATCGTCTCGTCTCCCCGTGGCAACATGGGTTCATGCCGGGTAGAGGCACAACGGACCACACCAGACGGGCAATAGCGTTATTTGATGCCCATGGTGCCACGGGGGGGGGGGAGATGGCCATGATTCTCCTTGATGCGGAGAAAGCGTTCGACCGCGTGGTCTGGGATTTTCTTTGGGTCATCCTGGCCGGTAGAGGCTTTGGTAGCAAATTTCTGAGGGCTATTAAAGCCATGTATGCCGATCCGGTGGCTCGGGTCCTGGTTATGGGCCAGCGGTCAGACCAAATAGTAATTAAGAGGGGCACGCGCCAGGACTGCCCCTGCTCCCCGATCCTGTTTTCTTTATATATAGATCGCCTTATACAAAAAATTCTGGCGTCCTGTCAGATTAGTCCGGTTGTGTTCAATGGTTTTACCACCAAACTGCTTGCTTACGCCGATGATCTGGCAATATTAACTACTGATCCTCACCAAGCTATGCCTGTATTGAAACAAATGGCTAAGGAATTTGGGTATCGATCTGGCTATCGGATGAACGAAGGAAAAACCCAGATTATCTGCACTAAAAATATCATTAAGTCAGACCATAGGTTTGTAGATTCAGCTGTATATCTTGGGGTTAGGGTGAATGCCTCGGTTGAGAAGATTATCGCAGATAACTACTTACCCCTTATTGATTCAATTGAAATTGACCTGAAAAGAATTGACGTGCTACACCACTCACTGATTGGTAGGGTGAATGTTTTAAAAATGACTATGTTCCCCAAAATACTGTATTTGTTCAGGGCTATCTCATTATTACTAGGGGAAAGCCTGATCAGGAAAATTTAAGCCACCTTTGTAAGATTTGTTTGGCAGTATGGCAGGATCAGGCGCTCTATTAATCATCTGTCATTACCACTGGCTAGAGGAGGCTTGGCCATGCCGAACCTCAGACTTTATCATTGGACATGCCTCCTTACACAAATGAACATACTGCTCCAATGTGATCTTTTACCTTTGGAAGGTCAAACCGAGATCAGCCCCCCCCCCCTCTATTTTTGAGTTATTGTTCGGGAGGAAGGCTTTTGGGCTGCTGATGTGTGAAGTTGATCAAAGATATTATAGGAAAGCCAGGTATAAAATTATTGAAGGGGTTCGGGGGACCTGGAAGGCCATTAGTAAATTTTTAAATAGCCCCAGAATCAATGTCAATACTAATCTTTGGAAATCCAGCCTCTTCCCTCACCTGGGCCAGAATAGGAACTCCCGAGTTTGGAGGGAATGTGGGGTAAGATGCCTGGGTGACATTATGGCAGGTGACGCCATCCTTAGCTTTGAGGAGATACAGCAGAAATGCGGTGTCCCCCAAAATCACGGGTTTCTATATGGGCAAATTGGTCAAACACTACTAGCATATAGACCAAGGATTATGTTGCCCCCAGGCAACCAATTGGTCGATTATTTAATTAGGGGTGGTAAAAAGATAAGTATAGCCTACAACTATCTTCTGCTCGCCCTCGAGATGACTTGGAGAAAACTGAAGCCACACTGGCGCAGAAGTTGGGGGACCCTGACGTTGATTTAGATTTGGCCTTACTCCTAAATAAGAGAGTATTTCGGTCTTCAAACCTGAGGGCCCAACATTATAAGACTCTGTTTAATCTCTATTACACCCAGCGAAATTGCATGGATGGGGGGGGGTAAGAGAAAACGATAGATGTCCTAAGTGTAATACTGGTCCTGCAGATCTTTTGCATATGTTCTATCATTGCCCCAATAACGCCTTAATTCGTAGGGAAATAACTTTGTTTTTGGGGGGGCTGCTAGGTCTTAACATCGATCTATCCCCGACCCTGGTCCTAATAGGGACGGATGATAAACTTAAGGTTGGGAGGGACGCGCAAGCTCTTGTGTTTATTTCAGTTGCGGTATTACGAATTCTTATTTCTGCAGGGTGGAAGGATACCACCGCCCGACCTTTGCGATGTGGCTCGCCAGGCTACTCGGCATACATAACATAGAGTCATGTTTATACGAATTTAAGGACAAGAAATCTAAAGAATTGGGAAGAAATATTTGGGCACCCCTGAAGAATTAGAGGGATTCAAAGTATTACATTATTTTATGATGTATATTTATTTAGAAGTACAGTTTTTACCTATTTCTGGGCCATGTTATTAATGTTTGTATGACCTGTGTTTGAGCTTTGACTATTCTTGTTTTATACTATTGATTAATACCAACTAATTTATTGCATTTTAACAACTGTGTAGTTTTGTATCTGGATCAATGAATTGTATATGTATCTACTTATTATGGAAATACACCTTATATCTCAATAAATATATTTAATTAAAAAAAAAAGTTGACTTCGTAACTTTTGTTTCTGTACAAATCACTTAATCCTGGTGCATTTGTTTAATTTGCCAAGCGTCACGTGGCTGCTCCTACAGCAGTGTGCTACGTGCTGTTCAAGTGAATGCGATGTAGTTTTTCTCGTGTAAGTAGCGCGTCACGTGCCCCATGCATTGCAAAAGTAATGTTTTCGGCAAAAGTGTATTTTAGCACAGTTTCCAGCTCTTATAACTTAAATATTTTGCCTTGGTAGGCGATGTTTCTTGGCAAATTACTGAATCCGGCCGCGTATAATTTTTTAAGAAGGGCGTCACGAGCTCCTTTCTCCCCATGCACTGCACATGTAATTGATTGGTCAATGTTGTATTTTAGCACGCTCTTCATGTTTTTTAATAACCTTAAACTTCATTTGCCCCCTGTTCTATCTCATTTTTCAGATATCTCAACCATGAGATGTACTGGTCGCCACAAGCTGTCCTGCCCATACACTATACCATGTGGTGGTGAACAACTCGACACACTAGATCCGCTGACTGCTCTCCATATGTTATCAGCTGAAAATTGCAATGTAAATAAAGTGAGTGACCAATCTCGGCCTAACATTTGTGTAATGCAATGCTATTTCCTATTTTGCTTGCTAAATATAACCTCTGATAATTGCTTTTAATCCCCAATACTATTGAGAAAAAATGTTTTGATGTACATTTAAGTTAATCTTGGACATATGTACAACATATACATTTTTAACTCTTTTTTCAGTTTGCAGAATGTTTGGTGCCGAGGTTGAAGAAAACTATATCCTCCTGTTCCAGCTGATTACACCGATGTCTCAAATATGGCATTTACTAGTTGTCCGAAGCCATGCACATTCACAAATTTTTAACGGACAACGTTAAGGTAAATACTCACAATACGACTACTCGACGAAGTTAAAAAGTAATGGATATAAGTCCGTGAGGGGTTTTTGGTGGCAGATAATCTCAAATTCACACTTCTACCGATGAGTCTGATACAGGGTGGATCTCTGTATAACTAATGGATAATTAGGTTTTAGGATGGCATAGAGAGCTCCCAACCTTCTTACTTTTTTCTTACAGGGTTCCAAATTGGGGGCGAATATTAAGCTGTGCAGTAGAGTTTGACGGTGTTGCTCCACTGGTACTTGGGCCTCCTCATGAAGCAGGAGGAGCCTCTATCAATCTCCTTAACTCTTCCCCTGCAAAGTTGACCGGATTCTTAGTCTGCAAGTGCTTTCGCATACTTGCAGTTTCACACCAGTCCTCTTTATTGGGGTCTCCTCTTGAAAGCAGAACCTCTGATAATTGCTTTTCATCCCCAATCCTTTTGAGAACAAATGTTTTGATGTACATTTGAATTAATCTTGGACATATGTACAGCATATACATTTTTAACTCTTTTTTCAGTTTGCAGAATGTTTGTTGCCGAGGTTGAAGAAAACTATATCCTCCTGTTCCAGCTGATTACACCGATGTCTCAAATATGGCAATTACTAGTTGCCCGAAGCCATGCACATTCACAAATTTCTAGCGGACAATGTTAAGGTAAATACTCAAAATACGACTACTCGACGAAGTGAAAAAGTAACGGATGTAAGTACTTGAGGGGTTTTCAGTGGCAGATAATCTCAAATGCACACTTCTACGAATGAGTCTGATACAGGGTGGATCTCTGTATAACTAATGGATGATTAGGTTTTAGGATGGCATACAGAGCTCCCAACCTTACTTTTTTTCTTAAAGGGTTCCAAATTGGGGACGAATATTAGGCTGTGCAGTTGAGTTTGACGGTGTTGCTCCACTGGTACTTGGGCCTCCTCATGAAGCAGGAGGAGCCTCTCTCAATCTCCTTAACTCTTCCCTTGCAAAGTTGACCGGATTCTTAGTCTGCAAGTGCTTCCGCATACTTGCAGTTCCACACCAGTCCTCTTTATTGGGGTCTCCTCTTGAAAGCAGTCTTGCATATGCGGCAAGTAACTTTTCTTGCATTCACCTTTTTTAAGATTTGTGAAAATAAATTTCAAAACATTCAATAAATACGGTGTCACTATGCATTGGGTCAAATGCTTTATTAGAAATATGCTGAAAATATTCCCTTTAATTGTTGTTAACGTCTTTACAAAAGAATTTGAAAAGAGAAAGCAGGAGATAACAGAGGTACGACGTTATATCTCAAACTGCAAAAATTGATAAAAAGGGTGGACCAAAGTCTGCATGTACAATGCCAGTGGAAGCGTTTCAGGCACACTGGAAACATTAAAAATATATATATATATCGTCAAGTGTTACTTTGACTTGTAATGTTTGACCTCATTTAGTCACATCAATCTAATTTTAAACACTAATTTTCTTTTTTGTTTTGCAGATTAACTACAATACTTCTTTTGGACTCCATATTATATGTTGTTTATTATATTGTTTTGTTAGTTATAGTTATAGTTATTTATTGTATTGTTATCTTTTAGGTATAGTTCCAGTTATTGTTTTAATATAATATAATAGTTAATTAAAAAAGTACATACGTCTGTTTTTTTTGTGGGGGTAGCAGTCATCAATTGAAATGATATTTATAATTTGAAGTATAATTCTGAGGCTAACTCATTAGCAAGAGAGTGTGGTGAACTTTTAACTTCTGTGCTCACGTACGTGTTCCATGAACTGTTACCATGGTAACAGGCAGAAAGCCATTTGGGAATAGGGTTAAAAGTTACTGGCTGTACAAAAAACGTTATATTTACGCAGGATCTTCTACATCACAGAAAGGAAAGCAAAGTAAAACAATACACTGTGTACCAGATTTACAACCCCCTTGCACCACTTTTGAGTCCAACCCCCCACAACATTACAAGTATGTGGGCTTCAACGACCCCCTTCAAGCCCCGGGAACCACCACCCCCTGAAATTTGTGTATTACAGGACGCAAACTGCGTGGCCTATGTTTATATTTATTCACATGCCACCTTGCGTGATTCACCACTAGGATACAGGAGGCCTTCAGCCCCAGGAGCCGCAGTGTCAACCTGACCGAGACCCAGGATAAAAGCTGAAAGATCAGAATCAGAGCCTAGAAATTCCGAACTCGCTGTTCGGAGTGAAAAACCCGAAACTGCGCCAAGTCCAGAACAGCTCTGATGAAGAGGAGCTTCTGAGAGGGGCACAGGTGCAACTTCGGCACGTTGATGGACAACCCCAGCAGGTGCAAGAGGTTGACCGTAGTCTGGAGGTGGGAGACGACTGTCTGGGGCGAGCCCGCCTTCAACAACCCGTCGTCGAGATAGGGGAATTCTAGAACACCTGATCTGCGCACATCAGTGAATAAACATGTGAATAAATCATTCTACTTTTCTACGAGACTATAGAATATTGTCCATATACCACAACAATCTGAGTTTCAATATGCATGGCATCTATTAACCCCTTCGATGCTGATGACGGCTGGGAGCCGTCATGGCACACAGTGCTCGTGTGCTGATGACGGCTCCCAGCCGTCATGACCACGCCCGCGATCAGAATGTGCAGCACAGGAGCGGAATTCCGGCCGCGGGAAAGGGGTTAAAGAGATAGTGTACATTTTACAGATGAAGGAAACTGAGTCTTCCTCATGAACTTTAGACTCTGCATCAGTACTTACTTGTAATTACTAAAATCTCTCAATAAACACAAGGGCTCTTTCTAGACCCACCCAACATCTACACACATAAGCTTGATATATATCTCAAAAATACATGCTTCGTTGTTTTCAGCAACCAAATGCGCAGATCCTACACGCATATCGCGACTTTTTTTGTAAAAAAATGTTCTTACTTTTATTGCCCTGCGGGACCCTATGTCACCCCCTGAGCAGGCTTAGGGGGTCAGGGTGTGTCTAACCTGCCCCTGTTCACGTTATGCCACCATATTTCATAGACTTCTTCACCCTCGCTTCTACCGAGGCACAAAATGGCTGCCAACAGTTCCTGGTTTCGAATGTTTACAACCGCTTGACAGCCAATTAGAATTCAGCGCGTGATCGGAATGGTGCGATTATCCTTTGAGGCCAATCCTCGCACAATCCGCGGATCCTCCACGCCCATAGATATATAAATGACTTTAACTGTAATTTTCAAAGAAACTACTGAACAGATTGACACCAGATATGCCAAAGGCACAAGTCGGAACTGAGGACTACCTCTCTGCCAAATTTGGTGTAATTCCATTCAGCCGTTCGAGCTGTAGCCGTGGCTAAAGGTCCTATGAGAAATTGCATGGGGAAAATGAGTTTTGGGACCCCCCTTTTTTCTCAGCTCCCGCTTCACCAATCACTGTGCTGGCCAAACGTTTGGACAATTTCAAGAAGATTCATCAATCAACGCCAAAGTTATTGGCAATAGAATGTTGTGGTTTTCCTATGGATAATAGGTCCTAACTATAACTACCTACTGGCGACAGCCAGTAGGTAATATATATATATATATATATATATATATATATATATATATATATATATATATATATATATATATATATATATATATATATATATATATATATATATATATATATATATATATATATATATCTTTGGCGTCGGCTGATGAATCTTTGCAAAATTTTCAAAACTTGTGAAGAGCTCAGGTCAGCTCCTGTCTTGAAAGTTTCGGGGTGATTCGCTAAGCGGGGGCCGAGAAAAAAGGGGGGTCCTAAAAGGTGTTTTCCCCATGTTATTTTCCATAGGAAACTTTAGACACGGCTACAGCCCGAACTGCTGAACGGTATTACACCAAATTTGTAAAAAAAGGTAGCCCTTCGTTCGGAAAGAGTCCTTATTGTTAAATGGTGTAATAGGAAATTTTAGCCAAGGCTAGAGCCCGAACTGCTGAATGGAATTACAATAAATTTGGCAAAAAGGTAGTGCTTGGTACAGAAAGCGTCCTTTTTTTAAAAATTGTGTAAATCCGTTCAGTAGTGTCAGGGACATTAAAAAAATAAATGTTTCGATATCTAGGGACGCTGTGGGTTCGCGAACCCTCCAGACCACAAACTTACCTGTGATTGGCTGCCAACACTCCAAACCAAGAAGTGTTGGCAGCCATCTTGTGACTCGGTAGAACCGAGTCACAAGAAAACAGTAAACTAAAGTTAAAAGTGAAGAAAAGGGGGCAGGGTGGAAACAGCCTGACCCCCTAGTGCTGCTCAGGGTGTCCCACAAGGACCCCCCAATTATTATTATTATTTTTTTTTTAAAACATCCAAATGTGCGCTGGGTGCCAGGTGGGCCAGGCCCTGAGAGCAATCATATAATTATACCGCCACCTCCTCGGGTCTATGTAAATTAGGTGCCGAAGGGCACACGGCCCTCCCGCAGCCTTGGGGACTGCCACCACCTCGGGCTTGAAAATAGAGGAGCGCTTGATGGCCCTGGGGACCGCCACCCCCCAGGGCCAGCCTTTGGAATGGCCAAGGGTGTCCTCCTCTGGGACATTGCTGTTTGATATGACATGGCGGGAGCATAGCTTTCACCTTGTGATAGCAAACCCTGGTTTGCTTCTTTGAAGCGAGAAAAGGAAAACCTACTCTCGCTTAAATAAAGGAAAGGAGAATTGCTTTTGAGCAAGGGAAGCTGCATGTTAGCAACTCCCGTTGCCCAAAAGCAATGCTGGCACCCGCAGGAGGCGGATAGCCGGCAGTACCGTGGGGGCATGGGGGCTCCCCCCATGGCCCCCAACGGAGAGGCCAGGCCCCAAGAGATGGGGTTCCCGGGGCCAGAAGTAGTCTGGGAGGGGGGGCCACATGGCACCCCTCCATTTAAAAAAAAAATGCAGATGTGGGCATGCCTTGGGGGATGGGGTCCCTGAGGCGAATGTAAATTAATGAAAGTGAACGGTTTTTTTTCTCAAAAAAATTTGGAGTGGCGACCTTAGCTCGGCTTTTAGCGCTGCTCCCTAGTGTGAACATGAAGGGTGCGCGGCTCTCAGTGCAGCCCCCTAGTGTGAATGCGATGGGTGTGCGGCTCTCTAGTGTAAACATGAAGGGTGTGCGGCTCTAGAGTACTTCTCGGGTGTTTAAAACACCGAGGGGCATATTCTAAAGGACACAACGCAGCGTTAACTGCACTTTTTTGCAGCCAAAATGGTGATAAATGTAACGCACCATTCACAAGCTGGTGCAAGCTGCCCATATCACCAGTTTACCAGCGATAGCAGCCTCAACAAACATTGTCACCGGTGACTCCGGCAAATATCGCTATTGAGAGGCAGAGTAGGCGTTCCCACGCAAAAAGCAGCAAATACAACACTTCGCAACATTCTCAACGACCAGCAAGATAGACGTAGAGACCACTAAACAGGCGATAAGGTGCCTTAGCACCAGGAAGTTTACACCTGCTCAGGCCTGATGTAAAGTGGGTCTACAACCTGCAATATGAAAGGGAGCCCAGCCCACAGCCACACCTGAACGACAACAGATGCCATGGAGCCTACGATAATGCAGCTGGGATACCCAAGAGTGCCCCGCCACCCCCGCCACAACCCTCTTGTCCGCCATCCCCCCTGACACCCCCCCCCTTACAAACAAATGTGACAGCAACCTTCCGAAATCTGGAACGTAACAAATCTGCTGATGTCGCACAATTATAACATTGAAGAACCATGCGAGGTTGGACAAATGAGAATCACAGTCATCTATGGATTTACATATAAAAGATTTTATTTACATAAAACAACAAAATAAAAGTAGGTACAACCATGGCGTGTCATCCTTCTTCAATCTGTAAATTACAGCCTCCAAGACAAAAAGCAAGATAAGATTGTGCATCATGCGCTCATCAAAGGAGAGAGAAAGAGTGAGAGAGAGAGAAAGAAAGAGAAAGAGTGAGAGAGAGGAAGAGAGAGAGAGTGTGAGAGAGAGAGAAAGATAGAAAGTAAGAGAAAGAGTGAAAGAGTGAAAGAGTGAGGAAGAGAGAGAGAAAGAGTGTGGCTCACTCATCTGAAACATAGTTTACAATCAGTAATGGCAGAGTACAACTGCACATGCCTTCATCACTGTCCCACCCCTGCGCACCCAGGCTGCTGCACCCCATCCACTCCCACCGTCCAGAGGTGTCTGCCCGCTGCTGCGCACCCAGGCTGCTGCAGACTATCCACTCCCACCGCCCAGAGGTGACTGCCTGCAGCTGCGCAAACAAGCTTCTCTGCTCACCTTCCGCCACCGGCGTGTGTCCAAGAGGGCCCACTACATGCCGAAGGAACCTCCTCAGCCGTCGCTGGATTCTGCGGCACAGGCCCCCAGCGCATCCTGCTGCACTGCGCTGAGTAGTCATGTCTGAACAGCCAGCTGCCTTTGGCGTACATGCGGTCCAGCCAAGCTCACAATTCAAATCGGATCTTGATTGCCACATTGGTGTATGAAGGCCCCCCATCATTGCAGGCTGCACACCCGTTCAGCTCTGGTGGCATTAACTTAGTGGCACTCAAGACATCGCAACGTGGCTTGAGGCCCGTTTTGGGGAGGGGGGCCGACAATCTGTGAATCACAGCCTGCAGGACAGAAAGCACTATAAGATTGTATGTCATGCGCCCATCAAAGTAGAGCAAAAGAGAGAAAGAGTGCGAGAGAGAGGAAGGGAGAGAGAGAGAAAGAAAGAAAGAAAGAGAGAGAGGAAAATAGAGAGAAAGAGAGAAAGAATGAGAGAGAGAGAAAGAGTGAGAGAGAGAGAGAAAGAGAAAGAGAAAGAGAGAAAAAGTGTGAGAGAGAGAAAGAGTGAGAGAGAGGAAGAGAGAGAGAAAGAGAGAGAGAAAGAGAGAGACAGTGTGATAGAGAGAAAGGAAAAGATGGAGAGGAAGAGTGTGTACCGACACTGAGGACAAAACCCTCACAGCTCCCCTTTCCGCCACCGGTATGTCTCCAACCACGTGCCGGGACATACTGCAGCCCTCAAGCTCACTCATCTGAAACATAGTATAGAATCAGTAATGGCAGAGTACATACAACTGCACACACGCCTTTATCGCTGTCCCGCCCCTGCGCACCCAGGCTGCTGCACCCCATCCACTCCCGACGCCCAGAGGTGTCTTCCTGCCCCTGAGCCCCCAGTCTGCTGCACCCCATTCACTCTCACCGCCCAGAGGTGTCTGCCTGCCCCTGCATACCCAGGCTGCTGCACACCATCCACTCCCACCACCTAGAAGTGTCTGCCCGCCCCTGCGCACCCAGGCTGCTACACACCATCCACTCCAACTGCCCAGAGGTGTCTGCCCACCACTGCGCTCCCAGGGCTCACCTTCCGCCACCTGCGTGTAGAAAAGAGGGCCCACCACATGCTGCAGCAAGCCCCAAGCCTGGGGCCTGCAGACAGGGCACCCTCCACATCATGCAGCCCCGCTCCGCAGACCACCAGTTCTCACATGTGGTGCTGGGTCTTGATTTCGCCATGGCAAAGGACATACCAGTATACCCGGCATCATCTCAGGCTGCACACCCGCTCAGCACTTACGGTGCCCCTACCTCAGTGCACCGAAAGTCCCCGTCCCAAGTCCCCGTCCTGTGGCAGTGTGCCTGTGCCGGCTGCAGTGCTACCGGTGCCACCAAGTCTGTGCCCAAAAAGTCATGTACCGTCTATGATTGAGTAACGTGGTGCGGACGCCATCATTTCACCTCCGGGCCGGTGGAATGTGATGTTGCAGGCCCCTGGGCCCACATGCACACCACACGGATACACCCTGAGAGAGGTCGGAAATGGCATTGAGCACGTGCGCCCTGCCCTTTTTATTGGTAGGGTCACGTGTCCTGTGACGCCTGTGCTTGATGGGTGTGGTGTGGGTGTAAACCAGCCATGAGGGAGTGGCTGTGGCATACTGACAACTAGACCTGTGACCAGCAGATCACTACAATGAAAACCTGGGCCATGTAGCGTGGTCGTCCCTCCCTGTAAGTGTAAGCGGAGTGGGCTGGACTGGTGTATGCCAGTCCTGCATGAAGCTGTTAACAATGACTCTGGAGCTCTGGACGTGGTTCCGTCCTGGGCTGTATGAGGAATCAACTGATGCGGGTGTCCCTGTTGTAGCGCTGCCGCCACCTGGGCCGCAAGCGCCAATGTGTCACCCTGTGACCCAAGTCCCACAACATGGCCAACATGGAAGGTTAGGGGAACCACTGACCATACATTCATGCATACTTCCACACATGAAAAATCGTGGTCATGACACATCTGTGTGGATGTGACTGTTTATTGCACATTCATTGGAGTGTTGCCACTGTAGCAATACAGGACCATGCAAAGCCCAAATTTCTGTTTTTGGCACATGAAGGGCAGCCAATTAGAGCCAAGCTCGTGCTCAGGGTTAGGCTCCGCCAACATATGTACTTATCCAATCACTTCTCCAATCCCCAAGCACTTATAAATTCACTATACACTCTCCTTGCAATACTGTAATGATCCACTCTATACTTATATAATGACTCAGACAAAGTTACATAACCAAAGTCTTCCCCACTGCCAAAGGTAACATGGTTGCGTGCACTGTGGACAGCACAATATAATGTGGTAGGGCCCAGGGGCATCATGCATACATAATGAACACACATATACAGTTAGATAGATAGTGGAACTGGGTACGGGCACGCTCGGGCCCTTTTTATTACCACAAGTCCAGTGACGTCTGTGCTGTATGTGTGTCGGGTGACTGCAAGCCAGTTCTCAGGGAATGGTTGGTGCTGGCATCAAGTATAACAGTAATCATCGAATTACACACAGAGATGCAATGATAAAGGGTTTATGACTTGGCTGCACTAAGGTAGAGGCACCAGATGTGAAATAATACACAAAAGATTTTATTGTAAAGGGTCCATGACTTGTGGTGCACTGAGGTAGGGGAAGCAGATCTGTAATCATACACAAAAGATTCTATCATAAAGGGTCCATGAGTTGTGATGCACTGAGGTAAGGGCATCAGAAGCTTTCAGCGTGTGCACAGCCAGCAATGATACGTGGTGTGGGTGGGCCGCACTGGGAGCAATGTGTCTTGCCTACTGGACTGCGTCATCTGCAATAGTGACTCGATCTGAATTGTACTAAAGCTATAAGTGATATAAAACCAGTGCATGAAGCAAGGATACTAAAAGGATATTGTTTGGATACACTTGGAGGACATTTACTTTGATTTTGGTGCACCTTCTCTTTTGTACATGGATTACGTTATAGTTAGTTGCCTACTGGACTGTGAAATTGATGAATCAAGATTGAATTTGAAATGAGAGCCCTGCTGACCGCAGTGTAGGCCGGAGGCAGCAGTCAGGAAGGGCCCTTAGCCACGTGGCATTGACTTGAAGTGCACAGTTAGTGGTACCTGAAGCACTCAGCATGTGCACAGCCAGCGATGATGCGCGGTCCGGGACGGCCGCACTGGTAGCAATGTTTGTTGCCTACTGGACGGCGTCATCTGCAATCGCGACTCGATCTGAATTGTGAGCCCTGCTGTCCGCAGTGTAGGCAGCAGGCAGTGGTCACCAATGGCCCACAGCCGTGTGGCGTTGAGTAGAGCTGTACAGTTAGTGGCACCTGAAGCACTCAGCGAGTGCGCAGCCTGCGATGATGCGTGGTCTGGGCGGGCCGCACTGGTAGCAATGTCTTTTGTCTAATGAATTCTGCCCTAATAAGGGTACATGGCGATGACTTGTAGTGCACTGTGTTAGTGGCATGTGACGCACTGGGCATGTGTGCAGCCTGCGATGATGCATGCTTCGGGTGGGCCGTACTGGATGCATGTGAGGTTGGACAAATGAGAATCTGTCCTCTATGGCTTTACAAATAAAACATTTTACTTAAACAAAGACAACAAAATAAAAGTAGGTACAGCCATGGTGTGTCATCCCTCGACAATCTGTGAATCACAGCCTGCAAGACAAAAAAAAAGATAAGATTGTGCGTCATGCGCCCATCAAAGAAGAGAAAGAGAGAGAGAAAAAGAGAAAGAGTGAGAGAGAAAGGACGACAGAGAGAAAGAGAAACAGTGAGAGAGAGAGGAAGAGAGAGAGAGAAAGAGTGAGAGAGAGAGAGGAAGAGAGAGAGAAAGAGTGAGAGAGAGAGAGCAAGAGAAAGAAAGAGAGAATGAGTGAGAGAGAATGGGAAAAGAGATAGAAAGAGAGAAACAGTGTGAGAGAGAGAGAAAGGAAGAGACGGAGAGGGAGAGTGAGTGCTGACACCGGTGTGTCTCCAACCACATGTCGGGACATACTGCAGCCCTCAAGCTCACTCATCTGAAACATAGTATAGAATCAGTAATGGCAAAGTACATACATCACCCAGGCTTCTGCACACTGTCCACTCCCACCGCCCAGAGGTGTCTGCCCGCCCTTGCGCACCCAGGCTGCTAAACACTATCCACTCCCACCGCCCAGAGGTGACTGCCCACAGCTGCGCAAACAAGCCTCTCTGCTCACCTTCCGCCACCGGCATGTCTCCAAGAGGGTCCAAGACCTGCTGAAGCAACATCCAAGGGCGCAGCCCGCGTCCTCGTGAGCCAGAAGGTCAAACCTTTGATTCTGGGTCTTGATATCGTAATGGTCAAGAACATATCAATGCACCGCGCTGAGGAATAATCTTTGTGTGGTGTACACGCGGTCCAGCTGAGCTCACAATTCAAATCGGCTCTTGATTGTCATGATGGTGTATCGAGGCCTACGCATCATTGCAGGCTGCACACCCGCTCAGCTCTGGTGGCACTAACTCAGTGGAACGCAAGTCATCGCCACATGGCGGGAGGCCTGTGTCGGGCAAAGTGCCTCAGCTGTCACCAACTCTGTGTACTTCAAGTCATGTCAGAGTATCTTACTTGAAGTTGCCAGAAAAACTCTCAGGAACAGAATGAGGAACTTTTCCCAATTCCTCACCGAGCCTTCCTCCACGCACCAACTGAGAACTTTAGTAGGGTGAAAGAACTCCCAGGGGGAAAAAGGGATGGGAGAGAGAAGAGACTGCTGGTCTTCAACCTGGCGTCTTCACAGCTAACTGCGACTAGTTCTTTCAGCTGCTTCTTACACTGCAATACATGTAAACACAAGTTTAATACCACTTTCTCTTTACTAAACATCTCTAAACATTCACTCTCTCTCTCTCTTCTCTAGAATTCGCTACCTACCCTTTACGTGACCAAGCTATTACCTCTCTTCTTTTTGGATATAGTTGTCTACTGTCAAGTCTATTAGTTCAGTCTTAATGTAGTACTATACACTGTAAATTAACATAGACAATTACAGTGAGTTTTTTAAACAGTTCTATTCCTATGTAGAAGATTTCTCTTTTCTTAAATGTCTAGACCTTAACAGAAGTTAACCTTTGTGTTTTCTTGTCTTTTCTTGCTACTGGAAAAAGATTGCGCAGTTCTATACAGGAAAGGTAAGTATAGTTCTTAAGTTCTGGGTTCATTCACGATTCCGTCTCAATCGGAATTTTCAAACAAGCATCTTTTTTTTTTACAGGAGGAAAATTACATTGACTGAAAAGGGAGGTAAGATTTGTACCGAATTTCTAAGTTTGTGCACTATTTACATTTTTCTAGTATCGTTATTTAATTATCTTAGCTTAAACTTTATTGTTCTATTTATTTCCCTCTAGGTACTTGCGTGACTGAATAAGCAGGAAGCTCGACGAGGAGAAAATTCTATGGAAGTCTGGAACGGTCTTCAGGATGACTTCGCTCGGGAATTCTCTTCAGGAACCATGCTAAACTGCTGCCGGTAGGATTTACGGTTATGACGCCTTTCTATACTCAAACACTAACACAAACGCAGTAGAAATTCTTACGACTCTCCTGGCGGTCTTTGTGAAGTGCGCGGGACTCAGAGCCAGCACGAGCCTCATCTGTGCTCCAGAGTCTTACGCAAATCACCTAACCTAGCGCTGCGCCTCCTTCTTTAGAAGGTGCCTTCTAACCAAGGCAGACCAACTCCAATGCTTGTTGAATGGTGGGTAGATAGTGGCTCCGACAACTTGTTTCCTGACAGTACCCCTCCGCAAGGGGGTTTACCCAGGTTTTGCTTTGTGAGGGTTTTGAGCATGAAAGACTTTATCTAGTCTGGGAGCATGAACATTAGAAGAAGGTTCAAACGATCTCTTTTCAGGACCATAACCCTTCCAATCGACTAAATAGTATAGTGTCTTGTTTCTCCACTTAGAATCTAGGATTCTTTTCACTTCGAATTCTTCTCCATCTAAGGTTTGAATTGGTTTTGGAATGATTTGGGGCCTAAGATGAGGTGAAGAGCTTTTCAACAATGAAACGTGAAAGACAGGATGAATTCGCAAGTGTGTCGGTAGTTTTAACCTATAAGTCACTGGATTTATTTTCTTTTCTACCTCAAATAGACCTATGAAACGAGGTTGAAACTTTCAATTTCCTTTTAGTCTCAAATTCTTGTTGCTAAGCCAAACCTTGCTACCAATTGAATAGTTTTCATCTGGCCTTCTTTTTTTATCTGCATAACCCTTGTAAAGTTCTTTTGACTTCTCTAATTTCTCTTTAGCAACCTCTTGGGTTTCTTTTAGGATTGTACCAGATCTTTGGCAGCTGAGTGTATCATCAGATTTGGATGCCGACCATAATTTAGGTAAAAAGGTGAATGGCCTGTAGAACTGTTTTTGGAATTATTATGTGAAAACTCTGCTGCCTAAAAAAGGTCTGACCAATCTCCCTCCTGCTCTAATAGATACAATTGAAGGTATTGTTCTAGTTCTTGATTTGCCCTTTCAGTTTGTCCATCAGTGTAGAGGTGATAACTGGTAGAGAATTTAGTTTTAATATGCAACCCTGTGGTGAAAGAGGATTACCAGACCACAGATACTGACGCTCTATCCGATGATGGATCAGTATCCTCCAACAACTCAGGTAGATCAGCCTTCAGCAACTCAAGCGACAGAAGCTGGGGTAGGAATCAGGATGGTGCAGGCATACTTCCACCCAATATACCAACCCCAATGTATGGATACCATCCCATGACATATCCGCCTCAGGGCCCCATGTGGTATCCAGGTTTTCAGGGACCTCCTCCAGGCCTCCACCAACCGGGCTACCCTCAACCTTTCTATCCAAACCCACCACCTCCTTTTCAGTACAGAGGCAGGGGGCGAGGCAGAGGAAAAAGAAGAGGTCAGAAGCAAGTGCATTGGCAAGACGGAGGCCAACAACAACAGAGACTAACCAGGAGCATGACATACCAAAGACCTTAGTGGTCAACCTGTCCAAGAGAATTTTGAGTCCACACGAGACCGCAGCCCTGGAATTAGGACTGGGCTTTGTCCCTACACCTAAGGAAGACAAATTCAAAATGAATCAAAAGCTCCACCAACTCTTCAGGAAAATCCGACTGTAAGCTTTTTTTCAAAGCAGACCAGCCCCAGAACGTACGGATTCAGGATTACGTCACCCGTCCAAATTTACACCAACGACGTCGATGGTCCCCAGCGAGGTCTTGACTTTCAAGAAAGCGGTCCTGAAAGAGGTCAACCATTTGGAACGGGGTAGTACTTTTAAAAACCTCCCTAACACAGTACGGCGAGGCTTGGAGACACTAACAGAAGACAGGACCATCACATCAAACCAGAGGACAAGGGGGGAGCTCCAGTCCTCCTCGACACGGACGACTACAAACAAGAATGCATCAGACAACTGAGCAACACCAGATACTACATGAAGATGAGTAATGACCCTACGTAACAACTATCAAAACAGATCCGTATCATGGTGAATGAAGCAAGCATAGAGGTATGGATTTCTACACATGGGGCACCCTTCCTGGTGAATGACAACCCCACAATGCCATATTCTTTTGTTCTCCCAAAGATACACAAGGGTGTCCTCCCACCACCGGGGAGACCAATTGTCTCCGGCATCAACTCTCTCCTGGAACCCCTCAGCCAGTTTAGCGACCATTTTCTGTGCCCGCTAGTACAGGCAACTCCGGTGTACCTCAAGGATACACAAGATGTACTGAATCTCATCCACACCATCAACGAGGACAACATCGAACCCATCGACCTCCTCCTCACCTTGGATGTGAAGGCACTCTATACAAATATTCCTCAGGACGCCACCATTGGCGTGGTCAGGCAACTTCTTAGGGACACTGATCTACAATCAGACACCCCAGCAGACTTCATCCTGGACCTGATTACCTTAGCCCTCAAGAACAACTTCTTCATGTACAATACCTCCATACACCACCAAGTACAGGGTACCAGCATGCGCAGTACATTAGCGCCGAGCCTGGCGGGGCTATACATGTCCTCCTTTGAGGCAAGGAACATCTTTTCCAACAACAACCCATACAAAAAGAACCTGATAACATGGAAAAGATATATAGATGACATGCTGATCCTTTGGAAGGGACCCAAGGACATCTGTGACAACTTCCTCAAGTGGATCAACGGTCTTGATGAACACCTACGCTTCACATGCACCAGAATCGTACTGGAAGAACGGTTGTTAAAAACAACACTGCACAAAAAGGATACAGACCGCAACAGCCTACTGGATTACCTGAGCCACCACCCTAAGGCTCTGCGCGAGAACCTCCCGTATGGCCAGTTCTTACGGATACGCTGCAACTGTACCACCACTGGAAATTATGAAACAGAGGCTGAGAACCTTGAACAAAACCTGTTGGACAGACACTACCCGGCCCATGTGGTAGAAAGAGCGTGTAAACACGCCAAAAACAACAATAGGCAAGCTCTCCTGGAAACCAGAGACAAAGAACCCAACCAAACCCTCGCATGTGTGACTACCTTCACGAAACTGGCTGACATCAACCAGGAGATGGCTGACCATCATGATTATCTATTAAAACAGAAAACGGACAAATTGCAGAAGGATATCACCAAATTCGAGAAGGAGAAGGTATATCCTTATCTTAAAGATGATTTTAAGATTAAAAAGAACAATTATTCCTCGGATGATAGCTCTGATGATAACACCAGACGAGGGTCTACAAGTAGCGACTCAAGTGGAGGACAGGCCCCAAGGAATAATCGGATGCAACATCGTCCCCAATGGCAACAAGGATACCACCAGGGTCCAATGTTTCAGGGACCGCCTCAAATGCCACCACCATGGCAATACCCTTTCTTCTCCCAAGGTCCACCCCAATTCCACCCTCTGAATCCGCCACCTTTTCAAGGCAGAGGTTGGGGCAGAGGAAGAGGGCGAAAAAGAGGAGGACAGAAGAACGTGCAATGGTCAGACCAACCGGCTCCACCAACGATGATGGAAACACGGAGCTCCACCAACAGGGGGAGAAGAGTTTGATTGTCAATCTCTCATCTAGGACCCTGACCCCGGTAGAAATCACCGTTTTGGAGAAAGGACTGGGATTTGTCCCTACACCCATCCCAGATACCTTCCAAGAGATGATTGAGATGAAGAATCTCTTCAGGAAAATACGGTTACGGGCCTTCTTTGATGACAAACCTGCACCGACTGTCCATGATACCGGCCTTAAGAAACCATCGACCTTCACCCCAACAGATGGCATGATCCCCCCGGAGGTACTCACCTTTGAACGAGCTGTCTTATCAAGCTTGAAAAAGAAACCTAACATCAAACAATTTAACAATTTGTCAACTGCTGAAAGACAAGCCGTAAATACACTAGGCAACGATGTGACGATCGTAATCAAACAAGCAGATAACGGTGGCGCCACCGTGATACAAGACCGAAGTGACTATGACCTCGAGTGTAGAAGACAACTCTCTAACACCGCTCATTATCGGCCTCTACCAATTGACCCCACCAGACGCTTGACAACCACCATCATGAGCCTAGTCATCGACGCTAAAACCAACGAATGGATCTCCAAAAAGGAGGCGGATTTCCTGATTACTCCAGAACCCATTACACCATACTTCTACACCTTACCGAAGATTCACAAAGGTACCACACCTGTACCTGGTAGACCAATAGTCTCTGGTATTGGTTCGCTCCTTGAGCCCCTGTCTCAGTTCTGCGATGTCTTTTTACAACCGGTAGTGAAAAAGATACCTTCCTACCTCCAAGATACCAGAGATGTCCTGCGACTGATTAATGATGTGGACGGAAGAACAGATGTGGATCTCCTGCTGACGTTGGATGTTGAATCCCTTTATACGAATATCCCCCAACAGGCTACCTTGGAAGCAGTGGAGTCCACTCTGAGACTTGAGGAATGGACATCGCCTACCCCGATCTCCTTCATCATGGAGCTAGCAAACATAGCCTTAACAGAGAACTTCTTCAAGTTTGAATCTGAACTGTTCCATCAAATCCGTGGGACTTCTATGGGTTCAACCTTCGCGCCCAGTGTAGCATGTATCTACATGGCTGCATTTGAGAAGACCTACATCTACCCTCCAGAAAAAAATCCATTTCAGGAAAATCTCACCCTTTGGCGTCGCTATATAGACGACATCCTGATTTTCTGGAAGGGCAACCGGACCAGCTGCGAGGCGTTTTGTTCCTGGATCAACCTGCAAGATCCCTACCTGAAATTCACAGGAACCATCTCGGAAACCTCCATACCCTTTTTAGACCTGACAATTGTACTGGGCCCTTCGGAGATCTCAACCACTCTGTATAAAAAGGAAACTGACAGAAACAGCCTTCTGCTCTATGGTAGCCACCATACGAGAGCATTAAGGGATAACCTCCCCTTTGGTCAGTTTTTAAGACTCCGCAGGAACTGTACGACCACCAGTGATTACCATCGGGAAGCTAACATCCTGCAAAACAAACTACAGGAGAGGGGCTACCCTCCAAGACTACTTCAACATTCAGCGAAGAGAGCCCTGAACAACAACAGGGAATCCCTGCTGGAAACTCACACAAAGGAAAAAGAGGATATAATCACTTGCGTAACATCCTACACCAAGAACTCTTCCTTGATCAGAAAAACGGTAAACTCTCACTGGGGCATATTGAACTCTGTCAACCTAGACATCCCACGTCCACGGTTTGCGTTCAAAAGAACTCGCAATTTAAAAGATCAATTGGTCCATACCCGTCCGAAAAAGAACAGTACCCGCCCACACAACACTCTTTGGGATCTACCTCCAGTAATAGGACATTACCGCTGCGGTAACTGTGTCGTCTGCCCACAAACTATTCAAACAAAAACTGTCCAACTTTCACATGACTTCACTTGGTACCTGAACAGACATACGAACTGTAATAGCAGCAAGTGCATCTACATGTTGATGTGCCCATGCGATCTGAAATATGTCGGAATGACAACTCGCACAGTTAAGACACGCATCATGGAACACAACAGTAATGTTCGCTGCCACAAGACTCACACCCGTCTGTATGAACACTGCTACCAACAGAATCATGCTGCAGAAGACATACATTGGGTAGTTCTAGAATGGCATCCCTCATCAAACCAACAGGCCCTGTTCAAAATCGAACAGAGATGGGTTCACCGCCTACGCCTAGATACTGAAGGTCTCAATGACTCTGTTCCATGGAACACACTGACCCGTTAAACCCCCACTGGATAGAGTGTCTTTCTGTAGTAATGGGGTGAGTGACTACACCACACAGTCAGTATAAATATTAGATAACCTCTTCCCCACATTTTTCCCGAATGAGACCGCACCATTACAGTCTATGATGCTATCGGAATGGACATTATGGCATTAGCTTGTTTCCAAGCCTTCAGTCCATGTCCCATATATACCTCCTCACAAAAATACCTCCTTACGAATGTGACACACAGAGATACCTTCTTACGAGTGTCACACACTAACATTCTAGCAAGCTTGATGCATTAGTGCGACAACATAAGGCACATTACTAATAAATGGCGTCTATACTATTGGACAACTAGTCACCATAAACTGTGAACAATCCTTTATTAAGCAGTCAGCCTTGACCTCCCCATCTGATTCCTTTAAAGAGCATCCTGTCCCGACTCCATTCTAAGATGGCGCCCAGTTTGTCACAGAGATAGGCTCATTCCGCCTTCCATTAAGACGGACCCGGTGCGCATGCCCAGACACAGGTCAAGAAACCATGTCCTACCTCTATTTTTATCTTTAACTTTCACCGCCTAAACAAAGACTTAAGGACGTCCGGCATCCGGGCTAACCCACTGGCTGCTTGACCGGCCGAGATTCGCCGGCCGGACGGACGTAGGTTAAGAGGCTCCTTCAGATCGTGAGGAAGGTAAGGGGCTGCCTGAGCCCGCAGATGAGTCTTTAACGGTGCAGGGGCGTTGTGGGCTCCTGGACCCTACCCGCGGACACACTGTCTCCGGGGACTTTGCCGTTGGTAAGTGTCCCTCCACGGGCCTGTAGTTGTGGTGGCAGGGAGCCTTTAGGGATCGGGGACCTGGGAGCCGTACCACCTTGCTTGCCGCCCCCCAATCCGATATGGACTGACGGCCCGCTATCCACAGTAACGAGGCTCCAGCAGTCTCACACTATGTGTGTGATAGGCTTCACAAGCTTGGATGTGCCCCCCCCGCATGGCACTGCGGACCCCCCCCCCGCGGGGGTGGCAACATATGGACAATGGCTATCCCTTACCCAGCCCTCCCGTCTCCGCGCTGCGGTACTTTTCGGGGGGCACGCCGGCGCGTACTTCTCTGGCTGATATGTGAGATCCCGGAGGGGGCTCCTAGTTGTACACAGTGTTCTAGCACCTTAATGGGCACAGCTAGTTATTAAATTGAGATCGCAACCACCACCCTTTCTTTCCCTAATCATTCTACATCCCTGCAGGCTACTTATTGATCACGCAGGTCCTACTAAAGCAGCCCGGTGACGACTATCTACAACGACTGTGGGTAAGTCCAGAGCCATCTTAGAGTCTTCCTTTGTAGCCTTCTTGTAACCTTCCTAGGCCCAAATGAGACTGCCTTTGGCACACTACTCCTCCAGGCTCATGAGTGGAATATCACTCTTACTCTCACTGTACTCGGGAGGTTGAGTGGGAGTAAACACGCATGTTATGCTTCTAACGAATTTTTCTTCAGTCCTCAGTCTGCCAATAAGATACTCACCATGCTGGTGAAAGTATAGACAACGTTGCTTTAAATATAGATCAGCAGCTATGAACTTCTGTTGTTATATATACCCCCTTTTTCTTTTTTCATTCCCCCGCAGGGCAGAGAACAACACAGGAACTCTTCCTGGTTCCAGATCCTAACCCCACAGGTTGTATCGATTTAACCCCGCAGCCCACTATGGGCTTCACTTCAAGTTTATGAGCACTTCTTTGGTCCTGATGAATTCCCTTGATGGCACGAAACATGTCGACCAGATCACTTTTTGAGGGTTGAATGGGCTTCCCACACATAGGTTGGCTGAAATCCTGTACCCCTCTTAGTTTTAATAAAGTAGGTAGCTACAGGAATAAAATACCCAGAGTAGACTACACTAACTTTTTTTAGAATCACCACATGTCACGCTCACTACTTCACGATTAGGGCCCCTCACACCCACTCAAACATCGGCTTTGGAATAAAAGATCTCCGACAAAAGTGCAGCACTAAGTGCCGCCCGTCAGGCATTGCAGTGCCGGCTTGACGCAGGAGCAGGAAGCCAATGATGACACGAAGCGACCGGTTGGGAATGCGACAGTAGTCATAGAACCAACCTGTTGTGTGAGGTTTCCCTAAATTCCGAAAAGGGACAATCGCCCCTGACTTTCAGATACAACCCCCCTGTTAGAGAGAGGTAGCTCGTCCACTCTCCCTAACACAATTATCACCCCGCAACGAAAAAATGCGTATGCGCGGCCGCCCGCGCATGCGCATTAGTACACAAGACGGCAGCAATGAAGATAGCGAGCCCCGGGGACGCGGCGGGCAGCGGCGGGCAAGGTAAGTGCCTTTTAATTCTTTTACACTTTTAATTTCAAGTATTTAGGGAGGGCGGGAGGGAGGCCTGCGGTGCGTGGTGGGGCTACGTGGAGTGCGGAGGTGGGCGTAGTTTCTCGCCCACTTCACGCAGCTCCGCGAAGCCCCACTACGCCCACTACGCCCAGGGTTAATAGTATTATGCTAAAATGAATAGGGTTTAACAAAACCTAATTCTCACCCTCCCTAGCTAGTATAATATATTATATCTAAGAAGGTCTCTTGTGGGTTTTAGCAGAGCGGCCCCATACCTCGGGATCCTAGTGGTGAGGGATCACATCATCAGCAACCAGCTCTCTGCATGCGAAGCACCATCAAGTGTGCTTGTATGCTCTTGTGCAAAGCAATATAAAACGCGCCTAAAAGCCAGAACTTGGCTACAGCTGCATGTATGTTATGTCTAGGGACGTGCGAAGATCAGTGCTCATAAAAACTACTGTGTTGAGATATCCTTGAAGGTTTTAGCACTCGCTGTACATACATAGCTCGCCAAGCAAGACTGATATCAGTGCAATAACATATTATTCTCGCATGAACCGAAAACATTTTACTAGGCTCAATGCTAAAGCAACAATTATGTTTCGTGTGCAAAAGCAGCAGAAAGGTAAAATGGTGTTTAAACAGCTAAAAAAGCCCATGCTAACTTAACACAGTAATCAGGCTACATCAATCAATACATCACCCTCCCTTGATCCGAGCACGTATCAGATAAGATAAGATAAGATAATAAAATGGGACTCAATTGTTGAAGCCAGAGTTCAATAAAAAATCAGTTCGAAATCAAAAAGGTGAGGAAAAATAATTTAGTTCGCCCAAAATCTAAAATCCTACCACCATGACATAGCAATGTCCAACGTTAGTAAAGCCAATATGAACCCCCCCCCAAAAATCCATCATGACTTGAAAAAAATGTGGTGAGGCAGTGAAAAAACATGACATGACAAGCTACCAACAGGAGTCAGCCTGAAACTGAGTATGCGAAATAAGCAGCAACCGCTTCCAAAAGGAAGTCACTGTTGTCATCCGAAAATAACTCAGCCATCCAGTTAAGTAAAGTGAAAAAACATACATGCTCTTCAAGTACCGGAGCCTCTAGTACCATCAGTGGACAACTCGGTGGGTTTTCAATGAAGCTGTGTGCCAAGAAATCTTGCGCCCCTGTGTAAATATTCCAACAACCCAGAACTCCATGCATCGCTGCAAAGGCCATAATCCCTCCGTCAGAACAAAGCAATTCATGAGCAACCAAGGGACTCATGAGATGATCATAATCCACTTCAGGAGACACCAAACTGCAGAGACACAAATCCAGGGCCCACATGAAATCACAGCTCAGGTAATGAAATACAGGCTGGACACAGGTGAAAAAGGAAAATCGGAACGATAATCCATATGATGCGCTCAGGGTGGCAAGTGGTAGCACACCATAGAAATCAAACATCCGTTTGCAAAACAGAGCTAGCTGCTCCAGCTCGTTTGCGAACACAGGACGGGCATCCATTTTGAATCAAACAAAATAGAAACAATAAACCCGCAGCCAGTGCCAATAAAACGGGAAAACCACTGAATACACTTGAGAATATTGAGTGGAAGAAAGCAAGAATGACTCCAAATATCTTTTGGAAAGAAGTCACCAAACCACTGCTTACTACTTTAAAAAAATGAGCCAGCCCCGAAGTGGAGGATGCGTTAAAGATTGTATGTATCAGCTCACCGAAATGTAAAGGAAGGTCAATATTCAACAAAGCATGCACTTCTGTGCGGGTCTTAGCTACATGAAGGACAAATGTTTCTCTAGTAGATGTCAGGGCAACTTCCTTCTGTGACAATAAGGCTCTTATTCTGCTCCTTTATTGAACTCAGACTTCAAGGCCGGAATCCTCGGCCAGATGGAAACAACCAGGTTCCCATGCGGGGGTGGATACAGCACATTCTTACATCGAACTACATGCTCACTCACAGTTACAATGTAAGCTATGCCTTTTAATAACCCACAACACTCTTCATTATTCAAAAGTAAATAACTTCCGTTTGCCAATAGGGTAAAAGTCGGGACTATAGCAGGCACGGGTGTACCCTTCAAAACACAAGCTAAATTTGGGCGGTCCTGATTACAGGAACCATGCAATTGGATGTGTCTGCACATCAATGAGTGATCCGGAGTTTGTGTGCATTCATCTCCTTTAAGATATACCTCTTTACCATCTCTGAGACATCTATAAGTAAAGGGGAGCGACCAGGCCTCATGTAAGAAAGAAGCGCCGAGCTGTTCGTACCTGCCTATGGGAAAATATTTCATGCAATTTTTAAATTGAAAATGTGCAAAAGGTAATGTTATCAAACCGTGAATAAGCCATGGTGCAGCTGTGGCCTCTGCCACTGAAAAGGTAAAGACTCTAAACGCTCAATATGTAACATGGAGAAAGAAGCATCTCTCATAGAAATCAAACGTTGTTTTTCAGTTAAGTTAAAAGGTGCAAACCGTGACGTTACATTAATGAAATTCCAAGGCACTTTTTCATTCTTCAGTGTCTGCAGGGTCCACGCAAATTGCATAACAGAACGCAACTGATTTTGACCATGGTATAAAACAGACACTTCATCCTGCACAATTTCAACAAAAGATGATGCAATGTTGTCTAATGTGTAAATGCAGGAGGAAAGGGTATTAATACTGTTGTCTACAACCGCAAGCACTTTCTTGGTCAATAGCTCTCAGGCGGGTAGCCTCCTCAATCTGTGATGTTTTCCAGAGTTCATTATAAACAGCATAGATCCATCTTTTAGATCTACCATTAGCCGGGCCCTTTATGAAATCATTCAAGTCAACCTCGTCTGTTAGTTTAAACAAGTGCAATTTTACTGACGCCAATGTAGAGTGTTTGAGCCAATTCTGACATAATTTGCCTACTGAATATGTGGTTACAGAATGGTCACTCTCAAAACGGGGATCTACTCTGACCTGTGCAAAACCCTCAGCCAGGCCCAAAAACGATGTTGGCACGAATCTGCACTTCTGTGCCACACCAACCAACCCTTGGGATCCAAATTGGATATGTTAAAGGATGAATTTAGCAAAAGGGTTTGCAACTCTCTTATCGAAAATTTTGTAGAATTTTCCCAACCCGGATATTCTTCCAAATCAGGGAAGGAAGGAGCATTTAATTTTTTAGAAGTAGCCAGTCCAAAGCATGTTGTTTGTGAGACTGTAGAATTCAAAAACAGCATATGATTTGGGATGAGACAAGCACGGTGCAAAGCCTCAGTGCCTTGTACCTGCCAACTTTTAGAACCCCAAACTGATTTAAGGTCAATAGTTTCCTTCCACAACTCATAGCCACCTACAGCTAGCTGGTCTAGAAAGGACTTCGAATACAATAACTTAGTATCGGTAAGTCTAACTTTGGACTTGGAGATATCTGTCATTTTAAAATAAAAGGAAGCTGGATTGGACTGATTAAAGTCAGTAAAATAAGTGTATTTTTTCAAAAATGTACTCGAGCTTCCTTTTGAAGGAGCTGGGCAATGTTCCCACTGGGTATAATTCACAGCACTCCTCCTAATTAGTTTTGTGTAAGTAGTGATTGCCAAAATGTTGGAAACAAAACAAATCACCATAATCAGCAGATTCTAAATATAAATCTTCAGCATCAAAGGCAGCATAATATTTCAAATCAGTAAACAAAGCCTCTACGGCTGAACATCCCAATCATCAGAACGCATATTTTGTTGAACTACATCCCCCATGTTAACTCTAAGTACATTAGGAACATTAATAACTTCAGTTGGGCCATGTATTTGAAATTTAACTGCATCCCAGACTATTCCATCCAGGACAGGCCATGCGGTGATGTTAACAAAGGCCAAGTCTCTTTTCAGTCTGTGGGCCGAATGTGAGGAGGAGTGGGGTGCCAAAGTTCCATTCAGATGTCTAATGCAAGTTCTCTCCTTGACATAATGTCCATTTACTAGTCGAAAAAAATAAAACACAAAACCAATTGACATAAAAAGATAGAGAGCAAAAAGCCCCAGCCAAATGTAAGTCCAAGGGGGAATCAAAAAAATGTTTTTTAAACAATGTCACGTATGTTCTTAACCTCGTCGGTTTCTCCGACGTTTGTGATACAGTGTCAAAGGAAAATCTGGACTCCGTGGCCAAACGAGTTTGCAAATCAGGCATCGATAAGTCAGTTGGGTTGGTGTATTCTGTATCACCATGGATTGTACCAGGAAAAGTACTCAATAAAGGACTAGAAACTACAGGTATCTCGAGGGCCACCTCCGGTGCGTGATCAGAAGTAGTGGCCACAACAGAATTTCTCACCATCGAAGGACATGAGACCGCCGGTGTCATGCTAAGAAGAATCGGCCACTGTGTATTTTGACATTGTCAATGGAGATATACCTGTTTTCTTTATGACCTGGAAGTGGTGGTAAAGTGACTGTTCTTGTGCCCTTCACTCCAAGGACGGGAACCAGAGCACGATATGAGGGACCAAATTCTTTTTTGTTATCGATCTTCTCCCGAACCAGTTCTCCGACTTGGGGTAGCCAGCCAACTACCGGGATCTGCAACGCATCATCCGATGTGGAGGGCAAGTGTTCCTTTGCAAGACTGCCTCTGGTCTCTTGTAGAGTCTGTAAAACATTGCAATGTTCATCTACGTCAAAGGAAACAGCCGAGCCAATTGCTTCTAGACGGTCAAGGTCCGGAACATACATCTTGATACCAAAGAGCATTTCGTATGGGGTCCGCCCACCCAGAGACCTTCTAGGGAGATTATTAAGCGCAGGCTGCATGCCATTAAAATGGGCCAGCCAGTTTCCGCCAGTGCCTATAACTCGAGCTGTCAGTGATTGCTTTAAGTCACGGTTCATTCATTCCACAACACTATTACCCTCAGGTCTGTATGGAGACGAAAACTTGACTTGGACCCCCATCGAAGTCATGGCATCCCTATATGCCTTAGAGGCGAAAGCATGACCCTTATCCGAATGGAAGGTACCACAGGCAAAAATTCCTACAAAGAAGCGCCAATCCCTGATGACAGTTCGTGAATCAGCGCTGCGATGAGGCCACACCCAAATAAAGCGTGTGCATGAATCAACTGCTACTAAGATGTACTTATACGCAGTATCAGAAGAAAAAGGACCACAGTGATCTAAATAAACACAACTAAAGGGTTTATTAGAAATGAACAACTGTGTTTGGGGCGGACGCGTTGCAGTCGAAGGCTTAATCTGCTGGCATATGTCACATTGAAGGACATAGTCACGCGTCTGTTTATACAGTCCCCGCCACCAAAATCGTAGTTGTAACTGAGTCACAGTTGCCGAAACGCCCGCATGCGCAGACGCAACGCCCTCATGTGCTGCTGCGATCAGTGCATGTCTGCGATCAGAGTTGGGAATTAATCTTTCACCAACATCAGGTATTTTCACATAAGGAACCTTATCAGGACTTAAGTGGTATGTGTAATTCGAAGGGAACCCCTGAGGATATTTATCTCCCTTCTCAGTGGCAGCAATAGCCGCCAAGATATCATCATCTATCTTACAACTGGACCGTGTGACTGCTGCAACTAAACATGTCGATACTGATGATTTCGCTGCTTCATCAGCAAGCGAGTTGCCAACAGCGTGGACTCCCACACGCTGGTGACCGAGAGTATGAATCACAGAAACGAGTGGCAACTGCTTATTAAGCTCAGCCACTCGGACCCAGATCATCTTATATTTTATTGTGATACCCGTGGAATCACGAAAATCATTCTGAATCCAAAAGAACAAGTTTTCATTGTAAGACTGGACACAGTAGTAAGAATCACTTACGATAAGTGTAGTCACACACAGATCAGCGTACTCCAATGCAAGCATCAGAGCAAGAAGCTCTGCCAATTGTGCGGTGCAGTCCCCTAGAGTCTGCGTGTGCACGACCCTGGACTTAAACTCATCGTTCACCATGGCACCTACCACAATGGCGCAAGCTGAAACGTAGGCGTGTTTAGAACCATGCGCAACCTGCGCCGAACCATCAGTGTATATGATGCAATGGAATTCCTCCAAAGGCCGCATAGCCAAAGGAGCAGGTTGAACAAACTCATACTGCAAAAACTCCTGCGAGCGTAAGGAGGCATCAAAAATGAACGTGACATCCGGAGACGTCAATGATGCTGCCCATTGTATCCACCGAGGGTGCAACACTTTAGAATTAGGTACCCTGGCCTTCGTAACTGCTTCAAAAGCAGGACACGGGGTAACAACCAACATGCATTTTCCCTGTGACAGAGCGCGTTCCTTCAGAATCGCCATCTGTACAGCCGTTAAAACTCTTTCCACAGTGGAAAATCGCAATTCAGACGAAGTGTACAAGTGTGACTTGTAAGCGATAGGTACTGTATCTCCTTCGTTAAAAGTAAGGTATGTGAAACCCACCGTCACAGGGATGATTCTTATCACCAGGTTGGTGTGATTATCACGAGTCAAAAAGTATTTAGAAGCGAGCAGGTCAACTTGCAAAGATTGCAGTATATCTGAATGCTCAGGCAGCCAGTTCAATTTAGTAAAATTTGGTTGTATCAATGCATACAATGGCTTGTTACGCTGAGCATAATCCGGAATGTATGTCCTTCCGAAATTCAAAAAGCCCAGCAAGGACTGTAATTTTTTCAGAGTTGTAGGAGCGCGCAATTGTGCGCATTTCTCCAAGAAGTGAGGAGCCAATCCTCGACCTTTATTGTTGAGCTCGTAGCCCAGGAACAACACTGTGTACTCTGCAATGTGCGATTTTGCAAAGTTAAATTTGTAACCGAAGTCCGCAAAGCTACAAATTAAGCGGTCAACCCGACAAAGATGCTCCCACAGTTCATCATCAGTGAGATAAATGTCATCTACATACGAACAAGCATCCGGGTCAACCCTCTCTAAGAGAGAGACAATGCGAGCAGCAAACACTCCAGGACTATTCTTGTAGCCCATGGGTAAATGTTTGAAATGTTTTTGGACACCGCCGCAAGTAAAGGAGGTCCATTGGGAAGTCAGCCTTTCTGACTGACTGACTGAATTCCTAATGTTTACATCATCCATATTGAATTTGTGTGTGTTCTTTACAAGGCTTCCTGTGTCACAATGCCTGCCATCTTTTTATTGTCCACCACTATTGCTGCATGAACTAATGGTCGTATTTACCTGGTCTGAATAGGTTTACCTTCCGGTCATCATTACTGGAGGATCTCTTCACCTATTTGACATTATTACCAGAGTGGTTTTCCTTTTTTTCTTTCATTTTTATCCCCACCCAGGCACTACGTGGAAAGACCTACTTATATAGATCGTCTGACTACTCTAGGGACTACTCACCAGGGTACACCATGAGCCTGACAGGGTTATCATCTTGGAACCCTTCTTCTTTTCCTTTTCTCACTGACGTGCACTTTTCATACTCTATTTTTAGGTCCTGAAGAAACGCTACTGATCATTAGGACTCACCAAGCGTGAAACAAGTCGACTTTGTGATTAGTTACACTGGCACATTGAGCCCCGCGTAACTCACTAACCTGTTGGTTTTTTAGCATACCAAGGACACCACAAGAGTAAATCACCCTAGCGCAGATGCCCTTAGGTATTTTTAACTTTCCTTGCACGCACCACACCACTATTTTTCACAGTATCCTTTCCCTTGAGTGTCCCGCCCCCACACCTGCACGCACCATACGGCGTGTTCTCTTTTATAAGATCTCCACCAAAGAGACCCTTCGGGGGCCCGTCAGACATTGCAGCGCCAGTCTGACGAGGAGCACTAAAACCCCGATGATGAAGCATGGCATCCTTCTGGGTGTGTGAGGGTGAATAAGAGGCAAGACTTGGTCTTTCCCTTCGGGATTGGATCCTTGAAACTGGGGATACACATCTGCCTCTTTTTCTCTTCTCTCACCACTTCTCTCCTCCTATTTTTTTTCTATCTCTCTCTCCCCTTCTAATTTGGGTGACATACATGCGCCCATTATCACAGAACAGTGTCCTCATTGATCTACCCTGTGGTGAAAACCTTCCAAAAATGTGACAAGAATTGGGTACCATGATCTGAGACTAGGACCTTGAGTAGCCCATGTAATCTCACTACATGCACACCAAATTGGGTGGCCAATTCCCTAGCGCTAGGAGTGTCTTTTAACGGGACAAAATCAGCCATATTGGTCAATGCATCTACAAATACCAGGATAATTCTGTAACCCTTACTAAGAGGTAAATCTACAATCAGATCCAAGGTTACCGTATGCCACGGGTATGGGGGTGTAGGCATGGGTTGTAACAGCCCTTGAGGTGATTGTTGTGTCGATTTTCCCTGAGCACTAGTCATCTTGGGCCACCAGAATTGTCTTTTGATCAGTTCTTCTGTCTTATGGATTCCTTTATGGCCTGCTAAGGGATGATAATGATAATCATGTAAGATTTGTTCTTGTAGTTCCAAAGTGGGTATGAACAAGGATCCATCATCATAGGGCAATCCTTTTCGACTTTCTCGAGATGAGTCCGCCAAAACCCATTGCTGAAGCTCTTCTTGCATGAAAAACTCTTGTAAATTTTCATCTAGAGTTTTACTTATCACTGCACCCACAATTTTTGATTCTGGAATAAACTTCTGATCTTCTATTGCTAATCTCTGATCTTCGGTATCCAGTCTGGACAGGGCGTCCGCCTTGCCATTCTGGCTTCCTGGACGATAAGTGATCACGAAATTGTAATCGGCAAAGTATGGAGACCATCTGAGCTGACGCGGAGTTAAGGTTCTCGCAGACTTCAAGAATTGCAAGTTCTAATGATCTGTAAACACTGTAAGGGTATGCTGCGCTCCCATCAGATAGTGTCTCCACTCCTTGAAGACATCTTTGATAGCCAAGAGTTCTTTCTCAAAAACAGTATAGTTGATTTCAGCAGGAAGAAGTTTACCAGAATGGTAAGCAACTGGATGTAATTTCCTGGTCTCCTTATGCCTCTGGGAAATAACTCCTCCTATGGCTTGGTCTGAAGCATCTGTTTCCACATAGAAGGGGTCTGTGGGATCCGCATGACGGAGGATATTTGCTGAGGTGAAACTTTCTTTTAAGGACTGAAAGGCTGCTTCTGCTTCTTTAGACCAGAAAAAAGGAACTCCTTTCCTTAACAGACAAGTTATTGGAATTATTCTCTGGGAAAAACCTTGAAAAAATTGTCTGTAAAAATTTGCGAATCCAAGAAATCGTTGAATTTCTTTCACTGAGACAGGAGATGGCCAGTCTAATACGGCTTTAATCTTCTTGGTGTCCATAGTAATTCCCTCAGGAGACAGGATGAAACCTAGGAAATCCACAAAGCGGACATGGAAAGCACATTTCTCAAGTTTGACATAAAGACCAAGCATGGGCGAATTTTGCGAATCTGGCGTTCGCAAATTTGCGTATTTGCGAATTTGCAATCCGCAAAATTTGCGAACTCTCGCAAACTTGCGGATTTTTTTTTTGTGTGTTCGCAAGGGTTTCTGCCAGTTCGCGAGGGTCTTGTACCAGTTCGCAATTGCGAACTTACTAGTCGGCTCGCAACGGTCGCGACTATATTGTTTCTACATCTGGTTTATCATCACAGGTTCACAGCACCCTCTGTTTCACCACTGCCACCCTCTGTTTCACCCATGCCACCCTCTGGTACATCAATGCCACCCTCTGGTTCATCACTGTAGATTATGGGGGGGAAAAGCAAGCACACCTGCCCTGCTTCAACTGACATGAATTAATTTGGGGTTGATTTATTAATGTGTCACTGTTTTAAAATTCCAGTCTGGCACCTGCTTCCTTATCTGTAATTTGCTTTCTGTTGCAGTACAATTTTTTTCCCCAGGACCTTTGTGGCCTACTTGTAGCTATTCTATGAGCCTGCTGTGAGGGTCAGAGCAGGGTCATAGATTAGTTGCAAGTAGGCAACTGAACTCTGGAGGGGCACCTCAGGAAGCACTACAGGGAATGGTTACTAATGATGAGTTTGAACTTTTGCACCTGCTGAGTGCTCTCAGTTTTGCAAAACTTGTTTTTCTGCAATTTCGCGGGATTCGCGGGGCGCAAACTTGCGCGAGATCGAATTCGGAAGCCGCAAATTCGTGCGAATATGCGATTTGTTTTTTTGCGGCGTGTTAGTTCGCAAGGTTTTGTGCGTTTTAGCGTGCCGCTTGTAGCGCAACGGCGCGAAGTTACCCTGACGGTCGTTCACGGGCGCGGCCATCTTGTTTGCATGACGTATTTCCGTTTCCGGGCGCGATGTGTAATCTCGCAAAGTGTGCGGCTCGCCAGTACAATTTCGCGTGTGATCGCGAGGAAAATCTCGCGCGAACTTACCGACACGGTCGTGAACGGGCGCGGCCATCTTGTTTCTCATTCATTGCTATGGTTCTGGGCATGCTTTCTGTATCCTCTCTGAATCTCTGCCATCCTTTGCTTGTTTGAAGTTTTTTTTGATCTATTTTACTTATTATCTATCCCTCTATTTTTCTAGCTCTATATTTTTGTGTTTACTGCTACTTTTGGGTAATTTTAAACTACTTTTTTAAACTCTTTTCTTCTTCCCTATTCTATTTCTTCTTTATTATTTAGCTTCCTTTCTGCCCTGACCATGGTAAAGGGAGCCGGGAAGAATCCTGAGAAGGGGAAGGGTCCCGCACCCCGTGCCCGGCTCCCGTGCGGGCGTTTGAGGGGGGAGACAGTCACAGCCCGGGAGATCTTTAGCGCGGAGGAGGTGGCCGCACTAGTCTTTTATGTCCAGCGCCGCCTCCCCAGGACCATCATGGCAGGCGGCAAGATCGCTTGCGGCTACGGGATCCGGGAGCGCCGGAAGCGGTGGGAGAAGGTGTGCCGGGCCATGTACCAACACTCTCGGGTCCGGCGCACCTACAACCAGGCCACCCACCGTTGGACGGATCTCCTGGACCGGGAACGCGATCTGCTCGACCTGCTCGGTCTTGAGATCCCCGGGCTTGGTGAGTAGTAGTAGCTATTTCTTTACTACTCTGTTTTCTCTTGCTCTGTGTGTTATGATCTTGCAAATTTTTGTTTTTTACCAAGAGCAATAATGCTGCTGATTACATTGTAGGTAAATTATATTTCAAAATCTTCTGTGCATTTCAGGTGCACTACTCTCCTTCTCAGTAGTGCTGCTACTATGCTTATTTGTTTTTGATTTTGTGTTAATTTCATTGGCCTGTGAAATTATGCATGAGTGTAGTTTAAAGAACTGCGTAATGCTAGACACTAAGGGTCAGATTTTTAATTACCGGCGCATCCCTGCAAAGTAGCAGGATGCGCCAGTAATTGTGCGCCACGCCACCACCATGGCCCCAAAACGTCAACGAAGCGTTACGCTTCTGTGCCGTAAAGGCGGCGCATTGCTGGAGTTGCGTCGCAACGATGGCGCAGCTCCAGCAATGGTCTGGGGTGCCCTATCTCTCCAATGCTGCATCAAGCCGTATGTCTGCTTCAAGTAGGCGCAGGGTTTGAGTCACGCATCATTGTCCTCAAAGTGACTGATTGAAATCTTGTAGATTTCCCTCAGCCACTTTTAGGATGCGTTCCTGCGCAGGAACGCCCTCCCTTGCGCCGGAACGCCCCCTGATGGCGCAGGGCTTTACAACGTGATGCATCTCCCATATGCGTCACGTTGTTAATATACGCCGCACCATGGCCCCTCTTTTGTTTTGCCGCTGCGTCACAAAAGTCACGCAACAATGGAGCGAAAGAGCCGCAAGGGTCTCCTAAATCAGCCCCTACAGACTTAAGTCCAGACCTTCCTTTGTACACCTGGCAATAAGAAGAAATAGTGGTGGTGGATTGATAGTTTGAGTATTTTAATGACTGGTTAATGTAGTAGGAAACTTTTTTGTGTTGTCACTGATCTGCAATCACGATGGACTTTGTCTGTCACTTCGCGTGCTGCGGACTGCTGCCTGCCAGTCCTAGGCGAACCTTTTTAGTAGTTTGTTTAGTGAGTTACATAAGAACTTTCCAAGTCGACGGTCCGCAAATCAAGCAATACTAATAACGTAGTAGACCACATGAGAAAGGTCAATATATCCTGTGGAATAGTTGTCTATTTGCTATTTCGCCAAAATATTTTGTTATTGCTCTTTTGAAATGTTTGATTTGGTTGACAAATATCATCCATGTTTTGTGGTCTTTCTTCCTTTCATGTTGTGCATCAGCTCCCCCCAGGGGCAAGAGGGCATTGGAGGAGGCTGCTGCTGCTGCTGAACAGGATCGGTCAGGCGAGGGCTCCTTTGCTGGCCCCGGTAAGTTTTATTTTTAATATAGAGTACTTATTTTTTCCTAGCGTTCCTCATTCGATTTTTTCTAAATCGTCTTTGATCTTCTTGTAGACTGTATCTAAATTCTTATCCTGCCTCGACTATGACTCCCTGTGGTATTACTAGATTATTCTTATTAGTCTGTCTGTGTAGCTAACTAAGATTGCACATTTGGCAATTCCATTGGACTCCCATTCTAGTCAGCAATAGCTCTATGCACTGAGTGCAGTCCTCTGGGATTGTCCATAATGTCTTTTCAAGTCTTCTAAATGTTTATGCTTTGACAATTGGCAACAATAAAAAGGTGAATGACCACCAAGAAAGAATAAGATACTACTTTACTCTTGGTTTGGATAGGAGGACAATCCATTCTACTACTGTTGCAGGGACAAATCTGCACAAACAGAACTATGGACACTAAATAGTGCATTGTTTATCAATTATAATAGGCGCAGGTAGACTTTCCACATAGCTCAGTGATATCAGACTTTGAAGAACCCCCAATCTCCTTACTGACTAGATAGTGTGGCAGAGTCATTTAGCTTCCGAATTCATTGATGATTGATCCCCAATTATGATTATCCAACGCAGGACAAGAGTACGGACTCAGAGTCCAGAAGTGTCAGAGGCACCTTTTGCTCATTCACTCATGACCAAAAACCACAGAGTCTATTTAAGTTTTAAAGCTTTATTAAAAGTAAAAATATTTATTAAAATCAAGCTTGTCATAAAACATAAACTGTTGATTAAAAATGGAAAAGTGCTTATACTAATTTTTTATTTCACACATTTATTGTGGGCGAGCCAAGCCCTCCCTGGTTTGAACTTTCATTTTTCTTTTTGGTGCTGAATCATTGGTCCCTTCGTCCTAAAGATTTCTTCTTAGAAGTGAAGCTTCTGTCTATTATGAGGAAAATGGTGCGTGTTAAAAAGCAAGCATTCATCAGTTGTGCCAAATAATGCTGCAAGACAACACCCTTCCCTGGAAAAAGGGACATTTTTACTTTAGAGTAGACAGTCACAATTTATTAGATTGTTTTCTGTATTCACATTTCTTCATTCCTAGACAAAATACTAGTGAGTGGTGTATGTCTATGACATCTAACATTCTTAAATGTACTTTGTAGGTGGAACATCTGGTGCTGGGCCCAGCGCGGAGGTGGAGGGAAGCTCTGGGGAGGAGGCAGTGCAAGTGCCGGACCAAACTGCTGTGCAGGTTGCCACGGTAGTGGCAGGCAGTGGTAAACTCTTATATTCCTTACTTATTGAGATTGCAGACTGCATAGTGTGCTGCTCCCCGTGAGAAAACATAAGGTTTGTCCAGATGAGAGACATGAAGAAGAATGATTGACATTTAGGGGCCTAAGTCCGTCCGTCACCATAGAGTAGGAGGGACCGTCCGCAGGGGCAGCGGTGGTCCCTCCGTGGTAATTAGGATGTGACCGCCACCCTGGCGGTCACATCCTGTATTTTTATCATTGCGGCGGGTGCTGCTTGAAGCAGCACCCGCCGCAATGATAAAAATGTAAGTTGTGCATTTGCATGCACAAAGCGGCAGGCACCGTGCGGTGCCTGCCGCTTTGTGCAGGCAAATGCAGGGGGGTACCATAGGTACCCCCCATGTGCACCCCCCACCCCCCTTCACCTCTGGGGGCCCGCAATGGGCCCCCAAACAAAAATCTGTATGCCTTTGCACGTCGGAAATGCCACCGTGTAAAGGCATGTTCCTCCAGACATCCTAATATGGCTGGCGGTGTCTGATAGACACCGCCAGCCATTTTAGTGCTTTTCCGCCGCGGACGGGAGGCGACCGCGGCGGAAAAGCTGCGGACTGAAAAACGATCCCCCAGCCATCCTAATCTGGCGGGGGTCTTTTTCAGTCCGCTGCGGATTTCCCGCATCCTCCGGGCCGGCGGTGGATTCCGCCGGCCCGGAGGGTGCGGGAAATCCGTAATCCTAATCTGCCCCATAGTTTGAATGGATGGATGCCTGGATCATGGTACTATCTGACTCTTAGATAGCATATGTGTATCTAGAGAGAGTAGACGGTCACTGGATGAACTAAGTGTTACTTTGAAGAGCATGTAACACCCCACCCGCACGTCCGTCCCAGTGTAGGAAGGGCAAGGAAAAGAAGTTGTAATTTTGTCCGAATACTACCATGAATAGTAGCAGTAGTTTGTATTGCAAGCACAGTATATATCCGGCTATTACAATGGCCACTCACTACCTCTGTTAATAAGTTTAGTAGAACTCGGTCATTCATGTGTGGATGTATCACTGTTCACTCAATAAAAAGCAAAGCACCTAAAGTCATCCCATATGTAAGTAAATACATACCATGTGCAGTGATAGATAATCAGATTATTTATCTTCTTCATTTTCCTTTTCTAGTATTCATTGGCACTGTAGGGTGAAAGTTAAATTAATTAAGCAGTAGCCCTTGTAACAGAGTATTCTCAGTGCCACCCGTAATAGAAAAGTAAGAGCATCACCACCTGCATGTACTGGACTGGTACAGTAACGCAAGTCTGTCTCACTCATCATGGCGGGCGTCTGTTTTCCTCGGGTGCAAGATGACTGCGCTGGCATTATGCCGGCTTGCAGAAGTTAACACACCAATTTTGCTAAACAAGAGAGAAGAAGAAGAATAAGACTGGTGTACTGTCATAGTCAACTCTAATGGAGTGAGTCCATAGTGCTCGTAGAATTGATTCCTTAAACTCCCACTAATATTAGAGCAAGGGTGAAGAAGTGGGAGGTTAGATAGATACTGGCCACAATAGTTATGTACTGCACTTGCAAGTTGCTAGTTCTACTGTGACACAACTTTCTGCTGAATCATTTTTTGTTAATCTTAAAGAGCATTGGTTACAGACTATGTCTTTCTTTCTTCATATAGATGCTCCTTCCAAACCAACCCGGAAGGAGCTGGCTAGACGGGCCCGGAAACGGAGGCTGGAGGCCACTGTCGCTGAATATCGCCGGCTGGTGGCCCAGGAGGAGGGGGACACGCAGTCTACCACAACATCTACCGGGACAGCTGCATCCTGCTCCGCGCTCCCTGTGTCACCCAGACAGCGCAGGTCTCCAGCGGTACGAAGCCGGGGTACCGCAGCCACCCGCCACCTACGAGCAAAGAAATCAGCTGCCCCCCACAGCAGTTGCAAGAAACGCATGCACCGCCTTTCCCTGAGGGTTTCCTACCTCGAGCAGGAGCTGCTCAACACGAAAACCCTGCTCGAGACCCTCCGCAAGGAGCATTCCGACCTGGCCCGGAAATTCAAAAGCAGCAGCCAGCAGTAGGAGGAGACTGTCCCTTGCCCCTTTTTTAAAGACTTCTGGGGGGTGGGAATTGGGAGTTGGGTTTTTTCACTTTTTATGGACTTTTCACGGACATTTGCTGGGGTTAGGGAGTGGGGTGGGTTGGGTCTTGTGGGAGATTATTTTTGTCAGGGATATAAATATACTTTAAACTTTATCTTAGCATACATGTTTTTTTTACTGCTTTTGAGGCTGGTGGGTGGGGGTTTAACAGTAACTTTGTTTTGGTGACACTTAAGTGGCATCTTGATTCAAGTTGTGTAATTAATTGCCCAAATGTTTTCAAAACTAAGTGCCTCTCACAGAGTAAGTGAATTCAATAGTCCTAGGACTTTACTAGTATTAGCGTCAGTCTCTCATCTCTCCTAATACTCCATTATACTTCCTCCCCCCAAACGCTTATCTTACCTGTAATTTGTGTTTGGAAATAGGGCTAGGCACAGGGCTGGCTAGGCACAGGGCTGGCTGCACGTCAAATGGCGATATGGCAATCCTGGGTGGATGAAATGTCATCATTGCGTTGGTACTAGTGGTGTTACACAGTGGCAGTTGCAGCATCTGAAAAAAAAGAAAATGAAACCTTGTTTGTCCTTACCGTAGCATTAGAACGGTACGATAGAGAATATAGCAGGTGACAGTACGCTAGAACAGTGCCACAATGTAGCCTAACAAATGGTAAAGTATTGAAAGTATAACTAGTACTTGCGTTGAAATTCTTTGACATTGGCTACTACTACAAGAAATAGTACTGAAGGTGAAGGGCACAGCAGCGTAATAATTTGCCACTTCTAGGAGGAGGATGTTCTTGATGACCTATCAAGTAGATGGCGGCATGGCGCACATGAAAATCTGCTTTCATTTGCCAATAGTGACTGAGTGTGAAGCTGAGTAAGTATAGAATATATCCTCGGATTCCTTCACCAGCCTGTTGCTATGACCTTATCCTCCCCAGCAAGTGTGTGGAATTATTGCTGTCATTTAGTCACACATCAATTAAAACCACACAGCCCGGGGGAAGAGGGTTAGGGTTTGTAAAATGGATCGGAATGGGGGATTTTGGGAAAGTTTTTTTGAGAGAAGAAAAAAAAAGCACAGCATGCACAAACAATAATTGAAGATAAAGAAATATTTGGGTACAAAGCTAACCATAAATCTTTTAAGTGACATAAAGGAAGTGCATGCACTACTGCATGCATTGTTATTGAAAAGTAAGTAGTACTTTCGACAACCGTGAATGACAGAATGCGACAGTATAGGGCTGCAGCGTTTTCACTTGCCTATCTCTGCACTCAGAGAAACACTTCTTACATTAAATTAGGTTTAAAAAATAGCCGAAGTAAAACCTATAGAATGGCTGTAGGGATCAATTTAGAAGCAGAGAGAGATCCAAGAAATGCAGAGTCACACTCATAGAAGTTCACAGCAATAACATTACTTAAAAAATAATTAGAAAAGAATGGATACTGTATCTGTATGTTGTTGTGGTTGTCCTGTTGAATTTGGTAAGTAAGTTGCACTCATCAAACCATTCGTCTTATTAGCGGCACTCCTCCATTCCAGCTGACGCTTCGTCCATCAATGTTGGTGACCAGAAGACACCCTGTCCACTGCCTGCCTGGCGGATGCTGAATTGCGGCTCGCTAATGTGAAGCCTGACTTCATCCTTTTTTTCCCATTGCACAGACTGAAACCCGGCCTGTAATTATTGATGGAAAAACAGGAAGGGATATTAGAACACCACTGACAAATAAATATATGGGGCCTTATTTATGAAGGCCTTGCGTCAGTTTTGCGCCGCCGGTGCGTCACTTTTTGTGACGCACCAGCAGTGTAAAAAATGCGCCTTGTTGCGCCATATTTAAAAAGTGACGCATCTAGGTAGATGCGTCACTTTTTAAACCCCTGCGCCACATTATACCTGCGTCAGGTATAATGTATGCAGAGTGGGCGTTCCCCCGCAAAAAGCCTCGTAATAGTGATGCAGTGAAATCTATGAGATTTCACTGCGTCACTTTTAGGACGCTGTTGCGTCAAAATCTTGCGCCTGCCTCACAGCAGGCGTAAGACTGACGCAAGCACTTTCACATGGGGCTTTCCCCATGTGAAAGGACGCATTGCTGGAGTTGCGTCACTTTTGTGACACACTCCAGCAATGCGTCACTTTTGCGCTTACAGATGCGTCAGAAATACTGACGTATCTGTAACTCCTTGCGACATGATGCGTCCTACATTAAATATGACGCATCAGGAATGTCGTAAGGGGTGCGCAGTGAAAAGTGACGCATCGCTGTTTTCACGCGGCGATGCGTCACTTTTCATAAATGAGGCCCAAGGTATGTACGCTGTGTAGTGCAAAAAGTCACACTTTGAGTTTCCTAATCGACAGTACAATATTTTTGAAAGTGCATACTCTGTCTGAGTCTCCTTTTGAAGGATAAATAAGTATGGGCAAATTAATTTAGCGGATCTTTCCCCTCAAGCTAGGTGTACTGTAAACTGTGTTTTAGAACAAAATTAGACCTTCCCAGCAGTGCTCCCACCCAGACCCTTACTAAAGCCAGTCGCAAAAATGTAGAAGACTCCCAATCAGATCTCAAAAAACGAGGCCTAGTAGAAAACTGGTGACAAAACGTACTTTGAAAGTAAAAGTAGGCCCAAATCCCCCCTTACCCACAGTGGATTGTATTCAAACCACTTGCAAGCAAGCAAAAGTATCCATACCCAGCATAGCTCCAAGACTCGCAAACCCCCCCACAAACAGCCCCCCACCCAAACACATGCAATACAAATACTGCTAACCCTAACGAGCCCTAAGTTAAGAATAGTGGCAAATGCTTTCTTTAACTATGCCAAATGAAAATCCCCCCTTTCCCACCATGGATTTTCTTCAAAACACTTGCAACCAAAATTACACATTCCCACAAGTGCTCTAAGACCCCAGAACTCAGTTGCAAAAATCTAGAACACCCCGAAACACATGCAATCCTCCTGCTAGGGCTAACCCTAACGAACCCTAAGTTACAAAAAGTGCCAAAAGCCTTTTCCGCATGAATTTTCTCCAAACCAGTTTTATCCGGTATTAGACCTTCCCAGCAATGCCCCAAGACCCGCCAACCCACCCGCAAAAAAGCACAACACCCCCAAACAGCCAAAAAGGAAAATCTCAAACTTACAATATTTTTCAGCCTTCTGTCTAAACGCGCTATGCAGCTAGGTCATAACTCCCGTTTTCCATCATGGATTTCCTGAAAAGCAAATGCAATCAAAATTAGACTGTGCCAGCAGTGCTCCCAGACCCCAAAACCCACCCACAAAGACCCGGACCCCCCCAAAGAGCACCTCAAAGACAAGCAAGTCAGCAAAAAAGCAAAAAGAATTTCGCCTCCGATTTGGTCCAAACCACTTTTATCCGGTATTAGAGCTTCCCAGCAATGGCCCCAGAGCCGTCAACCCAGGCGAAAACAAGTAGAAGACCCCCAAACAGCCAAAAAGCAAAAGTACAAAAATGGGGTCATTTTAATGGCAATTTCCAAAATCACTCCGCGCGCGCTCTGCAGCTAGGCCCTAACTCCCCTCTGCCACCATGGATTTGCTTCAAACCTCTTGCAATAAAAAGTATTCATAGCCAGCAGTGCTCCCAGACCCCGAAACCAAGCCACAAACACCAGGAAGCCCCCCAAACAGGCCCCCAAAAACTCTACATTAAGCAAAATGTCAGAAATAGCAAAAACTTTTTCCTCATGGATTTTGTCCAAACCGCTTCTATCCGGTATTAGACCTTCCCAGCAATGCCCCAAGAGACCCGCTAACCCACCCGCAAAAAAGCACAATACCCCCAAATAGCCAAAAAGGAAAATCTCTTACTTACAATATTTTTCGGCCTTCTATCCAAACGCGCTGTGCAGCTAGGTCATAACTCCCGTTTTCCATCATGGATTTCCTGAAAAGTAAATGCAATCAAAATTAGACTGTGCCAGCAGTGCTCCCAGACCCCAAAACCCACCCACAAAGACCCGGAACCCCTCCCAAAGAGCACCTCAAAGACAAGCAAGTCAGCAAAAACGCAAAAAGAATTTTGCCTCCGATTTGGTCCAAACCACTTTTATCCGGTATTAGAGCTTCCCAGCAATGGCCCCCAGCAATGGCCCCAGAGCCGTCAACCCAGGCGAAAACAAGTAGAAGACCCCCAAACAGCCAAAAAGCAAAAGTACAACAATGGCGACTTAGTCATTTTCATGGCAATTTCCAAAATCACTCTGCGCGCGCTCTGCAGCTAGGCCCTAACTCCCCTCTGCCACCATGGATTTGCTTCAAACCTCTTGCAATCAAAAGTATCCATAGCCAGCAGTGCTCCCAGACCCCGAAGCACACCCACAAACACCAGGAAGCCCCCCAAACAGGCCCTTGAAAACGCTACATTGAGCGAAATGTCAGAAATAGCAAAAACTTTTTCCTCATGGATTTTGTCCAAACCACTTCTATCCGGTGTTAGACCTTCCCAGCAGTGCCACAAGAGACCCGCCAACCCAGCCGCAAAAAAGCACAACACCCCCAAACAGCCAAAAAGGAAAATCTCATACTTACAATATTTTTCGGCCTTCTGTCCAAACGCGCTGTGCAGCTAGGTCATAACTCCCGTTTTCCACCATAAATTTCCTGAAAAGCAAATGCAATCAAAATTAGACTGTGCCAGCAGTACTCCCAGGCCCCGAAACCCACCCACAAACACCCGGAACCCCCCCAAACAGGCCCCTGAAAACATGATAGTGAGCAAAAAGTCAAAAACGTTTTCAAGTCTGATTTGGTCAAAACCAGTTTTACCCGGTATTAGACCTTCCCAGCAATGCCCCAAGACCCGCCAACTCACCCGCAAAGAAGTAGAACACCCCCACAAGTGCAGAGTCTTTCTTCATTGGGCGTAATCCAGCCCTCTGCTTTGAGGGAAATAGGAGTCTGGAGGAGGAGGATAGAGGAGCATGTTCTTGTGAACTTGTGAACCTGAGGAATGCAGACTGTGGCACCTTCAAATCAATAAGCAAATAAGTGAAGACAGTTCTGCTGATGGGCTTGTTTTTGTGATTAGGTGATTAAAGTTTTAATTATATTAACTGTGCAAAACAAAGAAAGACAGACACACAGGAATAAAAGTGAATAAGGATGAAAAAGAAAGTTATTGATTCATTGGCTCATTTTCAGGGCTCTGTGCCAGGGAATAAGAGTTTGTCCTCATACTCTGCGAATTCAGGCAGGAGTAGGTCAGTGTCACCTAACAGAGAAGAAATTCCCTCATCTAAGTTGCTGTCCTCCTCGTCTTCTTCCGGCGTGTATTCTCGTACTTTGTAATCTGGTGGTATGAGGTGCTGATTCATCTTGATCATTGTTAACCTCTCCACATTTTTGGGCGAGAGGCGGGTCCGTTTGCAAGTTACAATGCCACCAGCAGCACTGAAAACACATTCAGAAGACACGCTTGCGAGTGGGCAAGACAAGTAGTTTATAGCCAGGTTGGAGATCTGTGCCCACAATTCTTTTTTCCCATGCCAATACGCCAATGGGTCAGCATTAACATAGACCTCTGTTGAGTCATTCAGATAGTCCTGCACCATCGACTGAAGGTTCTCCAAGGTTCCTCCACTTTGCTTACTTTTTGCTGGGACCTTTTGAGAACCAAACCCAAGCTGAGTTAGCCAATCCTCTTCTTCACCCAATGTTACTGTTGTGTCTGGTGCAGATGATCCGGTTGCCGGTGTCTTTAACGGCTGAGAGGTCACTTCTGCCACAGCCACAGGTGCAGAAGAGAATTCTTTTGACTGGGGATGGCCTGCTGATGCTGATGTACTGCCTTTTCCTTCAATTTTCTGCCGTTCTCTTTCAAACCTCATGGCTGACAAGGCTAGCCAACGTTTGTACTTTGTAACATCTTCATCACCAAAAGGAAAGAATGCTCTGCCTGCCAGCGCCTTTATGTAGCGTGGATCCAGAATAGTAGCACAAATGTAATGCTGTTCTGAGTGGATCATTTTAAGACGTTCCTCGCCAAGTAGGCGCGCTAATAATTTCTCCGCCAAAACAAAAGCGTCTTGCTTTTCTTTATCTTTTTGAAACATAGAAGACACCGCCTTCAGTTGGTGCTCCAGCAAGCTCAACAATGGGATAGCTTTTCCCAAATTACAGTCCTCCCTGCTGACTGCACGCGTGGAGACTTCAAAAGGACGAAGCATGTCTGTCAGGCTTTTAACTAGCTTCCATTGCGCCGCATCTAGCCTCAGGTCCTTCTGAGCTGTACCCAGTGTTAAGAAATACTGATCGAGTACCGTAAACTGCTCATGCAGACGCTCAAGCATGTAGAAGGTTGAGTTCCAACGTGTTGGCACCTCCTGGATGAGTGCTTTCACTGGCATTCGACGTTCATGTAGCAGGCCCCTCAGATGCTTCCGGGCCTTAAAAGAATGGCTGAAATGGTTGCACATTCTTCGGCAGGTGGCCACTAACTCGCACGCTGGACTGTCTTCATCACTCAAGAATTTTTTAACAACCAAGTTTATACAGTGCGCCAAACACGGCACTCTGAAATAGTTACCCAGATCCATGGCCTTAACTACATTGGCGCCATTATCCGTGGAAACATAACCAATCTTGCGTTTTTTTGGGGACAGCCAGTGAAAGACCTTTGTGTTATACTCATTCAAAATGTTTTCTGCTGTATGACGTTTCTCCAAGCCAAACATGGCTAGTGTTGCATGTTTCCGAGCAGCTTTAACCCCTTCCACGCTGATGACGAGCTGGGCTCGTCATGGCGTAGCCTCCTCGCACGCTGATGACGAGCCCAGCACGTCACGTAACATGCGTTTTAGAAAATCTCAGCGCAGGAGCGGAATTCCGCTAGCGCGCATGAGGTTAAAATCTTGGTCCGGGTCAACACCTGCTTTTAGCTTTGCTTTAACCCCTGAAAAAGAGACCCAGTGTGCAGTGATGCACATGTAATCAGCGCCTGCGCCACTGGTCCACATGTCTGTTGTCAGATGTATAGTGTGAACAGCACTCTTCTGCAAAGCTGCCCCAATCACTTCCAGCACATTTTCATGTAGTGCTGGAACCGCAACTCTGACAAAATAGAACCGGCTAGGAACCTTCCATTTAGGGCAGAGCGCTGCCACTAATTCTAGAAAACCAACCCCTTCTACAAAAGAAAAAGGGAGAAGGTCCAGAGCTAGCATTTTAGCCAGCTTAGTGTTATACAGACGCGTCAGTGGGTGGTTGCGTTCATATGGCGCTTCTGAAAACAACATGGTTCTCATGTTGGCCTGGACCATTTTACGGGATGATGATTGTCAGGATTAGCTTCGCAGGATTCAGCTGCAGTAGAATAAAGGACCATCTCCTGATATCACCAAGCACCCTGACATGGGGTTCCCCCCAGGGTCTTCGAGTTATCAAGCGAGGGACACCAGGTAGGGGAGGGGTCAGCAGGGACAAAGGCTCTGAAAAGACATAAACAAAACAATAAGATACACTTACACATAAACTACTCTCATGAATTCTCCCTAAAACACAGATGTCATCAATACCTGATTGTCCTCTGTATAAGCTTAGAACAAAACACCATATGACACCCTGAAACACCATCTGATGGGGAAAACAGAATAAGGCATCAGTGGATAGCCAATCATTAACATACACTCAATATCACTGTTATCTCCAGACCCCTACCCTGCTTCTGATTCATCTGAACCTTGCAGGATCACTTGTATCAACAGGAAAATAGTAGATCGTGAAAGCAGCCAGACAAGGTTGAAGGCACCCTGACAGCAGGCTGCTTAACAGTACTTCACAGAATCCAACTCTGGAATACCCGTTCTGTGACCCCCTACCTAGGAAGATGGTATTGTTTAAATAAATGAAGCAAAAGAAAACGCTGTTATTTTCACAGCCAAAGCAATGGAAAGTGATTCCAATGAATATCCTTATGCAACGGTAACCTGCGGTTGCGACCACCGCTAAGCTCCGCTCTAAAAAATATTAGGAAGGTCACAAGATACAGACGGTGTTACGCTGCAGCCACAAGCAGTAACCCGCTGTAATGTCCTCAAAACAATTAGGCAAAATCAAAGGAAAGCAGTTGGCGTTACGCTGCCTTCCTAGCACGCTGTAACCCGCTGCAATGTCATTATCAGATAAAGAACAATCAAACACACACACACAGTGTTACGCGGCAGAAGGCTCGCAGTAACCCGCTGTGTTCCATTGAAGGGATCCGCAAGACGCAAGAACCCGCTGACTGCCTCAAACCAACAGAGGAGACGCGGTGCCTAACGCAGGCACTGTTCCGTTGAACTCACGGACATCACCAACTGTCTCAGCATACCGAACCGGCAGATCCCAGACGCTCCTCCGGTTGCTGCAACTCTTCACCAACCCGGCAAGAACTCAAACAGGAAGAAATTACGTGCACCCACTCGCGCGTGGAGACAGGTTTTAACACTTCCTGTCATACCCATGGCATCATGGGAAGTGTAGTTCTTTTACTCCCGATGCCGCGGGAAGGCTGATTCCTGACAGTACATCCCCCTTCCTATCACCCCCTCGGCCCCGGTTTGGCCGGGAACCGGCGATGGAACGAACGAACAGCCGCAGGGGCATGCACATCCCGGCAAGATTCCCAGGAATCGTCTTCAGCCGTATACCCTTTCCAGGACACCAGGTACCACAACACCCCCCTGCGTATCTTGGAATCTTTAATGCATCTGACCTCATATTCCAGGCCCCCATCACACAACACAGGAGGAGGAGCTCGGCGTCTAGCGCTTACAGCAGGTTTCAATAGACTGCAGTGAAAGACGGGGTGTATTCTCAATGACCCGGGCAAGCGCAGTTTGTAAGCCACAGGATTGATACGTTTCACCACCGTATAAGGCCCAATGAACCTGGGATGAAATATGCTGCGCAGCTTAAACTTTATATTTTTTGTTGACAGCCATACCTTGTCTCCCACCTGGTATTGGGGCCCGTCATGTCGATGCCTGTCTTCCCACTTCTTATATACCTCCTTAGCCTGAATCAAATGCTGTCTCACCTTTTTCTGTAGGTTTTGCAGTTTCCTGACTTCCATCAAAACTCTAGGCTGATTACTCACTTCTGCTGGGATGGTGATAGGCAGTACCTTAGCATCGAACCCATAGGTGGCATGGAAGGGAGACAGACCAATCGAACTGTGCCAGGAATTGTTATAAGCCAGTTCTGCCATCCACAACATGTCTACCCATGATTCCTGAGCGTCTTTGGCATAACACCTCAAGTATTTTTTCAGAGTCTGGTTCAACCTCTCTGTCTGCCCATCCGTTTGCGGATGGAAGGAGGTTGATAGGGAAGAATCTATGTGCAAAGCCTTACACCACATCTTCCAAAACCTGGCTATGAATTGAGGTCCCCTATCAGACACTATATTTTCGGGAACACCGTGCAATTTGATCACATTAGACATGAGAATCTGAGCAGTTTGGCTGGCAGTGGGTAGATTGGTGCAAGGAATAAAGTGTCCAAGTTTGGTAAGGCTGTCTATCACCACCAAGATTGCTGAGAACCTTTTTTCTAGTGGTAGCCCTGTGATGAAATCCAAACTGATGTGTGTCCAAGGACTGGTAGGTGTAGGTATGGGCATCAGTTTCCCTTTTTTGCCCCTTGTCTCTCCTTTCGCCCTTGCACATTCTTCGCAGTTCACCACCCAACTCGACACATCTTTGTTGAGCTCAGGCCACCAGAAGTGTCTCTGTAACAACTCTTGTGACTTTTTAATGCCCTGATGACCTGCTAAAGGAGACTCATGACACCACCGAAAGGCTTCTTTGCGTAGAGCGGAGATGGGTAGGTACAGTTTGGAGTGATAGAACGGCAACCCTTGTCGCATTGACCTCTTGCTGTGTTGAGACACCCAGGCCTTCCAGTCGCCCACAGAGCGATGCTCCTTTACCTTATCCAAGAACTGGTCTGCTGTTACCGCACCTACCACCTTGGATGGCTCTATTACTGAAGTGGGTACGGCCTCATTCGAACTGTTCTCTCCTTTGTCTAATCTGGACAAGGAATCTGCTTTATGATTATCCGCCCCGGGGCGGAAAGTCACAACAAAATCGAACTCTGCAAAAAACAGCATCCACCTCATCTGTCTTTGGGAGAGATGTCTTGCAGTTCTCATATATTGCAAGTTCCTGTGGTCTGTATATACTGTGATAGGATGTCTCGCACCCCACAAATAGTGTCGCCATTCCTCAAACGCCCTTTTTATCGCCAGCAGTTCCTTTTCCGCTATGGTATAGTGTTTTTCTGCCGAATTCAATTTCTTAGACAAATAAGCTACAGGATGTAGCTGTCCTGTGCTCTGATCCCTTTGGGACAAGATTTCTCCCACTGCTTCATCTGATGCATCCGCCTCAACTATAAAAGGATCCTCAGTACGTGGATGAGCCAAAACAGGTGCTTCTGTAAATGCCTTTTTAAGATAGGTAAAGGCGTCATCGGCCTCTTGAGTCCAATGGAACTCACAGCCTTTCTTCAGCAGTCTAGTAATGGGGACAGCTATCTTGGAAAACTGCAGAATAAACCGTCTGTAATAGTTCGCAAAGCCCAAAAAGCATTGCACCTCCTTGACAGTTTTTGGAATTGGCCATTCCTGCACAGCCAGTACTTTTCTGTCGGCCATTTGCAAACCCTCTGGACACAACATTACTCCCAGGAATTCAACCTGCCTCACCCCAAACTCGCATTTACTGAGTTTGCAATACAGTTTATGCTCCCTTAGCCGAGCCAACACCTTACATACATGACCTTCGTGTACCTGTGGATTGCTGAGTAGATCAGAATGTCGTCTATATAGACAACGATAAACAAATCCACAAAGTCTTTCAGTGCATCGTTTAGAAAGAATTGGAATGCTGCAGGAGCATTGCAAAGTCCAAAAGGCATGACCTTATATTCATACAGCCTGTACCTGGTTTTGAAAGCTGTTTTCCATTCATCCCCACTTCTTATCCTTACCAAATGATATGCCCCTCTCAAATCCAGTCTTGTGTAGATCTGGGCCTCCTTCACCTGGTCTAGTAGCACCGGAATCAGGGGTAATGGATATCTGTTTCTCACTGTGTTCTTATTGAGAACTCTATAATCTACACAAGCCCTCAGATCACCATTCGCTTTCGAAATAAAGAAAAGAGACGACGCTGCGGGAGACCTGGAAGGCTGTATGAAACCTATTTCAAGATAGTGGTCCAAATACCCCCTTAAATGCTTGGTTTCAGGTTTAGAAAGCGCATATACCCTGCATGATGGAATAGTGGCCCCCTCAATCAGATCGATACGGCAATCGTACTCCCTATGGGGGGGCAGGATCTCAGCCATCTTTTCGCTAAACACATCCTCATACTGTATGTATTCCAAGGGTAACAACACCTCCTTCTCTTCTGCGGTAGCATCCACATACGCCCGAGACAAAGCTGTAACAGCTACCTGATGCGGCGAGAACACATGGTCTATGCATTCCTCAGATGAGAATGTGATGGTTTTCGTCTTCCATTCTATGATGGGATTATGGAAGCACAACCACGGCATACCCCAAATCACCTCGTACTGAGGTGCCTCTATTATGTTCATGGCCAGACTCTCGGTATGTCTCTCTGTAACCATTTTGTATGTTAACACTACCGTTTCTGTCCGTTCCACAATCAACCCTGATTTTAGTGGTTGTCCATCGACAGTAAACACTTCCTCCGCCTTTCCCAACCTCACCCTGTGTATGCCCAACCTGGATACCAGGCCACTGTCAATGAAGTTGCCGGTGGCGCCAGAATCCAACATCACTTGCACTTGGTGTGTCTTGTGTTTGTATGTTAGATCCATGAGTATTTTCATGTGTGTCTCACTGTCCACTAGCGCCAATGCAGTCAGGGAAGGTAACTGCATTCCTGGACCTGACATCCCCCTCTCTGTTGGTTCGCTGTTCTGAGATTGTGGTAAATAAAATTACCGGGACTATTTTTCTATACATTAAACGACAATAAAGGATAGCTCAATAAATGAGAGGCAGAGTCCGTGGTATCTGAGTCATACGGGCTTTAATTAAGTATCTCGAGAAACTGGACATCGGGTTCCATCACCACTAAGGTTCAGGAAGGGATATTCAACATTTTATTAACATCACACATTATATATAGTAAAACAGTATAATTGAAATGAATACAGTAGGCGTAACAAGTGAAAAAGAGAATGATAAGAACACATGGGCGTAAAAGAGGGCGTGTACAGGGGCGTACACGGAGGTGTGTACTGGAAACGTCACAGAAATGTCATAAGTGGGTGGATGCATAGAGAAATTCTGCAGGGTCAGCAGAAACCTTTACCCTGTGTGCGTGCGCAACTGAGCATGACTTGTAACTGGGGAGAGCTGGGGGACTTGACTTTAGCTCTAGTAGAAGAGTCTTGGTGTCTGGGATGTCTGGGATGTCAGAACGGCCTGCACCTATAACATATCTGGTATCTCGTGTTTAGAGGATGTGTTGTCTGAAGCTAAAAGGTCTCTCGGGCAGAGGCCGTTCAATACTAAATGCTAGTGGGTGCATACGTGTCTTGGTGCAATGCGCGGGGGCCATGGGCCTACCATGGTAACGGGTTCAGTAAATTACTTGCAAGGAGACAGGAAAGCAGGGCCCTTTGCTCTGCAGCCGGGAACATGTTTACCTATTTCACTAGACTGGAATGTGTTTTCGAGGAGGCTGAGCAGATAACTGTAGGCAAAATACTGTCTTGGCAGGCAGGCCAGGCCGGGCCGGGCACCGCTTCGCTGGGCAGGAAGTAAGGCAGAGGTCAGGGATGCATACCTAAACTGCAGCTTTCAGAGACAGAAGAGACTCGGAGCCTCAATTAAGGGCCTGGCTTGACTGAGCCAGAAAAACGTGAAGAACGTGTGCTTTGCGATATTTAAAAGTGCACCATGTAAAGACGTTGGCACCATAGGCCTAAAAGCCAAATTAACGTGGTTTTCTTGGAGGACTGAATAACTGACATGTTGACGTTGGACGCAAATGCATATGCGTCTTCATGGCAGGCACGGGAAAAGAATTACACGAAATACATGGAACATGGGTGCATGGATAGGGTGCGAGTGGGGGACACATTGATTACCTAAAAATTTCTATTTCCTCATTCCCTCCTTGGCCCCTACTACACCCATTAGGATATGTCTATTTTCATGAGACTATCTATCTGTTCGTATAGCATCATTTGCTCATCTTTTTTTCATTCGGGAACGGGAACGTGAACTTGGACGGGGAATACAAGCTGTGGCGCACAAGCCGCTAATCGCTGGCCCACATTGCAGACAGAGACAACAACTGAATACTATAAGCAGTATTAGTCCTAGGAATGACAGTACTTTCCATCCCCAGGCGGCTATCACACTCCAGAGCCAACCGGACCATGTCCAGGTGCCTGGATTCTGGTGTATCTGGTGAGCTATCTCATGAAGCCTTGTGATCGCTTTATACACTGATGGCGCGTTATTAGGAATAAACACGCAACAACTGGATCCGATCCCTCTACAAGCCCCGCCCCTATCGGCCAAGATGACGTCAAGAACAAGGCGGTTTTGAAGAACAACAAGTCTCATAGCAGACTGTTCTTCGGTCAGGTTACCCAAAGCAGAAGTAGTCTCATTCACTACTGCTTCCAAAGTTCTAGTTAATCTACGTATTAATTTACTATTTTGAATGGGGCCTATGAAGAAAAAGAATCCTTTATTGAAATCTGTATATTGCTCCAATGTTGTTTCAGTCTGATCGACAATCGGGGTCTTGATCTCCCTTCTATGTCTTACATGCACAAGATGTGAATTTCGATGATAATCAGGTGGGGCTAGAAAAACAGGTGGTAATAGGAACGCGATATAACACGTTCCATCCCAATCAAAGGGCAGATGTACATAGGCTGTCTGACCACATATAAAATAAGAATGGCGGGAAGCTTTGAAAGTAGACTTTCCTTTATCACTGAATTCGACTACAGTATTACAATCACTGTGTCCTAGATGTACTGAACCATTCTTTCTGACGCATAATTCACCTTTCACTGGTAAAACTGAAATAAACGGCAAGTCCGAATTAGTCTCGGACTGGACGTTCAGAATCATGAGGCTAAGTGTAAAATTTCCTAATCCATACACTTCATTTTCTAGATCGGTCCCTGTCCTTTGGGGAAGACCTTCCTTGTCTGGGAAACATGCTTTATTCATAACTGTATTCAGATCTCCCCATATCCAATTACTCTGGGAAACTGTGGACTTACTGTCTAATGAGGGCATTAAAGTAAACCATGCTCCGCACGAACCATTATGTGTAAACGAATAAGGAAAGAGGGGCAGAGCTCCCTTGTATTTCTGGTAAGGTGGGAGTCGGCCACATACCCAGCAATTCGTGACATTGCTGGTCTGGTGAGAATGGTGTAACATACGGATAAAAGTGTTGTTGCGCATTGCTAATCGATAGGACAGCTCGTGAGGGGGCAGGTCACTGAAAGTGTGCTCTACAGTGTCATTAGAGGAAGTATGTACATGGGAACCAAGAGGAGGAAAGAAAACATGTAGCATTAAACTTATGCATACAATCGATATACTCAGAACAAACATAAAAATTAAAGTAATGACGCATCTGCTGTGCAGGTTTTAGCAATAGTTTTCTCTCTTTTCGATTCGCCTATCTCTCTGACTATTTGGGTCTATCTTATACATGTCAGAAACCTGTCTAACCGCTTCACCCGAGGGGGACTTAAACAATTAAACGCTGTCTGACTTACTAGACCTTAGTTTAGATTTGTACTCCTGTTGCGGAGTTTTTTCTAACAGGGGGAGTTTAGAGCCAGTATCGGGGCAGTCCTTGGGAAATGTCTTTGGACACAGTCCATGAAATCGCTTGATGTGGCTGGAGTGGAGCCACCCTTTTCTTCCCTCAATCTTCACAGCGGTCCTCGTGGTCATCAACACCAGTTTCGGTTCCTTCCACCTGGGCTCCAGAGGGCTTGAGCGGTCAAAGTTGCGGACTAATACCAGGTCTCCTGGAACGATTTCATGCGGTTTCACCTGGGTGTTGTCCGGGAAGGCAGCCGCGACCTGTGAACGACAAGATAGTAGTGCAGACATCAAGGAAGCCAGGTAATCTGTCAGCATATTGCTATCAACATCCGTAATTTTACGCGGCATAGGCGTACCCCACATGTTGGGGGGTCTGCCAAAGACTACTTCATAAGGAGATAGTCCGGTTCTGAAATGGGCTACCATACGCATGTAAAAGAGGGCAACCGGCAGGGCTACCATCCAATCTACACCTTTTTCTGCACAGACCTTCGCCAACCGTGTTTTCAGAGTCTGATTATGTCTCTCAACGAGACCAGCTGATTCGGGGTGTCGTACGCAGTGGAATTTCCACTGGTATCCTAACAGGAGTGATACCTGTTTCATGAGTTCGGACGAGAATGGCTGTCCATTATCTGAGTATACGACACGGGGCAAGCCGTATCGCGGGAAGAATTCACGGGCCAACTGTTTGGCAGTGGTTACAGCAGTGTAATCTGGGACTGGGTACGCTTCTGTCCATCTGGAAAGGGCACATACAACTACGAGGACATACTTGAATCCTCGGCATCTGTCCATCTGGATATAATCCATCTGGAGGACTTCAAAAGGATGGTCAGGAGGATGAAATCCACCTTGTTCCACGGGAATGCCTTTGCCTGGATTGAACTGACAACAGATCATACAGGTACGTACTTTCTGTTTTGCTGCTGCACGTAAATGCTTGTTGAACCAAATATTCTGGATGCTGTCTAACATAGCGTTCTCTCCTAAGTGTGCTGGACTATGTGCTGTATTAATGATGACTTGAACCATAGAGTCGGGGAGAAACCATGTGGCTTTTCCCTTCGTCATCCATCCCTGATCTGTCTGGACCCCTCCTTGTTCCGTCCATTTCTTTATTTCTTCTGGAGTGGCATGTAACTGTATGTCGAGTACATCTTGTGTGGGATCCCTGACCGTCATACCATGCGTCAGTGGAGTTACTTCAGTCTTTGTCGTGTCAGTCGGATTGTCTGTTTGAGTCTGAGCTGTAAGCTTGGCTGTTCGATCTGCCAGGTCGTTACCCTGGGAAATAGTGTCAGTAACTTTAGTATGTGCTTTGCACTTCATGATGGCTATGGCTGTAGGCAAATGTATTGCTTCTAACAGAGCTTGAATGAGGGGACCATGTTGTATCTTGGCTCCGTGGGAGGTCAGAAAACCTCTCTCTTGCCAGAGAACGCCGAAGTCGTGAACGACTCCGAATGCGTACTGTGAATCCGTGTATATATTTACTTTCATGTTCTTGACTCGTATACAGGCTTGGGTCAGAGCGATGAGCTCTTCTGCTTGAGCAGACAGTGTGTCAATACGATGTGTTTCTATGACTTCAGTTTCAGTGGTCACTGCATATGCGGCTACTAACTCTCCTGTACTTGTTCTCATACATGAACCATCCACATAAAGTGTCAGGTCTGGATCAGGTAATGCAATGTCTGTCAAGTCTTGTCTTGGCTTGGTTACGGTATTGATGACGTCCACACAGTCATGTGGCGTAGGGTCTGCTGTGATAGAGGGTAACAGTGTAGCAGGGTTCAGTATGTTGCAACGTCTGATCTCTATGTGTGGTTGAAACAGTGTCAGTTCATATCCTGTCAGTCGTGCTATGGTCAAGTGTTGAGTCTGTGTCCTGTTTAGGAGAACTTCCACGGAGTGTGGAACCTGTACTGTCAAGGGATGTCCTAACACTATGGAATCGCTTTGTCTGATAGCTAGAGCTGTTGCTGCAACTGATTTAAGGCACGCAGGCAGAGCCTGGGCTACTGGATCCAATATACTGGAAAAATAAGCACAAGGCTTGTGTTTTCCTGCTTGATCTTGTGTGAGAACAGATAATGCTGTGCCATCGCGTTCTGTGACAAAAAGTGTAAAAGGTTTGCTGTAACATGGTGTCGCTAAAACAGGTGCTTGACATAAAGCTTTCTTCAATTCATCAAAAGCTTGTGTATGTTCCTGAGTCCAAGGGAGGACAGTCGAAGTCGCTGCCTCCTGTGTTGTCAACTGTATGAGTGGCTTGGCTAGATATGCATACTGGGGAATCCATTGTCTACAGTAAGAAGTGAGGCCAATGAAGGCCCGTACTTCCTTTTGTGTCTTGGGCTGTGGAATATGAGCAATTAACTGGATGCGATCAGGTGTCAACTGTCTACCCCTCTTGGACAGCAAGTGTCCAAGGTAAACCACTTGCTGGGCACAGAATTGTAGCTTCGAAGGGGACACTTTATGCCCTTTTTCGGCCAGAAAATATAAGACTGTCAATGAAGCACGTTCGCAATCTCGTTCAGTTCGTGCTGTGATCAATAGATCATCAACATACTGGAGTAGGGCAGTGTCAGTAGGCATGTGAATACAGTCTAGTTGTCGTTTCAGTGCTTGGCTGTAAATACTAGGGCTTTCTGTGAACCCTTGAGGAGCACGTGCAAATTTGAAGCTTCGGCCATTTAAACAGAATCCGAAGAGATACTGGCTTTCCGGATGAATGGGGACACTAAAGAAGGCGTTCTTGAGATCGATTACAGTAAAGAACGCTGCCTCGGAATCAATGGCAGTCAATAGAGAAGAAATGTCTGGGACCACTGGGTACTGGGGTATTATGCATTTGTTTAATTCTCGAAGGTCGATCACCAGTCTGTAGACCGGTGGTGCATTCGGGTCAGTTCGTTTAAGAATCGGGATAATTGGAGAATTACATACATTGGAGTCACTTTCTACAACCACTCCTTGAGCAATGAGCTCGTCAATAATTTTCAGTAAGGCTGCTACAGCCTCAGGTGGCAACTTGTATTGTCGGATTCGAGGCAGTACAACTCCTTGTTTGAGAGTAACACGATAAGGTGTAATATGCATGCAACCTACATCAGTTGGACCTTGCGCCCATAAGTGCTGTGGTACATTCTGCAATCGTGGATCAAAATCTCTTAACACATAATGTCCTTTAAAATCACGTAAAAACAATCTCACTCCTTCCGGAGAACAACAAATCACTGCTCCTAGTGCTTTCAATGTTTTAATACCAAGCAAGTTTTCAGGACATGCTTTCGTAAGTAACAAGTCTGTAGTACGAGATAATGGGCCAACTTCTAGGGAAACTGGCTTTGACACTTCGTTAACAATAGGCTTTCCTGAAAATCCCAGGGAAACATTCTGTGAGCCTGAGAGGGGTGCCCCTGGAACCTCGTCATGACTGATGGTAGTTCTGCTCGCCCCTGTGTCAATCAAAAATTTTCTGTCTTTCCCTAATACCCGACTATGTACATAGGGACCCTCTTGATCTACAGGAACCTCGATAAGGGGCAAGCCAACCTCCCTCTCTAGGCTGTTTCATGAGTACTGCTGATAATCTGGGTAGTCTGACTGTGCATACTGGTACATTTGTTGCGTGACATGTTGTGTGGCAGCGATGGGTTGGGGTTGGGGTACAGCTACTGTCTGTTGTGTGTTCTGAGGAGGTTGCGTGTTCTGCGGAATATTTTGTGGAACTTGTTCTTGTCAAGGTGGACGCGGTCTTTCTTTCGTCCTGCCTGTAGCGATATTGTATTTTAGAACGGCACATTCGTTTATATAGTGACCTGGCTGTTTACAATAATTGCAATTCCCTTTAACAGGAGCTGCAGGATGACTGGTCGGTGTCGTACCCCTCTTCTGACCATCAGCTGGGACGGACTGGGCAACTAGTACTTTCATTTTCGTGTCTTTCATACGTCTCTGTTCATGTTCGTGTTCTTCTCTAATTCTATTTTGATGGTACTGTAACATTTGTAACATTTGGGAAGGGGTATTAGCTTGCCATGTACTCTCAACTTTCAGTACTCTATTTTTAACTTGTGGTAAGGAATTCTCTACTAATTTGGTCACAAAAAGATGTGGGTATGATTCACTACTTGTCTTGAGGCCGCTATTAATAATGAAACATTTCTCGAATCTGGAATAAAAATCACTAGTGTCTTCGTCTTGTTTCTGTTTGCAGGCTGAGATAGCATCCCAGTCTTCCTTTTTAGTTGTCAATAACCTCGGCAGGACCTGTACTAATAATTCTGGTAATCCTTTAGCTTTATCCCCAAGACCAGTACCAGGGATTCGCGTATTTTCTTCGTTTTCTAATTCTGCCCAATCAATCTTTTTCTCTCCCACCTCCCATTCTTTTTCTTTAAGTTTTTCGTAAATCCCTGCAGGCAACAGAACTTTTAACATTTTAATAATATCGGGATACGTATACTCCCCCATACGGAGCATGTCTTTTAATTCACGGTGGAACCCTTCTGGATCTTTATCATGACAGGGCACTCATTTTTTCATTTCCAATAATTCCATTTTGGTTAAGGGGGTGTAGACAAATACTCGTTCAAGTGTACCGTCTGTCTTCCGGACGGGATGAACTTCTCGTAAGGGATTCTGTCTGTCTATGTAAAAAGTTTTCCTTACTGGGGGTGGAACGGGAACAAAATGTGGAGTCAGGAAAGTTCTGTATTTGTGTCGTTGTTCTAGAATGATATTAATTAAATCGGTACCTAGGCCTCTCCATCTCTTTAGGAGTAACTCTTCCAATATATTATATAAGGGACCTGGATCAGAATGCTGACTTTCATACAGTGTAATGAGATGTTGAATCATGTACATACCAGCTAGTCGCTGTTCGTCTGGGGAAAGATTCAAAAATGTTTGCGCTACTATGTCATCTTTATATACGCTAGTATTACCAGCCCATTGGACTGCCGACCGGGCCAGTTCTTGTTCCTGCATGGTACTAAGTTCACTGTAACCTATTCGTTGTTTCAGTACTTTATCGGTGGCTTGGAATAGATGCTCAAGAGAACATTGTTCTGGTACGGGAGAAAGGAAGCGTTTCTTGCATTCTGGGCGTATGGGTCTGTCAAAGGGGTTCGCCCTACCTACATACGCTATTCTATCTGCACTCGCAGTTTCTATATCATCGTCTTCTGAGACTTCATCATCCGCTTTCTCGGCTTCTCTCGCTGCTTTCTCCCTTGCGTGTATGTCTAGAATTTCTTTACGAATCTTTCTATACATGGATTCTATACAACCTTGTTTACTATGTTTTCCATCAGCTATGTTGTCACTCCATTTTATCAGGACCTTCATCTCTTCTTTGTCTTTACCTGGCTGGTCTTGTTCCCTAATCAAACAATTTATCAAAAACTGTAGGATCATACCTTGAGTCTCCACCTTTCTGTGTGCCATGGCCTCGTGAATACTTTCTGGTCTCTCCCCTGTTCTAATAAAGTGATATATGTTGTCTAGTTGTTCATTCATGTCTGGTAAAATAGTCAAATAGTTTGTAACACGTCGTATACGTATTGAATATAATATCATCTGGTCTTCGCTTGGTACCGGATCATATCTACAATCTGTAAGGTACTGTTTAAGGGCTGCGTATGTAGTTACTTTTGGTGTGCGTTGTAATGCTGCTTCTCTCAATGTTGTTCGTTTTACTTGAGGCGGGGTGACAGGGAGACCTCCTACCGCTCCCCCTGAAGCGGGATCGTCAACTATTACTGGCTGTGCTGTCGTTGGTGGTAATGTAGCTGGTAAGCTAGGTGTAGGTAATGCAGGTGGGCCCTGGGTTACAGGTGCATTAAAAGGATTGCTAGGACCAGTGGCAGGAGCAGTGGCAGGAGAGACAGTGGGGGGAATCGTGTCCTGAACAGGGTTGTGAGGATGAATATTTGGAGGAGGAGTTCTGTTTGCATATTCTGGGACAGTGTCATCTAAGTAGGAAGAAAGGAAAATGTCCGCTGCGGTCTGTTTATGACGGAGTTTAGTTGGAACCAGTGGTGGCGGCAAGTTACGGGGTACTTCCGGGGTCGCCTTAGGTAGGCCCTCGGCGAGAACAGGATACAGACCTGTAATAAGGGCATTTCTTTGTCTGTCTAACTGTTCTGCTCTAACTCGTTCACCTTCTTCTAGTAGCTCTCTTTCTCTAGCTTTTTCAGATTCTTCTCTACTTTTCTCTGCTTTCCTAATTTCTTTCTCTGTTCTTCTATGCGCTTCTTTACGCCACAATTCTATAGCATCTTTCTGGGATTGTCTGGCTTTCTTTTTCCATAGTGCTTCCTCTACTCTCATGATGCATTCAGCATCCCATGTCCCTGAGACAGGCCATCTATATTTCTCTTCCAGATCCTTGGTATAATCAGCCCATAAGTCTAAGTACAGTATGGCATCTAAGCCATGTTTTTGGTACATAAAATGACCTGGAGTGTCCCTAGGCGGGACGGGAACTGCTTCTTCGAGTATCCCTTTCCTAGTTCCTATCTGACGTAATTTCGAGAACAGCGGCATATTTGAACTTACTTGAACGTGAACACAATAAACACAACAATGAATAGCAAACACTCATTCATACCACGACATTAAACACAGTAAAACATTTCAGACTGATACTACCTGGTACATAGAAAAACATAAATTCTGAAAATCTCGAGAAACAATACTAGAATACTGGATCACTAGATGCACTGCTAAAACAGTACAGACATACCGGTCCCATAAAGAGACACGTCATACCGTATTCACCTAAGTGAACACGTCTGGACCGGGTCTGTGTACCCAGACCCGTCTTGACCGGGCACAAATTAATGAACCCGTCTAGATGCGTTCCCAACAACGGTACTCACCGGGAAGCAAAACTGAAGGCCTCGGAAACTTGATACTGGACTGGACTGGACTGCTACGGCGTCTGGCTGCTACTACTGCTACGCATGCGCTTCGGAACAGGTGGGCCTCCGGATACCTCGGACCTTGCTCTCTCGGCTTGGGCTCTGGTCAGGACTCTCCGCATTCCTCACCGCCTCGTCTGGATGCCGGACCGCAGTCTCCGTCTCCTCCGTGGGCCTGAGGGAGTTAGCAGGAAAACCCGCAGGTGTGCACAGGAGTCCGTCACGGCTGTAGAAGGGGTCAGGGGCCTGCGTTACATCGCCGGCGCGTGATGAAGGGGAGGGGTCCCTATTCGGGCGCCATATTTATGTTGTAAATAAAATTACCGGGACTATTTTTCTATACATTAAACGACAATAAAGGATAGCTCAATAAATGAGAGGCAGAGTCCGTGGTATCTGAGTCATACGGGCTTTAATTAAGTATCTCGAGAAACTGGACATCGGGTTCCATCACCACTAAGGTTCAGGAAGGGATATTCAACATTTTATTAACATCACACATTATATATAGTAAAACAGTATAATTGAAATGAATACAGTAGGCGTAACAAGTGAAAAAGAGAATGATAAGAACACATGGGCGTAAAAGAGGGCGTGTACAGGGGCGTACACGGAGGTGTGTACTGGAAACGTCACAGAAATGTCATAAGTGGGTGGATGCATAGAGAAATTCTGCAGGGTCAGCAGAAACCTTTACCCTGTGTGCGTGCGCAACTGAGCATGACGTGTAACTGGGGAGAGCTGGGGGACTTGACTTTAGCTCTAGTAGAAGAGTCTTGATTTCTGGGATGTCTGGGATGTCAGAACGACCTCAACCTATAACATATCTGGTATCTCGTGTTTAGAGGATGTGTTGTCTGAAGCTAAAAGGTCTCTCGGGCAGAGGCCGTTCAATACTAAATGCTAGTGGGTGCATACGTGTCTTGGTGCAATGCGCGGGGGCCATGGGCCTACCATGGTAACGGGTTCAGTAAATTACTTGCAAGGAGACAGGAAAGCAGGGCCCTTTGCTCTGCAGCCGGGAGCATGTTTACCTATTTCACTAAACTGGAATGTGTTTTCGAGGAGGCTGAGCAGATAACTGTAGTCAAAATACTGTCTTGGCAGGCAGGACAGGCCGGGCCGGGCACCGCTTCGCTGGGCAGGAAGTAAGGCAGAGGTCAGGGATGCATACCTAAACTGCAGCTTTCAGAGACAGAAGAGACTCGGAGCCTCCATTAAGGGCCTGGCTCGACTGAGCCAGAAAAACGTGAAGAACGTGTGCTTTGCGATATTTAAAAGTGCACCATGTAAAGACGTTGGCACCATAGGCCTAAAAGCCAAATTAACGTGGTTTTCTTGGAGGACTGAATAACTGACATGTTGACGTTGGACGCAAATGCATATGCGTCTTCATGGCAGGCACGGGAAAATAATTACACGACATACATGGAACATGGGTGCATGGATAGGGTGCGAGTGGGGGACACATTGATTACCTAAAAATTTCTATTTCCTCAAGATGGGCTATAGGACGATGACACAGCTACTTTCTTGCCACTAGACCCATAATCAGAGGTTCTGGGTTTGTTAGGACACTCTCTTACGAAGTGCCCTCTCTTTCCACAATACATGCATAACCCTTGCATGCGTCTAGTGTTTCTTTCCTCTCTAGACAGGGCAGGTCTAACTGCACCTATTTCCATAGGTTCTACTCCCACCTCAGGATAGGAGATAGGTTTACGAGAGAACCTGTCATACCTGTAAGACCCCCTGTCCCATCTTCTTCTGTCCCCGCCTCTATCAACCATCCTGCCATCTAATCTCAGGATCAAATTTATCATAGCAGCACAAGTGGTAGGTTGGGGATCTATCTGGGCGATAACATCCTTAAGCTCATCTCTTAGGCCCTGATAAAATAATGACATCCGTTTCTCTTCGGGCCACTCAGTCTCTGCGATCAGCCTGTTAAAGGTGGTTAAGTAGGTGATCAGATCTTTTGTCCCCTGTTTTAAATCCAGCAATTCCCTATCTGCGCTGAATATTGTGGCTCTACGGTCGAACACCCGCTCGAATTCAGCCTTAAAAGCAGCCCAATCTGATAAAATGTGATCATTGTTTCTTACCAAGGGAACTGCCCAATTAGCCGCATCCCCGACTAAATAAGAAATGGCAAATGCAACTCGTGAGTGGTTATTCGGGAAAGAGGCGGGTTTGCAGGAGAAGTGTAAAATGATCTGTGTTAGGAAAACCTGCACTTTGGAAGGATCACCGGAGTACCTCTCCGGGCTAGCCAGAGGAATGGGAGGAGGGACAGTCACCAGAATCTGATAGGCCCCTGCGCTTGCATCGAACGGATTCCTGGACATTCTCTCAACCTTTTCTTTTAATGCAGTGGCTTCTGCTTTGGAAGAAGCCAACTCCTGTTGTACTAACAGAAGAGCCTGCAGCACATCATCCATGGTGGCCATTATTCTACTACAACCGAACCGGGCGAAGCATATGACGTGGGCGCGTAATTCTGTCAGGATTAGCTTCGCAGGATTCAGCTGCAGTAGAATAAAGGACCATCTCCTGATATCACCAAGCACCCTGACATGGGGTTCCCCCCCATGGTCTTCGAGTTATCAAGCGAGGGACACCAGGTAGGGGAGGGGTCAGCAGGGACAAAGGCTCTGAAAAGACATAAACAAAACAATAAGATACACGTACACATAAACTACTCTCATGAATTCTCGCTAAAACACAGATGTCATCAATACCTGATTGTCCTCTGTATAAGCTTAGAACAAAACACCATATGACACCCTGAAACACCATCTGATGGGGAAAGCAGAATAAGGCATCAGTGGATAGCCAATCATTAACATACACTCAATATCACTGTTATCTCCAGACCCCTACCCTGCTTCTGATTCATCTGAACCTTGCAGGATCACTTGTATTAACAGGAAAATAGTAGATCGTGAAAGCAGCCAGACAAGGTTGAAGGCACCCTGACAGCAGGCTGCTTAACAGTACTTCACAGAATCCAACTCTGGAATACCCCTTCTGTGACCCCCTACCTAGGAAGATGGTATTGTTTAAATAAATGAAGCAAAAGAAAACGCTGTTATTTTCACAGCCAAAGCAATGGAAAGTGATTCCGATGAATATCCTTATGCAACGGTAACCTGCGGTTGCGACCACCGCTAAGCTCCGCTCTACAAAATATTAGGAAGGTCCCAAGATACAGACGGTGTTACGCTGCAGCCACAAGCAGTAACCCGCTGTAATGTCCTTGAAACAATTAGACAAAATCAAAGGAAAGCAGACGGCGTTACGCTGCCTTCCTAGCACGCTGTAACCCGCTGCAATGTCATTATCTGATAAAGAACAATCATACACACACACACGACGTTACGCGGCAGAAGGCTCGCAGTAACCCGCTGTGTTCCATTGAAGGGATCCGCAAGACGCAAGAACCCGCTGACTGCCTCAAACCAACAGAGGAGAGGCGGTGCCTAACGCAGGCACTGTTCCGTTGTACTCACGGACATCACCAACTGTCTCAGCATACCAAACCGGCAGATCCCAGACGCTCCTCCGGTTGCTGCAACTCTTCACCAACCCGGCAAGAACACAAACAGGAAGGAATTACGCGCACCCACTCGCGCGTGGAGACAGGTTTTAACACTTCCTGTCATACCCATGGCATCATGGGAAGTGTAGTTCTTTTACTCCCGATGCCGCGCGAAGGCTGATTCCTGACAATGATGATGACTTCTTCGACCCAGTTACGCTCGCTGATGAACTTTTTCGCATTGGTGTCTCACTCTCTCCCACACTCTTAGTGTGGCTCACAGGGGGTGTGCTGACAGGGGTACTGGGTGTAAGTGAAGTAGTGTTTGACGCTTCTTCCTCCTCGTCATCATCAGATGAAACATCAACGTTTTCTTGACTTGCAATTCGGGCTTCCTTGATCTCCTTTAGGTGCGCAAACCATTGGACAGCGTGCTGTCTCTTAAGATGACCTCTCTGGCCTCCGTTACCATAGTTGGTACCAAACTTACCACGACTAACTGCAAGCTTACAAATGCTACAAATGGCTATGTTTTCCTTTTTTGGGCAAACACTAAAGAAGTCCCAAACTGCGGACTTGAAATGTCTGTGGGGGCCGGAGGAGGCGATACTGGTGGTGGTCATGCTGCTAATGCCAGATGAAGTGGAGGATGTGTATTGCCGAACTTTACTACGTTGTGCCCTTACCACCACTAATTGAGGTCGAGGTGGATGGAGGTCCCTTCTGGCGAGGAAGAAATATGGAAGCGGTAGGTGGTGGTGTACTAGTTAACTCCAATGATTGTGGTGTTCCCATTGCCTCCTCGTCGACAACATCATCACGCTCAGCAGCTTTTCGGGCTAGGGTCAAAATGTCTGTTTGGTGCATGCCCGCTGAGGCTGGAGTGACGTCTATGATGACTGCGTTTTCGTCGTGAGAGTCTTCATCAGCAGGAGTATACGCCACTTCTTGTTCAGCGTCATCATCACACTCCATAACCATGAGAGTTTCGACGACCTTCCTTTTACGCTTAGCTACCTTTGTCAGATCATGGTGTGCCTCACTCTCAGACGGCTGTGGTGGTTCCCAATTGTCATCCATATCATCAGAAGTAAGGGGGCTTGAAGAAGATGTAGACACCACCCTTGATCTTTTCCTTGCTAGGGATGTGGAAGACAATGAATGATCATCAGGAGGAGTGGCTTCCTCAAATGATACCTCGGCTTGATTGTCGATTTCCTGATGTGCCCCTACTTTGGGAGGAACAACTATTAGGGGCACTTGTGCCCCTCCATGCACCTCTGCTTGTGCATCTCCTTGCGCTGCCTCTCCTTCGACATGTACTTGGGCTTGTACTTGCACATGTGGTTGTTGTTGCGGCTGTGGTTGTTCAACACTCGTCACATGAGTTACAACAACCTGTGTTGATTGAGGGACATTGCTGCTACTTTCTTGCGATGAGCCAACATCACTGGTCGATGGTGATTGAACAACTAGACTAAGTGCCTCTGCAGCACTCAAGGGCTTGGACTTAAGTTGGCGTGGTGGTGGTGGCACTGAGCCCAATGGAGCGGGGGTGCTGCTCCCAGCTTGGTCCCCAGCAGATCCTGCTGCTGCTGCAGGCGTACTTTTTTTTTTATTCCCCAAAAATGTGGCGGGCGGCACACCAGTCTCCTTGGTAATTTGCTTCTTCTGCTCCTTACTGGCAACTTTCTTGCTAGAGGAGCTACGGGGAACTTTTTTTGGGGCCATCTTCTTCAGAGGTCAGAACAGCAGGCCGAAGTTGCACGAGTTGCAGAGTTGTCTGTGGCCAGACGTGACGTCGCGTGACGTTATGCTGCACACACACACCGCTGCAGGACTTCTTCCTGGCACTGGTGGTTCTCTTGAGTCTTGTGCACCTAAAAGCTATGGAAGACAGAGGAACATCAGTTCAGTTATACACCCCAAAAACTCAAAAACCACATAAAAATCAGCACAATCCCATGCCATCCAAGCCCTCAATGATGTTTAAATTCAAGACACCCCACAGAAAGACTAGGCCCATGCACCACTCACTATCCCTAGGCATAATAGATGAAAGCTAGGCAAAATGGGTGCAAGTCAAGTCAAGTCAAGAGATTTATATAGCTCGCTACATACCCATAGGGTCTCAAGGCGCTGGAGGAAGGGTGGGGAGTTACTTGTCGAATATCCAAGTTTTAAGTTGCTTTCTGAATGCTAGGTGGTTCTGAGTAAGGCGAAGGTGAGTGGGAAGTGAGTTCCAGGTTTTAGCTGCTAGGTAGGAGAAGGATCTACCTCCCATGGTGGTTTTGTTGATGCGAGGTACAGTGGCAAGGGCTTGGTTGGAGGATCGCAGCTGACGGGAGGGGGTGTAGAAGGACAATCGTGTGTTGAGGCATTCGGGCCCAAGTTCGTAAAGTGCTTTGTGTGCGTGGGTTAGGAGGCGGAAAGTAATCCTCTTATTTACGGGGAGCCAGTGGAGGTTTTTCAGATGACCAGAGATGTGTTCCTTAAGCGGGATGTCTAGTATGAGCCTGGCTGAAGCGTTCTGGATGCGTTGGAGTTTTTACTGGAGTTTTGCGGTGGTACCGGCGTATAGTGTGTTTCCGTAGTCCAGGCGGCTCGTGACCAGTACGTGGGTGACCGTTTTTCTAGTTTCGGTGGGGATCCAGCGAAATGTTTTTTTGAGCATGCGAAGAATGTTGAAGCAAGATGATGAAACGGCGTTGACTTGTCTGGTCATCGAGAGTGAGGAGTCCAGGATGACGCCCAGGTTCCGTGCGTGGTCCGTCGGGATGGGGGCTTTTCCAAGGGCTTCTGGCCACCAAGAGTCATCCCAGGCGGAGGGGGAGGTGCCTAAGATGAGGACTTCTGTTTTGTCTGAGTTCAGTTTCAGACGGCTGTGCTTCATCCACTCGGCTACTTCTTTCATTACTTCGTGTAAGTTGGTTTTGGCGGTGTTAGGGTCTTTGGTGAGTGATAGGATCAGTTGAGTGTCATCCGCGTAGGAGATGATGTTGAGATTGTGTTGGCGAGCGATGGCCGCAAGGGGGCTCATGTATACGTTGAAGAGGGTGGGGCTGAGTGAAGATCCTTGTGGCACGCCGCAGATGACTTCAGAGGCCTCTGACTTGAATGGTGGGAGGCGGACTCTCTGTGTTCTTCCGGTGAGGAACGAGGTGATCCATTCCAGTGCTTTTCCTTGGATTCCTACGTCTCTGAGGCGCTGTAGAAGGGTGATGTGACAGACTGTGACGAAGGCAGCGGAGAGGTCGAGGAGGATGAGGGCGACTGTGTCTCCATTGTCCAGTAGAGTTCGAATGTCGTCTGTTGCTGCGATGAGGGCGGTTTCAGTGCTGTGTTTGGCTCGGAAGCCGGACTGTGAGGAGTCGAGGGATTTGTTGGCTTCGAGGAAGGCGGCGAGCTGGTTGTTGACAGCTTTCTCAATGACTTTGGCCGGGAATGGAAGAAGCGAGATGGGGCGGTAGTTTTTGAGTTCGGTTGGGTCAGCTGTGGGTTTTTTCAGAAGGGCGCTGAGTTCTGCGTGTTTCCAGCTTTCCGGGAAGGTGGCGGAGTTGAGGGAGCGGTTGATGACATCTCGGAGGTGTGGTGCTATGATGGAGTCTGCTTTGTTGAAGATGTGGTGAGGGCATGGGTCAGTTGGGGATCCTGAGTGGAAGGAGTTCATCAGGCGGATGGTGTCCTCAGTGGAGATTGGGTTCCAGTCGTTAAGGATGTTCAAGGGGGGTGAAGGTCCTGCAGAAGATTGGGTGGGTTGGTCTTCGGGTCGGTTGTCGAAGCTGTTGTGGATGTCTGCGATTTTGTTGTGTAAGAAGGAAGCTAGGGAGTTGCAGAGGGCATGGGAGGGGGTGATGTCGTTGGAGTTGGCTGATGGGTTGGTAAATTCTTTGACGATGTTGAATAATTCCTTGCTGTTGTGGGCGTTGTTATCTAGACGGTCTTTGAATGCGGCTTTCTTGGCAGACCGGATTAGTTGGTGGTGTATGCGGGTGGCGTTTTTGAAGGCGTCCCTGGTGTTTGGATCTTTTTTCCAGGCCTTTTCGAGGGAGCGACAGTGTTTCTTCGATTTCTTAAGATCATCGTTGAACCAGGATGCGTTTTTGCTGCCTGGTTTGCTTTGGCGTTTTTTCAACGGTGCTAGAATGTCGGCGCTGTTGGATAGCCATTGGGTGAGGTTAATGGCTGCTTGGTCGGGGTTTGAGGAGTGGGCGGGGGGGTTTAGTAGAAGCGATGAGGAGATCTGGCCGCTGGTAATTTTGTTCCAGTTTCTTCGCAGGGTGGGTTGAGGATGGTTGTGGGTTGTGGTCTTATTGTAGGTAAAGTGAACGCAGCTGTGGTCTGTCCAGTGAAGAGCTGTGGTGTGACTGAATGAGATATGTTTTCTGGAGGTGAAGATAGGGTCGAGCGTGTGACCTGCGATGTGGGTGGGCGTAGAGACAAGTTGTTTGAGTCCGAGGTCGGCGAGATTGTCCAGAAGGGTGGTGGCGCTGCTGTCATTGCTCTTTTCCAGGTGAAAATTGAGGTCTCCCAATAGAATGTAGTCCTCGGAGGGGAGGGCGTGTGGGGTGATAAAGTCAGTGATGCCGTCACTGAATTGTGCACGGGGTCCTGGAGGTTGGTAGAGGAGGGTGCCTCTGAGTGTGGTCTTGGGGTCGGTGTGGATCTGGAAGTGGAGGTGTTCGGCCCTGGCAAGGTTGACGTCTGAGCTGGTTGTGATGCGGATGGAGTTCTTATGGACGATAGCGATGCCTCCTCCTGTATGCTTGATGCCTGAGAACACTGCCTGCATTCAAAATGGCCCCTTGCCTCCCAGCACATGGCCAGGGCCAGCCTGTACCAGCACCCAAAATGGCCCCCACCCACATGGCCAGTCCCCATAAACACCCCAAAAAATCGAAAAACAGAAAAATCAGCACAATCCCATGCCATCCATGCTCTCCATGATGTTTAAATTCAAGTCACCCCACAGAAAGACTAGGCCCATGCACCACTCACTAGCCCTGGTCAAAAGGCCCCAACAACACCCCAAAAATCGAAAAACACAAAAAAATCACCACAATCCCATGCCATCCATGCCCTCAATCATGTTCACATTCAAGACACCCCACAGAAAGACTAGGCCCATGCACCCCTGAGTACCCCTGGGCATAATGGATGAAAGCATGGCAGACTGGGTGCAGGCCTATGGCACAACAAAGCACACTGCCTGGCTTCAAAATGGCCCCTAGACCCCCACCACATGGACAGGCCCGGCCTGCACCAGTCCTCAAAATGGCCCCCACCCACATGGACAGGCCCATGAAGACCCCAAAAAATCACACACAAATCACCACAATCCCATGCCATCCATGCCCTCAATGATGTTTAAATTCAAGACAGCCCACAGAAAGACTAGGCCCATGCACCACTCACTAGCCCTGGTCAAAAGGCCCCAACAATAGCCCAAAAATCGAAAAACACACAAAAATCACCACAATCCCATGCCATCCATGCCCTCCATGATGTTTAAATTCAAGACACCCCACAGAAAGACTAGGCCCATGCACCACTCACTAGCACTGGTAAAAAGGCCCCAACAACAGCCCAAAAATCGAAAAACACACAAAAATCACCACAATCCCATGCCATCCATGCCCTCAATGATGTTTAAATTCAAGACACCCCACAGAAATACTAGGCCCATGCACCACTCACTACCCCTGGGCAAAAGGCCCCAACAACAGCCCAAAAATCGAAAATTCCAAAATTGTAGTTGCAGCAACTGTAATGCCCCAAACAAACTTACTTGTGAAATTTCTAATCCAAAAGTGATCCAAAGAAAGTCAAAAAGGCCTCAAATCCAAATATCCAGCAGCATCCACAAAAAGTAATCCTTCCAGGTCAAGATCCGAATGAAAGTGACCAGCACATGAAGAAAGCACTGGGAGGAGCCTGCTGGACAGGAACAGGAAGTTGGAGACTGTGGGGCACTTCCTTCCTCCCCCCCCCCCAAAATGGACTCCTTGCAAAACAAAGTGCAGGCAAATGTCAACCTGAGGAGTTATTCTGATAAAAATCATCATTTTCAGAAGGTTTATGCTGCTTGCTGGTGGATTTCTTGTGCAGAATTGCAAATTCTGTATTTCGCGAGTGCGAGATTGTTGCTGCCCGCCGCATCTACGTGTTTGCAATTGCGAACTCTCGTGATGCGTGCTGTGCAAGGTGGCAAGCCGCGATTACGTAATCGCGGTCGCCAAACTCCCGCGGGATCCCGCAGCAAGATCCAAAATGACGCAGCACTCGCAAAATATCGAGAAAAACAACTCGACAAACGCTGAATGATGGTAAGTGAACGCCGCGCGCCGCAATATTGTATCACCAAGCAAAAAAATCCGCCGCTTGTGAATTTGCGGATTTTCGGCAAATTCGCGAGAGTTCGCGGATTACGAATTTACCAAAAATCCGCAAAATCCGCGAGCGGAACGGATTTTACGCCCATGCTTAATAAAGACTGTGTTCTCGTAGCCTTTCCAAGATTCCTTTGACGTGCTCCTGGTGTTCTTCTTCTGATACCAAGTAAATCAAAATATCGTCTATATATACAATGGCACACTTGTCTATATAGGAAATTAACACTTCATTGATAATATACCGATAGGCCGCCGGGGCATTGCAAAGACCGTATGGCATAACCTATATTCATACAGGCCAAACTTAGTTCTGAACGCGGTCTTCCATTCATCGCCTTCTCTGACTCAAATTAGGTGGTAAGCTCCCCGGAGAACGAGTTTTGTGTAGATTTGAGCTCCCTTAACCTGATCCAGGAGTACCAAACTCAAAGGTAGTGGGTGCCTGTTCTTGAGCGTGATCTTGTTCAGGGCGCAATAGTCAATACAGCTTCGTAGATCGCCCTCTTCTTTCTTAGGGACAAAAAATAATGGTGAAGAGGCCGGAGTTTGGGATGGTCCTATAAAGCCGTTCTTCAAGTAGGTTTGAATATATTCTTTTAAATGGAACATTGGCCCCTGGTTCCAACTCGATTTTACAATCATACGGTCTATGAGGTGGAAGCCTCTCTGCATTTGTTTAGCTGAACACATCTTCGAAGTTCCGATACATTTCTGGAATTTCTTCTGTATGAATTACGCACAACGTTGCTCCATTTTCACACAAGCTGGCAGCTAAATTGGACTCCTTCACTTGCCCGTTGCCGTGAAAACAGGATTCTAAACAGTAATTTGAATTCATCTCAATCGATCTTTTTTTCCCAGTCAATTTGTGCGCTGTGTTCTGTTACCCATGGAAGTCCTAAAATTAATTGGAATAGGGGTGCGTCAATTAGGTTAAATTGGATGTGTTCCCCATGACCATCTGTTAGCACCAACTCCACCTCTTCAGTGTGACTAACAATTGGACAAGAAGAGAGGTTAGTACCATCAACCGCTCTCACTGCTTCACTCTTAGTTTTTCGTATAGCTTGCAAGCCAATACTAGAAGCGAACTTGATGTCACATAAATTTCTGGTTGCTCCGGAGTCAACCATTACCGAAATACCAGATTGATTAGAAGATCTGTATTTCAGGGTTACTGATAAGGTTAAATGAGGAGTAGAAGACTGAAGTGTATTTGCTAATGAATGGGATTCTGGAGTTGTGTTTTCTTTAGCATCCACCAGTCCAACCCCTCCTACTGGTGGTGCCACAAGTTTTCCTTTGGTACGGTCTTTGGTTTTTTCGGACACACTTTAACATAAAGGCCGCTAACCCCGCAGTACATGCAAAGGTTATTGGCTCTCCGCTTATCCTTTTCTTCTTTTGAAAGGGGTCCTCTTACGGCTCCAATTTGCATTGATTCTACCATTTGGGTGTTCTCTGTAGACCTAGTTCCTTCTGATCTAGCTTGATCAAAACGATGCACACTGGAACAAAATTCTCTTCTTTTTTCACCCTTACGTTCAGATTGCCTATAATCTAGTTCTAAGACCAAATCAATGAGGGCAGAAACCTCAGTGGGTCGATTAGGAATTTGGGACAGAGCATCTTTCAATTCATCCCTTAAGCCTCAGTAAAACAGAGCTGCCCTCTAATTCTCTGGCCAATCCGTCTCCACGATTAGTTTATTAAATTGAGCCAGGTAAGCAACCAACTCCTTATTTCCTTGTCTTAACTCTAACAACTCGTTGTCCGTAGCTTGAGACACTCTTCCTCGGACAAAGATTTGTAAGAATAATTTTTTTAATTTGTCAAAATCATATAAATAGGGGAATCTTTAGAGACCAGAGGCAAGGACTAAGCAGCTGCGTCACCACTTAAATATGAAAGAACAAAGGCTACTCGGGACTGTGCATCAGGGAAAATGGCAGGCCGACACATGAAGTGTAGTGAGCACTGTGTGAGGAAAATCTGTTCCTTTTGGAGGTCACCACTAAATCGTTCTGGAGGAGCTAGCGGAATAACAGGGGACAATGAGTGAATGACTTGTGTAGTGCTCTTAGAGTGAGGTAAAGGAGTAACATTACTAGCTTGGGTGCCTTGAGAAAGTGTTGAAAAGCTGATGCCTGCAAAATACCCATCCATTCTACTGGCCAAGTCTAAGGTTTCTCTCCTTGAAGCCAATAAATCATCTTCCCTTAACTCCTCGTTCTCCTCCCGTAACGCTAATAATTCCTTTTGTATGACTTCTAGAACCCCTCCTAAACTCTTCAAGTCAATTCCTTCGACCATTCTGTTCGGGCGAGTAAAATTTTCGTGGGCACTTCACTCTGTCAGAGTATTTTACTTGAAGTTTCCAGAAAAACTCTCAGGAACAGAATGAGGAACTTTTCCCAATTCTACAGAAGAAAATAAACTGATACATCCTTATTCCGTGATTATTTAAATATTGATCCTCACATACATACATACAGTAAGCATTTATACAAACAAATCCCATCACCTTTCGTGTTACCAAAATTATAGTAGGATTTTTGGCCTTTTGTTTATTCTTTCTCTGTTCTTTATTCACCTTCTATTCTATCCCCCCCGTTTTTCCTTTTTTAATTGCTTAATTAATAGTTTTGACAATGAAAGTTCTCAACTATGTATCAGTAGAGCGATTCATGTTTACAGAAGTAGGTTGCTGCAGTGTAACATACCACAGCTTTATTTGAACGTATTATTATCATCCTATGCATTGTTACTTAGTATATTTTTTATTGTAATTGCAGGTTTTGTGTGGCAATTCCTGATGAAGCCCGTGTTGAAGACTCATTGTTTATTTGCCACAGTATTGTGTTTTTACATTGTATTTTTAACCAAGTGAGAATATGTGTAGAGCATAGGTTTAGACCAATTATGATGATGATTTAACTGATTTATGTAATTATATGATTATAATTTTGAATATCCATTATTACATTTTGCATTTTTTATAGTTTGGTCGTTACATTGTCTCTATTTCTAGTACTTTCAACATGAGGAATGTTGTTTAAGTATATTGCCTAGGAATCTATTTTTCATTGTGGACCTTAATATAAATATCAGGGTCCATCTCACTTATTGTGTCACAGAGCCCACCCCGGGACACAGTAGTTTCCCTACTCGCACTACCATGGGCAGGGAAGCGTGTTTTTAAATCTGCCTGCCAAATGGGAGAAAACACAGAAGTCTGCACACAGCCTGCTGGAAATTTATAAATGTTCCTGGAGGGTGGGAATAGACTTGTATTCTGTGTCCCAAAACAAACCGCATATTGCTCCTGCTCGGAGGAAACATTCAAAAAGCTGCTGCTTCCTTTGGGCGAGATCGATCCTGTCTCCCGGACTATGAGGGCCATCATTCTCCCCCTTGGCCCCCAACATGGTGTTCGGTGGATGCCCTGGGAAGGCACCCACCTATTATTAGTGGAGTCCAGGGGGATGGGGTCTCCAGGGCCGAAATAGGCTCAGGAGGGGATCACTTGCGCCCTCCTATTACAAAATAGTTCACCCCATGGGATGGGGTCCCTGGGATCTGAGAAGTCTCTTGGAGGGTGCCCACATGGATTTCCTCCTTTTTTAATAGTCTTTGGTCCTGGGGAATGGGGTTCCCTGGTCCTAATAATCCTCAGGATTGGGTCTGTATGGCCCTCCCCCCTTAGATTTGGCCCCGGGAGGTGGGGTCCCCAGGGCACAACAAGGCTCGGAGAGAGAGGGCGCAAGCCCACTATCTTATTCGCTTTGGTCTCAGGAGATAATGTCCCTGAAACCTAATAAACCTCAGGGAGGGGGGCGCGCATCCCCCTCCCTCCATTTATTATATTTGGCTCCGGGCAGTGGGTTACCCTGGGCCCAAGAAGTCTCAGGAAAGGGGCCCTGGGGGGTGCAGCCCCTGGGACCTAGTCAGGCTCAGAGGAAGGGGAGGATGCCCGCCCCCTCACCTTAGATTTTGGACCCAGGATACGGGGTCCCCGGGTCTTTTAAAGTTTCAAGGAGGCCACGTGGCCCCTCTTCCTCGTTTTATTAGAACTGGCCCTGGGAGATGGGGTCCCAAGGGAAAATTAATGCTTGGGTAGGAGGGCTGCATGTCTCCCTCATCTTAATATGTATGTTATGGCTCAAGGGAGGGGTCCCTGGGGCGTAAAGGTCAACCCTATGTTGCGCATGCCCAAAAATATGCCTGGTGTGGGGTTGGCAGCCCGCTGGGGGTTTGATCACAGGGCCTGGTGGCAGACCAAGTGCCTTGGCCAACCTCCCGCAGCACACGGCCAAAGGCCGTGCACACAGTGGGGTTGGCTGCCTGTGGGAGTTCGCCCCAGGGACTGGCCACAGGCACCGGGGGAGTTGGCTTTTCATATGGTGATAAAATATAACTTTACTATAAAAAACTGTTGAAATTCACTGGGAAAAACAAGGGTTCTAGTTTGGTGTGATAAAAAGGTCTTTTTTTAACTTAGACATTCACTTCAAAAAACAAAGGTTAAAGTGACAATATAGTTAGGTGAATAAATCAGTGACAACATTAACTTTTTGAAGTTAAAAAAACACAACAATGCATTAGTTATGGTTAGTAGAGCTAACTATAACTTGTGCGCCTGCCATGCACTGCGTTTGACCTCACATATTACATCACTCATGACATGTTCTATGACATCATTTACGAGATCACTGATGGCATCTCAAATGACATCATTGATGACATCACTGGTGACATCATCCAAGCTTCTTTTGCTCACGAGTGACTGAAATACTCCAGCGTATAACAACTACGGGGGGGCTCTAATCAGCAAGGCTGAGCCAAACTATCAAAGGAACAAAAAGGATTGCCAGTGCTGATGTGAATACTATTTAAACAACTAATGTCCAAACCTGAACTCAAAAAATAAGAACGGGGTGTACTATTTAATAGTTTTTTATTTTAAACAAAATTTTAACCAAGCAAACGATTTTCAATATTTTCATTTACATAAGAGCATATTTACAAAAGGACACAAGAAACTAAGATCGTGATTTGGAAACCATCAATCATACAACATTTCATGCATATCACATCCATTCAAAACACATTCGTACATTCAGGGGCAAGGGGAATTATACAACACGATTAAAAATCTGTACACCACGATATACTACAATATACTACAAGATCGAACATTGGGCCACTGTCTGCGAGGGCCTTTTTACAACGACAGATGACAGAACAATTCGTTGTGTCTTGTACAATCCTATACAAATTAACAAACAAAAAAGCTTCGTAATGATAGAACACAGTATTGTACTAGCGACCAAGAAAAAACAAATCTACTCTTGTCGCTCTCGCAGACACGTAGTGGCTGTGGGCCTACGCGTTTCGAATCCCACTGGTTTGGGAGGGATTCTCCTCAGGGCCTTCTGTAGTATCTAAGAAAAAGTGAGGGAAAAACCATACAAAAAAGAAGACAAATTACCAGCTGAAAGCAAGTGTTGAAAGTACAAGAAAACATTACACGTGATTTTAAGTACACTAGAGACTCTGCATCAAAAAACCAAGCAAAGTGACCACCTGTGTTTGGGTTTTCTTACCAAAGGAGACTACGCGACTTATAAGCTATATCCGGGGGTGATGGCAAGGTCTTGAAATCTGAAATAGGAATGGGAGCATTTAGATTCACTATATGTTGCTCGAAGGCATAGAGAAAAAGGAACAAACTCAACCATCCTACTTGCCTGGTGTCCTAGCCAAAAGAGCCCGTAATGAAGAAAGGACGAAATTCCTTCAGTATAGAGGCCTGGCCTTGAAGTTTCAAAGTGGATATATCGACCGTTCTAAACAGGGGAAAGGAAGGGAGTTAGTCGACTGCACTTTGCTATCTATCTTTTTAGCAGGGAGTTGTAGTCAAACTCAGGTTACCTGCACCAATCCAGCGCAGCGCGTAAACAGCGAGTTACTAAATTCTTCACAACGGAGGAACGCTCCGAGTTTACGAAAGGGCTGGAAGATCCTATGTCGAAGGGGATAAGACAAAAAGATGTAATCAAGCACTAAGGATGTGCCATAAGTTGAAGCGATATAAAAAGCATCAAGCGCTTACCGCCTAGGATATTTATCGAGCTTTCGACTAAAGATAATTCCAACACGTTCAAGGGAAGTTTAACCCAAGTCCAACCTGAAAAAAGCAGGCAAGGTTATAGAAGACTTTAGTATCACCATCGAGGGAACAAACGCAAGAGGTGGTAAATTTAACTTACTAGTGCGGTCAGCCGGCAGCCGCCGGTCTAATGGCGTGGTAAGAGGTGCTACTTTCTGGCGCATGCGTCTCACGGACCAACGGTTGTGGCTTTCCTCGACTATATAGGGGGATGACGCGCGCTTTTGAGAGCGGGACAAAAACCCGGAATGGAATACAGGCCTGACCTAAAGGATGGTAGTAAATGGAAGGAAAAGTTATCATAATTTAAAGATTTCACTTAATTCATTCAAGCCGGATGTGGTGGTGTCGAATTTAAGGATTAGATGAGCTTCTCTTTTGGACAACTGTGAATCCATGTCTCCTCCCCGGGGATCTTTTTCAATCCGTGATATCACCGTCCATTTGAGGTCGCTGATGTTGTGTTGAAGTTGTGTCCAATGTTGCACCAATGGTGCGTTCTCTGTTTTATGTCTCAGTCTGGATTTATGCTGTGAAATGCGTTGCCGCACTTCTTGGCTAGTTTTGCCTATATACAGCAGTAGGCAAGGGCATAATATGCCATACACGACATATTTACTTTTACAGTTGCTAAAAGAGTTGTGTCTCCACGATATTCCATTGTGTTGGAAAAGGGAACCTTCCACTGTGGAGGCACAACATAAGCAGCTGCCACACCTGTGGTGACCCGTCACGGGTGGCATTCCCATCATTTGTCTCAGTGTGGGCGGTCTAGGTGTAGGCAACGCCGCACGGGCGATGTGGTTGGCTATGTTGTTTTCCTTTTTGAAAGCGAACAGGGGTGGCTCTAGAAGATTGTCATCTAGCTTGCTCACCAAGTGCCAATTTTGATTAATGATTTTTTTAAGTTGATTGGCGTTGGGGCAAAACGTCGTGACGCAAACCTGTCGTTTCAATTTGGCTTTCTCTTTACGTTCTAGGAGTGCTTCCCGAGGGGTCCACTGGGCTCGCTTTTTACAGTTTTTCACTAACCTTTTAGGATACCCCCTATCGCACAGTTTCGATATTAATTTCTCTGAGTGTAGATGGAAATCCTCTGTGTACGTGCAGTTTCGGCGGACCCGCAGAAACTGCCCGTAAGGGAGATTCTCCCTAAGGCTGCGCGGGTGATTGCTGTTAAACATTAGGGCTTTATTGCGGTCTGTGGGTTTGGTAAACAGCGTGGTAGCTAATTTACCTTCTCTCGAGAAAACTTCTACATCTAGGAAAGAGATTTTACTCCTGGACTGGGTAAGGCTGAATTTGATGTCGGTTGTCCTAGAGTTAAGCCACTGATGGAACAGGGATAGTGTTAGTGTCACCTGTCCATATCATGAACACATCGTCAATATATCGGAGCCAGGTTCCGATATATTGAATGAAGGGATTGTTGTCATGTATAAAGGTATCCTCGTACAGGGACATGAATAGTACCGCTAATTCGGGCGCAAAAGGGCAGCCCATGGCCACACCTTTTACCTGAAAGAAAAACTCTCCATTGAAGCTGAAGTAGTTCTTCCTTAGGGCAAAAGTGGCAAGATCAAGTATGAATTTAGTAGGTACTCGCATTGGGCGTGGTCTTTGATCCAAAAAATGGGACAGAACAGCTATTGCCTCATCTTGAGGAATTTGTGTGTACAAAGATGTCACATCAAGGGTGACTAAGATGTCACGATGGTCACAGAACTCGATATTAGACAATTTGTTAATAAAGTCTGTGGTGTCCTGCAGGTAGGATTTGACCTGACACATAAATTCCTTCAAGAAACAGTCCACGTATTTCGAGATGGGCTCAAGCAGAGAACCGCATCCTGACACGATGGGCCTGCCTGGCGGATGGTTTGCATCTTTATGTATTTTGGGTAATACGTAGAACGCTGGAATTTTAGGATGTTTAGTCTTAAGGTATTCCAGCTCTTTAGGTCCGACAAAGCCTTGATCGAACCCCTCTTGTATTATAGAGAAGAGTTCGTTTTTTAGATCGGTGGTGGGATCCTTTTCTATTTTACGATAACATGTGGGGTCATTCAGTTGTTTCATTATTTCGGCGGTGTAGTCATTGATGTCCCAAATCACTATAGCACCGCCCTTGTCGGCTTGTTTAACTACTACAGTCGTATCATTCTTCAGAGTATTCAATGCGGCCATTTGACCCTTAGTGGTGTTAAATTTCACAAATTTTCTTTGCTTTTCCATAGCCGAAATTGCTGAAAGAACACTTTTTTCAAAGGTAAGGAGTTCTTTCGGTGTTTTACTTGAAGGTGGACAAAACGTGGACTTATTTCTTAGGCCGGTCACTTCCGTATGATTGTGGATCGGGGTGTCTTTGAAGAACAGGTGAAGACGGAGTTTTCTACAGAATTCAATGAACTCAGATTTCATCTTTATGAAATCGGTTCTTTTAGATGGAACGAATGATAAACCCTTGGATAAAATGCCTTCCTCTTCAGGTGCGAGGGTTCTTTTAGAAAGGTTAAAGATAGGTGAAATCCTTAGTTCTTGTAATGCTGACGTCTCGTTTTCATCTCCCAGGGCACAGTGTATCGTACTCTGGCTCTGGGGCGCGTCTGGCCTCTTCCTAAAAAATGTGGGTTAGAAGATTGATTCTGTTGCTGTTGGTTGGTGTTCCAATTGTTCCTATTTCTATTGGGACGATTATAGTTACCACCAGCGTCACTATCTGTTCCGGATGACGAGGTGTCGGAAAAAGAAATAAACTGTTTCCTCGATCTGCCTTGGTTATCCGAGAGGAAACGACGTGACTCAGTGTTGGAGTAAAAGTCTGCCTTCAAGTAAGGATAAGTATTTTCCAGTGAGAATGATTTTTTATCTTTTTCAAATTGATTACTTTTTTGAGTCACTGTATAATCTTTAAATTCTTCAATTTCCTTTGCTACCTTTTCTAGTAGTGCCTTAGCGTCAGCTATGGTAGGGTTCGTGCTGATTTCGGCTTCTAATTTTGCGATTTCCGCAAGTTCCTCTTTAGAGATTCTGACTGCAGTCTCAACAGTCAGGACCATGAGGTCTCTGCTGCACTTTGTCTCTATAAGAGAAAAGCCTTTCTTGAAAATCGGATCTTCCGTAAAAATGACTGGTATGTTTTTTATTTGTAACCCACCTGGGATCGTACCTTCTCTGAGATGTTGTAACAGGAAGTGGCCGTGTAGGTCCGTTCGAATTTGTTTCTTTTTAAGACGAAGCAACTTTTCAGCCTCGTTGGACGATGTGGCAGTCTCACTAAGGGTCACGGAAGCAAACACAGGAGGATCACTAAGCAAGTTCTTAATGTGGTCTTCTGAGTAGGCACTACTAGAAAAGGTAGCAAAGGAAATTGAAGAATTTAAAGATTATACAGTGACTCAAAAAAGTAATCAATTTGAAAAAGATAAAAAATCATTCTCACTGGAAAATACTTATCCTTACTTGAAGGCAGACTTTTACTCCAACACTGAGTCACGTCGTTTCCTCTCGGATAACCAAGGCAGATCGAGGAAACAGTTTATTTCTTTTTCCGACACCTCGTCATCCGGAACAGATAGTGACGCTGGTGGTAACTATAATCGTCCGAATAGAAATAGGAACAATTGGAACACCAACCAACAGCAACAGAATCAATCTTCTAACCCACATTTTTTAGGAAGAGGCCAGACGCGCCCCAGAGCCAGAGTACGATACACTGTGCCCTGGGAGATGAAAACGAGACGTCAGCATTACAAGAACTAAGGATTTCACTTATCTTTAACCTTTCTAAAAGAACCCTCGCACCTGAAGAGGAAGGCATTTTATCCAAGGGTTTATCATTCGTTCCATCTAAAAGAACCGATTTCATAAAGATGAAATCTGAGTTCATTGAATTCTGTAGAAAACTCCGTCTTCACCTGTTCTTCAAAGACACCCCGATCCACAATCATACGGAAGTGACCGGCCTAAGAAATAAGTCCACGTTTTGTCCACCTTCAAGTAAAACACCGAAAGAACTCCTTACCTTTGAAAAAAGTGTTCTTTCAGCAATTTCGGCTATGGAAAAGCAAAGAAAATTTGTGAAATTTAACACCACTAAGGGTCAAATGGCCGCATTGAATACTCTGAAGAATGATACGACTGTAGTAGTTAAACAAGCCGACAAGGGCGGTGCTATAGTGATTTGGGACATCAATGACTACACCGCCGAAATAATGAAACAACTGAATGACCCCACATGTTATCGTAAAATAGAAAAGGATCCCACCACCGATCTAAAAAACGAACTCTTCTCTATAATACAAGAGGGGTTCGATCAAGGCTTTGTCGGACCTAAAGAGCTGGAATACCTTAAGACTAAACATCCTAAAATTCCAGCGTTCTACGTATTACCCAAAATACATAAAGATGCAAACCATCCGCCAGGCAGGCCCATCGTGGCAGGATGCGGTTCTCTGCTTGAGCCCATCTCGAAATACGTGGACTGTTTCTTGAAGGAATTTATGTGTCAGGTCAAATCCTACCTGCAGGACACCACAGACTTTATTAACAAATTGTCTAATATCGAGTTCTGTGACCATCGTGACATCTTAGTCACCCTTGATGTGACATCTTTGTACACACAAATTCCTCAAGATGAGGCAATAGCTGTTCTGTCCCATTTTTTGGATCAAAGACCACGCCCAATGCGAGTACCTACTAAATTCATACTTGATCTTGCCACTTTTGCCCTAAGGAAGAACTACTTCAGCTTCAATGGAGAGTTTTTCTTTCAGGTAAAAGGTGTGGCCATGGGCTGCCCTTTTGCGCCCGAATTAGCGGTACTATTCATGTCCCTGTACGAGGATACCTTTATACATGACAACAATCCCTTCATTCAATATATCGGAACCTGGCTCCGATATATTGACGATGTGTTCATGATATGGACAGGTGACACTAACACTCTATCCCTGTTCCATCAGTGGCTTAACTCTAGGACAACCGACATCAAATTCAGCCTTACCCAGTCCAGGAGTAAAATCTCTTTCCTAGATGTAGAAGTTTTCTCGAGAGAAGGTAAATTAGCTACCACGCTGTTTACCAAACCCACAGACCGCAATAAAGCCCTAATGTTTAACAGCAATCACCCGCGCAGCCTTAGGGAGAATCTCCCTTACGGGCAGTTTCTGCGGGTCTGCCGAAACTGCACGTACACAGAGGATTTCCATCTACACTCAGAGAAATTAATATCGAAACTGTGCGATAGGGGGTATCCTAAAAGGTTAGTGAAAAACTGTAAAAAGCGAGCCCAGTGGACCCCTCGGGAAGCACTCCTAGAACGTAAAGAGAAAGCCAAATTGAAACGACAGGTTTGCGTCACGACGTTTTGCCCCAACGCCAATCAACTTAAAAAAATCATTAATCAAAATTGGCACTTGGTGAGCAAGCTAGATGACAATCTTCTAGAGCCACCCCTGTTCGCTTTCAAAAAGGAAAACAACATAGCCAACCACATCGTCCGTGCGGCGTTGCCTACACCTAGACCGCCCACACTGAGACAAATGATGGGAATGCCACCCGTGACGGGTCACCACAGGTGTGGCAGCTGCTTATGTTGTGCCTCCACAGTGGAAGGTTCCCTTTTCCAACACAATGGAATATCGTGGAGACACAACTCTTTTAGCAACTGTAAAAGTAAATATGTCGTGTATGGCATATTATGCCCTTGCCTACTGCTGTATATAGGCAAAACTAGCCAAGAAGTGCGGCAACGCATTTCACAGCATAAATCCAGACTGAGACATAAAACAGAGAACGCACCATTGGTGCAACATTGGACACAACTTCAACACAACATCAGCGACCTCAAATGGACGGTGATATCACGGATTGAAAAAGATCCCCGGGGAGGAGACATGGATTCACAGTTGTCCAAAAGAGAAGCTCATCTAATCCTTAAATTCGACACCACCACATCCGGCTTGAATGAATTAAGTGAAATCTTTAAATTATGATAACTTTTCCTTCCATTTACTACCATCCTTTAGGTCAGGCCTGTATTCCATTCCGGGTTTTTGTCCCGCTCCCAAAAGCGCGCGTCATCCCCCTATATAGTCGAGGAAAGCCACAACCGTTGGTCCGTGAGACGCATGCGCCAGAAAGTAGCACCTCTTACCACGCCAGTAGACCGGCGGCTGCCGGCTGACCGCACTAGTAAGTTAAATTTACCACCTCTTGCGTTTGTTCCCTCGATGGTGATACTAAAGTCTCCTATAACCTTGCCTGCTTTTTTCAGGTTGGACTTGGGTTAAACTTCCCTTGAACGTGTTGGAATTATCTTTAGTCGAAAGCTCGATAAATATCCTAGGCGGTAAGCGCTTGATGCTTTTTATATCGCTTCAACTTATGGCACATCCTTAGTGCTTGATTACATCTTTTTGTCTTATCCCCTTCAACATAGGATCTTCCAGCCCTTTCGGAAACTCGGAGCGTTCCTCCGTTGTGAAGAATTTAGTAACTCGCTGTTTACGCGCTGCGCTGGATTGGTGCAGGTAACCTGAGTTTGACTACAACTCCCTGCTAAAAAGATAGATAGCAAAGTGCAGTCGACTAACTCCCTTCCTTTCCCCTGTTTAGAACGGTCGATATATCCACTTTGAAACTTCAAGGCCAGGCCTCTATACTGAAGGAATTTCGTCCTTTCTTCATTACGGGCTCTTTTGGCTAGGACACCAGGCAAGTAGGATGGTTGAGTTTGTTCCTTTTTCTCTATGCCTTCGAGCAACATATAGTGAATCTAAATGCTCCCATTCCTATTTCAGATTTCAAGACCTTGCCATCACCCCCGGATATAGCTTATAAGTCGCGTAGTCTCCTTTGGTAAGAAAACCCAAACACAGGTGGTCACTTTGCTTGGTTTTTTGATGCAGAGTCTCTAGTGTACTTAAAATCACGTGTAATGTTTTCTTGTACTTTCAACACTTGCTTTCAGCTGGTAATTTGTCTTCTTTTTTTTATGGTTTTTCCCTCACTTTTTCTTAGATACTACAGAAGGCCCTGAGGAGAATCCCTCCCAAACCAGTGGGATTCGAAACGCGTAGGCCCACAGCCACTACGTGTCTGCGAGAGCGACAAGAGTAGATTTGTTTTTTCTTGGTCGCTAGTACAATACTGTGTTCTATCATTACGAAGCTTTTTTGTTTGTTAATTTGTATAGGATTGTACAAGACACAACGAATTGTTCTGTCATCTGTCGTTGTAAAAAGGCCCTCGCAGACAGTGGCCCAATGTTCGATCTTGTAGTATATTGTAGTATATCGTGGTGTACAGATTTTTAATCGTGTTGTATAATTCCCCTTGCCCCTGAATGTACGAATGTGTTTTGAATGGATGTGATATGCATGAAATGTTGTATGATTGATGGTTTCCAAATCACGATCTTAGTTTCTTGTGTCCTTTTGTAAATATGCTCTTATGTAAATGAAAATATTGAAAATCGTTTGCTTGGTTAAAATTTTGTTTAAAATAAAAAACTATTAAATAGTACACCCCGTTCTTATTTTTTGAGTTCAGGTTTGGACATTAGTTGTTTAAATAGTATTCACATCAGCACTGGCAATCCTTTTTGTTCCTTTGAAATACTCCAGCAGCATGCATGAGGGGGACAGGTTCTGGAATAATTATTGTGAACTTATGAACAAGTACACGGAGAAGGTAGTTTGCAATAGTATACAGCCATCTTGGTGCAGACAATGCAGTGCCGGACAGTCTTGCACTGTGCTACAGCTTAACTCCATGTGGCAGGAACAGATGGGGAAATGGCAGGAGAGGAGCACTTTTTGAAGCAAAGGTACGGAGATCTCAACAAAAATAAGAACAGACTCCATATCTCTTTTTTCATTGATGCACTGAATGTAGTGCTAACTGCTGAGGGAGACTGTGTTTAGAGAGCATGCCATTTATTTGTAGGTCTCACCTACTAGACAGCTCAAGTTTGGCTGCGGAAGACCTATTGTGGGCTTACTAAAAATGTACAGTAGGCTTAGAGGTCGCCTATTGCTTACCATTGGTTGGCTTTATTGTCATTCTTGTTGACTTTTTTTCTTATTTTGTGGCATGCCTTCCCCTTCTTCTGTTTGTCCCTCCAGTGGCGTAATATAGGCCCCCGGAGCTCCTGCAGTGTGGGATGGCCCCAAACTCCAGGGGGCCCCCTCAGCACAATACCCTGGCATGAGCTCTTCTGACTGAGCCCAGGTGGGGAACTTCTGGTAGTTTGCAGGGGGTACGTTTTGTTACAATAGTGTGTCCCTCCCTTGGCGCATAGCGTTTTGACCATAGTCTTGATTGGATGGCTTGTATCCTTCCACTGCTCACATTTATGAAACTAACATTTACTTTTTCATTCAGCGCTCCATGAGAGTGCATGTGTTTTCTAGCTCTCTCAATGGTCTGATGCTTCCCTCTCTCAAACAGCCACTGCCCCATGCATGCTCTGTCTTGCTCTTTCCTTTGTGTGCTGCTCTCACGCATGTGCTTCTACCTCCATCCTGTGCTTCTCCTTTTGACTCTCTGTGCTCTATTTTGCGCTCTTATTCGTGTGTTGCTTTGCGTTGCCCCCACCCAGCTTTATTTATTTTTTATTCTCTCCCCATTACCTGCCCCTTCACATTGCTTCCCCCTGCCGTTCTCCACTGTTCCCCATCTCCTGCGAGCTTTTCAATTTTTTGATGCACTGTTTTATGGAGGTCCCGGCAGCTGCTATTTTGTGCTGTGCGCTCCACTACATCAAGGACCACGTTACACAATAAGCACATTTTCTTTGTTTGCACCCAGCGCACATTTAAACAGGTATGCCCAGTGTAAACTGAAAATGAAAATGCACCATATTACGAGGAATGCGCTGCCTGGGGGCAGCGCATTCAGGTTTAAAACGGAACGGCTGATTTAGAGCCACCCTGTTTTCACAGTGCAGGCGGCAACGCGCCTGCACTTTTGAAGAGGATTATAGATCGTCTTGCAGGTGGGTGCAGTCAGTGACTGCACCCGCCAGCAAGGGAATGTTTGGGGAGTCAATGGAACCCCCTTTCCCAACACCGGAGGGCTGCTTTCAGGAGGTGCCCCAGACAGCTTCTTTGCCTCTGCACCCACATCTGTAGCAAAAGACACACAATTGATGGACGGAATGCAGAACAAATCAAGACATTCACCCCAGTCAAGAGATCTGGGTTAAATTCATCATTCTTTTGCTCACCATGCCACCCCAGTTTAGGCCTGGCCATATGCAAATCAGTTTTGATCCTGTGCCTCATGGGAACAGTACAGCCTGAACTGCCAAGCCAGGTCCTCCTTGGACCGGAAACACACATCCTAGGACCGGCTTCGGGGTTTCACCCATCTTCAGCGCAGGATAGCTTGATTCCAGTGGCACAGTGAGGTACATCTGTACTGGGGTGAATGTTTGACATTGTTCTGCATTCTGTTCATCAATTTTTGTTCTTGCATTTGTCACCCCAAGTGGGACGGGTATGCCCAGACATGGGTCCTGTGCTCTCCATGCCACTGGAGTCAAGCTATCCTGGCTGATGAGGGCTGACAGCCCGAAACCAGTCCTAGGATGCTTGTTTCCAGTCCAGGGAGGACCTGGCCTGACAGTTCGGACTGGACTGTTCCCATTGGGTGCAGGGTCAAGACTGATTTGCATATGGCTGGGTCCAAACTGGAATGGCATGGTGAGCAAAAAAACAATGGATTTAGGCCCGATCTCTGTACTGGGGTGAATGTATGACTTTATTCTGCATTCTGTCCATCAATTTTTGATCTTACATTTGTCACCCTAAGTGGGACGGGTATGCCCAGACGTGGGTCCTGTATTCTCCATGCCACTGGAGTCAAGCTATCTTGGCTGATGAGGGCTGAAAGCCCAAAACCGGCCCTAGGATCCTTGTTTCCAGTCCAGGGAGGACCCGACCTGGCAGTTCGGGCTGGACTGTTCCCATTAGGGCATGGTCAAGACTGATTTACATATGGCGGGTCCAAACTGGAATGGCATGGTGAGCAAAAAAACGATGGATTTAGGCCTAATTTCTGTACTGGGGTGAATGTATGACATTGTTCTGTATTCTGTTCATCAATTGTTATTTTTGCATTTGTCATCCCAAGTGGGATGGGTATGCCCAGACGTGGGTCCTGTGCTCTCCATGCCACTGGAGTCAAGCTATCCTGGCTGATGAGGGCTGAAAGCCCGAAACCAGTCCTAGGATGCTTGTTTCCAGTCCAGGGATGACCTGGCCAGGCAGTTCGGGCTAGACTGTTCCCATTGGGCGCAGGGTCAAGACTGGTTTGCATATGGCTGGGTCCAAACTGGAATTGCATCGTGAGCAAAAAAACAATGGATTTAGGCCCAGATCTCTGTACTGGGATGAATGTATGACATTGTCCTGCATTTTGTCCATCAATTGCTGTTTTTGCATTGGTCACCTCATGTGGGACGGGTATGCCCAGAGGTGGGACCTGTGCTCTCCATGCCACTGGAGTCAAGCTATCCTGGCTGATGAGGGCTGAAAGCCCGAAACCGGTCCTAGGATGCTTGTTTCCAATCCAGGGAGGACCTGGCCTGGCAGTTCGGGCTGGACTGTTGCATTGGACGCAGGGTCAAGACTGATTTACATATGACTGGGTCCAAACTGGAATGGCATGGTGAGTAAAAAAACAATGGATTTAGGTCTGATCGCTGTAGTGGAGTGAATGTATGACATTGTACTGCATTCTGTCCATTAATTGTTGTTTTTGCATGTGTCACCCCAAGTGGGATTGGTATGCCCAGACATGGGTCCTGTGCTCTCCATGCTACTGGAGTCAAGCTATCCTGGCTGATCAGGGCTGAAAGCTCGAAACCGGTCCTAGGATTCTTGTTTCCAGTCCACGGAGGACCTGGCCTGGCAGTTCGGGCTGGCGTGTTCCCATTGGGTGCAGGGTCAAGACTGATTTGCATATAGCTGGGTCCAATCTGGAATGGCATGGTGAGCAAAAAAACGATGGATTTAGGCTCAGATCTCTGTACTGGGATGAATGTATGACATTGTCCTGCATTTTGTCCATCAATTGCTGTTTTTGCATTGGTCACCTCATGTGGGACGGGTATGCCCAGAGGTGGGTCCTGTGCTCTCCATGCCACTGGAGTCAAGCTATCCTGGCTGATGAGGTCTGAAAGCCTGAAACCGGTCCTAGGATGCTTGTTTCCAGTCCAGGGAGGACTTGGCCTGGCAGGTCGGGCTGGACTGTTCCAATTGGGTGCAGGGTCAAGACTGATTTGCTTATGGCTGGGTCCAAACTGGAATGGCATGGTGAGCAAAACACGATAGATTTAGGCCCAGATCTCTGTACTGGGGTGAATGTATGACATTGTTCTGCATTCTGTCCATCAATTGTTGTTCTTGCATGTCTGTAGTATGGCGCAGAAGCAAAGGGATACCCTCATTTGCATGAGGCACACCACCATGCAAATGAGGAAACACACCCAGCAGATAGCACTGGTGCTTTATGTGTGCTAGCACTATCGGTATTACAGAAGGGGCCACACAAGTGTCTGCGGCCCCTTCTGTGTTACCCAAGTCCCCCGGGGCGCGCAAAGGGGGCACAAACACCAGTTGCACCTGGGGCACTTTCTGTAATACGGCCCCAAATGTTAGGCACTTAGAATTTCTTTTCTTAATGTACCTATCTAGGTGGAGTTCATCATCTTAGATCCATCAATTAAAAAAGGAAAATGTCTCCTGTGTCATTCTGTAAGTGTGCACATGCATGGTGACACTTGCCTACAAAATAACGCCCCTGGCAACAGCTCCTTCATCTTCACGTCTTTTTCTTTTTTGCCAGTGCTATGCAGCGTCGGTAGACTGCATTGGCAAAACCAATAGGACCAAAACGCGAGACCTACTGACTTTGCCAATGCTTGTCTTTTTGTGTTGAAACAAACCCCCCAAAAAAACACAACGGCCCACCTCTAATCTACTAATGGAAACAACATGCATTAAAACCCCAATAACGCAGGGTACTCTCACTGTCTGTAATTTGCCCAGGTGACTGCTGTGATTAGGGGTAAATTATGTTTTTGAAAACCCTCCAATAATAAATAATGATGTATCAAGGCTGTGTTTGTTAAAAAGTGTTTCCTACACATATTTCATAAATCTGCGTTTTATGTGTTATTTTATACATGTAAAAAGTTAAATATTTGTTGAGTGAAACATTTATGCTGACAATTTTTTATGATTATAGGTCCTTTGGTGCACAAAACGTGGGGGCTTCACAAGAACAGTTTTGTGTGGGAACTATTTGAATTTGTTGGTGGTATCAGGCTTACCCCATGGTCCAGGTACAAACCAGGCCCGACCCTACTTAACTTCTGGGAACAGGTGCTTTCCGGGTGGTATGGCGGTAGCCTCACCGTGTAATCAGATTTGTGACTTTGTTGGCGCTGAACGCTATCAGTGCTGTTGTAATTTGTTTTTCTACATATGATTTCTTGAATACCCACTGCCTGTAATGAAAAATACATTACATGGTCTAAAAACGCACATGCAAATATTTTGCTCTGTGTCGTTCATTGATGACAGATTCCAACCTGAATCTGCCGCCTTGACAAGTGTCCTCTTTGTGATATGGTGATACCCGACACTACAACATGTTTAGGTGATAGCAACACAATAGTAAGTGTGTGTAACGCCGCCCCGTGACTCTTCAGAATTGTAAGCAGCCACCTGACTTGGAGTATTTTGGGTCTGATAGGCCCGGATCAACAAGCCCTCTGCAGACCGAGCCCTCCCTGGCCAGGCCAGGCAGGCGACGCCAGGGTCTGACTGGAGCTGTTTGTTGTTGCGTAAGCCGTGTTTTGGGCGAGCGGCTCAGACTCGTGCGGCTAGACTCTTTCCAGTTTAAGCTAGTTGCGGCCATTTTCTGGACAACAAGTGGCTGAACAATTTGTCAAGCAGGTCCTGTACGAGGTGATAAATACCTGGCCCATGGGTTGAAAGCAAAGGCTGTGAGCTGAGTTCGAGGCGCGCGGAAGCACACAATGAGGCTGGATGGAAACGAAGGCCTTGCGGCCCCGGGTGAGAACCAGCCGGCCCCCCAGGATGAGGAGCACAACTGCGGCCGGTCCGAGGGGCTGCGTAGCAGGAACTCCCTCATCATCTCGCACGCGTCGAACCGCAGCATCTTCAGCGCGCGGGTGTCGGCGGCCGCGGAGAGAGTGGGGTTCACGCTGGGCATGGACGGCGACGAGGAGCCGCTGCTGGACTGGCCGCTGCTCTTCATCCAGCTGAGCGAGCTCTTTCATCACGGCGACAGGGAGCTGGAGTGGAGGCAGACTGCGAGGCAAGGCCTTTCACTTATGTTCGCACGTGTGGCGCGCGCGAAGAGCGCCTCGCGCGTCGCTTCTGCAACCTCTACGCGCTGCAAATATTATAACGTTTTACAAATACAATGGTGTCCGCACAGGTGCACAGATAGGTTGCTGGAATGCTTGTTCTGCTATTTTTGTTAATATTTAGTGTTTGGTTGGGAGGGAGCTTGCGTGCTATCTTGTAGCTGGGAGCTCACGAATGGAAGTCCTTTTTCACGAATAACACGGTGTTAAGCTGCGTGTAGTGAATGTTTTGTTGAAGAGGAAGGATTTATTTTGAAATATTGAGGCTTTGGTTTTCGGATATTGGCACTTGTGACTAGAGAGCTCATCTAGGTGTCTGTTTCTGAAAGTATGGGATTCCATGTTACTTCGCCGGGAAGGAGAGACAGTGGTATTTACCTCAGACTGCCAGGGGTGAAGTTTTGACACATCAGCAGCACTCATTGAATCAGTGGGAGTACCAATGGGAGTACCTATAGGAATACCCATGGGAGTACCAATGGGAGCATCAATGGGAGTACCAACGGGAATACCCATGGGAGTATCAATGGGAGTATCAATGGGGGTACCAACGGGAATACCTACGGGAGTATCAATGGGAGTATCAATGGGGGTACCAACGGGAATACCTATGGGAGTATCAATGGGAGTACCTATGGGAGTTCCTATGGGAGTACCTATGGGAGTATCAATGGTAGTACCAATGGGAGAACCTATGGGAGTATCGAACGTGAGGGTCTCTTCCTCTTCGGGTCAAGTTCCTTCTAAAATGTTGGAACCATTTTTACTTGAAAAACCTCTTATTATGTTTGTATGTTTTTCGTTCTTTTTACATAGCTCCAAGTTTTTTCTACACATTTGCTAATTGAGACTCTGACACGAATTGAAGATCACGTGTTCCTTTAACTTTTGGGACACTGACCTTTTGCTAGATTCTATTATTTTGTTGTAAATGTGTTTCTTCTTTGAGCTACATACTGTTAATGTTACTTCAGTTTTATTTTTAAGGCCAAGTATTCCACTTGAGCCCTGTTGGGCCCCTTTTCTCAAGGTACTGTCTTGTGGCTCCCTCAGGGTCCTCTCTGAACCTGTCTCTCTTGAGATCCTTTGAGATACTTGTGTGATCCTAGAAGATTTATGAGAAGTTGTTTAATGCGTCTGTCAATACGGTAGCTCATGAGCAAGCAGGTTTCATATTGAAGTGATTTTGAGATCCATGTGATCTGGACTGGGCGGAGCTTAGGAGTCCCTCAGGAAATTCTGGTCTCTCACAAAACATGTGACAACAAATGAAACGCTCAGAACAGATACAGGAAAGGCGCCCTCACCACAGCTTCCCTTCCTGCACTGCACATGAAGAGGAACAGCATGGGCAGCACCAGTGCAAGCTTCCCTCACACAGGTGACTTCATGCAACTCCCTCCCCACACATACAGACAGCAGGAACAGCATAGGCAGCATTAGCGCAATCTTCCCTCAAACACTCAACTGGAACCGCACCGGCAGCACCAGTGCAACCTTCCCTTAAACAGAACACCCTCAGCACAGGTGACTTCAAGATCCCCCAATCACACACACTGAGCCAGAACAGCGTGGGTAGCACCAGTGCAACATTCCCTCTCGCCGGTGACTTCATGCAACCCGCCCCACACACACACTTAACAGGAACAGCATGGGCGGCACTAGGGCCATCTTCCCCTCACGCACCATGGTATGAAAGAGCCTGCATAATGGCCAGGATTGTTTTTGTACAGGAAGGTATACCTTCCTGCGCAAAAATCATCCCTTGAGGCATTTTCCTCTATGTGGCTGTCTGCTGTGCACGCAGTGCGCCCTCTTAAGAGGGCAGCCCCTTAGTGCCCCACACTGGCACTCTCATCCTATCTCCACTCGTGGGGACCCCCCACAGGAGTCCCTGTCTTCCAGCGCTCTTCCTTCATCATTTCTGGTGCCTGGGGGGCTGGGGCCAGGCACTTATACCTGCCCCACCCAGGTGCCGGCCTATTTGTTCCCCCGCTGGACACACAGTCCACAGGTACTGACCTCGTTGTGCCATGTCTTATCGTGCTCTTGAGCCAGGAGGCAGCGTCAGTGATTTCTCGTGGTGAGTCGGGGGCCAGTTGGGGCGGTTTCTCTAGCCTCCTAGCAGCACCTATTAGGGCTGACTGCTCCAGCATCCAGACGTTTTGGGGCACACCTGGCCCGGCGCTATGGGGGGGAAGGGGGGGGGGAATATTATAGGCAGCACATTTTCTGCCCAGCAGCTGTAGCTCTGAGGTAAGTTTTTATACATATGGTGTCATGTGCCCCCCCCACCCCAAAAAGGGAAAGTTATAGCATCAGACGAAGGGCAAGGTTTTCTCTGTAAACATACACTGTCCAGTCAGGTTATAGCACAGTGCTAATGCTGTCAGGCTGCGGTTTCGATGCAGAACGCAGCACACAAAGAGAAAGTAACAAGGAGGAATACAGATATTTCACCTTGTTACGCCATCCTCTGGGAGGTGTAGCTATTTGGTGCAATCCCAGATTTACAAACCTTTGTAAATCTGGGATTGCATGAAATCCGTGGGTGGATGCCCGGTAATGCCCATGCTCCACCAATGGAACGCCTCCCAGAATGAAATGTAATGCAGTACAGTGAAAACATCTGTGTTGCATTACATTTCTTTACAAACCCACATAATGCAGTACAAATCTTTCCCTGCATGGCTTTGTGAATATCTACTAAAATTTTGTTTAGTGGCCGTGCCACAAAAGTGGCACTGCCACAACGTAAAATGTTAGTAAATATGCTCCAAGTCTGTAAACTTGAGCCCAGATTTATGAAGCCCTTGAGATGCCATTATGTCATGCAGAGTGGCGCAGGGCAACGCAAGGGCTTCAATGAGTTTTACTAAGGCACGCAAAGCCACCTTGCATGGATCTGCGTGGCTTAGTAAATGCAGAGTGACGGTAGGTAGTGCAAGTCGCTGCCTTGCATTACCCTGCGTTGGGAGGGGGAATAGTAAACCTGGCAAAGCGTCAAAATCGTACACCATCCCAACTAAGGCGTAACAGGGAGAAATATCTTTATTTCTCCTAGTTATTTCCTCTTTCTATTTGTGTCGCATCCTACACCACATGACCAGATGTAGGAAGAGGAAAATCTGAGGACTGGTTTTGTGCTGAAGGTGTCCCTTCCTGCACAAAAACAATCCCGCCTGTAACGCAGGTATCTTCATAACCTGGTGCAAGGATGCAATGGCGTTAGGTTGCACTGTGTGCCAGCGCAGAGAGAGAGCAGGAATGCGTTATATACAGGGCTTTAAGTGGGATGAAAAAACTGGGGGGTCTCTCAAAGGGGCGTGGCCACTAATTAGGGGCGTGGCTTTTAAACACTTGCGCTAAAATTCTTTGTTTAGTATAGTGTGCCGCCCAACTTGTATTTTGCTGTTTCTGTCATTGCATCCAGATATGTGATACAATAAGTAACATCATACCTACAACAAGTAAGGACTATTGGCTTTGTCAACGGTTATTAGTTACATAAGGTAAATAAGCTGCAACTATACCTTGTTACATATAATATTGAAAAAGCTTCCAATTAAAGCCCTGGTGACCCTACCACAATGTTGCTGCTCTTGCGTTTCAGAAAGAGAAGGGAAATCCAGAGAGAAAATGACTCTCTCTAAAGCATTTCCCTTCTCCCACAAAGCTCACCTGGCATGACGTCATGCCGTAACTTCTCCATTAGTGAGAAGTGAGCAGTGTGGGCAGCGCACATCCATGTGCTTGTCTCGAAACGGGTCTCTATCTGGCTGTTTTGTGCCCTGGCACTTTTTTTCCGGACTGCAGTGATAGTAAACTGCTGTCTCTGCAGTCTGGAAAAAAACGGACCGCCTGTGCCAGGGCTCAAAACAGAGCCCTATAGAGACCCGTTTCGAGGCCTCTTTTAAAAAACTCCCGGTGCTCAGACCCCTTGAGACCCAGCCCACTTAAAGCCCTGGTTATATATTAGTAAATATGACACATTCCTGTTCTCTCCATTTGACACAGCGCAATGCAGCAAGTTGTGTTGCTGCGCAGAGTTGTTTTGTGCCAAAAATTTAAAAATCTGTGCTTTTCACATCCCTCATAGTGTCTATACCCGACACGTGTATGGATCTGCATGCTTGACTGCATGGCCCTATGGCTTACTGCCATTTGCTGGGGCCATGCTGAATTGCTTGCTTTTTTATTTATGGATTGATGAGACACTACACACTGACAAGTAGGACTTGTAAATACACTCTGAGAAGCTACAATGATGCATTTTCAATGTGTTTTGTAAACAGACAGATCTGATTCAGGAACCAAGCAGCATTCTCTTCCATAACATGTGTAAAACTCACGGTCACCCCCAAAGGGGTATCTTGATGCTGAATAACAGATGTTTATTGTTACCCAATGGTACTCATTTTATCAACCCCAGAAAGGATGAGAGGCTGAGTGGATTGCCACGATTTGAACCTGTGACCATAAGGTCGAACATAGATGCACCTGCAATGGATGCACTAGTCCACTAAGCCACCAGACCCGCAGCAGCAGCAATGTCTAAGTCAATGTCCGCAGCAATGTCATTATTTAAAGATTGAGAGAGATTCCTGAACCAAATTTGTTGGCTGTAAAGCACGCATGTGTGTTAAAACATCTGAAAGAAAAATGATCAGATGCATTGCGTAATAACTGCGTATTTTCGTAAATTACGTTTAGCGTACTATAGAATAACTTGTCTGCTACCCAAATTGTTTATAGTTGTTTTAGCTCCAGTTTGTCGTCCAACAGTAGCGGGACGTCTGGGAATTAACACATTTTTAGGTCTCGCAGACCTAGCGCCGGAGCGTGCATGCTCTTCTCGCTCTGCGAGGCTTATTGTGATCGATAAATGTTTCAGAGGGGGACTTGAAGCCCCGCCCATCATTCCCTTTACCTGGCGTCATCATTCATGCTAAACGCTGGCTTTCAATTGTAAGTGAGGCTTTTTATTCCCTCCTTGTTACCGCCCTATCTCCTTTTGGCCCCGCCCAACCTGACTGGATCTTTTTATTTGGGCGGTAGACAATGTCTTTTAATTAGTGGGTAAACACTTTTTTATTCCATTCTGCAGCTGCAGACGGGAGGAATTGTGTTTGTGTACACTACTATAGTGGCTTGTGCGATATGAAAGCGTGTAGCACTTTTCGCCTCACCGTTGTCACGGACCCGGACCGTGTGTTCTTTGGGTCTGAGAGTTAATCACAACAAGCATTTACAATGCAATGGTTTCGCCTTTGGAAAAGTTTGAGCTATTGGCATTGTAAATGACAAAATTTGTATTTATGTGTTGGTTTTGAAAACAGATAAATAAATGGCATGGTCATTTACATTGCCATTAGCTTAATCTCTCGCAAATGTGAGACCTATTGTACCCTACGGACGAGCTCAGTAGGCAGCAATTACTACCACACACACACACACCCAGAACCAGCAACACACACACACACACCCAGAGGCAGTCAGCAGGGCCCGGTGCAGCTCTTCCTGGCTATCACCTCCTTTCCCTGCTGGTCTTTCCTCCCCACTGACCTTCTCCTGGTTGGCCACAGCAGCACATATTCTCCAGTGCCAAACGTGGAAAGCTACCGGCAAAGAAGGACCAGTCGCTGACAATAATCTCTTCCAGTTGAGAAGCGAGGACTTCTCAAAGTCCAGGTGAAGCACCAGTTACTGGTGCAAAGACACTGATAACTATCCTACTTTGGGTGTGCAAAAGTCAAAAAATCAACTACCAATTCGGAGACACAGAGCCCTCATCGCCAGGCAACAGCCAGTAGTATAAGAAAATGAAGTGATTTTACCACACTCTCCAGTAAACTTTTACAGCAGTGAAAAGGAGGAGCTCTTCACACACCCTGATTTAGATCTAAGACAGGAGTCACACCTTAAACGAACTTGAGTACTGTTGAGCGGATGAATGCAAAAACAAAGCAGATCAGCGAAAAAAGTCACTTAGGACAGGACTGCCGTACTGAGAGGGTCTAGGTTCAGCAGTGCTTCCAGCAAGAGTCGCTACCCAGATTTGGTTTCTAGTGTGGTAGGATCAGCCAGCCTTACTCTTTCCCTGGAACTCCGTATTGCCTCAACTGTAAAATACAGCTAGGTCTGTGGACCTGAGGGAACCTGAATCAAAGTACTGGATACGCTGCCAAGTGCATACCCCCTGAGATACCCAGAACTAACCTTAGCTCTCTGGCATCTGCATTTGTTTTAGGACGCGCCACAAATCAAAGCACCTCATGATCAGATCATGCCAGGGCTACGGCACGATGAAGCACTCCTGATAATGTTTCAACCTGCTCAGGCACAGGAGTTTATTGGGACCAGACTCTAGTATGTATTACTTCAATTTACACAAATGAATGCTAAAGCCAGAGAATATCATGTTAGACTAATGTTCTGATGTGTTACCTTTGCCTCAAATTGTAAAGCGCTCTGATATTCTTCTGGATCAAGTTCGCGCTATATATAAAACTTTATAAATAAATAAACTTTGCCTTTCAGCCACTATCCTATTCTGAAGAGCAGACTTGTGGTTGGCCAGCTATCGGAAAGAGCACTGATAAATTTAAGAAGCGATTTGTCTCACTTTGTGCTCAATTGCTGGAGACCGATTTCGCAGGAGCTTGGGTAAAGCTAATAGATCTGTTTCAGACTGGGCTATCAAACTCGGAATCATGACAAGCCAACATACAAGGGAGAGAATTTCGAAATAAGCACTCAGTTTAACTGAGAATTACTAAAGTCTCCTTATTACTGGGGTAATGTGTTATCTTTTGTCAATGCCTGAGAGCAGTCTGCTAATTGCATTTGGTGGACATTTTGTAGTTCCAACAAACTTTACAGTAATTGACATTTAACCATTGCATAAAATCCATACTGATTATTTACAACCAACACTTCTAATTTTTCTTCAACCTAATGGGTGAATACAATAACCACTACTACGCAACATGTTTCTCTCCGTTACTGACACATCAGATCATTTGATTACGTTTAAAAACAAATTTCCTTTTGATTTACATTGTTTTGAGTCTATGGTCGATAAAGTCCGTGTTCAGTAAACGTGTGTCGCCTGTCGCCCCTCTTTGTCTGGTGGCGGCTCCTCCTCCCCGCCCACCCAGCGCCTCGTGCCCACCGCCAGCCGAGCTGGAGCTAACTGAGAAGCTCCACTCTCCACCTTAACCTTGCGCCCAATCCTTTAACAAATTAATTAACCCTAATGAATTAACACTTCATTTATTTAAACGCGCTACAGTTCATGAATTAAATTTTTATGCAGTGATTAAAGCCTGCTAAAATATGCATGATTTCGTTAAAATTTTATTATAAATCAGGGCAATGTGTTACATGACAAGGCAACTTCTGCTTCTGGGGCCCCTCTGTGTGTGCCTTGGTTTGCAAGGAAGGAAAATGGCACTGTTTTAGGGAAGTGTTTTTATCCGTTGTGTTTTTACCGCTCGAATTTCACACTGTGCTCCTTCTCGGGGCTAACACGGCTCTCGCTGTCGCTCTCATGCATTTGCTTTCAAAATGTGCTAATGTGAAATGGACGCATTAGTTATAAGATTTCTCTGTTCTAAGTCATTACGGTGTCAACGTAGAACAGGGGATTCCGTGTTCTAATCCCGGCTCACAATGTACCCAAAATGTGTGATCCTGGTCATTGCACTATCTCGCCGTACCTCGGTGGACTTAGCAAACGAAGCGCTTAGAATCGGTTTAACAACGTTGAATGAAAAAAAGAGGCAAATGTACTTGTTGTATTAATGCCACATACTAATGTCATTTGGGGCCGAGAGTGACCCAGCCGGCCATTCCATTTACGTGGTGAGGGAACTCCGAAATGAAAGCGAATTGGGACCTAGACTGGGCAAACACGTAGGCTTTATACTCGCCTAAGTACCAACGTCACACGTGTTTTGATTAAAAACCTGTGCTTGGAGTGGGCAGGTATGTCGGAAACGGAGCACCTGTGCTTCAGTAATTTGGAAGGGAGGACACCTGGACACCCCCAGCCAGAGCGCTGTGCCTTTAATAAGAGAGTACCAGCACTTCTCAAGTGCCCTGGCACATTGAATAATAGCACTTTTCTATGGTCGCCAGTATATAGGTATTATAACTTTTTAACCAAGTCTGTTCTGTTCAAGGTGCCCACGGAGTTAAAAACAAGGACATTCGCGTATTTATCCTGCCTCCAGTGCCCGTAGAAAACAAAAACAGGTGACGAACGTGCCCCTACCTCTACCGAACCCCGAGCAGACATCTCCCGCCGGCGCCGCCGCCGACCTGCTGAGGAGAGAGGACCTGAAATCCGGCGGGGGTCTGACCGGTCAGCACCACGGGCTACAATATGCAAAATTCCCTCGAACAGCAGAAGCGGCATCAAAGGAAGTCCTTCGGGTCTGGGGTGTAACTGCGGGGCAGGGGATTAAGGGAGGGGTTTATACTTTTCCGGTCTCCCTCTCCACACGGGAGACCGGCAACGAACCACCAGCAGGCTTCCCCCGGGCAGGGGGAAGCGGAAATGGCCGCCTCGAGGCCCCGCCCACGTCGCACCACTGCGTGCCTGGCTTCCTGCGCTGAGGGCCGCCAATGGCAGCGCGGCCCTTGGCAGGGAGGCGGGCGCAGCTCCTCTTGCTCGATCTCCGGGCCAGCGGCGGTGAAATCAACACGGAGCAATGCCGGGTGGGCACCGGCCTCCAATAATTAAATAAAAACGGGGTGGCACCCGTAAATAAAAATATAACAAGCGGGAGGGGGCGGGAAAGGGGGAGGAGAGACGCTGACGACGGAAGGCGGGTGCCGGCAATGCCGGACCAGACACGGGGGCGTTCCCGGCGTCGCGTGACGTCGGCAAAAGCCAAAGAATCTCGGGAACGCCCCCGTGTCTGGTCCGGCATTGACGGACGCCTCTCTGTTCCAATGGCTAGCCTCCATTTATGGAGCTAGCCAATGAAGCAGAGAGGCGGGTTAAAGTCACCCATACTAGAAACTACAGATTTCGCTGGAGGAGGAGCCTAACGGCTCCGCCCCCCAGCGAAACCTAAAAAGGAGGACCAGGGGGTTAGTAGTCAGGTCGCCCCCCACTTAACAACAATATATCTCAACAGGACCTGACATACTAGGAACAGTGTATTATAGTTCAAAGGACCAAGGGTACATATTCTTTAAAAAGCTACCCTGCCAGGACAGAACAATCGTTTCTTGCCCGTTGTCCCACTGTTCACAATTACCACTGAACAACGTCATGTACCACAGTTCACAACAAGCCTTTGAAAGAGGAATAAATATACCACCACAGAAACCTTGTGCAAAAAATGTGAGAAAAAGTAGGAAAGCACCCCACGTTAGTAACACCCAGGGGGCTGCTGGCATATATTTACCAGTATGCCCACACTATCATCAGTGGCTTTCCAAACGAAAAAAAAAGGTGAAAGTAAAGAAATTCCTCCGAGGTGAGAAATTAAAGAAACAAAAACAGTGAAAAGACGTCACTACCAGAGCAAGAATCACTGGATGCCCCCTAGGTCCCAATAACAATGAAGTGAGGAGATGCAATCCTCAAATAAAACGAGGTACAACTTACTTGCGCTGGAAATTTTATTCAATGCAGCCAGCGTCCTCAAATAAAAACAGCATCTATTTGGCCATTCACACAAATACAGGCCAACATGTTTTGTTGCCTACTTATATTCCGGCAACTTCATCAGAGCTAGTATGGGACCATTCATCCCCTCGCTTGTTGATCACACGGATCTGTGGTAACATGCAAAAAATAGTGAGTTAAGTTAAAACTTTATTTGCATAGTTACTTAAAACCATTGCAATACATACAAAAAATAAAACCATGTTTAAAATAGTGGGTCTGAGAGTTGTCAGGGCCTGTCTGTGTGCCCCACTGAAAACAAGGCAACATGTATGTGCCAAATATGAAATTCCACGGCCTGTGTGTTTGAGATGGTATCCAACTACTGGACTCATGACAAGGAAGTTTACACAACAGAGCGAAGTCGCCAGATTCTTAACCTCATCAGTGCTGTGCAGATTTACCGCCGGTGCTGGGCCCTAATGAAAACGGGCGTGGTCATGACGGAACGGTTCCGTCATGAGCACAGCTCGACCGGTGGTCATGACGGAACCGCTCCGTCATGAGCATCGAAAGGGCTAAAGTGCCAAGTACTCAGATATTTACTGCTGCGTGAAGTGAAAAGGGCATGTTTTTTCACCCTTTTACATATGTACCTTCTCTGATGGATCCCCAGCCAGAACATCAACCTTCTCTTCTCCTCCCCTTGCCCAGGTACCTTTCTGCAAAATCATTTTCTAACAACGCCCCCATAGATACTGCCCAACAGTTCCAGCACATTGAGTCCAAAGAGGGACCCGCAGTCGCTACTTTGTGTCTTAGTTGCGAAGGGGCTCGCTGCTTTGCCATTCGCCAGACCAAACACTGCACGCAGAGCAAAGCACCTCCGCCCCTGAATCTTCCCCACAACAAATTTTGCGCACTGGCAGTAACTTCGCAAAATTTACAAGCAAAGATATTTGTCATTGGAAACATTTTCTTTTGGCCGACTCGTCTGCCTTGGCTGCGACTGCGGCCTGACCCGCCTAACTCACTTGGCATCAACCCTTCCCCCATATTTTACCTACATACTTAGTGAGTGGGGACCTATAACGCCAACGTGGTACTTTACGGCAACTTTAAGGTGCTTCTTTGACACTATAAAATAATAACGAATAAAAAGCGCAGGAATAAAGAGGGCTTCTGTAGCGTACTGGCAAGATTTTGGTTGCCTCTGGGCGCCTCCGGGATGTAGAGATTGAGACAATGTTGGGCAGAGCTGAACTCTTGTGTTCAACTGGCTTCCAAGTACTTCTAATTGTAAACTGGAGGCTAGAGGGCGGGTAACAAATAATGCCAGGTGCCCAGAATCATACGGCTTCCTTCATGTATCAATTAATAATATTGTGTCTGAAATTGGGGCAAAGACTGCTTAGCCTTCCTTTACGTCTGAAAACACGTAGGGAAATGTGGCGACGTGTATCTTATGCCGCATCAATGGATGCCTCACATGGGCAGATTACAGATTCTGGCACCGCCAAGAGTGCCATTCACCAGGCCCCCAACCCACAACCCCTTCCCGAAGTATGTTTAAATAAAAAGAAATTATGCTCTACTTGATCTGCATAATCCATTCCCAAATAAAAGTAACCTCCAAACTCAGGGCGAGAAAGCAAAAGACACACATTTGATGGACGGAATGCAGAACAAATCAAAACATTCACCCCCCAGTCAAGAGATCTGGGTTAAATCCACCATTCTTTTGCTCACCATGCTACCCCAGTTTAGGCCTGGCCATATGCAAATCAGTCTTGACCCTGTGCCTCATGGGAACAGTCCAGGGAGTTCGGGCTGGACGGTTCCCATTGGGCGCATGGTCAAGACTGATTTGCATATGGCTGGGTTCAAACTGGAATGGCAGGGTGGGCAAAAAAAACAATGATTGTAGGCCCAGATCTCTGTGCTGGGGTGAATGTATGACATTGTTCTGCATTCTGTCGATCAACTGTTGTTTTTCCAAACTCATCCCGGCTGGCTCCAAATATTGCAAATGAGCCAGGAAATATATATTAAAAAAAAAAATGTGCACGAATAAAGGTATTCAGCACTTACTTGGCCCGTGTCCGTTCAGTTTCTATAGCGGTGGTGGAATCTTGCCACTGGGTGGAGACGCGGTGTACCGGATATATATATCGGGTTGGATTGGTGGTGGATGTATCTGTCCTCAAAATCGGCCATGTACAAACATGCCACTGACGGCCACAGAGGGCCACTCTAGAGGTAATCGAATCACGCCTAAGGATGGAGGAGTGGGACTCTGACACCCCACCCTCATTCATTATGGAATGCGCAACTCTTGCGCTCACAGAAAACTTCTTCGAGTTCAAGGGGCAATTCTTCCACCAGACCCAAGGAACATCGATGGGCAGCACCTTTGCTCCGTCAGTGGCATGTTTGTACATGGCCGATTTTGAGGACAGATACATCCACCACCAATCCAACCCGTTCTCAGCAAACATTATAATGTGGAAGCGCTTCATTGACGATATCCTGATCCTATGGTCGGGTCGTCCCAACTCACATGAGGCCTTCTATATATGGGTTAACTCACTCAATCCATATCTTCGGTTCACCATGTCTTCCTCGCCCAAAGAGATTGCTTTTCTCGACCTCACTGTACAACTGAAAGAGGGTAGACTCCAGACAACTATGTTTAGGAAACCGACAGACCGTAACAGCCTCCTGCATTTTGAGAGCCACCACCCCAAAGCTTTAAGGACCAATCTACCTTTTGGGCAATTCCTTCGGATTAGACGGAATTGTAGCAATGTTGCAGACTACAGAAAGGAATCTACCATCCTTTCTAGAAACCTACTAGACAGAGGCTACCCTAAAGGAGAGGTTACAAAAGCAAAGAAGCGAGCCAGGAATAACAATAGAGAGGCACTCCTAGAGAGACGGGAAAAACCACCCATTGAAACCCAACCAATAACCTGTGTGACGACATTTACCCCATTGTCAACTAAGATTAAAAACACCATCAAACGTCACTGGGGAATCCTCAACACAGGGGATATATCCTTTGAACAACCTAGGTTTGCTTTCAAAAGGTCACAGAATGTGAAGGACATATTGATCCACACGAGACCCAAGACCAATAATAAGAAAAGTTCCCAACAGACCTTATGGAACATGCCACCAGTCACCGGTCATTACCCATGCGGTAACTGTGGGGTTTGCAAATACACTACCCCCCAGAAAACAATACAGCTCACCGACACTTTCAAGTGGGTTATCCATGGGCACACGAACTGCAATACCACTCACTGCATCTATATGCTGACTTGCCCATGTGGCCTCAAGTACATTGGGATGACTACACGTACAATTAAGACCAGGATCCCTGAACACCGCAGCAATTTTCGGTGTAAGAAATCACACACCAAGATGTGCAAACATTATCTTGAAAAACAACACAGCGCCGACTGCATACAATGGGTGATTCTTGAAGCAAGTCCTAACTGCCCAAAAAACGCCCTGTTCCGCAAAGAACAAAGGTGGGTACACCGCCTTTCAACAGACAGACAAGGATTGAATGAGGACATTCCCTGGCATTCACTGTGAACATCTAATCCCTTGTCACTGTATTTACCCACATCTGTTAAAGCACTGAGTACACCACTCCATCATGGCCGGTATTACCTTGGTTACCACGTGACCTGCACAGAGGGGCGTCACCCGACGCTTACTCATGACGAGTCCACCTATAAATAGCCCACACCCCGCTAGTCCAGTACCTATTCGAGCTCGGCGGTGATGGGTAGGTGACTCAGCACGGACACGGATAACTTGAGGTAAGATTTGACAATCCCCTAGTTGCCAAATATGGCAGGATTAAATACCCTGATCTTCCATAACTTTAGTTCTCCTTCTCTAGCCTGAACTATAGGCAACTTCTGTTGTACCGACCCGCCGATAACTCAGGTGGCTAGTAATCCAAGACCTTTAGGTGAGTCTGACATTTACCACGCCATTAAATTGCCTTTTCCTGATTCGAGTTCTCTCCCAGAGATAGCGGTTGCGTTTTTAACCACAGGTTTAAACCACTGTTTTTAAACACCACGGACATAGGTATGAGAGTGTTCACTACACCACACACTCTCCATACACCACAGGCATGTTCGTATGTGTGACACCACGCACACCACTTCCACTTCACTGCACTGAGATGCTTATATTGGCTGTTACCATTCTCAATTGTTGACATTTGTAACGATACCTGCATTAATGTCTCTCCTTTTTTGTATTTCCATACTTCAGGCATAGGATTCCCCTGAGGTAAAACACACAAGGTTCATGACACTAGCATGTCCCTGTTTTTAACCCCCACCCACACTTTCACCAGGTCCTGAAGAATCGCGGGAAGAACCCAAGCGAGAAACATGTTGACCGACCATCACATTAGTCTAGTTTGAAACACGGCACGTAACTCTCCGTGACCTTACAAACTAAACTACACCCTTTTAATAATAGTAGGAGGACCTCCAGAATAAAGTTGTTTCCGGGACCCTCTACTATATTTTAAACCTTACCTTTTCATTTCTAGGATACTATTGCCCTGGCCCACATACCTACACTTCATCAACAGGCAGCTGGACAAAAAGATCTCCGCTAAAGAGCCCCTCTTTGAGGTGAGCCCGTCGGGGATTGCACCGCCTCCCCGACGAGGAGCAACCGCCGATGATGAAGCATGACATCCCTCGGGGTGTGTGAGGCAAACATGTCCAACCTAATGGATGCCCAAGGGCGTTAATATACCCCTTCGGTACAGCCAATCTTCTTTTCTTCTTTCCTACCAGGAACAGTTCAGCAACCCCGCTTGTTGTTTTGAGTACTCTACACACGGGCACACGCTGCAACTGGACCTTCCGCCTCCCTTCTGAGGTGGTAATTGGTGCCCGTTCGATCCATTGATCACACTCCCTCTTTTTTGACGACGATAAATCCATATTCAGACAATAGTAGACAAAAATAAATATAAATAAATCACTGGTTAAATCCATGAATGTAGATGTACATTTTTAGGGCTGTCAATATATTACTACCATTTTTACATCATTTCATATCTAAATATGACCCAACTTAATTTCTTTGAGAGAATATTGACAAGCTATGAATGCTGGGAAACTCCCTCATCAACAAATGTACAAATAGTGTGTCTGATCACATAACCATGGCAGTTATGATAAAGTGCTAAGTGAAGGTTAAAAATAAAGTGCAAGATTATGAAAAAGTGCGCAGGAAGAGAAAGCTGTACGAGATAAAGTGCAATACCATTCATTAGCTCAAGTACGAAAAGAATATATTTAAGCACACCTCACTCTCATATGGGTATAGATTACAACAACATTCTATGTGCATATTTCGTACCTTAATAATAATAAATAGCATAAATAGTTAAAAACTTCGTGAACATCAATAAATACACCTAGATTTGTGATAATCAATTGATGATATATATACACACAAGTTTAAATAGCATATACATACACCTCTATATTACATATTTACAACCCACAACAATTTGTGTGTGGTGATTTCATGTATATATCTGAGATGTCTGTCATCTTATCAAGTAGTAAACGATGTAGAAAAGTAGAAAAGTAGAAAAGTAGAAAAAATACAAATATACATATATATTAAAAAATATATATATATATATATATATATGAGATATCTACACAATCATATTTACAAAAAGGAAAGGTTTCATTTGATTATTTACAACAAGCAGCAAGAAATATACTCAGGCCCATCCTCAACCTCAAAATAGGGAACCTAACTAAGAGGGAGGTAAAGATAGTGGGTATGGGTCTGGGGCAATATGCAGGAAATATAGGCGGAAGAACAATATTATATATTACAAAAAGTGATGCATCTCATCAATATTGTTCAATCCGTTCGGCCAACGTGTATCCAGCTCTAGTATCATCCTAGTCTCCAGCTGTCTTAAAAGTGATTCCCTGTCTCCTCCTCTTTTCAGGGGTGGTATGGCACCGATCACAAAGTACTTTAAGCACAATAGATCTTTGTTGTGTACTCTTTTAAAATGTCGGGCCACCGGATAGGCAGGGTCACTGTGCAAAATTGCGCGCAAGTGTTGCAGGATCCTGACGTGCACCTGCAGCTTGGTACTACCCACATATTGTAAACCGCAGGTACACGTCAGGACATACACGGCAAAGTCTGTTTTGCAATTGAAATTGCCTGTGATCTTTTTTGGCTCTGTAGCAAAAGGAGTTAAATATTGCGAGGTGTTGATGCCAAATCTGCAAGCGCGGCAGCTGGAGCATTTGAAAAAACCTTTGGCAACCAAGTCGAAGATCAGGCGCACAGCTCTAAGTACAGGAATATATCACAAATTCGAATAAATCTGAAACGTGAACTCGAAGAGAGAAAGGTACTGGTTACCAAACAGTCACCAAAACACCCCAGAGCTCCAGGGTAAATTGACATACAAAACAGTATCTCTCTGAGCTCCACAAATGTAATCACTAGGTTGTAAATCCACCAATCCAGTACAATGTTCAATTATGCTCAGTGCAGGAGTAATATCTTCCTTGCCACAGTAATGTCCTTAAATAAGAGAAATTCCACCAATCAGGTATTCCAATCTCTTTTAATGGTATTTCTTCACTCCAATTCACAATTGTCCTTAATTGTCTTTCAGCCAACACCTGTTTCGTCTGATGCTAATCCCTGCATCAACAGACTTCATCAGGGCTCAGTCACAATTAAGTCTTGTCAAAATCAATAATTCACAGTATTTTTGTAATGCGTAGAAATCAGTTAGAAGAACCTATCGTCGTATAGGTGGTTCGTCTCTGAAGGGAACGTCAGACCTGATACAGCAATTAAGATATCAGGATACACGAGTACGTGTACCTGTCTGGTTACCGCAGTGTATCCTCGTGAACTTCCCGGCGAAAGCCCTGAGCCCTGATGAAGTCTGTTGATGCAGGGATTAGCATCAGACGAAACACGTGTTGGCTGAAAGACAATTAAGGACAATTGTGAATTGGAGTGAAGAAATACCATTAAAAGAGATTGGAATACCGGATTGGTGGAATTTCTCTTATTTAAGGACATTACTGTGGCAAGGAAGATATTACTCCTGCACTGAGCATAATTGAACATTGTACTGGATTGGTGAATTTACAACCTAGTGATTACATTTGTGGAGCTCAGAGAGATACTGTTTTGTATGAAAAAACCTCTTGAAGGTTTCAACCAAGGGGTTTTAGTTTTCAATTCAGGGGCAGGTTTGTCCAATGCGGACCCCATACTTTTCGCCTGTCTGAAAGTGATGATAGGATTGGCTGGTAACCTGGTGTTTAATATGTGGTCACTTAATACTATAGGCCAATTCTTTTTAAAAATTGCTTTTAATTTCCTGTCTTCGCTGCTAAAAGCTGTGATCATTCTTGGGCCATCTTGTTGAGTATCAGGAATTTCGCTATTTTCTGACTGTGTCTGTGGGGAAGGAAATAGACTTTCTCTAGATCTAAATTTTGATTTTTCCACTGCTTCCCTGAGAATCTTGTCAGAATAGCCCCTGACTTTTAATCGTGCCAGCAATTCATCTAAACATTGTTCAAAGTCAGTAGGGGAACTGCAGATTCTCTTTAATCTTAGTATCTCTCCATAGGGTATTCCCATGATGGTATGTTTAGGGTGCATACTGGCAGCGTGTAAGGTCATATTACCAGCAGTGGCCTTGCTATGGAGTGTAGTGCTGAGCTTAGCATCAGACACATAGATCTCCACGTCCAAAAATTGCATCCTGGTTTGGCTGATGTTAACAGAAAACTTAAGATTCATGGAATTATCATTCATATCCTCTATATACGACAAAGCCTCATTTTTGGACCCTTTCCACACCATGAATATGTCATCTATATACCTCAGATAACAAACAACATGTTCCCTCATGGTGACGGAGTGTAAAGCGGTGAGGACCTGCTCCTCCCACCAGCCTACGTGTAAACACGCATAGCTGGGGGAGAAACAGGCCCCCATCGCCACCCCTCTCATTTGTCTATAAATGTCTTTGCCAAATGTGAAAAAATTATTATGTAGACACCAATTAATTAGTCCCAATATGACCTTGTTGTGCTCATAGAAGGCCATGGGTTTCTTGTCCACGAAATATTTAATTGCATTCATGCCTTGTTCGTGGTTGATACTCGTGTATAACGATTCAACGTCCAACGATATCAGCCACATGTTGTCTTCCCAATCAATACAGGCAATCTTGTCCAAGAAATCACTGGTGTCACGGACATAGCTATCAAGATTTTTTACAATGTCCTGGAGAAAGAAGTCAATATATTGGCCAACGTTTTCGCCCATGCTTTTAATGGCAGAAACAATTGGCCTACCAGGCACTGGTGTGACTCCTTTGTGCACCTTCGGAATCAAATACAAAGATGGCATTATTGGAAATTCTGTGTTCATAAATTTGTATTCCTCGGTGGAAATCAATCCTTCTCTCTTCCATTGGGATAGCAACCGTTGTAGTTCACTTTTGGCATAGAGGTATTCTTTCTGGTTGGAGACTTTGTAACACAAGGGATCTGAAAGTTGTCGTTTGGCCTCTAAAATGTAGTCTTGCTTGGGCCAAATCACTAGGTTACCACCCTTGTCAGATTTTTTTATTACTATTTCATGATTTTCCCCAAGTTTCTTTATTAGTTTGCCATATTCTCTTCTCATAAATGTAGCTTTCCTCTTTGATTTTGAATTGGTTTGTTTGTATAATTTCTTGATGTCACTTATTACACAGTCATGGAAGACGTCGATAGCGTCTTTAGGTGTTACGGGAACAAATTTGGATTTACTCTTAAACGGACTGAGACCCGCTCCCTTTTGTAAGACAGATATTCTGCTGAGTCTTGCCTGTGTGGAAGCGTCTACATCTGCCTCAGTGTCGTTAGTAGAGGTATTTAGGTCATTTGCATCCAGAAAAGTATGTACATCCGAAGCTGATAGCATATTTAAGTTGTCAATAATTGCTTCCTCACATGTATCATTAGTAGAGTCTTTGATGGTTTTGAGCGCAAAATGTTTTTTTAGTTTTAATTTTCTTATGAAAAAGAACAAATCAACTCTAGTCATTGTATAATTAAAACTCTGAACAGGACAAAAATTCAAGCCTAATGACAGCAGTTGTTTCTCTGCCTTAGTTAATGTTACATTTGAAAGGTTTATTATCGTGTTGTCATTTAGCGGCGTCTCACCCATGGTTTCTTCTTTTTGGTTTGTGTTTGGGCGCCGTTGTTGCCGCTTGCGCCTTTCTTTTCTTCGCTTGTTCCTTCTTTGTCTGTTAGCGATGATTTTTGCCTTGGCCCTGGCCTCAAAGTCTGTAATCTTTCCTCCACTATAAAATCCATTTCCTGTTGCAAGCTGAGCTTGGTTAGTCCTTCCAAGCTTAAATCCGAGCACATAGAGGAAGAGGAGGTTAGATTTTCACTGGAGTTACTTATCAATGAGCTTGCATCCGAGTCCAAGCTACTGCTCTCCATAGTGTCATCATTTTGTACAATTTCACCCATATTATTGGATTGTGCGCTCCAACCGTGTGCGCCAGCACTTGTACTGGCTTTCATGGCAGCACCCGCTCTTGCTGTAGTAGATCCATCAATGACGTTTTTCTTTTTGCTGAAGGCTTGTCTTTTGACGGAATCATACTTCCGTGAAAATGTAAATATTTTCCCATCACGGTAATCATTAGCGTCCCGGGTGAACTTAGTTGCTTTTCGAATTTTAATTTTTTCCTCGTGCTTTTTCAGCCTCTCATTCATAGTATCTGAAAGTTTTTTCATTTCCTCTCCCTCTGCATATGTGGATAGTTCGTTTTCCAAAGCTCTGATTTCATCCAGCAACCTAATTCGGTCTTTAGCAGCATACTTTATTAAGATACAGACCAGATTCATGGAAGCTGCCAGGTTGCTCTCCCCCCATTCCTGCAACATGGCGGGATCTGGTTTCTCGAAACTTGGGGCTAAGAGGATACGTAGCAGATTTACCGCCGGTGCTGGGCCCTAATAAAAACGGGCGTGGTCATGACGGAACGGTTCCGTCATGAGCACAGCTCAACCGGTGGTCATGACGGAACCGTTCCGTCATGAGCATCGAAAGGGCTAAAGTGCCAAGTACTCAGATATTTACTGCTGCGTGAAGTGAAAAGGGCATGTTTTTTCACCCTTTTACATATGTACCTTCTCTGATGGATCCCCAGCCCGAACACCAACCTTCTCTTCTCCTCCCCTTGCCCAGGTACCTTTCTGCAAAATCACTTTCTAACAATGCCCCCATAGATACTGCCCAACAGTTCCAGCACATTGAGTCCAAAGAGGGACCCGCAGTCGCTACTTTGTGTCTTAGTTGCGAAGGGGCTCGCTGCTTTGCCATTCGCCAGACCAAACACTGCACGCAGAGCAAAGCACCTCCGCCCCTGAATCTCCCCCACAACAAATTTTGCGCACTGGCCGTAACTTCGCAAAATTTACAAGCAAAGATATTTGTCATTGGAAACATTTTCTTTTGGCCGACTCGTCTGCCTTGGCAGCGACTGCGGCCTGACCCGCCTAACTCACTTGGCATCAACCCTTCCCCCATATTTTACCTACATACTTAGTGAGTGGGGACCTATAACGCCAACGTGGTACTTTACGGCAACTTTAAGGTGCTTCTTTGACACTATAAAATAATAACGAATAAAAAGCGCAGGAATAAAGAGGGCTTCTGTAGCGTACTGGCAAGATTTTGGTTGCCTCTGGGCGCCTCCGGGATGTAGAGATTGAGACAATGTTGGGCAGAGCTGAACTCTTGTGTTCAACTGGCTTCCAAGTACTTCTAATTGTAAACTGGAGGCTAGAGGGCGGGTAACAAATAATGCCAGGTGCCCAGAATCATACGGCTTCCTTCATGTATCAATTAATATTATTGTGTCTGAAATTGGGACAAAGACCGCTTAGCCTTCCTTTACGTCTGAAAACACGTAGGGAAATGTGGCGACGTTTATCTTATGCCGCACCAATGGATGCCTCACATGGGCAGATTACAGATTCTGGCACCGCCAAGGGTGCCATTCACCAGGCCCCCAACCCACAACCCCTTCCCGAAGTATGTTTAAATAAAAAGAAATTATGCTCTACTTGATCTGCATAATCCATTCCCAAATAAAAGTAACCTCCAAACTCAGGGCGAGAAAGCAAAAGACACACATTTGATGGACGGAATGCAGAACAAATCAAAACATTCACCCCCCCAGTCAAGAGATCTGGGTTAAATCCACCATTCTTTTGCTCACCATGCTACCCCAGTTTAGGCCTGGCCATATGCAAATCAGTCTTGACCCTGTGCCTCATGGGAACAGTCCAGGGAGTTCGGGCTGGACGGTTCCCATTGGGCGCATGGTCAAGACTGATTTGCATATGGCTGGGTTCAAACTGGAATGGCAGGGTGGGCAAAAAAACAATGGCTGTAGGCCCAGATCTCTGTACTGGGGTGAATGTATGACATTGTTCTGCATTCTGCCGATCAACTGTTGTTTTTCCAAACTCATCCCGGCTGGTGCCAAATATTGCAAATGAGCCAGGAAATATATATTACAAAAAAAAATGTGCACGAATAAAGGTATTCAGCACTTACTTGGCCCGTGTCCGTTCAGTTTCTATAGCGGTGGTGGAATCTTGCCACTGGGTGGAGACGCGGTGTACCGGATATATATATATATATATATATATATATATATATATATATATATATATATATATATATATATATATATATATATATATATATATATATATATATATATATATATATATATATATATATATATGTATATATATATATATATGTGTACGCTCCCAGTTTGTCAAAAACTTTGAAAATGCACTCCAACTCTCACCTATGACGGGTGAAAGCAGTGACAGCATACCGCAGGTTGCAGCGGCATTAGAATCTTCCTGTCTGCTTAATTCTTGACGCCTGACGCGTTTCAGTGCCTCCGCACTTCTTCAGAGGGGTGGTCTTCACATGCCCATCCATTTCAATGCCAAACATCCAATGAGCGGCTCGGTTGAGCCCAGATGGAATTCTGGGACATGTGGTTTGTTGCGGCATGTTGTGCTGCTCACGATCCCTTTTTGGTGAAAGTTCCCATTTGAGGCTCAGTAACATCTAGAGTCCCATGGCCCCCACTTTAGCGAGGCGGTGCATTTTCTGCGGCTGGACGACCGCAATATGTGTACGCTCCCAGTTTGTCCCAAACTTTGAAAATGCACTCCAACTCTTACCTATGACGGGTGAAAGCAGTGACAGCATACCGCAGGTTGCAGCGGCATTAGAATCTTCCTGTCTGCTTAATTCTTGACGCCTGACGCGTTTCAGTGCCTCCGCACTTCTTCAGAGGCGTGGTCTTCACATGCCCATCCATTTCAATGCCAAACATCCAATGAGCGGCTCGGTTGAGCCCAGATGGAATTCTGGGACATGTGGTTTGTTGCGGCATGTTGTGCTGCTCACGATCCCTTTTTGGTGAAAGTTCCCATTTGAGGCTCAGTAACATCTAGAGTCCCATGGCCCCCACTTTAGCGAGGCGGTGCATTTTCTGCGGCTGGACGACCGCAATATGTGTACGCTCCCAGTTTGTCCCAAACTTTGAAAATGCACTCCAACTCTTACCTATGACGGGTGAAAGCAGTGACAGCATACCGCAGGTTGCAGCGGCATTAGAATCTTCCTGTCTGCTTAATTCTTGACGCCTGACGCGTTTCAGTGCCTCCGCACTTCTTCAGAGGCGTGGTCTTCACATGCCCATCCATTTCAATGCCAAACATCCAATGAGCGGCTCGGTTGAGCCCAGATGGAATTCTGGGACATGTGGTTTGTTGCGGCATGTTGTGCTGCTCACGATCCCTTTTTGGTGAAAGTTCCCATTTGAGGCTCAGTAACATCTAGAGTCCCATGGCCCCCACTTTAGCGAGGCGGTGCATTTTCTGCGGCTGGACGACCGCAATATGTGTACGCTCCCAGTTTGTCCCAAACTTTGAAAATGCACTCCAACTCTCACCTATGATGGGTGAAAGCAGTGACAGCATACCGCAGGTTGCAGCGGCATTAGAATCTTCCTGTCTGCTTAATTCTTGACGCCTGACGCGTTTCAGTGCCTCCGCACTTCTTCAGAGGCGTGGTCTTCACATGCCCATCCATTTCAATGCCAAACATCCAATGAGCGGCTCGGTTGAGCCCAGATGGAATTCTGGGACATGTGGTTTGTTGCGGCATGTTGTGCTGCTCACGATCCCTTTTTGGTGAAAGTTCCCATTTGAGGCTCAGTAACATCTAGAGTCCCATGGCCCCCACTTTAGCGAGGCGGTGCATTTTCTGCGGCTGGACGACCGCAATATGTGTACGCTCCCAGTTTGTCCCAAACTTTGAAAATGCACTCCAACTCTCACCTATGACGGGTGAAAGCAGTGACAGCATACCGCAGGTTGCAGCGGCATTAGAATCTTCCTGTCTGCTTAATTCTTGACGCCTGACGCGTTTCAGTGCCTCCGCACTTCTTCAGAGGCGTGGTCTTCACATGCCCATCCATTTCAATGCCAAACATCCAATGAGCGGCTCGGTTGAGCCCAGATGGAATTCTGGGACATGTGGTTTGTTGCGGCATGTTGTGCTGCTCACGATCCCTTTTTGGTGAAAGTTCCCATTTGAGGCTCAGTAACATCTAGAGTCCCATGGCCCCCACTTTAGTGAGGCGGTGCATTTTCTGCGGCTGGACGACCGCAATATGTGTACGCTCCCAGTTTGTCCCAAACTTTGAAAATGCACTCCAACTCTCACCTATGACGGGTGAAAGCAGTGACAGCATACCGCAGGTTGCAGCGGCATTAGAATCTTCCTGTCTGCTTAATTCTTGACGCCTGACGCGTTTCAGTGCCTCCGCACTTCTTCAGAGGCGTGGTCTTCACATGCCCATCCATTTCAATGCCAAACATCCAATGAGCGGCTCGGTTGAGCCCAGATGGAATTCTGGGACATGTGGTTTGTTGCGGCATGTTGTGCTGCTCACGATCCCTTTTTGGTGAAAGTTCCCATTTGAGGCTCAGTAACATCTAGAGTCCCATGGCCCCCACTTTAGCGAGGCGGTGCATTTTCTGCGGCTGGACGACCTCAATATGTGTACGCTCCCAGTTTGTCCCAAACTTTGAAAATGCACTCCAACTCTCACCTATGACGGGTGAAAGCAGTGACAGCATACCGCAGGTTGCAGCGGCATTAGAATCTTCCTGTCTGCTTAATTCTTGACGCCTGACGCGTTTCAGTGCCTCCGCACTTCTTCAGAGGCGTGGTCTTCACATGCCCATCCATTTCAATGCCAAACATCCAATGAGCGGCTCGGTTGAGCCCAGATGGAATTCTGGGACATGTGGTTTGTTGCGGCATGTTGTGCTGCTCACGATCCCTTTTTGGTGAAAGTTCCCATTTGAGGCTCAGTAACATCTAGAGTCCCATGGCCCCCACTTTAGCGAGGCGGTGCATTTTCTGCGGCTGGTTGACCGCAATAGCAGTACAACATGCCGCAACAAACCACATGTCCCAGAATTCCATCTGGGCTCAACCGAGCCGCTCATTGGACGTTTGGCATTGAAATGGATGGGCATGGGAAGACCACGCCTCTGAAGAAGTGCGGAGGCACTGAAACGCGTCAGGCGTCAAGAATTAAGCAGACAGGAAGATTCTAATGCCGCTGCAACCTGCGGTATGCTGTCACTGCTTTCACCCGTCATCGGTGAGAGTTGGAGTGCATTTTCAAAGTTTGGGACAAACTGGGAGCGTACATATATATATATATATATACATATATATATATACATACAAAAAAGAAGAAGAGAACTCTGGGTAGTTAGAGCACCCTCAACACCAGCGACACTCTAGATCTGCTCACCTCAAATGTCTGTTTTTCTTTCAAAGTCTTTAAGCATAGGATTAGCACAGTGCCATCCACGCCGAGATAGAAAAGAACAACGTCTTTTGCCAGCAAAGTCTTTAAGCATAGGACTAACACAGTGCTGTCCTTGCTGAGCTGTAAAATCACAAAAGCCATTCATCACTCCAGGCACAGTATTACAGCTTTGAAATGGTAAAATAGCAACTCAATACCAACTCAAGCCAACCTGAAATGACTAAAAGCAACCCCTGACACAGTGTTAGGATTATTTTGTATAGGGAATTCGCAACATTCTATTGGGATAACTTTGGCGTCGGTTGAGGAATCTGCCTGAAATTTTCCTCAAATTTGCCTCGCGGCACTCCGCTCCTTCCCTGAAAGTTTGGGGGGGGATTCGGCAAGCGGGGGCCGAGATAAAAGGGGGGTCCCAAAACATGTTTTCCCCATGTTAATTTCCATAGGGCGGTCAAACTCACTTTTAGCCCGAACGGCTGAATGGATTTCCACCAAACTTGGCAAAATTGTAGGGACTGGTAGCCTGATGTGCCTTTGCTATGTCTCAAGATATGTGCGATTCCAAACCAGTGTGTGGTACAGCAACTTCAGACTTATTAGAACACGGACACGACTCTCAAGTCCACTTAGGACTACAATAATGAACTCTTACAAGAACGACATTGGACCTACTTAAAGTTTAATATATTCCCGTCAGGACTACGAGTTCAATCATGCAAAGTGTGCACGATGCACGTTCTACTGAAGGCGGGGCGGGAACTCCCAATGGCTGTTCAGAGATACCTTGACCTCTGATGATGAAGCGAAGGCTTCGAAACGCGTAAGGTCACAAGAAATAAATAACGTTGTAAGAGAAGTGTGGCGTGGTCTTGTCCTTGGAGAACACCGATGGGGATACTTTGACAGGTGGAACCGGCTGGTGGAAGCTGCAGTAAGTGCGCCCCCGAAATGCTTGGGCAATTGGTGAACAATATATATATATATGTATATTTTGAAACAGAAGGTTGCCCTCGTAGGAATGCCGCACTTGAGGGGGTTAAAACACACGTACCATCGGTGGCAGCCTGACAGCCTGTTACGTCGAATTTCCTTTGTGCCATACGCGTTTCAAGCGTCTCTGCGCCCTTGTTCACTGGCTGACAAACGGAGAAACAGTGGCTTGATTAATGCACGGCTTTTATTTAAATGTTCAAGTCCCGCCCATGCGGGCTGTGGCAAAGCATTCTGGTATTTGCTGTTATTACTGTCACCACTCGATCGTGCAAACCCCAGTGGAAGTCACTGCTGCTCTGTTACAATAGTTCCTAAGTAGGTGGAAACACACGCAAAAGAACTGCTCTGCTCCACATATTTGTTTTAATTATTATAATATATATATATACTTGAGCAAGCCCCTACTCCTATCCCAGCATACTTCCCACAAGGGAGTGGGGGGGCAGTGAAATCGAGCATAGGCTTTTGAGGGCCCCCTGTACCCTCGCACTACCTTCTGTGTGGGGGATGAATAAACCACTGCACAGACCTGGGGCAGGTAGCGAGAGGGCGAAGGTGAAATACAAACCACAAAAATGAAAACTGTCCCACGTGAATGTGGGGCCCCCCTGTGTGTGCTGGCGCAGCGCGGTGACGCTGCGCTGGACAGAGGGACTCCGGACACCTTGCTGCTTCTCCGCGTGGTCCGGACTAACCCCGAGACCACGCCTCCTTTATTTTATAGTACGCGCGGACGCCACGTACCACGTCCGCGCTGGCGCACGACTACGTGCGTGAACACTAGACTGCGCAGGGCAGTCTTGGACATTACACTCCTTTCCACCTTTATTGAAAAAAAACAACATGCAAACTGAGAGTCAATGGTGAACATGTGGAAAAACAAACAAAGTGGCCGGCAGGCCTGTTACCAGTCTGACGCTCATGGTGCACAGTCTCAGTCCACAGCAAAGTCCGCCAGCTGTGATGAGGGGGCTGGATTTCTTCTTAGCCCATAGCCAGCGGCCTCTCCTCGAAACAGTGTTCTCCTCGGGGTGACCTGCCGGGCTGGGGTTGGAGACAGCTCATCCCCGGAGGGACACCGACTGGCTATGCCGGGCCTCTCAGACTCTGGCGAGCTCGCCTCTGGCTGGTCTGCTGCGTCGTTGTACCCGCTCACCGGGGATCTGGTGCTTGGAGTCGTTGGGCTTGGTGTTGCTCTGTCCGGGTCTCTGCTGGGCATGCCGTTGGGCGGGGCTGCAGCCCGCTTGAAGAAGGACACGTTGCGGGTGACGGTTTCTCCGTCGCGTTGAGCCGTTACCATCGTGCCTGTCCTGCGGGTGACAGTCCAGGGCCTGGGTTCGAACGGGAGCCTGAATTTGCTTCCGGGATATCGGTCTCGCACGTATACTCGATCTCTTTCTCCAATGTATGATTCCTTGGCTCGGCGTCGGAAGCTCGCGTACTCGTTTGATCGCTTTCTGTTGAGCAAAGTCTGCTGAGGGTTTGCTTCCGTCGGGGTCCAGGTGTGGTGGTGGGGGATCGTGTCTCGGACAATTCGCCCCATGGCGGCTGGCCCTGGGGCCGCTGTAGTGGTACGGTGGGGTGTCAGCCTGTACTCCCTCAGGAACGTGTAGATGGCTTTCTCCAGGGGTGTCTCCTCTGCATGAGCAATCCGAATCACTTTATTGAGGGTCCTCATGAAACGTTCTACCTCCCCGTTGGCTTGTGGCCACCTGGGGGTGACCTTCCTGTGCTGGATGCCCCACTCCTGGAGATAGTCCGCAAATTCTTGGCTTTGGAACGGCGGCCCGTTGTCGGTCTTGACCAGGTCGAAGATGCCATGGGTGGCGATGAGTTTCTCGAACTTCGTCGTTACTTCCTTGGCTGTGAGTGTAGGTATTATCTCCACCTCGGGGTATTTGGTCAGGTCATCAATGACAACGAGCATGTACCGCCCGTCCGGGAGGTGTCCAAAATCGGCGCTCACTCGTTCCCAGGGTCTCTCGGGGTTCTCCTCGGTGATTACCGGCGGTGGCGGTTCGGGTGGACCTGCGGCCTGGCACCAGTGGCACTCCTTGACCATTTGTTCGACCTTCATGTCCAGGTCCGGGAACCACACTTTGGCTCTGAGTCTACTTTTTGTCTTCACCACTCCCTGGTGGCCGCGGTGTGCCAATTCGATTACTTGTTGAGTCAGGCTCGCCGGCATCACAATCCGTGGTCCTCTAAGTACGCACCCTTGACTGTCTACTGACAGTTCGTCCTTTACCCTGCAGAGGGTCTCTAGGGCTCGCTTGGCTTCCGGTGTCCTCTGACTCAGCGAGGCCTGGAGTGTTCTCCAGTCGTTGTCTCTCAGGGCAGTGTTCACTAGCTGCAGGACTTCATCCTTGCGGGTTGCGTCCACAATCATGTCAAGGTTCATGGGCAGCGGGCGTGATCTTTCGAGGATGACTTGTACATACTCCTCTGTCTCTTCGGCATCTTCTCTCTCTCGGGTGGTTGCCGCTCGGGGGTGCCGTGAGAGGTAGTCGGCCGGATTGGACGCACCGGGCTTAAATTCCAGTTTGTAGTCATACTCTTGGAGTTGTAGAATCCACTTCTCGATTCTCGGGGGAGGCTTTGAGACTGACCCTCGGAACAGGGGGAGTAGGGGCTTGTGATCCGTGGAAACAGTGAACGGATGTCCATAGACGTAAACGTGGAAGTGCCTGCAGGCCCAGTGGATCGCAATGGCCTCCCTCTCAATCTGAGAGTAGCGTTGTTCAGTTTCTGTCAGGGACCTGCTGGCGTAGGCTATGGGTGCCCAGTCTTCACCGTTTTGGCTTTGTGTCAGCACTGCTCCGAGTCCATAGGGACTGGCGTCCACTGCTACGTTCGTCGCCTTGGAAGGGTCAAAGTACGACAGGGTCGTGTTGGCTGACAGGGCTGCCTTGGTGTTCTGAAACGCCCGCTCCTGTTCTTCCCCCCACTGCCATGGGGTGGTGGACTTGGTGAGCTCCCTTAGTGGCCTGGTGAGATTGGATAGGTCGGGGATGAATCGCCCGCAGAAGTTTACCATCCCGAGGAAACTTCGAACTTCTGATGTGTTGTTCGGCGCTGGGGCTGTTTGCACGTCCTTCACTTTTTCAGGGTCAGGGGCTACTCCCTTGTCGGAGAACGTGTACCCAAAGAAGCTGATGGTGTTCTGCAGGAACTGACACTTCTCTCTGTGTAGGGTAAGGCCTGAGTCTTTGATCCTTTGTAGCACGCTTCTGAGTCTTCTGTGGTGCTCTTCTACTGTATCGGCGTATATCAGCAAGTCATCGCTGACATTTAGGACGCCTGTGATCCCACTCAATACTTCTCGAATCGTGTTTTGGAAGACCTCTGCAGCGCTTGATATTCCAAAATTGAGTCGCCGATAGCGCCGGAGGCCAACGTGAGTGGAGAAAGTGGTGATGTACCTGGAGTCCGGGTGCAGAGGTAGCTGGTGGTATCCTGATCTCAGGTCCATCTTGGAGAACCACTTCGCTCCGTTTAACTCTCCTAGAATGTCGTCTATGGTAGGCGTCAGGTGTCTTTCTCTCTTCACCGCTGCGTTGGGGAGGCGCATGTCGACGCAGATGCGGACCTGTCCTGGTTGTTTGGGCTTCCGCGCTACCACAATCGGCGACACCCAGGGGGTAGGCCCGCTGACCTTCTCGATTATCCCCTGTTTTTCAAGGGTCTCCAACTCCTGTTCCACTTTCTTTCTTAGGTGAAATGCTATCCGTCGATGACGGAGGGCTACTGGCTGTATGGATTTGTCAATGTGTAGAGAGACTTCTTTGCCTCGGAGGCATCCAATACCTTTGAATGTGTCTTCGAATTCTTCCAGGATTGTGTCTAGCTCTTCTTCCAAGACGGCCATGGCAAACGAGATGAGGTGTAGGTCTTCAGCTGCTTGGCCACTCAGGAGCATTCCGCTACCTTCTTTGGTCACGTAGATGGTGGCTGGCGTCCTCAGTTCTTGGTGCTGTATGTCTGTCTGGAAGCACCCTATTAACGGTATTGGTGTCTTTTGTCCATAGGCGAAGACTCTGATCTTGGCTGGTTTCAGGAGTGGTTTGTCTCGCAGTTGGTTGTAGACGTTTGCCGCCATCAGCTCTATCGAGGCCCCTGTGTCAATGGTCGCTCTCACTTCTTGGTTTAGTACCTTTATCCTGCACTTTGGGAGTCGCCGTTTTTTCCTCAAAGGCTGATCTATGGCGAACACATAGTGCACCGGATAGTTGTGAGCGTCATCGTCCATATCTTCGCTCTCAGGGTCTTCCCTTATGGCATGGGCGGCTTCAGGTTTGGGTTTAGATGATCTGCACACCGATGCGAAATGGTTCATGCGCCCGCATGACCCGCACTTCCTCCCCCGTGCCGGGCAGTCTTGTGCTCTATGTGGTGCGCCCCCGCAATATCCGCACTCTTTCCGGCGTTCTGGCGTTCTTCCTCTCCCCGCCGGGCGTTGCTTCGGTCTCACCACGTTGACGTGCTCTGCCACGTGAACTTGCTCTGCCTTTGCTGGTCTGTGAAGCGCTGCCTCCATATGCGACGCCCTTGCGTGGGATAATTCCTTTGAACGGCCTAGCTTTAGAATGTCGGCCAGGGGCTTGCCGTCCTCCTGGAGGATCTTTACCCTCAGGTCAGAGGAGTAGCAGTTCTGGATAATCTGGCCGCGGATTTCTTCTTGTTCATCCTGGAATCCGCACGTGCTCGCGAGTTCCTTCAGGCGACCATGGAAGGCATCGAGGGATTCATCTGCTTCCTGACGCGCTTGCCTGAAGATGAAGCGCTCGTAGTCCTTACTCTGCATCGGCTCAAAATGGGCATTGAGCGCGTTGAGGAGCGTGACATATGTTCGAGGGGTGGCCTCTACCAGGGTTTTGTATATCCTGTAGATATCTTTTCCTCCCAGGTGCAAGAGGAGCGCCCTGCGTCGGTCGCGCGCCGTCCCTGCTCCTTCAAAGTAGAACTGGAGCCTCTCAACCCAGTCTTTCCAGCGAGGGGCCAGGGATGCTGGGGCCCCGTCAACAACAAAGGGCTCGATTGGGGGGATGGACGCCATGATGACGCAGTGCGACTAGCCTCCGCTTCACTGGCACGTGGGGCGAGGGTTGTGTGAATCCTCTGCCTCCTAGGCGCGGATCTCGAGCCAGGTGAGTAATGCCAGGTGAGAAGTCAATTCAGTGGCCAGAAGAGGGCAGTATGCTGGAGCCCTGGCTGCACTGCTTGGGATTGCGCGGGGGAGGGGCTCATAGGAGTAGCTGTGGCCCTGAGCAGATGCACGGCGCTGGTACCTCGGGTTGATCAAGTCCTGCTCCCATCATGTGCCAGAGCTGAAAGCACTCGAAGTGTCCCCTGGGAGGCAGAAAGCACTGAGGCCAGCCTGCGCCGTCGAGGAGATGCAGGGCCGGCAGCTCCGCACTCGGCAGACACACGTGTTGTCCCAGGAGGTCGGGGACGCCTGGGCGCACCGGCGGTGCAGGCGAGATAGCCTTTCCTCACGCAGCGTGGGCACTCTTCGCCCTCGTCGCCATTGTGGGGCCCCCCTGTGTGTGCTGGCGCAGCGCGGTGACGCTGCGCTGGACAGAGGGACTCCGGACACCTTGCTGCTTCTCCGCGTGGTCCGGACTAACCCCGAGACCACGCCTCCTTTATTTTATAGTACGCGCGGACGCCACGTACCACGTCCGCGCTGGCGCACGACTACGTGCGTGAACACTAGACTGCGCAGGGCAGTCTTGGACATTACAGTGAACACAGTGTGCCTGGGCTGCGGTGGGCAGTGTGCCCACAACTGAAGGATAACAAAAAAGCCGGGAAAGGTGCCATTCAAAAAGCACAACGGTTTATCCAGAGAAACTCCCCAGGGCAAATGGAACGAGGCATTGTGGCGGTGCCAGTTAACGTGTGCCATGAAGAACAAGTACTAGAGGGGGATGGGGTGGTAGAGAGAAATAAAAACACCACATACCGGGCATTTTACGGGGCCCCGGGCGCCGCTACCTTTGCTCAGGACTGTGCCAGCCTGGTCAGTCTGCGAGGCGTGGGTGAGGAGGGGGTAAAGGGGGGGGGGGGGGCAGGGCATGAAGGAAGGGTTGGGTGGAATAAACATAGGGGAAAACATGCACTATATTCTAAAAGCATACACTGCCCCTGAAAAGACCCAGTCTCCCTACGCACAGTATGTACACTTCCAGTGCCAACTCTGAACAGGGTGTGTGTGTGTGTGTGGCAAGAAGCATAGCATTTTGGGTTAACAGAAAATCACACTTAGAACTGGTATATATATATATACATATATTATAGCGCTGTGGGCGAGCCAAGAGCTAAGGGGTGGGGGGGGGGGGGGGGTTTGAGCAGGGTGGAAGGTAACTAGCACATGGCATATTGAAGACAACTTCTCTAAACACTTAGCATCGCTTCCCCCTAAAAAAAATGAGACACTGAGAAATAATAAAAGCAGTGTAAGGCAGAGACGGGGCGGCGTCATATAGTAAGGAGAGTGAGTTTCAGAGGCTGGCGGGGGGGGGGGGGTGCATCGCACTTTGTTCATACATCCACTTTCTCAAACCACCCCATCCCTTTTCTTAAAAATATAATATCGGCCCAAACAAGCGAGTGCCGTGCCAGTCTCTCCGGGATTCGGTCCCCATGGGCAGAGGGTTCCTGTAGACAGGGTGCGCGTGAAAAAAACACCAGCCGCCATACAGGGAGAGGGCACAGTTTCAGCAAATAACCTGCCGTGTACCCCGCAAAACCCGCACATACACTCCTATGAAAGTTCAGGTTGCAGCGGTGCCAATTAACTGACAACATTCTCTGCCAAGGGCACAGTGTGTGACCACTGGGCGGCGCCTCAAAAATCGAAACCAGTGGCTCTCCACAAAACAGCCCGAGGCCTGTTGAATGGCGGGCGAAGGCGGGCACTGCCCAGGGCATTAGAGATACATAAGCGGCGGAGACTGGCAGTGCCCAGAGCGTTATACACTTCACAACGCATAGGACAGGAGTGCGGGCAACAAGGGCCGCAAAATAAAAAAAATAAACACCCCTCCTAAACAACAGTATTCTGAAATAAAAGGTCAAGAATACAAGTGGAGCCGCAGTGCCAAGGGACATGGCAGTATTATGGGCAATGGTTCGAGGGTGAGGACACTTAAAACAGAACGCTCTAAATCTGGACTAAACTCCCCCAAAAGAGATTTTTACGAAATAAAATGAGTAAAAAGTTTGGATCACTGCCAGGCTCCCGAGCTGCAACGGAGGCCGCGAAGGAGCGGGGTGATTAGCCGGCGGGTAGTGGCGCAAACCTCCTTTCAACATATACCTTTAAAACATGGCGCAGGCGAGCTAGACGGGCAGTGCCCGCGCACGCACGTGTCCCAAAAGGCATTGGCACTGCTAACCTGAACTGACCTGCCCCGCAAACCAAAAGTGATGGATGAAACACGCATGCCAAACAAGCACCCACATTCTGGAAGTATTACCCCTCAGCAGCACCCTAAATAAAGTGCAATCTCCCGTCATGTGTGCCCTGGCGGAGCCAATCGGTGTCCTCAAATGCACAGTCAGGGTGAGGCAAGCGGTGCCATCAGGCAGACACACGTGGAGTCACAGTCTGCAAAGGCCGTGCCCACACCACGGCCGCACAGTGGGCTGGCATTCTAAAGCCAGGGCGCGTTGGCTATGACCACCTAAATATGCAGAATGCTGAGGAGGCGAGGGACACGCTTTCTAGACACAACTTGAGAACAAGCATTTGGAATGCATAGGTCTCGCATTTATGAGAGTTTGAGCTATTGACATTGCAAATAACAATGCCTTTTATTTTTGTTTTTAAAACATAAATTAAAGGCATTGTCATTTACAATGCTAATAGCTTAAACTCGCGTAAATGCGAGACCTATTGCATTGCAAATTCTTGTTGTTACATGATATCGGTCACTGTGAGAGGGGGTTTCCGTCTGTGCATCTCTGTGGTTAATGTAGTTGTTGCCACAGTATCTCGGAAACATTTGCCTTGCGCGCAAGCACTACGCACCCACGACAAACACACGGCACGCGCCACGCAGGTAGACGTCTGAACACTGCACCTGTTATAACAGTGCAGGAAAGCTGCGTTGTTTACAGAGGCTAACCAACACAAACAAACTGAGGCTCCACCACTCCCAGAAGCATCTTAGCCACGCACAGCGCATGTGCACGTGCCACAGGCGCTTTGCCACAAGGCGCAGGTCAAAGTACTAGCAACGCAGCCCCAGGGGAGTCACAGCCTTTTCTGGGGCAGACGGTAAGAAAAAGTTAACGTGGACCCCATTCCTTAGCAGTTTATCTACTGGACAGGGTTTGATCTTAATATTTTATACTCTGGCTTGACGCTGCCCCTGCCCCTAGTACGCGCGCGTTCCCAGGACCTCTTCCCTGCTCCTCGCTGTCTCTCTGTCTCCCTCCCGAATTACTCTTAACCGTGAACCTCTTTATGTCGTAATTTTCAAGTACTAAGTCATAAACTCGCCCCCTCAGTGCATCCCACAGAGCTCTGCAAGGATCCCCTCCACCTGAGCAGGTAATTCTAATGCTGCCACCCATACACAGCTACATCTGCATATCAGACCCTGGCCTGCAGCACACCCTGCTGCTCTAATTCTGGGAACCGCACACCACAACCAGGGACGTGAGGTACGCCTCTCCATGCCCTGCGGCGCAAGAGTGACCCAACACTTCAAGGGACCCCCAACCCTTCAGGGGACCCCCATTCAATTCTAGGCCACTGTGTATCTGAGAGATATGGGGGACTCAGTGGCCCCTCATCACATTCTGCAGGGTGCCACAAGATTTTGCTTTATGCCTCTGACTATAACAACTTCTATTCTACCAATGGACCTCAATCCACAGGAAACATCACAACAGTTCCAGATCTGAGATCTGTGATCTGAGATCTATGTACGCACCTCAATCCCGAGCTGAAGCAACTACAGCTCTGTCAGCACCCTGACCCAGGCAGAGCCCTAATGATGCAACTCAATCCTGCCCTGTGGCTCCCTTTGCATGTCTAGAGTTGCCACAGCCCTGACATTCTACCACAATACTGATTTAAAACACAAACTCTCATTCCAGTATTGGGACCCTGCCCACCCCTGCACTTCAATCTTCATCAACAGCATATCCTGCTTTTCAAGACCTAGAAACACAACTCTTTCAATGCAATATAAACCTGCCCCACTGCACCGTGTGCTCTGACAATACTGAGACCAACACAATGTTCTAAAAATTCACCACAGATCAGGTCTTCAGCACCCGTGCTGTTTTTGTACCCTTACCCAACCTCACACTGTCAAAACCTGCATGTCCTGTACTAGAAGCGCCAGACAGCCCTGGAATACCTCAGCATGGTGATCTCCAGCAGACCCTGGTAGGCCGTACTGGGCTCACACACCGTTCCGCCAGCATTCTGAAAGAGTAATAGTAAACAGAAGTGACTCTTAACTTGAGAAATAAGTTAAAGAGCTTGGTTTGTTACAAAGTCTACGGTACAGAGAGAAGAAACTGAAACTAAGTGAGGACTCAGGTTGTTGGGCTATCACTCTTTGGACTAAGCGGAGGGATCACCACAGACTACTAAGTCTTATCTGTATTATGTTTTTGTGCGTTTCACTCCTCCGGCTGGTGCCTTGGCCAGGCAGGTTTGTAAGGTGGCCTTAATAAGACAAAAAGTATCATTTAGGTACATAATCATGTGGGTGTCTTCTGCACAGGCCATTAGAGGCAGACCAAATGACCTGATCAAGCGTGCTGGTGGGGTCATATATATTTTAAAAAGTGAGGTGCTAAAAGAAGGACTTGCGGTATCCCTTGGTTTGAAGGATGATTGGAAGGGCCAAAACAGTACTGCTTCATTTTGGAGCTCAAACTGAGAGAAATGTAAGAAGCATTGGATTTGAGACCGCATTTACTGCTGCAGAGAAGTGTAAAAAAATTAAGGCCATTCTGCCAACTGTATAAATGGTCAATCCTAGTTCTCCTGGGATTGTAAACAGAGCAGGAATCCGTTCTATGCAATTAATGGAATTTAGATTGCAGTGGTTCAAGTAAACCACTGTCCTCTGGAAAAGCTGGGAAAAGGAAGATGTCAACTTTATACACTTTATAAACCTGAAGAGTCTGCAGAAGATGTTTAAAGTAGTCATACCACCAACGCTTGTTTCCGAGTATGGGAAAAATGCAGAGTTGGCTGGAGAACTACAAAGGTGAGAGAGAAGAGGCCATATGATACCATTGGCTTGATGTGCCATGGAAGCTGGATAGCGATCCAAAAATAGCCTGATTCAGTACTTAAAGTTAGCATCATCGTTGTATCTGGGTGAGTAATGCAAATTTAAAAAGCATAGGCCGAGGGCAGGCAAGAGCTTTACCTATTTGGTATGATCATCTGTTGATGCATGATTAACCTTTGAAAGGTGAAACTGATATTGTCAATTTTGGCATGAGTAAAGTTGGATAACAGATCACACAAAGCCTGGGAAGATATGATGTTAAAGCTCCAGCACATAGGATTGATCAATGTTTTGATTACATTGACATTTTCTTTTTAAGAGTTCTTGTTGTATGTAAGGTCCTTGAACTTGTAGAAGGCAATGCACGTGGTATGAACACATTTATTTTAAGTATATGGAGGGCTAGAGTGTAAGTACCCCTTGGAGAGGTAAAGTAATCGCTCTCCCATCCTCTTTACAGTTTTTTGCAATAATGCTTGAGAAGGTTACATTTGTTGCTATACGGTGGCGTGGGCGGCAACGTGCAATGTTAGTGAAATGTTTTGAGATGAGCAATAGCCTCTCAGGACAAAGTAGAATCTCTATTCCTAAGAAGCAATTGACTTATTCACATAGAGCCTGGTGAAGTGATCTATAAGTCAAGAATGCTTGCAAATAAATGATTTTGTTAGCCAGGTTAAGACATGTGGGGCTAGATGTAGGTAATTCCCATTTACAGACTCTTAAATACCGAATTTTACCGATTCGGTATTTAAGAGTCTGTAAATGGGAAGGGGGCAGATTTAGGTAATTTTAAAATCTGAATGACCGAATCTGTAAAATTCGGTATTTACCGATTCTGTAAATACAGAATCGGTATTTCCCATTGATTCCTATGGGCTTTGAAGCTCATAGGAATCAATGGGAAATACCGATTCTGTAAATACAGAATCAGTAAATACCGAATCCTGCAAGGGTGCAGGGGGTGTCACTTTGACACCCTCTAGCACCCCAAGTACAGGCTTGTGTGCAATGTGGCACACATACATGCCCTAAGGGCATGCCTGTGTGTCACATTGCACAGGTGTGCATGCACAGATGTGCATGCACACCTGAATTCGGTATTTTACCACACAATAGGATTGTGTGGTAAAATACCGACTCTTAAGTGCCTGTGGCACTGTAAATTGTGCCACCTACATTTGTAATTACAGAATCAGTATATTTACCGATTCGGTAATTTTACCGAATCGGTAAATATACCGATTCTGTATTTTTCAGCCCCCTACATCTGAAAACCCTAATACCGGTCGGAAACCTGTTGGGTCCTGGGTTGCAGAGGTGCTGCAAGAAACACCCAGGCCTGTGGCCTTTCTCTTTCATTGAGGAAAAAAACCTTCCATTGCCAAAGGGTGAACATCAACAAAGCCATAACTTTGTAAGCATTCACATACATAGGCAGTGTCATTCTGCCACCGGACAGGGTACTCGCCCCATCTCGCTCCTCCCTTTCCCTGCCAAAGTCATCGAGAAGACCGTCAACAAACAACTCTCCGCCTTACTCGAGACAAACGGATCCCTCGACCCCTCGCAGTCCGGTTTCCGAGCATCGAGACCGCCCTCATCGCTGCTACCGACGACATCAGGTCCCTGATCGACAACGGGGAAACAGCTGCCCTCATCCTCCTGGACCTCTCAGCAGCCTCCTTCGACACCGTATGCCACCGCACCCTGATACAGCGCCTCAGCAACACTGGAATCCAAGGAACGGCCTTGGAGTGGATCATCTCGTTCCTCGCCGGTAGAACCCAGAGAGCCCGCCTCCCCCCGTTCCGTTCCGCGGCCACCAAAGTCATCTGCGGCGTTCCGCAAGGATCCTCGCTCAGCCCCACCATCTTCAACGTCTACATGAGCCCCCTTGCAGCCATCGCATGCCAACACAACCGTAACATCATCTCCTACGCTGACGACACCCAGCTGATCCTCTCCCTCACCAACGACTCCGCCACCGCCAGAGCCAGCCTCCAGGAAGGTATGAAAGACGTCGCGGAATGGATGAGGCTCAGCCGTCTGAAACTGAACTCAGACAAGACGGAAGTCCTCATCCTGGGACCATACCCCTCTGCCTGGGACGACTCCTGGTGGCCCCCTACCCTGGACACCACCCCAAGCCAACGGACAAGGTATGCAACCTGGGCTTCATCCTGGACTCCTCTCTCACGATAACCAAGCAAGTCAACGCCGTCTCGTCAACCTGTTTCAGCACCCTGCGCATGCTCCGAAAGATCTTCCGATGGATCCCCACCGAAAACAGGAAGACGGTCAACCAGGCCCTCGTCACCAGCCGACTGTACTACGGGAACACCCTCTACGCTGCAACCACCGCCAAACTCCAGAAAAGACTCCAGGGCACACAGAACGCTTCGGCACGACTCATCCTGGACATCCCCCGGCACAGCCACATCTCTGCCCACCTGAAAGACCTGCACTGGCTCCCCGTCAGCAAGAGGATCACGTTCAGACTCCTCACCCACGCACACAAGGCTCTCCACGACATGGGCACCAAATACCTCAACAGCCGCCTCACATTCTACACACCCACCTGCCAGCTCCGATCCGCCAGCCTCGCCCTCGCCACCGTCCCCCGAATCCGCAAAGCCACCGCCGGAGAAAGATCCTTCTCCTACCTGGCGGCCAAAACATGGAACTCCCCCCCACCCATCTACGGCTGACCAAGGACCATCTCTCCTTCAGGAAACAACTCAAGACCTGGCTGTTCGAGCAGTAGCATCTCCCCCCCCCCTCCTCCCAGCGCCTTGAGACCCTACCGGGTGAGTAGCGCGCTTTAAAAATTTGTTTGATTTGATTTGATTTGACTCGTGAACTTGGACTTACTATAAGTAGATGTAAGAGGTGTACTGAGTCTAGACGGGAGACCACAAGTATCCACATAGAGTAAAAAGAGAATGAAAGATCAGAGAAAAGAAAACAAGCATTTGCAATGCAATAGGTCTCGCATTAAGAAAGTTTGAGCTATTGGTATTGTAAATGACAATTTTTTTATTTATGTGTTGGTTTTCAAAATAGCAAAAATTAATAGCTTTGTCATTTACAATGCCAATATTTATAACTTTCCCAAATGTGACACCTATAGCATTTGTAATGCAATATGTGTTGCATTACATTAAATAATTAATACTTAAATAAAAGTTATTGTAATTTATAATGGCAATAGCTTAAACTTTTGTAAATAACTTTTGTGAAGATTATGTTCAGTGTATTTTATTGTGACGAAAATCCAAGAACAGAAGTGAAATATTAACATCTTGTTGTGACATTTGTAATAAAGCTTGAAACATTGATAGAACATATTTGAACCAGTTGTTGTTGAATGGTTGCACAGATTGAAGCTGTGGTGGCGCTGAGTAATGTTGTGGTGGCGACGAGTGATGCTGTGGTGTTCAGTGATGCTGTGGTAGCGCATAGTGATGTTGTGGTGTCCCTGAGTGATGCTGTGGTGGTGCTGAGTGATGCTGTGGTGATGCGATATAGATAGAGTGAGTGCAATAGATAGATAGAGTGAGGGCGATAGAGGGCGGGGGATAGATAGAGGGAGGGTGATAGATAGATAGAGTGAGGGCGATAGATAGACTGATAGATAGAGTGAGGGCGATCGATAGATAGATAGATAGATAGACAGAGTGATGGCAATAGATAGAGTGAGTGCGATAGATAGACAGAGTGAGGATGATAGTTAGATAGACAGATAGATTGAGTGAGGGTGATAGATAGATAGATAGATAGATAGAGTGAGGGCGATAGATAGAGGGTGTTAGAGTGAGGGCAATAAAGTGAGGGCAATAGAGTGAGGGCGATAGATAGATAGAGTGAGGGAAATATATAGATAGATAGAGTGAGGGCGATAGATAGATAGAGGGCGTTAGATAGAGTGAGGGCAATAGATAGAGTGAGGGCAATAGAGTGAGGGTGATCGATAGACAGAGTGAGGGCGATAGATAGAGTGAGGGCAATAGAGTGAGGGCGATAGATAGAGTGAGGGTGATTGATAAATAGATTGATAGAGTGAGGGGCGATAGATAGATAGATTGATAGAGTGAGGGTATAGATAGAGTGAGGGCGATAGATAGATAGAGTGAGGGCGATAGATAGATAGATAGATAGATAGATAGATAGATAGATAGATAGATAGATAGATAGATAGATAGATAGATAGATAGATAGATAGATAGATAGATAGATAGATAGAGTCATTATGTGGCGTGTAATTATGTGGCACTGAGTGGTATTTGGAGTGTATGTTGCGTTGAGCGCAGTGTAATATGTAGCATCACACAACACATTCCCCCTTTAAACCTCAGCCTCTTTGATCACCCTCTTTGTGTTGCAGTTTAATGAGAGAATGAAGAGCTTTATCCTGAATCATAGGATATTACGCTGAGGTGGAGACCAGCTGCAAGCCCCATCAAAAATGAACGAAGAGAGCGCTAGGGTCAGCTCGGGCCACGGAGGACTGTTTTGATAAAAAATAAAGAGTAAACATACCCTGTCCTGCTCTTCTCGCGACCCTGCTGCCGGAAGTTCTTCAGCCAGGGCAGCACGGGCAGAAAGTATTGCTGTGGAGAGCTATTTAAAAACAAGACAGTTAAAGCAAGAGCACTGGGCTGGTATAGACCACGCGCACTGCCCCTCTCCTAACGCAGGCACAAACAGCTACTATCCACAGTTCGTGACTTGCTGTTCACACGTGCAGGGGAGGGAGGGGGAGTCTAGAAGAGGGGCGGGAGGAAGGAAGGGAAAGGAGAGGAGAGGCAGGAATTGAGATAAACAGGAAAGAATGTGAAATTACGGATGAGGGGTAGCGAGAGACAGGTTTGTGAATGAGGCGCCGGGCACCGTGATGCGACGTATGCGAGTCTGAGAAAATTGGAAGAGGGAAAGGAAAAGGGAGAAAGATATAGAGCGACACGGAAAGGAAGTTAGAATGAGGCATAGAGACTTGAGACAGGTACTAGAGAGTGGAGAATAGGTAATGTAGATAAGAGCGGGAATATTGATACCAGAGATGGAAGGTAGAACAAAATAAAATGTAGAAAAGAGAGGTTCTGTATAGTGGTTCCGTTGACGTTGCATACAAGGGACCCACAGAGGACAGGAAGATGGTAGGACGGGGGAATGGAGTGAGGAGAGAGAGAAAAGGAAGGAACTCAGTCTGGAGAGGGTACGTGTGACTGAAGGAGAGATATATATGTAGATAGGGTATTAAACACAGAAAACAATGGAACGTAGAAATGAGAGAGAGAAATGAAGAGGAGTGATAGAAGGAACGAAGAGACGAGGGTGAGAAGCTCCCTAGGATGAGACGCGAGTACACAAAGCAGGCATTCATGTGAGTGAAGAACGCGCCATCCCCACCAGTAATCTTTACACCCTGCTCTCTTCCCACACACACACTCACGCTCCTTTTCCCTCCTGCACGAATACATACAAACTGCCATTAATACCAGAGCACGCGCTCTGGGAGGGATGAAGGGCCTTTAACCAGGGAGAGAGGATAGAAGAGATGCGTAGTCTTAATTCAGTCACAGAGAAAGTCAGTCGCATAGAAAGAGTGAAATCGTAACAAGTGCATGCGTTTTTTCAGACTCCCATTCAAAGAGCGATGCAGCAAGTACTCCAGACTGTGTCAACGGTCAGGCTGGCACAGAATCCTAAATGCACGAACTATGCGGGGAGTGCACTATTTGGCACTGCGGGGGGAGGGGGGAGGGGGGAATGGAAGTGTGAAATGTTGCACTTTGTGCCAGCAGGGATTGTTGGACAGGGTGCGGGTGGGGTGCAGGAGGCTCAGTTTGGGAGTTATGCAAGTTTGAATTATGTAGCATCACTGTGGTTAGCAGAGGTCATGTGAGGTTGAAATAACAAACAAAATTTGTGCTATAAAACAAAGCATCTCTAGGCTCAGCAATTTTACTTTAACCAGACTGTGCACAGCACAGCAGACTCTACACATTAAACTTAACCATGAACCAGTCGTACAGGGCCAGGCCAGGCCATGCACTGCATCATCTCACTTGCAGATGGGGGAGAGGGGAAACTGACAGCAGTGGGCTCAGTGATGGGAGGTACAGGGGGGGACGTATAAATTGCACATGTTTATATTCAGCTTTTCAATTCAGTGTTCTCTCTAGATATTAAGGCATTTTTAGCTTAATTCAAAATTGCACGGTAACGTTTTTTAAAATTTGATAGGCGTTGCCTCTTTTTCTGAGATGTTTTACTTTTCTGCTCAATTAAAGTAAAACATTCTAATGCACAGGCGAGCATTAAAAAGGAAAGGGAGGGATTCCAAGCAAGAATACCTGTTGAAATGGTGGACAGAGGAGATGATTCTTGTGGTGAGCCTGAAAAGAACAAGAAGTACAAATTGCAGAGTGCCCGTGGCCCTTGGGGCTGGCCCCTAGAGATGCCTTCGCACAGGTTAAGGATTGCTCACGGAAACAGCCAATTAGCCTCAGTCTATAAAGAAACATGAGGGCAAGGATAAAGGTGCATGACCGGAGTGTCGTGGCATCACCTGATGGGACCCCGAGGTGGTAGTCTAAAAGCCCTTGGTTTCTTATTGAAGACGGTCTGGATGGGTCGCTCATTAGTCCTGGTATAGGCGGTGGGAATATCTATACTATGCAAAACAGTCCACTGATTAATGTTAAGGAATTAGGGGGCATTAAACGAGGCCATGAAACTTTTGAGAGTGATTGGCTAGCACCAGCCAGAGCTTTAAGTAATTATGCGCTATCTTTTTCAGTTAATTCGGCAGCAGAATGTGAACAGGGGAGCTGGGCTGCTTCCTTTCATAGTCACAAGCCCCCCGCCACGAAAGTAAATGGTCCCACGCTGCGTGACTGGAGACGGCAACACCCATCTCCAGAATGGAACAACGCTTCAGAGGGGTGGCGTTGCGGCGGGCTATTGAGTAAATCTCTCATAGGGACCAAAAAAGGGTACTGAGAGAGGAATATGGCTTATTCGAGCAGCAAAGCCTCTTCCCATGTTGATGTATTTTAAAACGACAAGAACACAATAAAAAATCATGCCGTGAAGCGATGCGCGCTCTGCGCTGGGGGAGGGCCATTAGCCTGTAAGAACTCGCGGCGAGATCAAAGGAAGGGTGGGAGGCACATTGGCGAGCGAGGGGTGAGGGGGTGTGCAGCCTGGTGAGCTGAAGTGGCAGCAGAGGCGGAGCGCAGCGCGCGCACAAAGTGTCTGGTGGCAAATGGAAGCTGTGCATAATGCGCGTGGTTGTGCTCACATGCACTGTACCTAATCCGCTCTTTGGGTGCACTTTTGAAAGCCCCACTAAATATCTCGCCAACAAGCATTGCAAAAGCAATGCCTGGGCTCGACCTAAAAATGACTCAATCTATGCAGTTGGGAGAGGTAGGCCTAGGCAATCGTATGCTACTCAATTGTTTGGGCCTAAGCATTCAGGCTTGTAGGGAAGAAGTGATTGCTTCATGTTTGGAAGAGGGGGTAGATGCGGAGTTCAATGTATGTGTATGAGAAACTACTTCAGTGTAAAAGCTCAAAACTCAAATCAGGTATCAATCCCTGGGATAGCAACGCATTGCCATGATATTTCAAGCACCCAAACCCTTTTTTTAGGGCACCAGCACTTGTGAAAAGGGGAATTCATTTAGCATCAAGAAAAGTGTCTGTCATTAGGTGAAAAACTAATCATTAGAATGTTACAAAATAACACGTGCAGATGCTTACATAACACCTTTGTTTGTTGTGTACATCTCGAGTTGTTATTTTTGTAAACATGAACAGTTGCACAATTTTGAGGAAATAGCATGAGCCTAGTGAAGATAACATTATGAGGGTAAATATAGTTTGTAGGTTCATGGGATCAAGCGCCTCCTGCCATGAAGACACTGCAAGTCACCCAGGAGCTCTGTGGCCTCAGAGAGGCACCAGCCCGCAAACCCAACACCTTTATTAGGTCATGGGATTACGATTTGGCTTGACATATCCACTTCAGGTACAGTTAGGAGTATTTTATTCCTTATAAAATGTACCCCTACTCTTGCATGATTGCTAAGTTTTCCATGTCAGAGTTGAGACCTTCTCCCAGTGCTACACTTTGCATGCTGGGATTGTAAACCCTAAAATTCGAAATACGCTCTCAGCTGAAAGCCCAGCAGCAGCTGAAGTTGCCACATTTTACTTGCAGATAGCTACCTGGTAACTATGAAATAAGCATTTCTTTTTTTTTAGATATCTTTTTATTGGACATAAACATGACATTCAGCCAAGCAGTATACACTTACATGGAATCGATTCATATGGCGAGTGCATTTAGACATCGTAGGTAGCTGGGACACATATCGAACGCCCGAGTGGGCTTCAAGGAGACAGAAGCTAATCCTCAGAGGGGACAACAGGGGCCGCACATATGTTTCCCCGGTAGGCGTTCCACATACACCATACAAAGGACCACTTCTTAGGGCATCCCGTGCAACGCAGACCGTTTTCTCCCTAAACATACACCAGTCTAAGTTCTTTTTCCAGGTGTCCAGGGTTGGTGCTGTCCCCCCACCCCCCAACAGTTGCGCTCTATCGCGTTTGGCTACCATTGCACCCAGAGTCGCCCAGAGCCGCTCCATCCCAGTCAAATAAGTGAGTTCCCAAACATTAAGGAGCCATCTTTTAACCTCCGGGTGTATGTCTTTGTGTAACACTCCCAGCATGGCCTCGTGCAACCCCCGCCAGTACTCCTGGATCTGTTCACACTCCCAAAGTATGTGTAGGAAAGTGCCCACCTGACCACAGGGTCTTCTGCAACATCCCCCCTCCCCATATGAACCAGCTGGGGCCCAGTGACGTACGCTCTTTGCAATATTTTAAGCTGGACCAGTCGTAGCAGAGCGGAAATCGCCACCTCTCGGGAAGAGGCCACCGACTCTCGCCATTCCTCGTCGTCAAGTTCAAGGGCATCTCTTTCCCAACACTCAGGTAGTCGTTCAAGGGGATCAGTGGTATTATTAATCGATTTCTTATAAGTTTACGAAATTGCTTTCTGAGGGAGGTACCCATCAAGTAGACTGACTTCTAGCGGTGAAGACTCAGGAGGGGAGGAGCCCTTCTTCAGGGTTGTTACAAGTGCATGACGGATCTGCAGATAATGGAAAAACTCAGAGGCCGAGAGTTCGTATTGTTGTTGGAGAGTGTCAAACGCAATCATATCACCTTTCACCCAGAGGTCACCTATCCGGGAGATACCAATGAGATCCCATTTGTCAAATCCCCTGGAGGAACGCAGGTTGCCCAGTTGTTCCGAGTCCCACAAGGGAATTGCCAATGTGAGCTTCCCGTCCCAACATAAACTTTTAGTTGCTGCATGCCAAACCTGGACAGAGTGTTCGGGTGGACCAGTTAATCGGAATTTCCTGGGGTTCGAATACAGAGCTCTGTTGTAGTCCCCGCCAGGTAGCAGCCATCTATCCATGATAAATCTAGGATCATCCGGTCTTTGGTAGGTGCACTGGTTAATAAGCGGTAAGGTGGGAAGCCCAATAGTATTTCCTAATGTCGGAAAGACTTATGCCACCGTCATACCAGTTTAAGACCAATTTGTTGATGGCCTCCCATCCAGAGCAACTCCCTCTGCAAAGTGAAAAGCTTTATTGTTTCAGTTAATAAAAACCATACAATATCGAAAATACTTATATTTTCTGTATCTTAAAAAAAATTAGCAAATAATTTATTTCATAATAGAATGATATAAAAGTGATTTCATACGAAAGTATACAACGTTGCTGACTTTCTAACTAAAACCAATACATAAAATCCTTTTAAAACCTATCTAACCTAGTAAAACCGAAATACATAGACCAATTAATAGTTGCCAAGAAGATGTGCATCCGTTGCTACTTATTTCAGTCCCAATATTAGAGTCAATAATGCAATCCCTTCTACCGCTTCATATTTGTTCTTTGCTAATGGACTTGTCGTTATTTATTTATTTATTTATTTATTTATTTATTTAATACTTGCAGAACACTACCCAATGAATGGCATGGTGATTTTATAATCCATTTTCATTATTATCTGTTAGGTATCGTATCAGAAATTTCCTCACCATACAATTTAAATGGGGATCCATTGCATCCAGACCCTTGATTATTGCAGTTCTACAAGACCTAATACCTCTTTCATTGAATGCCTTTTTCAAAAACCACTCCCAAGTCGTCCTTAAGCCAGGACATATACAAATAAGATGAATGATGTCTTGCTTCTCAGAGCCACATAGTGTGCATGATGTAGGCCCATTGTGTTTCCATTTGGGCTGATCCGCTAAACTTGGTAGTAACCCACAACTGGTGGCCATGAGTTTTCGTTTTAGGTAGTATGAATATGTTGTACTCAAATATTCTGCCGTACGTAATTTTATATAGGACTGTATTACCATTCAGGCATGAGACCTCTTTGCAATTTTTTTTTATCCTCTGTTAATGCGTGTAGTTTTGCCATTTTGTTTACCACTTTACGAAAAACGGGAAAAGAGGGGGATTTTGCCCAGAGTTCTTTGTTTCTTCCATGGCAATTTCAAAAACTTGCCATAAGTGGAGTACTGATCTTCTTTCTGGGCGTCACAAGGCATTGTGTAAGACGTTGGCTCGACTCAACCAGATTTAATACTAGCTTTTGACATATGCATAGATTCTCCCCATCCCTTAATGAATAAGGCCAAATTACAACCTCACCGGTGCTGGTGACGTTTTCTGTGGTAATTTAAAAACCCTTTTGTGTGCTCTCACTTCAATCTTATCCAACAGTTCAGCATCTGTTCTATGTAGAACGATGCTTGCGTACTCCACTGTCGGCATCAATGTGGTAGCCATTACGTCTAACAGAGGACCCTTTAGCTTTTTTTAGAGGGCACAAAATGCATATATTAGACCATTATCTTTTGTTTCCAAATATTGTTTATGTTTTTGGAAATTTAACCGATCATCAATGTGCAGTCCTAGTAATTTGTTGTTATTAACTACCCCTAATTAGACCCTCCAGGATTTCGCGATTTCCCGATTTGCAAAAAAATCGCAAAATCGTCAGTTTTATAAAAATGCCGCGATTTTTACAAAACTGCCCGCGAAATTCCTCTCAATTCCCAACTTTTGGGAAACAAGGACCTCTTGTGGCCATCTTGTTGACGCGCTGACTTTGTTTGTCAATTTATTTTGCTGATCATAATAATAAAGAGATGAATATGCTAATTATCATTAGCTTCGTGTATTCAAGCACAAATATGACAAAGAGGTGTGCCAGTTTAATCTGAGATCTAGTGCCAAACTATGACGGGATGATAGGAAGATAATCTCCAGACCTGACATCCACTCGTGGAGCATTAGTCTCTGCAGATTAAAAGGCAAAACTCTGCCCGGAAGGTCATTTATAATGACGCTCATTTTGCAAAACACAGCTGCTGAATACGGAAATGAATTCCCCATGGCAATGAATTTTGGTTTGGCTGACAAAAAGAAAGTTAGGTTTAACAACAGTGGCAACGAAAGACAACTCTTGAAGGTATTCAAAATAATCACCGTAAATTATAGTTGCCTCAAAGAAAGCACCCGCACCATCCTAACAGTTTAGCCGGTGTTTGGTTGTGGTTCCACCGTCTTGAAACAGCAATTTCTTTAAAAGCCGCAGAACCGGCATAACGTATAAGTGCAAATATTCAAATGTCATTTAGCATGTCAGATGGTCTGATGATGTATGCCTGCATATACATTGTCATGCTGCCTTTTTGCTGATGCAGTTTAGTGTCAACAATAACCATTTTATTTTTTATTCCATGAGACGTGTTTGCTTCGGTACAATACAATGTGAAAACAGTACATGGGTAACAAAAGAGACAGGAGAGATGTTACCCGTGAACCTGAGAGGACTAAACTCATGGTGAAGCACAAACAAAACTGGATATCTGTGCAGCAGTTTGAAACTCAGCCCTTACCCTGTTAAAGCGTGGATCAGATGAATTTTAGCTTAATCACCAGATCGTAAAGATGTATGGGCCTGCAGGTAAAATTCCATATTGCAATAGTGAAATGTGCAAGGGCTACAGTGAGAGGAGCATGTTCTTAGAGTGTCCTTTGCATGCAGCGATGGTAGTGGCTGTACTTTCCTAAACTGTTCCTAGCTCACATTGTGATATTGCTGTTGAATAGCTTTCAGCCCACAGCGTGTAGAAATCATGCATCAAATGTATTGCGGCCAGCATGATTGTGCTTTAACTTCCTGTGTGTAATATGATTGGTGAAATGCGTGCGAAGTGAGCACGCAACAGATGTTTTACAACAGTTGTGTGCGCAGTGTATGCATTTTGGATGCAATTAAACAAATATACCAGCTATGCAATGTTATGGCCATTTACAGTGTCTTGCAACTCTAGAATGAATTTCGTGTGCCTTGTAGTATGAATAGTGATTGCACAGTGGGTATTGTGAGTAGGCTATGGCTGCAGTGGGTGCTATGACAGGAATGATTGCAGTTATTCAACCCTAAGTTAAGTGTGCAGTGTGAACATTGCGGGGCATTCAGCTGAAATGCTACTACACATTGTGCAATGGGTAAGGTAAATTTGCCTGCAAGAACTGTGGATGTGCATATAGCTTGTTCTGATATTAAATACCAATCTGTGCCAGCACATAGATTGCTTAACTACTTCCTCAGTTACGTGGAAAATCTCTGTGCGTCCAAAGCACACAGAACCTTAGAGGGAGAGAGCTTTACTGCGCATAAGGGATTGGCTGGCCTGAGACAGCTGGCCAAACCCTTATGCTCAATGGTGGGAGTGTCAACCTCTCCGCCGCCAGCAGTGTCATCCCCTGGGACCGCCCCAAGAATCGTCAGTACCCTACTAGCCTGTCCAGAGGATTAAAATAAAATTTTAATAAAATGGGTGTAAAACCCTTTTTATTATCATTTTATCTGCTAGTGGTGGCAGGGGGGCGGCGCTCCTCAGCTCTAATGGTTACAACAAGGGGTGGTGAAGGACAGAGTCTCTGAATTAAGCAGAAAGCTCTCACCCAGTCAAAAGATCAGGGCTAGATCCAACACCGTTTTTTAGCTCACTGCACCATCCCAGTTTCAGAACCTGGCTGTATGCAAATTAGTCTGTTCCTGTCCCAGTGCATGATGGGAACAGGGCAAACCAAACTACAAAAGCCAATTCTTACACTGGGAAGGAAACAAGCTCCCGGGGACCGGTTTCTGGCATTACAGCCGTCTTCGGCCCGGTTTGCTTGAATCCTGATGGTGCAATGAGCAAGGGTCTCACATCTGAGAATACCCTTCCACGCTTAGGGTGGACAAAAATAATTACAACAAGGGGTGGTGAAGGACAGAGTCTCTGAATTAAGCAGAAAGCTCTCACCCAGTCAAAAGATCAGGGCTAGATCCAACACCGTTTTTTAGCTCACTGCACCATCCCAGTTTCAGAACCTGGTTGTATGCAAATTAGTCTGTTCCTGTCCCAGTGCATGATGGGAACAGGGCAAACCAAACTACAAAAGCCAATTCTTACACTGGGAAGGAAACAAGCTCCCGGGGACCGGTTTCTGGCATTACAGCCGTCTTCGGCCCGGTTTGCTTGAATCCTGATGGTGCAATGAGCAAGGGTCTCACATCTGAGAATACCCTTCCACGCTTAGGGTGGACAAAAATAATTACAACAAGGGGTGGTGAAGGACAGAGTCTCTGAATTAAGCAGAAAGCTCTCACCCAGTCAAAAGATCAGGGCTAGATCCAACACCGTTTTTTAGCTCACTGCACCATCCCAGTTTCAGAACCTGGCTGTATGCAAATTAGTCTGTTCCTGTCCCAGTGCATGATGGGAACAGGGCAAACCAAACTACAAAAGCCAATTCTTACACTGGGAAGGAAACAAGCTCCCGGGGACCGGTTTCTGGCATTACAGCCGTCTTCGGCCCGGTTTGCTTGAATCCTGATGGTGCAATGAGCAAGGGTCTCACATCTGAGAATACCCTTCCACGCTTAGGGTGGACAAAAATAATTACAACAAGGGGTGGTGAAGGACAGAGTCTCTGAATTAAGCAGAAAGCTCTCACCCAGTCAAAAGATCAGGGCTAGATCCAACACCGTTTTTTAGCTCACTGCACCATCCCAGTTTCAGAACCTGGCTGTATGCAAATTAGTCTGTTCCTGTCCCAGTGCATGATGGGAACAGGGCAAACCAAACTACAAAAGCCAATTCTTACACTGGGAAGGAAACAAGCTCCCGGGGACCGGTTTCTGGCATTACAGCCGTCTTCGGCCCGGTTTGCTTGAATCCTGATGGTGCAATGAGCAAGGGTCTCACATCTGAGAATACCCTTCCACGCTTAGGGTGGACAAAAATAATTACAACAAGGGGTGGTGAAGGACAGAGTCTCTGAATTAAGCAGAAAGCTCTCACCCAGTCAAAAGATCAGAGCTAGATCCAACACCGTTTTTTAGCTCACTGCACCATCCCAGTTTCAGAACCTGGCTGTATGCAAATTAGTCTGTTCCTGTCCCAGTGCATGATGGGAACAGGGCAAACCAAACTACAAAAGCCAATTCTTACACTGGGAAGGAAACAAGCTCCCGGGGACCGGTTTCTGGCATTACAGCCGTCTTCGGCCCGGTTTGCTTGAATCCTGATGGTGCAATGAGCAAGGGTCTCACATCTGAGAATACCCTTCCACGCTTAGGGTGGACAAAAATAATTACAACAAGGGGTGGTGAAGGACAGAGTCTCTGAATTAAGCAGAAAGCTCTCACCCAGTCAAAAGATCAGGGCTAGATCCAACACCGTTTTTTAGCTCACTGCACCATCCCAGTTTCAGAACCTGGCTGTATGCAAATTAGTCTGTTCCTGTCCCAGTGCATGATGGGAACAGGGCAAACCAAACTACAAAAGCCAATTCTTACACTGAGAAGGAAACAAGCTCCCGGGGACCGGTTTCTGGCATTACAGCCGTCTTCGGCCCGGTTTGCTTGAATCCTGATGGTGCAATGAGCAAGGGTCTCACATCTGAGAATACCCTTCCACGCTTAGGGTGGACAAAAATTCTGTTCATCACCACCCCCTTTTGTAAATCGATTTTGGCCACTATAGGTGTGGCAGGGTATACTCAGACATGAGTCCCTTTCTCACTGCTCCATCAGGATTCAAGCAAGCCGGGCCGAAGAGGCTGAAATGCCAGAAACCGGTCCCCGGTAGCTTGTCTCCTTTCTGGTAAAGAATTGGCTTGGTAGTTTAGTCTGCCCTGTTCCCATGATGCACTGGGCCAGGGACAGACTGATTTGCATATAGCCAGGTTCTGAGCTGGGATGGGGCAGTGAGATAAATAACGGTGATGGATCAAGCCCTGATCTTTGGACTGGGTAAGAGTGGTCTGCTCAATTCAGACACTCTGTTCATCACCACCCCCTTTTGTAAATCGATTTTGGCCACTATAGGTGTGGCAGGGTATACTCAGACATGAGTCCCTTTCTCACTGCTCCATCAGGATTCAAGCAAGCCGGGCCGAAGAGGCTGAAATGCCAGAAACCGGTCCCCGGTAGCTTGTCTCCTTTCTGGTAAAGAATTGGCTTGGTAGTTTAGTCTGCCCTGTTCCCATGATGCACTGGGCCAGGGACAGACTGATTTGCATATAGCCAGGTTCTGAGCTGGGATGGGGCAGTGAGATAAATAACGGTGATGGATCAAGCCCTGATCTTTGGACTGGGTAAGAGTGGTCTGCTCAATTCAGACACTCTGTTCATCACCACCCCCTTTTGTAAATCGATTTTGGCCACTATAGGTGTGGCAGGGTATACTCAGACATGAGTCCCTTTCTCACTGCTCCATCAGGATTCAAGCAAGCCGGGCCGAAGAGGCTGAAATGCCAGAAACCGGTCCCCGGTAGCTTTTCTCCTTTCTGGTAAAGAATTGGCTTGGTAGTTTAGTCTGCCCTGTTCCCATGATGCACTGGGCCAGGGACAGACTGATTTGCATATAGCCAGGTTCTGAGCTGGGATGGGGCAGTGAGATAAATAACGGTGATGGATCAAGCCCTGATCTTTGGACTGGGTAAGAGTGGTCTGCTCAATTCAGACACTCTGTTCATCACCACCCCCTTTTGTAAATCGATTTTGGCCACTATAGGTGTGGCAGGGTATACTCAGACATGAGTCCCTTTCTCACTGCTCCATCAGGATTCAAGCAAGCCGGGCCGAAGAGGCTGAAATGCCAGAAACCGGTCCCCGGTAGCTTGTCTCCTTTCTGGTAAAGAATTGGCTTGGTAGTTTAGTCTGCCCTGTTCCCATGATGCACTGGGCCAGGGACAGACTGATTTGCATATAGCCAGGTTCTGAGCTGGGATGGGGCAGTGAGATAAATAACGGTGATGGATCAAGCCCTGATCTTTGGACTGGGTAAGAGTGGTCTGCTCAATTCAGACACTCTGTTCATCACCACCCCCTTTTGTAAATCGATTTTGGCCACTATAGGTGTGGCAGGGTATACTCAGACATGAGTCCCTTTCTCACTGCTCCATCAGGATTCAAGCAAGCCGGGCCGAAGAGGCTGAAATGCCAGAAACCGGTCCCCGGTAGCTTGTCTCCTTTCTGGTAAAGAATTGGCTTGGTAGTTTAGTCTGCCCTGTTCCCATGATGCACTGGGCCAGGGACAGACTGATTTGCATATAGCCAGGTTCTGAGCTGGGATGGGGCAGTGAGATAAATAACGGTGATGGATCAAGCCCTGATCTTTGGACTGGGTAAGAGTGGTCTGCTCAATTCAGACACTCTGTTCATCACCACCCCCTTTTGTAAATCGATTTTGGCCACTATAGGTGTGGCAGGGTATACTCAGACATGAGTCCCTTTCTCACTGCTCCATCAGGATTCAAGCAAGCCGGGCCGAAGAGGCTGAAATGCCAGAAACCGGTCCCCGGTAGCTTGTCTCCTTTCTGGTAAAGAATTGGCTTGGTAGTTTAGTCTGCCCTGTTCCCATGATGCACTGGGCCAGGGACAGACTGATTTGCATATAGCCAGGTTCTGAGCTGGGATGGGGCAGTGAGATAAATAACGGTGATGGATCAAGCCCTGATCTTTGGACTGGGTAAGAGTGGTCTGCTCAATTCAGACACTCTGTTCATCACCACCCCCTTTTGTAAATCGATTTTGGCCACTATAGGTGTGGCAGGGTATACTCAGACATGAGTCCCTTTCTCACTGCTCCATCAGGATTCAAGCAAGCCGGGCCGAAGAGGCTGAAATGCCAGAAACCGGTCCCCGGTAGCTTGTCTCCTTTCTGGTAAAGAATTGGCTTGGTAGTTTAGTCTGCCCTGTTCCCATGATGCACTGGGCCAGGGACAGACTGATTTGCATATAGCCAGGTTCTGAGCTGGGATGGGGCAGTGAGATAAATAACGGTGATGGATCAAGCCCTGATCTTTGGACTGGGTAAGAGTGGTCTGCTCAATTCAGACACTCTGTTCATCACCACCCCCTTTTGTAAATCGATTTTGGCCACTATAGGTGTGGCAGGGTATACTCAGACATGAGTCCCTTTCTCACTGCTCCATCAGGATTCAAGCAAGCCGGGCCGAAGAGGCTGAAATGCCAGAAACCGGTCCCCGGTAGCTTGTCTCCTTTCTGGTAAAGAATTGGCTTGGTAGTTTAGTCTGCCCTGTTCCCATGATGCACTGGGCCAGGGACAGACTGATTTGCATATAGCCAGGTTCTGAGCTGGGATGGGGCAGTGAGATAAATAACGGTGATGGATCAAGCCCTGATCTTTGGACTGGGTAAGAGTGGTCTGCTCAATTCAGACACTCTGTTCATCACCACCCCCTTTTGTAAATCGATTTTGGCCACTATAGGTGTGGCAGGGTATACTCAGACATGAGTCCCTTTCTCACTGCTCCATCAGGATTCAAGCAAGCCGGGCCGAAGAGGCTGAAATGCCAGAAACCGGTCCCCGGTAGCTTGTCTCCTTTCTGGTAAAGAATTGGCTTGGTAGTTTAGTCTGCCCTGTTCCCATGATGCACTGGGCCAGGGACAGACTGATTTGCATATAGCCAGGTTCTGAGCTGGGATGGGGCAGTGAGATAAATAACGGTGATGGATCAAGCCCTGATCTTTGGACTGGGTAAGAGTGGTCTGCTCAATTCAGACACTCTGTTCATCACCACCCCCTTTTGTAAATCGATTTTGGCCACTATAGGTGTGGCAGGGTATACTCAGACATGAGTCCCTTTCTCACTGCTCCATCAGGATTCAAGCAAGCCGGGCCGAAGAGGCTGAAATGCCAGAAACCGGTCCCCGGTAGCTTGTCTCCTTTCTGGTAAAGAATTGGCTTGGTAGTTTAGTCTGCCCTGTTCCCATGATGCACTGGGCCAGGGACAGACTGATTTGCATATAGCCAGGTTCTGAGCTGGGATGGGGCAGTGAGATAAATAACAGTGATGGATCAAGCCCTGATCTTTGGACTGGGTAAGAGTGGTCTGCTCAATTCAGACACTCTGTTCATCACCACCCCCTTTTGTAAATCGATTTTGGCCACTATAGGTGTGGCAGGGTATACTCAGACATGAGTCCCTTTCTCACTGCTCCATCAGGATTCAAGCAAGCCGGGCCGAAGAGGCTGAAATGCCAGAAACCGGTCCCCGGTAGCTTGTCTCCTTTCTGGTAAAGAATTGGCTTGGTAGTTTAGTCTGCCCTGTTCCCATGATGCACTGGGCCAGGGACAGACTGATTTGCATATAGCCAGGTTCTGAGCTGGGATGGGGCAGTGAGATAAATAACGGTGATGGATCAAGCCCTGATCTTTGGACTGGGTAAGAGTGGTCTGCTCAATTCAGACACTCTGTTCATCACCACCCCCTTTTGTAAATCGATTTTGGCCACTATAGGTGTGGCAGGGTATACTCAGACATGAGTCCCTTTCTCACTGCTCCATCAGGATTCAAGCAAGCCGGGCCGAAGAGGCTGAAATGCCAGAAACCGGTCCCCGGTAGCTTGTCTCCTTTCTGGTAAAGAATTGGCTTGGTAGTTTAGTCTGCCCTGTTCCCATGATGCACTGGGCCAGGGACAGACTGATTTGCATATAGCCAGGTTCTGAGCTGGGATGGGGCAGTGAGATAAATAACGGTGATGGATCAAGCCCTGATCTTTGGACTGGGTAAGAGTGGTCTGCTCAATTCAGACACTCTGTTCATCACCACCCCCTTTTGTAAATCGATTTTGGCCACTATAGGTGTGGCAGGGTATACTCAGACATGAGTCCCTTTCTCACTGCTCCATCAGGATTCAAGCAAGCCGGGCCGAAGAGGCTGAAATGCCAGAAACCGGTCCCCGGTAGCTTGTCTCCTTTCTGGTAAAGAATTGGCTTGGTAGTTTAGTCTGCCCTGTTCCCATGATGCACTGGGCCAGGGACAGACTGATTTGCATATAGCCAGGTTCTGAGCTGGGATGGGGCAGTGAGATAAATAACGGTGATGGATCAAGCCCTGATCTTTGGACTGGGTAAGAGTGGTCTGCTCAATTCAGACACTCTGTTCATCACCACCCCCTTTTGTAAACCTCAGCTCTAATGGAGCAGCCACCGCTCCTCGTTTTCCTCCTGATATCTATGTTGTACCTTAGCCCACAAAAACGGAATTACTTGGCCTGACCATATGATAGGGAAAAGGTCTACAACAAATACCACCTGCGCCACAGGATCTTGGCACCGCGCATAGAATTAACATTTATTGGAGCAGGGGAAAAAAGAAAAATATGAGACCAAAAGGGAAACAATAAAATAAAAGTGTGTGGGCCGCCGCTGCATCGATCGCTTGGGGCTTCAATAACTGGCCCTAGACTGCTTTGGATGAAGCCATGGAAACTAGACTACGCTCAGAGAGGTCTACTTAAAAAATAAAATTTTAGAGGATCAAAGCTATTTGGTAATGTACTTGATGACATTGTGCAAAAAGGAGCGGAAGAGTAAACAATTCTCAAACCTTTTAAGCTGGGGTCTAGAAAGTAATCCTTTATGTTCAAGCGTCCTCTCCAAAAATCTTCAGGACAAGAGTCCCTTTTGAGGCCAGGCTATGTTTGTTCAAGTCGACCTACGAGGACTTGACCAGGTAAGCAGGAGGTGACCTCCCTATGCAGTCTGTCTCACTTATTTTGAACAGTCACTACGATCCTGCGCCCTAGGGAGCCTGAGGAAGAGGTGTCCCGCCTCACGGATCTAGGAAACAGCGGTGCCCCAGCAGGGGTGCATACATTGTCGCTAGAACATCCCAGGGAGCTCTCTCCTATGAGGTTAGGACTGGAGCTGTGCTTCTATAGAGCTACAGACACTTTAAACATGCCTAATTCAAAGTAGAATACTCTGCTAAAACAGTTTCCATTGATTTCAGGGTGAAAATAATGATTAAGAGTAACATAAAGTGCCGCTAAATTGCCGCTAAATTTCCATATTTCTGCCGCTAAATTTGCTAATCCATGCCGCTATATCCTGGGGGGTCTGTAGGTTATTTCTCCCAGCCTGACAGGGAATTTGCGCCCTGCCCGCTTTGCAATAGTCATCGTTTTCGTTTTCTTTATGTTGATTTCCAAAGCGATGATCTTTGAAAATGTAGCTAGCTCGTTTAATGATCTTTGTAAGCCCACTCGTGTCAGACTGAGTAGAACTATATCATGCGCATAACAAAGATGTGTTATCGGTAATGGACCCAGACGAGTTGGATGAGAATTTGTCTCATTTCATTTTATAGAGAAATCCGCCATAAAAAGATGAAATAAATGGGGAGCTTGTACGCGGCCTTGCTTTAGCCATGTGAATTGCCCTTGGAATTCTTGCACCATCTGCAATTTTTATTCGTATCCAAGTTCCAGTATACAATTGAATAATGTCATGCAATAGTAATTCTGGGAGATCCATTTCCTTCAATTTACACCTCAATAGACCTCGATCTATGCTGTCAAACGCTGCTTTAAAATCAATAAAATAGAGCTGTAATTTTAAATTCAAACATTTACACCTTTCTGCAATCATGGTCAAAGCAAGTATAATAGTTGTTGTACTGAGCCCCTTGCGAAATCCGGTTTGGTTCATAGGAATCATCTTACTTTTAGTAGACCTTTCTATTAGGTCCTCCAAGATTAATGAAGCGTAATATTTCGCTTCCAGATCCATCAGAGCTATGAGCCTATAATTTGCAAGATCCGATCTGTCTCCGCCCTTAAATATTGGGTTGATTATTGCACCTTTCCAATTCATCGGCAGATTATTCAATAATTTTGCCTCCATAAATAGTCCTGGCAACGGGATCGTCCAGTATACACAGTCACTTGAAAAAATGGCCTGCGGTGCCATTAGGCCCCGGGGCCCCATCCCTTCGACCTGATTTTATTATTTTCATTATCATATCAGCTACCTGGCAGTCTGGCGTTATTTGGCAATCCCTAATTTTAAACTGATTCTTATATGTATCTGGCGACTTAGATTCCAAGCCAATATAACTATTTTTATTTTCACCACCTGTATCTTTTTTAAAAATGCTACTCAAGTAGTTTACCCAGTTCGACTCCGTCACACATGCGTTATTCAAAGTTTGGGAGGGTCCGGATATTCCATTTATTATTTTCCAAAATGCTTGATTGTTAGATTGTTTGGCGCAGAAAAGAAGCTTTGTCCAGAACTGCTCCTGGTTTGATTTTTGATCCTTCCAAATATGTTTTTGATATATTCTTTTAAGATTTTTTTTATATTATTCCAGGAAGCCACATCATTATTTATCCTGTTCTTTCTGACTACCTTCCTAATTTCTTTCCTTAATGTTAGTGCTTTGTTTCACAGTATGGCGGACTCCTTGCTTTTTTTCTGTTTTACATGCACCTGTTTAGGTGTGAGCCTCATAATCTTTGTAGTGAAAGTTGCCCAGTTTTCTACTTGGTTGTTTTCTGTAGCTATGTTGGATTCTAATACCTCCTTTGCTTACTTCGATATCTCTAATAGATTACCAGCCGAGCATTTTATTCGCTTCAAATTAGTTGTAGATAGATTACCTATCCTTGTGGGGGCTCCCTGATGCTTATTAAAATTAGTTATTATTTCCAGATGCTGATATGAATGATCACTTTGTGTTGTAAACTTAATCATGAATTTCCTCACTTGGTTCACTAAGGGTAAAGACAAATTGTAAAATCTATTATTGACTGAGTATTAATGGCTTGATATGTCCAAGATGGAGGCCTGTCGACTTGTGTTCTTCAATTTAATATTCTTAGCCCTAGATGTTCCAGGGCCATAACTGTTTTTTGGCCAATTAAATCCCGGCGTTTTACAGTTGAAGGTGTTTGTACTGGTACGGACCAGAAGACATTTTGCGCAGATTTTAACTCATCCTCCTCAGGGGTTTAAATAGGATTGGTATTAAAAAATCACCTGTTAATATGATTTCCCACTCTGGTTTCGTCAGTTTGTAATCTGTAATTATCAAGAGTAATTTATCTAACTGCAGTTGTTTTTTCCATACATTTGGATGCAAATAGACATTTATTAATAATATTGTTGTTAAATCATGTGTTGACAAGTTGTTTAATTTGATAACCTGTATGTCTGAAGTAGTTGTATTAAGTTGCTCTGAGCCGATGGCGACTGCCATTGAAATGTATACTGCTAGGCTTCCCTTTGCTCTCCCATGCCGATTTGATCTTACAGCGCTGACATGATGAAGTTCATAATTCCTGCAGAATTAACAACCAGGTGTCTTGTAATGCAATAATATCATATTTATTCCAGTATATTGGTGCTACATTCCACTGAATTTCACTTTTAGCCCCGCTATATTCCAAGAAAAGAGCTTTAGACTATCGAAATGCGGACTGTTAGCTTGGTTGACAAGTCATTCTCTTGTCAGAAAAATTGAGAGTCGGCGCCGACCATCCCCATTGCATTGGACCCTGTCCCTGTGTTTGTGTATTAGTACCATTACTGATGACACCCTTTGTAGTACTGAAAACACCTGGCTTTTTTCAGAGTCTAGTCAACGATTCTTCAAGAGCTTCAACAATGGTGAAGGGTAACAGGGTCTTAGGTGTTTGTCCAATAAGATACCCCATGCTTCGAATCGTTGTCTGGCATTCATAATGGCTTCTACTATTTCGTCATTTCTCCACGTAGCAAGTGTTCTTTCCATCTGTTTCTTTTCATTATACATTCTTTCGATCTGGTTCTTTTCTTCATGAGGAATAAATTGAATGGACAGTAAGTCACATTGAGACAAGTTTTTTAGAGCTAGAATTTTCCACGGGAGCCAATGCACCTGTGACGAGCTCAGCTCGTCATGAGCATGTGGGCGCTGTGTGCGCCCCCCTCCCCCCCAGCACAGCAGGGGAATAATGCAAGCAGCGAAGGGGTTAACTCCGTTATTTCTACCTTACTGCCAGTTACTCTTGCACCCTTAATTGATGAAGGGAGTTAGACTGAAATCCTTCTGGAAGCCACATCCAGTAACTTTCTTAATGTATTGCCACCAGGAAAATCACATGAGGATGATAGAACCTTGTGTTTTTCTTTGGACAACTCCGCAACACCCGCTCCCTTTCCGGAAGCCAAAAAAAAGAAAGCCATACAAGTAGGACAGCACTCTTAACCAACCACCCCCCTGCTAATATATATCAAACCAGGTGCCAAGCTCTTCTGCAATGATAAGAGCCACAAATTGACAACAGCCTGTAAGTTTATTACTGCATACACTCCATTCCTCCTGCAACCAAGAATTGTGTCAGATTAAAAAATATGAAATAAATGAAAGGGCGGGCAGAAGACTCACGGATCGGCAATCCAAGTTATATTTTGTGTTCTATGCTCGAGCCACAGCTGTATGTTTTCTTTTGATGCAAAGCTGGACCTTGAAGTACACCCCCACGAAATAGGTGAGACTTTCAAAGGAAATCTTTAGTCTTCTCTTATAGGCTCTTGGGCTAGGGGGCAACTTCAAGGGGAGCTTCAAATCGGGTAGTTTTTGCAGGTTTGTAGTTTGCTCCTCTCTCCTCTAAACACTCACTGTGCGGCAAGAGGCAGCTCCTGTGTTACCCCTGCGCTCACAAAGAGAAAGTGCTGTTAAAGGCCCACTGCACGGCTCAGGGACGTCGCAGACCAGCCTGATGCAATACTGGTATAGTGCTGGCCCCCGCTCCACAACCCAAGTCACTAGGCTCTCAGTGGCGTAACGATAATTGAGGGGGCCCCCTGCAAGGTACAGAGAGGGGCCCCCTTGGGACTCTGTCAGGATCTCCCCCGCCAAAGTGCAGTGCTGAGGGAGCCTCCTGGAGCTTGTGGGCCCCCCGCACTGGGGGGATGCGGGGGCCTGTGTTACGCCCCTTAACGCTCAGCTCCCGGCCTCACAACAGAAGCGTCCACCGGAGCTCAGTACGGGAGAGCAGAGAGTACAGTAGATGTATAGGAGGGAGGTAGAGGGCATGCTAGGTTACTGGACAGGCACTCGTGCTTACCCTCTACCGCAACTTCTCCCTCAAGGCCGTTTGTCCGTGACCGAGGCATGCGTTTATCCTGCTGACTGTCTCCGTATCCTCTTGCTGCCGCTTGCCGCCACCTGCCTCTGTTTGTAGTCCAGATCACTGCAACCGTCGAAACCCCCCCGTGAGGGAGCAAAGAGGGGCAAAAAAACTGTGGGGAGTCTAACCCATGCTATGAAGATGGGCCCAAACCCTATTTTGTCAAGAACAGCGAGAAGGTATGGCCATTTGATGGTATCAAATGCCCTAGAGGCTTATATGCATTTCTAATCTAAAAAATAAAACATTGTCAGACATGAAATCTGATTGGAAAAACCATTAACTTCGGGGTCATAGTATTTTATTATCAGGCAAACCCCGCGGGCTCGCAAGGACTCCACCAATGGGTGCAGAAGCTTTGTGAAACACCATGGAGCTGATGAGAGGCCGAATGGAGGACAGTGTACTCGAACCAATTACCGAGCCACTGAAACTGAAGGTAGCGTCGATGAGGACCATAAATCGGAACCGACAGATAGGCATCTTTCAGGTCGAGATGGACCATCCAGTCCCCTTGCTGAAGAAGGTCCCTTAGAAGATGGATACCCTCCATCTTGAAATGACGGTATACCACTCCGCAGTTGAAGTCCTTTAGATTGAGGACAAAACGTGCACCGCCTCCCTTTTTCTCCACCAGAAAAACATTTATGACAAAACCGTTGGGATGAAGAGAAGTGGGAACGATGGCCCCTTTGGCCAGAAGAGACTCGACCTCTTCGGAGATGAACACCTGATCTTGTTGGGAAAAAACAAGGGGCAGAGGAAGGTGGTGTTGATGAGGATGTTCGTAGAACTCTATTCTGTAACCTTGCACCGTCTCCAACACCCAGGCATCGATCGAGATTAATTGCCAATTGGGGAGGAAAAACAGTAACCTGCCCCCCCAAAACAACCTCTGAAGTCAAAATCAAGCTCACCTGAGTTAGAAGAGTCGTGACGTCCTCCTTGGTTCCCGCCGTATCCTCCTTTCTTAAACTTCCCTCTCCCTTTGCGGGAGGGATAGAAGTTTGATTTGTTTGAACCATAGAAATATTGTCCACCTCTCTGGGACTGGGAACCGCGCTGATTCTGCTGGTTATAACCCCGGCCGGACGAGCGTCCCCGTCGTCCGGCCCTTCCAAAAACCGGGCGAAAAGCCCGACGTAGATTAGATTGTGCCTTGTCAAGGCCACTGAATGTGGCTACAAATTTTGTGAGTTCTTTTAGGAATGGATGTCCAAAAAGTAAACCCTGGGCCAGGGAACCAGACTCAGAAGGAGCCAAATCCGTGAGTTTTGGGTCCAGTTTAAGGAGACTGGAGCGTCGGCGCTCGCAAGAAATTGAGCAATTCGCGTTTCCTAAAATACAGATCGCACGTTGCGACCAACCCACCAACTCATCAGGATCGATGAGAGCACCAGAATCCTTGGCCCTGAAGGCCAGATCCAGGATTTTCGTCAGGGGACCAAGAAGGTACAACATCTTGTCCTGACAGGACCGCCAAGATCTATCCAAACCCTTCTTGGGGTCCTTTGAATATTTTTTCATGTAAGTAACCATGATTGGATCCACCTCTGGCGTATCCGCCAATTTATCAGCAAGGTCCGGATGAGGACATTCTGATCGTAATCGGGCCATGACATCCTTTTCAAAAGGACGGCGAATATGGGATTGCACATAGTCAGCCACTTCAGGGGAAGGTAGCCAGGAGGTGGAATTCGGATGAATAATATCCGATGGGTCAAAAGTCAACAGCTGGGGATTGGAAGGGGCTTCCACATAATGCTCTTTCCGAGCCCTCTTATTTGGAGGAGTAGCCACAGGATCAGAGGAGGACGAATCAGAGGAGGAAGAGGCATCATCAGAAGGGGAGACTGGGGACGAACGTGCAGACTTTGTTGATTTCTTAGAAGGCTGTACGGAGGACAGAGTTTTTGCCAACTTCACAAAATCCGCCTGATGCAGGTTTTTGGGAGATTTTTTAGAATGTCTAGAAGACGGAGGCAACCAACCTTGGTGCTCTGCATATTCAGATAGATGACGCTTCAATGGGGCAATGGCGTGGAATAATGCCTGACCCATTAAGTCACTGTCCATAGAGCCAGCCGGCTCCTCATCGTCATAATAATATTCTTCCTCATCATAATAGTCTCCCATTGCGACAACTTAAAGTTGTGAATATGCCCACGTTGAGGAAAAAATAAATATCAATAGCCAAAGCCAATTCAGGGGGAGTGGAACCCCAAAGCAAGCCAAATACAAAGCATGAGAACATGACAGCACATACAGTTAAGAGTGGAGGGAGGGCTTGCTTAACAACAATGCCACTCTAGGCAAAGCCTATGCATAATTTTACTACCCCAAAACTATAATGTTAAAGGGCGTAGGTGGGGTTAATATCAGGCAGGCAGTGGGCGCACGCTGAAGAATGCAGCTGTATTGACGTCCCCCGACGGAAGCGTCTGTCAGAAATGCTCTCTGAGGCAACACGGAGCAAATGTAAACAAAGAGGCTGTTGCGCATGTGCGCTGACAGCCGCCTGCCGACAGAGAGACGCGCGAGCCTCTACAAAACAAGCCCGGTGCGAACACCGCGCGCCTGGGACGGTGGAGGTGCCACACGCTCCCGACAACCAAAACCGGAACGAGAACCGGCAACATGCAACGGAGCTGCCCTAATTGTCACATTAAACCTTATAGCGGACTACCGCCACAAGCTTGAATTCATCGGGGAAGCCGATGGAGAAGAACTAATAAAGCTGCCCAGAAGGATCAAATGGGAACAGACCGCAATCAATAGATTCAACAGCTGGGCAAATCACTGGTCAGGTTGGTCACTAAGTGAACAGAAAAAGGACGCCATAGAAACTTGGAGTGTCACAATAGAGACCCTTGCGATGATTCTTCGCGGGAACTTGAATAATATATCGCACAGGCGCCCTTCACCTACATATGGTCATAATTCTGAAATTAAAATAAGCGCCAAAAATCTAAACAAGAAACTAAAACTTTTCCGCAAAATTGGGACAAGCCTAAAAAGATCGAACTACAAGAAGCCAAATAAAGCCATACAAAGAAGGTTTGGGCAGCAAAACGTGCCCATTGTGAAGCACAATGGCTAATAATTTTTGACTTGTTGAGCCCGGGAAAATCACAGGAGTTTTGGAAGTACATATGCAACCTGGGCCGAGACACAAACCATAGAGAAAACTCCCTTGAAGCCTCTACTTGGGTTGCCCATGTAAAAGCACTCTATACTAATGATGGCGCTGCTAACATGCAAATTGACACATCCATTGTTGGAGACAATCCAGGCAGATACACCGAGCTGATGGCTGCACCGGGGAAATTGCTTGTCTCCAAAATCATTAAAAACATCAGACAAAACGCCGCTCCAGGTCCTTATGGTCTCCCTGGACATCTATTCAAGGCAAATATCGATTTTTGGTCCACTAATCTGACCCACCTGTACTCTGAATGTTGGCTCCAGGGGGACATACCAGACTCATGGAGAGGCTCGCTCTTACAGCACATCCATAAAAAAGGCCCAAAAACTGAACCTACCAACTACCGCATGATCGCCCTGCTGGATATTGAGGATAAAGCTTATGCCAGCGCCATCTTGAGGGCCCTCGTAGATTGGACGAGCGCAAAAGGCATCCTTCCATTTTGTCAAACCGGTTTTAGACCTGGGTCTGCCACAGTTGATAATATCACCGCACTGTCTTTCCTGGCACATCGCGCTCGGAAACGCAAAAGCCTTCCCCTCTTCGCCTGCTTTATCGACTATTCGGCGGCGTTCGATGGGGTAGATCGCGCAATTCTGTGGCACAAGCTGGTCCAATGGAACATCAACTCGGTACTGCTAGGAGCGATACAGTCCCTTTACCAAAAAACATGGGTGCGAATTAAACTCTCGAGGGACCACGCATCTGTCAAGATCAACACAGACAGAGGTTTAAAACAAGGGTGCGTGCTTGCCCCACTATTATTCAATTTATACACAGCGGACATGGAGAAGGCCTTGACTGGGGCTGCCCTGGCCACCCCAAAGATTGGTGGAAATAAAATTCTTTTCATGCAATATGCTGATGACTTGGTTCTTTTTGACCACACGAGAATGGGGCTACAAAAGGTGCTGATGGCTCTTGCCACGTACAACGACAAAAACAGGCTGGTAGCAAACCCGAGCAAGTCAAAAGTAATTATTTTTGGTCATTATCCAAGGAAGAAAGCTTTAAAATGGAGGCTAGGCAATATCCTTCTGGATACCATGCAGCGGTACATCAATTTGGGCATTTGTTTTCAGGAATCGGGGCTTGCAAGCGCCCACCTTAAGTCAATCCAAGCCAAAGGTAAATCCATCACCTACGCCATTTGCAAGCTGCAAGCATCCTTACACAGCCCGTCTACCAAGGCCATTAATAGAGTTCTTAAAGCCAAGCTTATGCCGGCACTCAACTATGCCCTACAGGCATTCCTGGGCAAACTGAGTAATGAATTAGAAAAAATTCAGTGCAGAGCATATAAGAAAGTCTACCATCTTCCAAGGTGTACTAGAAACACCCTTGTTCGCCTGGAGTTCTCGCTCAACCAGCAAAACCTGGAAGAGTTGGCCGCCTTAAGTAAATACTACTTTTTAACAACGGCGGCACAGGAGGACACATTAAAGGCAGTCTTGAAATGTATTTTCATAGAGCCTGGGAACCCCTGGTCGGCCACCCTCGAAGTGGCTGAGGCCCATCTCAAACTTGCCATGGACTCATGGAATCCTGAATATGTCAAATATTTTGCCATCAAGAACGCGATAAAAAAACAAGTGCATGACGGTCACGGGAACTGGACCTGGACTCTCTGAGAAGAAAACACTTGCCTAAGACCTTGTGTCTCCGACACAACCAGCATACTCCTAAACATCATCTCACGCAGGCGGTGGGCCGTGCCGCCCTACATAAGATTTTGGCTTATAGACTACACCCATTGCCCCTCAAAGAACTATATTCCTGCGGTCAGGCCAGCTCTGGAGTCCGGGAATGCAGACTCTGCAGGTATAAACTTGAGTTCTTGGCCCACCTCCTCTTCTGCTGCCCAGCCCTCCGCCTGGCCCGTAGTCTTTATCTTAGGCCATTACTAAGACAATCGGGGTCACGCACCGCAGAGGAGGGGATCACTCATCTGTATACCCTGTCCACGGTAAAGCACATGGCGGCCTTTGGAAAGTTTATCTTTCAAGCTCGGGCAATGTTGATGGCTTCCACAGGCTGGATTCCAGAGTCTCCTGCCGGCCCATGAACCCTTTCCCCAGAATGTTCTGCACCTATGGAGCAATTAGATAAATGGAACTTTAGCAATTTCCTTGATTTTAACTTTTGTAATGTTGTTACTTTTGTATTTTGGTTTTATGTAATGGTTTTTAGTAACCAAACAAATAAAGTCATTCATTCATTCATTCATTCATTCATTCTTTGCAACGGAGCAAAAGCCCCAACAAACGAAAACCGCTAGCAAGTGCAAAAACACGCAAGCAGGCAGCCGACAAGCGGCGAACAACAGGGAAAAGCAGCACAAAGGCAAAATAGAACAATGCACAAGGCAAACCGTAAGTAGAAGAAATTGTACTTAACTGGCTGCGAAGCAGCAAAGAAAGAGGAAGTGTTGTTCTCTATGGTACCTTTTATAGTATGTAGCCTCTATGGTTACCAGTGGTACTCATGGGAAATGTAGTGTTTGGTTTTTCTTTACTGTGTTCTTATTGGCTACTGTGTTTTCTCAGTAAAGAAATGAGAAAGCATAATTGGAGCCTCCGTCCTGCCATAGAATACAACACCCATTAAAAAGCAGATTGTAGGGTGTATCAGGAGACCGCCACCCTGAGGATGGAAACAGAAAAGAAAACAAAGTTCTTGGCTTTCCCAAGGGGACTCTACGTATTTCCTTTCACCCCACTCGGGGACGCTACTCCCACCCCCCTCCCAGCTCCCAGGAGTTGTGCACGCACCTGTGCAAGCCACGCTCCTCCAGGAGCGTGGCTATGCGCTTCGTGATGTCGTTGGCCTCCTGGCTCTCGACATCGGGGTCATGACCGTGACCAGGTGTTTCCGCGTCTTCGCTTCGCTCTCTCACCGCTGTTCCCCCTCTGGCCTCCTCACCAACCGCTGGGGTATCTGACCGCAGTCCTCCGGTGGGACCGATTTCACGTGGTGGGATGGGTCACCACCACCGCCATTGTCGTGGCTCTTCGCTGGAGGTAGACGTGTTGCACCAAGCCGACCGTTCCCGCTAGCGCACAGGCGGCTGCCACCTTCGCGGCAGCACAACGCACCGCGCCGACCTCCTTACTGCTCTTCCAGCCCTCGGGTTCGACGTTCCCCAGCAGTCAGAGTTCCCCTGTTGGCCGGCGCTGGTAGCTGAACCCACGGCCCAGTCCGCAGCAACCCCGCCTCAGGTAAGCGGCATCAGATGCAGCGCCCCGGATCCCGGTGCAGCAGCGGCCGGCCCACTTCTCTCTCGCGGGGGCCCTCCAATCACTCGAGGCCGGGGATATGAATTTCAGTGCAGGCCTCACCAAGATGGCCGGCGCCCTCTGAGAGGGCCGGTAAGAATCTTCGTTCCGGCGTTGTCGTCGATCCGCCTCACGGTCCCCAAGCATCACACAGGGATCTACACGGTCCCAGGGGGCTCCCGCTAGCCGCCATCACCACCAGGGCAACAGTTAAGACAGGATAAACAGCAAGGCAAGTGCCGAGCTCTCAGCTCACAAGTCCATGCTCGTCTGTGGTCAAGCCACGCCCCCCTGGGTGAAGCCATTGGATAGTAAGAAGATGATGGTTCATTCGCGGCTGGTTATAGTAGGGCACCTATCAATCACATCTTATATAGGAACTGGTGTATCTTTCTTGTTTGGTGACCGGGGAAATTAGACTTGCTCTTACTGCAGGCACATCCTCGCCTCCTCACCCTTCACGTTACACTGACCCCTCTCCGGCATCTCCCCTTCCTCTCAATGTTCATTATTTCTCCGAAGAACACCTCCATTTGTCTGATCATATTTCATCCGCACTGGAAATATCTCAAATTCCACTGGACAAATCAGGTATTGCATCTTCCTGTAAACAGACTATGCACTGTTTATTCTGCATTCCAGGTGTCCCACACCTTCAGAAGAAATATTGACAGTCTCTGAAGTGATGGCTCTGGAGCCCTAACCACCGTAGGAAACCACACCAAACAGTTCACATACTCTAGAAATCTTATCTCAGATATTTAGGAATTTAAAAATGCAATAGCTTACAAATGACATCCAACCTGAAATTGAGTCTTTATTTTCTCTCCCAAAAAATGATGCGATTTTCTCTTGCTGACCCTCAAGAGGCTTTGTAACACCATAACAACATTTTATGTTGTCAGGTTATTGTAATTGTGCCTGATGATTCATGTTAACATCTCTTGAAAAGTGAAGGAGGCGCTAGGGGGCGCACAGCGGAATGGCTGCCTGAACTGCAGCTCCGCCGGGCGATATCACACGATGTGATTCATTGCCACTAAAACCCCACCAACCCACCCTGCGCGACCACGATCGGGTGCAGGAAGATGTGGAGCGGAGTTAGATGTTTGCGGAGGCGGCCGCTACCCACGCATCGCGGAGAAAAACCGAGGTCGCTGTAACTTGCACCGGACTGCCTGACAAAATGGCCGGCGGCCGTCTGGAGGTATGTCGCGAGCAACGCACGACCGGCAGCAGACAGACCGCTTAACCCAACGACAGCGCCCATACTTGATCACGGACCGCCAGGACCAGGGAGCACGTCCACACTGCTTCAGCCCCGTGAACTAGCGGCGGTGTCCGCTTACACATCGACCGGTTGCCTGACAAGATGGCGGCGCCCCCTCCAGGTACGGCGACTTCGGCGCACTAACACAGGCGGGCCTCTGCTCGGATAACGAGGTTCTCTGACAGCAGACCGGCGGGGTGGAGGACTGGGCACACTACCATGCGCATATCACCTGGGCACAGCGCATTGGAGGCCTTCTGACGTCCGCCGACCCGGAGATCAAAGACACAGGGGAATAGGGAGCGAACAGGCATCGGGGGCGAGGAGCCACACGAACAGGGAGCAGAGACTCCGGATGGACTAACAGCGAAGCGCCCTATCCCCTCAGTCACGAGAGCAACCCTCTCCCTCGCCTCTCAACGCTGCGGCACTGGCCAGTACACGCCGCTTCTACGGTCCTGCTGGAGTACTACGAACAGAGGGAGCCACCTTGAGAACGACCTAGCCAACAAGTGCATCTGCTGACTACCACCAAAAAAGAAACACGGCGACATCGACCAGAGTAATGAGGGCGACCAGACCTAAGTTGTGTAAGGTGCTTTCACCGCCCGCCGCCATGGGTAAACCAGACAAACAGCAGCCAAAACTCTCCTTTGATAATAGGAAGGGGACTAAGCCAGTAGATGACACAACGGAGGCCGGCGGGTCTTCGGTCTCGCCACCATCTACCAACATGGAGAAGATCCTGCTGGCGATTCAATCAAACCTACAGGACATCAACGGGAAGTTGGGCAATCTAACGTGCAGGATGGATGGCATGGCTGCCCGACAAGAAAAGCACGGCGAACGACTGGATGAAGCCGAAACCAGGATCTCGGCGGTCGAAGATGAAGCGCGTACGTCCACTTCAAAATGCGCGGGAATGGAGCGCATCCTGGAGGTAATAAAAGCAAAGGAGGAGGATTTGGAAGCGCGCTCGAGGCGCAATAACGTGCGAATCGCGGGCCTGCCAGAATCAACCAACACAGGCCGCATGGAACAGTATATCGAAGGGCTCTGTAGGGACATCTTTGGAGCGGAAGCCTTATCGCAGATCTTCATTGTGGAACGAGCCCACAGATCGCTAGGCCCCAAACCACCGCCAGGCGCTACGCCCCGACCGATCGTAGCGAGGATCCTAAACTACAGAGACAGAGACGTGATCCTCAGGCTTGCGAGGGAAAAGGGCAAAATCACTCACCAGGGCAACACTCAGGAGTTCTACCCCGATCACACGGTCGCTGTTCAGCAGGCACGTAGAGAATACACCGCAGTAAAAGCCAAGCTACGAGAATTAAACGTTGGGTATTCCATGTTGTATCCTGCCCGGCTGCGTGTGGTGTGGAAGGAGCAGACGATCGTGCTAGCAACACCTAAGGCGGCCCTCGAACTTGTCAAGAAAATACAGCGAGAGACGAGGTCGGAAGCCAGACATGACCAGAACAGAGACTCCGACTGAGGCGCCTAGAGCACTCCGACTTCACGCAGCGGTAGAGACTACTGCACAAAATACCGCGAGGTAGTATTACACTACCACTTTCGGCTGTCTATGCAAGGTTTGTTGATGAGAGACTACTTGAGGTGAGCTGTTGGCGTTTTTTGATTTATGCATTGGGCGGTGAAAGGGTGAGGAGCGGCTGAAATAACTGTGACTGTAGCCCAATCCTGCCCTGACCTATCACGAGCGTTCAGGTCTATACTAAACTAACAGGCCTTCCTCATGGGATTTCAGACACCACGGCCATGTTGCGCTTACTACTGCCGCTCATGAGGGCAATGGGTCAAGTCCTTTTGGGCACTCTGTGCTCGCAAGCCCTCAGACCTGAAAGGGGGATAGCCTAGAGGGTCGCAGAACAGTGGACGTCGGGGTCCGTCCCACATTACGAGTTGTGAACTAATGGAGGTGTCATGATCGCACAGGCTGCTGAGGTCCGGATTGGGTGTAGCCGGGCAAATACTAAGTGCGGGGAAGGCGACACGCTGCATTGAATGGGAATGGCCCCTTCCCTACACGTCTGTTCATTGCGGGATGGGGCTATGTATTCTCTAGGTCTGCTTCACTGCCTGCACCCAGCGGAGGGGTGATAATGGGAAAGTGGGCTTGTGGATTAATGGACAGATATTTTGCGATTCAGTTTGATTCTAGTTAATGTCGCCTGCACCTGTATATCGGGTGAAGTGTTGTGCCACTAGCGGTCCTCCATGAGGGTACAACCCTACACAAGGTTTGCTATGAGCACCAAGTTGTTGGTTACAATGTTGAGGGAGTTGTGCTCTGTGAGGGTGAGGCTTCGGCAGGTTGGGGTTGCTGGAGTGGGAGGGACTTGGGGGGGGATGCTTAACTGTTTACTAAGGCCGAAAACATTGCAAACCAGTACATTATACATGTTGGCCCTGCTGGGGCTTGTGTGTGCATGTGGTGCTCATGGAGATGGATGGGGTCGGGATCGGGGCGGTCTGCTTGCGTGTACAGGAATGAATGGTACCGTATCAAATGGGTACGCCAGGCTCTAGAAATGATAGCAGGAACGGACTAAACGTCCTTACGTGGAATATACGGGGGTTCTCACGCCCACAGAAAATCAGGCAAGTGTTTGCCAGTCTCACCAGATGGAATATTGACATTGCATTCCTGCAGGAATCGCACCTGGCGCCGCATACTCACGCTACATTGGGGTCGAGATGGGCGGGATCGTCTTACAGAGCCTCATATTCTTCCTATTCCAGGGGGGTGCTCATTTTGGTCAAGAAAGGGGTACACTTTGAAGAGAGGCATGTGACACAAGACCCAGCTGGCAGATATGTGCTAGTGTCAGGCAAGCTAAGGGGGCAACACATAACACTCCTCAACATATATGGCCCGAACATTGATGCGCCTGACTTTTATCGGGAAATCTGGGGACACTTGCAGAATCACACTGGCACACACATTTTATGTGGGGGGGACTGGAACGTGACACTGCAGGACGGGCTGGACCGGTCTTCCCAATCAGTGGAACAACACAAGCAGGCGAGGCTTATGATAGACCACATGATGAGCGATCTAGCGTTAGCAGATATCTGGAGACTACAACACACTAACGATCCTGGCGCTACTCACATCACAGCATCACACAATAGTTGGTCCAGACTGGACTACTGGCTGGGGTCCAGGGATGTTGCACTATGGGCTTGTACGGTAAAGGTGCTGCCACGCACATTGTCGGACCACAATCCGGTTCTATTACAGCTGGACATTCCGCACTACACACCCCCCCCCCTTCCACTGGCGATTTAATTCCCAGGCCCTCACAGACCCTGTATATGTCGACACCCTGACTAAGGCGATCAAGGACTACTTCGCTAATAATTCTCAAACTACGGACGACCCATGTCTACTCTGGGAAGCCTTTAAGGCCACGATAAGGGGCGTTTGCATTAGCACCACCTTAGGTGTACTCAAAGACATCAGGAGCCAGATACGCCGCTGTGAAAGTCAGATGAGGGACCTTGAACTACAATATGAGAACACACAGGACATATTGCTGTTACCCAAACTGCGCGACTTACACACAGAACATGCTGATTTTCTGACGTCGGAAATCAAATATCTAGATCGCAAACATACAGCCAGGGCTTTTGGAGAAGGGGGCAGGCCGGGGCGTGTACTGGCGTGGAAAATATGTGAAGGGCGGGGGCATTCGGCAATCCTTCGGGTCAAATCAGAGGCGGGTGTAGTTCAAACGCACCCGGCAGACATAGTCAAATGTTTTGCAGAATCTTACAGCACACTATACCAATCTCAACCAACAGCTACAGCGGAGGAAACTTACGAATACCTCCATGATGTGGCGATTGGCTGGCTGTCAGATGCCCATCGGGAATATCTGGCTCGGCCGATCACGGTTGAGGAGGTCACTGAAGTGATGGCATCGCTCCCAAATGGTAAGGCGCCAGGCCCGGATGGATACACATCCGAATTTTACAAGAAATTTGTGGATATCATTGCCCCATATTTGGTGGACATGTACGGCACCTCCTTTGAGGGTTCGCTGCTCCCCCCCACTCTGCGGGAAGCTATGATCATTGCACTCCTCAAACCGGCCAAAGACCCGGACAGTTGCGACTCCTACAGACCCCTATCCCTGATAAATGTGGACTCGAAAATACTTGCAAAGTTGCTAGCTGTCAGATTGTCCCCCCTGATGACTCGCCTAGTGCTCCCGGACCAAGCGGGGTTTGTACCCACGAGGTCCACCTCGCATAATACCAGGTCCCTGTTTGCTCTGGCGCACTATCTAAAACCATCGGTTAAAGCTGTGGCTGTACTGCTCGACGCCGCCAAAGCGTTCGATTCAATCGAATGGCGTTACATGTTGACCGTCCTTAATAGGATGGGTTTTCCTAAAAGATTTGTCCAGTGGATTTCCTTGTTGTATACCAAACCGTGTGCGAGGGTCCGGATAAATGGGTACGTTTCGGCCCCATTTGACATTGGTCGGGGAACGAGACAGGGTTGCCCCCTGTCACCCCTGCTCTTCGCACTAGCGTTAGAGCCACTGGCGTGCATAGTGCGTCAAAATTACAAGGAATCGGCGTTGCAATTTGTGTCCAGGCCGCTGCACATATCGCTCTACGCGGACGACATGTTGCTTTATGTTCGCGATCCAGAAACACATCTAAACCCGCTCCTCAGGGAGTACATCCGTTTTGGGGGCCATTCGGGGTTGGCGATAAATTGGTCCAAGTCCTCACTAATACCCCTCACCGATTCCACTGATTCCTTTGCACTGGATTACCCACTAGAGTGGCAGCAGGACCCGATACGCTACCTAGGAGTCATGTTCCACAGGGACCCAGACGAAGTCATGCGTGCGAATTATGGAGTGGTAATCACCAAACTGGAAGATAAAGTCCGTCGCTGGATACACCTGCCATTATCCATAGCTGATCGAATAGCAATCGTCAAAATGAACATCTTGCCTAAGTTGTTATATCTCTTTAACAACATTCCCATCACGCCTACGCGGGAGGTCTTTCGGCGCATAAAATCCCTGGTACTAACCTTGATCTGGGCGGGTAAACAGGCTCGCATTGAACTACAGACACTAACGCTCCCGGTAGCAAAAGGCGGGTTCGGGGTGCCCGATTTTCTCCTATATTACCTCTGTGCCCAGGCACAGTACGCAGCTTACTGGTACCATGAGGTCCCCTACATCACACACGTGGCCATTGAGGAGGGAGACGCCCATCCAGTCCCCCTGTCGGCGATACTGTCACACACTAGACCCCCGCTCCATTCAAGAGACATCAACACGGTAGACACCACGATCAAGGCATGGAATAAACTAGGGAAACTGGCCCACAAGACCCCATTATATGCACCGAACATGCCACTACAGCACCATCAGGCTTTATCAGTCACTAGCGAGAAGGTGGGGATGTCGCTACTGTCCAGAGCTGGGATCGACAAAATGAGCGACGTATTTCAGGGAGGCACATTTATAGAACTTGATAATTTGGACTATATACAAAATCAGACTCTTATGTTCCGCTTCACATATTACAGATTGACAAGGGCATTAAAAGGATATTACCCTTCATTCCCTGAGGAGCCGGAAACACTAGCGCCATTACAAATGCTGATCACCACGAGTGATCTGTCTCACTTGGTATCCAAACTTTACACTGCTGCACAATCGGACATAGCGGGCCACACATTTAAAGCCAAGGAGCGATGGGATGCACTACTGGATACTCCACTGACAGAGGTAGAGTGGTACAGTTCATGCGCACTGACACAGATACTAACACCAAACGGGAAACTGAGGATTATTCATTTCAAGTTTATCCACCAAAGCTATTACACACCGGTGAAAATGAGCAGATACGGGCTCCAGGAGGACGACAAATGTAAGCGCTGCAACAGGGATGGGGCGGACTTTGTGCATTTGGCATGGAAGTGTGAGCGAGTAGCGAGTTACTGGGAGGAGGTCACTGCCGCGCTATCGGTCATGTTGGAAGATGAGGTGCACTGCACGCCACAGATCTGCCTGCTCGGTATTGTACCCCAATTCAGAGCGCTAAAACGCAAATTCTGTGCTATCGCACTCCTATTAGCCAAAAGATAGGTGGCACAATGCTGGCACAGCCGTAAGGTACCGACTGCAAAGGTGTGGATGCATAGCATGTCTACTTGTAGGGATAAACTACAAACGTATGAGGAGGACTTACCTGTTAAATCTAGACCTAAGGATGTGTGGTGCTTTTTGACGGACTATCTGAATTCATTACAGGGGAATGGAGAGGACTAGTTGATGTGCGGGTGACACTGGAAGGTGAATGACTGCTGTGTGGGTTATGGCCCCTGAAGACTGCTTGGAGGACATTCTGGAACACTGCTTAGCTCACTGTATAGGATGTAACTGAGAGCAATGAGAGGTCTTAAGTTGGGGAAGTTGGAGTTCGGTTGATAAAATTACAAAATGTAAGACTCATGTCGATTGTACAATACGAGCCCTGACTGGAGCATACCAGACGGTTCTATCTAACGTTAACATATGGCTTTACATATTTATCTGTGATTGTACTGATCTAACATAGTAAAGTGGCGAGCCGGCCTCAGGGTTGTAGGCTCATGCTGTGTATTCTACTTTATGTTAATAAAGGTCTTACGCAAAAAAAAAAAACAAAAAAAAAAAACATCTCTTGAAAAGTGGTTGTGTGCTTGATGAGCCATAAAAATCCTACCGCTCGTCTCCTTCACAATTGTAGTAATGAAGTCACCGACGTCGAAGTAAGAAGCAGAAGATGACTTTATTTCTAGCAGGGACTGAGCAGCATCCAACACAGGAGAGGACTCCAATCAACTGATAACATAGCATTCAAACAGAAAGTTCTAAATTCTGTTGTGGAATGCACACGCGCAAGGGAACCATGAGGAGTGAGCATTCCACAGCAGAGACTGTAATAGGTAAAACCACTACTCCCTGACTACCCATAAAGCAGCCAAACCCACCTATGCCCTGGTTCTCCCAACAATGGAGGTAGGATGTGTTCTTTGCACTGGTTTATAATAAAAGATGATCTGCCTCTGAGGACAGCACAGCATGGTAGGATATAAGGCGATCTTCATTGACCCTCTTGACCCGGATTTGTCCAGTCCAATAATAATCACATAGCTAAAACCACCATGTGATGGGGCTTACATCTGCCAGTGCTATTTTATTTTGTGAAAAACAAATAAATAAGCGCAGAATCTTAAAAATGTTCTTAGGAGCCCACTACTACTGAATGTCAGGATTGACAAATACCAAGGATGCCTAGTCTTATTCTTTCTCCTTTTCTACCTTGTTTCTAAATTGCGTGCAAGTGCTTATTATAACCGCATGCACAAATAATGCATTAGCAGTTGTTCGTAATTGTAACACACATCTGGTTGAAATTCACTCCAATCGCAGCCATGGGCAACAGTCCGGCACTTGGGCAGACAATGGCACCATGTGTCGTGATGATCGCTTTGACCCAAGGAAAGCTGACAATTTCTGTAGTTGTTTGACAAGGGCCTATAAACTCTTAGCTGTTCAATGACAGGCTCTTCTCTGTCCTAATAAAAAGCATTTTGAAGCTGGTAAGGCAATGACTACTTACTTGCAGGAAGGAAAATATTAACCCCGCACCCTAATATTGGCATCTTCTCACAGATAATTTCATGCTTGTTCTGGCATTGGCATGGATCTGGTGATGATGGGCAAACCCAGTAGTGTCTCTTGATATGAGCAATGATTCAGGGTGATAAGCAGAGATCTTATTGCATCATCCTGCCCAAACTGTATGTCAAACATTTATGTTGTTTCGCCTAAACGCTCAGGAGTTGTTCACCACCCTGTCACACTGCTTAGACTTGTTATTATTTTTTTTGGGGGGGATACCTGATCTTAAATGGCACTAGAGAAGAAAGAAGGCTAATCTACAATGCCCTTTTCTTTGCTAAGGAAAATATCATTAAAACATTGGAATGCCGAGAGGTCAGGTCAAGACAGTGGATTGGGTAAGGGCAATAATGGCAGCATGGGGTATCTGCTCGAGCCCTGCAATGTGTGTTTTTCTGTTTTCCCTTTTTATTAATTCAGAACATTCTACCCCCAGTGAGGGAAATGTTCTAATAGCATTATAGGCCTTCTGCCTCAGGCAATAGCAGTTACTAAAGGCTCTCATCATTGTAGCTCAGGATTCCACCTTAGGATTTAGAGACTTTAACAACCATTGTGATACATGTTGCAATCCACCTTGAGATATTTGGGTATGTGAGAATGATATAGGTTTACACTTTAATGTGGTAAAGCGAGAGGGTATGCTTCCTTTATTTTCACAGTAAGCAATATTGTTTTCATTTCTGGGAAAGTAGAAGCATCTTGTACAGGGCATTCTTTTATTTATGTCTGATGTATACACCTGTGTTGATCTTATTCTATGATTTGTCGTATTGGGAGCATTTCCAGGTGCTTCTCAGTGCTAAAACATTCTTCATGTTACCATACGTATAATGTATACTTACAATGTATGTTTTTTTATTCTATATATCACTGATGTTTTAGAAATAGTATGCAAATATGTAAAGTGAGATTCAGTATGATTCTCTAACTGATTATTTCAAAATTGGAGACCCCTTAATGCTCTATAATTATTTCAAATATTTAGCTGACCAAAACAAGTTTTTACCCATTATAAAGTGGAATTTGACATTGTGTTATTCAGGTTTAAATGGAAAAACTATTGCATTTAACTTTGGTTATTCCAATCTTTCAGTAACTACAAGCCTATGCAATCAAAAGGGAAAAGTCCTTAGTAGTCAATATTTGACGAAAGCTTACTGTTGTGTGATATAAAATGCCCTATTTTATTATCAGGCTGTGAATTAGATTGTCAGAGAGCGAAGGCAGGGACTGGTGATTCCAGAGGAAATACTTCGAAAGGTGACAGGGCAAGGTAAATACCAGGCTATTCAAAGTATAACTGTGGTCACAGTACTGCAGAGGACTGGAGACATCTGTAAGCAGGGACAAGGAGAAAGACCAAAACCAGGTTTGATCAAAGTAAGGGCTGTAGTGGTATGTGATAAGAGGTCTTTAACTACTTTAGGGAACGCCCTTAATACTTTTCCTTTTTCCATACTAACTACTGGGTAAGATGGATATAGGTATAAATTATTTGGGTGCTTTTATTGTGGCAAATGTAGTGTTCTAAAATTGTTGTAAAGCCTCTTTTTAGGTCTCGCGACCTATCAATGCGCGCATGCGCATTGAGCGGAGCGAGAATTCAAGTGCTCAAAATGCTCGTCAAACCAAGGGCTTTTTGGTGCGGTGAATCACGTGACCAAACAAGCACGCGCATCAGCCTCCCTCCCTCCCTCCTAATTGCATTTTTTCCACGGCCGCACAGTACATAAAAGGGCTTCTCCCAGCTTGTGCTGTGCGGCTTCTCCTCCCCTAATTATTCATGGCTGGCCGGTGGCCGGCCGTACTTTCAGTTTCCCGGCCGCTCTTGTTTGATAATACTTTTTTTTCACTTCCCAAATGAATGGCACTTATTACATTGTGATATACATCATGGTTTATTGAACCTTCTGCTGAGACCTGTGCGCAACTTCCACGTTCCATGTCCAAATACTCGTATAATACTCGTATAATGAAAGCGGTCTCCCAGCAGTGTTAAATATTTTAAAATCAGTGAATTAAATAAAATTAGAAGAAAGGAAAACCACATAGTACTCGCATTTTGAAGATGTATTTAAATGCCAACAGTCTATGCTGTAGAATTCAAATGGAAACAAGATTAGACGTTAAGTGGGTAGCAGGGCCAGTCATTTTATATGCAGTTACCTATAGACAAAAAAACTACTACTTTGTTAGAGGATGTTATTCTCATTAGCCACCCCTCTGACTACGCCACCACACCTACTGATTCCTCCTCAGTGCCCTCCAGATCACTGTTCCTATACGTTCTCTTTAATATCCTTCGGTCACTCGGTTTATCAACCCAAACATCTGCTGCCTGCCACCCTGGAGTGGTCGAGATTTCACCGCCGCAACATTACCGTAGAGTTTCACAACACCAGTCTATCTCAGTCTGCTGATGGCGCCACAGGGTCAAATAAACAGTTCATGAACTCATGAAATGCCCTAATAACTGGAAATGCTTTCGAAAGCATCCGAGTAGTATCATGCACTGAACCACTGTCATCGCACGTAAATTAAAACAGGAACTCGCACGGGAAATTGCACAAAATGCTGCTTTCTTCACACTGAAAAGACAGGCAAGGTCCGTATTCTGATGTATAGTTGCCACGGCACAGGTGCCACAGGTTTACTGCGACGCAAGCACACTTCGTAACGAATGCACAAACAAATGTAACATCAAATGTACAACCCCCACCAATCTCCACACAACACCAAAAGATGTGAGGGGCATGAGAGGGTTGGAGCTCTGGTTAAATACATCAGAAAATAAAATGTTTAAAAAACAAACATTTGAACAGCCAATTGATTTCGCCCTTGTGTTCAAACGGCTTTGCAAACAGTTTTTTTTTAACCCCGATGCTATCCAGCAGGATTAAAGTTTTTTTAAAGCATTTGATAAGGCCACCTGCATTATGTTGTTGGTGAGCCCACCACATATGTGCGTGCCTACAAAATTACCCAGTCACTTTTTAATCTCTTTCTTTTCAGTTACCGATCCAAGTTCTGGATAGAAAAAAAACACGCATACGTTTTTTTTCCTTCCAAATAAAGTGAGGGGGGGGGGCACAAGCAACAGGGGGCCTAGAAGCAACACAAGGAAGACGGGGAAAATGAAAACAATGTAGGGAGGGAGGTGTAAGCAACACAGTGGAGAGTAGGACAGTAGGCGAAACCAACACATATGGAGAATCAAAATGAATGTTTGGGGGTGGGGGGAGACACAACACGGAATGCGTGGAAAGGTAATGGGGAGAAGCACGTGGGAGAGTATCAGGCAGGAAGACGCACTTCGGCAACAATGAGCAACACAAGTGCAAAATGGAGAAAAGTACACGAAGGAGACTGCTTGAGGACACCGGCACCTCATGGAGTGCTTAAATGGATTTTAAAAAATGGAGCAGAGTCTTTTGAACTCACTATGGGTCTGATTTAGGTTTGCTTGAGTTGTGAAGCATTACAGTGGTTTACAGATTAGATTTGTTGCTCACCAGGTACACTGTTATTACCAGTATGTCCTAGTGAACTTGTAATTGAGTTGTCGTTCTGTAACCATGGCAGAATTTTACACAGTGGGGAATACCAGTCTTTTTCTATATATATTTTTTTACTTGTAATTTGTTTCTGAAACTACGTTATTATGCCTCGGACAGCAAAGCACTGTATTATGTGCTTATGTAATGGAGAAGTTTAGTTGTTCCTACAAGTGACACTGTTAATCAAAATAATGACAGGTTATGAGTGTTTACACTTTACAAGTCATTTTGCAACTCAAAACTGTTGTAAAAGTACTCCTAAATGCCATTGCAAACTCCACATACAAATAGAAATGTGAAAATGTGATACATGGCGGTGGTACACACGTGCAGTATGTCATAAAGGTACAACATGTGTAGGGATTCTCGTACTTTCCTAAAACCTAAGTAGGTTTAAAAATTGCACCCAAGTGTGAAATTGTCTTTTTGTACGAGTATTTTTCATTTGACTATCCAAGTGGCCCCAAGTCTAGTCAAATGAGGATTCTTTTTCACTTTGTATGTCCCTGATTTTGCACAAATCGAAACATTACACTGAACATAATCTTCACAAAAGTTATTTACAAAAGTTAAAGCTATTGCCATCATAAATTACAATAACTTTTATTTAAGTATTAATTATTTAAATAAATTAAAATCCATTGTTAATTTGTATTATCAATACATCTAAGTCACGTAAATACAACACATATTGCATTACAAATGCTATAGGTGTCACATTTGCGAAAGTTAAAACTATTGGCATTGTAAATGACAAAGCTATTAATTTCGCTATTTTCAAAACCAACACATAAATAAAAAAATTGTCATTTACAATACCAATAGCTCAAACTTTCCTAATGCGAGACCTATTGGCAACGCCAGTGCTTGTTTTACATTGTTCCCTATACAATATCATAAGCACAGCTTTAACACTGGCAGTGCAACTAGATTGTAGGATGAAATTATGCAGCAAGGTTTTTAAACTATGCGGCAAAAAACCCTGCAAATTATGCTGCAGATTTTCTGACACTATTATTCTTATCCATTTGAACTGCAAACATTTTTGTGAAATCTACAAAATGTGCACATTTCATGGAAAGTTGTGTGGCAAATGCAGTAAATACATAATTATGCAGTAAGGACTGCAGACACAGAATTGCAAAAAGCAGTGGCCCTCACAATTGTACATTCTAATTCCATTCATTTCCCATGGATAGCGGCACTTTGAAGAAGCTAACTATCCCAAAGTAAACATTTAATATAAAGAAGAATAGATAGAACTAGTAACGTGTAATATGATGCTATCTTGCCACCTCAGTCTTTTGGTGACAGTTACCAACCACTTGGCTTCTGGATTTATGATGTCACCCGAACCCCTTGAAGGTAATATAGGACTTTATTACACTGTTACTGGTTATGTATCTTGTATACAAAATTTGGGGAATTATGCATGGAGTTCTTTGAAATATGGAAGAAACTTGGCAACAGGCCACATGTATAGACCAAGGATCTGTAACAACATCCCTGTATCCACCAAGATCATCCAAAATCTGATTCAAGTCATGAAACAACTGAAAACACAACTGGGTTAAGAATACTACATCACGATGAAACCACAGACCAGCTCCACTCTCAGAACCCATTTTCCCCTTGAATCAGTCATTGACTGTATATTTGACTGGCTCTGAAGAGTGCTCTCCTGACTTTTGGCTTTGTTCACTCTGTATAAATACCTCATGCCCGCATGGAGTATATATCAAGGCTGCCAGTGAAATATGAGTTTCATCATCATCATAACAACAGCACCAAACCATTCTAATAGGTATAACGATCCTGAATACTTTGATTCCAATCAGTACCCATTGTTAACTGCACCTTGCAGAGCGCAGCTTCAACAACCTCTTCCTTCTACAGAAACAAAGGGCCCGATTTATGAAGAAGTGATGCAGCAGAATGCAGCAAGACAACCTGCTGTGATGCAACACATGGAGAGTGCAGGAATGACCATATCGTCTGAGAGATGGTGCAGTCCTGCTCTCTCCCTGAGCTGATGCAGCCTAGCACCAACGCAGGAACCCTTACACCATGGTCCAAGGGTGCCTACGTTGCAGGCAGGATTGTTTTGGGGCAGGAAGGGATAACTTCCTGCACAAAAACAATCCTTAGAGGCTTTTTTCTCTTTCTATGTGTACTGGAGAATGCAGCACACATAGAAAGAGGAAACAAATTGAAATTGAAATTGAATTGAAATTGAAATTGAATTGAAATTGAAATTGAAAGAGTATTTATATAGCGCCAGACTACCCGGAGGCCTCGTAGCGCTTCAGAACCAAGAGTGATAATTCAGTGAAGACACTAGTTGAAGAGATGTGTCTTCAGATGTTTGCGGTAGACAGTCAGGCTACGTGTCTCTCTTAAAGACTGGGGAAGGGCGTTGCACAATTTAGCCACTAGGTGTGAAAAGGAGCGGCCCCCCCATCTTGCTTTCTTTATCTTTCTAGTGGAGGCTAAAAATTGGTTGCTGGATCGAAGCGGCCTAGATGGTAAATAAAGTGGCATTAATGGGTGGAGAATTTTAGGGCCTGTTTTCCAAATGGCTTTATAGGCTATGCACAGTGTTTTAAATTGAATTCTGGCATTCATTGGCAGCCAATGTAGCTGACGAAGAGCTTGTTTGGCCGATTGTCTCCTAGGGACTTGGAGGAGTAGTCTGGCTGCACTGTTTTGTACCACCTGTAATTTGTTAATGGTGGACAGAGGAGCTCCCAGGTATAGTGAGTTCCCACAATCCAGCCGGGAAAGAATTAAGGCCTGAATCATGATTCTTCATGCTACAAAAGGGAGGAGAGGGAGAATTTTTCGCATCATCCTTAACAGGCTGTAGCATGTTGATGATAGTATTGTGGCCTGGTGATTAAAAGTCAATTTGTCATCAAGCCACACTCCCAAACTCTTTATGTGCGGTTTGGGTAGTGGAGCTCGACCCAAACATGTGGGCCATGAGGGCATGGTGGAAGCAGGGGCGGCATTGCCCAACAACATGATTTCAGTTTTTTCTCCGTTAAGACGGAGGCAGGAGTTCTCCATCCATCCGGCTACTGCGTCAAGGCAGGGTGTCAGCCTATCAGACGAACCCGCATCTTGGCCCAGCGATACCACCAGTTGGGTAGCTGACGATCTTAATGCCGAATGGATGTACCACAGCTGCCAACGGCTTCTCAGTTTTTTCTCCGTTAAGACGGAGGCAGGAGTTCTCCATCCATCCGGCTACTGCGTCAAGGCAGGGTGTCAGCCTATCAGACGAACCCGCATCTTGGCCCAGCGATACCACCAGTTGGGTAGCTGACGATCTTAATGCCGAATGGATGTACCACAGCTGCCAACGGCTTCATGTAAATATTAATTAGTGTTGGGCTCAATGCCGAACCCTGTGGAACCCCACATTCCAACAGCTGAATAGATGAAACTATATCTCCCTCAAAGACTTGGAAATGGCGATCACTGAGGAAAGAGGCAATCCAATTCAGTGCAGCGCCCGACACCCCGCTCATTCTGAGGCGGTTGGTCAAGATGGAATGTTTGACAGTGTCAAACGCTGCACTGAGGTCCAACAGGATGATAGCTGCCCTTCCTCCTTCGTCTACCAATTTCCTTGCCTCTTCTGTTACTAGCAGCAGTGCAGTCTCCGTACCATGGTTAGGTCGAAACCCAGTCTGGGTGTCATCCAACAGACTGTTTGATTCGAGATGATTGGTGAGAATGTTGTTAACATGTTTCTCCACCAATTTACTGAGCCATGGCAGGAGGGAAATTGGCCAGTAAATGGATAGAATGGAGGGGTCCAGACTAGGCTTTTTGATCAATGCTTTCACCATTGCACACTTCCATGATGAGGGGCTATACCGGTCGATAAGGAAAGATTTAATATGTCCATTATAGTAGTTTGGACAGAATTAATTATTGCTTTTAGCTGTTTGGGCGGTGCAGCATCTGTCGGAGAACCTGAGACTACTTTACCAATGATTGTATTGAGTGTCTCTGGCGTCAGAGGGTCCAGATGGTCTAAGATGGGCACTCCGATTGAATTAGTAAGATGCGGACTATCTGTATCATTTTGGTTGGAGGGAAAGGTGTTATATATCGTCTCTATTTTTTCTTTAAAGAACGCTGCGAGTTTGTTACAGCGTTCCAGGGCTCCTTCTTTGGCAGGGAGTGTTTGTGTCGGATTAATCAGAGTTTTCGCAACCGGGAGAAATAAAGATATTTCTCCTCGTTGTGCCTCCCCTGGGATGGCGTACGTTTTTGACTCATTCCCAGGTTTACTACTGGTGGTAAATCTGGGAATGTGCCAAAATCCATGGGTGGAGATGTGGGAACACCGATGCTCCATCCATGGAACACCTTTCCCGGGCAGTGTAATACAAGCAACTACTTGTGCTGCGGTGCGTTACTCCAGATGTAGTATACCACACAGAGCCACATAAGGTGCCTCTTGTTGGCATAATAAATCTCACTTAAGGCTTGCATTGCCCATGCACCATATTGAGTGAAGTTAAGGCACTGCAATCCTTTCATAAATCTGGCCCGATTTGTTTTTTCCCAAAGCAAATGTTTTTCTAAAAATTCCGCATGTTAACATCTTCACAAAGAGAGTTCCAATTTGCTCTGTATAGTTTTTCCCGGAGTTCCGTAACCTGATAAAGAAACTCAGACTTCAGCGGCATTGTTTATTTACAATAATGTATATATTCTAGAACTTGATCGCACAGATCCTCATTCAAATGAAAACTAACACAGAGAACGCTATGTACTGAAATTATATGGCTTGGAGACACCAGGCTCAGTGTTCCCCTACCGCATACCATGAGCAATTTCAGTAAACTGCATAAAAGTATTGTGATTTCTCCCCTTGCATAGTGCAAAGAACGCTGTGAAATAAATATCAAAATATTCTAGTAATAATATGTAAATGATGGCTTTTTTTCTCCAGGTGGATTAAGTTTGAAGAGAAAGTAGAAGATGGTGGAGAGAGATGGAGCAAGCCCCATGTCACAACGCTTTCCCTCCATAGCCTGTTTGAACTAAGAACTTGCCTAGAGAAAGGAACAGTGTTATTTGATCTGGAAGCAAACACTTTTAAACAAATAATAGGTATGTACATGTATTCACAAATCTTCGTTTCTACTGCATACTTCTGTTTAAATTAGTAAATACCAGGGATTTTGTTCATAGATATATTTTCAAAAATGGAAATCATTGCAGATCTATTTTTAAAATGGCTTTTCATCAAACTGTTATCGCTTTATTTATTTTAACAGACTTTAGGGACTGATTTATATATTGTTGGAAAGGGTACTCCATCACAACGGCGTCAGAGTTCCCTCCATGACAATATAGTGGTCCTTCTGCCAAATTTAATGTGGGCAGACTTTAAGTTTGGCCACAGCAGAGACTACTCTATCTCCATCGTGGCCGTTGGAAAAATGCCTACATCTTTGCCCGCCCAATTCAGATGGGCAGACATATAGTCATTTGTTACTGTTCTGGTGGTATGGTGTCGGGTGGAGACTGGTGTCCCAGGCAGAAGTACCCGTTCCCCAGGAGCGAAGAGGGAGCCCCTCCCTTCCCTAAAGATACAACCTCCACAGTGCCAAAACAGAACACACAAGAGGAATGAAAATATCTTCAGAAAATGAAGAGACCAAGGAGGACAATCAGAAAAGTTCCAATGCAACCAACAGGGAGAAGGTCCAGTCCAATTAGACGCAGGGTTTCTATATTGAAATAACAAGAAATTAACAAACACAATTACTTAAGTAACCTATGTCTAGGAAATATACAGCACACTCAAGACTTAAGCTAATAAACTTAGGTTGTGTACTATCCCACACTTACTTGGTTCAGAGCTGGGTGTTGTCTCGTAAGATGATCCACAATTGTCCCGGAAGAAGGTCTCTTTTTAAATAGAAAGTAGAAAGGCTGGTGGGGGTAGTCGCTCCTTATTCCAGCTTTATAAAGAATAAAAAACAATACTAGAGCATACTTCTGCTCGTTCTTCAAAGTGAAGTTCATGAAATAAAAAATAAACTCCAGCAGAACCTTGGACAGATGGAAACTGGAATAATTGTATCCGGTCTGAGAAATATAGAATGCTCCGGCGTATCAAACAGTACTTTTATTGCCAGTACACTAGGACAAAAAAATAAAGAGGCTAATATCAGCTATTAACGAGCTTCTGGGGGAAGGTAGCGCGCCGCACATGGAACACGACAGTGTGAAGAAAATCAATGCGTCCTCGTGTTGCACAAAAACGAACAGCTGCGCGTTATGCAAATGAACTGTGCTTCTCGTAGTAGAGACAACAGCGGGGAGGAAGTCAACGCGTCCTTGCATTGAACAAAAAAGGAAAGACAGGTCATCCAAGGCCAAAAAGAAACATTGCTAGGTTGAGGATTGCAGCGCGTCCTCACACTGATGACCAATAGGAATGCAAGGGGAGTCAGCAGGCGGGAAAAAACTCAGCTGTGAATCACAGAGCGACCTCGCGCTCAAGGCAATATCAACAGGCATTTGCAATGCAATAGGTCTCGCATCATTAAAGTTTGAGTTATTGGCATTGTAAATGGCAATGCTTTGCATACTTTTTTTTCTTTAATTTGCAATTGGTATATAAACATTGTTTGTGAATGGTTAGCTGTTGCTTATGCTAAGCAAAGTTGGCAGTAATATAGAGTGCTAGTCTTGCTTGTTATAAGCATTCTGATTTAAAGCGCTCTTATACCTGCGGGTAAAGTTTGCGCTATATAACAGTGAAAACTGATAAATAAAACAAGCAGAAGCAGATTTGTTACTGTTTCTGCATCGCTCTGTACATTTACCGAATTAAGTCTGCCTAAAGAAGCCATTTGGTCGAATTTAGAAGGAAAGTACAATTTTTTTCTACACGTCAAAGTTGTGGTTTTTCATTTACGAGGACCTCAAGAAGCACCTAAACTGCTATGTATCTGAGGCAGCGATTCACTGAATGCCTGTTTTTAAGCAGACCGTATTTCTTTTCACGTTGCATGCATTTTTAGCACCTTACATACACAACGTGTAGCAAGAAATAAAGAAAAAAAATGCATTCGAGTCTGGGAAGAGTTGTACACGGTGTATGAAGGGATGGGGCAATTAAAAGAACAGCCTGCCCCTGTGTACCATTACAGTGAAACTGCACCCTAGGCCCGACCCTTTCCATTAAATAGTTGCATGCGAGAAGGCACATCCGAGCTGTGACACTGCATTAGCCACGACAGAGAAATGTGAAGTCAGCGTAAGAGACGGGGCTTTGGTCTTGGAAAAGTGCTGAGCGGGGAAAGTTTTGGTTGATGCAGGAAAGTAGGCTCCTTTGAAGCTGTGGTGTGTCCGCTCGTGAAGGACAAAGTGGCGACAGCCTCCCCCTTCTCACCTTTGGATAGAATGCCACGTCTGGTCGTGATAAGCAGCGGCCGCCCCACGTGGCCAAGACTGTCTCCATTGACAAAGCGAATAGTTCTGACTTGATGTAGGTATTATATTACTTGTTTTATCATATACCTGGATTAGGCATGAGCGGATTTTGCGGATTGGCAATCCGCGAATTTGCGGATTTGCAAACTCGCAATCCGCAAAATCCGCGAATTCCCGCGAATTTGCGGATTTTTTTTTTTTTTGTGTTCGCCCGTGTTTCTGCCATTTCGCGAGGGTTTTTACAATTTCGCAATTTGCGAACTTACCTGTCGGGTCGCAAGTTTTGCGAACTCGTTGTTTCTACGTGTCCAACCTGTTTGGGACACTCTTCTTCATCACTGCCACTCTCTGTCACCACTGCCACTCTCTGACTACTCATGCCACCCTCTGGCCCACCCATGCCACCCTCTGTTTCATCACCACACCCTCTGGTTGTCCAGTGTACATTATTTTCGGCAAAGCAAAGCACACCTTCCCTGCCTCAAGTGACCTGAATTAATTTGGGGCTGATTAATGTGTCACAGAATATTTTTTTAGCTGGCACCTGCTTCCTTAGTGCGCCCTGATTAGTGATCTTTTGCACTTGCTAAGTGCTTTCATTGTTGCAAAATTAGTTACAACACCTGCCCTGCCCCAACTGACAATAATGAATTAGGGGCTGATTAATGGATTTTAACTTCCAGCCTGGCTCCTGCTTGTCTCCCTTAGCTGTAATTCAGGACCTTTGTGGCATATGTGTAACTATTCTGAGGTTCAGAGCAGGGTCACATAATAGTTGCAACTGGCAACTGAACTCTGGAGGGGCCCCTCAGGAAGCACTACAGGAAATGGCTACTAATGATGTGCCTGAACTTTTGAACCTGGTAAGTAGTTACTTTCAGTTTTGCTTAGATCGTATTTCTGCAATTTCGCACTAATTCGCGGGGCGCGAACTCACGCGAACAGTGCGAGCAGTGCGAGCAAAATCCGCTGCTCGCGGATTTGCGGATTTTGCAGGAAATTCGCAAATCTCGCGGATTGCGGATTTCCCGAAAATCCGCAAAATCCGCGAGCGGAACGGATTTTCCGCCCATGCCTAACCTGGATGCAATGACAGAAACAGCAAAATACAAGTCGTCCGGCACACTATGCTAAACACAGATTTTTAGCTTACGTGTTTTTGAGCCACGCCCTTTATTACACTGCCCATGCCCCTTTGAGAGACACCCCTCCCCCAGTTTTTTCATCCCTTTTAAAGCCCTGCCCGTGATAGACCTACTTTGTGTATGCAATGAAAGTTTCCACCACTGCAGTCATTGCTGTACTTGGTCTGTGTGAGTAAAGCTGACACTGAATCTGACATGCCGATGTTTGTGGTTGCAACAGTGATTTGCATGAAAGAGCACGCGTGAGGCAGATGTGAAGCAAAATAACCGTTTCTGTCCATTTTTTCACGCCTCAGGCCAAGTACTGGTCGTGTTACTGCATGGAGGCTTTGTTTATGTGTAAATAGTGATGCCTTTTTGTCATTGGGTACGTCTTTAATGCGGGATAAGAATTAATGGCGGGTGTTCATAAGGTAATGCCTAAAAGCAGTGCGGCTTTAGCACGTGGGAGCTGGGCCCATGCCCGGGACACACAACTATGGCGGGGCACAGGAGCCAGCTGATTTTCTGAAAAACGTATGGAAGGGCCTGGTTTAATTGCACCAGGGGGTACAATGCGCGAGGTAGGCGGGGTCAACTTGTTTAATGGCATGCCTTGCTTAACTGCACCAGAGGGGGCGCTGTGTGAGAGTTAGGGGAGCACCTTATTTATTGTACCAGAGGGAGGTGCACGTTGTTTCTGCCATGGCAAGGGTACTGTTAGAGGTAAGGGGTGCCACGTGTATACCGATATCTGTGTGGCACTATGCATGAGGTAAGGGCAGAGCTAGGTGACGGTCATCAGGGTGGCACTGTGCAAGAGGTACTGGTAGCGCAGAGGTAGTGCGCAGGAGGTGAAGACGTAACTTCTTTTGAGGTGCTGTGCAGTGCAAGAGACACGCGGCGATTGAGGGGCACCGTGCAAGAAATCCACTAGGGGTTGAGGGATCCCTACGTAGAGTGAGAAGCGGTGGGAAGGGTAAGGACACCGAAGCTCCCAAAACACAGTGCGGGTAGAAAGCTACAACATAAAAAGCGCTTGTGAAAAATCCTCGAAATAAAAGAAGCAGCAAACGCGGAAAACAACGCGCGGGTAGAAAGCTACAATTTTAAACAAGCATTGCCCCTTCCTCCAGCGCTTCCGCCGCCTCCGTTGCTGCTCGTAGTGGAGTCGAAACAGAAACCTACAAGGCGCGCGTCGTAAGCTGTCTAAGGTAGTAGCTCACGCGCGCTACCCAATCCCAAGGAAAACTAGAAAACATTCTTCACTTTTAGAAGTATGTATTGTAATTTATTCACAATACTTTGAAATGATACTCCAGAGGAATTTCATACAATTGTCGCAAATTTGTGCCCCGACAGAAAAGGGGGGAGAGGTGAAAAGGAGTGCTCGAGGGAATGGTTAGTGGGAATGAATGAACACAGTTGTGGGTGATGAGTACAAACAATATGGACAGGATCAAAACAATTACAAAAGCATGAGCCAATTAGTTTATAAAGGCATAAAATGATAAATGATTTTCACAGCAAAACATTCGACGGACACCAAGTCAGTACTGAACTGTAAAGGGCAAGTGCCGGAAGTTGAGTAGAAGACACCGTCGACGTTTCAACCCCTATAAGTAGGCTCAGTTCAGTCCTTAAGTGGGGTCTTCATCAGGACTAAGAAGGTGGGGGGAGTGTGGGGCAGTCCTGTTGGATAAATTGGTAACAATAAATTAAATGAATTTAATAGTAATACAACATAGTCAGTACATTCAGACTATGATGGGAGTAGGAATGCTAATGAAAAAGGGTTACCATGGAATCGTGGCCTACTTGGCTCGCGATGTGGAACAGCAAAGGACTGTGGTTGGGTCACAAGTCACTCGCCAAGAGAGTGAATCTCAACATGAGCTACAGAGGAGGAAAAGAAAGGGTGGAAAACCAGTCAGATGAGACTTGGTCCTATACATTTGTCACGTAATTAAAAAACCAGACTAAATTGGGAGCCAATGGAACCATGTAAAAGGTGATCTCTAAGGATAACTCCACTGCTGGAGTATGCGATAGAGAGCCTCATATTTTCAGTCGGGGTTGGGGTGGAAGCCATTTACAATTAAAATTAAACTAAGGTAGTAAGAGCTCTGGGGGTGGAGAACCCGGTAATACATCACATGTGTCTATTAAGGTTGTCAAGCCCAGACGTGAAGTCTTGGTAGGCGTCATACACTTTCTGAGGAGATAAAAGCATACCTGTGCATTAAGAATTGCAGCAGATGAGTAATGGCCCACAATTTTGGATATTGGTCGTCAGCAGCTGAATACGCTGTGTGTTAGGTCGGGGTTAGGTCGGTAACCCGGATCAAGAGTCTTAAAGGGGAAAAAATGAAGAATCGTTGTGGGTACGTACAGCGCAATATAATGGGACTTACTCAATAAGACAAATTAACTGCTATGAAAACAAGCAGTGCATCGGCTGCATCTCATACCTATTTTGTGTTTATTTTATGAAAACGGAGGCCGGTCCGTTTCAGGTACACGGTACACGCGTTCTGTGTCAGACGCCCGTTGGGCTCGTTGGCTGAGGCGACAAGCTCGATCAAAAGTCTGAAAGAGATTTAAGTGTACAAGACCTGGTAAGGGGCTGGAAGGGCCGATTAAATAACCCAAATGCTAAAACGGGTTGCCGCATTGTGGTCACGTACCGTTTACGCTGCTGTCAGGTCCAAAACTCCGCAAGCACTGCTACGCGGAGTTCGGGTGGGCGGGGCCTCGCTACATAGTGTCAGCCCGATCATAGAAACAGGAGAGCTACTCCACGGCAAGGTTGACAAACAGAACGGATCATGACTCGAACTCAAATATTTGGTTTTTAACGCACAATAGATCGATGTACATTTGTAAGCATCTTAGTGGAAAGTTGGGAAAAATTATAAAGAAGATTGCATTAGTCTGTTAATCCCTTCCGCGCAACTCTCCCACATGAGGTTGAAGGCGGATTGGTGGACCAATTAAGTAAAAGTATAGCTCCGGGAATTTAAGGCTTATCGTGCAACTCTCTAACAAGAGGTTGAAAGCGGGTCCATTAGTCTATATGGCTAATAAACACACATAGGTACTAAATGAAGAATGACATTACAATTATGCTCATGTGCTGGAAACACTGGGTCCATAAGTCTATTTGACTGAAGGGCGCACATAGGTGCTGAATGGAGAAAAACATTACAATTATGCTCATGTGCTGAAAACAGAAGTACGCTCATTAGATACAGTAAATGATATTCGCCCTGCAACTCTCAAGCATGAGGTTGAAGAGGGAGTGGCATTGACAAGCGCTCTACACATACACATTTTGAATAGACCAGACCTATTCCACAGTGAGACAGTAATGTAAAGTTAATCCAGTCATTTATAGTAAATTAAGTTAACCCAGGGCTGCCAACTGTGCTAGACTGCTATCTTGCTCGTTTAAGCCATGTTTAATTGAATCTAAGAGGGACATCCATTTGGATTCACGAGTGTTAAGCACCGATGGTAAATTCCCTCCTCTTCTTCCCAAGGAGACCTTTTCTATTACAAACCATCTTAGATCGGAGACAACATGTCCTTTCTTTTGCCAGTGGTCAACTAAGGGAGCACCAACCACATTGCAGCGTAGCCTGCTGGAGTGGGAGGAGATGCGTGACTTAATCTTCATTCCTACTCCCATCATAGTCTGAATGTACTGACTATGTTGTATTACTATTAAATTCATTTAATTTATTGTTACCAATTTATCCAACAGGACTGCCCCACACTCCCCCCACCTTCTTAGTCCTGATGAAGACCCCACTTAAGGACTGAACTGAGCCTACTTATAGGGGTCGAAACGTCGACGGTGTCTTCTACTCAACTTCCGGCACTTGCCCTTTACAGTTCAGTACTGACTTGGTGTCCGTCGAAAGTTTTGCTGTGAAAATCATTTATCATTTTATGCCTTTATAAACTAATTGGCTCATGCTTTTGTAATTGTTTTGATCCTGTCCATATTGTTTGTACTCATCACCCACAACTGTGTTCATTCATTCCCACTAACCGTTCCCTCGAGCACTCCTTTTCACCTCTCCCCCCTTTTCTGTCGGGGCACAAATTTGCGACAATTGTATGAAATTCCTCTGAAGTATCATTTCAAGGTATTGTGAATAAATTACAATACATACTTCTAAAAGCTTAAGAATGTTTTCTAGTTTTCCTTTCTAAAGTGTTTGAATTATTAATTGTTGGTTTTGCAACACAACCTTTTCTCCCTGACGGGGACCCCCTTTACATGTACCACTTACTGCCCAGGTCCCCGTGACTGCTTGGGTTAAACCCTTCTTCTTGTAAAATACCCAATCCCAAGGCGCACGTCGAAATCTACCTCTGCCATGCTTCTTAATGCTGCGCGTGGCCATCTCTTGTCCCTCTGCAGGCTCCCCCTGCTCCCCGCTTCCCTTCCCAGGCACACTGACTAAAACCGAAACCTAAAGCATTCCAAAGTCAGTCAAGTGAACTGTTCACGAGGCGCACTTCGTGATACGATTCTTTCCGCCATGCTGTCTACGGCAGAAGCTCACGCGCGCAACCTAATCCCATTGCAAAATGCTGCGCGTGGCCATCTCTTGTCTCCACTCGTTGTCGGCTGAGCCGACGACTATAGTTCTCACTGCGAGAACGCGCTTTCGCCAGAGCGAGACCTAATAAAGGAGTCAGGAGTTCCAAAGGCAGCAGGCTCCAGAAGACGCAATAGCACAATTTCGGGGACAGGAGTCAGCAGAGGTGATTCAAACAAGGAACAGGGCAGGGTTCACACAAGGAAAGCCAAGCACTGAGGCACAGCAGCTGAAGGCACAAGAACCTCCCAAATCACCTTACCAGTGCAAAGCAGTATGGGACAGTACACAACCCCCTCACTTGCTGGGCATTCTGGGAGTTGTAGTTTAAGCACAATACAGGAAGCCTGACTCCTAACATATGGAACATTAAAACCTTTCTAATGCTCCCCCTGGCACGTAGAAGCCTCCCCTGGCAAGGGAAGCACTGCTTTTTAGGTTTCGCCTGGCGATCCGCTGCGCAATCTTATGTTTCAACAGTACTGGCTTTGTCCCTCCTCTCTCTTCCATTGGCTAGCTCCATAAATGGAGACTAGCCATTGGAAGAGTTTTTTCAACAGTACTGGCTTTGTCCCTTCTCTCTCTTCCATTGGCTAGCTCCATTAATGGAGGCTAGCCATTGACAGAGAGATCTGTCCGTCATTCACGAAGCAGATTCGTGGGCGTTCCGTAGAATTTTTCGCTTTCCAAACATCATGCGGCAGTGGGCGGATGTTATTTATTTTTATTTTTTTGGCATCCTTCGTCACACCAGCCGGCTCGCTCTCCCTGTGAGGACGCAGACCCGACCCGCTCCCTACTCCGAGCCGACTTCGTGCATCAGAAAACGCACAGCCACGAACTTGACAGCAGGCAGCATATTCGCTTAATCAAACAATATGCAGTCTAGTGTGCGGCTGCAAGCTCCCACCAAAGAAGAGTACACATGAAGATCCGGCGCCGGGTGTATAATGCGGAGTGTGCTGCGGCTTGATCAAAGTTCTAACATACCCTATACTGCAGCTTGTTTGGAAAGGCACGTCAGAGGACACAAAAAATTAAGTCCCACCTCAGTCAGGTTCGAGTTGTATGAAGGACTGCTGAAGATTCATGAAGACAGTACCCAGACATTTAAAATATGGGCTTGACATCATGAGTCGAAGTAAGAACAAACTGACCACACTGATCGAGGACTGGTCGTATGATAACCAAAGCAGGCCGGACCAAATAGTACTTTCCATAGCCCCTGTGCTAGCGTGTTGCCACAAATCTCAAGATGGCAGCACTCGGACACGCCAGCGCCGGATGGCTCCAGGTGCGTGCATGTGCCAAACAGTGTCACTCAGCCAGTTCTGACGCGGTGGAACGGCGCACATCACAGAGGATCCTCGGGGTGGTCCATGGGCTTCATGCATGAGGTAAGATGCACGTGCAATATTTAAACAGCATATAACGGTTAAAACAGCCACCGTACCAGCAGGACGTTGTACTTGCAAAAAAAAAAAAAATATCGACAAACTCACCACTGTTTTTCTCACATAAGGTGGCCTCCTCGGACCGCCGGCACAGAGACGACTTTGCCAAACAATTATCGTGTGCAGTGCATGCACGCAATGTAAGCAATAAAAATAAACACTCCCAAGAAAGATTCAGGGCAAAGGCCAAACTGTTGGAAGCTCCATGTTCTACAGAGGTATGAAATCAAGATTTGTATGTCTGAAAAACCCGAAGATGAAAGTCTTCTTATAAAATCCCACCCGTTCCTTTTGACTGCAACGTGTAGGCAAATTCCATATGAATTTTGAATGTACTCAGGGTCACGCAATTTGTGCCTGAAAAACTTCATAGGAGAGCAAAATGAATTCACCGGCTGTATATTGTTAGTCTAGATGACGTAAGCAGTACTGGATACATCAAAGTCCAAATAATATAATGTAGTTGAGCACGGCACTCATGGGCTAGGGCCGTAAGATGTGAAGATTGCGCTGTCATTTTCGATCGTACCTAGTGCATTTTGGGTGCTGTAGTTTTGATTCTGATAACGATTTACAGCAGAAAGGCACGGGTCGGAAACACTGTCCTGGTGGATAAAGTCAAGTCTGAAGGAGCTAACCTAAGTGTTTTTAGAACTGTAGGTGGCGCTAGAGACTCATAGCCCCAGTCCCCCTTAAGGAAGAAGCCACAAGGGTCCGGCAGCTGTAGTCCCGAGGTGCGTCTTTCTAGGTCACAAAGGACAGGCTGTGCTTGCTTCCCTGCCCCTGGCCGTGCTTGCTTCCCTCGCTGTGCTTGCTTCCTTGCCCCCTCACTGTGCTTGCTTCCCTGCCCCCTGCCTGTGCTTGCTTCCCTGCCCCCTGCCTGTGCTTGCTTCCCTGCCCCCTCGCTGTGCTTGCTTCCCTGCCCCCTCGCTGTGCTTCATTCCCTGCCCCCTCGCTGTGCTTGCTTCCCTGCCCCCTCGCTGTGCTTTATGCCCCCTCGCTGTGCTTGCTTTATGCCCTCTCGCTGTGCTTGCTTCCCTGCCCCCTCGCTGTGCTTGCTTCCCTGCCCCCTTGCTGTGCTTTATGCCCCCTCGCTGTGCTTGCTTTATGCCCTCTCGCTGTGCTTGCTTCCCTGCCCCCTCGCTGTGCTTGCTTCCCTGCCCCCTTGCTGTGCTTGCTCTCCTGGGTGTGTGTGTGGCTCTGGGTGGGTGTGTGTGGCTCTGGGTGGGTGTGTGTGGCTCTGGGTGGGTGTGGCTCTGGGTGTGTGTGTGGTAGTAATTGCTGTCTTCTGAGCTCGTCCAGTAGGATACAATAGGTCTCACATTTGCGATAGATTTAGCTATTGGCAATGTAAATGACAATGCCATTTATTTATCTGTTTTCAAAACCAACAACTAAATAAAACATTTTGTCGTTTACAATGCCAATAGCTGTAACTTTTGCAAAGGTGAAACCGTTGCATTGTAAATGCTTGTTTTCTTTTCAACTGGATTTTCTTTTTGAAAAGAAAAACAGAATACTGTTTGCTTCAGAGCTGCGTCCTTTCGAGCAACCCTGGAACAAACAGTAAAATGCATTGACAAGAAATACCATGATGGTTTTTCCTGAGAATACCTTTATAAATAACCATCTGCTCGGCGGTCATTTATAAATTAGGTGGGCAGCCTGAGGACTATCCCCTAGATGCATCAACGTTGTCATTTGCGATTCCTTAATTGCGAAAAATAAGGAATCGCAATTAAGGATTCGCAAATGGCAATGCATCATTAAATTCGCAATTTTATTGGAATTCGGTAAAAATCGCAATTTTTACCGAATTCCAATAAAATTGCGAGTTCCAAATAGCGAATCCGATATTCCCATTCATTCCTATGGGCTGAAATGCCCATAGGAATGAATGGGAATTGCGAATTCGCAATTTCAATTTGGAATGCATCAAAGCCTTTCAAGGGTGGAGAGGGGGGTCCAAAGGACCCCCCCCTGCACTCATGAAATGGACATTTACATGTGAGTTACATACACACATGTCCTAAGGACATGTGTGCCTGTAACGTGCACGTTTAAAAAATGCATTTTCATGCGTTTTTAAACATTTTTGCAAATTACCACGAAGTTCAACTTCGTGGTAATTTGCATTTGCAATTTTGGAAATCGCAAATGTTTTGGGGATGATGCATTGCTGTTAAGGAATCGCAAATGTGCGATTCCTTAACAGCAATCGCATTTTTTGGAACTCGCAAAAAAAGCGATTTCCAAAAAATGCTTGATGCATCCCAGTAACCAATTTAGGAAGTGCAAAAGGCCGATTTATGCGAATCGCACCGTTTGCACTTCCTAAAATGGTTGATGCATCTGGGCAATAGTAATTTACTCCGTCCCAATGTCAGACCCATGGGCCTACATCTAAATCAGGCCCTTAGTAATGTATCGAGCCTTTTTCCCCAGCGAACAAACCCACATGTATGAGTTTTTAGGAAAACAAATGTATCCGAATTGTGGCATCCTTACCATAAAATAAGAAAAACTATATATGTATGTCCATGCTAACCAGTTATTTTTCGCAGGTGATTCTAGACTTGATTTAGTATGAGTACGATCATTTCTACTATTTTCCCTTTTCTTGCTGTAAATGGAACCAGCTCATACTGACAGTTCCTGGATTTCAGAGGAGTGTTAGACATTTTTACCTAAGACACATTTTAATGGCAACAATGGAGGGACAGAGAAGGATAGATATCAGAAATTAGTTAATTTCTCAACCTGTTAATAGCATCAACTCTGTCTAGCTTGCCAGTTTTGTGTTTCCTAACTGCCAGACTATATCAGTGGCATGCTTATATCAGATTGAAATAGCCATATACTCCCTTTCGACTTTGTTAAACATGGTCTATGCTATTTGCGACAGCATGATTTCTGTGCTGCACATTTTCCGCTACAACATGGTTGCACCGGAACATTTTTGACCTGTCTTTCTTTTGGACTTATTTTCCATATCCCCCAAAACACATCTGATGTATATCTATATTAATTTGACAGAACAACACTAGTTGTTCCTTGGTTAATGCTAACCTTGACTGCATGATGTGCATTTCTACTACCAAGATGGCTGCCTTCTATGTACTTCATCTACTAGGCAACATCTATAACATGTTCAAGATTTAATGACAGAAAGGTATGCACTGTTTTGACCGATATAAATATGATCTAGGCTATCTTTGACAGCATGTCCAGGCTTTCTTTTTTTATTTATTATCATTTTACTTATTTAACAAGTCATTGTATCTGACTAGAAAAAAATAGAGACAACCAAGAAATGAGCAGAATCAAAGGACATAGGAACAGTGCAATGTTACACAAGGTTGAACAGTTGAATTAGTCAACTGTACCTTTGAATCAAACAAGTATATCAGTAAAAATCAGAGCCCCGCCCCTCTGCAAATCTATTCATACCTGTACCTGTAGCTGTCTGCGGTTTTTAAATTTGAATCTAATTCTTTGTCTCTTTAACTACACCATCTCTACCATCTATCGGTCGGAGTGAGAGGTTATTGTGCCATTACAGCCCAGGCAGATCATAAGTGGGACCTCTCTATTCAAAGATTGTCCCTGTTCAACTCCCCTGAACAGGGACATTTTGTATCGTTCTTCTCTCAGATTGCGTCTCTGTTGTGCACCTTTTATTTAATAGGTATTTACGTAAGGTGTCCCATATGCCTTTGGGGCACGATTTCTGAAACGTGAATAAGGCACATGTTTTATACACCTTATAGTAATATGCTAAGTCCAAGGGCCATCTTTTAGCCATAGCCTGTTGTGCAAACTGAGTCTCTGGCTCAGCTCTATAAGGTTTGCTTTCACACCCATGGGTGACATGAGAGAACTTAGTTCAATGCACAACGATTGAATGTCAAAGACGGGTTTTTATAGCCCCACAGAACTCCATCCAAAACATAGTTGAAATTATGTCAATGCTTTTGGGATGCTAACAGTCCCTGAGCAGGGATCCAGGGACACCGAGGTGATCAGAAACAAACCTCTTTAGTTCTCTTCTACACAAAATGTGCTATGTAAAAGACACTTAAACTAAAAAGCATGTTTATTTCAACAGGGGCACTTTGTTGCACAACATACCTAAAATAACCACCCAGAATACGATTAAAACAGCATAAATGCACACACTGCAAAAACCGAGAATTATATGAAAACATCTAATATGGATAAAATGTCATCTAAAAACCTAGCACCATGAAAGCTACTTCTATGTGCTGTGCTAGGAGTGCATGGAAAGTAAAATAACTTGCAGCTAATTGTGAAGGGGAAACACGCATTCAGCATCAGCATCAACGCCTCGCAGGTTCAGTATCAGCATTTAATAGAAAGCGCAATGTGGCGGCAGCATCTCTAACAGGCAGGATCATCTTCTGGTCTCTCTATCTTGCTCGCGATAATCTAGGGCAAAGGACCTCTCCTTATAGGTGATCAAGTAGCAGTCCACATATACTGTATCTTATCGGAGATGGAATTTGCAGTATCACCCCAGGAATGTTTTATTTAACAAATAAGCATCAAGGTGCTAGTCAAGACACATTCCTTTAAACTTATAAGGTAAAAGTGCAACAATTCAGACTAGACTATTTCGACTATTGTTTTGTGTTTGACCTTGAAATTGAGAAAACAAGGCACGTGTTTCAGACTCATGTCACATAAGGTGTTTGTTGATGTCTATAGCTAAATGAATTGTAAAAATAAGGACAGACGACACCTGCGTCAAAGGCAGACATGTTTGATGATTCTGCAAAAATACAGAAAAAAAGAGTTGTGGCCTACTTAAAATGGAGTTGGGTCTTACATCTTTACTTCAAGGCTTTGTGCAGTTTTTAAAGTACATCAGCATCACTGTTTAGGTCAGTAGGAGGACCATGGTTGAAGAATCATCATGCCAAACATAGTAGGTCTTTTACAAATCCCAATGTGGTCTTCAGTGAAAAGGGAGTCAGTTGCATCCGTAACTTTTCTGAAAGTATCTCAATGATCTCATGTCTGTAGGACAAGATCATAGGGCAAAACCACGACAGGTGCAGAAAATCAACATTAGCTGGATGATAACTACAACTGCTATGATCCACATTGAGTCTAAAGCTTTGTAACCACACCAGAGTGTACTACACCTTATGGAAACCCTTGAAATACAGTAATCGTTGCCTGCTGTTCATGAAATGGCCCGGGTTACGGAGTAGTAAAATCTGTATAGTGGGAGCCCAGGTCCCATTCCCTTTGCTTTTGGCCTTTTCTGTGATTAGGGCTATAGAGTTTATTGATAGAATCTAATGGTGGGAAGTTTTTGATGGTTTGCCAGAGTTGAGATCACATATATGAGAGGACCTAGACTATGGAGCTCCATGGGGTGTAATGCATTATATGCCTATAGGGTGTGATTCCAGGCCTTTAAATTAAGACGGGGTCAAAAATTGTCTTTGAAGGTATATATTGTTCATCTGCATAAGTCCTAGTCACTCCAGCTGCAGATGAGTCTTAGACTCTAAGAATAACGGCATACAGGGATTATTCACTAAGGCATGTGATTATGGGAGGGTCACCCTTGTGTAAGTAGATATACAGGGGAGACCAGTTGATGCATGCAAATGTATTATTGTGGTATTTGGTCTTGGCACGGCATTGACTGTACTAAGACTGTATTTAATGGACCTAGGGATGCTCCTTTCTTCTCCACCACTAAATGAGATGGATGGAATTTCAAATTGTGGCAATAGAAAGCAAAGTATGCTTTATCAATATAGTATTATAGTTCCATATCTTGTACCACCACCTCACAAATCTCATAGGGAAGCATCAGAATGTCCCTGCTCATTCTGATCTGTTTACACCCCACACTTAGTTTAATCAGTAGGGTATGTAGGGACTTAAAAAAGGCCTTAGAGAGAGGGAGCAGTATATTAAAAAGAGGTAGAGTAGCTTAAGTATACTGATATATGATAAATATTGTAATAAGCACTTCATGGTGAGCTGTACACTCTCAGCATTGTAAAGCAGCAGTGTAAACCATCTGTCCTAGCCTTTTTTATGCTTACCCCCCACTAACTACATGGCTGAATGGTAAACACCATGACATTGTTTACCCCATTTATTTTTCCTTCTGGAATAGCTTTCCTTATGCATGTGGCAACATTTTAAACAAAAAATTACAGAATGATTTGAGCTCCTTTGACTATTCAGACATGACCGAAGCTTATTCGGGCATCTTGATCTATTTTTCTCTTTAAGGTGTACTTCTTCCAACATGGCTTTAGTTTATATATCAGCATACGGACTACATCATGTAGCTGTCATTACCCCTTAAAACTATACAGTTCCTGGGACTTGACATAATAGGATTCATGACTTTGCAAGATAATTTTCCTGGTCTATTTCTCTGCTCATACTTAACTACAAGTGACATTGTGTTGTTAAATTAAATTAAATTTCAGCCCGGGATGTACTTTGTTACAACGCATGCCTTTACAATGCAGGTTTTTCAACGCACGTCATTACAACGACTTGCGTTGAGGGGTGCTGGATAGTGAATAGTTTAATTTACTATTCCAACTCCAGTCCCCGTGGATAGTAGGGAAGGTGTTGGATAGTAAATTAAACTATTACTTATCCTAGAGCGCCCCCCAGCGCAAGTCGTTGTAATGACTTGTGTAGTAAAACCTGTATTGTATAGGTACTGCGTGGTGAAAGTTGCGTCGTAAAGGATGTTTCCCTTCAGCCCGTCTCTTAATTAAGTAAATATACACAAAACACTTTGAATGTTCAAAAAAGAAGTTTTACTTAGCATCGATTTACAGGCAGCAAACACGCACCAATAACAAGGGCAAAAAGATCATCATCCCCTATTTGGCAGGAGTGCTCTTCGTCTGTACAACTCCACCCAGTACAATTTCTTTGATTGTCACAAACACTTCCCACCTCCTCAACTGCCTTTTATATTCTAACAACAACCACTTTGTCACACCCTTTTCCCTATCTCGTTGGTTAATGTTTAACAACATGTCCTTGTCACATCCCACAGTCTTCTTCTTATACAGTCACCTGCCCTGCTATTATGTTACTTAGAGTGTAAGCAACATATCCTTGCCACGTCTGTAGTTTCCATAGTACACAATCATCTTCTTTTCTAATTTATTACTTTGGTTAGAGTTTCATCAACATGTCCTTGTCACAACCACAACCCTCCCCTACTTGCACACAATTCCCCTCACTTACTCAAATCCACTATTCAATTGACTTTATTTACTCAGCTCTGACTTCGTCTCCATAACTTTGGATGTTGGTAATTTCATTAATTCCCTATACACTACACCTGTCGACCAAGGATATGGAGATGGAGTTGCCCTTACTACCGCTATTTTTGCCCAGACCCCTCTTTTCAACAGCATTTTAATACACACAATAATGACACATAATGGTAAACATATCCCAACAATTATAATACAACTTATGAGTATCTTCTAGCCTCATTGCTTTATCCAGCCTAAAATTCCCATTTCAGAATCTCATCTAAGATGTGATGGGACTTACCAAATCTTCCTATATGCCCTCAGGATTATCTTTGATATACATAAAAAGATTCCTTCCCTATGAGCGCACAAATTCTGACTTTTGTGGCTTGGATACAATCTAGCATTGAGTGATTTTATAAGGCTACCATATGAATTTGCATTTGTTCTTGTGTTCATTTCATCTGTACTGTTATTAAAAGCTGCTGCCAAGAGCAAAGATAACTGCTCTTTAGGTTGTAAAAACCAATATACCCTGGAAGGAGCACTCATTAGTTCAAGATATTTTCCCCCATCCACTCAACCCCTGCACATTATGTATTTTCCCTTCGGGCAGGGTTTCCACTTGTTGAACTCCAAAAATCACATTGGCCAAAAGCCAAGTTCCTCTCCACTTTGAATGTAACCAACAATGTTCTTGATTACCACACAAATAATAATACTAATCCTCATGTTTCCACTAATGGGTTAGGTCGATTTTGAACAGTGAGATGAAAGCCACCATTAAACGTGCCTTCATCTCCCGCTTCTATTTGTAAATACTTGGATGATCCTCCCATTTGTAGTACAGTTGAAAGTCATTATTGAACCTTTAATGTAGTCACAGTTTTCTTGGCCTACAAAAGTCCGATTTCCAATTATTGCTTGAATGCAAAATATTCCTATTGGTAGTGAATGCATTAAAGTGGATGCAACTTGGTAATTTTGATGTTGGACCACACATTTATTTTCCCCCAAGCAGTCGCTTCTTCTTGTGTTGTTATGTCATGGTATGGTATTCTTATAGGTGGTAATCCTTCTCCTTCACACTTAGTAATATAGCAGCACACCCTGCAATACGTGTCTTCTGTCCTTTCTCGTGTTACATGCATAGACAAGAATTACCTAACTATGATGCTTCTATTCAGCAGGCACAAGAATATAAAAAGGAAAATACATAAGACCAGATTTGCCATGAAGCAACAATAGGCTAGTTGCCCCTCGTCCTTGTGCTGGAATTTGCCAATCTTGATGGTCTTTCTCACTCCTCCAGGGCAGGACATATATCTTCTATCCTAGAGTATCTGTAGCATTTTTTAGGCCTATGATGCAATAACAGGCTGTACCTGGCTAAAGTGTTCATCACCTACCAGTGTTCCACCATATAATTTTGCATCCTGTCATGTTAGATTTAGAATTAATATGGACCATGCCCCTGTCTGTGTTTCCGCTCATTAGTCTCCATGACTTTATTGTTCACCCCTGCTGTTAAAGGTTTTTAGTTAAACTGATATCTGGGATTATACCCCAAATTCCCAATTTAACGTTTCCCACCTATTGATTTGGTATCTCCCTCTAATGATATAGTTTCATTGGACCGAAGTAGACCCCCTTCTCTGAATGTGAACCATCACAAATCAACTTCAGTATCGATTGTGTATGTACATTCTGATCCTGATTCCTTCCTGTCATTCGATCAATGGGTGTAATGTGTGCTAGTGGGCAGTTGTTTAGCAGTAGTAGTAGAGCCTATCCCAATACTTGGTCCATCCCTCTAAACCTCCCACAGCGTCAGTTTCATTATTTGATTCTTCAATAGCCCATTAATTTGTTCAACAAGGCCTGCAGCTTGTGGGTGAAAAGGACTATGTAATTTTCATTTTATTCCTGTTTCTCCCGCCCAGGATTGCACTTCATCTTGATTGAAATTAGTGCCTTGTTCTTTGGATTTCTTCTAGTATAGAAACTGCATTCACTAAATATTGCAACATCTTCATAGTGGCAGCCTAGTTTGCTCGTTGAGGTGGAATAGCTTGAACAGTTCTGGAATACATGCCTACTGTCACCTTGCAGCACTGTGATCCACTCTGGACTTTAGGTAACTTAATGAAATCAATTTGCCAGATAATTTCCAACTTGTTCTCCCCTCCGAAAGTGGCTGGCAATGCATTTCTCAATTAGCTAGTTCTGGATATAAACAATTGGCCACATTCGTGTTTTTTTGTCATTACCATCCGATATGTAATGGGCATTCCCCTTTGTTGAGCCGACTCATATATGCCCTTCCCCTTTAAATGTCCACTTTTCTTGCAAGGTCAGTTTCTCAGCTTCTACAACATCGGAACTACAGGCTCATTTTCTATTGTGGTAGCACATGCATCAATTTGGGTTATTAAGTCTACTGCATCGCTCCTGGGGACATTACTTTGTGCATCCACATAACCCACATAGATTTTTCCTTTTTATGCTGCTTCCAATTTTTTATTCCATATCTTCTCTCCTGCCCAGATTAGGCGGCTATGAATTCGCCATTGTCCTCGCCCTCAAGTGGGCAATCAAGCTACCGGTGCCTTGTGGCATACACTACTGTCTGTGTACAAATATATGGGAATTAAGCAACCTACACATTGGATAACATTGTATATTGCCTTAAGCTCAGCCAGCAGAGCTAAGCCCCCAGTTTCATGTTCTAAGACCACCACCTCAGTAGTAGTATTATATGCTTCTGCTTTCCATTTTCGACCATCATAGGTTATGGTTGTTGATCCATCAGTGTACTAGGTATTATCTTGCTGCTCACTGGTGAGATCTTCATACTGTAGTGCCTCTTGTACCAGCCAAGGCTCTAGTACCAGAAGATGTGTGTTTCCATTTTAAAGTCTACCATTTCTGACAATTTGTTGTCATTACTCGAGTATACCCTGCAGTAACTCCTCTGCGCTCCTGTAGATACCATTTCCATTTCATCAGTCTCACCCACTGGGAAACTGCAGACCTGGATGATAACTCTTCATCCTTTACCAACCCAGTAATAAGCAGATTAGTCTCAATAGTCATTTGACTTGATCTGGTCTGTCTTTCTTTGTGTGGGAGCACTGTCACCACCACCAGCAGTGTCGTTTTGGGCATGATGTAGCATTACTTTGCTCCTGTGAACTGCTTAGACCAGAATCCAATAGGTTCTCCCCACTTGGGGTTATGTTGATACAGAACTCAAAACTTCACTACTCTTACTCAATAAGGTGTGTGAGGGAATTGGAATGTGAACATTTCATATTGTTTCTGAATATTGTGACCCAACAGTGCATCAATCCCTTAAATCTTTATCTGGGAGTAGGGACGTCACCACTGAACAGGTAAAGACAAGCCCTTTATTTATAGACAGCATTTCAGTGGCTTTGACCACTTCAGTAATCACCCATCACAGTCCCTCAGTTTGTATGATCTGGGTCTAAGAGGTTCTTCAAGAAGTTGTTGAATGCAAAATGCAAAACTTCGGCCCCTGTGTCTAATAATGCTGTAGTCTGTTCCTCTCTTTCCCCTTTCTTCCACCAAATGGTGATTTGTACAGAAGGACGCCAGTCCTCTGCTGACAATGGGCGCACCTTTATACCTACAGTGGACCCACCTTCATGTCAAAATGGAGAGAGGACCTCCTACCCCTGTACCTCCTTCCAGAGGGTTAGAGCTGAAAATAATCTAGTATGACCATCCTTTTCCAAGGCATGTATGTCTTGTTGTTTCTTACACAAATCCTTTTCCTCACCATATTTCTAATAAACTCCCTCTTTCGCTCTGGTTAATTTTTCCTCTTCCTTCTTTGGCTAACTTATCCAAATCTCCATTTCCTCCGCAATGCCCCTGCGGGTAATCCATTTACATTTTACTCAGCCAACCCCACCTTTAGCAGGTCGGTCTACATCCGTCTTTTAGTAATCCTCATGTTCGAGGCATATGGGCTGCAGATGGTACATTATGAATAGATCGCCATCTGGTGTTGGGCTCGGATGATTGCACTTTGTTTTTCTCTTGGAGAGTCTTTTGTATCTTGGTGACTCCTCCCTTGGTTGGTAGTGCGCATGGGCATCGGCTCCATCCTTAGATTGTTTTTTTCCGCCATCGGGTTTGGATGAGGATCGAGACGCTCCAGATCAACTTCAGAGAAAAGTGATTAATCGGCGCGTATTCCCTTTCCAATTCGACGGTATTGTTATCGAACGCGTTTCATTTCCATTCCGACGCGTTGCAAATTCAAAATCGAAGAAAAAACTTAGACCTACGTCGACGAACAGGAGAACTTTCTCGACGCAGTCAAGCCCGGAGTCCATGGAAAGGACTCCATTCAAGAAATGTCCAACGTGTGGTGCTAAGTTCCCACACAAGGACCTACACGAGGTGTGCAACCTCTGTCTATCGCCTGAACACGAATCCAGGGACTGCGAAGCCTGCGCAGCATTCTCCTCCAAGCTAACGATTAGAAATCGTCGAGCTCGAAGACACGAGGTTTCAAGAATGCAGTCGGAGGCGATCCCGGAGCTGTTCGGAGACGAGCTAATGGAAGAAGAAGAGGATCAGTCGGGGTCGGAAGGGGACCAGTCGGAGGTTGAAGAACTCAACGAGCAACGAACCGTGAGTGACGACGTCCCCTTACCGAAAAACCGACCCCGTGCGGTAACGACCCCGCCTTCGAGCCCGGTCAAACCGCAGAGAAAAGTTTCCGACGCCCCGCCCTCGGGCCCGGCAACGAAACTGAAACTGAAACCAAAACACTCGGACTCCCACCATGTCGGATCCGAGAAAAGGGCGACATCGACTTCGACACCGAGGCTACATACAAGGGAAAGCTCGGTACCGAAACATTCCATGTCGAAACATAAACATGGTTCGTCGTCCAAGATTCACTCGATACCCAGGAAGTCGGAATCGAGTAGACACTCGGTGCAGAAAGCACCGAACACTGACGATCGAAAACATAAGCACCTTTCGGAACCAGGGCCTTCGGTACCGATTCAGGAGCAACAGACAGATCCCAAACAAAAGATCTTGTTTATCGATCCGCAAACTGGCAAAGTTGTGACGAAGAAGAGAAAGAATGAACAGACAGAAGATAAATCTCTTCCTTCAAAAAAGAGAACACTGGGGACAAATACAACTCCTCCTACTTCTCCTAGACATAAAGTCACAACCTCTTCTCCTATTCCTCACACTATGCCAAATATTCCTACACCTTCCACACCAAGACCATCTACACCTCAGTCTGATGTAGACAGTGATCTAGGGGAGGGAGAACCTCAAGGGGATGACGAAACCATCCCAGATGAGGAGGACCCATGGGAAAATTATGACGTAGGGTCAGATGAAGACAACGACCCAGAGTTATATCCCTCAAAGCCTTCACCACCTGATGATAACACAGGGTTTGCGCAGCTCATTAATAGGGCAGCAAAATATCATAAGGTAGATATACATACAGAACCCCAAATAGAGGATTTCCTGTTAGAGACGCTACCTAATGCACAAAGAACATCAGGTACCCTTCCTATGTTGAAGGGTCTTCTCAGTCACACAGAAGAAATATTCAAAGACCCAGTGAGGGCTAGGGTGTTAAACCCAAGAATTGATAAAAAATATAAGGCGGCTCCAAAGGATCCAATCTTTATTAAAGGACATGTACCCCTGGACTCGCTGGTGGTCTCAAACGCTCGTAAAAGAGCAAACTCATTATCTACAGGAGAGGCTCCTCCACCTGATAAAGAGTCAAAATTAATAGATGCATCAGGCAAAAGAGTAGCATCACAGGCGGCAAATAGCTGGCGTATAGCCAATACACAAGCATTACTCGCACGTTATGACAGGGCACATTATGATGAATTAGAAAAACTCATCACACATCTCCCCAAGGAACATCAGAAAAAGGCAGATCAGTTAATACAGGAAGGTAAAATAATAACTAATACTTCCATTAAGTGCGCCCTAGACGCAGCAGACACTGCAGTAAGATCCATAAACACCAGTGTAATGTTGAGGAGACATGCATGGCTTAGAATCTCAGGATTCAAACAGGAAGTACAAACGGCACTACTGAACAAACCATTTGATCAAAAGACACTGTTTGGTTCAAGCACAGATGAGACCTTAGAGAAAATGAAAAAAGATACAGAAACGGCTAAGTCAATGGGAGCATTGCAACAGCCAACACAAAGAGGTTCCTTTCGTAGATCCACCTATAGAGGGGGCTCAAAGAATACAGGAACAAATCAGCAATCCACCTCTTTCACACTAACATCACCCAGAGGTAATTCAAGAGGAAGTTACAGAGGTAACAACAACAAGGGTAGAGGCCGCGGAAATAATAACAACCGCAACGCCTCAACCCCAAAACAGTGACTTCATAGAACTCCCCCCAGACCACATAACACCGGTCGGGGGACGTCTAGCACAGTTCCTACCTGTCTGGGAAAACATCACATCAGACAAGTGGGTGAGACAAATTATCCAACATGGTTATTGCCTGGAACTCACAGCTACCCCACCAAACATCCCCCCCAAACAGCGTCCAATGAGTCAAGATCATCTGACATTATTAAGAGAAGAAGTACTAGCACTTCTACAAAAGCATGCAATAGAGAAGGTCCCAAAATATCAACAAGGAACAGGAGTATACTCTCTATACTTCCTAATCCCCAAAAAAGACGGGTCCCTAAGACCAATATTAGACCTCAGACCTCTCAATGCTTACATAAATTCGGAGCATTTCCACATGGTCACGCTCCAACAAGTACTCCCTTTACTGAAGAAAGGGGACTTTCTTTCTACACTGGATCTAAAAGACGCTTACTTTCATATCCCAAGTCACAAAGCCCACAGAAAATACCTAAGGTTTGTTTTAGAAGGACAACACTATCAGTTCAAAGTCCTTCCGTTTGGTGTCACAACAGCACCGAGAGTGTTCACAAAATGCCTAGCTGTGGTGGCAGCACACCTAAGAAGACAACAAATACATGTCTTCCCATACTTGGACGACTGGCTAATAAAGGCCAAGTCAAAAGAGGAATGTCTTCACAACACACAGAAGACAATTCAATTGCTGCACCACCTAGGGTTTACGGTGAACTACAAGAAATCACACCTGCAACCAAACCAGATTCAGCAATACCTGGGTGCTACGATAGACACAGAAAAGGCAATAGCATACCCCAACCCAATCAGGATACAGACAATGGTCGGGTTAATACAAAGATTTCAACCACAACACTCACTATCAGCACGAGTGTTTATGCAACTATTAGGCATGATGTCCTCCTGCATACTGCTAATACCACATGCAAGGCTACAAATGCGTCCACTACAGGAGTGTCTAGCGACACAGTGGAATCAGGCTCAAGGTCAGATTACAGATCTGGTGTTGGTAAACGACCGGACGTATCGCTCTCTGAAGTGGTGGAACACAGAAAACATTTCCAAAGGACGGTCGTTCCTAGAGCCAATTCCACAAGTGATAATAACAGCGGACGCATCGCTCTCCGGATGGGGAGCGCATATGGACAAATACACAGTGCAGGGGAAGTGGAGTGTGCAGCAAAAGAAACTGCACATCAACTACCTAGAATTATTAGCAGTATTTCTAGCAGTAAAAGCTTTCCAAATACAAATAAAAGGCAAAGCAGTCCTGATCAGAACAGACAACATGACTGCAATGTATTATATTCAAAAACAGGGGGGGACACACTCTCTCCAACTATCCAAACTAGCACAGGACATATGGAGATGGGCCATTCCTCAAAAGATCTACCTGTTAGTGGAACACCTACCAGGAGTTCAAAATCAGATAGCAGACATCCTAAGCAGACAGTCAGAACAGGTACACGAATGGGAGCTGCACGACCAAATACTGCAGCCATTCTTCCAAAAATGGGGGCAACCAGAGATAGATCTGTTTGCCAACCATCAGAACGCAAAATGCAAAAACTTCGCATCCAGGTACCCACACCAACGGTCCCAGGGCAATGCACTATGGATAAATTGGTCCAACAAATTTGCTTACGCGTTCCCTCCTCTACCACTAATTCCGTTACTGGTTCGGAAACTGCAGCAACACTCAATGACAATGATACTAGTGGCACCCACGTGGGCAAGACAGCCGTGGTTCACCACGCTGCTACAACTCTCACAAGTACCACATCAAAAGCTAAAATTATTACCCATGCATCTTACACAGAACCATGGAGAAATAATGCACCCAGATCCCAAACAACTGAACCTAGCGATCTGGCTCCTGAGGTCATAGAGTTTGGATATTTAGATTTACCTCCAGAATGCATGGAAATCATTAAACAAGCAAGACGTCCTACCACCAGAGCATGCTATGCAGCAAAATGGAAGAGGTTTGCTATACACTGTAACAGTAAGCACATCAACCCTCTGGACGCATCCACTAAACAAATCATTTGCTATTTACTACACTTGCAGCAATGTAATTTAGCATATACCTCTATCAGAGTTCATCTCGCAGCCATAGCGGCGTACCTACAAAACAGGCAACATCTTTCACTGTTTAAAGTACCAGCAATTAAAGCTTTCATGGAAGGACTCAAAAGAGTCATTCCACCAAGAAGACCACCTTCCCCAGTCTGGAATCTCAACATAGTACTTACCAGACTAATGGGGCCACCATTTGAACCTATGCATAGGTGTGAAATACAATTCCTCACATGGAAGGTGGCATTCCTCATAGCTATCACGTCACTTAGAAGAGTAAGTGAACTGCAGGCTTTTACGATTCAAGAACCATTTATGCAGTTACACCAAAACAAAGTGGTTCTTAGAACAAACCCAAAATTCTTACCAAAGGTAATTTCAGCATTCCACATCAATCAGTCAGTGGAATTACCGGTTTTCTTTCCAAAACCACAAACGGTAGCAGAAAGAGCCCTACATACATTGGATGTTAGAAGGGCCATATTGTACTACATAGAAAGGACACAAACTTTCAGAAAGACAAAACAGCTATTTGTTGCGTTTTCTCCTACACATAAAGGCAATCCCATCTCCAAAGCGGGCATTGCCAGATGGATTGTAAAATGCATTCAAATATGCTACTTAAAGGCAAAGAGAACATTAACTGTTCCTCCTAGAGCTCACTCTACACGTAAACTAGGAGCATCTATGGCATTTTTGGGAAACATTCCACTAGATGACATATGCAAAGCAGCTACCTGGGTTACACCGCACACCTTCACAAAACACTATTGTGTAGATGTGCACACAACACAACAAGCTAGAGTGGGACAAGCAGTATTAAAAACCTTGTTTCAAACAGTTGCAACAGACACGGGCGCCCACCGCTAGGGAGAGAACTGCTGTATAGTCTATTCATAATGTACCATCTGCAGCCCATATGCCTCAAACGGAATATGCTACTTACCAGTATGCATCTGTTCTTGGCATAGAGGGCTGCAGAGTGGTACATGCCCTCCCAGCCTCCCCGGAAACCTGTGTCTGTTCCAACATTATCTTATTTAGATACACTTACATGGGCATTCTTATCTGTATTCTACTATACTACTCCATCTAACCCTACTATGGCAAAACAATCTAAGGATGGAGCCGATGCCCATGCGCACTACCAACCAAGGGAGGAGTCACCAAGATACAAAAGACTCTCCAAGAGAAAAACAAAGTGCAATCATCCGAGCCAACACCAGATGGCGATCTATTCATAATGTACCACTCTGCAGCCCTCTATGCCAAGAACAGATGCATACTGGTAAGTAGCATATTCCTTTATCCTCACCCAACCTCCCATAAGGGCATTACACACTGCTTAACTTTTTTTCTCTATGTTCCGAAATTGTACCCTTACCTCTGTTGCCTCAGGCACTTTTCAGATGCATTCATGCCCGCCAAATGGATAATAGCGGTTCCTCTAATTCTGGAGGGGCAGAGTCTATTAGTTTAGATTTCATGACAGGTGTAAAGGAAGTCATATCTGCCCTCCACTGGTTGTCTCTCAGACTTTGTTCTGTTGCCATGATTCTCAACCATGTTATACCCTCAGTAAAGTCAGCAGAGTGTGAGTATCTACTAGCTATACCATCCCATATCATATCAATCATGGGTAACTCTGCATTACACTTGAATTCCTGCACCTTTCGCAAGCGCCGTTGCAGGGTAACTGGTCAGAGCTCCTAATGCTTCTATATCATGAGGAGCAAGAAAACAACTATCAGCTCCTTTGTCACAGCACAGCACCATCTATGCTATAATATGTTCTCCCACCTTTTGTTTATAAGCAGTTAACTCTCTTTGAGTATAATCCTGTATTTCCTTATACTGTTGTTCCAGTGTGGTCATATTGTGAAGCCCTCCGGTGACACAACTGTCTTGGAGGTTTCCTGAAAACTATTTAATACTACAGGTTGAGGGCTTGACACTGTTCTCGTCTCTTACATCAGTTTCTTCTTCTGAATTGCTATCCAAGTCTTCCCTAATATACCTAGAGGTAGTACCCACCCCTTTCTTTGTCTCCCCTCTCTAGACAGTACTATGCTGGGAGCTCGATCTTCCCTCAACTAATTTTTCTTGAAGGCATTGAAGTTCTTTAATCAATCACTCTATATCTTAATGGGTTTTTAGAGGGTCTGCTAGCTTTTCTGAGTGTCATGATTTTGCCTCGGTATTTTTGTAGTGATTGGATAACTTTATCCTGGGCATAAAGCACCTGCAACATTACCCAGCCAACATGTGCGTTCTCTTATCATATCCTTCTCAATCAATCAGGAGAATTGTAAGCGCGCTACTCACCCAGTGAGGGTCTCAAGGCGCTGGGGGGAGGAGGGCACCAGCTCCGTTCAGTCGAAGCGCCAGGTCTTGAGTGTCTTCCTGAAGATGTTCAGGGAGGGGGCGCGTCTGATGTCGATCAGGACTTGGCCACGATGTAGGAGAAGGCTCTTCCACCTGTTCTGGCTCTGCAGATGTGCAGGTTTTCGGCGAGGGCGAGGTCGGCGGATCTGAGTTTTCTCTTGGGTACGTGGAAGGAGATTCTCTTGTTGAGGTATTGGGGTCCGGTGTTGTGGAGGCATTTGTAGGCGTGGGTGAGTATCTTGAAAGTAACTCTCTTCTCAACGAGGAGCAGTGGAGGTTCCACAGGTGTTGGGTGTTGTGTTCGTGTCAAGGGATGCTGAGGGCGAGTCTGGCTGCGGTGTTCTGTACGGTCTGGAGTTTGCGGATCAGAGACTTGTTGATCCCGGCGTAGAGGGCGTTTCCGTAGTCCAGTCTGCTGGCTTCTAAATTTAATTGAGCAATCCCTTCCCTAAATGTTCCCCTAGGTCTGCTTGCACAGGGGCCTTTGCATATCTTGCTAATTCCCCCGCTATAGATGATCATGGACCTAAGCCTACTCTGTCGTTTGGTAGTTGGGTGTGTGTCCGTCTCTTGTTAATTCCTAAACCAAAATAATCTCCTTTTTTCCAATCAAGAATGAGGTGGAAAATCCCTCTCCTGACACCATAAAGTGTTGATAAATTTAATTAAATTACATTATATTGAATTTAAATAAAATGTGGCATGTCCTTTGATTAAGAAAATATATGCATAATACCATGAATGTTCAAAAAATAAGTTTAACTTAGCTTCTATTTACAGGCGACAAACGCACAGCAACAACAGCAGCTAAAAGGCCATCATCCTTTGTCTGACAGTAGAGCTCTTCGTCTGCACGACTCCACCCAGAATAATTTCTTTGATCAAGTCACAATATTTTCCCACCTACTCCAACAACTGCCTTTTATATTCTAAAAATCACTTTGCCACATAGCCTTCTCTCTGCTCCTTGGTTAAAGTTTAACTTCATGTCCTTGTCACATCCACAGTCTCCTTATACAATCACCTGCCCTGCTGATATGTTACTTAGGGCCAGATGTACAAAGCATTTTCCCATCGCAAACGGCCTGACTATACAAATTGCGCCACTTGAAAAATGCTTTTTCTAATGTGCAAAATGCGATTTGGTAGCTTGTTACCGAATCACAATTTGCATTTGCAATTCGGCATTTGGAAGGGGCATGCTTTGGGCGTCTCTTCCAAATACCGAAATGGTATGGTATATATTACTGTTTGTGACCGACTTCAGGTTGCAAAAGAATAATACTTTACCACCATTTTAAAAGTGGTGGTAGCCCATTTGCTGAGGGGAAGGGGTCAGCAATGGAACCCTTCTCTTTTGAGAATGTAAAAATAAATGTTTTTAAGGGCAGGCAGTGGTCCCAAGAACCACTGCCTGCTCTTAAAGAATGAAACTTCAAGGTTTCATTTTCTCTTTTTAAATTCATTCCCTTGTCCCTTTTATTGAAAAATTCGACATTTGCCTCTTCCAGGAGACTTGGTTAGTAGACCCAGTGTTTCGTGTGGGCTATCTTAATTTTCATGTCCCCACAATTAGGAAAGATAGCGGCCGCCAGTTAGTGGACTTATTATATGGGTCAGGCAGGACCTAGGATGTGCCATTCACCAACGGTTAGTAGATAATAGTGACATTCTTGTAGTAAGATTTGTTATCCTTTCAGGAACTAGTCTAGATATTTTAGTCTACGCTCAAGGCCTACCAGGGGGAAAAAAATCTGAGGTTGTATTTGTTCTAGAAGAGTTACTCGCTACTACTCCTGCGAACGTTTTGCCCCTTGTAGCGGGGGATTTTAATACCACCTTCAAGCCCCTCGGCATGCCGATCAATATCTTACCGAAGAGGAGGGCTCTAGGTGGGGTATCCCCACCTTTTTATGGGGGATCCCATAAAAAAATGGACAGAGGCGGCCATTCAGCTGAAGGGATTGTGTGTGGGTAATCACCTGAGGGCAGCCAATGGATGTACTCCATCAGATAGATCAGGAACTAGCACCTACGATAATGGTCTTAGGTCTAGCCGTATTGACAATCTCCTCGTCCACATAAGTTTGTGGCCCTACCTTATAGATATGGTGGTATCTAATTGTTTAGAGAGTGACCATAACCCACTTAGCGCTATTCTCAGCCTCTCCTTGGCAGCGGGCATAATACCCGGCCAGGATGTAATAGTCCCTGACCTTGTTTTAGCTAACGATATGCGCCACTTAAAATGGTGCAGAATTGTTGAACACCCCGAAACCATAGCTATAATTCATGAAGAAGTAACCTCCGCACTGGCTGTCCTGGGGACTAGTACTGTTAGTATGGATTCTCGTTCCTTTGTGACCGAAGTCCATACCAAATTGTTTGACCAATTAAAAACTCATTTTTGTAAGTCTTGTTCAGGGAAGATTGTAAGGGGCAAGAGACCCGAGGGATGGTACAATGCAGCATGTCGACAAGCTCGGGCTAGTCTTGGCAGAGCCCTAAAATTGAGAGACACATGCAAAGTAAGGGTAGCTCGGGTCTGCTATAGGAAAACCCAGTTGGAGGCTAAGAAGCGATGGGATGATGAGAAGTGGAGGGAACTTAAAGATGCTTGTGTGGCTAAGAACTCCAAGCAGTTTTGGGACCTATATAAGTGGGATAGAGGAGGCTGCGTGGAAAAATAATGTGGCCAAACATGCAAGGGTTGACTTTTTCAAACCGCAGTACGCCAAGAGCAGTGATGTGGAGGTCTCTGAACCTCCCCCACATATTTATTATGTTGGGGTGGTGTTTACTCCTGAAGATGTTGATAGGGCTTTGGATGGAGTAACTGGTGGTAGAGCGCTGGGCATGGATAGCATTCCGTCAGACGTCTTCTTAAATGATAAGCCAACCTGCTGTTTATACATTGCACATATGGCAAACGCAATTGCGTGGGGTGCGGTTGTTCCGCCCTCTTGGAAGGGGGTGGAAATCGTTCCAGTATTCAAAAAGGGCGATAAATCAGTAGCAGGGAATTACAGGCCAATAAGCTTGATTGACTCGGTCCAGAAGATAATGGGCAGATTGGTTCTGTTTAAGGTTCAAGAGTGGATGGAGTATAACAATGTTTTGAGCCCAATGCAGGCTGGCTTTTGCCGCTTGACCAAGACAATTGATCAAGTTTTTTGCTTTATCAATTTGTACTGGAGAACGGTCTTGCTAGGAAAGGGGGCCCTTTATGCGGTATTTGTTGACCTAAGAGCGGCCTTTGATTTAGTACCGCGTAAGAAACAATGGCAAGTGCTGGGAGAAATGCGGAAGGGATGGCCCCAGAGCTGCTGACCCTTATCGTTCTGCTACATGAGGATAATTTTGCCCGGGTCCGGTGGGGGGTACAGGGTGAGGTTACAGATGCCTTCCCTGTTGACAGTGGTGTGTGACAGGGTTGTGTTATGGCACCTACCCTGTTCTCACTCTTTGTCAACGGGGTGGTTGACTTTCTCTCTCTGACCCCCTCGGACTCTCCGGTGCTGGCAGGTACACACATCCCAATCCTCATGTTTGCGGACGATACCCTAATAATATCAAAGACCCCAAGTGGCCTTCAAAAGGTCCTCCAACGATTTGAAGAAATTTTGTATCCTGCGTGGCTTAGAAGTAAACACCTCTAAAACCAAATTCATGTTTTTTTAATGCACATAGGTCGTTCAGGGGAAATGTTTTCATGAATAAACTGCCCCTGGAAAAGGTTGATTTTTTTACGTACTTGGGTGTTACTCTACAGAAAGATATGCGATGGAACTGCAAACTTGATCAGGCTGTACTGACGCATAAACGTCAAGCAGGAATTCTTCTAACCAAGTTTAAGTCCTCCCTGACCAAACCAATCAGCCCAGTTTTAGACATTTATGGGATGAAGGTCTTAAGTTCGGCCTTGTACGGAGCAGAGCTTTGGGGGTTCGAGAATCTGAAGTGTCTGACCCAGCTAGAGAATGCGTTTTTACGCAAGGTTACAAGTCTTCCTCAAAGCACCCCTTTAATACCTCTATTGATGGATCTTGGCAAAAAGCCCGTTTTATACCTAGCCAACCATCGCCCTTTGCTGTATTGGCGTAGGCTATGGTGCACAGAGGAATTTGCACACTACGCTAGGGGTCTTATGGACGTAATCAAAGCTGATTCATCACATAAAATCAAATGGTTAAAGGAAATTAGATCTCTCCTATGAAATATTGGAATGTCATGGCTTTGGGATGATCCTGAATATGCAGTATTTCCTTCAAAAGAAATCCGGAAAGTAAGGTATTGGGAACTGGTATTTTCATCAGTAAGTTCCCAAAGCCTCTCCACCCACCTTAGTGGTCGTTTTCTCGAGTACAAGTCTTGCCCAGTGCTGGAGAAGTACTGGGACTTGATAGGGAAACCCTATGACCGCAAGCTGTACTTTCAAATAAGGGTGGGTGCCCTCCCAACTCTGGAATATACTTGCAAATGATGGGGTTCTGGCAATGATAAATGCGATAAATGCCAAGAACAATGTGGGCTACATATTATTCTGCTGCCCTCTGTATACTGTACCTCGCAACGTGTGGATAAAACCAGTCTGTCGATTGATGGGCATTAGAAGGTATGCCGATGCTTTGCGCATCCTGTGCACATATTCTTCCCCCCCTATCTGTATTGCTGTTGCTAAGTTTTTAAGCTGGGCCTGGCGAATTCGTCTCAAATTACTAGGCCAAAGGACTAGCGAGTAATTGTTGATAATATCTTTTGTTTATTGATGACCCTGCCCCGCTCTTATGTGCTGTGGTTCTCTCGCAGCTCCAGATTTGATATAACCATGAACTGAATTGTAATATATTGAATCTTGGATCGTTTTTATATTTAATTTTAAACAACTATGGATGTTTTAAATTGTTCGATGGTTATGGAATGATTTAATTGTATCTTAAATATTTATTGATTGGTTTTAAAAAAAATATTTGTATATGTACTTTTATGACTTAACTGTCGCATAAAGTTATGAAATCGAATCAAAAATGGGTTACATTTAAAATAAAAATAATTTGCTTTATTAAAAAGCAATCACAGACATGGTAGTCTGCTGGCCTCAGCAGGCACCATGCCTGTGAATGGCTGTGATTCCTAATGGGTCACAAATTGCGACTTACCTCATTAATTTTCATGAGGTAGGTAGATTTGCGACTGACTAGGAACTGCTAATTAGAATTTGTACGTTTTCTTACAGAAGGAATTGCAATTTCTTAATTGCGATTCGGTACGAAGCACACTTTGGAAATCGCAATCTCGACTTTTTGTAAATCTGGGCCTTAGAGTGTAAGCAACATGTCCTTAGCACCTCCGTAGTTTCCATAGTACACAATGACCTGCCCTTCTAATATGTTACTTTAGTTAGAGTCTAAACAGATTCTCAACATGTCCTTGCAACATTTGCAATACTCCCCACTTTCCCGAATCCACTATTCAAAGAGCTTATTTACTCGGCTGTGACTTCATCTCCATAACCTTGGCCTAAGGAAAATTTTATTAATTCACTATACAGGCATACATTTCCTGCTACCAAAATCGCACCAATACCACATCATGCTCCATACCTTGTGATGTGTCCTGCATGGCAACACCAAACTTGGGTGAAGTAACTATTTTTACTGGACATGGAAAAGCATAGTCACCTCCTTTACAAACTGCTATAGTCAAACATTCCCTGATTTGTCAGGATAGTACTAGACTGTAGATGTGTTTTGGTCTTTCCACAGTCAATCTGATATTCAGTCTGAAAGTTCGGATGCCTTTGTTTCCCATTTCTTTGCATTTTTTCCATATCTGCATACAAGACTACATTATACAACTTGAAAGGTGTTTATAGTAGCATGGCGCGGTGCAGAGGTACCACCACTGTTAATGCATTACATGTGCCACTTACTACTAACCCCCAATTTGTTATAACATAGTAGTATACTTTAGTGAGTCTGCTGCTGCTCTCTAATTTCCTCAAACTTTGAATTTTTAGACTTGCATTCAGACATTTGTTGAGTATTTGTCCACTAACTCGTGGGTGTTGTTGATGGAATATCGCATTTAATTTTGGTATATAAACCTTATTATATTTTTGTCATTCTGTTCCTAAAGCTTGTGAAAGCTAATAGGCCACGTGGCCAGGTTGAAACACACCAGAGATGAAGCTTATAAATATATTAATAAAGTATTGGAACATCATTCATTAGCTCTGAGTCTATGTTTTACACTAACTTGGTATATTTTCCTAACAAATTAGTGTTATTGACATGAAATATGACATTCACCTTCTGCCTTGACCATAACATTTTTTTATCTGTGATCCAAAACCTATTCAAAGAAAAAACTATTGGCCCCTGCATCACCTAAAAATCGGTCACAAACTGGCTGATTCACAGAATCTGCCCCTTTGCGATCGGTATTTTTGCATTTGGGATGCATCGGGACTCCATATTTGGATGGGGTCCCCGGGGCCGAAAATGGCCTTGGGAGGGGGGCCCACAGGGACCCCTTCCCGATTTAAAAATACACAAAAACAAAATTAGGGGTCAGGCCCTGGGGGATGGGGTCCCTAGGGCCCAAAAAACAGGAAAGGAAAGTGGCCACACAGCCCCCCTTCTAAGAAAGAAAATGTTTTCAAAAGCCGGCATTGCACCGGACGCCCCGCCTCCTCCCACCAACACTGTGCAAACGCGCCCTGTGGCGCGTTTTAAGCTGAGGAATTATTTCCCCTACAATCCTGAGTGTCCCTGGGGGCTAATTAGCCCACAAGGTACCTCCAGTTAGCGCCAAAGGCTGCGTTGCAGAGATGTGGTCTGAGGCCACGCCCCTTTTACACCTCTCTGCAACGCAGCTCGGTGGCGCTTACTGGAAGTACCTGGTGGGCTAGTTGGACCCCACGGACCATCAGGATTCAAGGGGACTTAATCCCCCAACTTAAAATGTGCCACAGGCGCTTTTGCACAGTGTTGAAGGGAGGAGGCGGGGCCTGAGGTGACATGTGTACAAATGGGCCCTGTGGCGCGTTTTAAGTTGGGGAATTAATTCCTCTTCAATCCTGAGGGTCCCTGGGGGCCAATCAGCCCACCAGGTACCTCCAGTAAGCGCCACAGAGCTGCGATGCAGAGAGGTGTAAAAAGGGGCGTAGCCTCTGAATACCTCTCTGCGATCTACACACACATCCACTCATTCACCAAAAGTCCTATACAGTCATTCAGACATGCATTCACTCATCATATGTACTCATACACCTATATATACACTTACACACCGCCACTCATCCATAGAGTTACTCACACATATAGTCACACATGCAAAAAAAGTATCAAAAATACATTTACTTGCTTATACAGTTATACACACAACACCACACTTCTACAGAAACTAGCACATACTAACTCTCTTAAGCAATCACTTATAGAAACACATACTCATTTATACAGGTAATCTTCCAATCTCTCACTCTCACATATACTCACTTACATACACCAATAGTCACATATACTAGTTTAAAACATATGTAGCTACTCATAAAGACATTACTGAGACAGTCATTCACTCACCAACACACCAATACACACACTCATCCACCCATACAGTCCTGCACACATGCTGTCTTCAACACATACAAACAGTGACTCACTCATTCATGCATCTATGCACAAAGTAATACCCACAACAAACCACAGACACGCATACTGATACTCAAAAAACCTATTAATAACACATATAGACACGCATGTAGCTACTCACCAACCAATGCTGCCACTTACACAACATGAGAGACTGATACAGATATTTACACATTTAAAGATTACTCCCTAACCCATGTGTTCACTAAGATACATTTAATCAGTCAGTTATACAATCAGTTTCACACAAACAAAATCATCCATTTAGACACTTATATACCCACTTATTCTTCCATCGACCTCGACATATACATATATAAAACATATTTAAATTTCACAAAAATACACATTCACTGGATGATGTCATCAGTGATGTCATCAGTGCTGTCATTTGAGATGTCATCAGTGATGTCATGAGTGATGTCACTGACCATGTCATGGGTGATGTAATATGTGACATCATCAGCAGTGCATTGCGGGGGCGCGAGTTATAGTTAGCTGAACTAACTATAACGGGGGAATTTCTCTAGTTATGTACGAGTGAAATGTCCAACTAACTATAACGCCCCTGAAACCTATGGTTTTTCAGTGAATATATATATATATATATATATATATATATATATATCACGCTCCACGGGGATGTCCAACAGTAGGCAGCACTCGCACACAGAGTAGCTCTTCCCCAAAGCTTTATTGAGGTACAAACAATCGCGCTGGTCCGTGTAGTAAAGCAGCAACTGCACCCTGACGCGTTTCGAGACTTGCTCTTTATCAAAGGGAGTCTTGCAGTTACAGGCACGGTCACGGCCACACCTAAATTTAATCCCTCCTATCGTGGGTCCTTATGGGTCCGCTCTGTATGAGCCGTTGCACGTAGCACTCTGGGAGGTGTAGTCCGCTTCCATGTCCTTGATTGTGGCGCCTCGCACTCATTGTTATTAAGGGGCTCAGCTCCAGCATCGGGCAGCGCGTTGTTCTCAATCCTTCTCCATGCCCCACATACGGAGCCCCACCAACTCGGGAGTTCCGTGGCCCTCTTCTGTTGTTTAGTCGAGGTGGTGCCAGCCCTGCGGCAGGACGGCTGCAAATATATCACGCTCCACGGGGATGTCCAACAGTAGGCAGCACTCGCACACAGAGTAGCTCTTCCCCAAAGCTTTATTGAGGTACAAACAATCGCGCTGGTCCGTGTAGTAAAGCAGCAACTGCACCCTGACGCGTTTCGAGACTTGCTCTTTATCAAAGGGAGTCTTGCAGTTACAGGCACGGTCACGGCCACACCTAAATTTAATCCCTCCTATCGTGGGTCCTTATGGGTCCGCTCTGTATGAGCCGTTGCACGTAGCACTCTGGGAGGTGTAGTCCGCTTCCATGTCCTTGATTGTGGCGCCTCGCACTCATTGTTATTAAGGGGCTCAGCTCCAGCATCGGGCAGCGCGTTGTTCTCAATCCTTCTCCATGCCCCACATACGGAGCCCCACCAACTCGGGAGTTCCGTGGCCCTCTTCTGTTGTTTAGTCGAGGTGGTGCCAGCCCTGCGGCAGGACGGCCGCAAATATATCACGCTCCACGGGGATGTCCAACAGTAGGCAGCACTCGCACACAGAGTAGCTCTTCCCCAAAGCTTTATTGAGGTACAAACAATCGCGCTGGTCCGTGTAGTAAAGCAGCAACTGCACCCTGACGCGTTTCGAGACTTGCTCTTTATCAAAGGGAGTCTTGCAGTTACAGGCACGGTCACGGCCACACCTAAATTTAATCCCTCCTATCGTGGGTCCTTATGGGTCCGCTCTGTATGAGCCGTTGCACGTAGCACTCTGGGAGGTGTAGTCCGCTTCCATGTCCTTGATTGTGGCGCCTCGCACTCATTGTTATTAAGGGGCTCAGCTCCAGCATCGGGCAGCGCGTTGTTCTCAATCCTTCTCCATGCCCCACATACGGAGCCCCACCAACTCGGGAGTTCCGTGGCCCTCTTCTGTTGTTTAGTCGAGGTGGTGCCAGCCCTGCGGCAGGACGGCCGCAAATATATCACGCTCCACGGGGATGTCCAACAGTAGGCAGCACTCGCACACAGAGTAGCTCTTCCCCAAAGCTTTATTGAGGTACAAACAATCGCGCTGGTCCGTGTAGTAAAGCAGCAACTGCACCCTGACGCGTTTCGAGACTTGCTCTTTATCAAAGGGAGTCTTGCAGTTACAGGCACGGTCACGGCCACACCTAAATTTAATCCCTCCTATCGTGGGTCCTTATGGGTCCGCTCTGTATGAGCCGTTGCACGTAGCACTCTGGGAGGTGTAGTCCGCTTCCATGTCCTTGATTGTGGCGCCTCGCACTCATTGTTATTAAGGGGCTCAGCTCCAGCATCGGGCAGCGCGTTGTTCTCAATCCTTCTCCATGCCCCACATACGGAGCCCCACCAACTCGGGAGTTCCGTGGCCCTCTTCTGTTGTTTAGTCGAGGTGGTGCCAGCCCTGCGGCAGGACGGCCGCAAATATATCACGCTCCACGGGGATGTCCAACAGTAGGCAGCACTCGCACACAGAGTAGCTCTTCCCCAAAGCTTTATTGAGGTACAAACAATCGCGCTGGTCCGTGTAGTAAAGCAGCAACTGCACCCTGACGCGTTTCGAGACTTGCTCTTTATCAAAGGGAGTCTTGCAGTTACAGGCACGGTCACGGCCACACCTAAATTTAATCCCTCCTATCGTGGGTCCTTATGGGTCCGCTCTGTATGAGCCGTTGCACGTAGCACTCTGGGAGGTGTAGTCCGCTTCCATGTCCTTGATTGTGGCGCCTCGCACTCATTGTTATTAAGGGGCTCAGCTCCAGCATCGGGCAGCGCGTTGTTCTCAATCCTTCTCCATGCCCCACATACGGAGCCCCACCAACTCGGGAGTTCCGTGGCCCTCTTCTGTTGTTTAGTCGAGGTGGTGCCAGCCCTGCGGCAGGACGGCCGCAAATATATCACGCTCCACGGGGATGTCTAACAGTAGGCAGCACTCGCACACAGAGTAGCTCTTCCCCAAAGCTTTATTGAGGTACAAACAATCGCGCTGGTCCGTGTAGTAAAGCAGCAACTGCACCCTGACGCGTTTCGAGACTTGCTCTTTATCAAAGGGAGTCTTGCAGTTACAGGCACGGTCACGGCCACACCTAAATTTAATCCCTCCTATCGTGGGTCCTTATGGGTCCGCTCTGTATGAGCCGTTGCACGTAGCACTCTGGGAGGTGTAGTCCGCTTCCATGTCCTTGATTGTGGCGCCTCGCACTCATTGTTATTAAGGGGCTCAGCTCCAGCATCGGGCAGCGCGTTGTTCTCAATCCTTCTCCATGCCCCACATACGGAGCCCCACCAACTCGGGAGTTCCGTGGCCCTCTTCTGTTGTTTAGTCGAGGTGGTGCCAGCCCTGCGGCAGGACGGCCGCAAATATATCACGCTCCACGGGGATGTCCAACAGTAGGCAGCACTCGCACACAGAGTAGCTCTTCCCCAAAGCTTTATTGAGGTACAAACAATCGCGCTGGTCCGTGTAGTAAAGCAGCAACTGCACCCTGACGCGTTTCGAGACTTGCTCTTTATCAAAGGGAGTCTTGCAGTTACAGGCACGGTCACGGCCACACCTAAATTTAATCCCTCCTATCGTGGGTCCTTATGGGTCCGCTCTGTATGAGCCGTTGCACGTAGCACTCTGGGAGGGGTAGTCCGCTTCCATGTCCTTGATTGTGGCGCCTCGCACTCATTGTTATTAAGGGGCTCAGCTCCAGCATCGGGCAGCGCGTTGTTCTCAATCCTTCTCCATGCCCCACATACGGAGCCCCACCAACTCGGGAGTTCCGTGGCCCTCTTCTGTTGTTTAGTCGAGGTGGTGCCAGCCCTGCGGCAGGACGGCCGCAAATATATCACGCTCCACGGGGATGTCCAACAGTAGGCAGCACTCGCACACAGAGTAGCTCTTCCCCAAAGCTTTATTGAGGTACAAACAATCGCGCTGGTCCGTGTAGTAAAGCAGCAACTGCACCCTGACGCGTTTCGAGACTTGCTCTTTATCAAAGGGAGTCTTGCAGTTACAGGCACGGTCACGGCCACACCTAAATTTAATCCCTCCTATCGTGGGTCCTAATGGGTCCGCTCTGTATGAGCCGTTGCACGTAGCACTCTGGGAGGTGTAGTCCGCTTCCATGTCCTTGATTGTGGCGCCTCGCACTCATTGTTATTAAGGGGCTCAGCTCCAGCATCGGGCAGCGCGTTGTTCTCAATCCTTGAGGCGAGGCGCCACAATCAAGGACATGGAAGCGGACTACACCTCCCAGAGTGCTACGTGCAACGGCTCATACAGAGCGGACCCATAAGGACCCACGATAGGAGGGATTAAATTTAGGTGTGGCCGTGACTGTGCCTGTAACTGCAAGACTCCCTTTGATAAAGAGCAAGTCTCGAAACGCGTCAGGGTGCAGTTGCTGCTTTACTACACGGACCAGCGCGATTGTTTGTACCTCAATAAAGCTTTGGGGAAGAGCTACTCTGTGTGCGAGTGCTGCCTACTGTTGGACATCCCCGTGGAGCGTGATATATTTGCGGCCGTCCTGCCGCAGGGCTGGCACCACCTCGACTAAACAACAGAAGAGGGCCACGGAACTCCCGAGTTGGTGGGGCTCCGTATGTGGGGCATGGAGAAGGATTGAGAACAACGCGCTGCCCGATGCTGGAGCTGAGCCCCTTAATAACAATGAGTGCGAGGCGCCACAATCAAGGACATGGAAGCGGACTACACCTCCCAGAGTGCTACGTGCAACGGCTCATACAGAGCGGACCCATAAGGACCCACGATAGGAGGGATTAAATTTAGGTGTGGCCGTGACCGTGCCTGTAACTGCAAGACTCCCTTTGATAAAGAGCAAGTCTCGAAACGCGTCAGGGTGCAGTTGCTGCTTTACTACACGGACCAGCGCGATTGTTTGTACCTCAATAAAGCTTTGGGGAAGAGCTACTCTGTGTGCGAGTGCTGCCTACTGTTGGACATCCCCGTGGAGCGTGATATATTTGCGGCCGTCCTGCCGCAGGGCTGGCACCACCTCGACTAAACAACAGAAGAGGGCCACGGAACTCCCGAGTTGGTGGGGCTCCGTATGTGGGGCATGAAGAAGGATTGAGAACAACGCGCTGCCCGATGCTGGAGCTGAGACCCTTAATAACAATGAGTGCGAGGCGCCACAATCAAGGACATGGAAGCGGACTACACCTCCCAGAGTGCTACGTGCAACGGCTCATACAGAGCGGACCCATAAGGACCCACGATAGGAGGGATTAAATTTAGGTGTGGCCGTGACCGTGCCTGTAACTGCAAGACTCCCTTTGATAAAGAGCAAGTCTCGAAACGCGTCAGGGTGCAGTTGCTGCTTTACTACACGGACCAGCGCGATTGTTTGTACCTCAATAAAGCTTTGGGGAAGAGCTACTCTGTGTGCGAGTGCTGCCTACTGTTGGACATCCCCGTGGAGCGTGATATATTTGCGGCCGTCCTGCCGCAGGGCTGGCACCACCTCGACTAAACAACAGAAGAGGGCCACGGAACTCCCGAGTTGGTGGGGCTCCGTATGTGGGGCATGGAGAAGGATTGAGAACAACGCGCTGCCCGATGCTGGAGCTGAGCCCCTTAATAACAATGAGTGCGAGGCGCCACAATCAAGGACATGGAAGCGGACTACACCTCCCAGAGTGCTACGTGCAACGGCTCATACAGAGCGGACCCATAAGGACCCACGATAGGAGGGATTAAATTTAGGTGTGGCCGTGACCGTGCCTGTAACTGCAAGACTCCCTTTGATAAAGAGCAAGTCTCGAAACGCGTCAGGGTGCAGTTGCTGCTTTACTACACGGACCAGCGCGATTGTTTGTACCTCAATAAAGCTTTGGGGAAGAGCTACTCTGTGTGCGAGTGCTGCCTACTGTTGGACATCCCCGTGGAGCGTGATATATTTGCGGCCGTCCTGCCGCAGGGCTGGCACCACCTCGACTAAACAACAGAAGAGGGCCACGCAACTCCCGAGTTGGTGGGGCTCCGTATGTGGGGCATGGAGAAGGATTGAGAACAACGCGCTGCCCGATGCTGGAGCTGAGCCCCTTAATAACAATGAGTGCGAGGCGCCACAATCAAGGACATGGAAGCGGACTACACCTCCCAGAGTGCTACGTGCAACGGCTCATACAGAGCGGACCCATAAGGACCCACGATAGGAGGGATTAAATTTAGGTGTGGCCGTGACCGTGCCTGTAACTGCAAGACTCCCTTTGATAAAGAGCAAGTCTCGAAACGCGTCAGGGTGCAGTTGCTGCTTTACTACACGGACCAGCGCGATTGTTTGTACCTCAATAAAGCTTTGGGGAAGAGCTACTCTGTGTGCGAGTGCTGCCTACTGTTGGACATCCCCGTGGAGCGTGATATATTTGCGGCCGTCCTGCCGCAGGGCTGGCACCACCTCGACTAAACAACAGAAGAGGGCCACGGAACTCCCGAGTTGGTGGGGCTCCGTATGTGGGGCATGGAGAAGGATTGAGAACAACGCGCTGCCCGATGCTGGAGCTGAGCCCCTTAATAACAATGAGTGCGAGGCGCCACAATCAAGGACATGGAAGCGGACTACACCTCCCAGAGTGCTACGTGCAACGGCTCATACAGAGCGGACCCATAAGGACCCACGATAGGAGGGATTAAATTTAGGTGTGGCCGTGACCGTGCCTGTAACTGCAAGACTCCCTTTGATAAAGAGCAAGTCTCGAAACGCGTCAGGGTGCAGTTGCTGCTTTACTACACGGACCAGCGCGATTGTTTGTACCTCAATAAAGCTTTGGGGAAGAGCTACTCTGTGTGCGAGTGCTGCCTACTGTTGGACATCCCCGTGGAGCGTGATATATTTGCGGCCGTCCTGCCGCAGGGCTGGCACCACCTCGACTAAACAACAGAAGAGGGCCACGGAACTCCCGAGTTGGTGGGGCTCCGTATGTGGGGCATGGAGAAGGATTGAGAACAACGCGCTGCCCGATGCTGGAGCTGAGCCCCTTAATAACAATGAGTGCGAGGCGCCACAATCAAGGACATGGAAGCGGACTACACCTCCCAGAGTGCTACGTGCAACGGCTCATACAGAGCGGACCCATAAGGACCCACGATAGGAGGGATTAAATTTAGGTGTGGCCGTGACCGTGCCTGTAACTGCAAGACTCCCTTTGATAAAGAGCAAGTCTCGAAACGCGTCAGGGTGCAGTTGCTGCTTTACTACACGGACCAGCGCGATTGTTTGTACCTCAATAAAGCTTTGGGGAAGAGCTACTCTGTGTGCGAGTGCTGCTTACTGTTGGACATCCCCGTGGAGCGTGATATATTTGCGGCCGTCCTGCCGCAGGGCTGGCACCACCTCGACTAAACAACAGAAGAGGGCCACGGAACTCCCGAGTTGGTGGGGCTCCGTATGTGGGGCATGGAGAAGGATTGAGAACAACGCGCTGCCCGATGCTGGAGCTGAGCCCCTTAATAACAATGAGTGCGAGGCGCCACAATCAAGGACATGGAAGCGGACTACACCTCCCAGAGTGCTACGTGCAACGGCTCATACAGAGCGGACCCATAAGGACCCACGATAGGAGGGATTAAATTTAGGTGTGGCCGTGACCGTGCCTGTAACTGCAAGACTCCCTTTGATAAAGAGCAAGTCTCGAAACGCGTCAGGGTGCAGTTGCTGCTTTACTACACGGACCAGCGCGATTGTTTGTACCTCAATAAAGCTTTGGGGAAGAGCTACTCTGTGTGCGAGTGCTGCCTACTGTTGGACATCCTCGTGGAGCGTGATATATTTGCGGCCGTCCTGCCGCAGGGCTGGCACCACCTCGACTAAACAACAGAAGAGGGCCACGGAACTCCCGAGTTGGTGGGGCTCCGTATGTGGGGCATGGAGAAGGATTGAGAACAACGCGCTGCCCGATGCTGGAGCTGAGCCCCTTAATAACAATGAGTGCGAGGCGCCACAATCAAGGACATGGAAGCGGACTACACCTCCCAGAGTGCTACGTGCAACGGCTCATACAGAGCGGACCCATAAGGACCCACGATAGGAGGGATTAAATTTAGGTGTGGCCGTGACCGTGCCTGTAACTGCAAGACTCCCTTTGATAAAGAGCAAGTCTCGAAACGCGTCAGGGTGCAGTTGCTGCTTTACTACACGGACCAGCGCGATTGTTTGTACCTCAATAAAGCTTTGGGGAAGAGCTACTCTGTGTGCGAGTGCTGCCTACTGTTGGACATCCCCGTGGAGCGTGATATATTTGCGGCCGTCCTGCCGCAGGGCTGGCACCACCTCGACTAAACAACAGAAGAGGGCCACGGAACTCCCGAGTTGGTGGGGCTCCGTATGTGGGGCATGGAGAAGGATTGAGAACAACGCGCTGCCCGATGCTGGAGCTGAGCCCCTTAATAACAATGAGTGCGAGGCGCCACAATCAAGGACATGGAAGCGGACTACACCTCCCAGAGTGCTACGTGCAACGGCTCATACAGAGCGGACCCATAAGGACCCACGATAGGAGGGATTAAATTTAGGTGTGGCCGTGACCGTGCCTGTAACTGCAAGACTCCCTTTGATAAAGAGCAAGTCTCGAAACGCGTCAGGGTGCAGTTGCTGCTTTACTACACGGACCAGCGCGATTGTTTGTACCTCAATAAAGCTTTGGGGAAGAGCTACTCTGTGTGCGAGTGCTGCCTACTGTTGGACATCCCCGTGGAGCGTGATATATTTGCGGCCGTCCTGCCGCAGGGCTGGCACCACCTCGACTAAACAACAGAAGAGGGCCACGGAACTCCCGAGTTGGTGGGGCTCCGTATGTGGGGCATGGAGAAGGATTGAGAACAACGCGCTGCCCGATGCTGGAGCTGAGCCCCTTAATAACAATGAATGCGAGGCGCCACAATCAAGGACATGGAAGCGGACTACACCTCCCAGAGTGCTACGTGCAACGGCTCATACAGAGCGGACCCATAAGGACCCACGATAGGAGGGATTAAATTTAGGTGTGGCCGTGACCGTGCCTGTAACTGCAAGACTCCCTTTGATAAAGAGCAAGTCTCGAAACGCGTCAGGGTGCAGTTGCTGCTTTACTACACGGACCAGCGCGATTGTTTGTACCTCAATAAAGCTTTGGGGAAGAGCTACTCTGTGTGCGAGTGCTGCCTACTGTTGGACATCCCCGTGGAGCGTGATATATTTGCGGCCGTCCTGCCGCAGGGCTGGCACCACCTCGACTAAACAACAGAAGAGGGCCACGGAACTCCCGAGTTGGTGGGGCTCCGTATGTGGGGCATGGAGAAGGATTGAGAACAACGCGCTGCCCGATGCTGGAGCTGAGCCCCTTAATAACAATGAGTGCGAGGCGCCACAATCAAGGACATGGAAGCGGACTACACCTCCCAGAGTGCTACGTGCAACGGCTCATACAGAGCGGACCCATAAGGACCCACGATAGGAGGGATTAAATTTAGGTGTGGCCGTGACCGTGCCTGTAACTGCAAGACTCCCTTTGATAAAGAGCAAGTCTCGAAACGCGTCAGGGTGCAGTTGCTGCTTTACTACACGGACCAGCGCGATTGTTTGTACCTCAATAAAGCTTTGGGGAAGAGCTACTCTGTGTGCGAGTGCTGCCTACTGTTGGACATCCCCGTGGAGCGTGATATATATATATATATATATATATATATATATATATATATATATATATATATATATATATATATATATATATATATATATATATACTTTAGAAACTGACCATATATTGTTCTAATGTTATAATAACATATAACACCCTCATGAGTATTAATAAGCATGTTGACGAATTAATTTTAGATTAAGAAAATCTGAGTCACTGAAACATGGTGCATTAGCACTCAATCCAAACTGCAAAAGGCAATTGAAAATGGATGAAACTGTCCTCAATAGAAATAATACATTTTTATAGAGGTTTTTTAAATGATTGTAATATTTATAAAACATATGAATTTTAATATTTTTTATAAAAAGATAAGTGCACTTTATGCTTATTGCCAAATTAGCACGTTATAGCATTTTAAGAAACTCTAACAAGATACCTGAATACACTAAGACACTTGCCATAAGCAATGTTGGCTGATCACAAAATGAAATTCACAGGGAAACTCCCCAAAAATTAAATAATGTAATTTTGAACCCGGTGAGAAATTTAGATAGACAAGCCAATGAAAAACATGAAGACAAAATGTTTTAAATTGTTTTGAAATTCTGTTGTGCGTCAAGTATTTATTTGTATTTTAATTCAATACGATGTGTGATGTAGTCTGTTGTCCATTATATTGGAAACAGCGAACTTCGTGATCGGATAATGACTGTTTTTAAATTGAAGAAATGTGAGCAAGCTTGTTGAAACAGGCAAAACGCGTTACCAAGACATCAAAATATTTAATAAATGGAAATCTTTTATGAAATACGACCAGAGTCCTTATGTTGGTATCCTAGATATATATATATATATATATATATATCCAGGTACTCCGGTTACAATGAGCAATCCTACACAAACTAAGAAGCGGATACAGACCACAGTTTGGTGCTGGTTGTTTATATATATATATATGTTATGTTATGTTAGCAGGAACTTCTAGAGCACACGGTCACCAGGAGGTTTCGTGGCGCTATTTTGGGTAGTCTTTTTAGTCGTAACAAGGGAACCCAAGAGGTACCTAGGGACCATGGGCAAATTAACTTTTACAAAGAACAACGGTCCTTAGGATTAACAACATGAACAATAGAATGAAATATAGACTGCAATCAGTACTATATCAAAACATTTCAGTACCCAGCCGGGCCTGAAAAGCTTTATTCAAATATAAGCATAGATAAACAAGACCACCAGAGGGGTCAAATTCATTATCTGATAGGGTACAAGCCTGTACCTATCCAGAAAACACTCAAACAAGGTTCAGGAGTGAGAAGATAGGAAAAGAAGAAAAAAAAAAGAAAAAGGCAAGGAGTATCAGGCAAGAAGGACGTGGGAGCCAACTGTCCCTTGCATTATTACAACAGTTTGAAGCAAGTTCGGACAAACAATTACTGTAATAGAATAATCACAATGGGAAAGATTACAGAATTGCTAAAAATGTCGACGACGTTTCGATCTCTGGCTCCTAGTGAACTGGGATCATCATCAGGACTTTGTATTAATTTGCCTGTTTGTGCTTTTGAAGCGCCTGTTCAGAGTAGGTAAATGAGAAAGGAAAGAAAGGAAATTCTTGTTTAAACACAACACTTGTGTCAGACAGTATACACAGAATTCCACATGTTATTCTTTAGCAACATGCCAGAATGCCCAACATTGGATTATACACCCCCTTCTCACTAGCATTTCACATTTGTGATGTTCCACTTTTGCATCTTAAAACATTCTTTATGAAATGAGTGCACGTGCGGTACGTGTGCTGAAGACTGCAGCGATTTGGTGGATATTGAGTGATTATCAACGGTATCATGCCAGTGGCTCGAGTGCCGATATTGATTTACTAAGTGCTTGAATTATGTGCGAAAATCAGTGAGGTGGTTTGTGTTCATGCAGATCGTTTGAACCAAACGGCGGAACAATCTAGGTGCCTATTTCGAATTATCGGTCTTGCCGTGAGTAATAATTCGGAGGACAAACCTGTCAGTGCTATTATACTGCGGAAAGTCAGGAATAGGGGTGAAATGGCACCGGTGGTTTAAAGGAAGATTCCTATAATTAGGGGAAGGTCGGTTAATACTTAACCATATTGCATGCAGCTCAAGTTGTGGCGAGAGGAGTGCATAGTTACCTCAGAGTCCTAGTGAACGGAAAGCTCTTGGCTGTCGGTCACTTGATGCAAAGTCTTTTTCCAAATGGGGGTGTGGGCTAAAATTATTCCACACGCTGGAAGGAACATGGGAATTGGGTTAAGTAAAACCAAGTCAAGGGGAGGATAAATTAATTGCTCAGGGGCTTGGACCCTTACCGCTGTTCTGCAGTCGTTACAGCCTTGCTCACAAATCGAGCAGAGATCAGTCGGCCGCTCGAGGGCACTGTTCCGACGCCGCGAGAATCCGGAAGTGATTTCGGTATCTGAACAGCGCAGTGCATTTAAGTGAGCGAGGGAGGGGAAGTGAGGATACGTGTAACTATGGCGGCCATATTGGAAAGGTAACCCCTTGCGTGAATCGTCAATCGGAGACCTGTGACTGAGTGCCTAAAATAAAAAAATCATACATTTTACAATTGTTTTTACAGTTTCCGAAAAATTATACAATCAACAAGGATTAACTGTATCACTAGACCTCAATTGCGTTTTCAGAAAATAGTTTTGAAAAGTCTTTAGAACAGTCCGCAGAGGAGTTAAAGGAGTCCAGCCCAATCTTCTGTTCGATTTAGGCCATTCTGTATTGTGTCCAAAAGTATTATACATTTTAGTTCCTCTTTATTAAGAAGTTGGGTCATGTTTCCTCCTCTGGGTGGCAGCTTTAGTACTTTCAGGATGGTCCATCGCAACTCATCTTCCTTGTGCTTGGCATTGATGAAATGTTCCACAAGTGGGGCATTGGGGGTTTGGCATCGAATGCGGCTCTTGTGCTGGCAGATCCTTGTCTTAACCTTCTGTGTTGTTTGGCCCACATACATTTTGTTACAAGGACATTGAACCATATATATAACATTGCTCGTGTTACAGTTTGAGAGGGAAGAACGTGTGAAAGTAATATTGTTAAATACCCTTGTCTTTCCCTCAATGGTTAGATCACATACGCTACAGTTGCCACATTTCACATGTCCAACAATGGGGGACAGACCCCATACAGCTTCAAGCGTGGAAGATTGAGTGGGACTTGGCAGTGCTGCTCGGACTAAATGGTCCTTCGAGTTTTTGCTTTTTTTAAAAGCAAATAACGGAAGTTCAATTTCTAATACACCTGCATTAATGATAGGCCAGTGGTGGAGTACCATTTTTCTCAATTTATTTGATACTGGTGAAAATGTCGTGACACAGGCCAACCTTTCTTGTGCTTTCTTTGGAGTGGGTGTAAGCAGGGTCTCCCTGGGTCTATACCATGCTCTCTTGAGTGCATTTTTAACAATTCTCCTAGGGAAACCCCTAATTTTGAGTTTGTCTGCTAGAATGGCACTTTCCTTAAAGTAATCCTGCCTGCAGGAGCAGTTCCTCCTAATTCTCAAAAACTGGGAGAAAGGGAGTGAATCGCGAAGAGCTCTCGGATGATTACTAGAATAATCTAGCAATGTGTTCCGCTCTGTAGGTTTTCTGAATAAACGAGTCAGAAGGACTCCGTCTTGATGAAAGATGGTAAGGTCCAAGAAGTCTATAGAGAATTTATTTGATGTGAGGGTAAAATGAAGGCCACAACAGTTATTATCCATCCAATGTAGAAAGTGGCGTAGATCATTGACTTCACATCTCCATATCATGAAGATGTCATCAATGTATATACGCCACATACTGATTCCAGAGTAGAAGGGGTTCATTCTATTGTTCATGTTGTTAATCCTAAGGACCGTTGCTATTTTGGGTATTGTCACGGCGCAACGGACTATGCGTAGGCTTGCTAAAACAACCAGGTCTTAAGCGCCTTTCTGAACCCCAGCAGGTTGTCGCGCATCCTGATTGCTAGTGGTAAAGAGTTCCAGAATTTAGGGGCAAGGTAGGAGAACCTACACCCTCCCTGACGTTTTAGTTTATTGGTAGGTGTCGTTAGTAGTTGAAGATGAGCTGACCATAGGTTGCGAAGAGGGGCATGCTTTACAATTATGCAGCTGATGAATTTGGGGATCCTGCAGGCAAGGCCTTAAAGATTAAGCACCCTGTCTTAAAGCTGCACGTTGGGCAATAGGTAGCCAGTGAAGTTTGGATAGCCAGGATCTGGCAGATTGCCATTTAGGTTGTTTGTAGATTAATCTTGCAGCCTGGTTCTGTACTATTTGTAGGCGTTTGAGTAAGAACAGAGGCAGGCAGAGGTAAATAGAATTTGAAAAGTCAAGACGCGAGAGAACCAGAGCTATCACAACCTATATAAGGGCTGAATGGGTCAGCAAATGGGCGATCTTCCTAATTTTACGCAATTGGAGAAAACAGGTGGAGACCACTGCCCCCACTTTTCCTCTAAGCGAGAGATCTGTGTTTATAGTGACCCCCAGCTTTTCAGGGAGGGAGAGGGAGTGGGGGGTGGATCCTAGTTCTGTCGGCCTGTAGTGTGGGCCCCAAGAAATCTCACTCTTCCCAGGCAACACTAATTCCATCTTGCCCGGGTTGAGTTTAAGATGGTTAAGGTCCATCCAGCGCTGAATGTGAAGCATAGTGGCTTGGAATTCAAGGACAGAGTCAGGGGAATCCAAGGTGAAGATGAACTGGAGATTGCTAGCGTAATTGAAGGTAGTTATCTTTCTGTTTTTTAAGAAGGGAATCAGGGGCATGAGGTAGAGACTGAATAAATGTGGGGATAGGGACGAGCCCTGTGGTAACCTACATGTGATGGTGAGCTTAGGGGCAGTGAATGGGCCCAGTCGTACTGCTTGTGTTCTACCTTCAAGAAAGGATTTAATTCAGTTGTATGCGAGCCCAGTATGCCGGTCTGTTTGACACGGTCCATCAGAATCTTGTGATCGACCGTGTTGAACGCGGCCGACAGGTCCAAGAGCACCAAGGTCTGGGGGATGCCCTTGTCCGCATTTGCTCTCGGAGTATCCAGTACCGCAAGGATTACTGACTCAGTTGAGTGAGCGTGCCGAAAGCCAGCTTGGTGTGGCGCTAGGTGTTCTGACTGTTCAATGAAATTGGAAAGGCACCTGGCAACGTGAGCCTCTAGGATCTTGGCCAAGAAGGGGAGGAGAGAGATGGGACAATAATGAGAAGGATTCAGGGGGTTAGCCCCTGGTTTTCTTAGTAGAGGGACCACAATTGCGTTCTTGAAGGCACTGGGGACCTTGACCCTGTACGAGAGACTGGTTAAGGAAGGGAAGCACACTGTGAGGTTTTACAAAGTGGAAATCGCACAATTAGTTATCTTCTTTTAAGTTTATTAGGAATACAATCCGCGAGACACAGACACAACTGCTGCTGTCTCAGGACTCCGTTCAGAATGTCCAACGCTCTACACACCTTTAAAATGTATAAATGACACCACGAGATACAATCTTAAATGTAAATAACTACAAGATGTAACACATCCTATATCCTAAAAAAAAATAATAATAATAATAATAATAGTAAAGTGAATACAGACAATCATATCACCATAAGTACTGAATGATGACAATTTTAAGAATACAAAATGTAATCATCTAATTTGATAGGTTTGACAACAATCCGGCTAGATAACCTTCTTGAACCATAATTGTTTGGAACTGATAGACCAGATGACATTTTTGGTGAAACAATGTAGGAATTTGTCTGAACATTTTTAGAAGAGTCATTCTTGGAAACACAAGAATTACCATCACTGTCTAAGCAGAAATTACGTTCTAAATCATTGCACAATGTCAATTTGTTAAAATTCCACCTACGCCCATCATCCAATAATACACAATCATCCATCACCTCTAAAGATTTTTTGGGGATTATACCACCTGGAAAAATTATCCTTTGGCATTCCAACCTGCGAAGTTCTCACCCAATCACCCACACAAAATTTTCGCACATGCTTTTTAATCTTACTATTATCCCTGCGGGTGTACTTTTCCTGATATACATTCATCCTATCGCTAAGACTTTGTTTGGAAACAGAGTTAGAAGATGTTTTGTGCATCCATGCAGGAGTTACTTTACTACAACTGAACATCCCTTAAGAAGAATAAAAGGTGTCTTCAAAGTAGCTGAATGTGGGGAATTGCAATAACTCCAAATCATTTTCTTGACAGCCACTTTACAGTCCATATTTTCCCCCACAGCCAATTTAATACACTCCTTCAACACACGATTGAATCTCTCCACCATTCCATTCTCCCTTGGACAATAAACAGCAGTAGTGATATGTTTTATGCCATGTGTCTCTAAATAATCCTGAAATTCTCCAGCTACAAATTGGGGACCATTATCTGTAGTAATAGATTCCGGATAACCCTCTCTGTGAAATATTTCCTCACAAAAGCTAATCATATTCACAGTCTTGATCTCCTTAACAAACACAACCTCAGGCCATTCACCATGATAATCCATTAAAACAACGGCACATTTTCCAGAAATGCTACTAACACTAAATGGACCACATATATCCATAGCTAACTTCTGCCAAGGTTTCTCTGGAAACGGAACAGGAATGATGGTAGATTCTTGAGATAAATGAGACTTATCACTACAAGTGCATGCCACACAATTTCTAACACACCTTTCAACGTCCTTGTCCATGCCAGGCCACCAAAAGTCACATCTAGCTCTCCTTTTCATGCCTAACATACCCGAATGTCCCTCATGCATGAGCTTCAGTAACCTAGAATGTAAACTGGATGGTACAATAAGTTTGTCCGCTCTCCTTACAATGCCAAAAACAGAATCATAGGATAACTCAGACCACACAGTTTTATACTCTGAAAGTTTCTTGTCATTCCAAGTACAATTGTCGTCTTGAGTTAACCGAGAAAGGACTTGTTGCAAAATCAGGTCATCCTGAACAGCTTGTTTCCATTCCTCCAAACAAATAGCACCATTGCAAGCTTCATCCACAGTGGCTACCGACCACTCCTCATCCATGTCAACCACCTCACAATTGTCATTAATGGGAAGGCGAGACAAGCAATCAGCAATAACATTCTTAATGCCAGGTACATACATAATCTGAAAGTCATACTCCTGCAACTTGTAGATCCATTTAGCAATTCTGGGAGTTGCTCTACCAGCACCTTTAGTTGAAAATATATCTACAAGGGGTTTGTGATCCGTTCTTAGCTCGAAATTAGTGCCTCACACATAAGTCCTGAAGTAATTAACTCCCCAAAAACAAGTTAACGCTTCTTTCTCTATGACTGAATACGACGGCTCCGCTCCTCTCAAAGTTCGAGAAGCTAACGCTATTGCCAATTCAAATTTGTCTTTTCTCTGCATCAAAACTGCACCTAACCCGTAAGCACTTGCATCTACTACAATAATCAATTTTTTGTTAGGGTCATACTGTTTAAGAGTTACAGCATTGATAACATCTTTTTTTATGTTGTCAAAAATCGAGTGACACTCAGAAGTCCACACAAAATTTGCACCTTTTTTCATTAACAATCTTAAACAAAACACCTTAGATGCAAAATGAGACACAAACTTGGAATAATATTCCGCCAACCCCAGAAAAGAGCATAATTGCTCCTTGTCAGAGGGTGGAGGAGCATTCCTGATGGCATCTAACAGGTTTTTCTTGGGTTTGACACCATCTGCTGACAAGGTATGGCCAAGATATTCAATTTCAGTAGTGGCAAACTTGCATTTTTCTGCAGCAACAGTCAAACCAGCCAATTGTAACTTAGATGATACTTCATTCAACACACCATCATGATCTGCTTCACTTTTACCCCACACTAATACGTCATCTTGAAACACCAACATGTTAGATATACCTTCGAGAATCTTACACATGAGTCTCTGAAACACAGCTGACGCTGAGGCCAACCCAAAAGGCATCCTCAGGAATTGAAACGCACCCTCTGGTGTTATGAAAGATGTTAAATGACGAGACTCAGGGTGTAACTTTATCTGGTGATATGCGTTTGACAGATCTATAGATGAAAAATACATAGCATCCTTGACTGATGCTACCATCTCATTGATATGGGGTAAGGGATGGCGGTCAATCCAGATGTTCTTATTTAAATCTCTTAAATCAATACACATGCGCAATTTTCGGATGGGTTTTCGCTCCAAAACCACTGGATTAAGCCAATCAGACGCTTCAATGGGCTCAATAATGTTTTGTTCACACAACCTATCCAATTCAACGTTTAACTGTGATCTTAGCACAAGAGGTACATTGCGCACTTTGTGCACAATGGGAGCACAATCCGGTTTGAAGATTATACAGTGTTCGAATTTCTTTAGACATCCTAACTTAGAACTGAATAAGTCTGGAAACTTTTCACGCCATTTGGACACAACATCAGTTTGAGTTAAAAGAACCTGGTTAGGGTGATTTGAGTCTAAAATTATCCCTAAACTTTTCTGTTCCTTCAAACCTAATAAGGCTCTACCTTTTTCGACCACATACACCAAACCTTGTGCACACCTGCCTTTATAAGTGATATTGCCAACAAAACATCCAATCACAGGTAATTTCTTGCCACAATACCCCACAGGTGTTGCATCAGATTGAGAAAGATCACATTTACCAAAAGATTCCCACATAGCCTTGTCAATTATGCTAAATGGGGAACATGAATCCGCCCATAACACCATATCACACCCATTGATTGAGATTACACATTTGGGTGGTTGACTGTCATCGGATATTTCACCAACTTCACTGGTCCAAATAGCCATAACTTCAATCTCACTGTCACTGCTGTGATCGGTGACCTCATTAACAACATTTACAGAACTTTTCCATGCATTAGGATTTTCAGATCTACACATCTTAGCAAAATGTCCGTTCTTATTGCACTTGAAACACGTCACATTCATGGCAGGACACCATGGAGTTTCAGCAGAATGTCTAATATTTCCACACTTGAAACAAAAACGTTTGTTAAAACTTGGAATTTTACTGGTGGATGGTTTTGTTTGTGACATGGAGTTTTTGTTAGTTTCTGGAGAGATTTTATATTTGGGTTTGATAACATCATGCCGTGTGGTATACTTATTGCCATAAGACTTTGGTTTATGATTGACTAAGGCACACACATCACTCCGATCTTTGCCACGCACATCACTGTGATCTTTACCATGTTCTCCACCAAGTTCTTTTACATAGCGAGAATGGTTTTCAACTCTCCTAGCTATACTGATGGTCTTTTTAAGAGACGGGTCTTTTAAATCTAACAGTTTTTCCTGATTTTTTTTATTATTAGTTCTATTAATGAACTGATCCCTTATAATTTCTTCGTGCAAATCCTTGAATTTGCACATAGCTGCAAATCTCCTCAAAACTGCAATATATTGTGCTACAGTTTCACTAGCCAATTGTGTTCTAGAGAAAAATGTGTGTCTTTCAACGACAATACTAGTTTTCTTACCATAATTTTCCTCCAACACCTTCAAGGCATCAAGATACTCATCAGAAATGAGTTGCTCAGTTTTGGTACTATCAAAAACGATATCTTTATCACTAGAACCAATGTTCCCACCATCAGTAACCTTCAATGTGGTACAATTCACGTTAGAAGTTATGGGCAATGTCTTTAAAACTTTACTGCCTTCTACCCCAAGATTATGTTTTAATAATGCTAACTTGCGAGATGGTAAAAAGGTCTCCCCACCAATAGCTTCTAAATACGTCTCAAACGACTTTTGCCAATCTTCCCATACCATAGGAGGAAGACCTGGGTCCTGTAAAAATGTAGGTGGGGCTGAAACAGAATTAATCTCCATGTTGACTAGCTAATATAATACCATACTGAAGATATAGAAATCAAAACACAAATCTTCTGAAGTAAGTTCAAACAAATAAACTATCAGTACCATAAATACAATTTCTCTGATGTAAATTCTACAATAGTTTTCCCTAAAAGAGAAAATATATCAAAAAAACCTAACTAAAACAAATAAAGTAGTCACCGATGTCACGATGATGATAAATAATGTAGACTCCGTTGTCCATAAAAAAAATAATATCCAAGCGTAAGAAATCAGTTCTTGAATAAATCTCCTTGTTATGCAGTACATAAAATGAAAAGTACCTGAAAAATATTGAAATTTAAAGTTGAAAGTGTGTTCGCTGTAATAAATGAAGTTCCGATGGTTTGCTGATCACTGGTTGCCGGGATACGCGCCCCACAATGCAACGCGTTCCCAGAATGCACTGCAGTCCCAGCGTGCAATGCGCTGCCTAGGAAGAGCCAAGGAACACAAGAACGCAGAGAGCAAAGTATAATGGCGTGCGCATTGGAATCCTCAAAGTTGAAAGATCCAGGTAGGACAAACGTTATTACTCAACGTTGTCTCCAAAATATTGACAGCACAACAAACTTGAAAACGAATGCTGAAATAGCTTGACGCACCAAACAACAATGTTTAAAACCAATTAAAGTAAAGAATTGCCGGAAAACATAGCAGATTACTCACAGTCAAAATAAAATACGACGATCTCGTCCAAAAAGCAGTTCCGAATGCAGGAAAGTGCAGCGGTCCGATTTCTCCATTACATTCTTTCTCCTGTAGTATCTATGCCGCATGCAGTAGGGTAAACAGGAAACACAAACTTTTAACAAATCCGCAAAAACTCGTAACCATCTTAGGGGTTGAATGCGGGTCGGTTTCTCCCTCGTTTTACAAAGTGGAAATCGCACAATTAGTTATCTTCTTTTAAGTTTATTAGGAATACAACCCCAGAGACACAGACACAACTGCTGCTGTCTCAGGACTCCATTCAGAATGTCCAACGCTCTAAACACCTTTAGAATGTATAAATGACACCACGAGATACAATCTTAAATGTAAATAACTACAAGATGTAACATGAGGTAGAGCAGAAAAAGCGTCCCTTAGGACGTGAGGTGGAAAACAATCCCTAGGGGGCCCAGATTTAACGCGGGTCATTACGTCTGATAGGATCAGAGGACATATGACTGGGAAATGATCCATGGTGGCTGAATTAGTTGACAGGTTCTCCAGGTGTTCCCTACCGACGTTGGTGGGAATGCTAGCTTTGATGATGGAAATTTTGTCCAAGAAAAAATTGTTCAAGGAGTTACATACATCTTGGGTAGGTGTCTGGCTGGGAAGTATTCTCTCAGCTTTACAAAGGTCATTAATTATCGTGAAGATTTCCTTCGGCTTATTATGGGCATTTAGTATTCTGGCTGAAAATTGGCCGCTTTGGTTTCCAATATAGCTTTTTTATACTCTTTACGAGCTAGCGAGAACTGCCGTTTATCTTCAATGGAGTATATTTTCCTCCATTTTCTCTGTTTTTGACGGAGCTGAAGTTTTTGTTTTTTTATCTCTGTGGTACATACATACATTAAATGCAGTTTTCTTGTCCTTGTCATACTTCTGAAACAGTGTATTGAAAAACCAACGACTTGTGGGAGACGTTATTAACTAGTGAGTACATAAATGTTAAAAGTGAACATTTAAACTCACAGAGATTTTTTGTTTCACCGAATAAAACATATAGGGGCACATGCATCAAACAATTTTGTGATTGCAAATAGTGCGAATTGCAAAATTTGTCCATATACGATCACAAAATGGCCTTTTGAGAAGCAGTACCTATTTTGCAATTTGCAATTAAGGAAATCTCAATTTTTGTGATTCCCTTAACCATAACGAATGGGTTAATTGCGAATGCAGTTAGGGAATTGCAAATTGTTAATCCCTATTTGGGATGCAGCAGTCTTTCCTAAATGCGACTTTGCAAATACTTTGATAATGCAAAAAAGTGCAATTTTCAAAGTGCCTTCTGGCACACACATATGCCCATAGGGCACATGTGTGTTCCACATGTGCACACAGGCCAATTTTGGGGGTGAAGCAGGGTGGCCTTTTGGCCCCCTAGCACCCTTGAAATTGCATTAGCAATTTGCGAGTACCTATTTCGTACTTGTAAATTGCGAATGACTTCCTATTCATTCCTATAGGTCTTTAGGCCCATAGGAATGAATAAGAAGGCATTCTTTAATAGCAATTCGCAATTTGCGAGTCGTTATTAAGGAATATGTAGGAATCGCAGTTTTGTTTGCGATTCCTACATGCGTAAGGAATTGCATTCCTAAATTGAGATTCCTTAAAAATCGCAATTTAGGAATCACAATTCCTTACTTTGATGCATGTGGCCCATAGTATAGCCAGACAATATCTATTTTCCTCCTGATTCAGACACTGTATGCAAATGTATCTCAAGAATAGTAGTAATGGGAAAAATAAATGCTTGCCTGGATTTTGACCTTAGAAGGGTGCCATTGAGTACCCAAGCTATAGGTGAACAGTAAAGTAAGAAAGTGTGATGAGATAATATTGGTGCTGTCACTGGTGATATCATATATGACATGGGAGTGATGCCATTGATTATGTCATTGGTGAGGAAATCAATCATTGTATTTGTTATGTCACTTTATGTCTTGATTGAGAACAGAAGCAGTGTATTTTGATGCTGAGGTGTTTGACCAACTCCAAAAGGGAATGAAAGAGAATATGAAAGAGAGATGAAAGAGCCTAAGTGTGTGTGAGAGAAAGCAGAGCGAAAGACAGAGAGCATAATTATGAACTAATGAAAATAAATGGGTGTTATTCTTCTATACAGCCGTATGTAGGTCATCAGTTGATTTCAACGTATTGATGAAATCTTGATTACAATGTAACCGTACAATTATTTGTGTGCTTTAACAAGCGGGTGAATTCTTGATTACAAAGTAACATAAGTATTTGTTTGTGTCTCTTAAGAAACTGTTGCCAAGGTTCAGATTAACAACAACACCTTAACTCCAGACCTGAAGGAAAAAGTTGTGAATATTCTTCTCCGAAGACACCTGCACCTGATTGCAAAACCCCGACATCAAATGTTTGCCAGATCTGGAAATTGTTCTTGTTGTGGTAAGTGGTAAACTTCCAGTGAACATTGCACATGTTTCGCATTCCAGACATAAATGTGATGTGTTACGATACACAAAAGAGGCAGAAGATGTAAGAAAACTGGAGCAAGGAAGAAAAAGTCCATGCCCAATTTATGATCCTTAGTCAAGATCCAAACTTTCACTGTCCTAAATCCTCACCCAGCCCAAGGGGTTTTAACAGTAGGGTGGTGGTTGCTCTCAGTTGACGAAGTGCTAGTCCACCACATAAGAGAAGTGTCTAGAAAAGAGCTTCTTTAGGGAAAATGTATGTTTTAATGTTAATACTTCTCTCGAAATGTAGATAATTTTTCATTAATTTTAAAGAGTTGTCCCAAATATACCCAGAAAGACCAGATTCATGCCAGAATTTCAAAGCATCCTTGTAAGACACATTTACATAAAATGACTATCAACTGAAGTCATTTACATACTCAGTGGCTATCATAAAAAATCTAGCCTGGTTAAAGGCCCTCTGTCCCTTTGATGAACTCATCTAAAGTTTTTACAAACTGAGGCATATTGGTGGGTTCTTTGTGTGAACTCTAGTAATATCACAACATATAATACCTACTGTAGTGAGTAATTGAGATAAATATTAATTATCTTTCCCTGCAGCCAAAAGAGCAACAAAGAAAGGATCTGCTCTGGAACTTTCGGATAGTCCACTTCGAGAACAGGTAAGAAAGAATCAAAAGTTAGTACTGGTGTAGCTGAATGTTGGTTTGAAAAACATGCTTGCACTCAAATTTTAATCATGCAAAATATGGGCACTGCTGGGTGAGTTGTTTGAAAAAAAGACAAAGAGCAAAAGTGTTTTTGACTATAAAGATTTATATGGGCCATTTAGAGAATAGCGGGCTGCTTGTCAGCCCATTATGTCAATGGTGACTGGGGGCCTGCATGCTCCTGGAGGAAGGCATCCTCCAAAGTTTTAGATACAAATCTCTAAAGCCTTCAATGAAGCTAGTTGTGCAGCAGTTGCTTTGAAGTCGGAGTACTTTGTGGAGGATTCACCGTTTTTGTTTTTTGCCCACTCAGCAATTTTTTGTTGTTGTATTTCACTAACGAACTCCTAAAGCAGTGGTTCGCTAATGAAAAACAAAAAACAAATGGCCTTGATGTGCTGGGCGGTTTTCTAAATGCCTTGAGAGTGATTTGTGTTTTTTCCTGTTCGAGACCGCCAGGATTTTCTTTGTGATCCTGAACAGAAAGAATTTACATTGGAAGGACAGCCCTAAACAGTGAGGACCTTCTGACAAACACTGATCAGTGGCCCTGTAGCAGAAGCTGAGTCAGTTGAACCTCCATCTACGGAAACCTTGTGATTCATCCAACTAAAATGGAGTGAACGAAAGCAAAGTTTGGTGGATGAGGCAGTCACCACTTTTTGGCAGATGTCCATCATCCCCCCAAAGTCAGAGTGACCCCCCCTTAGTCACTTGTAGCCCACATCTCTAGCACTGCGAACCCATGCTATTTCATTCATGAGCTGGAAGGAACCATTTGCTCCAACTGCATTATCCTAGATAAATGATATCTCTTCAGAGGGAATGCTGAGAAAGGAAATATATTTTCCTGTTCATTTCTTCCTGTTGTCCTCTATGGGCTAGTTGCTTTTTGCTTTCAAAGAAAATCAGGCACGACACAGCTAGGGCCCAAACAAAAATATAAAGTATTAGGGAGAACATGACAGTGGTAGTGCGTGAACCCACTCTGTCACGTGTGGTTAGCTTTACCAATAAAGAAGAGGTTCACTTGTAACTAGCCAGTCACTTGGGAAGCTGAGGCATCATTGTTCCTGCTGAACAGAACACAGCTGCCATTGTACTAAAAGGACTACGAAAACGGAAGTTGCAGGACGCATCTTGTCCCCATGATGTCATCACTTTTGTTGTGGTGATGTGGTTGTTTGTGATTTCATAGAAAAACAAATTCATAGAATACCAATCCTGGGAAACCTTTTCAACGAAACCTGTGTACATTTACTATTACACCTAGATATAACTTGCACCATTTCTGAGTGGCGATTTACATCTAGATGTAGAGTTACATATCTCCACCACCTCGAATAAGAGGTTGAAGACTCCTACAATGGTATTTAGTTATGACTGTTAAGTTATTGCATGTAACTTTACAACCATATTTCACATTCCACTTGATGAACATGTCTGTCACTGGGGCAGAGACATCACCCTGAAGATAGCGATTGTGGCTTCCACTCCAGCTCTGGAGCATGCAAATGACCACACGCATAGATCTGAAATGCCAGTCATTTATTCTGTGTCGTGCAACCATTAACTGAATGTAATACATCATAAAATGTATTGACCACACCCTGACACCTACCAACCGATTAGTTAACTTTGCAAGGAGTCTGGCAAGGGCCACAAGGGTTCTACTGCAGATGATCATACAACACTAAATCTCCCCTTTGTTAAATAAAAAGTACAGATAACATATATACATTAGAGCTCCTCAATGAGTTGTGAAAGTGCTTGCACCAATCTTCCAGATTGAGTCTTACGACGTGAAGGAGTTGCACTGTCATCTGACATCATAGATGTAGACTCAGATGCTTGACTTGAGCACTCAGGTGGACTTGTCTCACTCGTGTGGTCTGGAGCCAATGAACATCAAGGCAGATGCTTGAAATGTGACTAGTCTCTTGTAATGGACTTGCTGAGATTTTGAGCGGTCATCATATGTCTTTTATTTGTCATGACTCACAATGGATCAGCATCAAACAGAGCATCAGTCTTGCATTTCTGTTTTTGTTTGAACAGGACCCGGTCCTCTTCTTTAAAAACCGTGTCCATAGTGCATCTGTACTTATCTGCAAAGGTCTTTTGTGAGAAGTGTCCGTGACATGAATCTCATCAGTGTCTATCATCGGCTCGTGGTTCATAGTAGTAGCTTTGTCCCAATGATTCTCCCAAACAGCAAGGTGTGTGAGCTTTCACCTGTTGTAGATTGAGGAGTTGACCGATTGGCACAAGGGGCTGGACATAAGGCTGACCTGAGATCTATTCCTTCGAGACCAGTGCGCTGAATCACTTTCTTCAGAATGCCTATTAATCGTTAAAAAATGCCATTTACCTGTGGCCAGAGGGTTGTAGGTTTCTGATGCTTGACATTCAAGCAAGTAAGAAAGTCTTTAAACTCTCTGCTATTGAAGGGTGGACTGTTGTCAGATTTGGGAATTAATACTCCACACTGCAAAAATATCATCCAGCCTCTCCATGACTTTGTCATGGGCGGTAGATTATATATCTTCCACTAAGGGAAAACATGAGTATTCATCAATAACTACCATGAGATGATGTCCATTGTTTAAGAGTCCAAAAAAATCAACTGCAGTTTTCTCTAGCGCTTGTTTAGGAAGGTCATACATATTTAGCGTAGGCTGAGTTGTCTTGGGAGATAAGTAGTCACACAGGTGACATGTTCTTAGTTCCTTCTCCACTCGTTCGTCAAGGTGAGGAAGCCACACTCGATTTCTGAGGACCGCCCTGGTGGCTACAATGCCACGATGTCCTTCATGTGCCAGTTAATTAACTTGTCTCAAACTTGCAGGTATGATAATTGTCAAACCTCTTAATATACCTTCTTGAGTGACATAAAGTTCTTCCTGCACATTTTTGATATTCAATGTCATCTGTGAGAGGTAGAGTGTGTTTTTTCCATGATTGCGTTGCAATTATGTCCTTGAGTGTGAGCGTCTCTGTTTGTGTTCATAGCAGCAATGATTTTCTCAATGAATAGCGCTTCAGGGGGTTCTAGACTTTACTATGAAATTGATGTATGCTTCAGCCGCTTTAGATGTTGCAGTGTGACGCTGTAACAGACCTTGCGAGAAGTAATCTGGGGGTTTTGATCCTACCCCAGGTTATACACAATAGTGTAATCAAACTCTTGGTATCCCAACAACCACTTCTTGATGCAAAGGGGCATCTTGGCTTTAAGGTTTCTGAAAATGGTGAGCAATGCCTGGTGGTCACTGACAAGGTTGAAATGCTTTCTATTTAAAAATACATGAAAATGTTCACAAGTCTACACTACAGCCAGGCTGTTTTCTGGCAGAGAATAGGCACCTTCAGCTTTAGATAGACTTCTGCTGGCATAGGCCACAATTTGTCTCTGACCATTTGGATGTCCATTGTGTTAAGCAAGGATTGAGCCATACCATACCGGGCTTTCGTCTACTACAATCACACTATTCAACTTTGGATCAAAGTAAGCCATTTCTGTTGCATTTTCAAGTGTGTGTTTGATTTTCTTGAAACTTTGGTCACATTTAGTGGACCACTGGAAGGGAATATTCTTCTCTGTTAAGTCTCCTATTGGGGCCCTTACCGTGGCAAAGTCACAAATGTATCTGGAGGAGTAGCTGGCCATTCCTACGAAGGATCGCATCATGATTACATCTTGCGAGGGATAAGGGGATCACACTGATTGTACTTTTTTCAGGGTCAGGAGTATTCCCCCTTCAGAGAAAATATGATCAAAGTATTTGAGTTTGGTTTTGTGAAACTTACACTTTTCAGCATTTAAAGTGAGACCTGCATCAGAGAGCACAAGGCATACTTGTGAGTTCAAAAACAAAAACATGAAAAAATGGGGCAGGGTACAAATACCCTAACGCCCTAGTCTTGGTCCTGGGGCCTTAGAGGGTGAAAAAAGCATATATATATTTTTTAACGTTTCTGTGAAATATCGAACATTCACAAATTTGTGGCAAAAATTGAGAAAAAAATTAGGGCGTCCTTCAGGTCCTGGGGCATGCTGATGTGTATTGAAAAATGGAGGGGGGCACACAATACCCCCTCCAAGGGCTAATTTATGCCCCGGTGCCAGGTGCCAGGGCTCTTGTTAATTATAAGGGGTGACTCACAGACCCCCAGGGACCCCCACCTACCCAGGTCGTGTTTTTTTAAATGGGAGGGGGGCCGCACCGACCCCCCTCCTGGAGCTTCAAAAGCCCATGCCATCACCACCTCCCGGGGGTCAATTCATTTAATAAAAAGAGGGAGATGGTCCCCTGGGACCACCACCTCCCTGGGGCTGGCCCTTTTTGATCAAAGGAGGGGGGCCCCCTCATGGAACCATTACTGGCCCTGAGGTGCTGCCACCCCCAGCGAGGCTCCCTATGTCCTATTTGACAGCTCCCGCCAAGCAAAAGGAAACACTCTGCTTCCAGAAAGCAGAAGCTATCAAAGTGTTCCGCTTGCTGGAAGCAGAGTTTTCATCTGTTTCCCTGCCCGAAGACTTGCAGGCAGGGAAAGAGATGAAACTATTACTCCCACATGGAGGGAGCTGTATTTCCAGCAGCTCCCTGCATGCAAGAGCAATGCTGGCTCCTGCAGGAGACTGAGAGCCAGCTGGGGCAGGGGGCCCTTGAGGCTCCCCCTGCTGTCCCAGGGTACACTGGGTGCCCTGGGTGGGACCTGGGCACCCAGGGAGACTTATCAGAGCCCAGGGGATGGGATTCCAAGGACCGAAATCAGCCCAAGGAGGGGGGCTGAGCAGCCCACTTCCCCCAGGGAATTATGCCTTGGCCCTGAGGAATGGGGTCCCCGGGCCGAAATTGCCCAGGAGAGGGTGTGCGTGGCCCCTCCCTTATTAAGTCTTGGTCGGGCCCTGGGGGATGTGTTCCCCGGGACCGAAATTGGCCCAGGGAGGGGGGCCTCCCTCATTTAGTTTTGTTTTGGTCCTAATGCTCATTACCTGGAATTAAACCTCAACTAGGGGCATTTACAAATATAAACATAGCAGGTGCCCCGTTGAAGCTCCACTTCTGTAAAGGACAAATTAGCCTAACTCCTGGGCTTGGCAAAGGCAAAGCAAGTGTGTTTTCTCGGTAATTCCATATTGAAAGACGATCTGAAAACCTTTGTGAAGGTGACTGCATCATTGATCTATTGGAGCGCAATCTGCATGTGACTGGGATGAGTGGCTTCTTTCTTGTCCTTTCCTGGTGAGAGCAGAGTCCATGGTTCACCCTTTAAATTACTACGAGTATACACATATGCAAATCACTTGGAAGCTTTACCAGTTTGGCCCCGCCCACCTTAATAATTTGCAAAGGTCTTCCTGCCTTTTGCCAGAATGATGGACAGCTCCACAAGCGGCTCCCCAGCGTGTTTCCGGCTGGTTTTGGTGTGGAGTTCTTGATGCCGAGAAATATGAGGACATCTCCACCTAACAAAGAAGCACTTAATTAATATACTTAAGAGGAAGAAACCTTGTTTGGTGGAGGTTTACCTCTTTGTACATCTTTTCAAAAGGAAAATTTATTTTATCACAAATTTCTGGATAAAGACACGAGGAACAATCACTTTGCCAAAATGCACACAAGGTCACTGGTGACATTTCCTTGTGTTCCATTACGCAGCTGTGGTGCAAAATGCATACTGGACATTTACCCAAGGAGGTAGCATTTAGTAATTATCCAGTAGAAAGTACTACAGTTGGGTGAATATTTTGTGCAAAGCTGTGGATTCTTTTTGGATAAAGGTGAAGGATCAGTTGCGTTATGTTCCACTCACAGACTCAGGCAGTCACACACCCACTGACAGACCCGGTCAGACACTGATACACCCACTCACAGACCCATTCAGACACACACGCCCACTCACAGACCCACTCACAGACCTACAAAGACACTAACACACTCTCATAGACCCACTCAGACACTCATGCATCCTCACAGATGTGCTCAGACACTCTCACAGCCACTAACAGACTTTTTTAGATACTCACTCGCCCACTCAGGCACGTATACCCATTCAGACCCACTCAGACCCCATGCACCCACTTACAGACCCTCTCATACTCTCTCACACCCACTCACAGACCTGCTCAGAGACTCATGCACCCACTCACAGACCCACTCAGACACTCATGCTGCACTCAGTAACAGACTGACTCATATACACATGGAGGCACTTGCATCCCACTCATATACTCACGCACCCACTCAGACACTCATGCACCCACTCACACACCCAGTGAGACACTTATGCAGCCACTCCCAGGCCCACTGAGACACTCATTGACTCACTCACAGACTCAGTCTCAAAAGGTTACAAGTTACAGTTAGGAAATAAAATGTAAAAAGCTTAAAAATTCTCTTCAAAACTAAAGGTTACATGGACGCTATAGTTAGGAAATAGGATTTTAAAAAACGTAGAAATTCACTGAAAAAACAAAGGTTACAGGGAAGTTATAGTTAGGAAATAGAATTAAAAAACCTTAGAAATTTACAGAAAAAACGGAGGTTAGAGGGACATTATAGTTAGCCTCAGATTTCACTCATAATAAACCACAGAAATCCAGCAGTTATAGTTACCTGAGCTAACTTTAACTTACACCCCCTCAATGCACTGCTTATGACCTCACATATTACATGTAAAAATCCAGTTTCCATAGGAAAATTGAACAGTGATACCACGAAAACAGCTGAACAGAATTACAGCAGCTTTGAGAGAAAGCTAGATCTTGGCCCAGAAAGTGTTCTTTTTGTGATCTGGTGTAGATCCATTCAGTAGTTTTGGAAAAACTAAGGTTAAAACCCGTTGTATATCTGGAAGGATTTGTTTGTGGGAGTCCCACGGTCATGCAACTTCAAATAAAAGAGCGATTTGATTGGTTGAGGAGACTTTTTTCCCAACGGGAGTTAATGCTCTGATTGGCTGGTTGCAATATGAAGAGAAATGTGGCGGCCACCATTTCAGGACAGGAATGTATAAGGGAGCAGGGTAGTGGTACCCTAACTCCCAGACTTTGTGGAGAGGTTCCCAGAGGTCACACTCCAAACCCCAATCCACCCCATACCTCCTTGGACATTTGTTTGTTTCTGTGATATGGCAGGTGTCTCCCTGGACTTCAATCTACTCAGAGCCAAGGGGGAAAGGGAAAGGCCGCCCCCACTCAAAACATTATGAACAACATGGGGCCTCACCCGACAGACACTTCTTCCCATTAAAAGTGACAAAGCCAGGGTTTTCAATATTCTTCTCAATTCCCTTGAGTGTGTGCAATCCAACTACTCTTGTTTATCACAGTGTCTCACTAAAACAATAATGTCTACTACCATCCGCACTCGTCACCTTACATCCAATGAAAAAATGTGTGGGAGGAGAGAGAGAGTACCTCACGGTAGAACCGCCAACGGGGTTGCTGGCTAAAAATCACCAGTTTACCTACTTCTCATCATCGGTGACTCCCTCTCTTCAGTGAAAGAAGTAAAGAAAAGAAAGGAAAAAACTGTGCTTGTTCTCCTTTTCGAGAACCACAAACAATTGTGATAACACACGTGATAGTAAAACAAAATAGAAAGTGCTTTCTATTGTGTACATATGTCCAAAGAACCCCAGTGAGAAAAAATAATTGTGATTCTCACCATTAAAAATGGTAAGGCTTGCTGGCCACCCGACTTTTATTCCAAGCTGCAAGCCCTCCAAATTAAAAAGTGGTTCCAATCAAACCAAATCTAATTCTTTATTGCCAACATGTTTTGTTGCGGTATTCTTGCGCAACTTCATCAGGGCTAAAAAGGGGTTCACCTTCTCGATCTTTCACTTCATAATCATATAGACACCTGGAGGTTGTGAAGTTACAGCATACCCACACCCCTCCTCATCGGGCCAAACGTGTCAATTGATCACGTGTCCCTAAGAAAACCATCCACTCTCTGGTCCTCAGTGCCACGTCCCACCGAAACGCCGTTTGGCTGCTATCAGGTATGGAGGAGGAGTGGTAACCTGCCACTGTTGCTGCTGGCTGTGGTGTGCTGCAACCCCTTTCTGTGTGATATCCCGACCGAGGCACCCCTCATCTTTCTGACGTTTAGCTGCAGGTCCGGCCGCAGGGAAGTCACATTAAGCAAAGGTCAACAGTGCTTTGATAGAAGAACCTCAACATGAATATTTGTTTAGCAACACCACATAACGTGCGCGCACGTCCTCCCTGCAGGCCTGTTTAAAGGGCTATGTTACAGCCTCATAAACTGGAGCTTATGAGATGCACGAGTGGGCTGCCTGGGTCGAGTAATCTGCATTTCTCTTGCTTTCCTATAAATCTCTCACTTTAAAGTCACAGAAAGAAAAGTGAACACCAAGCTTTCTCAAGGACAGAGCCTAACATTGAACCTTTGTGTTTAAATGCACAGCAAATGTGACAAGATAGGAATAGGATTTACAGGCCTGTTTACAGAAAGTGAGATCTCAGAAGGATACAGTGAACTAGGTTTTGGCAAGGGAAGATACAAACTCAAGCTGAGGCAGCAAATAGGAAGCAAGGAAATGTGAGTAGGTAAGCAATGGGCAGAATGTATTCCGAATGAAGCTTTCTGAATGTCCCCAAGACTTCTTGGTAGGCTTCAACTTAAAAACTAGGCAGGCCTGTTTCACCAATGCATCTATGCACCCAGTTGTTTCTTGTACAACATCCTTGTATCCATCAGGATCATCCCAATACTGCTCCAATGTAGGAAGGTGCTGATGTCCACATCTCTTCACTGTGCCTTAACAGTCCACTGCCTCTCCTATCACTCGTTAACTTTATGCTTGTCTTTGACTCTTTTCAGAGCTGCTCTGCATTTTGGATACGTATGCACTAAAGAATAGCCACATCCATACATACGTTTAAGGGGGAGTGCAATGATGGGGACAGAACTTAGGGGTTGGGAAGCAGGTAGGAACCCCCCACCCCGGGCAGGAGCAAGACCATTGAGAAATTTGAGAGGAGGGGAAAGAGGAAGCATTCTGGACTCTTGAGTGCTGAACATCCAATGATGTATAAACATGCAGATTAAACCATACAGTCATGAGCAGCTAGCTGACCGAAAGCTCACACTCACTATATATAATGTAATGGAAAGAATAGGTTTGCAGCTTAAGCTGTTTGTTGCCGAGACCAAAAAATGAAGTGAGAAAACTTTATTTAAATAGTAAGGTCCATCTTTAAAAATTGAAATTTTAGATTTAATGTTATTCTGCTCTAATATTACAATTCCTGTAGACCTCGTAGACTGTTGAACAGCGAAAGGTGAGGGGCCCACAAACCAGGCCACAATGGGCCTCCTAGATTCTCGGCCTGTGAGTAGCGGTAGCCATTGATTACAGAGTGGAAGCAGGTAGTCGAGCATGGGAGTGACACTGATCCCCGCAGGGTGCCCTTCAAGCTTGTGAATACCTCCATGGTCACAGGCCGTTTGCTGCAGCTGGCAGGCAGCAACGGCCCTCTGACGGTAGCTGTGTCCAGCCCACGTGGGGTGAAGCAGAGCGGCGACTGGTGAGCTGTGCTGAGTGCCTGCCTTGGTCCCTGAGCCCAGGGGGAGGCAGTGTGGTGGCCCCAACAGGGGAGAGGAGGTGAGAGGAGCCTCGATCCCCAAGAAGGGTGGTGGCGCTGCCATACATGCATCCCAACCTGCAGCTACAGCGAGATGCTGCTGGGGTGCGGCAAGCTAACAGACCCCTCTGCCACCGTACCCACCCTGGAGATGGCTTTCCTTCCCCCGAGTGGTAGCCCTTCTGGCTGGACACAACAGGGACCAGTGGAGACCCTACCACCTGCACTGACAGGAATTGCCTCGCTCTGCCCATGAGTTGGGCACCATATGAGCGAACGGCTTAGCGGGGCTGCGCTACCCTAACTTGCTGCTCGAGAGCACAGACTTGGCTTACCTACATTGGACCCCGCCCAACTTCACCTGTGGAAGAGATTCACTGAATTGGCTACTCTGCCCCTCATTCTCATTGCTGGGTTACCACCACGGTCTGATACAGGAACTCTGAAAACAGATAAGACTCCACTACAGAGCAAGGAATTACAACTAAATGTATTGTAAATGCACTCGAGTGGAGAGAAACCCCCTTGAGTGGGGAGAACACGACATCTTAGCTTCACTCTGAGTTCTTTGCCTGACACAGGGTCACACAGATATTTTTACATCTATTTGCATGTACAAAGGGCAAGACACACTTGCAAAGATACACATAAGCATGGAACATTCCTATGAACATACTGTTAGTCACATTCGTCTGCTATCCCAAGGCACATATTGGATACTGCAAGAGTAGGGCTGACTACATAATCATGAGCAAATTACTAATTGTCTGATTTACTTATAGACTTCCACAAGGCTATTTGTAATTTGAAAAACAGCATGTGTGGTTAAAGACCTTGAGCACAGACTCGTGTTTCTTGTGATCAGCAAAGGGAAGGGCATGTGAGCAAAAGGCATTTAGGAGCAAGAAACGGCAGAAATTACAGAATGGCTATAAAATATGGGACATAGGTCAAATGTTTAACTGGATCACTGACATAATATCGACAGACAAAATTTCTACCTACCAAAATATCGAGGTAAAAATATAGAACGCCAGAATATCGACTGCCTATCTACAAACAGGTAAGTACAAAAATATCGACTCCAAAATATTGATTGTAAAAAATATAGACTGTCAAAATATCGAATTTTTTAAATGTCTTAAAATTAATTGTAAAGTAATATAATAATACATTTAATTAATTTAAACATACTTAAAATAATTAAATAAATGTAAAATTATTAAATAATGAATGTAACTTTAAAATACAATTTTTTTTAAAATATATATATATATATATATTTATATATATTATTATAAATTAACAGTTTGGCTTGAATTGCAACTCCCGCACGACCCACTTGGGGAATACTTTTAATTAATTTTAACAAACGCGCAATCAATGAAACTACGAGTACCAAGATGCCGTCAAGCACGCACCCACTGGGGCGGGGCTCCAAATGTTTAAATTAACTCCTTTGAACTGCCGCTTGTTATGCACGTGACCAAGGACACAGAAGTGTTTGAAACACGTTGGGCTAAGAATTGGCTGAGGGGGAGCATGCAGACTTGCCGAACTGGTTTTGCCTCAAAATAAAAGGTGTTAATCTCCTGTGATGTGGCGTTTCCTCTGGGGGCAACCTTCTACGATGGATATGATGCGGCCGAGCCTAGGTCGCGGAAGCGCCCTGCTGCAACCTAAGCGGACCGGGTGTCTGACACATGCTGACACCAGGGCACAGGAGATCCAAGTTGAGTGACTATAAATTAACAGTTTGGCATGAATTGCAACTCCTGCACGACCCACTTGGGGAATACTTTTAATTAATTTTAACAAACGCGCAATCAATGAAACTACGAGTACCAAGATGCCGTCAAGCACGCGCCCACTGGGGCGGGGCTCCAAATGTATAAATTAACTCTGTTGAACTGCTGCTTGTTATGCCCGTGACCAAGGACACAGAAGTGTTTGAAACGCGTTGGGCTAGGAATTGGCTGAGGGGGAGCATGCAGACTTACCAAACTGGTTTTGCCTCAAAATAAAAGGTGTTAATCTCCTGTGATGTGGCGTTTCCTCTGGGGGCAACCTTCTACGATGGATATGATGCGGCCGAGCCTAGGTCGCGGAAGCGCCCTGCTGCAACCTAAGCGGACTGGGTGTCTCCTCTGGAGACAACCTTATACGATGGATATATATATATATATATATATATATATATATATATATATATATATATATATATATATATATATATATATATATATATATATCCACACGGGTTCTCAGAAAGCAGCGGCGAAGTATCCTGCAACCACGCCGCCTTCAGAAAACAGCAGACCCAAAAGATTTTCCGTGAGTTATTTTATTCTGCAACAGCCAGACAGCATAACGTTTCAGCCTCCCAGAGGCCTTGGTCACATGGTGTTCCAAAGGGAAACGGCAGAATTTAAAGTGCAAGTGCATTTAGCGTTAACCAATCAACGTGGCGATATTTACAACGGTGTAATAGACATAGTGACAATACTGCATGTAAAGACTGACATTAAACATCCACCGCAAAATTATCAAATTTGCCAGTATTAGGATAAATCCTAAAAAAACTGTAAAGCCAATAATTACATGTAAAATGTGCAATGCCTGGTTAAATCCATTAATAAACAATCAGGTCAAAATTCGTCAAATCACATATATACGTTATGATCTGTACATATATCTACAAATACAAAAACTGGGTCCAATTATACAACAAAAGACCTATGTATGGCTAAATCCATAATTAAAGCTAGGCTGTGTTATTTGCTCAGCTTGTATAGACATTTGAAACCAGTATTTTTACCGAAATATACCATGTTATGGGGATCATTAATGAAAAAATACATTAAAATTCATTAGTGACGAAAAGATTGAAATCCTTCGGTAATATGTAGACAATTGTAACAAGTTAGGCTGGCATGAAAAAATAGTAAAGTCACCTCGTTGATTGTTAGATAAATGTGAACATGAAGTGCTGAGTGAATGTGATTAAAAAAGACAGTCAACCCGATATTATTACAAATACATCACAGATGTTAAATTGATTCTAATCAGGCCTGTCTAATGGAGTGATAGGATCACTGAGCATCTACTCGGACACTATGACAACACATGGGAAACATGGGTCAAAAAAAAAACCCCGCTCAGGCCAAGCTGGAAATACATACAAATAGCCGTTTAGTGCGATTGTTTGGAATGACTCACTATGTTGTCATAGAGGAACAGACATGCAACATTCGGGGAAATTAAGGAATGATCTAAAGACAGGTGTAAAAATCTTCCGATGCGTTAAGCCCATTAGGTGACTTGCTATCTAGCATGAGGATGTACCTGGTTTCCAACCTCCTTAATGCAGCTTCCCTGTTGCCACCCCTTCTCATGGGTGCGATGGAATCAATGGCATAATACTTCAGTAATGCACTGTTGCTGTTATGCTTTTCCCTGAAGTGTCTTGCCACAGGGTACACCGGGTCATTGGTCTTTATGGCCCTTAGATGTTGTAAGACCCTTTTATGTACCTGTAGTTTGGAACTACCCACGTATCTTAACCCGCACGGGCATTCCAGAACGTATACTGAGAAGTCGCTTTTACATGTGAGCTTTTTATTGATCTTACAGGGGGCATCGGAGAAGGGGGTACAATATTCTGTCTTATTAACCCCATGTATGCAAGCCTTGCAAGAAGCACACTTTTTGAAGCCTTTGCTGCCTGCCAGCCAATCTTGCCTAATCACTAATTCGTGACTCGATTTCACAAGTGCGTCCTGTAGTGAAAAGGCTTTCCGGTAGGTTATCGCCGGTTTTTTGGGCATGCTATTACCTATGATCGGATCACATTTGACCAAGCCCCAATGCTTGTTCACGATCCTGCGTAAAGCCCCATGTTGGCTGTTGAAAGACCATATAAGTCTGACAGGTTGTTGCACTGATGTTGTAATGGAATTGTGCAACCTCTTATGTATTAAGGCTTCAGAACGAGGTATGGCATTAGCTTTTCTTATTGCTGCCGCAACTACCTTTTCATCGTAGCCACGAGCCAAGAATCGCAATCTGCATGCTTCTTGCGCTGTTTTATTTTGGGCTTCAGTGCTGCACGCTCTTCTAATCCTCAGCATTTCCCCATAGGGGATGCTTCGGATTAGATGTGGCGGATGATGACTGTGAGCATGCAGCACTGTATTGCCTGCTGTGGGCTTCCTAAACAAGGATGTTTCAATTTCTCCATTGTTGACATCAATTGCTACATCAAGAAAGGTGGCATGTGAATTGCTGATGTCTGAGGTAAAGGACAAGTTATAGTTGTTAACATTCAACTCAGCGATAAAACCTGCTGCCTGTTCACTAGTTCCCTTCCAGATCAAAAAAACATCGTCGATGTATCTATACCACCGAACGATGTGATCCCTGCATATGGCAGAGTATTCGCCACTGAGGACCTGTCTCTCCCAGTACCCCATGTGGAGACAGGCGTAACTAGGAGAGAAACAGGCCCCCATGGCTACCCCTCTGACCTGCTGGAAATGTTGTTTATTGAACATGAAATAGTTGTTATTTAAGCAGAAATTTATCATAGACAGCAGCATCTTGTTTTGTTCTACCAATGCAATCGGACGTTGCCCCAAGTAATGTGCTACAGCCCTAAGCCCATCCGCATGGATAATGCTAGTATATAGGGCGGTAACATCAAGTGTGATCAGCAGGTAAGTTGAATCCCATTGAACACTACTGAGCTTCCTCAGAAAATCACTTGAGTCTTGGATATATGAGGGCAGCCCCACAACAAAGTCCTGCAAAAATGAATCCACATAGATTGTAGTCTTTTCAAGTAAACCCCCACATGCAGAGATAATGGGCCTGCCTGGGGGCTTTTCAGAATTTTTGTGAATTTTAGGGATCAAATAGAGGACAGGCATTATGGGGAAATCATTTTTAAGATATTTGAGTTCATCCATGCTAATAAGGCCCTATGATCTCCAACCCATAAGCATGGAGTAAAATGTACTGTGGGATTTTTTGATGACAGCCAGGTCGCAATGTCTATAACAGGTGATGTCATTCAACTGTATGGCCGCCTCCTCTAAGTACAGTTCTCTCGCCCATAATACAATATTGCCCCCCTTGTCCGATTGGCGAGCAATAACATTTCCATTTTTCTGGATTTTAGCCACCAAATCTGTGTATTTTTTGTTGCAAATGTTCTTATATTTGTTGTTCCTCAGTGTCTGTGAGTACAGTGCCTTAATATCCTTAACTGCAGCTTCCTGGAAAATATCGATGTTGTCGTGCAGCATCTGAGGTGTGTAAGTTGATTTGGGTTTGAATTTGGTAAGGCTACCCACCGTAACAACGGGAGATGTGTCAGACTGTTGTGTCAGAGATTGTTCAAATTGTAAACTTTCCAAGTCCTGTAAAAGTGGTAAATCATGACCAATAAGGGTCGGGCTATTGGAGATGTTAACATCAGTTCTAACCTCAGAATTCCGAGACTTGCTGTTCACAAAATGTTTCTTCAGTTTTAATTTTCGTGTGAATTTAAACAAGTCAATGCGCGTATCCGCATAATTAAAGTTTCGAGGTGGGCAAAAAGATAAACCCAAAGACAGTGTTTTTAATTCGGAATCTGAAAATGTCATGGAGGTTAGATTAATAATTGAAAAGTTTGACACACCTGATGGCTCTACTGTTGTTTCTTCTTCTTGCTCCACTGTTTCTTGTACGGTTTGCGCTTTGGAGCGTCGTCTTGCGCTTGCTTTGCGGCGCTCTCTTTGTTTGGTGTTGGGGTTTTTGTGGCATTTTGACGATCCACCCTGGGGCGCAGTATATCCCTCTTGTCTTGGCTCACTATTTCCAATTCCTGCGCCATAGTGAACCGGGTAAACCCCAAACCCGAACGGGTTCTGCCTCCTTCATACTCTGAACCACTGTCGATGTTAGAACTCAGGTCTGCATTTGAGGAACTGGCAGGTGAGGCTGCACGCTGAGCCCTCCGCTCTGTGGAAGCCCCCCGATTTTTAGGAGGATGAGACAATTTCCTGGCATCATATTTACGCGCAAACGTAAAAATGCGCCCTTCCAGGTAGTCGGTCTTATTGCGCTGGAACTTGTATTGTTTTCTTTTAATGATGATGTCCTCCTCCTTGTGTACTCGGACCATCATCTCTTCCCTGAGTTTCAGACTTTCCGCCGCTTTGTCAGCACTCAAACCCTCAATCTCCAAATTCAATTAATCTATCTGTTGTTGAATTTTGGTCCGGTCTGATTCCGCGTAGCGTACTAGAATTTGGACAAGTCTTTTCGAAGATTCCAAATTGCACTCCGCCCACTCTCTGAGCATTTCAGGGTCCGGTTGGTCGTAACTCGGGGCCAACAACACTCGTAGCCCTCTCGGTATTCGATCGACCTCAAGGTATCTACTCAGAGAGCGGTGCTCCCACCACTTGGCCTGTTCCCGTTTTATTAGTTTTTCCAGTTTCTTGTACATACTGCGCAGGTTTAAAGCACCATCATTGACTTGCTCAGTGGGACCTGCCACAGCCGACCCCCCAGCCGGGGAGTCGTCAAATACGTCGAGGGCTGCCACCTCCCTCCCTCTTCTTACACCAGCTGCCATGTTGCGTATGAAAGAATGTTTTTTACGCGCTATCCCGCGTTACTCACTATTCATCGGCTTGAAGATAAATACAGCTCTCCGACGAACCTGGAAATAACTCCTTCACGGAAAGTGTCCAATAGCCGCCAAGTTCTCCCAAAAGGCTCAACAATCTGTGCGTGCGACAGCCGTCGACACGCCGAGTCGGAACCCGTTTTCGAACCGGCGATGTAGTTGGATATTCCGGGGCTTCGCAGTCACTCCCCAACAGGAGAAACAAATGACTCCGGGTCACCGGAGGTCGCGGCTTCCTGCCGCAAAGCCAACAAACGAAGGAGGGGTCTTGCTACGCCGGAGAAGCACTCAACCGGCTACGAAATCCACACGGGTTCTCAGCAAGCAGCGGCGAAGTATCCTGCAACCACGCCGCCTTCAGAAAACAGCAGACCCAAAAGATTTTCCTTGAGTTATTTTATTCTGCAACAACCAGACAGCATAACGTTTCGGCCTCCCAGAGGCCTTGGTCACATGGTGTTCCAAAGGGAAACGGCAGAATTTAAAGTGCAAGTGCATTTAGCGTTAACCAATCAACGTGGCGATATTTACAACGGTGTAATAGACATAGTGACAATACTGCATGTAAAGACTGACATTAAACATCCACCGCAAAATTATCAAATTTGCCAGTATTAGGATAAATCCTAAAAAAACTGTAAAGCCAATAATTACATGTAAAATGTGCAATGCCTGGTTAAATCCATTAATAAACAATCAGGTCAAAATTCGTCAAATCACATATATACGTTATGATCTGTACATATATCTACAAATACAAAAACTGGGTCCAATTATACAACAAAAGACCTATGTATGGCTAAATCCATAATTAAAGCTAGGCTGTGTTATTTGCTCAGCTTGTATAGACATTTGAAACCAGTATTTTTACCGAAATATACCATGTTATGGGGATCATTAATGAAAAAATACATTAAAATTCATTAGTGACGAAAAGATTGAAATCCTTCGGTAATATGTAGACAATTGTAACAAGTTAGGCTGGCATGAAAAAATAGTAAAGTCACCTCGTTGATTGTTAGATAAATGTGAACATGAAGTGCTGAGTGAATGTGATTAAAAAAGACAGTCAACCCGATATTATTACAAATACATCACAGATGTTAAATTGATTCTAATCAGGCCTGTCTAATGGAGTGATAGGATCACTGAGCATCTACTCGGACACTATGACAACACATGGGAAACATGGGTCAAAAAAAAAACCCCGCTCAGGCCAAGCTGGAAATACATACAAATAGCCGTTTAGTGCGATTGTTTGGAATGACTCACTATGTTGTCATAGAGGAACAGACATGCAACATTCGGGGAAATTAAGGAATGATCTAAAGACAGGTGTAAAAATCTTCCGATGCGTTAAGCCCATTAGGTGACTTGCTATCTAGCATGAGGATGTACCTGGTTTCCAACCTCCTTAATGCAGCTTCCCTGTTGCCACCCCTTCTCATGGGTGCGATGGAATCAATGGCATAATACTTCAGTAATGCACTGTTGCTGTTATGCTTTTCCCTGAAGTGTCTTGCCACAGGGTACACCGGGTCATTGGTCTTTATGGCCCTTAGATGTTGTAAGACCCTTTTATGTACCTGTAGTTTGGAACTACCCACGTATCTTAACCCGCACGGGCATTCCAGAACGTATACTGAGAAGTCGCTTTTACATGTGAGCTTTTTATTGATCTTACAGGGGGCATCGGAGAAGGGGGTACAATATTCTGTCTTATTAACCCCATGTATGCAAGCCTTGCAAGAAGCACACTTTTTGAAGCCTTTGCTGCCTGCCAGCCAATCTTGCCTAATCACTAATTCGTGACTCGATTTCACAAGTGCGTCCTGTAGTGAAAAGGCTTTCCGGTAGGTTATCGCCGGTTTTTTGGGCATGCTATTACCTATGATCGGATCACATTTGACCAAGCCCCAATGCTTGTTCACGATCCTGCGTAAAGCCCCATGTTGGCTGTTGAAAGACCATATAAGTCTGACAGGTTGTTGCACTGATGTTGTAATGGAATTGTGCAACCTCTTATGTATTAAGGCTTCAGAACGAGGTATGGCATTAGCTTTTCTTATTGCTGCCGCAACTACCTTTTCATCGTAGCCACGAGCCAAGAATCGCAATCTGCATGCTTCTTGCGCTGTTTTATTTTGGGCTTCAGTGCTGCACGCTCTTCTAATCCTCAGCATTTCCCCATAGGGGATGCTTCGGATTAGATGTGGCGGATGATGACTGTGAGCATGCAGCACTGTATTGCCTGCTGTGGGCTTCCTAAACAAGGATGTTTCAATTTCTCCATTGTTGACATCAATTGCTACATCAAGAAAGGTGGCATGTGAATTGCTGATGTCTGAGGTAAAGGACAAGTTATAGTTGTTAACATTCAACTCAGCGATAAAACCTGCTGCCTGTTCACTAGTTCCCTTCCAGATCAAAAAAACATCGTCGATGTATCTATACCACCGAACGATGTGATCCCTGCATATGGCAGAGTATTCGCCACTGAGGACCTGTCTCTCCCAGTACCCCATGTGGAGACAGGCGTAACTAGGAGAGAAACAGGCCCCCATGGCTACCCCTCTGACCTGCTGGAAATGTTGTTTATTGAACATGAAATAGTTGTTATTTAAGCAGAAATTTATCATAGACAGCAGCATCTTGTTTTGTTCTACCAATGCAATCGGACGTTGCCCCAAGTAATGTGCTACAGCCCTAAGCCCATCCGCATGGATAATGCTAGTATATAGGGCGGTAACATCAAGTGTGATCAGCAGGTAAGTTGAATCCCATTGAACACTACTGAGCTTCCTCAGAAAATCACTTGAGTCTTGGATATATGAGGGCAGCCCCACAACAAAGTCCTGCAAAAATGAATCCACATAGATTGTAGTCTTTTCAAGTAAACCCCCACATGCAGAGATAATGGGCCTGCCTGGGGGCTTTTCAGAATTTTTGTGAATTTTAGGGATCAAATAGAGGACAGGCATTATGGGGAAATCATTTTTAAGATATTTGAGTTCATCCATGCTAATAAGGCCCTATGATCTCCAACCCATAAGCATGGAGTAAAATGTACTGTGGGATTTTTTGATGACAGCCAGGTCGCAATGTCTATAACAGGTGATGTCATTCAACTGTATGGCCGCCTCCTCTAAGTACAGTTCTCTCGCCCATAATACAATATTGCCCCCCTTGTCCGATTGGCGAGCAATAACATTTCCATTTTTCTGGATTTTAGCCACCAAATCTGTGTATTTTTTGTTGCAAATGTTCTTATATTTGTTGTTCCTCAGTGTCTGTGAGTACAGTGCCTTAATATCCTTAACTGCAGCTTCCTGGAAAATATCGATGTTGTCGTGCAGCATCTGAGGTGTGTAAGTTGATTTGGGTTTGAATTTGGTAAGGCTACCCACCGTAACAACGGGAGATGTGTCAGACTGTTGTGTCAGAGATTGTTCAAATTGTAAACTTTCCAAGTCCTGTAAAAGTGGTAAATCATGACCAATAAGGGTCGGGCTATTGGAGATGTTAACATCAGTTCTAACCTCAGAATTCCGAGACTTGCTGTTCACAAAATGTTTCTTCAGTTTTAATTTTCGTGTGAATTTAAACAAGTCAATGCGCGTATCCGCATAATTAAAGTTTCGAGGTGGGCAAAAAGATAAACCCAAAGACAGTGTTTTTAATTCGGAATCTGAAAATGTCATGGAGGTTAGATTAATAATTGAAAAGTTTGACACACCTGATGGCTCTACTGTTGTTTCTTCTTCTTGCTCCACTGTTTCTTGTACGGTTTGCGCTTTGGAGCGTCGTCTTGCGCTTGCTTTGCGGCGCTCTCTTTGTTTGGTGTTGGGGTTTTTGTGGCATTTTGACGATCCACCCTGGGGCGCAGTATATCCCTCTTGTCTTGGCTCACTATTTCCAATTCCTGCGCCATAGTGAACCGGGTAAACCCCAAACCCGAACGGGTTCTGCCTCCTTCATACTCTGAACCACTGTCGATGTTAGAACTCAGGTCTGCATTTGAGGAACTGGCAGGTGAGGCTGCACGCTGAGCCCTCCGCTCTGTGGAAGCCCCCCGATTTTTAGGAGGATGAGACAATTTCCTGGCATCATATTTACGCGCAAACGTAAAAATGCGCCCTTCCAGGTAGTCGGTCTTATTGCGCTGGAACTTGTATTGTTTTCTTTTAATGATGATGTCCTCCTCCTTGTGTACTCGGACCATCATCTCTTCCCTGAGTTTCAGACTTTCCGCCGCTTTGTCAGCACTCAAACCCTCAATCTCCAAATTCAATTAATCTATCTGTTGTTGAATTTTGGTCCGGTCTGATTCCGCGTAGCGTACTAGAATTTGGACAAGTCTTTTCGAAGATTCCAAATTGCACTCCGCCCACTCTCTGAGCATTTCAGGGTCCGGTTGGTCGTAACTCGGGGCCAACAACACTCGTAGCCCTCTCGGTATTCGATCGACCTCAAGGTATCTACTCAGAGAGCGGTGCTCCCACCACTTGGCCTGTTCCCGTTTTATTAGTTTTTCCAGTTTCTTGTACATACTGCGCAGGTTTAAAGCACCATCATTGACTTGCTCAGTGGGACCTGCCACAGCCGACCCCCCAGCCGGGGAGTCGTCAAATACGTCGAGGGCTGCCACCTCCCTCCCTCTTCTTACACCAGCTGCCATGTTGCGTATGAAAGAATGTTTTTTACGCGCTATCCCGCGTTACTCACTATTCATCGGCTTGAAGATAAATACAGCTCTCCGACGAACCTGGAAATAACTCCTTCACGGAAAGTGTCCAATAGCCGCCAAGTTCTCCCAAAAGGCTCAACAATCTGTGCGTGCGACAGCCGTCGACACGCCGAGTCGGAACCCGTTTTCGAACCGGCGATGTAGTTGGATATTCCGGGGCTTCGCAGTCACTCCCCAACAGGAGAAACAAATGACTCCGGGTCACCGGAGGTCGCGGCTTCCTGCCGCAAAGCCAACAAACGAAGGAGGGGTCTTGCTACGCCGGAGAAGCACTCAACCGGCTACGAAATCCACACGGGTTCTCAGCAAGCAGCGGCGAAGTATCCTGCAACCACGCCGCCTTCAGAAAACAGCAGACCCAAAAGATTTTCCTTGAGTTATTTTATTCTGCAACAACCAGACAGCATAACGTTTCGGCCTCCCAGAGGCCTTGGTCACATGGTGTTCCAAAGGGAAACGGCAGAATTTAAAGTGCAAGTGCATTTAGCGTTAACCAATCAACGTGGCGATATTTACAACGGTGTAATAGACATAGTGACAATACTGCATGTAAAGACTGTTTGACATTAAACATCCACCGCAAAATTATCAAATTTGCCAGTATTAGGATAAATCCTAAAAAAACTGTAAAGCCAATAATTACATGTAAAATGTGCAATGCCTGGTTATATATATATATATACATTTTAATAACAAAACATATACAATATTTTTACAGTAGTATAGCGAGGGTTAAATTTAATATAACCACTCCAGTGAGTGACTATTCCAACTCCAGAGAGTGCAACAGTAGGGAAAGCGTTGGATAGTGGGAGGATAAAAATTACTATTCCAACTCCAGAGAGTGCAATAGTAGGGAAAGCGTTGAATAGTGGGAGGGTAAAAATTACTATTCCCACTCAAAAGAGTGCAACAGTAGGGAAAGCGTTGGATAGTGGGAGGGTAAAAATTACAATTCCCACTCCAGTGAGTGCAACAGTAGGGAAAACGTTGGATAGTGTAGGGGTAAAAATTACTATTCCAACTCCAGAGAGTGCAACAGTAGGGAAAGCGTTGGATAGTGGGAGGGTAAAAATTACTATTCCAACTCCAGAGAGTGCAACAGTAGGGAACGCGTTAGATAGTGGTAGGGTAAAAATTACAATTCCCACTCCAGAGAGTGCAACAGTAGGGAAAGCGTTAGATAGTGGGAGGGTAAAAATAACTATTCCCACTCCAAAGAGCGCAACAGTAAGGAAATCGTTGGATAGCGTAGGGGTAGAAATTACTATTCCCACTCCAGAGAGCGCAACAATATGGAAAGCGTTGGATAGTGTAGGGGTAAAAATTACTATTCCCACTCCAGAGAGTGCAACAGTAGGGAAAACATTGGATAGCGTAGGGGTAAAAATTACTATTCCCACTCCAGTGAGTGCAACAGTAGGGAAAACGTTGGATAGCGTAGGGGTAAACATTACTATTCCAACTCCAGAGAGTGCAACAGTAGGGAAAGCGTTGGATAGCTTAGGGGTAAAAATTACTATTCCAACTCCAGAGAGTGCAACAGTAGGGAAAGCGTTGGATAGTGGGAGGGTAAAAATTACTCTTCCCACTCCAGAGAGTGCAACAGTAGGGAAAGCGTTGGATAGTGGGAGGGTAAAAATTACTATTCCCACTCCAGTGAGTGCAACAGTATTGAAAGTGTTGGAAAGCGTAGGGGTGAAAATTACTATTCCCACTCCAGAGAGTGCAACAGTAGAGAAAGCGTTGGGTAGCGTAGGAGTAGAAATTACTATTCTCACTCCAGAGAGTGCAACAGTAGGGAAAGTAAATACTTCATATTTATTTAAAAATAAATTAAATATTAATACCAATTACAAATTAATTAAAATTAATTCCCAATTTAAGATATTATAATAATTCAATTTAAAATAATAAAATTAATTTAATTAGTAAAAATAATTACCTATTAATACAAAATATTTACAAATAACAATAAATTATTAAAACATTTAAAAATAATTAACAATTAATTCTAAATACATACCAATTTATGTATTAATAAATTTAATTATTACAATTAAATGACTTCCCACCCAATTTCCCTACAAACCCACAACCCACTACAAAAATTAAAAACATAAAATTAACATAATTATCCATATTAATTACCCATTAAAATTAAATAATTACTGATTACAAATTAAATTACAATTAAACCTAAATAAATACCAATAAAAAAGAAATTATTTAATTATTTATAATTAAATTACTTCCCACCCTATTCCCCTATAAACCCACAACCCACTCCAGAAAATAAATGAATAAAATTAACATAATTCTCAATTAATACAATGTAATTACCAATTATATTTTAATTAATTGCCAATTAAAAATAATAAACAATTAATTGTAAATAAATACAAATAAATTAATATATTTATTTAATTATAATTAAATTACTTCCGACCCTATTCCCCTATAAACCCACAACCCGCTCCAGAAAATAAATGAATAAAATTCACATAATTATCAATTAATCAATTCATAAAAACTAATCACCAATTATATTTTAATTAATTTCCAATCAATAAATAATTATCAATTAATTGTACATAAATACCAATAAATTAAAATATTTCATTAATTATAATTAAATTACTTCCCACCCTATTCCCCTATAACCCCACAACCCGCTCCAGAAAATAAATAAATAAAATTCACATAATTATCAATTAATCAATTAATAAAAATGAATTACCAATTATATTTTAATTAATTGCCAATTAATACTTAATTAACAATTAATAGACATAAATACCAATAAATTAAAATATTTAATTAATTATAAATAAATTACTTCCGACCCTATTCCCCTATAAACCCACAACCCGCTCCAGAAAATAAATAAATACAATTCAAATTATTATCAATTAATCAATTAATAAAAATTAATTACCAATTATATTTTAATTAATTGCCAATTAATACTTAATTAACAATTAATTGTACATAAATACCAATAATTTAAAATATTTAAATAATTATAATTAAATTACTTCTCACCCTATTCCCCTATAAACCCACAACCCGCTCCAGAATTATTTCACGCAAAAATGACATACCATAAATTGACTTAGTTGCTCACCTAAAATTCGATATTTTTGTTGTCTATATTCTATCCATCTATATTTTTGTTCTCTATATTCTGTCCCTCGATATTTTTGTTGTCTATATTCTGTCCCTCGATATTTCTGTTGTCTATATTCTGTCCATTCAATATTCTGTCCATTCTATATTTTTGATTCGATATTATTGTCCTTCTGTTCGATAATTCTGTAGTCTATATTCTGTCTTATCTATATTCTGTCTCCTCTATATTTTAAACTCGATATTTAACTACCTCGATATTTTTGTCGTCGATATTATGTCTGTATACCATTTAACTGATGGTCACAATGTATGTTATAGGTTAACAGGCCTTAAAGCGTTGCGACTTTGCAGGACCCCTTTGGCCATGTGACTGTTGATAGGAGAGCGGGAGTGACTAACTTGCTTTTGGACCAGGGCAACTGTGGATACAGACCTTGTGGGAGCGACTCTTGTACTGACTCACTGCGGCCTGTGGGGGAACATTACAAGTGTGCTGGGGGTGTGCAGGGGCCTCCCTGCTGTTGTTCGATGACTACTGCACCAAATTGCGAATGTGGGGCTAGTGGGCCTGCCCTGCAACAGTTGCTGTGCAATACTCCTCAGGGGTGCAGACCTCCCGGGGAGTGCTAACTATGAAGTGGGGGTTTTCACCTGCCCCCTGTAGTGTGTTCCCCTCACACTTGACCCTGTATGGTGAGGAGTTACGATTGACTTCCCAGCTGATAGCAATCCCTTGCAGTGCGTACAGTGAGCCTCAAAAGGCGACGCCACTCTTCATCCAGCTCCTGAACAAAGGTGACGGACTTGCCTCCCTTTCTCGCAGGTTTGCTGGCAGCAATACAGAGCTTACAAGATGGGATGGTTCACAAAATCAATTCAGTTGCCAAAGACATTAATCTCATCCGAACAGACCTGCAGAAGGTGTCAGATCCAGTGAACATCATATCGTCACATTACAACAATTGATCCCCAACATGTGCATCACAGTCTCCGACCTCCAGAAGCTGCCTGCCCGGTTGGACAAATGCATAGAGGTTTCCAAGGGGTGAACTCATAGGAACAATCTATGATTCGTAGGCTTTCCCGAAAGGCTAAGGAACAATCAATGAATTGTTCCTGGATGAATGGATCACTATGGCCCTACTTCCAAAATATTAAAAATAGCATAAATGCTATCCAAATTTTTCACAATCAAAAAAGCTCACGGAGCACTTGCTCCCCCACCAAAACCTGGATCCAGCTGAAGACTGAAGACTATAATTGCCCACTTGTTCAACTTTTGCGACTGTGACACTATTCTTTGATGTGTCCGAATGTGAGGCCGTCCGCTGTTCCAGGGGAAACCAATTTCTATTTTTCCTGACTACATGCAACAGATGCCCGAACAACACAATTTTTTATTGCTTTCAAAAAGCGCCTGTGGGACATGACCTTGAAATGCAGCCTGATAGTCCCAGCCAAACTGCGCATTCAGCATGAGGGGAAGGTGTTTTTCTTTTTCAGTTCTGGAGAAGCCAGTGACTGGTTAGACACCCTGATGCAGACCACTAGCCAGAGCACGGTATGGCAGAATCAGCTTATCCTGAGCACATAGAGACAGTCTGCCTGCCTACAGAGATAGAAGGGATGGCAGAGGAGTCTTGATCATAAGAGGCCATCAGAAAAGATTATAGTGTGCCCCGATCATACGCTCGATACCACGGACGTGGTACCAGACTTGAGCGACTCATTCCAGAGACGCCACAGTCACCCTGGCACGGCTAGAGATAGCATTGGCTTGGAGTGATTACCACGATCTGCCTTTGACTGTAAGTACTGTGAGCCTCTGCAGAGGAGCACTAGTGGGAGGAACTGCTGCATGCCCTGGAGCAGAAGGTTGGCATTGACATTATCCATATGGTACTATTGGTCAGGATTGGATAATATTATTGAATTGTTACTGGGAGGGGAGGGAACTTTTATTATCTTGGTATATTATGTTGTATATTATGGTTAACCATTCTGTATTCTTAATATGCCGGCACTAGGGTTTAGAAGAAAGGCAGGTAACCAGGGGAAGGGGGCCTGAGCGCCTGTGGCACTGCTCCCTCTCCTAGGTCCCTACCTCTAGCAGAGCATACAGTTTCACAGTTTCGTTTTCCTTTAGATCTCATTCTTAGGGAATGGGGCAGCAGATGCTGGCTCCTGACTGGCTGGTTAGGTAGTTTTAGCTCAGCTGCCTATAGGGAGGGGGAAGTTGGGTGAACGTTTTGTTTTTATAGGCTAACAAACATGCTGGGAACACAGAACTACATGCTGCTTTTGTGCACTATGGTTCCTGCTGTTGAGCCTGATTTACCTCCTTGGAGATGAACTGATGACAGGGACATCCCTACCTACGGGGTGGAAGAACTTAATACCTATAGATGACAGACCGCATTACTAAACTCATGTCTACCTGAAACTTTATTAAATATTTATCGCATTTTTGCCAGAAACACATGTGGAGTAACTGCGTACTTTGAGTCAGGAAAAAATTTAGTGGGCAGTGTAATGCCAACCTATACTCTGGCTATGCCCGAGGTGTGCTAATATGGGTAGCCTTGTGAAACCCTTTCCTCATAGAGGTCAAGATCTAGATCCAGAGGGTAGGTATGTCTTACTGCATGGCACCCTAAATTGCCAAGAAGTCTGCTTGGTAAACGCTTATGCTCCAAATACGGACTGCCCGACTTTTACACCAAGGTCACTGAAGCTGCCTTGCCCTATCTTGCCGCTGACATAATCGTGGCAGGTGATTGCAATTGTGTCTTAAATGGCACCATAGACCAAGACCCACTCAAATTGTATACTAAGCCTTATCTGACCAAAGTATTGCATGACCTGATGTGAGAATTATGCCTCCTCGACATATGGAGAGACAGATATCCGCAGCACAAAATATTCTCCTGTTATACCCCTGCAGCAAAGAGCTATAGTTGCTTGGACTATTGTTTGGTCTCCAGAAATATAGCGCAAATAGTGTCAGGGATCTCGTACTTATCTTGCTGTTTATCAGACCATTCCCTTATTCTTCTGGGTTTTGGGAGGGAACGCAGGCACCCTGCGATACCACTACTGCTCCTGAGGGCGGATGCGCTGCCGGACCCTCCATTTGGGCCACAGTTAGCGACACACTAACACACTATTTCCACAAGAACTGGGGTACCTCAGAGAGTAGAGCTACAGACTTTGAGGCAATGCCTTCGAAGGGTATGTCTTAAGACATTAGATGGGGTCAAACAACAACTGGAAAGAGTTGTTTTGTGGGACAAAATCTGCAATATGCTAAAATACCGGTAATGTGGACCGCCCGCCTACAGGGTGGGGGTCCCGATTTTGGCATTAGGATGCGCCCGCCACACAGGCGGGCGCATCCTGTATATTTACCATTGCGGCGGGCGGAGCTGAAATCTCCGACCGCCGCAATGGTAAAAATGAACGTTGTGCATTTCAAAGCACAACATGACAGGACAGGCACCGCGCGGTGCCTGCCATGTTGCACTTTGAAATGCGGGGGGGTACCATAGGTGCCCCCCATGTGCACCCCCCAAGCCCCGGACTCCAGGGGGCCCGCAAGGGGCCCCCGCAGGGAGTTTCCGCATGCCTTTCCGTGGCGGCATTGTCACCACGGAAAAGCATTTGAAAATGCCCATAGTAATATGGCTTGCGGTGTCTCACAGCCACCGCCACCATGTAACTCATTGTCCGCCCCGGCCGCAAGGCGACCGGGGCGGAAAACAGTCAGGCGGTGTTTGACACTGCCACGGTCCCCCCCGCCATCCAAATATGGCAGGGGGGAATTGGCCAGTGGATGTCGGGCGGATTCCTCCACTAGGCTGGCGGTGGCCACCGCCAGCCTGGCGGACGAAATCCGCCCGACATCGTAATGACCCCTAACTGTTAAAAAACATTATTGATTACTACTATTGTCAATTGCATCTGATAAAACTTGAAGAAAGATCATTTAAAAAAAAGTTAATTCTTACCATAATGCTCAAGACATACCATATACAGAAATAAAAACCTCAAGAAGGCAAAACTCATTAGGACTGTATAATAGAGATATATCAAGCCACCTATAAAGCTACGTACACTCCAGCATTTGTGAAGCCAAATAAAGTGCAAATGCAAGTTAAAAAAATTATATGATTCATAGTAACGGTTACCAAGAAACATACAAAAACACATGTATCAAATATGTGGCACTATTATTTTTAAAAGAGCATTCATTTCCTTCGATTAATAGCACATTTGAAAAGTAAACAAATATTCATACAATTGGATGCGGAGACAAACTGTTCCAAATAGACCACAGCAGCCCCTGATCTTCTAATGCCCCTGGCCCCACTTGTTATTTGTTTTTTTATTTTGATAGTTGTTTTACAGCGCAAACATGACCCTTGGGGGTATCAGAGCGCTTTACAAATATATAGAGAGCAGAGCCATAATAACAATAATATCCTGTTCGAGAAAAGTACAGGATAGGTAGTACCGAATTCTAAAGGCCCTATAGCACTGTTAGAAGTGCTACCTACATAAGTCCAACATAAAACTCATAAAAGCAAACTCATAAAAGCCGTGTATGCTGTCATCAGACACCGGAGACCCACACCAGTTCTGGAGAGAAGTACGGCTTCATTCGCATAAGCCAAGATAGGGAGCCGATGAGAGTCACATATGGGGACGTCCAGGGATACGACCGCCAGCGCATCCTCCACGCCATTTATATAAATAGAAAATACAAATGGTGCGAGCAACCTTGCCTGACCCCTCTTGAGATCTTGAAGGGGCGGGTCCACTCCCCATTCATCCATATTGAACCGATGCGGAGGCATATGAGTACAATTGATGAATAAAGTCAATTAGGGGCTGATCCATTCCCATCTCTAACATAATTTCCCAGAGCTTCGGGTGGGAAAACGCAGTCAATTGCTGCTGTTCAATCCATGAATGCTAAATATAGTTTACCACCCTTAACCCTCACATATTTATCCATAATGGGTGCGAGGTTCAGGCATTGATCCATAGTGCCCTTCCCCTGTTGGAAACCATACTGGGTTTGCATTTAAAGGTTTCTATCTCGCGCCCAAGATTCGAGCCTAGACAAAGGGAGACGACTCATCAATTTAGCAGTTGTATCAATAAGAGAGATGGATCTGTAGTTTTTAGGGTTACCCTTGTCTTCCTTTTAAAAAATTTGAACTATTAGGCTTGTTGTCCATGATGGCGGGGCACCCAGTAAGGCTATCTTGTTAAAAACATTTGTCAACAGAGGGACCCATAGGTCTAGGTCCGTCTGAAAGAAGTCAGTCAGTCAGTCAGGATATCTTTATTCGACTTCTTACAAGTCATACAAAGAAAACATAAACAATAAAACATAACATAGGATACATATGCCCATACATACATAGCCCAGTATTTTCATAAAAGTCATTAAAACTACAAATAAGAAAGTTAAATACTATACAAATGTTAAAACTATACAAGTTCATTCATAAAGGCAAAGGTGATTCTAATAAAAATCCTTAAAAATTACTAAGGCGAGTTTTGACCGACAGCTTTTGCCCTAGCTGCGGCAACTAGAAAATTCGCGATGCAAAAGGTGGTGCGGGGATTTGACAAAAGCTGTAAATAAAGCAAGGCTGGACGAACCTGAATGAAGCCCGCTTCTTTCAGGACAGGGAGTAGGTATTTTTTCCTCTGCTCCTGAAAAAAGCTACAAAACATGACGAAATGCAGTGTGTCCTGCACCGAAAAGTCGTCGCATCTGCAGGGTGGGGCTTCATCTGGCTTCTGCCATCCCTTATATGAACCAAGATGATAGTGTATCAGGTTAAACCTGAACTTGGTTAGCAGAAACCTATGGTAGGGAACGGTTACAAAAATAAGATAAGGTGCAATTGAGGGGGCGCTAACCAAAAGGTTATGAGACCTAACTGATGGCTTCAGTAGTTCTGTGTCCTCACGCTGCGCTTCCTTCCTATACATAAAAGCCTTCTTAATGTAACCTATATCTCCCACCCTGATTTTATCTGGGCATAAAAAGAGCTCAAGGTGGCCCAGGTCGGAAAAAGATTTAATTAGGTATGCCATCCATGGGATACTACTATGTTTATCTAACGATAAAACATCCTTCAGGATTGTATGGTTTAGTGGGAGATCTTCGTTTAGCCATAATTTCAACCATAGAATCAGGGGTGCTAAACTCAGTAGGTCAGACAAATATGGTAGGCCCACCTCTTGATGGATTGAGTAGGTTGGGGTGCACTGAGGGACAGATAAAAGGGATCTAATAAATCTGTTTTCCGCTCTCTGAATAGGGTCAAGGTTGGCGTAGCCCCACAAAGGCGAACCGTAAAGTGCAATAGCCACTGGCTTACTCTTATAGATCTTTAAAAGAGCTTCCATGGGCCGGGCTCCCAACTTGCCTGCAAAACCAAGGATCGCTGAGGAGGATCTAACTACCGCCAGCTTTTTGGCTCTTATCTGTGGTCCCCATGTTCCCTTTTGATCAAATAAGACACCCAAATAGGGGAATGTTGTTACCATAGAGACGGGGACCCCACTACAAAAGAAAGTTTTGTGCCTTTTTTTGGTGCACTCACGCCCCATTACCATAGTATGAGATTTTGACGCATTCACCTTCAAGTCCAAGTTATTCATAAAGATGCCAAAAGCGTCCAAAAGAGTCTGGAGGCCAACACCAGTTCGAGCAATCAGCACGGCGTCGTCTGCGTACAGGAGTGCCGGAATTTGCACATCCCCTGCACGTGGAACGTCCGCATTCAGGTTGCGCAGATGTGCCCCCAAGCCGTTGATATAGATGGTAAAAAGCGTGGGGGCTAAGATGCAACCTTGACGTACCCCCTTTAGGGATTTAAATAATGAGGTACATCTGCCGTTATTTGACACTCGGACAGCTGCGAAGAGCTCCTGATGCATGGTGGCCATGAAAGAGACCAGAGCTTCTTCGATGCCCAGCTCTAACAGAATTGCCCACAATTTTGATCTATTAACGAGATCGAACGCTGATGACAGGTCCATAAAGGCAAGAAACACAGACCCCTCCTTGGCTACAGTATACTTCGAGATTAGGAGATGCAAGTTAGTACATTGTTCAATGGTACCCTTTCTCTCTCTAAAGCCATATTGCAAGTCAGATAGGCCTCCACAGTCCTCGATGTTCTCCCTCAATCTGGCTAGCAGAACTCTGCCCAAGATTTTTATAGTCGAATCCAGTAGGGATATGGGCCTGTAGAAGGCGGGGTCATCCCTGCGCCCTTTGTTTTTGAAGATGGGGACGATCGTGGATATGGCCCAAGTGGCAGGCGCCGAGTTGCCGTTCACTGCATTAAACAGATTTGCCATAACCTCGGCCCATAGCTCTGGAGAGAACATGAAGAAGTCAGCCGGGACCCCATCCGGACCAGGTGCCTTGTGTTTAGTGGTGGCCAGGAGTGCTTTTTCGACTTCTTGCGGGTTGAAGATAATGAGGTGTACGTTGTTACTAGTCATCTGAACCCTTTTTCTGCCTTCGTCATCATCTCCCCCATAAACATTTTTGAAAAAGGAAAGCCATGTTTCATCAGCGATCACACAGTCCATAGGTGCGTTGTTATCTTCCGCAAATAGCGGTTGCCTTAAGATCTCCCAAAATCTCCTGCTGTCCTTTAGTACGGCCGCGGAAAGGAGATTGTCCCAGGTTTCGCGTTTAATTGCGTCTTTGCGGTTTTTTGTGGTCGCTTTGTAGATCTTCCTTTTCCTAGAGATTTCGACTCTATCCCTGGGTACAGATTTTAGTGCCGCTAGCAGTTCTCTGTGTGCTTTCGAGCATTCGTGATCAAACCAGCGCTTGTGACCTTGTACTCCCGGGGTGGTTTTTACCAGGAGATCCTTAGAGACCTGGGCGCAGATTGCCTCATATGCTGCAACTATGGTGTGCCCTTGTGTGTCCGGGTTTCTACAAAGCTCAACTTGGGCTTTAATTTTGGGAAAGCATTTGTTATAGAAATCGTCCGGTATCACTTTAGCCCACTTCACTCGCCTGTTTTGATCAGCGGTCCTCAAAGGGTGTGCCACTTTCTCCAATGCTGGGGGTGCCCCCATGTAGGCACCCCAGGCCACTTCTAAAAGGACTGGGTTGTGATCGCTGAAGTGAGTGGGTACGGTGCCATAGGACATAGACCATATTAAAATTCCCCGAGTTACAAAAATATAATCAATCACTGTGCCATGTAGGGTGCCGGTGAAAGTTGGGGTTCTCAGGGCACAGTCGGGTTCAATTAAATCGAAGTTGGCCAGAAGTTCCTCAAGCTCCTGCCCCTCTGCAGAATGTTCAAAATGAGGGCCCTGTATGGCTGTATCCTCCGCATCCTTTGCATCACTACCCTTGCAGGCTAATTCACACAGATGAATATTAAAATCGCCTAATAAAATTAACTCATAAACAAAATTTTTATCCTGAAATACTGTGTTTAAAATAGTGTCTAGGCTTGCGATATTACGGCCGTTATAATCGCTATTCCTAGAATTATAGAAGTTTACGTATAATGACTTGCAGTCTTTGCTGATCACCCTCTCGATCATTAGAATATTGTCTGAATCAGAGCTGATCTGCCTATAACTGCCTTTTAGAGCCAGTGAGAACAGAATCGCCAAGCCCCCCTTGGCTCTACCCGCTCTACTAGGGACTGCAGGTTTGGTAAAACTAATGTACCCATCCCACCAAAGGTTATCCGCCGTATCCCAGGTTTCTTGCAGGGCAATGATATGATACTTAGAGATGAAGCTTAGCCATGCGTGATCCTGGCGTTTGGCGTTTAAACCCGCCACATTCCAACTCATTATCTTACAGTGGTCAGTGGAAGGACCTAGGTCTACTGGCGCATTCTCATCTGCGCATTCGGCTATAGGTTGTTGCAATACCTGACCACCCCCTGTAACTGATGGGTCGGGCTCCTCCACCTGTTCTTGGACTGCTTCTGATTCGAGTCAGTCACAGGAATTTAGGTCTGACAAGGGAGCAAATCTGTTGCCGGTGCCAAATCCCCACTCAAACGGGGTGGCTGCCTGAGCCTGTCCAAATGGAGCTAGGTTCCACAGAGGTTGTGGGGTTATTGGGTGTACCGGATACTGATCGTTTCCCCACCATTGTGTAGGCCTAAAACCCCTGGTGTTATATTCAAAGCCCCTTATACCTGAACCCCAAACATTCCCTCTTGTCTCTTGTCCCGGAGGTGCCCTGATGTTTAGGTCATTTGGGCGATTGGGTCTACCTAACTCCCTATGAGCTGTTAGTTGAGACCACTCATTGTGGTGTCGAAGTCTAGGGCCCCCTCCCCATCTGTCAGCATTGGTAGATCTTTTGTAGGTAGGAAGTTTAGGTAAGGTGGTAAACCTATTTTTGTCAAAAAAGAACTTGAGGGTAAGAGGAATTATGGAGCCACTACGTCGTTGGGGCGGGAAGATGTTGTTTAAAATGTCTGGGAGGACCTCGGCATTGGCAAAATTTAAGATGACACAATCCCCTTGAAACTTTTTGGGCTTGCTACCGATCCATGGGACCCTCCTTGACATAACAATATCACCAGCCAGCTTATCATAGCCCTGATCTGTCATAAACATGTTATTAGTTAACCAGTATAACGCTTTGTCTTTTAGGTCCTGGTTGGACTCTACTTTGCCTTGCGTTAAGACTGGGACGTTGGCCAACACCAGGACGACCGGCGAGGCTTCCAAGATAAATTGGGCAGAAATGTCCACTTGGTGTGCTTCCGCTATGGCAGCAGATGTGCTAATACTAGGGACTGCATTGTCTGCAGCCTGGCCCCCTGCGGGTAATGGTGGTAGAGGTAGTGAGGGTGATGGGGGCGGGAGTGTATGCTGTATGGGTTGCTGTATGGGTTGCTGTATGGGTTGCGAGCTACTCTCATTAGTAGTGGCTTCTACGTTTGTGGGTATTAAGTTTGTGACGAGGGAAGATAAGTTTTCGACCTCGTCTGCCAACTTACTATGTACCGCGCCCAACTTTTTTACCTCAGATGATAATTTGTCCAGTTTCCCTAACATTGGTTTGATTATGGTCCTGATTTTAATATCAATCATATCTATCAATCTAGGTCCGTCTGAAAGAAGTCTATTGGGACCCCGTCCGGGCCTGGTGCTTTCCCCTTGCTACAGGCCTCTAGACCCTGCTTTACCTCCAGCATGGTAAATCTGCAGATCATTTCTCAAGCACTCAGTCTTCCGGAGAAAGGAGGAAAATTCCTTTCAGTTTGGTAGCAGATTAGATCCAGCAGGAGACGGAATAAGTGCACAGTTGGCTTGATCTTTAATGAGATCAAAACGTTTTTTGGGTTAGTTGTTGGCTTGATCCAGCTGATTTCTAAAAACATTTGCTTGCGAAGTTCTTTATTGGCATTAAAAACCTTTTAGTAAAATCAGAATAAAATTGCCCAAAAAAAGTAAAGTGCTAAAGGCTCTGTGGCGAAGTGTCATCACAGGGGCATAAAAGTACTTTAGATAGGTTTAACTGACCAAGAGTAAAACCCAGGTGCCATCTCACAAAACCCAAACTAAAGGGGGTGAGTAACATTCTGTCCCACATATAATCGATCCATTCCAGATATGGCTCCAAGGCAATAGTGCTACAGAGCACAGCATACTGTGCTCTCTCTAAGGCAACACTTCTATGATTTAAATGTAGTTTTCACCCAAATCACATCTGCTCTGGTCATTGTATCAGGCTCAGAAAAAAAGTGCTGCTTGCTCTGACTCGTCAACTTCATCTTTATGTAATTGAGCCAGAGGATGTCCAATTCTTTCTCATATGAGATTTTTTGAGGGAGTTTTATATAGCGCAAACTTGACCCAAAAGGTATCAGAGCGCTTTACATGAGCACCAGTTGCATTGCAGATGGGCATATTCATTTTGGTTAAATGTAAATGTAAATGTGGGGTATTTGTAAAGCGCACTGTTACTCTAACCGAGTGTCCTGGCGCTGCAGACCGCTGGGGAACCCGTCCTGGTTTTCCCTGTGAGATGGTCCCTTTCTGGGTATCTCCAGGGTGAAACCAGGCATCCCCGGCGTCTGTGGGGGGCCGTTGTAGAGATGAGGCAAGCTTAATGCCCAGAGTTACCGAGTGTGTCCCCTGGTTAGAGTAGGCACTGAGGCGAGAATTATCGAGTCTGTTGACCCCTGGTCCACGACCGTGCCACGTCGGGAATTGAACCCTGGTCCTGGGCCGTTCTCTGCTTACAGGTCTGCCGCCTCTAACCAGTGAGCCCAGAATCACAAGATGTTGCCCAGAATCACAAGATGTTGAGCGTCCCTAGAATCACAAGATGTTGAGCGTCCCTAGCCGAGACTCGAACCCGGCTCCCCAGCTTCGAGGTCAACCGCTCTAGCCAATCGGCTACTTCCCCTGCCCTCCTGCTGTCCTTAACAATTTCTCTGTTAAAGGAGGCAGCTGGGTTAGTCCAAATCGAGCACCACAGGAGCAGGGGCGCTAGTTTAATAGTGTCTTCCATGAAATCTACCTCCAACTACTGGTGCAAAATAAAGATAGAGCACGCAGCTGGGACACCCAATAGTCTCCTAAGCACCTGTTTTGTTCACTCTGAAAAGGGTTTGTCTTGATGGACCCCCAAATACCTGTCCCATACATCAAGATTGGTAAACACTTTCTTCTATAACCCTTGATCAGAGGGGCCACAGGTTTTTTGCCAATGCATTTGGCAAGATTAAAAATATAACGATTCAGAAAAGGGGTGGTGATGAACAGAGTGTCTGAATTAAGCAGACCACTCTTACCCAGTCCAAAGATCAGGGCTTGATCCATCACCGTTATTTATCTCACTGCCCCATCCCAGCTCAGAACCTGGCTATATGCAAATTAGTCTGTCCCTGGCCCAGTGCATCATGGGAACAGGGCAGACCAAACTACCAAGCCAATTCTTCACCAGAAAGGAGACAAGCTACCGGGGACCGGTTTCTGGCATTTCAGCCTCTTCGGCCCGGCTTGCTTGAATCCTGATGGAGCAGTGAGAAAGGGACTCATGTCTGAGTATACCCTGCCACACCTATAGTGGCCAAAAACGATTCAGAAAAGGGGTGGTGATGAACAGAGTGTCTGAATTAAGCAGACCACTCTTACCCAGTCCAAAGATCAGGGCTTGATCCATCACCGTTATTTATCTCACTGCCCCATCCCAGCTCAGAACCTGGCTATATGCAAATTAGTCTGTCCCTGGCCCAGTGCATCATGGGAACAGGGCAGACCAAACTACCAAGCCAATTCTTCACCAGAAAGGAGACAAGCTACCGGGGACCGGTTTCTGGCATTTCAGCCTCTTCGGCCCGGCTTGCTTGAATCCTGATGGAGCAGTGAGAAAGGGACTCATGTCTGAGTATACCCTGCCACACCTATAGTGGCCAAAAACGATTCAGAAAAGGGGTGGTGATGAACAGAGTGTCTGAATTAAGCAGACCACTCTTACCCAGTCCAAAGATCAGGGCTTGATCCATCACCGTTATTTATCTCACTGCCCCATCCCAGCTCAGAACCTGGCTATATGCAAATTAGTCTGTCCCTGGCCCAGTGCATCATGGGAACAGGGCAGACCAAACTACCAAGCCAATTCTTCACCAGACCGGGCCGAAGACGGCTGTAATGCCAGAAACCGGTCCCCGGGAGCTTGTTTCCTTCCCAGTGTAAGAATTGGCTTTTGTAGTTTGGTTTGCCCTGTTCCCATCATGCACTGGGACAGGAACAGACTAATTTGCATACAGCCAGGTTCTGAAACTGGGATGGTGCAGTGAGCTAAAAAACGGTGTTGGATCTAGCCCTGATCTCTTGACTGGGTGAGAGCTTTCTGCTTAATTCAGAGACTCTGTCCCTCACCACCCCCTTTTTGTAAATATTTTGTCCACCCTAAGCGTGGAAGGGTATTCTCAGATGTGAGACCCTTGCTCATTGCACCATCAGGATTCAAGCAAACCGGGCCGAAGACGGCTGTAATGCCAGAAACCGGTCCCCGGGAGCTTGTTTCCTTCCCAGTGTAAGAATTGGCTTTTGTAGTTTGGTTTGCCCTGTTCCCATCATGCACTGGGACAGGAACAGACTAATTTGCATACAGCCAGGTTCTGAAACTGGGATGGTGCAGTGAGCTAAAAAACGGTGTTGGATCTAGCCCTGATCTCTTGACTGGGTGAGAGCTTTCTGCTTAATTCAGAGACTCTGTCCCTCACCACCCCCTTTTTGTAAAGATTAAAAATATAGCCTGCCAAGCTAACACATTTCTGGCAGACCTTGGCAGTACAAAGGCCACAATTGCCTCTTGACTCAAAGAGAACACCCAGGTATTATTTGGTCAGTATTTGGTCTAAGGTACATGCACCTGTGCAGGGTATTCCCCAGGTCTTTTTAACATCCATGTATGCCCCCTTGCAGAGCTGGTGGATAGCCATGGTTTGACAATGTTCTCCTATGCATATAACACCCAGATCATCTTTGCTTTGTTGTCTACAAAGACAAAGATAACCTGTGTTCACCCAATGTTATCTTGGAGCAGGCATGTTTATCATCAGAGGCACTGTGTAAAGCTTTTGCACAGCACACTCACACCAGTAACACAATAAATACACCACAAAAAGACGCCACACTGAATTATATAAAAAATATATAGTATATTATACATATAACAAGACCAAAAACAACATAAATCACAAAAACTGTTCTTACAATGCAAATCCTGTAATAGAACTTGTTCTCCTGACAATGCAAGCTTCAAAATGACATACAGTATAACATCAGGGCATAAGATGCAGCAGTTTATGAGAAAGCACGTGAATTAGAGGTACTATGCATGTAAGGTAATTACTTAGATAGTGTGAAGAGTTGGCCTGGTATTTGCTGTCCACTAATTAAAGTGGGCACCTTGCACCAGTCCGAACAACCCTTATGATGTTGTAACCCCTTCGCTGTGCACGTCGGCCAACGGCCGTCGCGAGCACTACCTCGGTAGTGCTGCGCACGTCTGTTGGCCGACGCAGCCTCGCCCACACTTTTAAACCGCCGCACCGGCGGAATTCACGCCGCAGTTCAGAGGTCAAAGATAACCTCTGAAAGCTATCCAAGTGATAGCTGTGGAGAGCAGCCTTCAGGCTTAGTCTTGAAGGAATGCAAAGCAGCTTATTTTACCAGAATGCTACCTTATAGTATTGGTTAAATGAAAGGAGAACCACACAGTAGTTATAAAAATATGTATTTATTGATATAACACTATCTCGTACGACACAATATCTCCTACACGGAGATAATCACAAAGCACACAATACTTAAGTACAGAAATGACAGTACTAGCACGAATACACAGTGGGCCCCGGGGGGGGGGGCAAAATATATACTAAAATAGTGGTATAAGAACCACGACTCGAGTCAAGACAGTGTTGAGAGGACGTAAAATCACTGGGACCCCAAGGAACCACCCAAGGTGAGTAAGTAGGGACCCCACAGAGGACAGGTCCAATGTGGGAACATGACAGCGTGCTCGGTAAAATTCTATGGGAAAGTAGCGGTTGAAGTTTTAGAGTTTATGGACCCTTCCCAGTGGACTTTGAAGAAACCCTGTGGAAGACAGAAGGTTGGATAGCCACCCAACCCGTGGATACTGAGGTACCCAAGTTACCTATCCCAATGAAGCCGGGTGCATAGGTCTGAAGTGGTGTCGGAAACTGCCATCAAACTCAGTGGAGGACTTTGAAGAAGAGACGCTGCTGGAAGGAAGAAAAGTGTCTGTTGGAATCCAAAAGTAGATTGTTGTCGACGAGTACCAGAAAGCATAGGGGACAGAGTCTGGGTCACTTTGGAGTGACCAGGGGCTCGGTAGATGAATGCCCACCAATGTCAGGTGCTTGGGATGGAGTTCTTGACTCTGCAGCTACGGGGACCAGGAAACATTGAGGATGACCAGGAGCCAGATACGAGCTGTCCCACAAAGGATGGCAAGTGCTGAGGGGTCAGTGTCCAGTGGAAGCACCAAAAAACCTTGCAACGGCAACCTATGCAGAAGGTCAAGGATGTGTACGGTTCGGACAAGCAAGGTCCAGGAGACTCACCACAGCAAGGGGAGTCAGGCAAGCCTGGAGCAACCAGCGAGCCCAGGAAAAGCAAAGTTGACCCTCAAATGGACCCATAGGCCGGAGGCACAGGAGTCACGAGAGGCCCTCGAGCGATTTCACCAAACAACAGTCCACGGAGCACTTGGTGCGAGGAGGTCAAAGATCTTGGTAGAGGTTAGGGCTACTCGGGGCCGAATGCATTTGTTCGGGAAACACCAACTAGCATATGCACTTGCAAATGCATACGGTGCACAGGGGTTTGGGTATTGCAGCCCCCATAAGGGATTCTGACCTCAAACTTGGTGAGAGGTCTAAGTTGTACTGTGGTAAAGGGGGAGTAGTACTGGGTACTCCGGGGCTGCTGGCACAAGAGTCCTCTCCCAGACCCATGGCAACCGAGTACTTACAAGTTGGCTGCTGGAGGGGGTGCCAAGCAGCCTTGAGAACCACGCAGGTTCTAGTGGCTGCAGTACTATTCATCCTGAAGCAGGTCAGCTCGTAATAGATGTTTGCCGGTGGTGGCCTCGAAGACCAGGTGCCTAATCTCCCAATCCCCGATAACGCTGGGGAAGGGAGATCTGACAACAGTTGGGCCGGGCTGGCAAGTCAAAGCGAAGGGTCCAATGCAGCGGCCTTGCTTCCAGCAGCCCAGAGCGTGGCTTTGGATGACTAATGAAAGGGAACCACAGCTGTCAAGGTGATGCTCCACACAAAGGCTTTCCTCAGTGCTGCGGTGCCGGTTCTCACACAGAGCAGTGATTGCAACCGGTGCAGGGCGCGGCTCATAGTGTGTCACACTCAGTCTGCTTAAACAATTGAAGCTTTTGAGGTTGATCCCAGCATACCGTTTCCACCCTCCTCATACAAGACTCAAGGCGCTCACCACACGCTGCCCTGGAAAAAAAAGAGAGCAATAACAAGCACTCACTACACTTTGATGGTAGGGTCTGTGAGGACTGGACTTAGAGTCTCGCAGCTAATTTTGGGGCAGCCACTAGTCCCAGGAGACCCTTGGTGGGACACAGGGCAAGCAGGCAGGCTAGCACAAGAGTTTTTATTGCAGGGTGGCAGTCTCTCCAGCAACCTAACAGTTTGGCAGGCCAGAGCACAACAAAGCAAGAAGTTCCAATGGTGGTCCCTCCTGACAGCACCACAGCGCCTTGGTAGAACAGGGAACAGCTGGCAAAAGGGCAACCAACAGAAAAGCAATATAGTGAGTCCTTTATGCCTCCCAGCAAATAGCAGGCAGCAGGGCAACAGCAGAAGAGTAATTCAGATGAGCCCTTTAAAAACAGCACAGCGGTCCTTCTGACAGAGATTCGGTTCCAGATCCAAAAGTGCTTCTAAAACATGGGGCATTTCTAAAATAGTACTGTAAAATTCAACTAAACTAGTAAGCAGGATGTAGCAACCACTATTCCAAGCATGGTGATGCTACTCCTTTCAGATCGGGAATTACCACTTTAGCATATATAAGGGACTTCCCAATGCTGGCCTATGAGCAGTAGGCCTCACAGTAGTGAGAAAACAAATAGGCTGTTTGTAACTACCATGAAATGCCACACAATAAAGGCATGTCCTACCTTTCACTTACACATCACCCTGCCCATAGGGATACCAAGAGCCTCCCTTAGGGGGTGACCTATATTTAATAATAAAAAAGGAGTTTAAGGTTTGGCAAGTAGTTTTAAATGCACTGATTAGCAATGGTAAAGTGCCCAGCATCCTAAAGCCAACAAAAAGAGGGTAAAAAAAATAGGAAAAAGAAAGGAAACGGTTGGGGATAACCCTTTAAAAAGCGTCAGGTCCAACATCCCCCCTATTCCTAGGTTCCTATAGCTTCCTAAGCTGAGACAAGCAAACACGTGGGATTCGTTTTCCATCTGAGTTAGCCCTAATTTAACATTAGGATGTTTTGATACCCTATGTATGCCGAGGCAAAATGGGCTTCAAGACCTAGGATAAGGTCAAACAACACACTGAGATTACCAATATGGTCACATTAAATATACAACATAAACTTAAACAACATAAATCACAAAAACTGTTCTTACAATGCAAATCCTGAAATAGTACAATATGGTCACATTAAATAAACCCATTATAAAAATTAATTAAAATAATGCCAGGCAACCACTATTCCAAGCATGGTGATCCATACTGGAGGGGATTGGAGTGATACTACATACCAAGGTCATTTTGAACCATGTCGTTAGACCAGTTCTGGCCCTGCCCGATGAAGATGGAACTGCGGTAATCATATGGGTATAATAACCGTACATACTAATCAACTCTGTGGCCCATGTCTCCTGAAAGAAAACAATATCATACTTGCATAAGAGCTGACTCCATTCATCACAGAACATTTTACTGCAAGGCTGGCAAAATTCCAGAAAAGGATATTAACCTCATGGATGGTTAGATTGACCTCATTGGGTTGCAAGGATAGCTCTTTATGTTCAGAATCTGTTGGATTCCAATAATTTACCATGGCATGGGAAATGCAGTTTCGGGAAACTAAAGGCCCCAAACCACATCAGGCCCCTTGTGAGGGGATTGACTTGGACAAATTACAAGTACTGAGTCAGTAGTTTTTGTCAAGTTGCCCAGGAGAGGACAGCAGTTATAAGTTGGCAAATTAAAGGATGGTGGTTGAGGTTCCATAAGGCTAGGGGAGCATAAACTGGTGTGAGAGAGTTCAGCCAAGTCTCTATAAAACATGCCAAGGGGCAAGTTCATAACGATTCTACCTTTAATTTGACCTTGCTGAGAGGCTCAGATGAAATCACCAGCAACCCTGGAGCTTCGAAAGGTGACAATAACATGATCATCTAAACATAAAGACCTGTTCATACAGGGCTCCTCTTCTTGAGGTATTCATTTAAGTGGAGGCAGGGATTCCCTCACTCTTTTTTCCTACCACTCCTCACTTTTTTTAGAGGTAGTGCCCTACCACTTTACTGCCCAATTTTTCTAAAATAAACCTTTTTGAAACTGACTGTCAAAAAAACACATACCCCCTATGTACATAGGGGTGTGTCTTAAATAGTGTGTTGGACACTGGTTACACCAATCTAAGTGTTACCTTTAACCAAAAATATGGGAAAGGACAAGATGGCACCTCACATGCGCACCACCAGTCGAGCTTGCTGATTGGTACTCACCAGCTATGCTCACTTTTCTCAACATTGGCAACCATCTTGCCTTAAATAATATATATGTGTCCCAAATATAAGTGCCAAAAATGATAATACCGCTTGTGATGTGTATTTCACAATTACCAAAAAACATGACCCAGTGAAATTAAAATTGATATAAGTAGCACGGTTACCAACTTTATTCTTCACTTGTGCACTTATTCAAATTTTAAAACCGGCTGCTTTTAAATAGACCTTTTTTCTTACTCAGCCAACATGTTTCATTGCCCCTATTACTTCCAAAGCGAGACCAAAGGGGATGATGGATGGAGCGCTTGAGAAAATCAAACACTCACCCCCAGACAACTGATCTGGATATAATCGATCATCATTCTTTAGCTCACTCCACCACCCCAGTTCAGACATGTCCATATGCAAATCAGTCTGAGCATGTCTTCCCTGGACCGGAAACAAGCATCCTGGGACCGGTTTCAGGTTAATAACCCTCATCAGCCAGGCTAACTTGAATCAAGTGGCAAAGTAAGCAAGGGACCAACATCTGGGCATACCCTGCCAACTTAAGGCGAACAAAGCAATACTAAAGGGGATAATGGACGGAGCGCTTGAGCAAATCAAACACTCACCTCCAGTCAACTGATCTGGGTTTAAGCTATCATCATTCTTTAGCCCACTCTGCCACCCCAGTTCAGACATGGCCATATGCAAATCAGTCTGACCCTGTGCCTCATGGGAACAGTCCAGCCCTAACTGCCAAACTATGTCTTCCCTGGACTGAACAGTCCAGCCCTTTGGTATCGCTTTGTTCGCCCTAAGTTGGCAGGGTAAACGTCGACCAATGCTCTTTCTTCCTGGAATTAAACTATCAAACTTTAATATAGAAGAAAAGCGTTCACAACAGTTACAAAGAAGTTGTTTGATGTCTAATATATTCACTTCTTGTATTCTTGTTGATATACTCCCAGTACCCTATTTATGATTTTCAATACGTATAAAATACGACTTTTTTACATACACTCGTGTTCTCTTCTTTTCTTATGTTTGGATCACATAGTGTGACTATATCAAATTGATTCTTTATCAAAACTGTTTGATTCATTTACAGACTGACATCCATGTGGGTCTTAGATTAAAATCATTTAAAATATTCGAATTTTGCAATTAAAATCCCTTGAAGGTATCTTTACCCTTTCACTTATTTGCCCAAACCCTCAAGGGTATATTGGGTTGCTCATTGTGTTATATATCAGGGTGTCCAAAGGACACCTGTTGCACCCCTGAAATGTGCACGTGTGCACATGTGGCGAACATACATGCCCTAAGGGCATGGATGTGTGCCACATGGCACATTTCAAAAAGCAAAAAAATGCTTTTGTAAAGGAAATTGCTACTTACCACCAACTTGAAGTTGGTGGTAATTAGCGATTCCTTAAGGCTGAAGTGCACTCATTTTTTTGCTACGTGAATTGCATTTAAGGAATCAGTATTTTGGATTCCTTAAATGCAAGAATAAAATAAGGAATCGCTATTTTGCGATTCTTTATTTTACATGTAGGTTTCAACTCACCTACATTGCAAATACTGGTCAGTAACGCAGACATTCTGCGAATTTCTGCGTTACCACTCGGTATTTGGCCACCTACATCTGGCTCCAAGTCTTTAGATCTTTCTGTAAGCTTAACCATTTCTTGATCATATTCAGCCACCATATTAACCTCAACCTTCCTTGAGTGGCACACTTTGGCAAAATGCCCTATTTTCCCACAAGATTTACACACCATGTTCTTTGCCGGACATACTTTACCTTTGAGTGTGTGTTGAGTATAACCACATCTAAAACATACATTTTTATGTTTGAAAAAAATGTTATTTTGTTCCCATCTCTGAGATTCATACCTTGAAACTTCATGCTTTTTCTTTGGATATACCAACTTGCTGGACTGTTGACTATTCATACTATAATCAGAAACAACATGGACACCAACACCATATTTTTTTACCAACTCTTTCAAAGCTTTGTGTGAGATTTTCAATACTTTTAACAATTTCAATTGTCTCTGATAACGAAGGATTTTTATAAGTCAATAATTTTTCCTGTACAGTTTTGTCTCAACACCTGACAACAATTTGATCCCTTATGAGTTGGTTTGTAAACTCTCCAAATTTGCAATCTGCTGCAAGTATTCTCAACTATGCAGCATATAAATCTATTGATTCCTCCTGGTGCTGCTCTCTGGTAAAAAAATGGTTCTCTCTTGGCAATCTCTTCCTTTCCCTTCCCCCTTCCTCCAGCCTAGAAGATCCATACTCTTTCTTTGACTACCATCCGGGTCAATCTTCCCCTCTGAGCTTGTTTCCAGACCCCTTATATTCATTACTCCATGCCCACGTTCTTTCTCCAGCTCTTCCTCCTTTCTCCCCTTGACCTCCTGCCCTTCTGTGACTCCCTTCTATCCCCTATTCTCATTCCATCCTCCCACCACTGCCCTCACCTGCCTCTTTCTAAGCTTGAACTCAATACTTCTTTTTCGCTCAAAGTTTGCCGAGACAATTTTCTCTCTACCACAGTTGCACCGAGAATCACTACCAAGCAACATCACATGTTTCTCCCTCCACTTTACTCACCCACACCACAACACTACTCCCACCCACCCTCTCCTTGCTCTCCCTCTCAAGTTAAACTCCCTCCTGAATCTTTTGAGCTACTTAACACTCTGTGCAGAGCCCTACTCTCCTCAGGAAATAAACTAGGTTACCTCATCTCCTCTATCTCCCAGCTTGAAGATACCACCTCACTCCTAAGTGCTAAAATCTCAATTTTACCCAATAACCCAATCCCCCTGGCAAACACTCACTTCCCCAAACTCCTGAGGAGCACCCTGCTCCCACTCCCCAAAAAAGCCACACAAAATATGCCCCCTACAGAAATCTCTGATTTATTGGCTAGCTACAAGACCTCTAACGCCAGCCCTCAAACTCTCTCCTCATCATTCTAATCTTTGCACCATTCCGACCATTTCCTTTGCCCAGACTGAACATCAGGCCTGTTCTACCTTAGCACCATCAGTCAGGATCTGTATCCCTATCACCCCTAAAAGCCCTAACAACCCTTCACCAAAACATTAATTTCAGAATTGTGCTGTTTGCTTCACAACTTCAGATCTGCAAACAAACACAAGTTGGATATCTCATACACCATCAGTATTCACAATCTTGATATACTTCTCCTCACTGAGAACTGTTTTAATGACACCTCTCATACTTCTTTCGATCTTCTGCTCCCCTCCAACTATTCCATTATCATAAATGATAGAGTAGATGAAATTGAGGGAGGCGTGGCAGTTATCTTCAGAAAGTACCTTCAACTCAAGGCTCTTCTCAACAGTTCCTTCCGTACATTTGAATGCCTCTCTCTGTAGCTTCAAGTGCAACAATGTTCCCCTTTCAGGTTTCATGCCATTTATCACCCATCTGGTAACTGCTCCACCTTTACGGAGGAGTTTACTAACTTTGCCAGTGACCAATATTCTGAAAATGACAGACAGATTTTTCTTGGACACTTTAATCTGCATTGGGCCTCTCCGAGAGACTCAGCTGCCAACAGGCTGGCCACCTTTCTCTTAGGAAATAATCTTATCCAACACAGCACTAAACTGGCACACTCTAAGGGCTCCATTCTTGACCTTGTCATATCCAAAACAGATATGCAAACTACTCTTGAACCTATACCAGTGGACTGGTCTGATTACTTTCTCATTCCTTTTTCTCTGCACCTATCCCACTTTTTACCCTTGGCCAACCTAAAAAGACTACTACCTGGTTCCGTAACACCAAAAACATCCACCTTGACATTTTGTGCAACTCAGCAATGTTGTCACTTCCAATCCTAGACCCCAACTCTGATGTCAACGATCTCACCTCCCAATGCCTTTCCAGTCTTTCATGGTTGCTCCACTACAAAGTAAAAAGAAAAGACCTACTCCTTCTGCACCATGGTTCAATAAATCCCTCTATGAAGAGAGGAAGAATTTGAGGTATCTAGAAAAACCATAGACACAATCTCCCTCCACCATTAATCTCTCTAATCTATGTTTAGTAAGATCGAGATACCACAAACACATCTTCTGTGAAAAAGCGTTTCACTTCAGAACTCTCCTCAACGCAGCCAAAGACAGACCTAAAAAGCTATTCAGCCTCATCAAAAGCACCAACGTCTCTCCCTCAACCATCAATTTTGACGACCCTCCCAAGAAAGCAGTAGAATTCACTCTATTCTTAAATGAGCTTGTGGATCAGATCATTCACCCTACCCCCCTAGAGGACCGCAAATCCTTAGTCGCATTGCAGAACTTTGACGTCATCACTGAGGATGCCCTCCTCAAAAGCATTCTAGAAACAAAACCCTCTAACCATTCTCTTGACCCCATCCCTAGTGACATTGCCATTGACTTCTACACCCACACTCCTTCCTACTGGACCAACCTGGTAAACCTCTTCCTCAACCAAGGCTACCTTCCTGTTGCCTTTAAAACCGGACAGGTTACCCCACTTCTTAAAAAATCCTCTGCTGATGTGAATGACCTCAACAACTTCTTCCCTATCACCAACCTCCATTTTCTTGCGAAAATCACAGAAAGCTGAGTAGTAAAGCAACTTTCCCCTCATATCAAGAATAAAAATCTCCTTGACGCATACCAATCTGGTTTCATGCAAGGCTGTAGCAGTGAAACTGCCCTGCTTCAAGTGATCGACGATGCCCTGCGTATTCTTGATTTTGGTGAGTCTTGTCTCTTGGTTCTTCTTGACCTCTCCGCAGCCTTTGACATAATCAACCGCAACACTCTTTCTGAACATTTTTAAACAAAGAATGGGTTTTGAGGGCAAGTGCTTAAATGGTTAGATTCATTCCTTTCGACTAGATCTCAAATTATCAAAACAGGAACGTCCTCCCTACTTCAGTGACTGTAGGACAAGGGATCACTCAAGGCTCTATACTCACACCCACTTTGTTCAAATATTACATGGAATTATTCTCCTTAAAAAAGCTGGGATCCACTATCACCCCTATGCAGATGACACCCAATCTACCTTAAGGTATCTTGCGCACCCTGCATTTTAATCCTCAACACAACTCTCAACTCCTTCCAAATTTGGATGTCAACTCATCAACTTATTCTGAATCTTTCAAAAACTAACAGGTACATGCATCATTGTTGCCGTTTGCGAATCCTTAATTGCGAAAATTAAGGAATCGCAATTAAGGAATCCCAAACGGCAATGCATCAAAAATTCGCAATTTTTTTAGCGATTCCTTATTTTTCCTTAATTGCGATTCACAATTTGCGAATCGCAATTAAGGAATCCCTTCCCATTGATTCCTATGGGCCAAAAGGCCCATAGGAATGAAAGGGAAGACAATCTCAATTTGCGATTCGCAATTAGCTAATCGCAAATTGAGATTTTGATTTCAAGGGTCCAGGGGGGTCCCTGTTGCACCCCTGAAATCAATCTATGAACATTGTTGTGCACACACATGCCCTAAGGGCATGTGTGTGCACAACATGACAGTTTGAAAAATGCACAAAATTGCATTTTTCAGATTTTTCGCAAATTACCATGAGGTCCAACCTCATGGTAATTTTTTCCTCCTAATTGCGAATTCGCAATTTTTTTAGGTGTCATGCATTGCATTTAAGGAATCGCAAATTGCGATTCCTTAAATGCAATCGCATTTTTAGAAATCGCAAAAAATAGCGATTTCTTGTATTTTTGATTGATGCATCCCAAATAGTGATTTAGGAATCACAAACGGCCGAATTTTGCGATTCGCACCGTTTGCGATTCCTAAATCACTTGATGCATGTGGCTGATAATTTCTTCTTCTCTCCACCTCTCTTTCTCCTCCTGTTCAATCTTGGATGGACAGTCTGAACTTACTTAACAACAAACCTATCATTGTCGACTGCGCTAAATCCCTAGGTGTCATACTTGACAAAAGGCTCAACCTAAACTTTCACATCAATACCACTGCCAAGAATGCATGTTACCAACTGCGCCTTCTCTGGAGGGTTAGGCGTTTCTTTCCTGTGCAAGACCTTAAAACCTTGGTCCAATCCCTGGTTTTCTCCAGATTGGACTACTGCAACTCTCTCCTTGCTTGCCTGCCCAAACCCCACCTTTCCCCTCTTAAATCCGTCATCCATTCAGCGGCACGTTTCGAATATGGGGCCAAAAGATATGATCACATCACAACCATACTGTCTTCTCTTCGATGGCTTCCCATCAAAGCAGGTCAATTTAAAAGACTGCCTGTAACACCCACAAAGCCTTGGACACTTCCACCCCTCACTATATGGTGAATAAACTCAAAATCTCAGGTGGATCTAGACCTTCACGCAATGCTGAAAACCTACTGTTCGGGCCCCCCCACTTTCAAAAGGGAAAGATTTATCGCTCCATCCTTCTCAGACAATGTAGCTAGAATATGTAACTCACTTCTTCCAACCCTCCGAACCACAGACTGTATCGGGACCTTGAAAACAGATCTTAAATCTCTTCTCCTCCATAGACACTTCCAGGTTTAGTTCAACTTTCTCTCATGTCCCTCAAGGCTGCTTGGCATTCATTTGAGCGTAACGCTGTAAATATGTCTTTATACCTGTATTTAGCTAATCTTGCACCTCTTATTTTATCTTTACCTTTTTAAGTATCCTGATTGTATATGTTACTTGTTAGTGTGTAATTCTTCTTATGTAACATACTTGGTTCTATTGTAAAGAGCTCTGACATCTTTGGGTAAAGTCAGCGCTATAAAAAAACTGCATTAAATAAATAAATAAAACCAAGCAGATTGGCCCTGCCCTGGCTCTTGCTGGCACTGACGGGCACAGGATGAGCCCTCCCTTGGCCCGGGTTTTGCCCAGCACGTCACGCACCACAGACGATGGGAGGGAGCTTTTCAAAACACCTGTTGCGGGAAACCAACTGTGGCCCCTCCTTTCCTGGGTGAGACCTTCTGAGACTTCGAGTCCTGAAGCAGCAGGGAAACAAAGTTCTCCTGAAGCGTCCCACGCCACAGGAGGTGGTAGGGCGCTTTTCAAAACAGGCAGCATGGGGAACCAACAGCGGCCCCTCCTTTTCTGGGCTATGCGTTGTGGGACTTCGAGTCCCGAAGTAGCAGGGCAACAGAGATCAACTAAAGTGCCCCATGCCGCTGGAGGTGCCAGGAAGCTTTTTAAAGCTTGCAGCACGGGAAACCAACAGTGGTTCCTTCTTTCCTGGGTTAGGCACTGTGGGACTTTGAGCCTGGAACTAGCAAGGCAACAAAGATCTCCCTGTGCTGTGGGAGGTGGCAGCGTACTTTTCAAAGCACACGTCGCAGGAACCAACAACAGCACATGGGCTAGGCGTTGTGGGACTTTGAGTCCAGAACCAGCAGGGCAACAAAGATCTGTCAAAGCGTCAAATTAATTCAATTATATCTACTATGTTATATATGCTTTATATATGCTGGTACTAAATGTGTGCCTCGTGGGAAACATCCTTTAGATTGCATGCTTTACATCACATGCCATTACAACGCGGTCGTTATAATTACCACGTTGTTGCAACGCAAACCATTACATCACAAATTGTTACAACAACTTGCTGTAGGGGGCAAAAGGTGTTGGATTTACAATCCAACACCTTCCCTGCTGTTGCACAAACTGGAGTAAGAATAGTAAATTGTACTAAACCTAAGTCTAGCAAGTCGTTGAAATGACTTGCGATGTAATGGTTTGCGTTCTAACAACATGGTCATTGTAACGACCGCAGTGTAATGGAATGCGATGAATCTCGAAGGATGTGATGCTGGTTATTTAAGCAAATTATTTTTCTTGTATTTATGAAACATTTTTTGAGAAAATACAAAAAATAAATATTTTTTAAAATATTACAATTATTTCAGCTAAATAACAAGTTCAAACGGAAAATTCCAGAGGGGACAGAAGTGGCTAATATACTTGTTGGTGAAGTTGACTTCCTGGAAAGGCCATTCATTGCTTTTATTAGATTACAAGAAGCAGTGGTACTTGGAGCGTTGACTGAAGTGGCACTACCCAGCAGGTAAATATTAAAATTGTTATAAATGGCAAAATTAACATACAATGCTACTGTGTGTGTGTCTATAAATTCCATTCTTTGCATGCCCAATAATTCTACATATATTCCTACAAACATACTAAAGATTTAACAGAATTGGGTTTAAGAGTGCAGGTAACCACCTTTTATTACTTTTACCTGAATAGCAGATCACATTTTGCAAATGAATGAAAAAATATTAAAACATTTGGGTTAAGTGGCTTATATGTAACTTCAAGGGGGCGGAGTTTGCCTGAGCCCAAGATGGCTTCCTAGTCCAAGAGCTCCGGCTAGCCGCTGCAATATTTATAAAAAATATCCTGCATCACCATAGTTCTGTCTGCCCAACCTACGCTGATTATAGTGCCGGAAGGCATTACCTGTCCAAAGAGCCGTCTCTGGGACCTGGAAGCAGCTGGCATTAACCTTGTCGCCTGGTGCTGGGGCAGGGTCCGGAGCTGCGAGGCTTTGGGCTACGTTGCTCGAAACGTGACTGCTTGGGACCACTGCAGGAAGGAGCCAGCTGGCAGGTCTGTCTGTAGGTCAGCCGCTGGGGTTGCGCTGCACTTTGGTCCAGAGCGAGCTGCTGTTTTCCTGACCTCCGGGTGAGCGGCGGGGGGAGCGGCAATGGCCTGTCACCCTGGCCCTCTGACGACCTGCAATGAGAGGCGTCCAGCTGGACTCACGGCTGGAAGTGTGCCGCCTGCGGACGGCCTAGACTTGGATCTGAAGCCTGCAAGATGCAGTGCCCTCCGCTTCTAGTGAGAGGCCTGCTGGGTGAATCGGACCCACTTGTGCAAGTGTGGGGCTCAGCCCGGGGCCTGCGTCTCCCACCATTGCTGAGCGGAGATCACGCTGGTCCTGAGCCGCACAACTTGTGGCCCTGCAGAGCTCAGGGAGGCGGACCAGATCAACTGCGAGCTGCAAAGAAGTGAGCCGATCTCCCTGTGGACATTGCTTCCTCGCCCTCATTACCAGATCCCAGCGTTGTGCGATGGCGCACACAGACACAGGTGGGTAAGCTGATAGCGTACAACTACGCCTCAACGATCTTCACCCCAAGATCCATATCGACTCCCCCACTTTGGCACTACGGGACCAGCTGGAGCTCGAGGCGTGTTCGAGTTGAGCTGCCAGCGGCCTTTACGAGAATGAATAAACCCTCCTTTAGAGATCGGGGCCCATTACGGGTACATATGTGGCAACTGTCAGACTGCAACTGACATAGGGGCCCGGACCCAGTCCCTAGATCTGGCACGAACTACTGAACCCTAGAGAAGAAGCGAGGCACGTTATCCCTCTACAGTCCCCGTTACTTGGGCTGGGCTTTCGCCTGGGGAGATGGCTGCAGCTAGGAGACCGCTGTTTCCTGGAACTATAGCTGCCAAGAAGAGTGTTCTATGCACTTTCTCCGTTGAAGCGAGGCCCAGCTGGGCCGGTTGAAAAATTGAACTGCGGTACTGCTATGGACAAGAACTGCGTTCATTCACACCCCTCTACTGCTGCGATTCTTTGAAGTGGTGACTCCTGCTCTGCGATCAAGGCGCAGCACTCCCTGGATACTACAGGAGGGAAAATCTATCTAATCTCCTAGAAGCAGTGGCATTGCTGTCCTGCCCCTGTTCGTATCTCCCGTGAGTGAGCGCAAACTAGAGGTCCCACTATGGGGAAGGTAGATAAGAATCAGCCTAAGCTACAATTTTATAGGAAATCCAGACAACGGAATCTCGCGCGTGAGGAGAGCGCTAACGTCCTCAAGTACATGCCGGATCCGGAGGAGGGAGACATCCGCACCATGTTGGCTGTAATATAAAAGAGGTTGTCCACTTTTGACTGCAAAATAAACTCTCTGTCATACCGTATGGTTAGTATGACTGAACGTTTGGATAAACAAGCAGAGCGGATAGACATGACGCAGTGCAGAGTCACTGAAGTTGAGGAGGCCCAAATGGAAACAGATTCCATACAAAACCAGATGGGGAAGGCCCTGCAGACCCTCCAAGATAAAGTGGAGGACATAGAAGCCTGGTCCAGCAGAAGCAACATTTGCATTACAGGACTTCCAGAGACCACAAGTGTTGGAAATATGGAGCTGTTTGTAGAGAAGCTATGGGTGACGTTGCTGGTGGGCAAAACTTTCTCCTCGATGTTCGTGGTGGAACGTGCTCACCGTTCGTTGGGCCCGAAGCCAGCACCCGGTGCCCCTGAGACCAATTATTGCAAAATTGCTGAACTACCAGGATAGGTATACAGTTCTGAATGTGGCTCAGGAGAAGCAAACATTTCAATATGAAGGATCTGGGATATCACTCTGCCCTTATTTTATGTTCCGAATCCAGGAAGCATGCAGACAATTTGCACTGCTAAAGAGACAATTTAGAGAGCAAAATTTGGATTGTGCCATGCTGTATCCGACGCCACTCAGCATGAACAAACAGGGAAGATCACGGATTTTCACGGATCCTAAAACACTGAAAAAACCTTGAAAGAGTGGTCCAGGGGCAAATCGAGCAACAACAAGTCGCCCAGTCAGGAAGAAGCATTGGGAGGAAGTCTAGATGACCAAGACTAACTGTGTTGGAGGCCAACATGAGAGATAAGTTTTGTATTAAGAGAGATGCTCATAATACACACAGAGCAAAAGGGGCATTTCTGCTGTAACTGAGTAAGAAGTAATGGAGGGTCCTTTAGAAAACTAAGACAGGCAATCCAGCAGTATAAGATACTTTGGACCGTTCAGGAGGCCGCTATAATTGAGAAACGCACTATAATGTCAGGCTGACAGGATAAGTTACATATGGTTACGTATGTTAACTGATGCAATTGATTTGTTAGATGGCGGGTAGTGTGTAGTCTATACCTAACAACATCTATTATATAGAGGGCGAAGGCAACATCTGCCCACGTGTGTGAAACACTACTTAAAGTTATACTAAATCTGTTCCCGCTGTTTTAAAGCAACAGATGTGACCGTTTTCATGAAGTATTAGGATTGTACGGGGGACTTCCCCAATGCACAGTTGGGGTAGGCTTGGCATGGGAGGGGGTACAGAGTCACTATTTTGTTTGGGAGCGCTATGGTATTTTAGTTGAACTGATCATGCACAGCTTAGTTAGCAATCACAGAGCATAGATAGGCACCAAAACATGTTCACCGATGATACCATCGAGATCAATTAGCACATATGACTCAGACTCAACATAGTAAGGATAACATTATAACCTGGAACGTCCGTGGCCTCAACTATCACAGGAAACTAAGGAAGATCCTGTTTTATCTATCTATGCTCAACATAGATAGAGCATTATTGCAGGAATCACACTGGCCCTTTCTAGTACAATGCTCCGTAGCAGAGGATTACAGGGCAACACGCATGTGGCAAGGTTCACCTCCCACGCCTGGGGGGTGATCACTTGGGTTGATCCTAAGTCTGAATTGAAACTCGAACAACTAGACACTGACCCGGAGTGGCGTTTCACCATTTCGAGATGCAAAGGAAAGGGAATAGACTTATTATTATTATTATTATTATTATTATTATTGCATTTATTGAGCGCACAGCTACCCGGAGGTTTCCCGGCGCTTGCCTTGGGAACCCGTCCTGGCTTTTTCCCTGTGAGATAGCCCCTACAGGGCATCCCCAAGGTGAAAGCCAGGCATCCCGCCGCAGGGGGGCCGTTGTGGAGATTAAGCAAGCTTAATGCCCAGAGTTGCAGAGTGAGAACCCATGATTAGAGCAGGCACCGAAGCGAGAATTATCGAGTCCGTGGACATTTGAGCTCAAGACCCTGCCGCGTCGGGAATTGAACCCTGGTCCCGGGTCTGACCTCAGCTTCCGGGTCTGCCTGCTCTACACCGTGAGCCACACTTCTCCACCCTAGTTAACATTTACGGCCCAAACTTCGACAATCCTAGATTTTATACAATGATACTGGAGAAAATGCGAGGATATGGGGGGTCCACACAACTATGGAGTGGCGATTTAATTTGCATTTTGGACCCTCGGCTGGATAGATTGGGTGGGCCGGAGTGGTGCATGACAGCCTCATCTCGGACTAGTGCAGATGCAATGACACAAATGGAACTCTGCGATGTTTGGAGAGAGCGCCAGTCCGAGAAGGATGGCTATACACATTATTCTGACTATCATAACCTACACACTAGGATTGACTATTGGTTAGCTTCCAGAGCACTGAGCACTTTACAACCAGACTCGAGACTGTGTGGTACTTCCTAGGACCTACTCAGATCACTTGCCAGTGCTGTTGGTGGTGGAATGCCCGCAGAAGCGTATATCTACTTTCAGCTGGAGATTACCCCATACTCACTGCTAGACCCAGTTTTCAAATCAGAAATAGCGGAGGCTGTAGACACGTTTTTTGAATGTAAGATTGGGTCTGTTGACACATACTCAGTAGTATGGGAAGCGTTTAATGTTTACATCCATGGGAAACCCTTGCCAAACATTCAGGGGTCCTCCGGGAACTCTGCATGTGACTCTCGCAATTGGAGAATTCCCTCAAAGCACTGGAACAGAGGTTCCTCACTAGCCCAGAAGACAGTGTTACGGGTGAGTTCCAGGCGCTGATAGAGGAGTATCATGAAGCAGCTGATGCTGAACCTAAGCATTTTGGGAAGTATGCGATAGCCCGCACATATGGAGAGAGCGAGCAAGCACCCTGGCTCAGTCCTGGCCTCATTACTAAAAAAGCTGAGGGAGACGTCAGGAGTTATTGAACTTGACAGTCAGGAGGGGGTTCCTCTAACTGACCCAATGGTGATCGCTGATAGATTCAAACAGTATTACACAACTTTATGCAGTTTGCAGGCCGGGGACAATGAAACTGATATCCTAGACTATTTGACATACATCAAGTTACCCTAGTTAACAAATACACACCGGGAATACTTAATGCTCCCCCTGATATTGAAGAGCGAGTTGCTGCTCTAGCTTGGATGAAAACCAGCAGTGCACCAGGCGTAGATGCATTTTTATAAGGAATTTCGGTAGGTGCTTATCCTGCATCTAGCAACCTTATTCTAGGAGATGAGTGAGGGCGGAATAATGCCACCCATGATGAGGGAGGCATTAATAGTAGCAATACTTAAACCAGCTAAGCAACCCAACAACTATGCATCATCCTGCCCCCTCTCGCTACTAAACGTAGACGCGAAGATCTATGCTAAGAATTTGGCATCTTGTTTAGTGCCGCTGGTGCTGATGCGAGTGGCGCCGGAACAAGCAGGGTTTGTCCCTAGTAGAAATCTGACTTATATTCTCGTACAGTGTTCGGGGCAATTCAGCACACAAGTCATGACGTGCGGGCAGTTGCAATGTTCCTAGATAAGGAAAAAGCGTTCAATTCGGTGGAATGGACCTTCATGAAGCATATCCTGCTGAGATTAGGTCTGGGTGAGATATTTCTTCACATGGTGGGAGTCCTTTACAATGCCCCCACAGCCAGAATACAAATCAGCAACATGGACACCGATCCGATTCGTATGACTAGAAGCAGTGCCAGCGGAGCTGCTGGCCTGTGCAATTAGGCAGTACCATAGTAGCAGGAGTATACGTTTCCTGGGATATAAGCTGATTATTTCCACATATGCTGATGATACATTGCTTTACGTTAGGGATTCCAACCTCAACCTATCACCACTACTAAGGGAGGTAGTTAAGTTTGGTACGATGTCCGGACTGAAGGTTAATTGAACTAAATCAATCATATTCCCCCTTATGCCTGTGAAGACCCCTTTTACACTGGATTATCCGTTGGGCTGGATGACAGAGCCGGTGCGATATTTAGGAATTATGATACATACCGACTCAGATGTAGTGATGAGGGAAAACTACGGAGTGGCAGTCAGTGGACTGGAAGATGTAGATAGATGGGGTCGGCTCCCACTGTCGCTAGCGGGTAGGGTCTCAATTATGAAAATGGTGATACTGCCTCGATTTTTGTTTTTATTTGCCAATATACCCATGGTCCTTCCTAGTTCCTTCTTTAGCGCGCTGCATACCTTACTAATTAGACTAGCATGGGCTGGAAGGCATGCACGGGTGAAGTGGGTCATTTTCAGTCTTCCCTAACACTTAGGAGGTTTAGGCGCCCCGAGCCTGAATCTATACTATAGGGCTGCGCACACACCCCCATTATTGGATGCACGGTCTCCCTGTCACTCCACATATTCAGATGGAGAAAGTTGTAGCTGCTCCTTCCCCGCTTCTGGCCCTAGTATTTAATCCTCCTTTACGCAGAACGGGCATCCTAGATTCTATTACGACAGTCCATGCATGGCAACACCTTCTGAAAATACAAGCCGGTGCCATTCTGTACTCTCCCTCGACTCTACTAGATTGGTGTCGCTGGCTTCCACCGTGCAAAGATAGGGGGTGCTCGGGCATTAAGCTCACTAAATATACAGACGATTGGTGACATGTTCTCAGAGAGCATAGTGAAAAAATGGGAGGAAGTTGAGACAATGGAACACAGTGCCTCACTGCTCATCATATTCCAGTTCCATAGAGTACGGCAGGTACTACTGGAACTCCTAGGCAGCGACCTTGCTGAGCCACCTGAAGTGATCGCACTTACTCATGTGATTAAAACCGACTCACTGATCAAGATTGTTTCTCATATTTACAAACTGGCTCAGGGATATGGGGCAAACCATTACACTAAGGCCCAGTTGGCTTGGTAGGCAGATCTGGAACAGACCTCGATGACACAATGTGGAGATACTGCTGCGAAAGCACGAAACGGATCTCCCTGAACGGCAGACATAGGCTGATTCATTTTAAATTCTTAAATAGGGTCTATTACACTCCTGAGAGGCCACACAGGTATGGATTGCGCACTCTGCAGAGAGCGGATTTTTTCCATCTCGCTTAGTTATGCCCAGGGATTGCTGACTTTGGGTGCTGATCTTTAAACATTTGGGAGATATCATGGATATGACACTAACACCTGACCCCTGCTGGCCTTATTGGGATATTCCAAACTAGTAACAAAAGCAGTTAGACAGCTGGTGGATATGAAGCTGTTCATAGATAAGCGCAGAGTAGCGATTTGCTGGTCCTGTGGCCCGACCCCCACTGTCACAAGCTGGTCAAAAGATATGGTGTATTGCAGCACACAAACGGAAAATTACAGCGAGATCCTCCCCCCGCGAAACCATCCTAAGAACTTTTGGGGTCTATATAAAAACATACCTGTTCACTAAGGACAATGAGATGAAGAGAGCCAGAGGGGAGGCAATGAGAGACTCCGTAGGGGTGGAGGCTGTAAATAGGGTGTCAGTAAGCCTGTGATCCGAATGTATAACAGCTGTACTAGATGAGTAGCTGGGATGTCAGGTACAAGGCATGATAGTACTGAGTATTGTGTTACAGGCTACCGCACTGCTATTATGCTGTTGAGTTGTGTGCTAAAATGTGTATATATGTTATACATTGACAACTGCAACTAGTTTACGTGACAGATAAAAATGATGTATGCTCTGTAATTTGGCTGTATGATTTGTGTTGTATACAGTTCGACTCGGTGTTCCTTTGTCATTTACAAAATGTTAATAAATGTTAATAAAAAAATTAAAATCTAACTTCAACATCAAACATATATTGAAAGAACGAGTTGTATAACTTTTTTTTTCAAAGAGGGCTCATAAAACAGAAAGGACTTCATCTAAATAAATAAAGCCCTGGGATCTATACTGTACTGTGTTTGTTCGGAGCAAGTGTATAATGATGATCTCCGCTTGCTACCTCATAGCCACACACCTGCTTTTATGTGGTTGAGGTATCCAAAGTTCAAATATATAAGTCAGAATTTCTCTGAGTTCATGCAGAATTTTAAATAGTGCAAGCTGCAACACTGAGAGGCAAACCCTGCTCACTCTAACTCGTGTTTTTATTTTATGCATTAACTCTGAGAAATTCCGAGTTGTATTTTTAAACTATATGTTAAAAAAATGAAACATTCTCCCTCTTTGGTGGTTCTCAGCACACCCACAGCCAGTACACCATGATACTGCAGACTGAAAAGTGTAAAAAAAGATAAACACGCGTTGGTAAAAGCCAATAGGCCGCAGCAATCCGAGAGGTTTTGGCATTGCCAGTGTCTTTTAGCTATATGTTATGAAGTGGAGTAGATTTATGTGGTGTGGAAATGAAATATGTGTAGTATAAATATGTGTCATGGTGTGGAGTGGAATGATGTGGAATGTAATTATGTTGTATGGTGTGGATTTGCATAGAGTGGCATTGTGTGGCATGGAGTGGCATGTAGTTCAGTATTAGATGAGCCCGGCTTGTTTACATTTTTGGCTTCTAAGCTCCCATCTTTGCCTGACCCAGTAATAGTCTGTGGGAATTTCAATGTAAATGGCTCGATGGGGAGGGCTTTGTGGTAGGGAAGAAAGCTATGGAGGGTGTAAGCCACAATCATTTAGATTCCTGGGCCATCTGTAGAAGGAGTTTGGGCTTATTGATATTTGGTCCTCTCTGAAGGCCCCAGATCCAGGATACACTTATTACCCAGCCTCCCAAGGCAAGTTTGCCAGATTGGATGTTTTTTGTATCGGGGCCCAGCTTTAACTCCCCTAGAGTGGTTTCTGACCACAATCAAATTATTCTTGAGCTCTCCATGGCTAGGCTTTGCTGTACATGTAGAAAATGGACTTTTGAGTGTGGATTGCTGTCAGATCCGGATTATGTCAGACATATGAAGCCTTGGATCATGGGGTCCTTTGATTTGAATAAAGACAGCTCCTCCTCAGGAATGGTTTGGGATGTATTCAAAGCCGGGGTGAGGGGGGAAACCCTGAGCCTCAGTATTGTTAAACAGAAGCAGGAGCTGGGACACAGCAAGGAACTATATCAGAAGCTAAGTGAACTGGAGGCAGACTTAATCAGTGCTGTACAAACTTTGAAGGATCTTGCCCCGTTCTGAACCTGATAGCTGTTTCCAAGGCTCGCCTAAATGAACACTTTGCCAAGAAAATGGCTGGGATGTATCTGGCCAAAGACCAGGATTGCTACGAGTATAGTGAGCCAATGGGGCGCTTTCTTGCAGTAAGAGCACCGCAACAAGGGGTGGCAGGTTGCATGATAAAATAAGAAATATGCAAGGTAGCTTGGTTACGGATCCCAATATGGTTAGAGAGGCCTTCAGGGGTTTTTCTGCCGATCTTTATAAAGATGATCCCGACTGCGGCCCTCTTGCACAAGGCATTGGCAATGCTGGGCATCCGAGCAAAATCACCAACCAGGAGAGATTGCTTTTAGGGGGTGGTATACTACCCGAAGCATTACAGGCAACCCTGTTTGCTCTTCCATCCCTCTTGAGTTTTATAAGGCGTTTTATGCAGATATTCACCAGGAATTGTTGAGTCTATTCAACAAAGCTAGGGCCGGGGCTGCCCCCCCAGATGATGGGGCATTGCGAATATAATCATCTTTTTAAAAAAAAAGGTAAGGACCCTACAGCTCGGGGTTCGTATAAACCAATCACACTGCTTAATAGTGATGTGAAGGTCTATGCAATAATCTTTGCCAGCCGGCTAGTGGGTGTTATACACCGACTGGTGTCGGACCGGCAGCATGGGTTCATCAGTGGTAGAGGGACATCGGATCATGTCCAGAGGGTTATCTCTTTATTCGATGCAACGGAAGTGCTTGCAAAGCCTATGGGGTTGGCTTTACTTGACACCGGAAAATCCTTCAACAGGGTGTTGTGGGATTTTTTGTGGCATGTTCTCGAAGTAAATGGCTTGGGGGGGGCTTTGCTAATGCAATGCGTGTAATGTATAATAAACCTACAGCCCGCCTGCAAATAATGGGGCATGAATCAGAGCCCTTTTTGATAGAATGGGGCACGAGGCAGGGCTGCCCCATCTCCCCCTTGTTATTTGCACTATTTATTGACCCCTTTCTTAGGATGCTGGAATCCTCTCCGGACATTTTGCCCGCCAGTCTACATGGTTGGGATACAGAAGCCCTGGCATATGCTGATGAAGTGGCCATAATTACCAGTGGCCCGGACAGGGCACTTCGCGCTGCTGAGGAGATTGTAGAAGAATTTGGGAGACAATCAGGGCTTTTGCTAAATAAGGCTAAAACCCAAGTATTGATCAACAGACACACCCTAGCCGTTGATAGCAGGATCACACATGAAGCTACATATATAGGAATATGCATTACTTCCAAAGTGGATCTTATAATAGATCTAAATTTCATAAAAAACTAAGAAGGACTTCACACATTGGGATAATCTGAAACTCTCTATAGTGGGGAGAAGTAACCTGGTTAAAATGATATTTCTTCTTAAGTTGTTATATGTTTTTCGTACCGTCCCATTGGAGGTTTATATACATAATGAATGGTACAAAACAATTGATAGATTAGTGGCAGGTTTCATCTGGGCTTATGTGAGGACTAGGAAGGCTAGCATTTTTATGTGCTTACCTAGAGATAGTGATGGCTGGGCGTCCCCTAATTTCAGATTATAATATTTAGCTGCATGTGAGACTGTGGGCTGGGCGGACCGGAATAACAAGCGGGGAGGCCGGATGTAGTGCGCTATGGTCAAGGATTTATTGATGGAAAGTACACACAAAGTCCAGAGCAAAGAGTTTGTAGGGAAGAATAATCCGTCAGGAAGCTCCCAGCCGGGAGGGGTGTCTGGATGGTAGGTAGAAATCCTGGCTGTGGTCCGCTGCTGGGCTGTTGTCGTCAGGTTACGGCCGGTCGATGGTTCTCCTCGGAGATAAGTAAGAGGGGGGTTAGTCCCGTCCAGTAAGGACTACTGAGTACTACCACCTTCACCGGTAAGTGAATGGCCAGGTAATGAACATGGGGAAGGAGGGAAGGGTAGGTAGGGATAAGACCACTCGGCAAGCAGGAGGGGTTTGTGATGGGGGTGTCCGGGATAAGTGTGGGGACTATGAATACAGTGCTCGTGATAACACTCCTAAGTACTAAGGCTGGTGCAGAGTGCTCGTGGGGGTTCTATATACAATATCTTACAGTTAGGTACAATATTTACACTAGGGAAACACGGAGAAGGATAGAGTGTACTCACGTGCCCCGCCGTAACTCTCATCCGAGTTACGGCCGCTCTCCCGCCACCTCCGGAGGTCGCCACCAATCCTCCGTCCACAGGTCTTCTTCCCCGTTCTCTTCTCCGGTCTCCGCCTCCTCTCCGATCTCCTCCTTCCTTCCGCTCTCCGTCGGGGGTTCCGCGGCGTTCGCTGTCTCCTGCCACGAGTCCGCTGGGCTGAACACTGTCTCCTCGCTCCTGCCGTCTTTTCTAGGGTCTCGGCTGACTGCAGTGGATGTACTTCCGGTTCCGGTCAGTTTGGTTTCCGGGTCGCCGGCGGGAGTTCTGCTTCCGGTATCCTGTTCTGGTTCCGGGTCTTCGGGGGTTTGCGGATCCTGTGGGCGAAGAGAGGGAGCCCGATGACAAAGGGACGACGTTCCTCCCGGGGTGGGGGTGTGGCTTCCCCGCCTACTCTGCGCTTCCGACGAGGTAGGGATCCCGGATCTTTCACACTGTAGCTTTGCAATGTTACATTATATTATTTAATTGCTGAGGAATGGAAAGTGGGGTAATATATTCTGCACCTACCATATATGGGCTATTGATTGGTAGCTCGGCCCACGGCTGTCTATTGAAGTCTGTGAACCAAGCTATTTTAAACGGACCCGCTTCAAGACTTTACTTGCAGCTTTCCAAAACTGGACAAACGTCCGGAAGAAATTGGGGTGGGTAGGTGTAGCAGATACACCCCCTTGCTCAGGAATGAACAACTGCCCGGTATATTTCACGATAATTGCCTAGCTAGGTGGGGACGCAGGGGAAGTGGCAGGATTGGAGACTTCCTCACCTGGAATCTTCTTGCACCCTTTGAGGTGGTCTGTAGAAGATGTTGGGCCTCTGGATTTTTTTTTATATCTTCCGCTGCGGGATTTTCTCACTAGAAAGACTGGGGGGCGAGGGGGGGCAGTGGGTTACTATTGAATACCCTTCTTGGAAATATTGGTTAATAGCACGAGCCCCACTATTTTGCAGTTATATGGTTGTTTGCTTGAATTGGTCCCAGATGACTTGGATAAACACAATGGAAAATGACGGGATCGGCTTGAACTAGTGGACTCTGGTTTCTTGAAATTGCTTGAAATGGGAGGGTCAACCATGTGCGCCTCGAAACTACAGTCACAACACTACGAAACACTGTTTGACCTATATATAACTCCAGCAAAGATTGCAAAGTGGGGCGGTGTAGCGGGAACCCCCTGTCCTAGATGCCATGATATGGATGCGGAGATGGTTCATATGTTTTACTCTTGTCCCAGCTTAAAAATGCTTGGATCAGAAATTGTAGGCTTCTTAGGGGAGATTTTGAAGGTTACTATCGCTCCATTACTACAGCTTATGTGGGGTCTGGTTTGGAAATGATTTTTATTGCAATTATGGTGTTTAGGCTGTGTATCTCCTCATCCTGGCTCGAACCTCTACCTTCCTGCATGTTTACTTTTTTGAAAAAAAGCACTGTATGTATGCAAAGGCAAGCAGGCTAAAAACAAAGGGAGGAGGATATGAGGGGCTCTCATGACCTGGTTAGGAATTAATTATGAATCAGTGCTGCTTTTTTACTGTACTTTACCTAAATTGGTTATCTTAATGGACTTTAATGTAACGTATTTATGTTCACTTGCTGCTATTGTATGGGATAAAATAAAATAAAAAATAAAAAAAGAAGTGGCATGTAGTGGACCTGGATAATGTGGCATGACGTTGAATCAGATTGTGTGGATTGCAATTATGTGGTGTGAAATAATGTGGGTTGAAGTGGAATAATGTGGTGTGGAATTATGTGGTGTCGAGTGGAGTTATATGTAGTGGAATTATGTGGGTAGTAGTTTTGTGGTAATGAGTGTAGTGAAATTAGTGGAGTGGGATTATGTGTTATGGAGTGCAATTATGTGGAGTGGTATTGCGTGTCATGGAGTGGCATGTAGTGGAGTGGAATAATGTGGTGTGGTGTTGAAATATGTGGCATTATGTGGAATTCTATGGTGTGGATTGGAGGTATGCAGTATGTAGTGGGAGTATGTGTTGTGAAGTGGAATTATGGGATTCTGTGTGGAATTATGTAGTGTGGAATAGAATTGTGTGGAGTTGAATTCTGTGGCATGGAATTGTGTGGCGTTGAGTGAAATTTTGTTGAGTGGAATTATGTGGCAGGATGTAGAGTGTATTTATGAGGAGTGTTGCTATGAGGCCTGGAGTGGATTGGTGTGAAGTGTAATTATGTGGTATGAAGTGGAATGTAATTAGGTGGAGTAAAATTATGTGATGTTGAGTGGTATGTGGAGTATAATTATGTTATGTGGTGTGGAACTGTGTGATGTTGTGTGGAATTATATGGCAAGGTGTGGAGTGGGATTATGTGGAGTGGAATTATGTGGTATGGTACGGAGTTGAGTTTTGTGGAGAGTAATTATGTGTTTATTTGGATCTTAGCGGATGTATATATGTGGAGTGCAATCATGTAGGTTGGAGTATAATTACATGTAGTGGAGTTATCTGGAGTTAAATTGTGTTGGGTGGAGTATAATTATGTGGGGTGTAGTGGAGTGGAAATATGTTACGTGGAGCGGAGTGGGAATATGTGGAGTTGAATTTGTTAGATTGTAATTATGTGACATGGAGTGGAATGATGTGGAGTTGAATTGTGTGGCATGGAATTATGAGATGTTGAAATGTGTTGTGTGTAGTGGAAGTATGTGGTGTTGATGTGTGTGTTGTGGAAATGTGTGGCACTTAATTGCGTGGCGTTGTGTTGAATTATGTGGAGTTGAATGCGTGTTGTCTACATGGGCCGCTGAGTGCTGGGCACGGTCTGCATCGGTTGGATATATTGCCCGGTGATCTCTGCCGGGCTTAGATTCCTGTTGACTCAGAATGCAGGCAGCAAATCTACTGCAGTGCTAAGGGAGCTGCCTTCATAGAGGTGAGACGATGTTGTTTCTGTTTTCTGTTCTCTGCCCCCTGAAATTGCCTATGACGGTGTAAATGCCACCCAGCAACTGTTTATGCTTCCTCTGCAAGCACTCGAGTCTTGGTGTTAGGATTTATCACCAATTTGATGTAATTACGCAGGCTATGCTGGGGAGGGGTCATGGTGATTAAAGGAGGCTTGATGAGCCCTCTGTATTTACTTAGCGTGCTAGTGGCGTTTCTGTAGTATTTCTCTCTGGTATTATGTTTATTTCAAATGTGCATCGGCATAACGGGCAGAAATGAAGTTTTTCTATTCCTCCTGCTAGACCATGGCAGCAGCAGCTTGGCTGTAGTGATGTTTTCTTGGATGCCCTTTAAATTACCAGCATCTGCAGGGACAGCCATTAAAACAAGAAACACAATGGTTTGTCTGCAGTGGTTTTTGGCTTCCTGTCCAGAAACAGCACAAGGGTGGGCGGGGGAAATAAAGAAACACGAGCAGGGGTGGGTGAGGAGGGGGATAAAGAAAGACACACATTACAGCACGATCTGCGAAAGGAAACAAGCATTTACAATGCAACGGTCTCGCCTTTGCAAAAGTTAGAGCTATTGGCATTGTAAATGACAAATTTTTTATTTATGTGTTGGTTTTGAAAACAGATAAATAAATGGATTTGTCATTTACATTGCCAATAGCTTTTCTGGCTTCCTAACTTAGTCAACTATGTCGCATAATTTGGTCCTCCTCCGCCACATAATTCAAGGCCTTGCTTAGTGATGCCTTAAACCAGTCACCTTCGTGCATTGATCTAATTTTGTGTCATTCCCATTTTTCTTTCATTCACTACTGGTACAGCATAGTGCAACGTGTCAGCCCACTTCAGCCATTGGCTAACTTCCCTGAGAGCTCCTGCACGATGTGCACTAATTTAGAAAAAGTAAGGTCCTGTAATCTCAGCGACTAGTGGCTCGGTGTAGGCTTTTTATTAACAAGATCGATGAAGCAAAAAGGGTTATCTAAATAAAGTTTTACAAAACCCAACAAAACTAGCTTTATTCATCAGTGTACTTTATAACACAGTTTCACAATCTCTTACTGATACCAATGTTTTAAAATCTGAGAGTCAACTTTCAAAGCTTTGTTGGAACTTAAGCGTAAGCAAAGTGGAGGTCTAATGTTGGCCACTTTTACACACATGCAGCTTGCTATCTATGTGAGTAAACGCTTTAGCATCCGCCATAGGAGTAGTACATGTTATACACATGGTTTTACAGTTTATTCCAGGGGTTGTCCGTCTGTAACAGCATGAGATCTTACGTGCTAGCAGAGGTAGTAAGCATTATATAAATGCAATGACAATCTACACTGCACACACAGTATTTATTACGTTTGGGACGCATTAGTTAGTCTGATAATGTGCTGAATGGCTAATCACTCATAAGGTCCCAAAGGCGAGACCTATTGGCTATGCCAATGCTGGTTTAATTTATGGCATGTTTAAAAAAGATAAAATACTAAAAGGTGGCCGATGCCAGGCGGGGGAAAGTCCATATATTAGAATGAAAAAAAAAAATATATATATATATATAGAGATTGGTATAAAAACAAGCATTTACAATGCAATGGTTTTGCCTTTGTTAAAGTTAGAGCTATTGGCATTGCTCTTGACATTATTTTTCTTTATGTTTTTTTAAACATAAATAAATGTCATTGTCATTTACAATGCCAATAGCTTATTCTCTCGCAAATGACACACACAAACACCCACAGAGAGCCCCCCCACACACAGAGCCCCCCCCACACACACACCCACACAGAGCCCCCCACACACACAGCCACACAGAGCCCCCCCCCACACACCCACCCAGAGCCACACACACACCCAGAGCCACACACACACCCAGATCCACACACACACACCCACACACCCAGAGCCACACACACACCCACACACCCAGAGCCACACACACCCACACACCCAGAGCCACACACCCAGAGCCACACACACCCAGAGCCACACACACCCACACACCCAGAACAACCAAGGTCAGCCTCTTGTGCCAAAGAAATGGCTAGGAAGGACACAATTTCAGATTCTCGCGTTTGTAACTCATTTACAGAGGTCCCAGCACTTCTAGACATCTGCGTGCTTCGTGCCATAACTTTAAGTGGACTTCTGGTTTGAGGTGTAGGGCAACACCCGTAGTCAGACAGTTTTTACCAGTTTTATTAGACAGACCTTCCTAGCAGGCTGAAAGCCCCATTACAGATCTGTGATGGTCATGTTAGCGCTACACCTTGAACCATGAACCGAAGAACACAGATGCATGGCCTGAGGGTGGGAATACAGAGGACGCTGCCTACGACCTTCCAGATAAGGGGCTCTTGCAGAAAAAACATTGATTGGAAGGTCTGTAGGATGGAACTGTACAAATATAGCACATACTTCCCGGAGAAACAAAGGGCTGTACCATACAGTAAACTCGAGATTCCCTGATTAGACATTACTTCTAAGCTGGTGGTTAAGTAGTGTCAGACTCGTATGTATCAGGCATGGGAAAAGACATGCAGCGGGCTTCCTTGAAAGCAACACAATGTGATGTCCTGCACAGTAGTGCAATCCTTTGACACTGAAAGTTATTGTTTGAACCCACCTTTCATATTAAATACGACAGAGTATGCCCATTCAGTTTTTGACCTCGCAGCAGTGACCGTTCTCTCGTACTTGCACTTTCACAATAAATGTACAGTAGCCTTTTTGAACATTGCTAATAATGGGCACTGCAGTACGGAAATAAAGAGACCAGTGCGAAATGGTAGTATGCCCTTACTGAAAGTAATGATTATGTGCATTAAAACCACCGCTATTAGACCTAAACGCACTGGTGCTATAATTATTTCAACCCAAAATAGAATTGGCAACACTTCTCTTATCTTCCTCCACTAACTACCAGGGTACATCATACTTACTCAGAAACATAAAGCATGGATTGGAGATGTCATGATCATACACTCCTTGGCCTCTCACACTGAGACATCTAACAAGTAATACGAACGGCAACAAAATTATAGCAGTGTACAGTGAAAGGTTGCCCAACAGCGCTGAAAGCACCACCTGCAGGCACGTGCTTGCGACCCTGACACCACCTGAAGCCACGCGGGGGCGCTTGCACCATAAATGGCAGTGCACTCATTGGAGGCAGACTGCATGACTACAGTTCTCAGTAACAGAGGGCAGGCAGGCACTGCAGCCGCTCAGAAGATGATTTCATTGATATGATCATTCAAGACTGCTCGCCAGCTTAAAAAGCACATTTTATAGCATAGCAAGTGCAACTGGGAGAATTTACTGTCACCCAGTCTCAGGCGATTACTGCTTTTGTGAGCCTGGCAAGCTGGAGCCGCAGCAACAGGCAGGCCCTGCCACACTCACCAGCCCGGCTGCAGGTTTTCATTGCAGCATAAACCTCACAGGACAATGTAGAAACTACTTAAATTAATGCAGGATTTAACAGAAAATATTGAACATTGGACAGAGAGTGTCCGCCTACACAACAACAAGAAACAACAGCCGCTACTCTTAAGATGTGCAATGAAAACCTAACAAAATACCAGATAACGTCAGCTTTATGCGTGGTCGCAATGCATCCAGGGGAAACATGTTTGTATACTTCAAATTACGCAGTGTTGCTGCGTGGAATGCGTTGAAAGTCATGCTCTGTTTGCATGACATATGTGCAGAATCTGCAGGTGCTCCTTAAAACACATTTTACTCCTTGAATGCTTCCCTTGAGCTACCTCGGCAAAGACATTGCAACCCAGTTTGAAACTCTGGTATTCAAGGCAGCATGTAGTGCCTGGAAGTGAGTCAACTAAGCTATGTATCAGGACGTTTACTGAAGCCTGAAAGTGCAACACTGCTATACAAACCTACTCACTGTACTGGGTCGCTGTGGTGTGGGCACTGTTTCAGCCTATTGCTTGGTGGTTGTGGTGCTGTTATAAATCAAAGGACAATGGAGTGACAGTTCGGTTTCACTAACTCATAGTGCTGTGTATGTAAGAGTTATATCACAGCTGTGAGAGAAGTGTTTCTCATCAAATTACAGTGAGGAGCAGGCCTGACAGTGAATCTGTGGGTGAGATGCACATTTTGCTAGTGTTTAAAACAAATCTTGCATGACACCCGTACATTGCTAGTAATTTGACAGGTGTGCATTGTATAAAATAAATTGTCTGTTTTGGTGCTAAATTGAAGTGAATATTTTTTTGTCTTTTTTACAGCGTTTTTTAGTAGGGGAAAGACACGCTGATCTACATTTTCTCCTTCCTTCATTTAGCAGTGAGTTGGTGTGCTGCTTTGCGCTGATGGGTGACTGTATGTATTTTCAACCAAGGTGCACAGTTGTTGATTAAAATGTGAACCTCATACATGTAAATGCCCCCGTCTTGTCAGTGAGCTGCTAATTGCTCTGTCAGTGCACCAGGCCCAGCTGTAACGCAGAGAGTCACCCCCTGCAGGTCGCAGCATGTGCCTCAGCGTTTTTACAAAACCGTTTACACAGGTTCAGACTAAGATTATCTGCGGTCCTGCCCTCGAACCTGGCTCAATATTTACTTATGGGGCTGGACGCCCCTACAGTCCACTCTTGCCTCGCACCCAGTTAAACTATTTGAAACTCGGGTGCAGGAAGGAACGATCGGCACTCCAAGCCAGTGTGACCTCGAGGGAGGACTTCCCCGAGAGGCAGAAACTGCGTCATTTACATCAACAGTGACCAGCGTTTCACGAGAGAAGCCAACAGGCAGGGGCTCCCATCGCTGCCTGCATCTTCGAGTGGCTTCCCGTCTGCTGGGTAGCTGGGGGGAAGAGTTATTTATTTGTGTCGTACGAGGGCAGGCATGCTAACAGCAACAAGATGCATTAGGAATCACTGTGACCAGAGTCTGGAGTCCAACCACGCAACAGGTGCAGCTGCCCAACAGGCCGTTAGTTGATTTTTTTGCGGCACGATGTTGGGCCTGACCCTCTCACTTACCCCAGGGTCAACCAATCAGGAGGAGAAACGGACATGCAGCGGTCCACAGGGTGGCTCAGTCTTCTCTCAGAGCATCGAACGAGCGAGGAGCGAGGAGGCGGAGGCGAGGAGCAGGGGAGCAAAGGCCAGCAGAGGAGCAGAGGAGCCGAGGCAAGGAGCTGAGGAGCCGAGGAGAGGTGGGGAGAGGAGGACACCATCTCACTCACCTTCGCTTTTAGTGAGAAGCGACTCAGCATCCAGCCTTTAGCCTCCAGACTCCTGCTGCCTGCCTGCGTGTATTCGGCGGCGGGGGAAGCTCCGTGCTCCGTGTTCCTGCAGCCTGCAGTCTGCAGCGGGAGAGGACACGGACGGCGGTCGGTAGCCCTTGTTTTCTTCAATACTTGCTGTGCAGGGTCAGAGCATCGAACGAGCGAGGAGCGAGGAGGCGGAGGCGAGGAGCAGGGGAGCAAAGGCCAGCAGAGGAGCAGAGGAGCCGAGGCAAGGAGCTGAGGAGCCGAGGAGAGGTGGGGAGAGGAGGACACCATCTCACTCACCTTCGCTTTTAGTGAGAAGCGACTCAGCATCCAGCCTTTAGCCTCCAGACTCCTGCTGCCTGCCTGCGTGTATTCGGCGGCGGGGGAAGCTCCGTGCTCCGTGTTCCTGCAGCCTGCAGTCTGCAGCGGGAGAGGACACGGACGGCGGTCGGTAGCCCTTGTTTTCTTCAATACTTGCTGTGCAGGGTCAGAGCATCGAACGAGCGAGGAGGCGGAGGCGAGGAGCAGGGGAGCAAAGGCCAGCAGAGGAGCAGAGGAGCCGAGGCAAGGAGCTGAGGAGCCGAGGAGAGGTGGGGAGAGGAGGACACCATCTCACTCACCTTCGCTTTTAGTGAGAAGCGACTCAGCATCCAGCCTTTAGCCTCCAGACTCCTGCTGCCTGCCTGCTTGTATTCGGCGGCGGGGGAAGCTCCGTGCTCCGTGTTCCTGCAGCCTGCAGTCTGCAGCGGGAGAGGACACGGACGGCGGTCGGTAGCCCTTGTTTTCTTCAATACTTGCTGTGCAGGGTCAGAGCATCGAACGAGCGAGGAGGCGGAGGCGAGGAGCAGGGGAGCAAAGGCCAGCAGAGGAGCCGAGGCAAGGAGCTGAGGAGCCGAGGAGAGGTGGGGAGAGGAGGACACCATCTCACTCACCTTCGCTTTTAGTGAGAAGCGACTCAGCATCCAGCCTTTAGCCTCCAGACTCCTGCTGCCTGCCTGCGTGTATTCGGCGGCGGGGGAAGCTCTGTGCTCCGTGTTCCTGCAGCCTGCAGTCTGCAACGAGAGAGGACACGGACGGCGGGAGGGGACACGGGGGGGTCGGGAGGGGACACGGACGGCAAAGCACTCACGCAAGCAGGAAAGGGTGCCGGCTCAATGCCGGGACAGATTCGGGGGCGTTCCCGGCGTCGCGTGACGTCGGCAAAAGCCAAAGAATCTCGGGAACGCCCCCGTGTCTGGTCCGGCATTGACGGACAGGCCCCTCGTCCAATGGCAAGGCTCCGTTTACGGAGCCAGCCAATCAATGACGAGGGCCGACCCAAAGCCACACACACAACTCAAGAGGTTTTTTGGCACATGCGCAAAGCGCATGGCCAGTCAAAACCTAAAAAAGGGTGGGGTACCGATTGCATGGTTCGTTCCGTTCGTGGCAGCTTGTCTGTGAGACAAACTCATCAGAAGTTGTCAGGCATGCAAAATATTAGAAAGTAACATTGTTTAAATAAAGTCAGTATTCACTTTAGCGACACACTGCTAGAGAAAATGATATTTCATTGGGTTTTTCTACTGCCGCAGGTATCCTGAGTCACCGATCCTCACATGAACAAACCCTAGAAAAACTCACAAAACGCACTGAAACACACAACTCACCCATGCAGCACGTCAAGCCCACTGCCCACAGGACCTGCGCCGGGCTCATGGTAGTGCAGTGCAGGGAAGTCGCAGTCCGATACACCCCAAACACCAGCCTCGCTCAAATGCTTCCCTTTCTCGGAGTAGCCGGGTCTTGTGAAATCACCTAACCGGCCGAGATCATGTGGTACTTGATTCAGAGTAGCCAATAACCGAGAACAGAACGTGCTGCTATTGGGAGTTAAAATACTTCAGCTTTTTTGCCATCCGCGCTCACAAAAGAAGAACGCGCTGCCAGAGAAGCACTACAAAGCACGCAGCGATAGAAGTGAGGGAGGAGGCATGTTAAACAAGTTGCCGCCGGGCCCCAACCGGAAGTCCCTCCCCCATCGCGGCGCGAGAGAGAAGATACTGTCCGCGGAGCCCCGAGAACTCCTGATCGAGTCCCGGTCCCGAGATGGGGGACCGGGTGAAGAGCGGCCGGGCGCATGAAGAAGGCGGGGCTCTCATGTGGTGAGAGTGCCCCGCAAAGCGCAACCGCCGCCCGAGAGGCACGCCGAGCACCGCCAGAACAGGTGAGTGTGTTGCGGAGGAGGAGGGGTGAGTGGGGGTGGGGTGTGCGCGTGTGTCTGTTGTAGTGTGTCTGTGCGTGCGTGCGTGTGTCTGTCTGCGCGTGTGTCTGTTAAAGGGGGTGCGTGTGTGTGTATGCAGTGTGTGTATGTGCGCATGCGTGCGGGAGCCTTTGTGTGAATGCGAATAGCAGGCAGGGCGACGCGACGTGCGCGCTCACGAGCTGCAATCTCCAGGACAGGCTCGTCACAGTCTGATGTCCACACCATTCCCAGAAAAGTGGCAACATAAGTTGTCTCGCATAGACAGCAAAAGCTTCGCTTTTGCTTTCGTCTAGGCGAGACCTAAAAAGCAACAGGGATAGGGCAGGTGGGAGGAGACGGAGCAAGTGCAAACACGAGCACTTGTATGGAGTCCTCAAAGACAAAGAAAACAGTAGCTCCTACAACAGGAGCAGGGGATGACACAAGTACTTGGTCCATGCTTTAGGGGAGGGCCAAACAGAAAAAGAGTCATGACGCATGAATGCCATAGACAAACGGTAACAAAGAATACAAGAGCTACATTGAAGCAACAAAATGGTAAGCCTATGGGTGGCATGTAGCCCACTGATGTAAACAACAGTATCCGAGACCTTAAAAGACAACAGTCCTTTTCTATCTAGTCACCCAGGATGTGGAACAACCTCCCTGTATCTATCAGGACTGCCACAGAGGTTCTCCAGTTTAGGAAACAGTTGAAGACACAGTTCTTTACAGAACACTGCAACACAATTCATCAACCAGCCACATCCCAAGCTCCTCTCCTTTTAATTGTTGTCTTTAAACTACCACACCGCGACTAACGGCAAGACGAAAACTAATTTAACCTTTCACACTAATCTCCCGACAAAACGGAAAAACACCTTCCTTCTTCACTTTCTAGTCACCAAGTCAGTAAATATCCCTTATGGTGAAAAAAACTCCACAACTGCCTCCCCCACCTTTAAAGGAGAACTTACAATTTCCATCTTCAGAACAGGAAACATTCTCATACAGGCCACTGACCCGCACCTCTCCACTTTTGATCGTTACTCCGCAACATTACTCTCCTCATTAACTCAACAGAACCATCATACCCAATCTCCCCTATCCCCCTCCACCCTGAAAAGAAACCCGGAACCGATCCAATCTCCTTCCCTGAAGACCCACTCCAAAACTTATGGACATTCACCATCACTCATTACAATCTCACTACCCCCCTTATCACACTCCGCCGTCAAACACCCACTATAATGGCATCAACTGATCCCACCAGGACCAGCATACTCACAGGTAATAAACACCACAAGGCTGATCTTGAGCTAGGCAGATCGGACACAAACTACAATCTGTCCGCTAATGAACTCGCTACTGGCACTCCCCTGTTGACCTTAGGAGTCCCGACTCCACCCTCCCCTACTCCAATACTGTAGTTTGTGTCCGATCTGCCTAGCTCAAGATCAGCCTTGTGGTGTTTATTATCTGTGAGTATGCTGGTGGGTACGAGGAAGGAGAGTGTGTAGTTGTTTGAGGGAGGTCAGTGTCCAGGTGATTATCAGTGACTTTGGACATGGGGATGGTTTGTGCAGGGGGAATAGGGTCAGTATCCGAGTAGGGGATAGTTTTTGAGGGTGGAGTCGCTACTGAGCTCGCTACTGGCACTCCCCTGTTGACCTTAGGAGTCCCGACTCCACCCTCAAAAACTATCCCCTACTCCGATACTGACCCTTTTCCACCAGCACAAACCTGGACACTGACCTCTCTCAAACGACTACACACTCTCCTTCCTCGGACCCACATCCACATGCCCAAACCATCTTCACCTCTAATCTCACTGCCAATTCTCTGGACACTGATTTCCTCCATACCATTGCTCACTCTCCTACCTCGGACCCAAGACCCACAACACCTACTCCTAACCTCAAGATTGGAAACACCATAGACCCAACTCATCACGTGCAATCTTTCCCTACCCCTAATCCCAATGATACAGTTCAATCCCATAACCCAGTACTCTCCCCTTTCACAGACCCTAGTCATACACTGCTCCCGCAGAAGGCAGAAGCTCTTTTAGCTCACTTGCCCAACAACCGACCTGAATGAAACAGAATGTAGACACCCTAGTGGCCGATATCCTACAACTACAACAAGACCTTCCCAACCGGAATAAGTCTACTTGCTCATACTTTCCTGGTAGCTACGCACCTTCCCCCCGCATAACCTCTTCCATGACCCCACTTGATACCCCATGGCCCTCCATTCCTTTGGGGAGTCAGGCACACCAACCTAGCCAAGCTCCCTGCCCTATTTCAGCACTGGAAGGAGATGAGATCAACAACTCTTACCTCGCAATGAGACAGAATACGGCTCCTTCCACAATCCCAGTTATAGTTGGCACAAATAGAATGCCTAGAACTATCCTCTTGCCTAGACCTCCTGCTCAATACACTTCTATTCATACAGCGCACACCAACTTGGAAGCCCCCCGTCCTCTATCTTGCATGCTCCTCAACTGTAGATCAGCAGTACAACACGCCACAGACATTGCTGAAACTATACTCGCTGAAGAAATCAACATCACATTCCTCACTGAATCCTGGTTCAATGACCACTCTACCCCCATTCTAGACCTACTCACCCCTCCGGGATACAACATCATCAGACTCAACAGACCAATAAAAACAGGTGGAGGGCTAGCTATCATTCACAATGTAGGAATACAGCTTACCACATTAAAACCTACAGAATACCTGACTCTTGAGTACCTAGGTGTTGAACTTACAGTCAAAGGCACCGCGCCCATCAAATTTCACACCATCTACCATCCTCCGGGTGATCGTGCCCTCTTCGTAGAAGAACTAACCAACCTAATAACACGTTTCTCCCTAGCAGACACAATAGACGTGTTCCTGGGTGACTTCAATATCCACTGGAACAACCCTGAAGACAACCCAGTCCAGAACCTTTCTAACCTGCTTGAAATAACTAATCTCAAACAACTCTGCAATGAACCAACACACATCAAAGGAGCAACTCTGGATGCAACCATCACCAAAAATGAGCTGATCTCTCTGAGATCTATTTCCCCCATTGACTGGTCTGACCACCATCTCATACAGTTTAATATTGACTCACACATCAGACAACAATTAACACAATTTTACAAACCTAAGCAGTGGACCAGTAACATCAAAGGAGTCCCTATACCCGAATTTGATGCCCATCTACAGCTCCAGCCTTCCACCATGACTGCTGATGACCTCACAGCTCACTTTAATTCAACAATGATGGAGGCATTAGATAAAGTAGCACCACTCAAACTCAAACAAGTGAGATCTACCAAATCTAAATCTTGGTTCTACGTGGATCTTAATAACAAAAGACGACAACTACCACATTCGGAAAGGACGTAGAGACTAAACCCTTCGACATTATGCCTAGCGCAACTTAGATCTGCTCGGTCGGCATATAAAAAACATATTTTCAGAGAAAAGGCCTCTTTCTTCCGCAGCCAACTAGACCAGGCGAAGAATAGACCGAGAGAACTCGTCAATATTGTTAAAAGTCAAATGGCTCATCCCCACAGGAAATAAAAGCCACCAAGGCTCGATGCGAAAAAACTTCCAACTTCTTCACTGATAAAGTCACAAAAAATGAGCAATCCTTCAATCAAACCTCTAACCCTCCTTCCCTCACAACCTGCCCCCCTTTAATAACCCTTACCAAACAGAACAAAATCATACTAAGGACACCAGGTCCGCCTACAACTGAAAAATTAGGCTAGTTGGTCGGACTTTGAACTCATGTTGGAAAACTAGGTATTCAATATAATTCAGGAAAGGTTTCAGGATTCAGGAAAGATTGTGGCACTGAAACAGCTATGCTCAATATTTCGGACGATATCCACATAGCCTTAGATGAAAGTGAAGCTTGTCTCCTCATCCTTATTGACCTATCAGCGGCATTCAACACAATATATCATTCAGCTTTACTTGAGACTTTGAAGAGGCGCTCTGGCATTAATGGCATAGTACTAAAGTGGTTCACATCCTTCCTTCACAACCGTTTGCAACAAATTAAGATCAAGTCCTGCCTCTCTATGCCAACAGGAATCACACTTGGGGTCCCGCAACACTCGATCCTCTCACCATCCCTCTTCAATCTCTTCATGGAACCCCGCACAATCATTCTGAAACAAGCAGGAGTGAAATACCACCTAAATGCAGATGACACACAAATCTACTACAAAATCAAATCACTCAGTGACATCCAACACCTCAATGGCACCCTAACCATGATCCAAACTTGGTTTAATGCAAGCCACTTAAAGCTGAACCCGGACAAAATGGAATTAATACTGTTCTCTGAAAAAGTTACCACCAACCAATCCATGACTGGCTCAAGAATCTTGATGCTCTAAACTGCTCTCTCGTCCTATTCGACTCAGTAAAGTCACTAGGCATTCCCTTGGACAAGAACCATTCAATGAAGGACCACATCAAAACCCCTGCAAAAAGTGCTCTTTACTCACTAAAACACCTCAAGAAAATGAAACCTTTCATTCCCCAAGAAGATCTCAAGACAATCTTAGAATCCCTTGTCCTATCTAAACTGGACTATGGGAATGCCATCCTAACAGAGACTCCAAAAGCTCACCTAACCCAACTAAGGTCAGTCCTTAACATGGCAGCTCAACTCATAACTGGTGTAAAAAGATTTGAACACATCACACCAACCCTCAAATTCCTCAACTGTCTTTCCATGGAAGGGAGATGTATCTACAAATTGGCCTGCAACACACACAAAACCCTTCACTCACATTCCCCCAACTACCTAAAGAGCAAACTGGTAAAAGCAGGAAAAGCCAGAACTCTGAGAAGCTCCAACTCACTTCTTCTCATCCCCCCGAAAGTAAAAAAGAAAACCACTCAATGCTGATCCTTTTCTGGTAACGTTCCCAGGATGTGGAATGCACTCCCTATAGACCTCAGATGCAACCCCTCCTTCTCTTGCTTCAAAATGGACCTGAAAGCTCTTCTCCTCAACAAATACTCTACCGACCAAGTCAACTAACCTATATATACTTCAATAACCTAGTTGACTACCCTCTTACTTGACTAGCAAGGATAGGTGGTTATCTGACTGTTTCAACCACCTGCGTTCTCTCCCTCCCCTGCAATATATGCCAAATTATTATGTTTTTGATTTTTCATGCATCCTTATGTCCTGCTATGTATTGCAATTTCTCTTGCCTTTGTGTATGTAAAGTGCTCTGATACCCACGCGTCAAGCTAGGGCTAAATAAAACGTTAAAAAATGTGATCATGGACAGTGCTCCGCTGTCTTTTGGCTAGGTTTGTGCTTTAGAAATCCCATACACAAATATACATTTAATTATGGTCCTGGTTTCAACCATAAACCCTGTCGGCTCCCAAACCAGTGAACATGCAACACAAAACGGACTAATTTGAGGGCAGTACAAGTGACTGCCTTTGGATGTGAACTTTATATTAAGTCTGTCCATTTAGATAAAAGATTTACGTCACCACGTGTTTTATCTCTACAGTGTATCTTGTGATATGCTGTGCAGTTAAAGAAAATAAAAAGAAAGAGACATGCCTATTGCAACAGCAGCTCGGTGTGAAGAGGGTGGGAGATAACACTTTTGCTTTTTATTCTGTGGCAGACACTTAGGGACAGATTTACTGACATTTTACGCCGGGTGTGTGTCATGAAAGGAATGCGATCTGTCGTAAAATGTCAATTTAGAATTTTCTTTCCAGTGCAAAACTTGTTTTGCGCTTGAAGGTTGCCCAAAATCAACCCAAAGCTGCGTTTTTCGATGGTTGGCAATACGTTGTGTAGGAGGGGGGCATTCCATGAGTGATACCGAAGCGTTCCTGCAGCCACTCGGTTTTGAACGTAACCCCCTATCTACTAACAACAACAGTAGACAGGGTTCTGCTCCAAAAATAACGCCTTTTTGATATTAGCTTTAACTTTGAAAAATGCTTTTATTTCTCCAACCTTTTCTGACTTTGCATGTGTGCTTCTTTTTACAGCAGACATCCAAAGTGGGAAATGTTTTAAGAGTTTGGCTAGGTATATTATTTTGTATTGGAATGGTACTCTTCCAGTACAAAACCTATGCTAGACATGATACAGGCACCTTTGTACTGAGGTGCAAAGGTATGTACATGGTGTCAGGTGCCATATCTAAGTACACATTGTGCTGTCCAGGTCTCTCCTCACGTAATGCAGCACATCAACTTTGGTTGTTGCCCTGCGTTACGTGACATCTTTGTAAATCTGCTCCCTAGGGGCGCCACCTGGCCTGATTTATACTGACTTGACCAGTATTTTAATGTGACTGACAGCTCACAGTTGCACTATTCTCCTTCATTTGCAAATATGGAGCAGGATAGGGCAGATAACATGTTCCAGACTATGACACTATGGAAAGATGCAATCGCCAATAGCATGTGTGAGGTAGCAGGCAACGCAGACAACGGGCATGATTGGTGTATAGATAACCATAATTGGGTAACTTTTGTTTTTAAATGTTGTGTCATAGCCATGATTTCCCTTAAATTGAAGTTTTTAAGGCATGCCTAAAGGGGCATAATATCCATGCAATTGTTATCTTAGCGTGCAACCACAGCTTCTCATAACAAACATTTTTCCAGTTATTGTTCGAGGTTTTGGAAAGATATACTTTAATATGTGCTCTTATTTCGTGCTTATCCCCATCCACGCTTGCTAGGCATTTTAGGCGGCCATGCATAGCTGGCACTTTGCACAGAGTGCAGCATTTTATAACATCTTGTGCAGTATCCCACAGACTCGCCATGTGGTGCTAGACTTACTACTCTTTTTATGGTCTTGTTTGAAAGAGCAGCTGTCTCCAGACAATTATGTGATCATCACTAGAGAGGGGCTTTGGCTATGCCTACATTTGGGAGCCAGGAGTAAGTTTTGATTGGACAGAAGTTGTGTGCTTCCACAAAAAGTGCTTGACCTCCATGCAGCTGTGATCATTTTGTTTATCCAGTTACCTAAGCTCAAACTTTCAGGGTCACACAAATGCCATTGGTATGCAATTAAAGCGTCTTAAATAACTAGATAATTTATGTTGCTTATCTCTGGCAGCAGCCAGTTGGGAGTAGGGCAGTCATTAACCTACATGGATTTTTAGATCTGCCATGTCTGTGCAAATGTCACCTGGCCTTTTAACCTACCAATATTATTTTATAGTTCTTTGCTTCCACACAAATACATACCTCTTCCCATGCTATTTACTTATAAAGCTTCACATTACCATGAAACATTGCTTTAAAGCCAGACATGTTGGCATTTCCAATGTTGTTTTTAGCAGTAGCTTGCGCTCAGATTATGTAAATATTAAACGTAGTAAAGGTTCTCAAAAGTGTAAGTTACTCAAAAAGTGTAAGCTACCTTTGTGAACAAAACTCCCTGTGTGTATTTAAATAAATGTTGCTACGAGGTGTTTGTCTCTGGAGCAGGCTCACTTTCAGGAGGTAACGTAAAAAAGTCATTAGCTGTACTTAATAGCAGCATCACAATGAATCATATTTATTGTTTTTCAGATTTGTTTTTATCTTGTTGGGACCCAAGGCAAAGCTAAGAGCCTATCATGAGATTGGGAGAGCAATTTCCACACTTCTCTGTGATGAGGTATGTGTATATTTCATAATGATATTTAATACTGTTGTATCTATTCATATGTAAAAAAGGAAGGCAGCCTCTATGCCATTTTTACTTTCATATTTTCAATGAATTGAGAATATAATTACTTTTTTACTCAAATATTCCAAACAGATTCACAAATTCCGCAACCATGCCTACGCTGTTGACTCTAACATGAATAGAAATTTAAATGTTACCTAAGAAAAGTGTTTATTATCAACCATACACTATTTTTTCTAGACACTGCTTTATCAACATCTCATTCATATACACTTATTTAGTCAATGAAGAAAGTTATTTGACTCAAGACCGGAGTTAAACTGACTTTGTCCATGGTTGTATTTCATATTGTGTCACGTTGCTATTGTGGGCGGGTGGTGCACAAGTTTGTTGATCAGACCTGGCGGATCCAGACTCTTGGAAGAGTCGGAATGACAGTTATGCTGTCATCCTTCCCTATGGCATAAGAAGATTAGAACTGCTTCATATCACAGTGCCATGAGGCCATGCATGACCTGTCAGGAGCTCCCAGATGTACGGGTGTTGAACCGAAAATGCGGGTGACACTATTGTCGCACATTTTGGGGTAACTTACAGGTATGCATCTACAATTCATGGCTTGGAAACCACTGCTTTAAAAGATGAAAAGTTTGCTGAACACCCGTGAGGTCAACGTTTGAAACATTTCACTCTGAAGTAGCCTAGCGTGAAATTCCAGTGCTGGGGACTTAAAGTACAGCTAGTGTAAGTTCACAGTATGAGCATTGCTAGCAGAATCTCATGCTCAGGACCCTGGGAATGATGTTTCAGAAATCTATCAAAACTAAAGGCATTGCTGAGAGAATAAACGTAGATACACATAATACCGGTAAACAATGACACAAGTAGACCCGCAGACAGGGCTGGACTGGCTGGACAGGGCGTCAGGCGTTTCCCCGGGAGCCAGGGAGAGAGTGGGTCGGTTTTGTTACTATGGGCCGGTTTTGCAGCGGTGCTGCAATATCAAGCCCAAGTAACAAAAGCAGCAAGCAAGCGTTTCTAGCCTCCTGGGTCCAGACATTGCTTCCCCAGGGGCTGGTCCAAGAAAGTTGCTAGAGGTGCTTTGGGGACCCAATTTGGCCCTGCTCTCAGATGCACCAGCATAAACACATTGATATATGCCACAACTCTTTTCCTCTCAGAAAAACACAGAAACCTTTACAGACATATAAGCACAGACTGATATATATTTATTGCCTGGGTCTCCCCTAAAGTCATATACTTATAGTTTCATTTTAGTTCCGTGTTCAGAAATATTACCCTACCACATAGATAAGCAATATTGTTTTGTAATGCGTTAAAAAAGTCTTTTTTTCTCTTTCTTTTAGTTATTTCAAAATGTGGCTCGCAAGGCATTGAACACAAGCGAACTGATTGAAGGAATTGATGAGTTTCTCGATGAGCTGACGGTGTTGCCGCCTGGAAAACTGGACCCCACTGTGCGAATCCAGCCTCCAAAGTTTGTGCCTTCACCACAGAAGAGGTATCCACAATGTTGACTTTTTTTCTCTTAACCCAAAAATATTCACCACATGGAGCAAAGAAGTCAATTTAGCAATCTGCATATCTAGGCAACTCTTTATTGGTGTTGACCAAGGTAGGCCCACCAGAGTAGAACAGGGCCGAATATTGAGGAAAACCAATTATTCCAATAGGTTTCCCATTTAGATTCATTTTGGATAACTGGAAACTTCTGTTACAAATCTGGGCCTCGTAGATCAGTGTAGGGCATCTGCAGTCTAATTGTGGATGTACAAATTTACAGCACTGACAGCTGCATAAAGGACACCACAGGCCCTCAGCCAACAAAGGGGGACAGTTCCCCTTACCTCAGTTGGATGGTAAAATGTATCCATAATTGGGGTTCAGTGAGTCCCTTACACTTTCAGGACGCAGAGCCACTGCACAAAGAGCAGGGCTGTTTATTAGAAAAGGCAGAGAAACTTTGATGTCAGTAGTCCTCTATACCGTAGTAAGTGAAATTTTTCTTGTCCTCCTATGCGTGGCTCTTGGGCATATATGTATGTAGATTTATATAGCGTGAGCCTAGCTCCAAAAAAGCAACAGAGTGCTGAACAGAGATTTGGAGATAAAGTGGTGAGTAAGGCTGACAAGAGAAAAGAGGGGACAACCATCCAGGAAGGGAAAGAGGTGCAACAGGCCACTGGCTCAAATATAATTTTTTTTAATGTTCCAAATAAAATGTATTGTCAAAGTATGGGGTACCAAAAACATATATCTCTTGAATTTTCAAAATTAACAGGAAGTAAGTAAAAAGGGCCTAGTCACAAACTGTACTTTGTAGTACATTTTATAGTAATTAATTATTCCAAGTTCAACACTTTTTCTCCTATCTTTTATGCTTGCTGATCTCCGTCCCGACTGCAGAGATTTCCTCACATCTATGCTTATATTTTTGTTGTAAATGTGGAAGCGACAGGGAGCAGCTAGAAAATGGGGAAGACATATAGTCAAGCACCACCCACAGACAACCACTGTTACTGCAACACCCGCCATAAAAAAAGAATGGAGGCTGGGTATTAAAATAACACCCAAAAGGCAATAATGGTAAAATAAAAATAAAAATGTGACTTTTTAAAAATATAATTCAATTTGATTTAACAATAAAAAGTATATACATATAAAAAGAATGTTTAGTTTATTATAAAATATTGTATTGACCATTTTTTCATTTAAACTCAAATGTAACTTTTTTTTAAAAATGATTACTTTAAATAATTCTATACATAACTTTTGCTCAATAGTTATATGTAATAAATAAATATAAATCTTTTACTTTAGGGGGAGATTTTTAAAATAAATACTCAACAAAATACTTTAATGTAATATATATTAATGAATTAGATATTTATTGCAAAGTTAAATTAATAGTATTTTTATTTTGTTATATGTTTAAAATAGATATATACAATTATATTGCATTAATATTTTACATCAAATTAGTTTTACTATTTTTAAATTTAAAAACAGGACAGAGGTTGGATTCAATCCCTTGAAAATTATGTTGGGTATTAATTTATCGGTACAAAAGGGGGTGGTGATGGACGGAGCATCTAAATCAATCAGACACTCACACCCAGTCAAATGATCTGGGTTTAATCCATTACCGTTCTTTAGCCCACTCTGCCACCCCAGTTCAGACATGGCTATATGCAAATCAGCCTGACCCTGTGCCTCATGGGAACAGTCCAGCCCGAACTGCCAAGCCATGTCTTCCCTGGACCGGAAACAAGCTTCCGAGGACAGGTTTCTGGCATTCCAGCCGTCTTCAGCCCGGCTTGCTTGAATCCAGTGGCAAAGTGAGCAAGGGACTCACGTCTGAGCACACCCTGCCACACTTATGTCGGCCAAAAGCGGTACAAAAGGGGGTGGTGATGGACAGAGCATCTGAATCAATCAGACACTCACACCCAGTCAAATGATCTGGGTTTAATCCATTACCGTTCTTTAGCCCACTCTGCCACCCCAGTTCAGACATGGCTATATGCAAATCAGTCTGACCCTGTGCCTCATGGGAACAGTCCAGTCCGAACTGCCAAGCCATGTCTTCCCTTGACCGGAAACAAGCTTCCCATGAGGCACAGGGTCAGACTGATTTGCATATAGACATGTCTGAACTGGGGTGGCAGAGTGGGCTAAAGAACGGTGATGGATTAAACCCAGATCTTTTGACTGGGTGTGAGTTTTTGATTGATTCAGATGCTCCGTCCATCACCACCCCCCTTTTGTACCGCTTTTGGCCGCCATAAGTGTGGCAGGGTATGCTCAGACGTGAGTCCCTTGCTCACTTTGCCACTGGATTCAAGCAAGCCGGGCTGAAGACGGCTGGAATACCAGAAACTGGTCCTCGGAAGCTTGTTTCCGGTCCAAGGAAGACATGGCTTGGCAGTTTGGGCTGGAATGTTCCCATGAGGCACAGGGTCAGACTGATTTGCATATAGCCATGTCTGAACTGGGGTGGCAGAGTGGGCTAAAGAACAGTGATGGATTAAACCCAGATCTTTTGACTGGGTGTGAGTTTTTGATTGATTCAGATGCTCCGTCCATCACCACCCCCCTTTTGTACCGGGTATTAATTTATCTGCATCACATCTAAACTTACATATTACCTATGCTTTACATCTCTATTACTATCACAAGACTTTGCATTGCATGAGAATGGAAAAGCCAGCCACCACCTGTGGTTAATGCTTGGGGTATTTCAGTGGCTGTGCACTTTTAGGGCTCCACCACGCACTGTAGTAGTAAAATGTATTAATAATTAATAAATATATCTTTCATTTAAAGCAATTTAATAATGAAGCTGATCCATATTGTTCAAACCCACTCATTGAAGCACCAAATTCTGCACTCACAATGAGGGACTACAAGGCCCATTAACCCTCCCAGCCCTCCAACATCATTGTGATGTCATTCTGACTCAAGCGAACAAATGTATTGACCTTGAGCTGCACCACCCAAACAACAAATCTATCTCAATGAGGAAGATGCCAAAAGATAAATAATTCAAGCCTTCCTAACTCACCTATAATATAAAACACTGTCGCTGGTCTAGACAAAGCAGTTGAACGTCACCATGATAAAGATTCATTCTTTTCCATTCAGGTCTGAGCTGTACTCGACAACAGTAGCTCATCCCTATAACAATGCTATTGACTGAATATCCACAGGAATTGTTATTACCTGGTATAGGGAACAGACACAGTAATTCCTCTTTTCACAAAGTGAGTATTCCAGTTAGGTCAGAATCTTGAATTATTTTATCATAATAAATTTGTTTCAAATGGGAATACCTAATCTAACTGTGTATGTGTTGCCAACAGACATCCGAAACTTCCAGCTAACTAGTATTTCACACCTGTATTCAAGTATGCAATTTTCCAACATATTAACAGAAGCTTAGGGCCTGCTTGCGACTTTGGCTTAGTTCGCCGGCTCACCACCGGCATGGCTGCACCAAAGCTGTGATTTGACCGCCCGCCTGATTACTAGTTCAAATCGTGTAGGGCGGATGGTCCTGTTGCCTTTCCCATGGTGGTGCCCTGAAAAGGGCACCACAATGGGAACGGCAAAAATGTTCTAGCACGGCCTGGACTGTAAAGTCCATGTCGTGCTGTAACTGGGGGTGCCCCCCTGAATGTATCTCCATGGCAGGGGGCATGTGGGCCCTGTAAGGGCCCTATTTGTTCTCCCACTGCCAGCCTTTTTGTGGCGGGCTCATCGCCATGGAAATGCTGGCGGTGAGAGGAACTCGAGTCATAATCTGGATGATGGCACACCACCACCGTGAGTCTGGTGGTCCATAGAGAAATAATCAGACCCTTAATTCCTACAAGAATACAGCACTTCATTATGAACTTACACCCTTATTCCCAGGTCCCTCACTTTCCAGTCTTGTGTCCTGATGAAGACCTCAACATGTTTGTCTCAGGTCGTAATGTATTGTGTTGAGATTGTATTTTAGGGGAACCTTAATGAATGTGCAGATTCATTTACAAGGAATAAAAAGACTTGTTCAAAGACAAAGACTCCTATTGAACAATCTCTGATCCCTCCGTGGTCCGTTTCCACGACACCACAAATAATATAACCATGTTTGCCCCCATTCTCAATATGAACTATGGGGTTGGTGAGTACATGGGGCCTTGTGCAATATTGAGACTCAACAATTATGAAATTACTTGACAGGTGTCTACGTGGGATCAAAAAATCAATGGGGTTCACCCACAGAATCAAAGGACCTGGGTATGAATAGTATGAAAAAAGGGGGGGATGGTCCTTGACTATAAATTAGTACCAAGCTTATATCATTATCATTTGTTTCTCGACGATGCGATTGAATCTGCATGTGTTGATTAGAGCAACATGGGCGAGATATATATAAGAACTATCGGTTATATGCACGGAGTGTGGTTATAACCAATGTGTTTTTTCGCCAATTGATTCTGATATAATTTGGGTACTGTCTATGCTTGCAGTTAAGGTGCATATAACCGATAGTTCTTATATATATCTCCCCCATGTTGCTCTAATCAACACATTTAGCAGATTTAATCGCATCGTCGAGAAACAAATGATAATGATATAAGCTTGGTACTAATTTATAGTCAAGGACCATCCCCCCCTTTTTTCATACTACGTGGGATCAAAGCCACAATATTGTGGTAAAGAACATAATTAACAAAAATATGGTATCAAAAATATTGTGTACCACAATATTGTTTTCCTATACTTATAACAGTACATGCAAAACTGTTGTGAAAATAAATTGTGGACACTAAGATCATCCACAAACATACAAAAATATTGAATTTGTGATATAGCTACAGTTTAAAGTAGTAAATGTAAAATATTCTAATACATAAAATTAATGTAATGTAAGTTAAATAAATGTCACGAATATTTAATACTATATTACTTACTGGCAGTCACCAGTAGGTAGTTATAGTTAGGACCTAGTTTCCATAGAAAAAGTGTTTTTTGTTTTTCCAATAACTTTGGCGCCGGTTGATGAATCTTCGCAAACTTTTCAAAACTAGTGGCCCGTCCCGGCCAGCTCCTGTCTTGAAAGTTTCACGGTGATTCGTCAAGCGGGGGCCGAGAAAAAAAAGGGGGTCCCTAAACACATTTTCCCCATTTTATTTTTCATAGAAACTTTAGACAACGCTACAGCCCGAACTGCTGAACGGAATTACAACAAATTTGGCAAAAAGGTAGATCTTGGTTCAGAAAGATGGTGTAAATCCGTTCAGTAGTTCCTGAGAAATTAGAAAAAGAAAAAGATATCTGGGGCAGCGGTGGGTTCATAAACCCTCCCGACCACGAGCTTCCTTCTAATTGGCAGCCAACACTCCAAACCAGAAAGTGTTGGCAGCCATCGTGTGACTCGGTAGAAAGAGTCACAAGAAAACAGTAGAAAAAAACATTAAAAAACAAGAAAAGAGGGTAGGGTAGAAACACCCTGACCCCCCTAGGCCTGCTCAAAAGGTCCCATAAGGACCCCCAGGGACAAAAAAAAAAACATTTTTTAAAAATATTTTGGCAGCAATCGCGATGGGGTCACGAAACCCGCAAAATTATTTAAAAAGAACAAAGTGCGGGCTCCTGTGCTTCGTTTAAAAAAAGCCCTCGGGTGGGCCAGGTCCCGGGGCTCTGACAATTTATTAGCAGGGGCCAATTTATTAATTAAAACCTGTGTGGGGGTCCCCCTCATGCCCTGGGGACCACCAACTCCCCGGTGCTTTGTATTGGTAGAGGGGGGGGGGCGTGCATCCCCCCTCCTGGAGCCCTTCATGGCCCTGGGGACCGCCACCACCAAGGGCCGGCTCTTGCAGTGTCCCGGGGTGCCCACCCCCGGACACTGCTGTTTGTTAAAGCAGGGCAGGAGCAGTGCGACTCCCACCCTGTCATAGCAAACACTGGTGTGGATTTTGGAAGCGAGAGCAGGTTTCCAGGTCTCGCTTCCAAAATAAATTGCTTTTCCACAAGGGGAGTTGCATGTTAGTAGCTCCCCTAGTGGAAAAGCAATGCCGGCTCCCGCAGGAGGTGAGGGGCCGGCGGGACCGTGGGGGAATTGGGGCTCTCCCCATGGTCCAACGGAGAGGCCAGACCCCGGGGTATGGGGTCCCTGGGGCCAGAGGTGGCCTGGGAGGGGGGACCACGTGGCCCCCCTCATCTGAGAATTGTTTTTTTGCTTTCTGCACTTATGGTACGTGATATAAAGACAATGTACGTACAGTGTATATTAGGTCCAAATTCATTTTTACAAATCCAACTTATTGTAGTACACATACAATACTTCTTCAGTGAGTCTTTGGTCATGCACGCTTGCTCCTTCCTTCCCATGTAAACTTTTATCTGTGAAAAGGCCCTTTCAACATTGGCACTTGGTACGGGCAACACCAAAACAGCCAGTACACAATTTGCTACCTCTGGCCACTGACATAGCTTTCCATGCCAATACTGGCCCCCCTGAAGATTGTAATTCTCTGGGAGAGGTTCTGCAACACATGTATTGAACTGGACGCATACGCCCTCAGAGTTATTGAAGTGGTCAAAAATGAAGCACTACTTTTCAAAGTCTGGAGAAAATGCCTCTTTACGCAAGGGATCTAGAACTTGTGCAGAGTACCACTGTGAAGCTTCATTGACTTCAAGGGCCATGGTTGGTGAAGGGACATTTCTGTGCATCATTGAAAGCCATTTCTGCATTGTAAAATAAAATTTCCTGAATTGCTCCTCAACATTTCTTTGCTCACCAAGTGGCAAGCATTCTATCATGGAACATGTTGCAGTGCTAAAGTCACTAAAAGTGTTGCCCAGCCTACTCGAAAGGAGATCTTTCACTGCACATCAATTACTTGAACACTTGGTAGACAAGAGTATTTTCAGACTCTAGTTATTTTACTATGTCCACTACATCAGCCATTTTTTCCTGTAAAAATCCAAGAGTGCAGTACAGTGTACTTTTTTTTACATCACTATCAATATGTGACCAAGGACCTTCACATTTCTTGCCTTTGGCATCATCACTAAGCAAACAGTCGCCACATGGATAATATAGCATTCATGGCCCCTAGGACTGAGAACCGTTGGCTAAATGACACAGTTGGGATGACTCTTTCTTTGATGCCACACAAAGCACAAAATTAGAAATATTTGTGTTTTAGTGCACCAGAATGGACTACAAAGTCAATAGCAATCTTTATTAACTCTGAAGATTGTAAAGATGCTTTCAGCATACCATCTAGCAAGTGGCAAGTTACAGATAAGCACTTCAGTTCAGGTATTAATTTTGACAGGTTATCACACAACTTTTTCATATGTGTAGCAGTATAACTGGAAATACAAACAATATCACTCCAATCTTTGTTAAACTTGGTAAGAATGTTTTGCATTTCAAGTGACACTGCATTCCATGTTTTCCAACAGACTGGTGTCATGTTTTTACCATTATCCCAAATGCTTGGTGATAGCACTCTTTTCACATATACCGGTCACTCCTCCTTGACTTGAATGTTTAAAGCCTGAGGTGTTTGGCAATTCACCTACTATTGATACTGACTCACTAGAAAAGGGGGCTGAATGTATTAAAGGGTTTTATCCATTCTCGGTCTGTGGGTAAATGTGATGGTAGCTATTGGGAAAGTTTATTATGAAACCAGCCATCTTACCTATCAGTGAAAGAATCAAACATAGCCAAAATATCAAATATGATTTTGATGCTCCCGGCTCTCTACAGTTTATAAAATAATTAAATAAGACCTAAAACATGTTTCCAAACCCTGCATCTTTAGACCAAAGACCACAAAACTGAAAAAAGCAAAAGGAAGAAGAAACAATATTTTAGTGGCATTCGGTATTGGTCCCTTCAGTAAAAAATAAAAATGACTCTCTCACGTTCCTTTTAATTTCTTTGAATGGCATTTAGTTTGTGGTAATGCAAGTGTTTTTTCAGTGTTTGTGTGTTTACACTGGTAAGGGCTATTTCCCTTTTGGTGGGGTTTTATCAGTTATTATAGGTTTAAACCTAAAACAGGATAGCCTAGGCATAGAACTGGGTCAGACTAGGCACATACAGTCACTATATGCAAACAAGTTCTGTTCTTTCTTAGGGCCTCCAGGGACTCCCTTGTGGTGTTGCTACAACTCTTGAAAGAGTTTGAAGAAGTGTCCGGCCTAAGAATTAATAAAAAATAAATTGTTGTTGTTTTCTTTGGCAGCATTGGTGGGAACACCTGTTGACCGCCTCCCTGATCTTGGGCTACGGTGGGATCTATACCATTTTCAGCACTTGCATATGATAGTCACTCATATGAAGGTAAAACAAATGCAACACAACATCGAAAGGGTGATGGCCTCCCAGCCCTCTTCTGTGGAATTTTGTAACACTCTGCCAAAGTTGCTTATGGGTAGAATTGCTGTCTCTAAGATAGAGCTTCTGCCATGCTGCCTTTACACAATTCAGAATACCCTGTGCCCCCTGCCTTAAGGCTTGTTCAAGTAATTGAATACCATTCTAACCTCCTTTCTCTGGCTGGTTAAGCAGTTAAGGGTGGCCAGTGCAGCATTGATGAGGAGTTATGAGTAGGGAGGACTTGACGTGCTGCATCTGGAGTATTATCACTTTGCATTCCATATACAGCATTCTGCAGAATGGATAGCGTAAGGAAGTAACTGGGTGAAACAGTTACTGGCAGGCTTGGTGGAGGAGGGGGAACTCCCGGCGATGATGATGGAAGGCTCTGGTATCTTGATGGATCTTCCATGTGTGGTCCGACAGACCGTGTGTGTATGGCAGAGACTGGTAAGGGTAATGATTAAGAGGGCACCCTTTCACAGGTAACTACCAATTTGGATACTTGATCCTTTTCAGTGTAAGGAAGCCAACATAACCTTTCATGCGAGATGGGGCTGTAAAATGCTTGGGGACCTTTACCCCAATGAGATCCTTATCTCCTTTGAGGAAGCGCAGACTGAGTGTGGGGTAGGAGCCGGGCACTACCTGCATTATACAGGCCAAAGACAAAGATCGCTAAGGAAACTTGAACAACATTCTCCAGAGCACCAGTGGTGTCTGGCATGCTGGCAGCCTTACTCGTCTACTGTTTAGGGAGGCGCCTAGTTTCATTGATGTATAAAGAAATAAAGGTAGATGTAGTCCACCTGCCTCTGGGAGACATGGGAAACTGATTTGGGTGGCCCACTGTCTGACATGGACTGGGCACGAATCGGTAACCTGTTGAAGAGAGTCTCCAGCAATGCTCGCTTTAAATTAATATTTTTTAACTTTCTTCATCCTACTTATCTGACACCTTTGGCTTTAAGCAGGTTATCCCCGAATAGATCCGCTGCTTGCCCTCAATGCAGCTTCTCGGGAGCAGATTTTATGTGTATGGCCTGGGGATGCCCCCCAGTACACACCTTCTGGATGTTAGTGGTTTATAAACTTAATTTAACCACAGCACCGTGAGATACCCTTACCCTACCATTTTCTGTCTACTGGGGAACATTAGCTGGCCAAAGTGATGTAAAATATAAGGCAAGTTTCTACAGCTGGCATTGTTATTAGCCAGGAGGTGGGTGGCTATTAACGGGGTGGGAAAGAGGACCCTTTCGGAGGAACTCTGGAACAGTACTGTAGCTGAATGATTGTTGTAAGAAGAGCTACGTATGAATCACAGTAGGAGGGATGAAAAACTTTGAGATGATCTGGAAACGTGGGTGGCCTTGTATAAGAAATATTTGGACCCTGCAGGAGTGCAATCAAATGATGAGGACACTGAGCTTTAGATGTGCCTCTGACACTCCTGCATCTGTATCTGGAAGTACATCACCATGAACTATGTTACTATTATTGGGAATGGTAATTGTGGCATGTGATTTGCTAATGCTACATCATCTGAATGTCTTGTATAGTGGCTGTACAGCGAAGCAACCGTTGACAGCGCTGCATTGTTGTTTATTATTGATAAAATGAAAATAAAAGTTTTAAAACAAATTAAGATCCATGACTGACACTATTGTACATTCGGGAACATACCCACCAGCAAACAAATAATTATTATTCAGTGTTTATCCTGAATGAGGAAACACTGCTTCTAATTGATAAGTCTTTCTTGCCAAACAAAATACAAAATAGTTCAGTTTGTTTGGGCGGTACCCCATTATAGCATGTATTTTCTGTGGATTGTTAACTGTAGCCTCTGTAGTGAGAGAAAGAGAGAGAGAGAGAGAGAGAGAGTGCGTGTGTTAGAATACGCATGCACGTGCGTGTGCGTTTTTGTGTGTGTATGTGTGTAATTACGCAAAAAGGAGAAGGAAACCCTGGGTAGTGCCTACGTTTTAGGTGGAGAGCAGCTCCTTTATATGGAACACTTTGCACACCACCCACACTGTAAATCTGCTCACCTCAAATGTTTGTTTTGCTAGCAGTCTTTAAACACGGGATTAGTACATTGCCATCCATGCTGAGCTGGAAAGTGACAAAGTGTTTCAATATTTTTATAGCAAAGTCTTTAAACATAGTATTAACAAGTGCCATCCATGCTGAGCACAAAAATGACAAAAGCCGTTTTCCCGTCCAGGCACAGTATTAGAGTTTTGGATTGGTAAAATTGCATCCATGCCAACCTGGAATGAACAATCCACTTGTATTCATATATGAATGTATAATATGTCGGTCATTGTTCTTGTGCATATGATACTTCTCTAAAATATTATTGGTATTGTAGGTAGTGTCTGAGGAAGTGAAATGATTAAAAAAACTTGACCAAAAAAGACATTTAATGTGTATGCGTAGCTAGCTTTTGTATTTAGCCTTGACATATTTCAAAATGTTTTGTCATTTATAGAAAGCTTGAAATTGAAAATACACATTTTTCGATAAGGTATAATAGAATCATAATAATATGTTGCATCTGTAAAAATTAGTTGACACAGTATGTCCCGAGAACAACATCCACCATGTACCTCCTAGTCTTCCAATGTTAAACATTACATTAAGTAACTTCTTTCTCAAACTGCTATTAATGTATTGAACGATCCACAGGTTTTCAGTAAATTCTTTCTTTGTCATCTAACACGATATTGTACAAAAATAAGTTTGTTTAAAATAATTCTAAGACACAATTTTATTGTCATAGGAAATTGATGATGGACCGCGAATCTAAGGCTCACTGCAATGGAAGCTCTCATCACCACGACGAAAGACTAGCCCATGGCCACCAGCAGGTCAGCGAAGAACTCAAGCGGACCGGAAGGTGATCAATTTCACTAAAATGTGGATGAAATGCAGGTTACGAGCAGCTGGGTTGCAATATTTAAATATAAGACAAGTGTAAGGAGAGTGGTTGAGGGGATATGATGGCTAGTCAGCTTCTTAATTGTCTGCTTTCAAGCAAGCAGAAACAAAGCTCAACAGGCGCTTCAAGACTGAGAACGAGTCGCATAAGGCAGGGATCATTCCTATAACACTTCCTTCATGCTGGTAAAGGTCAGCACTCAGCTCTACTTAAACAGAATCTCTTCATATCGCACCCCACGTCATAGCAAACCTAGATATTACTCCATCACATCTTGCACTACTACTTCACTACCCATAACACTCTTTGGGTTTCATCTTACAATCTATGCTTTCAAAAGCATTGCCACCACAGAATCCTTTAAAGTAAGAGTCAACTCCTCCATGCTAATACCATGGGTAGGTCTTCCCACATCCAATATCCTTTTCCAGCTACATGTCGCATTTTGAGCTTTCAATCAAAGGGGGAAAATGAAGAATAAAATAGCAACAAACTTCACACAAAAAATGAAATGCTATTTAGCAATGAGAACTCGGAAGATAATATACTTCAATAGAAGGAAGATATGGCTCCGGTGTTGTCAACAGTGTAATGTCAAAGCCACAAATTGTATTAGACCCGTGTGGTCTTGAATTTGCAAAAACATTGCAATCTTGTGCAGCATAATTTGCCAAAATACAGTTCGTGCGAGCAAGTATTCCAAATCCCCTCGTACTTAGACCTTATTTAACAAGTAATGCCCAAGCCTTGTGCCCAAACTAGTCAGTTATGTGGCCATTTTAGGGCTTTTGTTAATTTTTTTTGACAAGTTCCCCATAGGTTTTCTGGTGTCCACAAACCCAATGCAACAAATATATAATAATACATTTCATTACAATTTCAAATGAGAGCAATATGTCAAAATACAAATCAGCCACCTCAGGCATGTAAACCACTAGACATCCCTGAAAGCACACTATAAACAATATAAAATAAATTCTCAAATGATACCTGACAGCATTGTATGTAAAATGAGCAAAAAAAAGTGAAAGAAGGTAAAAGAAACAAACACACCCTCACACACAAAACATTTAAGGAGCCTTCATTAAACAAGTCATAAGCTTGGTATTTACGTTTCGGGATCCTCCCTCCGAATCAATGGATCCTATTAGAAAACAATGTTAACCCTGCAAAGACTCAGAAAATTCTTATTTGTGGTTGGTCTGTAAAAAAAACTCTGGAGTAAAGTCAGACTGGCAATCAGGGGGCATATTATCAAGGACAGGCGATACAGTATCGCCGCTTTTATCGGCAGGAAACTGCCGATAAAGCGGCGATAATGGCCTTGATAATATGCTCTATGAATTTCAATCGAAGCCCATGTTAAATGTGAAGACATCTAACATGGGCTTCGATTGGAATTCATAGAGCATATTATCAAGGCCATTATCGCTGCTTTATCGGCAGTTTCCTGCCGATAAAAGCGGCGATAATGTATCGCCTGTCCTTGATAATATGCCCCTGAATTTGTTATTTTAGAGCTGTGATCCCAATCAGTTCTTATGGAATAATGAAAGTTAAAGAACTGTTTTGGGCCACTCCTTACAAAACTTATGATGTATCCAAGCCAACGACAAATCTCTTCCAAGCATTGCAAAGACTTTAAAATAGCCCACATTTGTCTACTGGAAAGTTAGATTGTCAACTCTCTCGAGAGTTTGAATCTACGTTGTAATTTTGGTTATGTAGTGCACTTTACATAGACATCAAAAACCATACTTATACAAAACGGGGTCATGGAAATCACTTGTACTGAGTGTCATTAGGATCATTTCAAGTTTGTGAGACACACGCTATGGCATTGCTATCATCATCACAGTTTAAAGTGGAGAATAAGATGGCAAAATTACGAGTGTATTGTATTAATGTTCCAATATTTTGAGTACATTTTGCAAACCAGTGTCTCATTTAACTACTGTTAAGAATCCCATGCAATTTTTAAGAAGTCTCAGATGTAAATGACAAGTTAAATGCATGTCTCCTTTCTGCAGCGAGCCATTGTGCCCCAAAAGGTACTATTCTCGTGTGTACACAATATTAAAGAGACAGTTTCATTTTAAAGCACATATTGTCCACATGCTGTGGTTTTTGTATGCAGGCTGTTTGGCGGACTGATACAAGACATTAGAAGAAAAGCCCCCTGGTACTTGAGTGACTTCTATGATGCGCTTCATCTTCAGTGTTTTGCCGCCATTTTGTTTATATACCTGGCAACGGTGACGAATGCTATTACCTTTGGCGGTATGCTGGGGGATGCAACAGATAACATGCAGGTAGGCAATGCAAAATATTTGATTACTTTATCACTTTTTTTTTAAATATCAGTAATATAAGTAAAAAGCTGTATAATTCGCCTATCGCATTTCTTTTTTACTTCAATGTTCTAAAATTGAAGGGACAATATTTTTCATAGCAGCACCAGTAGCAGGAAGCATGCTACACCAATGCTTTTAACCTAATGGCATAACATAATATATTCCTCGGTTAACTGGTGATTAAAAGAATGACAATGTGGAATTTAGCTATTTGACAAATAGGGTGCAGCAATTCGATCAAATGTGCACCACTGTAATCTACAAGATTTGCTTTTGCCTTCTGGGTATCTCCAATATGTACATACATTTATTGTAGTATATGTTCAATTAGCTATTTCATGAGGTAAAACAGATTTGCTTATTTTGAATTACATTTTTTTTTAATCTGACAAAGACATGCTGAAAATCCATAACCATCTTTCAGTTAAATACTGTAGACAATGTATAGTTAACATTTTTGACAAGAAAATCAATTCTTGATTTGCTTTACAGTTTTCCCATTGCTAATATTTTAGAAAGGTTTTGTAAAGTATTTTCCTTGCATGTTGTCAATCGCTGTAATTTTCTCAGCTTAGGAAACAAGTGAATCAAGGGATGCTTAGTTTGCAGTACAGGGTTACTTGTCCTGTGCTCATAACTGTGCTTAACCTATGCTATTGCATCATTATGATTTTTGTTTTAACATTTCACATAACTGTAGTGCGTACAGTGTGTATTACCTGTCGCCTTCCGTGGGCACTGCATTTCACCTGGTGGGCAAAGCAACATAACCATGTTTTAAAGTACATTAAATATAGGAAAGCCTTAGTTTGGCATGACTTGGAGCAGGGGCGTGACGAAGGCCCCTGCAGCCCTGCGGTGCATTGGGGGTCTCCATTGTTCAGGGGACTCCATTCAGCCTTAGAATATCTGTGAGATACTGAAGTCTCACCTTACCACAGTCTTGGTAGAGAGTCATTATTACTACAAATATGATACTTCTCGAAATTGAAGAATGACAATCTATTTTCATTATGCATTGCGATTACTCACTAACGTCTATATACTATGTCAGGTGTAGAGATTTAATTAAAAATCATATTTAAAGCAATGCCAGACTCTAAAAATGCCTGATGATGTGGACAGTGCGTCTTCAGTGCTACACACACCCTGCTGATTGTATTTTACACTCATGAAGTCTGGGAAAAAACTTTGGGTGACCACTAAATGCTTTACGGGGATTAGAAAAATTGTTAAATACAAAATCTCACAAGTTTTACCCAAAGAAAACAAGCAGTTGCAATGCAATCGGTCTCGCCTTTGGGACTTTAAATGTATTTAGCTATGCAGCACAATAGTCTGGGTCCTGAAACATCTACTGTTCTTTAACATTGAGGGAAAGTAAGGACCAAACTGCGTGGACCCTTCTGTGCACGGACGGGAGCACTCCCTCCCTGGTGCTGCGAATGACCGTTCGCCGTCACAGCCCCTCCCACCCTTTAGAACGCCCGCACCGCGGCGGAATTGCCACCGCGGTTAAGGTGTTAATATAAAATCAGGGCCTTCGGTGGTCATATCACTGAAAATACAAGATTTTAAAAAGAATTTATTGTCTACGGGTGCTCATGGAAGACAATTTGTATGGACTGGAATCTAGATAATGCTAAAGTGATTCTGGTACTTTAATGATCTCTGCTGATCGTTTTCTATCAAGAAAGTTAAATAGAGGCAGTTGCCAGAAACATTTAAAAAAGAAAATCCCTCAGCAGAAAGCAATTCTGGTATTTTACTGACCTCTACTTGTCGTTTTCTATCAAGACAGGTAAATAGAGGCAGTTGAAGAAGCAGAAAGCAATTCTGGTATTTTACTGACCTCTATAGGTCGTTTTCTATCAAAGCAGTTAAATATAGGCAGTTGAACAGAAAAAAAAGTCCCTAGCAGACAAGTCCTAGGGCTGATCTCCCAAGCCCACTAAGTACATACACATATAAGTATATACTAAAGTATATACAAAAGGTCTCGAGTGCTCGAACTAAAGAGATCGAAACATTTTATACAGGATAACATTGTCACATTTTAAATCAAATTCCCCATGGATCAGTCCTTCACTGTAGATTTTAATACACCAAAACATGTCTATGTCTGACCAATCAATCAGTTTTAAAATACTGTCTGTAATATTTGTATTGTTTCAGGGCGTGCTGGAGAGCTTCCTGGGCACCGCTATTGCCGGAGCAATCTTTTGCCTGTTTTCTGGACAGCCCCTCACCATCTTGAGCAGCACCGGCCCTGTGCTGGTGTTTGAAAGGATTCTATATAGTTTTAGTGTGTAAGTAATCTTGAAGCCAACTATTGCAGTGTGGCCTGTGTGTTTTAGAGAACGAGTGCATCATTTAAAACTGTTTGGGGAATTCAGTTTTTCAGAATTAGAAAACAAAACAAAATCGTCAGTCAAACGCAGATGAAGAGGCAGGACAAATAAAGTTGTATTAATTCTGATAGAGGAATTTAAAAAAAAGAGTCACTTTGAGGCCTCTATCAGTTGCTTGCCTGGATGTTTTTCTCTTCCATTCACGCATGACAGAAGATATCTCTATTCTTTATACTTTGCTTTATTAAATACAGTGTGGATATTGGTTAATGCAACAGTATGAAGATAAAAGACTTTTGCAAACACAACATTTGCAAACACAACACAATAAAATATAGCATGAAAACTCATGTATAGCAACACCAGTGTCACAGCAACAGTGTTGTGGGCCATATTGCAAGCAAGGAAAATGGGCTTCCGCATCCCCAGGATTGGTAGTAAAAAACTGCAACAGTTGTGGTGTAGAGGGTCTTTTTACACACTTATGACCTGGTGCCACAGGAGCTGCTGCACAATTGATAGCTTCGAACGTGATCAATAGATAAGTTAAAAAGGCATCAACTAAGCAATATAATACCCAAGCAACTTAAGTGTAGAAATTGAAAGAAAGTGAAAAAATGGCATGTTCGATGAAGTGCAAAGCTTATTATAAGTCACAGCAAAAAGAGTTACATGTTTGCGTACTTCACCACTTATTAATCAGTGTGGACTCCTTGTTTTTCAAACTATATGTCACTCTTCCTATAGATGGCTTGTTGATACCATCCTTCAACCAGGCATATGCTTGGCAATAATTAGGCTTTTTGAGATTCATGCAGTGAAGTCTTCTCTATTTATACAAGCTTTGATCATTCACAATCAATTCTACATCCCTTTCCTTGGCTACACCTGTAGTCTATGTATCAAAACAAAACAAATGAACTCCCAATCCCTAAATATGTTACAAATGGACACGCGATAGGCAAAAAACATATATATATTTATTGGAAGTAAAGAATGGCAAAAAACCCTCAGATTGGAAACCCCACAGAACTCACCACACGCAACTCTAGCAGGGCAACAAATAATGAATCACTGTAACCACAAACCATGTAATGCCCAAAATGGTAAACACAACAAACAGGACAATGAAGGAACTCATCAGTATCTGGTCAGCATCCAAACACACACACAAGAGATATATTTCATCAGCAAATAGAACAATATTCAGGTACTGGGATCCATAAGCAATTGCCAATTTTTGTAAACCTTTATTCTGGTGAAATAAAGACCATATTTGCTATTCGAAGCTCTAATTACACAAGACCCTGGCCAGTTGCACCACTTTTACTCATGATTATATGATATGTGAGTGGCATGACATAACGTGATCGAAACAGAATCTCTAAATATATTACAAGGCACTTATGCTCCTTGTTATTATCCAGGTAGAAACAACATTCAGTCTGTTAGTCATAGGAAGAAGATTTGATAAGGTTTGTACATTTCGGGTAAAGAAGTGGAGGTGTTAAGGTTCATGTATAGTAGTCACAGTTAAGGTAACAAACTGCATGACGTCTGACCAGACATCTTTTAGACAGAAACATCAGTATACTGTAAGTGCGTGTATATAATACAAAGATTTTACGAAACAGGTGTCAGACAGGGCATGATATTTGTCTATCACGAAAAATCCAAGATGAATATTTATCTTAAATTTGGTGAACAGACAAGATCATAACTCTGATAAGTTAAATGTGTCAGCCTGTATAGTGCAATTTGCTTGCATGTGATATGTATCTTAATTCTATTCCTTTTTTCCCCAGCGACTACGAACTGCATTATTTGGAGTTTCGGCTCTGGATCGGGCTTTGGGTGGCCTTCTACTGTATCATTTTAGTTGCAACCGAAGCCAGTTACCTGGTGCAGTATTTTACCCGTTTTACAGAAGAAGGCTTCTGTGCTCTGATAAGCTGCATATTCATCTATGACGCCTGTAAGAAGATGGTGGCACTTACAGACAGTTTCCCCATAAACTGGGCTTACAGCATTAATAATGTGACAGTCTACAGCTGTGGATGCTTTTCTTCCAGTGCAGGTAAACATGTTTACTTCTGAACATGTATGCAAATGAGTACTTTTTAATTGTGTCAACAGAGGCCTGTGAGAACAAAAACTGTTACCAGATAAAAGTGGTGATTTTTCTCAATAGCCTTACTTATGGATCCTAGAGAGGTGATACATTTAAGAATAATATGTCTGACATTTAATTTTAAAAAAATCTAAACATTAAAATAAAAGATATAATGCTATGTAATGTAGATTGTTCCCGGAATATCAATGGCTCTATTAATATCAATGATAAAGAAGATTATTTCCTTAGGATTAGTCCATTAATGATTCTTTTCGGACCATTCAATGTTAGTCTTCCAGATGTGTACTGCTTCTCGAGCCACCAGTAATGCTCCATCTGTATGCTGCTATGTTTTTTTATGAAAAGAGAATAGAATTCTATTCTACTTGCTCTGGTTCTTGCTTGGCGGCCACTACAAAGTTTATGAATGTGGATTTTCATTAGTAGTTGCCTGATATAAAAAATAGAGAGACCTACAGAAACGCAACATATGTCAGGCATAATCTGAATCTTAAAACTGAACTCTGAATTGTAAAAGATGTTCCAGATTCCTTCTAGCCTCTCATTGTTTACTGTAGCATCATATTGTCTGTGAGCTTGATTAAAAAAATGAAACTTTATTGTAATATAAATTTTGTCCTGTAGGGGCTTGATTTAGATTTTGGTAGATGGGTTAGTTACTCCATATACATACATGATAGCTATCCCGTCCATCATGTTTTAAGTGCATTATATCATATGGCGCTTTAAATACGGTGGACGGGATATCCATCACTTTAGTGTTGGACTATGCCAGTGCTTAATTTGAGCCCTGGTTGCCGATTGGGGCCACTGGGTCTCACGCGTGAGGACCAACACATATTTTTCCTCATCAGATATTTCCAAAAGCAAGATACGGGAGAAGACACTCACTGGAAAGAAAGAGGAAGAGAAATACGGAAAAAAAAGTTACCAGGGGAGAAAGCAGGGACCTGAAAGCGAGAAAAAGGAGCACAGGGTGTCTGGTAGTGGATTAAAGAGGCAAAAGGTGTATTAAGGACTATGCAGCCTTGGAATTTGTGGTGCTGACATTTAATAGCGCCAGCTATGATCACTTTGGGCACCGACACTCATTATTTTACAAATTAAGCACTGGGACTACCCGTCCTCCAAACTTTAAATCAGGCCCCAGGTTTTGACAGCAGGAGCCCTCTTTGGGAAGAGTTGCTGATTCTAAGGAGTTGTCACATTACCAATCACGTATGCACACAAAAATGGAAAAGGTGTACCTTTTCACGCTAAATTGCATTTGCACTTTGTCATTTTTACTTTATTTTTTCATTGAGAAAAGCTTTTTTCACATGAAGAAACCATGCTATGTCCCATTAATTAGAGGCCAAACATTTCCCTGTCGTACCATGAAAGCTGATTTACCCCTACCCTTGACAGACATAATCTACTACCATTTTCAAGGTGGAAACTACATGAAATATGTGAATAACCACAAACCTGAGAGTCTCTGGGAGTTCACCAAGTTTTATGGGGCCCACCCTAGCATGTCCATAAATCCCACCTTAAGAGCAGATTAACTCATACAGAAAATACACCACACTTGCACAATTTTAGTGCGAGAAAATATCATTTTCTCACTCTGTGAATCCGGAACCGGATTTCCCTCTCGTAAATTCTTGTATTTGCACACCTAAGTTTCACTTAAGTTCTCAAATACTTCGAGAATCAGCCCTAATGGCAGTATGTTTTTTTTACTATTTCAAAGAGGAGTGTGTCTGAGAGAAATAGGAGTCATGACTATAAAGTGTGTAGACAGAAGTAACTTCTTGAGGTTCCCAGGAGGAGGGTTTTCTCATAAAGTGTAAGGCATACTATTTCTCTAGCACAGCACTTTTTAAATGCCCTGGCCCTTACACGCTGTAAAGATTTGTAATGTGTGGGGGGCGAGAGGTGTTGACACTTTAGGACGCGGTTGTCCGTTAGTCTTGCTGTCAGATTCTGCCCTTTTTCGATTCATTCTCTTTCTCTTCAGCATTGACAGGGTATTTCTGATTGGTTCACTTATAACAAACACTAACCCAATCAAACAGCCTCCCCACTGAACAGTAGGGAGTGTAGGGCTGTCTTTCAAAAATGCAGGGTAACATTGGAATCGATAGTTCTGATTACAGATTTAAGTACTGTCAAACATGAATTATATGCGGCACAATCCACAAAGTTGTTTTCAGGTATAAATTTGGCGTACACGGCAAACAGCTTACACATATGTGTAGTGTCAGCGCTCTAGCCGCGCCAGCGTGCGTGTGACATAACACGCGCAGGGCTAGAGCGCGCAAGTGTGCGCATGCGCGAATGGCGGTTCGCGCTTCAGCAGAGCGAGTCGGAGCGCGATTGCAGTAAGATGCCCGGCGCTCTTCCCGTAGTGTAATTAATTAATAAATATATCTTGCCACCTATACCCCGCAGCCTGAGTAGTTATTGGGGGAAGCCTGGGACTCCACAGTGGCGATGAGGAGTGGGATCTTTCCCCACAAAGAAAAAAAGAACAACAGTGGAGAGAAGGAAGAACCCGGGACGCGCCAACCAATACCACCCACCTGCAGAAGAAGGGGGAAGGCGAAAAGCCGCCGCAGGAAGCACGGGAAGAGGGCGGCAGAGGCGCAGAGACCCAAACAAGCACACCACGTGGCCAGGAGTCAAGTGACACAGCAACCTGCACAGAAGCACAGTAGGAAGACTGCAGTGTCCTTACCAAGGCCCTGGCGGAAAGGGGAGCCCACGTGGAAGGGGGAAGAGGAGAACCCAGTCCCAACACGTCGCAAGCAGAGAGCGCCAGGGCACCGGGCAGCCCCAGGAATCGGGGAGGAAACAACAGCGCGCCCGGCAGCCCCAGGAATCAGGAGGGCGAGCCAGAAAGACAAGCCAGAATGAGTAACCAGGCGTCATCACTCACGGCGCCGATCCCGTTTCTACCCAAGCCGGGTGAACCCCAAATGAAATGGGAAGACTGGAGGGAATACTTCAAGAACTACCTTGAAGCCCTAGAAGACGAATCCGGAGATGGATTCACCGGCGCGAGAAGGAAACGAATACTTCTGCACAACCTGGGAACGGAAGGAATAAGGGTGTTCATGAACATAGCGACGACGCCTCGACAAGCAGCCGATGCAGACGTCTTCAAGCAAGCTCTAGAAGACCTAGACGCTCACCACCGCTCAGCGGTATGTGTTTCCATTGATCGGTTCACCTTTCAACAGAGGAAACAAGGAGAAGGAGAATCGATTGACGACTACGTAGCAGCTCTGAAAAGACTAGCAGTCATGTGCAAGTACGGGGCGCTGGAAGAAGAGTTATCAGAGACCAAATTGTGATGCACACCACCAATAAGAATGTACAAGACAAGCTGTGGGCTCACGGTGAGGCAACGCTAAAGGAAGTAATTGCGATGGTGAAGAAAGCCGAACTCTCAAAGCGATGTGCTGAAGCCGTAAAAAGAGAGAATGCGCAAAGAATCATGGTCAACAAAGTAGATGACGCTGAGCCATCGCGAAGACACCAGATAGCGCCCGGAGACAGCAGAGGAACTAACAAATGGGCGGGAAGACCCGGACAAGCGGGGAAGCAGTCCTCGTACACCAAGTCCACGTGCTACAGATGTGGGAGCGCAAACCACGCAGCCCAAGACAAACGCTGCCCAGCTTTTCGCGCAAAGTGCATGTTCTGCGGCCTGATAGGCCATTACGAGAAAGTGTGTCGAAGGAAAGAGAAAAGATCAGTAGTAAAATACATAGAGCATCCGCAACCTGAAGAAGGAGCTGACGAGGAATCAGATGAAGATGACAGAGTGCTGTGTATTGAGGAGCAAGTGCTAGGCATAGACACCAAGCGCTCCGACAAACCGCAGGCAGACATGTTAATAGGGGAGTGAAGATCAGAATCGCGATTGACTCAGGATCCCCGTACACCATAGTTCAGAGGTCAGTATGGGAAGAGGAATTCAAACCCAGCCTGGGTCCCAAGCTAGAACCACCCGACATACGACCAGTGTCATACACGAGCAACCCGATCCCTATGGGAGGGTACCGGAGCCTGAAGTTCGAATTCAGAGGGAGGACAGCAACATGCAAGTTGTACGTGGCAGAGAAAGGCCCCTCAGTTCTAGGATGGAGAGACCAAGGAGACCTCAAAATTAAACTGCATCCTGGGGGCAAAGAACAAGTACTCCTGATGGACATAGAAAGCTGGCCAGACCTGGAGAGAGTGAGAAGAGAATTCCCCAAGGTCTTTGGAGGCAAAGTAGGGAAGCTGGAGAAATTCATGCACAAGATCATACTCAAAGAAGACTCCCGGCCAGTGTCCCACAAAGTCCGAAATGTTCCCATAGCAGTGAGGGAAGCGGTGCAACGAGAACTGCGCCGGCTGAAAGAACAAGAAATCATTGAGCCCATAGATAGCTCAGAGTGGTTGGCCCCCTTGGTGGTCGCCAGGAAACCCAATGGCAAAGTGTGCCTGTGGACCTGCGCGAGTTGAACAAATGCTTGGTAGTAGAGAAATTTCCGCTCCCCAGAATCGAAGAAATGTTGGCAAAAACCAGAGGTGTGAAGTGGTTCTCCACGGTAGACCTCACGTCAGCATACCATCAAGGTGACCTACAGCCGTCAAGCAGGAAACGGACATCCTTCATCACACCATATGGATGCAATCAGTTCCACAGGATGCCGTTCGGGCTGCCGTCCGCCGCAGCGGTGTTCCAAAAACTCATGCACGGCCTGTTCAAAGACGTCGAAGGCATCCAGTACTTTCAGGATGACATCCTAATAATGGGGAAGGACCGTAAGGACCATGACAACAAATTGAACAAGGTGCTAGGCGTACTGCAGGAGAAAGGACTGACGGCAGAGTGGGAGAAGTGCAGATTTGGGATGACATCTGTCACCTATCTGGGGCACGAGATAAGCGGACAAGGGATCACTCCCAAGAGGGAGAATGTGAAAGCAATCTGCGAGGCCAGAGCCCCAACCAACAAGGACGAGGTACGGTCATTCCTTGGAATGGCCGAGTACTACAGCAAATTCGTCCAGCACTTTGCCATGAAAACGCACAAGTTGAGGCAACTTATAAGAGACAAAACAACGTTCCAGTGGGACGACGAGGCTCAGGGAGAGTTTGAGGAACTGAAAGGAAACATTAGCCAGGCCGTGCCCTTACACGGACATGATCCCGCAGGTAATACCATTCTCACCACTGATGCCAGTGAAAAGGGTTTGGGTGCGGTCCTTGCACAAGAGAGAGATGACAACACCATGGAAATACTCAGCTTTGCGTCCAGAGCGTTGTCTCACACCGAACAGAAATTCAGCGTGATAGAGGAAGAGATGCTGGCTGTCACGTGGGCCATGGGGAAGTTCCGGCAGTTCCTAAGGGGTACGAGGTTTCGCTTACAGACTGACCACAAGCCCTTAGTTAAAGTGCTCACCTCAAGTGGACATGCCTCAGCTACCCCGTGGATAGCAAAGATGACTCCTAAACTCCTAGAATACACGTACGATGTGGAATACATCCCGGGGACACGCAACAAAGTGGCAGACTACCTTAGCAGGGCCTCAGCCATGGAGGAAGCGCCCACACCTGTAGCGGAGAACGAGGAAATGGTAGCGGTGATGGAAGACACAGAAAGAGCCATCAACATACAAGAGTGGGAACAAGCATACGAGGAGGATGAGAACTTGGAAGTGGTTAAGAAGAACCTCGTCAAAGGATGGCCGGAAAAGAAAAGATTAAAAGAGGTGCCTAGGAAACTGTATGAAGTGCGGGAGGAATTATCCATGATTGATTCAGGAATCTTCCTGTATCGCGGTGACAAGATGGTGCCGCCAGAAAAGCTGGTCCCAACCCTGCTGAACCTACTACATGAAGGTCACCTTGGCATTGTGAAGACCAAGTCAAGGGTGAAACAGATGTACTGGTAGCCAGGAATGGACATCCAAATTGAGAGACATGTAAGGGACTGCGACCAGTGCCAGGGGGCAGACAAAGTACTCAAACCATTGAGACCAGTTTAAGGAAGATTTGAACAACCCCGTAATCCCTGGGAGGAAATTGCGGTTGACATCCTAGGACCGATATTGGTCGGCCAAGGGACAGCTAAATACTTGTGTGTCTTAGTTGACAAGTACTCCAAATGGCCGGAAGTGCATGTGCAGGAGGAGATGGACTCTGAAGTGGTAATCGAATTTCTCACCTCAGTGTTCCTAAGGGAAGGCATCCAGAGGACGATATTGACAGACAATGGCCTGCAATTTACATCAGAAAGGTGGCAACAATAAACGGAGAGGAACGGGATCAAATCCAAACACACCTCGGTGTACCATCCAGCAAGCAATGGACAGGTGGAGAGATTTAACTGAGTCCTCATGGGGTCCATTCAAGCGGCCATCATGCAAGGCAAGGACTGGGAAGCAGAAATTCAAAGGATGATGTGGGCGTACAGGATCACCCCACCTCAACAGGGTATAGTCCCTTCCAGATCCTAAGGGACAGGCATCCGTTCACGAAAGAAAATGTGGTATGGAGAGAAAAGACCATCAACAGTAAATGGCGCCGGCCGTGGTCCAGCACAATTTGAGAAGGCCCAGAAAGTGTACACGGAACATTACAACAAGAGAAGAAAGGTAAAAGATTTGGTTCTGGAGAAGGGGGAGTGGGTGAGAGTCAAGCAGGCAGTACTGAGGAAGAAGGGAGAGAGCAAATGCAGCCCACCCCTACAAGTGGAAGAAGTGTACAGCAGAGCAGCACTTCTCAGCGATGGAAAAGTGTGGTCCCAGGATCGCATGGTGAAGATTAATAAAATCGTGCAGTGGCCTGATGAGGAAGGAAATAGCACTCATGTTCAGAGACAGGAAAGAGAAGCAGAAGAAAGAGCGTTAGATGGCGAAAGCCATGGAGAAGAAGATGTGTGCATAGAGACTGAAGTTCTAATGGGACCGAGTGTGAGGGAGGCATCAGCCAACAAAGAAGCCACGCCCAGGAGAAATGAACATGGTCAGGGGAGAGAAAAGGTGGGGAGCCCGGTGACCGAGGGTGTCCACGAAGCCTCCACTCCGGTAAGGCGCACACGTGCTGAAGGGTGATAGTCAGGCCTGCACACCTTAGAGACTTTGAGTGAGAGAACTTTGGACATTGAACTTTAATATTACCGTTGTGTAAAAGGAGGAGATATGTAGTGTCAGCGCTCAGGGCTAGAGCGCGCAAGTGTGCGCATGCACGAACAGCGGTTCGCGCTTCAGCAGAGCGAGTCGGAGCGTGATTGCAGTAAGGCACCCGGCGCTCTTCCCATAGTGTAATCAATTAATAAATATATCTTGCCACCTATACCCCGCAGCCTGAGTAGTTATTGGGGGAAGCCATGGACTCCACAGTATGAAACTAGGAGTACATCTCTTTCAAAGGTGGAAATGGGGAAGGAACACCCCGAAAATGCTGGGGTGTAGGTGAAGAGAGGATTGACATTAGTGAAAAAGCTAATATTTCCTAGGTTGCACTGGAATGAGAAAGTGCAGTGGGCGGGGGGAGAAGGTGAGATCTGAGGGCTAACGATTGCTCAAGGTCTATTAATGCTCTTCGGGTGCAGAGTGACTACAAGAGGTGAATGAAAGGTGTCACTTTCTGCAAACGGGTTATTTACACTATGGTAACTGGCAACGTCGGCTTACCTTTTTATTTAGAATCCTACAGAATGATGTGTTACATGGTTTCATAACAGTACATATGTCAACAGATATAACTAGTGTCTTCGGGCGCAGGTAGTAAAAAAAGATGATCTAGCAGTGTCAACAGGTGACAAAGGGTTCAGGTGAAGATGTAAATTTATGATATATTTACACGGCTCTCACGTTCATATAACTTTTATTCAGAAAAACACTTATTCCCATGAGTATATGAAAACTGCATGAGTTGCCCATACAGGCATGCTTTAAATGAGAAAAAATAAGTGATGGTACTCACCCAAATAAGGTGTGAAGTTTTGGTAGGAGCAGGGGGTGGGCTTAAGTGTAGCAATCTAATGGGCTCGAGATCGAAAGTTGGTAAACTGAGCAACATTAACATCTGTCATTTACAGTGCTTAGATGAGGATGAAAAGTGAATTTAATTTAATTAGAGGTGATATGTTCACAACATTATGTAAAAGTGTACATGATTATCTGTCCAATTATAAACCAACTTCTGCCAAATGATTGCAGTAATAATCTCACCTTTGTCGCTCTCCTCTCTTGCTTTTGCCTGACTTATTCTTCTGCAGTCTCTCTCATTTTTATTTTTTTAATTTACTAAACTACAGTTTGTAATTCTGCCACAAGGTGGCGTATATCAACCATACAGTGCAAAGTTTGCTTTTAATCTTTGTTAATCGGGCCAGCTGCTTGTGAGACAAGTATAAAGTGTCCCTATCCTTTAATGTAAGTGTGGTGTGATGTTGCCAGGGCATAAGTCCTAAAAAAAGAAGTGGGGGGACGCTGACGTCACAACAGGAAGTGACGTCACAAAAGGTGGCTTGCACCATCAGACTAATTGCCTCCCCTCGCTCACCCCTTAGATGCGATTGCATCAGAGAAGCCAGCGCGATAGCAGCGTTCTGCATGAACTCTGATCTCGCCCCAGAGAGGCCAAAGAGTGAATGTGTGACTCCATTTGCTCCAGTTATCAAGCTCCTGGTAAAATAAGTGGGGGAACGCCATCCACCCGCATGGTACCCCGACTCGAGCCCTGGATGTTGCCCTCTGCCAACCTCCGCCTCAAATTAAGTACTGTCCCTCCCTCCAAGAGTTGCTAGTACAGGTGAAAGCAGGTGAATGGTTAGTTAAAGACTGGGGACAATAGCAACTGCTTTGGCAGTGTCAATCTGAACAGTGTGCAGACTGCAGTGGTCATGTGTAATGTACATACGAGGGAAATGAGGACAGTGGCATGACAGTAATTCTTTAGATGCTAGGAGAAATGTCGAAGCTGGCATGCTGGAGTATACTTCCCTCAGAAGGGCAATGAGAGGATGGGGTCTGGCGGCTAGAGCGGCCGACTTTGGAGCTGGGAAACCAAGGGTCGAGCCTCGGGGTCGCATCCTGGTATTTTGGGCAAATCACGTAATCTCCTCGTGTCTACCAAAGAAAAAAACAAGCATTTGCATGGCCAATAGGTCTCGCCTTCGGACGATATAAGTATTTAGTTATGCAGCACAATATCCTTACTACAACAACATTAACTGTTGCATAGCTAAACACTTCTAAGGTCCCAAAGGTGAGACCTACTGGCTATGCCAATGCTTGTTTGTTTTGAGAATCTGGTCATCCTGTCGTGCGGGCTACTTTACTTTCTAGCTTCACTGCCATCAGAATGCGGCAGAACAAGTCAAATCAGGCAAATGGGACAAATTGAGAGCGCTGCGAAGTGGCTCTTGTTCACAAGACAGCGCTATAAAAAAAAGTAACAATTAATGTAGACACGTTGGTCATCGCAGCAAAAGGCCGGTAAGAGGGTTTTTGTGATCCAATTATCATCACAAATGCTGCCCGTTCACGCTCTCGTTGTAACCAAACATGATTCAAGAACTGAACACCGCACCTGAGACATTTCTTGAACCGCTTCTGCCATTTTCCTGGGCATGCTGGGGTGAAAATGAGCTTGCTTTTCATCTTCTGGTATACACCGCCTTTTAGAGGCACAACAATACTCCTACATTTCTTTACAAAGGCCTGTTCACACCTTTCCCAAGTGGGAGAAAAAAAGAATTTGTTTTTTTTGTTTGGTTGCTGGAGTTTACTAGAATCTTGCACCGAATGATGACCCATTATCAGACACTGGGTGCAAACTAAATTCCCTTGGACCAGGGAAATCTCCTTCAATGAAATGGAAAGGGGCAGTTTGAGGGGTAAACCTGAGGGGCGGTTTTGGGACCTCTTTATAATGAACCTGCTGCCCCCGGGAGGAATGGACAGACAACACCAAATATTTGTCAAAAGGCAACGGACAGAAGACATTTTGCCCAAATAACGGACTATTTGCGTAAATGACGGACAGCTGGTCACTCTATGAAAGTCTTGATGCGCACTTCCCTGCACCACACAAAGCAGAGGAACGATAACTCCAAAGGTGTTTCTTACTTTTGTAGCATTAGCGGCACATTGCACTTCAACTTCACATATTTAAAGCTAAAGCGCGGTGTGCCGCGTACAGTACAAAACTATATAAATAGCAAAGAAATGTGGGTGGCCACCATGTTTAAAGTTAAAGCTGACGTGCAATGCCGTCAATGATCTAAAGGCAGCCGCCCACCTTCCTTTTCTATTTGCCTACTTTTGTAGCATTTACGCCACGCCGCGCTTTCGCTTTAACCATTTGAAACTAAATCGTGGTGTGCTGCAAATGCTACAAAAGTGAATAAATCATATCAGAAGCTGAAGAAGAGGGAGGGGAAGCAGGGAGGGGGTACTGAGAGCACAGAGAGAGAGGGGGTGGAGGAGCATGACTTAATGAGCCATTACAAAAGCCAGATGGCCTGTGCACGTTCACGCGCGCGTGACCGCACGCTGGTGGCCGGCAAAAGGCTTTGGTAGCACTTTTAAAAGCCATTTTCTAAATGTCTCGCAGACCAGCGCATGCACTGGCTCTAGCAAGTCCTAACAAGCATTTACAATGCAATGGTTTCGCCTTTGTTAAAGTTTGAGCTTTTGGTATTGCTTTTGACAAATGGTCTTTTCTAACTTCTTTGAATTATGTGTAAAACGTTGATGTGTTTTACTTTACACAGAAATATGGATACATTTATAATGCAATTAGTTGCAGATGCACAGTGAATTAGAATACACGTTATTTCATAAAGCATGTTAGCATGTTAGTGAAGCCAGGAGTGTGAGAGAAGACAGGAGAGAGAGGGCAAGAAGGAGAGAGTGTAAGATAAAGAGAGAGGGCAAGAGGGAGAGAGATGGAGACTGAGTGCAAGAGAAGAAGTGATAGATATAGAAGTTAAGGAGAGCAGGAGTAAGAAGGAAGAAGGAAGAGAGGTCAAAAGGAAGAGAGGGCAGGAGAGAGAGGGAGGGCAGGAAGGAAAAGAGGGAGAAAGGAGAGGGCGGGCAAGAAGGAGTGGGAGGGCAGGAGGGAAGGTAGGAGTGTGTGAGAGAGGGCAGAAAGGAGAGGGTGGCAGGTAGGAGAGGGAGGGCAGGAAGGAGAAGGAGGGCTAGAGGAGGAGAGGACAGGAAGGAGAGAGAACAAGAGAGAGATGGAGGACAAGACTCTATCTCCTCTCCAATCCCAGACAGGCAGGGCGGTGATTTAACCAAAGACCAACCACTCTGCACATGGCACAACGCCAAACCATGTGGCGTTGTCTCGGTGATGGAAGGACTTCACATCCCACGTCAGAGCAGGTACTGGCTGAAAGAAAGTGCAATCAGTAAATATATCCTGAGGGTGCACCTCTGGGAGGACCAGGCAAGAGCCAGAAGCATGAGAGGTTTGGTGACATCCAGCCATACCTCTTTCAGAGACTCCAGTCTCTTGAGAAATATTGTCTTTTCTTTCTAGACAGGCACCTTCACTCTAAAAATATAGTAACAGACTGCAAAATCCTGGAGGCAGAGAGAAGGGTAAAGGAGCTTTGCTCCAAACACATAAAAATAGCTGCATGTAGCCAATGCATCTTATTTATTCAATTATTTATTTATGGCGGTCCCTTTAAACAAAGCCATATCCCATCTTTGTAGCGACTAGTGAGCTGCGACATTTCAGTGCGCTACAAAATATCACAAATAACCTATATTATACTCCTTTTTACTTTGCTTGCAGACATTTTGTTTTTAAAATAGTGTTATTGTACTTTTGAATACCTTTCTTAAAATATTGCGATTTTCATTAATTTTATCATAGTGATGTCTAAATTGGATGAACAGCATTTCACGTATTTTTCTTTTTAAATGAAAAAAATCCTGCCACCTTAAGCAAATGGACAACGAGGCTTGAACGTGAAGTTGACCTCGCCCCCCCCTCCAAACACACACACACACACACAATTAAAAGCACCGTCCAGCATGGTGAACACACACGCCCCAATGACTTTGGACAACTCGCATTCCCAAAGAGGGTGTGTCCCATGCTCCTGTCAGAACCGGACTGAAAACAATAAACAAGCATTGGTAAAGATGTTCCCGCAGCCCCACACTGGGACACCTTGAGTCTGGACTGGCTCTTTAACTCGTGCTGCTTTGCATGCAAGGACTCTGGAGCCCAGGCGGGCAATGTTTACAGTCAACATACATGTGTCAATAGTGTTACATTCAGTTGATTTATTTGACAGCAGGTGTCAAGTAAGACACAAGTGAAGCGGCCAGTTAGGGGTTAAGTGGCAAGTGCGACAATCCATTAGAAAGGCGCTAAAAATGGAAAGAAAGCGCTGTGAAACGGGGCACCACTGCCGCCGGACCAAAACTAGGTGAACAGTATTCCTATCGCCCCCAGGGAAAAAAAATAGAAAGGGCTTTAAACCCCTTACGCAATGACCACCATGCAGAATCGAAACAAAGAAAAGCAACATTAAACACAAGGGAAGCCCCTCATTTTATCACAACACAGGACCCCCAAAGCTTCACGAAGGGACCTTCTTTTCCAGGCTACTGGGGCAATGCATATCTATTTTTTCACAAGGGGAGGGGGCACAATTTATAAGTATCTGCTAGTTGCCCCAGCGTGCTTCTAAGCGCCTTCGACATATACGCAAGCATAAACCAACAGAAGTGGGGGTGACAACCTGAAGACGCAAAAAAGCGATTTGGCCAGGGTCCCGCTCGCTTATCTAAAAGCCATCAAAAGAACCTTGACAGCCCTGGTCAACAGCTAAGCGCCTTAAAGCGGCGGCGCTATCAGAAATACAGCGCTTTTTCACGATCTGGAAAAGGCAATGGGCAGCTCTGTCATATCGCAAACTCACCATGAAGCAGCGGCGTCATACAAAGTACATGCATGAACATTCCGCAACATATTAACCATAAAAACAAACGCCATATACTTTCCAGAAACAACTGACGAAATGTCACTATTTACCCAAATGTCATGCCTGGGAGGAGGGGGCAATGAATTATCGCCCTCCGTAACAAGTTCTTCCCCCCAAGCAAGACTCTCCGGTTGTCCCATTTGCAGTGGGAGCTGTGCATCCTGGCCCGGATTTTAACAAGTGCATTCTGGGACTTGTGGTGTTGTTCTACGTTGCATATAGCGCGCACTACAAATCACGTAAGGCAGAGAACACTTAAGGAACGGGCGACTTACTCAAGCCCAACGCGGGACACATTACAAATCTACGTGAAGAGCAAAGGGCATTAAAGTTATACCCATCCCCACCCACCTAACGAATGAAAATAAATAAAATAACAAGAAGCCGCGTGGAGGGAACGGCTCCCAAACACCAGTGGGCCAGTCACGGAGCCCCCACCAGCCCTCCTTCACTTACCGGGCGGTTCGTGGGGGACTCCGGTCCTTTCTCCTGTGTGGCGGTAGCGCTTTGCGGGGCTCTCTCAGCACATGAGAGCCCCGCCTTCACAATGCTCCCGGCCCGCTACCTGTTCCCCCGGTCCCCCATCTCGGGACCGGGCCGTCAATGGCTCGCGCTGTTTGTTTCTTTTTCCCCGGCGGCAGCGAGCAGCCAATCGGTGCGCGGCGGCAGGCGGGACTTCCCTCCAAATGCGGAAGTCCCGCCCCGCGTCAGGCACCGTAGTGCCTGGCTTCCTGTTTTGCGGCGCTCGGGCCGCGGCGGTGATTCTCGGGCATTTAAGAGGGGTGGACACCCTCGAGACCAAAAGTAAACAGTGAAGCGAGGTGGGCACTCGCAAAGGGCGCCATAATCGGGGTGGCACCCGTCAATTAAGAATAAAGTGCAACGAAGCACTCGGGGGTACCAAATTACTGCAAACCCCGGAATCCAATCACCACACGGCAACAGTGGTGACGCTGCGCCGCACGGGCCAATCCCGTCGCGGCGTTTGGTGAGGGGGCTCGGCTCTCCCGTCCAATCGGAGAGCAGCGGGCTCGTTTTCGGTCGCGTTGCTACCGGCAAGGTACGGGGCCCTTCGTCGGGGGTTTACTGATCCCGGGTTGCGGTGGTGAAGCTGCACACAGGTTATTTTAGTGCGCTCTGCTCGGGGAAGGCTCACAAACCTTCAGTCTGCACCAAACACGTGTCGATGGATTCGGGGGCGTTCCCGGCGTCGCGTGACGTCGCCAAAGCCAAAGAATCTCGGGAACGCCCCCGTGTCTGGTCCGGCATTGATGGACAGGCCCCTCGTCCAATGGCTAGGCTCCATTTATGGAGCTAGCCAATGGGACGGGGGGGCGTGTTCCATAGTGCTTACTGTACTCAATAGATTTCTCTGGAGGAGGAGCCTAACGGCTCCGCCCCCCAGCGAAACCTAAAAAAGGGGCATTCTTGCTACTAAACAGTAAGACTTGTTTAGTGAGGGTTGTGCACCCACTCATGAAAGAGCTATCCAAGGCACGTAGAATGCTACTGAAATATATAGATTAAATACATTACTGGTAAATTCAAATCTATCTGTTCTTTTTTTGTTAGATGATCATTTTAAATTGAAACTGAAAGGGCTGACACACTTTCATGCCTATCAGAGGTAGGGTTGCCAACCTCTGAAAAAAAATTAGGAATTTGTACATGTTTGAAATCCTAACGCAGCAAGGAGTTGGTACTTTTATTATATGATTTTTAGTTAAATCCGCTAAAAATGCTCTTAGCCCTCACTTTGGCGTCTGTTTGCATTAGTAATCATTTAGTATTACTGTAAACATATCGTAAATGCTTTTGAAGTGTTTTATCTTGTATATTTCAAATATAAATTTCAATGTGAAAAATACCTCCTTTTGCAGACTTTTAACTTTTTGACATTTATCTTTAACTGAGCATAACATAGCAATGCTGGCCATGAGGCTAAAACACCAGGCAGGTGGTTCCCTAACCAGACACAACTGCTCTGGCTGAACAGCGGACAAGCTTGTCCAGCATCACCCTCTCATGACCTTCCAGTAACTACCTGCTTCTTTCTCCATTCTGGTACAGTGATGAGACTGGGCGAAAAGGGCAATGCGCATTGAGGCTTGGGTGGAATGTTGTAGGATCAAGACAGCTCAAAATGTGTCTAATGGACATAGGCACACTTTTGAAGATCGAGTTACACTATTACTTTTAGGCACTGAAAATCCATTTAGGCCTCCATGGAAAGGCTTAGCTACCTTGCTATGGTCACATACTCAGTGATACCAGGTTTGGTAACTACTGTTGTCTTGCCGAATGCCAGCACTGCCTTGCGGAAAATTGTTCCAGCTCCACTGCATGACATGTTATCTTATAGCAATCCTAAACTAATAGACACAGGTCCATGCCTATGCCTACCAAACCCAGTAATGCACAACATTTGCCAGAAACTCCACTTTACACAGAAGCCACTAAATACAAAAAATAAATACAAGGTCAGGCTTTCAAATTGAATGTGTGGGGTGGAATAGCTTTCAAATGGGCCACCACCGGAGCTGACTATGTAGTGTTAGGCATCTGAAAGGGGTAAGGGGCGTTCAACCTGTGCCTTGATGTGGTGAAGGAGGGCATCCAGAATTGCTGACTGAAAGCCATAGAGCTTGGATCAGCTTACTAGAAGGAGGTCAGCCACTAAATCTGACCAGGAGTCCCTACTATTTTTTCTTCAGGAGAGGCCAGAGAATTCGTTGGGAAGGTGTTGTTGTAAAGAGGTTTGCCATTGAGGCAAAGATGCTCTTCTTAGCCTTCTGGTCTACCCATGGAGGTAGAGGAGAAATGGAATCATGGAAAGTGCATTGCCAATAGGGTTGGTTCATATTGATATTGGCAAGATTAATTGAAGCATGCTGCATCAACCTTCGCTTATAGGCTCTGGTCACCACACAAAAACAGGATAATGAACCATTTAGTGATGCTCAAATTTCTTGGTAAGGGGTGGCATATGTTGCAAACAAATATATGGACTGAATATGAGAAACACAAAGCTCCCACAAGCCTTTCAATGTACGTTTATTTCTTTGAAGTATTCCGAAAATATACATCTAATGTAATTTAGAATCATATTTTTGAAAGAAATTATGTATTCTAAACAGATCAACTCTTAAGCTGATTATGGGGTTTCTTGGCACATATTTTGGTAATGTCTTAAGGCTTGCATAATGTTGCTTGAAAGAATAAAATCCCTTAAATCGCAAATTTCTGAACAATTTGAAGTTAAATGGAACATACATCGCCACTAAATACTATGAACAATGTACTTTTGTTACAGAGGAAACGATGCATACTGGTAATCATGTTAATCCATCATGAGGATCTTCACTAAGGGCCATATGTATCAACAAACCCTTTTGCGATTCCTAAATAGCGATTTTTAAGGAATCGCTATTTAGGAATCGCAAAATGGTATGTATGAAGAAAATTGCATTTTTTTAGCGATTCCTTAATCTTCCTTATTTGCGAATTCGCATTTTGCAAATTCGCAATTAAGGAATAATTTCCAATGCATTCCTATGGGCCAGGAGGCCCCTAGGAATGATTGCGAAATAATTCTCAAATTGCGAATTCGCAATTTGCTAATCGCAATTTGAGAATTATTTCAAGGGTGCAGCGGGGTCTCAAAGACACCCTGCTGCACCCCTGAAATGTACATGAGTGTGCATATGACGCACATACATGCCCTATGGGCATGTGTGTGCATCACATGCCACCTTCAAATATATCAAATTGTGCATTTTTTGAAGAATTCGCAAGTTACCATCAACTACAAGTTGGTGGTAATTTGCGAATTCTTAACCATTATTCGCAGCCCAAAAATGCTACATACATGGCATTTAAGGAATTGCAAAAATGTGATTCCTTAAATGCTATGGCAAAATAAGGAATCGCAAATCTTTGCTATTCCTTATTTTGCTAATATTTCATACATCCCAAAACATGCAAAAAGGCCGTTTGCGATTCGCCAAGGCCGAAATTCTGCGAATATCGGCCTTTGCGATTCGAAAAAGGCTTGATACATATGGCCCTTTATCCGAAAAACTGTAAAACACCGCCTGTGCAAGGTCCCGTAACACGTCATTTTTTTTGTGTTTATGCCCAGCACTGGAAAGGTATTACACATTACAAAGTAACGGAAAAGCACAAAAAATGAACATGAGCAACACATCACAAAATGTATACATTTTTTTTAAAAACAGAGTAGCACGAGTAGACAAGTTCCAGTCAAAAAAAAAATTCCTTTTTTTAGTACGTTTCAGACTGAGGACAGAGCCTGGCAGTCATTGAGTGATAGGGAGGAATACCTGAGCACTTTCCAAGAAACAGAAAAAAAATAACCAGAAGAAGTGTTAAGACTAAAGACAAACAAGCGCACGCGCCTTGTGCCGCAGCAGGGGTAGGCGCGTGCACACCTCGTGCGGCAGCAGGGAGGAGAAGGGGGTCCTGCGCGATTCCCTTGCAGGAGCGATAATTGCTACCATATGGCGGCACTCGCTCCAGCAAGGGAATCGCCACACGTGCACGCGTTGCCATTGAAGGCAATGGAACACGTGCACGTTTTAGCCTGAAAAAGGCGATTGATGGCTACAGGTCTCTTTCCTATGCAGTGCATGTGCGCTGCGTAGGCGAGACCTAAAAATTAATTGTGTCCTTGTGTAACTATGGTGACGAGATCTTGAGAACCAAAAACCGAGACATTTTGAAAAAAAAAGAAAAAGGACTACAATTTTCCATCCACGAAATGGCACAGAATGACAGCTCTCATCAACATAGGTTCACAGAAGATGCATTAGGAAAATAAATAAAATGTAATTTCTACAACCAACATATTACCTATTAATTAAATTGCTTGCTTATAACAGCTGCTAACTAGTACAGCTTTAGAACACCCAAAAAAGTGCCTCTCACTGTTGTCAGTCGACCCCCTCTAAAAACCGGGACGCTAGATTTACAAAAAAATAGTGGAACACAGCGCACCAACCAAAGTTGCTGCACTTAATTCTCTAGGTTGAGAGAGCAGCGCTTTCGTCCCTTGCAGGTTCTCTTTAAGGCTGCCTAGCGCCACTCATAGGTGTTTGCATGCAGTTCAGGATAGATGTTGTACTAGAAGGGTACACTTCCTGTACAAAATCCTATTATTAGACTATTTTTTAACATTTGATGTCTGCGGTACGGAGCAGCACACATTAAATGCTTGAAATGTTTGGAAAAATGTAAGCATTTCTCCTACTTACCCTGTTTCAAGGAGCTATTATTTTTTTACGTAAAGCCAAACAGTCTTTGTAGATCTGGCTGTACCACCCATGGAACGCCCCCTTCAATTAAAGTTCACAAAGCTCTATATGTGCTACTTTAAGGGCTACTTTCCAGCACAACAAAGTTTTGCGCTGGAAAGTAAATCCTTGTTAAACCCTTTACATTACCCTGCATGACTTTGTGGCAGTGCAAAGTGTTGATAAATGTTACAATATGCGTGTGGGGCCCTAAGAAAGTGTGGTGCTTGGTAAATAAAGACCGCCCTCCTTTTGATGAACCTGTATGCAGTTTGTTTTGGGAGTATTTTATTCCTTGTAATACACACCGTATGGCACCTGATTCGCTCCACTTGTCATTTATTGGGGAAGATGACGGTAGATGTCGGAACACCCTGCATTCAAACTTCAATTTTAAAACTACAAGCTTAGGTCAGAACCACATTTTACAACATGTGCATTACATTAATAACTATCCTGTTACCTTCAAGGAATCTATTATTTACGTCATTTTAATATCAAAAGGCGTTTTATTCTCCCTCGTGCATGCAGTGGTCTTGCAGAGACGTTGCTATCAATAGTGCAGCAGGTGCAGTGGCCCTTGGGTCCAGGGGTGTGAGGGGCCAGTGGCGCCTCTAATACAGCTTTTCTGCTACCAAACAAAGGGATCGGGCGTACTTCTTTAGCAAGTAATTGACAAGTGTTTAGGGGGGAGTTGCAGTCTCCGATTGATAGTGATGGTCCTGTTCATCATTATTGTTATCTTTGTTCCATCCAGTTGCACGAGAAGGAGAAACAGAATCAATTACTGTTTTGTTTTTCTTACAGATAACCAGTCAGTACTGAATGAAACCACATTTGATGTTTACAACTCTTCTATGAATTATTCTTCCTTCTTGGTAAGTTGCATTGGCACTTTGCAGCATCATGTGGTCTTTCCCAGAAGAAAGCAACACACGTATAGCTCATCGGCTTTTAGTTTGATGTTTTCAAAGGGATTTTTGAAACCTTATGATGAGCAGACAGTACATGTTATTCGATGTTGTATCAAGCAGAATATTATAATGCAAGCCTTTTTTACCAAGGGGCATTATTTGTGGATTAATCGAACATTTATTGAAGTCCGGCCCAACACTGGCAATTCTAGGTTTTATCCCTAGGGTACAGACTTGAGAGACTATGCCTTTCACCCCAGTCCTGAGAGTTGTGACCTCCTTGGTATGCCTTCCTAGGTTTCTGTGGTGCTTACATGGTCCCAAAGAAGAACAGATATCCTGTTGCCACAGCAGGAGCCTCTGGCACTCAGGGCCTGAGATATAAACAGTGGGTTCCTTGTGGCCCATTCAGAAAAGAAAACAAAAATCTGCTCTTGGTTTCCTCCCAAATATGGAGTTCAAATTCTTTGGAATTCACAGGAGTGCCTTGGGAAAGTTTCAACTGTCTCGGGGTTACTCCTCGACTCTTTTTGTGAAATCCATTTTCATGCAAAAATCCAAAAACATGCGCAAATGCGCCTGCTGTTTTTTTTTCCCCCACAAGCAAAATGTTTGCTGACTGACAAATCGCTTCTCATAAACCCTGACTAACTTTGGGGTTCTCTGCCCTTTACAACCCTGGAAAGGGATTTACTCCTGCCCTTGACAGAAGTAAATCTCTAACAGTTTCCAGGGTGAATATGTCATGAAAAGTTTTATGATACTCATAAACGTAAATGTTTATAGGTGTGCACAAATGTACAGCTAATTCCCACCCAGAAAATGCCCGCTGCCTGCTATGTGGAGAAAATGTACTCCTGGGCAGGCGCCCCCCGCGACTAGGGGAGGGGCGCCCTTAGTAGCGCCATGGGACCGAAACCTCCTCCGGGGCAGGATGAGGAGGGGGGCCGGTGATGTCACTTGGGAGTGCGGAGGAACACATAACCGAAACTTAGGAGTTTATTTAGGGCAGCTCCCTATAGGTCTTGTCCTCTTTGTCCTTTCGGACTCTAGGGAAGTGGCAGGAGCATCGTCAACCACCCACCCACCCGGCAGAAGATGAAGGGGGAGCGTTGGTGGAGTGCTGACAGTTAACAGCATAGGGGCATGCACAACAATGGAGGTTCAGTGACTGGATGGACCCCAGGAGGGGGTAGGAATGAAGTGTGCACAGGGTAGGTGAGGAGGAAGGACTGACCTGCTGGTGGTCCTGGACTCTACTGCCCTAACCCACAAAGTATGGACTGAGTAGAATCTTGGGGAGGTTGTTTGTGTTCAGGTTTCCTATGTGGGCCGGATATTTGTCATGAAGTGCCCGCTCCCTGCTATGTGGAGAAAATAAACTTCTAAGAAAGTCTTTCTATGAGTGCTATCCAAGAAGCAATGTACGACCGTAGTGTATAGTTACAGCCCGAAATGGTACCATTTATGGCTGTCGGGAACCCGCAAAAAGGATACTTGGCAAGACCAGCCAGTGTTACTACTGTGTAACTGAGTATAACACATTTGAGGAATCAAATCGGGGGATCAAGGCAGGATTTTCCCTGTGAGTTTCTTGCCTTTCATAAACTCCGGTCTGATCCCATTCCTCCCTGGACACTAGCTCTCCACCCTGGAAACGCTTGCAGATGTTCTCCAGGACGTTAATAAGATCAGAGCATGGCCACAAATGTTGTGAGGATGCAGGGCTAGACGTTTTTTTAATTTCTGTAATTTTTTATTGAGTGAAAAAAAAGGGCATATATATATTTACATGGAGCATGGGATGTACATGAGTGGAAAGAAAAGAGAGAAAGAAGAAGGAGTATAGGAGGGACACGGGAAAAATGTTCCTCCCTTGAGGAAAAAAAAGGAAACAAAAAACGCTAATAGGCCCATCAGCCTTAATTTGTCCAAAAGGATTCGCGTAGAGTGCCTATAACTCCACACTGAGAAGAAACCTGATGCCACATGGCACTCCCAATAATACGCCTGGGAAGTGTCCAGTGGCACAGCTTAGCAGACGTACTACTAGGAATGTTTCTGAGCTCCCAAAAGTACGTTTACATCCTTGCATGGGACTAAGTCTCGGATGTACATGTCTAACACTTGTTTGTGAATTAGCCCCATGTCAGAAAAACTTTTCATAAGTTGAAAGCCATCTTTTTTGATTGCCAGAAGTGTCTTAGGTTTGCAAAAAGGCTGTTTGCATGTGTAATTTAAACTTACACATGCAAGTAGCTTTATAAATCTAGTCCTCTCGGTTTACTCTCACAAAAAGCAAGAATAGCATAAGGACTGTGGTTAATTCAAGACACCTTTTTAGCAATCCCTCCACATTGAACATTGCAGTTAAGTAAAAGGTCAGAGGTCAGTTATTATTGGAGAACTGAAGTGCTACATTCAAAACTATAATTGTGTACATCAAAAACGTTTTTAAATTGCAAGAGATTTAGTCCTACTATAAAATAATAATATAAGCACCCCTCCCCGCTACCCGGACATGAACGCCAGTACAATTTCCGTGGGATGGTGCACTGGTCGAAAAATACAAAATGGGGGACACAAAAAAACTGAGGGCCTTATTTATGAAGGCCTTGCGCCGCCGGTGCGTCACTTTTAACATGGGAAAAAGTGACGCACCGGTGGCGCAAGGCTTTCATAAATGAGGCCCTGAATGTTTAATCCACCTCTAGCACAGACCACGTTAAAGTCCATTAGCTACTGAAAACCACCTCCTTTACTATCGCGTTTTCATTCTTTATGGACGAATCACCTTTACCTATATTGTCCAGCAAACAAATGTCAACTTCTATTATATATTCTGAACATCATTTTAGGTCACAATACACAGGTAAAGAGGTAGGAATTTAACGGACGCCGAAGTAAGATTTTTTTCTTGTCATATATTTGCGACTGATTGCTTTTCATCTGCAGTTGGTGAGGAGGTGAGGTGTGTTTAGTCTCATGAGGGCCGTTGTCATACTATTATGGTGGTGGTGGGTCCAGCTGATTTTATCTGGTTTGGTGTTCTTAATGTAGGGGACGTCGCCTCGGCTGTGGTCTATCTTTGCTCATTTGTTTATGTCTACGGTTGCAACAGCATTCATAGCCGCATTCACTTGTCTTTCTGTTGAAGCACTGGATGTGCCAGGTCGGTTCCATTTGCAGGTTGCTTTCTCTCACTTTATGTGAATGGGAGTTTGATGGCGGACCTGCAGTGCTTCCAGTTTCATATGCTGTGTAAAACATTTGCGATCTTATTGTCTTTCACACTTATGATTATAAGCAGGTTTGTGACAAAATTATCTTGTTATCCCATGATTGTTGAAGTGTATTTTTGATATTTTTGGCGTGTGTGTGTTTGTGGTGATACGATTTGTTTCAGGCCTCTGCCTTGTACTTTTCCCCATATTGCATTGTCAGTGTAGTGTGCTGTGTATCCCATTTACTGGCAGTTCCCATGGTATGCATGACTGTCCATCCGAGGGAATATGAAATCCTAACTCATAGTGCTAGCCTTTTTAGGTCTCGCCTAAGCAGCGCACATGCACTACATAGGAGACCTTTAGCCGCTGTGAAGCTCTTTTTCAAAGCACATTCTCATGCTTGTGGCGGCATACGCCTTGCGGGAGTGCGCAGCGGCGCGCCACAAGCACGAGCATGTGCTTTGAAAAAGAGGAGGATGCGCTAGCACCTTCACCATGCTTTTTTTTAAAATTCCTTTTAAAGCGCGCGTTCATCACTCCCGGGCTTGTTCTGTTTGTAGATCCATGTTCTGCCGTCTTAGTTGAACAATTATCCTGAACTAGTACTACTTTAACTGTCATTTATCTGATAACTTCCATAACCCTGACTCTCACGGTGACTGGTATTCCAGTCTTTGCAGCACGCATGCGTGAGTGTTCCAAGGAGCATGGATGATCAATCATTCGTATGGAGTCTGTGCACTGAGCTAACTACAGATGCTGTGATTGTAAAGGTAGTGGGTGAACTCGCATGTTTATTCCTCGTGGAATTTTTGTGGGATGCACGATTTACACAAGGCTGTAGACTGCTTACAAACTGTACAGGATGTTGGCCCTACCCACACGAAATATCCACGAAATATCTGCTCAATCATTTGGGTGGTCTTCTACTTAAAAATAGCTCTCAAGGTATGCCCTCTGGTATAAACATCGATGTATCGGGCAGTATCTCAGCTGCATGACATTGTCTACTCGAATCAGCCTCCTTAATGCAAAAATCGCACAAAAAGCGAAAACACGAAATATAAGAGACACACTAAACACAATAATGATTTACGTGAGATTAAACTCTTGTAGAAAAGTCACCTGGGACTACTTGTGAAAAGTGCCAGCTGCAGTGAGTTAAAGGCCAATTCCTTCATCGTGGCACTGCAAACTCCTCACATTCCCTATCATTGGGCTCAATCACCTCACCGTGGCTGATCATGTATCCACAGCAATTCACAAGTTCTTGTCTTATGCAGTTAGCTCCTCGCAGTGTCTTTCAAGGTGCCCCAAGCTAGCACACTGCCTTCCCATGTGCCAAAATCCCTAAATGTATATGTCTGAGACTGAGACCAAGTAACATGGGCCTCGTGTTGTTTATCCATGCGCATCAATCTTTCTGCTTCATCAGGTCAAGTGTTCTAAGCACCTCTAGCTGTTGTTCATGCTCACCAAAAACTTCAATTTGCTTGTGTGCAGAAGCTCCCCCCACTTTTTGTCTGTTGTGTACCCTACACTCCTCACACTGTCTACCAAATGCTCCATACTCCTCACTGTGATTGTTCATGTGCCCAAAGCTTCTCTTGCTCTGTTCGTGAGCACCACATTTCATGCCTCGTGCGCATCAACCTTCTCACTTCACCAGTTCATGTGAAGTAAGCTCATCATCCATGCAGCCCAGAAATGTTACACTATCCTCAAAAAAGCTTCTCACTGTCTCACCATCTGATCCAAGCCCCCTATATCTGTCTATCCTCTCATATGTCTGCCCTTGTATATATCAAGTTACTTATGCAAGCTGACCCTGTGCCAAAGCTCCCCACGATGTCTGACCATGTCTCCCAGTGAGTGAACAGCAGTTACATTAAGACCAGCTCCATAGGAATATACTCCATCCTATATCACTCAAGAGAAGCTTCTGTAAGTCCCGCCTACTATCCTCTTCACAGGACAGAGCCAAATTAGCCTACCCAGGAAATACATTTGAAAGTCATCCTAACACATTGTGTTTCCGGAAAAAGATATCAAGCTGGAGACCCAGACAAACAGGAAGCTAGGTTGAATTTCGGACAACCTGCAGTCCACAGCTTTGAATGAAGCAGGCACTTTGTAAAACATTAGATGGGTGCTGCGTTGTGACCTAGAAATGATTGGAAGATGTTATTCTGAAACAACACACCATCACTTTTCTAGGGCACTTTAACACCCCACTCCAGCTCACATCCATACTGTTTGCACACACACACACACAAACACATTCACGCATGCACGCATGCATTCACGCACACGCACGCACACACAAACACACACACACAAACAGACACACAAACTTTATGCAGCAGGGGCAGTTGCACCAGAGCCTTGAAGCTTCTGGGAACTGTCGAGTGCCTATTACTGCTTCATTTCAGATTTCTTACATTAGCCAAGTAGCCTATCTCCCTGTAGCACTACAGGCCATCACACGCTGCCTACCCCGCTGCGCACTATCATGCACTTTGCACCAGGCTCCGTGGCTAACTACAAAATATGCTTCGTGTCTGTGCTGTTGTAACACCTCCATCTATCACCTCCTTCGCAAGGCAACATCCCAGAACCCACCTCTCCCCCTGTAGCCTATGAAACTACACTTACTAAACCACTCCTACCTTCTGTGCACCCGGTGCAGTGGCACCCGGCCCCACACAAACCCACTCAACCATGATCACTGCTGTACTTAACCCATACATTTTGGCCTTTCCCACCCCAAGTCTTTGCCCCACATTTCCAAGGGCGCAGGTACCACTTGTACAAGAGGTGAGATGGCTCGACAACATTCTTCTTTCTGCGCATTTGAGCCTCACCCGCATATGAGGTGCTATTTACTCCATTAATACTTATTAACAACCAAAAAACATCTTTGTCTCCCTTTTACACTTCCAAGCTTTACAATTTCCCTTCATGTTCTTTTAATGTGGACAACATGGCTGAAATGCTTTTCAATGTTTCTTTATCCATGTTGCACGGCAGCACTGCTGCTGTGCAATATGACTGAAAGTTTTAAGCAAACAAGCATTGGCATAGCCAATAGGTCTCACCTTTGGGACCTTATAAGTGTTTAGTTATCCAGCACAATATCCTTGGTGCAACAACATTAACTGTTGCATGGCTAAACACTTATAAGGTCCCAAAGGCGAGACCTATTGGCTATGCCAATGCTTGTTACATAGTGGTTGTTACCATAGTTCAGATGTATACCACTATAGGTTAAACATATTATTACCCACTGAATGAATGCACACTATCCCTTTATTACCCGAGTCAGTCATGCTCAATGTATCGACATAAGAAGCATGGAAGGCTGAATTGCCTGCTAGTGTTTGCAAAGTGTAAGTTAGAAAACAAGTAACCACAAGGAGCGGTTAATTCACCGCCTGTCCTTGCTGCTGTGTGTAAACTGTCCTCTTCAAACAGCAGTGCGTTTGTGCCTGTACCCTGCAATTCTTGTTCGCCTTACTTTTCCTTCTCCACGTGTTGTGCAAACTGACCAGGGTGCTCGGTACCGTGCTACGGTGTTGGTGATGCAAATGACCTCAGGACAGCCTATTTGTTAGGTCTGCCTAGAGTGAGGTATATCTCTCTCTTGCAGAGTTAGTAATACACCTCTAAGAAGCACAAAGGGCTCTGCACTCAGTGAAACACACCAGGCCTGTTCTTTGTCCAGTGCAGTCTGGCCTTTCATAACTGAAGTTAGTTATGCGAGTATCCACGGAACAGAGGAAAGGTTGTCATTAGTGCTGGCTGCATTGGGCTCCAGCACAGGGACTGACAGCAATGCAACGGTCGTGTTAGTCTGTGTCTCTAGTTTTCAGATGGCTGCCATGATGTGACGGGGCTGGATCAGCAGTTTATTGTAATGCTCTGGAGGAGCAGAGGGGGGAAGGCCTTTGCAAGGATGATCTTTTTCAAGTGAATGTAACAGGAGAGGCCCCGGCAAGGGAGAGCTCTGCTTCATAATTTTTTTTCACTGTACTCTTCTACTTAAAACATAGTCGAAAGACTGTCTAGATTCTAGAACATGGTTACTCCCTGTGCATAAACACACTGTTTCTTCCATGTAAAGTCAAACGCTCAATAAAAGTGGCTCGATTTGTCAGTACAAGCAATACACAAAAGTCGAGTTTGCCCTTGTGAATCTATTTTCACGATTTCAGTATTACACTTGTGTAAGTCTGCCGGAGTAGGGAGTGGAAATTACACAACAAAGATGTCCTGGAAAGTTTGGGAACACCCCGTTGCAGGATTTGTGAATACAAAATGCACAATTGCTATGCACTGCAACTACATTGAGATTCACAAATGGATTCACATCTATTGAGGTCCACATTACGACTACTTCGGCACCCCCTTCCTGTGTCAGTGGTTTGTGAACGAAAGTGTAGCCACAAACCATTGGTAGGATAGTGGCACCTAAAGGTAGGTTGTGTCTATTCTCAAAGAGGAAGCTTTGCGTGAGGGAAAGCTTCCCATTTCTAAGCGGGGCATCAGGGTAAGCTGCATGCTCCTCCCCTCTCCCCCCCCCATGTCCAGTGACATAATGCAAACTTTACCTTTCGATTGCAGCCCCTGTCCCTCCATGTGCAGTAGTGATGTCTGCTGTGCCCCAGAGGCCTCAATCAGACTTTCCGCAGCCATTATGTAAGGTTTGCAGAGGGAATGTCGCCTGGTTAGTATGTGTGGTGGTCAGGGTCTGAAGCTGTAGACCCGCTGAAATCCCCTACATCCCTAAATACCTACACGGTGAGCGGAGAGGAGCGAGCTACCAATCGTAGGGATCTGGGGAAAAATAGGGAAAGGAGAGTGAGAGGGAGAAACACCAGAGTGGAGCTGGCTCGCCGCCATGTAATCGTCTGACTCAAGGGGCGGCACCGCTCTGTCTTGATATTAGGAGGTAGCTCTGAACTCTCTGGAAGATAAAAGACAGTATGTAAGCACATAAGAGCAGGCAGGTGGACCAACAATGTACAAAGAATGAGCCCAAGCTTATAGTGGGTGTTGCTTTAATGACCTATGAACTGACCAGGAAGCCAGCAGAAGACCCAGGACGCTACCGCAAACACACTGGTCAGCAAATATGAGTGGGCGGACAAGAGACAGCGCAAAGAAAATGACAATATAAGGGGTTACTAACTGGGGAACCGAGAGGCAGAAAAACAGCAAATGTGAGTAACGCCACACACATACGAACAGATATGAAAAGCGAAGTACAATGTTACTAAATGCAAAAGGAGGTATTAAGAATGGCTCTGCCACCTATCACTCGGTAATGAGTAAAAACACAGGAAGTGAGTGACTACTCTGGAATTAGCTGTCTAGTATTCCTGTTCTTGCTAGTTTCCACTGGCCTGTTTTGCAGCGTTTCCAACCCCTGTGTACCTGATGCCTCACCTGAATCCTGACAATTAGGCAGAATTACTACAAATCCCACAAAATCAGCATTTTATGCTACAACATATCAGTGCAACTCTTTAAAGCTGTTTGGCGCCTGTATGAATATCCTAACAGTTATTAATGATGACGACAATTACAAAGATGATTATGAATGATAAAGATAACACTGATAGAGAACTACAGTTACATATACAAATGTTACCTTCTCTTCCAACTTTTTAATCATGTCCTCCTCTGGAAATACAGATTTATGTAATATTTTCTTGATATCTTTTAGGCAGCAGTACAATTGTAAAGGACTGCAATTAGGTGTTAACATGATTTTGACCAAAAACACTGTACACAAACATTTATATTTGCACACAATAATGACGAAAGTTGCATTCAAGTGATGAATATATTTTGTTAACTCTAAAATTTGCTTGGCCATCATCGCAGACACAGGTTTAGCTGTGGAGGCAGGCTGGTTTCATTACCCACTGGGTGAAAGTATGTTGCTGCCCAGCTCCAATGTGAACATGCTTAAGAATTATTGTATTGTCATACTTTGATAGCAAGTCATATGTGTTCCTCCAATGAACGCTGGCAGATCTATGTGACATCCAACCCTGCTCTGTTTATTAGATATGCTTCTAGCTTTGCATGACATTTCAAAGTTGACTTTTCGTTTTTCTGTACTTTTCATCAGCTAAATGAACAGCCCTTGAACTGGTCCACGCTGACTCGAAAAGATTGTTTGAACCTTGGAGGTCTCCTCGTAGGGAACAGCTGTAACTATGTTCCAGATGTCACCTTCATGTCCCTCATGCTATTTTTTGGAACATTTGTTTGTTGCACCATGCTTAAAAACTTCAAGACATGCAGATACTTTCCTACGAGTGTAAGTGCTTTCTTTGCATTATTTGCAGTGTTTAAAGGCAAGCATCCTTTCAAAGTGTGTTGGCTCACGTCTATCTGAAAACCAATAATTGTGGCTAAATCTAAAGTGGGGTTTGCACAGTGTTTAGTTTTGAAATACTTTACTATGAGTCTGTCCTTCAAAACTCATGATATGTTATGTGTATTACTATTGGTATTGTATTTATTAACAAGCTTTTGATTTAGTTTTAGTGCAGACTCTACCATGACAACTGTTGAAACTGAATACTCTGAAGCCAAGATTAACTAAGATTTCGCACAACACAGCGCAGAGTCAAAATGTGTAGCATTCTGTTGTAGGAAAGGGAAAACACAGCAAAGCACCATATCTACACTTAAATTGGCCTTTTACTGGTGTCAACCCTACACGGGCGCACAAAAAAACTGGCATGGGCAGAGGCAAGTGGGCACTGTTTAGCATAAGATCCAGAGCATATCCTAACAGCGCAAATTAATATGTGTAGACAAATGCATTGCATTAGCATTGGTGTAAAACTTTAGGAAATCAGGACTTAAAATTTTTACTCCAAAATAGACGGCACTCCCTTCGTTATCAGATGAGAATTAATTTTGAAAAGACGCAAAGGTGCACCACTTAATAAAACAGGACAGATACATTATAAATTATCTTCAAATAATGAACAAGTTACTTACCTTCGGTAACGATATAGCTCGAAGAAACAGTAGTTAGTATTAGATTCCTTACCTTATAATATCCCCAGGTGACAGACTTGATCCGGAAACTTTTGCATAGCAGTACCCCTGCGCATCGGTAGGCGTCGTCTGCGGCTCCGCGTCTGTCGTCGGCGTCGTTTGCGCCATGATGACGTCGCCGGAGTACTTAGACGCTGCCCTCGCGCGCTGACGTCAGTTCTTATACACAGCTTTTCCGCACCAGAAACGCAGAGCCATGATAAAAACCAACACTGGTGCCATGAAACTAGGGCCCTGAAAGGGAATGACCTTAACCCTAGATATCGGTTCGCAGAACGGGGAGGATGGGTGGGGCGGTAAGGAATCTAATACTAACTACTGTTTCTTCCAGATATATCGTTACCGAAGGTAAGTAACTTGTTCATCTGAAAGAAACAGGTTAGTATTAGATTCCTTACCTTAGAATAGATACCCCAACTATACCAACCCCGGTGGAGGGTCTGCGAACCAATAATCACACCAGAAATTCCTGGAGGACGGAACGGCCAAAGAAGCCATCCCTCCGGACCTGACTGCCCAGGCAGTAGTGACTTGTAAACGTGTGCAGCGAGGCCCACGTAGCTGCCTGACAAATGTCCTGCAAGGGACTCTCCGACCCAGGGCAGTAGTAGCCGCCGTGGCCCGAGTGGAATGGGCCCTCAGCCCAACAGGAGGTTCCTTCTTAGCCAAGGAGTAGCATGCCTTGATACACAACACGACCCACAGAGAGATGGTCCGCTTGTGTACCTCCCGTCCCTTCTTAGCGCCCACGTAACCAACAAAGAGTTGGTCATCCACCCGGAACTGACGAGTGCGATCCAGATAAAACGAGAGCGCACGTTTTGGGTCCAGACGGTGGAGCCGTTCTTCCTCCTTTGAGGGATGCGGAGGCGGAAAGAAGGTGAGCAAGGTGATGGACTGCCCGATGTGGAAGGCTGAGACAACCTTGGGCAGGAAAGAGGGTCTTGTCCGCAACACAACCTTGTCCGGATGGACAGAAAGGAAAGGAGGTTTGGAAGAAAGAGCCTGGAGCTCACTCACTCTCCTGGCAGAGGTGATGGCAACCAGGAAGGCAGTCTTCAGAGTAAAAAGGCGAAGAGGACAGTTATGAAGTGGCTCAAAGGGAGCGCACATCAGATATGTAAGAACAAGGTTCAAGTCCCACTGAGGCATCACGAATGGAACAGGGGGGAACATGTGTGTGATGCCCTTCAAAAACCTATTTACATTTGGGGACTTGAACAAAGATGGCTGATCAGGTAGCCTTAAAAAGGCTGATAAGGCAGAAAGGTAGCCCTTGAGAGTGCCCAGAGCAGAGCCCTGCTGGGCAAGAGAGAGAAGGAAGAGAAGAACCTCAGAAAGAGTGGCAGAGAGAGGACCCACAGCCTTTGCTGTGCACCATGCCACAAATCTGTTCCACCTGCAGGCGTATACCGACTTAGAGGAGGGACGCCTGGCTGCCAGAATCACAGTACAGACTTCAGGAGGCAAGTCAAATGGCCTCACCTGTCGCCGCTCAATCTCCAAGCATTTAGGCGGAGACTGGCCAGGTTCGGGTGGAGGACCGTCCCCTGCTGCTGCGACAGAAGGTCCTCCTGAAGAGGCAGACGAACCGGGGTACTGACAGACATACTGAATAGCTCGGGATACCAGTACCTTCATGCCCAGTCCGGAGCTACAAGGATAACTTGGGTCCGGTTGCGCTTGATCTTCTTCAGCACTCTGGGCAGAAGTGGTATAGGCGTACAACAGACCTCAACAACACTCGCGACGAAAAGCGTCTCCGAGCGAGTGCCGCTTTGGAAATTCCAACGCGCAGAACTGATGACATTGCGCGTTCTCTTCTGTGGCGAATTGTTCTAACCAAGGCTCTCCCCACTGCAGAAAGAGGCCTTGCGCCACATCCGAGTTCAGACGCCATTCGTGATCCATCATGCACCGCCGGCTGAGTTTATCCGCCCTGGCGTTCAGTGAACCTGCCAGGTGTTGATCCATCAGGGTCACGCCCTGATGTTCCAGCCACTGCCAGAGGCGCAGAGCCTCCTGGCAGAGGGTCCATGACCCCACTCCGCCCTGTTTGTTGGAGTACCACATGGCGGTTGTGTTGTGTACACCTGCACTACGCTCCCTCGGACAGAGGGGAGGAATGCCTTCAGTGCTAGACGAATCGCCCTCAGCTCAAGAAGGCTGATATGGAGCCGGGACTCCGCCGGAGATCAGAGGCCTCTAATCTCCGCCTCTCCCATGTGGCCTCCCCAACCTAGGAGGGACGCGTCCGTCACAACAACGTGCTCCGGTTGGGGTAAGGAGAGGGACCTGCCGCTGACCCAATCGCGGTCCGTGAGCCACTACTGCAGCTGTCTCGCAGTGCACTCCGAGATCAGGACATGGCCGGACAGGTTGCCCTGATGCTGGGCCCACTGAAACTTCAGCTCCCACTGCAGAGCCCGCATCCGCCACCCGGTGTGATGCACCAGAAGGATGCAGGAGGCCATCAGCCCCAGAAGCCGCAGCGTCAACCTGACCGAGACCCAGGATAAAGGCTGAAAGATTGGAATCAGAGCTTGAATATCCCGAACCCGCTGTTCGGGAGGATAAACCCGAAAATGCGCCAAGTCGAGAACTGCTCCGATGAAGAGGAGCTTCTGAGAGGGGCACAGGTGTGACTTAGGCACATTGATGGAAAACCCCAGCTGGTGGAGGAGGTCTTCCATTGTCTGGAGGCGGCTGACGACTGCCTGGAGCGAGCCCGCCTTCAATAACCAGTCGTCGAGGTAGGGGAAGACTGAAACCCCTAACCTGCGCAGATGAGCTGCGAGCACCACCATCACCTTCGTGAACACCCGTGGGGCGCTGGTAAGGCCGAAGGGAAGCACAGTAAACTGAAAGTGCTTGTGGCCTACCATGAACCGCAGGTAGCGCCGGTGGGCCGGCAGAACGGGAATGTGGAAATAAGCGTCCTGCAAGTCCAATGCTACCATCCAGGCTCCTAGGTCCAGGGCAGCTAAGACCTGAGCCAGTGTCAGCATCTTGAACTTCTCTTTCCGGAGGAAGGCGTTGACGTTCCGTAGGTCCAAGATAGGGCGTAGGCCCCCTTTGCCCTTCTTGGGTACCAGAAAGTAGTGGGAGTAACAACCACACCCTACTTCCGGCCCAGGAACTCGCTCGATGGCCCCCTTGGCCAAGAGGTCCGTAACTTCCTCTTGCAGAAGTTGCAAGTGGTCCTTCGACACGCAGTGGAATTGTGGTGGCATGGCTGGAGGGGTCGTCTCGAAGGGGAGGGAGTAGCCCCTTTGGACGATTTGCAACACCAACCTGTCCGAAGTGACAGTGCACCAGTGGAAGTGATGATGGCAAACCCTGCCGCCCACTGGCGTCACATGGGCCTGAAAGCACGGACTAGGAGGCTTTAGAGGCGGTTGCTGTGGGGGAAGGTGTGGACTGGCCTCGCTGTTGTCCCCGACCGCCGCCATGGCGGTTTCCACGGCGGCCGCCACCGCGGTGGATGTTAGTCTGCGGTGCGTGGCTGGCAGCACGTGTGGGAGCGCCCCTTCCTTGGCCACGAAAGGAGTGAAAGGCACCCATTTGCTGGCGTGGGGTCGAGAGGCCCAAGGACTTGGCCGTAGCCCTGGGGTCCTTAAAGCGCTCAAGCGCATGGTCTGCCTTGTCGCTGAAAAGGCGACGGCCATAGTCCATAAGAGTGTTCTGGACATCGGCCGAAAAGTTGACAGACCTCAACCAGGCATGGCGACGAATCACCACCGTCTTTGCCATCGCGCTGCCCAGTGAGTCGGTGGTATCCAGCCCACACCCGATAGAAAACCGTGCTGAATCTCGACCCTCCTCAAGGTCTTGGGTGAGTTTAGTCTGGACCTCTGCCGGACATTGTGGCAGCACGTCCGCGACCGTGTCCCACAGAGAGTGGGTGTAGCAGCCCAAGAGGCACGCAGTATTGACTGACCGCAGTCCAAAACTCAGGGAGGAGAATACTTTCTTGCCGTATTGCTCGTACCTCTTGGATTCCCGATCGGGCGGGGCCATCGGAAATGCATTCTGGGAGGTGGAGGCCTGGATGACCAGGCTCTCGGGGGTGGGTTGGGTGGACAGGAAGCAAGGGTCGCCCGGAGCCGGGCGGTGGCGTCAGGCCACGTTCCTACCTACAGGCTGACCTGTAGCGGGCTTGGACCAAGTGCTCAAAAGAACGTCTGACAAGGCTTCATTAAACGACAGCAGAGGCTCAGCCGAGCTTGACTGCGGTTTAAGGACCTCAGTGAGGAGGTTAGTCCTCACGGCCGCGACGAGGAGTTCCAGCACCAGGGCCTTGGCCGACCGCGTCAGCACCACACTGTAGGCAGCCCCCTCCTTCGTAGCCACGGTGGGAGAGGAGACAAAACCAGTGTCTGGCGAGGTGTCCAGCCCACTGGCAGTCCCAAGCTCACCTGTCCAGTCCTGCTGAGACTGTCACTCCCGTGTCAGAGGGTCCTCAGACCCCTCCCAATCCCCCTCGTCACCCATCTCCTGGTATGCAGGTTCAAAGGATCGGGCCGGTTCGTGGAAGTAAAAGTCTCCAAACGACATTGAGAGCGGCGCCCAGCGGTGCTGCTCCGGCGCCGGAACCGAATCGAGGGCAGGATCAGGGACGGCATCGCCCAGAGGCGGCGCCGGGGGCGACACCCTAGGGGCTGGCACCGGTGAGGTTGTGAGGTCGACCGGCGACGACCCGGATCCGGAACCGGATCCAGTGAGGGCCTGCGGCGCCGGGACCAAAGTCGCCGGCGGCGCCGGGGCCGAAGCACCCGACGGCGTGGGAGCCGAAGCACCCGAAGCTCTAGGCCCCCCAGCCGGGCCGCTGGGCCCGAAGGCGCCACAGAACCCGGCGTAGGAGGGAGAGACCTCATGGCCATGAGATATCGCTCGATCTCGTCTGGCGTCGCGTCATGCCCAGGGACCGGAAGGAATGGGGCAGGTTGCGTGGCCCGCGACTCCGTCGGAGCCACGTGGGCGGTGTCACCCGAACCCCTGTCCGCGTCGCGCGAGCGTCGGGGTGGGTTGGACGAGCGATGGCGCCTTTCCGACCTTTCATGCCTCTTACCTGAGGATCTTGATCCCGAAGACCGATGCCGACTCTCTGAGCTAAAAGGGCTCCAAACCCGCGACTGGTCCCTTGACCTCCTGTGGGACCGGGACCTCGAACGGCGCGGGGCCGACTGCCGGAGCTCTAGTCGGAGCAGGTTCGGTCGTCGTGGTCGAGGCCTAGACACTGAAGACACCGGCAATGGGGGTCGGTAACCAATATCAATCGGCTGCACTTGGAGCAGGGTTTGAACCCGGGCATCCCTACCGGCACCGTCGGAGTCCATCAACTCGAAAAACAGATCAAAAAGATCAAAGTTTTAGTAAAAAAATGACTAAAAGGGTACTACTGCTCCGGATCTGCGCTTAGCTGGCACGGAAAAAAGAACTGACGTCAGTGCGCGAGGGCGGCGTCTAAGTACTCTGGCGACGTCATCCCGGCGCAAACGACGCCGACGACGGACGCGGAGCCGCAGACGACGCCTACCAATGCGCAGGGGTACTGCTACGCAAAAGTTTCCGGATCCAATCTGACACCTGGGGATATTCTAAGGTAAGGAATCTAATACTAACCTGTTTCTTTCAGATCTTCTTTTATTCAAAATGTATAAAAGTCACTCTTAATTGGAAACAACAGCTGACGCGTTTCGTCCAGACAGATAGACTTCTTCAGGGCATAAGAGGATATTGGTTGCACTCCTGAGAGATGTAAGTATCAAAGTGTCCGTAATGTATGGCAACTTCAAGCAAAATAGTAGCAATGCAAGTCCACAGGAGTTTTTGAGAATTACAGTATATATAATCCTTAATTGGTGGCCAAAATAACCAGCCTAATAATAATGCTGGGAAGAAATCTATCCAGCAGTGTCATCATAATAAATGAGCGCTGGAAGTACAAATGGACAGTCACCTCATCCTGCCTGAATATGACAGATATCCGACTCGCAGGAGCATTCCCTTTTCTAGGATTGTCCCATTTGAAGCTTCTGACCATGACATTTGCAGTTATGTTGAAATGCAAAAAAGAGTTGTCAGGCTTTGTTAAGCCATGCTCTGCCACAACTTCTACCCGTGCAAAACTGAAAATTTCTGACCTCTGGAAAAGTTTCAAAGGCCTACAGGAATTCTTTGAAGCAAGCTCAAATACAACTTTCCCCGCTCTCCACTTCATCGCAGTTCAGCTGCAAAGAGGTTGAACAACTTGTATCTGGCCTTACTACAGGTCCACGTTCTGAGTGCTTGTTGTTTTTTGTGATTTTTTTTGTTAAATAACTCCTGATCCATACATCTGACTTTTTTTATTATGATGGCATTTTAGACATTAGAGTTTGTGCTTTTAACTACATTTGAAGAGGAATTTTAACATGCTCCTTTCGTAACTGACTACTGAGTGCTGTGTCCTTCCTATTTAGCACAAAGATACACAGGTGTTAAAGAGCACTTTACAGATGCAAGTAATGTTTTGTGAAGACTGCAGCCTCTAGTTCCCAAAATTAAGTAATACAGCATCTTACTTTTTCCTACAGTTTTCTTGAGTTAGCAGTTGCGTCCTCATTTGGACCTCCATGTTGGCCTTCAATTTGGTCTATGTGTTACGAAGTCTGGAGTACTATACTGTTCAAGTTCATACAGTTGAGTTAATTTGATCATTGAGTATGTGATTTGAGAAAATGTCCTATGTGCAGCCCTGATGAAGTCTAATGAAATACAAATGTCCAGAGACAAAACACATGTTGGCTATTGTGTAGTGGAAATTACAAAGATACGATGACCTTTGGCTTATGAATAAAGAACGTAAGAAGACTGAACGCAAAGGAATTAATTATTGACTGGTGTTAGAGTGTTCGAGAATGCAATCTTTAATCCAAGCCACATGTTCAACAGAAAATCTAATTAAATCATGACTAGAGACTCTGTCATTTATTTAATAGGTAAACAACCTTTACAACGCAACTTTTACCACGCAGTGCCTTTACGACCCAACTTTTACAACGCAAACCATTACAACGCATTGCGCTGGGGGGCGCTCTAGGATAGGGAATAGGTTTAATTTACTATCCAACACCTTCCCTACTATCCACGGGGACTGGAGTTGGAATAGTAAATTAAACTATTCACTATCCAGCGCCCCAAAGCACTATGCTTTGTAAAGGCATGCATTGTAAAAAACGCGTTGTAAAGGCATGCGTGGTAAAAGCATGCATTGTAACGTCATACATCCATTTAACATAATAGTTTAGTCCTACCTAATCCAAAAACTCTAGAATTGGTGAACTTCAGAAGTCCATTTGTATATGGTTCAATTCAGCAGATGTAAGGGCCCAAAAAAGTCAGGAAAGATCAGAAAATGTGAAAAAGAAAAAGCACATCAAAGAGAGAAGCTCTAGAATTAAGCATATGACAAAGGAGGAGAGAGTCCAGATTCTTGTGGCACCGACTAAAAAGTTTTGACCAAATATGCGTGACTTTTGAAGTGGTGAATGATAATTGAAGACAGGCTGTCATCTACTGTTTTTTTAACATCACGACCTGGAAGCCCCTAGGACTAGGCCGCTACCTCTTGTCTTTCTGTAGTGTTATAATTTCCAGCATATTGTGTATCTAAATGTGAATTTCGTGTCTGATATACTATATGTACCATCAATATTTTATGTACTGTCTGTTGGATCTCTTGGAACCGATTCTCCAGAGGTCTTTGATGTCTCATAGAAATTCGGAAATTGAAATGAAAAATTAAATATAACAAATACAAGTGTTTAAATCTATTGATGTTCTCTTCTCCCCTTTTTTGTAGCAATAAGTATGACGCTCTTCTTCTATATGAGCTAAATATTTTTTGCTGTATGAACTTGTAGCCATTAGATGTATATGTATTGATCTAACTGCAGAATTGCATAAACACAAAGGGGCAGATTTATGTTAACTGGCGCATCCCCAGGGATGCGCCAGTTAACATGCGCCACAGTGCGCCACAGCTCCGCCAGCCATGGTGCGCCGCATTTATAATGCGGCGCACCATGGTGCAAAAACGGCACAGATGCGTGACGCATATGTGCCGGAAATGTGTCGCATTGCTGGAGTTGCGTCGTAAGCGCGACGCAGCTCCAGCAAGGCTCGGGGGTGCCCCATGTTAACAATGCTGCGTCAAGACCTACGCCTGCTTCAAGCAGGCGCAGGCTTTTGACACAGCATTGGCTTAAAAGTGACTGAGTGAAATCTCATAGATTTCACTCAGCCACTTTTGCGAGGCGCACCTGCCCCGGAACGCCCACCCTGCGCCGGAACGCCCACAAGCGGCGCAGGGCTTTACAACGTGACGCATCTGCCTAGATGCGTCACGTTGTAAATCCTTCGTAGGGATGCGCCACGTTTACGCCGCCTTGCGTGACGCAACAGCGGCGTAAACGTGGCGCAAGGGCCTCATAAATCTGACCCAAATTCTAGAGTGCCGAGGTATAATCTGCTTTTGGAACACACTTAACAACAGGTATCTTTACCTGCTGATCTGACATCCTTGGTAGTGAGATGTCCTCTTTACCTTGAGTGCCACCGTAATATTTACACATCCTTCATTGGAAACATATCTCTCCTGTACTTTTGGTAGAACTTGATGTGCGACTTGTTTAGAACCATCACTACCATCTTTTTGATATAGATAATTGAAGACACTTTGGCCCTCATTACGATGTCAGGCGGATTGTTTCTGCCAGACACCGTAGCGGGGAGGGAACCGCCCGACTATATGTTGGTGGTTCGGACACCCTAATTTGGATGCAACCACACATAGTGCAGTCCGAAACATACATTTTCCAATCGGAGCTTGTGCAGTGGGCTGAAAACGCCTAAGGCGCAAGCTCCCATTGGAAAATGGAAGTTTGTAAACATCCATGCACCGTGTGGCAGGCACTGTGACAGTGCAGGGATGTTTAAGTTCACCCCAGGCCATATGCAGAGAGCTAGAGGGCCTTGCCAGGGACCCCCAAATTCACTTTCTGACTGCCAATCCATGTTGGAAATGCTGACATGGAATGGCTGTTGGAAACCAACATCATAATCCCTACGGCAGAGCTCAGCCTGCCTCTGCCGTCATTGAAGGAATTACTATTCAACTCCTTTTCCGACGGGCTTTGTGAGCCCATCAGGAAAGGAGCGGAATCCCCGTGCAGTTTTCCCTCTGACTGCCGTAATCCAAATACGACGGTTGGAGGGAAAACTCAGGATATCGGCCGAAGAGACTCAGACTGCTGCTCGGAGACTTTCCGCCCACCATCTAAATCCGAGTCCATAGTGTGTTGATGGAGAGCCAATAAAAGAATTTATAGGTATCAAAATTGTAATCTATTTTCCTGAATTGAGATGTTTGGCAGACTAAAGAGTGAAAAGCGCGTTTTTAGGGTAAAGAGGGAACAGTTGGATATTCAAATCAACAAGACATTACATAGTGTAATAGAAAATTGATCAAATGCTGGTGCCAAAACAAATGACAGAGAAGGAATGGTGAATGTGTCATAGTTTCCGAAGTTTTAAGGGCAAGAGTCAAGGTACATAAATGTGAACTTTGAAGCTGAGGAAGTCGTACATCTTGCTTGTCCCACAAATGATGACTAATGGGACACGTCATGGCCCTCAGTGCCTTTCGTGTCACAGACCTGTGTGTGGCTCGCCCTATTTAGCAAATTCTGCTGATTCTTACAAGCGCTACCACAATCTTCCCCTTGAAAAGCTTTGCACGAGGACTGAAAAAGCAAAAAAGCAATAGAGAGAGAGCCCCACAGAGCTCCAGACTACATTTTAAATGTAGAGTGATTATGTGTTAGTGGGCCATACACTCCAGCCACCGTCGGTGCTTAAGTGGTAGAAAAAGGTATTTCACTGGAGCCCACTACAGTTAGCACCACCCACAACTCCTGCCATTAATACTGAATATCCGTGTCAGCATTACCTATTAACCATCACTCTTAAACATGTGTGACTTTTGGCCTGGGAGTGCTTGTTTTTTCATTTTTTTAAACGTGTGTTAAGTAGTTAAATACTCCACTGCTAACAAATAGTCACATAGCGCCACCATGTGGAGAACTCCCATAAATGCATGTCGGTGTTTCGCTCGAAGTGTTGGTGCCGAGCACCGGTAAACACTGGAACAGTTTGAACACTGGGCACCCTACATTCAGTAGCGGCCAGTGTCTTGATAGAGTGGCAGGGTTGGAAGGGTCGCCCGGACAGTTGGAGGGACAAACAAAGAAAAAAAAAATACACTTATCTGCTGCATCGTGCTCCTCTTCACTGCAGGCACAGGCTACCATATTTCACTGCAGCCAATCCTGACGCTGCTTGTATACATGCGATTGGCCTGAGTGCCCTCGATTTGTGCTCCCAGTTAGAATGGGGCACAGGGTCAAGGCTGATTTGCAAATGGCCATGTCTGAACTGGGGTGGTGTGGAGTGCAAAAAAACGATGGATTTAGGCCCATATCTCTGTACTGGGGTGAATGTATGACATTGTTCTGCATTCTGTCCATCAACTGTGGTTTTTCCAGGTAGATTGGGAGCATGTGCCTGCCTTCCGCAACCTGGCATCGCAGCTCAGGAGAGATCTTCTACGTGCATGACGATTTGACCTTCCTGAGATAGCTGGCCAAACCATCATGCGCACTGAGAGCAGTGCAACGACTCCCCCTAGTGCCTGTCATCTCCTTGTCCCGCCTCCAAGCTTTGGCTCCGAGAGCAAAAAAAAAAGTTAAGAAACAAGGGTTTATTATTATTTTATTTTTACTTTTTTTTGCCTTTGGCGGGGGGGTGACTCTCTTCCACCATAGCGGATGAGGCACCGCTAGGCGGAGGGAGGGAGTCTGTGTATGAAATACATCTTTTTGTCCTGTAATTCTTGCTTTTTTCCTGCTGTTCACATAATGCATGAAGAAAATGTATATTTCTTTACATTATGAAGTGTAAAGATTCCCGCAGCTGACTTCACACATTACAGAACCTGGCTGTGGCCAAAATGACAGATGATGTAAACATCCGTTTAAAAGGGCAAACTTAATGAGTGTTTCCATTGAACTATATATATTGTTTTACTTTTTTTGCATTTGTTAATATGTAGTGGCCACAGGCATGGAGAACCACGTCATCAACTGTTCCCTTCACCACTTGTGGTAACATTGCAATGGCAAAAAACTTGCAAGCAAACCCCATTTGTCCTGCTGCAAATATTTATATTTTTATTTATTTAATTCAATTTGTAATGCGCGCAGCTACCCAAATAGGGTTTCCCGGCGCCAAGGGAGAGCCTAAAAGAGGGAACAGAGAGACAAACTAAGTTTACTACGTGAAAAGCCATGTCTTAAGGTTCTTTCGGAAGTTAGTGTATGTAGAGGCATTTTTCAGGAAAATAGGTAGCGAGTTCCACATCTTAGGACCTAAATGGGAAAAGGAACAGCCACCCATTCTTACTAGTTTGAAACGTGGGATCACAAAGTCACAGTGAGTGGAAGAACGGAGAGTACGAGCTGGGACGTAAGGATGAACAAGTTCTTGGAGATATAATGGCGCAGAACCTTGTTTTATTTTAAAAATGTAACAGAGGGCTTTAAACTTAATTCTACTGGTGAACCTGAGCCAGTGTAAATCAAGGAGAGACTGGGAAATGGGGGCACTTCTCGATACATGGCAGAGAATGTGAGCCGCAGAATTCTGCACAACCTGAAGCTTTCTCAAAACCTCCTGGCATGCACCCAAATAAAGAATATTGCCATAGTCCAGGCGAGAGGTGATCAAAGCCTGGAGCACAGTTCTTTAGGAGGTCACAGGGAGCATCCACATGATCTTACAATGCCATTTCCATTTCAAGATGGCAAAACATGTCGCGGCCACTCTCACTACCTGCGGCCGCATGGAGAGTTTTTCGTCAATTATGAAGCCCAGGTTGCAAACCTGCGTGACAGACAGAGGAAAAGGGCCCATTTCCTGAGGCCAATGTTTGGGGCCCCATAGGTCCCTATGTTTTCCCAATATTAAAACCTCAGTCTTGTCCCCATTTAACTTTAGGAAATTAGCCTGCATCCATTGGGAGACCTTGCTAAGTCCATACTGGAGAGTTGACATGTTACCCTCTTTGGCAGAAGAAAGAGAAAAGATGATTTGGGTATCATCTGCATATGAGAACAGTGAAAGACCAGCATCTTCCACGATGGTAGCTTGGGGTCTAACATAGATGTTAAAGAGTAAAGGACTCAATATGGACCCTTGAGGAACTCAGTATGCAGATGAACACATTTTGGAAACAGCCTTTGAGAAAAAAACCTGGAAAGTGCGATCACTAAGGAAGGAGGTAAGCCAAGAAAGGGCAAGGCCTTCAATACCCAGGGATCGAAGGGAGGCAAGCAAGATGGGATGAGAGACAGTATCGAAAGCGGCACTCAAATCAAGCAAAATGAGTGCCATTGTTTCCCCTCGGTCCAGACCGTGGTGCAACCTTTCTGTCACTCCAAGGAGAGTAGTCTCAGTGGATACATTGGCCCTGAACCCTGACTGAGAGGGATGCAAGATACCAGAACTCTCCACAAAGTGTGTCAGCTGGTTGTTTACATGTTTCTCTAGAATCTTCAAGAAGACTGGAAGCAGAGAAATAGGCCTGAAGTTTGACAAATTAGAGGGGTCAGCACCGGCCTTCTTCAGAAGGGGAATAATCATGGCACGTTTCCACTCTGGGGGAATCCAAGCATCTCTTAATGATAGATTAAGAAGTTCCCTGATAATTTCTAATGATTTAGGTTTAAGTTGGCGTGAAATATTTATGGGTAGCGGGGTACGCGGGGAGCCGGACTTAATACTGGCTAAGCATTCCAGAAAGGAATCCGCATCAAAAGGAAGCCAGAGACAGAGCTTTGCAAAATAATTGGGCTCTCCTCTACAAGTGGAGTCAAGATGTAGATTAAGTCGACCAGCAGAGGGAGTAGTTTCTAATGCACTATAAATAAGTTCAACTTTCTCAATGAAAAAGGCAGCGATGCTGTCACATTGAGTCACATCAAGTATAGGGGGAACAGGAACAGTGTCCAAGCCTGCCGATTTCTTCACTACTGAAAATAAAGTGCGAGGAGAGTTTTGGGCATGCACAATGGAGTTCGTAATGTAGGTGGCTCTGGCCGTCTTACATAGAGCATGATAATTATTGAGGGCTTTCTTGTAGTCAGATTTACATGTTGGCGAATAAGATTTTCGCCATCTCCTCTCAAGGGTATACTGTGTGTTCCTGAAAAGAAAACCTACACGTGAACAATGGCAGCATGCAGGGGGATTTTTGGCTGAGCCTGCCTAATGGCAAGCCTTTGCTGGATAACAGTGAATGAATCTTAAAAGAAAACATGGCAGATTTACAAGTAAAAAATGAAGACTTGTTGGTAAAAAAATAAAAATATGAGGGGGCATGTCCAAGATGGTGGCGTAGTTGGTTGCAGCCATCGGAGCTCCTCTGGGTGGGCAGGCCAAGAAGCACATAAGCAGTGCGGGAGGCGTCGGAGGTACGTCTGCCGACTGCCTAAGGTCTGCGGTGAACCCGGTTATGGTACATTGGGAACAGTGCTACAACAACAAAAAAGCTTGAAGGTCTGGAAGGTTGAGCAAAAGAAGTAGCCACAAAAAGGAGTCACACACCACAATCACAACTAACGGTGAGAGACCATCAGATGTAAAGAAGTCCTATCAGCCCACCCATGTGGCGGAACATCGTCATCTAGGACCTTTTGAACAGGTTCTTGTTTGGCCAAGCCCAAGGATAGTGACTTGGTACCAATAGATCCTGATTCTGAGAGAAGATGTGTCCTCACCGCAAGTGGTGCTGATAAGGTGCAGTGCTCAAAAAGATACGTGGTGGTGATTTAAAATGACGGTCAAGGTAAAGAAATATGTTTATTGGTATCTACCAAGACGTCAAATTGAAAAACAGTGTGATGACAGTGTGAAAATATCACTGTACAGTAAGCTTGTGAAATTTAGGCCAACATGTTTCTGCAGTTATGGTATCTGTTTACCGGCATTCTTCAGGGCCAGGCTGAATTTTTAGCTACTGCAACATCCACCATAGTTAGTGTGAAAAATAATAATTTATTCAAGAAAACATAATTATTGCAGAGATGGAATGATGTGGCCAAATGGACCACCCTACCGTTTCCTCGTAAGTAACTGGGTAACGAAGAGTCCTTTCCCAGCTTTGTGTGGGAAGTAAGCCTCACCTCACCCGGCAACGGCTCGGATACTGAGGCCCCGCTCTGTCCGTCGGTACCTCCAGGAGTGTTTCTGAGCCGAAGGGGAGGTGAACATTGGGAACAGTACCGGGCGTGCCGAGTGACAGGGAGCAGCAGGGCTGACCCTCCTGAGTGGCCGCGGCCGAGAGCTGTGCCCCAAAAAGCGCAGGTGCCGGGAATAGAGATCCGGGAGAGGGTGTGGCATGACCAGCTCTCCCAGCAAAAAATTGTGAGTGTTTGGCTGCCCCAGGCCCGGGAAAGATGTGGGCTGGGGGCCTAGGATGGCCGCACTGGACCTGATACTAAGGAGGGCTCCGGCTCCCCTGGCATAGTGGCACGGCGCGAAGGAGGCTGATCAACGGGTCTGGGAAATTAAATTGTTGTTCAGTCCGCTCCCCCGGCAACGTGCATTGTGTGCAGTGTGGTCCCCAACTCCCGGAGGACGTGGGCTGGGGCCTGGAGCTAACGTGATTGTCTGCGAGCTGAGGTGAGCCTTGGCTCCCCCAGCCCTGTGAAGCCTATATGAGCGGTTTATCCAGCTTGGCCCTGGGGCGAAATTAGTGTGACAGGGATTGCTATGGACCCCCCTCCCGATATAGTTGCCAGTGTCGGCCATTGGCTTGGGGTTAGTGAGCCCCCATACGGGTGGGCAATCTGCTAAGCAGACAGATGCGGCACCGCTGCACCTACCCGGACCATGAATGGTAGGCCGAGAGGACCACCCTTTGGTGGCTGCTGCGGTTGGGAGCCAGGACTGGGTCTCCTTAAGAAATAATGAAATTGAAATGAAATGAAAAATTTGTAAAGCTCTACACAGACCCGAGGGTACCTAGTCACTGGATAGACAAACAGGCAGTGAAGTCGATTGGAAGTTTAGCGCTTCCTGAACTGTAACAGGTTGGGTTCCTTTTTAAGGGAGGTATGCCAGGAGTTCCAGAGTTTGGTGGTGGTATATGCAAAGCTTTTTCCTCCCCACTTTACTTTACATATCTTGGGGACAATCAAGTTGCCACTGCCTGAGGAGCTCAGTGATCTAGCTGGGATGTAGGGCCTTAACAGATGTGACAATTGCTTGGGGCCTTGTGGGGGGGCAGGTTTGATAAACAGGCGAGCAGGCTGAATATATTTTCCAAAAGTACGTTTTTTATTTTCAGTGATAGGGTTGGTAGTTCCTTCCGGGTGTATTTCCTCCTGCTCTTCTCCCTGTTTGATCTTGGTTGAGCTTGGCAGGGATTCTGAGGTAGTTGTTCCCTGCTCCTCCTCGGTATTGATGGTGTCTCTCCGGAGGCTCATAAGAGAGTAGAGAAAAGGGAGCCATCAATCACTCTGTTGAGGAAGGTATTTAGACTCTACCCGTCACCACACCTTGAAGTGCTTACTGATCAGGTTCAATGGTTTATTATAATACTCAGTTTGAATGGGTGTGATCTCTATACAGTAAGTGAAAGTCGTACCGTAACAGTCCTTTAAGTCGTAGTAGTGACGCAAAGGAAAAGAAAGGTTGAAACAATATTCAGTGCCCACAACCATAATTAGATGAAGTGCCGATTCTGCAGGGAAATATAGGTGACGTGCCACACACAAGTACTTCTGAGGCTGCGTCCTCAGTTCCACTTCCTGTGCCCTTTCCCATGTTCGCCTCCCACCTCCCGCGCACCCTCCCCGTTGTCCCCAGAGACGCTATCACTCACCGGCTCTGCCGCAACTCCAGCCTCCTCCGGTGGGCACCACCACTCTTCGCTCCACCGCTCATCAGGTTCCTCGTCTCCTCCAAGGGCGTCCTCGTGTCTTCCTTGTCTTGTCCTCTGTAGTCTCCGCCTTCCTCCGTTCACACTTTCTCCTCCATTTTCACTCTCGCTTCTTCTCCGCAACCGGTCCAAGACCCCTCCTTCTCGTACTGCCCTCCTTTCATTGGACCGGGGAAAGGACTTCTGGGTTCGACTCTGCCTACTTCGGGGCGTAGTCCCTCTGTGGAGAGACAGGATATGGAGATGGATGTTGTAGTTCTGCGTTGTCCTTCGTGTTCCGAAATGCACCTCTCTGGGATCGGGTGTCGGAAAGGTCTTTCCATGGCGGTACGAAGGTGAGCCCCTCGTTCACTTTCTCACTGGCCTTTACCCTGTGTAGCCTTGAACACAATACATACAACTTTGAACTGGATGCATTTGGTGATAGGTAAAAACAACAGTTGATGGACAGAATGCAGAACAATGTCATACATTCACCCCAGTACAGCGATCTGGGCCTAAATCCAACGTTCTTTTGCTCACCATGCCATTCCAGTTTGAACCCTGCAATATGCAAATCAGTCTTGACCCTGTGCCCCATGGGAACAGTCCAGCCCGAACTGCCAAGCCAGGTCAGGGCCTGGACTGGAAACAAGCATCCTAGGACCGGGTTCGGGCTTCAGCCCTCATCAGCCAGGATGGCTTGATTCCAGTGGCATGGAGAGCACAGGACTCACGTCTGAGCATACCCATTCCACTCGGGGTGACAAATGCAAAAACATTTGATGGACAGAATGCAGAACAATGCAATACATTCACCCCAGTACAGAAATCTGGGCCTAAATCCATCGTTTTTTTGCTCACCATGCTATTCCAGTTTGAACCCAGCCATCTGCAAATTAGTCTTGACCCTGTGCCCCATGGGAACAGTCCAGCCCGAACTGCCAAGTCAGGTCCTCCCTGGACTGGAAACAAGCATCCTAGGACCGGTTTCGGGCTTTCAGCCCTCATCAGCCAGGATAGCTTGATTCCAGTGGCATGGAGAGCACGAGACCCACGTCTGAGCATACCCGTCCCACTCAGGCTGACCAATACAAAAACAACAGTCGATGGACAGAATGCAGAACAATGTCATACATTCACCCCAGTACAGAGATCTGGTGAGAGCTAGCCAGTGGAGCTCAGCCTGGGCTTTAGAGACCGAGTCAAAGCAGGTAAGCCCAAGCAGAACTCTGGCAGCGGCATTCTGCATCACCTGCCGTTTATGTATACTGTGCTTGCTCGCACTAGTAACCAGGGCGTTGCAATAGTCCTGCCTAGAGCCAACTAAGGCCATGACCACTGTTTTCCTTAGTTCAGACGGAATGAACAGGAATACCTTTTTTAAGATTTTAAGGATTAAACAGCATGCAGTTGTAGTCTGATTGATCTGTGATTCAAAGAAAAGCGTGCTGTCGTAGAGGATACCAAGGTTTTTTTTACCTTGATGGCAGGTATTGGAGGAGATCCCATGTCATTTGGCCACCAGCTGTCAGACCAGATACTGGTGTCATTCCAAACAGCATGACTTCTGTTTTTGACGTGTTTAATTTCAAACAGTTAACCTACATCCCGTTCCCTATATGATCCATGCAGTCTTGAAACCGGGAGGCCGTATCCGTAGCCAGGCGGTTGATAGACACAATAATCTGTGTGTTGTCAGCGTAGGACACCAGCGAGGAATCGAAGCTTCTTATCAGTTTGGCTAAGGGGTTGACATGCAGTTTAAAAAGAATGAGGCTCGGAGATGATTCCTGATGGACTCCACAAGGAAGCAAAAAATTGGGAAAATGAATACATCGTGAGCCACTGATTGCGTCCTGTTGGACAGAAAAGATCTAAGTTGGAAGAGTGCTTTATCCCTAACCCCTAGCGAAGCAAGGCATTTAACCAACACGTCATGATTGACTGCGTCGAATACCGCTGAGAGATCTAAAAGGATAAGGGCAGCACTACCCCTTCTGTAAAGGGTTTGCCTGAGTTCCTCCGTGGCTGTAATGAGCGCCAATTCGGTGTTGTGGTGAGCTCGGAAGCCAAACTGCGAGTGGTCCTGAGTGTCTCCTTCCATCAGAAATGAGGACAGTTCCTCATTTAGGAATCTTTCGATAACCTTAGCAGGGAATGGTAGCCTGGAGATGGGTCTATAATTGGAAGTGTCCTCTCTGGATCAAGATTTGATTTCATCAAGAAAGGCAAAATTGAAGCTTTTTTCCAATCGGTGGGAAAATACCCTTTGGCAATAATTTGGTTAAAAATAGGCCAGAGGGCATATGCAATGGTTTCAGGAACCATATGCAGGATTTTTGGTGGGCGGGATCAAGGGGGGATCCGGACTTGATTGGCGATACATAAGGATAAGGATAGACCTGAGGGGGACGAGGGCATGAGACGGCGCTTCTTCTGCGGTCTGGAGCTGTGGACTGTCCCGTACCTGTGTTCCACCTGGGTGCCCTGATATAGTCAGAGAGGAGATACGGAAGGGGCGTCCCCCCCTTTTTCTGCTGGATCCCGGATGCCTACGGATCTCCTACTCAGACAGGAAGCTAGCGAAGCTCTGTTTGGTGACTATAGACGTTCCTGCCAAGGTGCTGAGCCATAACTACTGCTGATATCGCTCCTTTTGGGGATGAGGGCTTGTGCTAGCAGCCTTCTGCGGTCTGAGTAGAATCAGACTAACCCGTCCCCAAGAGTCCCGTTTGCTGCCCCTGGGTTAGGTGAGGCCTTGAGGGATCATCTGTCATATGTCAGGATGGGCGAGTGCGATTCTTGGTCAGAGAAGCACTGCATAAGGGGGCGCTGTTTGCCACGGAAGAGGAGGCCAGTGCCTTTGCGACTGACGCCACGGAGAGAGTATATCCTCGGTCAGTGAGAGTCATGTCGACCCACCACTCCAAGAAGAAAGACATGTTGGTTAAAGACATGTTCACTAAAAACTCTACAAAACGTTCTGAGGCAGCCCCAGAGGGAGGTCAACCGGAGACAATGGGAGAGATGGCCAAGGGCACTGCTTCAGGAGGGGATGACTTCCCCATCTCTAAATTATTCCTGGAGCAGTTGTTTGAGTCCCTCCGTGGGGACTTCGCTGAGCTGAAGCATGATATAGCCTCTGATATTAAGGGGCTCTACCACAATGTTGAGGAACTGGGGCAGAGGGTTACCTCCCTGGAGCAGAATCAAGATACCAGAGATGAGGAGGTGGAGGCTCACTCCCAGGAATTGTTGAGGTTGCGTGACCAGAATACGGAGCTCTGGAATCAGCTAAAGGATTTGGAGAACAGATCCCGGCGCGCTAATATTTCGATTAAGGGAGTTCCTTGCCGGGCGGTCACATGCAACCTGGAGGACTTTGTGGTCCGCCTCTTCAAGCATGTTGCTCCATTGTTGCAAGACCAAAATATCGTCCTTGATCGCACTCACCACACAGAAAGACCAGCCTCCGTTCTGGGCCAGCCACAAGACATACTCACCTGTCTCCACTATTATGGGAAGAAGGAGGCCATAATGATGGCGGCACAAGATCTGAAAGACATTGATTTTGAAGGCTTCCGGATTTGGCTGTATCAAGACCGCTCCACGATCACATTTCAGAGACGCAGATCCCTCTGGCCCCTCACAGACTTCTTACAACTCCAGAAGATCAGATATAAATGGGGCCACCCTTTCTGCCTTCAATTTGTCTGGCGAGATGAGGTCAGAGTGGTCCGTAGCCTGGATGAGGTTGGTAACCTACCATATATCCCGAAGCTCTGCAATGCGAGGTCAGCGGGATCACCAGTGCAAGGTTTGGAGAGAGGAGGACAAGGCTCCCGATGTTCAACCAGGCAAGTGAAGAAGGTAACAGGTAAACCCAGGCAAGAAGATAGCAGAGATGGGGCGTGGCCAGTCATCGAACAGTCATGGCCGCGAAGTGTGAAGCTCCGTCACCCTGAACTTCCCCAACGGCTATCCTGGACCTTTATCCAGCCTCTCTGATGGTCATTTCGTGAATCAGAGGCATAGCGACACCCAATCCCGACATCCCTGCTCGCGACCGACGTCTGGAGCTGCAATTGCAGAGCTCGATAGATTAGGGCCTCCCCACCTGGCTGGAGCCGGGGGCCACAGTGCGACCAAGGGCCGGTGAGGTAGCGCGGCCGGGCTGACGCTTCCCCGCGGGGACCTCTGGCATTATTGCCGGTGGGAGGGGAACATGCCATCTCCCCTCACAGTTTTGGATGCATTAATGCTGGAAGCCTGCGAACATCCGTGAGAGGGCTCCGGTGGGGCTCAAGGGACACGTAATTGAACGCTGCCATTACCTGGCAAGGGGGGGTCTGAGCTGTTGGGGCTCTTTGCTAATTGGAAGCCTTGTGACTCGGCGCTTTGCCGCTCGCCCCGCCGCCGTCCCCCTGCTCACTGCAGAGATCAAGGGCTGTGGTTCTGGGCGATCCATGACGAGGTATTTTGAGGCCTACTCCCCGTGTTGAAGCCGGGGCCACAGTGCTGGCAGGAGCCAGGGGAGTGGAGTGGCTTGGCGGGCTGCTCCCCGAGGCGCCGTGAAACCAAGAAGACCTTCACTTCTGGAGGAGGTACGCGGGGAGCCCCCCAGGCGGGTCACACTGTGTTGGGGCCGGACGCCCGGTGGCAATCCTACAGGAGGAGTTAGTCTGGACCGCGGGGGGCCCTGAATCGGAGTGCTGGTTTTCACTGTATTGCCGGGCCCTGAATTAAGTCGCAGGTGGCATCTCGTGGAGGGACGGAGACTGATCTGAGGTACCCTGCATCCAGAACTCGGGGTTAGCATACCCCTGGGGTCACCGATAGTGAGGAGGTGAAGTGCGCAGTTGCCTCTTGCCCCACTAGACCCTGGTTGGGGTCGGCAACTATAGTTAATTACGCAATGGACCGCAGTAAAACCTGCGGGGCCAGAGTACTCAAACCTGCACAGACCAACAAGCTTGACCGCTACACTATAGCCAAGGACAAGCAACCAGACCCACAGTGGAGAGACCCCTCCCTTGGTGGCTCCGGGGACGAGGAGCAGGAATTATCTCTGAAAGATATCATGGACGCCATCACTGGCGACAATGCATCCCTGGAGCACAAGATGGACTCTATGCGATCGATGTGAACCTCATCAGGGCTGATTTGGGCATACTGAATGAGAAAGTCAAGCAAGTTGAAATCCCTCCCACCAGTCTTGTTGGGGATGTCGCACAGCTCCAAGATGAAGTCCATGAACTCCAATCTTTATGCAAATTCACAGAATTAAAGTTGGACGACTACGAAAGGCGCCTTCGGCGCAACAACCTGCACATTTTGGGAATTCCAGAGAAGGTGGAGGGCCAGTCCCCGGACCTCTTTGTTGAGGATCTCATCCTGAAACATCTGCAACCCAAAGGTCTCAGTAAGTTCTTTGTCATTGAGAGGGCACACAGGGTCCCGGGCGGCCGTCCCAAACCGGGCACTCCCCCGCAACAGATGTTGGTCAGAGTCCTGAACTTCCGAGACAGAGACGTCATCCTCCAGAACGCTACGAAAAAGTTGATATAACCTTCTTCTCAGACTTCACACAGAGGGTATAAAGGCAGCGAAGGTCGTTCCTTGCGGTGAAGCGAGAGTTAAGAGAGAAGGGCCTGAAATATTCGATGCTGTTCCTAGCGCGTCTCCGGGTTGAGGCGGAGGGAAAGTCCTGGTTCTTTGAGCATCCGGGAGCGGTGGCAGACTATATGGAACACAGGGGAGCTGGAAGCCCGAACAACCACGATAGGGAGGGAGAAGTCAATTGGCCGTACTGAAGATGAGGACAAACTTGCAGCTGAACTCGAACTGGGTATACAGGGCCTAGAGCGGGGTGGAATTGGGGGGGAGAGGGCATTGGTGCTGATCTATAACAGTGGCGTACTCCCATAGGCTTAATGTATCTACCTATTTCAGGGAAGCACACTTGAATCTGCTGGGGATGGGGTAACGGGCGCTCCACCCCTCTTTTTCTTCTACTTTTAGTTCCATATAAGGACGACAGGCACTCTGAAAGTTTTCAGATGGGCAGTTCAAAGCCCAGAGTGCAGTGCAGCAGGGTGGAGGGGGGGGGGGGGGGTGAGGTGGGGTTCTTTGTTAAAAAAAACAGGGAGGGGGGGGAGGAGCCTAGCTCGCGACCGCGATGGCCGCCTGATTCCTCGGCTCCGCTGACCCTGTAGCTGTCCTCCCGGTTTCCGCACTATCCTGCCTTCAACCAGTGTACTGCGTTACAGCAGCGGAACCGGGAGGCGAGCCTGATCACGTCGGTGTGTTTTGCTCCTCGATCCCGGCAGCAGAAGCTCCGGGACGCCTTTCCCCTCCGGACGCCGCATAGAGCAGCCTGGGTCTTTGTTTGCGGAGGCGGCCGGCCCGGATGGTGAAGACGGCGGCCATTGTGGGACGGACGGTGCTGGTTCCCATCTTTCGCCGGCGGCGCTTGCTTTTCCGCGACCCCGCTGCCTTTGATCCTGGGCACCGCCGCTACCGGCGCAACAAAGTAACTGGAATTCAGTCCCGGGACGGCCCCTCCGCTACATTGTTTCCCTTGGCGCCGTAGTCAGCGCCATCTTTCTGCCTTGGATTCTACAGCAGTGAGCCCGGGCTGCCGGTGCGACGAGTGCATCGGCCAGCACCACTTCACGACTGCGCCGGAATGGGGGAGGCAGCCCCAGCACCCCCAGTCTGTTTTCACCGCAACTCGACCCGGCAGGGGACTCGTCTGCTCGCTGCGAGTGAGGAAATGCGACCAGTGGGACTGCCTCTCGTCTGCCATGTTCTGGCTCGGGAGGGGGTTGCGTCCCTGCCCTTTGAGGCGCCTTTGTCACTTGGAGAAGTACTGAGCGCCCTGGCCGACCTCAGGTCCGCCATGCGTACTGTTACCAGGGAATTGGTGGCCCAGATGGATGCCACCCTGCTTGCTGCCCCCCAGTCTGTCCACGTGCGGGACACTGCGCCACATCCTACAGCTGCAATTCATGGCTCCCTCGCCAACGTCGCCACTGACTCACTGCGGTCACGAGGCCCGGTCATTGCTGGGGTGCGGGCGGCAGCACCCCCCAAGGAGCGCAAACTCTCTGAGGTGGTGAACTGGCCTGAGCGACGCCGCGAGACACCACGCTTGGGGGCTTTCTTGAGGACACATGGCGGACCTCCGTTTTCTATCCTGGAACGGCCACTACCGGGCGGACCAGCTGCCCTTTGTGAACCATCGTGGGACTATGGATCCTTAGCTACGATTGCGGACCACCTGACTGCATTTTGGATGGCCTTTGGTGTTTGTCCCCTTATTCAGCCGTGGTCCCGTTCTCCGCTCCCATCTTTCAAGAGGACTATCGTGCAGCTGGGTTGTACAGTACCACCGCCTCGCAGGGGACAGGGTTGAGGCGCCCCCTCCTGTATCAGGACTGTTTCCCGTTTTTGGACTGCTGGGTCGCTGATGGACTGCCGGGGGTGTTGAGTATTGGTATCGTACGGGTCTTGGGGTCGGGGTAAGGGCGGCCAGGGAACTGTTTTGCTTGTGTTGGATATACTTTACTGGCCCTCCTCCGGTCTTATGTGACTTGCACTCTTTCTTCTTCTTCCCTTTTTCCTCTTTTCTTTCTCTCCTCTACTTTCTCTTCTCTTACTATATTTCGGGTTCTGGGGAGACAAGCACTCTGCTAGGGGGGGGGGTAGGCCGTAGCCTCTGCATGTGTGTAGGGTGGGGGGGTAAGTTTTAGTTCACGTTTATTTCTATGGTGCCTTCTTGTTATTACTTAACTTCTTCTTTCTAGGTCTGTGTTAGGCGTACTGGGGGATGGGTGGTAGCGTGGAGTTCACTGTGCTGTTGCTTCTTCTTTGGGCTTGAGTATAATTTGTGACCATCCTCTGGCTGGAACTTGCATGTTGCGAACTGCACTGACTGGTGACGATATCTATTGGCGAGTTCCACCTACATGGACCTAATTTCTTTTTCTTATTTGTATAAGTACGGAACAGCAGACCTGACCTTAAATTGTTGCGCTGGAAAAATTTTAAAACTAACCTTCACTGATTCTGGGACACGGTAATATGGTAACTACAGTGTAACCTTATCAATGCTTGCTTGCAATGAGTGATATTACTGTGCCGCCGTAAAGTTGCATAGATGCTTAAATGTTTCGCGGCCAGCCGGAAGGTTGTAGGCCCGTATTTGTCCTGATTTGATGCACAATAAAGGTTTTCAAAAAAAAAACAAAAAAAAAAAAAAAAAAACAGGGAGGCTGCCCCATCACCTTCAACAAAAAGAAAGCTGAGGCGTGTCCCGCTGAGACCCTGCGGCTGTGACTCCTGGTAGGCTGACATGAAGGCTGCCTGTGCTGAGCAGAATGCGCATTCCCTGACGGGGCCCCACTTTGCCCAATGCTCATCGGTGACTGCGCTCACCTGAGACATGGACCCACCTCATTACGATTTTCCAAGTGCCCTCCGGTGGGGGAAGTTTATTATGTTAAAGTTGTGGTTTCCTCTCTATATCTTGTTTTTCATGTCTCAGTTTCTTTGTTCCAAGGGTTTATTCTCTAATCAAGAACCTTATGGGAGGGAGCTAGACATCTGTGGGAGACTACTGCAGACATATCAGCTTTTTTTAATATTTCCACATGGTGGTGTCCCTGATTAGTCTTAACGTTCGAGGCCTTAATGCCCCGGCCAAGCAGCTAGCTGTTCTAGTGATGCTTCGGGACTTCGCACTACAATGTCTACTACAAGAGACTCACCTCCTTCAGGAAGACAGGTGGAGACTTCGGTCCCGCTGGTTTGACAGGTAATATTTTTCTTCAGGAGCCACCAAAAGGGAGGGGGGGTGGCTATTTTGCTTACGACGCACTTTGAGGGAAGGGTGGAACTGGTGCTCATGGAAACCCCTGGCAGGATGTTGGCGCCACAGGTCACATTTCAAGGGGGGTACATTCACAGTTACTACCACATATGCCCCAAACAAGCTACAGGAAGTTTTCTTTAGGGACACAATGGCCCTGCTTCTTACCTGCCCCGACAGAGATATTGTGGTGGGTGGGGACTTTAATATAGCCATGGATGCCCAGCTAGATAGATCTTCCCGAAGATAGGCCGGATCGGGGGACTGACTAAGGGTACCCGACAGTGGGTAGGCGAGACACCACATCAACCCCTAAAGTAATTAGACATGCGAGGAGTTTTCTTTGGAAGGCAGGGGGTCTCACGACCCCCCGGCCGCATTTATTAAAATATGAAAACAAATTAAAATTGTTAAAATAAACATTATTTACACAATCATTAATATGCAAAATTCTGACATTAGATTTACAGCAATGTAGACAGGTATGAATGGCTAACCTTAACAAATGTCTAATACAGCGTTTACCTAACCGAATCTAACATCCGGCGTATGAATTTTGCATCCTAACATTTTTGGCCTACGGCAAGGTCGTTAACCGGTGTCAGATCCTTATTTTCCAGCTACGCCCTCACGTATGAGTGCGCATGCTCGACAGGGCCCGGTTACCGGGAGAGTACGTCCCACTCCTGGTTACCCCGTACGCTCCGTGAACTCCATTAAACCAAAAAGGAGGGCCCTTTCACTCGCGCCGTTTGATGACGTCATAGTGTATGTGCGGGGTGGCTAACAGCCCAAGGAAAGCGTGACTCCTTCCCCCGCACCCTTCCAACCAAGCTGATATCCTGCCCCTGAAGTTCTAGGAGAGACCATTGGCCCCTCCCCCTGGGCGACCCCATTCGAGAATGGTGCCGCCCCCTAAGGACCTTAAATTGCTGCTCACCGATCATGAACTTACCGCCACAGGCCAGCATAGTTGACCGACTATCTGCCCCCCCCCCCCCCCCCCAAAATTCCTACACTGAAAGGTCATACCTACCTCGCAAAACCCTCTAACTTTGCCAATATGTTCTTCGTTAGTAACTCATTGCCTGTCTCAGTCAAGTGGACCCCATCCTGTAAGTAGAAATGATCCCCCAGATGCACCCATGTGGAATACTCTGCAACTGAAGTGTTCGGAACAGTTTCTCTATCTTGTTGTTGATCCTCTTTACCGAGTGATTCAACTCCCTAACTGAGGTCCCCCCCTCCACTGCATTTTAGGTATCAACTGAGACCACACTATGGTGCAGCCTGGGAGCAACTTTGCCAGCCAACCCGCTGCAGAGATAATCTCTCCTAACAGGACCCTCCTGCCCAGCGTTACCAAATCGTTTTTCCCCCCAGGTGCAAGATAACAACTGAGGGCGGCGGGCGTGCTTGTTGAGTAATTCTAAAAAGAAGCCCCTAAGCTGATTAAGGCAGAGCCCCCCCTTTATCATGAAAGGAAACCTTGAAACCCCCATGCTCCGCCCTCCGTCTACATCCGCCTGAAAGGAAAACTGGTTTAGCACGTTTAACATATGAATGACCAACAACCCATACTACATGTGTCCTCTTTCTGTCTTCTTGCGTTTGTCATGATGATGATGGATGCTGTTGATGACCCGGTACAAGTTTCCGCCCTGCGTCACAGGCTCGAGAAACTGAAAGATAAACAGACAACAAGGCAGGTGTCAGGGTGATTTAGTTGTACCTTACAACATGTGCAGCCGCACATAACGCTTATAGGCGTTGGAAGACCATCTCCCAATCCTCTTTACACTGTTGGCATGCAACCCTCTCGCTGTTGTTTCAGTGGCCGCCCCTATTCGGAATGAATGTGTCCCAAAAACCTTGGTGTTCAAACCCGCCTTGCTGATTGCCATTGCCAACACTCTTTTGAACTGAAACCTGGTCAATGGGGTACCGCCTGCATGTATTAACAATGTTCCCATTGCCACGCCCACCCGTTGCCTGATGAATGCCTCTACATGTGACACTGGGCAACACGGATTGGTTGGTGCCCGGTATAATACCAGACTATCCTGCCGGGCCTCCTGATCAGTTTTTGATTTCTGTATGTTTACCCACATTGACTCACCCCTTATCTTAGTGTCGTCAAGTTGAAGACCACCTAACGTGTCCAATTTGTTATTGGCCACCAGTTCACTTACCCGCAATGCCACATAAAAAGCCAAGGAAAACGCGGCTTTAAATAGGAGCACCTCCCCTGGAGAGCTACACGTGTTAGACAAGGCATCCAATACTACTGCCAACCGCTCCAAACCTATTGGTTGTCTGGAGTTGGGGGTGCTTGCTTGTAGGCGCCGCCACCCCCTCAATGCCTTCTGCACTAAAAAACTGTTTGTGGAATCCCTGGCACCTTTTAGCTGTGCATAGAAAGAGACGTACGCTTTGTGTCTGATAGCTGTCGTCGCTGAGCACCCCTCTCTGTGCAATGTGTCCATGTACAAGGTAAAATTCCCCTCCTGCTCCCACTTAACCCCCCAGCCCTATCCCAAAAAACAACAATAAGACATAAACGCCCCTTCGTAGGCTGTCCTGGTCCTGGGTGCTAGGCTGGCTGCCACAAGGTTCTGTAGTTGGGGGCACCAATTTGCCAAAGTGTTGTTGGGAAGTCTGCTGGTGTAGCCTCTGCAGATGGAAGGTGTTCTCTGAATAGCTGCATCTTAAAGCAAGAGAGTGCGTCAGCTGCGTTGTTCAAGACCCCTGGGACATGTTTGGCCCTAAACTGTACATTTAACTTCAAGCATCTTAGCACAATCTCCTTCATGAGGCGGAGTATAAACTTACACCGCGCTGCCTGTTGATTGATACATTCCACTACAGACATGTTGTCTGACCAGAAGATCACAGATTTGTTGGACAATTGTTCAGGCCAGACCGTTAGTGCAACCCATACTGGAAAGAGCTCCAAAAACCCGATGTTCGCTGTCAAGCCTCCTTCCTCCCACCACTCCGGCCACCATTGTGTCACCCACTTGTTGCCAAGTATGGCGCCAAACCCCACACTGCTAGCAGCATCAGTCCATAGACCTAACTCAGCCAACGTAGTGGGGGAGGGGGGGGGGGGGCATCACACCACTCTGCTGTCGAAATCCTCCAGGAATGCCATCCATATCCGCATGTCCTGGCAAACCTCAACTGACAGTCTAGTGTGATGGTGTTTGTCCCGCAGGCCCTTCATGGCCTGCGCGATTGAGCCGGAAAAGGGACGTGCCATAGGTATAACTCTTAGTGCGAAATTCAGCTGTCCCACAGTCTGCTGCAGCTGCTGTAACGTGACTTTCTCTTTAACCAAACATTGTTGTAGGGCTGCTCTGAACTTCGTGATCTTTTCTTTGGGTAACCTGAAACAACCTTCAACCGAGTCCAATTCAATGCCTAGGAATTCCAAACATGTTGACGGCCTCACCGTTTTTCCTGGCGCCAGCAAGACCCCAAAAGCCCGCATGAGCATGCAAAATTCCTGCAATGCCCAACAACACTCCTGTGAGCCGGCTGCCCCCAGCAAAACAAAGTCATCCAGCTAATGCATCACATGCTGATGCCCTGTTCTCTGCCTCATAACCCATTCCAGGAAAGAACTGAATGTCTCAAAGTAGGCACATGACACGAAGCAACCCATGGGTATACACATATCCATATAGTATTTGCCTTTAAAGGAAAAACCTAGCAGGTGTTGGTCCAAGGGACGTACTGGCAGCAGTCGGAAAGCTGATTCAATGTCTGATTTCGCCATCAGTGCCCCGGGACCCAGAACTCTCAACATCTCCACTACCTGGTCAAAAGACGCATACTTTACGCTGCAAATGCCCTCGTCAATCGCATCATTCAATGATGCGCCCCTAGGCGCTGAGAGGTTGTGTATGAGTCTGAATTCGCCCTTTTCTTTCTTTGGGACAACCCGAGGGGTGAGCAAATAAAATTAGGTACAGGGATGTCATTGAAAGGACCCGCTACCCTACCCAGTCGTAGCTCTTTCTTAATTTTTGACGCCGCCACAACTGGGTTGTGTCTAACTGACAGCTGGTTCCTGTGAGAAGGTGGCCTGACATGCAGTGCTCACTATTCTAGTGAACACTATGTATCAGTCCAGCAACCCTTATTGATGATTGGTTGTAAGTCAACCTTATAGACCAGCTATCCTAGTAGCATGGATACGAGCAGTCTAAGGCTAAAGACTCGAGAGGGCGTGTTAAGCCAGCTGTTTACCACACATATACCCCTTGAATACCAAGTGAAAGGACACCACACAAGTGTTATGAAAATAAACAAGATATTTATTAAGAATCACAACAGCCCTGTACTCTTTATGAGGACAGGGTACTAAGCACAAAACAAAACTCTTACGAAAATACTTAAGTTAGCACAGTATATACAAATGCCCGAGGGGCACGGAAAACCATATACTCTGAAAGTGGAATGCGAAATTACTAGCAGGTAAGTACAGTACTAATAGGCTTAGGAATCGCTAGGACTTCACTATAGAATCTTCAGATTACTTCTAGGAGGCCTAGGGGACTCGGGTGCAGAGTGTGCACTCTCACGCGTGATGCGGGACAAAGTCTATGGTAGCTAGTAATGACAAAGTTAGTGTTCTCGGGCGAACCCGACCTGGTAGGAGGAAAACGAAAGTGGATTCTGACCCTTGGATAGTGAGGCTATGCTGGGGCACCGAAATGCCGAAGTTACCTAGCCCAGGGGCTGCAGCTGCATAGGTCTCAAAAGACGTCGGGAATCCTCGTAGACGGACCAGGAGCCTGGAAGAAAAGAAGTTGCTGGCAGGCGACCAGTGAAGAAAGTTCGATGGATCCAAGCCTGGATCGAAGGAAGATGACACCTGAAAGCAGAGGGGACCAAGTTCGAGACTACTAGCCAGTAGTCAGTGGGCACCAGGAGGGCACCGGATGGTAGCCACCTCGACTAGGTGAGTGGGTGACGCTGTGTTCGCAGATCTCACGGACCAGGAGGCGTTGTCGGCGACCAGGATGGAGGAGCGAGCTGTCCCACGATGGATGAAGCTGTCGGCGTCGCTGGACCCAGGATTGGGCAACAAAGCCTTGGCAAATTCAAGCCCACGCGGTGGACTCAAAATGGCGTCTGGAGTGGACCAGGAGGGTCCGGGGTGCCTCTCTTGAAGAAGGAAGCAAGGGCCAGTCTGGAGCAACCAGACCAGCAGCAGTGATGTCGTCGGGCGTCGTGAAGAAGGCCACAAGCCAGCCGGCTAGTAGCCACACAGCGCGGTGAGCACGCAAAAGCAGAAGGGCCCCACGCAGATCGTGGAGATGCTGGAGGGCTGATCTTCGGTGCTGGAGCTGCTCAGGGTTGGGGCTTCTCGGACCCCAAAGCACTCACCAGTGGAGCACACGGTGGGCTTGTTGCAAAGAAGTCGTGCAGTCTTGGCGATCGTCGGTCCCTCGAGGTCTCGTCGCACTCACAGTTCTCAGCTTTGCTGTAGAGGTGAGTAGAGGTCAGAGGTGCCAGGGAAGCCGGGTCTCGTCGAGCTGGGTCGTCGGATTCGTGAAGAAGGACTTGCAGCAGACCGCAGTGTTCTTAGGATGGTGCCTGCGGATGCAGGGTGACTACTCCTTAGCCACAAGGGAGAATCTTGAAGAAGGAAATCTTGATGTCTTTCGCAGAAAGTCGTGTCTTGATTCCAAAGATGATCTAATTTGAACAGGGGGCCCGCTCCCATCTTTATACTAAAAAAGGGGGCTGACCCGGTGACTAGGTCCTGCCTATGGGTGGGACTAGGAGGGGGGTGGTTACACCCCTCTGCCATGCCGGACTTTCCCCAGGCCAGGGGCTGGTGTGCCCCTGGAACTGGTTCTGACCGGCCTATGCGTAGTGAGCACCGGGGTGCCACTCAGCAGTCACCTTCCTGAAAAGCCCTGCCTACCCAGGATACACAAAACCATGTCTGGGACGGTGCTAGCACCGCCCCTGACAGGAAACCCTTTGTCCAGGCTCCCCTCGCTGGAAGGACTCCCAGCTGCAGGGGGTCAGACTCGTGTCTGTGGTGGCAGCATCCATTTTGTGGAGCTGAGGCTTCGTTTAACTTTAACCGGGGTTCACAGTTACATACATGTCGTGTCCCTCTAGAAGGGTGGAATGCTAACCCCGTCGCCAGAATTGGCGAGGGGTTAGTATTCCAATTCGTATGACACCTTACTCGACATGTTTTGATAAAGCAATACCAAAGATAGCATTTAACCGCGAGGATTATAATGCACTTAAGAGTATATGGTATGCGATATCATGGAACAGCTATTAGGACTTGGTTCCGCAAGCTGCAGACAGGCTCAGCTCATGCCAGAGCACCATCTCACACGATTCCAAGCACTCTGCCTTCAGGATTGTCAAGGCCTGCCATAGGAGTGACTGATAGGAATCTGTGTGTCCATTTTAGGGTTAGGTATAGGTATACTACACCTACAGCAAAGGGTGATTACACGACTTTGCCCCAGCTGTCATGCAGCCAGTTGTGTCAAATTTAGGAGGCCAGCCAGGGGTGGCATAATACATGCTGCAGCCCCTGGCAGCCCTGGGTACACCTATGCCCTGAGTTACAGGGTCTGATAAGGTGGCCCAGTACCAATTGGTAAATGCACCTAGGGTACATGTTGTAATTTAGAGAGAGAACAGCCAGGCTGTGGGTCTGATTGGCAGGCCCACAGCCAGAGAAAGTCGTAAACCAGTGAAACAAAAGCAAAAAATCTGGGTGATCATAGGATTGCAGACCCTACTCTCCTACAGTTCCTACATTGTGGAGTCCCGGTATACCCCTCCCCGCTGGAATCCCGAAGCCATGTGAGAAACCTTCCTGCAGCATCCTTGCGGAGGCATGGTCTAGGTACCTGTTCAGCCAAGGAATCATAGCCAGCACATCAATGGGTGAGTGAGCGACCTGCAAGGATCCCTCCCTATTCCTGTTTCCTTCTCCCCCTGTTCCCTGAGGTATTACCTTTTGAACGGCATGCTGTTTCTGGGTGGGAAGAGTGGCCGCATATGTAACATGCATGTTTGAAGTTGCAAGTGCCCGCTGCCCTGGTGCATGTTCGCCTGTTAAAGTCCCAACACATGCCTTTTCGATCCCCACTGCCTCTGGCCTTACCGGCCGCATCACCCCCTTGCGCTGGCCGAAAGGGCTGCTGGGGCTTGGACAGATAGCCTTTGTTCCAGCTTGTGCCCACCCTCGCTGACTGACCGCCTGAAAACTGGCCATACCATGAAATGGAATCTACCTTATCCCAGGATAATGATTGGTCAAATTCTCTAGCTTTCCTGAAAGCTATGTAATATTTTTTCCATCCATCCCCCCCATGTTTGTCACTGAACATTGTAATTCTACTCTGGTAACAAGCCATTTCTGCCTGCAAGTTGGGTGAACGTTCTGCGGTGATTGCCATAAATACAGAAAAGGCTCTAATCCAATTAATCAATGTCTCCTCCACCCTGAATTTAGACAATTGAGACCGCTATTCGCTAGAAAACATCCAATTTTTTTTGTGACTTGGCATACTCCATCTCACTGTTATCAATTAGTAATGAAAATATGTTCACATAGTTGCCCGCCCAAATCAGCTCCTTCACCCCTTGCGAAACATGTTGAGCCATGCTCCCCCTCCTGGAGGGTATTGAACCTTTGCCTAACACCGGCAAGGCAACCTCCTTACCACTTTCAGCGACTCGCATTGGTTCTAAGTTCTTGTCTTTCCCCGCATCGCTGGCTGAGCCTGTTTTGGGGGAAATTGGTGCGCTTGGCACTCCACTCAGGGGCGGCCTTAGGCATGTGCAAGCTGTGCACCTGCACAGGGTCACCAAAACCCAGGGGCCACCACGTCAATATATATCCTTAATATAATAATCCTCTGAGGATGGATACATATTTGCATGGCGGCCCCTGGCAGGGTTTTGGTGGCCTCCAACTCTGTTCCGCTTCCAAACACCCGAACCCCCTCCCCCCTTCACTGTCCTCCGCGCTCCGCCCCACCCGGACCCCCTCTTCCGGGGCCCCCTATCAACGCTCCCTGCCCAGGGCCACCATGAGCCTAGAGCCGGCCCTGCTCCACTACCACCCCTAGCCACCATGATTTGTACTACCATTCTTTGCGCCTCCGCCGAGGGATTAGCCGAGGAGGGTAACATCCCCCCAATCCCCAACCAGGGGAGAACTGCCGCTATCTGTGCCGCCAGTTCAGGAGGCACCTGACCAACCTCAGAGGGTTCACTGACCGGGGAGGGTGATGCCGTTCCGTGCACCATGGATGGCGCCGGGTTTTCCCCTGGGACCCCTAGAATTACTGCTGGTACCACTGGTGACACTAGATTTGGGGGTGCCGGCGGCGTGGCTGGAGCCGGTGCCACCGGTTCACATATCGGTGTTGGCGGAGTTGGTGAGGGCGCCTCAGGTGATGCAGACACTCCGTCGGGGACCGCCCCAGGTGACCCCCCTACTACCCGTGACTTGGGGGCCCGACCATAACTCCTCTTGGCTCTGCCCCGCTTAGGCAACGCATCTAGTTCCCCCCTGGGTTGAGGGGGCACTATCACCCGCTTGGGTCTCCCTGATGGCCCTGCTTGAGCCTCAAACCTCTGACTCATCTCCGCCACGCTCCTCCCCAACTGATCCACTTTCCCTAATTTCCTGTCCTTTGCGACATTCTTCGCATCATGCTCTGAAACATGAGCTCCATGCGGGAACTTTTTGCACTCCGCCTACTAGACATTCTTCCTATGTGATTCACAAACCTACACTGCAACACAATAACACACTTATGGGCACGATGTGCCTTGTACCTGCACCAAAGTTGGAGGCTCACAGGCTGGCCGTATGCACCACGCGACTGTGACCGCAACACACCAGCTAGCCTGGGTGCTTGGGCGAGCGCACTCTAGCCCGGCGGCCCGACAGAAGCAGTGAAATGCACGCCTGCCTGTGTCCTCGGATCGCGACGTCCACCGTGCACTATCCGGCAGCTCCGTCCGCAGTGCCCCCTGAATGTAGGCCTACGATGAAAGAAAAGTTAAAAACAATCATGGCTCCAAAAGACAGTGAACCTTGCAGTTGTAAAACCTCCAAACTTCGTTCTCCACAGTATTCAAAAACTCAATGCACTCTTACTCTCCCCTATCTTGCCTCTATTCCAATAGGCCCTGGGCATTAAGGTTTTAACAAAACAGTCTTTTAATATTTATTGCAATTCACTAAAAAAACCCTGTTGTTATATAAACCTAGCTAACTTCAATATATGGAAGCAACATGAGAGACGTTCAGCTTTGGTCTCCCATCCAAGTACTAACCAGGGCCGACCTTGCTTCGCTTGTTTTTGCTGAGGCTCAGCAATGTTACACAAGCTTACAATACTTCAATTTGCAGCCCTAAAACGGTAGCTGTGCAAAAAAAATCCCCCCTAGAGCTTTTCGAGTGACCCAAACCAGGAGCGTTCAACACTGGTCTCCCATCCAAGTACTAACCAGGGCTGACCCTACTTCGCCTGCTGTGTTCCTCCTAACATGATCCAAATCCTGTACAGAGGGAATGCTCGGAAGTCCTTTCCCCGCGCTCCGAAGCGCTAAAAAAACCCCAGCCGAGGTTCTTGTATTATGATACACGACCTGAATATCCCCCGACAAGCGTCAAGCGCACGTGGCCTTAATTCCAAGCTGCTCCAAGGTCTCCCCCAGCGTGCTTTAAATACCTGGGGACTTGCAGCGCTTACAAAATGCCCGCTCCCTCCACGCTGCGAATGCCGGGAGCAGTCTCACTTGGCTCGGGTCCTGACTGCAGAACCTGTGCAGTCTGCAGCGCTCGCAAATGCCAGCTTAACAGTGAGGAGCTCGCGAAATGCCGGGTGCCGGTTCACCTTGCGACGGTCAATCCTGAAATAGATAAAACAGAAAATTATTCAGCCCCTCGCTGAGGGGCACGGAGCTAGCCTGGAGAGCGCGGGTGCAGGAGGGTGCCTCCTGCGCTCCCCAGGCCTTTTAAACTCACCTGGCCACTCCCCTTGACCCGGAAGCACTCTTACTGCTTCCGGGTCAACGGTGGGGCCTGCACCAATCGGTGGTGGGGCACCCCCCAGCCACGTGATGGAGACGCGGCAAGAAGGGGGGGCACGCCCCACCATCGAGGATACGGGGAGGGGGAAGCCGGGCCCCGTCATATGTGCGTGGGGGCCGAGCGGTCCCCCCTTTCCTTTGGAGGCGGAGGTCGCTAACGCCTTCCAAGACTTCTATCAGACGCTGTACCAGGTGGAGCAGCTTTGCGATGTAGATATTGCGGAGTATCTAGCCCCGGTGCCACCACCCGTGGTGACAGGTCCACCTTTGTCGGTCTGGAGAGGGGCATAAGTATGCAAGAGGTACTCTTAGCAATCCACAACCTAAAGTCCAATAAGGCTCCCGGCCCCAATGGTTATGGCGCAGAGTTTTATAAACTCTTTGGGGAGCAGTTAGCTCCTATCTTGACAGAGGTGTACAATTCACTGTGGGAGGGTGAGGTGCTGCCGGAATCAATGCTTCAGGCAACCATCATAGTGGTCCTGAAACCAGGGAAAGACCCTAGAGATTGCGCCTCCTATCCCCCGTGATGTCCCTCCTCGGTTCTGGTCTTTATTCACCTTAATCTTGTATTTTGTTCCTTTTAAATGATATCCATTGTATGTGCAATGTTCTATCGCCGCCGGCCTGTGGAGGTGGGCGGTTAGTAATGTAAGCAATATGTAAAAAATAATAAAGAGATGTTAATCCAAAAAAAAAATAAGAATATTGCACCAGCTTGCTGTGCTGGATACAGCAAATTTAGGATTGTTGACACTTTTATGGGCATACTGTGCATAAGGACTTAACTATGCTCTACAGTGTTCTATTCATTCATGTGTGCACTTTCTTTCATGATCTTAGGTGCGGAAGCTGGTGGGCGATTTCTCAATTATAGCGGCGATCCTCATTTTCTGTGGAATCGATGCATACTGCGGGTTGGAAACTCCCAAACTGATCGTCCCCACTGAATTCAAGGTTGGCGCAATATTCTGCTTATTTGACTACACTGTTTACATTAGTGCAAAAACAAATGGCAAGTATAAAAACTGCCCTTAGTGCACATGAAGCAAAGTATATATGTTCAGATATGATATTGGTTTTAAGCACTGAAATAGCAGGAGAGTAAATAAAGTGAGGGATATATGGAAACCGTGGGAGTGTGCAGGAGTGTTGGGTTGGCAGTGATCTACATTCCCATCAGTTCTCTCACACATATTGTATATATTCTTTGGGTCAATTGTTTTTTACGTGCAAATCTAACACCCCTGCCCAGTCATCCACAATCCTAATCTGGTTGTAAAAAGCAATAGAATGTGGTAAATTGTGACTTTGTGTCATGGCCAGTGGCTAGACAACATGCTGAATGTATTTTGTGATGTGAAGAAACAGATTTGTATGTACTTGAAGTGATGACGATTTTGTAGCGGGTCACTGAAGACCAAGCCATATCTATGAAGCGCGGCTCCACCATGCACAGCACTTTAACATCAAATGGAACTGGGAAGTGGTTTCTTCTCTTTTATGATATATTTGCATTTTCAAGTGCCATAAAAAAGCACAAAAGACAAAATGACAGGAATGCAAGTCAGTGTATTTTTTTGTTTTTGTTAGGAAATAAAATCCAATACCATGCTCAATTTGTTAGTTAAATTATAGCTGTAAGACCACATAGGTATTTTCTTTTACCGATTATCATTTTCAAATATACAAATAAACAAAGCAAGGCTTTTGGGTAATTACAAAAATAATCCTTTTGAAAACTGAAAAATTCAGCTGTGTCTGTCATAAAAAGAAATTTCCTCTCATGCAACGAGTCAGGAATAACAATAGTTTACTGGAATGCCCACCCTAGTGTAGTCACTGAAACTGAATTATAGTAGTGCTAATGATAACAATAGAAATCAAAATGTTGGCTGCCTGTCATGCCATGGTTGTAACACTCACATATAAATCGTGAACAGACAATATTGAAGAGTGTTTCTTACAACTCTAGCAATTAACAGCTAAATCAAAATCTGCCACTGCGGCCATTTTGAAGGAGGAGACCTCCCTTCCGCAGGTCAGAGAGGCAAGGGAGGTCGTGCACGTCTACATAAGCTTTAATGCCCGATAGTCCTCGCGTTCTCTAGTAGCAGGAGCATCATCACTCTTGCATGCATGAATGTGGCGAAGTGTTCCCATACCTTAGAAGCGGTAAACATTGTTTGCCACGCATGTGATACACCGCATGCCATTACAACACAGTCAATACAAGGACCGCATTGTTACATCGCAAACCATTACAAGGCAAGTCTTTATAATGACTTGGTGTAGGGGGCGGAAGGTGTTGGATTTAAAATCCAACATCTTCTCTACTGTTGCACAGACTAGAGTTGGAATAGTAAATTATACTATTCCGAAATCCAGCGCCCTCCCCCAAAGCAAGTTGTTGTAATGACTTGTGTTGTAATGGTATGCGATGTAACAATGCAGTGGTCGTAATGACCGCGTTGTAATAGCATGCATTGTAAATGCATGCAATGTATTGTGGCCTAGTCCTTAGGAGCTAATGCAAAACCTTACAAGGCACTCACAAAACGTAGTGTACCCTCCTATTTTATCCTCAGGGTTAGCAGTTCGATTAGTTGCTCACTAGCAGCATCATTTGCATGCTGATCAGGGTTGCCCTTTGGTCTTGTTTGTAGAGGTGTCCTGCTTTGCATCTTACCCAGTGGCTATCCTGGGTTGTTTTTCTATGCCTGCTTTCCATGCAAGAGGCTTTCTCCTTTGCCTCTCCCCAGTGGTGCCGTCCTTTGGCTGATTGGTAAAGGGATCCTCCCCGAACCTGCGTTGAAGCTAAGACTCTCCTTAGCTGCTGTGAATGAGCTAGATCCTTTCGCTTGCTTGTTTGCTAGTGCAGCCTTTTCTTGTCAATTTGTTGCTCCTTCTGCTCCATACTCATGTCCAGTGACGACTGCTGCACAGTGCTGTCCACCCATGTCTGCTTGTCAGTGTTATCTAACATGGTCAGCTTTCGAGAGGGGTCTAACCTTGTCTGCTTCCCAGGAGTGTCTGTCCTTGTCCGCCACTCAGGAGTGTATTTCCTTGTCTGCTTCCCAGGAGTGTCTGTCCTTGTCCGCCACTCAGGAGTGTATTTCCTTGTCTGCTCCCCAGGAGTGTCTGTCCTTGTCTGCCACTCCCAAGTGTATTTCTTTGTCTTCTCCCCACAAGTGTCTGTCCTTGTCTGCCACTCCCGAGTGTATTTCCTTGTCTGCTTCCCAGGAGTGTCTGTCCTTGTCCGCCACTCAGGAGTGTATTTCCTTGTCTGCTCCCCAGGAGTGTCTGTCCTTGTCTGCCACTCAGGAGTGTATTTCTGTGTCTGCTCCCCACGAGTGTCTGTCCTTGTCCGCCACTCAGGAGTGTATTTCCTTGTCTGCTCCCCAGGAGTGTCTGTCCTTGTCTGCCACTCCGGAGTGTATTTCCTTGTCTGCTCCCCAAGAGTGTCTGTCCTTGTCTGCCACTCCGGAGTGTATTTCCGTGTCTGCTCCCCACCGGTGTCTGTCCTTGTCTGCCACTCCGGAGTGTATTTACTTGTCTGCTTCCCAGGAGTGTCTGTCCTTGTCCGCCACTCAGGAGTGTATTTCCTTGTCTGCTCCCCAGGAGTGTCTGTCCTTGTCTGCCACTTAGGATTGTATTTCCTTGTCTGCTCCCCAGGAGTGTCTGTCCTTGTCTGCTACTCAGGATTGTATTTCCTTGACTGCTCCCCAGGAGTGTCTGTCCTTGTCTGCTCTCTGTTGATGTCCTCCCTTGTCTGCCACCCAGGACTAACCTCCGTTGCTTGCTCCCTTAAGGTGCACTCTTCAAGGTACTGCCTATTTTTCACCATAAGGTGCTAGTTTTCCAAGGCATACATGCATGCATATAATAACAGTTGACCTTTTATGTTGTTGTTACCGAAGGCGAGGGCCATGGCCCCAAAACAAACACCTAAAGAACAGCCGGCTCATAATCATAATGTAAAAAAAGAAATAATCACCCTATGGGAAACAGGTAAGGGCATTGAAAGTATATATTTTTAGCACTTGTACGGAACAACATTAATGCATCAATAAGGACCTTTTTCGACGCCATGTCTGCCAGGGGCTCGACTGTCGGGAGAATCAACAACCTCGGACCTCTAAATGGCGCACGGGATGAGAGGCTTTGGCACATGGGACAGCCACCTATCCTGCCAGATGTCCCATAGCTGTCAGCCTGTAAAGGAGGCTAAAAGTCGGGAATCACTGCCTAATGAAAATGAAATAAAATTAAAATAAAATGTATTGAGTGCTCTAATACACGGAGGTGTCTAGGCACTAGCTCAAGAGTGAGAAAGAACCAAAGGATATGAAAAGTAGACCCGATACATGAATCCTAGAGATTGAAAAGCCAAGTTTTGTAAGACTTTTCTAAAAGCAAGTAAAGGCTTCTTTTTGAAATCAAAAGGCATTGTATTCCACAGGTTGGAGGTTCAGGTCACCAAGCTCCTGCCTTCCCAGTTAGATCTTTTACATTTAGGGACAACTAGATTAAGAGTAGAGGATGAACAAAGAGGTCTGGTGCCAGTGTTACAACAATTTTACTCCATCTCCATTATAACTCTTTTCAATTGATATGGCATGCGATCGTTTCCTGCTAGCAGAAGATGAAATTGAATTCAACCTATGTTTTTAGGTCGAGCAGAGTCTGCGCAGAGACCTATTGTTGGCCGTATTTGGGAATGTGGACACGAGAGGGGCACGAGCGCAGATTTCACCTCGTGGGCGCGCACGGCGCCGTGCCCCTCTCGTGCCTCATATTCCCATGCGCAAACACACTCACACAGCCACACTCACGCATGCGCACATAATAATAATAATAATAATAATACTGAGTTTTATAGAGCGCAAACAGCTACCTCCGAAGGAAGTGTCCCGGCGCTGGCGTGAACAGTGAGAGTCATAGTGCAAAGAGATGAGATTTATTGCGTGAAAAGCCATGTTTTCAGTAGGCTTCTGAAACAAGGTTCAGAGGGTGCTTGCTGGATTTCCTGTGGCAAGGTGTTCCAGAGCAGTACCGTACTTGCGGAAAAAGTTCTACCACCCAAACGCGCTCTTTTCACTCGAGGGACATGGAGATGGACCTTATAGCTAGACCTTAAAAATCTGGCCTGAGAATATCTAGGCAGTCGTTTTTTTAGGTAATTTGGGCAGGTCCCATAGAGGGCTCTGTAGGCCAGGGTGAGCGCCTTAAATTTTATGCGACTTGCCACAGGTAAGCAGTGTAGCATGCGCAAGTAAGGAGAAATGTGGTGTCTAAAAGGGACCTGCCTGAGTAATCTAGCCGCTGAATTCTGAACGATTTGCATCTTTTGCAACAGAAACTTCGGGAGGCCTAAATAGAGGCCATTGGCATAGTCCAGCCTTGAAGTGATTATGGTGTGGATAATCGTTTTGCGGCAGCTCACTGGGAGCAGTCGGAGAAATCTGCGTAGGCTCCTCAATTTACCTATGCATCCTCCAACAACCTTCTGTATCTGGGGAGCAAAGGACAGGCCATTATCCCATGTAACCCCCAAATTCTTTGCCTTTATGCTCGGAGATGGTGCGGGACCCATCTCGTCCGGCCACCAGAACTCAGCGGGGGGGAGCGCTTGTGCCAAAAAAGATCACCTCTGTTTTGCCCGCGTTTAGTTTCAGCTTGTTGGTATTCATCCAGCAGGCCACGTCTCGAAGGCAGCCCTTACAGTTACAAAAGGCTGCCTCAGAAACCTCAGAGAATGGGAAGACCAGCTGGGTGTCATCAGCGTAGGAAATTGCAGTGACTCCCCAATTGGCAATCAGCGTGAACAGCGGGGCCAAGTAAATATTAAAGAGCAGCGGGCTCAGGGCAGAGCCCTGTGGGACCCCGCAGTTCAGTCTCCTGGAATCTGAGGAGAAGGTGCCAAGAGCCACCTTCTGCGATCTGTTGGACAGATAGGAGTGGAGCCAGCCCAGTGCCTGGTCTTGGAGGCCGATCTCAGCCAGGCGTTGTAATAGCCTGTCGTGATCCACCGTATCAAAGGCGGCCGATAGATCCAGGAGCACCAGCATTGCTGATGCTCCTGAATCCAGCGACCATCAGACTGACTCGGCCACTTCGATCAGGGCGGTCTCGGTGCTGAAGCCGGCTCTAAAGCCTGATTGTGTTTCATGCAGAGCGTTACTATCCTCCATGAATTTATTTAGTTGCCGCTGGATTAATTTTTCGAGCATTTTACCCGGCGCTGCCAATAAAGAAATGGGACGAAGATTGCTCAAATCTTCTGGGGTCCCGTTTGGCTTTTTTTCAATGGGAGTATGGTTGCGTGCTTCCAGCACTCTGGGAACACTCCAGAAGAAATGGACACATTCCATATGTGCTGGAGAGTAGGTGCCACAAATTCCGCCATCAAACTCCAGAGTTTTGGTGGGCAGGGATCATCAGCAGATCCTGATTTGCAACTGTTAATTTCCTGCATAACGGCATCTCGTGTAATTGGTTGAAATTGGCCCAAGGTTAGTTGAGGCGCTCTATACTCCATTACATCTGATTTAACAGTGCTTACTGCAGGAGTAAAAGAGTCAGATACTTTCAGAATTTTGTTCTTAAAATATTCAGATATAGTATCACAGAGTTTGTCAGACGGAGTCACATCCAGCTCAATACATCTGGGTTTAAAAAAAGACTGCACTATCTTGAACACTTCTTTGCTAGAGTGTTCTGCTTTATGGATTGAGGTGGAGAAAAAAAGTTTCCTTGCGATTTTTATAGATTTGTGCAAAGCGCGGATGGCGGCCTTGTAGCGTGCCTTCGCCAAGCTGCAGTAGTCCGCCCTCCAAAGTCGCTCTAACTTTTTACAGGCGGACTTCTCCGCCCTCAGTTCCTCAGAGAACCAGGGAGCGGAGGGGGAGTCTCTACGGGACATTGCCCGTTTGGCTGGCGCAATAGAATTCACCATATCGCCTATTCATTTTGACATAGCCACTGCATCCTTATTTACATCAGAAGAGAGTACAGGAGGGTTGTGAGCCAGGACGGGGCCTATGTTTTCAGGGATCAGGCTTTTCCACTGCCTCTTCAGAAAGGAGCGTCTCCCTGTTTTGGGCCCTGACCCAGGTAACCTGACCGAGAATGGGATTAAAGCATGGTCCGACCAAGTGAACTCTAGAGGTGTACCCACTGCCAGATCGTTGATGTTAGAGAAGATTAGGTCAAGCATATGGCCTGCTTTGTGTGTGGGAGCTGTGCTACATAGTGTCAGGTTAGCGGCATTCAGTGTTGAAATAAGCCGCTCAGCTAGTGGGCAAGCCGCTGCCTCGGCATGCGCATTAAAATCCCCCACAGCTATAAAGTAAGAATGGAGGATAGAGCTTTGGACAATGGCGTCAATGAGCGCCGAAAGAGTCGTATCTGCACAGTCTGGAGGACGGTAGATAACCATGCCTGCCAGGGATTGGCGGGGGTTAATTTGTAGGCAGAAGAACAAGCCTTCTATCCCTGCAATTGTAGTGGGAAGTGAGGACGTGAGTTTATAGCAGTCTCTATAGAGAAGGGCCACACCCCCGCCTCGCCTTCCATCCCCTCTGTTAGAGAAACACATTTTAAAACCAAGTGGCACTGCTAAGGCAATGGTAGGCATAGTGTATTCATTCAGCCATGTTTCAGTTAAAAACATCGCATCCCACTCACCGTCCTCAAGCAAAAGCCAGATGTCATCGGCGTGTTTGGGCATGGACCGGCAATTTAAAAGACGCATTTTCAGGCTACAACAGCTTGAGTCAGGACGGTCAGTGGATTTGTAAGAGGAGCAGGAGCCAGAGAGAGTAACCCAGGTCAGCAGGAAACCGCACAGCGAGCAGGCCTGCGAACTCTGATCAGCTGCAGGATCCATTAAGGCTTTGCAAGGCTGCTCCGAGTTGAAAGCTACCAACTCCTCTTTGGACCAGACAATCCTGGCTGTGTCTGAGCTCAGGCCATCAGCGTGGCAGGCCCTGGCCGCGGTCCGGTCGAGGACGGGCGCAGACGGGCTTGCCTTTGGCGCGCCTTCGGCGCGCCATCGGCGCGCCCGCTGCGCACGTCCGCTGCGCGGCCGTGGACACATTTCAATATAAGGAAGCGCCCCGGAAGTGAACCAGTAAGGGGGAGGAGTCGCTTCCCTCCGTTCAAGCGGCACAGATAGCCGTGACGGAACGGGGACCGACCGGGGAAGTGCAAAATAGGCAAAGTGCAAGGTGCAATAAACAATTTAATGTCAGCAAATCACCCACACAGTAATTTAAAATCGAACTTGGTTTTTAAAAGCACAGAATGTACATACACAGCCACACGCATCACCAGGCACACACACACTGCATACACACACGCACCCCCCTTAAACAGACACACGCGCACACAGACAGACGCACACACAGACACACTCGAACAGACACACGCGAACACACACAGACACATGCGCGTACACCCCCACCCTCACCCTCACCCTCACCCCCACTCCCACTCCCACTCACCGGGCTCGTCTCCCCTTAGGCATGGGAGCCCCTTTCCGATGTTCTTCACGACGGGACTTCAGCTGCCGGACCTGGTAAGGCGGGGGCTGCCCGCGCATGCGCGGCATTTCTAACCGGGGCTCTTCAGAATGAAAGTGAGAAATGCCGCGCATGCGCGGGCAGCCCCCACCCTACCAGGTCTCGTTTGCTATCTGTCAGCCAGCCAGAACCACATTCCTTCCGACTGATGTCTTTTGCTACACAATGCTCGTTTTATGACTGTTGTAATGCTTTATTACCCCCGACTAAATTGGCATGCATTGCTAAATTGCATACAACGTCCCCACTATGTTTTGAAAGTGGGTAGGATAAAGTCTTCCGTGTATATCCAGATATCTTTAGTTATATAGCGCATACATTTCTCATAGCGTTGGAACATTTGAAATAGACAAACAGCACTAAAGTATACATTACTGCAATGTACTGAACAGTCAATCGCTCACACCAAGATGGCCGCTCAAGAATAGTTCTGTTTCAACAGAGACGTGCAACCCTCCTTTCAAAGATGGCTGCCACGTTCGCTCAGAGCTGGTTCTGGGCACCCTGGCGTATCCGTCCTCGATGTCTATGCTGCTAGACACCCCGCTGCTCTCCGTACTAACACCGGCGGCCCGGCGCATGGCCGCGGATCCACCGCGCTGGTTTGACAGCAGCCCCGCCCCCACCGTGACCATGCCCTGCCAGAACCAGCAGCCAGCCTCGGGCCTGCAGAACCCGCTGCCCACAAGCAGCTGCGGTTTGCGGAGTCGGTAGAGAACGACGTCCGGGATGCAGGCGGCAGCACCAGGTCGTCTCCCGCCAGCAGCGACGGGAGCGAGGACAATGGGAGCAGCGCCGCCCAGCAGGAGCAGGAAGAGCAGCTCCTGGCACAGCAGATCCGGCCCCAGCTCAAGGTGCTGCCCATCAACGACCAGATCCAGGACCTGCAGACCATCATTCGGGACAAGTGAGCGCAGAAGGGGGCTTGTCATACTGGAAGAGCGAGAAATGCTGTTATGGGTTTGGAGATGCTGGGAATTTTTAATTTTATTTTAAAAGTTTTATATAGAGCTAGCTTGACCCGTGGGTATGAGAGCGCTTTACATATACACAAGAGATAACGGTTGCATTACATAGCATGATTTCAGGAAGCAAAAAAGATATGTAACCTATAGAGTACCTTCCACACTTAATCAAAGAGGTGGCTACAACTTTTTTTGAACCCCGATAGTATACTTATTTAATGAAGCCCCCTTGTTTCTTTTAGTAAATCTCTTGATTGTAGCCCATTAGGTAAAAACTGTATGCGATGGAATGAGCATGACCAGCAACCAACTGAAGACTGTCCAGTGTTTTGAAACTGCTTGTCACGATGCTGTAAATGACCCTGGGTTAAGTGAGGTTAAGGCTGGCCACAATGATGCCATAACAATTATATCCTATGATGTCATCTGGGTCAGAAGCCACAAATCTGAAGGGGTATCGGATGGGGTGCGCCCGTTACAGGTCCTCAGGGCAAAGTTCACTATAAATTACAATCACTTTCATTTAAGTATTAATTTTTTGAAAAAAAATTAAAAGGCATTGTTATTTGCAATATCAATACGTGTAAGTCACGTAAATACAACACATATTGCATTACAAATGCTATAGGTGTCACATTTGCGAAAGTTATAACTATTGGCATTGTAAATGACAAAGCTATTAATTTCGCTATTTTCAAAAACAAAACATAAATAAAAAATGTGTCATTTACAATACCAATAGCTCAAACTTTCCTAATGCGAGACCTATTGCATTGCAAATGCTTGTTTAGATTGGTGTCTAGGAATCAAGACTGTGTTGGGCATTGCTAATTGTACCATTCTGACAGACAAACAAAGGGAAGACAGGAGTGGTCAAAGCAACTCCCCAATTGTCTACACTCAGGGAGTCCTGCGATAATTAAAAACTCTCAGGGTAACATCCATTCCAACACAAAAGATAGCTTTAACACTGCACCTTCTGTATATCTGGCCAATAGAGCATCACTGAACTCCTAAGTCATGCTACTGCTGGTGAAGACCTGGCAGAAGTCTGATTTAGGGGCAGAAGTCAAGGAAACCACTACAAACTTCTCTTCCCTAGGCGTGCTGTTTCCAAAGTCCATCCAATCCATGTTTCCAACCACTAAATTTTATGACAGATCCATGGTCAGATTTAGAAGAACTTTCCCTTTCACTGGCTTGCAGGAGCCTGTCTGTCACCCATTCCCGTATTCCCTACTATGCATGACTGTCTGGCAAGCAGAATGCCCCAGGACACGGCTATAACATTTGCCCTACCCAGGTAGTTGACAAGCCATCTGTCGCTGCTCCACAAGACATTCAGTCTGAACCTCTTGGATGTGCTTCGGATCTATTTCTGCATTTAGGGATCTCCCATTGCAAAGCAAACTATGAATCCCCTATCTGTACATGAGACAGGCGTGCTGACAGGTGTCTATACTTATTTTGTTTTAAAAGCATCTGTGTGTTATTGATTTCTAAATCAGAAACTAAAGCCCCCATTAGGATGGCGGGCGGACTTTTCCCGCCCGTCATATTCACGGTACCAGGGACCGCCCACCATAAGGGCGGGGGTCCCGTGCCTGGCATTAGGATGCGCCCGCCATAGTGGCGGACGCATCCTGCATTCCTACCATTGTGGCGGGCGGTGCACTCAGCACCGCCCGCCACAATCGCAGGAAGGCATGCAATGCACTTCCATGCACAGCCTGGCAGGCACAGCGCGGTACCTGCCATGCTGTGCATGGAACTGCTGGGGGGTACCATAGGTACCCCCCATGTGCACCCCCCACCCCCCGGAGTCCATGGGGGCCCGCATCGGGCCCCTAATGCAGACTCCGCATGCCTTTCCGTGGCAGCATTGCCGCCACGGAAAGGCATTAAAAAAGTCCCATCCTAATATGGCTGGCGGTGTCTGATAGACACCGCCACCATAGAAACCATTTTCCGCCCGGTCGCCTTGCGACCGGGGCGGAAAAGCGGCGGACTGTCTTTCTGCCTGCCGTGGACCCCCCAGCCATACTAATATGGCGGGGGTTCATTCAGGGACAGATGGCGGGTGGATCGGCCCCGCCACGCCGGGGGTGGCTACCGCCGGCTTGGCGGGGGCGATCCGCCCGTCATCCTAATGGGCCCCTAAGGGACTCATATTCTGGTTATCCCTAATTTTCAAGCAACACGTGCTGAAATTCTGTTGCTCCCCTGGTGTAACACTAGATCTATGTTTTTCCATTCAGCAAATATTTTTATCCTCCAACATTTAACTGTCTATGTTCATCCTAAGAGTGTTGTATTATAAAATAAAATGAAATCCTTAAAGGATATTTAAAAAAGTGACTAAATAATTCATTTATTTTTTTTAAGCCAACAAATCCCAACAGAGGATGGATTGTAAATCCATTTGGGGGCAATGCATGGTGGATATCGTTGATGGCTGGCATTCCCGCACTCTTACTCACCATCCTTATTTTCATGGACCAGCAGATCACGGCTGTCATTCTTAATCGCAAAGAGTACAAACTACAGGTCAGTTCTGTTTCTATCTGCTTATGTGAGTCTATTATTGTTTCAAGTAGGTCATGTGATTCTTGATCACTTCAGAAAGAGTAACTGACTTTAATCAGGCATTAGCTTAAACCCTACAGGTTGTTCTTTGGTGCTTTGCACTTGTGCAATTGTAATTTCATCATTTGGATAATATTGTATCTTTCTGAAAAGCATAATTGAGATAGATTCTACGGTGGTTCTTAACCTGTGGTCCAAGGACTTAAGGGTGGTCTGCAAAGTCTACTCAGGGAGGCTTCACCTGCTTGGAAAATTAGTTAACAGATTAATAAAATGCATATAAATAAAGACGATACATGTATAATTGAAAATTTCAAATGTTCTGTAAATGTGAAGGAATTTGAAATAGGAGATTAGAAAGTAAGGGCCTCATTACGAAGCTGGTCGGCCCAACCATCCAACCGCCATCTCCGCTTCCCCCTTCCGTATTATGATGAAACCACTGCTAGTGCAGTGGGCGCATCTACAGAAGAGCACATATCCAAGAATATTTCACTGCAAATGTGTACAAAACTAACAGAATCCATGTGATATATGTACACATGCATAACATATGTGGCGGTATGCCTTGTGCACCCCATTGCTGGAGTGTGGCAGAATGAGCACAGTCCAGTTAATGGGGATACATACCGCAGAAGGGCTTACCCGCATTCGGGCATCCACAGGATTGTTGTCATCGGGGTTCAGCTTCCGAGGTGTAGGAGGGACTTGGAGGAAAGGATCAACGACAGAGACTGCTGAAGAGGAGAGGATTGGGGGAAGTATGCACCCCAGATCCTTCATTTCCAACGACTCAAGGCAGCCCGTCGGACCGTCACCGTCGGGTCATCGGAAACCCACATCATAATCCGAACAGCGGTCGGAGTTCCCTGTTCAGTTCTATGGATGCAGTTTGTCTCCAACCGCCATCTCAGCGGTTGTAGGAAAGCTGTTGATCAGAGTGCACGATACATGCATTGTAATCAACCCCTAAGTTAGTATCCTCAGATTGATTCATGAGAGTAGTGCAAGAACAATGCTACTGCATCAAACAGAGTATATTATGTATGATAAGAGGCCTCAATTGAATGCTCAACTCTTCCTATTATTATGTGTATCTGTTTTTTTATATTTGCTTGTGAATTAAATAAAATACTGTTCGAGGCATATGAGCTGTAGATCGTATACTTGTGCAAAGATCGCCATCTGGTGTTGGGCTCAGATGTTTGCACTTTGTTTTTGTCGTGGAAGAAGTCTTTGTAGTCACGAGGTAGGTGACTCCTCCTTAGGCCGATAGTGCGCATGGGCATCGACTTCCATCTCCAGATTGTTTTTTTCCGCCATCGGGTTCGGATGTGTATTGCTGCATTACGGTTCTGTATCGTCTTTGAACCTTTTTGACGCACAATCATTACCCCTCAACGGTATTGTTTGGATCACGGGTTTCCCCTTCGACGCGCATCGTTGTAATCCAACATCTTCAATTGGGAGCCTCGATGCAGGCCGCAAGGCCTACCCGCGCCAACCAGGTCTGTAGTCAATGGAATAGACTCTATTTAAAAAATAACCCGGGTGTGGTGCTAAATTTCCACACACAGATCTACACAAGGTCTGTAATCTGTGTCGATCCTCGGAGCACGAAGAAAGTAGCTGCGAGGCCTGTCGATCATTCCGATCGGAGAAGACGATTCGTGACCGTCGGGCTCGACGTCACGAGATGAGACGCAGCACTAGCCCGGTGCCGAACATCTCCGGAGAAGAGTGTGAGTCCTATTAGCACAGCACCATCAAGAGGAAGAAATCTCCGTGTCTGAAGCCGACCACTCCGACATGGAGCAAGACTCGCACATCACTCCAGGTCAACGAACTGTGAGAAACAAGCCCCTGGTCACTGTAAAACCCACGAAGGCTCCGGTATTACCTTCGCCCTGGGGCCTAGGGAAACACCAAAAACATGGTTCAGATGCCTCGCCCACCGGCCTGGCTATGAAACCAAAAGACAAAACCTCCGGCTCGGGATCGAGCTGTCCCCACTGTACTGAAATACCATCTCCGGCACCGAAAACCAAAACAACATGCACCAAAGGGTTCGGAACCGAACAAACAAACCACTCCTCTTAAGGCTTCAGAGACTATGCATAAAAAACCCTCTGAAAGAACTAAAGAAAAGGACATACCAGCCAAATAACTTCCTTTGCAAGAACCAATGGATCCCAAGTAGAAGAAACTGCATATTGATCCAACAACTGTACGTCTTGTAGCAACCCTTCCTAAGAAACGGAAACAAGACATTTCGAGGAATACCATATACCTCTAAAAAAAAAGAAGGACATGGGTACTAACCCCTCTCCCCTTACATACGTCCCTTTCCTCCACCTATTAATCCCAACTTACTAATATCTCCTTATAACTCACCACCACATAATTTCTCCCCTGAACCACAGGAGTATAATGACACGGATGACAATGGGGATGGGAATGGGGACAGGGACGGGGATGGGGATGGGGATAATGACCATCACACCATACCACAGGACCCAGATCCATGGGACGATTATGATAAAGACCCAGATAATATTAATGATCCATACCTATATCCCTCCAGACCAACACCACCTGATGATAATATTGGATTCCCATAACTTATCAATAGGGCTGCTCTATATCATGGAGTGGAATTACACACTGACCCACTAGAGGAGGATTTCCTCATGGAAACATTCACTCCATCGCAAAAATCTACTAATACATTGCCAATGCCAAAAGGCATGCTAAAGCACACTAATGAAGTATTCAAGCACCCAGTTAGAGCAAGAATACTTACCCCAAGAGTTGATAAAAAATATAAAGCTGCTCATACTGACCCAGTTTATATTAAAGGTCAAGTGCCCTTGGACTCCCTTGTATCTAATGTCTGCAAGCTAGCCAATTCACAAGCCAGAGGTGAAACCCCTCCTCCTGGTAAGGAGTCAAAGCTTATAGACGCTTCAGGCAAACGAGTTGCGTCACAGGCCGCTAATAGTTGCCTTATTGCCAACGCGCAAGCCCTTCTAGCAAGCTGTGAGAAGCGGTACACAGTCAAAATATCGAGTTGTAAATATCGACCTACCATAATATCGAGTCTGAAATATCGAAGGTGCATAATATCGAAGGCAAGAATATCGTAGGACAGAATATCGACCCAAGGTAAGTAATATCGAAATACTTAATATCGATGTAAGTAATATCGAAGTAAGTAATATCGATAGCATATATATCGATGTTACTAATTTCGATGACACTAATATCGATATTTGTATTATTGTATAGTTTTTTATTATGTATGTGTTATATGTTTAATTTAACTATTTAAAATAATTACTATTATATGTGTATAAATTTTATTTAATAATAAATAATTTTATAAGTAACTTTTATGTTTTTGTACCGGAGCGGGTTGTGGGTTTATAGGGGAATAGGGTGGGAAGTAATTTAATTATGGTAAATTGTTTATTAATTAGTGGGATTTATTAATAAATTATAATTAATTGGTAATTATGTGAAAATAATAGGAAAATAATTTTAATTAATTTATTAATTGATATATATGTTCTGTAGCGGGTTGTGGGTTTATAGGGGAATAGGGTGGGAAGTAATTTAATTATGGTAAGTTGATTAATAATTAGTAGGATTAATTAATTAATTATAATTAATTGCTAATTAATATTGATTAATTGGGAAAAAAATTAATTGATTAATTGATATATATTTTCTGTAGCGGGATGTGGGTTTATAGGGGAATGGGGTGGGGAGTATATTAATAATAATTAATTAATTAATATATGTTTTTATAAATTTATATTTAATTTATTGGAAAATAATTAATATTAATTAGTTAATTAATTATTATTATGTTGTACATATTTTACATTATTAATTAATTGGTAATTAAATAATATTAATAAGTTACATTAATTAGAGTTATTTATTGATATATAATTTTTTATTACTGTTAATTAATTAATTGGGAAAAAATAATATTAATTATTACATTATAATAATTACAGCTAATGTGATAATATATTTACTTTATTTGTTATTGTTTATTATTAATTAATTGCTAATTAAATAATAATAATTAATTTTGGGTAAAGGAGTATTTTTAGTGTTTAGGGTCAGTTTTCAGTTTTTGGGTAAGGGGGTATTTTTTGGTTCAGGGTCAGTTTTCAGTTCTTGGGTAAAGGGGTATTTTTTGGTTTCAGGGTCAGTTTTCAGTTTATGGGTAAAGGGGTATTTTTAGGGTTCAGGGTCAGTTTTCAGTTTATGGGTAAAGGGGTATTTTTAGGGTTCAGGGTCAGTTTTCAGTTTATGGTTAAGGGGGTCTTTTTTGGTTCAGTGTCAGTTTTCAGTTCGTGGGTAAAGGGGTTTTTTTGGGTTCAGGGTCAGTTTTCAGTTCTTGGGTAAAGGGGTATTTTTAGGGTTCAGGGTCAGTTTTCAGTTTTTGGGTAAGGGGGTATTTTTTGGTTCAGTGTCAGTTTTCAGTTCGTGGGTAAAGGGGTATTTTTTGGGTTCAGGGTCAGTTTTCAGTTCTTGGGTAAAGGGGTATTTTTAGGGTTCAGGGTCAGTTTTCAGTTTTTGGGTAAGGGGGTATTTTTTGGGTTCAGGGTCACTTTTCAGTTCTTGGGTAAAGGGGTATTTTTTGGGTTCAGGGTCAGTTTTCAGTTTTTGGGTAAAGGGGTATTTTTAGGGTTCAGGGTCAGTTTCAGTTCTTGGGTAAAGGGGTGTTTTTTGAGTTCAGGGTCAGTTTTCCCTACTGTTGTACTCTCTGGAGTAGGAATAGAAATTTTTACCCTTACGCTATGCAACGTTTTATTTAATTAATTGTTAATATATCAAATATTTATTTTATTTTTTATATTACTTACATTTTATTTATGTTACTTTTTTATGTTTGTAAATGTGTTAGTAAATTAGAATATATTTCATTAATTTATAAATTCGTAAAATAATTATTAATACTTATTGTTCAGTGTATATATATTACATATTTACTGTATATATTTAATTAATGTATTCTTAATATATGTATTATTTATTACTTTTAAATATTATTAGATACTTTTAAATATGTTTCTTTTATTTATTAGTCTTATAGACTTAATTTTACATTTATATATTAAAAAAAAAAAAGATATATTTAACATCAATATTTTTAACATCGATATTTTTTTTCTCGATATTTTTGTACTTACCATGTTGTAGATAGGATGTCGATATTTTTGCCCTCGATATTGTTGACTCGATATTCTTGTAGGTCGATATTTTTGAAGTCGAAATTCTGTCAGTGATTCGTGAGAAGCGCACTATGACGAACTAGAAAAGCTAATACAGCATTTACCAGATCAATACAAGGGTAAAGCCAACAACCTCATTCAAAAGGGTAAATTATCTGATGGGCAATCACCAGGCTGATGGGTCTTCCTTAGCTGACACATGCATAGGGCTGTGCCTGTTCTCACACAAAGCTATCTCCATCCCCTTGTAGTGTGTCTGGAGCCAGGTCAGGGAAAGGCAGGTTATTGTGAACTACACAGACTTTCCTTTGAAGTTTGCCTACTTCAAAAGCAGAAACTGGAGTACTGGAGCTATGACACCATAACTTTATAACACTTCTGAACTAAGAGGACATTCTGACAGGAAGAAGAGCTGGATGCTGTAGCAGGGGCTGACACTAGCTTGCTTCTTTGTTGTGCCGGTCTGCTGCTTGCTGCTTCTGTCCTAGGAGCGAAAGGACTAGGCTTTGCTTTCTACATCCTGCCTTCCAAGGTTCTCCAAGGGCTGGTGCAGGCTTGCCTCCTGTTACAAAGTCTCTGGGCCATCAAAGACTTCACCTAACAGTGCCTGAGCTCTTCTGCTGGGAGCTCTGACTGGAGCCAAATCCAATTCCTGGGCCCATGGATGTGGAATATGGTAAATCTGGGAAGAAAATCCATGCATTGAAGCTCAGCACCTGTTCTTCCGAGTAAGCGCTGCTGTGCGGTTGAAAAATCATGCGGCGGCGCTGTGCGGCCGAAGAAGCAACGCAGTGCCTGCCGTATGACCAAAAGATTGGCGCAACCCAAGACCTAAGCACCGTGTCACCGACATCGTGGTACAAGCTCTGACTCCACCACAAGTCCTGCAGTGTGGCGGCAGAACTCGATGCATCGCCAGCTTCGCAGCTGTGAAATCGATGCAGCGCCTATTCCACGCCTATTCCACGGCTGCCGCATCGACACAGCACGTCTAGAATTTCAACGCACCGACCCGGGCACCAAGTTCTTTACTGACATTCCCCAGAAGTAAGGAACCAAGGCCGCGTGTCCGCAGATCAGCGCACCACCTCCCTTCACAGTAAAGAACTGACGAATCACCTCCTCTCATAGTAAGTAAGCGACACATCACCTCCCCTGAGCTGCAATAAGGAACTGACGCATCACCTCCCCTGGCAGTAAGGAACCGATACATCACCTCCCAATGGAGTAAGAAACCAACGCACAGCATTGCTTTTCCAGCACCTCACCTCCTCTGCACCTGTTTTCGTCTTTGATTTTGCCCCATCCCAGGTATTTTGTGCTAAAAGTGATGCATCCATAGTATCCTATGGACTGAACTAATTTGAACCTTTTAAAAGTGATATTTTGACTTGTGTATGCTGGATTTTTGTCGTTTTGGTCTTGTTTTGTTCAGCTAAACATTGGTTATTTTTTCTAAATGGGTGTGGTATCCTTTTGCTGTGTTTTGACTGTGTTACTGTGTGTGTATGTACAAATGCTTAACACATTGCCTCTGACATAAGCCTTACTGCTGGAACCAAGCTACCAAGGGGGTGAGCAGGGGTTATTTTAGCTGTGTAATCCCCTTACACTGACTAGAGTGAGGGTCCCTACTTGGGCAGGGTGCAAATCACTGCCAACTAGAGACCCCATTTCTAATAACGAGTTATAATGCTGGGCGGGTATCGATGTGGCAGTTGAAAGGAAAGTAATTGAATGCGAGTTCTGCAATGACTCTGAGAAAACCTTAGGCACATTTAATCCACCGATCATTCCAGGCTAGATATAGTCGGACCTGTTTATGATGGCTCGTTTCTCAGGTACATAATTGTGTGTTTTGATCATTTTGCTAAATGGACAGAATTAGAGATCTTATCCAAGGCTGAATCCAATGCAGTGGTGAGCATTATGTATCGAATATTGTTTAGAGAATGTATACCAAAGCGCATAATTATGGCCAATGGACCCCAATTCCCTGGTGAGATTTTTAAAGAGTTTTTGTGTAGGAATGCCATTGAACATAATACCACATCAGTGCATTACCCTGCTGGCAGTGGTGCTGTTGAGGGTTTCAGTAGGGTGATAAAGAATACTGTACAACTTGTGAAAAATGCTAGACTGTGTGAAAAATGCTAGACTGCCATGGAAGAAAGAAGTAAGGGAAACTGTGCAGGCGTACAGTGTGACACCTTGTGTGTCAACTGGGTATAGTCCTTTTGAGCAGAGTGCCATTGATGAAAGACAACATGGGCGATGCAGTGCCGCACACCAGGAACTGGTTGAATGAGGGTGAACACTCAAGAGCAAATCGCCAGGGATGTAAATTATATTGGAGAGGCAGTTGTTGATGTGTATGACCGTCCATTGATGGATAAACAAAAAAGGAGGGAGAAGGAGGTTAAACCAGACCAGGTCGGCCTCCAGTCTGTGTACGAAATACAGGAACCCTATGTCAAGGGTCCAGAGACCTGGTAGGTGTTTGTATGGTCACCCGACCCGACCTCACCCGACCGCATGCGGTCGGGTGAGGAAGCACCAGGTAGTACCGAGCGGGTCTGCCGATAGGAACAATGTTTCCACGAGGCGTTCCTGCCCTTGCCTAAGACCATGGGGTGTAATCATACACTCTTTTATAAATCGAAGTGAAATACAAAAGGTATGTATCACAACACGCATGTTTATTAACAACAGCGTTCATTGTAAATAAGTATTTTTTAGCAATACTTTTTCATTTGAAAAACAGGAGTGGCAATACAGGGCTGGACCCTGTATGGTCCTGAAGAAAAGCTTGGGGGAGCTTGAAACATGTTGACCTTGACACTGATCTAACTCAGTAAAAGTTGGAACACAGTGTTACCCCTTTTTAATTTTTTATACCACACTAGGAGCAAAATAAATTGTTGAGGCCCACTAGCACGGTATTTTTAATTCCACACCCACTCCATCATCACTACACATGCACCACACATAGTCATCTCACAAAACCAGTGCTCCAGCGTAGTCGCCTTGTCGCAGCACGCCCCTTTTCGTAGAGAACTGGGATGGCCCCAATGATGAAGCATGTCACCGTGGGGCAACCCCGGTGAGTGAGGGGACTCTAAAAAGAAATTTTTCTTTTTTACACACTTTTGGTACACACTGACTTAGTAAGCAGTGACCATACAAACACCTACCAGGTCTCTGGACCCTTGACATAGGGTTCCTGTATTTCGTCCATTGATGGATTCAGCTCTGGTTTCATTCCAAAGCCACAGCGTACCATCCTAACTGAGCCATAATGTATCATCTACAAATATTAGTAATACTACCAGGTTTGGAAGATTTGTCTGAAGAATTATCAAGCCCACAAGATACTATGATTTCATATGTGCAGAAGGATTTCTGGGTGTGACTTTGTTAATGCTTAAGATAGTCAGTGTAGTTAATCAGAAATGATTATTTGTGTACCACTTATAGTGATACTTATCTGCATACTGATTTCTTCCAGCTGGTGCTAATCTGCGTATTGATTGATTCCAGCTGGTACGCTCTTGTATCAATTATAGTTTTATGTTTATATTTAATGTTTATTTATCTTTTCATGCATATATGTAGTTTATTCAATTAACCTTTGTTCTGTGTTTTAAGGTGGAAGATATGTCATGACATAAGAGTTAGAGTCATCGAATGCTTTATCATATAGATTTTGATGACGTGTTAGAACCTAGATAGTTGGGGAGTAAGTAGAGGATCGGGGCAGCGGAAGGATGTATGTTGTGATGCTGCCCTATTTGTGCTAAGTTTGAAAACTACAATAAATCTTTAAAATCTCAACATTGAGTGGAGCTTTCATTACATGGACCGAGCGTGTGAGAATAAAAGACAGAGAGAAACTGGTGGAGAGAAGAAACAAGAGTGAGTGGGTAAGGAAGGGTAAATACAAGATTTGGAAAGAGTGTGCAGAGATTGGCAGGAACTGAAGGAAAGCGAAAAAGGATGAGCAGATAACAAAACTAAGGATGGAGAAGTGACAGACGGCATCAGGAGTATTCTGACGTGTAAAGAGAAAGCGAGGATGGATGGTGTCTCACACTCACTATTTCATTTACTTAAGTTTCGTTGAGCTTGCTCGCAGTTAAGCAGAGTAGAGAATGCTTTAGAAGTGAGTGGCAATCGAGAATTTTCTCTGCGCCAGTGGAAGGGCTAATTGAAGAAGAGAATTCACGAGTGGAATACCCTCTCCATAGGTACAGTATGCTGGAGGAAATTTTCACTGGGCGATTATCAGTATAAGTTTTTTAATTTAGTCGAGAAACAAGAGGTTTTTCCGCTGTACTCTCTAGAAGGGGTAATCTCTTGATGTATGCGTTATTCCATGAATTTAAATGCTTTGTTCTACTCTTTATAAATCGTCACTCAAATAACACTCAATTGCTCCCTTCATTGAAATGTCACTAAGTACTCTGCAAACATAGAACTGTTCCACACATGTTAAAGAGCTGGCAGCTATGAAGCAGGCTGTCAGCAACGAGGGAAGTGTACAAATATTTGGAAAGTTTGAGAAGTAAACTATATAGTAGAACTTTGAATTGGCTTGGAATATCTCTTTATTTTAAAATGATTGGTATGTAATGTATATAACAAACGCGTGTTGTAATCTTTTCAGAAAGGGGGCGGATTGCATCTGGATTTCTTCTGCGTGGGTGTACTAATCATAGTCTCGTCGGTCACCGCCCTCCCCTGGTATGTGTCAGCAACCGTCATCTCCCTCGCGCACATGGACAGCCTTAAAATGGAAAGTACGGTATCTGCACCGGGAGAGCAGCCGAAGTTCCTGGGCATCAGGTACTGCTCGGCGCCATGTTGCTAGTGCTCATTCCTCCGAGGTGGAAGTATTCCTGCCTGCGTTCGAAGGGGCTTGAACTGTGTGTTAGGCTGTTATTCCACTTACCGAGCGGGACATGTACTCATGGGAAATATAGAGGGATTTAAACTGCCAGCGCAGTAAACAGAGAGCGCCTGCAACGTGATCCTGCGCAGACACATTCCAAGGCCCTCCTATTTGCAGACCCACCACGGCTGCAGCTCCCAGCTCCAGTGCAAATCAATTACCTATAAATAAAGCGTGTCAAAACTTCCATCATGCAGCCATGGGTAACATGTTCTAGATAATTTGTTTTTCATTTATTAGTTAAGAGAAAGAGAGGAACTTGAGTTACGATTCAAATTGAATGTTACCAGGCGTTTAACTTTAGCCTGGAAAAGGGGGTAAGCATACCTTAGGTGTGCGATTAAAGAGGTCTCATTCACAAATATAGAACCTGCCCAAATGCACACACTCATGGGTATGTTATCGCAGTTGGTTGTGTTCTAATTTCAAGTTAGTTATGCCAGTGACACGATCTCCAGGGGTATGTATGCCTTTTGGAGAGGCCTAGAAACTTCTGTGCAAATATGATAAAGTCAGGCCCAGCATTGGTGCTGATTCACAAACATTTGTAAATGATTTACCTACACATTTAAATTGCATGTGATTGATTTCAGTAAAAATGTTGCAGAAAATGCTAGAAGGTGCACCAAAGTGCATGTGAATTGGCAAAGTGGACGTTGAAAGAGAAGACGCATATGGAAAAAAATAGTCTAAAGTAAAAAAGTTAAAAATGAAAACATGGTATAGCTGAATTTCCCGAACTTGCACATGCATACTGTAAGCAGTACATGGAGCAGAAAGAAGTTCACAAATTCCATTAAATGACCCTATTAATTCCCACAGGCATTAAACTATGCATGTATAAGTCATACACAGTTATGAAAGAGACAAATTACAACAATGCACGAATGTCACAATTTACACCTGTTTTTGAGAATTGGGTCCTTTGTGTCTTTTAAATCTTTAACACATTGTGTACTGGCAAACAATTCATGTCAATTGGACCAGGTAACTGAGCAAAATAATTGACATCAGCAAATGTGTCGTTATTTGTTTCTGTAAGTGATCCTTGAGCAGTGGATCATGCTGTAGGGTGGCTCCTTGCGTCAGTCATAACCAGTTTGGCCCATTTAGTACAAGTAACTGGAGTCAATATTGCAACTTTACATGGCTTGCTGAACTTGCACAAACTCTTGTGAGAGTGTCCCTGGATTTCTCTTACTCTCAGCATTCTTCCTATTTTGCCTGTAAATCGTCAAGGTGGTCTCTAGGATTCTTTATGGCATTCTGTGATGTTTAATGCTTTTAAGACCTTAGTGACCCTAAGATCTTTGATTTTTAAAGTATACAATACATATCATTTTTGCAGTATCAGACTTATTGGGAACCTCAAAAATTACAAAGACATTGCAAAACTACAGGGGTTTTACAACAGAAAAAATGTAACACCCTAGAAAAGTAAATCAATAAATCAGGTTGGAATACATCTGAATAGAAAACATCTTTTTTTAATCTTACTACCCCGCTACCTATGTATATATAGCCTGCAGCGAATGGCTTTTAGGAAGGGAGAGATTGCTCATAGGTCAAATGATGTATCCTGTTGGAAAGTACTTCCTGACCCATCTGACACAAGATTAACTAATTAAAACAGATTCATATGGAGACAATGGGGACTTCCATCTTTCTCCTTTCCAATGGCCCTTACTCAAAAAAAATCTTATTTAAGCTCGATTCAGGCGGACAGAGGATTGAATTCCAAATACGGGTTGGAAGCTTTAACAATCGAATAGCTCTTGACTGATAAAAATGTTGACTCAGAATCTAATATACACTAAATCATAGTACAGCTCATAATATAATACCAATTAATGAAGCCACAAAGACTAGTGACACTTAGTACATTAGGTTTAAAGGAATGGAAACTGAGAGTGGAACTCAAAAAGGGAAAAGGGAAAGGGACATAATTCCAACTTTAAGGCTTAAACATGCACCACAAATGTTGGTACCAACAGCACTCATTACTTTACAAGATCTAACAAAAGACAGATAGGAGACTTAGCCAACATCACTCCCTCCAGCTCCCTCTAGTGTAACCTTGGAGCAGACGTTGAAACTTATCCATAAGATCCCAGAAAAGCCCCATTTAAACCACAACTGTCCACTGCTATTCACAGAGATTAGAGCTTTCATAGAAGATCTAGCTGATCAACGAGGAATCAAAAAATGGGAGGAGGACATATAGATATCAATTGAACTTTTCCAGGACAGTTGCTGTGGCAAAAACTAATTAGATTTAAAGTCTTGTAAATTTCAGGAGAAGGTGGAGAAGGCCAATCAAAGACAAGCGCACCCTTTAATCCTTATTGCTAAGTTTGGTTGACACAAAATAAGATTGGACATTTTACAGAGGATGATGAACTCAACAGCTAAACATTTAAGATCATTGAAATATGCATTAATGCCTCCATTAAACAGCTCAGAAAAGACAAATAAAAGGGATATATTCAATACCAATCAATAGAACAATCTGTGAGAGGGAAATAGTCCAGTATCTCACACGAATTCCAATGCTGAAGAAAAGCAAATGTTAGACAACCCTTAGATATAGAAGGTTAATGGATCTATACAAATAACTGAAACAGCAGATGAGAAGGCTAAGTGCCTGATTCAGAATTTGGCAGACAAGGTACTCTGTCACCAATGAGATGGCATACCTTGCCCACCAAACTCTTAGTCCGCCTGCTCTAATGTAAGCTAGTCAGACCATAAGCCATGGCCTCATTGGCTTTGTCAACAGGAAGGTTACTCTGACAGCCTGACACATTGCTGGCTGGTAGTGTAGGTACATCCCAGAATCCCCCTACTTAGGGCTGATAGTCTGATGTCCTTTTTCTGTCCATCATCACCAGGGTAGACCTGGTAGTAATGAATATAATAATTAAAATAAAGACCACCACAAACTCCCTGGTTGTGGGGGTCATTAGCTACTTGTTTTTAAAAATAAACCCCCAATTTGGGACTTTATTTTTGAAAAACAAAAGTTTGATGGGCACCTGTCAAAACTGACAGCAGCCATCCACCAAACGTTTGGTCCGTTCAACACAACCTCTGTTGACAAATTACAAAGGGAACAATCTAAAGTTTATCAGAGATGAAGAAACCTAGTAGCACATTAGTTTATTTACAAATATTGAAAAGCAGGGAGAAGGCAGTTAGCTAAAGCCATTTCCCCTCATTTAAAGACTCACCGTTTAAGGTTCAATCAAATGTCTCTTGTGAAAAGGACGGCATACTGTGGCAGATGGGCCACCTAATAGATTTAAAAGAAAAGGTGCCATTGTAGAGACTAAGGTGGTCTGATGATTCCAGCTCAGAATAGTCTTGAGAATGGTATGATGCTCTTTTTAATCTATATTAAAGAAGACAGTTGAATTATGATAATACACTTGTGGGATCTGGCTAGGTTATTACATAGACCCAAGAATGTGTAGGCTTCCTCAGGAGACAGAAATAATTAATCTGTGTCATATTGGGAGTTGGGAACGGGTTAGGTGGGAGATTATGAATTTGAGTTTACTGATATTACCTTGAAGTTGGTTAATTTAAAAGAGTTGACAATAAAATGTTGTTTTAGCAGAATTAAGGAAAGAACTTGTAAACAAACGTAGCTGATAATGATAGGCATTCATGAAATTAGAATATGCTCTTGGAAAAATAAGGATTATGGAATAACATTTAGTAAGTTAAGATATTATGATATTGGGAACACAAGATTTTGACATTTGACTTAACAGCTAAGCAGAAACCCATTTTTCTCGTACCGAGTCCCAGAAGTATCTTAAACTGGGGTGGTCTTTGGAGATATTCTCATATGAACATATGTTACAAATTAGCGGTTGCAACATAATTATTGGTACAAATTTGAAGTTAAATCAATTAGGGTTAAATCAGATAAATGGAGAGATGATTGATTCTAGACAAATATTTCCAGGGCATTAAGATTAATATTGTTGCTTCTATGGTCCTAATTCTGATGACCCGACAAGTCTTCAGAATATGAAGAGCTAATACCTCTTACAGGATCATTTAATAGAACGGGGACATTTTAACCTTCCACTAAATTAGATTCTAGATTAAACTTTTAAAGCAACTTCAGCCTGCCTCCCAATTTAAGGGTATGGGATAAATGAATAATCTTTGTTTAAATGGTGTATGGCGAGAAACCTATGAAGAGAAAAGAAAATACACCCTAGACTTTCATAATTATCACTGCCATTCATGAATAGAATATATTTTGATTTCTTTGGACTTGCAAACTCAAATAAATTCTTACGCCATAGCCATCAAAGTCTGTCAAAACATTCATCAATCTCCCTTTATACTCAAATTTGCTGTGGACCGCTTATTAGTTGAGTGACTTAACATTAGCAGAAATGCATTCACAGAAGATGCTATTTGAGATTACATATGTATCAAACCAAGCAGAGGGCTGGAGACGAGGGCTGGACTCTTCCTGATTTAAAGCTATATGATTGGGAAGCTCAATTAGAAAGAATGAGATTCATCAAGTGTTTAATGTGTTTCAGGGTTATGAACTGGTCATGCTGTGGCTTCACCAAAATGAATTATGTTATATTGTGATTATAGTTTGATATTGGACTTTGGTGCTGATTTTAGACACTATAAAATAAAATTGATCAATCTCTTCTTTTTAACAACAAATGTAAATGTAATTGTTTTTAGGGAACAAAGAGTGACTGGACTTATAGTCTTTATCCTTACTGGAACGTCCATCTTTTTGGCACCTGTTCTCAAGGTACTTTTTCATGCATTTTTTAAACTATATTTATTGTTTTATTGTAATTTATAGAAATCGGGTTTCATAAAATAATTGCACAACAATTGGTGTTTAAATTGGGACAATTAAAAAAATCAAGGTCTTTTAATGGGGTATATAACTTTATATGTTTGGATTATTATTCATTGAGACAATCTTGGCACTTGAGGATGCACAAAGAATGTAGCAAGTTAAGGCCTATGGGCAAATGAAAACTGTATACATTAAGCATGAACCCTTGCAGTTTATTAACTATACGTAGAGGAGTGCATCCAATTATTTCACATTGCCGACTGATTATCACTGAGTATGTGGCATATTGCTGACTATCAATGAAGATGGTTCTCTCAGTTTTTTTATTTAATTTTTTTAATTTTTTTCTAATCGATTATGAATCTATATATTTCATTTGCTTCTCTTTGTTTTTCTTACCTAACATATTATCTATTATTTAATATATTTCAGTGTTTTTCGAAACGTTTTTCATTGTTGCTCCTTTTTATTTGAATACTAATGAAGATATTTTCCCATTGTACAACGAGTACAGAAAAACCATTGCTTGATGTTGAGTTATAATCAATGAATATGTTTACATTAACTGATGATTAAACTGATGTGTTTGCGGTGACAGTGTGAGTGAATATATGACTTACAAATGACTGACTGATCTTCAAATATTACTTTCTGACTATATTTCAGTCCATGCTTCTTATTATACAGCATTGTTCTCTTTCTTATTGCTGACATGGGTAGTACAGTTGACTCATTCATTTTTTTAAATGCATTCCATCAGACATCAATTCACTCAACGCATTTCACAGCTCAAACCACATTGTTGACAAAATGCTTATTTGGTGGTGGCACAGAGGTTACCCATGAGCAGATACAACATGGCTGCTTTTCCTCTCTCTTTCAGTATTATTCATTTTCAGAACCATTTTCAGACGACCACTGGGCATCAGGGGCTACTGGGCCCAATCACTTTGGTTGAGGACTGTTACTCATGATATCATGGGACCCCACATACTATGGATGCTGTGCAACTGGGCCAAGTATCCCTTCTGCACTTCACTCTCAGTAGTAGCTGTGGTCGAGCAGAGAAAGGCTTCAATTGGGGGAAGTGTAGATACAGGGAAAATGACTTTTAACCCAAAGTGCACGCAGTAATGTCAGTAAATCAATGTCCTGCCAAATACTTGCTTTTATATTTAAAAGAAGTATTTTATTTCTAACCCTACACATACAAAGGAATAATAACATTCGTAAGCAACAGCACAATTCCCATTGAGTTTGGGACTCTACTGTTTGTCAGGCATACCCCTGTCCCACCCGTTTCTTTGTAATGTGGTCGAGGTCAGTGGCGTAACACAGGCCCCCGCAGCCCCCACTGTGTGGGGGGCCCAGGCTCAAGAAGGCCCCCTCAACACAGTACTCTACCCGGAGAGCTCCTTCATGGGTCCGGAGGGGGCCCCTCCACGTACCTTTCAGGGGGGTCCCCTCAATCGTCATTACTCCAGTGGTCAGGGTTATTCTGATTCACTGGTGGCCGCATCCAGGGAAAGCTCACTAGTAGGCCGTACTCAAGAGTTCCCCCTTGAATCTTAGAAATTAGTCAAAAGCACCTCCAGCAGCGAGTTCCCTGGGGCCCAACAGGCCCAATTCAAGTCTTATCCCCGCCTGCAGTACGGAACCATTCAGTGTGTCAGCGGGTGCCCTGACCACAGGCCTATGACAGTAGAAATCTGCATTTGGAATCTAGACAACAGTACATTTGCACACTTGAGACAGGGTGCACATCTTTTAACATGCAGAGGACTTTTCCTTCCCAACATTCACTTAAAAATAATAAAAAAGCTGTGCCACAGATGTAATTTGCTCTCATTCTTCCTGAAGCATCCTCTGTATGACTGGAGTCTATTCAGATCTTCCAGATAATGGCAAGCCCTCGGACAAGTCTGAATTCCTCCTACGGAGCATGTCTTTTATTTTTAGTGCCGGTTCAGATTGGCACAGAAAAGAGTATAGGAGTATGTATAGTCTATCATAGAACTCAACAAAGACATAATGTTAACTCAGCCTATCATATGGTGTTGCATATGGAGGAGAAAAGGCGCAATCTGCAACCAAGGAGGCACTGGAGAAGTGATGCACAACTTGAATGAAAGACTTGGGTGTGAGTAGCAGCTTACCCTGCACCAGAAGATCGTGAACGGGGGTGCTGCTGAATAAAATTGAGTGGGAAGGAGAGCGTGAATAAACTGTAGCCTCCATCGTTGGATGGCAATCTGAAGATTTACCCTGTGTTTTATTTTTTAATTGGCCATTATCACGGGGATGTGGATAGTGACATTTTATTTTACTCACAGATGAAGCCACTGTTTCCTTAAAATAGAGAGAGGCTGAAGATCCTGGCAGAGGGGCTGCACTGCTAGTTATTGGAGGTTTAATTATTCTAACTGCCATATGCAATATTACCGTGTTGAATTTGTGTCTGAGGGAGATATTGCTTATGTTAAGAGGATCAGATAAAGTATCTGGCTATGAAAACTCTGGACCAAAAGAAGAGGTTGAAATTATACGAGCATAGTGCCATCTTCCTTTACTTTAGAGGCTGCCCAAGTTTGTCTCTCTAAGAGTGTGTTCCCCAGTGAATGATACTAATATTGATTCCACAATATCCTGTAACATGAACATCATGTTACAAATGTAGAAAAACAAGGTAGAGTGAGAAGCTAAATTGGGGCAACCCTCAGCTTACCTTAAATGTTGTAATCAGTACACAAAAAAGGGAAAGCCTCACAACTGATGAACTCCTAACATTTTAAGAGGTCAAATTCACCAGTCTCAATATATATCAAAGTGGAAAGGGATCAACTCCCAGGGAAATCGATGCGACCCTTGCATCACATGGATATATTTGTAGGATGCTCACACACTAGTACCACCAGTGGCATGATTCATCATCCGATCCTCACCCACTGCACCTAGTGTGAGTGGGTGAGCTCAACGCAGTTTGTAAATGGAGCTCTTACTAAAACCTAAGTGCAAATAAAATTAGAATCCTCACTTCCAGCTAGACGAAGTTGGCACAGCTGCACTGGTCCTTTTGGATCTTAGTGCCGCATTCAACATTCACACAATTGATGGACTGAATGCAGAACAAATCAAAACATTCACCCCCAGTGAAGAGATCTGGGTTAAATCCATCATTCTTTTGCTCACCATGCCACCCCAGTTTAGAGCTGGCCATAAGCAAATCAGTCTTGACCCTGAGCCTCATGGGAACAGTCCAGCCCGAACTGCCAAGCCAGGTCCTCCCTGGACCGGCAATGTTCAACACTCCGTCCATCATCCCCTTTGGTTTTGCATTCAACATTCAACACCATAATCATTCGGTTCTGTTGGCCATTCTAAGAGACATGGGTGTAGCTCTGGCGTGGCTGAGCTCTTTTTTACATGACAGCACCTTCCAGGTGCATTCACTGCACTATAACTCTATCCCACACTTCCTAGTTTCCGGGGTGCCGCAGGGCTCGACCCATAGCCCCTTACTCTTCAACTTGTATGTGAAACCATTAGCAGAAATTGTAAAATCCCATGGCCTTACATTTTTCTAAAGCGCAGATGACACCCAAATTGTGGTATCCTTATAATCTCAGGAAAATGACAAGGGAGAAGCTCTTAACAGCTGTGTTGCCCAAGTTTAATCTTGGATGAATAGGAACTCGCTAAAATTGAACAGAGACAAGACAGAGGTTCCATTAGTGGGTAATCAACCCCACCTGTGGGGTTCTCATCTGTGGCCACCAGGAATCCCTGACAGAATATCGACGACGACAATATCGAGGTCCCAAAATATCGGGACCTAAATATGGATGTCAAGAATATCAACATCCTATCTACATCATGGTGAGTACAAAAATATAGAGGAAAAAAATATTGTTGTTAAAAATATAGTTTTTTTTAAATGTGCCGCTTGCAGCCGCGGTCTTGTTGCTGGATCGCCTGAAACTTGGAAGGGAGGTTTCCTTGGAGCACACTCACCTGGGGATTCTACTGCCCCGCCCTCCTGCACTACAAAGGGGCTCACTGCCCCTGCTTTGCGGGACGCGCGCGGGCACGTGCCGGGCGAAGCCCGGGCCAAGGGCGGGCCCATTCGAGACTGCGAGAGGCTGGGCTGGGCCCCTTCTCTTGGTTCCAACAATCCCGAATTATTGCCTTTTCACCTGCTTAGTAAGTGGATTTCTGCTTTTTTCTCCTTTTGGCCAAATTGCTAATGTAACACAATTAGGATAAGCAATGGCCACACGGGAGGGGCGAAGCAGGAAGGTGGCCGGAGCAGGCTACGTTGCAGGAACATTAGACCAATTCATCACAAGGGCCTCATCTGTTTTGGCCCACAAGATAGAAATCATGGAGCGTAGACTCTCTATGGACCCAGTATTTGCAAAGAGGTTGTCCTTGGGACGGATTATGAACATTTCCTCACCACCAAGAGTCTCTCGATCCCCCACTCCTCTTATGCTACAGTTGCCGAGCCCGGGTTCCCAACAAAATGACTGTCGAGCAAAAGATAAGGTGGCGCCCGGAAGTGAAACATCGCAATCTAATTCTAATAACACGGTAGTATGCAATGCCTTGGTCCACAATCAGCCTAATACACCGATGAAGTACGCACAAGGGGCAATCCCCAAAAGGAAGCGAGGGGGAGCGCAGCAGAAGGGGAGGAATCCTAAAATACCTAAACTAAGCAAACTGGATGAAAATAAAACTGTTGGCCCGGTAACCACTGACGACCCACCTCAAATTCTTCAATTAACAAACATGGGGAACATTGATGGAAGCGATATTGGATTGCCAACAATGATAGATGATTATCTGTCTAAAATAGGTAACTTAATGAAATCATCACTGGAACCCATATTATTGAGACTTATCTCAATTGAAAACAGCCTAATGGAACTTGAGTCCTCACTGACCCTTGTTGTAAGTGCTACAAAGAGTAGCTTAGTAGTTGGTGGGCATGATAGTGTCTCCTTGAGGGTGGGTAATGGAGGGGGATCTGCAGTGTCTGCAGCATCGGTAGGATCCAATGCAATTCCAACTGTGGGCGTGGGTCCCGGACCAACTGATCAAACTTCTATGAGGCCGGGAATAACTACTCCACCAGTACTTGCAACTATAGTGCCACAGTGCGGCTCTTGTATTGGTAATAGTGACCCTCAGGGACAGTCCCAGCCCCAGATAATGGATTCTGCCTACAGGGGAAATCAGAATGGGAAGGGGATAGAAAGTGTATATCATCATCTAGACCTCCCCCCAGAGTGCACGCCGTATGTTACCGTTCTGACTGGCGTCTCAGCACTTAAGCAAGGGCAACTAGAAACCTACGAGCAATTGAGAACAAGACAGTGCCTTGGTTAAATGTCAACAAACCACTTCCCACTGATATACAGTCCAAAATCCTATTTGTAAGAAGGGTGGCTTGGGTAGGACCTAAGAAGAAAAACAACACAGGGGACTGCATTGTCGTTAATTTTAAGGACACGAGGGCAGCTGAACATGCCTGTTGGGGTGTACCGGCAAATCCACATAACTATATACAGGCTAGGGATTTGAGTTATTTCTACATTCCCCCAGACACTATGTCTAATTCAGGGAATTTTGAATTAGTGAGAGGTAGGAGGGGTCATCCCGGTAGGATGACAACTTGCTCAAATGGGGGCCAACATTTCTCAATACCCCTGTATAACAAATTTGCACGTCTGGACTCAGTGGATTGACTGATTCTAGGTGGCACTAACCAGGTCGTTACCTTAGCCGGACAGAAGGCGCTACATAATGAAGGGCCCCCAGGGAGGATGGTGCATGAACCCTTAAGATTCGAGGAAGCAGGGACTAGTAATACCGTAGGACAACCCACAGTTGATAACAGTGTAGAGGGCCGTATCCTATAACTTATTAAGGTTACAACTAATATCTCCAGTGCAATTACCTCATATCTAGAAGCCCACCCCCATTACCCTCCTTGCTCTGATGATTTATGTGTTCATGAGAACACAGGGCTTGAGGCTAATGTAGGGAATGTCTTAATAAACGATAATGCCGGTTTAAAATTACTGTCCTGGAATATTGCGGGCCTTGGGTCTAAACTTGTTCTACCAGATTGGGGGGAGTTTGTCGACTCACACAGGATTTGCCTCCTACAAGAGACTTGGACTCTAACCCCCGTCCATAGAGTGGGGTTTGTCACCTATTACGAGCCAGCTGTTAAGGGACCTAAAGTCAGACGATCGGGGGGACTATGTATTTGGGTGGGAATCCATCTTGGTCTTGTGGCTAGGAGACTCAACACCCATTTCCCTGATATAATTTGTATTCTTCTGACAACTAAGTACTCAGAAAAATTGGCACTTATAAACATCTATTCTCGTCCAGTCCAGTATGGAGGGACCTCCCCGACCTTAGTAACCTTGAATAGCTTTTTGAAATCCCTCCCGGGTTGTGTTCACCTCCTAATTGGCGGGGATTTTACCTGCCATTACGAACCCCTGAACGGTATTGTGCAACCTATTACTGCTGATGAGGACGCAACATGGTTAGTCCCTCCACCAAATACATACCCTGCTAAGGGGTGAACACCAGTTGCTCTCCAGATGACTTCACTTACCCTAACTTTCTCCATAAGGGCTTGTAATGGGCGCTTACCAAAAGACAATCCAGGCCATCCAACATTTGAACGAGCGGGCCAAACATCGGCAATTGATTATTTTCTAATCAGTATGGATATTTGGCACAAAATTTTAGATTTTAGTATTGTGCAGCGCACCGAAAGTGACCACAATCCTTTGGTCATTCTTTTAGATATCTGCTCTAATGATGCAGACCAAGGCTCTGCAATATCATCTAGAAGTGTTTACAGAATCGGGGCTGGAGGGAGGCGTATTTGCGGGGCCAAAATTACTCATACCATAGAAACAATGGCAGGAATGTACAAAAGTATAATTCCATTGCTAGAAAGGGCATGCATTGTCTCTGAAAACCCCACTAACAACATATGCCGTGAGGACTTGGGAGATATCCACCAGGAAATAGTTGCAATCCTGACAAATTTCTTTTTTAACTCCAAGCCTAACAAGAGCAAATACCATGGAGATAAGAACCCATGGTTTAATAAGGGACCCTCCTATCCTCCCTTAAGGAGGGAAATCAGTTACGTATCAAGGAAGCCAGGGCAGCTTTAAAAAAATATATATTTTAAATGCAAAAATAGAATGGTAAGCTGAAAGATGGCAGACCATTAAATCTGCGTTAGAAGTAAAAGATGTGAAGGCCTTCTGGAATCTGGTTCACACTGGGAAGTCACAGGGCAAGTCTACCATTGATCCAAATATCTACGAAGAAGCATGGCGCTTACATTTTAAAGAATTATATTTAAATCACTCAGTTAAAGCGAGTGAGTTGCCAGTCTGTCTTTCAAATCCCGACCCCACTTGGTGTATACCACCCTGTACACTTGCCAAGGTACAACTGGCCCTAGACGAGCACCAAAGGAATAAAGCGCCCAGCTTGGACAGGATTCCAGGAGATATGTATAGAGAGGAAAAGGCAGTGTGGGCCCCTTATCTACAAACATTATTTAATACAATTCTAGGGGGACTCCCAGCCCTCCCACATGGGCGGGGGCGAAGATTATCCCCATTTATAAAACGGGATCACCTATGGAACCTGCAAATTACAGGCCAATTAGCCTCATCGATGTATCTCAAAAAATCTATGCAAATGTTTTATTAAAATGTCTCCAAGAATGGATGAGTGAACAAGATATCCTTACACCGTTACAAGCAGGCTTTAGGGCCAAAACCTCCACAATAGACCAGTTGTTTAGGCTCCAGTTAATCTACTTGAAGCATGTCATATTGGGAGGTGGTAGTCTATATCTATCTTTCGTAGACCTGAAATCTGCATTTGATATGGTGGACCGTAACCAGCCTTGGAGTATTCTGCTGGCTATGGGGCTTCCTCCATATCTATGTCACCATCTTAAGCTTCTTCACGAAGGTGCCTTTGCGAGAGTAAGGTATGGTAAGACAAGGGGGTCAGGCAGGGTTGTGTACTCGCACCGACCCTCTTTTCTCTTTTTTTAAATGGGTTGAATGGGTTGATAGAAGATCTTCTTTCCATAAAGGATATAGACTGCCCGAAACTGGCATCACACAGTTTTCCCGCACTTATGTTCGCGGACGACACGCTGCTGCTCTCAAAGTCATCTATGGGCATTCAGCGTGTGTTAAACGCGTTTTGTCAGTTTTGCCAAAAAAGGAATCTTGTGGTCAACATCAATAAAAACAAGAATATGGTTTTTAATGCCAATTCCATCAATTGTCCCCATCCAATGATGGAGGATAGACCCCTGGAAAGGGTATCCGTTTTTGACTATTTGGGCCTCACGACAAAATTGGGTGGGGTCCACAGATGGACAAGGCTAATCTGAGATTGAAGCAGGATATGGGGGGAATCCTTAAAGTACAAAAGAACTGCGTATCAAAAACTATAGGCCCACCTCTGGAAATCTATAAAGTCCAAGCGAGGGCAGCATCCCTATATGGGGCGGAATGGTGGGGGCACAGAACTTGCAACTCCCTAGCTTTAACTGACAATAATTTTATTAGACAAATTTTGACTCTTCCGAAAAACACGCCATTAGTACCGTTTAGGATGGATCTGAATATTCTTCCAATTTCTGATGTAATTGCAACTCGCCCGCTGCTTTATTGGCGCCGGTTGTGATGTACTCCTGAGCTGGGCAGCTACAGGGAAGAATTGAGAGCTGTAATGACATCATTTGGGGCAGGCAGTATATCCTGGCTAGCCTTTGTAAGGAACTCTTTTAGTGCAATAGGTATGGAAAACCTCTGTACAAATCCGGAGGTTTCTTGTTCAGAGATACAAAATAAATCGCTGAAAAACGCACTTAAAAAGTTCAAATTCGGGGCGTGGCTGAGCGAGAAGCGAGATGGCCGCTTAGTCAGCGAGCTCCGCTCGCCACGGCATGAATCCTGTTAAAATCCTGCCTTCCCCTGCTTGCACAAGCTCGGAGCCGACTTGACGCGGCGTCGGAAGAACTGGGGAATAGCGGGCGGCAATTTTGGAGTCTGGACGTGACCGGCAACCCATTTTCTAATCCTTTCCGCCTGGGCCGTGGCGGAGTCGGGCTGCTAGCTGAGGGGCCGGAGGTCGACTCCGGCCGCTGCTGCTACTTGAGGACGCGGCTGTGCGGGCCAAGACGCCCATTGCTCGGCGCTGCGGGAGAAGGCACTGGACCTGCGCTGGTGGAGGTGGTGAACGAGCGCTGTCCCAGAAACGGACGCACACACTGGAGATTCCACTCTGCCAGCCCGTAAGACTGTTTCTTTGTTCTGGAGGCTGCTTGTGTGGGTCGACTGGACGGGGGGGTCGCCATTTTGGATTGGGCACAGCATCACAACTACTTTTGGGCTTGGGGCAGACCTGTGCAGCATGTTTCTCGGACCTCAGCGACATGGAGGTCAGCAATCTTGCACGCATTTGGAGGGTCTATCCTTGATATTATGACCCCGTACCACACAGCGCAATTATTGCCTGCGCTTCCCATAAGGTGTCCAAAGACTGAGTGACCTGTACATGGCCATGGTGGAAATGGCGGATTGCCCCTAACTGCTGAGTGTGTTGTCGGCCCCCGTTTGGTGGATCTACTAATAGCTCTTCGGCTAGGTGGAACTGTGTGGGCTTCTGGTGCTGAGTTGGGGAAGGAGCTACATTGAGTGCGACAGAGATTGGACCGGACACGCAAAAAGGAGCCCACGTCCGGGACCTCTTTGTTGCTCTGGGCTCCCTCCATACTGCTTGGGTGGGAGGAGCCAGAGAACTTGGACGGAGACTGGACGCCATTGTTGCCCCACCAATGGATGAGAGCCCCGACGATCCAAGGAAGAGTGGTGCCGCGTGTGGCTCTGCACCGGCACCGGGTGGAACTGCCATGCATCTACAGTTGGTTCCGTGGGGGGCCCTGGCTGGTGTTGGAGACGGGTTCAAGTCGACTGATCGTGTGAGTGCGGCATTGGGGCCTGAAATTGCAATGCAGACAGACTGCTTCCACGGAACGGTTCCTTTGCCCACCCGACCTGCGTTGCCCTGGTTGTGTCCCGATTTGGGAGGATGGCTCGGAACCTTGCTGCTGCGCCTGCACGTCTGGAAGGGCTGTTTTCTCAGCCCCTTGATGCTGGTGTCTCCCATGGAGTCGGCTTTGCCTTGCTTGCCTGGTTACCCTGATTGTTTGAGGTTGTACTGTATTGCTAACATTCAGTTGCCACGTACCGATGGAAAGGTCAAAGTGGGTCAGGGTTGAACTCATCTCCCATATGTCAAGGGACGGATGCCTGGCCAGCTACTGCGATGAGGATGCTTTATTGCTCTGTATTACGACGCCACCATTGATTGTTGATTTGTGGGCTTATTTGTGATCGAGCCTGAGCTACTTGGTGCGAGCGGGGGGGGAGGGCAGGGGTCTGGTTTTAATGACTCTCCCCCGTCTTTTCCCTTTCTTTGGGGTTATTTCTGGAGCGACAGGCACGTTGGTTGGGGGTTGGGCCATAGCCTCTTCAGACGTGCAGGGTGGGGGGTTGGGGAGGTGGGGTTCTTGGTTTCGTATACTCTCTACTCTATGGCCCTTTTCTTGATTAAGTCTTTTCTTTCTAAATTTCGGGTATTCGTTTTGAGGGCGACAGGCATGCTGTCAGGGGGGGGTAGACCGTAGCCTCTGCAGGGGTGCAGGGTGGGGGGTTGGGGGCTGGGGTTATTGTTTTGTTCTCCCTTAGTTACTATGGGCCTTTTTTTTCTTCTTCCTCTTTTTCTCTTGTGTTTCCTTTCTTTTTCCTTTTTCCTTGGATCAACATGCTGGGTCAGTGGGGTACCTCTCGTTGTCTTCTGCTTATTGCGGTCCTATGGGGGGTACTAGGGTTGTCCTACGTTCTTGGGAGGGGCGATGACTGGTGTGATACTCGTATAGCTACCTTTTATCTTGTTGATAGATTTAGCACCGGTATCCTGAATATTTGCTATTTAGCTGCCCTGTTGTACGCATTGCCCACTCTGTACTTATTGTTAGACTGTGCAGCATTTGATCCTTTATATTTTATAAATTTTAAAAATGAACCTTATCTCCTCCTGTATCTCAGTGGTCGCTTTGTTTCCAGCGCAACTTGAAATGCTTGCAGTTTTTATTGGTGTACTACTGAGTTTCCGTAAATTTGCTAATGTGCTACATACTGTAGCCGAGGCCGGCCAGGTGGTTGTAGGCCCGTAACTGTCTGCTGATACTGCACAATAAAGGTTTTCAAAAAAAAAAAAGTTCAAATTGACTGAAGTTTTTCAGTCAGTAAAACCAACAAGTCTTACATCTGGATTTCTTGATTTTAAGTGTCATTACGAATTTGAGCAGGTGTTAGACTCTATTCAGCCGATTTTAGCCAAAAAGCTTTTCCTCCAGTTTAGATATGGTACTCTACCATTATTTGCATCTACTAGCAAGTGGGTGGGAGTCCCAAGTCGTTTATGCCCCGGATGCCGAGAAGAGGAGGAAATAGTAGTACATGTAGTACTCTTCTGTGGGGCATATAAAAATCTTAGGCAGAAATGGATAATCCAATTGTGTAGGAACCTGGGTATTCGGAATTATCATTACTTTTTCAGGATTTTAAGAACAGATTCCAACCCAGTTTTTGTGGTTTCAATAGCAAAGTTCCTATTTTCCATGTAGCTAACCCGCAGAAATTTGCTAAAATAGGATTTGACTTCAGCATCCTATGGCAACGCCTATTTTGCAATGGAATCATCGAGCCTAAATCTTTATCTTAGCTGGAGGGAGAATTAATATTTTCTTTCCTTCTCTTTTTTAGTATGGGATTGGGAGACTAATCCGTTGTATCTAGAATTTTAGAATTGTATATATAATTAACATTTTTAAAAGTGTTTCTTTATATTTATGGCATTTTATCTTCTAATGATTTTTATGAATCTGTATTGTTGTATTAGGCCCGAATTGATTATGTATGTAACAACTATCTACCTCAAAACCCACCCCGGTTCTGTAATTGGTGAAATTGATTGTGCTTTTATGGTTACAAATAACCGCAATAAAGCTTTTTTGGAATGGAAATGTTTACAAAATAATATAAAATAAAGTAAATAAGACATATAATTAAAAAAAGATAGTTAAAATTATCATAACATGTTTGAAATTAGAAATAATAAATATAATGTACAAAATATATATCCATATATATATATATATATATATATATATATATATATATATATATATATATATATATATATATATATATATATATATATATATATATATATATATATATATACATATATATATACATATATATATATATAAAATATATAATATATAAATGTACTTAATACTATTAATACATAATTATTATAATACATTATACAATGTTAGAAACATATTAAAATTATAAATACATATATATACATATACCAGTGAAATAAAAATAAAATATATATATAATAAATTAAAATATAAAAATATTTTTATTCTTTTACAATTACACTTTACACTACATTAAAAGCAATAGTAGGGAAAATATTGGATAGCAGAAGGAATAAAAGTACTATACACACTCCAGGGAGTGCAACAGTAAGGAAAATGTTGGATAGCAGAGAGGTAAAATTACTAATCCCACTCCAGAGAGTGCAACAGTAGGGACAGTTTTGGATAGCAGAGAGGAATAATTTACTATTCCCACTCCAGAGAGTGCTTTAGTAGAGAAAGTGTTGGATAGCGGAGGGGTAAAAATTACTATTCCCACTCCAGCAAATGCTACAGTAGGGAAAGTGTTGAATAGCGTAGGGGAATAATTTACTATTCCTACTCCATGGAGTGCAACATTAAGGGTGTGTTGGATAGCGTAGGGACTAAATATTACTATTCCCACTCCAGAGATTGCAAGGGTAGGGAAAGTGTTTGATAGGGAATGGGAATAATTTACTATTCCCACTCTAGCACGTACAACAATGTGGAAAGTGTTGGATAGCAGAGAGGAATAATTTACTGTTCCCACTCCAGCAGGTAGAACTGTAGGGAAAGTGTTGGATAGCAGAGTGGAATAATTTACTATTCCCACTCCAGGGAGTGCGACATTAGGGAAAATGTTGGATAGTGGAGGGGTAAAAATTACTATTCCCACTCCAGCAAGTGCAACAGTAGGAAAAGAGTTGGATGACGGAGGGGAATCATTTACTATTCCTACTCCAGGGAGTACTACAGTAGAGAAAGTGTTAGATAGCAGAGGGGAATAATTTACTATTCCTACTCCAGGGAGTGCAAAAGTAGAGAAAGTGTTGGATAGCGGAGGGGTAACAATTACTATTCTCACTCCAGTGAGTGCAACAGTAGGGAAAGTGTTGAATAGCATAGGGGTAACAATTACTATTCCCACTCCAGTGAGTTCAACTGTAGGGAAAGTGTTCATAGCGGAGGGAAATAATTTACTATTCCTACTCCAGGGAGTGCAGCAGTAGAGAAAGTTTGGATAGCGGATGGGTAACAATTACTATTCCCACTCCAATGAGTGCAACAGTAGGGAAAGTGTTGGATAGCGCAGGGGTAAAAATTACTAAATACTATTCCCACTCCAGCAAGTTCAACAGTAGGGAAAGTGTTGGATAGCAGAGAGGAATAGTGTATTATTCCCACTCCACCAAGTGCAACAGTAGGGAAAGTGTTGGATAGCGGAGGAGAATAATTTACCCTTCCTACTCCAGGGAGTGCAACAGTAGAGAAAGTGTTGGATAGCGGAGGGGTAACAATTACTATTCCCACTCCAGCAAGTGCAACAGTAGGGAAAGTGTTGGATTGCATACGGGAATATTTTACTATTCCCATTCAACCAAAATAATTCAAATTAATTAACAAACAATTAATTAATTAAAATAAATGTGCCTCCCACCATATTCCCCTATAAATGACACCATCAATGTTGTGAAAAATAACACTATTAACATAATTAATTAACAATGAATTAATTAATAAAAATTGACAAGCAATGTAAAAACAATCAATAGTAATTCAATTCACACTATTAACAGTATAAAACAACTTAAAATACATTTTATAATTTAAAAATTTCTAAAATAATTCCCAGTCTACTACCCTGTCAACCCACTACCCGCTCTTGAAAAAATGACACAAATAGCGCAATTAATAATTATTAATAACCAATTATTGAATAAGTAACAGTATATTATTTACTACAATTTACAATGTACAATTTTAAAATACATAAATATTAAATAATTAAAAATATAAACAACTTAATTATTATTAAATTACTTCCCACCCTACTCCCCTATAAACCCACAACCCACTCCTAAAAAAATAACACAATTTACATACATACCAATTAATTATTAATAATTAACAAACACTTAATAATGAATTATTAATACATTATTCACCACAATTAACAATATAAAATCATAAATACTTAATTATGAATTAATAAAAATTATGAATTAATTAAATTACTTTTCACCCTACTCCCCTATAAACCCACAACCTGCTCCTAAAAAAATAACACAATTAAGATATTTATCAAATAATTAAGAATTAAATGCAATTAATAATTGATTGATAATAAATTAATTACCACAATTAAAAATATTAAATATATAAACATTAATCAATAAAACATATTAATTACTTAATTATAATTAAATTACTTCCGACCCAATACCCCTATAAACCCACAACCCGCTACAGAATATAAACGCAAAATGTAATTAATAATAATTAAGAACTTCTAAAAAAATATTATTCAATTTATTATAATTAAATTACTTCCCACCCTATTCACCTATAAACCCACAACCCACTACGGAACTAAAACACGAAATGCACTTTAACAAATGTATCTCTTCTAAAAATGTAATACATATATAAAAAAAAATGCAATACTTAAACAAAAATATAGAACACATACATTTAAAATACATACTAAAATACATAACACTCATATAAACATCGATATTATTAACAATGATATTTTTACAAACGATATTACTATCTTCATTATTTTAAAAAACGATATTTCTTACCTTACTGTCGATATTCTGGTCCATGATATTCTTGCAGGCGATATTCTTGTACCTCGATATTTAAAACTCGAAATTATGGTACTTCGAAAAAATAACTCCATATTCTGTCTGTACACTGGCCACCAGCTGTGGGTACCATCCCATCACCAGTCCAGGTGGTAAAAAATCTAGGAGTATGGCTCGATGACAAACTATCTATGAGCCATCAGATTAACAAAGTAGCAGCCATCTGTTTTGGCATTCTTAAGTGGCTACAGAAGAGTTAAAAGTATCTTCCAGCCCTGCCCAAAGAACGGTAGTCCAGGCTCTCGTAATATCTAGATTGGACTACAACAACTTTCTGTATTTGGGGGCTGTCACTTCCCGGCTTAAACATCTACAGACTTTACAGAACGTGGCTGCGTGGCTTCTTCGTCATCTACCCAGATTCACTGCATCAGCCAGCTTGTTACACACTCTTCACTGACTGCCAATTGCACAGTGGGTGCAATTCAAAGCTTTATGCTATGAACATAAATACCTCTTCCACACAGGGCCTATGTACCTGAGACCGTTGGTATCGTGGTACACATCTAAATACTTGCTCCGCTCTAGCCATCTGGATCTGGCTGTAGTCCCCAGATTTAAGCAAACCCGCCAAGAAGGAAAGGTGCTTGCATATTTGGTTCCAAAATTGTGGCATACCTTGCCATAATAATTGAGAACCTGTAAATCACTCACAGCCTTTTGCAAGCTGCTCAAAACATGGTTGTTCCCTTTTTCTTATTAACAGTTTTCTTGGCCTCAGTAATCCTAGTCTATCGAAGTGTCAACACTGGGAAACCTTTGTTAGGTAGCCATGCGCTTTACAAATTACATAAATAAAATAAATAAATAAATACATGAATGCGCTGGCGGTGAAATCAGATGAGAGGCCACGTGAGTGTTGTTCTCTCCGCGGACCCTCATACGCATATGGCTGAGATGGGGTGGGTGGATTGGGTGCTGAGGGAGTGGAGAGTATACTCTAACTTGCGAGAATACATTAATAAATGCCCTGTAGTCTATAAAGGGGATGGGTAGAGTGCACCTGAATCAATGCATGTAAAAAGGCTACAGATCACACCCATCAAATGGAGCACCCCTTACAACGCAAGCACAGATTAGGAGGGACCCAGAATGATACGGTCTATCCCGAAGGGAGAGACCTGAAGAGCAGAAGGATGTGCTGCTACACAATATGGCTAAAAGACACTCACATTGACAAGTCCAATAGCTCAGACATTGCTGTGATCTGTTGGATTTGCCAGTGTTTGTTCGGTGTTGACGTGGTCTTGCTGAACAAGTGTGGAAGTGATAGTGAGAAGTTGAGGACCTTAGCGAAGGGAGGATGTGGCATAACGCCCAGAGCTGTTGACAAGGGAACTGGGGAACTAAGGGGCTCATTAGGATGTCCGCTCGCCATCCTATCGGTTATTGGGACAGCCCGCCATACGGGGGTATTAGCATGCACCCGCCACTGTGGCGGGCACATCCTGCATTTTTAGCATTGTGGCGGGCGGTGCTCTCAGCACCGCCCACCACAATGCTAAAAATGCACCTATGCATTTGCATAAACAAAGCAGAAGGCACTGCGCGGTGCCTGCCGCTTTATTTATGCAAATGCAGGGGGGTACCACAGGTCCCCCCATGTGCACCTCCCACCTCTCCTTCACTCTGGGGGCCCCCAAAGTGAAGACCACATGCGATGCCGCCACTGAAAGGCATCTGAAAAAACCCATGTTAATATGGTTGGCGGTGTCTATTAAACACCGCCACCATATTGGACCTTTTCCGCCCTGGTCGCAAAGCGACCGGTGCGGAAAAGCGGCGGACGGTCTTTCCGTCCGCCGCGGTCCCCCCGCCATCCTAATATGGTTGGGGGTCATTTAGGTGAGGATGGCGGGCGGATTGCCCCGCCAGGCCGGCGGTGGCTACCGCCAGCCTGGCGGGGGCAATCCGCCTACCATCCTAATGGGCCCCTAAGTTTGAATCTTGGGATCTGCTGAACAGTTTGTGATTCTGGGCAAGTCACTTACGCTTTCCCCTGCGTACGAAAGTTAATATGTCCTTGTAAAATGCAATTTTTGAGCACTTAAAGTGCTTCAATACCATCGGCTGGTGTTAGCACTATGGCAAGATGGAGGATGGAACAAGTGCTCCAATACCATCTGATCATGCAAAAACCCAAAATAATAATGAAAGCAGCAGCAATGAAGGAGGTAGTGGGTGTACGGGTGAAGAAGGAAAGCAGAAGGGGGTGGGGAGATGGGCAAGAAATAATGGAAAAGGGCGGGAGGAAGCAACAATGAAGGGGGAAAAATACCTTAATTGAAGCATGATCAGCGACAACAATAAATATAAGTAAGTACATTCTTTATTGTATAGCTACTTAAAGCCATTGCAAATAGGGTACCACAATAAAAAGGGATGGACAGGCAGGGATTTTAAGTGCATAATACAAAAAACTATAGCATTGGTGTAAAATCATTTAAAATTAATTAAAAGCTCTCAAGGCTGTTCAGGAGACAAGAGACTTGTTATACTGGTACTGGCAATACCCTAGCTATTGCTTGGATGACCCCGTATGCAAAGTAAATGATGTAATTAAAGTCTGTCTTAGATCCAGATGAGGTGCTATTGCCTTTAGAGAGCTGTTTTAAAATGTTCTCACATTTGACACATATCCCCAGCACCATAGGGGACCTGCTACTATAGCAAATAAAGGATGCCTGCACGCTGGTGCGTGCACATTCGGCCACAAAAAACTGTTTGAGCAAGAGTCTCCTTTGAAGATCTAAAACGAGCGAGCTGCACAGAAGGCGAGCCCATGATTCATGATCATTGTGGCATAGCCTGCAGGTACCATTGTCTCCCAAGCTTGCCCAGACTGGATCAAATCCTTTTATTGGTAGGGATAGTAATCTCACATAAAGCATCTAGGCCCGTGTTACTCCATTAATAGGATCCGTAGTTTCCCCACATATTAGGAGTCATTCAAAGGCTGAACTTGCAGAGAACTGCCAACCGCTGATGGATCCTGTTCCTAGGAGGCCACTTTAATTTGTTTGTTAATAGCTGTCTTCCATACAGAGTATGGGATAGCCACATCCGTAAAAACTACTATCTTGGGTGTCTGGATCGCTTCTCTAAATTGAATGACCATGGGTTACTGGAGCTTTCATAGATGGTTTTTAACAGGCTTTTTATAGAGTTTGTGGGGGCCATCCGGGACTTGATGTAATAATTTAGCAGGGATGCTTTACACTCAAGAGATTGAATTACTAGCCCAAACTCTAATCTTAATCTGGAACGTCTAGCATACCATGGTTGCTGAAATGATTTTCTAAATGCTCTACAGTGACATATCTCCAAATGAATGTGTAATTGTGGAACGTAACTGGTGAGCACCTAAAGCGCTCCAATACCATCACCTTGTGTTCAGGCTGTGGTAAGACGAAGGATGGAGTGAGCACTTCAATACAATCGGATCATGCAAAAAAATAAACAATTGCTGTTGATGTTTTAAAAACGTTTTAAAGATCGTACAAGATTTTGCTTTTAAAGCAGCAGTAACGAGGGAGGTTGTGGGGCGACGTGTCTAGTAGGGAAGAAGGAGGGGATGGGCCGATGAGCAAGAAACAATGGGAGAGGACGAGAAGAAGCGACAATGAAGAGGTAAATTAAATACAGTCATTTAAACAGGATCAGCGACAAAAATTAATGTGTCATTGTGAAATGTACCTGGTGAGCACTTAAAGCGCACTTGGTCCATGGTTATAGGAGGGCCAAACTCAAGATGATGGCATGACACCTGCGTTCCACAACGAAAGGTATCAAAGAAAATGAGAGAAGTTTACCAGTAGTAGGAGACGAACAGCCTGTAAGCCCACAGATGGAATACAACACGTCTCTTCAAAACAGCACATGCGCTGTCTAGCCATGCAGCGCATGCGCTGTCTAGCCGAGACCAAAAAAGAAATAGATTTTGTGCAGGCAAACCTACTGGCTTTGCCAATACTTGTTGTGTTTGGAAATGGGGAGATTAAGTGAATTATCCGTCATCACAAAATGTGGAATTGACACAGAGGCTAGGCAGATGTATGGTGTCCTTTCGGTAGAGGGTGTGGTGCAAGGGCCAGAGCTGCCGACTATGGATATGGGAAACTGGGTTTGAGTTTCGGGTTCTGCTTAACATCCTTGATTTTGGGCAAATCCTTTAATCTTGCAGTGGCTACAAAAATGAATATGTCCTTGTGTAATGTGACTGGTGCTAATGTAAACCACTCCAATACCTTCGGGTGGTGTTGGCGCTATATAAAACTTCACACAAAAAGCTACTGGTGCTAATATAAAGTCCAAAGTACAAAAATGAAAACTCTACCTATGTGATTGAGCTATGCTATTCATCAATTGATATTTATACCCACTCTGAATGTGCTTAAATGACCTTGCTCCTTGAGTCAAAAAAGTAATATAAACATAACTTTAATTTTTTTAGATTTCTATGTACAATTTTTTATGTATATTTAATAGAAGAATCATTCATCACATTAAGACATCATAAGAAAAACAATATCTACAAGAAACAAGTCCAAGGAAAGACAGGTCCCATTTATTTATTTATCACTCACAGCATACATACAGTATCATACTCAGACAAACACACTCATACTCAAAAAGTGAAGCAAAATAGAAATGTTACAGATGTGCTAAAACATTTAAGTTCCCATATAAGGAGATAGAATTGGATAAAGCAGTTTTTAACTTGAACTTTTATTCAAGCGCCGACGCGCGTTTCAGTGAGAAACCCATTCACTGGGTATCACCTTCTTCAGGGCGAAAATGATGGGAAAGAAAAAGGATAGCCAATGTGGACCTGTCTGGGATAGACACAGCATGTACAATATGTCAAATTATATGAACTCAAAAAATGATTCAAAAACATTACTTAATTTAATACAGAATTATTGTATTTCCTTAATCACCGCAAAAACGTGGTCATTAGCACTGAGAGTGGTACTATGTTTTAAAGAGTGTAAAAAACATTATATTTGGAAAACCTATTTTTGTTTTAGTAACCAAAGCACACAGAGCAAAATCAGGCAAAATAGAAAAGAAAAACATATAAGCAGAATCAAAGATGGGATTCACAAAACTAACATGTGACCACTAATTAGTAATAAGACAATGCTGAATCAGTGAGCATGGTATAACAGGCAGGGTAGTTGGCCAAAGTCATAATAGACTTACCAAAATCGAGATATGATGGTAGATGAATTATACTGTTTAGAATGTACAGGGGAATCGGAATGGAGCCCAAAAAAGGAGAAAAGTTGCCTGGATAAAAACAATAATACGAAAGTCAGAAAATAGCCAAATTGGCATGGTCTACTTAGTAAAAGTCGATATCTAAACGTCAGAATCCTTTTGTTGTCCTAAGTAATGGTGTACAGATTGTCACTAATATAAAGCACTCCACTACCTTCGGGTGGTGTCGGGGCTATATAAAACTGCACACACAAAACTGAAAGAATCACAGTGTTAGGCTGGTTTACAGTAGTGAACATGAAAATGCATTGGCAACCACATTAAAAGGACTACTTTGCCATTGACACTGAGGGGCAGGCAGGCCTTGATGACATCAAGACTCAGACTGGCTCCCTGGAGGAGAATTCAAGTTAAGCAACAATGGTGCACGGAAACACTTCACTGGTGAATGCAGGAAAAGTAAGAAAGTGTCCCAACCTGAGAAGTTTGAAGAAATAGAGTCCCACCATATGAAATGACAAGCAAAAAGGTGAGACATGAACAGTTCAATCATTTCGCACAGGAGAAATGTGGCTATGCAATTACAGCAGACGACACTGGTACTTTAGAAGCTCTGACATGCCCTGTGATAATGCATACCTGATTCACTTGAGGCTGATTTTCCAGCTATAAATACCATTGCCGGACAACCACATATGGTGTAAACATGCACACACACCTAGTACCCACACATGCGGAAAATAAACAGAGACTACACGTGTGCCAATTAATAGCAACCATACACACATGCTCCAATCAGCACGTCAGCTCTACACTAACAAGACATTAAAAGGCAGAACACCTCAACTCACTCAATCGAAACAGACTACAATGGGGTTTAAACCAGGGAAACAGACTACAATGGGTTTTAAAGCAGGGATGGGGTCGTGGAAGGGGGTGCTTTGTGGACGAGGCAAGCGCCGGGAGGTGTGAGGGAGCTAGCAGAGACGGGAGGGAGGGGGTGGGGAAACGGAATGCAGCTACGAAAGTAAAAGCAATGATGGGGAGGGGGTGATCTGTGGACGAAACAAGCACTGGGAGGCGCAAGGGAGCAAGCAGCGATGGAAGGGAGGAGGTGGGAGAAACGAAAAGCAAAAACGATGCGAAAAGTAGTGATCGGGAAGAGGTAATTTGTGGGCAATGTATGCGGGTGGGTGGGAGTAGACGTAGCTGGTAAAAGCACAGCACTGTGTAGAGTGCTGAAAAAGAAAGAAAAAAATAGGTCCTAAAATGGGAGCAGGGGATGTACTTGGTCCATGCTCTGGGCGGAGGGCTAAAAACAAGAAGAGGCATGACCATGTATGCCAGAGACAAATAGATCAAACACAACATGTCTCTTCGAGACAGCGCATGCGCTCTCTAGCCAAGACCTAAAAAGGACTGAATTTTCTGAAAGGGAGTAACTCAGAGCTTCTTGAGGATTTATGTTGGCAAAGGAAAAGTGAATCCTTTGAGCCTTCCTCTTTTTAATATGTGAGAAAAGAATGCATGGTCGTACCACCTACAGTTCATTTACCAAACCACATCCCTTGGAGCTAAACTTGCTAGAAAGACACCATCAGATTTTGTTCTTAACATAACCCTTCCAAATAGAAATTTGGTATGCTTTTTTAAAACCATCTGGAGATTCTGTAACTTATTACTGAATCACAAAATGCGCTGAGTAGATTTAGAAAAGACATTTTGGGAGCACAAACTCTGTGATTTTGCAAATTCAAGGCTTTGCGACTGCAAAATGGTTTTGTACTTGAGGCCAACATTTTGTGGAAGTTTATAATTTCTGTTTATTGAGTTTCTGTCTAATCATCAAGATCACTTCCCAAACATGACTTCACATATATTTCTCCTGATTTTTATACGGCAAGATCGCAAAAACACACAAATGAGTGTGAGAACACACAAATATGTGTGTTGCCTTGAACTGATGCTTCTCAGAATGACCATATGCTCGGCTTATATCCTGATATACTAAACTGTCTAATTTTGTCTTCCCACTTAAAGATTTTCAAAACACTAATTTTTAGTAATCATTCTATGCTTAATTTTACATCTCAACACGAGTCAGTTCTTTTGTAGCACAAGTGTCACTGTGAGAGTTAACATTTAGAATGTGGCTATACAGATGTACAGGGTCAAATACGAGTTAACAACTACACGTCCTGTGCCTTTACGCTGAGAAGGGGTACCCGACAGAGCTGTCCACTATCGCCACTGACATTTTCCCTCATGCTGGTGCTACTCGAGGCCTGGATACAGCGAGATGTAATGGTGCGTGGGATGAACTGGACAATGGATCAGGAGGATAGAATATCATTATATGCAGATGATATATTGCTCTATCCTGCCTCCCCCTATAAAACCATCCATGCTGTCCTGAACATTTTCACGAATTTTGGGAAGTATTCAGGCTATGCAATTAACTGGAGCAAATCTATACTGTTTGTGCTTCAGGGGCAGGTCCCTCGTCTTACGGCGAATTGCATGATAGAGGTGTCTAGGGATGGTTTCCGATACTTGGGGACATATGTTACGGCATATCCGGCCCTGTTTCATGGCCAAAATCTGACCCCTTAGTTGGCCCGGTTGCGAGCTGATGTGAGGCACTGGAGGTCTCTGCCGCTGTCCCTTGTGGGACGTGCAGATCTCTTTAAGATACTTGCTCTCCCGCGGTTTCTATACATTCTTCAGAACTGTCTCTTCAGAACTGTCCAAACTGTGTTCCAGATAAGTATTTTGCGGCGGTGGAAAGTGAGGTCTGTACGCTGCTGTGGGACGGCGGTGCCACTCATGTATCACTGAAAAAGCTAACCAAGGGATGGTATGATGGTGGCATAGCCCTTCCGGCATATGTGCTGGACAGCTACCAAACGGGACGAGCTGGATACCTGGGTGAACTATATTCCAAAGTCAAGAAACAAAAGTTTATTGGGCCCACGTCTCACACAATAGGCATCTGGCACCAGGCAAACTCCCAGTTGGGTTGGGCAAACACACTTACAAAGCGACACCCTTGAGGCAAGCCCAGAGACTAGGTACCCTGTGTCACCAACCGGGGTTCGACAAATGGGACATGATCGGATTCTCAAGAGTGGGGGATTTGATCTAAAAAGGTTCCATCCTTAGCTTTGAGGAGCTTAGGGGGAGTTACCGCATGGCTCACGGGGAATTGTTCCGCTATTTGCAGATCAGACATGCTCTTCTGGCGGCTTCCACAGACCTTAAAGACATACCAGAGTCGTCGCCGTTAGAGGACCAGTTGTTAGATGGACCGCTACACTCAAAGGCCATATCCCTAACCTATAAACAATTATGTAATACCCTGCCCAACACTTTCGAGAAAGTTAGAGAGAAGTGGTAAAGCGACATAGGACCCATTGAGGAGGAGGACTGGAGGGAGGCCCTGATGTCCCCTAGAGACGCGGCTATTACCCTCCGCTTTAGACTGATCTAACTTAGGATCCTACATCGGTCCTATATGACCGGGCTCGTCCTGGCCAAAATAGGTGCTAGGGCGGATGCGCTCTGTCTTACGGGGTGCAAACATGTGGCCATCTTTTATCATATGATCTGGGACTGCCCTGCTGTGAAACCAATATGGGAGGGAGCCGCAACCAAACTTCAAACTGCACTGAGGAAAAAGTTAGTTCTTACACCTTAGATGGGCTTACCTAATATATGGGTAGCTACAGACCTCACGGAGATTGAGCAACAGATGGCAACACTAGGATTTACCTTAGTTAAACGAGAGATAGCACGACATTGGGGGGCTGCAGATGCACCCTCTGTCCGAGTATGGGTGAAGGAGTTGGATAGGTGTATGGTGGCAGAGAAGGAAGTGTTCATAACTCGTGGCTGCCCCAAAAAGTGGGATAAGAAATGGAAGACATGGAATGTGTACCGGGGAAATATATGTATATCGCCAGTGGTGGAATTGGAAATGAGAAGAAATGAACTCAGAGATGTGCTTCAACTGTAACTGTAATTCACTATCTCTTACATATGTATACTGTGATCGACAAATACGTTAACAATAAAGGTACAATGTATGTTGGTATTGTCAGAATTCCAATAAAAAGTTTAATAAAAAAACAACAACATTTAGAACGTGGCTATGAACCACCAACATCCTACCATTAAAACAAAATCTGCTACTGAATTCCAGTACCCTATTGCAGCTTCCTTGCTTGTAGTAGCTTCCTGAAATAAGAAACAAAAGGAAATGTGCACCAGGAGTGGAGGGAGGGTATGAACTTGTGTGCCAAACAGAATTGTAGTGACACTGGTGGGCAAATAGTAATGATGTTATTTTTCGATGTGAGCGTGGTCTCACTATAAAATGTAGACAACACATTAAGGATACCTCATGTAAAAAGGTGAGTCGGTAATACAATTCTACCAATCACTCCTTTTTCCGAAGTAAAATATAAGCTTAGTGAAGAACATAAGTAAATAGTTGTTCATTACTCAGTAGCTTCAGCAATTGAATTTCGTCATACTCTTTTGCTTGAATTTAAATGCAATATGGTAAAGATAATAATATTATATAAATCACAGTGCCTATGGCATGTATTAATTAATTACTGTGCTTTCTTTATTTATCAGTATATTCCAATGCCAGTACTGTATGGTGTCTTTCTTTACATGGGCATAACTGCTCTCCAAAGCATACAGGTGAGTATATATGTGATATACTTTATTTAATGTAAGGTTCTTGCTATGCATTACTAATTTACTCTTGAACATTCACTTTGTGGTCAACAACTAGACACCGGCAAACAATCATAAATAAAACAACGACGACTTTTTCCACATTCGAAGGTCGTTCGTTGAAGGCTTTTTGTATTTTCTCAGTTTGTTCATAACCTAATATTGTTTTATTAATGTGACACATTCACGATGTATAATTGCATCACAGAAAAAGCAAGTACTCCTCAATCGCCCGAGCGAGCAGCTAGTCATAACATTGGTTATAAAGAGCAGTGTGCGTACTACTAGTTGCTTAGCACAGCGCCGTGTGGGAATGAAGTACATCAGACATTAATCAACAGTGGCAGTTCGTAGCCAATGCATGCACACTGTGTAAAGTGCAGCCTGCAAATGTGCAAAGATCATCTTAAAAATACAAAACTAGCAGGTGGCTTTATAAGAGGACCCTCCCTCAAGAGGAGATATTAAAAGAAAGCCAGTGCAAAAAAGAAAACAGAAACCAAACGTACAAGAAAAAAAAGAAGTAAGAATAGAAAAAAAAGCGGTAAAATGGAAAGCTAAGCATTAAGGTGCACATGCATCAAGACATGCTTTTGCGATTCCTTAATTGCGATTTTTAAGGAATCGTAATTAAGGACTCGCAAAAGCCTATGCATGTAGGAGTCGCTATAAAAATAGTGATTCCTAAACATTCCTTAATTACGAGTCCTTAATTACAGGCCCATAGGAATGAATGGGAAATTGCATGCGCAATTTGTGAGTACTAATAGGTACTCGCAAATTGCACTTGTAATTTCAAGGGTGCAAGGGTGTCAAAAGGACACCATGTTGCAACCCTGAAATTGTGATCTCCACCTATGTTGCGCACACACATGCCCCAAGGGCATGTTTGTGTGCAACATGAAACTTTGAAAAATGTACTTTAGTGCATTTTTCAAAGTTTTTGCAAATTAACGACTGGTTCAATTGCTCAGTAATTTGCAGCCCCAAATAGAGAAATTGCTATTTCACAGTGCTTCTTGCATTGCATTTAAGGAAAAGCAAAATTGCTTTTCCTTAAATGCAATCGCAATTTGGGAAATCGCAAAAAATTGCGATTACCAAAATTGTGCATGCCAAATAGTTTCATGCATCTCAAAAGTCCATTTTGCAATCGCAAATGGCCGATTTTTGCAAATCGCACCATTTGCGATCGCAAAAATCTTTGATGCATGTGCCCCGAAGAGAACTAGAATGGTACCTAGAAGATGTGAGACTAAGCTAAATCTTCCACAAGGCACAGAGGAATAACACACCACTTTAGGGCATCATAAAGTGGATCTAGTCTGCCTCAAGGTGGTCCTTGATCGATGCTTAAAGTTTTTAATACTGGTAGCTAATTTTCTAGATGACTGAACCCCAATTCTGTTGGCTGCAGAAGGGCCAGGGGCAGAAATCAGTAGCAAGCCCACAGAAACTGCTTTCTCGGACGAATCAGATTGCAGCCCACGTCACCTATGTACACGCAGCGAGCATAAGCCCTTTGGCTCTCGAGCAATCACATTCATTAAAACCCCAAACCCCCACAATTGTGCTCTCATAACATGCACAGTTTAATTTAGCTCTCACTTTTGCTGAACCATCCCGTGATCTTCAAATGACCCCATGGACCTGTCAGTCAGTGCTGCACAATTACTGAGCCCGTGCAACCTGGATAAAAGAGTGACACGACATCACTAAACCAGTAACAAATAGCCCGGCAGTTGTTACAGATGATATATTCAAAGCAATTCCATGGAGGAACACGGTTTTAATAGTCTTATGAAACCCATCTACAATAATGTTTGCTTTGAATGAACTGTAAGAAAGGCCCCTGTGCTGTCTGTTTTAAAAAGGAAACTTGAAGTTTTACCCCCAAAGCAAAAAAAACAAAAAAAGGAATAAAACGTAAGTGTGTAAAAATCAAATATGTGTAATTTTGATGATTTTCCTTTCAGTTCCTCGACAGACTTAAACTGCTTCTTATGCCAGCAAAGCACCAGCCCGACTTGATCTACCTTCGCCATGTGCCCCTTCGCAGAGTCCATCTGTTCACCTTCATTCAGATGGCATGCCTCGCTTTACTCTGGACACTTAAATCAACAGTAGCTGCAATTATATTTCCTCTAATGGTAAGCAACGTGTTTTTGGTGTTTCTGTGTAGCGTGCATGACCTCGGTTGAGGCACCGAGTGGTGTAGAGTTGCAGGTAGATTGAACAACTCCTACCAGGTCATCACAGGTTTGTGTGGTACCCTAACGCATGATGGGAGTTGTAGTCTTGTTTTGCTTTCATTGAACTATTTAGACTTACGCGTGTGTCATCATTGGTTTGCAGGTGAGAAGTTCAGGGAGGGGTACAGTGTGGATAATGGCTTTGGGATAGATAGGCGGTCATCCTAGTGTTAGTGAGTACAGCATTTCGTATTGCACGTGCACTTTACGAATGCAGGCTGGAAAATGCCCAGGTGGCTTGCTAGTGGGGAGACTTGCTGTCCCCGTAGCACTTTCTCGCATGGAAACTCACTGTTGGTCATGCTATATTGCTATCTATACCTCTACGGTGTTATGTAAGGTTGTCTTATTTAGAAAATCTCTGGATAGAGCATTATCCAGGGCATATGCAATGCTTAATTTGAAAACAAAAATATGTGCCAGGGCGCAAGATATTTCTCAAGTGGCCACTAAAGCTTGCACCACCCTCTGTCCTTACTGACGGTGGCAAATTTCAGTACCAACGCTACCTGCTAACCATCTACAAATATGTCAGATTTGACTACTTCCTACACCAATAAGAATCTATATATAAAAAATAAGTTGATCTTGCAGAAACAGAAAAAAGTGCAGTGGAATCATGTACAAAATGTAAATGATACGTATTGTATTGTCGTATTTATTAAGTGCACCATAACCCGCCATGTTGTCCCAAAGTGTATTTCCGGGCCTGCAGCACGCTACATCGTGGCGGAAAGTGTGCTTAGAAGAGGATGTACATCCAAAAATGCACTACATGAATACTCTTGTATGTGCTTTTGCACAAAAGTGGGGCTATCGGGGATGTGGCGAGGAGCAATCCCTGCACACCCTTGTGACACAACGCTGCACGTGCCTGAAACCTTAATGCTTTGGCAACACCTTTATGGTGGAAAAGGTGCACTGAGCAGCCACACAAAGGTTCATTGTGAAGTTCTATTGTGTGTGTGTTTCCACTTTAAAATTATTGAAAACAAACAGTTCCACTCAAAGCAATTCTGAGAATGGTTTCCGCCTTAGAATGTCGATCTTGGAAACTTACAGACAGGGATCTTCTGTCCTCAGATGATTATTAATAAAGCACTACTTACACGTGCCTGACTTTTCCATATTGATCTAGCGACCATCACTGTAGCTTTACCATGTCCTGTCTCCTCTCTCCAATAATGCCCATGTCTCCTTACTGACTGAAGGATTTGTGAACAGATCACTCTATCAGTGCATTTTTCGCAGTTCGGGTATGCCCAGATGTGGGTCATGTGCACACTGTCACTGGAACAAAGATATACTGGCTGATTAGAGCTCACTAGGGTGAAAGCGGTCGTAAGTTGCTTGTGTTCTGGTTTAGAGCAGGCCTGGCAGTTGTGACTTGACTGTTCCCACTTCAGTAGGGTCAAGACTGATTTACATATGGCTGGGTCCAAACTGAGGTGACATGATGTGCAAAAAAACAATGGACTGGGATGCGACCCGAGTATTTACCAGTGGCTGAGATTAATTTAACAATTCCATCTATCACTTTGTTGTATACTTTAATGCAGGGGTCTCCAAACCGGTCCTGGAGGGCCGGATCCTTGCCAGATTTTTCAAATAACTACATGTATCTCAATGGGGATATCCAAAACATCTGGCATGGATCCGGCCCTCCAGGACCGGTTTGGAGACCCCTGCTTTAATGTGTCACCCTAAGTGGAATAGGTTTGCCCAGATGTGAGTCCCGTGCACACTGATTCACTGGAACCAAGCTATACCTGGCTGATGAGTCCTAACAAGGGTGACATCGAATATAGGTTTCTTGTACTCGGTTTCAGGGAAGACTTGGACTGGCAGTTCAGGCTGGACTGTTCCCATTGGAGCAGGGTCAAGACTGATTTGTATATGGCTGGGTTCCAACTGAGGTGGCATGGTGTGCAAAATATTAATGAACTGCGATGCAGTATTTACCAGTGGCTGAGATTAGTTCAAGCATTCTGTCCGTCACTTTGTTTTATACTTCAATGTGCCACCCTAAATGGGACAGGAATGCTCAGACATGGGCCCCATGCACACTGTGTCACTGGAACCAAGCTATACCTGCCTGATGAGTCTCAACTAGGGTGGAATTGATGCTAAATTGTTTTTTAATAGAGGGCCTGGCCTGGCATTTCAAGCTGGACTGTTCCCATTGGAGCAGGGTCAAGACTGATTTCCATATGGATGGGTCCAAACAGAGGTGGCATGGTGTGCAAAATAACGATGAACTGAAATGCAGCCCAAGTATTTACCAGAGGCTGAGATTGATACAAGCATCGTATCTATCACCTTTTGTGTGCTTTTGAGATTCTAGAATCTGGCCTAGTCAATTGTTGCTGCTTCGTATTTAAATGATTTCTATTCACAATCTCCTCTTACATCTAGGAGCCCTCTTTAAGCCATGTCATGGGAATCTAGGCTTTATAAATGTTTGCCTATTAGGGAATATTACAAAAAATTGAAATAATGACATCAATTTGCTCAATATCTATCCAAATATGCTGATTTGTTGTTCATGTGCCACCAGTTGCTGGCTTTAGTTGGAATACGGAAAGCAATGGAATGCATTTTCTCTCTCCATGACCTGAGCTGGCTGGACGATCTCATGCCTGAGAAAGAGAAAAAGGAAGAAGAGGATCAGCCCATGAAGCATGAACCAGATTCAATGGATATCGAAGACGTAAGTATTATGTTTGCAAATTATGGATATATGTTGTAATAATAATATTTGACCTGCCGACTTTGTAACTTATATTAACCTGTGAATGCTTATTTTGTAAAACAATAAGTGCATGGGTCCAAACTTTTTCTTAGGAGCCCACAGCTCAAATGCTGATATTTATAAAAACCAAGGCAACCTAATCTTAATTTTATCTCAATCCTATTTCTTCCACTACCACACTCTAAAAGAGTTTTGCATTAGTTTTTAGCATTATTCAAAGACGTTTTTGATGTTCTTGTAATTGTAAGAAAAGTGTAAAGGATGTCGCTATAAATATATCATGTGCAAAATGCTGGATGGCAACAGGGGTGCTACAAAGGCCAAGCTTCACCACTACATACTAATAATGGATATATTTAGTATTGAACGCTGTCTTCCACTCCTATCTTACTCGGATATTTACCAAATTGTAAGCTCATTTGAGATCTAATTTAGAGAAGGCTTTGGCTGTTTTCACTTGATCTAAAAATACCGAGATGAGGGGGATAGGATATTTATTGAAGATGGAAATCACATTCAATCCCCTATAGTCTACACATTGTACATATTCACCATTCAGCTTGGGTATGAAAAATATAGCACCTCCTGGAGGGGAAACAAAACGACAGGCATACACACAATGAGGGGGTAAAGTGCAAGCTTCCTTCTTGCCGAACACATCTCTGATGTCTTGATATGGACGAACTATATGTAGATCTTCTTACTGTTCATGCAGAGTGAACCAGGTCTGGCCTTAGCTATCATCTCTGGTTGCAGTATTCCGAACTCATGATGATATATTTGTCTTGCCAGCTGGTCTCTGGATTGTGCAATCTCACCCACATGATTCCTAATACAATGGGAACATTGGCGATTAAATTACATTCAAAGTTAAGGATTCTATAAACCATTTTCCATGGCATCAGTAAAGGTTCACTTACCCACTGAACATCTTCGGAGACCACAGGTGTTCCATCTATTTCAAGTACAGCATCTGCTACAGTCTTTTGAATTAGTTTAATTGCATGTTGTTCACAAATCCATTCATCAACAAAGCAGCATCATACTCCACAGAAGGGTCAAGCCTGGTCTGTAACCGTACCATGAAATGCGGAGGAATGTGTCTGTAATCATTGGCAACAATAAGATATGGAGGGTATTAAAGGTAGAATTTGTAGTACAAAAAATCTGATTAATTATTGATATTCTGGTTTGAAAGATTTCAAGGGAAATTTTCTCACAGTGTATCTGTCCCTCTTCCGAAACCATATGACCTTCGGGGCAACCATGAACGCACAGCTGTTGAACATGGACAGGAGAATTTCCGTTCCTCCCTGATCAGCCATCACACAGCGATTGAAGGAGAGACCTCTATCTTTCCTTGTTGTCTTCAAACAAAATGGTACATTGTTTGGCTTGGTTCAGTAGCACTATTACCCCATGGGATGGTGTCATTTAATTGAATCGATCTTCCAACTATGGTGGCACTATCATGATCGATTCCCAGACCACCTTTTTCCATACTCCCTCTGTTGTGGTATGATTTCATCTGGACTGTTTGAATACATCACACACACATTTTGCTGGGTTACTGGGTAGTGGCTAATGCTGTCACAACGGGTAGTCAATTTTGAAGAACATATTGCTGAATATATGCAATAAAAGCTTAACGAAGATATTTTTCAAAAAATATACTTTGACTGACTGAGCTGTACATGTGTGTTTCTGGTCTCGGTGCCATTTCCTGCTGTGACTTCCAGTAAGAGCATATAATACCCATTAAACATAAATTACAAAATAATATTTTAATACTATTCTAGGTTCTGACTACACTGGACTTTCTTGTTAACCATTTTTAAACACGGACCTCTACCATAAACTCAGTACTCTCCTTACATATAAATCATATGCTTTCCCACTTCTCCTCTTAAATTAACGGCTGCTTATTTTTCCATTATGTCGTTTCTTTCCATTACTCAAACAAAAGAAATCTAAAAAGAAAACTAATCCCCATCTGTTCTTTTTATTCTGCTCTCTTGTCTCTTCTTTTTAGCCTACCCATCGTTTCCTATAGCAGTGCCTGTCCCTGCAGTCCAAGTTGTTATACATTCAATAAACACATAAACACAAATCCTGACTCTTAAACGTTTGTGCACTAAAATAGAATTAACTCCACATCATGTAGATTCCACTATACACAGTTTAACTATCTACATATGACTACCTTACCCCATAAAGACTTAACACAATGCAGGGAACAGCATATAACAAGTGTCCTAGATGCAACAAACTGGCCACTGACTTTACACTTAGGACGGGGTCCTGTCCAAAGATTTCTGGCACAGGGTGACGACAAACCCGGTCAGAACTCCTAACTCTGGAAGTGTTCCTTCTGGCACTCTCCTCTGCCTCAAAGGCAAAGGAAGCAGGGGCTATATTTTTTAGATTAGCCATAGTTCTTGCTAGGCGGACTCTTGCCATGCACTGGCGATTACAAGAAGGGTCCTTCCATTGTAGGTAAAAGAGGAAGGTCGAGCTTTGGGTGCTTGCAGAGGAATCAGCCCTGAGGGACAAGAAAAGATGAGGTCTGAAACACTGACCTCTCGTAGACGACTGGGCAATCGTCCAGGGAGGTTTTGTGGGGGTGGTAGAGAGAGGAAAGAAAGGCCTTTAGGTCACTGCCCAGGGACGTGGCAGGTCTGACAACAAACACTTTTGGCCTTACAACCGTGGTCGGAGTTTATACACTGGACAACCTATGGATATATGCCCATGGCTGAATTAATGTTTTAGTGGAAGTGCTACAGTATGGTACTCTATTGACTACTAGTCATATTTGATTGAAATGCCTATAATACTTGGATATGCTTGTCATGTTCTACCTAAGCTGCTGTGGCAGAGATACAAATGCCAATAAACACTGTTAAAAGAAATTCCACATCCTGATTAAGACTTCTAGAAACAAATATTACACTTACAAAGCTTTAAAATCTGGCAGTAATCTTGGTTTCCCACAGTTGTGTTTTTAGTAATGGGGCGGGGAAGCATGGGTGCCATGTGGCACAAAATACTAATTTAAGGCACAAATTTGTAAACGTGTGGGAATTCAAAAACATTTTACGTGGCCATTACCTACATGGAAACAGCAGATACATTTGTAAGTATTCAGAAGCCATTTTCCAACACGTTCCCGCCATGGAAGAAAATGAGACTTACTCCTGCCTGGAGCAGGGGTAAATTTCCTTTCATGGTGGAAAGAGAAGAAGCCCACAAAACTATTTAGGTGCAGGGTTTTCTGTATGGGATTTTTTTTCCCCTGTGGTGAATACATGTGAAATGTAGCAGGTTCATTTGCCCTGGTGCAGTAGTTCTTAGGTATGTAATATGAGAAATGGGATTCAGAAAAGTTTGTCATGGGTATTCCGCAAAACTCGCAACTGTTGCAGGTCTGCAAGTAGTAAAACTGCATTCATACAAGGGTGTGACCATGTGTGTGCAAATTTACAACTGACCTTTGAGTATTGAGTCCTTGAAGTGATGCTGGAAATTAACAGTAGTCGTAAATTCCTAGGAATAATCCTGAGGATGTTTGTGACTCCCTACAAGGTCAGAAATGTACTCCAAATTTAGCAGGAAATCAATGGGAGAAATCTTTGCACATTTTGAAACAGTACTTTGTAAATTGAGCCCTTCTTATCAGCGCTCTTTAATTACACTGACTTGGTTTTTGAAATTGCCTGAACAATTGTTTTTATGAAATATAAATAACAAAGTAAGCATTAAAAGATTCATAGAGACTTTCAGAGTCCAACCCTACTAAGGATATTCAAATCGCAGACTTAACAAATTCTCACTCCCGTAGTGTATTGAGTAAATAGTCTTGATCAATAACAAAATATGAGCGAAGTGGAAACTACAATGTTTACATTTTGTTCCACTTCTCTTGCATACGAAAGAACGATTCAGCAAGGTTGTTATCTTCTACCTTCCACTGATCTGCAATATCTAAGCCCTCAGATTTACCCCCACCCAGTTAAATCTGGAGATAATATTGTAAAAAGGCAATAGCATTACTGGTGGGAATTACCTGCAATCTTGATTGTTTTCATCATTCTATGTTTGTTATCAGTGGCACTGTAAACCACTGTACACAGCAGCAGATTCTGGGGCTGAGATTTGAAAGCTGACCATGTGCAATTTCACATAAAGTAACCTTTTCTTTACATAGTGGAAATAAATCTGTTAGATATAGTTTAGTACTACCTAGAAGTACTTAAGACGATATCCACATATTTAGGACTTTAAATCTAAGAGAAGTATTTACAAACTAAAATGGAAATAGATAGAATGTAACAGTACGTAAAGAATGCTAACATGCTACAGCCCAGAGCAGCAGTAGATTATTCAGCATCCCAATGATTGTGATGGCTGCACAGAATACTTTCACAAGAACACCTTGTCGTCTCAAAATCGGCCCACTGTTTCAAGTTGTGGAAAATATATTTTCCTTTAGTAACTGTAGCAAAAATGGAAAAATGTATGTGGTATAATTGGGATTTTTTTGTCCTGCTGACGTTGTATGCTTTTTATTTTTAGTCCGAATTGCTATACCAAGAAAAAGCACCGGAAATCAATATTTCTGTGAACTAACTGGTATTGATGCCATTTGCAACATAAGGTGAGCACAGTTATTTGTATCATTTCACTTAACACTTAAAAATGTATTCCCACCAAGCAAGAGAATTACTTAATCAATTTTTCAGATTTCGTTACTTTTGCTCTTACGTGCATGAACAGAAGCTGGTAGCCCAATATGAATGGTGTATTCTCACATGACTGGATGAGTTCGCCTAAGACATATTTTTAGTACTACATTATTTAATACATAGTTATTTAGCTAATTACATGTTTTTAATCTAGTAAGATAACTACCAATCTGTTTTTTTTATTAATATGCATTTTTGTGTTTTTACTTATACTTTGATGTTTTTTGGTTAACCAACTTTAGTATTATTACTACCAACCAACTCCCAAAGGCAAATAACAGTAGCAATATCTCATTTCCGAAAGTACACCTTTTGGCAAATATTAATGCAAACTAGCCACTGGGATCTGGCATTTCCTTAACTATGTTTAACTCTGATGTGATTGCAGTCTTAAAAATCACAAAATGTCCTTTCAGGAAAAACTGAGGTTAATTCTGTTAATATTATGCGTATTTTTATTTTTATTTTAAATTATACAACGTGAAAATCATAATCTTAAAGGGTGGTGCTATATTGTACAATAAGGTTATTACAAAGGTTATAAATAAAAATCTAGCAAATAGTAGAACAGAAATTCAAAGAAATTCTGATTGAAACAGCCACATAGAATGCAGAAATAAATTGGTATAACCAGAAACATGAAAGAACACACTGTTATGCCTAAATTATAATTAAAGAAAACTTTGAGGAAGAAAGCAAAGATAATTAACAGAATAGGAAGAGCTAACTTTCTTTTTTTATGTAGTATATTTTGGGAGCTTAGCTAAATACCTGTAGAAAAGGGTAGATATTTCCAGATGGAAGGGGCTCCTGAAAAAGGAAACTGTTGAGCATGTAGCTTCGCACAACAACATTTGGGAAGTAGAAACCAATGTACTGATGTAAACATACACTAATAAGTAAGGGATCAAGAGTAATAAAGCCCATACATTTTACTATTTAAGAAACAATAGTACTACCCAGAGTGAAAGTGTGAAGAGACTGAATTAACGTAGAGTTAGCATAGAAAAAAAGTAAGAGAAACTTAGTTTTACTCAGATTACGTTTTAAAATGTGCTGGGACATCTAGTCATTGGTAACACTGAGATAGGCTATTGGGAGATGTATATCAGATAGTGATGACACTTAAAGAATGAATTATCATATGTGTTATAAGGGCACCCAGTAATCCTAGAGGGCTGGTCTATAAACTGCCATCTGTATGGCTTTAATCTATACTAAATTTCAATTTATCACCTGGATCTTCATCTCATAAACTAGTAATCATTCACATTCTCATTACTAAATAATGTAATTGTAGGACAGTTCATTACTTATACCCTGAAATAATTTGATATATTTACCATATAAATAGAAATTAATTCACAAGAAAAGGTTAATTCTTATGCATGACTTGTTCATCCAGATCGCACTAATAGGGGGTGGTCATCCTCCTCAGTCATTAGCCTGTTATAGAATTTTTTCCCAACTTTTAGCGAAGTGTTTCAACAACATGAGCATCCCGTAGCATGGAGACTTCTTCTATTGTTGATGCCTTTTAGACATTCTGATTTTTTGGACCTGATTTATGAGGAAGATATGGCTGTTGTATGCTTAAAACCTTTCACAAAGCATAGGTTTGTGTTGCTATGGCGTATAGCAATTTAGGTCATTTGAAGTATGATCAAAAGTAAAAGGCTGTCCTTTGATTAACCAACCCTTAGTCGAGCATCCAGAGTTATGTGCATGTATCTATTCTATGGTCTTTTCTAGAACTAAAAGCAACAGCCTTTATTAAAAGCCCAAACATCATGAGTTTTCCATACATTTTGTACGTGAAAAACTGTGATTGTACCATGATTAGAACATCTTAAAAATTTAATAATAATGGACTCATAACAAAAGACATTTAACTATTAAGTGGGGTTCAAAATAAATTATACACTTTTTTTTATTCCTAAATAATTATAAACTGAAGTACGCTAATGCAGTTACACATTAAAATAGTTATTGATTTCATTAATGTCGACATGCAAAAGAATAACATAAATTACATGAAAGTGCTGTAAGTATCCCCTAGTTCATACAATTTCAAGATCTCTGTATAATGGGGCCAGTTCAAAGTGCGCAACAGATCTTGATGCCAATTTAAAGAGCCATATGTATCTGATCTAGAGTGTCAAGAAGATCCTGCAATCTTACTGATTTAAAACCCTTCACCTAGAGACCAATTTAAAGCGCCATGTCCAGCAGGTTTAAAGTCCTGGGAGCGTCCTATGGCTGTTGCTGGGCTACTTTGGCACAGTCCAATGGGGGGCACTTTACTAGTTGCCTAGTTGTTTACAAGCATGAACGTGCAGCTTTAAGAAATTTCAGGAAGCATGCAGATAGCTGTGTGGATTCACCTTTCAGGCAGCATTGCACAGCTTCTTAGCATGTCTGCATATTTAGTGCTCGGAGTATGGGAAAAAGTAAGAATCTTCTGTAGTGCAGACTATGAACACCAAAGATTCTACTCCTCTGGCTCACAGTCTGCATTGCCTATAGTCATCATGTTCATTCCGACCATACCAATAAACTTTTAGTGGGATCATTTCAAATCTTATTTTTACCAGCAGATTTTTTATTTTCTTACCCAATGGTTTGGAAAAGATATTTTCGGAGTGCACCCAGGTCATAGGTCATATAGCTTGGCTGCCTAGCTGCCATAGATCTTCCCCCTCAGTTGGGCTATCTCAACTAGAGCATGCCGACATGCCCTTCGTCCAAGCCTAAGATATCTAACATGACCGCCATTCCTTGCCGAGTTGACCTTATATGTGCTTTCTATGAACTATTACAACTACCAGAAGCACCCTCTACTATAAACATTGATGTCATCTGCCTTGCTATACGGACTACTCCCGGGACCGCATTGCCGCTACAGACCGCATTAGATCACAGTGATTCATACTCAGGTAATTCTGGACTTTGCACTCAGAATCCTCTCTCACCGCCCTTTCTTTTACTTAAGTCTCATATGTCACGTTGCTCTTGTTTTTTCCAGGTTGTTGAGATTATATTTATACTTCTCTTGACTTCCTTCGTTAAATTGCTGAACTTCCGATACACGCCTGAGACCACCGCGCATATGCATGTCTCACTGTCCACCTATTTACCAACCGGTATAAGGGCTCTGATGCCACTGGTTCTGTTCACCTCTGTACCATACCTTTTCAATTATTTTTGTTGGTCCACTCATCGTTTATGCACTTTGTAAGTGGATGTAGTTGCACTATTCTCTTTTCTGCATATGGCTGGGTTAATTTCCTAACATGGTTGTGTCTACTTAACCTTTTATGCCTATCACCACATTATACATCCTTACTTTCCCACTCCTGGCAGATACACTCGCCACACTTCTTCCCACACCACAACTGTGATAGGAATCACAGGCCCACCTTTATCAGGTGATACCCATCTCATTAATTTCTGGCCTGAAAAAATTACTTTGATCTCATCTGATTCTTGTAGCGAATCCACCTTCACCTCAAAACATGCCAGACTCCTGCTGTATGTCGGATTTTGTATGACCTTTCTTTTTCAATTATAATAATGTTGCTATCTTCTACTATCCATGCCTTCAAGCTATTCTTGGAACATAGATATATGTGACATTTGGATTGCGTTTACAATGCTTCATTTGTATATTGGCAAATAAGATTGCCTGTACCCTGTTACTAAAACTATATTATACTTTGGAAATCCATACCATTAGAACTGGACTAACTTTGGGTACTGGTTGGAATACATTTCTTTACCTGATCTGCTTGCTCCCCACATTTTAACTCGCTCTACCATTGTTTTGCTTTTGAAATTGTGCCATTCCTTCCTTTCCTTTGGGTTTAGTCTTTTGATGCGTTTACCTACTTGAGTTGAATTTTCTTACGGCTGTCCTGTCCTTGACATGACTGACCAGACACATAGATTGGTGTCTTTTATCTTGTCTTCTGCTTTCTTCACTAATTTATGTTGTTTGCTATGTCAGGCTTGAGAAAGTCCCAGGCCTGCGTGCCGCGAAGGGGCGAAGCAGGTATTGGCTGTTTATACACATTTCTCATACACATCCTCTTGGAACCTCTTTTAATTGTAAAGAATAAAAATCATCATGCACAAATTTAAGATAACTGAATTCATGAACTCATTTGAACTACAAAAACAACGTATGTCACAGTCACTCAGTTATGTCCTACAACTCTCTATGGACTCTGTTTTAATGGGTAAATGGGTTTCCGATCCATACGGACAACTGAGCACCCTGATTCTCCCCATTCACCAAGGATGAGCAACCTCTGGAACATTCACCCCTTTCTATCCCACTTGTTTTCCCCTTCAGTCTCTGCACGACTTGATACACCAATATTAGTTTAGCTTGTTTTAAGCGTAGATTTGAATCTGGTTTGCTGAGAGGTTACTCACCCATTCATCCTGTGCCTCCAGATTGATAAAGAGCAGTTAGATGTCAATTAGACAGAGGACGATTTATCACCGACCATAAAGTGTAGTTTATAGAACACCCAAGTCAGTAAATTTCCTGATGCCTGCTAGGCATGATTTTGGGGTGTTGTTTGGTCCCTATTGTCCAGCCACACCCAAGATACTCGTAGAAGTCCACCTTCTCAGTTCTGCTCCCTTGACTGAACCATGCTAGCCATTTTGTAAGTTTGCGGTTGGTTATCATGGCTTATGTATTTACAGCATTAATTAGTAGGTTGTTAGCTTCACAGTAACTGGCCATGGAATTCAAGAGTCTCTAAAGGTCTATCTGAGTCTGGTCGAGGAGTACTTTGTCATCTGTGTTCTGCTACATCTGAGTTATGAGGCCTGCTACCTTTGATGAAAACACCCTTGCCTCTTCCAGGTATTCCGTTAAGGTTAGCCAAGTAAACAGTGGCTAGCCCTTGTTGGTTGGAATTTTTGCAGATGTTGACCAGCCAGAGCTCTCCTTCATTTTTACCTAGGTATCCAAATACAGTGCTATGAATGCACTTAAAAGGGGAGATCATATACCCCATTTATTTAGTTTAGTCCAAAGTTTCTTCTTGAGACACTGTCAAAAGCTGTTGTGACATCTATAAATCATTGGTGCACATTGCGTTGATCACCTTTTCCAGTGTATTCACAATTCCTCAACTACAGGATGTTACAGGTGTAAAACTGATTAGTGAGTGATTAGATATACATTTTTAATATAAGTTTACCAATCCGATGGTGAGATGTTAGGGGCATCATGTTGATGTTTAACTATCGACATGTGGTTTATCCATAGCCAGAATTTCCTTTGGTCCTTTGATTGGGCAATCTCATGGGATTGTTCTTCCCTTTTCCTGGCATATATCACTCTCCTATGTCATTCGTAGTCGGCAACTCTATTTCTTGCAGATACATTGCCACTCTTATCCTAACATTGAGCTCCAAGGGCTTTATTTAATTCAGATTTTAATTTAGATATTTGCTCTTTGAGCTTCGTCAGTTGTGACATATTCCTGTCCTCCTCAGTGTTTCTTGTATTGCTGTCCCGGCCCTTGCTGTATCCTTCAGCCTCCTGTAGGGTAGTGGCTAGTGTTTCCCATCGATCTGCAGTATTCATGGGGAACTCTTCTTGGAGCTGCTCTAGTAAAGGCCAGAGCCCAGCTCAATCATTATCCATTTTATTCTTCTGATAGGTTCCAGGTTCTCCTGTTTTCCAATGTGATTTATCTTGGGGCAGTGTGTTCCCAGAACTGTCACTTTTCATCTTAGCATTGTGGTTGTTAGCCAGAGACGGGTACACTGCAAATGTGCTGATATGATGGAACGGGGCTATTGATGCCAATTTATAGTCGAGCGTGGCCATCCTGATGAATGAGTATAAACGGCTAATGAGTTTGTCTTGAACCTGCTGTTCAATAGCTGAAGCCCCTTGTTGTTGAGGGCAATGCTAATCTCACTGCCATGCTTGGCTGGTCTTTAGAGTTGTTTCTGCATTTGTGGGAGGTTCCATGTGTGGTTGTTAAACTCCTGGCACATGTTGCTTGACCCCGTGTACATTAGATTTTAAAATCGCCCATTATTTGTCATGTTAACTCTGGATGTGAAACTTGTAGACCTCTCAGCACAGGGAGAAGAAGGGCAAGTGTCTTTTCCCTTTTGTCTTTTGCTGAATGAAGATAAAGGCTCGCTATGACAAGCACAGAGATCTTGCTGTGGCTGGGCTCACTGACTTTTGTTACAATGATGATAACGTTGCCCTTCCTTTTGGGGGTACTGCTAGCTCATCTATCACGTTTTTTGATTTCCTTCAATTCTTATTATTTTGAACTTTGGGTTCAGTAGTAATGAGGTCCATTGGTACACTTCTTCCATAATTTGTAGCACTTATTTCTTGGATGTCTCCCTCGATCAAATGGGCACCCCCACTTGCGGATCCTAGGTTTGTGCTAGTTTTTTGGGGCTCACTGTCACTCGTTTGCAGCACAAGTGGGTCTCCCAACTTGCTAATATAGGTCTTTTTACGTTTTTGTCTCCATATTGGTTTGTGGGGCCTGTACTGGGATGTGCGTGCAAAAGCAACACACTGCGAGTCCTCATCTTGTGAAGTCTTGTATGAGCATACAATGGGCTCTTGTTGCTCCTGATGTCTCAGGTGATTTACTGGTTCAAGTGGTCTTGAAGCTGGTCACAAGGCTGTTTGCCTGTGTGCAATATTTAGTTTGCTAGGCTTCATTTTGGTTGTCTAAGGAATTGCCTACTTTGCTAGTGAGTAAGAATGTTAGATAACAAGGAGTGGTGCAGTATTGTTGGCAATGTCAATGGCATGATCAAAGGAGACACGTGGAAACAGGGACAGGGACACGAAGCACTATACTGTGCTGTACACCTCAACTTTTTGCCTTTTAATTATTTGATTGTGTTTTTTTCCCAAACACCTGCTTTTTGCATTGCTCTCTCACGCTTCGTGGACTGTGTGAAGACTCTTTCTCTGGTTTTAACCACCTCCACCTGGCGGATTCCTTGCTCTTGCCCTCTCCTTGCCCTTTGTTTACCTATCACCCGCTGAACGGGTGTATGTGGGTATGTGGGCACTGGGTAGCGGTGAGTCCTGCTGGAAATGCAGTTTTCTTATGGCTTGCTTATGGTGGCTCGTGGCTGGTTGATCCGCCGGTGGGCATATAGGCTCCTCTAGCAAGCTTGTTGCACAGCCCTAGTAGCTGCGTTGCCATAGTCACCCCTGCTTCCCTGTTTGCAGGAGCTTTTCCTCTGCTTTTACCTGGTCTTCGGCTATCAGGATATCAAACCGTTGGGCTGCTGTCCTCCTGGCTACCCCCAAGCTTACAGTGAGCGACAAACTACACCCTCACGCTTCACCAATGCCCATATGTATTAAGTCTCTTTACTCCAGCTAATGCACCTGAGCGATGCACTCCTTATCAATACTTGAATGTACCAATACCATACCAGAATACTTGCTGCAGTGTCAGGACTTGGGCATGTCACCAGATCTATAAGAATGGGTCACTTATTCTGCCATGGCCGACCTGGCTGGTGTTGGCTGGGTACACCCCTCACCCAGATTTAGCCCAACAGAACCTTCCGGTCAGCCGGGCTATGCTATATCAGAACATTTACAGACTGCTGAAACCTAATAACTATGGTATGGAACCCCTTGTGCTTGTGCCAGGAGGCAACTCTCCACAAACCAGTATTGCATAAAGAAGAGATCCCCTTCTAGAATTCATACATACCACATCATTTATATGCAAGCTATCCACATACCATCCATAAAGAAAAAACACAGAATTATGATCACATGTGTTCCTATATGAATGACAGCTTCTTAGTCACAATGTACAAGCTGAGGACACATTCCACCTTATGTTTTTCACTACCACACATGATATTCTATCTATAGACATAACACCAGATGTTCTATAGCCAATCCAGGAGCAACACAGGTTGTACCGGGAAATGCTCCTTGACATGTAGTTGAGTGGGAACTATAAAGCAGTTTCTGGGTTTATTTTGGGTACCATAAAATGCAAAGCACTTCTGCTGCTGATCAAACGGAGACTTGTGACTGAGTCTCAAGTGGAAAGGGAAATATACAGCTAGATTCATGAAGCATTTTTGCGGGCGCAAACGGTGCGAATCGCAGAATTCGGCCGTTTGCACCCGCAAAAATGGCATTCAATCAATCAATCACAGCATTTATATAGCGCACTACTCACCCGTAGGGTCTCAAGGCGCTAGGGGGGGGGGGGGTCCGCTACTGCTCGAACAGCCAGGTCTTGAGCTGCTTCCTGAAGGCGAGGTGGTCCTGGGTCAGGCGGAGGTGGGTCGGGAGGGAGTTCCAGGTCTTGGCGGCCAGGTAGGAGAAGGACCTTCCTCCTGTGGTGGCTCTTCGGATGCGGGGGACGGCGGCGAGGGCGTGGCCGGTCGATCGAAGTTGGCGTGTGGGAGCGTAGAAGTTGAGGCGGCTGTTGAGGTATCCTGGGCCTTGGTTGTGTAGGGCCTTGTGTGCGTGGGTGAGGAGACGGAAGGTGATTCTCTTGTTGACCGGGAGCCAGTGCAGATCTCTCAGGTGTCCGGAGATGTGGCTGCGACGGGGGATGTCCAGGATGAGCCGTGCTGAGGCGTTCTGAATCCACTGGAGTCTCTTCTGGAGTTTGGCGGTGGTTCCGGCGTAGAGGGAGTTGCCGTAGTCCAGTCGGCTGGTGACGAGGGCCTGGGTGACCGTCTTCCTGGTCTCGGTGGGGATCCACCGGAAGATCTTACGTAGCATGCGCAGGATGTTGAAGCATGACGAGGAGACGGTGTTGACTTGTCTTGTCATGGAGAGGGAGGAGTCCAGGATGAAGCCCAGGTTGCGTGCGTGGTCTGTCGGTTTGGGTGCGCTGCCCAGGGCAGGGGGCCACCAGGAGTCGTCCCAGGCGGAGGGTGAAGATCCCAGGATGAGGACTTCCGTCTTGTCTGAGTTCAGTTTCAGGCGGCTGCTCATCATCCACTTGGCTACGTCTGTCATCCCTTCGTGTAGGTTGGCTCTGGCGGTGGCGGGGTCGTTGGTGAGGGAGAGGATCAGCTGGGTGTCGTCGGCGTAGGAGATGATGTTGAGGTTGTGTTGGCGTGCGATGGCTGCGAGGGGGCTCATGTAGACGTTGAAGAGGGTTGGGCTGAGCGAGGAGCCTTGAGGAACGCCGCAGATGACTTCGGTGGCTTCTGATCTGAACGGGGGGAGGCGGACTCTCTGTGTCCTTCCGGCGAGGAACGAGGTGATCCATTCCAGTGCCTTCTCCTGGATTCCGACGTTGCTGAGGCGCTGCACTAGGGTGCGGTGGCAGACAGTGTTGAAGGCCGCGGAGACGTCTAGGAGGATGAGGGCCGCTGTTTCTCCGTTGTCGAGCAGGGCTCGGATGTCATCGGTTGCTGCGATCAGGGCGGTCTCGGTGCTGTGGTTGGCCCGGAAGCCAGACTGCGAGGGGTCGAGGGATCCGTTTGTCTCGAGGAAGGCGGCCAGCTGCTTGTTGACGGTCTTCTCGATGACTTTTGCAGGAAACGGGAGCAGCGAGATGGGGCGGTAGTTCTTGAGTTCGGTGGGGTCGGCTGATGGCTTTTTTAGTAGAGCGCTGAGTTCGGCGTGCTTCCAGCTCTCCGGGAAGGAAGCGGTGTTGAAGGAGGTGTTGATGATGTCCCGCAGGTGGGGTGCGATGACAGCGTCGGCCTTGTTGAAGACGTGGTGGGGGCAGGGGTCGGTCGGAGATCCGGAGTGGATGGAGTTCATCATGCGGATGGTGTCTTCGGTGCTGATCGGGGTCCAGGCGCGGAGGGTGGTGGTGGGGGGCGGTGGTTCAGTCGTGGCGTGCGTCGGTTGAGAGCTGAAGCTGTTGTGTATGTCCGCGATCTTGTTGTGGAAGTAGGAGGCGAGGGAGTTGCAGAGGTCTTGCGAAGGGGTGATGTTGTTGTTTCCGGCGTTGGGGTTGGAGAGCTCTTTGACGATGTTGAAGAGTTCCTTGCTGTTGTGGGCGTTGTTGTCCAGTCGTTCCTTGAATGCAGTTTTCTTGGTGGCGTGGATCAGTTGGTGGTGTTTTTGGGTGGCGAGCTTGAGGGCAGTCATGTTGTTCGGTGTAGGGTCTCTGCACCAGGCTTTCTCGAGGGCTCGGCAGTTCTTCTTGGAGCTCTTGAGTTCGTCAGTGAACCATGGGGCTTTCTTGCTGCCGGGTCTGCTGGGCGGGGTCTTCAGAGGGGCGAGGTCGTCTGCGCAGTTGCTGATCCACTTCGCGAGGTTGGTGGCCGCCTGGCTTGGGTTCGTTGTGCTGGTGGGAGGGTTCAAGCTCAGGGAGGTCGCAAGCTGGTCGGCTGTGATCTTGTTCCAACTTCTGCGTGCAACTTGTTGCTGGTGGTGGTGGATCGTGGTCCTTCTAAAGCTGAAGTGGACGCAGCTGTGGTCCGTCCAGTGGAGTCCGGTGGCGTGGCTGAAGGGGATGTCCTTGCTGGATGAGAACACGGGGTCGAGTGTGTGTCCGGCGTAGTGGATGGGGGTAGTCACCAGCTGCTTGAGACCGAGGTTGGCGAGGTTGTCCAGCAGGGTGGTGGTGTTGCGGTCGTTGTTGTTCTCCAGGTGGAAGTTGAGGTCCCCGAGGAGGATGTAGTCAGCGGAGGGCAGGGCGTGCGGGCTGATGAAGTCGGCGATGTCTTCGCAGAATTGTGTGCGTGGTCCCGGGGGTCTGTAGATGAGGGTGCCTCTGAGGGTGGTCTTGGGGTTGATGTGGATCTGGAAGTGCAGGTGTTCGGCGGGTGCGAGGTTGTCGTCGGTGTTGGTCGTGATGCGGATGGAGTTCCTGTGGACGATGGCGATGCCTTCTCCTGTTTGTTTGACGCGGTCCCTCCGGATGATCTTGTAGCCGTCCGGGATGGCGATGGCGATGTCGGGCGCTGAGGAGGCGTTCATCCAGGTTTCCGTGAGGAAGGCGACGTCTGGGGCTGTGGTGTCGAGCAGGTTCCAGAGCTCGACGGCGTGTCTGGTGGACGGAGCGGGTGTTGATCAGGATGCACTTGAGGTGGTTGCTGCTGGAGTTCGGCTTGGTCGGTGCTGGTGTGGTGCAGGTCCGGATGCAGGTCATAAACTCACAATTTGAAAAATCGCAAAAAAATAGCGATTTTTCAAATTGCGATCGCATTTAAGGAATCTCAATTTGAGATTCCTTAAATGTTATTCATGAACCATTAATAAATTGCGATTTCGCTAATTTTTTGGCGCTATTTACCGCAAAGTCTGACTTCGTGGTAAATAGCGAAAACTGAGAAAAATGCACTTTTGTGCATTTTTCTCAGTTGTATGTTACACACACACATGTCCTTTGGACATGTGTGTGCGCAACATAAGTCTAAATTTACATTTATGGGGTGCTACAGGGTGTCCTTTGGACACCCCTAGCACCCTTGAAATCGCATCCTTATTTGCGATTAGCAAATTGCTAATCGCAAATAAGGAATAACTCCCCATTCATTCCTATGGGCCTTAGGCCCATAGGAATGAATGGGGAGTTATTCCTTATTTGCGATTAGCAATTTGCTAATCGCAAATAAGGAATGTGTAGGAATCGCAATTTATTTAGCGATTCCTACATGAATGCCGTTTTGCAAGTCCTTAATAGCAATTCCATAATAATTGCTAATAAGGACTCGCAAAACGGGACTTTGATGAATCTAGGGGATAGTTCCCCACAATAATATCACAGATCTATTACTTCACTGGAAGAGGCTCTTTTGGCACCAAACTGCCACCACCACATCTTAAACCAAAAACTGAAACACCAGTGTGTATGCTTCCAGAGAGAAACCTTCAGTCAAGCGACAAGCCTGACAGCAGAACCCAGAAGCTGCTGGAGAAATGGCAGGTAGGGATTCTGATCAGAAAGACAAAGATATTGGTGAATCTCAGGTAGATAGGCCATCAGAAAGTACCATATTCTGCCAGAGTCTTCGGGAGCTTCTAGAAATGAATGTGACCACTGAATATATTGAAACTCCTATGGTCACACAGAGCAGATCAGATTTATATAACTCAAATTCAAGCAGACATAAAAAGGCCACTCAAAATAATATGTTGGTTAAATATTTCAAGAGCATACAATATAATATGAGCTTTGGAGAATCAGCTCCTGCAATTTATGATAGCTGCACCAAGAGGTGAGTACATCATAACTAAAGCATTCTCCCCAGTTGTGCTCACGTAACCCTGGCAAGCATACGCTAGCGAATGGCCTTGCAAACATGCTTTAGCTGGCTAGACTCCAAAACAAAGCAAGCTTGTGCATTCAAAAATTCATGACAAACATCTGTTTGAAGCGCAATACTGTCTACCTGTTTCAGTGATAAGACTGAAAGGTACATGCACTGTGATTCTACCACTCTTACCAGGATCCAAGAGGAATCGTTAGGCTTCTATTGATGCTGTTAAATCTCACTCACGATGTGGCTGATTCTCTTCAGCTGGGCCTACTGCCTAGCTTCCAGCTCACTCTTGCTCAGTGCATTTCTCTCATTGAGCGGTCAATACCTAAAAAATGAGCAGATTCTCTCAATGCGAATGACCATGAAAGTTATGAAGGACAAGGGGAATCTATTCAACAATATCATCATTTCAGAGTTCCTCTTCACTTTGAAGCAAGAAGGTAACCTTAACATTTCAGCTCACCAGGATCATAGTTCTAATGAATCGCCTCAACAAGTGTCTATCTATATGTACCCCGGACATATGATGGAATTGCAAATTCAGGGTGTGCCTTCATTTGGTTTGATCATAACGGTGGTCATTGTCAGGCAAATAGCACATGCACATTACCTAATGGAACATCCAACTCTGGTACCAGTCGTGGAACTCTTTCACATTCTTCATCTCATGAACATCAATGCAATTCTGCTAAAAGATGGTATCTATTGGACTAAAGTCAATAATCATTTTTCTTATCACCCTGTATAGTATTGAGGCCCCAGGACAATATGTGTGTTCATTGGAAGGCGATTCCATTGAACAAATGTTGCCTGACTTTAAAGTTTTGGGACTTTTTAAGACACCAACCCCTTTTAGGGCTCAGACAAAATACAAAAGTATATTGTGTTTCTTTATTATTATGGCAGCTGCTTCACACGAGATCTGCATGATTGCCTAATCCTGCAAGTAGATGTTGCACAATAATTTAAGGAAATGCTTGCTTCTACAATGGTTTTCAGCATGAAGTTCAAGTGTATTATTTTTCGTAGAAATGTGATGCATTTCCTATTGTTTTGTAACAAAACATAGAGCACTTTATTCTCCTGCAGTCATTGCGTTATATATAACATCTGGCTACACAACTAAGATTGCTTTATTTCTCTTAACCAAACACGGGGTGCAGAGTGTTTGACAATGAAAGGCTTCAGATACACCCTTTCCTGCTTGCAAATACTCACATGATTTCATATTTTTAAATACACCCATTCACCAAACTACATATTTAGAATTTGCAACTCTTGCAGACATTTTCTCTATTTTATCACATCAAATAACTACTCTAACTTCAATCACTAGCTTTGGAGTCTGGAACTCTCACATATATAAGATACAAAATTATTGGCTATGGGGCCTTTTCATCTTCAAGTTAGACTGCTAAGAATAGTCCCTTTTGTCCGAATGACATCAATATATTTATTTGAACGTGTGAACTATCCAGTCTGCTAGGAAGAATAATTAAGCATTTATCTACAGGTCATGATTGTACCTGCCTTCACATGCTTCCAGGGTCATATTGTCCTGTTGCAGTGGACACTCATTCAGATATTTAGGACCTATGTGTTGGAATGATCTACTTGCTCAGGTACACTGCCTTAACAAGCACCATATTTTATAGAAAGACCCAGACGATTCTGAAGTTTTGCTAATTTTGTGTTATGTCTCCTCTTCGTTCAGATATTGGATGTCATGCTTACGGCTTGTCTTGTTTCTAGTTGGATCTTGAGTGTCATGCTCTGTATATGTTATTAATAACAGTCATAATAAAGACTTGGCCCAGTGTAGGCTCACGTGGACTCCTTAGCCCCTGTTAAGTCTCATGGATGCTCTAACTGTTACAACATTTATTTCTGGCCTTTTTCAACAGCGTAACATCAAGATGAGCTGGTTACAGCAATAATCTTTACACTCATCAGTGCTAGATCCTAATGCTCACATAAAGCAGCAATTCAATGACAAACTGATAGACTATGAAATGTATATTCTCTGTTACGAAGAATGATTAGCAGATTCATACGCAAACGATAAAACACTGTCTCTGGGATCACGTCTCCACGACATTATTAAGGAAGATTTAGACATACTGAGGACTCACTAATCACAAAGCTGTGCTATTTCAGAATTAAGGGTCAGATGTACTAAGCATTCTTACTGTCTCAAACACTCTGATTTGGCTTGATTTTGTTAATGTATCAGTACAATTTTAGGAGTCGGATAACTTCTGCGAATCGGGTCGTTTGCGACTAGAAAATGCTTTGTACATCTGGCCCAAGGTGTTTTCCAGATCCTTGTGAGTGAACTCTAATAAATAACTTCTCTAAAAATTCTACAGAGTAAGTAATGGCAGGACTGTTTGATAATTATTTACTTCGCCATACCGGATTACTTTGATGCAAACATGGATTATGCCTTCCCTACATCAGTAACAGTGACTGGAGATACATGTTTTTGTAGTGATAAAGGTCTAACAGCATTTCATGCTTCGTATGCAAAAAATATTTTCAGCACTCTAATGATTAATAGGTTCTTCCAATAATGTATCTCAAAATGTATATTTGTCCATCAAACATACTGCTTTCTTCAAAATATATGTGGCCTTACAATTCTGGGGCATTTAGAGTTCCAAATATTTTACAGCTAGGTGTATGAAGAATAGTAATACCCAAATTTTTTTTTTTTTTGCAAATCTCTATTTGGTAATCGATATCTCTAATGTACAAAGGGGTTATTTGGCCCCTATTCCTAAAAAAGCAAATCTAGTGGGTCAGAAATAGACCTACCTCATGAACAATAATGAGGTAGGTTGCAATTTGTGAACCATTACGATTCGCTGTCATCATAGGAATGGTGTCTGCTAGCATCAACAGACCACCATGTCTGTGATTGCTTTTAAATAAAGCACTTTGTTTTAACCGCAGACCGTTTTCCTCAAATGAAAATGGCCTGCATTAAAAAAGAAACGTTTAACTTTCATTTTTTAAGAGTAGGTAGTGGTACCTGGTAATTTTTCTAACAGTCTCTAAGAGGAAGAGATCTCTTGGCGACTCCTTCCCATTTGCGAATTAGTTACCACCAACTTTGTGTCGGAGGTATAGGGCAAATGCTTTGCAACCGCATTTTGGTTGGAAAACATTCTTACATGCCAATACGAATCAGTATTTGGAAGGGATGACCTAAGCACGCCCCTTCCAAATAACCGATTTGCAAACTCAAATTGTTATTTGGTAACAGGTTGCTGCAGTGGCGCGACATACGCCGTTGCGGTGCTGGGTGCCCCCGAGCTCAAGGGTTTCCCCTCGGCAAAAGTGGAAGGTGGTGGGATGGGGCCCCCTCCATGTACTTTGCAGGGGGGGCTCAAGTTTCGTTATGCCACTGGGTTAGTGCATCAGAAAATGCATTTTTGCATTCGCAAATAAACCGATTCTGCTAATCGAGCCTTTCGCAAATGCAAACATCTTTTTTTACATCTAGGCCTAAGTTATGCATAAATTGCTTTGTGTATTCATTTATATGGGTATTTATTTGTTTGTACTTTTTGTTCATTTCAGGGTGCTTTATGTAGGCTGATAAAGAAATACAGCTTCGTCGTATAGGACCAGATGTGACAGAGCCGGAAGCCTTTGCAAAAGGGACAGGTCCCAAAATCTGTTTGCACCTTCAAGAACCTGCAATGTTAAACATTCCATAAGTTTGCCCTTATGGCCATGGTTTGTTTTTAGTTTTTAAACGTACGACCAGATGCCGGAAGATGGAACTACTGCACCCAATGACTGAGCTCACGGATGCAGACACATGAATCAGTAGAAGTGTACAATAAGATTTTCTTCAGTCCTTCATCCCCATATTTTTATGCTCCTTGTTCAATCATAGCTGTAGGAAGCAATATGAGATATGGCAAAATTTCACCCAAAATGGAACCTTGGTTGGAATATTATTCCAAGCTGAACTCAAGGAGCCAGCGAAGGATGGACAATTCCTTTTCTTGGGTGTTGAAGAGGCAAGTAGACTAGACTTTTCAGCTTACTTCAAGAGAACCTTTCATCTGGAAAACTATGGCAGAACAACGAAGACTTCTCAGTCAGAGTGTTGACAAAAATGTTCAGTTCTGCTGTTTTATTTCACCTTTCAGAGAGAAAACAGTTTTCTACTGATCAAGAAATTTGTGTGTAACATAACGTTGTATATTTGTGAAATGTTTGCCAAAGTAATACTTATACATTGTAATGACATCATTTGATTTTAAGAAACGTTAATATTTATAGAGTAAAGGTCCGGAACATGATGACTTGATGACAATTGGATTAATTGTAAAGTACACTGTTATTTTAAATGATTTCTTGGCATAAGCCCTGAGATAATAATAGTTCTGCCTGTTTCATACAGCTTTAGGGAAAGTGAATTTTTCATACAGACATTTGGAATTGACACGTAGCTGTAGCACTAACCTCCCAGAGAAAGTAAAATGATGGCAGATATAAGTTAAGAATTGTTCAATCTAATGTTCTTTCATGATTTCTGTGAGTTCCGATTCAGCGTCTTACTCAGAAGAGGGAAATTATAGTAATATGTGTACATTATATGTCATCTAGTGCAAATTCACACACACCTCTTCTCCATTGCGGATGTATGCACAAGGTGACTTAATTCACCAGAGAATACATCATTCATGAAAAAAACCATTTAAAAACACATTTGTAATCGGCGTCAGGAAGCAAATAATGGTATATGGTCCTGCAGATTGTCAAAAAGCAGTACAAGTGTTTGCTCATTTCACGGCTATAATAACAAATGACAAATAACCTGAAGATCAGGGATGCTGTGCACCTCTAACTCTAAAATTCAAGTCACCCTTTACAGAAAAGGACCAACAGAAACATAGTCTCTGTCAGTGACAGGTTAGGTGAAATATGGAATAAAGGGAGAGGCAATGGTACTCAGACTTCCCTCTGTCTACTGTGGAAATCTGCTGCACTGAACTCAGTGTGCAAGTGAGAACTCATCAGGAATGCATTAAACACTGTACGGTTACTTCTCTCAGTCATCTCTGTACTTGTGTGACTTTCCAGAGGAATAGAACTCAAAAGACCATGTTTCTGAGTAAACCACATGAGGTTAGCTGAGTCCCAGAGAGGTAGAGGAGTCAAGTTCGTCAAGGGAGAGAAAAACTAAGAGTAAGTAACAGACTAGCGTAAAAAGCAAGTAGCTACTGCAACATTCAATATCCCTGAAAAGGGGAGGAGCTCAGATTGTGTGTTTTTATTATCAAGTCTCAGCAAACTGCAGGGGCCTTGCTTCGAATGCCTCAGACATGTTCTTCAGAATGACCTCCTGGAAGGATACCCTGCTGCAATTTCCAAAAAAACAACAGATAACCTGAATGGAACATGAATACCATGACCCAGATGAATTTAGAAAGACATTTGTTAAGACACTCACCCAAACACTGTTGATCAGAGAGCTCTATATAATAGTAGGACAGATTAACCATCCTATAGAAAAACAGCTGAAGCACTTCGTAGACACATTCTATCTATCAACTGCAATAAAAATTGTTTTTTATTACATTTTTGTTTAGCTTTTATTTCATATTTATTTAAAGAATTTTGGAACAAACATTACGTTCTAGGCTAACGCACTCATAATCACTGCATCCCACAAGGTAAAGCTGTTTCCCTAATTTCACCTGCAGTTCTCTAGAACCCTATCTCTCAAAGGGGAATTGGGCATTCCTAACTAAACACTTTACGCGATAATCTGCTAACCGGCTCTACTATGTCTTATTCATCTAGAGCCATTGATAAACCTAAGCTCTAACTGCTTCAGTAGCAAGGTTGGTGCATGTGATAATGTCACCTGTTCATTGCCCAGACGTATGAACAGGTAAATAAATACTACTAGCAAGAGTGGGGTCTTTCACAGCCCTTGGAACGGGACAGTTCAAATATCAGTTGAAGGAAACGAAAGATTGGTGTTATAAGCCAAAAAGGGAGAGACCCACCAATCAGTACATTTCTGAAGCATTTGTCTATGTGAGAAGCTGGAGAACTCGTTTATATATTTTATTCCATACATAGCTTCAATTATCCAGTATCGGTCGAAAGGTATGATTGTGATTATTGAGTTTTCATTGGTATGTATGCCTACTGCTTAGTGCCTACGTCTAGAGATTCTTCAGAAGATGGTGCAAGACCACACAGAAGATCACAGGATACATTGGATTTTATGTGCGAAGAAAGAGTAAATCGCAAGCCAATAGCAAACTAGTTTGTGGCCGCTAAATTAAACAATTTTTATGTACAAAGGTATATAATATAAGGGGTAATTAAAACTGCACACAAAATAGATTTTTTTGCAATTCGTTAATTTGCAACAGTTTCTGATTGTGAATCACTAATAGAGATATGCAGATCATATGTATGAAAAATTAGCTAATAGCCACAGAAGGGCCAGTCAGCACTTGCAAATTACCATCGAGTGGAAGCGGGTGGCAACCAGGTGGCAACTATAAAAGGGGGACCAGAACATTTCTGTTTCTTTCACAATGGCTGTGTTTTATGCTGTGGTGAGGAGAAGGTGTACTTTGGCTGGTCTGCAGAGCAAGAGACGGACACAGAAGAGGATTGTTAGGGTCGGAATTACACTCTCTCACCAAACAGAGGAAGAGAATTTTTTGCAAATACAGACTCAGCAGTAGGGTCATTTTTGGCCTTATACATGAGCTTGACCCTTCATGAAAAAGAAACACACATAGAAGCCAAGCCATTACAACTCATATTCATGTTTTGTGCTCCTTATCTTGTCAGGCACCTATTAGGGTATTGTTGTCTTGGAAGGAGTAATATCTCAGAGTGCACTGTCCAGTGTATTGAATACTTTTTTCAAAGTCATGTTACTAAAAATCAATATTCCTATAGTATTTTCTAATACACCTGGTGAGCTTTAGGGCACCAAGGTGGAATTTTTCTTATTGCACAATTTCCACAAGTAACTTGCTGCATTGCTGGAATTAACGTAGCAATATGTCCGCCATCAACAACTGAATTTCTGTATCAGAACACAAAACATTATCATTCTCTAAATATTCCGGTGGACTTTAATAGGGAGTGTGTCATTACAGACTTATTCCACCCACCCATGATTTGTATACATTCCACTACTGTTCCCTTTACAACTGGTTAGCAAATGGGCAGCATGGACATGGATGTTTCTTAGTCGTGTAATGTCTAAGTAAACGTTTATATAATTAAACAAATATTTACTTAAGTAAACTAATATTAATGTTCTAGGTGACCGTGCAAAACCAAGTCAAACATTGTTAATAACCCCATACCTAAATACACAGTCTGCAAGGGAGATTCAGTCAAACAGTTTTTATGGTAAAAATGCTTTGGATGACTTCCTAAGGAGTTGATCAGGAGCCTTTAAGTCAAGTTGGATTTATATAAAAACGTTGCTTTATAGTGTTAAATCACATTTTAGACTTGTATTGGAGATATAATGAGGGGATTTGAGAGAGTCTGGAGCTGAGTACATTTGCTATGAAAATGTCAATTTATATTAGAACCCCTCTATAAGCCCTTGAGTTGGACTCTCATGGCTCTTGGTTGGTTACTATAATAAGTCTGATTCAAATGTAAGACTATGGGGGTCATTAGGATGGCGGGCGGACATAGTCAGCCCGCCATTCTATCGGTCTTTGGGACCACCCGCCATAAGGGCAGGGGTCCCGTGGGGGGCATTAGGATACGCCCGCCACTGTGGCGGGCGCATCCTGCATGTTTAGTATTGTGGCGGGAGGGGCTCTCAGCAACGCCCGCCACAGTGGTAAACATGAACGAATGCATTTGCATTAACAAAGCGGCAGGCACTGCGCGGTGCCTGCCGCTTTGTTAATGCACATGCAGGGGGGTACCACAGGTACCCACCTTATGCACCCCCCACCTCTCCTTCACTCCGGGGGCCCACAGGGGACCCCAAAGTGAAGACCGCATGCCTTTCCGTGGCGACATTGCCGCCAAGGAAAGGCATTTATCCTGGGCCATCCTAATATGGCTGGCGGTGTCAAATAGACACGCCACCATGTTAGACCTTTTCCTTGCGACTGGGGCGGAAAAGCGGCACATGGTCTTTCCGTTCGCCGCGGTCACAACGCCATACTAATATGGCGGGGGCATTTAGCTGAGGATGGCGGGCGAATTTCCCCCGCCAGGCCGGCAGTGGCCACCGCCATCCTGACAGGGGCAATCCGCCCGCCATCCTAATGGGCCCCTATGTTTGGGGAATGTCTGAGCTAGTTGATTTAATACAATTTTGTGAAATTTAAGTTTTCTATCATGAAAACGAATTGAATCCCGTTCGAAGCCACAATACTCAACGTGATGGTTGTACATCCACTTGCATCTCCACTCAGGTGTTCTAATGTTGTTGATATCCTTACTATACCATGCTGTACACAGTACTCACCCGCTATCACTGCTACAACTTCAGCATATGTTTTGCTAACGTATTATTCCTCAGTATTTGAGGTTGTGTATCTATTGTTGTACTGCACTGCTAAAACTAAAAATGACAATAAAAAGATTTAAACAAAAAAAAAAGAAAAATGATTAAATCCCTGATGCATCTGTTGGATCCGATAAAGTGAACTACGGTAAATGTTTTTTAAGAATCCAATATCTACAGACACCTTAAGTAAGGTAGGCTATAGTAAAAACAATAGGGACCAGTGTATATATTGAGCCTGTTACATCCGCAGCATATACGGGAACATTGAAATATTTACACATGTTTTATTTCATGTTCTTCTAAAGGAAAATAACTTTGGATAAAATTGGTTTAACAGGATAATTTTTGACTTTGAAAAAATATTTTTGTGTGTATTGTGACAAGTGATTTCAGGTAACTTGCCTTTTATTAATTTTATTTTGCTTTCATAATAGATGCTACTTGGGAATTCTGGTTACATTAAGATATATTGCCCTCCTTAATACAATTGTCGATGTACATGCATTGATAGTTGGGGTCAAGTGTTTCTCCACATTTCCCTCTGAATTACAATAACTGAAATTTAGACTATCTTCATACCTTCTCTAACTATAGTCATTCGAAATGCAAAAAACAAGGCTGTCCCAATTCTGATAAACTCAAAATCATATTATATAGTGTTGAGAGCAGAGGGTAATGTAATAATACTTAGGAATTGAAACATGTACTAAATAAAAAAAGTTACGTAGTTAATTGAGAGCACAGCACAAGATCAACAGAAGCTTGTTTTGGTCAATTTTGATAAGTATGATTTTTCTAACTATTGACAAAAGAAATGTTAAAGTGAATCTTAATATGATAGTCATTAATTTTAATTAATACTGTTCAATTCAACATGCAACTTCTTGCAATATAGAGTTGTCTTATAAATGAAAATGTGCTATGGATTTAGAATTTTGAAGTACTGCTGTGAATTATCAGAAGGACATTTTTATAATAGTGGCATATATTGATAGTGCAATTCAGTGAACTGTATTTTTCATGATTTTGTCTGATTTTTTAAGTATGTGTTACCTCTTTTTCTTCTGGGTTAATATTGTTGACAGTTAAAAGGTTTTCTAATTGATTATGTTGCAGCTCTGAAAAAGAGGGGGCTTTCCGTAAAATACATATTAGTTACCAACAGTTGAATCATATCATGGACCTCAAACTCAGGTTTTCATTGGCTCTTCACAACTGAATCATAACTGTAAATCTCAAGCTTATTCCTTATTTCAAAAATGGAAAATCAATACATAAATTAGATGGACTTTCTTTTTAATGTACATTGGTACAGAGATTATTTAACAAAAGCAATAGGAATAGTACTAAATTGGATTTGTGACTATTTTATATGCTGTAAACACAAGTATTTAATAATTATTTGTATAAGATGCCATTGTGAGATTTGTATATATATGTACATCTATACATCTATGTATATGCATATGTGTATGTGTGTTTGCGTGCATGTGTGTGTTTGTGTAAGGAAATCTCTGTTTTTGCATGATCACCCCATTATATTTTAGGACTGATGCTGTTGGTTTTTAGTCTTTGTGCTCTGTGACCCTGCCTACCAGGCTCAATTATATGTGCCTTGACCTATAAAAACTTAGCAAATTGGTTAACAATCCTAGTTTTCACATTTAACCTATAATTTCCTAGTATATGGTACCCTGGGTACCAAGGGCGTGTAAGTTAAAAGTCACTAGTGGACTGCCTCATACATTGTGCTGCCACTAAAGTGACAATGCAAAGCATGTCTTCAGGACTGCCCCTGCAGCCTGGGTATGTAATTCTAAAATTGCAAATGTGTCCTGGCAAAAAAAAAACTTTTGCCTGGCCTACACCTTCCATTTCAATACTTATAAGCCACCCCTAAGTAGGCCCTAAGTGCCCAGAGGGCAGGGTGCAAAGTATTTAAAAAGTAAGACTTGTGTACTTAAGTTTTAAGTGTCCATGCAGTGAAAAATCTCCAGTAGTTTTTAACTGTGGTCAAGCTGGCTCTCCCATAGCAAAGCACTGGGTTTCACCACAGCACTTTATAACACCCTATAATGTGTACCTTTAGTATGGAAATAGCTAGAACAATGATGCAAAAACTCAAATGAATAGTAATTTGAAAAACAATCTAATGGTCAAATTGGATTTTTAAATCACTAGTTTGAAATTGCCATGTTTTCTTGCCTAAAGCCTCTAATAGCTTTTTCAAAGTTAATCCCTGTCACCTGGCAGCCTGCTGGCCACCTGCAAAGAGGTGTGAATGGCTACTTGGAAAGGAAACAAAAGGGCTTTGGGCAGGACAAGGTATGACCTCCTCCTAAAATGATGGCTTGTGGGATGTGCCCACCAGCTGCACAAGGTTCACAGGGGCATCCCCAGTCACAGGCAGTTGTAACTCATACCTAGGCCTGCCCCTTCCATTGTCTAAGTGCCCAGGTTGGCACTAATCCCGGTCGACGGAAAGCCTGTTTCTGAACTAGTTTGCAGAGGATTTTTCACATTTCCCTATACACACATCAAAAATGTGGCAAGAGCTCAGCCCAGGGTAAGAAAGTTTCTTCTGAGTTGGATTTTGATAGAGAATTGTGCTGTGGGATTGTTTAGGGCCAAGCCCCAAGAAGTGTTGGAAAAGTGGGTAGGGTTGCCCCAGGGAACTTTTTATCTATTGCTCAGAGGGTTTCCGCCAACACAAGCTGGTGCCGGTCATAAATGTAGCATCCCTGGATACCTTCTTCAGAACCCCTCTGGATCAGTAGATTACAGGAGGTCTGCACCTGCTGTTTAACCTATGGAGAGACCCCAAGGGCTGGGCCTGATCCCCACTTGTACCCAGGATGGAAGAGTAAACTCCAATGGCTAGTTGAGGCTCTAGTTCAGCTCAAGGAACACAGAAGCTACAAGAAACCCAAATCTCTGTTCAGCCCAGCTGACCAGTTTCAACAGGATTTGCCCTGGACCCTGCTGGTGGCTTCTCAGAGATTGAGTCCCAACCATCAAGTGGTGCCATCAAAGGTCCAGGACACTTGGCTTGGCTTGCGCTAGTGTGTTCTCTTTCCCTATTTAAAATAGCAAGACTGGACACTTAAAACCTTTTTCTGCACGTTTCTCAGAGGCTACTTGCGGGCTGCAGATGCCAACATCGAACTGCAGTTGGACTCAACTTACTGGTTTGCCCCACTAAAAGGATCTTGACTTCCAAAAAAGTTTCTAAATTCAAACATGGAGGACTGCACCGTGACCAACACCGATCAGCAACCCAACAAAGACGACACCTTCCTGTGCCCCAACGTTGGACTTTGCCTACTCAAAGTTTTCCCACCTTTGACATCAAGACCCATCAAGAGACGCAAACCTCCCACCCCACCAAAGACCTGTGCTTCAGCTGGCCACCATCAGCGAGCCCCTCTTCAGGTCCATCTTGCAGCCTGACCCACCAACGAACTTGTTGACGAAGACTTTTCTCCAGAAAAACGACTACGTCTGAAGCTAAACTTTCCACCAGAATGAACCTGGTCCTGTATCTGCCCACAATCCATCGTGATCGGGCTCAACCTTTGACTTTGACCCGGTGTAGCGCTAGAAATATCTAAAACTTTGAAAAATCATATCTCTGGTGCCCTGCATCAGCTTTTTGTCATTTTGGTGTCTACTTGCTCATTACAATTGACTCTATTTCATAAATTGGAGTGAGGTTTTTATTAAGTTGTTTTGTCTACTTTTTTATTGAGTTTTCCATCAGAAAACAAACAGAGAAAACACAACAGGCAAAGTGATCCAACCAAGTAAAGACCTTATCACTACACATTATCAGCATGTTCATCTGGACGATCCCTGGAGTCCAAAATAGTCCCACCTATTTTCCCAGATCTCGCGGTGTATATTGGGCTAGCCTCACACTGTGTACACAGGCTCTTACATCTTTGCGTACCAGTCCATGGCCCTATACTAAGCTTTCATATCCAGAGCAGAGGCTGAGGTCCAATTCTGGGCATTGTCTATTTTAGCAAGCAGACTTCCCAGGGCCCACACAATACCTATCAGATCTCCTCCCACCCAAATCCTCCAGCAGGCTCGGAATTCACAATTTAAGGTGAACAATCCACCAGTCTCCCCACCACGTTAGACAAAGCCCCCAGTACCTGGGTCCCGTAACAGTGCACAACAGGGCACAGCCAGACTACAGGATTGAAGTAGGCTACTGCTGCCTTGCAGTGATGGCAAGCGGGGGACTGGAGCCAACCCCCTTCCAAAGCTGCAACGGGTCAAGTACATAGTGTGAAAGTTCACTTGGATTAAGCAAAGCCTGGAGTATATAGCCAGTTCCATCAGTGCAATGAGTGCCTCCCTACATTCCCTAGGATACCAACCTAGGATTCCCAGCGTTCACATACGTCGGAGAGCAACTCCGGAGAATTGGCAACCAGTGACCGATATATATTGAAAATACTGTTTGACCCTAAGGGCCCATAAGCAGCCTGACCTCCATAGGACTAAATTCAGGAACCTCCCAATGGAAAGTACGATGAGACAACAGGGCATGCCAGAGCTGCAATAATTTGAAAAATTGGGAGCGGTGGAGCTATAAGTAGTCCTGCAGATCTTGAAAGCATTGCATGGCAAACCCTTGCCATACTTCACCCAGGTGAGAAATACCAATAAGGTCCCACTTCTCCAAAATCTGCCAATGCAACCACCTGGTTAAACCACATGCCTCTCCAAAGGGGAGTTTGGAGAGTAAGCCTCCCACCCCAATTGTTCCACCTCAGTGCCGACTGTCATGTCTCAAACACCACCCTCGTAAGGTCAAGGAGAGAGCAAGAAATCCGTACGCCGTATAAGTGATCTACAACCGTCTCCCATAACATAAATGTCAGCTCCACTCTGTAGCACTGGTCACCGAAGCATCAATCATTCAGGACCATAAGTTGAGAGGTCCAGTAATGTAATCATAAGTCCACAGCTGCCAGGTCGCCATCGGAGGTTAATTGCATGCACTTTCCAAACATGATACACAGCACCCGATGAGCCTACAAGAAGTAACGCACCTCTACCTGCATGTTGGTAAACCAGCTCTTGGAGAGGGAAGGGGAAAATGTAGCAAAACATGAGAAACGTGACAGAACCATCTTTTTGAACAGGGTGGATCTTTCCATAATACTAAGCTTCAGAGAAGTCCACCTCTCTAGATCCTTCTTCATTTGGGTGACTAGGGGCATCAGGTTCAAGGACCAAGAGCAGAGTGGGGAGGAGCGAAATGTGAATGCAGAGGTAAAGGAAGCATAATCTACAGAGGTATATACGGGCCTGCCAACTGTGATCTTGTGCGCCATATGTCAGGTGCATCAGGAGGGATTTAGAGGTATTGACGAGTAGGCCAGAAGTCTGTCCATATAGGTCCAGCATATGGAGTAATCGGGGGCCAACCTCCATGGGTCAGCCAAAAAACCCACAACATCATCCACATTTGGGGCGAGGCGATCCTCTTCTCAGCGTGCCCCCTTTGGAACCCCTGGATCTGTACAATGCAGTGAACCCACATTGTTAGTGGCTCTATTGCTAGGGCAAATAGAAGAGGGGACAGAGGAGAACCCTGCCTTGTACCAGGCTGAATTGAAAATGCCCGCAAGAGGACCCCATTCACCTGTATCCAAGCCATGGGTCCAACATACAATGTCCGAACATAGGTAATAAAATAGGGCCCAAAACCAAGGTGACCAAGCGCATCCCATAGGAAATTCCAATTAAAGGAGTCAAAGGCCTTTTTGAAATCTATAAGGAGAAAGGCAGTAGACTTCGCAGTTACTTGATAAAAGTTAACCGTGCTGCCCTTGTCAACCCTTTGTGCTTTTTCTAGTGACCATTGTGTGCTCACTGGAGGTTCAATTTTGTCTGCTTCAGAGTTGGACTTTCATGCCTGTAGAGCACCCAAAGCTTACCCCTTTATCAGTGAGTGTGGCTACTGCCCCCTCAATACAGTCTTCATTACAGACTTTGAAGCACAGTTCTAGTCTATCCACATGGCTTAGACTGGCTACCAGCTCTGACCAGTAAGAGATCAATTTAGACCCTGTAACGGGTGCCTTAGATGTAATCTTGTCTGCTGCATGTATGAATGATATACCTTGGTTTATTTGCGTTACAAGTAGATTGGTGAGATCCATTGCACCCTGTGTGCGTATTTCACGAGCACAAGCTGATCATGTTTGCTTTTGGCTGATAAGGCTCATCTCCATGCTAGCTCCCGACTCAGATTTGTAGGTTCTGCTTCCTAACTAGTCTGCAGTAATCACATGTCACTTGTGCAATCGTAGCACTGGGCGATTGTTCATAGATTCTCCATCCTGAGAAGGCCAAAGGGTCTTCTTTAGGATCTACACTAGACCCAGATGACTGGAAAATGTTAATGGCGGATTCCGTATCGGGTTGCGGCTGCCCATGGAAAGGAACGAAGAATGTAGATGGAAGTCTTGCATCATCTGGCTCGTCAGTCTCTAGTGTTATTCTTTGAACTGCTGAGCCTATGCCATCTACAATCAGCCCTGTAGCTTTCATTCCTGTATTTACCCCAGCCCCAATTCCTAGTTCTTTTGGGACCAAGTCACCCTTCCAATTACGCCTTAAAAATGTGTTCCAGTTCTGTTGACGGATAGAGGTTATCCTGATTCTGGGATTGCTTGGACTTTTTCTCTAGCCTGTACATCTCAGGAGATATTCTTGTTTATGGTCATGATTGAGCGGTGTCCCCAAAATCTTTTGGATGTAGTGTGTCCCAGGTCCTGTAAATTGGCACATTCTCCAGAAAATTTCGACAGCGACTTAATTGCTATATGTACCTCTATAATTAGGTGCAGCCTGGGACTCCAGAATGGATTATGGCTGATTGAATACATTGTCCCCATTCGAAAAACTGAAAGTCAGGACCGTAACTTGGTTTTGAACCTCAGTGGGCTGTTCCCTGAAAGGAAATTAGTGGCAAGCCAAGGCTGAGCAGCCTAAGACAAGCAAGTAAGTCATATTGAAAAACTGCTTGCTCACCTTAACAAGCCGCAATAGTTAACCCTCCTTTTGCACTGTAGGATCTTCTCGCTGGGCGAGAGCACTTAAGATGGTCTATAGTGGCATTTTTTCTGCTACAAGAAGGGCACCTCACAAAAAGAGAAGCCAATTTTCTGGGGAAAAGATGGAAATAAAGGGACTAACGCTGTTTAAATGCTTCCTAGCACTTGGAGTGTAGTTAAAAAAAAATGCAAGTACTGAGATGTAGAAGCCTCTATACATTTGAAAAGGGCAGGGTCTTATATCAATCAAGTCAAAGCCTACCAGACACCATGTTCTGATTGGTTTATGGGTCTGTGATTCAATCAATGTAGGGTTGGGACTAGAGCTAGGGTCAGGATTTCTATTGGAAGTAGGGACTAGGGTTTCCTGTGTTATTGGTTGTTGGGACTAGGGTTGGACTAGAGCTAGGGTTAGACCTTTAATTGGAAGTAGCGATTAGGGCTTCTGGTGTGATTGGTTGCTGGACTAGTTGTGGGACTAAGAGTAAGGTTAGGCTTTCTATTGGAAGTAGGGACTAGGGCTTCCTGTGCTATTGGTTTCTTGGTCTTGGGTTGGGACTACTGGTAGGGCTAGGACCTCTATTGGACATAGAGTAAAGGGTTTTTGAACTGATTGGGTGCTTGGACTAGGGATAAGATTGGCTGAAGGGTCCTGGTCTCCTATTGGTTCTAGATTTGTAGGGCTAGTGTGATTGGATAGTGTTAGGGCTAGGGTTCTCATTGGCTGACAGGGTCACCTGATTACTAGGGCTATAAAAAGCCATGGTTAGGGCGTCTCAGCCCGGGCGTTGAGTCTAAGGGCGGAGAGGACAAGGGCAGTTGCCTGTTTTAGCCTGTTAAGGGTGGAGAGGACAAGGGCAGTTGCCTGTTTGACCATGTTAAGGGCGGAAAGGACAAGGGCAGTTGCCTGTTTGACCTGCTTAAGGGCGGTGAGGACAAGGGCAATTGCCTGTTTGAGCCTGTTCGAGACTGACCAGGACCAGGGCCAGAAATGCTGCCCAATATACATACCTCCTTTATGCATCTATATACTTTCAGTGTACTTATGTATCTATATATTTATCACTTTCTTCTAACTTAGCATTTCCAATGCACTACCCTATTTCTCAGCCTATACTTCGCTCAATATATCCTCTAACCCAACCTTCTGACTCATCTCAAACTTCTTTATACTACTATTTCCAATGCACTACCCTATCTTTCATCCTATACATCTATCAATATATCCTCTACATCCCCTCTCTCATTTATCACAAACCCCATACCCCTACTATGATCCCCAGCATAACCCTTTCTAGACTCTCTCCTACTCTACCCCTCCTTGCATCATCTGACACCTCTTTTACTATACCGATCCCCCAAAACAAACCTTTCTAAACTCTTCCCTCTATTCTACCCCACCTCAACGCTTCTCAATCCAAATAACTGACTAACATATCCAGCACTAGAATTACTTTCATGTTTCACCATACTAATTCAACACTGATGCTGATGGGTTCCGGAGTCAACATCCATCAGGGGTAACAAGTGCTATATAAATTCAAACCTTTCTTCCCCTTTTATCCCTCCGCTATCCTTCTCACTCCAAATAACTGACTAATATCCACCACTGAAATCACTTTCATATTTCACCATATTAATTCACCACTAATCCTTTATGGTCTTCCTGAAGAGCGTGCTTCAACACCCCATCAGGGGTAACAAGCACTATATAAATACAAACCTTTTTTCCTCCTCTATCCTTCTGCTATCATTCCAAATCCAAATAACTGACTAACCTAACGACCACTTAAAATGTACTTACATGTTTCACCATACTAATTCAACACTAATCCTCTTTGGGTCCCGGAGTAGTCGGCTACTTGCCGAAAAAGCGCTTTGACGCCTCATCGGGGGTAGTAAGCACTATATAAATGCAATTACAATACACTACAATACAATAAACCCACATTGAGAAATCGGACTATAGGACGTGCCTTACACAGGGGACCACAATGGTCGCCTTGCCCAGCTCAGTAGGGAAATGGCCCTTCACTATGACTTCATTTTATAACACCAATAAAGGAGGAATCAGTGTTTTCCTGGAACCTATGGTAGAACTCTACCGGAAAGCTGTCCGGTCTCGGCGTCCTACTGGGGTTCAGGTCTTACTGAGCCTTGTCTTTGAAATAGTCATCAATACCCAACTCGTAGACCACCTAGAACTCCATCAACTCCTAGAAGGCTCTCAATCAGGCTTTCCCACCAACCACAGCAAAGAGACAGCACTCACTGTGGCCACCGATGACAGATGCATCATCGACAGAGGAGAAACAGATGCACCCATCCTCCTCGACTTCTCCACATCTTTCGATACGGTCTCCAACAAGTCACTTATCAGAAAGCTTCAGCACTTGGGTATCTGTGGATCAGCCCTCAAATGATATATCCTCCTTCCTCACAGACAGAACTCAGCAAGTTAGACTTCCCCCCACACCTTAGAACCCAAGAAACTCATCTGCAGAGTACCTCAAGGATTGTTGCACAGCCCAACACTCTTCAACGTCTTCATGACACCCCTTGCATATATCATCAGAGCCCACAGCATCAACATGTTACCCTACGCCGATGACACACAGCTCATTCTCTACCTTACCAATTCCACCAGCACCGCCAAAGCAAACTTTGCCAACTGCATGAGTAATGCCGCTGCTTGGATGAAAAACAACTGCCTCCAGTTTAACACTGACGAAACTGCAGTCCTAATCTTCAACAATAACCACTCCCCCTGGGACACCTCTTGGTGGCCCTCTGAACTTGGACCCCACCCCTGCGGATCATGCCAAGGTCCTCAGGAATATTCTGGACACCAACCTGTCCATGAGCAGACAGATAAACGTCATCTCCTCATCATGCTTCCACATCCTGCGAATGCCACGCAAGATTTTCATGTGGATCCCACTGATCACCAGACGAACAGTCACCCAGGCTCTTATCACAAATAGACTTGACTATGGAAACAACCTCTACTTTGGAATTCCAGCATGTGTGCTACACCGACTCCAAACTACCCAGAATGTCACCGCTAGACTCACCCTGAACATCCTACGAAATAACCAAATCTCACCACACCTCAACAATCTCCACTGGCTCTAAGTCCATGAAAGATGTAAGTTCAAACTACTAACCCACGCCTACAAAGCTCTCCACAACATCAGTCCAGCTTACCTCAACCTCAATTTCTACCAACCCACCAGTCACCTTCTATCTGTGTCCCAGGCAAGAGCACATCTCTCTCGCATTAAGAAAACCAGAAGAGGAGGTTGCTCCATCTCATACCTCACAGTCAAGTCCTGGAACTACCTCCCGAAACACTTCAGAATCTCTCCCTTCCTCATGAGCAGTCAGGCCCCACAGCCCCTGCCCAGCTTCCAAGCTGTAGATCAGCATGTAGACATGCAACCCCCACAGTGCCAGAGGCACGGAGTCAGATGCTTAGTGCCCCCAAAAAATTACAGTGAGCCATGGGTGGGCAGGGGGCTGCAGAAAAGCTTGCAGGCCTGTGATTGAGCTCCAGGCCTTTTGAGGGAGAAGAACCACAGTCCGTAGCGGGGTCAAGAGCAGCGCTATGGACCCTCAAACCTGCTTGTACTCACATTCCCGTTCTCCTCTCACAGCGCAGTTCCAAAGGCGCCAATGCCAGCGCAGAGAAGGCCGTCGCAGGGAAAGAAAATCCCACGGCCATAGGAAGACAGGGCAGCAGCAGTGGACCCTTCCAAATGCGCAGTCATCAAAGCATTTCAAGCTGATTGCATGGGCGTGGGGACAGCTCGAGCACCTCGGTCTCCGAGGGGGATTTCACTTTCTCATACCCAGTCGGGCAGCATGCCCCAAGGTCACTATAGGTGCCCTGCGTGGAACTCCTTTGGCCACTTCCGCAATGGAGATCTACGCTTTAACAGTGGCGGGCTTGCTTGGGCTGCCATGTTAGCTGTGGCACGCCGGCGCAGGCCCAGGCACTTTGAAGATGAGGAGATCACCACCCGGGCCCAGAGACGACAGAGACCCCCGCTTAGGAAGAAAGCAGAAGACTGCAGCAGCCAGGATGGCAGCCGGTAGCTCACGGAGGGGCGACCGCCACCTTGGCCGACCTGACCATGACACCCCCCCCCCCCCTCCTATTTCTGTCTATTTTTTAACTATTCTGTTACTGGTAAATGATTTACACATTTCTCCTAAATTATGCTTCTCTGCTCCGTGCTACAGCTACCAAGGGATGAGCTCTGGTTTAAGTTACTTAGACCTAATTGGACCTATTAAGGAATAGTGCCATTGTTATTTGAAGAGCACTATCATCCACTCTAACTAATAATCCACTTTCTCCCAGTACACTCACACACACATATATATAGATCATGTCTCAATTTGATTGCCGTATCTATTGTTGAATTGCAAGCCTACTTTGTAAATATTAGTATGTTTTTGTTATTTTTGCATTTGCATATAAGTTTAGTCTGTCCACTATTTCTATCATGAATGCAGAGAGGGCGTGCACACTTTTTTGTATTGTCCCACTTTTATTGTTACTATAAATATTCCTACGTTTCAGAGCGCGTTATGTGAACAAGCTCCCTAGTGGAGTGAAACGCGTCGTCTTTGTATTGAATAAATCGCCATCCTGCAACTCACTTGAGGAGTGATTCTTCTTTGCTCTATTTTCGCTACATTAAGAGAGGCTTTTGGAGGTCCAGACTTTTTAGTTCCGCCGCCCATTGACGGAACAGGATTGTTTTTTCATATATATATATATATATATATATATATATATATATATATATATATATATATATATATATATATATATATATATATATATATATATGAACCAAAATACCCAACTCCCACAGAAATTCCATGGAAAAGCAGGCACGGACACAAAGTGGCATTGGATTCGGCATTTATTTCTTAGTGCAGGACGCCCTCAATCACGAGCACAAGGAGAGACGCGTTTCAGCCTACAAGAGGCCTTTGTCAATCTAGTTTGGCAATGCATAGCTCATAGGTTAAATAGCCCATCCCACTGACCCAATTGGTAAACATGGAAAACATACTATTCCGTGTGAATTCCCCATTACAGCTGAAATGCAAGATGCTCACGTTGCCTGAAGCTCTTCATCAACTTAAATGCAGGTAAAATAAAACCTACTGATATATATATATGTATATATATATATATGTATATATATATATACTCCAAAAGTTGCGATTACTGACGGTGCGCTTCCAGAACGCAGATGGTGCACTTAAAAACGCTACGCTAGCGCTTGTAAAATACTCCAAAAATCTTTCCAATTCATGAAAGAAACAGCACTCTGGGGCGGAGGAGGATCAGCATATTTGTATATAGTTATAGATATATGCATGCATATATGTTGGGGCTCTGACGCTGAATGTGATTGATATGCACTAATAAACAGTGTGGTACAAACAGGGACAAAGACTTTTGTCATTTCTACAGCAAAGTCTTTAAGCATAGGACTAGTACAGGGCTGTCCATGACAAGCTGTAAAATGACAAGAACCTTTTACCACTCCAGGCACAGTATTACAGCTTTGAATTGGTAAAATACCAACCAAGCCAACCTAAAATGAATAAAAGCAACACCTGACACGTGTTTCGCACTCATTAGAGCTCTTCTGAGAGGTATAGCTTTGTCCAGACACATGGGAGCACCCAGTATAAGTCAAAACAATACCCTTTCAGGCATAGAGTGCATTATGCAAAAAGGAAACAGAGAACTCTGGGTAGTTCACAAAATTTAGGTGGAAAGGAAAGCAGCTCGTACACAGAGCACTCTCAACACCAGTAACACTCTAGATCTCAAATGTCAGCCTTTCTGTCAAAGTCTTTAATATATATATATATATATGACCTCATGGTCATAGGTTCAAATCCCGGCTGATCCACTCACCCTTTCACCCTTCTGGGGTGGAAATAATGAGTATCCTTGAGTTGTGTTCAGCACCAAGATTCCCTTGGATGAACGTGCGCTTTACAAATACATGTAATGTTATATATGTATTCACATGTATATTGCAGATTTTACATATGTACATATAAATTTACTGAAAAAAACAAAGATTAAAATGACCTTATAGTTAGATGAATATGTCAGTGACAACGTTAATGTTTGAACTAAAAAAAACAGAAATTTACCAGTTAGAGTTAGCTGAGCTAACTATAACTTATGCCCCGGCCATGGATTGCTTATGACCTCACATATTACATCACTTATGACATGTTCTATGACATCATTTATAATATCACCGATGGCCTGGGGGAGCCCATCCCCTGGGGCCAAATACATTTAAAAAAAATGGGAGGGGGCCACTTCCCCCTCCTCTCTGAGCCCTTATAGGCCCAGGAACCCCATCACCGGGGGGTGCACATGGGGGGTACCATAGGTACCCCCCATGTGCACCCCCCACCCACCAGAGTACCTGGGGGCACACCAGGGGTCCCCGCGGTCAATTCCCGCATGGCACGGAAAGGCATCGTTCCGCACCCATGTTAATCGCCACCAAATTAAACCCCTTTCTGCCCGGTCAACTAGTTGACCGGGCGGAAAAGCAACAGACGGTCTTTCAGTCCGCCGCGGTCCCCCCGCCATAGTAATATGGCGGGGGGACATGGGTGGCGGGCGGGGTAGGATCACGGGCAGATCGCCACCGCCATGCGGGCAGTGGTGATCCGCCTGTGATCCTAATGGACCCCTTAGTGTTTGCTTAAGGTTGGTGGGAGATTTAAAAATGCTCCTGTCAGATGGAAGCAAAAATATTTCATGGCAGGGAAACTACTGTGACCCAGGGGTTGACGCCCTGGGACACAGTAATTGAGACGGCCCCAGTGGAAGGAGTCTCTGGGGCCATTAAAGGCCCCCTACTTTTAATTTAAATGATGGCCCAGTGGGATAGGGACCCTCTGGGTCCACCCATGGGGCCTACGGGAACAGATGCCCTCTTTTATCATTTAAAAAAAAACTTCAATACAGGGGACTAAGTCCCCAAGTCCTGTAATGGCTCGCAGGCACAAATAATGTGCTGGAATTTGGCCTGAGAAATCAAACGGTGGAGCGAATGGGTGCATATGCCAAAACTTGGCACAAAATCCAGGGAGGAGAAGACGCAAGTCTGAATCATTACCTATGGAAAGAGATAGAAGGTAAGAGCAACGGCGCAGCCGCAAAATATTTAAAGCAATCAATAAACTCCTTGTGCCTACAAGAAGCCTGGAAGTCCAGGGGGTCCCGCAACACCTTCAAACAGCTAGTTAACAAATCAGTAAGATCAATCTCGTTAATAGAGGACAAAGCAAGCCTAGCCAACCGGGCTCATGGTTGGATCGTTATCCAAAGCTACAGAAGCAGCTTTTGCCAAAGCTATGTAGGAGTTGGGTTCACCAGGCGCACAAAGGAGAAGTTCTTACGCTTACGGCTGGGCTTACTTCCATCACAAAATCATCTCCCCCCATGGAAAAGGCCCCAAGCTACAATGAACTGCCGAATATGTGGGAACGCAAAAGAAGACATCCTGCACTTAATATGCACCTGCATAGGTCTGGACAAAGAGCGCAGATATCATCTAAAACCGTCCCTTAATAACCTAGGAATAAGAACATGTCTGTAAATGGTCAAGGCTTGCTTTGACAGAAAAAACATTCAACTAGCAAGCCACCTTGTCAAATTCTTGGAGAAAGCAGAAAAGAAACAAGAATGACAGAAGGCATGGCAATGGACGAAGCAAATCCAAAGGGGCAAAGAACATCGGACAAACCTCTTAGTATGGGCAAGGTACAGCTACCCGAACGCAAGCCAGCATCCAACAAAATAGTACAAACTGATCGCCACAAGCTAATCGACTCCCTCGAATAACAACTTTTTAAGTACCAAGCCTATATTGCAGCGCGGCTTAAACCCTGGAGCAAGACTTTTTTATACAGCCACCTTAGGCTAAATAAGGGACTTACTCTATTTTTTTTAATTCATGCCCAGTGCGAAAGAAGTGTAAATCTCAGTAGAAAGTTCTATATGTCACATGAAGCCATTATCATTTTATATCTTTTTTTAACAATTGTATTTAAATAATGTACTATGTGCTACTCTTTGCTACGGTTGTAATTAACTGAGCAATAAAGATTTACATACTGTAATGGCTGCCAGCAATATGTTCTCATGTTGCTGGCAGCCAATTAGAGCTTTTGCTCCGCACAGGAGCGAGATGGACCAAGGGAAAAAAGCTCCTTGGGCCAATCAACTCTCTATTTTAAAATTTGAGCTCCCGCGTTTCTCTTGCAAGCTTCTCGAGGACTCAACCGCCCAGATATACAAATAATTTTGTACCTTAATTTTTAGAAAACTACTGAACAGATGTACAGCAAAGCAAAAAAAGCGCAATCTGCCGACCAAGATCTAACTTCCTGCCAAGTTTGGTGTAAATCTGTGCAACAGTTTTTGCGGTAGTGCTTGTTAAAGAAGCCTATGGAAAATGCATTTGGATTTTGTGGCTTGGTAACCCACCCTTTTTCTCTGCCCCCATGGACAGATCACCCATAAACTTTCCATGCGCAAACTAGTCAAAAGGTAGCAAGAGGGGACTAAAAATACAAGTTTTCCACTTTCATATTCCTACAAGAACTTTAGATACAGCTACAGCCTAAGCCGCTAAACAGATTTACATCAAATTTGGCAGAAAGCTAGATCTCGGTCCATAAACAGTGTTTTTTGTGTTTTGGTGCAAATCCGTTCAGTTGTTTTTGAGTAATTAATGCTAAGAAACCTTGTATATTTAGGGCCTGGAGCCTCCATGGATTTCATTAGAGCTCAAGCTGAGATCTGATTGGCTGCCACCACCTCAACCAGGAACTGGTGGCAGCCATATTAGGACTTGGGAGTTCATCATGAGTCCTAAAAAAAAGTAAAAAGAAAGACATAAAAGGAGGTGTCCCGGAGGGCCCCACCTTGGGACAAAAACGTTAGTTTTATCTCTACATTTGTGGAGGATCCACAAATTGACAGCAAAATAAAAAATAATTTTTAAAACAGTCGTTGGCCATGGTATGATGGTTTTTATTTTTGGGGGGAGAGGTGCAAGTGTGGCCCTCCCCTGGCTGATTTCAGCCCTGGGGCCGATAACTTTTTTAGGGGGAAAGGAACATGCGGTCCCCCATCCCCGGGTCATTTTGGCCCCAGACACCCCATCCCCTAGGGCCTGACTTATTTTATGCGTGGAGGGTGGCACATGGCTCCCCCTGCCCGGGTCATTTTTAGCCTCAGGGGCACCATCCCCTGAGATCCCAATGTATTTGTAAGGAGGAGAAGACCCTCAGCCCTCCCTCCCATGGCCGTTCCCAGGGACCCCATCCCATGGGACCCAATGTCCGTTTTTTTTGGGTAAGGGGCACTCGTGCCCCCACCTCGAGCCACTTGCAGGACCGGAGGGCCCATTCCCTGGTTTCCAATGTGTTTTGTAGGAGAGGGGGCCTCTAAAGGCCCTGTGGTCGCTCAGGCAAGTTAAAGGAAGTGGGGCTTTGCACTACTTTGCGTTACTTTTAGGTAAATATATATATTTTTGTATGTGTTGGTTTGAGCCACTTTTGTGACACAACCACAGCGCACAATATTGGAAAATCTGCCCCTTCCAGTCATATGCCTGCTTTCCCCAAATCTAAAACCAATGAATTAGCTATAAGTGTAAAATACACAGCTTTAAGTTTATTGGAAAGTCCATTTTCACGTATGTCCCTCTTCTCCCCATACAAAACATTTTTGATGCACATCACTTACTTCCTTCGAAAGTGTGGAGTGAGGGACTGAGGAAGTTCCCCACCTTAATTGCACCCTTGCAGCAACCTTTACTAGAACTAACGTTAGGTGTGCAATTAGTGTGGGAAGTTCTAAAGACCAACGTGTTTGAACACCCATAACATGCTGAATTTTTTAGTATTCATAATATATCAAATGGCTACCACCAACCCTCCAATCGAAGCTAACAGTTTTTCACACCTTTACTAAACTCACAAGTGTGGAAAAAGTCGTCCACCCTGCACATGTTGCTCTGTTGTAAATGCCAGAACAAATATTTGCAGATTTGGTACACCTACGTTTCACTCACGTTTGCACAAAGTTTGTGAGCCAGGCTCTATCATATAGTAAGCGTGGGCATAATTTAAGTTATGGCGATGATATCTCATTCTCGCATAAACTCACTCGTTGTTTCCACCAACTTTTCCACGCATATTCAATACTCTTCAACCTCCGGGTTTGAAGATTCACTTTTTACCTGCAATTATGGCTGAATCTTCCCCCTTTGAATGTTGAAAGATTATAAATTGTTCTCTTGATGTTACTTTTTTCAATGAAGAGGCTAATGCCTTAGAAGAGTCTTGGCCACCGCTCACTAACCCTGGCACATTCACATTTCAAGTGGGAATAGTTGCCTAGAATGATTCCACGTTTTCATCATGCATTAAATACCTTGAACGGTGTTTCTGCAGATTTAAGAAGAGTAAATCTACATTTATCTATAATTACTTACCTTTTTCTGGAGAATTGGGGCAGAATAGACATCCTTACACGCAGGTTCTTCTGAGGTAACCTGGAAGAAAAATCAATATGAGTGTCTGGGATATCCATTAGATAAGTTTTATTTTAATCTTTTTCTGGGATTTAGTTATTCAACCTGAATTCCAGTCTAAGAAAGATTTATTGACATGACCAGTGTTTTCTTCTTGGGTAATTTAATATCAGGGACTGAAAAATCAATGGAATCTGCGTGAGGACTCCACTGTAGGCTTAGAAATCCCCACTCGGCTGCAGGGATCTCGCACTAGTGTACACAGTCCTCCAACAAGGGAGCAAAGACCATAGCTTCTGCCCATCTGGTGGCCCAGGGAGCCATCAACCCTAGTTTAAATGAGAGAAATGTTTTTGAAAGTCATCATTCAAAGAAACATAAAGGAATACTTTGACATTGATGGTACAGGAAAAATGGTAACAGTTAGCCCTCTTATGCACCTTTATATGAGGGTTAAGGGAGAAATGAATGGTCTGGTCTGATAGATTAACAAGAGCATAAAGACGATTAATAAACAACCTGTTAAAGGAAGTGAGAACTAAAGAAGAGGTGCATAAAAAAAATTAATGAATGCAGACTTGGATTAGGTCATTACACAATGAGAAAAGGACATATTCATTCCTTAGCTAGGGAAAGAGTGGAACCTGCAACTGAAGCGACACTTTTTTATGAATAGCGGATTGAAGAAGATCCACTTTAGCAGCCAGGGCGAGGACTCATGAAAATACTTAAGAGGTACACCGATCCATACAAGCAGATAAGAAAGAGCAATAAAAACATACAGGCCAACAATTTATAAGAGGAAAGTGAGAGATTAAACAACAATAATCGGGAAAATGTATTTCCTCCATTGACTTCTGATTGAGCAGAGGCAATTTCAGAAGGGAGACAGCCTAAATAAAAGGATTTTGGGCTTAAAAAATGTGAGAGCCTTCCCCCGGAATCGGGTCTATTGTCATAAATGACTAAAATAATAAAATATTTTAATGGGGTACAATGAGGGGTCCTTGTGCCAAGAATTACTTCTAGTATGTCTGGACCTGCATTTTGCTATGGGTGCCCTTCCTTATGCCAAGAATTATCTCCAATATGCCAGCATCAGCATGTTACCTTGGGTGACGCCATAAGCCCAGAATTAAAATATTGAGTATGCCAAGGCCAGTGGCAGACTCACAATCATAAAACACGCAAACAAACACACGTTTGCTCACTCTCTCACTCATACTCTGTCCCTCACACATTCATTCTCTTGCCCCTCACTCTATCGCACACACCCTCACTCGTTGTCGCCCATACTCATTCCCACTCACTACTACTCACACACAAACATACCCATAACCCTTTGTTCTCACTCTTACTCAAAAACACACACTCAACCTTTCACAGCCACTGACTCTGGATCCTGGTGCAGCTCCACTCGCTGCACTGTAGCATTGATAACTACACTCCCGACTCCATTTCATGCCCTCGCACTATCTCCAGGACACTCACCCCCTCAGCTCCTTCACTCACTCCCTCACACTCATTTACACATAATCATATACTCTCTCAAACTCCGATTCTCACTCCCATTGATAATCTCAAACACGGTCACACAATAATTCAGAAACCCATGCACACACATGCAAAGAGAAACACAATGTTGTTTTTAACTTTCCTTGCATCCTTAGCTTGCAACTCGCAGGCTTCATGGCAGAAGCTGACCAGGAATCTGGCTCTGGACATTTGCACCAGCGAGCCATGGTTCCCAAGAAGGAGACAGGCACAGCAACCAGGCCAGGCTTGCAAATGGGAAGACCCACCTCAATCCCTCTCCCAGCTTCTTGATAGGACTGGAAGCACAGGCCTATAATATGCTGTGACAGGCCCGACTTCTCACTGGCCCCAGGGATGCAATGATGAGTGCCCCAACAGCCACATTTTAGCAAATATACTGTGCTGCCTGAAGCATGTGTGGAATGTCTGCTAAATAAGATGGACTGTGCTGGCGAGATGATCGTAGTTGAACTACTCCTCTCACATGCGCAATCCAGACATGCAGCTACCCAATGCTGTGTTTTTAATCAATGATCTGTAGCTGGATTGGGTCTCAAACCCCCTCCTCCCGTCCTTTCAGCCTAGAGGGCCGACCTACTCATGGGGAGTGTTAATAAGTTGTGTTTTCATGAACACCGTTAAGTCAAATCATTAGCAGTAGAGGTAAAGGCAGTATGTGGCGCCTCACAGGAGGCAAAGCTGCCCACGGACGTCCCCGATAAGGAGCCACCACTGGAAATATAAGACCAAATATCAGTGCTTTAAATGGGCCGGTACTCATCGGTACTGTGTACCGGTACTTCTCGTTTTTTTATTCCTCTGAGTAGCGGCACTTCTCAGCTGCCAAGGAGAGTACCAGTACTCATCAAAGGTAGGTTCAATGTTGCTACTGCTCACGAGCACGAAACGAGGCTGTCCAACAGCCAAAGGGCCTCTGTAGCCCAGCCGGAGCCACCTCTAAACAATTCAGCAGGGCTCATTTGCATAATGTCCGGTGTTCACCACCACCCTGTGTTTGACAGAGCAGGGTCCATTCAGGCCCTGTGCTGTCAATCACATTCACACCATGGTGCGCATTTGTGCACACACTCGAATCCAGGCATCCCGCTGACTGCAGCAATAGCAGCAATTAAGGAAGCCACGGGAGATAAGGGGTGTAAAAATGCCTTTATCCCACCTGAGTCTTTTGAATGAGTGTCTGTCTGCTTGTGTCTGGATGTTTGCGCACGTTTGTGTGTGTGTGTGAGTGAGAAAAGGGAGTGAAAGAGGGAGAGAATCCAGGCACTAGGGAGGTATTTTAAAGGACATTCTTGGAATGCTTTGTGTGAGCATTGCTGCTTGTTTCTGTGAGTGCAAACTCAGGATTATATAAGTAATCGGCCACATAGAAGTCTCTTAGATGTCTTGTCCTTAGCCCCGCCCCTAGCCACGCCCACTTGCTACAACCATAGCTCCTTTTAAGAGTACCTGCACTTATTTTTTCCCATTTAAAGCACTGCCAAATATGCTTCATGTCAACCCATTCCACTCATGAAGGTGGACACCAACTGAATCAACAAAACATTTGCTACCAGATCAGAAGCAGTAGTGCCCTTATACATAAGCCTGGTCCAATCATGCTTGTTCTTGTAATAGTGCCCTTATACATAAGCCTGGTCCAATCATGCTTGTTCTTGGAATAGTGCCCTTTTACATAAGCCTGGTCCAATCATGCTTGTTCTTGGAATAGTGCCCTTATACATAAGCCTGGTCCAATCATGCTTGTTCTTGGAATAGTGCCCTTTTACATAAGCCTGGTCCAATCATGCTTGTTCTTGGAATAGTGCCCTTATACATAAGCCTGGTCCAATCATGCTTGTTCTTGGAATAGTGCCCTTATACATAAGCCTGGTCCAATCATGCTTGTTCTTGGAATAGTGCCCTTATACATAAGCCTGGTCCAATCATGCTTGTTCTTGGAATAGTGCCCTTATACATAAGCCTGGTCAATCATGCTTGTTCTTGGAATAGTGCCCTTATACATAAGCCTGGTCCAATCATGCTTGTTCTTGGAATAGTGCCCTTATACATAAGCCTGGTCCAATCATGCTTGTTCTTGGAATAGTGCCCTTATACATAAGCCTGGTCAATCATGCTTGTTCTTGGAATAGTGCCCTTATACATAAGCCTGGTCCAATCATGCTTGTTCTTGGAATAGTGCCCTTATACATAAGCCTGGTCCAATCATGCTTGTTCTTGGAATAGTGCCCTTATACATAAGCCTGGTCCAATCATGCTTGTTCTTGGAATAGTGCCCTTATACATAAGTCTGGTCCAATCATGCTTGTTCTTGGAATGTACACCATTGCCAGTGTATGAGGAATAACATAACTGGCAGAAAAAGCTCAATAGAAAAGCAGAGCAGGCAGTCCCGGCATATGTTTAACAATGTAAAGGCCTTTAACAGGGTCAACTGGGGCTTCCCGATGGGCACCATCAGACACACATTGCAATACGCAGAGGTTTCTAAATTGTTACTCGCTAATTGCCAATTTTCCTCAACAGAAATAGGCAGGGATCTCAAACACTGCGCTAAGCAGGGGCATGAGCCATGATTGCTCCCTACCTCCAATACTGTTCATACTATTAATGGAGCCTCAGGCCACGAAACTGGAGAAAGCAAAGACAATTAAAGGGACAATGTATGGAGGAGACCCAGAATTTTAAAAAATCCTGATGGTAATCTACCACAATATTGAGCTTTAAGTAAAAACCTGCCAAAATATTATTTTTACAATATTCACTACACAACATGAGAAAGGTTAAGTATATGTAGATAAGTAGAGATTTACTATTCTTGACTCCATCATTTTTATGTATCTTGATAACGTATACATCTTTAAGGTATGCAGATTTAAGAATAGTTAGTCTATATTTACCTATGCATACATACCTTCACGAAATTGTGGTAGTCAATATTCTGGATACAATATTATAGCAGTCACTCGATAGTGTGACATAATCCTTTAGAAGACTTCTCAAGACCTGGCTCTTCGATCAGTAGCGGCTCCCCTCCAGCGCCTTGAGACCCTCACGGGTATATAGCGCGCTTTACAAGTGCATTGATTGATTGATTGAATTCTACCCGTCTAAAATGCTCTCTCCTAGTTGTTTTACATGAAGTTTCAAAATCTGGTAAAGTATCATGTTTTGGGATCAATGCAGCGAAATCTGAATTGCACAATTTCACTCGGGGAAACAGATAGACTAAAATTGATTGCCTAGGTAAAACGGAAAATTAAATATTAAAAACTCAGTTCACTACCTCTTTTCAACTACTTCCATCAGTCGAACAAAGGAAGGTAGACCTTGATAAATGAACCAAGCTATGCATTTAATATGTGGGCATAAGAAGTCCTGTAAAAATGAGTATCTTCTGTGACTTGACTTCTGAATGTCTTTTAGGCTTACTATTTATTGCAAATCTCAAATTCAATTTCCTCAATAAAATTCAAACAACGACGACATATTTTCTGTGGGGAGGCAACGGTACTTGACTACCTATAACAGTAAAGATGGTTACTAAATTTAATGTAGTCTTAAAAGCTTAGAAAATTGATGAATCTCATTAAAGTCATAACATTGAGACTACCTTTTGAATGTTTACAGATGAGCTATATGACAAAATGCTTAAAAGAAACCAAACCTTTTTTGGCGCGATCAAATAGGACCTGGGTAAAACTGCACAAACACCTTTTCTAAACCGCTAGTGCCAGTGTAATGACTGTGGCCCTGCTAAAGGTCTGACATGTAATTTGGCTGGAGATGATCTTACCAACTACCCATCATCCAACATGCCTCTGCAGCTCAAAAGTAAGGCATCAGGCACAATACTCAAGGAACAACAGGCACCCACCCTCCAAGTGGCTGGAACTATTGGAGAAGCTGGCTAAACTACATGGAGGTTCAAAGCATGTTATGTCAGATCTGCATAAAGTCTCAAGTAGTCAGACTAATAAATTAGGCAGAAGAATGATTCGGATTGGGCATGTGCGTATCCTGTTCTCATCTTCATTTGTTTAAAGAAAATATTCTAATTGCTTTCCTATTAAAATATGCTTGTCATTTTTAGACTCTGGGACACAGTGAGTTGATCCACAAACGTATTCTCACTTTCTCTTTCAGAATGTGTTCATTATACTCTTTTGTGTGCGAATTGATACCATGTGGCCCTTTGTGATGTGTGACAATAATGTGTTGCATTCAAAGTATTGTAGCTCCACTCTTAATATTGTGTTTATACCCTTAAACATCCCAGTATGCAAAATGTTGTGTCCAAAAATGTATGTTCCCTGTAGGTGTCCTACGTGAGGCTGGATGTCCTACAAGACAAGGAGCCACTTAGCAGCTAGGCGCACACGGTGCTTTTGGGATCATCTGTATTTACTGTGATCCTAATGGGATCAAGTCATTCACTACTGTGACGATGACTGTACTGCACAGGGACACAATCTACAGGGGACCAGAATTGTCCTCTCTGCATTTCAGGTAGCCTTTGTGCACAGTTTTGGCCTTGTTGGAGAGTGAATATCAACTGTTTCTAGTTGTGCCATCTCTGCAAGCCCACTCAAACAGGTCAGACTCAGTGTGGTAAAGAGCTTGTGTGCTTCCATCAAACACAGAAGGAAAAGCATGGTCAGCTGCTGTGCATCACAAAAAAATTGATAAACGTAGGACATGGTCAGCAGGCTTGCGAGATCTTCTCATTCAAAACAGCGATCGCTACCAGGAGAGCCCATAGCAAGTGACCATAGCAAGTGAGACGCCTCCATGTCCAGCAATGGTGACTGAAAAGCCTTGACTGGCTGAGAGTGTCACATGTGACTTGGGGCTAGGAACAGGCACATCTTTGGCAAAAGCTGTGCAAATCTGCCTAAAATGGAGAACAAGACCCTCAGAGCCCTCTAGCTACTGGCGCGTGCCATTCGGAAGTGAAAGGAGGTAGCTGCAACCCCACGAGCCACGGGTTCTGCTTGGCAGCTCGTGTAAATGCAGGAAATTGGTGTCCTGGCTTCTGCTGCCAAGTTCGTGGATCAATGGTACTACTTGGTAGTTGGTACTTGGGTGAAGTGCGATGGGCACTGCTGACAGATTCCAGGGACCCCAGATGCTGCTTGACAGAGAGCCGAGTGCAGGCTGCTGTATACCCTGGGGTGTATTGTCAGTGGGCTTTTGTGTTTCATTTTATTGTGGGCAGCAGGCGCAGGGTTCACTGGAAACAGGTCTCTGAAGCTGTTGATGACCGATCCTGGGATGCAGGGACAGGGGCTTGCGAGCATCTATTCATTCAGGCCCAGGGTGTTGTAGAGGCTTCAGGGTAGTGCTGGCAGAGCTTGGGTACAGGAGTTAGGGTACTGCATGTGCCAAGGCGCTTGATCCATGAATCGTGCTATCTGATATAGAAAACTGACGAATATGTGTCTAGGGGGATGTCACTTTGAGCTTCTATTTCTGTAGCTATGGGCCTGGCGCACTGTTAGCGACCACAGGATGCCACTGCTTCCCAGTGCCCTCTCATTCCAAAATCTGAGCTACAGGAGAGAGAACCTATGAACAAGGGGATTGGACGATATGCTTACATTTGTGAGGGGTTTGGGGATCTCTGCACACAGGAGACCCGGAGAGAACTCCGTACATTGGCCCCTGGAGGGTGATGGGCTGGGAGTCTGTGTTGCTACAATGGGTCTCTGTATAAAGGATTCAGGGTGTAACCATGCAGCCCTGAGGTCCCTACTGATAGTGGGAGGTGTGCATGGAGGATCTCTAGGAAAGAGTTCTAAAATGTGTTGGATCGAATGCACATAGAGGGTGTGAGTGCCTTTTTAAAAGATTTGCTGAGGGTGAACCCCAAAGCGCCTTTTCTAGGGGTATTTGAGATCTATCATTTTTTAATCAGTGGCATGGGTGCACTTTTATTGCTGTATTTTTTGGGGAGGGGGTAGAACCACCACACTCTCTGTTGTTTTTAAAATCTTAGGCACGTTAAATCAACTTGGTAGGCTACAACTACTTAAAAAATTCACCATTATCTAGTAAAGTAGTGCCTCTTCTGAAGAAACCATCACTGGATCCCTCTAGGCCAGATAGTTTCTGACCTATTTCGCTGCTTCCTTATCTTGCGAAAGTGGTGGAAGCACATGTCAATTCCACTCCGACTGCCAACCTGGAGTCCAATGGGATTCTTGATGAGTCCCAGAATGGCTTCCGCGCTAACCATAGTACGGAGTCTGCCGTGCTAACAGTCACAGAACATCTAAGGGCTTCCTTGGACATGGGCGCAACCTCCATCCTGGTTCTGCTGGACTTGAGCGCGGCTTTTGACACGGTCTCCCACAAGATACCACTTGAGAGACTGTGGGAGATCGGAGTCAGGGACACGGCCCTGGACTGGTTTGCGTCATTTCTATCGGACCGTTCCTTCCAGGTGCACGCCCAGCCGTACTCATCCAGCAGGCTCCCTCTTGAATGTGGGGTGGGTGCCTCAGGGGTCTGCGCTCAGCCCCACATTGTTTAATGTATACGTCCGCCCCCTGGCCTTGATGGCCCGGGAACGTAAGATCCAGCTAATATCATATGTGGACGATACACAACTCATTTTCAACTTTTCTAACAACAATGTGGTATATCAAATTAAATTTCAAGAAGACATCCTGGCGATTTCAAGGTGACTATCTAACAATTGTCTTCAGTTAAACTCCTCTAAAACAGAGGTACTTCTGATCGGCAATGGTACGCAGATATGGGACGAGCACTGGTGGCCTCCTGCGCTGGGACCTGCTCCCATACCCAAGGAGTCAGTAAAAAATCTGGGGGTGATTCTTGACAACTCACTCAACCTGGCGTCCCATGCCAAAAAAGTGGCAGGCACCTGCTACGGGCGTCTTCGCTCTCTTAAACCCATTTTGGGTTTCTTTGAGCCTTCTACCCGCCAGATTATAGTCCAGGCATTAGTTCTGTCTCACCTAGATTATTGCAATGCCCTCATGTTGGGCTCCAACATGACTGCGATCAACAGGATGCAAAGAGCACAGAACGCTGCCGCTCGTGTTTTGTTTGCCCTACCCAAAACCTGTCACACGTCCCCCTTTCTTCGGCGACTACATTGGTTACCAATACAGCAACACATTCAATTCAAGACCCTCTGCCTCACCCACAAAATCTTGTATAGCACTGGCCCCCTAACCCTGCAGGGACTTTGTTCCTTTTACACTCCCACGCGCGCACTCCGTTCAGCGGACCTTTCTCTAGCTCGTACTGTCAGGATTCGGAGGAGCAGAGCCGGTGGCCGCTCCTTCAGGTATTTGGCCCCTAGGCTTTGGAATTCTATCCCCCCTAAAGCTCGGGCCACTCCAAATCACCTGCAATTCCGAAAACTTATAAAAACTTGGCTGTTTGCTTCCGTCTAGCACTTCCTCTGTCGTACTAGCCTCAGGCATGTCTGCAAGCGCTGGGACGCCCCGTTGCTGGGGTAGCCATGCGCTATACAAGATTCCATAGCATTAACATTAACATTAATTCATCAAATATTTTCATCGAGGAGGACCTGCAGAAATGTTCTAGTTATTGCCTCAGAAAAACATTCACCTTGGACTCAAATTGCTAAATATTATTACAAAACATTTTTGAATTATATTTTGGGAGCAAGTATCATTCAAACGCTATATTTTCCTATATGTGGATTTCAGGTGAACACGTACATGAATTATTTCTTCAACGGTCGTTTTACCTAGAAAATGTATGTTTGTCTGACTTTGCCTAGCACCAGGGATGTTTCCATGGGATGAGTGGGAGCCGGTGTTAGGACCCCAATCCAGTCCTTGCAAGTAAACACAGAACAGAGTATAGGTGTCTGTTCTCTTAATGACATTGTCATTGAGATGCGGTGTAGGTTTTAGTGTCACCTGGTTCCTTGAATCGTTAAGAGGCAGAGAGCTTTTAAAATGTCATGGTCGTGAATACTCTAAAAACATTTAACAGAGGACATTTAATGCCTTCTTCAATGCCATCTACCGAGGCGCCAAGATGGCGAAACCTTCTGGGAGGGCCTAGACTTGCCAATGACAGAGAACCCGGCAGGGAAGTCACAGAGTAGCATTTTAGTAGCAATTGGGAGTTATTAGAAACCTACAGGTCAATAAAGCACCCTTCCCCTTTTGGATTGACCAACTTATGCCATAAGACGGACTGTTCTATTGTAGCCTCGCCTCTGATTAAACTTAGCGGTTATTTTCTAGACCCTTCAAGAGGCACACCAACCACGAGGGAGGCGGAAATATCACCTATATATAAATCGAAGGATGCTATGCTGCTTGTCGGTCAATCTCAATACTTAATGCTGCCCTCAAGATTTATTCTAAAATAGTGGTAAAGAGATGAGAGTCCCATCCTGTCCAGTCAGGATTTATAAAAATAAACAAACTTTGATAACATACGTAGTTTTTCACCTGATTGAAAAATCTCACAAAAGGCAAATCCCACTAAGTAGTTCAACCTTAGATGCGGAATAGGCTTTTCACTTTGTTGATTTGTCCTATCTGAGATTTGTGACGGGAAAAAAGTGGCACACTATATATTCAGAAAGTGTGCGTTCACAGTGACCGAAGCCTAAAAGCTACATTCATTATGAAGGTTCACGTACTTTTTTTGCTACGACAAACCTAAATCTGATTAACATATATAATTCTGCATCTCTACATGGGAAAATGGTCAAAACGTAATATTTTTCAGTGAGTTTTCAAAATCTTATTAAATGGTGAAATTAGATGTTTGATAACTTTAGGGGAAAAGTAACTTTATAAAAAGGTACTTTAAGCTGCCTGAGCCGGAACTAGCTTAAACCAGTTTTGACACTCAACACAACCTTGGAGCTGAAATACTCATCCTTGGCTGGGAAAGTTAAAGTCTCTTGTCAAAAGACAATTGTCTGTCTCTAAAACTAGGAATGACATGAGAAGGTTAACTACTATCCTGTTAACAGGGATTAGCCAGCGGGGAAGGGTGGATAGTAGATGACAGAATGTTATGTTCTGTTATGTTATGTTATGGAAATTTGTAAAGCGCACAGCTGCCCCAGCAAAGGGGCGTCCCGGCGCTAATCCTGAACGAAACACAACAGAGAATAGAGAGACACCTGAAAATTAAGGGAATAAATGAGTTTTGATGGCTTTCCTAAATTGGTATAATTCGTTTATTTCTCGAATGTGGCCTGGTAGAGTGTTCCATAGCTTTGCTGCTAGGAACCGAAAGGAACGTCCGCCGGCTCTGCTGCGCTTGAACCGGGGAACTTCAACCAGATTCTGACCAGCTGAGCGAAGGGCTCGCGTGGGCACATACATCTTCAGCAAAGGTTTTAGCATTTTGGGGTTAGACTGTTTTAAAATTTTAAAAGAGATACATAAGACCTTAAACTGTATTCGCTGGGCTACTGGAAGCCAGTGAAGTTCACGAATGGTTTTGGAGGTAGAGCTAAAACGGGGCAGGCCTATTAAAGGTCTTGCAGCCGCATTCTGAACGCGTTGCAAACGGGCAGTTTCTGTTTTGTTGGTCCCAAGAAGCAGAGAGGAGGCATAATCCAATCTGGACAGCACCGTAGATTGGACAATCACTTGTCTGGTATCTGGGTCGAAAAATTTCAAAATTGCTTTTAAACTGCGTAAAATGCCGAAGCATGTAGCGGCAACCTTTTTTGTTTGGGTGATAAAACTTAGAGCAGAATCTAACCAGATTCCCAGGTTTTTACATCTGGCTTAGGTGTAGGAGCTTTTCACAGGTTCGAAGGCCACCAGTGATCTCCCCAAAGTTCCGGGTTTTTGCCCACCAATAACACCTCCGTCTTGGTGGCATTAAGTTGTAGACAGTTGGCTGTTAGCCACTCTGCAACAGCGGCCAGGCCTGAGTTGAATTTGAGATGGTCCATGTCCTTTCCTTCCGATAGGGCGACCACTAGCTGCGTGTCGTCAGCGTAGGACACAATGTTAAGGTCCCACGCTTTGGCGACAGCAGCCAGCGGCTGGACGTACAAATTGAACAGGGTGGGGCTCAAAGCCGAGCCCTTAGGAACCCCCTGTCCAATAGAGTAAGCCTTAGAGAGGAAGGGAGGAGTGGAGACACGAAATTACCTGTTGGTCAGAAATGACCTAAACCAGGCAAGAGCCATATCAGTGATCCCTGCCTCTTCAAGCCGGCGGAGCAGGATCTGGTGGGAGACAGTGTCAAACGCGGCACTGAGGTCTAATAGGATCAGTGCCGCCATTTGACCATGGTCCAGGGAGGCCCGAAGGTGCTCCGTCATAGCCAGGAGTGCCGTCTCCGTGCTATGCCCAGCACGAAATCCGTGCTGAGTATCATCCAGAGTGTTGTTGGAGTTTAAAACATTAGTAAGTATGGAATTTACATGGGCCTCAGCGATCTTAGTGGCTCGGGGGAGCAACGATATGGGTCTGAAATTTTCGGGCTTCTGAGGGTCTAAGGTAGCCTTCTTTAGTATAGGGGAGACCCATGCTTATTTCCATTTTGCTGGCACCACTCCTGTAGAAAATGAGGCATTAATGATACTATGTAATGGAGCAAAACAGTACAGGGAGGAGTCTCGGAATTGGGCAGGCTTAAGAGGGTCCATCAGAGAACACGATTTAATGAGGTTAGTAAGCTGATTGAACCTTTCATTGGAGATTTCGGGGATAGTAGATAACCTAGAGACATGACTTGGTAAAGTGTCTAAGCCATCACTGGGCTGAGACTCAGGAGTAAAGGCCAGGTAGATGCCCCGGATCTTTTCCACGAAGAAGGAGGCTATCTCTTCACATTGAGCCGCTGAGGTAACAACATTAACAGCAGATTTCTTTGTGTTGAGTTCCTTCGAAATTTTAAAAATCACTTTGGCCGGATTAGGGCTAAGTTTTTATTTCTGTGGCATAATATAATGCCCGAGTCCTACAGATGGCTTTGTGATATAGTTTGAGTTGTTTTAGATAGCCAACCTTTTTTTCTGTGGAGTAATCTTTTCTCCAATCGCGTTAATATCTCTTGCAAATCTTTTTCAGGCCCGCCAATGTCTCGTCATACCAGGGATTGGCATCCTGGGTACGTCTCATACTCCAGGTTACTGGAATAAGCCTGTCTAGTGCCTGGGTGAGCCAAGTACAAAACGAGTCATAGCCTGATTCCACGTCAGAAAAGGGATTCAGAGGATCGGTTTCCAGAAGGGTGTGAAAATCCGCTAGACAGAGTTTGCGCCAGGTCCTTTTACGTACGGCTGATTGGGTTTTACAGTTGTCAGGGGTAGAAGTACAAAAAGTCAGTGTAACCATATAGTGATCTGACCAGGCAATAGGTATGGGGCAGAGGAGCAGGATGATTCAATGTTCGTAAAGATAGGATCCAGCGTATGGCCTCCATTGTGTGTGGGACCTTTAACTAATTGGGAGAGCTGGAAGGCTGCAATATCAGCAATCAAGGTGCAGATCATCAGTTCTTGCTCCAGCTCGAAATGGAGATTGAGGTCACCCAAAATACTAAAGTTGGCTGATCTCATGGCGCAGGCTTCCACGATCTCCAAAAGAGAGGTATTAAATCTGCACATCGGTTCAGGGGGTCTGTATATAAGTATCCCCGAAAAAGTAAAATGGGCATTAACAGAGATATTAAAATGTCCACATTCAGCCCCTTTTAAGTTAATTTTCTCAAAGGAGCAGGAATAGATAGTTTTAGTGATCACAGCAATACCGCCTCCTCTTGATGCCCTATTAATCAGGGTAATCGAGAAACCAGGCGGAAGTGCTAGGTTGGAAATAAAGGGCAGATATTACACTTCTGATTTACAGTTGGAGAGGCCAGAGAGCACTTCTCCTATTATTTCCCAGAACCCTCTAAACCAGCCTGGCTACAGCTATTGTGGGTGATAGAACCAGTGTTGACCCCATCAGGTAAGAGTAGATTTCATATAAATAGGGAAGTAGCTCAGGAGACGAATAGAGAGGCCTGTATGGTGGCAGAAGAGTTCTGCCATTTTGTAACAGGGGCTCCTGGGTAATTTGACAGTAAGGCCACGTGAAAGTGCAGCAAAGTAAGGTGTGCAAAGGGTGAGATGTAGCTAGGATTGGGCAGGATACATTTTCCGATCACTGGGTAGTGCGCAGATTAATTCATGGCACCTCATCACCACCTCCTCAGAACATTCCTTTATTTAGGAAGACTTCATTTGAAAAAGAAGGCCTTGCTGGAAGAAAGAAAATTCCTGCTAGAGAAAGAGGACTTACTACAAGACTCTAGATCATGTTGGCACACAGGAAGTGTGACTCCTCTCCGAGAGTCAAGTGGTTAGCATCCTATTGCCTGCTAAAAGGACACAAAAAGCAGAAGGACTTCTGACTCCAAGAGGGCCTGGTGGACTACAGAGAACAGGACCCTGCCAGAGACCTGGCTGGAGAGAGAAATGTTGCCTCAAAGCCTATCCTGGGGAGGTAGGGGCCACATGACTGACCAGAAGTAAAGAGAGGCTTAGTCATTTTAACCCTCCTGAGGAATAGGACAAGGTGCTGAGGCGCCCTCAGGAAGGGTAACAGAAATAGGTTTGTCCCACTCAAAGCTTTTTGGTGTGCTACAAACTGGTACAGCGCAACCTTGTGGCAAAGGTATATTGCCTCAGGAGGCACTGCCCAGCTACCGCTTCCAGCTTTGCCCGCTGGTGGATTCGGAGAACCAAAAAAGCGTCTACATCGGAAGGTAACACCTTGTGCCAGAATGAGGAAGCAAATCTTTTCAACACAGGAAGCAACCTCAGTGGCAACAATATCCAAATTTTCCTCCAAGGAGCTTGTAGTATCAAAACTAACAGCTGAAGAGGGAGCTCAAGAATGGCATATCTGACTTTAAGGCACCCTTGCCAACCACAGCATTGGACCTTGCTCCTTTTAAAAAATATATATATATTTTATTTTCCTTTTACATAAGTTGGTACTGACTACAGAAATCTGAAATTATAGGTGCGTACAGAGTACATAGTTGTCTCAACACTTAACTAACGCCATTATCAATTTTGCATCGCAGTTATCCCCCACATGCACCCATCTTATGACCACAGCAATAACAACTGTCCCGGAACAACTCTGATCATGTCCATTATTCGCTTAGCTTCGGTTCTGACTCTTCAGATGGTGGGGTACATATATTTCCTCTAATTGCATTCCACTTCCCTCACACCGTGTCCATTTCTTGGGGCACCCTCTATGGAAATAGACCACTTTCTCTGCCACCATTGCGCTATCCATATCGCCTCTGTCGATGTGTGGGACCGGCCTGCGCTCCTCAGTGTTGAGCTATGTTCCTTTTAGCCAGCATCATACCTAAAGTCGCCCAATCTTGAGCTGCATGATTAATATCTGTCGGCTCCCAGATATTGAGGAGACATCTCTTGGGTTCTGGGAGGACACTAGGTCCACAAACTTGTGAGATTGTATCCATGACAGCCTCCCAGTAGTGTGTAATTATGGGCATTCCCACAGTGTGGTAAAAGTGCCTAGCATTCGGCAACCAAGCAGACACAGTGATGTGTTGGTTTTTCCGATTTTATACAATGTCATCCTTGTGTAGTATGTTCGGTGCAGTATTTTGAGTTGCACTAGTTTTAGTTTGGAGGGTATTGCCACTTCGCGTGGGGACGCGAGCGCCTCCTGCCAGTCCGTTTCGTCCAGCTCCCCTAGCTTGGCCTGCCATTTCTCACAAAGAGTTTTTGTGGGGTCTCAGGTATTTATAATTTTACGATATGTCAGGGAAATGGCTGTTTTAGTCATGTGGTGTGTCAACAGTCTGTCCTCAGCAGTGAGGTCTCTGGGAGATCAGGGCCTGGTGGAATAGCTTTTGTGAGCGCATGTTTGATCTGTAGGTAACAGAATATTTTCAGTCGATGCAATCTCGTATGTCTCTTGGAGCTGGGAGAATGCAATGGCCTTGCCTTACTCCACAAGTCCGCTACCCTTGAAATACCAAAGAGGTCCCAACGCTTGAAGCCTTTTCGATTGCAGAGTTTGCCTAGTCATGGGTGTCCCAAAGTGGTGTGTGTTGTATTAAGACCCCTTCCCAGTCAAGTGCACAGAGTGATGTAAATGTAAATGTAAATGTGTGTGTCTTGTAAAGCGCACTGCTACCCGGAGGCGTCCTGACGCTATAGACCGCTGGGGAACCCGTCCTGGCTTTCCCTGTGAGATGTTCCCTCCTGGGTATCTCCAAGGTGAAACCAGGCATCCCCGGCGTTTGTGGGGGGCCGTTGTGGAGATGAGGCAAGCTAATGCCCAGAGTTGCAGAGTGTGTTCCCTGGTTAGAGTAGGCACCGAGGCGAGAATTATCAAGTCCGCTGACCCTGGTTCACGACCCTGCCACGTCGGGGATTGAACCCTGGTCCTGGGCCGTCCTCTGCTTCTGGGTCTGCCGCCTCTAACCAGTGAGCCACACCACTCCACTTGAGTGGAGTGCAGTGAACCAAATGTGTACGGTGTGTGCAGTTGGTCCCAATTGTGTACTTTTGTGGGATTTATTATATATAGTGCTCCCAGAACACCCTCTGCACCGAGCATATGTCTAACCATGGGAAGCGCTGGTTCTTCTTGTGGGGCATATAGCCATTGATTTTTCACAATGACCTGCGAGGTCCAGTAGTAAGTTTTGATATTTGGTAGGGCGAATCCACCGTCATACCAGCCCTTCACCAATTTCTGATTGGCTATGCGGGCAGGTTTTCCATCCCAGAGGAGATGACTTACTTCTGCGTCAATTGCTTTGAAGTAGGAGCGAGGAACCGCAAATGGAGTGTTTTGCAGAGGAGATGAGTTACTTCTGCGTCGATTGCTTTGAAGTAGGAGTGAGGAACCAGAAATGGAGTGTTTTGCAGGGCGTATAGGAACCTGGGGAGTGCCATCATTTTGAACAGGGCAGCTCGTCCCAATAGTGTCAGTGGTTGGGAGGGCCAATGTTTAACGTCATGGAGGAGTCTTTTCAGGGACTCTAAAAGGTTTTTCTCGATGAATTATGTGGGTTGGAAAGTAATGTATAGTCCTAGATATTTGAACCCCCGTCTGCGATCTGTATCATGCAGTCTTGCAGTAGTCGTGGAGGTGGGCCATTAGGCACATAAAGAATAGACTTGGCCCAGTTGATAGTATATCCTGAGACTCTACCATATGATGCGCCGATAACCATAAGCCCAATTATTGATTGTCTAGGGGTTGCCATATATAGTAAAACGTTGTTAGCATGTAAGGAGATGCGATCCTCCCATCCCTCCATCCACTTTAGCCCATGTATTATTGGATCCCTCCTTATCCAGGCCGCCAAGTGTTCCAATACCAGGGCAAACAGGAGTGGAGACAATGGACAGCCTTGTCTTGTACTGCGACCTAAATGAAAATCGGCAGAAACTTGCCCATTTACCACCACATGTGCTAGAGGCTTTGTAGAAAGGAGTTGGACCCAGGCACAAAATTTGGGGCCGAAGCCCAGATGTCATAGGACTGCAAAAATGGAAGGGCCATTCGACTAGATCGAAGGCTAAACATGTGTCCAAGGACAGTATGACCGCCTCTTCCTGGATAGTGGATATGCGGGCCATTACACTATTAAGTCGTCTCAGATTAAGTGCTGTATTCCGGCCTGGCAGAAAACCTGATTGGTCCGGGTGTACTAGTGTTGTAAGGTACGGTTGGAACCTAGTGGCCAGTGCCTTTGCTAATATTTTCACTTCTGCATTCAGCAGCGAGATTTGCCGATAGGATGAGCATTCATGCAGGGGCTTACCGGGTTTTGGAATTGCTACGATTGTTGCTGTGCGCTGATCCCTTGGAAGTGCTCCTGCTTCAAGATTGGCCTCATACATTTTGAGCAAAAGTGGCGTGAGTCTGCACGCTGCTTTTTTGTAGAGTTCGATGAGAATGCCATTGGGGCCTAGAGCCTTCCCCGTCTGGAGCCCGCCTATGGCTAGTGATAGTTCGTAGGATGTCAAGTCTGCCTCTAGGGCTTGAACTTCATGAGTTACAAGTGTGGGCATCTGTATGTTCTTAAGAAATGCAAGATTCTCCTCTAGTGTGGTCACGGCTTTAGGAGTATATATTATCTCATAATGAATTGCAAATGTGTTTACTATCTGTTGCAGGTCTGTTATGGCCACCCCGGTATCTGAATTCAATTGTGCCACCAAGCGACTAGCTCCCTCCCTTTTGTCTAACCAAGCTAGAAGCTTGCCAGCATTATCTCCAACTTTATAAATAGTGTGCTGTGTTTTGGTGACTCTGGTCTTCGTCTCCTCCCACATATAGTTCCTGTATTCATGATTTGCGAGGTTAAGCTCATGAGTTGTGGTGTCGTTGGGCTCTAAGGATTGTTCGTCTTCGGCTTGGCCCGCTGCCTGCTCAAGGGCCTGCACCTGTTGTACTTTATCACGTTTATGAGATGTGATTAATGAGATTGCTTGGCCACGCAGTACTGCCTTATACGCGTCCCACAGTGTTGTCGGGATGTTACTGAGTGTCCATTTTCCGTAAAGTATTGCCTTGTGGTTGTAGTTAAGCCTTTTCAAATAGTGGGGTCCTTAAGAAAGCCAGGGTATTTGAGAAAGATGTGACGCCTCCCCAGGATGTGAGCTGTATACTTTATCATAACAGGGGAGTGATCGGAGATACACCTGGGGAGGTGTGAGATCTCCAACACTCTCTCCAAACAAGTTGCCAATGTAAGGATATAATCTGTCCTTGAAAGGCTATTATGTGTTCCAGAGTGGAACGTGTATTGTTGTTCCTGAGGGAAGCATGAGCGCCAAACATCTAAGAGACCAAAGGAGTCAATAAATTCAGCCAAGTCGAGGTGATTCTCTCATTGTTCCCTGGGGGGTTGTCAATCCAGCTTAGCGTCAAGCGTAGCATTAAAGTCACCCCCTATGATCAATTCACCCTGCGGTAGTGTGAGCTGGAAGTTACCGAGGGCGGGGAGGGCTAGGTTTTGCAGAGCAGGCGGGATATATACTGAAACTAAATTGTATGCTCGCCCTTCCCATTGGCATGAGATAGCTGTGAACCGTCCTTGGTTGTCCGTCCAGGACCCGTTCATAACAAGTGGGAAGTTTTTGCGAACCAGAATCCCCACACCCCGTGAACCTGAAGTGAATTCAGAATGTGCCGCCATTTTAAACCCCCACCTATCTAGGGCTTTACAGGCCGAGCCCAATAAATGTGATTCTTGAATGAGGGCTACAGCTGGAGCTTGTCGTTTAAGGTATTGTAGGATCAACCCTCTCTTTATCTTGTCACATAGGCCACTTACATCCATGATATGATTGAGAAAGGGGGGCCCATCATATTAGAAGTCATGGGCTGTGCGTTTGTCAGGTCAATCTGTATGGCCCCTTGTGTTAGTGAACGTAGAGTCAATGATAGAGCATGGAGAGTACTAAGATGTGGTTGTCGTGAACAAACTATGTACAAATATAGTCAGCATTAGGCGTACCTGTGTGAACAAAATAAACATAATCTTAAACTGGTTCCCATCCCCAACCTCCCTGCCTGCCTCCCTGCAAGATGGACATAAAACTACCCGTCACCCCAACTTCGCATAATGCTTATTCCCGATAACTTGTACTTGGTTGAGGGGGAGAGAAGTCCGGCAATCACCCCGAGCCATCCCCGGCTTCAATAACATACTTGATCAGTTAGTTCTGTCACAGCATATATTGCAATGTATCACTGTTAAGAAGCCAGATGGGGCAAAAATCACAGTCGATCTGGCCAAGAACGGCAGTCCAGTACATTAGTGTCATTGGTGCTGTACGTCTATTCGTTCTCCTTGTTGGCCTCCATCTGGTTTCAGTCCTGAAGTACGTGAGCTCAAGGTATCTTCATTTTTCAGTCTCCACCTGCGTTAAATCCTCCACTGAACCTGTGTCGGCCCTGGGGCCTGATGCCATCCCTCCAGCCAGTCATGGGCCTCCTCGGGCGTCCAGAAGAACCATGTTTTACTGTCCGCTTCTACCCTCAACTTTGCAGGGAAAAGCATTGAGTAATTGAGTTCTCGGCATCTGAGTTCCTTCTTTATCACAAGAAAACTCCACCGTTGTTTAGTTACTGCTGCCGTATAGTCTGGAAAGAATGAAACTACACAGTTCTCTAGTCGAAATGGAGGAGCCACTCATGCCATTTGCAGTATGGCATCACGATCACGAAAGTTAAAGACTCGGACTAGGATTGGTCTGGGTGGGCCCTGGTGTAGGCCTGCCTCCCGGTACTCAGTGGGCTCTTTCCACCGAGAAGAAACTTGATAGTCCTCGAGGCTGAAGATGGGTCTTGATGAGATCTTCAACAAATAAATCCAGTACAGGGCCCCCTTTACCCTCCGGTATGCCTATAATTTGAACATTGTTGCGCCTGGAGCGGCCTTCCTGATCGTCGAGCTTAGCTGCTATAAGCTTCTTTTCTGTTTCTAGTTGGCGTACTTGTTGTTGTAGGACAGCCGTGTCTGTCGAGAGAGTTGTTGTGATAGTTTGGACTTCTGTCACTCTCGTGGCCATTTTCTGAAAGTCGGTTCGCAAGAGCGAGATGTCCGTGGAGACCTTGTTTAGGGCGGACATAATATCTTGCAACGTGACCTCTGCTGGGCCCTTGGGCACAAGGTTCTTTTCTTGTGTGGTGTTTTGTTCTGCCTGTTCCTGCGGTTCTTCAATGTACACGTACTTGTCTAGTTTTAGTTGCTGCCTAGTGTGTTGGCCCCGGCCCCCCATTGTGGCCAGTCCACAGGGGAGCCACATGCACTATTCCGGGTGTGTGGCAGTAATTACCGCTGCCTGCCTGCTTGACTGTCCGCCACGTGCGGCCTTTCGGGTTTCCTGCCGTGGATCTCATGTGTCAGTAGAGATTTGCGCCCCTGCAGAGTTCAGACCCAAATGGAACAACTGTGTAGTGGGCCGTTTGTTAGTGCTTCAAGCAAACTCACAGCGTCAGTGAAGCCCAAAAGGACTTCCACTTATCCACCAAGGCAGAGATCAATCTCATGCACTAGTCGTTGCATCACTCTCCCTATCTCACCTCTAGCGTTGCAAGCTGTTTACAGTTCGTTTACAATGGTATTTGCCATGCAGGGGTGCCTCACTAAAGTTATCAGACTGCCTTAGGTCCTGGAGTGTGTCGTCTTGGTTTTACGTGGTTCAGCGCGATACCACTGTTGTTGCTTTTCTGGAGCGAGGCGCGCTCCTGAGGACAAGTTGTGCTAGCTCAAGGTGCTTCTCGGTTTGCCGATGGTATGGGCGGCACTTCCTTAGCTGCACCGAGCAGAGCGCTCACACTCTTGTCGCCGCCTCTGACCAGGGATCTGGCTGTACTGGAGCTGATCTGTCTGTGGGGGTGAAAGCCAGCTTGGCGCGAGCGCAGAGCTGCATCGCACGGCCGACCCCTCTCGCTGCTTGCGGATCCTTAATGTCAGCTTGATTCAGCACCACACGTTTAAGCGCTCGAGTGGACAACTCAGTTCAGTCTGTAGCGCCGCACCCAGAGAACGGGTGTCGCGCTGCCGGTCCGCGGGTTCCAGTGTCCTGCCATCTTCTCTGCTCGGCCCCAGCGCCACGCAAGACCACAGCTTACTGTGTGGTAGAGGTCGCGTCCCGCAGGCATGACGTAAGATCTTTGCTTTCCACTTCTCAGAGCTCGCAGATAGATCAACGGGTTGTCCTGTTGCTTCCGACGCCTGGATCGATGCTTTTGTTGCTTTTGTTGCAGTTTATCAACGGATTATGCAGCGGATTATTGGGGATATCGTGTTGATCCCGGAGCCTCTCTAGGCAGCAACCATTTCGTTTTTGGCTGCTAGCCACGCCCCCCGGACCTTGCTTCTTTTGACTTCTATTTAATAGGCTAAGCCCAAAGGCAAAATCTTAGACCTGGCTGACCTGCATGGTGTATCTGATCTCTGCTCCACTGCAGAAGGCTCGATATCATGCCTAGGTCCTGGTCAATCATGAACTCTGGTGTTTTAATAACACTTTCCTTTTTCCTCAAAAACTTTCAAAACTCACGTCTTCGGTTCCCCTTTTTCAATTTTAATTGATCTTAGTAAATTTTGGCTTGTTACATATTTATCTATTTTTTAAAGTAGTTTTGGAATTTTATTGTGTTGTTTTCTTTACTTTAAAATTGTTGGAACTGCCTAAACATTGTATTTAATTCTTTTTATTGAGGCCTTTCTCGTGAGCATTACATTGCCACAACAATTCTGAAGGTTTCATCACATTACAATCACTTTATTCAAACACAACCAGGAGACATCATATCGGTATCAATACCCCAAGTACTTTACCAGGATATACCAAATCTTCCTTCCAAACAGGCCATACCAATCCATTTCCTTTAGCTCACTCCCCTTCAAGACAGTCTATTGTTTGGAGGGTCAAAAAGATTTATTAACATTTCTATCCATTCGGCAGGATCTGTTATGATTCCATTGTTCTGCCCCTGAGGAATGCTGTACATGAACCACCTGCAGCCTGGAAATCACCATTAAAAGTAATCTATAGTCCCTGTATGACTCCTGCCTGCATCTAAGTTCAATCTTGTATGCATTGAAAAGCCTACATTTGCTTCAATGGACTTCAGGTCCCATAATACACTTCAAGTATTTAATTAGACCCGGCATCCGCTCTCCCTTGCTTTTTTATGGGAATAGTCGTGCTGTTCCTCCAGACTGGATTCTCTCCTCCAGGGCTTGTGAGCAATAGGAATTGAACACAGCTGTGACCAGTCTTGTGCAGCCCAGTCATGTGACTCTGCCCTGGACTTGCTGTAGCCTGGAACTGCTTGCAAGCTACCATTTGCTGAAGCTCCTTATTTGTGAGTTGAAGTTTGTTCCTCTGGGTACCTGACCTCTTGTTGCCTGTTTTCCTGTTTAGTTTCTGCCTTGCGTCAGCCTGAGCCAGCTTGCTTCAGAGTTCTCACAGCCCTGTATTGCGTTTGCTGTACTCCTCTGATTGCCTTTTTTCTACAGTCTGGTGCAGTCCCTGAGCTGCTCCCTTTCCAATTGTTCAAAGTTTATTTCTTGTAAGCCTGCTAATATTCCCCTTTACTTATTCCTTTGTTTGTCATAGCTCTTATATTTTTCTCCCCAGTCTCCTAGATCTTGTGCCTTGTTTATTTTCCCTTTATCAGCATTTCTCTTCCAGTGTCTACTTCTGTTGAGGTTCCATTTTCTTGCTTTTATTTGTTATTTGTTATTTGTAGAGCGCAGCACTCATCCCGAAGGATATCACAGCGCTAATACCAGGTTGATGAATCTGCAGAACTGATGCTAAAGACTGATGCGTTATGGATTAGAGAATAAATGTGTTTTTAATTTTTTCTGGAAATGAAGGTAGTTGGCAGTGTGTCTTAAGTCCTGGGGAAGCTCATTCCATTTCCTGGCTGTCAGGTAGGAGAAAGAGCGACCCCCGACCTAACTTTATTTATGCGTCTTGTTCTGGCAAGAGCTGATTGGAGTGACCAAAGATTTCTGGTGGGGATATAGAATTTGATCCTCCCCTGAAGTATTGTTGGACCTGTTTTATGGAGAGCTCTGTGAGCATGGGTCAACAACTTGAAAACTGCTCTCTGACGCATCGGCAACCAGTGCAGTTCCTTCAGACAGCCAGAGGCAGATTCGAACTTTCCTTTATTGCAGCCAAGTTTTGCTGCAGCATTCTGCAGTACTTGTAGGCGTGTGAATAAATGCTCATTCATGCCTACGAACAGGGCGTTGCCGTAGTCCATGAGGCTGACCAGCAGAGCTTGTGTTACCGCGTCTGCAGTCCAGTGGTATCCATGGGAACAATCTGGCGAGGAGTTTCAGGATGGCGAAGCCTCTGCCACAAAGAGATCATATATGATCCTTCATGGACAGGGCGTCGTCCATAATGATGCCCAGGTTTTTGGCATGCTGTTTCGGGGTAGGGGCTGTGCCTAAGGTGGGCGGCCACCAGATAGCATCCCATACACGTTTGGCGCCGCCAAACAATGAAATTTCGGATTTGCCAGCGTTCAATTTCAGGCAATGTGTGTGCATCCACTGGGCCATTTCAGAGAGACAGTTATGCAATTTGGATTTGATGATGTCTGGCTTCTCATCCAAAGCCACCATCAGTTGCGTGTCATCCGCATAGGAGCAGATGCCAATGCCCCACTTCCTGACAATTTTTGCTAAGGATGATAGATAGACATTGAAAAGGATAGGGCTTAATGAGGCTCCTTGGGGGACACCGCAACTGATGGGGCTGGGTTTAGAGTGAAATTGACCCATGTGAACTGCTTGGGTGCGGTCGCTCAAGAATGAGTGTAGCCAGCCTAGGGCAGTGGAATGAACACCTTTTTCATACAGGATGTTGAGTAGGCAGCTATGGGAGATCGTGTCGAAAGCTGCCGACAGGTCCAACAGTATCAGAGCCATCGCCCCGCCTCGGTCGGTGCATGCTCTGACACTGTCCGAAACTGCCAGCAGCATTGCCTCCGTGCTGTTGTTAGTTCTGAACCCCGTCTGAGACGGGTCAAGAAGGTGATTCGTTTCCAGGTACCTAGTCAGCTGGCCATTTACTAGTTTTTCTAGGACCTTGGAAAGGTATGGGAGCTGGGAGATAGGGCGGTAATTTTCTGGGTTAAGGACATCCGTCCCAGCTTTTTTCAGGAGGGGAATCACTGACGCTTGTTTCCATAAGTCCGGGAAAATTGCGGTTCTTAGGGATTTGTTGAAGAGCTGAGTAATCAGAGGGCAGAGCTGGAGGGCCATTTTTGAGAAGATAAAATGAGGGCAAGGGTCCAATGGGGATCCTGATTTTACTGTGCTCATTACTTTAAGCACCTCTTCTACGGTCAGGGGCTCGAAATTACCAAAGGTTGGGGTTGTTTCTGGGTCGGGAGCAGCTCCGACAGTTTTTATTGTGTGAGTTGTGCTAGGGGAGCTCTGGGGACTAAAGGTAGCGTAAATTTTCCTGATTTTTTCTGTGAAAAAGGTACTGATTCGTTCGCAAGCCTCTACCGATGGGGTGAGAGATTGGATGGTACTGGACGGTTTATTAAGCTCTTTGACAATTTTAAATAGTATCTGGAATCCTTGTACTTGTCCTGCTCTATTTGTTCTCCAGTTGTTCATTGTATGCCCTGCTCCTGTTTGTTTTTTAGTGCTTGCTATGCGTTCTCCTCTGGGCTGTTGTGTGTGGTAAGTGTGCTATTTAGTCCATACCTGTGTATAAGTGTATTCCTTTGTACATGAGTTAGCTGCTGGTTTCCAGGAGGCAATTCCTGCCCCATTCGTTGTCTTATATTAAATGTAGTCTTCTGTGATAGTGTGACATTTCTATATTCTTAGGAATTGCCACTGTTTCTCCTCCTGGACCCATGCAATTCTTGTTTGTGCCCTAAGGTCCAGATACAATATCACTTCTGCTGCCTCCTTTCTATGGGGTTTGCAGGGTGACTATCTGTAAGAGTAATCTGCACATAGACATTGACATTCCCTGTTGCAGTGGAAAGTTCTGAGTCTTAATTGTGTACAACCCTAGTAGTAACTGTAGGAAGCTGGCTCTGTATGTAATATATCAAAGTAAGGTATAGTGTGCACCGAGTCCAGTGGATCCCTAGAGGCTTTACAGAGACTAGAGTAGAAAATACTAATGCTCTCGTTTGTGGTACTGTGGGCGACCAGTTAAGCTGATCAGTAGACAGTGCTAAGAATGTATTGTACACATATAGACAAGAAATGATTACACACACTCAATGACTAAATCCGAGACCAATGGTTTGTAAAAATATTACTTTTAGTATATTTATTTTATAGAACCAAAGATACTTTGTTGCAGTAAAATACATTTTGCAATATCACTGTTTTTCAATGTAGAAAGTGGACACTTTCAAACACTACAATGTTATCCTATGTGAGGATCTTAACCAGCAATATGTAGGCAAGTAAGCAATTTACGATATTGAGCTTTTCGATGAAGAATCAGTACCAGGCAAGGGTCTGGTAAGTGACACAACTGCACCACTGGTGCGGCCGGGTGCAGAGGTCAAACTCTGGATCGGGTGCCAATGTTATCCAATGGAGAAAGGTGGCAATCGAAGTGGTACTGCTTACAGGTAAGTAGAAAGGTTGGGTAGCCCAGTCTCCGGGGGCTAAGGTAAGCACAGAGGGGGCCACAAGGCAGCACCAAACTTGCACCCTCAGAGGCACAGGGGCGGCAGAGTGCCAACACAGCGTTGTGCACCCAAAGTAAACGAATGGAGAATCTCAGAGTTGGAAAAAGGCTGCAGGCTCAGGTCAGGAAGCTGGACGAAAGAAATCTACAGCTGCACAAGTAAGTTGGGATGTGGTGGGGTGTCAGGACACCATTGGTTGATCTTCCCAAGACCCGGGGCTCCTTGTGCAGGAATGTGCATCAGAAATCAGCTGCCCGGTGCAGGGCGCAGTTGGGGGGTAGTCAAGCGGAGGCTGCAGGTGTCAACGTGGAGTCTGGCATGGGTCAACCCCAGTGCTTAATTTGTAAAATACGAAGTCCAGGTGCTCAAATTATTTAGGATGCCACACCCACTTCCCCCGGCTCCACCCACTTCCTCCCCTGGCTCCACCCACATCTTTAAATGGTACTACTGAAAGCTCAATGTAATACCCGATATCAATTTCAGCAAGGGAGGTTTCCTTAAGTAAGGTTTTGATAAGAGGTTTGCACCGCCCCTTTCCAAAAAGGAAATCAAAAGTGCATTTAAACCACAATTTTGGAATAAATTGGCTAAAATTAATAATGCATTGAAAAAGGAACAAGGTCGAATATGTACACCAGGGTGTATGTCTTTATCCCATATAATACACGGCCATACCATCACCTTTCGAACAAACCACTTAAAACTTTGGTGCGTATCGCTTTTATATGAGTGAGCATGCTTGAAATCATGAAGAATACAAATAAAATCTCTAGTTCTACAAAATAATACATACCAAAATCCTGCTGGATGTGTGTTGCATACAGATATTAGAAACACTTCAATACAAGTCGGTTTAAAAAAAAAGCTGGAGTAGTTTGGAACATGTAGAAAGTGGAAAGATGAAGAAAGAGATTCTAGTGTTTGTCCATCTATAAAGTGCCAAAAAACATATTTTCCTGATTGTTTATGTAAACTATTAAAATAAAGCAGAAGACAGAGATAACAAAAGGTGTAATCTGCTGCTCTAGATGGACTTGTTGCAGCTAAACAACTATAAGTTTAACTTCATTTTTGCCTGGGAGTGGTGTGAAGAGGTATGAATGGATCACACATCTGAGACTATCTCAGGGGAATAGAGGTCCTCAGCTTTAGCCCTCTCCTTGTTTACACCAATGAATAAAAGGGAGAGTCAATGAAAGAAAATATCAGCCTAGGATCACACAAGTTGGCTAAGCAGCGAAGTCAGCAGTGATCCCAAGTTTTCAATTTTCTCTGCAACTCAGACACCAACTGTGCATGTTTTTCTGACATCGAAGGGAAATGTTTTGCCCTGACAGACTATATTATAGCAGAGGTGACAGGCCAGAGTGGACCTTACGATCCACTCTGGCATGTGCCCCCTCCCCGTCTTTATGCCCCAGTCTGGCTTGTAGCCTCCAGACACTTAAGTCTGGCGAGTCACTGCTCATTAAAGCTTCCCTTGCTTTCCCAGCTTTCTAATAATAGCCGGTCCCTAAACATCAGACTGACTGAAAACCTGCAGTCTCTGTGACCTCAGGGACCTGGGTTGAGAAGGCGTAGTTACCCTCACGTGTCCACATGCAGTAGCGAAAGAGAGGGGTCTTGCGCTCTGAAAAAAGGCCTCGCCTCATACCAGATAGAGCACTATTCACAAGTGATAGGGTAATACAACTCCTGTTTGAAATAAACCATAATCTGATTATTTCACCAGATTACTGCAGACTCAGCAGAGGTAAAGCATGTTTAAGATAGCTCTGCTTGTTAGCAACTCTTAGTTTCCATTGCTTTGGGGTGGTTGTAGTTCTTGACATCAGTAATCCCCTAAGTTGTTTCTAGTGCAATGACCTGAGGATGTGCATTACTGCAGAGCCAGCAGTCAACCATACAATTGTGATGTGTTTGAGAATGCACTGCTCAACTGCACAACGCTGCTTTCATGTGAGAGCAGTGTTGTGATTGGGTGAGGAAGGGAGAAGAGGAGCACCAAGGCGGCATCTGGCAGAAGCAGTGGCAGGTAAGTGTCACGACTGAGGCAGGATGACTAACCTTGATAGTCAGATGCAGCAGGAGCGATGACGTTGCCTACTTCCTTCCTCCCTAGGAACAGTTCCCCCAATGAGCCATACATATAAAACTCCTCAAGGGAAACCCCTCCCAGGGAAGGGGAAAAAATTGAGAAATGAAAGAAAACAGGCTGGCAGCCAGAAACCATCTACAGCTGGCGAACACGGGTGGAAGGTCTGTCTTTGCTTGCTATGTAAGTATTCTGCAGGGATACACAAAAAGACACGTGTAAATACACACCCCCGCCCTTCTAGAAAAACAATAGAATAGGGTTAAAGATACACCAAATATACTCACTAGTCTAGACTGCCGCAATCATCCAAGAAAAGAAATGATAAAAAAGAAAAATAAACAAATAGAATCCATAATGTTTTTTGCTCCAAAGAGAAAGCAGAATCCTTAGTCTTAAATTCACGTTTCCAAAGCTAATGCGCTTTCTCTATTGAAGTCTCATTTTCAAATAGCCTGTCAATGATCTCCGGGTTACACTGTTTGTGCATAAAGTACTTGTATGCCAAATCACCAAAATGAATGTCCTGACTTGACAAATGTTCCACGCTTTCAAGAAAATAATTAGCGTCAAGAAACTCAATCTCCAAAAGTATGAAATGACACGTGGAATCGGCCGCTTCCACGAAGGTACCGGTGGAAGCTCTAAACAAAAGCGTTCGAATATACTTTCATGCGCTAGAACGCCTTGCAGAGCTCACATACCACAGTTCCTTTAAACGCCGACTCGGCTTTCTCTGCCACTGCTTCGATTATCCAGCGCGGCTCCTCCACAACCTGCAGCGCGGCTCCAGGTCAAAGGGCAGAAACACGCCGTGCAGCGGAACAGACTGCAACACGGCTTCGCTCGGTCTCCACTCCTCTGAACATCAATAATCCCAAAGGCAAAGCAAGGGATCTCGTAAGACTTCAGTAATCCTCGGAATACAAAGTAGGCAGGCAACAAAAAGTGACAAGCACCGGAAATAGGAGCATAGAAAACAGATATAGTAACACACACAACACAAACAACAGACTAGTCTCTAGGCACTCTGGGAGATGTAGTTCTCTGAATAAGGCTTGAAACGTGACAGAACCCCTCACTAAGGCCGACGTCTCGGCGATCCACCAGGCTTTAATGGGAACTGAGCGTGAAAACGTCTCAAAAGGCCAGGACAGTGGAGATTAGAACGAGGTTCCCAGGAACGTTCTCCATGCCCAAACCCTTTCCAATCAATCAAGTATTGAAGCACACCTCTCACTTTCCTAGAATCAAGTACAGCTCTCACCTCATACTCCACATCCCCATCGATCTCCACAGGTTGTGGTCTCTTCATAGCTCGAGTGCCTAGCACATACAGCTTCAAGAGGGATACATGGAACACCGGGTGTATATGCCAAGTCGAGGGGAGACGTAATTTCATAGCCACTGGATTGATTACAGCAAGAATGGGATAGGGGCCAACATATTTGGGCTGCAATCTTGTATTCCCTTTCAATTTCAGATACCTCGTACTCAGCCATACCTTGCCCCCTATCGTGTACTCGGGCTCAGGAGATCTTTTTCTATCCGCCTGCTTTTTGTCATGGTCCCTGGCTGCCACCAACTGTTCTCCGGTCTCCTGTGCTATAGCTGTAAGGTGAGCATGGTGCTCCTGTATAGAAGGAAGGGAGGATATGCCAGGGTGTTCAAAAGGCAGAAAATTGGGATGAAAACCATTAATACAAAAGAAAGGCGAACATCCCAAAGAAGAATGAGTAGCGCTATTGTAGGCAAACTCTGCCATCCACAACAACGTTCTCCATTCCTCACTGTGTTGCATAGTAAAGCACCTCAGATACTGTTCAAGTGTTTGATTTAACCTCTCTGTTTTCCCGTCTGTCTGAGGATGATAACTTGTCGACAAACGGGCATCAATATCCAAGATGTCACACAACGCCTTCCAAAACTTAGAGGTGAACTGTGTACCCCTGTCAGTAATAAGAACAGAAGGCACCCCGTGTAACCTAACCACGTTTTGCAGGAAAACTAAGGCCAACTCCGCTGAGGTAGATAATTTGGTCAGTGCTATAAAATGACCCATTTTGGTTAAATGATCAATAACCACTAAGATGGTGTTGTTGCCGTGACTGATAGGCATCTCCACAATAAAATCCATAGAGACTGTGTGCCATGGTGCTGGAGGGATCGGTATAGGGCGTAACAAACCACTGCTTTTTTGATGTAGAGCCTTCGCCTGGGTACAAGCAGGACACTTAGCCACATAGTCTGCAATGTCCTTTTTCATAGATTCCCACCAGAAATACCTGATGACGGTTTGCAAGGTTTTCTGAACTCCCATGTGTCCTCCTAGAGTAGAATCATGAGTCCATTCCAGAACTTGATTTTGTGATTCTGGTGTAAACACATACAACAGCTTATCCCTGAAAAGAAGTCCTTTTCGAATTGTTCTCTGCTGTGGTTCAACATCAATCCAGGTTTGCACATCCATTTGTTTGACTTCCTCTTCCACTTGTTTCAGGAAATCCAGAGAACCAGTAATAGCTGAAACCGATGGGGGAAAGAAAACTTCCTGAAGAATGGCAGGGGGTTCCTCAAGAGGCTAAGGTTGATCTCTCACTGCTGATTCTGGTCTTGATAGTGCATCGGCCTTACCATTTTGTGGACCTGGACGATATTTGATCACAAAATCAAAATCCGAGAAGAACAACGACCATCTTAATTGGCGTGGTGTTAATGCTCGTGCACTTTTCAAGAAAAGGAGATTCCGATGATCAGTGAATATTTCAACTGTATGTCTAGCCCCCATGAGATGGTGTCTCCATTTCTCACAAGCCCTCTTGATGGCTAGCAACTCCTTATCCGTAATGCTATAATTTATCTCACAAGGGGATAGCTTACGGGAATAATAAGCCACAGGATGCAGTTGACCAGTATCCGGATTTCTCTGTGACAAAATTCCTCCGATGGCATAGTAGGAGGCATCCGTTTCCATGATAAAGGATTGACTAGCATCTGGATGTCGGAGAATAGGAGCAGTAACAAAACAGTCCTTTAGAGTCCTGAAGGCTTCTTCCGCTGAATCAGACCACTTAAAGATAGCTCCTTTTTTCAGCAAATGGGTCAATGGTTGTATGACCCTGGAGAAGTCTTTGATAAATCTTCTGTAAAAGTTTGCAAATCCTAGAAAGCTCTGCAAAGCTTTTACATTCGAAGGAGATTCCCACTGGATAATAGCTTGCGTTTTCTTTGTATCTATCTGTATACCATTCGGGCCGATGACGTAACCCAGGAACTCCACTTCTCCTGTATGAAAGAAACACTTTTCCAGCTTGGCATACAGTTCATGTTGTCGTAAACGTTCCAACACTTCCATCACATGCTGGACATGTTCTTCTTCCGTAGATGAGTATATCAATATGTCATCTATATAAACGATACATGACACATCCAATAAACCTCGCAAAACATCGTCCATAAAGTATTGGAATGCCGCAGGGGCATTGCAAAGGCCAAACGGCATCACTTGGTATTCGTAAAGCCCGTATCTGGTCCGGAAGGCTGTCTTCCACTCATCTCCTCTTCGAACACGCACCAAGTGGTAGGCCCCCCGCAAATCCAGCTTGGTGAAGATTCTAGCATCTTTTAGCTGGTCCAACAAGACTGGGATCAAAGGCAATGGGTATCTGTTCTTCCTGGTCACTCTGTTTATAGCTCTATAGTCTATGCAAGTTCTTAAGCCTCCTTCCTTCTTGGGAAGAAAGAAGAGAGGCGACGAAGCAGGAGACGTAGATGGACGGATGAATCCGGATTCCAACAAGGTCTTCAGGTATTGCTGTAGATATATGTTTTCAGCTTCAGTGAGAGCATATACTCTACTACACGGTATATTAGCGCCGGGTTCCAACTCGATGACGCAATCATAATCCCGATGTGGGGGTAGTTTACTGGTTTCTCTTTCGCTAAAGACCTCTTGGTATCTTTGATACACCTCTGGAAGGGTGGTGATGGCGTTAACTCCCAACTCTCTTCCTCTGGAAGCCAACGTGCTAGCAGGGGTTTCCAATTTAATTTCCTCATGAAGATGCCTTGAAATGCAATGTTCGGCACAATACACTGAATTCAAGGTGATGGAACGAGCGGCCCACTTAACTAGCGGGTTAACCATGGCATACCCAAGATCAACCGAAACTGAGGAGCATCAATTAAATGCCCTCCAGGAGCTAACTGGGAAGCTGTTTGGACAGGGGGGGTAAAGTAGCCTCTATAATGTACTGCTTTCCTGCAGTCCTAGCCTGGGCCAATCCTTCGACATCACGTCTGAGAGCCCCATCTCAGTACGCATATCATGGTTCTCCCCTCTCACTGCGTCTACTTCTACCTGTAAAGCAGTTAGGGATTCCAGCAGAGTTTGTAAGACAGTGTTGGTATCCATCGCTCGGGCCGCAAGAAAACGTGGGCTTGTCACTCTGTCACGACTGAGGCAGGATGACTAACCTTGATAGTCAGATGCAGCAGGAGCGATGACGTTGCCTACTTCCTTCCTCCCTAGGAACAGTTCCCCCAATGAGCCATACATATAAAACTCCTCAAGGGAAACCCCTCCCAGGGAAGGGGAAAAAATGGAGAAATGAAAGAAAACAGGCTGGCAGCCAGAAACCATCTACAGCTGGCGAAGACGGGTGGAAGGTCTGTCTTTGCTTGCTATGTAAGTATTCTGCAGGGATACACAAAAAGACACGTGTAAATACACACCCCCTCCCTTCTAGAAAAACAATAGAATAGGGTTAAAGATACACCAAATATACTCACTAGTCTAGACTGCCGCAATCATCCAAGAAAAGAAATGATAAAAAAGAAAAATAAACAAATAGAATCCATAATGTTTTTTGCTCCAACGAGAAAGCAGAATCCTTAGTCTTAAATTCACGTTTCCAAAGCTAATGCGCTTTCTCTATTGAAGTCTCATTTTCAAATAGACTGTCAATGATCTCCGGGTTACACTGTTTGTGCAGAAAGTACTTGTATGCCAAATGATCAAAATGAATGTCCTGACTTGACAAATGTTCCACGCTTTCAAGAAAATAATTAGCGTCAAGAAACTCAATCTCCAAAAGTATGAAATGACACGTGGAAGCGGCCGCTTCCACGAAGGTACCGGTGGAAGCTCTAAACAAAAGCGTTCGAATATACTTTCATGCGCTAGAACGCCTTGCAGAGCTCACATACCACAGTTCCTTTAAACGCCGACTCGGCTTTCTCTGCCACGGCTTCGATTATCCAGCGCGGCTCCTCCACAACCTGCAGCGCGGCTCCAGGTCAAAGGGCAGAAACACGCCGTGCAGCGGAACAGACTGCAACACGGCTTCGCTCGGTCTCCACTCCTCTGAACATCAATAATCCCAAAGGCAAAGCAAGGGATCCCGTAAGACTTCAGTAATCCTCGGAATACAAAGTAGGCAGGCAACAAAAAGTGACAAGCACCGGAAATAGGAGGATAGAAAACAGATATACTATGTAGAGAAAGACAGTGTAGCAAAACTTCTAAGGGCATAAATAATCCCTAAATCAAAATCCAAACAGAATAATAGACCCTCTAAAACAATCAAATAAATGTGTGCTGAAACGGGAATTTATACAAAAATTCTTCAATTTATTTATTTTTGATTTTAGTATATTTTGTTTGTTATTTTTATCCTTTGTGCAAAATTCATTTACTTATTTAATTCATTGTTCACATTTAAAAAGAACCTTGGAGTATAATACATGATATTCAGACACAGGCAAAAACATTAATTATTTACAATTAAAGGTGTACAGAGTTAATAAGTGAGAACAGAAAAAATTACATAAACACAAATACATAAACAAATTAACCCAGTGATATACGAAATATTCAGTTGTTGGTATAATTGATGAAGGCAATGCGGTTGAGTGGAACTACGCGCGTTTCGGCCTGAGGCCTTCGTCAGGTGACCGTCATTCGTATATTTTAAATAAATGAAAAAAGAGTGATATAACACCACAATGGACAGGTTGATGTATCAACACTTTGCTTCCTATGGACAGGTTGATGTATCAACACTTTGCTTCCTATGGCGACAGTTTTAATTTCATTTGTACCGAGTCAGTTATGCTTATTTGCTCCTGCACAATGATTTTCTATGCACTAAGTCACGTGTTGGTTATAGTGAGTCTGGTTGGATGGAAATAGACATGAATCCTTAAGGTCTTTATTTCAGAGAGCTGATTCTCAGGTATCTGAAATATTTGTAAAGTTTCGTTTTCCTAAGGCCATTCGCAGAACTTTTAGTCACTTTCCTTGTAGTTAATCTTGATGTAGTGGCGCTGGCACATGGACGGGCTGAGAATATTGACCACTTTGTCCTATGATTCTCGTGCGTCCAAACGGGGTTTCTGGTGAATTGATGCTTCCGAAGTCCGCGATCTACTGATATAGTAACACACACAACACAAACAACAGACTAGTCTCTAGGCACTCTGGGAGATGTAGTTCTCTGAATAAGGCTTGAAACGTGACAGTAAGCTATTTTATGTTTTTTTATATTATTTCCTTCATAACCCCACACCCCACCCTCACTGCCCCACCAAGTGTTTTGACAGTACCCACGACTGATGCCACTCAAGGCAAAATACATATTGTTTTAAAGTTAAAAGCCAGCAGCAGTCGAGGAAGAACTACAGTCGTGGGCCCGCACTATAAAACGTTATTTAGCAAAATGAGCCATTGCAATGCGTTGTAGACAAATACAGCACTGAACACTGGTACACAGCTGATGGCAGAAAAACAAGACTGCCTGAACGTGCCACTCCAGACAACATTCACGTGCAGGTAGTCTTCTTTTTCTGCCATCAGATGTGTACCAGTGTTCAGTGCTGTATTTGTCTACAAAGAATTGAAATGTCTCTGTAGTAACTTGGTCCAAGTTACATGTAGGAGGTACAATGTCCATAGGCCCATTAGCTAGTACAAAGCCCTTACAAAGCCCCACCAGGAGCGCCTGGCTAGGTGCTCAGCCCAAGTCCAACTGTGATGAATCAGGTCATAACATTCTAAATGACATCACATTTACAGAGTTCCACTGGTGGAGTAGAGGAAGACATGTGAACATATTTATTAAGATATTACAGTCTCTTTATGCTAAATAACGTGTTATAGTGCGGGCCCACAACTGTAGTTCTTCCTCCACTGCTGCTGGCTTTTAACTTTAAAGCAAGATTTATTTTTCCACAAAAGTTAAAAGTCTGCAGCAGTGGAGTAAGAACTGCAGCCGTGGGCCCCACATTATAAATCGGTATTTAGCATAAAGAGTCATTCCAATGCTTTGTGGACAAATACAGTACTGAACACTGTTACAACATTGGTACAAACACTAGCACAAGCAAGCATCATTTTCCAAAGTCATCACTTACCGGGACTTGCAGGCAGCATTTTTAGTTTTAAAGAATCTGCAAGGGACGTCTGCTGCAGGATTACTGGTTGGTTCCATCATCAGATGGTTAATTAATCTAATGTTGTGGCTGCAGTATGTTCGGCGGGTCGCAGACGAAAACACGACTCCTTGGTCTGACTTGCCACACACTTGCCGATTCGCCAAGGAGGGGGCCAGGCTAATATTATATTTTTCAATTGTGCATTGTTAGTGCACTAGGCTAGTGCACTACCAATGAACGTTTGCAAAATGAGATGTGACATGTGACGTGATGTACGCTAGGCCGAGGCAGGGATCAACCAGGCAGTTTCACTTTCATATTTCATATTTGAAATATTTTATGCGCATGGCTGCACGCAGTAAGGTGCGATATTAGCTCTTCACAGGGGAGACTGGGGCCCTACTCTCAAGTTAGTGAGCAGCACAGTTATTACATTACACCAATATTGTTTGTGGAGTAGACTAGAAAGTGTAGACCCGGCCCTGAGAAATAAGTGCGAGTACTTAGCATCAGAAAGCACCGGCACAAATTAAGCACTGGTCAACCCACGCTGGACTCTGGCTCTAAATCGCTGGGTAACCTTTGCTGGACCAGTGGGCCACTGGAACTCGGGTCGTGGGTGTCGGGTGCACAGGTAGTCGGTTTCACGGTTCCGCAGGCAGAGCACTTTGCCTTTAATGGGTTCTTTTCTGGACAGGTCCGCTGTCCACTGGAGATTAAGAGTATTTTTAGAAGGCAGGTAAACCTCCCAGGGCTCTAGAGGTCGCTGGACTGCGGGACAAGTCACTCTTTTTTAGCAGGGTCTTTGAGGGCTGCAGATAGGCTGGTAGGGCTAGGACCAAGTCAGTTGATGTCTTTGGTCTTCACTGCTACATGGCTCTGGTTTGTCCACTTCGTCGTAGGTCATCAATAATCCAAGGATTAAGTTCAGGGTGCCCCTAAATAATAATGTTTGGGGTGTTACAGGGGTCAGAAGGTTGTAACCAAAGGGCTACTCACCTTTAGGTGCCTACACCCTTTGTCCGTCCATTCCCTCAGGGGAGGGGGCATAATCCAACCCATATTGGCTAGAGCCCTCAAAACAATATGGAGTCTTCTCAAAGGAGGGCGTCACTTCCTGCCGACCTTGCCGCCAAAAATGGGGCTTGTTCAGGGGGTGGGCATCTCCACTAGCTGGAGAGGCCCTGGTCAGCATAAAAAACGACAGAAAGGCTTTGAGGCTCACTGCCTTTCTATACTGTTCCTGCTTGGGGGTACGTGAGAAGCACCCCCACCCTGGACAGGTTTTTTTTGTGACCCACAGGAGCAAACGGCTCCCACCTCAGGGGGTCAGAAACATGTCTAGAGGAAGCAGGCTAGTAGGGACCAGTCTGGCACACACTAGCAAGTTGGTAGGATTTCAGGGTGATCCTCTGAGGTGCCCTCTGGGTGCATTGTTCCAATACAACACTGGCATCAGTGTGGACTTATTAAGCTGAGATGTTTGGTACCAAACATCTTGGAATTCAGTGAAGCCATCACGGAGCTGTGGAACTCGTGGTACCTTGCTCCCAGTTCATGTACTCAGTATGGCTTCACTGTGCAATCAGAATGTCTAAGAATGTACCTAGACAACATAGGGGCATATCTGCTCGTGCAGTTATGCCCTCACATGAGGTATAATGCACCCTGCCTTAGGGCGTCAGGGCCTGCTGTAGGGGTGACTTACCTATGCCTCTTGCAGTGCTGGTAGGCCTGGCACAGAGGGATGTGTGCCGGGTCGACACTTCACTTTTCTCTGCACCAAAACACGCAGGCTGCAGTGGCATTGTGCATCTGTTTGGTAAGGGATCTCTTAAGGTGGCACAATACATGCTGCATCCCTTAGAGACCCTCTTTGGTCACAAGGCCATTGGTACCACTGGTACCTTTTACTAGGGACTTATAAGTGAGCCAGAGGTGTGCCAATCGTGGGAACAATGGTACAGTTTTGGGAAAGAACACAGGCACTGGGAACCTGAATCAGCCATAAAGAGGGGGGGTACTGCAACAAAAACCCACTTTTCTACAGTAACTCAGTGTGTTTGTCCACTATTGGTTTTATTTTGTCAGAACTGCCCCAATACCCACACCTGTAATATCATTTTACAATGTTTGTGTGTTTGGCAGTAAACCATGTAGACATGTTTTATGGCCTTCTCCACAGTCATACCAGTTTTTCACTTACAGTTTTCACCATGTCAGTCCAAAAGCTGTCCTTGAACACACCTGTCATGTCATGTGTAGAAAATCGGCCTCATGCTCACCATATCTATGACATGCGGATGGTCTACCGGGATATATCAAGGCCAGTTTACTAGGTCCGAGGTATGTGTTGTGCACTTAATGGACTGTATTGTTTAAAACAAGCATTTGGTGATATTTTTTACCTTGGTCATATGCTTTCCTCTAGTATTATATTGACAGCTCTTTTGGCCAGTCAATCACCCAGCAGTTTCCAGCTTTCTCTGTATTGCCTCTTCTGTCCTGTACTAGTGCAGTGTATAATATGTCATTCAATTTAGTACTCAAGAAATCAAAAAGGGGGGAGTGAAGAGGGAAGAGGTAGAATTGTCCTCCTCTCAATACTGTTATTCAACACAAGGATTCTACCGCCTTTTTCTAGATATATTAGTAAATTAAATGTGCTAATCAAAGTTAAGTTCTAAACAAATGAAGGTTGGTGTGAAAAATCAAGCACCTTCTCTTTTGTGTTGGAAGGGCAATGCTTTGGAAATTGTAAAATACACCTCACACACTGGAACCTGATTCAGTGTCATGCTTCATCATTGGGGTTTTCCCATCGCTCTATGGCATGGGTACTCACAAACTTTCTCTCGGTGGCCAAATTTCCAGTGTGGTTTGTGTCCGAGGGCTGCACCGGTGGGGTCGGGGTCAGTGGGGGAGGGGGAGGGGGCGGGGTAAGAGCAACAAAACAAAACTGTGATCATGAGGTTAAACACATGTCCCTGCAGCGGATGCCTTCGTCCACTGAGCCACCAGACCTGGCATACACACATCTCTCTCTCTCTTTCTCTTTCTATTTCTCTCTATCTCTCTCTCTCTCTCCCTCTCTCTCCCTCCCTCTCTCCCTGTCTCCCTCTGTCTCACTCAAACTGTCTCACTCCCTCTCTCTCCCTCTCTCTCTCCCTGTCTCCCTCTGTCTCACTCCCTCTGACTGTCTCACTTCCTCTCTCTCTCTGTCTCCCTCGCTCTCTCTCTGTCTCCCTCTCTCTCTCTCTCTGTCTCCCTCTCTCTCCTTCACTCGACCTCACTCTGTCTTCCTCTCTCTCCTTCCCTCTCCTTCACTCAGTCTCCCTCACTCAGTCTACCTCACTCTGTCTCCCTCACTCTGTCTCCCTCCCTCTCTTTCCCTCCCTCTATCTGTCTCCCACCCTCTGTCGCCCTCCTCCCTCTGTCTGTCTCCCTCCCTCTGTCTGTCTCCTTCTGTCTCCCTCCCTCTGTCTCCCTCCCTCTGTCTCCCTCCCTCTGTCTCCCACCCTCTGTCTACCACCCTCTGTCTCCCTCCCTCTGTCACCCTCCCTCTGTCACCCTCCCTCTCTCTGTTTCCTCCGTCTCTCTGTATCTCTCCGTCTGTCTCCCTCCATCTGTCTCCCTTGGTCTGTCTCCCTCCGTCTGTCTCCCTCTGTCTCCCTATGTCTCCCTCTGTCTCCCTATCTCTGCCTCCCTATCTCTGTCTCCCCCTCTCTGTCTCCCTCTCCCTTCCCCTGTCTCCCTCCCTCTGTCTCCCTACTCCCTCTGTCTCCCTCCTTCATCTGTCTCCCTCCTCCCTCTGCCTCCCTTCTCATTCTGTCTGTCTCCCTCTGTCTCTCTCCCTCTGTCTGTCTCCCTCCGTCTGTCTCCCTTCCTCTGTCTGTCTCCCACCCTCTGGTTGTCTCCCTCTCTCTGTCTCCCTCCTCTCACTGTCTCCCTCTCCCTGTCTCTCTCCTCCCTCTGCCTGTCTCCCTCCCTCCCTCCCTCTGTCTCCATCTCCCTCCCTCACTCTCACTCTACTTCTCCCTCTCCCTCTGTCTCCCTCCCTCTGTTTCCCTCTGTCACCCTCTCCCTACCTCTGTCTCCCTCCTCCCTCTGTCTCCCTCCTCCCTCTGTCTGTCTCCCTCTGTCTCTCTCCCTCTTTCTGTCTCCCTCCCTCTGTCTGTCACCCTTTGTCTTCCTCCCTCTGTCTCCCTCCCTCTCCCTTTCTCTGTCTCCCTCCATTCCCTTTGCTCTGTCTCCTTTTCTCTGTCTCCGTCTCTCTGTCTCCCTCTTCCCACTGTCTGTCTCCCTCTCTCTGTCTCTCTCCCCCCTCTGTCTATCTCCCTCCCTCCCTCTGTCTCCATCTCCCTCCCTCACTCTCACTCTACTTCTCCCTCTCCCTCTGTCTCCCTCCCTCTGTTTCCCTCTGTCACCCTCTCCCTACCTCTGTCTCCCTCCTCCCTCTGTCTGTCTCCCTCTGTCTCTCTCCCTCTTTCTGTCTCCCTCCTTCTGTCTGTCACCCTTTGTCTTCCTCCCTCTGTCTCCCTCCCTCTCCCTTTCTCTGTCTCCCTCCCTTTCCTTTGCTCTGTCTCCTTTTCTCTGTCTCCCTCTCTCTGTCTCCCTCTCCCTCCCTTTCCCTCCCTCCCTCTCCCTCTGTCTCCCTCCCTTTCCCTCCCTCTCCCACTGTCTGCCTCTGTCTCCCTCCCTGTCCCTCCCTTCCTCCGTCTCCCTTCCTCTACCTCCCTCTGTCATCTCACCCTGCCTGTGTGTGCCTGGGATGAAACAGCTTTCCGGGCACAGACACACACAGCCGCCCCCAAGCACTTCACAGGTCTTTAAAAGACCATTTGTATGTTAATGAGGCTTTTGCATTTCACCTCTTCTTAGCGCCCCGGAAGCTCCACTCTGACTATCACTGGAATGCCGGGCCCCCACAGAGCAGCAGCGTCAGAGTTGCGCACAGTGTTTTTTAAAAAACATGGGTACGAGGTCTGCAAGGTCCGCGGGCCACCACGGAAGGCTTGCCGGGCTGCTAGTGGCCCGGGGGCAGTACTATGAGTACCCGTTCTCTACGGGATGGGGCATGCTACGACCTACATAGACGTGGAAGCACTTTTATTCGTGATTCGTGATTATGTGTAGTGCGTGGGATGGTAGGATCGTGAAAAATATGTGCGATAGTTACAAATTCCCTGGCTAGTAGAAAACATTATTTTATTGCCTTCCCTAGCTGGAATAGTCAAAAATGGAGGTGTAGATGGTATACTATAATGAGTCACTTTCTACAGGGTCGACATGTTTCAGAAGCCATCCCCCTGGCTTTCTTCCTCAGGACCAAAAAAGAACGATCCCTATGTCACCTTAATAGGTGATATACTAATATTATTGTACATATGCCTGCTGATCAAAAGTACTGTTCTCTGTACGCCTTACTTAGGCGGTCAAAATAAATATACCAATTGTATATTGATTGTCAATCTCTGAAATGGAAAAACAGAAGGGATAAAGAACGTCACTCATTATTTATCACATATTGTATTCACATCACCATCATGTGGAAAGTATTGTGGTGACTACCACTGTGAAATATTTCTCTTATGCAGACACCACATTTTCATGCCGCTAGTGAGGGTAGTGCAACCCAATAGTGAATCTCACTCACTCACAGAAAACTAGAAAACACTTCTTGCAGTGGTGTGTAAAGTATTTATGTTTAGCTAGGTTTCACAATCATTCTTATCTCATTCACGCATTATTGTGGACTTTCAAAGGTTCTTAGTATCCCACATGTAGTCATTAGATAGGTATGCCTATATGTGAGCATTCACTCCCAAGAAATCATACTCCCACATCGTGTTGTCAAATTGTGGGTGGTATACATACATCCGTGTATTAACGTTGTTGCCCCATGAGCTGGCACGAGAGGTGAAAGGCGCCTGTGTTCAGACACTGTGGACCCCGCATATACGTAGGTCGTAGCACACCCCGTCCTGTAGAGGGACGGGAAGACCCCAATGATGAAGCATGACACTGAATCAGGTTTCAGTGTGTGAGGGGTATTTTACAATTTCTAAAGTATTTCCCTTCCAACACAAAAGAGAAGGTGCTTGATTTTTCACTTCAATCTTCATTTGTTTAGAACTTTACTTTGATTAGCACATTTAATTCACTAATATATCTAGAAAAAGGCGGTAGAATCCTTGTGTTGAATAAAAATTCAATTTGGTACAACACACTAAGGGGCAGATTTATGAAGGGCTTGCGCCACGTTTACGCCGCCGTTGCGTGACGCGACGGCGCGGAAACGTGGCGCATCCCTGCGCCCTATTAACAACGTGACGCATCTAGGAGATGCGTCACGTTGTACAGCACTGCGCCATGAGGAGGCGTTCCTGCGCAGGGGGGGCGTTCCTGCGCAGGAACGCCTCCTGAAAGTGGCTGAGTGAAATCTATGAGATTTCACTCAGTCACTTTCAGGGCAATGCTGCGTCAAAACCCTGCGCCTGCTTGAAGCAGGCGTAAGGCTTGAGGCAGCATTGAAAGAATAGGCCCCCACAGAGCATTGCTGGAGCTGCGTCGCGCATGCGACGCAACTCCAGCAATGCGTCACTTTTACGGCACAGATGCGTGACGCATCTGTGCCGTTTTTGCCGCATGGTGTGCCGCATCATAAATGCAGCGCACCATGGGTGGCGTAGCTGTGGCGCACTGTGGCGCATGTTAACTGGAGCATCCCTCGGGATGCGCCAGTTAACATAAATCTGCCCCATAATCTAGAAAGCATTGCATACATTTGTGTTCTCTAGTGGCCTCAGGCAAATAATTCTAAATTTCTTGCGCCGCTTTGATGATTTTCGTGTACTGTATAAACTACCTCGATCTCAACCTCAACTGCTCCTGGGCCGCAAAAATAAAAGAAATCTTTTATTAAGGGACACACCCCTAGCTGTTTCACATCCGCCCTCCCACCAACTGATATGGTTTGAAAAGGCTTAAGAGATAAGATGGAAATTTCCATTGAGAGTGTTGGGCTTTTCAATACATTGAACACCACTCTGTACCACAACTCCACCATCTGTCGATCTAAGTAAGGTGTGCTTTTTGAGGCCACTCCGGCCCGACCCATCATAAACCACTCCTCCAGGGTATAAAGTGCACACAAACCCACCAAGAGTGCTTTCTTCCAGTTAGAGCTGTCTGCACACCCGGAGTCTGGGTGTTGCAGTTGTGTTGCCTTGTAGCATATAAATAGAATCAGGTAGTCCCAATTCACCTTCAAACCACGGAAATATCCACGTTTTTAACTTTACAATGCTATGCTACCAGCCCAAACCAAGGCACGCATCAAGCTATCAGCTGCAGAAACATACTTGCTGGGATGGAGTACATTATTTTCTGCAGCACAAACAAGCATTGAGCAAAAACACTGCAATTTTTTAGATGCAAACCATAAGAGAAAGGAGAATTGTTTTCCAGAAATCCACTGAATATCTCAATCAGTCCACCACTCTACCTGCATTAAGAGTGTACCGGGCTAATGAACAACATGACACCCACACCCCAAAATACCTCAAGATTTCTGTATTCCACTCCAGTCCCATGTTTTAGGGAGGATAGCTTCAGTGTGCCCCCACCACCCCAAAGGAAACAGCCGGAAGTTGCTGCATTAAGTCCACAATCCTGAAACCACTGCAAATTTCTCTAGTTCTTCTAGCAGACGGGGAACAATCCTAACAGGGTCGCTTCAATCCACCAATGCATGACCTATATGTAGTGAGATGATGTGGGTCCCCATGGAAGGAGCGTCCTTTGCAGTCTACAAGCAAGAGGCGACTCAATCACTGAAGTGAACAGTGAAGGCAACAATGGACCCCTCTGCCGAGTTCCGCTTTCCAATGCCCAGGAGTCTGATATTATTCTCAATTGGGCATCCTGGCACTGGGGTCCATATACAGCATTTTAAGCCAATTGATGAAGGTAGGGCCGAAGTGCATATGTGTAGGGACCGCCCACCGAAACTGCCAAGTCTCTGTGTCAAAAGCACAAATCCAGAGATGCCAACACCTAGTCTTCATCTGAGGCCACCAATGACTGCATAACATGTGTAAGTCTCCTAATGTTAAAACTAGTAGTTTAACTGGGAGTAAGCCCTGTTTAGTCAGTCATAATCAGGTACCTATGATTCAAAGAATTCTGTTAGCCAGAAACTTGGTTGATAGCTTAACATCCTTATTAAGCATAGAGAGGGGTCTATATGAAGTCCTCAGAGCTGGATCTTTGATTGACCTCCTTAGGAATCAACACTATAAGTGCATCTCTATGAGAGGGAAAGAGCTGCCCTCTCTTGTGCTCCTCCACAAAGACCCCCAGAAGCTTATGTAGGAGAAGCAAAGGCATTATTTGATCAAATTCTGCTGGGATGACATCCTCTACCAGAGTTTTGTCTTTTTTCATGCCATCAAAAGCCTCCTTCAACTCCTCCAACTCAAGAAGCACCTCTGAGAGCAGCTCCTGCTCTTCCGTAAACACACCCAATATCCACTTCCTGCAAGTACCCTTCAATATTTTCCAGGGTCTTCAAATACACTCTGCACTCTTCATTGATGAGATCCCTTGCAGTTACATTCTGACCCCCACCCCATTCGCAGTGCCTCGTCAGTATATGTGTTTGCAATCTCTCTCTTTAACTCCTTCCATGCTGATAATGGCCCCCGTCTGTCATGCATCACGGTGGGAGTGTGTTGATGACGGCTGGGGGCCGTCATGAACCGGCCCACTCATTAAAGCGGCCGCCTAGGCGCAGAATCGCGGCCGCGCCCAAGGGTTTAAGTACTAGGCTAACAATCGCCCTGGCCTATCTCTTCCCAGAACAACTTTTGTCTGTACTAGATATGTGTGTGTGTATTTATCAAGTCGGGTCCTGGTATCCTTTACCTGTTGCATCGTTTCTACTCACTTCTGAGCAGCAGTAGCGCCTAAAACAACCAACCCATCCAAATACGTCTGTCTTTTCTAGATCTGAGAAGTTTGTTCCAGCTGTTGTTTCCCCTCACTCTGTGGCTCTTCTGTCAGTGGATTCATAATTGTGCTGCAGAAATTATTCTGTGTATCCCACCTCGCTTTGTACCTGCGACATTTACTTCTAAAACGTATGTTTACGTGTGCAGAGATCTTTGCAGGGGGATCTCTGCACAGAACTGATAGGCGAGGCGGAGCAAGACACTTCCACATGAAGGTATGTGCATAGCATTTTGCAGTGTACTACTGTAGTACTACTAAACATAGCACGAAATGCAGTTTGTGAATAGGCCCCAAGTGTTAAATGTGTTTGAAGACACTACAAATTAATTTTAAAATAGATAAGTACATTGTAATAGTCTTCTTTTTCATTTAAAAAGTTATCAACTAAAACCACAAACACATTCATCCACTAACTCAAACACATCAACCTGAATTAAACCATTACACTGACAACTGACCTCAATTCTTTCCGGCACATATAAGTGCGGACAACACCTCTTTCATTCTTGAACACAGGATCGTGGCTGGAGCACTGGCTCTGCATCACTTCTGTCTCCAAGAGCTTCATTTATTGGTTCCACAACTACAACTGCACTTCCAAGTGCAGCAACATGACCAACAACAAAAAGTACAAGCACCCAATAGGTTAGAAGAAGGCCTAGAATGATCAGTCAGGAGGTGTCACAATCTTTGAAATATGTCCAGGGAATGTATTCTTACAGGCTATTGCAGCTTTTGGGTGCTCTACTTTAAGTTGCATTTCAATACATTGTTTCCCTATTGACAATCAAGTAGTGAATAATGTGAAGGCAAATTGTTATGCTCTTGCTGGATTTCCTCATAGCAGAGGAGCCTTGGACTGCACTGATTTTGGACTCATACCACCCAGAGCAGCTCAGCATATATACAGAATAGGAAAATGTAGAAAGAATACCATTAACATACAAGTTGCGTGTAAGGCACAACTCATTACTGAGTGCTGTGGCTGTTTCCTAGGATCTTTACAGGATTCTATGATTTTAATAAATAAAACCATGTCAATACCGCCTCGAGATATCACTCGCAAAGAACATGGTTGTTCTGTATAAAGTAAAATTCCGTTTATGATTGTTTAAATTTATTAAATGCTTCAACATAGTATATATGTAGCATTTTTAAAATGCACCTTGCTGCTTTATCCCCATCTAGTTGACACTTGTTATCCATTTTGTGAGTGCCTAGTGACACATGACATCATCACTCAATCTCAATGCAGATATAATAAATCACACTAGAACACAAAATGTAATTGAGAGTGCATTCGGACCTCTAAATGCTTGTTTTCGATGTATTGATGGTAGTGTTGGGGAATTAGCAGATAATCTAGAGATAGTGAGTAACATTACAATCATCAACTGTATGAGGCTTTGTGTGGCTATATGGTGCTGTGTGGCCATGCCAGAAGACACAGATCAGCCAGATAATGTCTCAGATCAAAAAGATGATAGGGCACATGGTGCACAGGCCCAGCAGTAGGACCAAAATGCTTCTGCCATAAGAGATAAACTCATTCCCAATTACTTTTGATGTTTACATGTTATCATCTTTTCAAAATGTGTGTATACTTTTATATGTGGACATCCAACCTGCTCCTGAACTCCTGGCCCTGTGAGGGTGTCATGTCATGTTTGATTGGCGGAGCTGCCAACGAAAATGAAAAATCAAACGTCCAAAAGGAAAGATGTGCTCACAGGCTGATGTGATTACAAGTGGATTTATGAAAGAAAACGACTCTAATCCGACTCCTGGGGGTCAGGCAGTCTTTTTTGTGCTTTGAAAGGAGGTCTTCAATTCTTCTCTTGAGGCCATTAAACCTCCTCTTACAATCCTCCACTGACCTTGTCTGAATGGAAGCTGCATTCACTGTGAATGGTATACTACCAGAGTCTTGCCCTCACTTTTGGTGTTGCTTTAACCATGAGGCTTCCTATGAGGAGTGGCTCCTCCTTTACAACCTCTTCAGCCAAAACCAGAAGCTCCCTCTATGAAAATGTGTGCTTCCTAAGTCTTTCTGAATTCACGATGTGAGAGTCCAGCCATACATTTGGACCCAAAATGTCTCCTGGAAAGAGGGTGGCTGTCGATTCAAACAGCAACCTTTCTCTGAAAAATGCAAATGAAAAATGGCTGCCAGTTTTAACTCAACTCTATGATGAAGGACGTGGGTTCTAGGCTTCAAAATGACCAATCTGTGACGTCCTTTAGACAACTTCCTGTGTTAGTCTCATAAAATGGAAGTATTTCTTGGGTTTTGTGTGATTTTTGAAGGCTATATATACATGTGTATGCATAGGTAACACCGAAAGCGATTTTACAACACCAGAATTTCTAGGTTCTTTTAAAATATAAAGTTTTCTGGCTATTGAGAATAAAAGTTTCAATTTTATTAACCACACGGAGGTGGGAATTATGCATTCTTTCTTCACTTTAATTGAAGTAGCAGTTGTTTCACAGTTCATTCCGCCGATAAAATTGACAACTACTCTTCCATGCAACCTTGTGAATAAACAGTAACAAGGTGTCCCAATGTCCACCAATCACGTACCCCAACACTGTATAGCTGGTATTGACACCCCATCATTTTCCGCTTTCTTTATGCCAGGTTCTCACCCGTTATATCTTCAATCCGTCTTGTTTCTGGTCTGGGCCTACAACAAAATAATGTAACAAGTGGAGTGGTGTGGCTCACTGGTTAGAGGCGGCAGACCCGCGAGCAGAAGTCGGCCCGGGACCAGGGTTCAATTCCCGGCGCGGTAGGGTTGTGGACCAGGGTCAGCGGACTCGACAATTCTCGCCTCACTCGACAATTCTCGCCTCGGTGCCTACTCTAACCTGGGGTCCCACTCGGCAACTTTGGGCATTAGCTTGCCTAATCTCCACAACGGCCCCATCAACGCCGGGGATGCCTGGCTCCAACTTGAGGAATCCCAGTAAGGGACCCTCCCACAGGGAAAGCCAGGACGTGTTCCCCAGCGGTATACAGCGCCGGGACGCCCCTTTGCTGGGGCAGCTGTGCGCTTTACAAGTATACAACATTTAACATTCATTTATCCTACTCCTAAAATGGTTCTTGAATTATATACTGATAATTTAACACATCTTAGTGAACATGCAGACTCTGTAAACTACTTTCCATCAAACATGAATGCACAAAATACCAATATTCACTAGGATATCCAAACAACTCTAAAACATATCTGTCCAATACTCTTCTAACATTTTACTTACTCTTAACCATCTTTATGGAAGAAGAAGGGGATAGGGGAGAAAAGGATTCCATGAAATACTCCAATGTGGGATCATCTTCGATCTGTGTCCTTAATAAAATTATACTTTCCTTCTTGAGAGCTAGGAAACTTTAACTTCTGTTTGGATCTTAGGCGAGGATTATACATGTTTAAAGCTTACTTACCACCAATGCAGCTGCCTCTAAAATGGGTTTGAAATGTAACTTCTTAAATGTCGATTCAGATGTCCAATCGGCAGAAGTCATGATATCCTCCAATCTCCCCCCAACAGCTATCACTTTAGAGGCCACGGCTCCTCTGGTGGAGTGGGCCCCAAATTGAGTCATGTATATTCCTGCTTCCTGCATAATCAGCCTCCTGTCAATCGAAGGAGTCAATATCGCTTTGAAGGGGTTCTTCAATGCAATAAGTAATTTCCTTTCTCCTGGTTGTCTCACCTCTGCCATCATGTTCTTGTATGCCTTAAGGCATCTGATCAGACCTAGTTTTGGTTTCACCTGAAATGCTGGGTATGATACTGACCGTGTGCCCGTTTTGGTTCTTCTGGTTAAAATAAATCTGACTCTTCTGCATGAAATCATAGACAAAAGCATAGCCACTTTACCTGACAGTTCTTTTCCGGAGAGGAATGCATTGCCCTGCCTGGAGAGGAATATATTCAGCACAATGTTGACATCCCAAATGGGTTCAATACCTGGGTTGAGGCAGTTTTGACAGAAGAATACCCTTCATGAGATGTCAAATCCATGGATGTTCTCCAATCATTGTATCATTGACCTGTGCGTGGCCTACTGAAATGGCAGATCTGAAGGTGTTGACGACCCTGTACACCAGTCCTGACTTTGCCTTCTCAGATAGGAAGAGGTGGTGCAATGGATGAAGGCTCATAAAGTGTGCAAAGAGGGAGAGAAGAGGTTAAGATTAGATGGCAGATGGTGGTATCATTCACCATTTCACAGAACTGGTGTGTCTTTGGGCTACAGAGGGCCCATGTGGAACCTAACCAAGTCGAAATGCTTTGCAGAGTTTCTGGGTGACGTGAACAGCAGGTGGGTGGAGGTAGAGTTTGTCAAGGAAATAACCATGTTCAACAAAATTAATGTTTTGAGAACAGTGATGCAAGGTAGGGTGTATGTGGATACCTTTTCACTAATAATGGGACTTTATTGGGTTTGGGTGAGATGAGGAATGACGTGAAACACTGAAGGATGACAGTATATACCTCACAGTTTAATGGCATGGTCGAAAGGGAAACCACAAAATTGAAGGGTGGTTAAGACGGGCTGGAATTGAAAGCTGTATGTGGAGGAAGCAATGAAAGAGTTGGTGTGGTTGTACCACACTTCTTGTGTGAATAGTATCTAAGGCTGATCACCTCTATTCCTAATGAGGCAAACATAAGATTGGCACCTCAATGGTTTAAGGATAGAGGGGAAGGGACGCAGAACGTGGGTGAGAGCAAAAGAAAGACAATGAATTTTGAAGGATGGTTTCAGAAAGGGCTTTGTGTTAAGGCGAAACAGGGATGGATGGGAAAAAACCTGGCCTGGAAGCAAGAGAAAATCATTTGGAATTGAAAGTAAGTAAAAAAGGGTAGTGACTGTGAGGATGGAAGAGCTACACTAGTAGAAGAGGGTGCATTTAGTGTAGTAATGTTGATGATCGACAGTGAATGCAGAAGGGCAAGAGGGGTATCCAGGGTGAAAAGAAGAGGTGGAGATGGAGCAGCGGTCACAACGCCAAACCACACGACAGACTTACGACGCCGCCACCCTCCAGGCACTCAACGCCGTCCGAAACCCAACCTGCTACCGAGCCACCCCGAAACGCTCCTATGGACCCTTCACCTGCCAAGCCTGCAAATTCACCTGCCTCCGGTCCTGCACCGCACCCGACAAGCCGAGCACCAACAACAACCACCTCAAGTGCATCCTGCTCAACACCCGCTCCTTCCACAGACACGCCGTCGAACTCTGGAACCTGCTCGACACAACGTCACCAGACGTTGCCTTCCTCACAGAAACCTGGATGAACGACTCCTCAGCGCCTGACATCGCCATAGCCATCCCGGACGGATACAAGATCACCCGGAAGGACCGCGTCAACCAGACTGGAGAAGGCATCGCCATCATACACAAGAACACCATCCGCATCACGACCAACCCCGACGACACCCTCACCGCTGCCGAACACCTCCACTTCCAGATACACACCGACCCCAAGACCACCCTCAGAGGCACCCTCATCTACAGACCCCCGGAACCACGCACCCAATTCAGAGAAGACATCGCCGACTTCATCAGCCCGCACGCCCTCCCCTCCACCGACTACATCCTCCTAGGGGACCTCAACTTCCACCTGGAGAACAACAAGGACCGCAACACCGCCACCCTGCTGGATAACCTCGCTATACTCGGACTCAAGCAACTGGTGAACACCCCCACCCACTACGCCGGCCACACACTTGACCCCGTCTTCTCCTCCTGCAAGCACATCTCCTTCAGCCACTCCACCGGACTCCATTGGACTGACCACAGCTGCATCCACTTCAGCTTCAGAAAAACCACGACCCACCACCACCCGCAACAGGGTCCTCGCAGGAGCTGGAACAAGATCACCGCCGAGCAGCTCACCACCTCCCTCCGCCAGAACCCTCCCGCCAGCACAATGGACCCCAACGAAGCAGCCAGCAACCTCACACAGTGGCTCACCAACTGCGCAGATGACCTCGCACCACTGAAGGACCCTCCCAGCATACCTGGCAGCAAGAAAGCCCCCTGGTTTACCGACGAACTCAAGACCTCCAAGAAGAACTACCGCACCCTCGAGAAAGCCTGGCGCCACGACCAGACCACGGACAACATGACGGCCCTCAAGCACGCCACCCGCAAAAATCACCAGCTGATCCGCACCACCAAGATGACAGCATTCAAAGAACGACTGGACAACAGCGCCCACAACAGCAAGGAACTCTTCAGCATCGTCAATGAGTTCTCCAACCCCAGCGCCGGAAACAACAATATCACTCCCTCGCAAGACCTCTGCGACTCTCTCGCCTCGTTCTTCCACCGCAAGATCGCCAATATACACAACAGCTTCGGCGCACCAACCACGCACCCAACCACCGAACCAACGCCCCCCACCACCACCCTCTGCGCCTGGACCCCGATCAGCGCCGAAGACACCACACGCACGATGAACACCATCCACTCCGGATCACCAACCGACCCCTGCCCCCACCACGTCTTCAACAAGGCTGACTCCATCATCGCACCCCAACTCCGGGACATCATCAACACCTCCTTCAACACTGCTACCTTCCCGGAGACCTGGAAGCACGCCAAGCTCAGCGCCCTCCTGAAGAAACCAACAGCGGACCCCACCGACCTCAAGAACTACCGCCCCATCTCGCTCCTCCCTTATCCTGCCAAAGTCATCGAAAAGATCGTCAACAGACAGCTTGCCGCCTTCCTTGAGATGAACGGATCCCTCGACCCTTCGCAGTTCAGCTTCCATGCCAACCACAGCACCGAGACCGCCCTCATCGCAGCCACTGACGACATCAGATCCCTGCTCGACAACGGGGAAACAGCGGCCCTCATCCTCCTGGACCTCTCTGCAGCGTTCGACACTGTCTGCCACCGCAGCCTAGTACAGCACCTCAGCAACATCAGAATCCGAGAGAAGGCACTGGAGTGGATCATCTCGTTCCTCGCCAGAAGAACCCAGAGAGTCCGCCTCCCCCGTTCAGATGCGAGGCCACCGAAGTCATCTGCGGCGTACCACAAGGGTCATCACTCAGCTGAACCCTCTTCAACGTCTACATGAGCCCTCTCGCAGCCATCGCACGCAAACACAACCTCAACATCATCTCCTACGCCGACGACACCCAGCTGATCCTCTCCCTTACCAATGACCCCGCCACCGCCAGAACCAGCCTACATGAAGGGATGAAAGACTTCGCCGAATGGATGAAGAACAGCCGCTTGAAACTGAACTCAGACAAGACGGAAGTCCTCATCCTGGGATCATCGCCCTCGGCCTGGGACGACTCTTGGTGGCCCCCTGCCCTGGGCACCACCCCCAAACCAACAGACCATGCACGCAGCCTGGGCTTCATCCTGGACTATTCCCTCTCGATGACCAGACAAGTCAACGCCGTCTCGTCATCATGCTTCAATAACCTGCGCATGCTCCGTAAGATCTTCTGATGGATCCCCACCGAAACCAGGAAGACGGTCACCCAGGCACTCGTCACCAGCCGACTGGACTATGGAAACACCTTCTACGCCGGAACCACAGCCAAACTTCAGAAAAGACTCCAGCGCATCCAGAACGCCCCCGCACGACTCGTCCTGGACATCCCCCGACACAGCCACATCTCCGACCATCTGAGAGACCTGCCCTGGCTCCCCGTCAGCAAGAGGATCACGTTCAGGCTCCTCACCCACGCACACAAGGCACTCCACGACCTGGGCCCCAAGTACCTCAACATCCGCCTGACCTTCTATGCACCCACCCGCCAGCTAAGATCGAACAGCCTCGCCCTCGGCGCCATACCCCGCATCCGCAAAGCCACCGCCGGGGGAAGATCCTTCTCCTACCTGGCAGCCAAAACATGGAACTCCCACCCGATCCACCTCCGGCTGACCCAGGATCATCTCTCCTTCAGGAAGCTCCTCAAGACATGGCTCTTCGAGCACTAGCGGACCCCTCCCCCCCAGCGCCTTGAGACCCTTCCGGGTGAGTAGGGCGCTATGCAAATGCTCATGATTGATTGATTGGGTGTAACGGTGTCTAGTAGGAGAACTGACCTGGAGAGAATGAGAAAAGCTTTCATCAGGTTGCAAGATTATGTGTAGTGATTTGCATGCCAAATCCCATGACTGAGTCACTGCACTGTGCATTGTAATTTCATGGAACTCGTGGGTATTTTCCCTTTATTTACTTCATTGTATTAATGTTAATGTTTTACAATATAATTCATCTCTGCTTTTTCAAGTGCTAACACGTGTATATTTTCCTTTTTGTTAACAAGATCAAATCAGATTGAAGTTTATTCTAAAATGTATTACAATTATACAATACATAATCCTCTAAAAGTCAATTATAGAGGACATGATTCTTTAAAACATCTGGACACTACAAAACCAGAAAAGTGCAACTTATATCAGGCAACCTGATCCCAAAATACAAATACATTGATAATGTACAAAAATATTCAAATGCAGTTCTACAATCAGTCTCTCCTCTTGCAGAAAACTATACAAGATTCATCACTGAAGAATGTCTCTCCAATTATCATATAAAAAAATGTATAACGTCTGCAACATTTGTGGGAGGGAGTATTTTAGAACAGAAAGTCTTCTGTTGATTAAGTCAATCTCAGTGGGAGTTCTTTTTTATGAAGTGTGGTCTAAGTCCTCTTTGTCTCACGGGTGGGAGCGCAGGGAAGATGCAAACAATATGCAGCAGTGATTCTAGATTGTAGTGGCACAGGTGACATTTATTCGAAGGACCTATATGCGATGATCATGCTTGCCTAAACTACATTAAGGAAGAACATAGAAAGCAAATATAAATAAATCACATATTGTTTACTATTTTATTAAAGCCTAAGAGAAGGAGATGTGACTGCGGGGGCAATTCCGCCGCAGTGCTAAGGGGGGGGGCACGCGGAGCTCCCATGCTCGTGATGGAACCGCTCCGTTACTAGACTCGGGCGCGCTGTGCTTGTGACGGAGCAGTTCCGTCACGGCCCGCCCGCTCAATGGAACGCTCAGCGCAGGCGCGGAATCCGTGCAGGCACGCCGAGCGGCCCGTGACGGAACCGCTCCGTCACTTGCACAGCGCGACCACGGCTGGTGACGGAGCGGTTCCGTCACCAGCATGGGAGGGGTTAACTTAGTTCTTTTTGACATTAGATACTGTGGAGGTTTGGTGAACGTGGATTGTTATGAATTTTTGAAATGTCATGAAATAACCTGTTTTTTGCTGAATTAGTACAACTTCGTTTTTGCAGCCATCTACATTGTGATGTTTCAGTCTAATACGTGATCAGAGCTTGTTTATTCTTTGTCATAATAAAGGCTCGTAACTCTCCCCAGCTTAAGAAATACACTGTAATAGCCGTGTAAGCAGCATGTACCTATTCAAGGACGAGAGAAACTATCCCAGACTGAACAATTTACTATTTAACATTTCATGTGCTGAGAGCAGATGCTGAGAACACCTGAACTCCATGTTTTTAAATCATGAGAATATCTTTGAATGTATTTTGTGCAACTGTTACTTTTTACTTTATCCCTGTTGGTTATAAGCATGAGAACTGTATACTAATGCACGAGATGTGTGAAGTCTAAAATGCTATAAAAAAGCACAATTTCTCCATGAAAGAAGGAAGACCTTTTCTCCATTCTATGAAGGCGACGCTATGCTAGATTTATATTTGAACTTTACTAGGCCATATACTTATTGATTTAATGCTTACTGATGATAACATTGATGGCTTCCTATACTTATATTTGAATTTAGTGAGAAAAGCTTTAAACTAAGACCCTTGTCTGTCATCCTTAAGAGAAGTGCTTTGCTCTTGCTTGCTTGCTCTACTATGTCAGTTAACTAAGATGGACAGATCCAGTGGGAAACACCAAAGTCTGGTAAGAACTATAAAGTTCCTGATCTCGTGCTGGAGCAGGTGTACCCCAAAAACTAAACAATGATATGGGTCTGCATGGTAGCAGATCTGGCATCAGAGGACAGCTCTGGCTGGATCAGTAAGGTATTGATGAGAACCACGTAGGTACATTGGCTATAGAACTGAGAACTGTACCTTCATAGTATAGGTGGTTGGTCTCGAGGTTCAAATTGTTCCAGCCCATACCCAGATCTTGATCGACAAGGACTGTGAGGAGACGAGGAAGATGACACTGTGAACCAGAGATGAGGACGTGAGCATCAATGGGGACTATTGTACTTGTAAATGTGTGTGGAGTGACAGTGGTGCATTCTGTGGCTTGTAGTACGGAAGGGAGTATTCTGATGCTGTGGATGAATTTCAAATTGAACTATTATGTGGCTTTGATTTGTGGACTTGTAGGGACAGTGGTTATTATTTCCTTGATGTTTTTCATTGACATCTGATGAGAAGGTGTGTTATTTTTTGTTGTGAGTTATGTCAGTTAATGTTAATGGGACTTTTAGAGCGCGCTGCTACCCTGAGGTGTCCTGGCGCTATGCACTACCTACTAATTACTAGTTAAGGTACCTTAGTTATAATAACATTGGCGATTTGTGTTGTCCGCTAAGGTGAGGTGTACTGTGAAATGCTATTAGTTTCACCAAGAGAGGAATGTAACTTTCCTATTGAGCAGTTGAACTAGTTAAGGTTGATTATCGTTCATTCCTTACTGCATGGGAGTAGATATATTTTGTCAAGGCACACTACCGCAGGTCTTTAGTCTGCCTCATCCGATTGTTGTATGTGGAATAGCACTCTGTCATAGAGCATATTCTCCTTAGAAGAAGCAGATAACGTTAATGTTTAATAGAGAGTGAAAATGAGAGCGTCTAGGAAAATCCAACCGTATACGGACTGACACATAGGGTGCCTTGCAGGGATAGACAAAAACAACAGTTGATGGACAAAATGCAGAACAATGTCACTCCTCTTCAGCCAGGATAGCTTTATTCCAGTGGCATGGAAAGCACATGACCAACGTCTGGGCATACACGTCCCACTCGGGGTGACAAATGCAAAAACAACAGCTGATGGACAGAATGCAGAACAATATCATACATTCACCCCAGTACAGAGATTTGGGCCTAAATCCATCGTTTTTTTGCTCACCATACCATTCCAGTTTTAACCCAGCCATATGCAAATCAGTCTTGGCCCTGTGCCTCATGGGAACAGTCCAGCCCAACTGCCAAGCCAGGTCCTCCCTGGACTCGAAACAAGCATCCTAGGACCGGTTTCGGGGTTTCACCCCTCTTCAGCCAGGATAGCTAGATTCCAGTGGCAAGGATAGAATGGGACTCATGTCTGGGCATACCCTCTCACTCGGGGTGACAAATGCAAAAACAACAGTTGAAGGACAGAATGCAGAACAATGTCATACATTCGTCCAGTACAGAGATCTAGGCCTAAATCCATCGTTTTTTTGCTCACCATAGGCTGTCAGAAGCAGAGAGCTGTGCTCCAATTGGTTGACCTTTGACTTGGTTACGCTGCTATTGGTGGATGAATCGGGAGCTATGTGAAAGAAATAAGGTGATAGGGATGTAGCGAGAAATCCCAGAAAGACAAAGAAAAGGACGAGAAATTGCCACCCAAAGGTATAGTAGCTAGGGAAACGGCGGCAAAGAAAGGGTTGCACGCGTGTGTTTAGCTCAAATACAGTGAGAAGGATAAGAAGTTACAGTTTCGCTCATGGGGAACCGTTCACCGACCTAAACTTGAGAATTTGAGGAGGAGAATGGCTGAACTACAACCACAGCCTAGACCAGGCTTCTCCAACGAGTAGCTTGTGAGCTACTGGTAGCTTTCCAGCTACCTAGAAGTAGCTCACTTATGTGCAGCCCAGCCTTCTAATGTTAAGTTATGTTATTTTAATTTGCAATGTGCACATATCTCGGTGCAGCCCAGCATCACAAATAGAGTCTTATCTAAAAAGGCCATAAACAGCTCTGTCTTAAGAAACTTCCTAAATTGGAAATGATCTGTACAATGACGTAGGTAGAGCGGAAGCTATTTCCAGTACAGAGGGGACAAATAGGAAAAATACTTGCTTCCTGATCGAGACGTTCTTATTCGAGGAACAATAAGTAGGGCAAAGCTTGTCATATAGATAGCTTGGGCCTTTGCCATTTAAGCATTTATGTGTCAGACAGCAGATTTTAAAAATGATTCTTTTATGAATTGGCAACCAATGAAGAGAATGCAGAAGGGGAGAAAAAGGCATTCTGGGTGGTGGTTAGTTATAAGACGAGCTCTGGTGTTCTAGACCACTTGTAGTTTATGAATCAGTGTCTCATTGATGGAAGCCAATAAGTCATTGCAATAATCTAGACCCACACAGTTTGAAGGGTTGAATCTTTGGGAGCAGATGGCACACAGAAAGCAATAAAAGAGGTCTGTGCTCAGGACCCAAAGGATGTGGTCTTCTTGGATGAACACCCAGGATGATTATAGGTAGGGAAGGTGGACAGAGGATGTGATTGAGACGGTAGGTGCTTACCCTGCAATAGATAGCTAAACCCTTGGAAAAGAGAATCCAGCTCCTCCAAAGAAGCCTAAGGGAGAATCAGATTAAAAGAGGGATAAAAAGGATTCTACAAGCTCTTGGGGTCCAGACCGCCCCATATAAAGCAGCCCCAGCAGTAGAACCACAGCCAAACCTTCCCCTGAGAATGGGTCTACGGCCTTACTCCTCTATAAGCAAGCGTGCCTCAGAGTTATGTAGAAGCAGGAAGCGATCGGACTCCCTGAGCCTTGACCCTTCCTTCCAGCACCCCTTAAACTACCACAAGCACTCATTTGGTCCCCATAGCCCCAAATACCCTGGAGGTTCAGTCCACCCCAAGCAGTCAGGTAGCCATAGAATTCAGTGTCACACTTTCAGATTACCAAGCATGGGGTGTCCAAGGGAACACCATACCAGCTATAGCCCCTGGAGTCACAGCCCCTAGTGGATCAGCCCCACAGAGAATAAATGTTCTCCAGCTAAAAACAGAGCTCAAAGAGAACATTAAGGGAAGCCGGTGGTTAGGCTACCTGGGACACTACACAGAGAAAAAACTGATTTACTTAAGCAAAGAAGCTGCAAGGGTGGCATGAGAGCCATATGCTATGATTTGACACAAAGGAAGAAATTGAGACGAAGTAAAAGGATGAACTCTAGCAACAGGAAATGTGAGCACAAAAGAATAGAGGCTTCAGGGCTTGTGTGAAGGAACTGGTTCGAACTTATCAGGGTATAGAGTGAGTTGGAGAAGTGCAGAGAACAGTGGTCAAAGATGGAGAGGTCAAAAGTGGGGATGAAATGAGGAACCTTAGGTGAAGAGGAGGAGAACTCAAAGGGAGCCAAAAGAGAGGTTTTCTCAAGGGAAGCACAGGGAGGATGTTTTTTTGCATGTTCTGTGGTCTCAAGCTGGTAAGTTCTACTTCACTAATACTCTCCCTAAACAAAGACCACCCAGATCAATGGTATGTTGAGTAAACAGGATTGTGACCATTTCCAAGGTATTGAAGGAAGACCTTGATGTACTATTTGAAGTGGTAATCCCAAAGGATTTATGAGCAGGATGAAAAAAGGCCATAGGCTGGCCGTACAAGAGCCCCTGAGGATAGCAAACATGAACTCCCCATCTCCAATAGTGAAAATGAAATATGAAGAAGGCATAAGCCACCTAAAGATAAGGGTCCCTGAGAAAAAGACAGATTGACTTATGATATTTAGAACTTGACAAGACCCCAAGGATTTACTGCAAACTTCATAAATTATATGATACAGTTCTCCCATTATTCAGAAAATGCTATGCTGGCAGTCAACCCCCTTAGATGAGATCCTGTACTATGAAAAGCACTGCAGTGACACATTAGTGGCAGGGGCAGATTCCGTAAGAAAGATTCATGCTAACTCAAACCGAGCTAGCACAGAATTGAGAAATGAAAAGTGTGAGCATGAAAAATATCGATTTTGGCTTTTGATAATACCACCTATGTGGTAGGAAACCTGCCAGTACAGGGGAGAGGTCGATGCAATGTGAATGCTGCAAATATTAATGCTCTAAAGAAAGTTATCCCTTGTCACATTTGTAACAAGGTCCTCATTGCAAGAGGGAGTACTGTTTTAATCCTGAACGGGTGCAGGTTTATTCGCAAGTACCACACTCTATGGCGCAGAAAGGGAATCCCCAGATACCAAACCCCTAATGAACTCCAAGTTCCCAAAGTCTGAATTGCGTCAAGCCCCTATGATGCATGCAGAGATGCAGAATGGAAACCCACACTTTCAATCCAATCTGCGAAACCAACATGTCCCATTCCAGAATAAGACTTCACAGATTCCCCTCATGTTTGAACATTTGCATGAACTCGAACAGGCCCAATGACTTTGCCTGAGGGGGGAGGTGGACTACATACTTGGCACAGTTCGGAAAGTGGATCAGAGTGGCCATTATATTTAGGGAGAGGTCTATGGTCCTCCTGTGTCCTTTTTGGTTGATGCCAGTGCCACTCTTTCAACCGTGACGACAGTTGAGGTCCTGAGCCTACCCCTTTCGGGAAAAGAGTTCCAAGTTGTAGGTTCTTCAAATCAGCAACACAATAATACATTTTGAGCCCCTGTCCCAGTGTAGATAGGGATCAATATCAATTTGTCATTTGCGACTCCAGCAAGGTGAACGTCCTCGGAAGAGACTTGCTGTGCAAGCTCAATTGTGTAATCTATTGCCTATCTGAGGGAGTCGAATTGGAAACTCATGCAGCAGATGCCAAGTTCGAACAAGTCACAGGAATCTGAAGTTCAATAATTTCCTGTCTTCACTATTCAAGATTTACCTATTGAGCTAAAGTCAGAAGGGGAGTAAGGAGCTTCACAAGAACAGAGATTGGCCTGATCAAGGATGCTGGCCCATTAAAGATCACACTTAGGTCCAATGCAATTTCCTCCCAGACTCGCCCTTACAAATTGCACCTGAAGTGATAGCTGGCTTTACGGCAGTCATTGAGGACATGATAGAACAGGGAGTTTTGAAGAGGGTTATTGGGAGTCCATGAAACTCTCTGATAATGGCTTTCCAAAAGTGAACAAGAAGTGCCAGATAGTCCAAGACCTTAGGAAAATTAACTAAATAGTTGTTTCATGCTATCCTGTAGTACTGAACCCAGTCTTGAATCTGTTCCAAATTCCACCAGAAGTTGAGTGGTTAACGGCAATTGACTTATTTCAGGCTTTCTTTTCCATCCCCCTGCACAAAGAGAGCTAGTATCTCTTCGCCTTTTATTTCCATGAGAAAACCCTTGTGCTGTTTTGTGCTCTTTGAAGGTATACTGAGAGTCCTTACTGCTTTAATCAGGTCCTGAAGAAGAATCTAGAGACGCTGCAGTTACCATGCAGTTCCAGCCTAGTTCAATACATTGATGACCTACGTGTGGCATCGATGACAAAGGAAGCTTGCAGACAAGACACGATTGTCCTACGAAACCATCTTGCTGAGAATAGGCAAAAGGTTTCCCCTGAGAAATAAAAGTAGTGCCAAAATGAATTTAAATATTTGAGACACCAAATTGAGAAAGGATCAAGGAGAGTGACTCATGAGGGCATTGAGGTGGTCCTCAAAATGAAATTCTCAACCACACAAAGAGAGGTGCACATGGTTTTGGGTATGGTTAGCTACTGCCGACAATGGATCAACAACTTTTCTCTTGTGGCAAAGCTCTTACAGCAGCTGATGCACACAAATGATATTGACCCAATTCCAAAGGATGATGAAAGCGTGGAAGCCTTCTGAGAGCTCAAAAGGTAACTTTGCAGTGCACCCGAACTTGGAATGCCAGGCTACACCAAAGATGTTATGTTGTTCTGTCATGAACGCGATGGGTGCACATTATCTGTGCTGCCACAGGCCCATGGAGATTCATAAAGACCTGCTGCCTAATTGTCAGCCATGCTTGATCCTGTCGACACAGCTTGGCCTGGTTATCTCAAAGCAGTTACAGCAGTTAGTCTGGGGATCCAACAAACTGAGGGCATTGTGATGTGTCACCCATTAATTGTCATGGTACACCACCACTCTATTGAAATTCTCCTGACTCATACACGTACACAGTATCTCACAAATAGCCGACTAACCCATTATGAGAATCATTTTAGCTTCAGAAAATGTATCCTAAGAATATTGCAATATTCACAACCCTGTTGCCCACCCCTGATGAAGATGATGATTGTATGGATGCAACCGAGTTGTACACAAAACCAAGACCTGACATATTGGATGTACCCCTTGTGGAGTCACATCAGACCCTGTTTTACGATGGGTCCTGCTTAAGAGACAGACGCAGTATCTTAAGAGATGCTCATTCTGTCTGCACGCAGCAAGGTGTTGTAGAAGCATCCCACTTGTGCCATGTAACTGCATCCCAAGTAGCTAAATTGATTGCCCTTACCTGTTGTTCGTCTTACAGATTAAGAGTCACCATTTACACTAGCAGTCTGTCTGGGTTTGGTGTTGTGCACGACTTTGGCCAATTGTGATCCCAGAGAGGCTTTTTTAACCTCGCCTGGATTGCCTATTCAGAATAGCATGTAAATCTTGAATCTGTTAAATGCCTTCCACTTGTCCTGATGCAGTTGTGAAGAGTGCTGCCCACAAGAGCAGTGATGACTTTTCCACGCAAGGCAATGTTATGTTATGTTATTTATATTTCTAAAGTGCAGCGGTTACCCGAAGGTGTCCTGGCGCTAGCTTTTACTATCAGAACACAGGATGACATGGGAATCCTACATGCTGAAAAGCCAAGTTTTTAATGCTTTCCTTAACACCATTATGTCAGTGACGGCTCTAATGTGGCTAGGGTGACAAAGCTTCTCCCTCCCCAGTTGACTTTCTTAAAGTGGAGTACTGTCACCATCCCAGCTCCTGAGGAGCGAAGTGCTCTTTCAGGAACATACCACTTAAATCAACATTTGAGATATTATGGTCCTATTCCTTGAAGGACTTTAAAGTCTGTACATAGAGATTTAAATTGCACACGTTGTCTGACTGGCAGCCAGTGAAGCAATCAATACTTGGATGGCACATTATTGTGCTCTTGAGACAAGCACATTTACTTTGTTTCAAGTATATTGAAAGATACAGGTCAGACTTTCAATGAGTTAAGGGAGTTACAGCATGAGGCTCCGACAACAGAGAAGATAAAATGAGAACATTTGGCATGCACATAGGATACTAGTGACATATGAGTGTCAAGTGATGGTAAACCTGTCTTACCTGACTCTATGTTGCCCTTCATGGTGAGACACATGCATGGTTTGACAGGATGGAATGGTGTGACATTTAAGAGGTATTGGTAAAACCATTATTTTTAAACATGACTGAAAGCTTGTGCCAAAGATGTGCAGTTTGCCAGAAACAACATTTTAGTAAAAGGGTCATGGTGACCATGAGTCACATAGGCAAATCTGATGAGACTTTCAATAAACTTCAAGTCGACTTCAAAATCCCTCTTGCTGGAATAAGCTAAGGTACATGTTATTCAATGCTTGTTTGTTCTCTTAATGGGCGGTGGGTGGGGGTATATCCCACAAGGAGATGTAACAGCCTGACAGTAGCCAAGCTACGATTGAGGGAGTTAATCACTGGATCCGGCATGCCAGTCCATCTCAAATCAGATCAAGGAAGTCACTTCAAGAACCAAGTAATGCAGTTTTTATGCGCTTCACTAGGGATTGACCAGAGATTCCATTGCAATTGCCAACCAGAAGCATCAGGGATTGTAGAAAGGGTGAACGGGATGAGTAAAGTAAAACTGGCTAAGGCATGTGTTTCTATGTCCTTCCAATAGCCTGCAGACATTGCCCTGGTCATCATTGCCCTGAGCATCATAAATACTCCTTGTAGGAGAATGGGACTCTCCCTGTCCCCACGAAGTTCTGATGGAGAGATCCATAAGAATTTCTTCTGTTCCAGTAGCTGCCCTTCTGAATATTACAGATGATTTAGTGCTTGAATACTGGAAAAGATTAGCTGGTGTGCTGTGCTCTGTCTCCCACTAGATCAACATTGTCACCCCATCCGTGAGTGCTGCCCCATGCCATGATTGGATCCCTGGAGAGCGGGTTCATGTAAAGCAACATGTTCAGAAGTCAATTCAATTCAATAAACTTTATTAGATCCAAATTAGAGACATAGATCATAAAAGTATACATTAAAACAATAAATCTGCTTTACTAATACAATAAACACCAACAAAATAACAAGCATTCGCAATGCAATAGGTCTCGCAGCATTAAAGTTTGAGTTACTGGCATTGTAAATGACAATGCTTTGCATTATTTTTTTTTCTTTAATTTGCAATTGGTATATAAACATTGTTTGGGAACTTAGCATAAGCAACAGCTAAGCAAAGTTGGCAGTAATATAGAGAGCTAGTCTTGCTTGCACAGCCACCATCTATTTCGCCATCAAGTGCCACATTGCAACATACCAATAAGTAATCTGTGATCATTGAAAGGGTGATACAGATTGTCTCCCGGTATCTCGCGGGCTGTCACGGGGCCTCTGATAACGTCGGTGGACGGGGCGAGGACTTTAACAGCTGTTCCTTTCCGCCCCGTCCTCAGGATGCCTACGGCCCCTTTAAGGTGGCATGGACGTCACCAGCGGAGGAGGAGCCAGCAGTCCTGACGTCGCACGTGTCTGACCAACCAGGGTTAGAGGAGGCGGATAAGGAAACCCAGCCAGAGCCGAACAGTGCGAAAGCCAGAGGAGGAACAGGAGCGAAGACGCCAGAGACGAGCAACATTCGGGAGGAGTACACAGGAGAGGAAGCAGACGGGCAGGCCAGTAGAACGGACACGCCAGGAGGCCACCGACACCACGAGCCGCCCTGCCATACTTCTGGAGAAGTGTGGCTGGACAAGGTACGGGGCTGTTTAAAGGGTCTCTTCTCTTCACAGGGTGGGAAGGGGTAGGGGAGGATCGAGGGAGGTCACAGGACCACGAGTGTGTTTGTGAAGTCCTCACCCCCGAGCACGCTCCCCAGTCACTACAGTTCGTGTTGGGCGAAATATGTTTCCTGGTGTAGGGCCCTGGTGATTCCTTCACTCCCTGTTACCCCCTCCTCTAGATCGGACCCCAGAACCTACTAGTAATCTCGGGATTGTTTTTTTTTTTTTCTTTTCACATGGCAATGCTGGATGAATCCAAGCCGCATGACTGTCTGAAAAACTGAATATTGGAGTCTGGAAGGACATGAAGACCCTGACAATTTCCTTGGTTGTTTATCCTCCCCTTATGAACTTTTTTTTTGGGTTATAATTTTTATTTTATTAAAGAAAAAGAACTTATACACAAGGCAATAAGACAATACATTCGGACATGTGTTCAAGGAGGAGTGCAACTGCAGTACAGTATAATACAATCATCATTACTGCAAGGGGGGGCAGTTAGGAAACAAAATCAGTAATCATAAAAGCTACACAAGACTTGGAATGCCGGATCAGGGGGAAAGGGGGGGCGTGGCTTGGGCGCCGATGGCGATGGTCGCCTGAGAGCTCGGCTCCGGGACTAAGCCCGAGATTATCCTGAACATCGGAGGCTGAGGGGCGCCCCAGACCCCGCATTCGGTTGAGCGAGGTGACGACACCCTGCCGGGGACCTTGGTGGAGTTTGGACGGGGGTGGCTACGAAGAAATGCCGAAGTTTGCGGAGTTGCGGAGTGCGACCCAACATGGCGCCCGGACCCCTTTGTCCCCTTGATCGAAGCTACGGAGTTGAAGAGGTCTCGCGGGTGTCGACTGACACCCGGCTTCACCATCCTCGGTGGTTTTAGACATTGGACATTGGCAGGATCGGACCTTCTTCAACTGGTTCACACTCGATTAGACGACCGGGCGGGTGCCCACGCACTAGAGGGCACCGGGTGCGGGTGCCCTCTGTTCCGGGCGGTGGTCTGCACCGCGACTCCGCGTCTAGTTACGATTCCCTGGCCAGCCCAACTACATGGGAGGCGCGACACTCTGGCGCCACAGATCAACCGAGGGAGTTGGTGGCCCTCGTCCCGGAGCTACAGTGGGTGAACGGGCCTGCCCGACTCGGCGACGGTTGTCTCCGCCCCCTCATCGGTGCCCTCGGACGCCGTGGCGGTGGCGTGAGCCGAAGCGGCGGAGTCTCCACAGGCTCTGGAGAAGGAGATCGCCCATACCCGACTTGAGAACGAACTCCCGGGAAGGTCGTGCTGGACACCTATACACGGCGACACCTACTCCGGGACCCTCACGGGGAGCCCCTGGCAGCATGGGGAAACCGAAAGGAGCCAAGGGATCCAGCCAGACCACCTCGGACTCTGAAGCCCAGGACAAGGAAGAGCATGGAGACCCAAAAAGACCTGGTGGCGCACCACTGCAGCAACAATTCGACCGTGTATTGGAAGCGATAGAGGCAACTCGGTCAGCCCTCCAACAGGACATTGCCCAGGTGGCGACGGGCCTGGGCCTCCTTAGGGCAGACCATGGGAAACTCTCAGACCGGGTCAAGGAGGTGGAGGGCACGGTGAAAACTTTAGAACCGGCGCAGAGAACCCTGGCTGCGACGATAAAGGATGCCTTGTCTCGAATTGAGACCCTCGAACGGAGGGCGGAGGATGCGGAAGGCCGCAACAGGAGGAATAACATTCGGGTGGTGGGCCTGCCGGAAAAAATCGAGGATGGCGATATGGTGCGATACTTGGAGACCTGGCTCCGAGACACGGTGGTCCCGGAGGGTCTGTCCTCCTTTTACACTCTAGAACGGGCCCACAGAGTCCCAGCACGGCCCCCACAGCAGGGACGGACCCCAAGGCCGGTGGTGGCGCGGTTGCTACATTTCCGGGACAGAGACCTGATCCTAAATGCCGCCAGGCATAATGGCCCGTTCCAGGTTGCAAACAGTCAGGTGAACATTTTCCCTGACTACACATACGAGACGCAGCGCAAGCGGTTCTCCTTCCTGGCGGTTAAGCGTGAACTCAGGAGTGAGGGCATCCAATATTCTCTCCTATTCCCCGCAAGGCTCCGTGTCATTGTCGACGACAAAACCCAGTTCTTCGACACCCCGGAGGAGGTCTGCGACTGGCTTGAACTGTACCGGACGGGGAAAGATGGTTTTGGCGCCTCGACCCAACAGGCGGAGGAGCCGGAACAAAGGAGGCGATCTAAGAGGGTCAGGAATCGCCGCGGCCGCACGGGAGGGCCCTCGACTGCGGAGACATCATCGGAGCGGAGGGGAGTGTTGGAGGTTCTATCTGAACTGTCGGGAGCAAGAGGCGAAGTCATCGAGGAGGAAGAAGAAAACCCGGGTGCTCAGGGGGCACCATCGGACTCGGAGGATTCAGTGGCAGACAGTACCCATACACCGGTGATCACACCGAAGTCGGTGGAGGACCTTTTGGACGGACAAGGGTAATGGGGTATGCTGCCTTGTTTTGGGTGGGGGCCCGGCAGGGGGGAGGCGGTTGCCGCTCTTTATTGCTGACAACGAAGGAGAGAGGGTTGGGGGGCTTCTGTTCTTGCCCCGGAAGGTTTTGACACCGGGGAGGACTCGCTATAGTCCTGGTAGCCTGGGCGACGAGGGCCCACTGCCTCCGCCCAGCCCGCACCTGGCCCATAAGGCCTTCCTACGGTGGCGACCGTAGGGCTAGTGGGGGTTTTGGGGTTGATCTACGTAGAGGTTTGGATGGGATCTAGATGGTGCAGTTTGGGTCCTGTTCTGGGGTGGTTGGGGGGGGGTCTTGTTGGGTTTTGGGTGGTTTGGTTCTGGTTGGGGAAAATGGCCGCCGTCAGCGCTGGGAGGATTGATGCTTTTTCTTTGAGTGGACCCGAACGGGGAGACTGTGCAAGAACACTCTGGGACAATGGCTGATGTTGCTAATTTGAAATGTGTTACTTGGAACGTGAGGGGGCTTCACACTATGTCCAGGCGTCACAAGGTCCATGCTTATTTAGTGCGTAGGGGAGTGCAAATGGCGCTGCTGCAGGAAACGCATCTGAACAAGGCGGAAGGGGCGGCGCTGCAGCGTAGGTGGCGAGGGCAGGTCTTTTCCACGGCGTACTCTGCTTATGCCAGGGGGGCGCTAATATGGATTAGGGCAGGAGTCCCCTTCCAGGTCACGAGGACAGTGGTGGACCCAGAGGGGCGTTTCGTGGCCATCTCAGGCACTCTAGGAGGGAGGGACCTGAACGTTTGCTGTGTGTATGCTCCTAACGTAGACCAGACTGCCTTCCTTTCCAGGTTATCGGGCTCGTTGGCCCACTTTTTCGCCGGGCCCCTCCTGCTGGGGGGGGACTTTAACTCCGTAGTGGATGTAGACATAGACCGCTCGCATCCCCCGCTCCCCGATTCCCCGGTCCGGCGGACGGCTAAGGGTCGTCAGGATTGGTAGACCCGTTGGGGTTTGACGGACATTTGGAGGGCGCATCACCCCGCGACTAGAGATTATTCATACTTTTCGAGCCTACATGAGCTGCATGTCAGGCTGGATGGCTTTCTTGGTTCGTCCGAACTAGTTTCGGCAGCGGTCCGATCGGAGTACTTATCGCGGACCATCTCGGACCATAACCCCCTCCTGCTGGACATTCGCTGGTTCCCTGGGACGCCGGCAGTACCCACCTGGAAGATGCGCCCCGAGATCCTCGAGGACAGTGTCTTCAAGGCGGACCTAGGGGAGAGAATCTCGGATTATTTTGCGTCCAACGGCGGCTCCGCGAGTACTAGGGCGTTCGAATGGGACGCTTTTAAGGTGGTGGTGAGGGGCTACTGTATCTCCAAGAAGGTGGGCATGCGGCGTGTTATCCTGGCTGATTTAGACACAGCGGACCGGGCACTCCGCGAGCTCGAAATTAGCCGCCCCGGACACCCGGAATGGCAAACACGGACGGTAGAGGCGAGGGAGAAGGTAGCGGTGGAGGTCGAACGGCTCCGCTGTTTCGATTATAAGGCCTATACGGTCCGGTCCATTGCGGAGGGCGACAGGTCGAGCGCGTTGCTGGCGTGGCTGGCCAACCCCACGCGCCAGTCCCAAACTACGACAAATATGCGTAGGGCAGATGGGACCGAAGTGTGCACCCAACCGGAAATTCTTAGTTGCTTCCGGCATTACTACGAAAGTTTATACCGCAGTCGCTCCGCACGTGACTCAGACCGGCTTGATAACTATCTTAGCCCACTGGAACTCCGCACAGTAGGACAGGAAGTGGCGGAAACCCTGGGTTCTGATATCGACTTGGGGGAGATCCGCGGGGCCATCAAACGGATGGCTAGGAATAAGACCCCGGGCCTAGATGGCCTTCCGGTGGAGTTCTATGCAGCTTACGCTGACCTCTTGGCCCCTCGATTACTGGTGGTCTACAGGGAGGCGAAGAGGTTGGGTCGTCTCCCTGGCTCGATGTGTGAGGCGTTGGTGGTCCCGCTCCTCAAACCAGGCCGAGACTCGTCTGACCCGGGGTCCTACCGTCCCCTTTCAATGCTGACGGTGGACTACAAAATATTGAGCAGCATCTTGGCCTCGAGGCTGCTGGGACATATGAGTTCCCTAGTGCATGAGGACCAAGCCGGTTTCATCCCGCGGCGGAATACGACCATGAACATCCGAAGGTTGTTCCGCTTGCTTGGGGAACCATTCGTGGACGCCCCGTCCCCGGTAGTCTTATCGGTGGACCTGGAGAAGGCTTTTGATAGCCTAGAGTGGGACTACCTATGCACGGTATTACGGAAATTCGGCCTCGGGGAGGGATTTGTCAAGTGGACTGCAGTCCTCTACGCTTCCGCTTCGGCCAGGGTTAGATCGGGCCCTTTGATTTCATCGCGATATCCGGTGGAGCGTGGCACGCGGCAAGGGTGCTCCTTATCCCCGCTTCTTTTTGCACTGGCGGTGGAGCCACTGGCGATGCATCTTCGCTCGGGGGCCCACTATACGGGCTTATGGACAGCGGCGGGCCCGCATTACGTCTCGCTTTATGCGGACGACCTGTTGCTCTTCCTGGAGGATCCGGTCGACGCACTGCGGGGAGCGGAATTAGCGCTAACGGAGTTCGGAGCGGTCTCAGGCCTCCAAGTGAATTGGTCTAAGACCTGCCTCTTCCCGATGCGTAGGGGTACCCCCACTCCTGCGCTAAGCAAGGAGATCAGGTGGGAGCCCGACTGCTTTAAATACCTTGGGGTATTTGTGTACCACGACCAACCCGACCTCCTGGATGGGAACATTGCCCGTTGCATACGAGCACTCCGAGGGTGCATGGACTTTTGGGCCACGCTGCCGCTCTCAGTGGCGGGACGCATCGCCCTGCTCAAAATGGTGGCGCTCCCCCGGCTATTGTATTACTTCCGGACTTTGCCGATCTGGGTCCCACCAGCCACGTTTCGTCGCTTGCGTTCTATGGTGGTCGGGTTCCTCTGGGGAACGGGCCGGCGGCGGGTGGCCCTCAATACCCTGATGAGGCCGAAGGACGAGGGGGGGCTCGCTGTGCCGGACTTCGAGAAGTACTACCTAGCGGCGCAGCTCCAGACCTACACCCAGGAGATAGCCAGGGAATTCAGAGGCCCGGAAGACGGTAGAGGGACGGGTATGGCCAGGCACGTCCTCTCCTTCATTGCGCTGCGACAGCGCCTGGTCCTACGGGACCTGTCGATGGAGGAGCGGACTGTCCGACTCTGTTGGAATCGGGCTCACAACAGAGGCCGCCTGCGGACGCCATATGCGCCTGAAATACCGTTGGGGATGCTGACGGCCCTCCCCCACGGAGGGGATTGGTCACGACTGGCGGACTGGGAGGATTCCGGTTTACAGCTCGTCGGGGACCTGTACGAGGACGGAGCGCTCCTGTCCTTTCAGGATCTCATTGACCGCTTTGGGATCCCCCGGGGCGACTTTCTGCTGCATTCGGCCATTGTGCGAGCGATCCAGGCGCACTGGCAAAACGGGCTGGAGGAACCTCAACTGTCTCAGGTGTGCCAGTACGTAATGATGTCGGCGGGCACGGTGAAGGCGGTCACTTGCCTCTACGGCAGGCTGATTACCGAGGGGTTGGTTCCTCTCACCACACTGAAGTCCCGCTGGGAAGAGGACATTGGTAGGGAGATCCCGGAGACGACCTGGTCCCAGTTGGTGAGGCGTGCCTGGAAGGGTACACGTAGCGCCCGTTTCCAACTGGTCCATTATTATGTTCTCCATAGAGCGTACCTGACCCCGGTAAAGATCAGGCGTTATTTTGCCACGGCTTCAGCGGAATGCCCTAGGTGCCCGGCTCAGGAGGCGGACCTCTTACACATGCTATGGGCCTGTCCAGGACTGATGTCCTACTGGCAGGAGGTGGCGACGACTTTGGAAGAGGTGACGGGGAGGCACTTATCATTTGATGCGGCGGTAGGGCTCTTGCACTGGTTCCCCCATACCCCCCGGAATAAACTCTCCAGTAAATTTATCGACCTGGGGCTCCTACTTGCTAAGCGAGAGGTGACCAGGAACTGGAAGGCACGAGCTGGTCCTACAGGCAGCAGATGGCACAGTGAGCTTTTGAAATGGGCGGCGGGTGAGAGCGCGCTAAGATATCAGTTGGCTTGGAGGCAGGGTAATGAGAAGGCGCAGGAGGCCGCGTTAGAATGGGAAACGCTGGTGCAGGCCCTCAGGGATTATTGTACCCCCAGCGATTCCGAAAGTGAAGGAGCAACTCGCCCTGAGTCCCGTTAAACATTAGCATTGACAGCACTATCACCTTCCCCGTGGGTCAAGCAGTGGATCCTATGTTGATGAGCTCCCTGGCGCTGATGGTGGGGGGGGGGGGGAGGGGGGGTTTCACGGTTTCTGGGAATTTTGAGGGGGGGGTTTATTTCAGGGGTTTTGGGTTTGTTTAGAAAAGCAGACGACGGACAGTGTGTTATCCGGACCAGCTCCAGCTTCCTACTGACTCCTGCTACATTTGCCGCCCAACCCCAGGGATATGGGCTGATTGGCTGTACACAAACGTTATGGAAGGGGGTCGGTGGGCTGTAAGTTGTATAAGTTGTTTATAATACGATGCTGGTCGCTACTGTATTGTTTTACTGATTCCTGCAATAAAAATATATTTAAAAAAAAAAAAAAAAAAAATCAGGGGGAAAGGGAAACCTCTGGGGTCTCCACGAATGGAGGCGTGCATACATTCCCATGGTAGGAGTTCCCTTGACTCCAAATTTTATTCCATTTCCTGGGTCTACCCCGTGCCACATACACCGTCTTCTCCCTAAACATACACCAGTCCATGTTCTCCGTCCATGCCAAAACCGTGGGCGGCCGCTGGAAGCCCCACAACTGCGCCATGTCTCTCTTAGCAATCATATTCCCAAGGGTCACCCACCGCGTCTGTGCCACATCATAGTCATTCGGTTCCCAGACATTCAACAGGCAATGCCTAGCTTCGGGCAATAATGCCACACCCGTGACTCTTTCCATCACAGCATGTACACGATTCCAGAACACCACCACCTCCGGACACTCCCAAAGTATTTGGAGGAAGGTTCCAACCAGTCCACAACCACGCTTACATAACCCATCCACTGAATAACCCATATGAATCAAGCGCGGGCCAGTGACATATATCCGATGTAGGATTTTAAGTTGACCGAGTCGGAGACGGGCCGAAATCGCGACCTCCTTAGGCTAAGATAGCGCCGACTGCCAGTCCTCGTCATCCAACTCTAAACCGTCGCTGGTCCAAACTTCCCTGAGCCACACCAACAGATCCGTTCGATTATTAATCAATTTCTTGTATATCAAAGAAATAGTGCTGTCGGGCATGTATCCATCAAGCACCCGATCTTCTAGTGGGGAGGATTCGGGGATGTCAGTACCCTCAGGAAAAACTGGGGTCTCCACGAATGGAAGCGTGCATACATTCCCACGGTAGGAGTTCCATTGGCTCCAAATTTTATTCCATTTCCTGGGTCTACCCCGTGCCACATACACCGTCTTCTCCCTAAACATACACCAGTCCATGTTCTCCGTCCATGCCAAAACCGTGGGCGGCCGCTGGGAGCCCCACAACTGCGCGATGTCTCTCTTAGCAATCATATTCCCAAGGGTCACCCACCGCGACTGTGCCACATCATAGTCATTCGGTTCCCAGACATTCAACAGGCAACGCCTAGCTTCGGGCAATAATGCCACACCCGTGACTCTTTCCATCACAGCATGTACACGATTCCAGAACACCACCACCCCCGGACACTCCCAAAGTATTTGGAGGAAGGTTCCAACCAGTCCACAACCACGCTTACATAACTCATCCACTGAATAACCCATATGAATCAAGCGCGGGCCAGTGACATATATCCGATGTAGGATTTTAAGTTGACCGAGTCGGAGACGGGCCGAAATCGCGACCTCCTTAGGCTAAGATAGCGCCGACTGCCAGTCCTCGTCATCCAACTCTAAACCGTCGCTGGTCCAAACTTCCCTGAGCCACACCAACAGATCCGTTCGATTATTAATCAATTTCTTGTATATCAAAGAAATGGTGCTGTCGGGCACGTATCCGTCAAGCACCCGATCTTCTAGTGGGGAGGATTCGGGGATGTCAGTACCCTCAGGAAAAACCGAACTCAATGCGTGGGTAATCTGTGCATAACGGAAGAATTCCCTATCACGCAGCGCGTACTCCACCTTCAGTGCCTCGAAGGTCTTGATTTTACCCTTGACCCAAAGATCACTCACCCTACTAATACCAATCATATCCCACTTTTCAAATCCTTTCGTCTTCCACAGGCAACCCAGTCTTTCAGACGCGTAAAGCGGAGTTGCACGGGTCAGTCGATCCCTCCATCCCGTTGCCGCATTTGCACCATGCCACACTCGTACCGCTATCTTGGTGGGTCCCGAGAATTCCCTTCCCGCTGCTTTGGAATAAACGGCCCTGTTATAGTCCCCACCCCGGTAACAGGTACTTATCCATCCTGAATGCAGGGTTAGAGGCTGGTTCATACATTCCATGGTTAATTGCTCCCAACTGAGAGGCCCAATAATATCGCCTGATATCCGGAAGTGCTATACCTCCGTCATACCAGGGAAGTGTGAGCTTGGCGAGGGCAATACGCGAGCGTCCATCCCAGATCAATCGTCTCTGCAGACTCTCCACCTCCCGAAAATAGCTCGCCGGAACAACATCAAAGGTATTCTGGAGCGCGTATAGAAATCGCGGTAAGGACATCATTTTAAAAAGAGTTGCGCGCCCAAGTGGTTAAAGCGGTAGCCTGAGCCAGCCCGCAACGTCAGATTTTAACCTCTGAAAAGGAGGGAGCAGATTACAATCGTAACGAGCAACGGGATCAAAAGTTATGAAAATCCCCAAGTCCTTAAATCTCGTCTGCGACACCTGGATGGGACATCCGCGCGGTAAAGGGGGGGTATCACCCGCAAGCACATACATACAGGACTTGGTCCAATTGATCACAAGGCCGGAGTTCCTTCCAAACGAGGTGAGCACATCAAACAATACATTCAACGACTTAGGAGGGGACGTGAAGTACAACACAATGTCGTCTGCATAGAGCGATATGCAATCCTCGAATTCCGGGGTCCACTGAATACCCTTCATCGAAGGCTCCCATCGCAGCCAGGCAGCCAGGGCTCCAGGGCAAGGGCGAAAAGAAGTGGGGACAATGGACAGCCCTGCCGCGTACCCCTCCCAAGATCCAAAGGCTTAGACACTCGACCATTCACTACCACCTGTGCCTATGGCTCCTCGTACAAAAGTTTCACCCAGCCAATGAAACCAGGACCGAAACCAAATTTCGCAAGAGCGGCCCAGAGGTACGGCCACTCCACCGTATCAAAGGCCATCATAGCGTCCAAGGAAGCCAAAATGGCCGACTCACGCAGCGACGCCGCCCTCGCGAGAACACTGTGCAAGCGCCTCAGGTTAAGTGCTGTATTGCGGTGTGGGATGAAACCGGACTGATACGGGTGGATCAAGTCACTAATTACTTTTATCAAGCGGTTTGCCAGCAACTTAGCGAGAATATTTGGTTTGGCGTTTAAGAGCGAAATGGGCCTGTAGGACGCACAGCGATCCCGCGGTTTCCCCTCCTTGTGAATCACCACGATGGTAGCAAGACGCTGATCACGAGGAAGGGAGCCAATGTCTTGCGACTCTAGAAACATATCACGGAGATACGGCGCCATTTTGTCAGGACGCAACTTGTAAAGTTCGATGGGAAGACCATTAGGGCCCATAACTTTGCCCGAGCGCACAGAGCTAATAGCGAGGGCCACTTCATCAGCTGAGAATGCAGCGTCCATTAGGTCCCTATCTGAATCCGACAGGCGAGGCAATACAATGTCACGCAGCAACAGGTAGGAGTCTTCCTCTGGTCTATCGGAGACTGAGGTATACACATTCCAGGAAATGTTCCGCAAAACACTCGACAATCTCAGTCGGGTCAGTCACACACACTCCATCAAGTTTTCCAATCACGGGAAACACACGACTCGCCCTCTCCTTTTTATCCAGCCAAGCAATCAGTTTCCCTGCCTTATCTCCCACATCATACAGTCTGCCCTGCTGCTCTCTACTCATGACTTTAGCGGCATCCGTCACTAGGGCCCTATAATCCAGTTGTTTGAGGCTAAGGGCATGAAGCTTGTTACGAGTCACACCTAGTTCCAAATCCCTTTCTAGCACAGTTATTTCAGTCTCTAAACGGACCACCTCCTCATTCTTACTTTTCTTGGCACCAGCGATTCACAATAATGCCTGTCCTCGGATGACTGTCTTAAATGCCTCCCACAGTGACACAGAAGTTTTAGAGACCAAATTATTTTTTTTGCACATGCCCATCTTTTGGCTGGTCATTCTGGGGCTGAAAAAACTGGACAAGCCATACTCCAGCATTTTTTTTGGCCAGGGGTTTATGCTCAGGTTCAGAAATAATGTCAAGAGTGCAGGATATGCCAAAGACGTAATCCTTCCATTCCTGCCCCTGTACCATTGAATCCCTTACCCATCATAGGTACTCCATTTGACAGACTAGGTATGGACCTCATTGGCCCTTTGCCCAAGTCAGGAAGGGGACACCAATACGCCCTAGTGTTGGTGGATTACGCCACCCGCTACCCGGAGGCCTTCCCCCTTTGGGTGTCCAACTCCTCTGCCATAGCACAAAGACTGGTGGAGGTGTTTTCATGAATGGGATTCCCCAGGGAGATCGTTACTGATCAGGGTACCCCTTTCGTGTCCCGCCTTATGAAACAAGTGTGCACACAACTGAGAATAAAACATATAAAGACGTCTCTTTACCATCCCCAGACGGATGGTTTGGTTGAGCGTTACAACGGCTCCCTAAAACTCACACTGAAGAAACTACTGTCTGGGGATGGGAAAAACTGGGATCAGTTGCTGCCTCTTGCCCTTTTTGTACTTGTAGCCAGACCCAAGCCAGTTTGGGTACCTCCCCGTTCGAGCTACTGTTCGGACGTAAACCAAGGACCCTACTAGAGATCACCAAAGATAGCTGGGAAAGGGAAGGAGCACAAGAAGCAGAGGCGCTTTTGGATTATACCCGCCAATTACAAACCCGCCTGCACAAGCTGAGAACCCTTGCTCATGACCATCTTGCCATTGCTCAAACGAAGCAGAAAACCTTTTATGACCGAGGAAAAAAATGGAGGGAACTGAGCGTAGGGGAGTGGGCTTTACTACTGCTGCCCACTTCCACACACAAACTGAAAAAAGAGTGGCAGTGACCCTTTAAAATCCTCAAAAAGATAGGGCGTACCACCTACCTATTACAATTGTCTGGACACAAAACCCAAATGTACCACATAAATCTATTAAAGAAGTGGATAGGTAAACCCCCACAAACTGCCTCCACGGTCGCTCTCGTCTCTCCCCCTCACCATACTGTACATGACACTCCAATCAATCAGGACCTCACCCTTAAACAAAAGAACGAGGTTCTCTCCCTCCTCCTCCACCACAATAGTGTATTCTCGGACCAACCAGGTAGGACCCACTTAGCAGAACACACCATTCCTACCCCTCCAGGGGTTGTAGTGAAGCAAAAGCCCTATCGAATCCCTGAGGCTAGGCGTCTCGCCTTTACCAACGAAGTGAACAACATGCTACGATCTGGTGTAATTATCCCGTCGCATAGCAACTGGTGTTCACCGGTGGTCCTCGTGCCAAAAGCGGATGGCAGCATCCGATTTTGCATAGACTTCCGAGCCAGTAACCGGGTGTCTAAACAAGATGCATATCCCCTCCCCAGGGTAGATGAGCTGTTGGAACGTCTTGATGAGGCCAGATATATCACAACTATTGGCCTCACCAAGGGATATTGGCAAATCCCGCTAGCCCCTGCAGACAGGGAGAAGACCGCTTTTTCTACCCCATCCGGCCATTACCATTTCACAGTCCTCCCTTTTGGGTTGCACGGAGCCCCAGCAAATTTTCAGAGGGCCATGGACACCTTGTTAACGCCCCATCTGGAGTACGCTTCAGCCAACCTCGATGACATTGTCGTCTTCAGTAAAACCTGGGAAGACCACCTCTCTCATTTAGACAAAATTCTCTCCAGTCTACATACAGCAGATCTCCATATTAACTCAAAGAAATCCAGAGTCGCCTTTAGGACCGTGAAATATCTTGGTTATGTCCAGGGGAATGGCCTAATTCGACCCCAATCTGAGAAGGTGGAGGCCATACAAGCCGTTCCCTACCCTACCACTAACAGAGAGCTGAGGGCTTTTCTGGGGTTGGTGGGGTATTATCGTAGGTTTATATCACAGTTTGCTGACTTAGCAGGACCCCTCACTGACCTCCTGCGTAAAACCCATTTCCCTTCTAAGTTGCCTGTTCCCACCTCAAAGGAATTATTAGCCTTCCAGGCCTTGAAAGCCGCTATCACCTCCTCTCCTGTATTGGTCTCTCCGGTCTTCAGTAAACGATTTCTTCTATAGACCGATGCCTCAGGGGTGGGTATCAGTGCTGTTCTTTCTCAACTGGATGAGGAGGGACACGAGAAACCTATCTTGTTCATCAGCAGGAAACTGTTTCCCTGCGAACAAGCCTATTCGACCATCGAAAAGGAGTGCCTTGCGGTTCGATGGGGGTGGATAAGCTCCGGTACTATCTGGAGGGTCGCCCCTTCATTTTGTTTACGGACCACGCCCCACTCACCTGGCTGCAACGTAATCGGGGACACAATGAGCGTATTCTGAGATGGTTCTTAACCCTGCAGCCCTTTCAGATTGAGATTCGCCATCGGAAGGGTGCTGATCAGGGGAATGTTGACTTTCTGTCCCGCTTTCCTGTTTCCCCCGATCGTGGAAATCCCGGGGGTGGGATGTGTCAAGGGCCTCTGATGACGTGGTGGACGGGGCGAGGACTTTAACAGCTGTTCCTTTCCGCCCCGTCCTCAGGATGCCTACGGCCCCTTTAAGGTGGCATGGACGTCACCAGCGGAGGCGGAGCCAGCAGTCCTGACGTCGCCCGCATCTGACCAACCAGGGTCAGAGGAGGCGGATAAGGAAACCCAGCCAGGGCCGAACAGCGCGAAAGCCGGAGGAGGAACAGGAGCGAAGACGCCAGAAACGAGCAACATTCGATAGGAGTACCCGGGAGAGGAAGCAGACGGGCAGGCCAGGAGAACGGACACGCCAGGAGGCCACCGACACCACGAGCCACTCTGCCATACTTCTGGAGAAGTGTGGCTGGACAAGGTACGGGCCGTTTAAAGGGTCTCTTCTCTTCACAGGGTGGGAAGGGAAAGGGGAGGATCGAGGGATGTCACGGGACCACGAGTGTGTTTGTGAAGTCCTCACCCTCGAGCACGCTCCCCAGTCACTACAGTTCGTGTTGGGCGGAATATGTTTCCTGGTGTAGGGCCCTGGTGACTCCTTAACTCCCTGTTACCCCCTCCTCTAGATCGGACCCCAGAACCTGCTAGTAATCTCGGGATTGTTTTGTTTTGGTTCCTTTTCACATGGTGATGCTGGATGAATCCAAGCCGCATGACTGTCTGAAAAACTGAATATTGGAGTCTGGAAGGACTTGAAGACCCCGACGATTTCCTTGGTTGTTTATCCTCCCCTTATGAACTTTTGATTTGGATTTAGAGGACTTTTCCCCCTCTAGAGACACACATCTCGTATTTCTTTTTGAGTGGTGTTACTACCTTAAGAAATAAACACCTATTCCAGCCTATTAGAGTGGTCCTCTGTCATTGTTACACCAGTAACCGGCTGTCCCCCTCTCACACGGGCATAGCGAAGTTCTATGAGTAAAGTCAGCTACTGAACAACAACAGTGTAAACATTCGGTGTCAACCGCCAGGCCATAGGAGATGATTTTTACAGACTCTGAGATTGTATACCCTGTCAGCATCCGTCCACGCATTCACAAACATTAACCAGTGCATTCAGTTATTCAACCATTTACTCGTGCCCACACACCCAGTAATTATGTAAGTACCCAGTCACTCGTTCATCCATGCATCCTCTCAACCACTGACCGTCACAATGATCCATTCACACGCAAAAAGTCCTCCATCCACAAAGAAATACACATTAATACCACTCAGCTGTAGTTATGAGCTTCAAACAATTCATCTGGCTGCCGACTTCTGCAATTGCGCTCCTGCTGATAAGCATGCTATTCTTCCTGTGAGCATGCTACATCATTGTGTTGGGAAGTTGAGGGTATTGATCCAGATGTGTGTATGAGGTGACAGGCGCTGCTTCAAACAAGTCAATGCCTTCATCAACACATTCGGCTTCACTTTATACAAGCGAAAGATGTAGACGTTGGAAGAACCATCTCATAGGGATAGAAGGGGAGTTGAGGGGGCTGCACATCCTTTCTCAATCTCTCATAAACAATGCCACGCCCCAAAATGTTAAGCAATATATTTAACAATCCAAGAAACTGCTGGTTGGGCACACTCCATACGTGCTGTCGACATTATAATCGCTGTGCCATGAAGGTCTGCAGATTGTGAAATGGGACCCCAAAGTTATTTTAAAGAAACAACACACAAACACAGCAACATAAGCTCACTTATTAGAAATCAAGACACTCCTTAAGCTATCCCCCCAGCACACCCTCTCCCCGTCTTTAAAAACTGAGAAGCATACCTGCCCCTAGATCCATCATAAATGTACTGCAGCGTCACCGGCCACGGCAGCACGCGCAGCTTCGGTAAGTGAGAGCTTGACTCTTCTCATGCTGCGATGAAACCGCACATGAGCGATCAGAAGAAACATGACATGGGAGCTGTAATGGACACGGGGGACAGCTCCCGTGAACTATTGCAATATTTCCATGGTGACCACAGCAAATGAGGAAGTACTTTGATTATGGGAGTCGTCAGCGGAGAGCACGTGAGATATTATTTGACAAGGCAGTCGAAAGGCACTCATATCGGAGCAAAGAATGAATCAGACAGAGGGAACGTCCAGAGTGAAAAACATTTACAGACCATTTAGAAATGATAAGCGATCCCCCCCGATCTTCATGGCCGTGGCGGAAGTGAAAGCGCGGTGGGAGCGCACGAGACGCCGTCGCTGTGAGCTTGCACATCAGCTGCTCCCAGTCTGAATTGCAGACTGACTCACACGCGCGACCAAATCCGTTTACAATTCTGCACGTGTGACCAGCTCTTGTCTCTCCCATTGACAATGCTGGGCGCGTGGCCAGCTCTTGTCTCCACTCGTTGTCGGCTGAGCCGACAGCTATAGTCTCGCGGCGAGAGCGCGCTTTTGTGCGCTTTCGCCAGGGCGAGACCTAATAATGGGGTGTTACATAGCCCGGCTCTGTAAAATTTCCTGTTGACGCGATTCTAAATTGAATTAATTCACAGGTTAAACTCAAATACTTTGTGCAAAATGCGCAATAGGGATATCAGGTGAAATACAGCACACTCCCATTTAGTAAATTATTCATTAAATAATTTATTAAGAATAAAAGGCCAACCTTTAGATCAAATACAAGTCATTAAAAAACTAAATTATGTGTATTAGTGCAAATCCATGTCTAGTATCATGCCTAGTTCAGAAGTGTAATTTCTTAAGATATTGGGCACTTGTATGCGGAGTTACTTTAAAATGTAAACAATTGTTATAAAAAAATGCCTCCTTCGCTTGCAAGCCCAAAGAAATGATGCTACACAAAAGCAAACATGGGGTTTGTGAAGCTTCTTAAGAAAAAATAAGGCAATGCAACATTGGGTAAAATTGTGCCGCCTTAAAAGAGGTAAAATGTATTTAGTTCTCTGTTCATTATAAAAGTGACAGAAGAAAAAAAGGTGAAAGTCAGATTGTACAGATAGATTATCACATGGGCATGGGTACAGATCGTTAAAAGAATACCTTTTAGCAGGAAAACCCAAAATCAGGGTGTGAGAAGGGACCTGGCGGAGCTCACCGCGTGGCCGGACTACGGGGCCCAGACTCCCCTCACGAGTAGGACACTGCCCAGTTAGTCACGTCCAGCAGGAACCACGGACGGCGATCCATGCCTCTCATCGCTTTCCACAGCGAGGACTGACGTCAAGGGGAGGAGCGACGGAGGAAGGACCAGTAAAAAACCGACGTCAAGCAGGAAGAGGGGTCGCAGAATGTCGAGAGGCGGACCTTAGGACGAACGAGGCTGACCACGCGGAAGACGCCGAATCTCGGAGCCGGGTGCCGGAGCTGAACGCGGATAGTCAAGACAGCGTTCCTGAGCGTGAGGAAGAGGCGGGGGAGACGAAGACCGCTGGACGGAGGAGTGGTGGTGTCCCCCGGAGGAGGCTGGAGAGCGGACTGTGACTCAGGAGAGTTACGGTGGGGTGAAGAACCGGGTTTTCAAGTACCCAGCGGCGTCAGGGACACGCCCAGAGTCCTCTAGGTTCCCTTGCCTTGGTATACAGAGACACGGAATACTTCTAGGTGGCGTCAGAGATCAAATGTATTAGCTGCAGCTAGTAGCAGAAATCCCAGCAATACAACACAGTGTCAAACTCAAGAAACTGCTCAATTTTACTAAGACGAGACATCCCTATTTATACACAAAAAGGTGCATTTAAAATGCACACCCCTGCACCAAAATTCAACCAATAGAAAGTACATGACATCACACAGCATCATACAGTAAAGCTCATTTTACAGTGTCCCAACCCACAAGTTAATATTTAGGCATATCTAAATAATAATCTGGAAGGCCCGCACAAACCCTTAATTGAAAGCATAACCCATAAAATGGAGAAATAGTCAGGAAAAGTAGTTTCAGATAATGTGCCAGATAACAAATACGTAAAGAAACTTTAAAAGTTAACAAATGTCTTGAATAGTGATTGGAAAAAGTAAATAACGATCTTGCAGGGAAATTGGCTTGGCAGGGTCAATTCCTAGGAGAAAGGCGAGCTTCTAAAATTAACTCCAGCGCACGAAGAAATCCCTGGTTAATGTGTATATATGATTCACAACAGGTCAGACTGCTATGCTCACAAACTAACTTCTGAGGCCTACATAAAAAGTAACACATAGATGGCAGTCACGACACATAGCAAAAACCCATGTTTCAGAAAAGAAAGTCTTTAAGGAAAGAAACCATTTAGATATTGTTTAAGATAACATATGCGCAAGGAAACTAATGGTTAACAAAGTCCTGAACAGTGATTGAAAAACTCAGACAACGATCAGCTAGCGAAACTGGTTTTGCAAAAGGTCAGTTTCAGGTGAAAAGGGTTACTCTCTCTGCAGTTCATTCAGAGTCAGAGAAACCCAAATTAATATATGCACGAACTCAGAAGGCAAAGCCACTTGTTCGTTGAGCCCACTTCACTGGCCTACGTGAGGGCAAGATTAAAATGCAGACAGGTTTGAGAATTTCAGAACCACAGACCCTCCTTTTGCCATTACGTAGGCAATAACCTAAACTCATGTCAATCTGAATCTAGGTCTATATCTATTCTCATCAGGTCATCTAGGTGTTGCTGTAACATCATCTTATTATCCTTCACTTCTCTCTGAACTGGTCTTCTCACACTGATTGTAGCATAAAGACTACAAATGGCGGGACCACACTGGATGCATAAACAACACGAGAAAAGGATAGCTAACGCCATACCAAGGAACGTCAGAATCTTCCATGCCCATTTGGACAACGACTCCCATAACCATCCCATCAACGACCAGTCTCCTTCGTCCACATAAATAGACTCAGAGATCTTATGTAGTCTAGAGATGGCTTGGTACACTGTCGGGGCATTATCTGGTATGAAAACGCAGCAACTAGATCTAATCAATTTGCATACCCCACCTCTATCAGCAAGTATAATATCCAAAACAAAACGGTTCTGTAATGTCATAATGCGATCCGCTTGAAGCTCAGCTGTAATATTGCTAAGGGCACCTGCAGTCTCATTTATAGTGGCCTCAACTACTCTCGTAAGCTGACGAATATTCCTACTATTAGCCATAGGACCCCAAAAGGGTAGGAAACCCTTAAAGAAGTCTCCAGCTTCTTGTGCGACAGTATATTTCGTATCGATTACACCTCTACCATATCTTGTCTTATGGTAATCGAAAACAGCAGTGTATGTAGGGGGAAGCAAAAATGCCACATAACATGTGCCAGAAAAATCAGATGGCAACCATGTGTATGCTCTATCGTGACAAACAAAATACGTGCCTTTAGCTGGCACGAACAGAGGAGATTTCTGGGACATATAAACGTATGTGTGAACACACACACTCTTACCAAGCTGAGCTCTCGGATTCTGACCATTACCTTGCAAACAAAGATGACCTCGGTGGGGTACAATCCAAATAGGAGACCTTCGCTGCCTTTCTTTCTCCGTCAAGCTAGCACTATATGTCGTCTTATTCCAACCGACATATGCTCGTACCTCATCTCTAGGGATACTGTTATACGCATCGATATCTCTAATCATATCAACTATTCCCTGTATCAAGGCATTATTACTTGCATTGTCTTTGACGGAACGTACAGGAGAGGCTTCATTCGCATAGATAAACATTGATTGGAGTGCCCAAACTGACCCGTTAGGCGAAAAAGGCAAAACCAAATATGGCATTCCCTTATCTGTAGTATGTGGCATAAGACCACACACCCAACAATTCGTGGTATTTATGACTAGCTGATGCTGATGCAAAATCTGTATAAACGAATTGATCACAAATTCTGATCTTCGTGTCTGTTCATGTTCAGGTAACGTATGAAACTCATGTAGAGAAACAGTAGAAAAAGAAAGAGTAGGTTGAGAAGTTGGTGCAGACGTCAATTGTGTAGAAGAAACAAACCAGAATATAGTAGCTAATAGAATACATAAAAGTATTAAAATAGATAAAGCTATACCACACTTAGAGAACAACATTCTATAATATCGTTTTTTCATCTCTTGCTTTTTATCGTCATTCCTCAATACAATCTCCATTTTCTAATGTCGCTCACGCAATCTTGACAGAGTACTTCAGCTGTGATTATTAGCAGGTCGTAGGGACACTGCAAGTCCTGCAGACCTACTGCCACTACTCAGGTCACAAACTGAACCGTTGGTACTCCTACGTGACCCTGCAACTGGCAAATGGTAACTGTTAGAACTGGCTATTTCTGGTAGGCTAAGGCTGACGCCAAAGCCAGGCAGAAACCACCATTCTAGTCAGGGCAAGGAAGTCACACGCCAAGATAACCTCTGCTCACCCCCTTGGTAGCTTGGCACAAGCAGTAAGGCTAAACTCGGAGGCAATGTGTAAAGCATTTGCGCCAGCGCACAACAGCAACAACATACTAGGCACACCACAAAAGAGACTCCACACAAGGTTATTATAAAAATAACTTTTGTATTGTAAAAACACATCAGATAAAATCACACATATACATTGTGCCAACTGGCACAGGCAATATTCACAGGGATTATGTACACAAGACAGGGCCACAAGGGCCACTGTCATATTCAGATATAGCACTTCTAGATAAAATGTAGAATATAAAATCACTTCTAGAATGAAATAGTAAAACATAAAATGGTAATCACAAAGATAACAACCAGTAACCACTGGTAACAGGAACCAGGACCTTACTAGGACCACCTGTACTAAGAAAGAAGAACCACCTAAGTATCACACAGCATTAGGGGTCTAAGAAAGAATACGTTACTCATGATGCAATAAACCTACATTCAGAGGAGTAGAAAAGACAACCACCTAAGAATAACCACCTTTAGGGGCATAAACCAGAACACCTTACCCATGATGCATGAACACATTCAGAGGAGTAATAAGAAGAAACACATGATGACTAAACATTCAGAGGTGTTAAGAATAGAGCACATGATGCAATAAAATACATTCAGGGGTGCAGCGCAAGAAGACACATGATGACTAAACATTCAGAGGTGCAGCGCATGGAAAGGAAGACACATGATGCATAAACATTCAGAGGTGCCATAACATAAGTCAATAGCGCAAAAATCACATGAGGCCTAAGAACCTTCAGAGGTGCAGGAATAACACATGATGCAAAAGATCACATTCAGAGGTGCAATAACCATACCATTGCGCAGACTCCCATAAGCCACCACCTGTGGCAGTCCCTAGGCCAAGGGCCTTGTTGGGGCTCAGACGCCCTGTGTCCAATGTCAGGGCGCGCTGCCATGCAGCGCCAGTCACAGAGTACAAAAAGCCTAAACGTGGCAGTTGCCCACAAAGTGCTGGGCAACTGTGTACATCACAGAAAGGCCTAAACGTGGCAGGTGCCCACAAAGTGCTGGGCACCTGAAGAGTCATCAAAACTGTGGCAGGGCCTTCAGTAGCCCTTCTAGCGAATTGCGGCACAAATGGTGGAGCCACACAGGCTCTGCAACAAATCCCCTCTCAACAGAAATGCCCCCCCTGAGCCTAGCAGGCTCTTAAACAACTGTGGGGTCTTTGGAGCCCCCCTCTGGGGCTCGGGACAACGTTGGGGCGGCCCATTGCCATCCGGGGCCGCCCTATCTCACGAATGTGGCCAGGGACCTCTCAGGGCGAAATTATCAAACTGCCCCCGATGTCGCAAGAGCTTCGACAGGCTCTTCACCACGTTGGGGCGGCCCACTGCCAACCGGGGCCGCCCAAGCACCAACTCTGTTGGAGTCCCTCTCAGGGGACTCTGAACACCAAGCGCGCTGCCCTGCTCGGGCAGCAGAAAGGGAGGACAGGGACCCAGGTCACGGGGGCGGCACCGAAAGCGTGCCCGACACACCCCCCCAACCGCCTCGATCAGAGCCCCACTCACCGGCGGTCAGGCGCTCGCCGGTTCTCCTCTCCTCTCCGCGGTGGCTTCTCTCCTTCTCTCGTGGCAGGGTTCCCTCGACACACGGGAGCCCTGTTCACCGCCCATCTTCTTCCTCGCCGCCACGCTTCCTCTCTCCTCACCCGGGCAGCCTCTCTCCTTCCCTCAGGCTGCGGGGCGGGGCTTCCGGCCGGCCGCGCTGGGATTGGCCGGCCGGCCATCCACTTCCGGGTCGCTGCGGGCAGCGCAGCGGCCCTTCTTCTTTAGGCAGGCAGGCGGGGGCTGAGTTTCCCGAGGAGTGGGCTCCCTCGAGGAAAATAATATAAATTGCAAATAAGCGAGGTGGGCACTCGTAATTAATTAAATAAATACGGGCATAACGCAGGGTGGCACCTGCAACATATCACGCAAAATGCGTGATAGCGACACGCTCGCTACGGGTGAAAAATAAAGCGCTCTCAAGCGCTAGGAGGCAGAAATAAAGCGCTTCCATCGCACTGGGGGCACTGACAGCCTCACAAGCCCCCAGAGATGACCCCTACATCAAGAAGGGTCCCAAAAGTCTTGAGGCATCCAGGAGGCAGCACAGCAGCTCCTATTAAGGGAAATCCTCCAGCAAAGTTCCTCAGGAGTCCAGGACCTTAGCAGTCCAGGGGAGGGAGCAGCATAGCCCCCAGCACACAAGAGTCCTCTAGGATGTGCAGCAGGTAGGGGGACAGGCAGGAAGAGTCCCCCAGCAGTCCATCAGGGCGTCCAGGGGCTGGGCAGCACCCGCCCCTGGTAGATTCAAGTCAGAAACAAGAACAATTTGGAAGGGGATACAACCCCTTTTTATACAGTGCAAAACCTTTGAAGTTCTTTGAAGTCCTTTGAAGCAGGCAGTGTGAGAACCAGCTGGACTGGTTTAGAGGGAAGTCCCCTTCAGTATCAGGGACAGAGGTGTCAGTCGCCCAGCGGGAGGTGGAGCCAGCTTTGTAGTTACACAGGAACAGCCCTTCACTATCAGGTGCCATCTCCTCCCACTTCCCTGGCAGCAGATGCTGCCTTTCATCCATGGGCTGACTTCAGACAACCTCCTGGGCTCTCCAGCCCCTGTCATCCTCAAACCAGACAGTCAATCCACAAGCAGGCCCATGCACTCTGGGCCAGGCTCACCAGCCAATCACACGCTAGCACCAACTTGCACAAATATGCCAACTTCCAAAAGTAGGACTTCTAGACTAGACACAGCCATGTCGCATACATCATTTTGCGGCATTCATTCTCACGAGTTCTCTCATACCAAACTCGCCCCTGCACTCCCCACGCATCAGGAACTACCATGGGCATACATATTCCCCATTCATTCCTATGGGAGGGCAGGTCACTCACCATTCATCCACAGAGAGCTCAAGCACTTTACACTGTACCACAGTGAAAAAGTGCGCAGAGGCCTAAAATCACAAATACCAGGTTCCATAAATAGGCTAGGAAAACGCAAAAAGTCTAGGGGTGAACCTGCCTAATGGGCCGGGTCCAACACAACCCCCTTCCAGCCAAAACGCAGGGTAGACCAATCACACCACTGATGGGCTTCACTGCTTTGGGCGACAAAACCACGGACACGGCCTCGCACTGCAGGGACACCGTCCAGTTTTGCGCCACTCTGAACCTACATGGTTTCCTCCAAATAATAACTCTCTGACTCAACTAGGGTACCCCACTGGTACACACTAGTCATCCACAGCCAAGACCAGGCCATAGGCCATCCAAATCACAGGTCCTAACTAATCCACAGAGTGGGGGGTAGTAACCCCTGGCATACAATAGCCATTCTCCACTCTCTCTCTCAGTGTAGCTACAACCACCACTGATCCAACAACCTAGGGACCATACCCTCAAGCTGACCAGAGGTCACGGGAGAGAATGCCCCACCCTACCTCTACTTCTGGGTTTCCGCACCCTCACAGAGAAGCACTCACCAGAACACAATTCTCCTACCAGATCAGGACCTCACTCCATCACTGGTCTACCACCTGGAAACTATTTCACTTCTGAGGTACAAAGCACACAGCACAGTCCTTCTTCAAGCAGGTGGGGGGACACAGCACACAGCAAAGCCCCCTTTCCTCTACCTTGGTGGAAACAACAAACTGCAGGTGAGCCCCAGAACACACAGCAAGGGCAGCCCCCTCAGTCTCTTCAGCTGATCCACTTTGGTAGAGATTCCTCTTGACCTAGAAGTTCCTAATCTCCCAACCTAAGATCTAAACCCTCAGGTTACACCGGGGTCAGAAGTAAGGACACCGTCCCTCTGCACCCCCTTCCAGTATGTCTCAGGCTAGACAGAGCACACGCCAGCGGCGTATCAGCGACACACTCTCCTCCAGTACTCCCTATCAGGTCAGGCCACACCCCAACCCGGCTTTCCCCCCTCCTCGGGGAACGACCTCCAGAGGCCCCACAAATGGTCAAGCACTCTAGACGGTCAAATGCTCAGCGAGCCAGGACTTCTGCACCCTCCACTTAGGAGCGGTACTGCCCAACACTAGGACCGCCGGAGTTCTGGTTACAGACACTCCCCGTCCTCTAGACACAGGAAGATCCTCCTCAAATGACCTATGTACAGCTTAGGCCCCTGACCTGGCGCTCCCTTAAGGAACCCTCCAGGCCCTGAGATAGGGTTTCAGGCCAACGTGGGACACACCGTCCCACACTCACTCCGCCTCCACTGAGACAGGGCGTGAGCCCCTACACCCCTACCATACTACTGGGACCAAGCTGGGTTACACATGAACCTCTTCCCCTTTACAGGATCATCAGATACACAAGCCACTCCTTTTGGAACCACTCCCTAATGCCTCTGCAAGACATCTAGCACACCGCCAGACATCCACCTTCCTGTCCAGTGCCTCTGCAGGACCTCCTGCACACCACCAGAGGTACACCTCTCATGCAAGCTCTTTAACAAAAAGAAAACTCACACCAACTCCTCCAGTTCAGCACATCATTCGTTCGCACACTCCCCCCCCTCGGACTGGTAAGGCAGTTTCCACCACCCCTGATCACTCAACCTGACCACACGTGACACAGGTACCAAACTCTGGGAGCGGGGAATGGGAATTAACACACTGGACACATTAAAGCTGCCACCACTGGATCCTACCACACTGGGGAATCCAGACACACACACTACACTCAGGGAACAACCACCCTCCTGAGCTAGTCATTTCTCCTCACACTCCCTCTCTTCCATCTACCCACACAGGGACAGGATTTGGGATTGGACACGGGACCCAGCAAGGGATTCCTAATCTATGGGAACCTCCCCCCTCTAATGGCGTCCCGCCCTGTCACTTTCTCTCATCTGCCACTAAACATAAAGCGCAGAAACACATTTGAAAATGATACTCGAGGAAAAAAATCAAAAACAATAATCCCAAACATGTGACTATCTGAAAAACACAATTGTAGAGTTTTGTAATGTAGCCAGTTGTCGCTATGGCACTGCGCAAACACAAGTCCAAAATCCGCACCGCTGACCAACAATGTTAGAACTGGCTATTTCTGGTAGGCTAAGGCTGACGCCAAAGCCAGGCAGAAACCACCATTCTAGTCAGGGCAAGGAAGTCACACACCAAGATAACCTCTGCTCACCCCCTTGGTAGCTTGGCACAAGCAGTAAGGCTAAACTCGGAGGCAATGTGTAAAGCATTTGCGCCAGCGCACAACAGCAACAACATACTAGGCACACCACAAAAGAGACTCCACACAAGGTTATTATAAAAATAACTTTTGTATTGTAAAAACACATCAGATAAAATCACACATATACATTGTGCCAACTGGCACAGGCAATATTCACAGGGATTATGTACACAAGACAGGGCCACAAGGGCCACTGTCATATTCAGATATAGCACTTCTAGATAAAATGTAGAATATAAAATCACTTCTAGAATGAAATAGTAAAACATAAAATGGTAATCACAAAGATAACAACCAGTAACCACTGGTAACAGGAACCAGGATCTTACTAGGACCACCTGTACTAAGAAAGAAGAACCACCTAAGTATCACACAGCATTAGGGGTCTAAGAAAGAATACGTTACTCATGATGCAATAAACCTACATTCAGAGGAGTAGAAAAGACAACCACCTAAGAATAACCACCTTTAGGGGCATAAACCAGAACACCTTACCCATGATGCATGAACACATTCAGAGGAGTAATAAGAAGAAACACATGATGACTAAACATTCAGAGGTGTTAAGAATAGAGCACATGATGCAATAAAATACATTCCGGGGTGCAGCGCAAGAAGACACATGATGACTAAACATTCAGAGGTGCAGCGCATGGAAAGGAAGACACATGATGCATAAACATTCAGAGGTGCCATAACATAAGTCAATAGCGCAAAAATCACATGAGGCCTAAGAACCTTCAGAGGTGCAGGAATAACACATGATGCAAAAGATCACATTCAGAGGTGCAATAACCATACCATTGCGCAGACTCCCATAAGCCACCACCTGTGGCAGTCCCTAGGCCAAGGGCCTTGTTGGGGCTCAGACGCCCTGTGTCCAATGTCAGGGCGCGCTGCCATGCAGCGCCAGTCACAGAGTACAAAAAGCCTAAACGTGGCAGTTGCCCACAAAGTGCTGGGCGACTGTGTACATCACAGAAAGGCCTAAACGTGGCAGGTGCCCACAAAGTGCTGGGCACCTGAAGAGTCATCAAAACTGTGGCAGGGCCTTCAGTAGCCCTTCTAGCGAATTGCGGCACAAATGGTGGAGCCACACAGGCTCTGCAACAAATCCCCTCTCAACAGAAATGCCCCCCCTGAGCCTAGCAGGCTCTTAAACAACTGTGGGGTCTTTGGAGCCCCCCTCTGGGGCTCGGGACAACGTTGGGGCGGCCCATTGCCATCCGGGGCCGCCCTATCTCACGAATGTGGCCAGGGACCTCTCAGGGCGAAATTATCAAACTGCCCCCGATGTCGCAAGAGCTTCGACAGGCTCTTCACCACGTTGGGGCGGCCCACTGCCAACCGGGGCCGCCCAAGCACCAACTCTGTTGGAGTCCCTCTCAGGGGACTCTGAACACCAAGCGCGCTGCCCTGCTCGGGCAGCAGAAAGGGAGGACAGGGACCCAGGTCACGGGGGCGGCACCGAAAGCGTGCCCGACACACCCCCCCAACCGCCTCGATCAGAGCCCCACTCACCGGCGGTCAGGCGCTCGCCGGTTCTCCTCTCCTCTCCGCGGTGGCTTCTCTCCTTCTCTCGTGGCAGGGCTCCCTCGACACACGGGAGCCCTGTTCACCGCCCATCTTCTTCCTCGCCGCCACGCTTCCTCTCTCCTCACCCGGGCAGCCTCTCTCCTTCCCTCAGGCTGCGGGGCGGGGCTTCCGGCCGGCCGCGCTGGGATTGGCCGGCCGGCCATCCACTTCCGGGTCGCTGCGGGCAGCGCAGCGGCCCTTCTTCTTTAGGCAGGCAGGCGGGGGCTGAGTTTCCCGAGGAGTGGGCTCCCTCGAGGAAAATAATATAAATTGCAAATAAGCGAGGTGGGCACTCGTAATTAATTAAATAAATACGGGCATAACGCAGGGTGGCACCTGCAACATATCACGCAAAATGCGTGATAGCGACACGCTCGCTACGGGTGAAAAATAAAGCGCTCTCAAGCGCTAGGAGGCAGAAATAAAGCGCTTCCATCGCGCTGGGGGCACTGACAGCCTCACAAGCCCCCAGAGATGACCCCTACATCAAGAAGGGTCCCAAAAGTCTTGAGGCATCCAGGAGGCAGCACAGCAGCTCCTATTAAGGGAAATCCTCCAGCAAAGTTCCTCAGGAGTCCAGGACCTTAGCAGTCCAGGGGAGGGAGCAGCATAGCCCCCAGCACACAAGAGTCCTCTAGGATGTGCAGCAGGTAGGGGGACAGGCAGGAAGAGTCCCCCAGCAGTCCATCAGGGCGTCCAGGGGCTGGGCAGCGCCCGCCCCTGGTAGATTCAAGTCAGAAACAAGAACAATTTGGAAGGGGATACAACCCCTTTTTATACAGTGCAAAACCTGTGAAGTTCTTTGAAGTCCTTTGAAGCAGGCAGTGTGAGAACCAGCTGGACTGGTTTAGAGGGAAGTCCCCTTCAGTATCAGGGACAGAGGTGTCAGTCGCCCAGCGGGAGGTGGAGCCAGCTTTGTAGTTACACAGGAACAGCCCTTCACTATCAGGTGCCATCTCCTCCCACTTCCCTGGCAGCAGATGCTGCCTTTCATCCATGGGCTGACTTCAGACAACCTCCTGGGCTCTCCAGCCCCTGTCATCCTCAAACCAGACAGTCAATCCACAAGCAGGCCCATGCACTCTGGGCCAGGCTCACCAGCCAATCACACGCTAGCACCAACTTGCACAAATATGCCAACTTCCAAAAGTAGGACTTCTAGACTAGACACAGCCATGTCGCATACATCATTTTGCGGCATTCATTCTCACGAGTTCTCTCATACCAAACTCGCCCCTGCACTCCCCACGCATCAGGAACTACCATGGGCATACATATTCCCCATTCATTCCTATGGGAGGGCAGGTCACTCACCATTCATCCACAGAGAGCTCAAGCACTTTACACTGTACCACAGTGAAAAAGTGCGCAGAGGCCTAAAATCACAAATACCAGGTTCCATAAATAGGCTAGGAAAACGCAAAAAGTCTAGGGGTGAACCTGCCTAATGGGCCGGGTCCAACAGTAACCAATCCAAAATTTAACAGAAAACCATAATACAATTTCAGAAAAAGCAAGAGAAAAAGAAAAACAAAAGTCAAATGCAAAATACTTGAAGAAATTGTCTCTTTTTGATCTTAGTGTGGAAAAAAATAATGTTCAAAGTCCCTCTATTTATTCCGAGATCGGAGGTTGTAACGTGATTTAGTCGGCACAGTTTGTTCCGTAAACAAAAGTTCTGGATTGGTGGTGTCAATCTTTAGATGAGGAGGCACAGCAGCTTGCAGAACATCATCATCCTCGCGTTCTGACCGTGTCCATGTCAAATGAGCATCACTAAAAGGCACAAATGTGGGGACTCGCTCGCAATCTGTATCAGCTATACCAGGGGTACTCATAGTACGGCCCGCGGGCCGGTGGCGGCCCGCCAAGCCTTCCTTGGCGGCCCGCGGACCTTACAGACATGTGCCAGTTTAAAAAAAATAATAATTCTTGAGTGTCAGTAAACACCACCGGCTGCAGCAGCCTGGAGAGGCTCTGCTCTCTGGGGGCTGAGAGATTACAGCCATAGAGTGGAGCTGCAGGGGCCTCAGAAGAGGTGAAACAGAACAAAGACTCATTAAAAAGTTAATGGTCTTTAAAGACGTGTGAAATGCTCCGGCGCGGCTGTGGGCGCGCCAGGCAAGCTGTCTCATCCCGGGCTGACAAGGGGGTGGCAGGGTGCTAAGAACTTCAGTGTATGTCGTCTTTAACCAGCAAATGTTAAACGTTGTGCCAAGTACATCTGCACTTGAAAGAATTACTTAAATAACTTGCTTCGCAACAGGAGCCAAACTGCCAACTACAACTCTGAACACTCTTTTTCTTATCACGGTGCCGGACACAGGCACAGGGAAAGTGGGTGGCCGGAGTGTGCGTGTGCTGCTGACCAGCCTTAACATTGCTGTCAGAGCGCGACTTGCAGAGTTGCTAAAATGCATATTTTTAATTTTACCAGCCTTGCTGCCCTTTGCCCCCAAGAAGGCATTGCTGGGGCTTGGCGGGCTCCCGGGAGGGAAAGTCAGGGGAGGGAGAGAGAGGGAGGGGGAGAGAGAGGGATAGTCAGGGGAGGGCGATGGAGGGAGAGAGGGAGAGTCAGGGGAGGGCGATGGAGGGAGAGAGAGGGATAGTCAGGGGAGGGCGATGGAGGGAGAGAGAAAAGGAGAGTCAGGGGAGGGCGATAGAGGGAGAGAGGGAGAGTCAGGGGAGGGCGATGGAGGGAGAGAGAGGGAGAGTCAGGGGAGGGTGAGGGAGGGGGAGAGAGGGAGAATCAGGGGAGGGCGAGGTAGGAAGAGAGTCAGGGGAGGGTGAGGGAGGGGGAGAGAGGGAGAATCAGGGGAGGGCGAGGTAGGAAGAGAGTCAGGGGAGGGTGAGGGAGGGGGAGAGAGGGAGAATCAGGGGAGGGCGAGGTAGGAAGAGAGTCAGGGGAGGGTGAGGGAGGGGGAGAGAGGGAGAATCAGGGGAGGGCGAGGTAGGAAGAGAGTCAGGGGAGGGCGAGGGAGAGACAGGGAGGGAGAGTCAGGGGAGGGCGAGGGAGGGAGAGACAGAGGGAGGGAGAGCGAGGCTGGAGGGAGAGCCAAGGCGAGGGAGGGAGAGCCAGGGCGAGGGAGGTATGGAGAGTGAGGGGAGGGTGAGAGAGGGAGAGAGACAGGGGAGGGCAAAGGAGGGAGAGGGAGGGAGAGAGTCAGGGAAGGGAGAGAGTCAGGGGAGTGAGAGAGGGAGAGTCAGGGGATAGTGAGGGAGGGAGGGGGAGGGCGAGTCAGGGGAGGGAGAGAGGGAGAGAAGGGGGAGGGAGGAAGGCAGAAGTAGGGATGGAGAGAGAGGTAGGGAGACAGCAGGAGGGAGAGAGGGAGGGAGACTGAAAGAGATGGAGGGAGACAGAAAGAGAGAGGGAGGGAGACAGCGAGAGAGAGGGAGGGAGACAGCGAGAGAGAGGGAGACAGAGAGAGAGGGAGACAGAGAGGGAGGGAGGGAAGGAAGGAAAAGGAGGAAGGGAGGGAGACAGAGAGGGAGGAAGACAGAGAGCAGGAGGGAGGGAGACAGAGGGAGGGAGGCAGACAGAGAGAGAGAGACGGAGGGATGCAGAGGGATGGAGACAGAGAGAGGGAGACAGAGAGAGAAAGACAGAGAGAGGGGGAGGGAGACAGAGGGAGGAAGAGGGAGGGATGGAGACAGGGATGAAGACAGAGGGAGGGATGGAGACAGAGGGTGAGAAGGAGGGAGACAGAGGGTGAGAAGGAGCAAGACCGAGGGTGTGAAGGAGGGAGACAGAGGGTGTGAAGGAGGGAGACAAAGGAAGAGGGAGGGCGACAGAGGGAGGGAGGGAGACCAAGGGAGGGAGGGAGACCAAGGGAGGGAGGAAGAGAAAGAGAGAGAGGGAGGGAGAAAGAGAGAGGGAGGGAGACACAGAAAGGGAGGGAGACAAAAAGGGAGGGAGACGGGGAGGGAGGGAGGTATAGAGGGAGGGAGACAGGGAGGGAGGTATGGAGGGAGGGAGACGGGGGAGGGAGAGAGGGAGGGAGGGAGACAGGGAAGGAGAGAGAGGGAGGGAGGGAGACAGAGAGAGGGAGGGAGACAGAGAAAGGGAGGGAGACAGAGAAAGGGAGGGAGACATAGAGGGAGGGAGACATAGAGGGAGGGAGGGAGACAGGGAGACATGGAGGGAGGGAGACAGGGAGGGAGACAGAAAGGGAAGGAGGGAGACAGAGAGGGAAGGAGACAGAGAGGAAAGGAGACAGAGAGGGAGGTATAGAGGGAGGGAGACGGGGAGGGAGGGAAACAGGGAGGGAGACAGGGAGGGAGGGGACAGAGAGGGAGGGAGACAGAGAGAGGGAGGGAGACAGAGAGAGGGAGGGAGACAGAGAGAGGGAGGGAGACAGAGAGAGGGAGGGAGACAGAGAGAAGGAGGGAGACAGAGAGGGAAGGAGGGAGACAGAGAGGGAAGGAGACAGAGAGGAAAGGAGACAGAGAGGGAGGTATAGAGGGAGGGAGACGGGGAGGGAGGGAAACAGGGAGGGAGACAGGGAGGGAGGGGACAGAGAGGGAGGGAGACAGAGAGAGGGAGGGAGACAGAGAGAGGGAGGGAGACAGAGAGAGGGAGGGAGACAGAGAGAGGGAGGGAGACAGGCAGGGAGGGAGACAGGCAGGGAGGGAGACAGGCAGGGAGGGAGACAGTGAGGGAGGGAGACAGGGAAGAAGGGAGAGAGAGGGAGGGAGGAAGACAGAGAGAGGGAGGGAGACAGAGAGAGGGAGGGAGACAGGCAGGGAGGGAGACAGGCAGGGAGGGAGACAGGCAGGGAGGGAGACAGGCAGGGAGGGAGACAGTGAGGGAGGGAGACAGGGAAGAAGGGAGAGAGAGGGAGGGAGGAAGACAGAGAGAGGGAGGGAGACAGAGATAGGGAGGGAGACAGGGAGGGAAGAGGGAGAGAAAGATAGGGAGGGAGGGAGGGAGAGGAAGAGAGAGAGGGAGAGAAAGAGAGAGAGAGATATGTGTGTATGCTGGATCTGGTGAGTCAGTGGACGAAGACGTCTGCTGCAGGGGCATGTGTTCAACCTCATGGTCACAGTTTTTTTTGCTCTAGCCCCGCCCCCTCTCTCACTGACCCCGCCCCCACTGGTGCGGCCCTCGGCCGCGAACCACACTGTATATGTGGCCCCTGTGAGAAAGTTTGTGAGTACCCATGAGCTATACCATCCCTCACCCACTGATCATACGGTAGAGGCAAAGGAACTTTTTTTCGTATGCGTGGCATGCACCCAGTTCTTTTTGCCAGCTACTCTAACAGCAGTTCTATTGACCAGCAATACCAAATAGGGACCAGTCCATCTAGGCTCCAAATTCTTGGTACGCTGGAAGTTCTTGATGAGGACGTATTGACCAGGTTGGATTGAATGTCCTGGATCTGTAGTAGCTGTCGGCAAACTGTCATGGACCTGTTGGTGGAGAACACGTAATTTAGCAGTCAAGTCATGTAAGTAATCCACCAACATAGGGTACTCAATACTGCTGTATTCTTTAGGATGAGGCACACCCCAAACATTTGCAGGACGACCAAACACAATTTCATACGGACTAAATCCCACTCGAGAAGGGAGGAGCTACGCGGGCATCCAAGATGGTCGCGTGAGCAGAGAGCTCCCGAGACCCGCGCCGCCCTTCTTTATCTATCCTACACCTATCCTGATCATTTCGACAGGCTTTTGAAGTGCTACTCTCACTGATGCTGACGATCCTTTTTTGGTTGAAATCGGACCTCGGGGACCATTTTTCAGTCGTCTTCAACTTTTTGGCCTGCCCACGGACGTGACCGGGGACTCGGCTGCCTACTATGGCCGAGCTGTAATGCAACAACAACGGCTGCCTGGCATCTGGCCCACCGGTGGTGTACCACTTTCACTTTCGGTTTCCGGCCTCATTGTCTCTGTCTCCTCCTACTCTGTCTTCGCCTGCTGCCCTCACAGTGCACACTTTCCATCATTGGGCTGGCAAGGAGGCCTGCTGTATTCCCTCCTCGACCTGCACTTCGGAGTTTCTGGACTTTTCTCCGTCCCACTGCCTCTCTTGGGTTCTCGGCCGCCATCGATTGCAACATGGCGACAAAACCTGAGGCCGAAAAACGCAGGAAGACTGTAACCCGGGGGGGGGGTCGATCCAGTCTAATATGATCGAACGCTACACCCAGCCGAGAGGCTCCCCCGGTGTCACAAGCGTGGGCGCTGAAGGACCTCAAACGGACATGTCGTCTTCTTCTGAAGTATCGCTCCAAGACCTGTTGGCTGCCATCTCTGGACTTAAGGCCGATATGAGTCAGCAATACGAAGCCATCGTGTCCAAGATAGACACGGTGGCTGTGGATGTTACTCTTATTCGGGCCGATCTTGCCAAAACGAATGAGAGGGTGAAGGCACTAGACCTGAAGGCGTCGAGCCTGGTAACGGACATGGCGGAGGCACAGTCTGAGATTGGGAATCTGCGTGCCTCGCATGATCTGCTGCTTAAACGTATGGAGGACTATGACAACAGGGCCAGGCGGAACAACATACGCCTAGTTGGAGTGCCGGAAAGTGATGGTGCTGCCTCGATCGATTTATTGGTCGAGGAACTTATCGTTGCTAAACTTGCTCCGGTTGGACTCAGTAAGTTCTTTGCCGTAGAGCGCGCCTATCGTTTTCCAGGAGGACAGGTGAAACCAGGAGGCCCGCCGAGGCCTATCATTGCAAGGCTATTTCACTATCGAGATAGAGACGCTATCCTCCAGGCCGCCCGTAAACACGACCCGTTGAAATATGACAATAACTCTATCTCCATCTATCCTGATTTCACTCCCCAAGTGCAGCGACAACGATCTGGGTTCCTCGGAGTGAAGCGTCGCCTGAGAGACGGGGGACTGAAGTACGCCATGTTGTTTCCAGCCCGACTGCGGATAGAGTTTAGAGAACGTGCCTACTTTTTTGATCAGCCGGAGCGTGCTGCCGACTGGTTGGACTCGTTGCCGACGGATGACTCTGAGAGCGGAGGCCCTGGTGGTGCGGAAGGTGGTGCAACGGCCCAGGAGTAACATGGGCCCCCGGAGGTCCAGATTGAGACGACGTACTGTACAGAGTAAATTAACTGTGTGCTCTATGGTTATGCCCGTGGCGGTGCGGAAACGGGTGATTTCTCCCTTCCTCCTCGGGGGGTTCTTTGTGTAGATAAGATGGGGCGACAGGCACACTGCAGTTGGGGGTGGCTTTTTAGTCAGCAGGGGTGCAGGGAGGGGGGTGTTGTAACGGGTTTCTGTTTGGGGGTTGGTTTCTGGGGACTTGGTTGTGTTTCGTTTTGTTTGTTATGTCTCTTTTTTCATGGTATTTTATTGATTGCAATTATTCTGAACTTGGGGTTGTGGAGGGGGGTTGGGGTGGATTGCCTTTGCCGCAATGGGGGGGGGGGGTGAAATGCGGGTTCTTTCTTGGAACGTCAACGGGTTGGGTGACAGGATCAAGCGGGGCATTGTGTTACAATTTTTGAGGCGGCATGCCCCAGATGTTGTGTTCCTTCAGGAGACCCACTTAATTGGAAATGCTTGTAAGGCCCTCGACCGCCGGGGTTATCGCCTGGTCGCACATGCTGGTTTCACCTCTGGGTCCCGGGGTGTGGGTATCATGGTGAAGTCCTCCCTAGCTTTTGCTATTGACGAGGTTATCCTCGACGACCGTGGGCAGTATGCTGCTGTCTCCGGGAGGTGGGAGGGTAAACAGATTGTGCTGGTTGTTGTTTATATTCCCCCGGGGCTGCAGGCTACCACCTATGCTGATCTTGGCAGGACTCTTCTTGGCCTCCCTGATGGATTGTTAATCTTGGGCGGGGACTTTAATTCTGTTATGTCTGGTGAATGTGATCGACTTCCCCCTAGAGTCCTGCTGCCGTCCCAGATGTGGCTCAATGAGATGGCTGATACTTTTGGCTTGGTGGATGTTTGGCGCTCACTACACCCCACACTCCAGCAATATACTTTTCACTCTGGTGCGCATGGCAGCCTCTCTCGTATCGATTATTTCATTATGTTAGCTTCCACTCTGTCCACTGTCCGGGAGGTACGACATCTTCCCCGGGGTATCTCGGACCATTCCCCCTTGATGATTAAGATTTCTGTGGGTGGTCTACTTGGTAACAGGGTCCCCCCGGTCCCTCCCTGGCATTTTCGAAGCCCCCGGCTCCGCTCAGATTTGGTGAAGGCAATTGATTGTTACTTTGATGAGAATGTGGGCTCGGTCACCTCCCCTACTGTTCTTTGGGAAGCCTTCAAGACGGTTATCAGGGGTTCTGCTCTATCACTCATTGCTGCTGAGCGTAGGGTAAAGAGGGAGGCTGTTCTGGCTCTTGAAACTGAGATCACTGCGCTTGAAAGTGAGTTGGGTGGGGATGATACGCCTGCATTGTTGCACACTTTGGAACTAAAACAAGCTGACTATAGAGCTTGTGTCACTGATGCTGCTAAATTGATGCGAGCGAATCAACTAGGCCGACTGTATAATGTGGGTGACAAAGCTAGCAAGCTCTTGGCATGGCTGGATAAGGCTGAACGAGCGAGTCGTGTCGTGCCTGTCATTGTTCGCGAATCCGGTGAGAGTGTCTCCGATCCTGGTGAAATTGTTGATTGCTTTGTGGACCACTTCCGGAAGGTTTATATGCCTGTTAGTGATCGGGATGAGGCTGATTCCAGGCTGCTATTGCGAGATATTGCCCTGCCTACTGTTTCAGATGAAGATGGTCTTGTCTTGGAGGCCCCTTTCACCGTTGATGAGATTGCCCTTGCTATCCGATCTTTGCGCTCGGGAAAGGCGATGGGCCCGAATGGACTGCCCATTGAACTTTACAAACTTTGTCCGGATAAGATGGCCGCCCATCTGCGCAGCATGTTTCTCAAGGCGGTTGAGGCTGGAAGCCTCCCCCTCGAGCAGCGCCTTGCTACCATAGTGGTCATTTATAAGGACGGCAAGCCTCGTGACCGCTGCACTTCCTACCGCCCCATCTCTCTCCTGAACGCGGAATCCAAAATCCTGGCCAAGGTTCTGGCCAATCGGTTGCTTAAGGTGATTTGCGACTTGATCCATCCGGATCAATCCGGTTTCATCCCGCATAGGAACACGGCCCTTAACCTGCGTAGGCTTCACAGTGTTCTCGCGAGGGCTCCAATTCTCGCCGAGCCGGCAGTGGTCGCCTCCTTAGACGCCACTATGGCTTTCGACACTATCGAATGGCCCTATCTCTGGGCGGCTCTCGCTAAGTTTGGCTTTGGTCCTAACTTCATCGCATGGGTCAGGCTCCTTTACGAACGACCATTGGCTCAGGTTGTGGTAAATGGTAGATGCTCTGACCCCTTCCCCTTAGGCCGCGGCACTCGTCAGGGCTGTCCGCTCTCCCCGCTTCTATTCGCATTGGCGCTTGAGCCCCTTGCTGCATGGCTACGGTGGGAGCCCTCTATTAAGGGGATCAGATGGTCTCCAGATCTTGAGGATCGTGTCTCCTTGTACGCGGATGATATCCTTCTTTATCTTACTTCCCCTCAAAAGTCGCTTAACGTCCTCTTCGACGTTCTCACATCCTTTGGTAAGAACTTGGGATTAGTCATCAACTGGACCAAGTCCTGTGTTTACGTCATAGCCGGGGCGCTGCCGCCTCTGCCTCGCAGGTTTCCCATATTGGTAGCGACTGATGGCTTCAAGTATTTGGGGATCTATGTCTCTATGGTCTCTTCGGTCCGCTATGAGCGGAACTTGTATGATCCGCTCCGTTGACTCAAGCAGGACGTGCGACGGTGGCGTGAATTGCCCCTATCCCCATTGGGCCGAGCGGCACTCTTTAAAATGATGTCGCTCCCCCGGTTTCTTTACGCCCTGCTGAATTTTTTCGATCCTGTCCCTGCTCGCTACTTCCGTGAGGTTGAGAGTTTACAGCGACAACTGATTTGGGATGGTCGTGCCCGTATTGCCTTGTCCAAGCTCACCCTTTCATGGTATGATGGTGGTATTGCGTTGCCGGATATTAGACGCTATTACTGGGCCTCACACCTGAGCGCTATCAACCATGCGACGTACGCTTCGGAACCTGCTCCCGCCTTTGCTTTGGATAAACTATTATTGCCCGGTGGCAACTTCAATAGGGCTCTGTACTCAAAGGCACCCTTTCGACTCCTTACAGGCCCGACAAAATGTGCAGTGCGGGCATGGAGAGATGCTACTGTGGCCACGGGCTGGGGTGGTAGGCTGACACGTATGACGCCTTTGTACGACTCGGATCGGTTGGGTAATCTGTGGAAGACGAAAGGATTTGAGAAGTGGGACATGATTGGGATCAGTAAGGTGGAGGATCTATGGGCTCGGGGCGCTGTTAAATCCTTCGAGGTATTGAAACTGGAATATCGGCTCGACAATAGGGAGCACTTCCGGTATATGCAGGTTCGACATGCCTTGTCCTCCGTCTTTCCATCTGGTACCGATATCCCGCAGTCCTCCCCTTTGGAGGATCGTGTTTTAGACGGCCATGTCCCCGATAGCACTATTTCCTTAATATATAAAAAGCTTGTCAACAACAGGGCTGACCAACTTGAGAAACTTTGTGCTTCCTGGACGGCTGACGGGCTCGAACTCGACGACGAGGACTGGCAGTCAGCTGTATCCTCCCCTAAGGAGGTGGCTATCCCGGCTCGGCTTAGTTTTGTCCAGTTGAAGATCCTCCAGCGTGTGTATCTGACTGGAATGCGTCTGGTGCGAATGGGTTTGGTTTCGGATGGACGTTGCAGGCGTGGGTGTGGTATGGATGGTACTTTCCTTCATGTTCTGTGGGAATGCCCGATGATTGCAGCCTTTTGGTCTAGAGTGCATGATGTTATGGGTCGTGTCACCGGGATACCACTCCTTCCCGAAGCACGACGTTGCTTGCTGAATGTGTGGGAACCGTCGGATTGTAATGCTGCCCAGACACTATGGGTTACTCTGGGCAACATGGTCGCAAAGAGAGATATAGCGCAGCTCTGGGGCTCCCCTAGATTGCCATTGCTCAGTGCCTGGAAAGAGAACATGGACTGGTGCATGTTCCGAGAAAAAACTGTGTATGAGGCGCGGGGGCGTCCCAAGAAATGGTTCAGGGTCTGGCCGCAGTGGAATTCGTACCGCGGAGACATTTGCTCCCCTCTACTTGACTATGAGGTTCCTCTCCCCTCCTCTCCATGATTGACGTTCCGTTCCCAATTTCCAGTATAGCCTTTGCTTTCTCCCCCGTGCTCGCCCCCCCCTCGCCATATGTGTTCCCTTATTTATTAGCGTTCTCTCCCCCCTTCCCCCCCCTCCAGCGACCCTTGCCATTATGATACCATGTGTTTGTGTGTTGTTGTTCTTTTCGACAAAATCATAAAATTAAACCTTTCTTATCCTATTTGATATGGCGCTATGTTCCATCCGACAATGTAGTCTCGAGAGATTGCTTTAACAACGTACTGTCTCCAAACTTACCTTTTAACCATCCGTTTATGTCATAGCGGCCGGCCCTGCGGGGTTGTAGGCAGACGCTGTGTATTGTGCATTCATAAATAAAGGTTTTAAAAAAAAAAAAAAAAATCCCACTCGAGAATGCACAGTCGTCCTTGTTGACAAAAGAGCCAACGGCAAGGCATCCGGCCATGTAAGGCCAGTGCTTACTGGTACCTTAGCTAATTTCAGCTTCAAGGTACCATTGTAACATTCAACAAGTCCAGCAGACTGGGGGTGATTCGCTGCATGGAACTTCTGATTTATTCCCAATCCAGCACACACTTTCTTCATGATTTGACCCACAAATTCACTCCCATTGTCCGACCATACAATTCTCGGCAAACCATACCTAGGGAAGTACTCTCTCAGCAAAACCTTGGCTGTAGACAAGGCAGTATTATCCTTTAGGGGGTAGGCCTCTATCCACCTGGAAAAGGCACAAACAACCACAAGGACATACTTCAAATTGTTGCATCTCTCAATATGTATATAATCCAGCTGTATCACCTCAAACGGATACGTCGGAGGAGCAAAATGGCCAGCTGGAGTTGGAGTTCCCTTACCAGGATTATACTTCAGACAAATCATACAATGTTTCACCACGTTCTCTGCACATTTCGGAATTCCAACATTCTGCCAAACTGGAGCCAACAACTTGCATATTCCCTTCGAACTTATGTGAGCCATTCCATGAGCCATTGTAACCACTGGGAGCACATACGCATCTGGCAACAGCCATCACTGGTGTTCTGACAACTCAACCCAACAACCTGTCGAATCCAACATACCCGTAGTTTCTCTCCAAACACTCACTTCTTTCTCAGTCGCTTCAGCCTGAATCATTTTCACACTTTCTATTGTGTCTTCACACATTCCACCAGCCATAACCCAATTAGCTGTGCCTGCAACATACATACGGCTCATCATGTCTTTCGCCGTTTTCTTCGCAACTTCATCCACAAACGCATTCCCTCGACCAACATCGTCCACAACTTTCTTATGCGCACCACACTTCATAATTGCAATCTGCTTTGGGAGAGTGAGGGATTCCAAAAGTTCATTTACCAACTGCCCATGCTGAATTTTCGTTCCATGGGAAGTGAGGAACCCACGCTCTCTCCACAAACGCCCAAAACTATGGGCAACTCCAAATGCATACTGGCTGTCGGTGTAAACATTCACTCGCTTTCCCTCTGACAACACGCACGCTCTAGTCAGTGCAATCAATTCTGCTGCTTGCGCAGAATTCTGTGGTATGCATGCTGTCTCAACAACTGTATGTAAAGTTGTAATAGCATACGCTGCAGTCGTTTCACCATTCGGAAGCTTAAAACACGAACCATCTACCCATAGGGTGCCATCAACATTCGCAAGGGGAGTATCCCTGAGGTCAACTCTAGCTTTTGTTTCTTCCTCTGTACGAAGAAAACAATCATGCTGTTCTTGAGGATCCATCTCTGTAGAGATCGGTAACAACGTAGCTGGATTCAGCACATTACATCTTTTAATGTGAACATGACTAGCCAACAATGTCAACTCGTAACCTGACAGACCTGCACTAGTAAGGTGCTGTGTCTTAGTCCTGTTTAGTAAGGTATCCACTGCATGTGGGACCATCACGATCAACGTGTTGTCCAATACCAAACCAGCAGACTGTCAGATAGAAACAGCCGCTGCAGCTGTAGCTCTCAGACAACTCGGCAACGCCTTAGCAACTGGGTCTAACGTAGAGGAGAAATACGCACATGGACGCTGCTTGTCCCCAAATGGTTGTGTCAACACTGACAACGCACAACCTTCTCTCTCGTGCACGTACAACGTGAACGGCTTACTATAGTCTGGAGTACCCAACACAGGAGCCGAACACAATGCATCGCGTAGTTCAGAAAAACTTTTCTGACATTCGTCAGACTAAGGAAGAGGATGCGGAGTATCTTTCAGAGTCAATGCTAACAGAGGTTTGGCCAACAGTGAAAAATTGGGGATCCACTGTCTACAATATGATGTAATACCTAAAAAGGCACGCACTTCTCTCTGTGTGGATGGTACATTCATTTGCACAATTGCTTGAATTCGTTCTGGGGTCAATCTCCTTCCCTCCTTCGACAAGAGATGACCTAAGTAGGTCACTTCTTGGCGACAATATTGCAGCTTTGAAGGTGACACTTTATGATGAAGGTCAGACAAATACCGCAACAAAGAAAGAGTAGCTTCTTTACAAATCTTTTCATCATCAGCAGTAATCAACAAGTCATCAACGTACTGAATAAGAGTAGCACCAACAGGTAACACAAAACCGTCAAGCTGAGTTTTCAACGCCTGACTATAGATGGAGGGACTTTCACAATAACCTTGGGGAGCTCTCTTAAACCGGAAGCTTCGGCCTCCTAATGAGAAGCCAAAAATATCCCTGCTCTCCTCAGCCATAGGAATAATGAAGAAAGCATTCTTCAAATTGATGACAGAAAACCAAGCTGCCGAAGCAGGAATCAAAGTCAACAAAACAGTGATATCAGGTACCACAGGAAACTGTGGCACGACTATCTTGTTTACCTCTCGAAGGTCGATCACAAACCGGTACACAGGTGGCTGAGAAGCATCAGTACGTTTAAGGATAGGCAAAACAGGAATGTTACAAACATTACCTCTCGTTTCCTCAACTACACCCTTCTCAACGAGATCATAAACAATCGCTAAAAGAGCTCTCTCGCCATCGCTCGAGATCTTGTATTGTGGAATACGAGGTAGCCTAGCATTCGACTTAAGCGTGACAACATAAGGTGGAATCTGCAAAAGACCTACATCATTTGGACCTGTAGCCCAAAGTGTATCAGGAAGCGAACGCAATTCCAGTGGCAAACAATCCTTAGACAAATACATTGGGGAAATCACTTTCTTACCAAGGGTAAGTTGTACTCCTGAAGGAGAACAATGTAATGTTGCATATAATCTTTTCAGCAAGTCCAAACCCAACAGACTCTCACCACAACCAGTCGTTAAAATAAGTGGAGCTTCCAATTCACAAGGGCCAATCGAAAGGGACAAAGGACTAGAAACCGGATTATGAACTGGGGCGCCTGAAAATCCTACTGAAACATTGGTCAAGCCAGACAAAGGTGCGCCAGGAAGTTTAGAGTGCATAATAGAACTCTTCATCGCACCAGTATCCAAAAGAAAAGGTTCTACCACACCTGATGTATTCACTTCAACATAAGGTCCAATCTGGTCTACTGGAACTGACACTACTCCCTCACTTTGTCCTTGGCTGTCCTAGTTATCATTATAACCAGAACTCCCACCTTCGACATAGTAATCCTCAACATAATACTGGGCCGACTGACCACTCGGCACATTGTGTCTGTCAAAATAATTCACAGAATTCTGTAGGGAAGAGGAACGATCATTCTGGGGAAACACACCACGTCCCTTACCCCTAGGAGCTTGCTGAAAACTACCACGACCTCTCTGACCAGATACACCATTTGCACGCTGTAACAAAGCCGGGCAATTATTCTTGTAATGACCTTCCTCTCTGCAATAAGCACACTAATTAGGGCCAGGAAAGAATCGCTGAACATAAGGCTCGGGCTTCTGTAACAATCTCTGAAATTGTGGAGGTTGCTGAAACTGAGGCTGATTCTGACAAGGCGGATAAGCTTGCTGCAAAAGAACTTTCGTCTTTAACTCTTTAGTTTTCTTCTCCACTTTATCCTTCTCATCTTTATCCCTATTCTCGTAATATTGTGCAGTAACCAATATCTGGGCCGACGAAGAGACAGCCCATGAACTCTCAGAGTCCTTTAACTTATTAGAAAGTTCGGGAAGCAAATTAAAGACAAATTTATCCACAAACAACCTTTGACCACCCTCCGTACTCATATACTGGCCACTATGATCAATAAACGTTTCTTCAAACCTAGTGAAGAAATCAGATACACTCTTGTCTTTCTTCTGCTTACATGCTGCTAACTTATCCCAATTCACTCGTAAAGCGGGCATCATCGTTTTCATCAGATTAATAATTCTACCTGGTAATTCTGAAACTAGAGGTTCAGGTTTAGCACCTCCCTCCTGTCTACCATCTGCAGCAACAATATTCGCCCAAGTATCACCTAATTCAGCAGCATGATTCTCATGACGAATCTTCGCCCACAAGGGTTGAGGGACTACATTACCCATCAACATATCGATGTCAGCTAAATTCGTAATACACGCTTCAACTGTCTGGGGCAACTCCTTGTAATAACCAGCAGGATTCTTACGTGGATCAGGTAAGGTCTGCTTAAGAGCCAAGACCTCTGCTCTCTTCCAAGGTACATTAGCCAGAACTGCTTCTTTCCATACCGGAGGAACTTCTCTCATAGGGTACTGTTTCATTTTCCTCCTAACAGAAGAATCAGGTTCATACAATGTCTGAGGCGAAAGCCTAGATCTGAAAGCAAGTATCGTCTCTACGGCATCCGTAACATCAGATTCCACTATCATCCCTTTGGCAAAATCTGACTGAATATCAAGCACATCCTGCGGAATCGGACCCAACTCATTATCTTCCCATTCCTGACGCAAAAAGGTACACATTACATCAAAAACATACCTTTGCTTAGGCGGTTCCCACTGAAAGAAAACATCTATAACTGCTGGCAAATTATACCTCGAAGCATTTAAAATCCACCTACGAGCCAATAAATCCAACAATGTCAGGAGTTTGAGGCAAAGCTGGTAGCAAGGCTGGCGACCCTAGAATGGGTTGCGCAGGAGAAGGCAAAACCATCTGTGGAGCACCGGGTGGCTGAACAACAGCAGGAGGTTGAACAACAAAGGGTGGGACAACTGGGGGTAATGGAGGCACAGTAGCACCCTGCACATAGGGAGGAGGCAATCTCAGTAAATGAGAGATCAAAGGATCTTTTTCAGGGTCTTCCATCACTTTCGGAGGAGAAGACTGCAAGGCCGGATAACATTTATCTATGGCCATGCAACGCTGTCTATCTAAGACTTCACTCGCACGCTCTTCTCCATCTTCCTTAAACTGTCTAGCAGCTTGTAATACTGACATATTTTTATCTTTCCTATCTCTCTTTGCCTGCTTAATTTCTCTCTGTTTGGCTTCCTTACGCCAAAGGCGGAAAGAGTCAAGCATTGCCGGACGGGCTTTCTTCTTAAATAGCTTAACTTCTAGATTGTCTAAAATCTCTGTTTCAAAACTACCGTGTGGGGGCCATTGTAAAACACCATCCTTTTTAGTGTAGCGGACCCATACTTCATTATAAGTAATAGGGCCCACTCCGTGTTTTGAGTAAAGTTCATAAGTCGGAGTTCAAACCGGAGGTATCGGACATGAATCCTCCAATCGGGAATCCCTGTTACTACCACAAACAAACCAATTACCAAATTTACCAAGACCAGGCATCTTGCTCACTAGTCTGGTTTCAAACTTCAAAGGGAATCAAAAAATGATACACTCGTACATATACAAGCCCTTCGGCTTTGGATACTGCAGCAGCCAAATCAAAACCAAGGAATCAAACAAAGTCGTGGGAGCGATCCATTTATACTTAACCAAATATCTGTCACGCCACCAGAAGACCATCTATCGTCTCGCTTTACAAACATCAATCGGAGGGTCCAAGACAAGGCGACAGTCAGGGCAGCAGTCCTTCGCAGCCATTGGAAAGCGGGAAGCCTCGCAGAAAAGTCCTTTGGTCCACGCCGACATGCAGGGGTCGATGAAGTGGGGGCCCTCCTCCAGAATTTCCTCACGCGGCTCCTCGCAATCTTCAGGCTTGGACCGGTACCACTGAAGTCGGCCCGCGTTGGTCGCGCCGACTGAAGAACCGGGTTTTCAAGTACCCAGCAGCGTCAGGGACACGCCCAGAGTCCTCTAGGTTCCCTTGCCTTGGTATACAGAGACACGGAATACTTCTAGGTGGCGTCAGAGATCAAATTTATTAGCTGCAGCTAGTAGCAGAAATCCCAGCAATACAACACGGTGTAACAACTCAAGAAACTGCTCAATTTTACTAAGGCGAGACATCCCTATTTATACACAAAAAGGTACATTTAAAATGCACACCCCTGCACCAAAATTCAACCAATAGAAAGTACATGACATCACACAGCATCATACAGTAAAGCTCATTTTACAGTGTCCCAACCCACAAGTTAATATTTAGGCATATCTAAATAATAATCTGGAAGGCCCGCACAAACCCTTAATTGAAAGCATAACCCATGAAATGGAGAAATAGTCAGGAAAAGTAGTTTCAGATAATGTGCCAGATAACAAATACGTAAAGAAACTTTAAAAGTTAACAAATGTCTTGAATAGTGATTGGAAAAAGTAAGTAACAATCTTGCAGGGAAATTGGCTTGGCAGGGTCAATTCCTAGGAGAAAGGCCAGCTTCTAAAATTAACTCCAGCGCACAAAGAAATCCCTGGTTAATGTGTATATATGATTCACAACAGGTCAGACTGCTTTGCTCACAAACTAACTTCTGAGGCCTACATAAAAAGTAACACTAGATGGCAGTCACGACACATAGCAAAAACCCATGTTTCAGAAAAGAAAGTCTTTAAGGAAAGAAACCATTTAGATATTGTTTAAGATAACATATGCGCAAGGAAACTAATGGTTAACAAGGTCCTGAACAGTGATTGAAAAACTCAGACAACGATCAGCTAGCGAAACTAGTTTTGCAAAAGGTCAGTTTCAGGTGAAAAGGGTTACTCTCTATGCAGTTCATTCAGAGTCAGAGAAACCCAAATTAATATATGCACGAACTCAGAAGGCAAAGCCACTTGTTCGTTGGGCCCACTTCACTGGCCTACGCGAGGGCAAGATTAAAATGCAGACAGGTTTGAGAATTTCAGAACCACAGGGGCCGGTGAGTGAAACCGGTCCTGTGTGTATTGTGGGTTGCTTGTTGTTGCGGGAGGTGGGTGGCGTACTGTGATATTGCGGGTGGAGGGTGGAAGTGGTTAGTAAAACGGGGAGAACGTCTGAAACGGCATGCTCGCACTAAATAGGCACTAAAAGCGGCACATTGGTTTTCTTTTTGGGAAGTAGTAATCCTGCACTTTCATCTGTCCCATCAACCTTTTCTACTTTGACCTAACTCCACGCCAGAGCCTATTCACAACCCCCTTCACCAACCCTCCACGCCCAGAGCCTATGCACAATCTACCCCCCACTTTCAGATCTATTAAGCACTACCGGGTATAGGAAAAGGGAATTATACAGAACAGACGAACTGACAGGCTCCTTTTCTCCTTTCCTCTCGGTGCCCTCCAGGTAAACCAACGCCACGGAGTCCTCATCGCCCCAGGATCCTCATCTTCAGGCTGAAGAAGAAGAAACAACGCTGAGTGCCACGGCCAGGCCTTCCAAAGCTGAAGACACATTTACTGAGGGAGGAATACTAGAGCCTGTTGTTAAACCCAAGACTGTGACATCTGATAATAAAGGCGTTGTTCGTCAATATATTCAGCCTCCGCGTCTGTATATCGACCTGCCCTCCCACACAGGGGTATTAAGTTGGCACAAAACCGTAAGAGGATAAACCTATGGTGAAAGTTTCGGATACTGTCCAAATAAAAGTATTCACCCTTCATCAGTGGCAGAATTGTATTGTAATGTTTTATTGTCGTACTTGTATGATGATATTCCTTTCTCTCATAGGCTGCCTTTGTCAGAAAAAGTTATTTTAGCCTCTTTTTTGGAAAGGTAGAACAGGAACTCGGGCTCATGTATAGCTCAGGTATGCCCAGTGATGGCGCGAGATTACCAGCTTGGTAACTCATTTAACATACCATACTCACCTGGGCCCATAAACATACACATGATAAGCCGGTAATCTATTTGCTGCAGATCAGGAATTATTTACCTTATAGTGACTTATACCTGTACACCATAACTTACCAATTCTGTGTCACCTTGATTATTAATTTACTTAGGTCGTGGATCCGGTTTTTAGAATAATAGGTATAAACAATTCATTTACCTTATTTCATAAAATGATCACAGAGTCGGCAGAGTTTTAAAAGTGTATCTATGCAATATTTTGTGAGTCAAATACCAACACATATCCAACACCAGTTTCTCAAGAATAAAAATAATGATCAAAGCAAAAATATTTAGAGACTTAGTAAAATTTCTAGACATTGGTACCTGGGAAGGGTGGAAAGGGAAAACAGTACAAGGACATACTACACAGATTTATATTTACCTAGAATGGTGCGAGGACCAACCACGACTAAGGGGTGGAAAGAAAGGGCTCATGACTAGACAGGAGCCAACAGGGCTCATGACAGGACAGGTGCAGGCCAGGACAGGTAACCTCTTCTAAGTGCAACGCCAGCGTTGCACCCGTCTCTGGTGCTACTCTCGGACCCCTCTAAATGGATCGATTCATCTTCTTCAGCGCTCTACCGATTCTTCTGTCAGAGTGCTCGACCAGATCTCTGCTCTCTGTGACATCCACGATCTCCTTCAGTATATGTTGGGTCAGTGACAGGTCTGTGACAAGTCCGACAATCTAACTGGCTAAGCCTACCTTATTATACCATTTTCCAGGGTATGTACCACCACCAATGTTTCAATATTCGTGTATTCCCTTCATTTGATTGGTCAGTGGGACGGGAGAGATCATCACACCATACTAGTATGACATCACTTTCTTTGACTTAATTGTTCTACGTTCCCACCCTTAAGTTTATTTTCCCATGCTTTTATTCCACCCTGCTACATTTCACATTCATTTCATATACAATGTATAATTTTCATTGAGTCTTTTCTTCCCCTCTCCAGGTCAAGAGGTAAGTTTCTCAGGCGCATCACTGGTGAGAAGAAACTTGGCACTCATTCAATGACATAGTTCGAGGTCTTGCACTTCTCCCAGGACATGCGCATTCAGATTTCAAGATGGCGATACAAGTCACTCTTCAGGCCCAAATACGAACTAAAAGCAAAATTAAACAAAGACATATTGGAATACGAAAATAAATGAATGCACTGTATACCACTTATTTCTACTCTATTCCCATTATTTTATTTTAACTATGGCGTTAGCAGATTAGCAGAACACTCAAGGTATCGTTCCAGCAGAAGCATATGCATTAGCATGTGAGATTCAAAGCGGACATATTAGGCACTACTGCGCAGCTGCAAAGAATTCCCACCAAAAGCAAAAGACGTCATACTACGTAGATGCAGTTGACGCATGCACAGAAGAGTTCCAGCATTTTCAGCAGCCATTTTAATACACACAAATTATTTGTTAGTAAAGCACATTTAAAAGCTTCCCCTAGATACAGAAATGTCTTGTGGTGCAATTTATTAGTAATCACAAAACATGTTGGCTAAATTATTACAGGTTATTTCGAGAGGATTGAGTTAAAGCAAGTTTTGTTACTAGGGAGTGCAAGGGAGTGCAAAGTAGATTTTACATACTCTAACCAAGGAATTTTATGTGCTTTGTCCAATGAAAGGCAATTTTGAATGGTGGACTGGTTAAGGTCCACTGTGTATCTCTTCCAAATTGATAGCAACAACATAATCGGGCTAGTCTCACCAAGTCAGAGACATTGGGAATATCTAGCTCTAAATGGGTAACATAATTGGAGAATGAGGGAGGGAAACATGCAACCCTCTTAAGAAAGGCATTCTCTATCTTCTGGATGGAAGCTATTGGTGTTATACCCCACACCCCTGCCCCATATGTTGTGGCTGAGATTATTTTGGCACTATAGATCTTTTTTTATAGTCGCTAAGGCCCAATTTTTGGTTGATATTCGCGACTGCAGCCAAAGTGTGCTCTATAGATAACGCCCTGCTAGCCACCATATGCTACCAGGATTGTTTGCTGTCAAAAACGACTCCTGAATAAAAAAAGGTCTCCACAACTGCTAATTTGCGTGTCCCGATATAAAAAGATGGTAACTTTTTGGAGGGGAGTGATCCTGACACTAGAATGAAGGTTTTTGATTCATTTACTTTTAGGTCCAGAGATGACATGAAATTCACGTAGATGTTCAGAAGTGCAGGGGTAAACCAGCTTGCTATCTTGATGTGTCGTCCAGTAGCTTGAGAGGAGCGAGTGTGTCTGCGCAGTTAGTGATCTAGCGGTGGAGGTTACGTGTCGCGGTGTTAGCGTCTGGTGTCGTTGGAGGTTAAGTGTTGGTGAGTGCGGCGGTGAGCTGTTCTTCTGTGACTTTTTTCCACCTTCCACAGAGGGCGGGTGCGTGCTTTCGCATGGTGGGTTTTGTGAAGGAGAAATGAATGCAGTTGTGGTCCGTCCAAAGAAGTTCCATGGTGTGGCTGTGGGAGAAGGTGCTTCCTCCTGCAAAGACGGGGTCGAGTGTGGGTCCTGCTGTGTGTGTGGGGGCAGTGACAAGTTGCTTCAGTTCATTGTTTGCAAGGGTTCACTAGGGGGGTGGTGGTGTTGGGGATGTCCAGGTGGAAGTTTAGGTCTCTGAGTAGTATATAGTCTGTTGAGGCGAGAGTGTAGGGTGCGATGAGGTCAGCAATGGTGTCAGTAAAGGGAGCACGGGGGCCAGGCGGCCTGTAGATGAGAGTTCCGCAGAGAGTTGTTTTGGAGTTGGTCTGGATCTGGAAGTGGAGATGTTCCATGGGGGTTGTAGCGTTGTACGTGTCAGCTGTTGTCATGCGGAGGGAGCTTTTGTGGACGATTGTAATGCCTACTCCTGGGCGGATGGGGCGGTCTTTTCTCATATTCTTGTATCCGTTGGGAATGGCGATTGCGATGTCGGGAGGAAAAAACATGAAAAAGGGGGTGTTCCCTTAATTTACAAGGATCAAAGTTCAACTAACATCAACATTATACCCACACACCACAACAAGAATACATTTATTCAAAAAAAAATTCAATTTTCTTTTTTTATATATATATATATGTATAAATATCAACATGATTTTTTAAATAGATAGAATAATTCCATTTGAGCAGTAAAAAGCATTTAGGAAGAATATACATAATCAAAAACATGCAAAAACAGTCTAAAACCTAGGACACGCAGAGACACTTCAGAAAAGGCACCAAATAGATCCACTCATACATCCAAACATCCCTTTTGTACCGTCAAATTCATACACAGACATTCACATCCATATCACTACACACAAAGACAAAAAAAAAGCCGACGCGCGTTTCGGACAAGTGCCAATAGAGGCTTCCTTCATCAGGGCGCACTTGAATTATTGCACAGACAAAATGAATAATGTCTGTGACACGGTCCTGAGAAGCGGTCCTAGTAACAGCAAGGCTGTAGGTGGGTATTCTGTGGGCAAAAAGGACAAATTAGGGACAGCTCAGGAAATTTTTTTTCATAAACAAGAGCAAGGTGGCCTGTAAACAGAGTCAGCAAGATGGAGGGGTTCCACTCATCCAAGTACATACATACCAATAGAGATAAGCTCTCCTTATATCCCCAAAATTTACAATCACCGAAAAGGATATAGTCAAGGAGAAAAGGGTGTAAAGAAGATCAGAAAATACATAAAACGGTCGCCCCATAGATGGTGCACCTGAAACCAAAAACCACATTTCAAAAATTAGCAGCCTACCTAAGTACCCTACAATAGCGGGGCCCCTTTCAAGTATGTAAAAAGGTCAGCAGTTTTTGAAACCATGAAAACGTGGATAGAACTCCCAGGGTTCCACCAGTCAGGATTTTGCAATTATAGATAGGCCCACAGGGGATCCAGGCGTAAAAGGGAGCCAGGTTTAAAAGCAATTCGGCAGAAACATTCCGAATATCTGATAGGGACATAAAAATAAGGACAAGGGTAACACATCTATACAAGTAACACTAGGACAAAACCATATGAAATGAGTGTAGTCTAAAGACGGGGAAGCTACCTCAAAAGGAATAACAGACGCTGATGTAATACAGGAAGTAGCACCGGAACCAACAATGAAAAACGACCTGAAAAATAGTAAAGCAGCAATAAGCTTATCAACACATGAGGAGGTCGTACTTCTAGCACAATTCAAAAATGACACACAACGAACTAAAAACATACCTCAATGCAAAGGAAATAAATAATCCTTTAAATGCGGTGAGACAAAAACGGGAGACATCACGATATTTGAGGAACTTCAGACCCGGGGAATAAGGGGCCTAAAGAAACAATCAAGAAGAAAGGATTTTCAACGGGGTAAGAATGAGATAAGCGAGCGCGAAACAACAAGAAAAGCGGAGTCTCGGAGGATGGAACAACCGAGACCCGCAAGAGGTAAACACAGAATCCCGCTAGACTAACCTGAAGCGGTCCAAGTATAAATGGTGTCCTGGATAGAAGAGGATGCGGGACTCCTTCTAACTCCAGCGAAAAGGTTTGTCGGTAGGGGAAAGCGGGAGGGAAGGTGGGATTAAATACAGGTGCTGAAGGAGGAAAATGCAGCGCACCTGAACGCAATAAAAATAAAAAAAGGACAAAGCCGTAGATGCTGGGAGAAAAAAAATAAAGAAAGGGCAAAGGATAAACATCACAGAAATAAGACAATGAAGACAGACTAAAGAAGCCAACTACACGAAGAATATACTTATCAATAGATTCAAGACACGGTCCAAAACATCAAACACCGAGAGTTGGGCACACAACAACCACAAATACGAAAGATGAAAGAAAATAAAAAAATGTCAAGAATAGAAAAGATAAAAAGGAACCAAGAATCAAGATACAACCAATAAAGAAAATATAAACACTATTCAAAGAAAATTAATTTTTTTGGGGAAAAAAGAATTGACTAAGATGAAACCGAGAAGAGAAAGTAAAAAACAAAGCAAACCAGTGATTAACAGAATAAACACTCCAACCTAAAAAACAAACTCTCTAATGAATAAGTCTCAAACAGAGAGACTGAACGGGCATGGAAGAGCATAAGGATCCGTGCAGAAGTGCTGTGTCTCCAGGTCATTCACTGAATGGCATTCTCCCAGGGAATAGATTCATTCAATCCTGAGACAGCCGTCTCAAGATAAAAAATCCAGAAGACTTCTCTTTTGGCTCTGATGGCATCAGTGTTGCCATCCTTGGGATGTTTTATTTTCTCCAAAATAAGCCATTTCAGATCTTCCAGGCTGTGATTAAGGGCTTTCCAGTGCACAACAAGCGGGGCTCCAGGGCGTAGGTTTCTGATGCAAGATTTATGCTCCGAAAACCTGGTCCTGAATTCCCTGCCCGTTTCTCCTACATAGCCCTTGGAGCACGGACATGTAATGAAGTATATGACGTTACTAGTTCTACAGTTCGTCATATCTTTCAACGTAATTCTTTTTTTGTTCCAGTTAAATTCAGGGACAGTCATGATATTGTCACAAGCGTGACATCCGCCACATTTATGACTCCCAGTAATGGGGTTAGTCTCTTTGATGCTGCGTTGACTGACCATGGGCACGTCAGGGAGGGAAGCTCTGACCAGGACATTTCTGAGATTCCTATTGCGGCGAAACGCAAAAATAGGTTTCTCGAATTTCTCCATGTTTTTGTCTAGGTTAAGAAGGTGCCATTGTGAATTAATGATATATCGAAGTTTATCATTAAAGTTGGAGTGGGTAGTAACTAACACCAACTTGTCATCAGGTTTCTGGGTTTTTCTTTCTAAAAGAGCCTCCCGGTTGTAATATTTGGCTCTTTTGTAGGAATCCCTAATAAGCCTATTAGGGTATCCCCTGTCGAGAAATTTCTTCTTCATGACAGTGGCATGGATTTCAAAATCCCTAGGGTCAGTACAATTCCTACGAAGCCGTAGGAACTGGCTGAACGGTATGCTGTTTCTTTGTGTACGAGGATGGAAGCTATCGTACATCAAGAGGGTGTTCCGTGCTGTGGGTTTAGTGTAAAGAGAACATTCTATGTGTCCATTAATAGCCTGAATCCAGATGTCTAAAAATTCAATTTTAGAGGAGCTGATGTTAGCTGTGAATTTGAGATGGGGGTCACAAAGATGTATCCATAGGATAAATTCATCAAGTTGGTCTCGCGTCCCCCGCCAAATGAAGAAAATATCGTCAATGAACCGGTTGTAGTTTGTGACGTTTTCAAAAAACGGGGCCATCTCATTGTAGATGTGTTTCTCTTCAAAAATCCCCATGTAGGAATTAGCCACATTTGGAGCACATGCCGCCCCCATGCTGATTCCAAGGACTTGTTTATAGATGGACTTGTCAAATTCAAAATAGTTCTCCTTAAGTACAATACCCAGGCATTCGAGAACAAACAGTTTCTCAGAAGGACAATCAGAGTCTCTGAGAATTTTCTTGACAGCTTGAAGGGCACCCTCTTGGGGGATATTCGAGTATAGTGCCTCGATATCCATAGAGACAAGTAGGTCGGAGTCAGTATTGAATTCTAGTCCCTCAATTTTAGTAATAAGATGTCCGGTGTCACGGACAAATGCAGCGAGGCCACTTACAATGGGAGAAAGACAAGAGTCTACAAATTTAGAGAGGGGTTCAGTGAGGGACCCAATGGTCGAAACGATAGGCCTAAAAGGTGGACATGTAAGGCTTTTATGCATCTTAGGAAGTCCATATAGGACTGCTATTTTGAAAAAGGATTTATTCAGAAAATCAAATTCCTGTTTGCAAATAGACCCACGTTGAAGGGCACTATGCGTGACATCAGAAATCTCATTCATTATTCTTCTGGACGGATAGTTAGCCACTCTAAGGTAGTGTTCTTGGTTACTGAGCATGAGCAAAATTTGTTCCTTATAGTAGTCACTATCCAGAACAGTGATACCTCCCCCTTTGTCGCTCGGTTTCACAATAAGGGTGCGATCAGTCGACAATTGCTTAAGGGCCTGGTACTCATCGTAGTTGAGATTGTACGGTGGTTTAGGAACAAACTTGGTAAGTTTAGAGATTTTAGAGCAGACGCTTTTCTCAAATATTTCCACCTCAGGTCCAACTTGCTCAATGGTGGGCATGAAGACTGAGGTAGGTCGGAAACCAGAGATATTATTCTCTCCTTCAAATTCTCTTCCCATGATAAATTTCTTAAGACGGACTTTACGAAAAAAGGCTTGTATGTCTTTGTTAAGTTCGAATGCATTGAAAGGGGCACTCGGGACAAAAGATAGTCCACGAGATAGAACTGCTACAGTACTGTCTTTTAAAGGTTTTTTTGACAGATTAAAAATGGGGATCAGAGACTGGTTAGTAGGTGTCCCTAATTTCTCCAGTACCGATTTTGTCTTGTCTCCAGAAAGCGTGGCTGGTTCTCCGTCTGGTGGAAACCTGTATTCTGGAAACGTCCCCTTTCCGATGGTCTGAATCGAACACGATTCGTCCCTCGGCGATTCCCTAAAAAATGATGCGATCTTTGAGGACCATCAAAGTTGTTCCTTCTATCCGAGGGGTTTTCATTGGAGGTGGACCCACCTTCGTCAGATTCAGATGTATTTGAGAAAGTCCGTACTTGCCTATTTGACCAGTATTGTCGGTCATTTTGTTGGTATGAGTCCCGAGTGGTGTAGTATTGGGCATGTAGGTAGGGGTATACTTTTTCTTCTGAGAAGAATCTGATGTCTTTTTTAAGTTTCTCTGCCTTTCTTTTAACTATATACTCATTGAAGGAGTCGAGTTCTAAGTTAACTTCTTCAAGTTTGCGTTTGGCGTCGCCAACTGCATCATTTTTAAGGAGTGACTCCTCCATTGCTGTCATTTCTTTAAGCAGCTCAGCTACTACCTCTCTAGCTGTCTCAATAATGAGTAGCATCAGGTCTCTAGAGCAACGATTGGCAATAAGAGACCATCTTTCTAGAAAAACGCGCAATTCGACGAATAAGCCTGGTATATTTCTAATACGCAACCCATTGGGTATGACTCCAGCTTTTAGATATTTAATCATGAAGTCTGCGTGGGACTCTGTCCTTTTTGATTTCTTTTTCAAGTTGAGAAGCTTAAGCCATTCATCATTAGTACCTTTGTTAAGCGAGAAGGGTTGGTCGGAAGAGGTGGTAGGTCCAATCAACCTGGTGAAATCTTCCTCACTAAAGCCAAAAGTTTTAATGGCATCCATGACCTTTGGTCTGTCCCAAGGAATAAGAATTGAAATGTCACAGAAGTAGACGAAACAGAATGAATATGTACACCAAAAGAAAATTCTTCCCCACCAAGGGAAGAAGGAGGGAAAAGTATACACCTAGAAGACACAATAATCCAGACATACTAGGACCAAAAAATGATCCCAAATGCAAACTGATCTTGCTGAACTCAAGGCCAGAGGAGGGACCTATCTAACCCTCACGGCAAAAGTGCCGGGAATCAATTGTAAAACAGAAGAGGGACCCTGAGTCTAAGAAAAAACTACAATTGGGGAACAACCCGCCAGGGCGAGACAAGAGGAAAAAACATGAAAAGGGGGTGTTCCCTTAATTTACAAGGATCAAAGTTCAACTAACATCAACATTATACCCACACACCACAACAAGAATAAATTTATTCAAAAATGTTTTTAATTTTCATTTTTTATATATATATATATATATATATATGTATAAATATCAACATGATTTTTTAAATAGATAGAATAATTCCATTTGAGCAGTAAAAAGCATTTAGGAAGAATATGCATAATCAAAAAACATGCATAAGCAGTATAAAACCTAGGACACGCAGAGACACTTCAGAAAAGGCACCAAATAGATCCACTCATACATCCAAACATCCCTTTTGTACCGTCAAATTCATACACAGACATTCACATCCATATCACTACACACAAAGACAAAAAAAGCGCCGACGCGCGTTTCGGACAAGTGCCAATAGAGCCTTCCTTCATCAGGGCGCACTTGAATTATTGCACAGGCAGACAAAATGAATAATGTCTGTGACACGGTCCTGAGAAGCGGTCCTAGTAACAGCAAGGCTGTAGGTGGGTATTCTGTGGGCAAAAAGGACAAATTAGGGACAGCTCAGGAAAACATTTTTCATAAACAAGAGCAAGGTGGCCTGTAAACAGAGTCAGCAAGATGGAGGGGTTCCACTCATCCAAGTACATACATACCAATAGAGATAAGCTCTCCTTATATCCCCAAAATTTACAATCACCGAAAAGGATATAGTCAAGGAGAAAAGGGTGTAAAGAAGATCAGAAAATACATAAAACGGTCGCCCCATAGATGGTGCACCTGAAACCAAAAACCACATTTCAAAAATTAGCAGCCTACCTAAGTACCCTACAATAGCGGGGCCCCTTTCAAGTATGTAAAAAGGTCAGCAGTTTTTGAAACCATGAAAACGTGGATAGAACTCCCAGGGTTCCACCAGTCAGGATTTTGCACTTATAGATAGGCCCACAGGGGATCCAGGCGTAAAAGGGAGCCAGGTTTAAAAGCAATTCGGCAGAAACATTCCGAATATCTGATAGGGAAATAAAAATAAGGACAAGGGTAACACATCTATACAAGTAACACTAGGACAAAACCATATGAAATGAGTGTAGTCTAAAGACGGGGAAGCTACCTCAAAAGGAATAACAGACGCTGATGTAATACAGGAAGTAGCACCGGAACCAACAATGAAAAACGACCTGAAAAATAGTAAAGCAGCAATAAGCTTAACAACACATGAAGAGGTCGTACTTCTAGCACAATTCAAAAATGACACACAACGAACTAAAAACATACCTCAATGCAAAGGAAATAAATAATCCTTTAAATGCGGTGAGACAAAAACGGGAGACATCACGATATTTGAGGAACTTCAGACCCGGGGAATAAGGGGCCTAAAGAAACAATCAAGAAGAAAGGATTTTCAACAGGGTAAGAATGAGATAAGCGAGAGCGAAACAACAAGAAAAGCGGAGTCTCGGAGGATGGAACAACCGAGACCCGCAAGAGGTAAACACAGAATCCCGCTAGAATAACCTGAAGCGGCCCGGCGGTCCAAGTATAAATGGTGTCCTGGATAGAAGAGGATGCGGGACTCCTTCTAACTCCAGCGAAAAGGTTTGTCGGTAGGGGAAAGCGGGAGGGAAGGTGGGATTAAATACAGGTGCTGAAGGAGGAAAATGCAGCGCACCTGAACGCAATAAAAATAAAAAAAGGACAAAGCCGTAGATGCTGGGAGAAAAAAAATAAAGAAAGGGCAAAGGATAAACACCACAGAAAGAAGACAATGAAGACAGACTAAAGAAGCCAACTACACGAAGAATATACTTATCAATAGATTCAAGACACGGTCCAAAACATCAAACACCGAGAGTTGGGCACAAAACAACCACAAATACGAAAGATGAAAGAAAATAAAAAAATGTCAAGAATAGAAAAGATAAAAAGGAACCAAGAATCAAGATACAACCAATAAAGAAAATATAAACACTATTCAAAGAAAATTAATTTTTTGGGGGAAAAAAGAATCGACTAAGATGAAACCGAGAAGAGAAAGTAAAAAACAAAGCAAACCAGTGATTAACAGAATAAACACTCCAACCTAAAAAACAAACTCTCTAATGAATAAGTCTCAAACAGAGAGACTGAACGGGCATGGAAGAGCATAAGGATCCGTGCAGAAGTGCTGTGTCTCCAGGTCATTCACTGAATGGCATTCTCCCAGGGAATAGATTCATTCAATCCTGAGACAGCCGTCTCAAGATAAAAAATCCAGAAGACTTCTCTTTTGGCTCTGATGGCATCAGTGTTGCCATCCTTGGGATGTTTTATTTTCTCCAAAATAAGCCATTTCAGATCTTCCAGGCTGTGATTAAGGGCTTTCCAGTGCACAACAAGCGGGGCTCCAGGGCGTAGGCTTCTGATGCAAGATTTATGCTCCGAAAACCTGGTCCTGAATTCCCTGCCCGTTTCTCCTACATAGCCCTTGGAGCACGGACATGTAATGAAGTATATGACGTTACTAGTTCTACAGTTCGTCATATCTTTCAACGTAATTCTTTTTTTGTTCCAGTTAAATTCAGGGACAGTCATGATATTGTCACAAGCGTGACATCCGCCACATTTATGACTCCCAGTAATGGGGTTAGTCCCTTTGATGCTGCGTTGACTGACCATGGGCACGTCAGGGAGGGAAGCTCTGACCAGGACATTTCTGAGATTCCTATTGCGGCGAAACGCAAAAATAGGTTTCTCGAATTTCTCCATGTTTTTGTCTAGGTTAAGAAGGTGCCATTGTGAATTAATGATATATCGAAGTTTATCATTAAAGTTGGAGTGGGTAGTAACTAACACCAACTTGTCATCAGGTTTCTGGGTTTTTCTTTCTAAAAGAGCCTCCCGGTTGTAATATTTGGCTCTTTTGTAGGAATCCCTAATAAGCCTATTAGGGTATCCCCTGTCGAGAAATTTCTTCTAGATTGCGATGTCGGGCGCAGAGTTGGCGTAAGTCCTGGTTTCTGTGAGGAAGGTGACGTCGGGCGTGTGGGTGTGGAGAAGGTCCAGATTTCTATGGCGTGCCTGTGAAGGGAGCACACGTGGAGGAGGAAACAGTTCACTGGTTGGTGTTTGATGACGTCCAGTAGGCTAGGTGAGGCTGGGATCCGGAGGTGGGTGAAGGTGCAGCGGCATTGCCGGCAGGAGATGTGTTTCGCTCTGCGTCAAAAGCTGACAGTTGTTGCTGAGTCCGGGGTTAAGAGCGTGGAGGGTGCTGGCGTCGTAGCGGAGGCGGGACGGTGTGCCAGGGTCCTTGGCGCTCGTCACGGTCAAGTCGCGGACGGGAGCAGACAGGCTTGCCTTTGGCGCGCCAGCTGCGAGCGTCAGCCATTAAGTAGGGGTCAGGGGAGGGCGGGAAGGACACGCTAGAGGGGGTAGGGTCACGGGGGCAGCAGAGGCACGGAGTGCAAAAAATGCACAGAAAGAGAGAGCATTCAAGAAAAAAAGGAGCAAAAGAGAAAGCAAACAAAGAAAAAGAGAGCAAAAAGGACACACGTGAGGAGGGCAGCAGCAGGGGAGGGGGATGTGAAAACATTAGAAGTGCAAAATAAAAAGAGAGAGAAACCAGGAAACAGAGCAAAGAGAAAAGCAAACAAAGAAAAATAGCGCAAGAAGGGGTAAAAAAAGGGCAGAGAAAAGACAAGAGAGGCGGAACAGCAGAAGAGCAGAGTGCTCTCCTACTGGACCACCAGGGATGCGGCACAAGCAGGAGCCTGCAGGTGGAGGAGGGCCTTGAACATGCGGTCAGACAAGAGAGCCCAGGGCTCAGAAGGAAGTAGCACTTACTGGTGGAGCGGCACAGGGGAAGAGCTGACCAGGTCAGTGGTCTAGCGTCCAATGATATAATGCTTCAACAGTGTTTTGAGTTCTTTCTCCGCAGCTTTCTGTAGATGGAAAGCAATTTGACGAAGTTGTTGAGCAACAGGACGAATGTCCTCATTAATGTGAAGTTGCACTTTCATTGCCTTAAGCTTTCGTAGTCCATGAAACAATGATGGGAACTGACTCACTATTTCAGCATGTCCATTCAGGTTATCACTGAGAGGGATCAGCCTCATGTCAGCAGCAGTACTGAAACTGATTAAACATGCACTTGACGAAGTACCATGAAGAACATGAACTGGCGCTTGCACTTTCGTCTTCTTGTGTCGCATTATTGCTACAAATAATCAATGGCTTTGCAATGGCGGGGAGGCAGCCCATTTTTATACCTTTGTTTTCAAATGTGACAGGGCACCAACATTTTTCTGCCGGCATGATGTTCATCGATGCACCACTGCCAATTATAAAAGGTATGGAGCAACCATTCACCCTTAGTGTGATCCTAGGGCAGTATCCAAATTAATTTGGTTGTTTCACATGGCGATCTCTCTTGGACTTGGGCTCTTCTCTGCATGCAGCCAATCCTACATGTCGTTTAGTGGTTGAGATCATTATCGCACAGCCATCTTCACTGTCTCAACGCTGAAGAGCCTTTAGAAGACAACTTTGATGACGATCGGCTTTGTTTAGTTTCCACTTGCTTCAACTGAAGTCGCTGTTTGGCCTTGTGGGCGTGGCTAGAGTGCTCCTGGAATTTTCTGGCATCTATTTTCTCTTCTCAAAGTGACGCAGTTGGTTTCTCGTTTGCTTTGCAAACCTATATGACATTTTTTTCTTTCCTACAGCCTTTGCATACTTGTCCAATGGCGAGACATCTACCCTCATATGGAAAGGAGAATCCATATCAGAAACACAACTTCTTTTTCCTCCGAGACATCAAATCAAAATCAAATCAATATACTTTTTTTCAGTTTTTTTACAATTATAACCATAAAAGTCACAATATCAAGACAGAAATCAATAAAAACGCCAACAAAAACAAAGAGCAGTGCAGTAAGATCATTAAAGGGCCATGATTACAAGGTTAAAAGGGAAGGCCCCGCCATCAGGGTTAGTCACAGCTGGACCTAAGCTTGATAGCCGCCCTTAAAAAGCTAAGCGTATACAGTACAGGGTCACTTGAAAGAAGTTGTAAAAAAATAAAAGCAGGCCTATACCTTATAAAAGATGCTTTCTTTAGAATAGAAACAATACAAGACCTTCTAGGAACCTCATAAAAACGACAAAACATTAAAAAGTGCATTATATGTGGAGACTGACTGTCGCAGCCACAGGGTTAGAGACACTGACCTCTATGGGCTCAGGGTGGTTGGGCCAAAAGATAATGAAAAAGATCAAGCCGGAATCTAATCAATAAAAACAATCAAGATAACTTTTGACCCATAAAAGAAATGGTTCAATAGATGGCACTGTTTTCAATAGAATATACCTGCGCACACTTTCTCTCTATCCCAGCTACGCCTTTTTAGAAAACACTCTTTCGTCCTTCCTACAGATAGTTTGCCGGTTGTCAAATAGGTCTGCCCTTCCCAGGGTACTGGGACACACTCTAACATACTTGATCCAACCAATGCGGTTAACATGACCTAATGAAAGACAATCCCTTAGAATGTCCTTGCTAAGTGAGTTTTCTTTCTTGATCCATGTCTTTATCCACAACCCTAGGGGGCGGTAAGCAGCTCATCTGAAAGGCCAATCCCAATTCTTCATGCACTACATGCGACGGGATGCACTCCGGGACAGATAATAACGGTCTCAAGAAAATATTTTCAGCAATTTACAGTGCCTCCTACCCCATATTTCACTCCCATAAGTAACTTTCGAGAGACATTTAGCTCTATAGATCTGCAACAAAGCTCTCATCGGTTTCCTGTCCAATCTTGAAGCAAAATAAATAAAGCAGTGGTTGCTCTGGCCAGGTCCCCTTTCTTACGACTAATCAAGGGGCCCCAACTCAGAGTGTCATCAAACACGACTCCTAAATATGAAAAGATATTTGTCTTAGGAATTGATGTGGTTCCTACCTTAAAAGTATAATGATTAGCTGTGCGAGGTCCCACCTATTACCTATGATTTGCTATGATTAACCAATAGGTCCAGGTCCTCCATAAAATGTAGAAAGGAGTTCAACAAAAGTTGTAGGCCCCTAGCTGTCCTCACCGTGAGGACAGCATTGTCTGCATACAGGAGAACCGGCAGGCTACACTTATCCACTTGGGGGCAATCAGCTTTTTGGTTCAAAGGGACCTTCTCCAGAGAATTCATATACAGGTTCAAAATGAACAGTGCGAAAATGCACCCCTGCCGCAACCCACTCTTGATAGGGAACTTGCACGTCACATTAATATCTTTCGAGTAACGGACAATCGCATTTGAATCTCTGTGAAGGTCTCTTAAAAACAACACAATTTCCTTGTGTATGCCCATAAAAAGCATCATCTGCCATAACTTCTGAGACATCACTTTATGGCCCTCGACCTTGTGTCTCTGCTTACTTTTCATGTTCAATACTGATTTGCTCTTGTCTATTCCAGCTTCCATATCAGCAGCTTGTAGATCTGCACTTTCCTCTGTTCTCGCAACCATGAGTATCTTCTCTAGACTGAGCGTCTCTCTTAGCATACGTCTTAACGAGTCGGACAATCAATCAATCAGGGGGCTTATAAAGCGTGCTACTCACCTGTGAGGGTCTCAAGGCACTGAGGGGGAGGGGGACAGTTCCGGATCAGTCAAAAAGCCAGGTCAAGCAAACATTATCATTTAATTTGTTGAACTTGCAATGCTTGATTAGGGTATCAAGTCTTTCAGCAAACTCATTCATCGTTTTTTCCAGGTTGCTGTCTTGCTTTGTTGAAGATGTACCTTTCATAGTTAACATTTGGCATTGGATTGAACTTTGTTTCTAATGCCTCCTTAATTTGACGGTAAGATATTTAATCAGCTTGAGGTATTTTCTTTAACACTTCTTTCACTCAGTCACCTGCAAGGTTGATTAAGTATTTGATGACGTTTTTGTCATATGATTCTTCTAGTGCTTCGATTTGTCAGGTTTCCTCCGCAGGATGCAGTTGTTGCTAATAGAGGTCCACCTCCTGATGTCACCAACACCCTGAAGTGAAAACACAGGGTGTTCGAACCATCAAGCGAGGGAAAGGAAAGGGAAGGGGACAGCAGGGAAAAGGACCTGAAACAACATAAATACAATGTTATAAACAAACCATACAACAAATGGCTACTCTCATGTGGTCTCACTAGAATAAGCAATACCTGTCGTGTATGATATTAACCTCTTAATGTACCAGAGTATCCAAGACCGTTCTTCTCCAGAGACAAATCTGTAATCATATGAGAGGTACAGGTAATCTTAATAACACCCTTCCTGTGAATGCTACCACCACTCAATTTGTTCACAACATGCTCACATACCATAAATAATGTAATTTCTTTCATGGAATGATAGCCACATATGAACACAGATAAGGGAACCTCCCTATATCATGGTAGTAGTTATTCATATAGTTTGAATCCTTTTCAAAACATGAGTCTCCAAAATCAGAGAAGAAGAGCATAAGTCTTAAACTGATATTGTAAGATTTGGCACACAGGAAACCAAAGTCTTCTGCCCAGTCATAAATCCAATAAGAGAATCCAGGAAACACGGCAATGTGTGGTTACCCTCATCACTACGTTCCGCATTGAACACTGGGCAAGTGAAAGTCAGAAATAGCTCATCCAACAAAACCATATGGTAACTTGTAGTCGAAAAACTATAACGCTCCGTAAATCTAGGAATTCAGGAGAGAAAAATGAAATAGAGAATACGGTAGCGTGTGGTTGGAGTTCTCACCACTGCACTCCACTTTCACACAGCTTCCCCATAAAGCAACAAGTCTGTAGGTATACGGCAACGCGTGGTTTGAATGACACCATCGCGTTCCGCATTAATTATCAATCCGGGACAAAATGTTGAGAATACGGTAGCTCGTGGTTGGAGTTCTCACCACCGCGCTCCGCTTCACACAGCTTCCCCGCAAAGTCACAAATCCATAGGTATACGGCAATGCGTGGTTTGAATGACACCACCACGTTCCGCAATAAATAATCACTCAGGGAAAGGGTGGGGTGGGATGGACTCGGGCCGGAGTACGGCAGCGCAAGGCACGAATCGAAGGAACGCCGACTAACACGTCAGATACTCAGAAACTGAATCAAAATTACGTGCGTCAGTTCCAGCACGACTTCACCTTAAGTACCTCCCCTCTGGAAAGGCATCATAGGAATAGTAGTTTATATACAATTAGGCAGGCGCGGATCGGACCAAATCCTGACAGTAGGTCCTCCCTCCTAGCGCCTCCTAGGGCCAGGCTTCCCAGGAAACTGTGCATAAAAGGAACGCTCAGCTGCAGGAGCATGAACATTGTTACATGGTTCCCAAGTGTCATCCTCAACAGAATACCCCTTCCATGAGACCAGATACCACAACACGCCTCTTCTCCATTTGGAATCACGAATGCGCTCTACCTCGTACTCCAAACCCCATCACACAGCACAGGCGGAGGAGCACGTTACCTCACGAACAAGGACGGCTTTAGCAGACTGCAATTAAATATTGGATGAATCCAGAGAGTATTTGGCAGTTAAAGCTTGAAAGCCACAGAGTTAATCTTCTTCACTATGGTGTATGGCCCAATGTATCTCGGATGAAAGACACTGCGCAAGTTGAAACGGATGTTCCTGGTAGACAGCCACACCCTGTCACCCACTTGATATTCCGGCCCATCGATACGGTGCCTATCTACCCATCTTTTGTACTCCTCTTTGGCTTTAATCAAGTGATTAGTGATCTGACGATGGACTTCATGTAGCCTTTTCATCCTACCCATAACTGACCGTTGATCAGACACACTCTCAGGAATACGGATGGGAGGAATGCTGGCATCAAATCCGTATGTAGCACAAAAAGGAGACACACCCACAGAACTATGCCAAGCACTGTTGTAAGCCAACTCCGCCATCCATAATAAAGAAACCCATGAATCTTGAGCCGTAACAGCATAGCATCGAAAATATTTTTTCAAAGTCTGGTTCAATCTTTCAGTGTGCCCATCAGTCTGAGGATGAAAACTTGTGGAAAGCATGGGAGAGATGTGTAAGGCCTGACACCAACATTTCCAAAACCTGGCTATAAACTGTAGGCCTCTGTCCGACATAATCTCTTCTGGCAATCCATGCAAATGTATGACATTGGTTAATAACAGTTGAGCTGTTTGCCCTGCAGTAGGAAGGTTGACACAGGGAATAAAATGACCTAGTTTTGTGAGGCTATCAATAACAACCAAAATTGCCGTTTTGCCTTGATCAAGAGGTAACCCAGTAATAAAATCCAAGCTGATGTTTTGCCAAGGTTTGCAAGGAGCAGGCATGGGCATCAATTTCCCTTTCCTCCTACCATTGTCATTCTTGGATCTGGCACAGTTTTCACATTGAGCCACCCAAGATGAAACATCATGTTTTAACGTCTTCCACCAGAAATGTCTTTGTAGTAACTGAACTGTCTTAAGCACTCCTTGACGTCCTGCCACAGGTGAATCATGACACCAATTCAATGCTTTTTTCTGCAAACCCAAGGAGGGCAAAAACAGTTTGTTACTTACCAATGGGAGCCCCTGTTTTATGGCTCTGCTGTCTACCTCCTTAACCCAAGACTCCCATTTGGTTTTAGTCTTTGCATTTCTTACATTATTCAAGAAATTCTCTGCACCTAACACACAAATCACTTTGGATGGTTCAACTATAGATTCTAAAACGGGCTTGATATTGGAATCTTCAGTAACCTCTTGTCTTGACAATGAGTCAGCCTTTCTGTTGTCAATCCCTGGTCTAAAAGTAATCACAAAGTCATATTTTGCAAAAAACAGCATCCACCTCATTTGTCTTTGTGTGAGATGCCTAGCTGTTTTCATGTATTGGAGATTTTTGTGGACCGAGTACACTGTAACTGGGAAAACAGCTCCCCACAGATATTGTCTCCACTCTTGGAAGGCCTTTTTAATTGCTAGCAATTCTTTTTCGGATATAGTGTAATTTCTTTCAGCTGAACTTAATTTCTTTGATAAGTAAGCCACAGGATGTAGCTGACCTGTGGTTTGATCCCTTCGTGACAATATGGCTCCAATCGCATCGTCTGAAGCATCAGCTTTCACCACAAAAGGCAATTCGGGTTTAGGATAGGCAAGCACTGGTGCTGAAGTAAAAGCTTGTTTGAGATATTCAAAAGCCTCATCCACTTCACTGGACCAATGGAAAGATACTCCTTTCCTGAGCAATAGTCTCAGGGGCACAGCAACCTGAGAAAAATGTAGAATGAACCTCCTATAGTAATTTGCGAACCCCAAAAAACATTAGAGTTCCTTCCTGCTTTTGGGAGTCGGCTAAGTCTGTACCGCCAACACCTTACATTCAGACATACGTAACTCTTCGGGACGAAGCATGACCCCCAGGAATTCCACTTCAGTCACACCGAATTCGCACTTACTCAACTTACAAAACAATATGTGTTCCCTTAGTTTCTGAAGTACCCTGACAACCTGTTCTGTATGTGCCACAACTTACTCTGAATATATAAGGATGTCATCTAGGTACACCACTACGCAGATATCCACATATTCCTTCAAAACATCATTTAGACAATACTGGATTGCCGCCAGGGTGTTGCAATGGCCAAACGGCATCACCAGGTATTCTTTTAGACCATAGTGAGTTTTGAAGGCGGTATTCCATTCATCCGCTGCCCTAACGCGCACCAAATGATACGCCCCTCTCAAATCCAGCCTAGTGTATATCTTGGCATTTCTCACTTGGTCCAGCAATATCGAAATAAGAGGTAAGGGATATCTGTTGCGATGGTTTTCTTATTTAGTATGCGATAATCCACACATGCCCTCAAATCTCCATTCGCTTTCATGATAAAAAACAAAGGAGAGACAGCAGGAGAACGTGAAGGCCTTATAAACCCAATCGCTAGATAATGTTCTAAGTATTCCTTCAAGTGTTTTGTTTCAGGCACAGATAGTGCATATACATGACTCGTTGGAATAGTAGCCCCATCTACCAGATCTATGCAGCAGTCGTATTTTCTGTGAGGGGGTAACTGTTCTGCCATGATTTCACTGAATACATCACTGTAAGCCTGATAGGTCATGGGCAAAATCACCTCTTTTTCAGCGGCAGTAGCTATCCTGAAAGATGATAACCTGGCAACTGCTTGTGTATGTTTGTTCGGGACTTTGTGACTCTGACATTCCCTATCTAAGAATTGGATTCTTGGTTTTCCAATCTATAGTAGGATTATTGTGACGCAACCACAGCATTCCTAGTATCACTTCGTACTGGGGGGCCTCTATTATGTTCAAGGATGGTTCCTCCCGATGTGTACCATTAAAAACTGGAACAGCCATCACCACTACGTCTGTCTGCTCGGTGATAAGGCCTGATTTCAATGGTTTGCCATCCACTGCCCATACCTCCTCAGAAGTTTCTCTAGCTACTCTATGCAAGGCAAGATTCATCACCAAACCACTATCCACAAAAGTGCCCGTTGCCCCAGAGACTATCATGACCACAACCTGATGAACCTGTTGATTGCTTTCAAGAGTCATAGGAAGCACTATATGTGATTCAGTGTCATGTAAAGCCAATGCAGACAATGAAGGGAGTTTCCAGATCTTAACCTCCTCAACTTCCCCTCTGGAATCGGAAGGAATTATGGATGACACATCCACTTTTTTATTGCGGGACCAACCCCCAGTATTCTTCGGTTTAGATTGGCATTCCCTTACATAATGACCCTTTTTGCAGCAGTACATGCACAGTCCTAACACCCTACGACTTTCTCATTCATCTCTGGTTAAAGGGGCTCTGACTGCGCCTATCTCCATTGGCTCGCTCCCTGTCTCTGTGAGTGAACCTGACTTACGGGAAGAGGTGTCCGACCTGTAATACCCTTTATCCCACCTTCTTCTCTCTCCTCAACGTTCAGCTAGCCTCCCATCTAGCCTTAAGGATAGACTGATCATATCTGCACAGGTGCTAGGTTGTGGATCAATTTGGGCTATAATGTCTTTCAACTCGTCTCTTAAGCCTTGGTAAAACAGTGACATTCGCTTCTCCTCGGGCCATACTGTTTCTGCCACCAGCCTGGTAAAAGTAGTAAGATACGTGACCAAATCGCTTCTCCCCTGTCTGTGTTCCAGCAGTTCCCTGTCGGCACTAAACGTGGTGGCTCTTCGGTCAAAAAACACCCTTTCAAACTCCGCCCTAAAAGCAGACCAATCTGATAGTATTGTGTTGTTACCCCTCACAAGAGGAACAGCCCAATTGGCTGCATCCCGTATTAAATAGGATATGGCAAAGGCTACTCTGGAATGATTGTGGGAAATGAAGCGGGTTTGCAAGAGATATGCAACATGATTTGGGTCAAAAATACCTGTGTTTTTTAAGGATCCCCTGAGTACCGCTAAGGACTTGCTGAAGGAATGGGAGGAGGGACGGTGACCTGAATCTGTGGCTTGGTGGAGGAAGCATCAAAAGGATTCCTAGCTAACTTTCCCACTTTGTCTCTCAAAGCTGCAGTTTCAGCCCTAGATGATGCTAACTCTTATTGAACTAATACTAAAGCTTGGAGGACATCCTCCATAGAAACCATGACTCTCAAACAACTGGATCGGGCGGAGCAGTATTCTTGGGTGCGTAATTCTGTCAGGTTTGCCCCGCAGGATCCAGTTGTTGCTAATAGAGGTCCACCTCCTGATGTCACCAACACCCTGAAGTGAAAACACAAGGTGTTCGAACCATCAAGCGAGGGAGAGGAAAGGGAAGGGGACAGCAGGGAAAAGGACCTGAAACAACATAAATACAATGTTATAAACAAAGCAGACAACAAATGGCTACTCTCATGTGGTCTCACTAGAATAGGCAATACCCGTTGTGTATGATATTGACCTCTTAATGTACCAGAGTATCCAAGACCGTTCTTCTCCAGAGACAAATCTGTAATCATATGAAAGGTACAGGTAATCTTAATAACACCCTTCATGTGAATGCTACCACCACTCAATTTGTTCACAACATGCTCACATACCATACATAATGTAATTACTTTCATGGAATGATAGCCACATATGAACTCAGATAAGAGAACCTTCCTATATCATGGTAGTAGGTATTCATATACTTTGAATCCTTTTCAAAACATGAGTCTCAAAATCAGAGAAGAAGAGCATAAGTCTTAAACTGATATTGTAAGATTTGGCACAAAGGAAACCATAGTCTTCTGCCCAGTCATAAATCTAATAAGAGAATCCAGGAAACACGGCAAAGTGTGGTTACCCTCGCCACTACGTTCCGCATTGAACACTGGGCAAGTGAAAGTAAGAAGTAGCTCATCCATCAAACCATACGGTAACGTGTAGTCGAAAAACCACAACGCTCCGTAAATCTAGGAACTCAGGAGAGAAAAATGAAATAGAGAATACGGTAGCGTGTGGTTGGAGTTCTCACCTCTGCGCTCCGCTTTCACACAGCTTCCCCATAAAGCAACAAGTCTGTAGGTAAACGGCAACGCGTGGTTTGAATGACACTACCGCGTTCCGCATTAATTATCAATCTGGGACAAAATGTTGAGAATACTGTAGCGCGAGGTTGGAGTTCTCACCACCGCGCTCCGCTTCACACAGCTTCCCCGCAAAGTCACAAATCCGTAGGTATACGGCAACGCGTGGTTTGAATGACACCACCGCGTTCCGCAATAAATAATCACTCCAGGAAAGGGCGGGGGGGACTCGGGAAGGAGTGTGGCAGCGCGTGGCGGAATACTCACTGCGCTCCGCACAATAAATCAATCCTTACCGGAGTAATCGCCTCCTCGCAAGACAACGTCCGTCTGCCCTCCAGCCTGGGAGTCAGAAATCCAATGGAACAGCAAGGCACGAATCGAAGGAACGCTGACTAACACGTCAGCTACTCAGAAACTGAATCAAAATTACGCGCGTCAGTTCCAGTGCGACTTCACCTTAAGTACCTACCCTCTGGAAAGGCATCATGGGAATAGTAGTTTATATACAATTAGACAGGCGGGGATCGGACCAAATCCTGACACGATTAACTCATTGAATGTTTCAATCCATCTAGCGCGAATATTCAGCTTGTTGCCGGTATTGAATGGAAGTGGTGGTTTCAGGAAGGCAGCAGTGCCTTATTTTGGCCTCGTCTCTGCAACCATTGGGACCCTTCAAAATCTTGCAGACTTTTTGGAGTTGTGCTGAGCGCCACTGGCGACCTCGGTGGTTGCTGCCTCAAGTACCACTGACTATGTATGCACAACTCGGTGCATTTGCTTGAATCGTTGTTGATGCTACTTACCACTTTGCACCAGGGCTTGACTCAATGTCGGAAACTAATTCTTCATTCTCACCAGTGAGTACAGTTGTGTTCTTCACACCTGTTTGTCACTGCCTTTAGCGTTTCTTTGTGGCTGGATGCTTCTGATTTTGGCACAAATTCACAACTGGCTGTCGCTGCCTTCAGTGCTACTCTGTACCTGGTTGTCGCTACCTTTAGCACTACTGTTCTATACATATGATGGCTCTGTTTTATATTGTGGCCCAGTTCATCTTCTTTCGGCCTTATCAGCATGTTCCTGGCCGACTGAGCATTTCAGCCTGAATGAAGGACAAGTGCCTGAAGCTCAACATGGACAAGACTGAAGGGCTGATTATCGGCAGACACACTGCTCTCTTGAACCACTTCTGGTGGCCATTGGAACTCGGCCCTGCACCCATTCCGAAAGACCATGCCCTTAACCTCGGCATCATCCTGGACAGCAGGCTTTCCATGAAATGAAAGATCAACACGGTCTCCTCAGCCTGCTTCCTCACACTCCGCAGAATCTTCAAATGGCTAGCCATCAACACTAGGAAAACAGTGATGCAGGCCTTCATAACCAGCCAGCTCGACTAGGCAATGCACTCTTTGCTGGCACCACCAACAAACTCATAAGAAGACTCCAGATGATCCAGAACACAGCAGCCACACTGATCCTGCAACCTGCCCAAAATGACACACATCAGAAGAGGTGCAAAATCACTCTCCTGACCCATGCATACAAAGACCTCCATGACCAAGGACCGTCGTACATGAACCACCGCCTGAACTTTCACAAAACACCCAGAAAACTCAGTTCCGCCCACTTCGCCCTCACACCACCCATCTGTCGATGTCACGCCAGAGGATGTTCCTTCTCCCACCTCTCTCCCTCCGAACTGCACCATCTTTGACAGTTATCAGGAAGGGACTCAAGACCTGGCTGTTCAACTGAACTTCCGCTACACAGGACCTGGATACGCTCAAGGGTGATAAGCCTCGCTTTACAAATGCTGATTGACTGTAAATAGGCTTCTCCGTAGTACATTCGGCTTCTTCGAAAACCTTGCACTGACTAGTGTGGTGCTTTGACTCCACATACCCCAACTATGACTGCTTCACTTCTACTGAAAAAAAAAAAAAATAACGAAAGAAATGCCAGTACTGATGATATTTATTCAATTGTCACACTCAACATCCACACCAAGAAAGCTAATTCAAAATGGGGTATTGCTCTTTACTTGCAGTTTTATTTTTTGAAATTAAACAGTTATTACAAAGTTTATCTGTTTTATAAAAAGAGAAGCATTAAAGAAATGAGGACACATCAAAAAACCACATTCAATAGAGAATGTATGAAGTCTCTATTGAATGTGGTTTTTTGATGTGTCCTCATTTCTTTAATGCTTCTCTTTTTATAAAACAGATAAACTTTGTAATAACTGTTTAATTTCAAAAAATAAAACTGCAAGTAAAGAGCAATACCCCATTTTGAATTAGCTTTCTTGGTGTGGATGTTGAGTGTGACAACTGAATAAATATCATCAGTACTGGCATTTCTTTCGTTATTTTTTGTACAGGCTCAGCCTTGCTGATCAGAGCCAACCCTATTTTTGTTTTCACTTCTACTGAGGCACATGTGGCACGCAAGAGCAGTTTGCTGGGCCTAGGCAAACTTTCAGGGACAGCATTCTTGTTTCTTCTGGACACGTACTACTCATTGTCAGTTGTAACATCCTCCCCAGCATGCTAGCATAGACATGACCATGCAACACACAGAGTTCCATAGTGCATATATTTACTCTTCATGCAACCATTAACTGCCTGCACTGTGTCAGAAACTTTATTAACCACACCCAACCGATTACATCATTCTCCGATCAAGGACCAGAACATATTCACAAGACACTACAAAAAAGCCATTTTTTAAGATTTATCATACGTTTAAATGTTCATTTACATAATCATTCTTTCAATGGCTCAACCCATGTTTTGGTTTCCCACCTCAAGCGTCTCATGGCTGTGTAAATAAACGTTTGCTCTAACGGTGCACGAGTATGACATGCAGTTGTGCATCAGACAACTGTGTGACATGTAGCAAAAAAAATAATATACGAGACAGGCGTTTGCAACAGGCAGGCAGCCTGGTGCCAGGCTTGTATGTGGATCGGGCGTGACAGAAATATCTCTCGGTACATACGATAGAAAACGTGTTGGTGTTAACTGCGTGCTAGGCAGGCAGGTGTCCGGTAGGCGTCTAAGACAGGTGTTGGCCCCTTCTGAGACAGAGGTCCCAGACAACTTCCCGTGTCCCGCACAGCGGCGGACGCTGCCGAGTGACGCAGACTCAACTCTTGGAAGTTCAGGAAGAGGGGCGGTGACTGGATCTGCGTGAGAGGTCAACGCAGCATGACACGAACGTCCCGGACGTCTTTATGAGTGACAGTTGCCCTGGCCTATGAGCGTACTGAAAATCTCTGCGCACACTAATCATGGAAAGGGAAGTGGCTGCTGGGCGGGGCTTGCGTGCGTCAGGCTAGGTGAGGGCAGTTCCTGCTGGAAGGCTTGCTCTGCTCCCACGGTGCTTTACCCGGGACTTGCACCGCACTTAGGGCTTCTGGCAGCGCGGGAGCAGCGGCGGACATGACACAGGCCGGGTCCGAGCTGCTGCCCGACGGCTTCGAAGATGAGATAGATTCCGTAATCCCGCGGTCTCCTGTGCCCGCCCAAGGGTCTGCTGCTCTCAGGCTCTTCGGTGACGCTGGGAACGACCGGCTGGACTTCAAGCTGGCGGCTGCTGTGCTATCCCCGGGAGGATGTGGGGGCTCCGGGAGTGACGAGGAAGAAGTGTCTGAGGTGAGCAACCCCTTGATATGCCTGGCCCAGAGGCGGTCTCTATTTTGGGCCTGCCCCCCCCCTGACACCGGGCACTGCCCCCTGCATTAGTTACCACCCACCCCTCACTCCAAGGGCAGCCATGACCTGTTTACAACATTGAGCACACAGTCCTAATCCCTTCAATAACATTGAGTACATCATCTCCTTAGGCCACTGCCACCATACACTGTGTTGTGACCCTCACATCTGTCACACCAGTTACAGTTGTGACCCTTCCCAAAATCACCGCTCACTCCCCACTGGCACCCACTACCACCAGGACCCCCTCAGGATTCAGCAGTCCTCCACCTGGGCACGATTGCAGTGACTGCAGCCAGGCACGACTTGCAGCTCTACACCTCTTACTCAATATTGCGTAAAGCCACACACCCCTAATTTAACTCTGGGTACATCTCTCCTTATCACAGTTGCACAGCATGTATCCACAATACTCCGACATAACACTGCTCTTTTCTGCACGCACGCTAATTACTCATGTCATACCAGATACAACCACAGGTACAACTGTGGCCGTTGATCTCGCATACAACAGAGCACTGACCTCTTGACACCGTGTGTGGTTCTTTCTCACCTTAAAACTGACACTCGATTGTCACCACACAGCAGTAAAAGCATTTGTGCAGAGCTACTCCCCAGTCTCTCTACCCTTATTTGATACAGTTCTAATCACCCCGTCTACTTCACCTGGCACAGCTCGTTGACATAGGGTATGGAACTTGTTCCTGCTAAATCAGGCACGACTGTGACCCTTTATTCAGTCCTCCAAACCATTCAGGTATTAGTTTCTGGCACAGGAATGAGCTTTACCCACTGGATTTGCCCAGGACAACAACCCTCTTTTAATTGTTAATCATTTTCTTTTCTTAAGAAGTCTCTTTATCCCGACACTCCTTCAGAATGCAGATTGCAAAAAGGGAGGTGGGTAGAAGTCAGGTGAAGCTGTTGGCTTTTATTCTCTGCACCTAGCACCCACTCCAATGTGGTGCTCATCATGCTTTGTGCTGTGTTATTTAGGTCTGATTTGCAAGTAGAGGACCCGCATGGCTGATTCTTTTTTTTTTTTTTATGCATTTTGAGTTTTGATTGTGTGCTTGAAGGCTTGATCCCAAGCACCCTAACACATTGTGATTCAGTTTCTTAGTGGCTTTCACTGTGCAAAAACTGTACATAGCTGAAGAATAAAGACACTGAACAAGGATCCAGCATCAGCTGTCTTGGCTAGGTACATGATATCAACCAGTGAAGCTCTTTTTTATCTTTTACCTGAGGAAGTTTGTAAAGTACTACAAACTTTAGCTGCTTTAGTTGTGTAGAACAAAGATGGAGATGTTAAGCATGACTTGAGTTTAAGACGATCGTTCCAAAAAGGTGGTGAAGGCTGGGACCTGTAACCTACGGAGAAATGCTGCAAAATCTACCTGCTAACACAGGTGGCCGAGTTCCAAGTTTGCAGCACCTGTTCTGTGGTGCCTTGTTGGTTTGTGGTTGATGGAGACTTAAGTTAAATATCCAGTGTTGTTTCCATGGAATGACTTGTGAACAATACAAACCGTCTTAAATTGTGAGTTTTCTTTAATTGGTGTGTTGTGAAGGCATGTGTAGTGTTATGTGATTGCTGCATTGACCTCCGCAGAGGAGCTCACCAGCATGGTTTTGAACCCTTTACATCTCAGCAAGTATTTTCATGTGTTGCAAGAGGATACTGTTGCCACAGTTTAGATGAGAAGACCCATCAGAAAGGCCCCATACAGTGGGAGGAATACAGGCAATGTGGAGGACACCCTGAAGCAATTGCAGAGAAAATCAACTCGAAGGTAGCAGTAGTTTCCTTTGACAGCACTATAGGATCAGTAAGTCTAAATGATACTTCTAAAATACCTAGTAATATGTAATGAGTATTTCACACTGTGCCCTACAACCTGCTACCCAATGGGTTTTACATGTATTGTAACTCCAACTAGGTTACATTTTTATTATAGCAACACTACAGCACCCTCAACCAGTAAAGAAATAAATTAACACTACCTTGAAGAAATAAACAGTCAAGAAACACGTTCATTTTCTCCCAGGATATATTCTCCAAATTTCGGTACCTGTGTAATCTTTGTTACAACTGTTTGAGAGTGTTTCAGTGTTGCTATATTGTTACAATAGCGGATGATCAGAGATGCACTTGGTTACTGTTTTTATTCAGACTGAAATTGAGATTTTGGTTGAAAATGGCAACCTGGCTGCGAACCTTTGAACTGGCAGTGGCAATAGAACCAAGAAATATAGTGAAACAAACATAGGAGTGTACATCGCCAACAAGCATTAGCTGACCTTTGGCAGTTTAGGCAAAGTCGCTTCTTGTATTTTACAACAGCCTAAGCAATCTGATTCGCAGAGTATTAAAACAAATTTGGGATGCTGACATATGTTACTGCACACTTCCCTGGCCACTATAGCAGTCTGTCTCATTATGATGTCCATTGTATGTGATTTCCTGACTTGTGTGCTGGGATCTATTTGCCCTCTCTATATTACCTAGAGGTTTCTGCACCCTGGTGTGTTTTAGGGTGCTCCCAGCTGTTCTAGGTTACAGACGTAAATGCAAATGATGCAAAGCAGGCCTTAAGTAAAGAGCCAACCTAGTGCTACCTTGTCCAAAATTTCAGATCCAGGAGCTCCTGTCCTAGGTAGAGATCATGTTCGGATAAGGTCACACAGAATAGTCTTTGGTCCCTTTACATCCTTGAGTTGTTGGCCCAGGGCAAATTTTCATACAAAACACATGCCTTATCCAGTATTTTCGTAGACAAAAATGAGTAATGCCTAAAGTATAATTCAATTAGTACTTAACAAAAAAGTTGTATTGACACATCACAAACTTTTTATGAAAAAAAGATTTTGGATGAAAGAACAGCAAACAGACTCAACTCAGACATTTTTGTAATTGTTGTATTTCAACAAAAAGTATATTGAAGTTTAAGTTTACATAAAACTGTATTCAATATTAATTAACACAGATACAATCCACATATAATAAATACTTAGTTAAAGTAGCATGAAAAATGTTGAAAACAAGTACATTACATGTTAGAAATTGTATTGTATTGCTACTAGTATGCCATGCTGATCTCACTCAACCGGGCTTACTGTTTTCGTCCCAGAGCTTAAGGGCCAGATACATTTTTTTTTACATGAAGATAATCAGAAAAAGAAAAGGGACACTTGTAACATTTCTAAACCATTGGTTAGAAGAGTAAATGAAACACCCTCAAAAACTCAATGTTATTCGAAACAGCGGTATATATTTTTCATCCGCCCCACATTGATGTTGTGGCATTTATCATTGGATGTTCCAATACGTGCTCAATGCCACCCTAATGCTTTAATGTGAGGTGAGATTCTGCTATCTTAAAATATACAGATACTTCAAAAAGATAGTTACTGGAACTATTAGTATTATAATAAGCTTGACCCAATCTGGGGGCAGAGTCAGCACAAGCCACAGAATTATACACCACGCGGCTCTGCCCTTAACAAGCGGCATCCCCCTGATGAAGTAACAGGCTCTTCGCAAACAGATTACTGAGAGCACGTTTTCATAACTAAGTGCCAAAAAGCGAACACTTAAATGTACTACACAAGTCGTGTGAGTATAAATATTCATGTATGTTAGTCCTGACGAAAGCTCCACAGACCCGGCTGGGCCAAAAGGAGCTGAAACATGTCGACAAGCTTATTATAATACTAATAACAACAAAGAACCTATCTCTCCACCCCGTAAACTGTGGAAAACCTTTTTAGTGCTTCCGTAGTACTAGTAATTCTACACCTTAAATTCTCGGCACAACATTTGCAATTTTACCTTTTTATTTATTGAAACACCCAAGTAAGTGTATTCCTGGACCTTTTTTTTTTTAATCTTAATGCTACCTATCTTCAGATAAACTTAGAACTCTTTAGACCAAAGGACATTACCTTAGCTGTATTCCTATTAATGCAAAGGTTGTTATCCACATTGTGTGATTGCATTGGGTCCAGTTGCCATTGTATGCCTGTCTGAGTAGTCTTCAAAATGACCAAATAGTCGCCATAAGCTAAGAAAGGAACTTTGCCTCCCGTCCCCCTCCATTTTGGGGCTTCATCTAACCTATGTACTAATAAATATGCAAGATCCGATATGTACAAGTTAACAAGAAGCGGTGCTAGAAGACACCCCTGCTTCAGACCATTATAAGTTGGGATTTTCAGAGAGACGGCGTTGCCATCAGGCAGCTTGACTCTAACCCAAGTATTACTGTGGAGTTCTGTTATCGGCTATAAAAGACAAAGGGGGATACTCCACTTCTGAAGCTTTCCCCCCAAAGCGTAGTCGATTTTCCCCCTATAAAAGTCTGGCAAGAAATCCATAAAAACAAGCAGAGATTGTTTTTCTGGTTACAGGCTTTCTGTTCAATCATTGTTAAGGCAGTGATATTATCTGCCACTGTACATTTGGGGTGAAAGTCTGTCTGATGGAAAGTTAATCTATTTGATTCTTCAGCCAGGCTTGCAGATGTGATAAGTGATGTTTAGAAAATAATTTCCCATTTGGATAGAATAGGTCTATAAGGCAGTAACTACTGGGGGAATTTTTCGGGCCTCTCGTGTGGATAGGACACAAAATTGATGCTTTCCATGAAGGTGATAGACACCCAGATGATGGAAGGAATGCAGAGCTAATTAAGCATTCACCCCCAGTCAAGAAATCTGGGTTAAAGCCATCATTCTTTTGCTCACCATGCCACCCCAGTTTAGAAGGTGATGTCAGACCCATCTGTATGACCGTTTTAAATGTTGGAGTAATACCCCATCTATTCGAGTTAAGCTTCATTAGGGTAACGAAGAGTGCATTAGGACCAGCTACGCATGAAGTTTTATAGGTTTTAATTAGTTTGTAGACAGCTGCATGACTGGTTCTAATTTGTGACCTGTCTTCCGTGCCCATCTTAAATGTCATATCTCTATCCAAACCCCCATATAGAGCCATCCAATGTCCGTTATTTGCTATATAATAACCACACCAAGCTTTATAGGTTTTAGTGCCCTTACTAACAATTGTCTGAAAGTCTGGAGTAAGTTACGTAAATGTGACAAAATGCAACTCTGTCAATTTATGTTCTTGTCCCTTTTTGTTTTTAAATGACGGATTTCAGTTCTTGGCTTAAATTTAATAAAATTTATGGTGGGCACAGTACACAAGTTCTTTTCCACTTTCAGAAGCTTCCTTAATTATTTTCTATACCATATCTTTAGAAATTGTATTTTGAGTTCCACTGGGCTTTTGTGTTTCTACTTATAGCTGTTTGTTAAGGCAGCTGTACCTAAGAAGTCAAAAATTTGGGCAAGAAGAATGGTGAAGGAATCAATATAATCTCTGAATCCTTTTGGTTGGGTTTTTAATTTGACATGAAGGTAATAAAAATGGTTGGGCCAAGATCATATTTTGTAACTGATTAAACCAAGGTTCCAAACTATTATTTTACCTTTCCTCACAATGAGATCTTCCTTGCCTAAATATTTGCCTACTTTAAATTCCACATTCCAGGACATAGCAATGGGTTCACCCAATGGGCCATAGGACCTGGGTACCGGGTACTGAATGGAGGAGTCTGGGGTAAATTTTAAAAGAACCTGTGTTTTAGCCAAGTTCAGCTTATAGCCAGAGAATTCCTCAAAAGTATGCGCTTCAAGAGAAGTCTGAGTAAGAGCTGTTGCCGGATTAGTAGAAAAGATTGCCACATCATCAGCATATGCATTCAGTTTAAGTTACCGATCCCCAAATGCCCATGATTGGATAGCTGTATTCCTAAGAAGGGACTGTAAATAGGGTTCAATGTAGAGCGAAAAGAAAGGTAGAGAGCGGGCACCCCAGTCTTGCCCCACAATAAATATGGAAAAACTTGGAAAAGCTCCCAGCATATGCGACTCTGGCACATGGGATTTTATAAAGTGCCTGGGTTAATCTCACAAAATATTCTCCTGTACAGTCCCGGACTGGAAACAGCAACCAGCCCTCGCAGCTTGCTTCTCCACCGGCCCTGGGAACTGGAGTGGAGGGGAGGGGGTTGTTAGCCGCTACGCACTGCTCCCGCTTTTCTTACAGAGGGCCGATTTTGCAGCACTGCTGCAAAACCGTCACCCTGTAAGAAAAGCAGCCCCCTGCGGCCACAAAACCAGCCCTCCGGCCTCCGGGGAAATGCCCGGTACCCACTATGGCCAATCCGGTGCTGCTCCTATACAGAAAGTAGACAATGTGACCCACAAGCAGTCCCAGACAAAATTGTAGGATGCCTTCTCTGCATCAAGTAATATCATGCCGATATTCATATTGCATTTGTCAGTAATATCGAATGCAGCAATTGCTGTATTAATATGCTCTGGTATCCCTACCTGGGACACAGCCATGTTGCTGTGAGGATGCTAACCCTGAGATCAGTGGAGCAGGGAGGCAGGCTAAAGTTTTAGCAAGCCATTTTGCATTTGCATTAATCAGTGAAATGGGCCTATAATAACCCAGATCATTGGCTGGTTTATCCTTCTTTTTTTTTTAATAAAAGAAAAACACAATATTAGTTGTATTCCAGCTATCTGGGATAATCCCTCCTTCCTGAATAGATTGTATAACAGAGAAAAATTACTATCTCTATAAATGTTTTATAATACTCTGTAGGAAGCGCCTCCTCCCCTGCAACCTTGCCCGATGGTACAACCATATGTGCTGCCTCGATTTCCAGTCTTGAGTTTTTTGTCCTCGGGTCACATGTCTGCTCCTCAGACAAAGAGGGCAAATGACCTTGTTGAATATACTCCTGGCACTTTCCGGAGTCCAGCAGCTGTGACTGACTGTATAGCTTACTGTAAAACTGAGAAAATTGTTCCAAAATAAGTTGAGGTTTTGTATAGACCCTACCTTCTAATCCCATAATAGCCTGAATTCTACCCTTTGTTTGTTGTTCTACGATTTGATATGCTAAAACTCTCCCGACACTTTCCCCATATTCATATTGAAGCTTTCTATACTTTACAAATCTAGCGGCCAACTGTTCCTTCAATCTACGCCCAGCACGAGATCCCACTTCTAACAGTTGACCAAATACTTGACGTTCACCTGTAGCGCCTTGAGTAATTTTAAGGGTGTGTAACCTAAAATAGATTAACCGTTTGACGAAGAGAAATAAGCTTCTTTGGTAATAGCTCTATTTTGCTTGACCGCAAGTTGCAGCGTTATGCAGCGAACATATGCTTTCATAGTATTCCATACTATTGTAGGGGAAGCCGATCCTCAATTAATGATAATAAAAAAATCCCTAAGTAAGCCTGAAATAGACTGTATATACTCACTATTTGTTAGTAAGTGGCAAGAGAAAGTGAGCCCAAAACTATGGGGCTTGTCCCATTTCAGATAAAGTGAAAAATGAAAATAGATTGAATTATGATCCGAAACTTGGGCATACAGTCATTTCCATATTCTCTAGCAGCATACCTTTAGTAAAAACCATGTCTATCCTCAAGCACTGCTTGTGAGGATGGGAATAGTATGTATAGCAAGGATCCAATAGATGGAGAGTCCGCCAAGCATCACAGATACCACATAGCTTAATCATATGATTAAGGGAGACCCTAGTTCTGGGTTTACGGGAGATGGTCCTACGGATAGTAGAATCAATGCTACAGTTCATTACGTAATTAAAATCGCCCATTAAAATGAATTCTCCCGCCCAGTCCATTCAAATGGAAGTGTATCAAATATATCGGGGTCATCAATATTTGGACTGTAGACAACGAAAAGCACAAATTTAAATGAATGTAGGGTCAATTGTACCAGTACCCATCTACCCCTAGGGTCCGCCGCAGTGTTTAATATCTGACCCTAGATTTTTTTTTAGCAGAATGGACTGCCACCCTCCCCGTATGTCTGGGATGTAGAGGCAACTATATTATAGTCCAAAAAGTAGGGCCCTGCCCTTATATGCCAGGTGAGTCTCCATGAGTGCCACCAATGAGGTTCATAATATCCGATCTCCTCTCTGACCAGTTGTCGCGTAGGCCCTGCATTCATCCCAGACACATTCCAGCACATGCATTGAATCTGGGATATCTTAACCATCTATACAGTTTAAAAGGATCTGAAGCTGCCTATCTTGAAATTTCAGTACAAACTTTGCATATCAGTTAATAAGCTTAACATGCCTCCTGTATGATTTCGCTTGTCTGTGACCAGTTTCCACCTCCCCCCAGCCCTCCACCGTTGTATGAACCTGGTAACAATTGGCATTCAGTGATATCCAGCATCGACCCCTCCACACCACCCAGCACTTCGAGAAAAATACCCCACCATCCCGTTCCCTGAGGGAGGGATCACCCTAATCTGGGGCTGTTGATGAAAAGTGGCCTGAAAAAGAGTTTTCCACCCATCCACCACGATCCTACCGCATAGTAGAAAGAAATATAGAAAGAAGATAAAGCACAGATCAAATAAGAGCGCGATCAGAAAAAAGAAAATCATAGTTTTTCGTCTTATCATCCACCACCCCTTATTGGCCATCTGCATAAGGAATACAAGCAAGACAACCCAACTATACTTATTTCCGTTTATAGTTCAATTAAATTATGCTTATTCGTCCCCTTTAGCCGAGCAAGAGCCTGCGCCGCGTCTTCTGCAGAGAAGCAGAACTGAGACCGTCCATTCTTAATTTTAAGGCAAGCAGGTTCCTGTAGAAATACTTTTCACCAGTAGCCTTCAATGGATCAATAAACTGTGAGAGCTTCCACCTCAGTTCCATTGGGGAACTACATAGATCTGACCGGGCAACAATTGACAAGCTATCAACTAAAACCAGGGATGTTGGTAAATCCAAGTCCCAGTCATTCAGATCTGGAAAGGCCCTTCTACATAATTGTACCATGTACTGCAGAGGATCAGAGCCTTCCTTACCACCCGATATCCCGAAAATACTCAAATTATTTCTCCTATGTCAGTTCTCAATATCCTCGATTTTGGCTTGGAGAAATTTGAGCTGGCTCCAGTGACTCTCGATAGACTTAGCTGTTGTCACTGCCGTCTTCACACTCTGGGCCATTTTTTCCTGTAAATCACTCGCATTCATTGTAAGATTGCTAATTTGACTGGAGACCTCCTCCAGTGATTATTGCATCAGCACATTGTCTGCTCTTGCCTCCGTATAATAGGCCTGTGCCTCAGCCCGATGTACCTGTACTAGGGATAGCATGAATGAGCTAAACAATGGTTCCTGCACAGCCTCTTCAAACTCTCCCACCAACTCCTTGGTCGTAGAAAAGGGAGAATGATCCAATAGTGTCCCAGAGGATATATCCGAGGGAGAGCCGATATTCGAGGTGGCGTATGTATGCTGAAAACCTTGTGCATGCAGCCCAGGGCGTTGTTTCTCGCCTACAGGACCGGCAAACTGGGCAGATAATCAAGAAATAATGGATATTACTTCTCCCTTAGAAGATACCCATTTCCTAAGTTGACTGCCCTTCGTACCCTGGTCGCTGGCTTTGCCAAACTGCTGCTGTTTTGCAGGTTTAGGGTGGGGCGCACTTGGTCTGCATATTTCCTCTGCTTAGAGTGTTCTGCTGCAATTCGCTTTTTAGGAAGCACCCCCCTTGGATAGATGGAACGTGCAACTTGCTTTTCTCAGACTGCGACATTGAGGCCTTCGCAACCCTTGGGCAGATAGATGATTGCTTTCGGCAGTCATTATTAAATCTGCCTCTGCCTTACAGTGATACCTTAACGCATCCAAACACCCCCCCCCCCCCCCCCAGTTAATGTCCCCTCCTCTATATCCTCCCTTGGAGTAGAGCATAGCTGACCATCATTGGACGTGTCCCTCCCGGGTAACCGAAGGATATCAGAAACAGTACTTACATTTTCTGGCTGTGTTGTACTTAACGAAGCCTCTGAGACTTCCTGCAGAGCTGACACTCTATCACCAGCATGCCTAAGGCCGCCCCTGTACTTGGTCATGTGCTTGTTGACCGCCAAGCTGCTGCATCAGCCGGTAACTAGCAAAAAAAACACAGCCTCAATGCTGGTCGCACATTAGTTCAAGAGCAGAAAAGAGCCAGTCGAGAAACGTTGTCTAAGGAGCAGCGTCCTGCACTCTGCTTCTGGATTCACTAACCTGGTGGTGAGCTGGGAAACGTGGAGCGGAGTGGAGCTCTTGGCGGATAAGCCAGCCATCTTCCTCCCCGACCTCGAAAACTGAAAGCATTCCATGTGTACATCAACTACAATGTATGAGCATTAGACTTAAAAATGGTACACCATTTTGTCACAATAAATTGTCAGAAAACATTATACGAACTATATCAACTGTAGAAAAATAAATGGAGGTATGTAATGCAAAGCTTATATTGCAAGGTCTGTGCCATAACCTGTTCTTATTTAGAGGTTTTCCTATCAGTTCAGTTGACATATCAGCTTGTTCTGTTATTGCCTTTTTATTTATAAGTCTCAACGTTTTTTTAAAGTTGATTCTCATGACAATATGCAAGTCTATTCAATTCTATTTATTTTGGTCACAAATGTGACAATAAAAGAACACATAAAATACAACAATCCGTCACTTTAAAATTATTTAAAAAAGGTAACTATACAATTTTTATAAAACCAGGGGCAAGCAATTCCCCAAAATTCCATGAATTGTTTTACGTGGCAAAAAACAATAAAATACACACTAACTATTATCTTACATAGCAGGCTGGTACATATAAAGTATAAAGCATGGTGCCATGAATGCAAAGATGTCTGAATAAAGTGCGTGTTACTTCCAATATAAAATAGGACCTTTCAGTTAAAACATCAACAATTTTCTTCTACTAATTGCTCATATTTGGAACAAACCTATGCGAACACAATTAGATGGGGAATCGAGTTGTTGCATATACACCAGGGCTCAACTAGAGGTTCTGATTCCTCCGCTTTCTTATGGTGGAATGAAATACCTTTTTTTAAGATCTATTTAAGTAGTATCAACAGAAAGTAAAATGCAACAGACTTTTGTGAGGAAGATTCATTGCAGGGACATATAAGTAATTTTGAGTGCACAAATTGGTGAAGGGGGAAACCAAGATGTCACCTCACAAATCCTAACCTGAACCTAGTGAGCATTTGTCTATTCCAAGAGCTATCAAGTCACTCTAAGTATGGTTCCAGGGATGAGGAAGTATGAATCTCAGCATAATCTTTCACTAACCATTTATTGAATTGGTGGTCCTCCCTCATGGCTCTCTCTGCTTTTTCTTAAATGCAGATTTGATAAAAGCCAAAGCTGTTTTTGTCATGGTGGCAGGATTGGTAAAAAGGATGGGCCTACCCAACTTTGTCAAATCAGATTTGATGTAGTCAAACCAAGGAATTTTCAGTAATTAATATTCTTTCTATTCAGCGAAGCATGGGAATTTTCCCAGATAGAAATTCACAGAAGAAGGGGAACCAGCTTAATGGTATCCTCTGCATACTTCAACCCAAGCTCCTGGTGTTTGATATAGGTAGAGCATGTAGGTGGAACACCCTAAAGTCACATAAGCACCCAATTTTGCTCCATTTGGAGGGGGCTTGTGTTTGAGTATCCCCCACATGCCTGAACTATATGTAAGGACCGTGAGACACTGTGTCTTATAAACTTCCAGGAGAGGGGATACAGTTTTTTTTTCCCAATGCTTTTGACCGTATTAAAATAGTAGGCCGCAAGCTTGAAAATTTTCTTCCTCACTTTAGCCATACATGGTCCCCCAATTACTCCTAGCATCCACAACTACCCCCAAAATATGAAAAATCCTCAGTTTGGGCAACAGAATGACCTTTACGTTAATACCCAGCATCTTAGTGTTTAGGCTTGCAAACCATAATAAGTCTTCAACTGATTTGTAACCAAGCCCAGTGTCGCCAAAAGAGATGCAAATTCTTGGAATAAAACATTAAGACACTTTAGGGGTTCTAGAAAATAGAACTGCATCATCTGCGTATAACTAACTGGGATTTTTTTCCTGATAATTGAGGATGTCTTATACTGTATTTGAACAGGCTATGCCAAGCCATTGCTATACAGAAGGAACAATACGGGAACAGGACGCAGCCCTATCGTACCCCTCTCCCTAGCTTAAAGCATTCTGTCCATTCTCTGACTGGCCGAACCTCACTCATGCTAACAATTTTGTAATGTAAGGCTTCCAAGAACTACACCAGATCGTCTGTCACCCACAGGTCAGATGAGATCTCCCATCATTTTGACCTCCCATAATTTTGACCTCAAGAAGGCCCCATGAAGGCCAGGCATATGGTGCCTTGCCTTGCTACAGTATATTTACTGACCAACAGATGTAAATGTAGGCATTGCTCCATTGTGCCGAGTCCCTCACAGAATCCGTACTGTACCTCAACAGCTTGTCTGCCGCCTATCAGCAGGCATATCCGCCTATTGCACCCAGCTGATTACTGGTTTACCTTCTTAAAAGTTGGGACTATTACGGCAGTGTGCCATGTCTATGGGAGACCCACTTTGCAGACTGCATTAACACAGTTACAAAAGATGGGGGCCCAAAGATCTAGTGATAATTAATATAGGTCCATAGGAACACCGTCTTTCCCCAGACCTTTATTGGAAAGGCTCTTATTCATTGCCTTGAAGATTTTATTATAAGTAACTTTGAGGGCTAGTGGGAAGACTACCTCCCCCCTCCTTCATAATGATTTGGGGCCCTCATGCCGCGAACCTCTTTAAAATGATCTGCCAAGACTTCAAGCTGAAGGTAGTAAAAACAAAGTTGAGCTTGGCACACTGATCTGTTCTTATTTGCCTCCATCCAGAAAGCCAGAGTGTCCTTCAGCCTACATGCTCTAATCAGCTTACTCAAGGGTTAATTTTGCAGTTTCTTATTCCTGTTCCGTAAGATGACCTTATACTTGGCCCTAAAGCTCTGTATTTTACAAAAGTTCCTAGGTAACTCCTTAAAGGCTTCATGTAGCAATGTTGATGCCTTCCTAAAATGCTGATCAAACCACTTAGCCTCAAGGGGCCTGGTCTGCCAGGCTTTAGTAGCATTCTACTAACCACTAGGTTCAACTGGACAAATGAGCTGGTCATCTCACTATATGCAGCAGAGGTAGAAAAAGAATTGGACACCAGGGGTAAATGGTTGGAACACAATTTGATCAGAAGAGTATTCATATCCACATTTCTCCAGGCGCACACCCCTGGACTTAACTGCTAATGATTCTGGTGCCTATCTTTTGTGTCTTCTCCCCACCCCACCCCACCCCCCAACCCAGCGTAAGTAAAGGTCTATACTTTAAACAATTAGGGTCACTACAGGCACTGGAGACAATAGATGCCCCAATACCCTTGCCTTGAAATCCAGAGTAACAAAAATATAATCAATGACAATAGATTACTTGGCCCTTGAACAGTGGGTTTGTCAAGATAGTTAGAATCACAGGCTTCGTTTACATTAACCAAATCAACTAACTTCATCAGTTGTAGTAGTGCTAGGCCTTTCCGGTCCCTATAAAGGGGGTCATGCCCTACACCTGTGCTAGCACCCGTATTACAGTTATTTTTAATCTGTCAGTCCCAATTTAGCATTGAAATCCCCACCTAAAATAATATCCTAGTCTTTGTGCAGATAAGCCAGTTTAACTTCCAAGTCAACAATAAGATCATATAGCTTGTTAAAATAAATTGCTTATCACACGCCAGAAACCCATTCTAAAAATGAATAAACACCTTTTGATCATTAGGCCCATTAGGCCACATAAATAGGATGCCTGAGCTGCTCTGCTGATGCCTGACTATGCTGCGCGGCTGTACACAGGCACATTCGTACCCGCCCACCCAGCTGGGAGTCGCGTATAGGAGCTTCATGTGGCTCTGGGCGGCTCCAGGAGCCAATTGATATTTCCTCTATACCCCCGGCTTTCCCGATGACCAACGGCAGAGCCACAAAGGAGCAACTGTGTCCGCTTCCCACGGGTAGCCACGAGGAACGCGGCAGTGTACACGCTGCCTGTGAGCCTGTGAAGATAGGACAAGTTGGAGAGGGTGCTGGTCTGTGGCTTCCCGGCAATTGAGGAACTAATTGAGGAATAAAGAAGGAAGGAGTACCTGGAACCATTGTTAGGTGGATGTGGCAGCAGTCGCATGGCACAACATTCTTCTACAGCAGGATCAGCTGAGGTAAGTGATTCGTGGAGAAGGACGGTGAAGGTGCCACAAGCATCGAGTAATAAGGGCAAGGCATATCCGATGTGTTGCTGGCCGGAAAAAGAGCTGAGCAGTTGTTTGAAGGACTTTAGGGAGGAGACCAGGTGGGAAGAGTACTGGTGGCTGACTGGTGTACTGTTGCAGGAGGAGACTAACACTTGGGGGAACTAGGGTCACTATAACACTATAAATCTAGAACTAATTTTATTAGTATTTATTGTGTGATAGCACCAGGAAGACATTGATCACGCAAAGGGAAAAGTAGTCACTTACAGGTGGATCGTGATATTTCCATTGGGCCCCTAGAAGAGAGCTTGTCAAATTAAGAGAAGAGGTGAAAAGGACAGCCTGTGAAAACACCAAGAAGAAACCCCTACATAAAAACCCTTTGCAAAATGAGAGGGAAGGAGCGTCAGTTACTAAATCAATTAAGGACTTTGTGGGCTAACATTTGAAAAGAAAACAACTTTTGTCAGCTGGTAGTCTAACTGGAGAAGAGCATCAAATAGAAGCTGACACTGTTAGCCATGGTTTGTTGGACATATGTTTACCCTCTCTGAGCCACCAAGATATGTTAAGCCAGAATAATTTTTCTTTGGAACCAAGGTTGTCCTAGTCACCGTGGCTGCTCCCAGATAATGGAGGGTCCCAGGTGATGGAGAATGCAGAGGGAGATGCAGATTACTGTAGCATGGCCTTCAGTTATAAGAAAGGGAAAGTTGAGCAGGAAAAGAGTTTGGAGCAGTCTCCGATAACCGCAAACAAGGCTATTGAAGGCTCCGTGCAAAATTGTACTTTAAATTTAAAGATTTCAGCAACTCATCAGCTTTTATGTTGGACATAATGTTGATTTTATGGAAAACATTGCAAGCGCTGCTGGAGGTATCTGTGCTGAATAATGATATTTTAAAAGCTCGAAAATACCAGTTACAGATTTTTGCGGGTGAATTAACAGATTTTGGGCCCATGTGCCGAGAATATACCTCTTCTTCTTTTTTTTTTTTTTTTTTTTTTTTTTTTTTTCTGCATGCTTTTTCCCCCTAGGGAATTACAACGCGGCCGTTGCAACGACCCCGTTGTAACAACGCATTCTATTACCCCGAAAATCGGAACAACAACTTGCTCTGGGGGGGACAGTATGTGCAACAGTAGGGAAGGTGTTGGCTTTTAAATCCAACACCTTCTGCCCCCTCCGCAAGTCGCGTTCCGTCTTGCTAAGTAATGCTATGTTGTAATGACTGTGCTGTAATTCCCTGCGGGGAGAAGTATTTGTGGTAAACTATGCTTACCATGTGCCGACTATAGTAAGACCAGTGGGGCAAGATATGGGAGCTTCAGGTTATCGGGAGGCAGAAGGGGAACCTCCTGGTCAGCTGGTTCCCAAAGTATGTTTGTCTCCAGATGTCCTATGCTTGTAAATAAATTGGGGGAACCAGCCAGTTATAGACTGTACATACCCTGGACAAAAAGAATGAGAAAGGTTCCCAGGAAAGGGGGTGAAAGAAACATCAGAAGAAAGGGGATGCAGGTATAGATGGAGGGCAACAACAAACCAGCAAAAGAAGAGACTCCCTATAAGCATCCTCAATGAATCCAACAAGAGGGTAGGTAGAAGTGTGAGGAAATAAGATCTTGGAATAGAACTAGAAGAGTTATCCCACAATTCCAAAGTAACAAGGATTGTAGTATTGGCAAACAGGTGGGTGGATGTAGAGAAAAGGTATACCCAGGCGATCGAGCGGGAAGAGGAAGGAAAATGGAAGTGCCCGACAGTAGGAACAGGGGAGTGGATAGAGTGACACCCATAGAATTGGAAAATAGAGTGGGGAATAATTTGTGCTGTACTTTAAACCATCCCAATACGGGAAGAGTTGGAAAAAAGTGAGAAAGCTACTACCTTTAAACTGATCCCAGATACTATTTTCATTCTCTAAATGTGCCAGCTTGAAAGAAATCGAGACCAAAGATCTCAGACAAGTGGGTTTCATGCAACATAATAAGGGAAGTGAAATCACAAATGCCTTGATGTACTCCGGGCTGGTTAAGCCAATGCTCTTAAAGGCGGAATGGGAGATGCTAAAACAATGGATCCGGTTAGTCCCAGAATCAGAAATGACCAAAGTGGGTGGCCAAGAGAAACCATTCCTGAGACCTCATGCAGGCCTTGGATTAAGGCAAGTCGAGATGATTAAACCGGCATTTAGGGAAAACTAAGACATTGAAATCACAGTGTCATGCTCTGGGACAGTTCAATATTGGTGAGACCTGAGCTATGAAAATAGTTATGTGGCTCCTACTACTTATGATAGCGCCATTCCAGTCGGGAATGGCGTCCCCAGAAGCACACTGGATCGAAACATTTCTTTAAACTTCGTACTTTCAAAATAAAGTTTTATTAGAGCATTAAGTTTCTCTTATTGTAATCCTTGGTTCTTCACATGATTCATAAATCCAAATTATATTTGGCCCAATGCATTTCGGGCAATGCTGCCCTTCGTCAGGGGCATTGATTTTCTATTAAGAAAATATGAAACACAACTGTCATATATTCGTTTTCAAGTACATATGAATTTCATAATATCTTGACACTATTCACATGTTATTAACTCTGTACCTGGACATGTATAAGCAACTTCCATAAATATGCACAAACATTGTTGTTAACTCCTTCTACTACACCAGCCCTGGGGGAAGAGGGGTGGCTAAGTGAAATTGGCTTGGAGATTGTATGTTTGCAGGAAACATTGCTGCGGGACTAAACCCCCCTAATTGATGGCTTTGTTCAGTTAAATAGGGCTGTTAAGAGGAGCCAGCAGGGACGCCCCCCTGGGGGCATAATGACCTTGATCTCCACTAAAGTAGCCAAAAAGGTGACACCATTAGAAGTAAAATGCTGATGGTCTTTAGAGTGTAGCTCTTGGACGCTGATCCAAAGTATGAATGTATGGTCATAGTGAATGTGTATAGGAATGAGGCCTGTTGATTATAGAACTGAAATGTGAAGATTTAAGGAAGATGTGGATTGCCTGTGCAAAAATTATGATAGACATGCTCATTCTGGTAGTAGACTATAACCACAAACTAAACCCCAAAAGGATGGATCATTGGTTCAAAGAGTTATTAAGGTCCTATTATATAAATGTGGCTAGTTTTCCCAATTCTAGAGTGACAGCACAAGATATGGTACTGCAAGAGTATTTTTGCTTGTTTTGCCTGAATGGTATGACCACCCAGCACACCACATGTTTAAGGTTTGCCTGCAACCCTGTCCAATTGATTACATCGGAATTGCATGCCTGGATCTTTGATAAAAATAAAGGGTTTCATGGTAGTACTAGCAGAAAGAAGTGATCACTATCATTTAAAACTAGAATTAACTAGAAGTGAAAGGAGACACGAGGAACGGAAATCCATGTACAAATGGACTACCCAAAGTGCCTTGCCACTAGAATGAATGCATGGAAAAATTGGCTAACTTCCAGCAGAACCTGAATTTGAATAATGCCTCTGCAAAAAAACATAGTGGTATGAAAACACAATCAGCCTAGTAGGCCAGTGTCTTAGGGTGGACTTAAAAGGGGAGGAAACAAGGAACAAAAAGAACCTGAGTAACCGGGTCAAAAAAAAAAGACTAGGTTGATGAGGAGTGTAGGAAATTAAAGGCACAGATAAGAAAAGGGAAAAGAACCCTTAAATTAAGGTACATTATTCAAAGTTATTACAGTCTTGCGAAGACCAGGAGAGAGAATAAAATGCTTATTAGAAATCACAAAAGAGCTTATAAAGAGAAGTGTTGGGGAAATCTGTTGGAAGCAATACATTTTTTTTTTTAAGTTCTCAAAGTTAGTACAGGAAGGCTCTGGTTAAACCTAGGGGTCATTCAATCGTGTGGTGGAATAAGTTGCTTGGCAGGAGTATCTGGAGTAAATATATGGTAAAAGGGTAGAATAACGACAATAAGATCGATTCCCTGGTTAGGGTTGGAAGAGGGCATTCGTCCCCAATTCACAGTATGTAATATTAGACGCGTTACAGGAAACCTAAAAGTGACACAATCAGCCGAACCAGATAACTTCCCTGCCATTATAATAAAGACTCAGTCGGAGTGGTGGGCAGAATTCTTGTTTCAGATGTTCTCTGACATATTAGATGCATGTCTCAACCCTGATAATTAGAGAGGCGCAGTCAATTTACAAACTGGGAGATTTGAAATCCCACAAGAATTATAGATTGATTAACCTCTTAGATGTGGGGGAAAAAGTATTTGTAAAAATTATATTGGGAATGCTAGGAGGGTCACTTCACAACTGATCACTGTTTTGTGTTCTGGTCAATTTCACGGAAATCAGTTGAGTAGAGAGGCAGTTTGTTCTGTTCTTTTGTAGATTTCTGTGCTGAGTTTGATCTGGTGGACCTGGAACTGTTTCTGGGTAACGTTTGGTAAAATGTGACATACCAAAGAGACTTTTAGTTCTAATTCAGGAGCTACACAGACATAACTGTAATCAGGTTCATAGATACTGCGGGGACTTTGTCACAGAAAACATCTATTAATAATGGGCTACAGCAGTGTTGCATCTTGACCCCTTACTCCTCTCCTTATTTGTAGCTGACCTTCTGTCTGCTTTGGAGGTGGCCAGGGGTGCCATTCCAAGAATAAATGATAAAACATATAACATGCCTTTTGTGTGCAGACTGAGTCATAATTCTAGACCAGACAGAGAAAGGCTGACAGAGGAAGTTGGATGTGTTTAGGGAATACTGTAGCCTTAAAAAGCTAGTGGTAAATATGGATAAAACGAAGGTGGTGTGCTTTGGTAAAAAAGTAGTACATTTTAGATGGGCCCACCAAGTTGGAAATAGTTAATGAATATAAGTATTTCGAGGTCTGGTTCAAGAAGTCCTCAAAGTGGAATATCCATATGGAAGCCCTGATGGCAAGGGCTTCCCCCTCGGTGAGTAGGCAGCTTGAAAAAATGTAATGGGGACTATGGTCACACAGGCCTGTCTTAAAAGCTTATGTGGCTATCATTCCCCCACAAATTCAATACGGAGCTGAATTGTTATGTATTGGTGGTACACACGAGTGGGATGCTGGGGAGGGGAAGTATTTAAAGAGCTCATTGTCCCTACCTGGATCCTCCATGGTTCAAACTGTAGGAATGGAGACCGGCATAATATAGTGGAAAACATTGGCCCAAGTGGCGCTGATAAGATTCTTTAAACATTTGAGTGCAGGGGAGGAATAGAAAGTCTCCCAATGGTATAAAAATAAGATCATGCAAAGTGAATTGTAAGGGGTCAGAGGTATCAGGAAAAATCTGGGGATAGTTTGTAGAGATATGAAGGTTAAGCTGTGCCCACAGAATTTACAAATAGGGGTCTCAAAGAGTGAGCTAAGGGCTTTGGGTAAAGATCCGTCCCTGGAACATGATCCGCAGTATCTGGAGGGGATTACATTCTTGGCAGAATGAAGCATGGTTTTTGTATGTGGATAACATTTCAAACCGTTGGCTTAGATGTGAATTGCTTAGTATAAGGACTGGAATTAACACCTTCCTAATTGATAAGTTAAAAATGGAAATGATCCAAGCCGGAGGGAATTGTATGTGTAATCTGAACACAAAATGCAATATTTTGCACATTTTAGTGGCTTGCTTAAAAGTTTTGCCGCAGCAGACATTGGTTGATTTTTTTTAAAAATATTGTATCAGGTGTTGTGCCCAAGCCGTAGAACTTCTAACTGATAGGCGTTTTTTGGATCGAGCATGTACTATAGGGAGGTTTATGATCACAATTGGAAAGGTCCTTTAGGTGTAAATAACATTAGTGTTTTAGGTAATTTATGATAATGAGCTAATACTCAGTAACAAGGTTTGAGTCCTAATATAACTAGGTATATTTTAAGATGCTTCGGTTTTAACTGGATTTTAGTTGGTGAACTTTTTAAACGTTAAATTATGTATGTTAATATGTGAATGTAAATTTATGATGCAACACCAACCCGAGACTCATCCAAGATGGTGCCCACCATTACAGTAGTAAAACGAGCGTGGTTCCCCTAGTCAGTAGTTCCTGCCATCGCACCGGGGAACCAACAGCACACTGTTGCTGTACTCATTAGAGTTCCCCATACGCCGAGCCTTCAATACAGCCCCTCCCTCACTGAGGAGAACGTGGACCAAAATCCGGCCTCGTACCAACCGAGTGCTTCGCCCTGGACAGAAGCCTCGCTCCCCCACCATAACAATTATGATGAGAAGCTTTTGAGAGCGACTTATATCAATTCACGACCCACACGAGTCTCAGTAGCTCAGAGATACTGCCAATCGTTAACTCAACGTGCCACAATCACCCTCATCATTGTGGCGTTATTTGTATAGACCAGGCAAATTGTTATTTATTAGTCCTGATGATGATCCCTCTAATTAATGAGCTTGGGATCGAAACGTCGTCGACATTTCAAAATAGTACCACTATGGTCCATTGTATGTAATTATTGTGGTCACTATTTGGTTAAGCTTGTTTTACTGAATGCAAGCTACCACACCTTAGTTTTTGCCTGTAACTTCGTTTGTTTAATTTTTTATTTGTTATTTCGTTTTCCCTCACTTCCCTCCTTGTGTCGGGTGCAGGATTGCGTCCCGTTGTAATGTTCTTTCGTATATTCCGGACTATATTTGAAACATTGTCACAATAAAATTCTCTGGCCGGCTGGGCATTGAATATATATATATATATAGCACTCAACAAGGTCTATATCGAATTTTTCTAAATATTATTGTTTACTTAGGACCATTGTTTTCTAATAATACACCAACCCTACCCATCACCTCCTTCTACAAACCCCACACACTTTTCAATGTCTCAACACCCACTACAAAACCCCACAACCCTCACTTTTACACCCTTCTACTCCAACAACTACTCAATGGCACCGTCACTACAACACAAAACACAGACTCTATCCTATACCACTAACCAATTACCTCATCACCAATACAAATTCACATCATACATAACTATATCCCATCCAGATACACTTTCTGCTCTAATAACTCCTAACATACCCCTTTGTGTCACCAACAAACCTATATTCAGCTTACCATCTGTTCCACACCAAATTCTCCTCTTTTTACTACGAAAACACAACCCTTGCACTCTGATGCACCATACATATTACCTCTTTTAGCAATCAAATCTAACACACTCTCTTAACTCTTGTTCGTCCCCTCTCACACACCACATACTCTTTTCCAAAGCATATCGCCACCCCCTTTAACTTGCATCTTTCACTCACCAAACAAGACTTTACATATAACTTTTTCACAGAAACAAATACATCACCACCTTTCACAACTCCTCAAAACATAATGCACACAACACCTCAAACTAGAAACATACACCCACTCCCACCTTCCTGACTACACCAATAATATACATCCTAAATAAACTCCACCTCCAAGCTTTATCTTTTCCACCACACACATAATCAGCAGCTCTTTTAACTGCATCACATACATTGGATAATTTAGAAACTTACAACATGACCCACATGCTGCACCCCCCCCCCCCCCCCCCCCCCCGGCTCTTACACCTTGCACCCTAAACAGACGCAAATAAGAAACATGCATTACTCAAGATTTCACAGACAAACTTGCAATTCATCACACAACCAAAGCCGATTCTTTGGACTCCTATTTAAAACAAAGAAAAATCACCAGTACCAAACTTTTCCAATAAAAAATACTCCAAGAGTACGGAAAACCGCCTCTCCATTCCTTCCAACAAATATCACATGATGAATTTATGGACCTTGACAAGAAGCAGGCCTGCCGGCAGCCTTTCTGACCTGTGTTGACCACAAACCTTCAAGATAATTCTTCTATCTTCTGCCACACCAGTAAGAATAGCCATCAACAATTTCTTTCCTGGGCAAACGGAAAGAAAAAGCTGCATTAGCCCAGATGTCACAAATTGTTAAAGATAATTCCACACTTTCAGACTTCCAGGCAGGATTCCATTCAGGAAGAGGTACAGAATCTGCTTTCGTTGCCTTCTGGGATGACCTGAAAAACACAAGTTACCGGAAAGGGTTTGCTGCACTGCTTCTCTTGGACCTCTCAGCAGCCTTTGACACAGTTGACCATGACACTCTAATACAAAGACTCTACTAAGCTGGCATAGAGGACTGTTGTTGGCTGGATCACATTCTACCTTCAAAACAGAACTAATGTCATCTCTAACCCCCCTTCTCTTGTCCAAACCGTGCCTCACAAAAGCAGGGTGTCTGAAGGCTTTATCATCTCACCCATGCTTTTCTACATTTACATGAAGTCATTACCGGCGCTGATCAATCCATTTAACTTCCCTTGCTATAGCTATGCAGATGACACACACATGCTCCTTAACCCCTTCCGTGCTGCCGTTGGCCGACTGGAGTACTCCCTCCCCAGTGCTGCTGTCGGCCAACGGCCGACGAAGCCCCGCCCACCCTTTAGAACGCCCGCACCGCGGCGGAAAACCCGCCGCGGTTAAGTAGTTAAACTGGAAAGCCCCAAAGACATTGGAAACTCGCAAATTTTCAGTTGTTTCAGATCCGTGGATCAGTGGATGACATGGAGCCATCACAAATTGAATCCTTCCAAAACCAAAATACTCCTGAAACAAATTGCCCTTACATCTACGCTCCATCTCTGACCATAGCTGCTTCCGCAAGAGGCTAAAACAAGCCTTTGCAATGCAATAGGTCTCTTATTAGGTAAGTTTGAGCTATTGGTATTGTAAATGACAAATTTTTTGTTTGTGTTGGTTTTAAAAATAGTAAAATTAATAGCTTTGTCATTTACAATGCCAATAGTTATAACTTTCGCAAATGTGACACCTATAGCATTTGTAATGCAATATGTGTTGTATTTAAGTGACTTAGATGTATTGATATTACAAATAACAATGGCTTTTATTTTTTTAATAATTAATACTCAAATAAGCTATTGTAATTTATAATGGCAATAGCTTAAACTTTTGTAAATAACTTTTGTGAAGATTATGTTCATTGTATTTTATTGTGACGAAAATCCAAGAACAGATGTGAAATAACATTTTTTTGTGACTTTTTTAATAAAGCTTGAAACATTGAGAGAACATATTTGAACCAGTTGTTGTTGAATGGTTGCACAGATTGATGTGGTGGTGCCCCTGAGTGATGCTGTGGTGATGCCCCTGAGTGATGCTGTGGTGGTGCCCCTGAGTGATGCTGTGGTGGTGCCCCTGAGTGATGCTGTGGTGGTGCCCCTGAGTGATGCTGTGGTGGTGCCCCCGAGTGATGCGATAGAGGGAGGGAGGGCGATAGAGGGAGGGAGGGCGATAGAGGGAGGGCGATAGAGGGAGGGAGGGCGATAGAGGGAGGGCGATAGAGGGAGTGAGGGCGATTGGAGGATGCAGAAGGAGAAAAATCATGTGCTTAAATATGGGGTTGAAGGAGGGCCATGCAATTGGTCTTCTTCCTTTATAGCGAGAAGGTTGGTATATCATCCATACTGACTCCTGACTGGCGTATGGCCGCAGAGCAGGAACAAAAGGGTGCAATTTATCAAGCATATAACAGCTAAGTTCATGGGGAGAGGAGTTGGTCTAACGGCTAGGGTGGTCGACTTCGAATCTGGGGAACTGGGTTCGAGTCTCAGCAATGACGCTGAACATCCTGTGATTCTGGGCTAATCACTTAATCTCCCTGTGCCTGACACAAAATGAATGTGTCCTCATATAATGCAACTGGTGTTATGTAAAGCGCTCTGATGCTCGATTCGGGTCAAGTTTGCACTATATAAAACTCTATTTAAAAAAAAAAAAAAGCCTCCCGAAATAAAGTAAAAAAATCTTTACGTACTAGATGCTGCCCTGAAAGAGACAGCAGTGCCAAGAATAGAGACAGCTAAACCTTTGTATATTATAATCTTGGGATCTGCTCAGGTATCAAGTCTGATAGAGTCCTTTTTACCTGGCAGATTGAGGACGACCCCGTGTTTCTTAAGGGATGTGCTGAATCAATTAATTCGCCAATCACGTGGGTCAGGACTTGTAGAAATCTACTCCTACCATCTTCCTGTCCCTCATAGATGCTGCATTTAATGAATATTTCTAAGGCAGCTTATTTGGGGGCTGTGTGGTTACAACATCAGTGGCGATGGCTTGCAAACATGGAGGCGAGCAGGAGGCACTCTCTGCTGCAGGCACGGTTCCACACTTAGCACACTGTACAAGGCATGCTGTTGCCTGCCCACCCTGCCCCTTCCACCCGCCCCGCACTGGGAGTGGCGCTCTCTGAGCCTGGGGGCTTGCTATCAGATGCATCCATTGCAGCCCAGCCAATGAAGGCTCTGGGGCGGGGCATCGAAGAGGCAGTGACTCTGCGCGAGAGCCAGCTGCTGCCAAGGGCCAAGGAAGATAGCTCAGCTGGTACGAGTCAGTGCTGTAGCGGTGTGCTTACAACTTGGTAATGTATCTCGCAAAAGTGAACTGAGATACCGAGTCACTGGGTGAGTGGGCTACGGGGGTAACGAGGAAACTGGCCCAGTTTGATGTTACCCGGGACTCTGGTGTACAGGGGCACTGAGCAGTGGAGCTGTTGAGAGGGGTCAATGGGCATAGCTGCTGTCGGCAAGGGAGGTCTATTAGCGCCTCGTGGTTGACATTCAAGGATGGTAGGCTAGCTGGAGTCTGCATGTTGATGACCGATGACTGTGGGCACCATTTTCTGATGACAGGAACCTCAATCGATCCAGGGTCACCCAGTAGTATTCACAAGGGGGGGGGGACTCTTGTATGCATTTCATGCATCTTCAAAGCACTATAATTCGGCAATCATAAGGCATAAGGATGTGGTTCTGACACTGCTAGGGTTAGTGCGACCAGCCCTCACTATGTTGGATATGTGATACACACAGCATCTGGTTTGGAATCTGCCAGGCGCGATATTTATCTCTGAAGAAAGAGTTTCTCCATCTCAAATGGGGTTTTTTCACCTGTTAAATGTCTACCAGTATTTAATACAAGACAACAATGTGAGAGGTAGGGAAAAACAAGGACACTCTCTCAGTCCCCGGTTAGATACAGTTAAACAACAAGCATTTGCAATGCAATAGGTCTCGCAGCATTTAAGTTTGAGTTACTGGCATTTAAGTTTGAGTTACTGGCATTTAAGTTTGTAAATGACAATGCTTTGCATAATTTTTGTTTTTTGGTGTCCCTGTGTGCATGGCAGTAGTGGTGTCTGTGTGTGCATGGCAGTGGTGGTGTCTGTGTGTGCATGGCAGTGGTGGTGTCTGTGTGTGCATGGCAGTGGTGGTGTCCGTGTGTGTATGGGAGGGGTGGTGTCCGTGTGTGTATGGGAGGGGTGGTGTCTGTGTGTACATGGCAAAGGTGGTGTCCGTGTGTGTGTATGGCAATGGTGGTGTCCGTGCATGCATGGCAGTGGTGGTTTCCCTGTGTGTATGGCAGTGGTGGTGTCCGTGTGTGCATGGCAGTGGTGGTGTCTGTGTGTGTATGGCAGTGGTGGTGTCTGTGTATGTGTATGGCAGTGGTGGTTTCCCTGTGTGTATGGCAGTGGTGGTGTCCCTGTGTGCATGGCAGTGATGGTGTCCGTGTGTGCATGGCAGTGATGGTGTCCGTGTGTGTATGGCAGTGGTGCTACGTATATAAGTGTGCTTGGCCTGTGGCCATAGATTAGACTACAGGAACATTTGAATTGAATTGGGGGTGTGTGTATCAGTGCGTGGCTATGTTTGTGTGTGATGTGTGTCTGGGTGCGAGATGTGTGTACTTTCTGTAACTAGAAACATTGAGCTGTGCCCCCTGAAAACTCTCTCCCCACCCTGGCCCCATCAACTGCCACTTGGAGATATCCCTCTAGCCCTGCAAAGCAAAATTAAATACCGGGGCTCGTGAGTTTGCCTGTCTTTGTCAGATTATGTTATGACACGCGTGTCTGTTCGTTTTGCCTACAGGCACCCGGAAAATTGGGAAGCGAACTACTACGGAATCTAAATTTTCCACGTTTGTGGAGCAGCGAGTGGGCGTTTCAGACGGGTTACTCACTGACTGTGTGTGGGTCACGGAGGGACCATTCACAAGGAGGGACCATTCACGGGCCTGTCTATCTAACCCTTGGAATTTCACTGCCCGAGATGAAAGGACCCGTTTGCTCGTTCATAAGGGAGGCAGCAGCGGCCATATGCGCGGCGCTGTGGGGAGGGTGTTGGACATGTAGCGCTGAGCGTGAGATGTGACGCTGCTCTGTCACAAGTGCGAGTGATTTATGGACCCCTTCGTAAGTGGTCCTGACCCTGTGGGGGACTCTGAAAAATTCCCAGCAAAAATGAACGCACCGCGGATGTCTAGGGTGTTTACCCTCACCCCAGCTTACTGTAGCAAAAGCGAACAAGTGCGCCTTGTATTTGTCTTTCCCGCCATTTCCAGTAACCCACAGCTCATCCAGCTAAACAGCCTTCTGATTGGTACGAAGCAACAACGCAATCAAATGTTGTTGTTTCAGAAACTCGTAAAGGAAACCCAACCGAAAAGTGGATATACGCGGGGTGGAAGGGTGGGAGGGAAAGGAGGAGTGTGTGCAGGAGTCCGGCGGTGGTGAAATGGACAACTCAACACAAAGGGGGTCATAGAAATGTAACACGAGCAGTTAGCCTACAGCACCGAGAATTAAACTGATGGTGATGTTAGCCCAGGTTTCGTGCCCTTTTACGGTTGGCTGACGTCATCACCTCCTGCGTAGACAAGAGCCTGGCCTGCGCTGAATAATGTTTCAGACATAAATTAAATGCACAAATGAATAAATCTGTTGAGAATCTGAACTTTTGATTTCAACCTCAGAAGCTCAGAGAGATCTTACCCTGGTGAGAATTTGCATATCCCTTGCTGGGGAGAAATCGGCCACCAAAGGTTAATGCCCCCGGAAGTCCGCCGCGGCCGCCCCGGAAGTCAGGCACGTTCGCCTGTGACGGGGGCGGGGCCACGTCCAGACCGGAAGAGGAGGCAGGCGGAGTCAATGCGTCTCGCGGCCCGGGGCTCCTGTGAGCGGTGTGGAGACCCGGGGCCGCGCTAGCAGGAGGTTGGGCGCCGCGTGCTGAGAGAACAGTCCCCGACATTGCCCAGGTAAGTTTCAAAAGGCTGGGGGGGCTTGGTGCACTTGTGTGTGTGTGTGTGTGCGTGTATGCTCGTGTGTGTATGCGACGGTGACGGCGGGGGAGGGGGAGGGGAGGGGGGGCCTCGGTGCACGTGTGTGTGTGTGTGTGTGTGTGTGCGCGTGTGTGTATGTGTCAGGAGGGGTGTCTCTGTATGTATGTATGTGCGTGCATGGGCGCTTGTGTGTGTGTATGCGCATGCGTGTGTGGTGCTTGCGCTTCCCAGGAGACAGCGCCTGGCCACAGCGCGCGTTCCCGTTTCAAATCCACTCCAAGGATGCGCGCGGCCGAAACTGTCTCCTGGGAAGCACACTGGCTAACAAAAGATCTCTAGCGGAGACACAGCGCTGACGCGCTGTGTTCGCTACGAGACCTAAAAAAAGAGAGGTACGGTCAGTCTCCGTACTGCCACGGAATAGGAGCGTGATAGATGATCACACACTCACTTTGGGTGAATAGGAAAGCCCTCACACACCGACCTAGTCAGTGTCATGCTTCATCACTGGGCCCCACCACAGAGGCCGAGTGCCTCTATGGTGTGCTGCTCCGCAGTCTTCCTGGCGTTGCAGCACACCATAGAGGCACTCGGCCTCAGTGGTGGGGCCCAGTGATGAAGCATGACACTGACTAGGTCGGTGTGTGAGGGCTTTCCTATTCACCCAAAGTGAGTGTGTGATCATCCATCTCACTCCTATTCCGTGGCAGTACTGAGACTGACCGTACCGCTCTTTTTTTGTTTACCAGTATTTAATGTAAGGGAAATCCAGGGGTGCAGACTTTACTGCGCCCTGTAATTTCTAAATGAGGCCAGTTCTGTGCCCCTTGTAATTGCGATCCATGTGCAACAAGGTATTTATGTGGGTTCGGGATTGCTGTACGTGGGTGTCAAGCTGACCCCATTGAAGGGAAATCTTTGGCCAAATACTGTTAACGTGTACAAAAACAAGGGAAAGTGATCCTGTAATCAATGAGGGAGCCTACACCTCATTATGCCCGGAGTGAAGGTATCACTGCCGCTGGCCCGATTCGGCGCGAAAACCGGAAGTTCGTGAGCGTCACGTCTGTCGTGGGGCGGGACTTCCACCTTCTGCCGGAAGCCCGCCCCCACGGAGTGGCAGGCCCAGAGGAGCAGTGGTGACGCGGGGCTCCCATGCCTGAGGGAGAACCCAGCGGTGGCTGCAGAAGTAAGAAGCCCTGGGTCAGAAGTGGCGGCTGAGGCCGCCGATGCAAGTGCAGGGCTCCCATGAGTGAGGGAAGCCCCGCGTGTTCCAGGTAATGCGTGTGTGTATGTGTGAACGAGTTCACAACATGCCTGTCTAGGCTGCTGGGTCTGTCTGTCTGTCTGTCTGTCTGTCTGTCTGTCTGTCTGTCTGTCTGTCTGTCTGTCTGTCTGTCTGTCTCTGTGTCTCTGTGTCTCTGTGAGAGAGCATTACAATAATGCTAATGCAGGAGGCTGACTTGCCTCGAAAGTGGAACAGGAGATGTGCACGACGCGTGGTTGTACGTGCGCGTACACCTGCGCAAATCGCCAAAAGCTCTGCGTGTGCCCATCTCCTGTCCCACTTCCGAGAGAAGTCCCTAACAATAGAGCTCTTCGCGCTGCGTACGCCAGGCTCGACTTAAACATGGCTATTTGATAAGTAAGCCAGCAGTTTTCGTTCAGAGCCGTCTGCATGCGCCATAAGACTCCGGGAGTGATGTGTGCGCAATACAAATGTCCCTGATTTGACGTGACTCATGTGTGGCGATTGGAAAAATGATGACCGACTTGCCGCCTGGGTTGATGATCTGGGAATAGGGATAAGGAAGTAAGAAACCTCGGAATTACCATGGGCTCCAAGCTATCAGTGAATGCCCAAGTGGACAACTAGCAAGTACAAGCTTCATTACCATAAACACTCTGCAATGCATCTTTCCCCACCTGGATTTCCACTCAAGGTCCAGGCTACTATCTAATTTGCAACAAACACAAAACGGTAGAGGAGGACCTAGGGGAGATTTAAAGACCTAGCTCTGGGTACTATCCCCAACAGAACCAATATATACCAAAGGTACCAGAGGGTCTAAGGTAAGTATGCCCACATACAAGAAACCAAACCAGGACTCACCCTTACAACCAAGCAGTGACACAGAGAGCTCTCCGTGGATGAGGACAAGTACTTGTCCTCATCCACGGAGAGCTCTCTGTGTCACTGCTTGGTTGTAAGGGTGAGTCCTGGTTTGGTTTCTTGTATGTGGGCATACTTACCTTAGACCCTCTGGTACCTTTGGTATATATTACTATCTAATTTGTTCTGTCTAAACTCAATTTTGCCAATAGCTTCTACCACTGATCATCTTTAACAACTATGAAAAGACTACAACGGTTTCAGAACTCTACAGCCAGACTTGCATATAAAACCACAAGTGCGAGTGATCGCAGAATCTCTCCAGGCGCCCAGGTGCCTCTCCACGAGCTCGTCAGCTCAAAGCGGCTCGAGGGAGCCTTTAAACAAGAAACTGGTGTGGGAGCACACTGCTTCACCTCCCAGCAGAGTCGCCCCTAGGCATCATGGTAGATGCAGTTCAGTTTGCCAAGCGAGTTCACTTGGAAAGTCTCTTGAGTATTTCACCTGCGTGCCTGGAGAGATACTGCGAGCCAAGAATACGGCAGCCTGCTCAGCAACCCCAAATAATTTTGCCTAATCTCTCCTGTTGACGGATAATAATCTAGAAACACGTGTCCAGAGATGGCCAGCACTAATCTGCACCCACCTGGTGAATCACTCAAGAGACTTTCCAAGTGTACTCGCTTGGCGAACTGAACTGCATCTACCATGATGCCTAGGGGCGACTCTGCTGGGAGGTGAAGCAGTGTGCTCCCACACCAGTTTTTTGTCACCTTGTATATAAGCTAGAAAACAATATATACAACAGAATTCCCCTAAAGAAAAACAGAATTGACTCAAAAAATGTTCTAGTTTTTTATTTGTTTTAAAAAGAACAAAAAAGGTATTATTTGCAATGTCAATAGGTCACAGTCGCGTAAATACGAGACCTATTTCATTGCAAATGCTTCTTCTTTAAGTGATCTGGCAAGCGACCACACCTGCAATGTCTCAGGCAAGAGTTAAACAGGTGCTAAAGTCAGGATGCTAAGGATTTGACTTGGTTTAACATGTAGAGTGGTTGCAAAGCAGTGTTAAACAAAGGGCTTAGGATAGAAGCTCAAGCCAGTAGCAAGGATATCTGTGAGAAGCTGGCAGCAGAGGAGTTTGCAGGTGTAGTGATGAGACCCGGATGAATGTGATGGGGCCATTCCTGAGTGACAAAAATATGCCCCAACTGAGTTGATTTTAGGTGGTAAGGGTAATATCACAGTACATCCTGGGAGTGGACACAGGTTGTTGTGTGGAATGCACAACTCACAGCGGAAGAGTATCACTAGTTGTAGCAATCATGTAAGCCGGTAAATGCAAACTCAAAACAAACTTGCGTAGCAGCAAGGTATCATGTTAATAATGCAATTACTGGAGTTGTCAAAGGCCTGTTTTTATATTGTTACTTCTGGCTACATTGTGTTGTTTTCTTGATTGTGTACTCTTTAAATTATCGATATATCTTTTTACCAATATAAAAACAGATTTTGGAATACTCCCACCCGGTGTTGCTCTTCATCACTGTATCTCTATAAACATATTTGATATATTGATAAATCGGCTGAGCTGTTTTTGGATAATTCCAACCATAAGCGACTTACACAGATCTTACCTCCATTCATTTTCTTAATTGATTTTATTTCACATTTGAATGAATCCCTTGTAGGTACGCTAACCTGCTTATTTAACTGCCCAAGCCTCCAAGGGTTTATTGGGTTACCTATTTTTGAATGAATCCCTTGTAGGCACACTTACCTGCTTATTTAACTGCCCAAGCCTTTAAGGGTTTATTGGTTTACCCACTTATTTAACACTTGTCCATCACACGTGGCGCCTCTACGGTGTCACTGTCGCCTTGTGTCGTGGGCCCCTTGTCACTGTCCCCTTGTGTCGCGGGCCCCTTCTGCACTGCTCTTGTTGCTCATTGCATACACGCGTGTCATGCTGCCCATATCGCTGCATGTCGTGATGTTGCTGCCATGTTCTGTCGCAGGTCACAGTGTCCCGGTCCCTCTGGGTCAGGTACCAGGGATGCCCATCGCTGCCTCACATTGTGTGGTTTCGGGAACACTTATCATCCCCGGCAGTTGTTTCAAGGAGGCCCTAAATCGCAATGCCAGTGTGACCCTGTGTCACAGGGCACTGACCGGGTGCCGCTGCCCCATTACAAAGTGTCGGTGTAATGCCCCGCCTTTTGCCCCGTATAGAGGCTTCTCTGACATGCTGTTGCACTCCCACTGTCTTCCCTTGTCACTGTGCAGCATTGTTGCCCCGAGCTGTGGTACCTGCCACACTGAGACACGACAGCCCTGTTGCGCTCTGTCACCTTGCTAAAACAGTAACTTCACATGTCCTGGTGTCTACGTGGACTTGTGGTTCAGGTACTCTCCCTACCACGGTGTCACTGTGGCTCCTTGTAGCAACGTAGTTTCATTTCTGTGCCACACAGTCGTGGCTACAGGCGGGGGTGTCGCCGTGGTACCTTGCCTTCCCATGTGTGGTGTCATTGATGGGTTCTTTCACACGCAGCATCCTGTCACAGCGTCGCCCCCCTCGGTTTCCGGTCATGTCACCTGTGATGCTGCTCTGCCATGTAGCACCATCACTCGCTGACATGCCTCGTGACATGGTGCCGCTGTCACCTCATGTTGTGCAGTCTCTGCCATGTTACCCCAAACTGTGGTGTGCCTAGTGCGGCTCGTCGCTCCACAGCGCAGTACCCCCGTCTCAGCCCGTCACTGTACATTTGTGAGTCCCTGTCGCGACTTGTTGGCCCATGTGCAGTATCACTGCGGGCTGTGTCGTTCATGTCCTGATGCCATATGTCTTGTCGCACACTGAGGTGATGCTTCCGCCCTACGTCCATGTGTCACCATCATATCGTGGTGCGGCCTGGCGCCCATGTCAGTCACTCTCCTGCCTTGTCCCTGCATGCCACTGTGTCTCTACTGTTTCTAGACTGTGGCCCCTTGTCGCAGTGTCACTGTGATGCCTCTGCCGCCCCCGTGTCCTGGTCCCTCTACTGTGTGGCGTCTGTGGCCCCTTGTCCCGTGGTCACTGTGATGTCTCGGCCCGCACCGCTCCCCACATGTCATGGTGCCTTTATTGTCCCTTCATATTCCGACGCCATTGTCATGCCGTGCCGTCCCACCCTGTGATGCTGCTATCGGCAAAGGCTGTCACCATCATGCGCTGTCACTAGTGTCGTGGTTTCACTGTCGGGACTTGTCGCCCCATCCTGCAGTTTTGGGTTTAACCCGTCTTTTGTGCCCCTGTCAAGAGTCTACCCCCGGGGCGCGATGACATTATCATTTCATGTCGTGATCATTTATGTAGTGTTGCCAATGTCACTTCATGTTGTGGTGTCAATGTTGCTGCACGCTTATCGTTTCCACTTCTCTATGGTTTGCTCTCTGTCCTTCATATCATCTTCCCCCCTCCTCCCTCGCTTTAGTTGTTTCACTCACTGCTCTTCCTTATCTCGACATCTCAGCCCCAGCTCGTGCCCCAACCCCACCCCCCCTCCACCCCGCTCGACGTCTGGCTCCACAGCGCACTCGGTACATCAGCTCACAACCATGCCGGTTTACCCCTCCCCTCCGGTCTCCAGCCCCCACCTTTACGCTCCAATGCTACAAATTCAATTCTAACTCGGTTAACCCTTTAAGTGCTGCGAACGTTCGGCGGACGTCGCGTGCACTACCTCGCTAGTGCTGCGCACGTCCGCTGAATGTTCCGATCCCTTTCGCGCAAAGGGATGTCCGCACTGGGGCGGAATTTGCGGCGCTCTTAACGGGTTAAAAAAAAAAGAAGCTTTTTATGAGTCATGATACACAGCAAAGTTAACTACCCAGCCCTAAAAAAAGTCAACATTGCATACTAACTTCAAGAGCTAAAACTCACGTAAAAGCGAGACCTATTGTATTGCAAATGCTTGTTTCTATTTTTATATGCTGGATTCAGAAGGCTTTGGAACCAGTAGACAATTTTTATTGAATTGGCACGTACTCCAAAGTAAGGTGTGGGAGAAGGAGGGAGAAGAGGATGTAATGGGGCGAAATAATAGAGTTATAGATGTGTTAAAATGGTTCTGTTTCTAAGTGAGGTATTGGCGCCCACACCAATAATCAGAGGCCGCGCGCGATTCATTATGGATTGTTATGTTGCTGATATTACCGAGTGCCGATTTTATGGCTGCTCGCGAGCCCGTATGACCGCTGTGACTGCTTTAGTTTCCTGGATGTATGTCACGCTGTATATACGAACTGTGTTTACTGGTGCTTTTGTGCCTGTTTCAGGCGGAATGTTCCAATTGGTCAAGAACCATATGACGTTCGTAGTAAAGGTACGGATAATGTGCCAAACTACACCAACACCGTGGCACAACTATTTCTGTACCCTGTGCCTACCAAAATCGAATGTGTCCTTGTGTAACGTAACTGGATTTCATGTAAAGCGCTCCAATGTAAGATAACAAGTACTCATGTAAAGCACAATATTAAATGTCACCCACAGGTAAACACACAGCCCACACGCAAACAAAGGTAAAAAAAAAAAAAGTACCAACAGTCGTCATAAAACCCACCGTGTTCTGCCGCCAGTAAAAGTTCCAGACCGGGGGCAGGGCCAAAAGTGGGCAGGGTGGCAACCAGGAGGACTACAAAACCTCGGGTACAATGATTACGTTCTGTTCAGCATATTCAATGATGCCTAAAGACGCACACCAATAAAAAGTACGGGCGGAGCTCAGACATGACTTCTGGAATCTGATCGATTTCAAGATGCCCTCGCATGGCAACGCCAGGCGAGACCTAAAATACCATAGGGGGCACATCCTTCTCTGTTCAAGCAGCCAAACTATGGAACACTTTACCCCAAACATTAGATAAGCAGATAACTACCTTCTCTTCAGAAGACCACTCCAGAGTTGGTTCTTCCCCACATAACTACCATACTCAAAAATGTATGTACAGCATATCCCTCTGTTTATTTGGACTATAGTTGTGTACCTACATATATGTATTGCTTTGTATAAACATGTATAATAATTATGTTTAGAAGTGTATATAAATATTCTTTAGTTTCGCTTGACATATGTACATATTACTTATGGTTATATTATTTTATCTTTAATATGTATATAGGTGACGGCATAAATAAGTAAATATTTTATCATAACTATTTATCTAGCATGGTTTTCACTTTTGAATTTAAACAAATACAAATTAACTTAAAGTACAGCAACACTTGAAAGTCTGAGTTTTTTAAATACAACTTAAATCTACATATATTGCCTTCCTTTTACTTCTCAAGTGCTTATGTACCTCCTATATTTATTACTTCTAATTCAGCATCTCCAAAGCACTACCCTATATCTCACCCAATATATCCTCTACCTCCACTCTCTGACGCATCCCAAAGCTCATTCTACTACTCTCTCCAGTGCACTATTCTATTTCACACCCTGTACATCTCTCAATATAGCCTCTGCTTTAACGTTGGTTCATCCAAAACCCCATTCTACTACTAAGATCCACAAAATCGCCCTTTCTGGACTCTTTCCTCCTCTACCCCACCTTGCATCATCTCATACCTCCTTTACTATTCAGATCTCCCAAGCTTTTCTAAACCTTTCTTTCTGACTCATCCCCCTCCATCTGCCCTTTACTCATCTCAAAACTCCTCCTACTGCTATGATCTCCCAAAAAAAACAATTTCTAGACTCTTCCTTCTTATATCCCTCCACTATCTTTTTCAATCCAGCCAACAGACTAATATGTCCTCCACTCAAATTAATGTCATATATTTCCCTATAGCAATTCCCCACTAATCCTGTTTGGGTTCCAGAGTAGCATGCTACCTGCCAACAAGCGTTTCACCATCTCATCTGGGGTAGCAAGTGCTATATAAATGCAAACCCATCCCTCTTTAATCCCTCCAATATCCTCTTTCAATCCAAAAAACACTTGCATGTCCACCGCTCAAATTAATTATCTCCCTATAGTAATTCACCATTAATTCTTTATTGGTTCCAGAATTGCGTGCTACTCGCTGAAAAAGCACTTCGACACCTCGTCGGGGTTAGTAAGCGCTATATAAACGCAATTACAATTATATCTCTAATTGGTGTGTTTAAAGACCTACGGTCTAAATAAACATTTCTTTGACTGCCTGTCTTTGACTGACTGTGGAGTGCTTGGAATAAAGTGCAAGCCGAAGAGACCAAACTGATTTAACAGTCCAGGATAACTTTAGCCCTTGGCCTAGCTCTCCCGACAATGCCCGCGGGGTCAGAGTAAGGGCAATACCAATCTAGGCAGACAATTTCGGTCGTCCAAGTCTCATGGAAAAAAAGTATTTCTTAATTGCAATTAAAATTTACCCACTCCTCTAAACCCATTTTGCTGGCTAGGCCGGCACTGTTCCAAAAAAGAGCCGTAATCACGTAAGTATGTTTAACTGGCATTGCAAGATTTCCCTTATTGCTTGTCAGAGAAAGTTGTGTGGTATACCCACTATTTGGCTTCCATTATCCAACAACTCTTGAAGTGGGCTAGATCTGTGCCCTGATGAGGCCTCTCCTGATCAGGCCTCTGTTCTACTAATTTTGTCAGCAGACCTCATATTAGCCTCATAAGAGGTACTCTGTCAATCGTTTTCTGACAGATCACCTAAAAGACAAAAACTATTTTGGACCGGTATGCTGAATAAAGGTGGCTGCACAGACTTAGATGAGTAAGGCCTCACCCTCCCAGCGGGACTCGTAATCAGATCTCTGTAGAAGTAGCCCAGGGGCAGAATCTTAACTTTGCAAGGCCCAAATGAGGTCACCAGCAACCATAGGATTCCTGAATGTAACAGTAACACAGTCCCTGTTAAACTCTTTATACATATTACCCACCCATCCCACTCTTCTTGCCATGAGAATCTATGGGAAAATGTTACCTCTGCACTTAATGCTCCCAGAACACACTCATTGACTTCAGGGCGTAACATCAGAACATCAGCCAGGACAATTGTATATGGACATGCTGCAGGTGATAAATCAACGCACACATTTTTTTGTTGGGCAAGGTCCACCTTGGTGTGTGTCTGACTGGGGATACTCGGAGGATTTAGGCCCCCCAACATGTGGGCCCTCTATTGCAGGTGAGGTATAAGATGATTGCCCCGTGGTTATACAATTGTGTACTTGCACCCTCCCTTCATCTGCTAAGTTTGGTGGTGCCATAGTTAGTTGGTAGGCAACAGGAGGGGAGGTCAGATTGCTTAATTAGCTTTCAATAGCCCGAAGGCAGGCATAAATAGGTTCAAACTTGCTTAAGATGGAGCCCTTAAGGTTACTATAGAGGGCATTTATTTTCCCAAGGAGAGTGTCCTCTTCTGCTGGCTTTTTAGTGGGCTTTGGTGCAAGATTAGAAGCGCAGTACCTCTTTGACTTGGAGCTTACAGCCACTTTCTTCCTGCCTGATCAGTTTTGAATACATCCCCTCATATCAGACCGGTTGAAGATGCCCTTGCAGTTGCTGGCTCTGCTGCCTCCGGAATTAGCTCAACATCTGGAACAGTAATTTTGCCACTAATACAACAATTTTGGATCTTCTCAAATCAGAAAAACACATTTTTGGTATTTTACTGGGAGATAGCTAATTTTCCCTATTTTGTTATGCTTTCAAGCTCCTTCCAGTGACTGGTGGAAACAGGTGTGAAACCCATGGTAGATCCGTACGGCTATACATTTCTGAAAAGACAAAATTCTGATTCCAGCAAGGGGTTATTTGTGTAGATCCTTCAAGGTTTTGCTATTAAAAAGTAACAGTTGAAATGTAAATAAATATTGAAATTGAGTTGGGAAAGAAAACAGCCATTTGTGTCTACGTTTTCATCTGTAACTTCTTCTTACTATGGGAGATTTTCAAAAGTCATATACCTTTACGTCCTCTGTACCCTTCTGGTTGCTTGTAGGTTCTACAAGACCTTGACGTTCCCAGAGCCAACAACCGAGCTGCACCTTACAATGTTTTTTTTCCTTGGGTACAGTCTATACAGCAATTCATATGGTAAATTGTAAATAATGGAAAAAGAATAATTAACGAAAAGTCTGTATTTCTGAAATGTGGACCAGATACTGAGTTTAGGAGTAGTGGTGTTTGTACATTTCTGAATTTAGGGGTACCCTTACAGGCATGTGTTTTGGAGGGCATATTGTAAAATGTCTTCTGGGTTGCACACTTGCCTACATTTGAAAGGCACAAAGGTAGCAATATTCAATTGGTAAAAACAAATGTTCTACTCTTCTGTGTTCCCACGTCTCCTGATAAAAAATGGTACCCCACTTGTGTGGCTGGGCCTTACACCTTCAACACAGAACACACCAGAACGTGACCTAGGAGACATCATATTTCACCCTGTCTTTTTACAAGGTGGCTAGCTGGGGATTTTATGCCCCAGCTAAGTCTGCACCTAAGAGAACCTAACGAACTAGCACACCCGGGGGAGTCCAGGGTGGGGTGATTTGCATGTCTCGTACCAGGTTTTTTGCCCGTATTCTCCTGCAAAGCTCAAACCTTGCCTAAACAACACATTTCACTTGCATTTCTGTGAGGAAAAGTCTTTAACCCCTTCCCTGCTCATGACGAGCTCAGCTCGTCATGCAGTACACTGGTCGTGTGCTTATGACTAGCTGAGCTCGTCGTGAACAATGAGAAATAAGGAGGACCAGCACAGGAGAAAAATCTCCCTAGCAGCCAAGGTGTTAAATCTGCAGGTAACCACAAATTTCCTACAACCCAGCGTGCTCCCAAGTCTCCTGAGAAAAATTGTGCCTCACTTGTGTGTGTAGGCCAAGTGCCTGTGACTCGAACGGGTGCCAAACCCAACGTAGACACATCACATTTTTCCCTTGAAAACAATGTGTTATTTTAAACTTGAGTAGCCATGGAATTTGGACCTCAGCGCCTTGAGACCCTCATAGGAGCAGCAGCTGTGCTATACAAATATTGAGTGATTTATCTGGCACCTAGGGAAACAAATTTCCTACAACCCAGCGATTCCTGACGTCTGCTGATTAAAAAATTGTACCTCATTGGTGTGCGGGCCAAGGGCCTTCGACAGGGAAGGCCCCAAAACGTGCAGTGCTTTCCCTTTTGAAACCTCTTTGGTTCCTCCACAGTTTTTAATTTTAGACGTTTTTATGCTGACTCTGCTTTTGACACCCACAGAAGTGAGGTATAATTTTTTTCGTGAGACCCTGGGGAATGCTAGGTGGTAGGAAATGTGTGCCCGTCTGGTGACCTCACAGCTTTCCTACACAGAAATGTGTGGAAAACTTGACTTTTTAGCAAAATTTGAGGGTCGCAGGGGATTCTGGGTAAGAAATTGTTGTGGGATCTACGCAAGCTCTAGTTTTCAGGAATGTCTTGGTTTGTTATGTTTCCTAGATGATCACCAAGGCCGGGACCATAAACGCATGTGCCCCAGTGCAAAACAAGATCTTTTTGTGATAGATTTATTTTGATATCTTCACTATAATTTTTGGGCCCTTCCTGTCGCGGGCACTTGGGCCACCCACACAGGTGAGGTAGTATTTTTATCGGGAGACCTGGGGGAACCAGAGGTGCTATGAAATTTCCGCCTGCCCAGTCATTCCACACCTGTCCAACACAGAAATGTGTTTTTGCCAATTAATCAAACTTACAAGGGCGTCTGGGTATGTAAACCTTGTGGGATCCACACAAATGGCTTCCGGCACGGACCCGCGTCTTTTTTGTGTTCAAATCATTTTTATTGAGCAAGAAAAGGAGAAATGAAAATAAGGTACAGACAATAATACATACATACATGGATCATTTCGTAATAAGGTAAAGTAAAGTAATGTAATACAATTACAAAATACAAATGCAAAATACTAGTCCACATAGCGCGTAGAGGACAGATGTCATATCTATGATTGGAGTACGTATTTTGAGCCTCTAATATGAGGAGTATATCCGCTAAGACATTATCATAAGAGACATTAAAACGAGCTTATGTGGGCTAGAAAAGAAAAACAATTAATATACATTGTGTTTCACTGAATGTAATCTTTTAGTGAGTAACATATGGTATTGCAAGATGCCTCTGTAGCAGTTGCCAATACCATAACTACCAGTTCAGTTTACTTTTAGAAAGTTACAATAGTGCCCTTGTCACATACTTCCAGTGTTGGCAGTGTTGGGGGAGATTGTCAGACATACAAACGGTATAGGTAACTTCTTACTGTGGGTCAAACGAGAAGGAAGAAGCGTCTAGAGCGTTCCACAATTTTTTGTTGGATACAAGCCATGGGGAAGAGTGCAAAGCAGTGTTGTCAGACCCTCTGATGCATGACACCCAATCTTTCCACAGTTTGAATGAGACCTCTGAGGCACTTTTCCATTTGCACAAGACAACTTTGCACGTTAGTGTAAGTAGTAGGTCAAGTAGTTGACGGTCATGATCTCTTGCAAGTGTTGGGTCAATGGCACCCAGTAGTACATAGATAAACTCCCTCATTGGTTTAATCTTAAATATGTGTTCAATGCAATCAAAGACGTTAGACCAGTATTTTTGTAGTAAGGGGCAGTGGAAGAGCATGTGTGGTAGATCCCCTTCAGTTAGGGAACAATTCCAGCATGTGGGGCTGTCTCTTAGGTTCAGTTTGAATAATGTTTGGGGGGTCCAAAAAACTCTATTGATCAACATGTACTTGGTTTGGGAGAGAATCGGGGACACCTTATGTGTAAGAGCCGAAGCATGAATCTTATCCCAATCAAGGTCTATGCCCGTGTTATTAGGTTCTTCTTCCCATTTAACTTCGTTCCGTCTTTGGGCTTTGCCTAGCGTTGGTAAAAGCATTTTATAAACTTTCGAAACAAAGTGACCTGTATATTGGAGGCGTGGGAGTATCTATTTCAACCAAGGATCTGAGGGTGTAAACGAGCGGGTGGACAAGGCCGTTTTCAATTTTAGGAATGCGTAAAAGTCTATTGGTTGTAGGCAATGTTTAGCTTGGATCGTAGAGTACGGTAGTGGTAGTTTGCCATCGTAAAAGTCTGAGACCATGTTGATGCCGTTAGTTGACCAATGTTCCCAGAAGGGTGATTTTCCATTAATCCGGATATTTGGGTTATGCCATAAGGATGAGGAAGTCGTCTTTTTTACCTGAAGGCCAGTTTTATGGGTTTGGTCTAATCTAAGAAGTGCTCTCCTAGTGTTAAGCATAATATACTTGGAGTGTGTGAGGTGTGACAGGTCCATGGTAAGTATCGCTGGGAGAGGGGCATTGCCTATGGTGGAGCTCTCTATTTCAATCCATAGTGGTATGTAACTTGAGCCTTCATTAAACCAGTATGCCCCTTGTTTGCACAAAAAGGCAGTTTGGTAGTTCCTAAAATTGGGAAGGCCCAGGCCGCCTTTTATCTTAGCTAGTTGTAGTTTTTTCATAGCCACCCTGGGTTTCTTCCCTTGCCATAAGAATGTACTGAATAATTTGTTTATTTTTTGTAAAAAGTTCTGAAAAGGTCATTGGGAGCATACTCGCCAAGTAATTAAGGGAGTAATCTTCATTTTCAGTGTCTCCGCTCTCCCCCACCACGATAAGTTTTTTGGAGACCATCCATCAAGGAGTTTGTTTATTTTCTTTAGGAGTTGTTCTTCGTTAATTTTTAGAGTCGTGATTAGATCTTTTTCAAAGTCTAAGCCCAAGTACTGGAAACTCTTAGGTTGCCAGGTGAGCCCGGAATCGCATAGTATATCTTTACTACCCATATTATTCAATAGTTTGACCTCAGTCTTATCTTTATTCAAGGAGTAGCCAGACACGTTGGAGAATTCCTGACTGGTGGATAGCAGGGCAAGTATTGCTTCTTCAGCTCGCTCAGTGAGTACCAAAACATCTGCATAAGCTGTGAGTTTTATAATGCAGTCGTTAAAAGGAATCCTTGGGATGTTATCATTGTTGCGGATTTGATATAGAAAGGGCTCAATCGCCAATAGGAATAAAGAAGGGGACAAGGGGCAACCTTGTCTAGTCCCTTGTTGTAATTTAAATGGTGATGAAAAAGCCCCTCCAGCTCTTACCCTCGCTGTAGGACGTTGAGGAGAGGTCCTGGGGTGGCAGCGGAAGCACTTCGCTTCCACCGTTGACCCCTTCTCTGCCCCGCGAATTCCGCCGTGGCACGGGGGGCTAGGGGGTGGGTGTGGCGCTTCGGTGCTCATGACAGCTCCACGCCATCATGCCTCAGGGGTGGCGTGTGCTTACGATGGCGTTGTGCCGTCACAACCTCACCCACTCAGTAATCGACCTGCACAGGTAGGGAATTAGTCCCGCGTGGGAGGAGTGGCAGCGGCATGACTGCTCCACGCCGTCATGAGCACATGCCTACCGTGACTCATGATGGTGTTGAGCCGCCATGAGCACCGAAGGGGTTAATGGAGGCATGTCGCGGTGGGAGATGCCTTGGGGGAGCGCCAAGATGACTTGGATCGGTCTTCCGCACACTCCCACTGTGGCTGAGGACTGTTCTAAGCAGTCCTGAGCACTCAAGTGGTTAAATCGTGTTATAATTTTACATGCCTACTACCTAGTGTTTTAATTGGCAACCTGCAACAGCTTTTGAAATATTAAACAATGACCGAGTTGTGCATGGAGTAAAAGGTAATCAAAATGGGCAGTTTTGTGTGATTACTTGGCTCTGATTTGTTCCCCTCCCCCGTGCTGTTATGGCATGATTGCCGACCTCCGAGGTCATTGGGGTGAGCACTTGAATTAGAGAGTCAGAAGGGGAAGCAGTAGGTGTTTAGTGAATGGTCATCTTACAGTGGCCATTAAGAAGACTGATAGACAGACCATACCAGAAGATAAGATGGCTGGAACGGCATTGTGATGCCTCTGAACCCAGAAACTGTCTGAGATTAAGTGTAGTGCAGCTAGCTGCAACTTTGTGGAGATGTGGGAAATGAGCTGAAAGCACACAGTGAGTGTTGACTTAACCAAGGTAAACACGCTCACAATTAGGCGATGCGAACATGGAGGCTGGAAGAAGTTTGCTGTTAATAAAGCTTTGAATGTTGCTTTAAAGAGACAGCTGTGCTAGGGAGAGTGACTGATTAAATCATAAGTTGGTACACGACTTGTCCAATAAGCCTTCTCACCAGGCCCTAATCACACTGGGGAAAAGCATTGTGACTAAAGGTGGTGACAAGTTGACTCTTGAGCAGGTTAGAAGCAGCAAAATAATGGTAGCATTGGATTTCTTTCTGCAGCAAGTGGGGAGTGACAAATACTCCAAGCAAAGAAAAATCATTTATTTTACAGTCGGGAAATGTTTAGTGGTATGAAAATGTTTTATTTGACCTATAAATAACTTTTGTGTAGTATTCTATTAATTTGTCCACCATTCTCATGTAGTGCTGGAACTTATGTATTTCTTTTTCGTTAAAGATATGGATGGTCAGTAGCCTAAACAGATACATTTGACCTTCTAGATTGGTATCTTATGTATACTTCTTGGGGTTCCATTAATTTAGTGCACTTGCATTGGGGGAATGAGCACCAAAAACTAATTGTGGAAAATTCCACCCCACCGGTGAATTCTTGTGACCAATTCCCTACAGTTCGCTATTATTCTTTTGATTTATGATATATATATATATATATATATATATATATATATATATATATATATATATATATATATATTATATGTTATATATATATATATATATATATATATATATATATAAATCAGCACACTCCTGGTTACAGCACTTCATAAATTGAAAAACCAGAGTCGGAGCCCAAATCAGATGCGGTGTTGTCAAGGTTTATTCGGCAAAGGAAACACCAGGGTGTTTTCAATTTATGAAGTGCTGTAACCAGGAGTGTGCTGATTTATAGGGGTTGGCGTTCCCCGTCGAGAGCCCGCCGTGGAAGACGGCATAAGCACGCCAAACCTGTGTGTGTTTTTATATATATATATATATATATATATATATATATATATATAATATATCTCCTACTGGCGGTCGCCAGTAGGTAGTTATAGTTAGGATTTTTTTCAATGTTAAATCTCAAAATTCTATTTGGAATAACTTTGGCGCCGGTTGACAAATCTGCCTAAAAATTTCCTCAAAATGGCCTTGCGGCGCCCTGGTCCTTCCCTGAAAGTTTGGGGGGGATTTGTGAAGCGGGGGCTGAGATAAAAGGGGGTCCCAAAACGTGTTTTCCCCATGTTAATTTCCATAGGGCGGTCGACCTCACTTTTAGCCCGAACGGCTGAATGGATTTACACCAAACTTGGCTAAATTGTAGGGACTGGTAGCCCGATGTGCCTTTGCTATGTCTCAAGATATGTGCTTCAGTGGATTTTGAGTAATTTAGGTTAAAAAAATATATATATCTATGACAGCGCTCCGGGGAGTTCTCCGGGCGCGCCACGCGACTTGCGCGCAGAAAGCTGAATGGTTCTTGGGTGTCTGTAAACATTCGAAACAGTCCGGAGCGGCCGCCATCTTGTGTCTCGGTAGGATCGAGACACAAGAGGTGGCCAAAACAAAGGGGGAAATGACCATAAGGGGGCAGGGTAGACCCCCTGATCCCCTAGGTATGATGTGGAGGCTATTAAAAGGCCTTGCGGGGCAAAAAATAAATATAAATATATATATATATATATATATATATATATATATATATATATATATATATATATATATATATATATAATATATTTTTTTTTGATTTGCGCGGGGGGAGCGCCCGGTACGCGCACCGGGAAGTGCACAACAGAGAAAAAAGAATGCCAGAGTTTAAAAATTTTTGGCAATATTTTATAAATGGGAGGTAGTTCTGAAAAGAACTTTTTTTTAATTCTTTTTGTTGTTTTTGAACAATTTATATATATATATATATATATATATATATATATATATATATATATTTTTTTTTTTTAAGAGAACAAATAAAAAACAGGGAATTGGAAATGGCTCAACAGGAGCAAAAAAAAAGAAAAGAATTACTGTTTTCTTTCCTTGCTGCATTTGTGGTTGTCTATAGCATTATTTATTAAGGTGACGCTAAGTTCACCATAGCACAATGTTTTGCCACAGAAAATGCAAAGAAATTTGACCTTGACAAATTTTGGTTTAATATTTGGCACCATTTGGCGTTCTTCAGGACCAGAAAGTGAGGGTACTGAAGAGGAAGTGCTGGCCACAGGGGGTGGGTTGTTCCGAAGTTCCTGGACTTCAGCCTGGGCTAAATTATTGGGATGCCACCTCTCCATGTGGCGGATCATGGTATAATTACCAAAATAATGTTTCTTTGAGGGATTGCCCCTGGAGAGAACTTTGTCACAAATAAGACAGGTGACTTTGGGGGCGTTCACCTTTTTTTGGTCATCTGGAAAAGAAAAAAATTGCCAAATGACGTGCACTTTAACGTGCCTTTGTCTGGGTTCTTCTGGGAGGAAGCGCCTTCATTGTTGATCCTCCTCCTCCTCTTCTTCCTCCTCTTCTTCTTGTCCTCCAAGAAACTGTGGTGGTGGACCTTCTTTTCTTGGTGGCGGGGGTGCACCAGCTGCAGCAACAAGTGAAGCCATTGTTTCCTCCAAAATAGCTCTTGCTCTCTCAATGAAGAAACTACGAATGAGGAAAAAAGGAGGGGGCTTTCATTATTTGGAGAAAAAAAATGATGAGAACCAATGAAAAGTGTTATTTTCAAGTCACATGACCCGATGCGCTTACGTTACGCGCTCCGGCGCGCTTACGTTACGCGCTCCGGGCCATGCCGCGGAGCGTTTCCGGGTGCGTTATGAGTGATGTCACTGACCATGTCATGAGTGATGTAATATGTGATGTCATCAGCAGTGCATTACACGCGCAAGTTATAGTGAGTCCAACTAACTATAACGTGGGAATTTCAATGGTTTTATGTCAGTAAAATTTCCAGTTAACTATAACTGGTGTGAAACCTATGGTTTTTTTCAGTGAATATATATATATATATATATATATATATATATATATATATATATATATATATATATATATATATATATATTCTCTCTCTCACGGTGCAAGCGGCCGCCGCATCATGCTATGGCCCCTCCTCTAACAACAGCGGTCCGTACTGGGCAGCGAGCCCAAAGTATCCACACTTGAGTCCTAAACTCCAAGGACAGTATGAAGTACGGACGCAATCGGCGTTTTTCAAAAGTTCATTTATTCAGCATTTTGAGCAGCAAAACATCAGTCACTCGACGCGTTTCGGGGCTCCTCCCCTAGTCACGAGTCAGTGGATGTTCATTGGTATAATCATAATATAGTCACGGTCACATGATTATTCATAAAAATAAACAAAATACTTATCGTGCTGCAAGCACGAACAAAATCTCAAACCGGACGGTGTAAATTGCATTAAATGACAACAAGCGAAAAGTCATACATTTTCATACTCTTAAACCATTTTAAACATTATAAACCATTGAATGCTCAACTCGAGGATTTCCTCATTTCGTCATTGTTGGCCATAAAAATAAATAGCGGACTCAAGACCCATGGAATTGTTGTAATATGTTGCATTCAATGAATCACATTTCATAATAAATTCGCCCATAGTGGGCCAAATAATGCATTCTCATGTATCAATTCTATACTCGATGCATAATAGCCATAGTGGCATTAAGGTCCTTTTAATGGTCAAGTCCAATTCTCAGGCCACAAATGTTTTAAATCGTCCGGACTGGAACTTCCATCCGTTATTGGTTGAAGTAAATTCAGCTCTTGAAAATAACCGTCCCTATAAACAAAGAAAATATACAAACCTATGACTATCAATTTAGAAAAATCTAAAACCATTCACATCTCAACAATAAAGACATGAGAAGTTAAACACAGTTACGGGCAATAACTATGTATCATTTACCAAAGTGATTCTCACTAGACTACAACTGCGGATAGCTTATCTGAAACAGGAAACATACAATTCTACTCATTCATCATCCTAAGTGTACTTCCATTTCTTCATCACAATTATGCCCACCTGGGGTCATGGGTTTGTACTGAATAATCATTCTGGATTCTAATCTGCGTAGGTTTTGCGAACTATTTTCACCTCTCTCATTAAATTTCACTGTACATAAAACACAAAAACTCAATAGGTTCGCATTTTGGTTATGATGACTGAAAAAATGGCAAGCTATCGGATATGTCTTATCCATATTGATAATAGCACGCAAATGCTCGAGCACCCTTAGTTTTGCTTGCTTGATGGTACTGCCCATATAGGCCTTGTTACATGGACAAAACAGTGCATATACCGCATAGTCACTTGTACAGGATCTATGTTCTTTTATTATAAAAGTCTCTGATGTAGGTGTTAATTGGACTTTCTTTACATTCCGGCTGTTTTTGCAAGCTTTGCAATTCCTGCAAGTGAAGAAACCCTGCACACCTAAAGCTTTTGGTTTTTTGGCAATCACTGCACTGCATAATTGATCTTTTAGGGACCTTGCCCTCCTAAAGGAAATTTGGGGTGAATCATTGACACATTTGGTTAAGTCTGGATCACTGTGAAGTAAGGGCCAGAATTTTATGAGACTTTTTCTGAGCATGCCTGCTTGGCTACTATAAGTGGTAATGAAACGTGTCTTATTATCATTCTCACTCTGTGAATCCTGGGTTTTAGGCTGTAATAGCGATTCTCTTGAACGTTTGCTTACAGCTTTCTGAGCTTCCAGAATTATTTTATTTGAATAGCCCCTTTCAGAGAATCTCATGATCATACTTTGTTCCTCAAGTTCAAAGGCTTCTTTGGTACTGCAATCCGAATCAAAGAGTTAGGGTGGCAACTACGCGCATGAAGAATGCTGTTCCCTGCAGTCTTTTTTCTAAAAAGCAGCGTTTCTAGTTTGTTGTTAACTACCTTTACACGTAAGTCAAGGAATTCCAAATTGTCTCTGGACCAATTACTTGTAAATTTCAAATTGAAATCATTGTTGTTTAGGTCATTCACAAAAATATTCATCTCCTCAGTTCCCTTCCATACAACCATCACGTCATCTATGTAACGCATCCACTTAATCGCGTGTTCCTGGTACATAGGTGACTTGTATGTTACGGTTTCCTCCCAGTACCCCATGTAGTGACCCGCAAAGCAAGTCCCCATGGAAGTACTGAGAGTCTGCCTATAGATCTTATTATCAAACAAAAAATAATTTTGTTTGAGGCATAATTCCATCATCTTGATTAACATCGGTGTATGATTTAAATATGATACAGATCTTTTGGATAAAAAAATGCATACACGCATCAAGTCCTTGTTGGTGGGGAATTGAAGTGTATAGACTAGTTACATCAAGGGAAAGCAGGGAAAACTCTTCTTCCCATTTCAAATCCTCAATCTTTTTTAGAAAGTCACCTGAGTCTTTTACATAAGACGGCAATTGATGAACAAAACTCTGTAAAAAATAATCCACATATTGGGAACAACATTCAAAGCAACTCCCATGAGAAGATACAATTGGCCTCCCTGGTGGATTTACAATGCTCTTATGTATTTTTGGCAGTAGGTACAAGGCAGGCAATTTGGGGAATTTACAAAATAGAAATCTATATTTATCTTCCTCCAACACACCCTTATTTTTCCATTCTGTGAGTTGCGTATGGAACAGTTTGATGGAATTTTCATATTCCATGCGATTGCTTCTACAGTAGCTATTCACATCTGATAATTGTCTCAAACCTTCTGCCACATAGTTTTCTTTGGATTGTATCACAATATAGCCGCCTTTATCACTATTTTTGATCACTATGATCATTTCTTAAGTCATCAAGTGATTTTAGTTGTGCTTGTGTAACATTTCTCCAACCCTGGTGATATTTTTTGTTTGCAATTTTAGCCAATTCGTTAGTCATACACTTTTCAAATACCTCAATTGTGTCATTACGAATTTGAGGTATTATTCTTTTGATTTATGATATATATATTACCTACTGGCGATAGCCAGTAGGTATATATAGTTAGGATTTTTTCTCTATGGAACGTTTGAAAATTCTATGTCTAATAACTTTGGCGTTTGTGGACGGAATTGGCTGAAATTTTCAGGAAAATGGCACATTTTGTTTCTGAGCAGCCCCTGACAATTTGGGGGGGGGGTCGTCAAGGGGGGGCCGAGAAAAAAGGGGGGTCCCAAAACGCGTTTTTCCCATTCATTTTTCCATATGGCGGTTGGCCTCACTTTTAGCTCGAACGGCTGAATGGATTTGCACGAAACTTGGCAAAATTGTAGGGACTGTTAGCCCGATGTGCCTTTGCTAGGTCTCAATATATGTGCTTCAGTGGATTTTGAGAAATGAACGTTTAAAATAAGATATATATCTGTAACAGCGCTCCGGGCAGCGCTCCGGTTCGCGTACTTTTCGCGTAACGGAACTTTGCGATGCGAAGCTGATTGGCTCTCCGGTGTCTGTCAACATTCTAAACAGTCCGGAGCGGCCGCCATCTTGTCTCTCGGTAGGATCGAGAGACAAGAGGAGGCCAAAACAAACGGGGAAATGAAGGAAAGAGGGCAAGGTACACCCCTTCTGACCCCCTAGGATTGATGAGGGGGATATTATAAAGCCACGCGGGGCCAAAAAAAAAAAAAAAAATCCGATTTTTTTCGCCGTAGAGACGCGTCTTGGTACGCGAACCGGGCAGCTAACCGGGCAGCTAACCGGGAAGCTAACCGGCAGTGTAACGGGAGTCTGAGGAGAAGCTGATTGGCTGTTATCATTGTAAACAGTCTGGAGCGGCCGCCATCTTGTCTCTCTGTGGGATCGAGAGACAAGAGGTGGAAAAAAAAAAGGTGTAAATGAATGAAAGGGGTAAGGCAGACCCCTCCTGAACCCCTAGGATTGATGAGGGGGCTATTAAAGTTCCCTGCGGGGCAAAAGAAAAAAAAAATTGCGATTTTTCGCGGTAAAGGTGCTTCCTGGTACGTTAACCGGGCAGCTAACCGGCAGCGTAACGGGAGTCCGACATATTGTGTTTTTTGAACGTTTGTGATATGTGCACGTGTGGATTTTGTCTAATTAAGGTTAAAAAAAAATATATATATCTTTAAGCGTGTTCTGGCGCGCTTACGTTTTGGGTTTGGTTTGCGCTGCAGAGACGATACGTCACGGTTATGCGATGCATCATGAGGCGTCTCACGGGCTACGTGATACGTCACTTAATAAAGAATATATTTTACAGCTATAGATATTAGCTTTTAAAAAACCAATGAAATTCACAGAAAAAACCATAGGTTATAGACCATATATAGTTAGGAATTTGCATTTACAAAACCTTGAAAATTCAATGAAAAAACCATAGGTTATAGACCATATATAGTTAGGGATTAGCATTTAAAAAACCTTATTTTATTTGCACAAAACCATTGAAATTCCATATATAGTTAGTTGCACTAACTATATATCGCAGACCCGCAATCCACTGCTAATGATGTCACATATTACATCATTCATGACATGGTCAGTGACATCACTGATGACATCTCAAATGACATCACTGATGACATCACTGATGACATCTCAAATGACATCACTGACATCTCATTTGACATTACTGATTACATCACTGATGATATCATTTATGTGATAATACATCTTCAGACTCTAATATAACCATAGATACACTCAGTGTAAACAGGCACTCACAGACTGTCACACATCCATGGAGTTACTCACACACCTAGTCAGTCATGCAAAGAATCAATCACATCTCCATTTCCTAAACTATACAGTTATACACACCTTACTTATTCAAACATATACTAACACATATTTACTCTCTTATACAATCCCTGATACAAGTTCACAATGATTCATACAGCCACTCTCACATTCACTGGCTCTTATGTTCAGTTATTTATATATGTCAACTCTCACATGGAGTGTGTTTTACATATGTACTTACTTTGACATGTAGCACTGAGATATCCTTTCACTCACCAATATACTCATGCACACAGTCAACTGTCCATACAGCTGTTTCTACATGCACTTTTGAACCCATACACCTAGGGAATCAACTGCTCACACATCTATGCACAGAGTTATACACCTCCCAGCCACCCACACACATACTCAGTCTCCCATACAAATACTCGGGCAACCATTCAATAACCCATATAGTTTCTGATATAGCTACTGATTTAAACATGCAGCAGTTTACAGAACAACATAAATAATGATTGCCAAATTAAGACACTTTAATCACTAACCCATGCACTCAGTGAGACACATTTAATCATTCTCTCATACAGTCAGTCATGCACCTACTAAATCCTTCATCCAGACACTTATACATCCACTCATTCTTCAATATGTAAGACATATTTTAACTTTACAGAAACATACAGTCACTGGGTGTTGTCATCAGTGATGTCATTTGAGATGTCATCAGTGATGTCATCAGTGATGTCATCAGTGATGTCATCAGTGATGTCATTTGAGATGTCATCAGTGATGTCATCAGTGATGTCATCAGTGATGTCATCAGTGATGTCATCAGTGATGTCATCAGTGATGTCATCAGTGATGTCATTTGAGATGTCATCAGTGATGTCATCAGTGATGTCACTGACCATGTCATGAATGATGTAATATGTGACATCATTAGCAGTGGATTGCGGGTCTGCGATATATAGTTAGTGCAACTAACTATATATGGAATTTCAATGGTTTTGTGCAAATAAAATAAGGTTTTTTTAAATGCTAATCCCTAACTATATATGGTCTATAACCTATGGTTTTTTCATTGAATATATATATATATATATATATATATATATATATATATATACACACACTCAAAGGAGGGAACGTGGTGATCTGGCCACTAAAATAATATCTGAAGGAAGCATTGAGACCTCTTTCTGATCAACATTGCTATAGCTTGAGTAACAAACAAATGACCAGGACTGTACAGAATGAACTGCACCCTAAACTGTTAGCCTGGAAAAGCAGGGGGCTAATTAATCAAGATGAATTTAAATTTTTTTAAAGTGACTATCCGACCATCCCTATAATGTATCTGATAACAAGAGTGCATATGAAAGGAGGACACAACTGATTTTGTAAAACAGCTACAAGAATTTGAATGAAACAATGAATATTTACTCCTTGCATTAGATGTATCGAATTTATACACATCCATTCAACATGATGATTGGCTAAGAGCCCTGGAATTTTATTTAGACCAATTGAATATTATGCACATACAAAATGTTATTGGATCTTACAAAATTCTGTCTGGATAACAACTATTTTTTGTTTAACCAGCAGGTATACCACCAGGTAAGAGGCATAGCTATGGGGCAAGTTTTTCCCCAAGCTTCGCCTGCTTACATATGGGATGGTGGGAGAGGAGGATTTTAACACAGTATGCAGATATCATGACACAGAATATTGTCAAGTGGGTCCGTTATATAGATCCTTTTTGTGGTGGGCGTGGATATCGAGATAGTGCAGAAGAGTTTATTTCTAAATTGAAAATCAATGAACCCAATCTGCACTTTACACACAGTATCAGTGATAAACCTATTACCTTTCTAGATGTTGTGGTATTTGTTGCTGAAGAAAGGTTGGAAACGAAACTGCATCGGAAACCAACTGCCGGCAACACTATACTACATTCAACAAGCTTCCACCCAAAACATACGTTCTGCAGCATTCCCTACGGCAAAATTCTCAGGATCCGTAGAATATGCAGTAGGGAGGAAGACTTGTCAGAGGCACAGGAGGAATGCAAAAAGAGATTCCTAGAAAGAGGCTACTCAAAATGGGTAATAGATCATGCCATCAATCGCACAAGAGCATTATCACACAATACCTTGTTAAACAAACCACCACAAGATAACAATCAGACCCACAAAAGATCTGAACAATAGAGTGAAAGTCCCAGACTTATCCTTACATATAACAAACAAAAGGATTGCCTTTCCAGCATACTGAGAAAGAATTGGCATCTAATTCTAAGTGACCCCATATTAGGTGAGAAGATGTCACGCACCCCTATGGTCACTTACAGAAGGGCCCCCAGCACCAGAGACTTAGTGGTTAAAAACTTCCCGAGAGCAAAATTGCTAGTAACTGGCTTGCCAGCCGAATTTTTTTTTTTTTTTTTAAATGATCGAATTGTATAGCTTGTAATTATGAAATAAATAAACCCACCTTTATTTTACCCTTCAAGGATAAGCCCTACATTATTGACAAGTGGTTAACCTGCAAATCGGAATTTGCAGTTTATATGCTGGAGTGCGCTTGTGGACTGCGGTTTGTTGGCAGTACAAAACTGCAAGTCCACAAGAGTGCTCCAGCACATAAGGGCCATCACTAATGAAGATCCTAATTACCCTGTGGCACTTCATTTCAGAGAGGTCCATGATAAAGATCTGGATAAACTAAAATAATATGTAATAGATACTGTGCCACCACTCAAACGAGGAGGTAATGGGGAGGCCATTCTTAGACATCTTGAGACCAAATACATTTTGGAATTCTATAGCAAGAGTCCGAATGGCTTAAATACAACTGAGGTCCTACACACTTGGTTATGAACAGGCCCACTTAACTAGGATTAGTTAAAACTCCATTACTAGTCAGCTGAAAAGAGATTTCCTATAATTTTTGCTTTTAGGTATAAGGCATAGATGTATACATCACCTAATAGGACATGTATTAGGTACTTTCTTCGCTGATTCCCCTTCCCATGCACTTTGTTTCCTCATTTAGAGCTACCAGGGAGTTCCGATTTAGGCCTCCTATGTCAAGCTGATCAAAATGTATCACTTTATGCACTTTATGTATGGGGTTAGATAAACACCACAAAGGAAGTACAACGTTTTGTTGTAGTTCTTTTTTAAAAATATTTGATTTTAACAGATTGTGGGAACATCAAATTTTATCAATGTAGTAATTTTAAGATACATGGCAGGTGTAGAATAAACCAGGTATTATTAGGCGAGGTTTGCACAGGTGCAGTAGACCATTCAGGAGCGTTATTTGCACATCGTATTAATTGTTTACTGTATTTTACAATAATCAGTAAAAATTGTGATTATTGGGTATTTATACTGATAGAATTGCGATTATTGCACATGATCTCCAAAATATGGTCAAGATATTTATACCAATACTTTTGCACAGTTTGCACAAAACGATTATAAAGTTCTTATAAAAGTTGTGTAAATTGTTTAGATGTTATAAATTGAAACAGACAGTATTGCGATTTTTGCACATCTTGCCGAAATTAAGGCTAGTAATTGCATATGGATTTCAATGTGAAATTAACATGAATTGCACACTGCGTCAATTTGCACACGTAAACGAGTACTGTGAATCTAATTACCTGTAATACTTTAATTGCACACTGCGCCAATTTGCACATTCTAAAGAGTACTGTATATCTACTTACCTGTAATACTTGAAACGTAACATTGATAAGGCCGTTGAGGAAACAAACGGGCAGTCTGTTTTCAGTTGTTATTGCACTGGCACTTTACATTGTGGAGGAAGTATGGGTACGTACTGTGATCAAGGCCTCTAGGGGCTGAAATGTGTCATGGCGGCTGGGCACGTTTTCAAATAAAGAAATTTCACGCAGTCAAGAGGTGTCCGTTCCCTTTCTGATTCCAGTGGCAGGGAATCGAGCAGAAGTGGTTATATATACATATATATATATATATATATATATATATATATATATATATATATATATATATATATATATATATATATATATATATATATATATATACACATATTCAAAAGAAACATTTTCACAGGATTTGGCTTTAATTGAGCAAACGCGTAAAGAAATTAAAGATCGCCTGAGCAAACATGAGAACACCATCAAACAAAGAAAAGTGTATAAATTTGCCAGGGATGAACAAGATTACAAACTGGGGCAGATATACACATTTGCCAGGAAGTGCGATCATTTACGCAAACAAAGATCATTAGGCAACAAAATGCCCAGACAGGCACCAGCGCCACCACAAGCTCAACCCAGTACATCGGGAACAACTGACCTCAATGCTTCAAGCTCTTTGGAAAGTCTGGTTCCAAGTAGTGAAGAATCGGATGGAGGAGCCCTAGGTTCAGAGGAAGGGGATTTGGGGCAACTAACCCTAAGAGAGGAACTCGAATTCGTGAGGATACAAAGGAAAAGCACTCTGCGCTCGAGAAACGTGAAAGCAAGCGGCGCAGAAACGCAAGACGGAGGGAACGCCGTAAATGTGCCAAAAGGAAAAGGGCGGCCACAAAAGAAGAAAAATTGGGGGAACAAGCAGTAGCTGTGGAAAAGAAAATTATCAATTTGACCAATGTACAACTTGACCAGGCAGAAAAACAACTTCTTGCTCTAGAATTATCATACTGTCCAGAGAGCAACTTTAACTATGGTAACACCCGAGTAGATGTATTTAAGTTCATCAGAAAACTCAAACTACGCAAATATTATGCCATCAAAGGAGGGCTAGTACAGAACAAAAAACCTGTTCCCACAACCACCAACCTAGAAAGAAGTGGGTTACACGCGAAGGATGTGCCCCTTTTGAAAACCATGCATTGTCTGCGTAATGATGACACGTCTACTCCAAGCACCCAAAATGCAGCCTGTGATGAGAACATTGACATTGGACAAAGTGAATCCAGTGGCTTTAAACCACCATCAACCTTCATTCCGTCGATGCCCAAGGATGCCATAGATACTTATGCTGAACTGCTAACTAATGGTTTGAAAAAACTACATACCCAAGTCAGCAAACAAAGGAATACCATCAATGCCAATATGAGATCATACAATGATTTAATAAAGAAGCTACAATCCAATGACACAATCATTGTAAATCAATCTGACAAAGGGGGTAATGTGGTCCTTTGGAGCAAATTGGAATATATGGAAGAAGCGTATCGCCACTTAAATGACAGAGTATGCTATGCACAAATTGATCTAAGAACAGCAAAAAACATCCAGCAGGCATATTACAAAGAATTAAATGGATGGAAAAGAGATGGGCTTTTAACGAAAGAGGAAATGAAATATTTATACAAAGAGCATCCGGTAATACTGAACATTTATTTCATACCAAAGGTCCACAAAGGGGTCAGACCAGTGCCGGGAAGACCCATAGTATCTGCCATCCACAGCTTGTTTGAGAACACCTCCAAGTATGTAGACCATTACTTACAAGACTTTGTAACCACTTTGCCTGCATATATCAAGGACAGTACGGATTTCCTCAAAATCATGAATCAGAGTGTGTGGTCACCAGATTATTTGTTAATCACCATGGATATTGCTAGTCTCTATACTAGTATTTCTCATCATGATGGCCTCAAAGCTTTAAAATTCTATTTGGACAAGAGACCAGTAGAATTATACAAACACAACAGCATGCTTCTATCTATGGTAGAACGGTGCCTCAACAATAACATCTTTTTGTTTGATGACAAAGTCTTTAAACAGTTGAGGGGAGTGGCTATGGGGGCATGTTTTTCGCCAACCTACGCGGGGCTCCACGTGGGTTGGTGGGAGGAGCATGTCCTCAGGGCACAATATTTGAATGTTTGGCATAACAACATTATAAAGTATATGAGGTACATTGATGATATTTTCATTATTTGGAAGGGGAGTCAGGAGGAAGCTGAGTGTTTTGTGAAAGCCATGAATGTAAATGATTCCAACCTTATATTTAATGCTGAAATCAGCAACACTGAAATTAGCTTCCTAGACGTGCAGGTAACCATAGTTAATCACACTCTGACTACAAGCCTATATAGAAAAAACACAGCAGGCAATACAATACTGCACGCACACAGTTTCCACCCGGGTCATACCATCAGATCCATACCATATGGAGAATTCCTTAGAATTCACAGGACCTGTAGCTCGGTGGAGCTTAGAGACTTCCATCAAAATGAAGCCATGAAAAGGTTGGAAGCAAGGGGTTACAAGCTCAGTGCGCTAAAGACAGCCATGTCCAAAGCTAACAATTTGGATAGGACAAGTCTCCTGCAGGCCCCTTCCAATCCTGTTTCCATCCCTGATAATCAGGAAGAGAACAGCAATACCATACGTTTGATTACAGGGTTTAGTCGCCAGGCTAATCAAATTTCGAAATTAGTCAGAGGACAATGGTCTGTCATCCTGACTGATCCCACATTGAGAGATATTCTACCCAAAAAACCTGAAGTTACTTACAGACGGGCTTACAGTATGAGAAATGCTTTAGTGTCCAGTTCACCGGAATTAACCAAAAATAACGATTGGTTGTCACCTCGTAAAGGTTTCTTCCGGTGCATATCTTGCAGAGCGTGCAAATTTGGCACTAACACCAGATCATACATGATACCATTCGACTGCAAACCAACTTACATCAGAGGCCATTATACTAGCAAAACTGAGCTAGCAGTATACGTACTTACGTGCTCATGTAATCTAAGGCACGTTGGTAGCACCAAACTCCCGGTGCACCAACGTATCCTTCAGCACTTACGGGCCATAGTCAACTGCGATAAGAGCTACCCTGTAGCTCGGCATTTTGACCAATATCACAGTAGAAACTTATCCCATCTGAGTTACTTTGTGATAGATGCAGTCAGAACCTCCAAGAAAGGGGGGGGGACTATGAAAGACAGTTGACAATTGGAGTCCCTTTATATTGTTCGCCTCAACACTAAGATCCCGGGGGGTCTGAACATGGGGGAAGATCTGAGCACTTTTCTGTAATACTATGATACTGTACATCATTTCATACCACCTGTTAATTTGTCCATCAGATTAGGCAGATGTATTTCTCTGTTAGGATACAACTTCATGTTCCCTTGATTTAATACCATGTTCCCTCGTTTTAGAAACCAAGGTTTCCACGCTTTTTTGCCCACGATATAGTTGGGAAGACGTTGGTCTATGGCAGGGACCAATGTCAACCTGTATGTATGTATCGGCATTTATATAGCGCACTACTTACCCGGAGGGTCCCAAGGCGCTTCGACCGCTGCGAAACCCTTCCTGGCTTCCCTGAGAGATGGTCCCTTAATGGGTATCTCCAGGGTGAGACCAGGCATCCCCGGCGGTCTGGTGGGGCCGTTAGTGAAGATGAGGCAAGCTAATGCCCAGAGTTGGCGAGTGTGATCGCTGATCAGAGCGGGCTCCGAGGCGAGAGAATTATCGAGTCCGCTGACCCTGGTCCAGAAACCTGCCGCGCCGGGAATCGAACCTTGGTCCCGGGCCGTCCTCTGCTCTCGGATTTGCCGCCTCTAATTTGTATGATTGAATATACCACCTTGAGTCACATAGAGGCATTTCAAGATAATTCAATGAACAAGTACATTATGCAATAGCATATTTTAACATTATATTGGTTATGGTTTTTTCCCCTCAACCCTATTATGTCTTATACCTGTTGGTCAGGACAATCTAGCACTCCTTCACTTTAGTAGTATTTTGTTATTAAGTGGTCTGAAATGAAGAATTAACATTCAATTGTAAATACACTCTTTTTTTAATGCAAGACGTTATACAAAAAATGTTTGTATATTTACCAATAGACTTGTATTGATAACCACACGCCATCACCCCAGTTCCACCAGTGGACTTTTTTTGCCAAATCCAAGATTTTCATGGTTTTGCCTTATTTGTCATAGAGCAATTTTAAGTATGATTTTAATCTAAGGGCACGAAGAACGCCTTTTGGAAATTCATGTTAAAATAATCATTGTTTACAGCGTATTTGCACATGATGAATTTTGACTTTTGCGTATTTGCACAGTGATATTTTGCACATTATTGCAATAATGCATTTGCACTTTAAAACGGAATTTCCATTTATCAAGGTGTTTATTTTTGTGAAAATGCCTTTGATTAACATGTATTTGTACCAAGACATAAGGATTTTGCAGTAATGGCAATATCTAAAATAACTTTTGTACCTTTCAAAAATGGCCGCCATGAATATATGGTTGAATTCACTGACTACAGATTGAAGTCCACTTTCTATGACAATGACTGATGGTAGCGTTTTGGCGCCATGTGGTAATTGATTGTTGCATTATTTAAACATGTATTCAGCCACTTACCCGCTGACAGTGAGCAAGGGCGTTCACGCCCGAAACGCGTCTGTTCGGCATCCTGTTGCACCTCTGCACTTTATCATGAAATAAAAAGAAGAATATCGAAGTAAGACTGGCTGTGGATTTATTCATCTGAGTCTGCGTACTGGGCTTGGTGCAAAGGCGTTGCACTAGTTACTGGTTGGAGTATATATATATATATATCTATATATATCACACTGCTCCTTCGGTTAAAAAGAACGGGCGCACTCCTGTTGCATTTACTCCACAATCCGTTTATTTAAAGCCAAGATAAGCATTGATCAACGCGTTTCGATGCCTCCTGCATCTTGTTCACGATCAACTTTCTGCATTTTTTTCTCACATATTTATGGCTGTCACATGCTAGTTTACATCATTTCCTAGCTGCGCTGCTAAGCATTATGGTAATTGTAGTTTAAATAAACCTTAATTTAAAGGACACATTTCATCATGGTTCATTGGAAAACAAAAAAAGTCGTCTTTCTTTAGGGTTGCATGGATTTCCCTTCCCTTTCTTTAACAAACAATTTTTTATCAAACAATTTTTGTATCCCTCCAGTGGGATTTCTTATTGGCAGTTGCTTCACTGCTTTTAGGTTCATTGGGTTGCACTTGTTTCCCAATTATTGTTCCTGCTTTCATTTATAAGTTTATCATCGTTTGTCCATAATGTTCCACGATTACAAATGAATGTATAACTCCTCCGATTGGTTCAGGCCGTATGGATTTAATGTTCTGAAATTTATTATGTGACGCGACTCTTTTCGTCTTAAGGTTTTTTCCCGGTCTCCTCCCCGGATGTTTTTTGGGATTGTTTCAATGCCAAAGAATTTTAGTTTCAGCCAGTCTCCGTTGTGTACCTGTTCCATGTGTTTGGCGACGGCATTTGTGCGATCTTTGTGTGTCGTTGCTCTTGCATGTTCCATGATGCGTTTTTTTAATTCTCCTTTTGTACTTCCCACGTACATGAGTGGGCATGGACATTCTATTCCATATACAGTGAATTCAGTTTTACAAGTTATGAGTTGGCGTATTTTCCATGTTTTATTGTTTGGTAATTTCACCTCTTTGGTTGTTTTTGCAATCTGGCACATTTTGCACCCGTGACACTTTATAAAACCAGTAGTTTTGAGCCCATCCTTTTTGTTATCTTTTTTGGTTTTGCAGTGGCTATGAATGAGCAGGTCTTTCAAGTTTGGGGCTCTCCTGTAGGTAACCGTTGGATGTTTTCCCACTATTTTGCCAACTGTCTCGTCCATCTGTAATATCTTCCAATTTTTCCTCAGGATGTTTACAAACCCTTTGCTTCCTTCTGCAAAATCCGTGATTAATCTGATTGGTTCTTGTTTGTCTACATTTTCAAATTCTCTTTTGAGGCATTCCGCTCTAGATTTTGCATTTGCTCTTCTCCAACACTGTTCTACATTTTCGTTATTGTATTTCCGATTTTTGAATCTTCTTTTTGTGTCAGTGCTGTGTTTTTCCCATTCCGTTTCCTCGCTGCATATTCGTCTTATACGGAGAAATTCCCTGTATGGGATGCTGTTGATTAGTGAGCTCTGATGAAAACTTGTGGCTTCCAGTGTGGCATTTGTTGCTGTTGATTTTCTGTGCAGGGTGGTTTGGATCTGGTTGTCCTTGATATATATGTATGTGTCAAGGAAAGTTATTCCTTGATTGCTGATTTCATAGGTCAAGTTAATCCCTGTCATTTTGCTATTGATGGATGTGTGGTATTCCTTGAATTCCTCTGTGGTGCCATCCCAAATGATTAACAGATCGTCAATAAATCTTATCCAGCACATAATTTTGCTGGTCATTTTGTCATTCTCAGGTGCCCATGCAATTTCCTTTTCCCAGTATCCCATCGTCAGACATGCATAGTTTGGGCTAAAAGAAAAACCCATGGCGGTTCCATTTTTTTGCCGATATAGTTCTTCTCCAAACAAGAAAATGTTTTGTGATAAACACATTAGAATCATTTCCTGTAGCATCCGATTATGATTCCGGTAATTGCTATTCCTATCCTGTAAGAAGTAATTGCAAGCTTGCAAGCCAATTTCATTGTTAATGTTAGTATATAAGGATATGACATCCATTGTTACAAGTTTATATATATATAAGTATATATATATATATATTTTTTTTTCCTACCCCTGTGAATTGGGAGACTGTGACCCAGAAGTGCACATGCTCCTTTCTTTATATAGGTAATCTGCGCCTCTACACCATTAGTATTAGTCAGCTATCCCCCTTTCTATTTGCTGCTCCTTGCCAGTTGCTCTCTCTACATGTAGAATTTATGGCCTATGGTGGTTCTTGCTGCATGCGGGGATGTGCTTACGGTGTGGCATTTGTGCACCATCATATCTACTCTGGCTTGCTAGTTCCACCAATATTCACCATTTAGTCTCCGTTTTGTCCCCTGGGATTCCAAAATGTCCTTTCTGCCCAAACCGCTTAATTTTCTCACTAATACCTGTAAAAGGAATTGTGCTTTTTCTGTTTAAAACCGAACTAATCTAAAAAAAAAATATTTTAACAAGAATTTTTTTTATAGTGACCTCTCTACTCTGAACTGATCCAGTACTTCTCGTAAGATTTATTTTTCTCACTCCTTTGTGTGAAAGCCTTGCAGAAACATCTCTCTAGTGCCACCCTTTCCGACAGGCGAGGTATACAATTTAGTGTCCACTTTTCATACCTAGCAAATCCTCTGGCTCAAACATGACAATCTGCAGTTGAGTCAGTGCAGACAGGCACTGCCTTTTAGTTCTGAAATTGGGCTTCATGTACTGATGATACATAAGAAGCCAGTTGCTCGGCTCTGAGTGGAAGAGCACCAACTGGTCACCCTTGTGTCTGAATGGTAGCCACAGATATGACGCAGTATTTTGTTAAGAGTAAAGTGGTGCTCCCTTTTCCACCAGTGAGGCTCAACAAACTGAATTCATAACTTATAGTCCAGCTTTTGAGTATTGATGTATTGGACCTTATACTATAAAGGTGTGCTTGAGGGCAGATGCATTCATACCCATTTCATCAATATGTTCATAACCATCTCATATGTAAGTGTCCACACGAGATTTGGATGAAGTCTAGTGTCCATATCTGTTTTTCTTTATCAGTAAAAAGGCTTGCCATATTTACTCACAATCTACTACGGCTAGGGTTCTGTACCTGACCTATGACCTGACAGATCTTTTTTTAGTCCATACCATCCCCAAAACCTTTCAAGTTCTCGGAGAACCAAAGACCACACAGTGTGTATGTATCTCTTTAAAACGCATAAATCTTGGAGCAAAATGCCATGAGGGTGTTCCATCACATTTGAACAGTTCGACTTCAGTGCCTCACTTTAGATCACACATTGACCTGTCTATGCCTTTAAATGTATTTATTTGTAAACCCCAAGGGAGGTGAGATGGTTTACAGTTGGTGAATTAAATCAACCCATGAGCTTCCATACTTTAAGGCTCTTGCCTCCATGATAGACTTACCCAGAGCACAAGTCCTAAAAAAAAGAGGTGGGGGACACTGTCACCGGAAGTGACGTCACGAAAGGTGGCTTGCACCATTGGGTGATTGCCTTCTCTCGCTCACCCCTTAGATGCGATTGCATCTGAGAAGTCCGCGCATGAGTGGCGTGCTGTGAGCTCTGAGCTCCTCGTCCCAGAGAGGCCAAAGAGTGAAGTCCGGCTGTTTGGCAGGGGGGACTGTGGTAAATTAATTCAATATTACCTCATCTCAGAATTTCTATACTTAATAATCATAATTTCAGTCAAAGCAAGGAGAGGAGTCCGTGGTGCTCGAGTACAAAAAAAGGGTCCAGTAACTCGAGTTAAGGGGAGAGCTCCAGCACCAAGCGTGTTCAGGAGTGGTCTGCAGCTTTATTCACACATCAGAATATTTATACAGTTTTCAGTCAATAGGCAAAAGAAGAAAAGAGAAGTGACAAGAAAAAGGGAAGTGACAAGCAGTAATTTCCAAAAGATGTGTCAAGGTAAGGGCGAGTCTTGTGTCTTGTGTCTTGTGTCTCGTGAGAGGGCATGTGATGTGTGGAAATGTGTTCTCTTTCAGTTGAAGGCACTTACTCGGGGGACCATCAGGAAACATCTTGTGTAAAACAGGAACTATCTTGTTGGTTCTGGGAATTGGCTGAACCACAAGAGTCAAAAAGAGGAACTATCTTGTGTAAAACAGAGACCATCTGCTCTTTGGCTTGCAGTCAAGGACAGGAACTATTTCTTAAGACTGGAACTGTCTGCTGGTTCTGGGAATTGGCTGAAGCACAGGAAGGGGTGGTCAATGAACTAAGAGGCCAGGTGCAGGGTGTCTTACAGTTAAGAAAACAGGAACTATCTGCTGCTGTTTCCCAGAATTGGCAGAACCACAGAAATGTGTGGTCAATGAACGGGGGTGCCAGAGGCAGGGTGTCTTGCTTGTGGGTCTGAAGACAAAATGGATGTCACACAAAATGGGTGCTTGTCTGAATAAAAAAAATGGCTGTCAGGCAGAAACAGGGAAATGATGGGGCACAATTGTCAGTTTTATTTCCACAGGACGGTGCCCACCCGGTAAAATAAGTGGGGGGAAGCCGTCCACCCCCGTGGTACCCAGACTCGAGCCCTAGTCTTACCATGCAAACTCTTAGTTTCTAATACCGAATAGTGACTCTTTTTTCACCTGGTTTAGGCAAAGTCTACCTTTGAGGGCTCCATCTTTTTTTTTTTTTTCTCCTAAAACAAATTGTGGACCCTGAGAGGGCATCTACAAATTTGTTTAACGTTTTTGAATGCAGAGTTTCCTGCACAATGTTTACTGTTGTCTCATATCTTTGTGTCGCCAAGACTCTGTGGGGAGGTCTTGACTATGACATTTGTGGGAGGGTTGGTCCTAATGATGGCCACATTGAGTTCCCCACCCCTCCCTGCTTAGGTGGGTGGCACCCAGTGTCTTATAGAGCCAGGTGCAAGAACTGAACTCTTGGTATTTCCAAGAGGAGAGTTAACTCAAACTGAGGTAAGAAGCCCTTTCCCAATTGGCAACATTAATTTCCTCTTAACTTGGTACTGGTACAGGTCTGTCGGTTGGGTCACTTTGTTAAAACCGTTTTTAAAGAATTTAAAACATTTTTAAAAGCAGTTAAAGTATTTTAGTGTATTTTGGGGACCTGTTCACCTAACCTGAGCCACATTTTCTCAGCACTTGCAGAACGCTGTGTTCAGTGTGTTTGTGCCATTACTTCCGTTTTGGGCCACTATCTTTAACAGTTACGGCTTAGTTGCAGCTAAGGGATGTCCTTTAGGGACATAAGAGGGGCCAGTGCATGGACGTGCTGCTGGCGTGCCTAAGGCGAGCCCGTCTGTGCCCAACCAAGGTCGTTCAACGCTCCGTGCCTGCTATGCTAGTCAAACCTTCATTCTGCGGGCCCCTGTAGAATCTACTCTCCTTCTGAGCTTTTAGCTCTGAACCCTATTGTCTCGTGTTCTGGGCAGTTTGACCTGTCCTCTCCTGTTCTGTCACCCACCTGCTCTGTGTTTGTTTAAACTGTATGACGGTCGGCCGTTTGCAAATGTCTGTTGGGCTAATAGTCCCCTTAGGGCCACTAATCACTGGGCTAATACGGTAGGTATTCAGGCAGTATTGCTAAACGTATGTTCTCTTCATAAAAATACTTTGCACATAGTCGAGCTTCTTAGGGAGGAGCATTTGGACATTCTTTTTCTCACTGAGACATAGATGAGCGATAACTCCGCCCCGGATTTCGCAGTTGCTGTCCCTGTGAGCTATTCGATCAGTCGCCATGAAGAGTGGCTAAGAGGGGGTTGAGGCATAGCTATAATCTCTAAAAACTCATCTCTTTTGAGACTCCTGAACTGTTTGGGCTGAATTCTTAGGATTTGGTTTTTCCCCATCAGCTAACAAATCTGTGTCTGGAATACTAATCTATCGCCCCCCCTGGTCAGTCTACCAATTTGTTGGCCTCATTGGATGACTATCTCGGCACAGGCAGAAGGCTTAACTCTGCACTTCCTTATCATAATTTGCAAAGGTTAAGACTAAAGAAAGTATTTTTGTCCTTCATAATAGTGCTCTGGTGCTTTCTGGCAACATCGAAGTAGATGCACTGGCATTTTACGCCTGGTTAGGTAATATGGCCGAACTGATGGCATCCATAAGATCAGCTTCGGGTGATCAGCGAAGTCCCATCAGCTCATGGTTCATTTGAGGAGTTTCAATTAATGCGGAAACGTTTTTAAAAGCTTGAGAGCCAGGTGTAAGTTTCATCTACTTGAGGACAAGGAACGATCTAAATAGGCGCTGTCTATCTCCGAGGCATAAAAAAGCTGAAGCAAAGTACATGGCTGATGAAATGGCTTAGTCTAACAATCTACCTAAAGAGGATTTTTAAAATAAATAAGAAGTTTACCAACCCCCATCAGCCTTTGGAAGCCTCACCGAAACTTGTTTTCAGCTCTTTTGACGTTTTTTGAGAATAAGATTTTGGGCATTGTTGCTTCCTTAAAGGCTGCTGGCACTATCCTCTTTGTCTCTCGCGGGTCAGATGACCAAAGGGTATCTACTGTGACTAATAGCAGTGAGCCAGTTTGGTCTTGAGATCAGCCCTAGACAGTTCATCTTCCATTTTCTTGCTCCCTTACAGAGTTCTCCCCCATTTCATTAGAGGATTCTGAGCAAGCCCTTCGAGCCTGTAAATCAGGCTCTCCCGATGACCTTTGCCCTACCCGATTCTTATGTGCTGATTGCGGAGGCCATAAATCCTGCCGTGATCCTGTTGCTAAATAACTCTCTGAGCCAGGCTATTGTTCCAAACCGCGTGGAAGAACGCTAGGCTGATCCCATTGCTCAAAAAACCCTTCGCAGACCAGACCGTCCTGGCAAACTACAGGCCAATTTCTTTATCTGCCTTCTCTAAGATCCTCGCGAAACGAATTAACATAAACATTTCCAGCTATCTTCAGGTTACCCAGTTGCTGCACCCTTCACAATCAGGCTTTCACCATAGATACAGCGCCGAGTCTGCTTTGGTTGAGGTCTTTGATATTATTCAAATGGCAGTGGACAACGGAAAGAAAGTGACATTGCTGCTTTTAGACCTTTTGGCAGTGTTCGACACGGTCTCCCATCCTATGCTGTTGAAATGCTTGCTGGACTTTGAGATGGGTGGATCTGCTTTGGCCTGGCTGGGTTCATTTCTATCGAACAGATGTCAGTCAGTGTGGATGCCGCCATTTACATCTAACCCGAAGTCCTTCTAGTTTGTGATCCTCCAGGGCTCTGCAGATTTGAAGCGTGTCTGTCAGGAGTTTTTCAGTGGATGTGTCAGAGCTACCTCCAGTGACATACAAGCAAGACCGAGGAACTGGCTTTTGGCCCCCGCTCCCGTTTGTGGGGGGTGAGGCTTGGCCTAGTTCTGCTCCTGCTCTCCTGCCCCCCAACTACGGTGGCAAAGAACCTTGAAGTGAAGCTTGATAGTAATCTGTCGTTTAAACGGCAAGTGGAGAGCAGTCTGGACCTGCTTTGGCCTTCTTCGTCTCCTGAGGGTGTTTTTTCCCCTTCTTCCAGCTTCTTGTCAGAAGATGGTAGTCCATGTCCTTATAGCCTCTAGGCTGGACTACGCTAATGGATTATATTGGGGCCTCCCTTTGTACCAACTTAACAGACTCCAGCTGGTGCAGAATGCTGCAGACAGGCTCCTGCTCAATATTTCCTTGAACGTTTCTGTTCAGTCCCAACTCATACGAGTTGCATTGCCTTCCTATCTGGGCTAGAGCGAAGTTCAAGGGCCTGGTGCTAGCCCAAAGAGCTTTCAATGGAAAATGCCCTAAATATCTATCCAAGCAACTTCCCCATTATCACCCCTCTAGAACCTTGTGCTCGGTTGATGCATTGCTGGTTGATGCGCCTAAGATGGGGGAGAAGAGATGGGGAGATACCGCCTTCTCTGCACTAGCTGCTGCAAGCTGGAATGCCCTCCCCTTGCATCTCTGTGTTACTAGGGATGCAGGTTCTTTTAAACCCAGCCTGAAACCGGTCTTTTAATGACTGTTCCTCTAACAGGTGGGACCAGCGTTAAATTGTACCTGTAGCGCCTGGACACTATGGAGTAGCTGTGCACTTTACAAGCACGATATGATTTGATCCTGGGGTACTGAATTCTCCAGTAGCAGTCGCTCCACACTTGCTCGTCCTACCTGTTGTGGCTATCAGTCCATCACACGAATTTCCCTCAAACAATACTGCCAAACATTTTGGCAGATCACACAATTCTGGAGGCATATGGGGGTCCATATCTCAACTGCGGCTTTTTAGAGCCCTATGGTTTTGTAACACTTGGCTCAAGTTAGACACCAAGAACCAGGGGACCTTGGGTGTGCTTTAAGTTAGTGTTACACTGGGCAGTTATTCTTCTTGTAGGCTCTCATTCAGACTTCTTACAGGACAGTTGGTCTTGTCATACAAACAGCTCCAACTCCCCTGTCAGGAAGTCTGTTCTTACTTGCCTGGACGTTCTACTGCAATGTGACAAGCGCACCAGCCTATCAGGCTATGTCGCATTATACAATCCAAATCTTAGAGCTGCACTACTAACTTCCCTCAAACATACCATATGTTTCTTCACACACAAAATAATAAAATGTGTTTCAGAGCAGCTATGATCTACACTAAATGCTCATCACTAACCTAAATTAGACGTATAAACCATGAAACATGCTACTAATATAAGTATTTTAAAAGTTCACAAACCACACCAAGCCAATACCACCTCCTTTTGAAGCGCCACTCTGTTAAAGCATCCCTAGAGAAAATATAATAACCTTTCTACCACATTTCTGCAACAGTCCAAAATAGCACCTAAGCATTTGGGTGCTTCATGGGACCCTCTCCCAATCTTTGTGGCACTTATCTCTGTGATATATGATGATGTGTCTGTTCTCTCTACTTGGACGTTTGAGGGTTGCAGTTGAAGGCAGAGTATGCATTGTGTATTTGTATTGTTTCTGGTCAGTCCTTCTTTACATAATGAGTAAAGAAGCATTCTTATTACTGGACTCTGCCATACTTCTTTATGCAAGCTATACCTTGTAGGTTACTTCTGGAACCTGCATATTTTTTCTACAAAGATGGGTTTTATTTAAAATGTGCCCGCTAGTTAACCTGGAAACTGAGAAGTAAGTCTTTTGTTTATTGAAAAAAAAAAGGCTGGAGCTCAAAGTATTCCATTGTGCAGTGTTAACAGTTTAATGATCCACTGTATGTTGAAATGACTGTGCCTTTTGCTGGTGCATGATGGAACTGCCGTTTGTGTCTCTCCCAGGCAGTTGGTCCAGTGTCAGTTTAGGAGAGTCCGGCAGAGTGACAGACTGTAGTAAGAGTTAGGCTTTCTAGTTTGTACCCTGCAGCTTCTCCAGCGGGCTGCAGCTGGATGAGGGACAGACCAGTCCCTGGCCTACTTTTTTAGGTTGAGCCTACTAGACCGCTCACATGCTTTCCTTGTGCCTCTCAAGTTGTCAGTCTTCTGTTTGTCCCTCTTATGGAGCATTGCTTCTTTACAATGTCTTTGTCGGGCACCACTGCTTCCACTGCGTGCTTTTAAAGCACCACGTTTTTCTTTTATGTGACAGTTCATTAGTTGGTACGTTTCTTCCCCAGCATTCCGTGTTGCTTTTTGTTTTGTGATTGCTTCTCCCCACATTTTTCACCTCTACCCATTGCTTCACCCCACCTGCACCCTCCATGTTGATTTCGCACCTGCTCTCCCCCGTAGGTTGTGTCCCCCTCCAGCCACCCATGTTGCTTTCGCTTCCTGTTCTGTTGCCTCGCTGTTCGCACTTCCTCCTTAGTGTTACTTCACCATTCACCCCTCACTCATTGTTGCTTCTGCTCCTCCTGCTTTAGAAAAACAAGCATTTACAATGCAACGGTTTCGCCTTTGGAAAAGTTAGAGCTATTGGCATTGTAAATAACAACATTTTTATTTATGTGTTGGCTTTGAAAACATAAATAAATGGCATTGTCATTTACAAAGCCAATAGCCTAATCTCTCTCAAATGCTACACCTATTGCATTTGACCCACACACACACACAAAACTGGATCACAAGAAGGGAACAGAGGCACACACAAAACCGGGTCACAAGCAGGCAACAAGGGCACACACACAACCGGGTCACAAGCAGGCAACAGAGGCACACACAAAACCGGGTCACAAGCAGGCAACAGAGGCACACACAAAACCGGGTCACAAGCAGGCAACAGAGGCACACACTAAACCGGGTCTCAAGTAGGCAACAGAGGCTCACATTTTACTAGCAAGCTCGCCTTGGAAGAAAAGTTATTCACACAGCTTGGAAATGTGCAAGGTGGGGGCCCCAGTTCATACCACGCGCCCCCTTCCAACTTTCAATAAACTCTCTACAGATCCTCAGTTTATCTCACATTTTTGGGAACTGTGTTTTAACTCTGTCCTACTGCATGTACTTCCTTTCATCATCTCTACGTCACCTCCCCCACACGAACCTCCCATTCACCTGTAACCACTTCATTTGCTTATACTTTTCCACCGTCAATATTTCAACAGCTGTACACCTCCTTCGCACCTTTTCCCAATTGGCACATATTGGACGATCCAGATGTGTGTTCTGCAGAGGGGCCACGGTTTGGATGTGCACGTGATGTGACCTGAACACACTTACGACCCACTAACAATAACTGTAACCCACTAGGGCTGCCTTCAGCCTCAACTTCAGAGCTCTCAGTCATGCTCTGTCATATACACCCGTCCGCAACTTTAACTCACTCAAAAACTTAGAGGTGAATCGGTTCACAGTATGCACTACAAAAGAGTCATATAATGTAGGAATAAATACGGAAACACAACATCTGGGGAAAGCAAATTCTCTTAGGGAATGCATGATGAAGTAAAACGTGAAATGTAAAAATGGACTGCATGGCCGACATGGATTACCATAAGTATTTGTGCAGTTATCGCTCAGGAGGAGTAGATCAGTGTGTTTCCCTGTAAAGTTATGGACACACCTAAGGGGACTGGTAGTGACCCGTTTCAAAGTCCGTTTTTAATTACCCCCAGGTATGAGCCCCGGCAGGACTCGCTCCACTTAAAGCCTCATCCACTCTATCAAATGCCACTGACAGATCAAGAAGGTTGTTTATGGATGCAATTTTGAAGTGCAGACGGGTAGTGTAATGGCTGGCAAGAAAAATGGTAGTCACAGTTCGGTGAGCATAGGAAGTTGAGATTGAACCCAGTGCGGATACAAGGTCCAGGCAACTATCTCAATGTGACATTTTGCTGCCCGGTGCCTCTACAACCACAGCAACAGTTTGCTAACTTTTCGTGAGCACACATACATATCCTGTCTACAGCCAAACGCCTCTCATACATGTTTAATATTGCTATAGACACCAAATCTACGCCTGTACTTCACTGTTCGAAAGGCACCATAGCTTTGTGAATAAAGGGCTTGTTGCTGTCACTGGCATCCTCAGCCTTTCATCCTTCTGAGGATGATAACTGGAATATCTAGCACAGACAGCTGTGACACCTATTGAATGCAACGCTATTAAAAGCCTAACTTTGATAGAAAATGCCACATAAACATTGTACCACGCGCACACAAACACCAGTGCCTGCATACAACACACAGAGCCAGGAAATATGAGACACATAGATAGACCTACAGAAGAAATGATTTGCACTTCAGCATTTGAGTGCCCTCCTTCCTCGAGTAGGTAAGGTTTGCTCAATGTATATAATGTAATCATGGTGTGAGGGCAAAGACAGCGCTGAAGGCCTTACATGGACTGCCGTGTTGCAACAAGCATGCAATTTGGCAGACCGGCAATGGCTTCCGGCTCTTATCTGTCAACAACATTTGAGTAACTATGTAAACAAGGCAGGGCGCCCATGCGGTAGCTGCACACTGTCCTCCCATGCCGCATAGTCTGAGAAACCCTAGAATTGGGATTCCTCCTGTCAGAGGGTGTCAGCACCCCCGTCCAGTCACGTGGGCATGAGGCACTGTGGCGCACTTTTAAAAGCGGCGTCAGCACCCCACCCTGACCGTACGATTACACTGGGCAGCAAAGTTTATATTGTTTCACACTGATTGTGAGTAGAGCGCTTAGAGGCGCATTAATGGACACCGTGAGCTACTCTAGCAAAATGTTAACGCGAATTACAGAAAGATGAACATGGCGCTTTGGCAGCTCTTCACATACAAGACGCATATTCCAGTCAGCGCACAGCGCTGTGAGGCCATACCAATATATGTGCTTTACAAATACGAGCAAAAAGACAACATCGCATCACAAACCGATGCAGTAAGCAACTGAGAAGTTTCTTTCATTGACAAACCTATAAATTCATAAATTTCAGATGGTGGCAGAGTCAGGACGCTATTTTAGCACAATCGACTTTTAAAAATAGGCCTGAAAGAGGATGACTTATTTATCACGATTTTAGGTACCCGGGACAAAATCAGTTGTTGGACTTGGATTGCTTTCATTCATTAATATAGAGACATTCTCTATCTGCTGCTCGGTTAATAATAATTGCTTTTCATGAAGTTGCAGTGCTCTCGGAGATCGGAGCCGCCGCGCTCCCATTGGCTGAAGGAGCCGAGCCCCCTTGCTAACGCCGCAACGGGATTGGCCCGTACGCCGCGGCGTCATCATTGTTGCCGTGCTGTGGTTGGCCGAGGACTGAAGCGTCATCGCCGATCTGTCCCGGGAGCCGCACTGCCATAGGCTGACTCCCGGGTGTGGAGAGAGGCTCGCCCCGAACGCCGCGACAGGATTGGTGCCCGTCCTCGGGACCTCTGGGAGTGCTGCGCATCACCGCCGGACCCGGGGAAGAGTGACCCGACCTCGCCGTGGGAGTTTGCGAGGTGCCCCAGCCCCCGGCCTGCCTGTCTCTGCTCGGAGCGCCGAGCTAGCTCCCCGCCGCTCCCCAAGGAACCGAGAGCGGGCGGAGAGCTGCTGAGACTGGCCGGGGCTGAGACGAGTGCGCTCTGATCAGCGCGGTGCGCCTAAAGTAATCGGGGGTGCAAGGCTGTGCGAAGCGGCCCGAAGAGGAGTCCCCAGCATTCTGGTGAGGCGCATTTGCAGCGCTAGGGCCCCTGGCTTTGTGGGCTGATTCTGTTGGGCTAATTTACCGGCTGGCATTGCTTGATTTACCTCATTTGAAGAGCTTAATAGTAGAGATAATCGGTGGTACACGGGGTGGGCGGGAGAGGAAAGGACGGCGGGAGGGGGGCTGGAGAGGACACAGGGGGCGGGAGAGGACACGAACGGCGGGAGGGAGGCGGAAAACGTGGGGACGGCGGGAGGAGGGACAGAAGGCAGGACAGCAGCAAGCACGACCCGGCCGGACCAGACTCGGGGGCGTTCCCGGCGTCGCGTGACGTCGGCAAAAGCCAAAGAATCTCGGGAACGCCCCCGTGTCTGGTCCGGCATTGATGGACAGGCCCCTCGTCCAATGGCTAGGCTCCATTTATGGAGCTAGCCAATGGGACGGGGGGGCGTGTTCCATAGTGCTTACTGTACTCAATAGATTTCTCTGGAGGAGGAGCCTAACGGCTCCTTTCTCCAGCGAAACCTAACCAGCAAATAAACCGAGCAAAAAGCTACTTTGTCATTATGTTGGTGTGTACATTATGCAGGCGTTTTTTCCTTTGGACTTGCTGCACTGCATCTCGAATGCTGTGCATTGTGGCTAAAAATCATTGCAAAGACAATTGGTCATGAAGGCAAAACATATTGGCTTTGCCAATGCTTGTCTTTATAGTGGACTGATTTGTTGCTTGAGCGTTGTCTGTTTCTTCATGAGATTGATCTGCTGAGTCAGTTTGGCTAGCTGTGGAGTAGAGAAGCCTGTTAAATATCATCCCTTTGGGTGCTAATCTGAAAGTGTCCAGGCTGTGGGTATGCCCAGTGCTACTGGTAGTTGTGAGCATGTCAGCCAGATAGGCAGGGGTGCCAGTCGTGATAGCATTGCACATGATACAGGGTGGGAATGATCTATTTCTACACAACACTGATTAAGATAGGATTACCTTAATGAGCCAGTGCAGATTCTGATGGGCTTTGGGGCAGGGCATTGGTACCATCCAGATGAAAGAGTATGAGAAATTGAAAGACCGTTCTGAAGTCCCTTTCTAGCGTTCATATTTTCACTTTCTAGAGGGACATGATACGGGGCTGTTTTTTTTTTTTTCGTGATGTGTTCCTTGAAGGGGAGAACTGTGCCCGGGCGAATCAGAGTGACATGCCAATGGGTGAATTTGGGGTTTGAATACATCCATGCTCATGTTGTTGAGCAAGGTTTGGGTTAATTGTTGCTTGTTGTCCTTGTGGGGAAATTAGCAGGTTATCAGAATCCTCTTAGACTTGGAAGTGCCCAGGTAAACAAACTGATTAGGTGAAAGGAAAAATAGTGAAGGGTGTTTCCAGTGAATCCCATTAAAAACCTCAGGGTGTGGATGATTGCAGGACGATTCTAGCAAGTGAGAGGCCCAATAATAGCAGAGGTCAGGCGCCATCTTAGACTGTGGTTAGGAGGGAGTCGCTGTGATTTGTTGGGTCGCGATCTTCATGCAGGTGATGCTTAGCATTGGTGTGATCTTGAAGTTGTGGATTGACTGCTTTTTGATGAGCTTGCCAGTGATGGGCCAGTAGTTGGCAAGGTCACCCGGGACTAATGGGAGTTATTTCAGGAGGGAGGATATGGCCTGTCTTGAGAGCTTCCGGAAAGATGCTTGGAGTGAGGAAACCATTGATAATTGTGAGTAGAGGTAAGTCTCCAAAGAAGGCTTTACTGAAGGGCGAAGGTAGGACATAATCTTCATGGGCTTTGAACGAGTTGACTGTTGGCAAGGTCTGCGAGAGACCGGGGCATGAATGGTGACCATTGTATGATTCAGTATGGTGGTATTTATTTCAGAGAAGAAATAGGCTTGATGTTGTTGACTGGCAATCACATTGTCTGTTCTATCATTGAAGAAGTGTTTGCTGGATTTGGTCTTTGGATTGTAGTATAGGCTGGTCAGGCAGGTTTAGTATAGTTGATTGTTTTGAAGATCGTTCACCTTCTGATGGTTCGTTAAAGGTATAGTACTTGACTTCGGTTGTTGTGATGAGTTGTCTGTGTGATTCATGGAGAGACTCTCTTAGCATGAGGTTATTGGGTTTCTGTTTTTCTTCAATTTTACTTTCTCATGATGGAGCGTTTGTTGTCATAAAGGCCCTGGAGTACCTTGTTGCTGAAGGGTTCAGTTTGCAGTTTTCTTTTATGCTTAGAGTGTGGATGTTGACATGGTTTTTTCCAGAAATGCATTCTTTATGGAGGGTATTGATATCAACGTGGTGTTTGAGGCTGTCTAAGAAGTCTTTGAAGGCTCTGAAGGTTTGCTGCCCTGTTTCGCGTTGGCCTTAATGTATTGCTGAATGCTAAACAAGGTGATTGAGTAGGCAAGGGGATCGGTCCACTCCCAGGGTGTTGGCAGCTTGCATTGTATGGTTGGTTATGTGTAGCAGATGAGTATGGATGTGACTTTTTAAAATTTTTATAACATTTTTTTACTTTTTTTTTTTTCTTTAATCCTCATTTGCCTTGCCCTCCTGTTGATTAGCCTCCAACTGCCATGCGCGTCTTAAATCAGAGTGCATAGTTTTGACTGCACCTGAAGACTCGATTAGTGAGTATCGTGGGAATCAGCAGGAGATGACCCAAAGAGGTACAGGGGATGACTCCAAACTTGGTATTGAAACCTGTAGAACCAGCCATAAAACCGAGAGGGGGGGCCTAGTTCTTGGAGTATTAAGTCATAATCATTGGACCTGGGGAAAAGAAAAAATAAACCCCGGCTACTGTCTCCATTGAACCAAGAAGTCCCAAAAGCCACGTTACGTGAGCTGCAAGATCTCAGCAAGTCTGTCTTAGATGTTTCATACAGGGATGACAACCAGTTTGCGTGTGATGGTGCCGTATTTTCTATCCAAACTTTACATATCTGTCTTCTTGCTAGTAATACTGCATAAAACAAGAATGTTCTTGCATGACCTTTATGTTGTTGTCTCACCCAAATATAATAAGAGGTAATGTAATGGGCACCGAGATATTAAGAATGGAGTCCAGCGTCTTTCACTTCATTCCAGAACTGTACTATACAAGGGCATTTCTTGAACATATGGATGTCTGAGGCCGCAATATAATTGCATTTATTGCATTTCTTTCCTGGAATGAATTTAGACAGTTTTAGGGGGGAGAAATAGGCTCCATGTATCGTAAAAAAAATGGTTACGCCTCAGCCATGCAGGTTTAACACTTTTATATAGCAGGGTGCAAGATTTCTGCCAGATGTCAATACTTTATGCCCCAAGCTCTGTTCCCCATAGTTCCTCCGGGAGGGTGAATTCACCGTCTATATCCTCTAGCAAATTCCAGTACCACTGCAAAACTTCTTTACCCCCTCACTTGTCGTTCTACCAGCTTTTGTTCTATGGTACTGCTCTTCCCAAGTGTTACTCCTGACCTAGTCCTTGCTTTCACCCAACTATCTAGTTGTATATACTTAAACCTCAAACTCTGGGCCAAGTTGTTCCCGTAGCTCCTCCCAGGACCTCAGTGATTCGCCTACAAGCAAACCCCCCCTTGTTGATATTCCTCCATCTCTCACCGGTATTGCCAGTCTATCTTTCAGACAGAGCGGTAGCCCGGGAGATTCCCAGATAGGTGCATAATTTGAGAAATACGGCAAACCTAGTTTTTTCCTTATTTGTGACCAGACCTTCGCCTGGGACATAAGAATTTTTAGCTTTACTTTTTTAAAGTATTTCTGATCCCCGAATTTAAACATGAAACAATTAGTTGATATTGCAGCTCCAACCAACATGGCTTTAAACATTACGCCAATAGATGTGTTATATAGTATTTTTTAAAGCATTCTGGAATGGGACAACTGAAAGGCCCATGCATAATACTGCAAATCCGGTAAAGACAGTCCCCCCTTTTCCCTGCTCCTCCTCAGTTTTTTCCATGCCACTCTCGCCGATTTATAGTTCCAGACAAAGGAGTTTAGCTCTCTCTGACACTTCTCCAAGATTTTGTTGTCAAATGCTAAGGGGATGGTATTAAAGATAAAAGTAAATTTCGGGAGGATGGGCATCTTTATCAGACTTACTTCGCCGAGTCAATGGAAGATTGGATCAAGATTTTAACAATTTCCTACTCTCATTGAACACTCTCTCTAGATTGACTTGAGCGATTTTGCCGACTTCTTGTACCACTCGGATACCCAAATATCGCATTGAGTTGGTCACATCCAGCTGTAAGTTGGGGATATTCCATGCCATGATGTCAGTTTTACTTGCATTTATCTCCTACCCCGAGATGCGGCCAAACTCTTCGGCTCTCTTAATAACCTCTGGGAATGAGGTCTCCGGATGGGAGGTTAGAATTAGAATGTCGTCTGCGTGAAGAGCTACCCGCCTTTCCCACTCCCCAAATTTGAATGATGGAATATTTACATCTCCCCTTAATACTTCTGCAAATGGTTCAATGTACAGATTGAAGTGGAGAGGGGAGAGCGGGCAGCCCTGTCTTGTACCTCTCAAGATTTTAAATGAGTCAGACAGTGTGCCATTGATTAGGAGCCGTGCCGATGGTGCATTATACATAAGTGCTACAGTGCGACAGAACTTCTCGCCGAAGTTAAACTTCTTCAGAACAGCACCAAGATGGGGCCAATTGACCCTATCAAAGGCTTTAGTCGCAACGGAAGGGAAAAGGATGAGGCGATATCAATTGCCCCCACAAGATCATACGTCAGATCGGATAGCTGGCGGCCTTTGATAAATCCCTTCTGGTCCTGGTGTATGATTTCCCCCACTACTGAACCCAATCTAGATGACATGATGGAAGCAAATATCTTATAGTCGCTGTTCAGTAATGATATCGGGCGGTATGACCCACATAAAGTTGGGTCTTTACCTGGTTTGGGGATCAATACTATAGTGGCCTCACCCCAAGATCTAGGGGGGTCTTGTCCCTCCCTCAAGATTCCATTGAAGAGGGCCGTTAAAATATGGACGATAGCATCTATCAGGGCACGATATAATTCACCTGGAAGCCCATCAGGACCTGCGGCCTTACCATGCTTAAGTGACCTAATGACATTTCTCACTTCCGTCTCAGAGATTTCCATCTCAATCCCTTCGCGCTGTATGGACGAAAGGTAAGGTAAAGTGATCTGATTTAACCATAAGTCCCTTGTCTGCTGTTCGTCTGGGGTATCTTCCCTGTATATTTCCTCGAAGAATTCCCTAAAAGCAGTACTTGTCTCTTGATTAGAGGTCCTAGCGGCATTCTCGCCCTCCACATTGATTTCTCTTATATAATTTTTGGCTTGATCGGCCTTGACCTTCCAAGCCAAAATCTTACCCGCTGCTTCTCCAAATTCAAAATGAGAGATTTTACTCGCTTCCCATCTCTTCGTAACTCTCTCTTGTAATATATTGTCTCGTTGGTTTTTCAGGTCACACATATTTTTTTGATCTTGAGGTGAACTGATTGACGCTCCAAGCCTCTGCTCAATTTCTCCTAGTTCTTGCTCAAGGTTTTTAATCTTCAAACGATCTATTTTATGCCGGTGGGAGGATCTATTTGTTATACATCCTCTCAAAAATGCTTTTAGAGCCTCCCATACCGTATCGAGGGAAGCTGAGCTCAAATTAATATCCAAAAACGTACTTGTTTCACTCATCAAATATGTCACTTCCTCTTGATCTAACAGGATAGTGCGGTCGAATGACCAGGAAGGATGTTTAGTTTGAGCTGAATGATCCGATAGATGAGAGGGGATATAATTAATACTGGTTATGGAGTTTTGGAGGCAATAACTGAATAACGCGAAATCAATTCTTGAGGTATGTTTGTATTTTACGTTTCTATAGGATATCCCTTGTTTATTACCCGCTTTTTCTCTCCATAAATCTGCCAGGCCTAATTGTTCCATTATCCCCTTAAGGGACTGTCTAGATTTAGAAGGGACATGACCTCTATAACCTCTATGGTGGGTGGATTTGTCTAGTTTAGGGTTTAATACAACATTAAAGTCCCCAGTCCATATTATTGGATCCGAAGAGGTCGTTAAATAGTCCCTGATGGTTTCTAAAAAGGACGAATCGTGTATATTAGGACCGTAATAGCCAACTAGATTGCACACCCAACCATTGATAGACAAATTCACCAAGAGCCATCTACCACTTTGATCTTCGTTATATTGAAGAATCTGAACCTTTGCAGATTTTTTGCAAATTAGGAGAATTCCTCTTATGTTAGCATTGTGATCAGTACTGATAAATTGGTCTATCCACCTCTGCTTTTTTAGAATTATGTTGGCCTCACTTTTTAAAAGATGTGATTCTTGGATGACTATGATCTGCGCTGGAGAGTCTCGTAAATATTGTAAAATACATTCTCTTCTACCTCGCACGCGCAGACCATTGACATTCCAAGATAGAAACTGAACGGAGGTCATCTTCCAATATCCATCACTATTTGCACTCCCCTGCCTCTCATAATTATATTATTATCCCAAAGATGGCAGTTTTCTCTATTCAGGCTGTAAACTTGTCTTAGAAGGCCTGACTCCTGAGGATTTTTTAGATTTTTTTTTTATGCTTCCCCCTCCTCCCCAGTGCAGTGCAGTGCCTGTCTCCCTTATCGTCTGCATTACCTTCTTTTTCGGCGTTTGTGGAGAGGGCGGCTCCTGTTGATGTGCCGCAGCATCGCCCTTCATTCCATCCCCGGCAGCCCACCGCCTCCTCGGAGCCCGTGGCAGAGAGCAGCCGTGGAGCTCCGCCGAGGTCGTCCGGCTCGAGGGCAGCTGAGAGGTAGGCTGGGCTGTGCTGGGGAAACTGGACAAAGACTGCTGCAGCGACGGGTTCCCTTGGAGGGGGCTTGTGACCTTGGAGCAGAGGCTGGAGTAGGTGAGAGAGAGCAAGTGCAAATCGGAATTGAACAGGGGGATATTGAGAGCAAGGAGGTATAAGAGGTATCGGAGTCAATTAAATCCAAATCCAAAGATAAAGTCAAAAATATCTCCCTTAAAAAAACAAATGTTAAGAGCATCAAGAGTGTGAATGAGAAGTTGGGGAAAAAAACAGAGGACGGGCAAGGAAACTACAACTCCCAGAATCCTTTTCTTCAGAAAAAGTGGCAACAATAGAGCCCTCCACTTCTATCTCCATAGATTTAGAAAAAGCTAGGCTCAATCAGAAATCTATCACCAAGGGGAGGAAAAGTAAAAAAAAAAAAAATAGCAAAGGCGGTCCTCAAGGGGGTTCTAAAAGCCTAAATCTGACTAGCAGTTCTGGGAAAATAACTCCCTCTTTGCGCTCGTACTTCAAAGTCCTGCCTCAGGTATTGGATTTGATACCGGTTAATAGTTCAGATAAGGGTGATAATATAAGTACCCCTTCTTTGCTCTTGCCCACAAACGCAAACTCGGTTAATTATAACAGCAATTGTGAGCTTAAGATTCCTACCCTAGTAACAGATATGGCGGAGTTTCCTTCTCTCCCACTATCGAGCGAAGTAGTAAATATACTAGATAATGAAGGAGGTGCGCAAGTCGCAATACTTCAAGAAAACACACTCAATTTAGCGGAGGGACAGGGAAGGAGATAAAAGCGAGAGACCCACCCACACTGAGAGTGCATTGGATGCCCTGGCAGCTTCAATAGCTTCGATGAGAGAAGAGATTCGAAACGACTTTCTGATTTCTAAGGCAAATCAGAATGATATCCGGACGTCCTGTGAGGCGCTGGAGAGGATGGTGGACGGGCTGTGAGAAAGAACAGAATTATTGGAGTACTCTGTTGGGGTGATGAAAGCAACTCTGGAGGCAGCTGAGTCAAAAATCCAAAATCTACGGAGGGAAGGGGATGCCATGAAAGAGAGAGTGGAATCTCTAGAGAATTATTCAAGACGAAACAACCTGCGTCTCCTGAAGATACCTGAGGGAAAGGAAGGTGGAAAACTTAAGACCTACATAATTAAACTACTGAAGGAGTCCCTAAATTTCGAGGAGTCAGCAGAGGAACTCGATAAAGATATACAGAGAATCCACCATGATCCCTTCCGGTTGAATCCCGGTAGAACTAAACCTAGGAACATTTTGATTAATTTCCTGACATATTCTCTGAAAGAAAAAATTCTTAATCTTGCCCTTAAATTAAAATCTATACAAGGTCCTGATTTTCCCTTTGAAATACGCTCTGATCTCTCTAAACCCACGCTGGATAGGCAGTGGGAACTGGGTCAGAGAATGGACAAATTTAGAGCTGCCGGGGCAACTATTCAGATGAGGTTCCCTGCATTTTTGCGGATTATGTACAATAATAAAATGCACAACGTTAGATCACCTTTTGAGGCTGATGATCTATTGGAATCCATCTGTAATCATTCCCAGGGTAAACTTGAACTGATTAGAACTATTAAGCTCCCGTTCATACATCATACATCATACGGCTCACTATATTTACTGATATATATTGAGGAAAGAGGTTAGTAACATCGAACCCTTCTGAAATACTGCACTCAATGCTTTGACTATTACAGGGAGCAGTAGTAAGTCTTTAGCTTGTTAAGTCAGAAATAGATTCTGAGATAGTTCAACGACAAAAAAAATATTTACACAAGGGTTCATAAATTTACAGGATGGAAAAAAATATATATATAAAAAGAATTAGAAAGATCCCTAAAACGTAAAAAAAAGATGGAGAAGGTGTAAATTTTTCACATGTGTTAATGTTTTTCAGGGGAGGCAGGGGGGGCACTTTGCAGTGTGGGAGGTGAAGGTGTTGTAAGACGCGAATCCGGCCCTACATCAGGTCTGGATGTGACCTTTTATGTGTTTATTTGTGGCGTGTACCATTTTGAGTGTCCACGAGCTTAAGGGCAGTGTCTTTTCTTTCTGGAGTTGAATGTTGAAGTCTCCAAAAATCATGTGTGTGTGTGTTGAATGGAGAAGAGGGCAGAAAATTCATCTGACATGCTTGTCCGGTCAAGAAGAGCTGTATGTGAAGTTGAACGTTGCTGTCCGAGTTGTGGAGATTAGACCAAATCCAGTCTGGAGAGCAGCCTTTGCTCCGTCTCCTTAGGTCTAATTAATGTGGATGTTTCAGTGCATCTAGTTGAATTATACACATTTTAACCACATCAATGCTTATGACATTCATCGTCAATGCTGAATTTTTTAAAATCCCATTGTTCATAACGAGCTCAGCTCGTCATGAGTGTATGGAGGTGTACATCATGACGAGCTGAGCTCGAAACATGAGCGTCGATGGTGTTAAACAAGGTTATCTCTGAACCTGTCCACTTATTATAATTGAGTCGCCTGCTAGCAGCCATCTGAATCTGTTAAAAATGTTCTGTTTAAAGTGAACTATTCGACTTTGGTGATTTCATTTTTTTGTTGCTGAGGGACAGGTTGGCCTTGGTGATCCTTTTTGTCACTGAGAGACAAAAATAGACTACCTCAGATCTCTCTGCTTATTGGTGGGGTATTAAATCAACGAGAACATGAGACCTGAAGTTGTCCGAGACTAGCTCATGATCCTGGATTTTTTTGTGTGCATTGTTTAATCATCCATATAACCCTACTTATTCTATAGTGTTTATTTAGATGGTGTTTTAAGAAAATTCTAATGTTTTTAGCCTTTTGTCTTCAGGCTAATTTCAGATTGCTTTTGAGTATTGTATTGTAATTGCATTTATATAGGGCTTACTACCCCTGACGAGGCGTCAAAGCTCTTTTTCGGCGAGTAGCACTCTACTCCGGGACCCATAGAGGATTAGTGTTGAATTAGTGTAGTGAAACATGCAAGTACATTTTAAGTGGTGGATAGGTTAGTCAGTTATTTGGATTTGGAAGGATAGAGGAGGACAAAGGTTTGTATTTATTTAGCGCTTGTTGATGCACGCTATTCAGGAAGCCTACAAAGGATTAGTGGTGAGTTAATATGGTGAAATATGAAGTAATTTCAGTGGTGGATATTAGTCAGTTACTTGGAGTGAGAAGGATAGTGGAGGGATAAAAGGGGAATAAAGATGTGCATTCATATAGCACTTGTTACCCCTGATGGGTGTTGAAGCGCTTTTGTGGTGAGTAGCACGCCACTCCAGAACCCATAAAGGAATACTGTTGAAAATTAGTATAGTAAAAAAAATAAAGTAATTTGAGTAGTGGATATAATATTCAGTTATTTGGGTAGTATATTAGTATAGTTTACTATGGAATTTGAGAAGTGAACATGTTAGACTGTTAATTTCGAGTGAAAAGAATAGTGGAGGGATAAGAGTGAAAGATTATTTTAATTTTTAATTTTATTAGGTCTTACCAATAGGAAGAGGCTTTTGGATGAGTGAAAAGGAGTTTTGGAGGGGAGGACTCAGTGGATTGGGTATTGCTAAATGAGAAAAAGGGCAGCATTTCTGGCCCTAGGCCCGACCAGGCTCAAACAGGGAACTGCCCTTGTCCTCCCGGCCCTTAACAGGCTCAATCAGGGAACTGCCCTTGTCCTCACTGCCCTAACAGGCTCAAACACGAACTGCCCTTGTCCTCTCCGCCCTTAACAGGCTCAAACAGGAAACTGCCCTTGTCCTCTCCGCCCTTAACAGGCTCAAACAGGAAACTGCCCTTGTCCTCTCTGCCCTTAACAGGCTCATACAGGGAACTGCCCTTGTCCTCTCCGCCCTTAGCCTCGATGCCCGGGCTGAGAAGCCCTAACCCTGGCATTTTATAGCCCTAGTAATCAGGGGACCCCTTCAGCCAATGGTGTCCCTAGCACTAACAATATCCAATCACAACACTAGCCCTAAAATCTAGAACCAATAGGAGACCAGGACCTCACAGCCAATATTAGCCCTAGCCCAAGCACCCAATCAGTTAAAAAACCCTGATCTCTACGTCCAACAAAGGCCCTAGCCCTACCGGTAGTCCCAAAACAAGTCCATGCAACCTATGTCACAGGTAGCCCTAGTTCCTACTTCCAGTAGAAAACTTAACCCTACTCTAAGTCCCACACCTAGTCCAGCAACCAATCACACCAGAAGCCCTAATCGCTACTTCCAATTAAAGGTTTAAACCTAGCCCTAGTCCCACCCTACTCCCAACAACCAATAACATAAGAAGCCCTAGTCCCTACTTCCAATAGAAATTCTAACCCTAGCCCTAGTCCCAACCCTACAATGATTGGATCACAGACCCAGAAACCAATGGGAACCCTCAAATACCCAACCAATGAGGACATTCACCCTAATCCAATAGAAACACCAGATACAACCACCAATCAGTGTAGACATGTACCAACCACTAGCAGACCATATAAGGGTCCCAGTGACCACGAACAAGGTTTGCTGGCCTGGGGGTGGGGACTGAGCAGCTGCTGTTCAGAATCTCCTAGGAGACAGACTCGCTCAATCCACACTTTTGACTTCAGCAGGTAAGGGCCTCACTAACTTGAAATCTAACAATACTGTTTGAATAAAACTTTACTCCACCTGCTGGCCAAAAAACGATGTGCACAGGCCCTAGTAAAACACAGTTTAAACAGCTCACAGAAGCACCCTCTGATGTAGAAAATCCCTGTTGCTGGGGCGGGGGGCTGGTTTCGCTGGCTTGTGAACACAAGATGGTGGCTGGGAGTGCACTGTTTTAACATGCAGGTCTTAGCAGAGAGCAAAGGAGAAATTTGGAGGGAAAACAGAATTGTCACCAAGGAATGAGAGGGACAAACTACAGAGGTTGGGCTGCAAATCCCAAAATTCAACACTCTAAATAGTCAATCATGGGCAGGGAAAAACACTAGTTTAAAACACAACACAGGTGATAAAATATGCAATTACAGGCAGGCTAAAACTACCATTTTTAACTGTAACAACCACAAGCAAAGACAGTAAACACAAAGTGAAAATCGTTTTTTAAACAACTTTTTGTCTTGGGAAGAGACAGCACTAGTCTGTCTCCTTACCACTTACTGGACTCTGCTCACTGCAATCTGGGCCACAGGTAGGCTGCAACTCACAAGATGGAGGAGAATGATTTGGGGTGCACCCAGCAAGGCCTTAAGGGGCCTGGTCTGGTGTGAGAGGAGGGCTCAGACATGCCTGGTAGCTGAATAGCCAATGGTCTGCTGGCCTGGGGGTGGGGGCTGGGCAGCTGCTTCTCCTGTTCAGAATCTCCTAGGAGACAGACAGGCTCAATCCACACTTTGGACTTCAGCAGGTAAGGGCCTCACTAACTTGAAATCTAACAATACTGTTTGAATAAAACTTTACTCCACCTGCTGGCCAAAAAACGATGTGCACAGGCCCTAGTAAAACAGTTTAAACAGCTCACAGAAGCACCCTCTGATGTAGAAAATCCCTGTTGCTGGGGGAGGGGGGGGGGGCTGGGGGACTGGTTTCACTGGCTTGTGAACACAAGATGGTGGCTGGGAGTGCACTGTTTTAACATACAGGTCTTAGCAGAGAGCAAAGGAGCAATTTGGAGGGAAAACAGAATTGTCACCAAGGAATGGATCTGCAGACAATGGATCTGAAAATGCCGGGAGTCCTTCATACAGGCACTTGCAATCATCAAATACAGAGACAACAGTTTCAACTATCATCAAGCCCTTTTGAGATCTAGACAACATTAGAACAGGATGCGGCCTAACGGCTAGAGTGGTCAACCTTGAAGCTGGGGAACCAGGTTCGAGTCTTGGCAGGGACACTCAATATCCTGTGATTCTGGGCGAATCACTTAATCTCCTTGTGCCTAACAAAAAATGAATGTGTCCATCTGTAAGGCAACCGGATGGTCATGTAAAGCGCTCTGATACCTTCGGGTCTAGTTTGCGCTATATAAAACAAAACATGTGTTTAAGAATAATGAAAAACATAGCAAGACCTATATTAAACATGTCTGGTAACTGAGTGGAACCCTAAAGGTTACCTCTTGACGGTATGGCACCCCAAAGTAGAAAGATGCCAAGGGTCACCTGTGGTGCGGGCTGCTGAAGAAAGAATAAAACCAGCTGCGGTTGGCTTGGTCCATGTGCACTAGTGTGAACAACCTCTCCAACCAGATTGGCCGGCTGCGCACAGTTCCACTATAAAGCTGAGAGTCTAAGAAGGGAGTCAGTTCAGTTACCCGTTGACTGCCACCTTCCATGACCTGCACACCTAAACTAAATATTTAGCCTCAGCTGAACACAGATCCATAAAGAACTTCTCACTCTTGATTTACGGGTACCAAAGAGGGAAAGAACCATGTTTATCAAGCCCCGCCTGAGAACTGCGAAATCTTCAGCTCTCCTTGAAGGGTCCTTTCTTAAAAAATGTTTTTGTCCCTGAATACTGACAAATGTGCTTAGACTTTGGTCAATAATACAAGGTACCTCATTTTAACTAATGCACCCAAAACAGTAAGAAAGGAGTAAGTAGATTTTCTATGAGATAAAAGTCTTGCATGCCCAGAAGACAAGGGTGGGGCAGAGGTTTGGGTGGAGCCCAGGCTTGAAGTCTGCTGGTAGGTTAAGTTAAAAACGGCTGTAGGCTACAACAGATTGTTAATAGGTTGTAGGAACGGCAGTTTCTCGAATATTTAATGGACGTAGCGGAGAGCACAATTGGATCAGCCATCAGAACAATATTCACTAGCAAATATTTGGAATTATGTCGAGCCCCACAATCATGAATTGAAATACTATTAATGATCCGAGTGTAAGTGCAGAATGCTTTATTTCCGTCTTATTGAACAATGGAAATTGGGTAGGATCGCAAATGAAGCCAAGCAGTGGGGTTGTCTTGGTTGGAAATCGTGCAGTTGTGAGGGAGCAGAGAAATGATGAGGACTCATTATGACATAATGGTGTTGAAGCTGAGCATTAAGTATGATCAATGCGTGGAATATGTTTATCAGGAAGTTCAGGATTGTGGGAAGTTTCGACTGAGGGAGGGTTCCTGTATTTTTCCATGTGCTAAAAGTTATTAAGCTACATTTGAAATGTGTATTAAAATCTGATGTTCACGATCTTTTCATTTTACTCAAATAATAGGTTTAAAATACTGTTTAAAATACTTTGTGGCATTCACATGTTTCGTCCCTCTACTAAAGCATGGAACAATGGGTCAGCCCTCTTCAGTCATTGTGATGTCATCCTGCTCTTTTAAGAAAGAGCACATCCATAAAAAAAAAGTTCCATTCAGAACCAGGGAATGCTATGGCAAAGTGTGCTCTGTGAGGCACAAAAATATTTTTGCTTTTAACCATTGTTCTTTTGTTTTAAATATAATGGCGAATGCCTGGCAGCGCATCAAAAATAAGGTTTTACAAAAACCGTGATAAAAAAAATGCAAGCACCAGCAAAGTAAAAATGCTGGCCGTCCACACCAGACCTAATAACTTTACTGATGCTTTTACCATTTGTGGAACTTTGAGAGTAATTTGGAGAGATGGGGCGTGTAGTAGACTATCAGATGCCAGTATTTAAATAATTTGAAATATTAGTGTGGTGCTATGCTCTAGAGTGTGGGCTGGTACAGGATCCATACTGATTAGTTTAACAACCTCCATGAGGATGCTGTTAACATAAGGGGCTGGACCCAATAAAGTACAAAAAAAAAATTGTGCAAGAGCATACTCTATGTGGCCAAGACTCCTGCAAAGTTGATGATGAAGATGTGCCAAATGTCATGGCCCTTAACACTAAACGGCATTTTAAAAATTGAGTCTTTTGTCCTGAAATGTAGGTTGTGAGTAAAACCAGGGCTGTCCTGATTGGCCATCTGCAGGTAAGAAACCTTGTTCTCGAGTGTGCTCAGCATGGACAGGAGTTGGATTTTCCCCCTTTGACATATCTACTGAGCACATGGTTCAGATACAGTGACTTTGTAGAGAATAATAACTGAAAGTATGTAGTGCCCGAAAATGGATATCTGATTTTTGTAATTTTGTTTCTTATTTTCTTTAGGTAGAGTCATTTATTTTGGACCAAGAGGATCTGGATAACCCAGTGCTAAAAACTGCATCAGAACTTTTTTTGTCAAGTGCTGTTGAAGGAACAGATTTAAAAACCGTTGATCCAGAGACCCAAGCACGATTAGAAGCCTTGCTAGAAGCTGCAGGTATGGTTTGTTTGTCTTTTTTTCATGTTGGGCTTCATGGATTCTGATGTCCATAATGCATTTTTAATTCTAGTAATTTAATGATTGAACATTGCATGTGATTAAAGATAAGAGAAAAAAATGGTAGTGCATCAGTTGTGCAAAACTACATTATAATTAACCAATGTCTTCAGAGAGTAGGCAGCACTGAGATTTAGGTACCTGGCCAGTATTGTTGCTCAGAATCGGCATAGTAGTTGGATAGAGTTTTGTTGCAGACATAAGAGAAAACACTTTTCTGTCTTGACAATCACAAAGGAACTTTTAAAGTATAACAAAAAAGTGTTCCCCCAAGAATATTGTGTAGGGTTGCATGCTTTCTATAATCCTGATGTGTTTGAAATTGGTGAGGTTGGCGCCTTGGCACATAATACATCTTTTAGGCATCTGAAATCCAGAAGGGACGTGTGATATTTGTGTTTCTGTACTTTATAAAATAGTATAAGGCAAGGGAAAGTCTTTGATAACATAAACCATGCATTTTGTTTTACATACCACCAAAGGCTTGTAGCTAAACATGGGCAAAATATTCAGTAACTATCTCTTCCTTAAATAAAATGAGGTTAAATTTCAACTCTGAAGAGAGATTCTATTGGGCCTAAAGTTCTTCTTCTACTTGCCAGTTTCTGTGACCCATGATGTCTGAGGGAGGAGATTGTTTTCCAACAAAACTTCTTCAGAAGCCCCCAGCCTCATCTTCAGAAGTCACAGAATATTCTTCATATAGCCGCAACCAACACGTGTTTCGTCAGAGTTGATGAGTATACATCACTGACTTCATCAGGGCTCTCATAACAACCTCAAAATGGTCCAAGCTAAATTTGTTATTCTCTCAGTTAGTTTCAATCTTCTTATCCAAATCAAAGAATACCTGTATAAATGCTAGTTCACCTGTAGAATGGAGAGTACTCCTCGAACAGTCTCGAATGGCATGGTAAACCAAATATTCTGTGGCTTCTGAAGAAGTTTTGTTGGAAATAAACCTAACTGAAAACAAGAAGAATTGGACACACTTTTTTTGTACATTTGCTGGTGCTCAAGATACTCTGTTGACTCTACAGGACTGAATGTTTCCAGTTCTCATGTGTGGGCATTAGTGGCAGCCCACGTCCTTGGAGCACTAAGTTGGAGACTCTTTATTTGATAGTTGGGGAATAGAAGAAAGTTTGAGCAAGAGGCCCTGCCACATTCTTGTTTAACTGTTTGACAGTGTTCGTACTTGGTCCCCCTTCTTAATAAGTAAAAATGTTTTATTAAGGTCTAATCACCTCGGTTTCTGCCTTTTCATCTAGGCTGGCAAAGAAACCAATAAGTGTCCTGTTGAAAGTATATAATGAGAAGTGACTGTCTTCAGTTCTTTATGATCGTGACATTTGGGGTTATGCCGCTAGCTCCACTTCGCAGCTTCTTGAAAATAATTTTACAGGAGTCTCCGGAGTATTCCTCAGTCTATTCCTTCCTATATTGTATATCAGGAAATTGGCCTTAATTATCTTTGTGACACAATATGTCTTCGCACCCCTATTGATATGGGTCACTGTATGGGTTAGCTCTGAGTGAACGTTGAATAGGGCTATTTTAAGCGATTGTCTTACTCTAGATAAATGACTGTCAATTCGATAGTTGAAATATTGAAGTGACTTTTGTTATTATAATTAGACGGCCATATTTGAAAGCCCTTGTTCCCTCACTAATCTCAACCTGGCTTGGACCCTTAAACATATTCTTAACCTCTTCGCCGCTAATGACAAGGGTAACTCGTCATGGACTTTCCATTGATTTCAATGGAAATTATATGAGAAACAAGAGTAATGCCTTAGCAGTAAAGGTGTTAAGTGGTGACAGTCTTCAAGGGAAGAAGAGCAACTATTAAAGCCCTCGGTCCATGGATATATATGCTCTTGGAAACTTCTGCTGGTACTGAGCCATATTTGTTATCTATTAGCAATTACTCCCAATGATTCATGCTATCAAGATTTAGGTTGACCTTATTTCCCAGGTTGTTGGTGATCCCAAATGTGTAGCAGAACGTCAGAATCTCTAGTTCTTGTGGCTGCGACTTTTTGTATCCACAAGAAATCCTACATTTTGTTATGCTTTAAGCTCCAAAAAGATTTTAATCCTGCCCCTATTGAGGGGTAGAAATTTTGGGTAAGTATGTCCCACCCTGTTGCAACAACTATTGTGTGTTGAATTCTCATGCTATTCAGTTGCCTTTTTTTAACTGTACCAGTTAACCTCAGAAAGACACTTGATGGTTGACTTGATCAGCCACGAGGCTGTGGATATTTAATTGACTTAGCGTTTAATGTTCTATGTATATTTCCAATGACTTATTTATATTGATGTTGGTGTTTGTTATTGCCCTGTGCAATGTAGTATTTGGAGTTTTAATTTGCTTTCATAGTTCTCAATGTATTTTATTGGCTGAATTGTTCTGGATGTTCTATTTTAACCGACTAAAGAAATGTGATGACTTCTAGTGCACCTACAGAAAATCTCACTTTATCCAAACTTAGTTGCCTGGTATACAATTTGCCCCTTATATATCCACACCATACAACCTCTCACAAACCTACACAAGTACTCAAACCTACTCCCTAATCCAGGGAAAACTCACTCATACAGCCACTCACGCAACCACCAATACAGCCACTCACCCAACCAGCCACTCACCCAACCAGCCACTCACCCAACCAGCCACTCACCCAACCAGCCACTCACCCAACCAGCCACTCACCCTACCAGCCACTCACCCAACCAGCCACTCACCCAACCAGCCACTCACCCAACCAGCCACTCACCCAACCAGCCACTCACCCAACCAGCCACTCACCCAACCAGCCACTCACCCAACCAGCCACTCACCCAACCAGCCACTCACCCAACCAGCCACTCACCCACACAGCCGTATACTCACCCATCAGCTACTCACCCAACCAGCCACTCACCCACACAGCCGTATACTCACCCATCAGCTACTCAAGCAGACTTATTCACCTATATACCACTCAACCACTTACTTACCCATTCACAAATCCATACAAGCACTCCCTTATCTGCTCACTCACCTATACAATCATTACATATAATGGGGTAACCCTGTAACCCTCAGAACCTGGGTGGGTAATAGACAAAATAATAATGGTTCTGTAAGACCGAAATACACACTGTTTTAGTATTTCAATGTTTCCTTTTGCAATTCTCGTTCCTAACCAGGATATCAAGACAGGTGTACTAATACGTTCACAAACAAACACACTGACCATAGAGAAAAATTAAAGCAAATTTTTACTCAAATACTTTCACATGTGAAGACAAATTATTTCAATCACTGTCCCTAACGAGTACTTAAAACAAATATGGCACAACGACTTTGTGCTAAAGCATAATACACATTAAAAACAACAAGTAAAATGTGTTACTTCATCTACTTTTTGGAATCAACAACTATATATATATACAATAATCCTGTAGGTGTATCAATTCAGTCTTGGATCCTACAAGGTTTTGAATAGTTTGTTCACGCCAAAAGCGGGGATTGCGTCGACGTTTCGACCCTGGGGGGGGGGGGGGGGGGGGGGGGGGCGATGCAGTGTTTTCACGCATCAAGGGCGGGTCTTCATCAGGACTGTATATATATATATATATATATATATATATATATATATATATATATATGTGGGACAGCCTGTAAATCATAATGGACATGTTTTAGATATTGGTCAGCGGTTTAAACATTAAAGCAAATATGAGCATGAGAACATTGCTCATCTCTTACAGACCTAGCTCCGTATGGAGTCCTGGTCTCTTTCTGAATCGTACTGGCGGTCCGTCTTAATCAGGCCGGCTAGATGTTCGATGAACCTATAATTACGAAGTAGGGGTTACTCACTTCCTAGTAATGCTATCCCTTAACCTATTGGCTCCACGGTCAAAGGTTTCACATACATACCTCTGTAATGTTTTAGTTTATACAGATGGTTGAAAAGTTGCTCCTTTGTATCTGTAATGAAGGAGTGATGCATACCATTACCTTCTACAACTGTTTGTCATTCAAACAAAACAGATATTATTGTCGTGATTCCAGTAGTGCACATGCAGAAGCTACCAATTTCAAGTGTGAAACTATTGGTGTACCAGGGATTTCTAATACCCATCCTCTCTCGTTAGGGTGCCTTGTTATTTAGTGATGGGGTTAAGGTATGCAGCGTTTATTATTCTGACCTGCGCGTCCAACCCGCGGTCGCGGTAATACAACTGACACGGTCCCTGTTTCTCAAACTGACCTTGCACTGGTCTCTGTGGCCCAATCTAACATGTGGCGTGATGCGTGTTTAGACCCAGACTAGTAGCGGGTATGTTGCCCAGCGTGAATATCTTACATTAGTGCAACCGGCGCTCACAGTGACTAAGGGTGGAGTTTTGAAGGGTACCCTGGCTTAAAGCTCTTTTCCCTTACTTTTAGCTCTCCTGGATCGCGTCCTTCACCTTCCGTTCGTGTAAATATCTCCCATCTGTTAGTTTCCCTTAAATATATAACGTCAAACGTATCTTTCCTTCTGAACTCGACTGGTGGTACTGACGGTGGCCTATCGCCCTCTAGTGGCATATTATCAGAATGTTTGGAACCAAGCTAGTTCCCCACGAGGCATTGTATTATTTCAGGGCGATTCCTTTCTCGCATAAAGTATTTTCTTGCTTGTGTTGCTCTCTTTCTGGTTCATGCCTCCATGGATCCTCATTTGGGGAATTACATCATAATTTTACCTACATACCGTACTAATTTCTCAGACCACAATAGTTTATCTTACAGTCATGGAGTAACAACATGGTCAATTTGTCAAACCTTTACAGTAATATACACATTCCATCATGTCTAATATTACCATAGTGGGACCTATTAGCCATTTTTACTTACCCTTGTACATTTTTTCATCCTTAGCGGTAGGCAATGGCAATTCTCTGAATATATAGAAATTATTAAAGCATTTATATACATATCCATCTAGTTTTTACAGTAATATACACATTCCATCAAGCCTAATATTGCCATAGTGGAACCTATTAAACATTTTCACATATCCTTGTACATTTTTTCCCCTCAGCGGTAAGCAATGGCAATTCTCTGAATATATTTGCTTTCATTTTTCTCTATGGTCAGTGTGTTTGTTTGTGAATGTATTAGTACACCTGTCTTGATATCCTGGTTAGGAACAAGAATTGCAAAAGGAAACATTGAAATACTAAAACAGTGTGTATTTCTGTCCGACAGAAACATTATTATTTTGTCTTCTACCACTCACCTGTACAGTCATTCACACACCAATGACTCACTCATAGAGCCATAGATACACCCACAAACCCACACAACAACTATCGTAACTACTTATGCACCCACTCACATACTGATAGTCACACAACTTCTCAGATCACACAATCAAGATAGTTGACCGTGTCATGAAGGATGTAATATGTGAGGTCATAAGCAGTGCATTGCTGAGGCGTAAGTTATAGTTCGCTCGGGTAGCTAGAACTGCTAAAATCCTATGGGTTTGTATTGGTGAAATAAGAGCCTAACTATAATGTTTTTTAGACAGCTTGCCAGACCGCCAATTACAGCGCTCCTCCTGGCACGTGGTTTCGCATAGCACCGCGGGGGGGGTGTGTGTGTGTGTGTGTGTGTGTGCGTGTGTGTGTGTGTGTATGTGTGTGTATATGTATATATATATATATATATTTCCACAAAACGATCCTTTAATGCAACGAGAGCGCTTCGCAGTGTGCTCGGCCCAAGGGCTGGATCAAAGCCCGAAATTTAATTTGAGCACAAGAAGGGCGGCACAACCGGATACTTTTTAAGAAGCTTTTATTCGCACTTTACAACACCCCACCGACGTGTTTCAGCCTCACGTCTTTTCTCACCGTGAGAAAAGCCGTGAGGCTGAAACGTGTCGTGGGGTGTTGTAAAGTGCGAATAAAAGCTTCTTAAAAAGTATCCGGTTGTGCCGCCCTTCTTGTGCTCAATATATATATGTATATATATATTTATGTGTGTGTATATGTATATGTATATGTGTATGTGTATATATATATATATATATATATATATATATATATATATATATATATATATATATATATATATATTTTTATATAAAGTAAAGCTCCTCCTCCGCACGCTCTGCGCTCGTAGACACCGCTTCCACGCCAGCAAGAATGAGGAACGGACCAGCAAAGTCAGCAAGATGTTGTTTATTTAATCCAACAGAACCAGCGACGCGTTTTGAGCAAAAGAGCCCTTGTTCACGCTGCAACATGGTCAGAATTGAAATGCTTTTTTATATACTTTTAGTGGAGACTATCACCACCCCCTAGTGGTGACCTCCAGTGTCACATGTGTAACAAACTGTGAAAACATACTGTCGCTGCGAATCTTTTCTTAAACATAACATATAAGAAACATTGTTACTGGTTACATCCGTGTGATTAATAACTACTACAAATGGCATACAATGGAAAGATCAGTGTGTTTGGAGGCTGATATTTGCTAGTCAGCAAAGATATAAATATAAATCTCACAAAATATGGATAAACAATCTACATACAAAAAGGTATGGTCCTCTGGCCAAACAATAATTGAATTCTTATCCCTTCAAGCCATTTGTAGTATTTCCTATAACATATGCAAATCTATACATTAGCAGCGAAAGATAAAGTGCAAAAAGTGTAAAAAAGTGCTAAGTGTAAGAGTCTAAAAGTGCAAAGTGCAAGAGTGAGCCGCATTACCATCAGAACAGAGATACCCTGTATTTCATATAAATATAAATTCTCAAATTCCTGAATTTATAAATGACTGGATAACTGGATAATAGGTTCTCTAAAAATTACAAATGGTAGAAAAGTATCAAAAGGTTAAAAATGGGAATATGTGAAAATACCATATCCCATATACAAATACACGTCATGACCAACTGTACAATAAAATGCTATAGAAAAAGTGAAAAAGATTTCATAATATACCAGTATAATACAGTTCAAATGTATATATCAAAAGGAAGTAAGTTTAAAAAAACCTAAATACCATAATAAATTCAGAACTATAAAATACATGTAAAGCAAATGGAAGTGTATGTTACAGAATACATTTTCATAGTAAGATCTAAATCTGATAAATTCATACGCTGTTAGATGTCAAATCGGTTCACTAATTGTGTTCACAGCTCTGCTTGTGCCTCGATAAAATATCTCCTAATAGGGAACCTAACTAGGAGAAAAGTCACCACACATAAAAAGAAAACTGAATTGCTAATATATAAAGTTAGCAGTAGTGAGATGTGCAGACTTGGAAGCTATAGAAAGTGATGCATTTCTTCGATATTGTTTAGCCCGTTCGGCCAACGGCTATCGAGCTCCAAAATAAATTTGGTCTCCAGTTCCCTGAGCTGCAATTCACGATCACCCCCTCTTTTAAGGCATGGGACTGCTCCAATAAGAAAATAACTCAGGCACGTCAGGTCATTATTGTGGACCCTTTTAAAGTGACGAGCGACCGGATAGGCCGGGTCACTGTGTAGTATTGCCTGTAAATGCTGTAATATCCGGACATGCACCTGGAGCTTAGTGCTGCCCACATATCTAAGCCCACAGGTGCATGTCAGGACGTAGACCGCATGATCTGTCTTGCAAGAGAAGTTGCCCAAAATCGGTTTGGCAATGTACTAAAGGGAGTGGAATAGTGTGAAATAGTGATACCGAATTTGCATGCTCGACAGTTAGAGCATCTGAAAAAACCTCGAGTTGGGCGTAACCAAGGTATTTTAGTTTTGAGTTCAGGAGCTGCTCTAGCCAGAGAATTGCCAATGGTTTTGGCGCGTCTAAAAGTGACAGTAGGAGAAGCAGGCAGTCAGGACGATAGACCAATTCTTGTTAATTATGGACTTGATTTTTCTGTCCTCCCTACTGTATGTAGTGATCAGGCGCGGGCAATCCAATTGAGGTTCTGTTGTGGTAGGGGTTTCAGCCTCAGAAGTGGACATTGGAAAGACTTTCCCTGGACCGGGATAAAGATTTTTTGATGGCTGTCTTTAGAATGGTATCAGAATAACCCCTCGCTATATATATATATATATATATATGTGTATGTGTATGTATATATGTATGTGTATGTATATGTGTATGTGTATGTATATGTATATATGTATGTGTGTGTATATATGTATGTGTATATGTATGTATGTATATATATATATATATATATATATATATATCTATATATATATATATCCTACTGGTGCCCGCCAGTAGGTAGTTAGTTAGGATTATTTTCAATAGGGAAATCGCAACATTCTATTGGGAATAACTTTGGCGCCGGTTGAGGAATCTGCCTGAAAATTTCCTCAAATTTGCCTCGCGGCGCTCCGGTCCTTGCCTGAAAGTTTGGGAGGGATTCGTCAAGCGGGGGCCGAGAAAAAAGGGGGGTCCCAAAACGTGTTTTCCCCATGTTAATTTCCATAGGGCGGTCGACCTCACTTTTAGCCCGAACAGCTGAATGAATTTCCACCAAACTTGGCAAAATTGTAGGGACTGGTAGCCCGATGTGCCTTTGCTATGTCTCAAGATATGTGCGCCAGTGGATTTTGAGTAATTTAGGTTAAAAAAAATATATATATCTGTAAGCGCGCCCCGGTACGCGCATCGGGCGCGAACCAGCGCGCTACGCGAGTTCGCAAGCGGAAAGCTGATTGGCTCTCGGGTGTCTGTAAACATTCCAATCAGTCCGGTGCGGCCGTCATCTTGTGTCTCGGTAGGATCGAGACACAAGAGGTGGCAAAAACAAAGGGGGAAGTTACCAAAAGGGGGCAGGGTAGACCCCCCCCCTGATCCCCCTAGGTTTGATGTGGGGGCCATAAAAGGGCCCGCGGGGCAAAACAGTTTTTTTTTTTTTCGATTTGCGCGCGGGGAGCGCCCAGTAAGCGCACCGCGGAGCGTACCGGGGAGCATACCCTGGAGAAAAAAGAATGACAGTTTTTTAAAAATGTAGTTTTTTAAAATAAATTGGAGGTAGTTCTAAAAACGGTTTTTTTAATTCTTTTTGTTTTATATTTTTATTTTTTGAATTTTTTTCACTTTTTTTGGCTTTTCTGAACAGTTTTATATTTTTTTGTATTTTTTATGGGGAGAAACAAAAAACAGGGAATTATAAACGGCTCAACTGGAGCATAAAAAAACAGGAAAAAAGTTAGGGTTTCTTCGGGCACTTGTGGTTATCACCAGCAATGTTGATGAGGGTAATACTCTTCTCACCATAAGTAATTGTTTTGCCACAATATATGCAAACAAATTCGAAATCCCCAAACTTAGTTTGAATGTTTGGAACCATCCGACTTGCCTCACCTCTGCTGCAGAATAGTTATTGGGGTGCAATCGTTCCTGTGCCGAATCATTGTGTGATTCCCAAATGAATATTTCTTTGCAGGGTTCCCCCTGGATAGTAAAGCGCCACAGATGAGACCAGTCACCTTTGCAGCGTTTACCTTCTTTGCACCCCTTGGGATTTCAAAAAACTCCCATATAAAGTGCTCCTTAGGTTTATATGGGTTATTGTCTTCAGGCAGGAAATGCCTTCTCTGCCTTCTCTCCTACTCCTCCTCTCCTCCTCCTCTTCTTCTTCTTGACCACCAATGTGATGTTGTGGTGGTCCTTGTAGTGGTGGTTGTGGTGGTGCAGATGCTCCAGCTTCTGCTGCTACTGTAGCCATTTCTCTAACAATAGAAGCAGGTCTTCCTCACTCAAACAACAAAGTGAGAACGAGGAAAAAAGGTGGTTGCTTTCATCATTTGGAAACCAAAAGTGTTCTGAACTAATAAAGTGTTATTTTCAAGACACATGACCTGACGCGCTGTAACGGGGCACCTGGGGCCTGGCACCCCGTTCCGAGTTCGGACTATGTACAGGAGGGAATGTCTCAGAACGATGCCTGCACTAACCCCTCTTCTATCACTCAGCAGACGGACTATCGAGGCTCGGGGGAGGACTTTTCCGTGATACCGGAGGATGATGGTGACTAGCCCTTTAACTGCCCCGGAGCTGCTGAGTGGGAGGAGTCACGAAACGACCGTCCGTCATCAAAAGAGGACGAGAGGAAGGACGAGAGGTGTTTGTACACCTGGAGCGAGGACGCAGGAAGAGAACGACGAGAGAGAGACGAGAAGGAGACGAAGGAAACGCCAGGAAGCGGACGAGGAGCCGTGACGGACCTGGAGACGCCAGGAGGCCAACGACCCCACGTGTCGCCCAGCCACTCACCCGGGGGAGGTGCGTTGCTCTTGCAGGTGCGTAATCGTCTCAGGGGTTGGGTGGGACGCAAGGGAGGTAATCCTGTCCCGTGAAACTTCCCTGGGTCCCGGTTCCCCCTCCCTTTCACAAGCACCGATCCTATCCCCTCACGCCACTTCCCTGACACTGAAGACTGGGAGCACGCGTGGTTTGAAGTCCTCACTCCCTTTTCCCTGATACGGCGGATAGCCGAGCATAGCTCTCACGAGTGCCCTTGTGTTTGTTTTCTTTTGGATACCTGGGAGGAAGCGAGGTCAAGACGGAACCCGAAGCAACCCCGACCCGACGGAGCCTGACAGGTCTTCGGAGGACGACCCTGCTAGAGAATCGGCGAAGGTCGAGGAGCAGATCCCCCAGGAGAACACCCGTTTTAAGAAGGACTTGTTCAGATCATCTGTTGAGTGCAATAAAACCCGCAATAACCAAAACCCGTCTGTTGCCCTTCACTGTGAATCCTGCTCGCCCCGAAAAGCTTACACGCGCTTACGCTACGCGCCCGGGGGCGCGTAGCGTAAGCGCGTCATGGCGCGCCCTGAGGCGCTTACGTAGCGCTTACGTATGTGCTCCGGTGCTTCCGGGTGCGCTTACGCCGTGCGTCATAACACGCATCACACGACTAAGCAATACGTCATGATGATGTTTTCGTTCGCTGCAATAGCGCTAACGGGGCACTCACCGGTACGCGAACCGAGCGTGGCAAAACTGCGCTTACCGGTAAGCGCATCGGTACGCGCCCTGGGAGCGCTCCGGGGCATAATTTATTATATATATATATATATATATATATATATATATATACACATAAAAAAAATAGTATTACATAAATATACAATATAAAATTCATTATGAAAAATATTACATTTCATACCGAAAGATTTGCTATTAAAAAACCTTTGAAATTCACTGAAAAAAAACATAGGTTTCACACCAGTTATAGTTAGGAATTAGCATTTAAAAAACCTATTAAATTCACTGAAAAAACCATAGGTTTCACACCAGTTCTAGTTAGCTGGAAATTTTACTTGCATAAAACCATTAAAATTCCCACGTTATAGTTAGTTGGACTCACTAGAACTTGCGCGTGCAATGCACTGCTGATGACGTCACATATTACATCCCTCATGACATGGTCAGAAAAAGTGGGAACGGAAACGAGAGCCATGCGCCAGAAGAGACAGAAATGAATGTTCCAATGAATGACACAATGGAAGGAGAACTAGTAGTTTTTGAATCTCTCCAAACGAAACATCAGTGAGAATGAGACGTCCTTACTGAAAAGAGGAATAAACTTTTGCCCCACGGAGTCTATGAATATGGCACAAATAGATATCTACAAATATATCAGAAAAATCAAGTTAGCCAAAACTTTTGAAGAGAATGAAAAAATGGCAAATTATGCTAAAAATAAAAAAAGACACGCATGGATATGACTGTTGGAGAAGGATTAACATCAGCAGACTTACCCACGTTGGTGGCAGTGACAAATTTGGACATAACCAACAACGAGGAAATCATCTCGGAATCCGGTGTGGTTCCTCAAAAAGGAGCAGGCCTGAGTGGTATGAAAGTACCATCTAAATTCTATCCACAGCTACCGCAAGGGAACAAAATTGATTTATTCCAAGATGCAATCATAAAGGTTATCTATAAAATCAAAGGACTTAAATATAAAGATAACCTAACTAAAGATGAAAGAAATGCCCTAAAAAGCCTAACAGATGACAAAACAATAACGATAAAAACAGCAGACAAAGGCGGTAATATCGTCATTTTAGATACAAAGGATTATGTGACAGAAGCTCATTTGCAATTGAATAACAACAAATACTACAGAAAATTGCAAACTAATCCAACAAAACTTTTCAAGGAGAAATTGGATCAAAAACTTAAACTTTGGCACAATCAAGATTTGATTGATTTTGACGAAATGAAATTCCTAAGCACTGAACATCCGGTACCAGCTACGATCTACTTTTTACCAAAGGTGCACAAGAACCCACTCAAACCACCAAGGAGACCCATTGTGTCATCGAAGGGGTCATTAATGGAACCGATGGCGAACTACATAGATTTTTTTTCTTATGCCGTTTGTAACTTGAGTTCATATTTAAGAGATACAACGGACCTCCTAAAACATCTAGAGGATTTACCTTGGCAACCGAACTTTTTGTTGGTTACAATGGATGTCGTATCATTGTATACGAACATTGACAATGACATTGGCCTAAATGCATGTGCATTTTTCTTGAAAGAACGTGATATCCAGTTTAACAGACACAACCAGATGTTAATAGACATGGTGGACATGTGTCTAACACAAAATATCTTTTTGTTTGGAGAAGAAATCTACCAACAAATCCATGGATGTGCTATAGGTTTCTCTTTCAGTCTGGCGTATGCCTGCCTCACGATGGGATGGTGGGAGCAGCAAGTGGCATGGCACCCAGATAATGACTTTTTTTGTGAAGAAAATTGCCAAATGGACAAGGTACATAGATGACCTTCTAATTGTGTGGGAAGGAACAAGCCAAGAATTTGAAAATTACTTCCAAATCCACAATTCTTCTACCTCGAACATTAGATTCACATATAAAATCAGCAAGGATAAAGCTATTTTCCTCGACACAGATCTATATTCGGAACAATAAAGTAGAAACAACACTACATAGGAAAGAAAGCGCTACTAATTCCACCCTACACTTCGAAAGTTTCCACAAGCCTTCTGTAAAGGAAAATCTACCATATGGTGAATTCCTCAGATTAAGGAGAATATGTTCAGAGGAGAGTGAATGGGTGAAAACAAGCAAAGCTTTGGCCCAAAGATTCAAGATCAGAGGATATAATAAAAACACCATAATGAAGGGATGGCAAAGAGCAAATAAGAAAAATCGGAAGAAACAAAATCGGAGGAAAGAAAAATAAGATTGATCCTAGATTACACCAGGGAATCCAAACAGATTGTAAATGTTCTAAGGAAAAATTGGAAATTGTAACATCTAGATCAAACAACTGGAAAAATAATGGGTAACCATCCCCTGGTCACATTCAGGAGAGCAAGGAACCTAAGAGATAGACTAATACAGAGCCACCACCAAGACCATACGAAAAGGAAAAAAGGAATACAATGGCTAAATACCAATGGATTTATAAAATGCCAACATTGCAAGGTTTGCCAAATTGTAGTAAACAAAAAAGAAGTAATGCTACCTAATAAAAAGATGTGGCAGATAAAACAATTGATTGACTGCATGAGTACACAATTGAGTGCCCGTGCTCGCTAAAATATATTGGTAGCACGAAAAATGAATTAAAAAAGCGCATCTTAGAACATATCAGAGAGACGACTAACAAAGATAGGATTGCGGGTGCGCGATATATAGTTAGTGCAACTAACTATATATCCGAATTTCAATGGTTTTGTGTGAGTAAAATAAGGTTTTGTAAATGCTAATCCCGAACTATATATGGTCTATAACCTATGGTTTTTTCAGTGAATTTTCAAGGTTTTGTAAATGCTAATTCCTAACTATATATGGTCTATAACCTGTGGTTTTTACAGTGAATTTCAATGTTTTTTTAATAGCAAATACCAAAAGCTGTAAAATGTATTCTTCTTTTAAATGAAAAATATATTTTATATGTTTATATTATAATTTTTTTATGCATCTGCCAAACCCTGACCTCTTAATAGTGCACTTTGGTGGAAATGATTTTGGGACTATGACTGGGGTTGGTCTGGAAATGCTTTTAAAGGACACCTTTCATCAATTGATGACACGTCTTCCCCAAACTGCCTTGGTATATTCCAATATATGCCAAACACAGAAATGGAACTGTTCCAACCAATTTTGTCCACAATTTGTGAAAGCACGGAAACATGTGAATAAATCGGTTTGTGCTTACATGAGAGACTTTAGAATTGGTTCAATATACAACAATAACTTGCGTTACAACATGCAAGACATCTACAGCGGAGATCGTGTGCACTTCTCAGATGAGGGGAATAGAATATTCCTCCTGAATTTAAAACTGTGCATTGGAACCTACTTGTAGGTACCTAAATCAGCCACAGAACGCAATAGCTCTTTTCAGAGCTACCCTACCTCTGATCATTCAAAACGTTTATCTTTTTCTAACTTTTTTCACTATTTTTCACCAAAGTACGCTTCCCGGTATGCTCCCCGGTGCGCGTACCGGGCGCTCCCCGCGCGATTTAATTTTTTTTTTTTTGCCTGTATGAGCGTCCTAAGCCCCCCTCAGAAAACCTAGAGGGTCAGAAAGTGTCTACCGTGCCCCCTTCTACCCATTCCGAACATTGTTTCCCCTCCATCTTGTGTCTCAATTCTACCGATACAAAAAAATGGAGGACTCCCGCAACGCTGCCGGTACGCGTACCGGTCCGCGCTCCAGTGAGCGCTCGCTAAAAGAAGGTGGGAAAGTAATTTACAGAAAAACCACTGGAGACACTTTCATCAAATATAGAATAGGCCCTACTACATAGCAGTCCCTACCATTTACCCAAATTTGATGGAATTCCATTGAGAACATTATGCTGTAGGCCTGACTAAATATCCTGAGGTAAATTACATGACAGAAACACATATGAAGTGTTAGAATTGACAACCAATTAAAATGTTACTTTCATTTTCTATTATTATTTCAAGACATTTGATTGGTTATGTACCTGAATATATATAAAGAGAGAGAAACACAGCCATTTTGACTACTACTTCCTGAAGTACATTTCAAGAGCATTTTCACTGTCAACTTTAACTTCTTTTTCAAAGGTAAGATATAATTTAAAAAATTTGAAAGGAGAGCTATGTTATGCACTTTAAATTAAATAAGGAAAAGTTTTCAGATAGTTACATACTGTCCCTCTATAAGAGTTAGTCATTGAGAAAGACTTAATTATTTAAATTATTGATTGAGTTAGGCTTCTGTGGTATAATTATGAATTTACTTAGGCTTCATCACAGGCACTTTTTAATAGTTCTACTTCCTGCCTGAAACCATGCACTGCCCAAAGATGACTTCACTGTTAAAAACTCACAAGCACCTGTCTGAACTTAAACCCAACAGTGCCCTATCTCCACTGATATATTTTTTTTAATGCAATTTACAGCAAGAAAATGGAAGCACAGCAAAAAGAAAATACAATTTCATTTCAAATTAAGATTGAAAGCAATCCAAACCAAGAAAAAGAAGAACTAGACTTTATGGATGAATCAGTAGACCAAGAATTATTAAAGTGTGCTGAAGAATGTGAATGTGATTCTTGGAATGAAAAGGAGGACATTCCTGATGATTTAATGTTACAAATTCTCTAAGATTTTGAAAAATCTGAACAATAAATTTAAATTTTAAAAGTTAAAATTGTTTGAGACATTCTTTTTAATATGAAAATTATGAAATAGTACCCAAAAAGATAAAATATAAACTGAGACTTAAAATATACTGTGCAACTTTTTTGTGTTACATAGTAAGTTTGCTCATAGTTACTTCCTTTCTCTCACTATTATCTCCAATGTGTATTTAACATCTCTTTATAATCTCCTGCCTCCATGTTATATATATATATATATATATATATATATATATATATATATATACACATACATATATACAAGCTCCAAGTTTACCCATCCGGATAAGAATCACTCTAACCAAGGCGTGCAGAAAGCATTTTATTGGTATGGCCACAGGTCCGCTTTTCAGTATCCTTATGAGACAGCCGCTCCGTTATTGCCTGACGCGTTTTATCTTACGACTTCTTCAGAGGCTGGCGGAGATGGTGCGTGCTCCGAGCTGCCTCCCTTTTAAATGCATCTGCTGGCCCTTAGATTTGGGCGGTTCCATCAAGGCAGAGCATTGAACTTTGACAGAATTCCGGTGCATCCATTCAGGAGGACTAAACACCGGGACTGCATCTCCCACAATGGTCTGCCTTGATGGAACCGCCCAGGCAATAACGGAGCGGCTGTCTCATAAGGATACTGAAAAGCGGACCTGTGGCCATACCAATAAAATGCTTTCTGCACGCCTTGGTTAGAGTGATTCTTATCCGGATGGGTAAACTTGGAGCTTGTATATTTCGGCAGCAGCCCTGCTGTTCAGAATGCACCACCCGACCCAAAGATGGAGAGGGGCCGCGAGACTCGGCAACTACGGAGCCTCATTGCGGAGCCAAGGTGAAGGATTTAGGTCACAGTCCGCTGATTAAGGCCCATCCAGGGTTTTAAATGAACTTTGACAGAATTCCGGTGCATCCATTCAGGAGGACTAAATACCGGGACTGCATCTCCCACAATGCTCTGCGGTCGCCAGTAGGTATATATAGTTAGAATTTTCAGAAATCCCATAGGAAAAAAAATCCTATGTCGAATAACTTTGGCGTTTGTGGACGGAATTGGCTGAAATTTTCAGGAAAATGCACATTTCGTTTCTGAGCAGCCCCTGAAAATTTAGGGGGGTTTCGTCGAGAAAAAAGGGGGGTCCCAAAACGCGTTTTTCCCATTCATTTTTCCATAGGGCGGTTGGACTCACTTTTAGCTCGAACGGCTGAATGGATTTACACAAAACTTGGCAAAATTGTAGATATGGTTTGCCCGACGTGCCTTTGCTACGTCTCAATATATGTGCTCCAGTGGATTTTGAGAAATTAACGTTTTAAAAAACGGATATATCTGTGACAGCATTCCGGTTAGCGCCCCGGTTCTCGTACCTGACGCGTAACGGAACTTCGCGAAGTGAAGCTGATTGGCTCTCCGGTGTCTGTCAACATTCTAAACAGTCCGGACCGGCCGCCATCTTGAGTCTCGGTAGGATCGAGATACAAGAGGTAGAACAAACAAAGTGGGAAATGAGCATAAGGGGGCAGAGTACATCCTCCCTGACCTCCTAGGTTTGATGAGGGGGCTTTAAAAAAAAAAAAATCTTTTTTCGGGGGGAGCGCTCGGTACGCGCACCGGGTCAGCGGACTCGATAATTCTCTCGCCTCGGTGCCCACTCTGATCAGCGATCACACTCGGCAACTCTGGGCATTAGCTTGCCTCATCTTCACTAACGGCCCCACCAGACCGCCGGGGATGCCTGGTCTCACCCTGGAGATACCCATTAAGGGACCATCTCTCAGGGAAGCCAGGAAGGGTTTCGTAGCGGTCGAAGCGCCTTGGGACCCTCCGGGTAAGTAGTGCGCTATATAAATGCCTATACATACATACATACATACATACATACATACATACATACATACATATGTATTGACTGTTTTTTTTATTTTTTATTTAAGTACCAAGATGTAGGTACCAATGCAGAGTCTAAAAATACACCGCTTTCTTTGTAAATATGTTGCAAGTTGTTTCTGAAGCTATTGTGGTATATGGAATTCATACCATAGTCTGTCAGGAAAGCAGAAACACCATGGAGGAAGGAGATAAAGAGATGTTAAATACACTTTGGAGATAATATAGTGGAAGAAAGGAAGTAAATATGAGCAAAGTTACTATGTAACACAAAAAAGTTGCACAGTATATTTAAAGTCTGATTTTACATTATAATCAATTTGCTACTAGTTTACAAAATACGTATAAAAATGAATGTCTCAAACAATTTTTGAATTAAATAAATGTATTTTTCTGATTCTTTTACAAAATACATATAAAAATGAATAATGTCTCAAACTATTTTTGAATTAATTTTTTTTTTTTTTCTGATTCTTTTTCAAAATTAAAAAGAACTTCTAATAATTCATTGTCAGTTTTTTTTTCATTTTCAAGTAGGAAATCTACAGATTCCACACATTGCAGAAGTTCAAAGTCCCGTGAATCATCATAGAATTCAGAGTCAATTTGTGTATCTGTGTTGCTTCCTGCAACAATTTCCAAGTTAGTTTTGTTCTCTCCTTCCATTTTTGTGCTGTAAAACGAATTTTTAAAAAATATATCAGTACAGGTAGGGCACTGTTGGGTTTAAGTACAGACAGGTAGTTTGTTTTTTTAAACAGTGATTTTATCTTTGGGCAGTGTATGGTATCAGACTGGAAGTAGAAATATAAAAAAATTTATGTGATAAAGCCCAAGTTAATTCTTAATTATACAAGACAAGCCTAAGTCCATCCATAACTAAAACAGAGAAGTATATCTTATTCTATAACTATTACAGAGGGATAGTATATAACTATCAGAAAATGTTTTCCTAATTAACTTAAAGTGCAGAACATACTTCAGTTTTTAAAATATCATCTTACCAATCAAAAAGAAGTTTAAGTTCTCAGTTGAAATGCACTTGATATGTACTTCAGGAAGTAGTAGTCAAAATGGCTGTGTTTCGCTCTTTCTTTATATATATATTCAGGTACATAACCAATCAAATGTCATGAAATAGAAGATATTGAAAGTAGCATTTTGATTTGGTTGGCAATTCTAACACTTCATAAGTGTTTTTGTTAGGTAATTTACCTCAGGATATTTAGTCAGGCTTACAGCATAATTTTCTCAATTGAATTCCATCAAATTTGGGTAAATGGTATGGACTGCTATGTAGTAGGCCCTATTCTATATTTGATGAAAGTGTCTGTAGTAGTTTTTCTGTAAATTACTTTCCCACCTTTTTTTATCGAGCGCTTACCGGTGCGCTCCCCGGTACGCGAACCGGCAGCGTTACTGGAGTCCTCCATTTTGTGTATCGGTAGAATTGATACGCAAGTTGGAGGACAAACAATGTACGGAATGGGTAGAAGGGGGCACGGTAGACACTTTGTTACCCTCTAGGTTTTCTGAGGGGGGATTAGGACGCTGATATATGGAAAAATACAAAAATTAAATTTTTGAAAATTTTGTGGGGGGAGCGCCCGGTACGCGCACCGGTAAGCGAACCGGGGAGCGTACTTTGGTGAAGAAAAAAAAATTAGAAAAAGATAAACGTTTTGAATGATCAGAGGTAGGGTAGCTCTGAAAAGAGCTATTGGGTTCTGTGGCTAATTTAGGTATCTACAAGTAGGTTCCAATGCACACTTTTAAATAAAGGACGAATATTCTATTCCCTTCATCGGAGAAGTGCACACCATCTCTTCTGTAGATGTGTTGAATGTTGGAACGCAAGTTATTGTTGTATATTAAACCCATTCCATAGTCTCTCATGTAAGCAGAAACATATTTATTCACATGTTTCTGTGCTTTCTCAAATTGTGGAAAAAATTGATTGGACCACTTACATTTTTGTCTTTGACATATATTGGAATATACCAAGGCAGTTTGGGGAAAAAGTGTCATTTAAAAGAAGAATACATTTTACAGCTTTTGATATTTGCTATTAAAAAACCATTGAAATTCACTGAAAAAACCATAGGTTATAGACCATAAATAGTTAGGAATTAGCATTTACAAAACCTTGAAAATTCACTGAAAAAACCATAGGTTATAGACCATATATAGTTAGGGATTAGCATTTACAAAACCTTATTTTACTCGCACAAAACCATTGAAATTCCCATATATAGTTAGTTGCACTAACTATATATCGCGCACCCGCAATCCACTGCTGATGTCACATATTACATCATTCATGACATGGTCAGTGACATCACTGATGACATCTCAAATGACATTACTGATGACATCACGGATGACATCTCATTTGACATTACTGATTACATCACTGATGATATCATTCATGTTATAATACGTTGAACCTCTTCAGACTCTAATATAACCTTACATACACTCAGAGTAAACAGACACTCAGACTGTCACTCATCCATGGAGTTACTCACACACCTAGTCAGTCATGCAAAGAATCAATCACACCTCCATTTCCTCAACTATACAGTTATACACACCTTACTTATTCAAACATATTCTAACACATATTTACTCTCTTATACAATCACTGATACAAGTTTACAATGATCCATACAGCCACTCACACATTCACTGGCTCTTATGCAGTTATTTATATATGTCAACTCTCACATGTACTGTGTTTTACATATGTACTTACTTTGACATGTAGCACTGAGATCTCCATTCACTCACCAAAACACTCATGCACACAGTCAACTGCCCATACAGCTGTTTCCACCTGCACTTTTGAACCCATACATCTAGTGAATCAACTGCTCACACATCTATGCACAGTCATACACCTCCCAGCCACCCACACACATACTCAGTCTCCCATACAAATACTTGGGCAACCAATCAATAACCCATATAGTTACTCATATAGCTACTGATTAACACATGCAGCAGTTTACAGAACAACAGACCTAATGATGCACAAATTAAGACAGTTTAGTCACTAACCCATGCACTCAGTGAGACACATTTAATCATTCTCTCATACAGTCAGTCATGCACCTACTAAATCCTTCATCCAGACACTTATACATCCACTCATTCTTCAATATGTAAGACATAATTTAACTTTACAGAAACATAGTCACTGGATGATGTCATCGGTGATGTCATCAGTGATGTCATTTGAGATGTCATCAGTGATGTCATCAGTGATGTCACTGACCATGTCATGAATGATGTAATATGGGACATCATCAGCAGTGGATTGCAGGTGCGCGATATATAGTTTTTAAAAAAAAAAAATTGTTTTTGTTGCATCTTAACTCCTGGGCACAAAGTGGATCAAAGGCTGGCGTGGCGTCAACATTCAGCCACGGTCAGCCGTGCGCGCAACTTTTCTGAGTACATACTCATGGTAATTGACATTTCTTCTATTGAACAGTACAGACCGGTCAGGTATGTCCTCAGGCTGGAGGCTCCGTGATCGTGCTCCGTGAGGGAGGAGGGAGAACACTAGTGGGTGTGTGAAGTTCCGCCTTGGAGGCGCAGGATCGTGGTCTGTACAGTTCTTATAAAGGTGTTACCAGTAACTGGGGGGGACAGAACTGTGGGAGGGAGCATATAGGCTTTGGCAACAGCACAGTAGTGGAGGGCAAGTGTATGGTGTTGGGAGATAAAGGGTTCCCTTAGTGTGCACTCACGCTGAGGTAGAGCATTCAGGAGTGGGGGTATTCAGTGTCCATGAGTATTGGGATGGGCGGGGCCTTGGTCGGGGGTTACTCGCGCATTCAGGTGGGGGGGAGGGGGGGGCGTATGTGGGTCCTCTGTATGCAGGGTCTGCCGGAAGCTGTGCAGGAGCATGGCCCATTCCATAGAGATGGGATGTTTACGCGCTCCTCTGGCTTCCCCCTCCCTAAGAGCGTCCTCTTCTGCCACCGCCCATTTACAAACCGCCCCCGTCCATGCTGCTATGGGGGGGCCTTCCGGGGACCGCCAGTGCATGGCTATGCATCTGTTTGCCAGTAATAGCGCCAAGGATACAAAGCGCCTGTGTACCGGGTCACGTTTCGGGACATGGAAGATGCCTAGTGAGCTGGATTCCCAGGAGGCCATAGGGAGTGGAGGTCGGGGCAGCTCCAAAACATATGACGGAAATCTGCTTCAGGGGAACGACATCTGGGGCACAGGAATTGTGTATAAGGGTAAAATCGCTGTAAGCGCGCTGGGGTGAGGTAACGCCCTGTGTAGTATATAGTATTGAATATTTTTGAATCGAGCGTTCCTAGAGACGCGTTTCGGGGCCTCGAGCGCCTTGGACCACTCTGTGTCGTGAAGTGCGCGGCCAATGTCTTCCTCCCACGTGGCCCGCAGGGCCGTCAGGGGGGCGTGCGAGAGTTCCCGTATTGATTTATACAGCCAGGTGACCAAGTGGCGTCCCACTCCCATGTGTAGGATAGTGTGTATTACTGGATGCGTGTCTGGTTCACCAGCACCCAGATTACAGTAGGGACGAAATCCCTCGATTAGTTGTCGATGTCTGAGGAATTGACCTGGGGGGAGTTCATACTCCGCAGCTAGCCGATCAATTGGTTTCAGCTGTCCCTCCTCAAAGAGCGACTCCATATCCGTGATGGCGCATTGTGTCCATTCAGTGAGCATCGGCGCCGTGAAATAGGATTCCCGTCTGGGGCAGCCTACCAACGGCAGGAGAGGGGAGTATGGGGCTCTACCGGGGGCCGACCGGTGGATCCGCATCATACATTGACGCGCAATCGCGACTTGGAGGGGGTATGTGCGCCGGGGTTTGGTGCCCGGGAGGAGAAGACGGGTGAGCTCTGGAGTCGGGACTCTACCGGTCGGGGTGAAGGTCTCTTGAGTGTACCGGTCCGCCGTCCAGTACGACAGCCACTGGAGTTGCGCCGCCAGGAAATAGGACTCGAAGGAGGGCGCTCCGAGCCCGCCTTGCGTTGTGGGGAGTTGGAGGGTTTTCAAGGCCACTCTGTGTCGGTTAGATCCCCATATGAGGGTGCCTAGGAGAGAGTTGAGGTCCCGGAAGAAGGATTTGGGCGGTATCACTGGCAGGTTCGTGAAGTGGTAGAGTAGTCGGGGGAGCATCACCATCTTGGCCAGGGCTATTCGCCCTATCGGGGCCAGTGGGAGCTTATTCCAAAAGGCAACAGTCGGCCGCAGGTTAGCTAGCACTTTGCGGTGATTGCCGTCAAAGATGTCTGCCGGAGAGTGGTACAGGCGGACGCCGAGGTACCAGGGAGCTTCCGCGGACCAAGAGAGTCTGTGGGTTCCCAGCTCGACGTCGCGGGGGGGGGGGGGGGGGTACGTGCGGGTGGAAGGGATAGATCGTGGATTTGTCCCAGTTCACCTGGAGTCCCGAGTCGTCTGCGAACTCAGTCAGCGCCACTCCTATGGGAGTAAGATCCGCCTCGATATCCCGAACATATATGAGGAGGTCGTCCGCGTACAAAGAGACGCAGTGTGAGTCGTTCGCGAGCGGGATTCCCCAATGCACTCCTTCCTGGCGCAGACCAGCCAGCGGCTCGACGGCCAGGGCGAACAGGAGTGGTGACAGGGGGCACCCCTGTCGTGTGCCCCGGTGAACCCCAATGCAGAAGAGATGTGTTTTCCAATCCGCACTCGCGTTGTTAGGTCTGTGTACAGGAGACGAGTGTATGCCATGAGCGTCGGGCCGACGTTGAGACGATGTAGGGTCGAGAAAAGGTATGGCCAGGTGAGGGTGTCAAACGCCTTCTCCAAATCCATAATCAGGCAAGCGGCGCGGGGGAATCTGTCCCGTACCTGGTCCTGTACGTGGAAAACGCGGCGGATGTTCTGTGAGGTGTTTCTGCCCGGCACGAATCCGCATTGGTCGGGGTGGACCAGCGGGCATACGACCTGGGTGTACCTGTCAGCCAGGATTTTCCCTAGGATCTTACAGTCTGCTGACAGGAGCGTGATGGGACGATACGAGCCCAGCTGGAGTGGGTCCTTGTGGGGCTTGTTATAGGTCACAATTACGGACTCCCGCAATGAACGAGGAAGCACTCTAGAGTGGAGGGCTGCCGCGAACATCCGAGCCATGCGTGGGGCAAGCAGGGCGGAGAACGTTGAGTAGTATTCTAGTGGGAAGCCGTCGAGCCCCGGGGCTTTATTCCGGGACAGGGTTCGTAGTGCTTGGGTGACGTCCGATGGAGTTATTTTGGTGTCAAGTGTGCGCTTGTCAGCGTCCGATATCGTGGGCAGTGTCAATGGGTCGAGGAAGTGGTCCACTGATGACTGAGTGTACCGGGTTGGTGACCCGTATACCTGTGCGTAATAGTGTTGGAATGCCAGGAGGATCTCAGCCTGAGATCGTACTAGCACACCCTCCGGATTGATAATATCCGTAATTGGTTTGGTCTCAGTATCCTGCCTCGCCATCCAGGCTAGCATCGCCCCCGTTTTGTCCCGGTCTTTGTGGACTCTGGAGGCATAGGCCCGAAAGTTGTATTTCCGGAGATCAGCACAGGCAGCTTGGTACACTGATTTCGCTTCGTCCGTGAGCGTGACTTGTTCCGTCGAATCATTGGTCTGTTTAGTGAGTGTAGCAAGGCGCTGGTCCGTTGTTATGAGTGTCCTTTCTAATGTGCGGCGCACCCCTGCAATTTGTTGAATACATTCCCCCCGCGCTACCACTTTGAATGCGTCCCATTCCACTAATGTAGACTATGCCAAGTCCGCATTGTGCAGGAAGTAGTCTTGTATGCTGGTTTTGTGTGTGTCCCTAAAAACCTGGTCTGACAGGCAGTCCTTTGGGCGGCGCCAAGTGGGGATTGGTGGGTGTGGGGGGGGCGCCAGACCAAGCGCAGAATGTGGGCGTCGTGATCCGAGAGGATTCGACCTAGGTAGTCCGATGTTACCTTTGGGAGTATAGGCGCAGAGCATAGGAACCTGTCTAGACGGATTCGGAGGTTGTGCGGTATCGAGTGGAATGAGTAAACACGGGCCAGTGGGTGTAAGTGCCGCCACGCGTCAGTGAGCCCCCAGTGTGTGGTCCAAGCCCTAAAGTGTTCCGCTTGCCGGGGGGATGGGGAGCCCGCAGGGGGTGGGTGTGATCGGTCAAGGGCGGGGTCTAGCGAGCAGTTGTAATCTCCTCCCAAGATCCATGGAATTGCAGTAAACTGGGCCAGGACTCCCGTGAGGTGATCCCAGAATTTATCTTGCTCAGTGTTAGGGGTGTAAATGCTGCCCAGGAGGACCCCTTGCCCGTCTAAGATTCCCTCTAATAGTGCGTATTTTCCCTCCCTGTCAACCACCCGTCTGAGAGTTCGAAAAGGGGTGCCTGGCCTAACCCAAATTAAGGCGCCACGTGCGAATGCTGAGTATGTCGTAGCGCAAAAGGTCCTACGCCAATTGTCCTGTAATCGGCCCAGTTCGGCAGCGTTGATATGTGTCTCTTGTAACAGTGCTACGCAAGCTGACATGCGTTTGATGTAAGATTAGACGGAGTAGCGTTTGCTAGGTGTGTGGCTGCCCCGTACATTCTGCGTGAGGACGTTAACGTCCGACCGTGGAGTCGCCATTGCTATGATTTCGTGCTTGTGAGTGGGGCACCCTTGTACCTCCCAAGGACCGTGAGGTCCTGTGTTTCGTGTGTGCCCCTGCGCGCCATGCTTCCATATGTGTGGGGGAGGGTCTAACGGGGGCTACAACAGGTAGAACCAAAGGTGGGGAACAGTCCCAATGCCAGGGATATATCACCGGGGGTGGCATATCCAAACTAGTGTCCCACTAGGGGAGAAATATAACAAAATTCTGTGGGGGTGGCAGCGTGTGTTACTGCCGGGCTTATTCGCGGATCGGGCTGTTGTAGGAGAGATGACATTCGCGTGTGTGCATATAAAGCCAACTAACTAAGCATCTTTGGCGCGCAAACTTCGCACAGCGCGATCAACAACCCAGAAAAAGAGGATACAGTAAACGTCCAATTGTTCATCCTGTAGAGGTGCCAGGTTGGCCTGCTTGGGTAGCGTCCGTTGTATGCACCACAAGGAGGGGAGATGAGATCGGACCAAATCCTGACATTGTGCCGTCGCTGTCCCGGTCCTTCTCAGGGGTGAACAGGTGTGGTTGGCTTTCCAAGTCCGAGGCTTGGGGAGAAGTGTGCAGTTCAGTCACCGCCCGTAGGGCGTCCCATCGCTCCTGCATAATTTGTGTGAGATCTGGCGAGCCCGAGGGTGAGGACGCTTGACTCTTGGAGGTGTCTGTCCGGGTGCGATTCATGCCTCGTCTTCTGGATCGTCGTGATCGTTGTTTTGTCTCCGCTGGGGCCCGGGCTTAGGGATCAACGGACAGTGGAACTCCGCCCAGTCCTGTGCTTCCTCCGCCGTGGTGAAGAATATGGATTTCCCGTTATGAAGTACCTTAAGGCGGGCCGGGAACAGTAGGGAGTACTGGAGATTATTTTCGCGGAGACGCCTTTTAACCTCCAGATAGGTTGAGCGTTGCTGTTGTACCTCGCGGGCATAATCCAGGAACACCATGATCTGTTGGTCTTCCACTTGCAAGGGGCCTGCCATCCGGGCCGCGCGGAGCACCGCATCACGGTCTCGGAAATGTAGGAACTTAGCCAGCATAGGGCGTGGAGGTAGGCCTGGCTTGGGTTTCCAGGCGGGGACCCTGTGGGCCCTTTCGATTGAGAAGAACGCTGACCGCTCCGACTCGGGGGTAAACGATCTGATCCATGATTCCATATAGGTTAGCGGGTCAGAGTTTTCAATCCCCTCCGGCAGTCCCAGGACGCGGATGTTGCATCGTCTCGAGCGTCCCTCCAAATCGATTGTGCGCTCCTCGTGGGCCGCCACTCGGCGCAGGACTTCCTTCATGTCTGCTTCTTGCGTTTTTCACCGTGGGCTGAAGCGCTGCCTCGGTTCGCTCCCCCTCCTTCCCTCTATCCACCAGTTTGCGGTGATCGTCGCGGATCAGGCTGGTGTCCGTCGTCAGGGCGCCTAGACGTTCCTCCATAGAGAGCCGGGACATTTCGATAGCCGCCAGTACCTGATCCAGTTTCGCCGATAGCTGGGGATCCGCATTTGGCGTGTTTGCCTGAGTCCATGTCCTTGTGTGCGGCATTTTCTCGATGGCCGTTTCAGGGACGGCAGTCGCCTGCGTGCCCCTTGGTTTCCCCATTGGGCTGTTTGAGAGGGCGCCGCGTCGCCGTGGAGTCCTGAAGCCACGGGCAGTTGGGGCGAAAGCCAATCCTGTGGGGGTCAAGTGAGCAGTCTTTGTGGTCGTCGAGCCGCCCCTGGGCTCGCCTCGGGGCCCCTCCGGTTCGGTGACTTTGGTGGTTAGGTAGTGGTGGGGCCTGCTTTGGCGTCTGCAGGCTCACGGCAGCAGGCTAATGGCGCGGTATGGGGCCAGCCGCACCCCTCTCCCCTCGAGGCTGTGAGTAGTCTATGGCAGGAGTCGAGGTAGGGTGGGCTGAGTGGAGGGTTCCTGTGGGACCGTGGCGTTAAGGAGCTGTTCTTATTGTGGCGTGCCACCGCTGTATTCTGGAGGGGGGGTCGCTGCCGTCGTTATGGGGAGGCCCGGTATCTGAGACCTACTGGGCGCCATGTTAGGGTCAGGCAGCCCGATCAGCGGGGCTGTCCGCCGTGCCAGGAGTGTCTATGCTGCTCCATTCCCCCGTCCAGGGGGTGCGGTGTTGGGTGACCGCTGGAGGTCTCAGGGGAGGTCGGAGGCCACTGGGGAGGTAGCGATGAGGGCCCCCAGAGGGGGGGGGAGGGGGGGGAAGAGGGGGGAGCTGGCACTCACCAACCGTCGGGAGCTTCACTGCCGCAGGGGGGTCCGGGCGCCGCGTTGGTGGAGCGTCCGCCGGCGTCCCTCAGTGCATGGTGGTCGGGTCGGCATCCAGCCGGGTGCTGGTGGGGTGAGACTCCAGTCCGGTGACCGCCATCTTGCGCGCCGATGCGCGCTCGCCGCGGCGAGCCCAGTGCCGAACACACCTCCGGAAGTTAGTTGCGTCGACCTGCCAGGAGCTCCGCAGCCCTGGTCCGTGCGCGTGTTCTCCGGGGTCTCCGGTCCGGTAACGAGGGTGCAGCTGCCTTGGGTCTAGAGGGCTGGAGACGCGGCCGCCATCTTGCGGTTCGGCTCCCCGCTCCGGCCGATGAGATGTCCTCCTCTACTGCCGCACTTCAGCAGCGGCCACAGCTCTTTTGAATGAGGCCCCTGGTGCTGCCGCATCCGCCGGTCACTTTTCCGTTGGCTGAGGCTCACGGCGATCCCTGGAAACTGGCAGGATGCAAGCCCAATCGCGGAGCCTCAGCAATACACCGCCGCCATCGTGGCTTGCTAAGCCACGCCCCCCGGGTGCGCGATATATAGTTAGTGCAACCAACTATATATGGGAATTTCAATGGTTTTGTGCGAGTAAAATAAGGTTTTGTAAATGCTAATCCCTAACTATATATGGTCTATAACCTATGGTTTTTTTCAGTGAATATATATATTTATATATGTGTGTAGTAATTAGGTCCATAGACAGTTGATGTAGTTAGATGATTTATTGTAAGTTAAGTAGATATGATGTTATAAACCAATAGGACCCCAACAGGAACATCCTGCAAGATGCTCAACCCCAAGCCAACTGCCAGCCTAAGCCCACAGACTGCTAACATTCCACAGAGCATCATCAGAGCATCATGGCTAGAACATTCCATAGTGAAAGGGGATGGGGCAAGGATACTACAATATCTATGTATATGTGTATATGTATATGTATGTATGTATATGTATATGTATGTATATATGTATATATGTGTATATGTGTATATATATATATGAAGTCCAAAATGCTGCTGGACTACAAAACTTGTTGGATTTGGCTTTCGACAATGATTCACAACCCACTCCTACTGTGAGTCAGAGTACCGAAACGAGTTGCTCAGCTATCACTCCTTTTCGGCCAAAATCTACCTTTCTACCAATCATGCCTCGTGATTCGGTAGATGTGTTTAGTGATAGAGTGATTGTTGAATTGAAAATACTCAACAGGAAAGTTTTGAGTCAGAAGAATCAGTCCAAATATAATGACAAACAATACCATAGACTTGTGAGCAAACTACAAAAGAACAAAGATATTATCATCAAAAATGCTGATAAGGGAGGAAATACAGTGCTTTGGTCAACTAAGGATTACATCACCGAAGCCCAGAGACACTTGAACGACACCTCCTGTTATCATTTAACTTCGCAGTTTGCGATGAACAAATGCAATGAGTCTACACGCAAACTAATACACACGTGGAAACGGAAAGGTTTGCTCACAAAAGATGAGTGT